>NC_142162.1:2500000-5000000 GCF_024610735.1 Ursus americanus | reverse complement strand
CCCATAATGTAAATGTTAGTTTGCTTGATGTTGTCTCAGAGGTCTTTTAAACTGTCGTCATTTTTTAAAATTGTTTTGTCTCCTTGCTCTTCAACTTGGTGACTCTCACTACTCTGTCTTCCAGATCACTGATCATTCTTCTGCATCATCTAATGTGCTTTGATTCCCTCTAGTGTATTATTTTATTTTCTGCTCTGGTGGGTTCTTTTTGATAGTTTGTATCTGTTTGTTGAAGTTCTCACCGTGTTCATCCATTCTGCTTGAATTCGGTGAACATCTTTATGACCATTACTTTGAACTCTTTATTAGGTAGTTTGCTTATCTCCATTTCATTTCATTCTTTTCTCAGGTTTTGTCTTGTTCTTTCGTTTGAAATATATTTCTCTGTCTTCTCATTTTGCCTGACTCTCTCTGTTTTTATGTATTTCATAGGTTAGCTATGTCTCAGAGTCTTGATGGAGTGACCTAATATAGAAGGCATCCTGTGGGGCCTTGAAGCATGGTCTTCCCTACTCCCCAGAACTGGGCATTTCAGGGGTGTCTCCTGTGTGGACTACATGTGTCCTTCTGTTATGGCTGGGCTGTGACTGCTGGGTTCGTGGTGGTAGGTGGGTTTGGCCTCAAAGGCCCTGCTGTAATTGTTGGGGGCATTTTAGTGGTCGGGGCTATAGCTACTTTGGGAGGTGCCAGTCTGAGGCTCCCTGCTGCATGGCAGGGCAGTAGCTGCTTTGCAGGGGTGTCATCCCCCTCAGGGTCACTTGCTGAGTGTGGTGGAATGGGAGTTATTTTAGAGGGGGCCCTTGTACCTGGAGTGGGCTGCCCACCAAGTCTGGTGGACGGGGAGCTGCTTTGGGAGACCATGGGATCTGGCTGAAACTACCTGCCAGGTGCAGTGGGGTGGGAACCACTTTCAGGGGGATGTGTACGGGGGCCAGCATTGTTAGGTAGCGCGGGTCTGCGAGGGCATGCTGAGGCAGGGCAAGAGGTGTTAGCAAGGCAGAAGAAGAGTGTCAGAAATGGCTCGCACTGGTGCTTCTGTTCCAGGAAAATGTTCCCATAGATCCCTGCGCCTCCTGCACATGCCCTGAAGTTAGCAAATCTTCAGTGTGGCCCAGGTGTTTTTCAAAATGCTGCCTCTGTGCTGGGTCTCAGAGCCAGTGAATTTGTGCCTGTGCCCTTTAAGAGTAGAATCTCAGTTTCCTTTAGCCCTCTGGCTCTCCTGGAGTTAAGCCCCATAGATTTTCAAAGCCAGTGGTTATGGGGCCTCATCTTCCGGATGCAGGTCCGCAGGGTGGGCATGCTTGATACAGGGCTTGAACCCTTTGTTCCTTAGGAAGGATGCCCTCTGCGTTTGTGATGTCCCTTCTGTTTGGGAGTCACTGAGCAGGGGATGTGGTCCTGGTTAGAGCCCTTTTTTGCCTTTCCTACTTGTCTGGTGTGGCTTTTTCTATCTTGAGTTGTGAAAGAGCTGTTTTTGCTATTTGTCAGGTCATTCTCAGAGAGTTGTTCTGTAGGATGTTGTAATTTTGGTGTCTGTGGAGGAGATGAGCTTGGGATCCTCCTGTTTTGCTATCTTGATCCTCCTATCCTGTTCCTTTTCTTTATACCGTTGTTTTGAGCTAATTTATACTGTTTTGAGCTAATTCTTTTTGTCTGGATTTGGGAAGTTAATTGTCAAATAATAGATGTGGAGCAAAGGAAACACTTGGGGAGTGAAATGTTACATATATATGAAATAAACAGCTTGAAAGAAAAACAGAGTGAAGAAAACTGCATTTTTGATGTTCTGTTTTGTAAGTGCATTAATTTTACAAACTTTGATAATTTTTCTTCAGTCTGTATCTTCTCTTCTGAAGTAGTGTCACACTTACTTACTTAAACACTATTTATTTAAACATTTTTCACATAAAGAAAAAATTTTCCAAAACAATTTTTTTTCCCGCTAAAGAAGGGCAGACTTAGTATTTTCCTACTATATCATATAATTCAGAAGTGGAAATTTACTGGTTAGTCTTAGATTAGAAATTACACCAATTCTCCCTGTTAAGTACCTGTTTATAGTAGAGGTGTTAAGGATGGGAACTTGAAAAATAGAGTATATAGGGAGTAAGTAAACTTGGATGACTTCCTTATCCCTGCAGTTAAGTACTGGAGTGGCTCCACTCACTGCCTCTGTGTTGCTTGCGTTATAGCCATACATGATCTCACAGAGAGCCTCAGTCAGTTGCTTTGCTTGCTATAAGGGCATGTGACTTTTACTTCAAGGCTTCTTTGATTTTGGCTTCAGTTTAATTACTGAGTTCATCCTCCACAGCCATAGATTTTCAGAGTTAGAGAAGCCGTTGAGGCCATCTTCACCTAACTCCTTATTTTTATGGTCGAGCAAGCCAATTCCCAGAGATTGCGACTTACCAGAGTGTGGAGGATGACTTGGTTGGTATGAGGGCATTCAGTTAGCTTTTGGGAAATTATATTTCTTTCCTACTAGAAGCATCATTGGTATTTACTTTATATCTTCTTACGAGAAATATTGTATCTCTTTTTATCAAGTAACAGGCTAACATTTGATTTATATCCTTAATAATTTAATAATTGGGAGTTTGGATAGTACTTATCTGAGGATAAATCCAACTTTTCCATAAAAGCCAATCTCTTGTAACTCAGGAAAACTCTTTTCTTTTTCTGATTTGCAGTAGGATGTAAGAAATTTTTTTAAAGAGTTGATTTTTCAGTGAAAACCTCTTACTGGATATTTTTTGTCCCCTAACATAATCTTATAATTATAGGAAGTAAATTAGGATGGATACTTACCTGTTTTGGGTTTCCTTTACAGGTATTGTAATCAGGTTCTTTGTAAAGAGATTGATGAATGTGTGACTCTTCTTCTTCAAGAGCTTGTCAGTTTTCAGGAACGCATCTACCAAAAAGATCCTGTGAGAGCAAAAGCAAGGAGACGGCTGGTTATGGGCCTAAGGGAGGTTACTAAACATATGAAGTTAAATAAGATCAAGTGTGTTATAATTTCTCCAAACTGTGAAAAAATCCAGTCGAAAGGTATGCACATTTTACTTTTGAAGTGTTTTGATATTTATTTAGTATAATTGTAGGATATACAATGAATTTTAAAGTGAAAGCCATATGTCTGTCTTTGCAGAGTTTAGGTATAAAACATAATGTTGAACATGAGGAAAGAAAGTGAAATCTTTCATTATTTCAAATTAAGTAATAAAATTGAGATCGGACTGTAAAAGTATCCTAATCTATGAACACCAGTGAAGGATTTAATTTGGGCCAACCAAGTGTCGCCTCTGTTGTAATCAGAGTGAGGACTTGTAAGAGTACATTCCTTTATTGCTGCAAATATATTTCTCCTTGAAAGATTTTTATATTACCTTTCTTTGATGGTCCTTTTCTCTTAAATAGAATTAGAGAAAAGATAAAGTTGTCTGCTCTTGCTTACGGTGATTTGTTTCAGAAATGAGCAGTTCCATGCAGAGGCTCTTGTATCAACCTGCACACAGTACTTCTTACTGTGTCATGCACCCTGATTGGTTGGTTTTCATGGATGAGCCACTTTGGGTAATTGGAGAGGACAGATGCAGAGGTAACAGTAGTAGGCATATTCTCCACAGGGGAGAAATACCAATAAAAATAGTAATATATATCTGTCTTATTTCCACTTGAGCTGAGAGAATAAAGACATCAGCCACTATTAACAATTTTAATTTCTTTTTAAATGAATGTCATATTGAAATTTGACTCCCACTATACCAGTCCCTATGGGGAGAGACAAAAACTGGCATTGAAGAATTTTAAAATTTATTGGGAAGAAAGAAAATATGTATATATATCCATATATCATATAAATTTCAATAGGAAAATAAGTGGAATAGTGAAAGTGCCACAAGCATTCATAGAGTCCTTTGCTGCTGTGTTTTATGCTTTAGCTGTTGGATGCTAAAATACCTCCATTTATATAAGTAAATTAAGATATCCGCATATGTTGACTTTCTCAGGTGGCCTGGATGAGGCTCTCTATAATGTTATAGCCATGGCACGGGAACAAGAAATTCCTTTTGTGTTTGCCCTTGGAAGAAAAGCTCTAGGACGCTGTGTGAACAAGCTGGTTCCTGTTAGCGTAGTGGGAATCTTCAACTACTTTGGTGCTGAGGTAAGACTTAAGAGGATATACACTCCCTCTTGTCCTCACCACCCCCCAGGACGTTTTCTGTTAACACATGCCAGTGTTCTTTTTAAGCATTTGAAGAAGTGAGATGACTTTCCGAAGAATGAGTGGAAAATTTTTGAGTATTACATTTCCTTTTTTTAGTGCTAAAAACATTTACACAAGTTAATTCTACAACATTTTGGCTGTAAAGATTTTAGCTCCTGTTTTTCCCACAGTGCTTTTTTCTTCTGGTTCAATTTTGTAATATATGATAATTTATTTAAATGCTGGGTAAAGATATTTGATATTGTATGATATAAAATAATTTTCTCCAATATATATATTGGCTATATTTTTTGCTACTTGGAGTCAAGAGAGAAAAAGATCCTTTAATTAGAGAGGATTTTCTTCTTGAAAATGGAATTCATAACCAGTTATCAAAATAATTCTGCACTCATGATACCTTTATCTTCCTCTCGTGGTCTGCTAATACAAAGCTTTGCCCATAGGAGCTGAAGATAATAAGAAATAATAATAACAATAGGGTGGTTATTAATAATTAGAATAAAAGTTATTTATCTCCATTAATGCTTAGTAACTGATAACATTTTAAGACTCTTTTATGAAGTGGACTCTGAAGTATTTTGTAACACCATTCATGGACCATTTCCCCTCTTCCCAAGCGTCCTATTTTTATTTAAGTGTGTGTCCTTTCTTATGCAGTCACCATGTTTGCATACCCCCATTTCCCATCCATTCAGTTTCTCTCCCATTACCCATGAAGTTATCTACCTACCTATTTCGTAAGTATATACTCAATATTTCTGCTCCCACAGTAGTCTATGCATTTCTCGGTTATAGTTATCATACTGCCTTGCTGTAGATTGTGTTTCTTTCCCTTTACCTATGAATTCCTTGAGGGCAGGCCTCTTGTCTATGTGTCCCTGAGCATGAGCAGGTGATAAATGTTTGTTCAGTGAATTACGTGGTATAGGTATACCCTGCTTGCTATGTTAAACTGTATGTCAGAATTTGGGTGATAAGTACCTCTGTGAGAAAAAAGGGTCATATGTAAAGACACCTAATAAAAATATACTTCTTTTTTTTTTTTTAAAGATTTTATTTATTTATTCGACAGAGATAGAGACAGCCAGCGAGAGAGGGAACACAAGCAGGGGGAGTGGGAGAGGAAGAAGCAGGCTCACAGCGGAGGAGCCTGATGTGGGGCTCAATCCTGGAACTCCGGGATCACGCCCTGAGCTGAAGGCAGACGCTTAACCGCTGTGCCACCCAGGCGCCCCTAAAAATATACTTCTTTTTTGTTCAGTGTTAGTTTATGGAATAGGAGTGAGATTGAGGTCAGGAAAAGTGGACATGTTTGTTTTTCATTGTATTGACTTCTCATTGAATTGTATATACTAGATTATTTGTATGGCTTTATAAAATGCTTGCCAGTTTTGTTTGTACATTGTTTTACTTGTCCTCTACTATTTTGAGATAGGTAAGTTATTGTTTAAACCAAAATACCTTCTTAAAATGGGGGTAAAGGAAATAGTGTTATATTATCACATGTACTCATTTGCAGTAATGTGGTAGTATACGTAAGTTATTTTTACCATCTGCTAAAACTAACCTTTGAATTAAGCTTTTTCTCCTTAACCTGACATTCAAGGTTTTTATTCCCTGATAGCTTTCCTCTTTAATTTTCTTTTTTTCTCTTCTTTGTTATTTTTTTATTCCCAACTATTTCTGTGTTTTATTTATATTGTAAAATGAATGTTAATCTCAATATCACACATCCATATGCCTGTTTTCTTTTTGTTGGCTTCACTTAAATACACAGTTTGTTAAACATTGCGAACAAATATTTAGGAAGTCTGTTATGTGTAACACATAGGAGCTGTTTTTACCAGAATCCGTTATTCCTTCTTTTTAAAAATAAATAAATCCTGAGTATATTTTGAAACTACTAGTAGTTAGCATGCTTAAAATCATTGCAGTTGGCAACAACATTTATTGTACCTACTACTTTAAACAATTTAACTGAAGCTGTGCTGCTTATGTTTTTTCTTCTTAAGTTTAATTTTCAGGGACATATTATTCCATAGCAATATAATACTTGCTGCCATGCTTTCATCCAGTTATGGTTTAAATTTAAATGACAGTGCCTTGGTAGGAGGAGAAAAATTATACTGTACTTTTCCTCCCATTGTCTGAAAGCATAATTTAATACATAATATTAAACATATTCTTAGGAATGTTCAGGTCTGACATCTGACATTTTTTATTTAATGTTTGGGTGTGTTGCATTGTGATACTAAATCAAGACATTAAATGGAAGTAGAAGGTTGTTTAATTATGATATAAGAATCGTAAAAAGTTATTATTTGATTGTCTTTTCTAGTGGCTGTGGAAACTTCAGTTTTCTTTGGAGTTTTTTAGATGTCATAATTGTTGAAGTTCAGCTTCAGTGCTATATAAATTTTGCCATTTTATTAACATGTGTACAGTCCATCACCCACCATTTTGCTGAAATTATTAATTACCATTCATGTTCATTTTTGTTTCACTGATGGAGGAACTTCTGATTATTTAGCTCCATAGTCTACTTCAGGCTCTTTATTCTATTTTTGTAATTTGCATTTGTCCCAGTATCTTTGGCTTGTCCTTCTTAATAAGTGTCATATTTTCATCATCAAGGTCTCAGCTAGCCATATCATCACTGACTTCTTTTGATCTTCTTCAAGCTCTTCCAATAAGCACACATCTAGGGAACTTTTAATTTTTGTGGGGACTGCTGTCTTTTTCTATAGCCTTTAACATCACACTGCATACACTCATTCCCTTGTATTCTAATCCATATAAGATTCTTCACTGCTCCCAGACAATCCTTGGACTTTCTTAAGTCTATACCTGTATTGTTTTGCATGTTTGGCTAAGAATGCAGGATCTCCACTCTTCAAAATTGTACCTATTTTTCAAGGCGTATATCAGAGGTAATAGTACTTTGGAAATTCTTCATTGATGCTCAGCAGTTAGATTTGATGTTTCTTCCAAAAGCCAAAACATTTTGTACATCTCAAGGCGTTTAAGATAAGGTACCTTGAAACATTGGTGTCTCCTGTCTTTCAGCCACATAGAAGTTTCCTTAAGAGCAGAATGGTGTTCCAGTGGTCTTTGTACTCACTGCAGTGCTAGGGACTAAATGGTGCAGTTGTTGAATTGATAAACTTTGCAAGAACTTTTAGTATATCACAGTTAATGACTAGTATTGAATCAAGAAATTTCCTCAGACTTGTGAGAATTACATAAACAATATCTGTAAGTTACAGAGTATTTTATAAAGTTCTGCAGTGTGCATACCATTTGGATTTTGTGCTCATTGAAAGTGTGTCTGATCCTGAAACAGTATAGAGATTTATTTTAATTAGAGGAATAAAAAAAAATGGACTAATCAAAATCTCTTTTTAGGGCCTGTTTAATAAGTTAGTCGAGCTCACTGAGGAAGCCAGGAAAGCATATAAAGATATGGTTGCAGCAATGGAGCAAGAGCAGGCCGAGGAAGCCTTGAAGAATGTGAAAAAGGTGCCACACCACATGGGGCACTCTCGGAACCCCTCTGCGGCAAGCGCCATTTCTTTCTGCAGTGTCATTTCTGAACCCATTTCTGAAGTAAATGAAAAGGAATATGGTAAGTTGGTATATATGGCACATGATATATATCAGATGATTTAAATATTGAAATCATTTAAGTGATTAGTTACCTTTTGTTTTTATCTCATTGATTATTCATATTTCGGTCGGAAGTTTGGTCTGAAAAATTGCATTAAGCATGTGCATTAAAAATCAGGAAACTATTTGGGGCTGACAGTTGCTATGAGACCTTGTAATTCAGTCACATTTCCAGAATCCCCAAAGGGATTTAAAAAGCGAAAGGTGGGGATGTACTGTCTGGTGACTAACATAATATAATAAAAAATCATTAAAAAAAAAAAAAAAGCGAAAGGTACCATACTTGTGACCTATAACTAAGTACATTCTAGGAAATTTCGTTCTAATACTTTATATTGAATTGTTGAAGTTTTGATTTACTAAGTAAACAAAAGACCTGAGTATTATGGAATATAAACTTATAAAATCTAGACATATGACATTTAAGTGTAGTCAAAAAGAAACAGACTAAAACCCAGCATTTGTGTGTGTTAAAGAACAAAAATTCACCTGAGTAAATTTAAAGATCTAATTGGCTTTCTTAGGTGATTTATGCACTGGGCAACATCCCATTTAGCAAGTGGGGGGAGCTCTGAGAAATTGCACAAAATGGAAGGCTTGTATAGGAAAGAGGGTGGGACAAGGAAATTATTAGCAAAAAAGAGAAAGGATTGTTCCTGGCCAGGTCACCTTCCTTTAGGGGGCAGGCAAGGGGTCTTATAAGCGGATTGTCTCATCTTCCTGTTGGGGGTGGAAAGGGCCCCTGTGACAGATTACCTCATTGGCGCTGACCAGAAAACGCTTCAAACTTAATATTTCTGGGTGAGGTTGAAACCGCGATTAGGTTAGATCTTAAGCTCTTGTTTAGTGACTTGGCTTCAGTGATGCCGTTTTGGGCCTGTGGTTTTCTCTTTAACATCTGTAGTAAAATAACATTATATACTGCACTCTACGTCTTAGGAGTTTCCTTGCCTTTTTTCTACAATACTTTGAACTCTTTAAGTTCTCCACTTTTCATGATCTAGTTTCTGGTTCGTTTCCCTGATTTTTTTCTTTTTAAAAGTAGGATAGCCACCTCCTTCAGCTTGGCTCCTGTTTCTTCCTCCTTTTTTTTTTTTTTTTAATCTATCTGGGAGTTTATTGAATAGTGTGTTGCCACCTAAAATTTAACATGTAAAAAAAAGAGTCCTCATGTTTTCCTTTTTTCTCTCACACTCCCTTTCCTAGTCTCCCTGTCTGTGATTGTAGTTAAGTGGAACGCTTTTGATAAAGCTCTAGGCCAGAGACAACGAACAAGTTACTGTGGGGCTTCAGGAAACTACAGATCGAGGATAAGTGTTATTGGCTTAGAGGCAGACATGTTTCTTTGGCTGGAGTGCCACTAGTTGAAAATAAGATAAAGTGCCAGCTTTGTAAATGAGATCAGTTCTCTCTGTATAATGATATGCAGATCTGAAAAGCAAACTTCAAGGTAAATTCATAAAGCTGTGGGTTTGAGCAAATGACCATGACCTTTATTTGGGCACATGAAAAGAAAAGTTATGAAAACAACTTCTCAAAGACTTAGGAGATGTTTTTAAAAAGCACCAAAATTAAAGTGTCCAGAGATTGAAGCCTTAGCTTTTTCACACTCTGTGTGGGGGACTGAGAAATAATTGATTAATTTCTGGGCCTCGGATTTCTCTTTAGTGAAATTAGGAGGGTTCATCGAGGTCATCTATAAGGTTCCACTCAAAGCTAAAATTCTATGAGCTGTTAAATAACAAAATTCAGCCAAGTGTCTTTGACGATCTAGTTAGCTTTATTAAATGATTCATGAATTGGGCAGCCACCATCTAGCAAGTAGAGAGGCACTGAAGAATTTTACAAAGTGGAAGGTTTTTATAGCACGTGGGGGAGGGCAAGAAAGTTATTAGGAAAAGAAAAAGATTGTTCCAGAGGAGACTGTTTGCTAGGGGAAAAAAGCAGGGGATCTTCTCATGCAGATTACCTCATCTTTCTTCGGAGGATGGAGAGGACCCAGGTGACAGACTCATTGGTGCTGATGGAAAGAAACATTTCCTGACTGACCAGTTAAGGCCACGTTTCTAGGGGAGGTTGAAGCTGCAATTGGATTGGGAATTAAGCTCCAGTTTGGGAACTCAGTCTAAGTGACACCGTTTTGGGCCTGTGGTTTTCTTTTTCTTTCTTTTTTTCTTTTTCTCCCCAATCTGGTAAAGCTAATGGTTGAATCCTAAGGAGGGATTTAGATGGAACCTTAAGGATTCTGACCTGGTGAGCTGATTTATGAGGACACCAACAAAATGAGTGGAAGGAATCACAGATAACATTGAGAAGAAAGCATGAAGTTATTCTTTCTGTATCGGATGCATTCAGCAACAAACATAAAACCACTGCGAATACCACTGTGGCCTAAGAAATCAGGATATTTAATTATTTCATGATATCCTCAAAGTCCCCAGCTCTTTCCTCCTTTCTGTTCTTCCATTCGCAGTCTGTGGCTTTCTGTTTTTATGCTTATCATCTCATGTTCATAAGTAGCTGCCGTGGCTCTGGCATTAGTAGTCAAAAGCTGGAGGTTCACGCAGTGAGTTCCTTTTATCATTGAAGGAAGCAGTTTTCAGAAGACGACTTCTTTTGTTTCATTTGGCCAGAAATGATCTTGTGACCCCTTTTAGGTGCAAGGGGGTGGGCAAGGGAATATTTGGCAAAGGAGGAATGGGATAACCATGATTGTCTAAGAACCATTTTAATTCATCCTCCAGGCCTAGGCTCAAGTTCATTCCAAGTTTGGGGGTTCTGTTATCCAGGAAGAAAATGGGGAATGACTGTTGGGTAGACAACAAGCAGCATCTTCCATGTCATCCTGATGCAGGATGTCTAAAATGTTTTTTCCCCCATAGTTTAAAGAAAAAACAAAGCTGGGAAAAGAATGCTAATCATTGATAGAATAGAAAACCTCCTGTGATAGTCCGGTCTTACTGTCTTTTGTATACCGGTTGTTTTCTTTGCTTATGTTTTCCTTCCACCTATGCTGAGTCTCAGTTCTATCATCACATGGAACGAGTAGTTTTGAACATAAAATCCCAACTAAGTTGTAAGTTCTTAGAGATGGGAACTTGGCACTTAATGGGCACTTGATACATAATAATACCTCACTGAATTCTTACTATGCGCTCGGCACTTCTCTAAGCATTTCAGGTTTATTAATACGTTCAATTGTGTGAGCAACCCTATGAGATAAGAAATACTGTAACTGCAGGGGTGCCTGGGTGGCTCAGTTGGTTAAGCGTCCAACTCTTGATTTCAGCTCAGGTCATCATTTCAGGGTCCTGAGATCAAGCCACAGGGCAGTCTCAGTGCTCAGTGGGGAGTCTGCTTGAGATTCTCTCTCTCCCTCTCTCCCTCTCCCACTCTCTTTTTCTCCTTCTCTCTAAAATAAATAAATAAGTCTTCTTAAAAAATAAAAAAGAAATAGTGTACTGCATTTCATAGATGAGGAGGCTAAGATGAAGAAAGGTAAATAACTTGCCAGTGCCACCCACACACCTAGTAAATCTGACTCTAGAATCTGCATTCTTAGCCGGTTCCCTGTCTGTTGAATGAGTTTTTAATAGGCCAGTGTAGTAGCTTTTCAGTAACCACTTAATGAGGGGGGGACAGCCTCACTGTGTAGTCCGTCCATCCTGAATTTCCTGCTCATTGTCTGCCACTAGTTTCTTCTGTAGTTTCTCGAACTCCTTTGCTTGTTCTGTCTGTAACAGAAGATGGACAGCTTCCCTGTGCGTACTGATAAAAGGAGACATACACACACCTCATCCTCTGACAAATCCTCTAGGGATTTGAAAGTTTAAAAGACAATTTCACAAAGACCCAGTAAACAAAAGAGGAAAGCATAGAAGGGATTAATAAGCAAAGAAGAGCTCTGTTGAATAAGTTATGCTATAATAAACAATTCAGAAGCAGCGTAGGTTTGGATAGGTACCATTTCTAGGTTTGTTGAGATCTTTGGTTCTTCCTTTAACTTGCTTCCTGTTTCCTTCATCAGAAGTGGACTTCTAGAGGTTCTGTTCTGGATTTAGACTGTCCTCCTCCCCATCCTAATCAGATTTCTCCTGTCCGCTAGAGAAAGATGGCACTTCATACTCTTCTGTTTCTCCATGGTGTATGCATGTGTTTGTGTGCTCAGTAACTGATGATCAAGCTTCATCTATTACTTTAAAGTGGGAGCCTAGACCCTCCCTCCCCAGTAGATACATGACCTTGGTGGCTTTTTGATGATTGTGACAAATCTCTTGATTTCTAATAGCAGAGTCCTTTGCCTCTGCTTTTAAAGTCATATCTCCCTTTCTTTCCCAAGGACCCATGTGGGCTTTCAGCTCACCTACCCAAGTAGATGAAGGCCCAAGGTTGATTCTGGAAAGAGATGAGCCTGACCTAGTATCCTGACTGCCTTCCTCTTTCTATTCCTTGATTCATCGACAAGGGGGAGGTGGAACTTTTTCCAGGACCCCAAGTGAATTCTTATACTTTTGAAGGAGGATAAAAACTGTTGGAAGGATATATAAATGTGCATCTAAATTTAAAAAAAAATGTATGCCCTTCTAAGGGGGGGGCATAACTGAGTCTGTGTATGACATTTTTCATTTAATAGGCTGTTTTGCCTTCAGCACTTACTCTGTGCCAACCATAGGGACACAGATGAGCAGGAATGAGGATGAGGGAGGAAGGGGTGGCACAGCAAACACAAAATAAGTGGTTTTGAACTATATATGCAGAAAATGCTGTGGGAATTCAAGTTAGTGGGAAGTCAGGAAAGATTTCATAAGAAATTGACATTTAAGGATGATTATCAAGGATGGGTGGGTGTCTGAAGGGTAAAGGAGGAAAACACATCTTATATGGAAAGAACAGCTTACGCAAAGCAAGGAATTGTAAATAGAAAGTTATAACTTCTGGGAGCAGTGAGAATGCAGAGTGGCCCCAAGCATAGAGTGCATGGGCAGGGGTTGTAACAAATGGGATGGGAAAGATAGGTGAGGGTCACATCATGGAGGGCTTTGGCTATGCCAAGCTGAGGTGTTTGGATCTTGTCATAGGGTAATAGCCCGTTAGACAGTGATGTGACCAATTCACAAAGCCAATGAGGAATATATATAGATGTATAGCAAGATAAAGAAGGCTTGGCTAAGACAGTAGTGACCAGTTTAGGAGTTTTTGAGCTAGAAGTGACATACAAGTTCAGTGGAGTAAAGTAAGGGGAGAATGATAGGGTCAAGGATTACTATAAGTTCTCTTCTGCTTTGAGACTACGAAAATGATAACGTTATTAACTAAGAATGAAAATATAGGAGGAGTAGATTTTTTTTTCATGAGGTAGGAGACTGGAAACAACTTAGTTCAAACTTGAAGTAACTGCAGGAAAGAAAGGTTTTTTTCCAAACCATGCGTCCTGACTTCAAGTGCCCACAGTATGGTTTTTATCAGTGAATAGTTGATGGGTGACATTCAGGTTGACATATTAATATGAGTAGACGTGCTGTAACGCTGCAGCTTGATCATCATACTTTAAAACTGCAGATAGCAGCTATAATGTAAATAGAAGGGGGTGTTATTGTTTTTTAAAGGCAAAAATAAATGGGACTACATCAAACTAAAAAACTTCTGCACAGCAGAGGGAATCAACAAAATGAAAAGGCAACCTACTGAATGGGAGAAAATACTTGCAAATCATCTGTCTGATAAGGGGTTAATACCCAAAATAGATAAAGAACTCATACAACCGAATAGCAAAAAACCAACAATCCAGTTACAAAGTGAGCAGAGGATCCGAATAGATATTTTTTCCAAAGAAGACATATAGATGGCCAATATAAAAAGATGTTCAACATTACTAATCATCAGGGAAATGCAAATTGAAACTACAAGAAGATACACCACCTGACACCTGTTAAAATGTCTGTTCTCAAAAAGACAAAAAACAATAAATGTTAGCAAGGATGTAGAGAAAATGAAATCCTTATACACTGTGACAGTGTAAATTCGTGCAGCCACTACAGAAAACAGTGTGGAGGCTCCTCAAAAAATTAAAAATAGAAATACTGTATGATCCAGCAATCCATCTTCTGAGTATATACCCAAAGGAAGTGAAATTATTATCTCAAAGAGATATCTGTACTCCCATGTTCATTTCATCATCATTCACAGCAGCCAAGTTATGGAAACAATCTAAGTGTCCATCAAATGGATGAATGGGGTAAAGACTGTGTGTGTGTGTGTGTGTGTGTTGCCAGAGTCTTGGGGAGTGGGCGAAGTGGGTGAAGGGTGTCAAAAGGTAGAGACTTGCTGTTGTAAAATAAATAAGTCATGGGGATAGAACATACAGCATGGCAACTATAATTAATAATACCGTATTGCATATTTGAAAATTGCCTATGGAGTAGATCTTAAAATCCTTATCAGAAGAAGAAAATTTTTGGTAACTGTGTGCTGACAGATGTTAACTTGATTTATTAAGGCAGTCATTTTGCAATATATACAAATGCCAAATCATTATGTTGTACACCTAATATAATGTCATTTGTCCATTATACTTCAATAATCAAAAAATGAAAAATGAAAGAAAAACACAGGAAAAATGAGGGGTAGGAGAGCTGTCCTTCGTCTCCTCATTCTTAGTATTTTTTTTTTTTGTTTTAAACTGACTTCCTGTCATTAAAATTATTTCGATTATCACCACTGTATTATATAATAACACTTCTTTGTTTGGCTACCAAATTCAGTTGGTGAGCCCAGCTACATATATTATAAGATAGATTTTCACAAATGTTAGAAATGCACGGATGGCTTCTTTGCTTGTTATAAGGGAAACAAGTCCCATTACAGGCTAAGACAGTTCTCTGACAGTGGGAGCATGACACAAACATGTCAAATTGGAACTATTTCTGCCGGACATCTTGGCGCTGCCATCTGTGACTTGTGGATCTTGGGGCCCGATACACCTCTAGGCCAAAAAAAAAGGCAATTCATTGAGTCTCATGAATATATGGATTTTATGTAGAAGCATTAATGAGCTCCTGTTGTTACAAGGTCTTGTGTATTCTGAGGCGTAAATACACTTACTTTTGGCTCCTTGTTTCTGTGTCTTAAATGCACATTTTTGAGAGTTGTTTTCCCTTTGTAACATTTAAACCAGTCGGTGAGCCCACAAATTTATGTAGTTTGTTCTTCCCTCTTTTAAGAGTTACACGATTCTGGAACCGTTCGGGTTTTTAAAAAATCTGTTTGGTATTTGCAGAAACAAATTGGAGAAACATGGTGGAAACCTCAGATGGGCTGGAAACATCAGAAAATGAGAAAGAGGTTTCTGGTAAGCTTAGCACATCTGAAAAGCCCAGTAAATTTCCATTTGATGCAGCCCCTGTTGGTAAGCAGCCATCATTACCGGCTGCGGGCAGTACTACCTCAGCTACAAACCCTGGGAGATCAACAGTGAGCGATAAAGAGGAAGTGAAGCCAGATGACCTGGAATGGGCCTCCCAGCAGAGTACAGAGACTGGTTCTTTGGATGGCAGTTGCCGAGATCTCTTGAATTCTTCCATCACCAGCACCACCAGCACTCTAGTCCCTGGCATGCTTGAAGAAGAGGATGACGAAGATGAGGAAGAGGAAGAAGATTATTCTCATGAACCCATATCTGTAGAAGTACAGCTCAATAGTAGAATCGAGTCGTGGGTCTCTGAGACCCAGAGAACAATGGAGACTCTTCAGCTTGGAAAAACCCTTAATGGTTCTGAGGAAGAGCGTGCAGAGCAGAGTGGAGAAGAGGAGGCAGAGGCGCCTGAAGTGCTAGAAGCAGGGATAGACGGGGAGGCCTGGACTGCTGACCACCAAGCAAGTCAGGAGCAGCAGAAGCCTGGCAGCTGCAGCTCGCTGAGCAGCGAGCCCTCTGATCTTAGTTATCCGCCCCCAGGTCTGTAACTCAGGAAATGGCCACTGTCTGCAGCTGTGTAAGGGTTGCAGCCATTCTCTTTTACGCTTCATCTCAACGTTTTGCACTGTCCAGTATTTAATATATGTATTTAATTTCTGACAAATATTTTTGTAGCTGTCTTTTACTTGTTTTACTATAATCTGTAGCTTAGCTTTTAATTAGCATCTAAGTGTCTTTCTAAGAGCTGTGTGGAAATTCAGTATTGTTTGAGCTTATTTTGTTATGGAAAATAATGATTAAAATAGAAGACTAGGTTTAAAAAAAGAAAATAAATTCAAAATGCCTAGTTAGAGTCATTTTGAAAGTTAAAGATCAGGGCTCTAAGGATAGGAGCAGTTACCAATGTTTGCTTCAAGACTATGCCTCCTTCGCTCTGATTTGATCCAATGTTGTTGGGCTTTAAAAAAAAGAACTGGAGGTAGATTTGGAAAACTGAAAAAAAGGCTGAGGGTAGCTAAGCCCACAACTGTTTTGTGTTAAAAATTGATGCGACTTTTCTTTGGTCCACAAATGTTTATTTCAGAAGCCATTGATCATTGGAATCAGTTAAAGTTGGGATGGGCTAAAACAGAGCCTCCAAAACTTAGGCTAGCAAAGGAGCCACCACGATGCATTAGAGCTGGCCTCACTTGCGGGAAGTGATAGATGTTGTCTTTGATAGTGAAAAGTCACCCATGATAGGACCTAACAGGTTCTGTCTCATATTTACTTCTTACTTACCTCAGGAATGCTCTTGTACATATTCGTATTTACATGAAGTTAGGCAAACTGTGGCAGGTGCATAACTGTAACCACTTATATGACTGCAGCACTTACGTGTAGACTATTCCGAAACAGAGTCTTTTACTGGTGTGTTCTCTTGCATGCTTTTGATTTGGGACCCTCTGGATTTGCTATCTGGATTTGATTAGGTATCCAAACTTGTCCTGAGTGAAAAACCATTTCACCTTTTTAAAAAAAATACCTATTTTGTCCCTAGCCTTGAGCACCTGCCACATAACACCAACCATAGTTACTGATAGGAGGTCAGGGAGAGGAGCTTCACACAGCTTATAATGTGTATCCTGATAATCAAAAGGTTGGAAAAGGAAGTTTTGAAGAAGCGAGAAAGTTGTTCCAATTGTGCTGAAACTATTAGATGATTTAGAGTACACAGATTTAGGCAGGTATTACTTCTTGATCGCTATTATTTATGTCTGGCATTCTCTAAGAATGTGTATACCTGCTTGGGAGGATTTAAACCTACTGAGCTAAAAGTTTTATTTGCTGGTCAATCACCTGGTAGTGACCTCTACAAGTTAGATGACCTGGAGGGATTTCTCTCATCCCCCCAACTCCCTGCTCCCCGCCCCCCATCCCCAGCTTCCAGTCAACCACACACATGCCCCTACGCACAGGCTCCAGCTTTACACTCACAAGTTCCCACAAGCAGGCACAGAGCTGAGGAGGGAGGGGTACTTTCCCTGCTCTGGTGTCACGGGGCAGGGCTTTGCCTCACAGAGGCAGGAGAGAAGAATTGGGCAGGTTTTTACTGAACTCACGGGACTGCTGTGCTAGTTGTGATGTTTTATAATGCTGGCATTTAATACTGGAGAGATGAGATTCTTGGGTGATGATTTAGTTATTTGTGCGTTGTGAAAGGTGAGGAGCATTGCTGTATAGAAAATGTCAGTCTATCAACTTTATTAGTGTGCTAAAAGGGGACATTATTGTCCTGTCCCGTCTAAACTGTTCTCCAGGATAGACGTCATAGGCACAACGTAGTTAGTCTAGTACTTAAAGGAACGCAGCATGTAAGGAATGAAGCCTCTGAAATAGTAATCATGGGTGTATATGTGGCAGACCTTACTGTGTCTACGCATTTGGAAGTGTTAGTCGGTTTAAGGAAATGATAGAGATTTTGAACTACTGACAATCTTAAAAGTGAATTTAAAAACTTTTCATACTTTTTATGGTGTAAATTTCCTTTGCTTGGTGTCAGTGATTCAGATAACTCTTGATCTTGAGGTATTGGCTTTTCAAAGGTTTCTTATATTTTATATCTCTTCTGAATGAGAATTGTCATTTTACATTTTTGACATTTGTATCAAAAGAGAAGTTGAGGAAATCTTCAGAACACCAGTAACTTTTAAATTTACTATAGACTTCCGAAGTGTTCGATTATGTGTTCGACAAATGCTCTTGCACGTGCAGGGTCTTCTGCCAGCAAACCCAAGGGACCACAGCCTTTTTATATGAGACAGGTCATTCTAGAGGACTATCCAAAATTTATTAAAGGAAATGCTACTGTGTTGAAAGTATGCTTAAATAAGTATTAATAATGTCTTTATAATTTGTTTCCTTTAGATAAATTCTGGAATTTGTATATTCTATACAGGAGGAGGTGTGAAAATTGGGAAAGTGGTTTTTTGTTTTTTGTTTTTTGTTTGCAACTGGGAGTGGGTGGCTCTTCGGAGACCTAATGGTAAGAGTAGGGGGTTCATTATCACAAGAAATAAAAACCATAGTGATTTTTTTCTTAGTGTGTAGAGGTTATTTTATGGCAATAATTAATATTAGATTTCTATTTCAGTACATAAGTATATGAATTATAATATGAATTGCACTCCCAGAACTAGATTTCTGCTTCAGTAGGTTTGTTTGCTGTGAAGATTACTTCTCAAAAGACAAATGTTCATACTAGCTTAATTTTTGGTTTAAATATGTTTGTAAATGATGTAATATATTTCTTTTGACTAAACATGGGAAAAATGTGTGTTATACATTGAAAAGTTTTTAAAGGCTTTGATTGGAGGTCATTTTTGCAGAGAGGGTATTTTATATGCTTCCAGTATTTGGAAAAGAATTAGTCAAAAGGAATTCACATAGTTTAAATATTGAAAAATTAATATCCAAATAACGTACTTGTCTGATTTCTTAATAAGCTGGGGGAGGTGGGTGGGGTGGGGATTGTAATGTGCAAATGAGTAGTGAACTCTACATTCATTTTTCAACTCTTTAACATAAAACTGTTGAATCTTAACACATTGTTACTTTAATATATGTATAAAGAAGTATTACTGTTTGTAAAGCTGCTGTTTGCTTTAAAAAAAAAAACACCTGTCATTTAAGTATTTTCTGTACGTTGTGCCAACAGGTTAAAATATTAACTTATTCCATTTAAAACGTAATCATTTTTTGCTTTTTGAAATTTTTCTGTGACATAATTTATTAAAGACCTCTTCTTCCTCCCTTACCCCTTCCAGCCTTTATCCACATCACAGAATAAGCCAAACTGTCTACCTAATCCAAAATCTGAATCCTAATTAATGATAAAAATTTAAACTTTGTTGGCACAACATACCTTAAAAGTATTTGTGTTATTTTGTAATTTAATTTCTAAATATACCACATGAGTTTATAATTTAATGTCTTAATTGTAATGCTCCTAATAAAAAAAGCTAGCAAAATTAGTGAATTATAACATGAAAAGATTTTCATCTTGTTCTTTTGTTGTATGAAGGATAATTGTTATTTCACATTTTAGGGGTAATAACAGCTTTTTTGCACTATGTAAATACTAGTGGAGATTCTTCTGTAACTAATAAAATGATTATTGAAATGTAGTCTGTCATTTCAGAATAGGTACTTGAGGGATTCATGACTTGCCCAACATGTGGCATAGAGGAAAAAAGAAGTATAGCTTGTTGCATTGCTTAGTGCCCTGATGGGTTTGCCAGAGGAGGTTGTAAAATCTACGGGAGGAAGTTACTAGTAAAAATTTCCGTTTGGAAGGGTTGGTGTCATCTGTGGCGCGGGCCGAGGCATCTGCAGAGACCATCCTGGTGTTAGGAGAAAGCCCCTTCAGATTTCTTCTCCTTTTTATGCTCGTTACTCTGTGCCAGGCTCTGTTTTAAGCCCTTTCCTAATATTAATTCATTTAATTCTCACTACAAACTTCTGAGGAAATGCTGTATTTCACTTTTTAAGTGATGAAATGGTCATGGAGATGTTCAGTAACTTGCCCGAGATCCCTCAGCCGGTGAATAGCAGAACTGGGTTTCGGTCCTAGTCCCACATCAAAGGCCATGCTTTTACTCACAATGCTTTGTTGTGTCTTAACACAAAATGCTCAGAGTTGCAAACCAAACGGTGTTTCCCTCACCTTCCTCAGGTGTCTTCTGGAATGTGAAGTGTGCCTGGACTGAACTGATTTTCTCAGGGACTGGATTTTATTGAGCCCCACCGGGAGTGGTCCCTTGTCACTACGTCACAGTAAAATGTAGGGAATCTGAAGAGGAGGCTCGTCTGTTAGAAAATAGGATCGCTAATTTTCATAATGAAATGGATTTTTGCTGATCACAAAAAGAAGGGAGGGGAGCCTCAACAGTTGTATCAGAATATTCCCCCTTTTTGACCGCCATTTGTATCATTCCCAATTGTTCTTTTCCTAACAGTGATCAGTTTTTCTTTAACTGACCAGAAGAGGGTGTGCACAACACCTGAAAAGTTAAAGGCTACCCAGTAAAATTAGTAAGTGTTTAAAATGGGGGGAGAGGGGAGAGAAGTATCCTAAGCAGTGGGCCTTGCCATAAAAGGTGCTTAGTTCTAACGCTAAGCACAGAACTCCAGAACCATACGTTTCATTTTAGAAAGAGAAGAGAACACAGTCAAGACATTTAGCTCATTTGTTAAGCTGTTAGGTCTTTTGACATTTCTAAATTATTTTGGCAATTCAATTAATATTTTAGCTTGGCTTGGGTTCTTCTGATGTTACATGTGTGAAATAAGGCACGTAGCTAATTGCGTAATCGGTACTGAAGGCAGCCTTATGGATTGCAAAGCCAAAGCATGCTCTAAGAGCCTCCGCAGTGCCAGGTTTGGAAAAATGAGAGATGTTTCCATTCTGGACCCAGGCTTGATCCCCGTATTTCTCCTGATCCTACTCCTCCCATTACACTGAGTAATTAGTTGACAGCTCTGTGGCAGTCAGAGACATTTACTCTTGCAGAAATGGGTTGGATAACTGGCTATGACTCAACTGCTTGTATCCAAGGTTTCCCTGTTCTGGAAGCAGGGTTGGGAGCAAGTAAGATCCTGAGTTGCATGAAATTTGGAGCTCCTACCCGAGCATCGTGTTGTTCGTCCAGTTACTGAGGGGCCAAAGACAGGGTGGAACTGTGAGTTGGTGACCTGTGGGTTGGAGCTTGGAGTGGTATAGATTTGAGGAATGAGTGCTTCGTCTCCTTGGAGGTGTCAAGGCTTGGTCATGGCCTTGAATTACCCAGAGGGAGCAGGTTAATAACCACAGCCTTCCTACAGTGGGACTCGGATTTAAGGCGGTGTTGGTTGTACTCTTACTGGGGTAACAGGAGTACGAGTGGCACCTGCTGAGGTGTGCGGAGTCCCTAGGTTGTCTTTGGTTCTCAGTCTCCTTTGTTTACCTGAGTTGGAGTACTTCCATTGCTTTACAAACCCTCATATTGAGAATAGGATAATGAATTGATATTTAACCAGTTAATTTTGTTACCTCTGGTTAAAGAGGAGAGAAAAGTGTGAAAATTATTGGTTTCTCAATTATAGGAGAAATGTTAGAGGTCCTCATTCCTGTCATTGTTCGTCCGTGCTTTCCCCTTCCTAAAACCAGTGTTGTAAGGCATACGGTGAGTTTCTGACAAATGCACCTTCATCGTGAAGTTTCGGGAATCAGGGACTACCCTATCTGAAATTAGATCCTCTTCATCACTTTCTTCCTCAAACCTGTTCTCTCTCTCTCTTTTTTTCTTCTATTTACATTTCAACTTCCTGTAGATTTTATTCATCTTATCTCCCTCCCCTACTAAACTGTCGGGGCAAAGTCTTTGGGTTATTTTCCTGTTCTATCTTCAGTGCCTAGGAAAATGCCTGGCACAAAATAGACACTCGATAAATCTTTGTTGGATGAATGAACGAGGAAAGGAATTCAGATTGACAATGCAGTCATGCTCTGCAGCATTTATGCTCATACGGACTGACTCCTGGCTACACTGATTTTTTTCACATTTGTTCAGAGTTGGGGTTGGAGGAAGAACTAACCCGAATCTCAAATAGAAAAGCCTCACCCTAGACTGAGGGGCACTCAAGTTACTCTGTATTTAATGTACCTGTATTGCTTATAGTTGAAAACATGGTAAGTGTAGTAACTACAATTTCCATATAGAGGGAGGTGACACATACACGAGACATTTCTATGAGATTAACCAGGAAGGGGGCAAAAATGCACAAGCAATTTTCGGTGTATCTATAATGTTTTCTTATTATTCTGTGTGATCAGTACATGAGAGTGTGTCATATTATTCTTTGTACTCTTGCGTGCTTGAGATATTTTATATGAATAACCAAAAGGAGGGGTGCCTGGGTGGCTCAGTTGGCTGTACGTCCAACTCTTGATTTCAGCCCAAGTCATGATATCAGGGTCCTGATACTGAGCCCGGTGTTGGGCTGGCCATGGAGCCTGCTTAAGATTCTCTCCCTCTCCTTCTGCCCTCCCCCCCCCCACGCATGCGCTCGCTCTCTCTCAAAAAAAAAATATTAAAATTTTAAAAAATAACCAAAAGTAACAGGCCAACTAAAACACAACCATTTTCTGTTCTTAACTGACTTCCAAACTTGGCACCAAATCTCATTTCAATATCTTGACAAAATTAGTGGTAGAAATGGAACTAGAAGTCAGGCTTAAACCCCTATCTTAATTGATGTAGCAAAGAATTAAGATGTGTTAAATAGCCAGTAGCTACAAATTTTATCTTCCCATGAGCTAGAAACTGTCTCCCTTCATCCTTCACCTGGCCTAACCCTCCCCCAGTAATAAGAAATATGTCTCGCACCTGTGCCTCTCCCATCTGCTCTCTAGTTGGAGCAAGGTGCTTTAATCTTCATAGGAAGATTGAAGATTGTGTTGGCAACCCACTTATCTGGTTTCCTTAGCAACTGGAACAGTGTTTAAAGTGATAGCATCCCTTGCTCAGAATAGAAATCGAGTAAGCCTGATCACGATGTCCTGGTCTGCTCAGGGCTGCTCTACCTCTTCAAAGACTCTTCTTCACCTGGCTATTCATGGTAGCCAACCTTTGAAAGGAGAACTATCTGGAATGTAATCAGTAAGAGCTCTGGATCTGTACATAGCTGACTTCACCCTTGCCAGGCCCAGTGACCTTTCTCTCCAATCCCTGGAATATTGAGCAACCTGTCTCTTTTAATTCCAGAATTTAAGAAAAATTTTCCATGTTAAAGAACTATGCTAGGCATCTATTGTTTTGTCTGCTTAGTATGTCCCTTCTTCAGGGAATGGCTCCACACCCACCCTGTTCCACCTTCACCAGGAATGTAATCTCTAATTGCAACAGAAGCAGACAGACAGTTGACTGATTCTGGGACCATTGACTGGTCTGGGAATCTTCAAACAGTCTACGGTAGGCCAGTGGGTCTCTTCCTTGGGATTTTTGGACTTGGGACTGAGAGTGCCTCAGTGGTTTTGTGCGCTTGAATGTTAAGATAGGAATCTCCAAAGCCCTCGGTGGCCATGAGAAAGCCGTGTCGAACAGGTTTCCTTGCTGTCAGATGTTTTAGAACCTCTAGTATCTTAATATATTTTGACTCTCCATAAGGGGAAAGATTTTTTATCTATCCGGCAGCATTTCCCCAATATTTTGTACCCTTTATCATGGAGTTCTCCAAATGCATCTGACCCCAGAGTACTTTTCTCTCTGCAAAACTATGAACATCCTAGGGAACTAGTTTTTCATGTAACATGCACTAAAATCTGTGGCTCAGACTGAAGTTTCCATGAGGGTAGGACACACAGGGGATGTCTGGACTGCTCTAACTTCGAGGTTTTCAACCAGGGCTGATTTTCGGCAATGCCTGGAAACACTTTTGTTTGTCATAACGGGAGAAAGTGCTACTGGCATCTCGTGGGGGAAGACCAGAGATGCTGCTAAGCATCCTGCAGTGCCCAGGACAGCATCCCCTCCCACCCCACAGCAAAGAATTACCTGGCCAAAAATGTCAATAATGCAGAGGTGGAGAAACTGCACCCACTCCATGTCAGGATGCTGGGTGTGGCCCGTAGGGGTTCAGGGCCCCAAGTCCGTGGACTTGTACCCACACAGTGCATTCAAATGCTCTTGACCTCTATTTCTGGCACCTGTTTAGACATTCTCTAATATTCCAGAGTAGACTTAGCCAGACTCATCCAGATCTTCGGGATAAAACAGGCCTTTCCCACCCCCTTCACTTCCTGGGGAAGAGGATAAGGAGAATTCACCCACAGCTTCTGATGGCATGCCAGTGCTTCCTCCCACGTATCCCACTTACTTTCTCCCATTGCATGAGGAGGCGTGCGCGGAGCAAAAGGGCAGGGAGGCACCTCTGCAAGGGCTGCTGAGTGAATACTCCAAGAAGAGCGTGAGTCACGTGCCAGCAGAAGGCCTGGGGAATGAGCTGGTCTGGCCCTGACCGCACAGTTGACTCAACAAGATGGGTGAAGACTGTGTTTTATACGACACCGAGGAGTGGACTCCAGCTGCCTGCCCTGTGAGCAATCTCCCTGAGCCTGACACATTGAAGCCTCCGCACGTTCCTCCAGCCTCCTCTCGGGGAACAGCTGCCCGAACCATGGCCCTCGGGAGGATCACTGGACGAGGGCTTAGAAATAGTTGCCTGGGTAGCGTCTGTATTCCTGGGAAGGAGAACGGAGCACGAAGCCCCTGCCTACAATGGATCCACTGTCTTCCTAAAGACATCGTCACATCCTGGTCTGCCTGAGCAGTGAGGGGGTCCCCAGACGTGGGACTTCATTTTAAAAACCAAAACAGTCCCAGGTCATCTGGGGAGAGTTGGTCACCCTACTGGTCGAATACATAGGGAGACTTACTAGTCATGAAATGAGAACCCTTGTTATATTTTATTTGAATTAATTGATTATTGCTGATTACGTGCTCATGATTGAGTTAGGTACCATGGCAGAGTGCCGAGAAGTACGTGCAGTCCCAGTTCACACATGTTGTGTGCTGAGAATGTATAAAGTGTTTGCTGGGGACTCAGAACATTTTCCCCAAGAAACCATGCTAAGTGTTGATAATACTTCCAAACAAAACCCCAGAAGCCCTTAAAGATAACTCATATGGGAGGTGAAGTGATAGAAACTTCCCCAGACCTATAGGAAGCAGTGCTGTTGCAAATGTAGTGTCCCAGCTACAGGGCTTGGACACTGCTGTTGTGATCTCCCCTTGTTTCTAGGAGAAAGTGTCTGCCGCCCAGCATGATAGCTGTACAGTCACACCTTCCTGGCCCCTCCTACTAACGCATGCAAATGAGCATATCCAGGTGCACGCATGAGAACACACACGCATGCACGTGGTCCATTTCTTACCCATGGTCCTACACCACAGGGGAAGTGTGAGATTCAAGGTTTCCTTGGTGTCCGTCAGGTGGCCCTTTCCCCTGCTGGGGCGTTCACGTCTCGAGATAGATAGACACCTTCCTATCTGTGGCCTCCAGAGGCTGACGACAGGGGTGAGGAAACACAGCAGATGCCTCAGTCTGTCAGAGACACAGGCCAGGCAGCATGTAGGTCAGGACAACGTGAGCTGAACCCAAGGCAGAGTTTCTAGGACATAACAATCTTTGGTATGGAGAGAACCAAAGAGATGATTCAGTTCAATTCCCTCTTTTATAGAAGAGGAAACAGACCCAGGGAAGTGAAGAGACCTGGCCAAGTTCACTTAGACTTTGGGACTGGAAATTTTCTGTCCCTAGGCTCTTGCCCCCTCCATCCTGTGCCTCAGAAACTGGAAAATCCCCTGGAGTTCTCCCCCACCCCAATTCTACTTTTGAAAAGAAGATTCTGTAAGGAGAGCTTTGGTATCTGGACCAAAAAAAAAAGCTGGGCTTGCTAAATTGGGGTCATGGAACTCCTGAGGCAGAGCTCGCCCAACTCTGCCACCCCCTGCCACCACAGATGCTGCGGCTTCCCTGCGCCTGGAATCTTCCTCTAACCAAGCAGAAAACAGCAACAGGGCAGTACCAGCAACCACCAACAACTTCTACCATCATCACTGTATTTATCTCCACCAGTCGGAGAAGGGCTGCCTTGTTTCTGGCCACGTTCTCATCTCTGTGGATGTTCTTAAACCCCAAGAGCAAAGAGACCGCTGTCTGTGGGTGTGTTAGCGTGATTGAAGGGGAAATACGAAAGCTTTGCTTAAAGAGTTCATCCTGGAGCTTCATGCTGTTCTGGCCACGGATGTCGGCTAAGCACTTAAACCTCTTTCCTAACCTGGAGATGCCAATTATCTCCGACAAGGCTGTGCTGCTTTTTATGGGCTCCTCGGGTTTGCTGAGTGGAAGGATGTGCTCCGGATATACAATTATGACACCCGACGTTTTGCAGGTGCACGGTTGTACACACCTTGCGAAAGGTGTTTGCGTTGATCTCATTTCACCCTGGGGCAGCTATTCCTCTACCCATTTCATGGGTGAAGAAACCGAAAATAAATTT
Organism: Ursus americanus; assembly: GCF_024610735.1. NCBI lineage: Eukaryota > Metazoa > Chordata > Mammalia > Carnivora > Ursidae > Ursus > Ursus americanus. Next base: position 4,973,609 of record NC_142162.1, on the reverse strand, counting down.
GATTATTCTTCAGACTTATCCAGTGGCAAAGATGAGATTAGAGTCCAGGTCTCCTGGATCCAGCATCTTTTAAAAAAAAAGTCTGACTGTTTTTAAATAGACAATACCTACACATTGTTCAAAATTCAAAAGCTGCAAAAAGGCATACAGTGAAAGCTGTCTCCTCCCTGCTTATCAGCTCCGCTGCTTCCCAAAGCAACATTCTGGAGACACAGCCTTTCAGAGCTCATGTATGCACATACTGGCACTTTATGCATATGTATAAAGAATATACGTGTGTATGTATGCGTGTGTGTGAAGTAAATGCGATAGCTTTTTTTTTTTTTTTAAGATTTTATTTATTTATTCGACAGAGATAGAGACAGCCAGCGAAAGAGGGAACACAAGCACGGGGAGTGGGAGAGGAAGAAGCAGGCTCATAGCGGAGGAGCCTGATGTGGGGCTCGATCCCATAACGCCGGGATCACGCCCTGAGCCGAAGGCAGACGCTTAACCGCTGTGCCACCCAGGCGCCCCAATGCGATAGCTTTTATTTACTTAAGTACGTGTGTTTTCTGTGTCAGCATGTGGAGTTGTCTTCCAAGGACCCAGTAATGCTCTGTGGTTAGGAGGAGGGCAGTATATCTTACACTTAAGCACATGCTCCCCAAATCAGGCAGATCTGGGACGGACCTGGCTCTGATCACACACATGTCACATAACCTTTCTGACCTTCAGTTTTCTCATCTGACAAATGAATATAATAGCTCCTAACACATACGTGAGGTAGTGTCGGTGACATGTTTCGTACATAATACATGTGTTCGCTAAATGGTGGCCATTTCCCATGTGCCTACTATATGCCAGATGCTATACTGGGTAAAAGAGGAAGGAGGTGAGTGAAACAAGGTGTGGACCCTTAAAATGCTTATGACTTAAACCAGGAGAAGGATTCCTTCGTGAACAAACAGCAGTACCTTGGAATGAGCGGGAAGCAATTTATATAGAGGCTAAGAGCATAGGCTCTGGATTCAGACGTTCTGGGCTTCAAATGCCATCTTGAAAGAGTTACTTAACTCGCGCTGAGCTCCCTCATGTATAAAACAGGAATAATAATGGAGACTTGTGAGGCTTGAGTGTACTTAAAACAGTGCCTGGCACATGATAGACATTCCGTCAAGAATGGTTTTACGAAGTATAATATTGAATTCTGTATATGAACAAATCCCCTAGTAGGAGTGTAGAGCAGGCGTCAAGGCAACTGGGGGTGGGGAGCGGAGGGTGAGCATTCCAATGACATGAGAGCCCCGACTGCGCCCTTCTTTGGGATGACCAGGTGCCCAGTCCAGTCGTGGGCATTTCACCTGCATCCTGTCCTCTAGTGCTCACAGCCACCCTGTAAGGATGGTATCACTCCCTTTCTCCAGAAAGAAACCAAGCCTTAGAGGACTTCTCTCAAGGCAGGGGCAGGAAGGGCAACTTCCTTCTCATTCTCTTACCGTCTGGCTCCCCAGAGAGTAGGCTTCCTGGGCATCATTCTCTCCCTGCTCTTCAGCTTGCGTGGAGCCCTGCTGTGTCTGAGCCCCTGGACTAGGCCTGGGCAAGAGCAGCAAGATGGCAGCCCCAGCCCCTGCCCCCCCAGTGGAGCCTGCATTGCTGTGGAGAGACAGACCGCCAAGCCTAGTGTGGACTCCGGGTTCACTCACAGTTGTGATAATGAGAAGAAGGGGGGGCATGCCCACCTGGGCCCAACCTGGTTTGGGAGGATTTGGGGCTTCATCTCTGCCTTCTCTTGTCTCCCCAACATCCGAGTTTTGGCGGGGGGTTGGAGGGAAGGGAGGGAGAGACCAGGAGCAGAGGAGGAAGTAATTGGGCATGTTTTCAGCCTGGCAATCACGGGGCAGTCCCCTTGTGGGGCCTTTCACTGCCACCACTGTAATGAGCGCTGGCCACAGCTGTACGTACCCCTCACACCCAGGCGGCCAAGTGGGTGTTGAATGGACAAAAGGCCCAAGTACAGTTTCTGTGGCTGTCCCCATCGCTGTTGTTGATATGATCCTTTATATCGTTTATATGGCATCTTCTAGCTTACCCAGCACCTTTACATCCTTGCCTTTTATTTCATAGTAGATGACAATGTGTGTGTGCAATTGGGAGCACGTGGGGGTAGGGAGGTTGAGAGGTGTTCTTCCCTACTGCCACTCCTCACTCGACCTCCGTTTTCTACCTTCTCCGGTGAATGGGGTAGTTATGATTAGCCTTGGTTTGCAGATAAGGAAACTGAGGCTGTGAGCATTCCAGTAACTGGCCCAAGGTCACAGAGCTCATATGCGGCCGAGCCAGGAGTTTGGTTTGCAGGGTTCTCCAACTAACTAACGTGGCTGTGAGGCCACACGTTGATCTTGTCAGAAAACCTCTTAGCTCTATGTTCTTTTCCAAGTAGAACTAGCCTCCGTCCCGGAGCCCACTAGGCCTGAGGAGATCGTTCTCATTGACAAATCTGGATTTTCTCCTTAACTATGTTCTAGGGACACTGCACCCACCCCACCTTTGACTCCTGTTGTGAACTGAATTGTATTCCCCCAAAACTCATATGTTGTAGCCCTAACCCCCAATGTGACTGTGTTGGGAGATGGGGCCTTTAAGGAGGTAGTGAAGCTTTAATGGGGACATAAGGGTGGGGCCCTATTGGCATCCTTTTAAGAAGAGGAGGAGACACCAGCACGTCTCTCTCCACACATGCACGAAAGAAAGGCTATGTGAGGACAGCTGAGAAGGCAGCCATGTGTAAGCCGGGATAGGTCTCCCCAGAAACCACCACCACCAGCACCTTGATCTTGGACTTCTAGCCTCCAGACCTGTGAGAAGATAAACATCTGTTGTTGAGGCCACCCAGTCTGTGGGATTCTGTTATGGCCGCCCGAGTAAAGGACGACGGCTCTCGTGACCTACATCTCTACCCTCCACCTCCACCTTCAGGCTTCGAGTCTGAGCATTTACCCAAGCACTTCTCTCCAGCACTCTCCCCACTGCTGCGAAACTCTTTCTTCTTTCTTAGCTTTTCCGCTCAAATCCTTCACGTTCAAGTTAGCTTGACTAACTTAGCCACCCTCCGCTATTCTGTTCCTCATTGCTTTTCTCTCCATGAGATGAGAGAATAGTTCTCTTTATAAGAGAGGTGTCTTGGGGCTCCTGGGTGGCTCAGTTGGTTAAGTGTCTGCCTTTGGCTCAGGTCATGATGCCGGGGTCCTGGGATCAAGCCCCATGTCAGGCTCCCTGCTCAGTGGGGAGCCTGCTTCTCCTCGTGCTCTCTCTCTCTCAAATAAATAAATCAATAAATCTTAAAAAAAAAAGAGAGAGAGAGAGAGAGAGACAAGAGGTGTCTTTCCTTCTCTGATTCTCCTACAGTTCCCATGAGTTACTCAGTGTTGCTGGAGCCAAGTACACAGGTGTAGAAACCTGGTTTGGACTCTCGGCTCTGTCGTCTTCTAGCAAGGGGCCTTGATCAAGCCACAGGATTGTTGGAGAGTCAATGAGCAGAGCTGTCGTAGGTGGTGGTGTGGTGAAGGTGTTGTTTAAGCAAGCTGCTTGGAGGAGTGCCCTCCCGGAGTTGCACCTTGACATCAGGCCATCATCGAAGGCATTATGAAAAGCAACCCTACTATCAAACTCGCCCTGCTCTTAAAGAGCATTGTTGGTGTTCACAAAAGTATGGTGTTTCGCTTTGCAATATTTCAAAGATTTTCTTACGATTTTTTTTCTTGAGAGAGGAAGAGCACGTGGGCATTGGGTGGGAGAGGGGCAGGGAGAGAGAAAGAGAGAATCCCAAGCAGGCTCCACACCTAGCATGGAACCCGACACAGGGGTCTATCACAGAACCCTGAGATCGTACATAACCTGAGCTGAAATCAAGGGTCAGACACTTAACCGACTGAGCCATCCAGGTGGATTTTTAAAATAATAAATGTGTGTTCTGAGTCCAGAGCATACACTCCACACACTCGGCACTAACTGCCAGGGAGTTTTTTTATGGATTTTTAAAATAATAAATGTGTGTTCTGAGTCCAGAGCATACACTCCACACACTCGGCACTAACTGCCAGGGAGAAGGGGCTATTTTTGCAAACTTTGCAAAAATAATTTCTAAAAAAATAGCTTGTGATCCTAAGAAACAGGTTTGTTTTCATCAGTGGACACTATGAATTATGAAAACGATCATGTTTCCCTCTTTGTCTTGGTTGCTTGGGAGCTCAGGATGAAACTGACAGCCTACTTCTAGCAAGTTTCCTTGCTCTTCTATCAAGTCCTTTGTGTACCGTCACCACTGCTATCACCTTAATTTCTTATTTGTTCCTTATTTGTTATCTTCATTTGGTTCTTCAGTGTATGTATTTCACAAGCTAATGATGAATACATTCTTGTTGTAAAGATGAAAAGAAACCGGAATTGTACAAAACAAAACTTGCAAGTATTCATTTATTATTTATGGTGTAGTACTCTCTATTTGTGCAAGCAGCCTCAAGTCCATTTGGAACAATTGTTAGGAAGAATTAAGTTTTAAAAAACAAATGAATAGAAAAGCTTTATTTGAAAGCTTACAACCATGCTAGGTGCATTCATATATGCTTTCTCCTTTCCTTCTTCTTCTTTTTTTTTTTTTAAGATTTTACTTATTTATTTGACAGAGAGAGAGCCAGCCAGCGAGAGAGGGAACACAAGCAGGGGGAGTAGGAGAGGAAGAAGCAGGCTCATAGCGGAAGAGCCTGATGTGGGGCTCGATCCCAGGACTCTGGGATCACTCCCTGAACCGAAAGCAGACGCTTACCGACCAAGCCACCCAGGCGCCCTTCTCCTTTCCTTCTTAACAGCAGCACCGTAAGGCAGGTTACTGGACACCCATTTTACAGATAAGGTTAGGTTAATTGTCCAAAGTCGTAGATAGTAGTGGCAAAGTTAGAAATGAAACTCAGGTCTGGGATTCAAAGTTTGCTGTTCGCGCTTTCATTTGCTTGTCTTTTTTAACTATCTCATCTCCCTAGAGCAAAAAGTAGGATTACAAAATTTATGTGCAACTGGGGTGTGGGGGTGGGGGAGGGCAGTGCTTGTGAATTGCCCGTCCTTACAGCTACTCCTCACTCTGCTTCAAGCCACTGTAATTATTTAGGTAATTCAGCCAAGAGCAGTTTTTTTCTGCATAAGTACCAACAGAGACTTGGCCCAAGATGCCTGATTGTGCCAGCCCTAGGAGACGATGCGGCAAAGGTCAGGTCCAAGAAGGGTAGCCTAAACCTTCTGCCATTGACCTTCCCTGGCCATCCATGGGCTGCAGCTCTCAGGCCAGAATACCACGTGGCCTTCCTCTCTGGGGAAGAGGCAGCAGCAGTGTCTGTACTGCGGAGCTGGTTAAGGTCTGATGGAAAGAAATCTGCTCACCTCTGATCTCTGTCCCGTTCTCTCCCCCACTCCCAAACAGAGGCAAATTCTTTATTGCATGTGACATGTTTGCCTGGGTCTCCTTCAGGGCCACCAGTTCCAGGAATCTGTACTGGCTGCCCCCCCCCCCCCCGTTGGCCCTAGCCAGAGGACACGGCCATTGACACAAACACTGACCGCTGTCCCAGCTAGCAGGCAAGCACATTGCTATTTTCATCTGAATTCCCAGCATCTTGGGGAATGAACTTGGCCATTCCTATTGACCAGACCCCTGAGGAGGGAGGAGAGCCTGCAGGCTCCTTCTGTAACCTTCCTTTGACTTGGACTCAGAAGACAAAGGTGAACTTGAGTGCTGCGGGGACACAGCTTCCCTTTATGCTGCCACCAAGCCCTGGGGCTGCCTCCTCTCCAGCACTGAGGCCCTTTTGTCCTGGCGGGGCACCCACAGCCTGACTGCCCACTCTGTTAAAGCGGGGTTTCAGCTCCCTCTCCCCCTCCCCCGTGAGTCGCTGGGCCTGGAGAAGAGCTTTGGAGTTTTGCGAATGCACACTGGCCCTTTTCTTCTCCCAGCGCCTGCAGCTTTGATGCTGCACGCCTGGCAGACTGGCCCTCCGCTGTCTTTTCCAGCGAGGCCGTGCGAAAGCGCAGACAGGGCGCTCTTGCGGGCCCCCGGGCTGCCCGGGAGAGGCGCACAGCCCCACGTGGCAGCTCCCGCTCTGCTCTGGGGGGGGGGGGCGGCGCTGGGCCGGCCGGGGAGGATCCCACCCATGCCACAGTTCATCCAGAAAACGGATCACCCAGCTCTCATTTCAGATCTTGAAAGCTGGCATCTTCTTTGACCCAGCCATGCTACTTACAGGAACTCATTATGTATTCGAGGATACCAAAATTTTTTTCATTCTAATCTTATTATAAAAAATTTCAAACATGCAGAAAAGTTGAAGGAATGGTACAGTGGATACTCATACGCCCAGTATCTAGAGTCTGCAATTAGCATTTTGTGTGGAAGGATTTAGCTGCAAGAGCTATCGTTGCCTTACAGTGTGTGTGTGTGTGTGTGTGTGTGTGTGTGTGTGTGTGTGTGTGTGTAGAAACCTAAATGCCCCACCCACTGTTTGTTAAATTATGGTACATTTGCACAATGGTACTACATAGCAATTAAAATAACATGGTACATTCAATGGCATGGAAAAATATTGGGTCTTTTGTTTAATAAAAAAAAAAGGTAGAAAACTGTATGCACAATAACGTGTTATTTTTTCTTTGGAAAAAAGTCTGCCTAGGGAAAAAAGACACAGAGGTTATATATTAAAATGTTAACTGGATTGTGTCTAAGTTCGGGTATGAGTGACTTTGATTTTCATCTCTGGCTTATTTTTATTTCTTTCAATGAAGTACATCTATATAAAGTGAACAAAGGAATTTAAACTATGCAGGGTCAGCTCAAAGAGGCCAGCAGGACTCCCTGGGATTATTCCAGCACCTTTTATCCTGACAAAAGTCAGGGGCTGTCCTAGCTCCATGCAAACATTGCTGCATAACCCATCCTGGCCAGTTAGAGCTCCACCAGAGGCACACCCCCCCCTACCCAATTTCCCAGATACGAGCACCACGCCCTCCTTTCCTTCTCTGTCCCTGTGTCCTGCAGCAAACTGGATTCTTCCCTCTCATCACTGACTTTTAGGCCAGGGAGGTTCCCTAGCCACAAAAGAGTTAGGGTCCTCTCATGCTATTCACTCCCCACTCCAACCACCTCCCAGAAGTAAAAGTCTGTGGGATGAAATTTCTCTTCTTAAAGAGAAGGCCAGGGCTTAACCCAGAGGCTCCATGCTGCCCACGAGCCCCAATTTCTTCCTCTGCGAGACGCCCCGGCCCCAGTTAGACTCCTTTAGTATACAGTGCCGCTGCCTTAGTGTGGGTTCTTCAGGAACCTTTAGGACCAGCTGGATCGTATTTTCATCACCATACAAGTAGTGGCACTGTATACTACAGTAATAAGAGCTCACTTATACGTATTTTTAGTTCCCAAAGTAAATCTACACGCTCTCTTACAGTGGTTCCCAGAGCAGTATCAAAAAAATCACTTGGAGATGGACATGGGGCTGCCAACTCATTTTGCCAGGTAAAACCACTTAAAAAACTACTTTGTAACAAGAAAGACATTTTACCACATGCACAAAACAGGAAAGACAATCTCAAAATTTAAAAAACAACAGTATTTACATTAAACTCTCAAATCTCATTGTGTGGTCCACGTCTCCCATTACATACTTATAAAATTATTATTATTTCTATATAACCTGGAAAATGCCTTTTCACAGGCCAGCCCTGGTTTGGGAACCATTTCTCCATTGGTTTTGATTCTTATCCTCTGGCAGGTGAGGAAACGAAGTTGCAGAGACCATCAGCTAAGTGGTCGATAGGATTCAAATTCGAGTCTGTCTGTTCCAGCCCCAGTGGTCTCCCCTTGTTCCAGGTCGCATCTGCATCACCAGATTGCCCGGGGTGGGGTGGGGGGAGGGTCTTTCCAGGAGATGGTAGACAGAAAATAGGCCCGATCTGCTTTTTAAAGTCTCAGCCAGGGGCACCTGGGTGGCACAGTCATTAAGCGTCTGCCTTCGGCTCAGGGCGTGATCCCGGCGTTCTGGGATCAAACCCCACATAAGGCTCCTCTGCTATGAGCCTGCTTCTTCCTCTCCCACTCCCCCTGCTTGTGTTCCCTCTCTCGCTGGCTGTCTCTATCTCTGTCAACTAAATAAATAAAATCTTTAAAAAAAAAAAAAAAGTCTCAGCTAGACCTGGGTCCCCAGAGTAAACCCCAGTGGATCAAATTTTATCCTTGACCCAGAAACCACTGGGCTCATCAGATGGTATTAGCCATGCAGAGCAGTGCCACCCTAATTTCATGATTTGCTCTACCAGCAAAGCTGTATTTATAGCTGGTCTCAGCGGGAGGAGCACATATTAGAGTTGGTACACCTAATGACTGATGCCAGAAATTCCTCCAGTTTGATTGCCTCCATTGATGTGCTTGAAAAAAATCATTAAACACTCAAGAATAAGGTAAAAACATGGACAGTTTATCCTTTCAGTGTTATACCGAAGCATTCTTTAACAGGCTCAGTGGAGAATTATTAATGATCTCACTTTGCTTTTTACTGTTAATTAAGGCCCCAGACTCTGAAGTTGCATGTTAACTTGTAGACCTTGTCTAGAATAGAGGCACATAATTTTTGTCCGGTAGAAAGGATAACCCCAAAGGTTATGGTTTTATTGCCCTGTAGAACATTAACCAATTTTGTCTCCAACTTGGCAAACTTACATCATAACACCTTTCCTGGTGGACTGTGCCAACCTCTGTTCCTCTAACCCACATTTGAACCAAACTTACCACACTGCTGGTTTGGTCTCTCTTTCATGAGCTGAATAAAATCTATTTAAAGGCAGTCAGCACCAACACCACCTTAAAACGTTATCAGTCATTTGCCTCGGTGTGAATGAAGAATCAGAATAGATTTTGAGACGTTGAAAGATGCAGTATTTAGGATCTGAGGAAGATGAGGGAGAGGGTGCATTGGGGGAGGGGAAATTAGCTAAACTTCGCAGGACAGTTGTATCACAATACTTCCGATTTCTCACATACTTCGTCTTTGAGCAGTGACCAGTAGCGTGGCTTGCTAGAAATAGGATTTTGCAAGGAATAATGACAGGGGAAGAGATTGAAAAGCTAACCGGGGCTAGCCATGGTAAAGGATTCGAATTTTATTCTGTAAATCATAGATATGATCCTCTTTTTGAATTAGAAAGAGAATTCTGATCAGAGTGTATGGCGTGTGTGAAGGGAGAGTCTCAGTGAGAGGTGACCAGGGCGTGACCTCTTTGTGAACGTATGTGGATGGGAAGGTGAGTATAAAGTCAAAAGGCAATTCAAAGGTAGGATGGACAGATTTGCTGAGTGCCCAGATACGGGCTGTGAAGGGAGGGAGCTGTCTGAGATGACAGCTGGTTGGACAGAAGGATGGTGTTGGAGATCAAGGGAGCAGCCTGTTATTTTTGACCTGTTGAGTTTGAAGGTCATCTGAAATTTGAATCTGGAGCTTATGAGCTTGAACTATGAGGTTCTTGAATTTGAGGTTCAGGATTGGTTATGAATAGAAGCCATGGACCTATGTATGACCGTTGAAGAAAAACACATCGTCGGAGAACCTCTTTGCTACTTTCCTGGCCAGGGAATGGTGATAGGGTTCCTCAGAAGGTGTCCTCTTCAGTTGCAGAAGACAGAGGTAGGGACAGTCCACAGCTCAATACCTGGGCACAGAATGCGTACTTCCCATCCCCATTCTACTTTGTAGAAATGAAAGCTCAGAACCACAAAGCAGATCTCTCTTTTTTTTTTAAAGATTTTATTTTTATTTATTTGATAGAGATAGAGACAGCCAGCGAGAGAGGGAACACAAGCAGGGGGAGTGGGAGAGGAAGAAGCAGGCTCCTAGCGGAAGAGCCTGATGTGGGGCTTGATCCCATAAGGCCGGGATCACGCCCTGAACCGAAGGCAGATGCATAACCGCTGTGCCACCCATGTGCCCCACAAAGCAGATTTCTTAAGTGTAGTTTTCAGGAATGGAAGATTAGACTGGAAACCCCTCCTGGACTTAATCCTGCACTTCTGACGAGCACAAATGAAGATATCATTTATCTGGGGGACTAGAATTAGATGGGGCAAAACTTTTTTTCTCATTTATTTACTTATTTATTGAGGTGGCTGTTGTTGCTTTTTTAAATCTCGTGGTGCAAAATGCGTCTTTCTCCTGACTCATCGTAAAGGTGTCTGTGTTAGTACTATTGGTTGTGTTGTTGCCATAAAGAAATTTACCAGGAACTTAGCTGCTTGAACAATGCAAATTCGTTCTAACTTCCTATAGGTAATTCCATCCTCTGGCCACCGAAGCTTACATCTGCCCCACATGCAAAATACATTCACCTCCATCCAGGTTCCCTGAACTCTCAGCCTAGGACAGCATCAACTCAAAGTCCCAAATCTCATCGGCTCACAAGTCCCAAGTTTTATCATCTAAATCATCTAAATCAGGTATCGGGGAAGCTCTGGGAATGATCCATTCTGGGGCATGATTTCTTTGCATTTGTGGACCCGTGGCACTAAAGAAACAAATTATCTGCTCTCAAAATATAATGGTAGGACAGACTTCGGTTAGCAGTCATAGGCGTTGCAGTTCAAAAAGGGAGAAAACTGAAAGCAAAAAAGAGTTATTGGTCTTAAGTCATTTCTAAATCCAGCTGAGAAAATTCCGTTAGGTGTCAAGGTGTGGGAATTACCCTTTGTGGCTGTTGCTCTGTCCCTGGGGCTGATGGCTGTCTTCTGAATCGTCCTTCCTTTTTCACGAGGGGTAGCGTGTATTTGCAGCTGAGCGGTTTTATCAGCCTGTTTCCTATGTATAGGATTTTGGCAGTTTGACAGCCTTCTTCCATTTTGGATCTTGTCTATTTCAGTTCAAGCTGGCAGAGTTCTGCTGGTGTGACATTCTCAAGGAACCAGTGGGTCTCCCATGCGTGTCCTGGAGATTTACTCTATTAGACAATAGGCTTATTCCTAGACCTTTCCAGGATAATCTCATCTCTATTTTTGGCTTTTGTTGATGTGGCTGAGAGAACACACCTTAAGCTCTCTCGCTTGATTGGGGTTATTTATGAGGCACACTCTTAATCTAAGAGCCTTTTGTGTGACTTTACACTCTGACCAGGATCTTCTGAGGTGTCACACCTTTGGCTTTTTCTGTAGAACACCCATTTCTGACAGTGAATTTTGTGACTGTTAGCATCTTTTGCCATCTAGGTGGTCTGAGGGTTTTCAAAACTACCAGATCCTGGGGGGTTTTGTTTAACATTACTCCTTCAATTTATTACTTTCCTCTCTCATTTTACTCAAAGCAGCAAGAAGAAACTAGACCTCACTTTTAACACTTGACTTGGAAATCTCTGCTAAGTGTTCAATGTTATTTATTTATTTATGTATTTATGTATTTTTATAAATTCCGCGTTTCACACGACCGCAGGACACAATTCCACTGAGTTTTCTGTCAGTGTTTAACAACGATTCTCTTCCCTCCAGTTTCCAGTTTCCAATAACATGTTTTTCAGTTCGTTCTGTGACCTCCTCCGCAGAACTGTTAACTAGAAACTGTCCATGTTTCTAGTAAGAGTGCACTCGGAGAAATTTAGGCTTTTTCGACCTTGCCTCTCAGAGTTCGTCCAGCCCCTCCCTGTTGCCCAGTCTCTAAGCCACTCCACATTCTGTGCCAGTAGCGCCCTGCCCCTGGTGCCAGAACCCGTATGAGTTTTCTACTGCTGCGATAGCCGATTACCACCACCTTAGCTTACACGACCGACGATAGAAATTCCTTAGCCCACTGCTCTGTACGTTAGAGTAGAAGTCTCACTCGGGTCTCACCAGGCTAAAATAACAGTGTTGGCAGGACTGCATTCTTCTCTGGAGGCTTTAGGGAAGCATCTCTCTCTCTCTCTCTTCTTCCCTCCTACCCTCCCCCCCTCTCTTCCTTCCTTCCTCCCTGAGCTCTTAACCTGTAATCCACAGAAGGAGTCATGGGAATCTCCGATCGGTAGTCAGTTGATCAGAAGCACAGGTAACAACCCGGGCTTGTTCCTGGCATCTGGAGTGCAGGGCAGTCGTAACCGGTGGGGTCTGATGCTATCTCCGGACAGTGTCAGAATTGAGTTGAATTGTAGGACACCCAGCTGGTGTGGCCAAGAATTGCTTGGTGGTGTGGGGGAAACTCCCTGCTCTGCGCACCAGCATTGGAAGTTGGTGATCAGAGCCAGCTTTTACCTTTGCAGAGCTTCTTTTGCCGTGTTCCCAGTATTAGGTCATGGATATCTCTAAGAGGCTCTGGTTCTGCCTACCATTGTGTCAGCAAGCAGATCTGAAACCAGGTTGGTCTTACTACGTTTGGACTTTTCCTACCAGACTTCTTGGTTTCCTCTCATAACTGCCCAGAAACCTTGGTCATCTTGTACCTCTGTTCTTGGCACTTTTGTTGTATCAAATGGTAACACTTTGGCTGTAACAGGTAACATTTAACTAAGAGCTGCTTGAGCTGCTTAAACCAGTAAATGTTTATTTTTCTCGCCCAACAACACATCTAGAGATGGTCGCTGGTCTTGTTTTGGTGATTCGATGATGCCAAGGCCATTGGCTTGATAATTTGGTTGGCCCTTCCCTTATGGTTGCAATATGGCGGCCTGGCCTTCAGATATCACACCCACATTCAAGAAAGGAAGACATGGTGGGGCTCAGTCGGTTGAGCATCTGCCTCCTGATTTCAGCTCAGGTCATGAACTCAGCGTCCTGGGATCAAGCCCCATGTCGGGCTCCCTGCTCAGCGTGAAGTCTACTTAAGATCCTTTCCCTTTGTCCCCTTCCCCCAAGCTCGTGCACTCTCTCTCTCTCTTAAAAAAAAAAAAAAAAGAAAAGAAAAAAGACAGGAAGATATAGGAAAAGGAAGGGTAGACTCCAGTTTTGTCTGCCCCTTTTTGTTTGTTTGTTTGTTTGTTTGTTGTTGTCTGCCCCATTTATCAGGAAGGCTGATGTTTTCCCAGAAGGCCCAAGAGACTTTCATTATATCTCATAGATCGGAGTTATGTCATATGCTCCCACCCTCTGCAGGTGCAAGGAAGCCAGAGAAAGTGGGTATTTAGCTTTTCCTGGTGGAGGCGGGCAAAAGAAAAGGGGATTGGAAATGAAGTTTGGATTAGCCAACTCATAGTGCCAGAATTTCAATACATCTAGGACCCTGTCTTTGCCTTTTTCTCTTGCCAGTCCACAATTAGAGTTAGGGTCATGTTCCTGAGTCAGACACCTCCTCATGACTGTGCTCTGACCACCTGTCCAACAACCCACTCACTTCTTCTTGTAAGATATCCCTGACCCCAATGGACCCTTTAGACTGCCATGTGTAGTGGCCTGGACGCACTGCTTGCCACTGCCTGCCGCTGGCCCTGGAAGCACCTGACCACCTTTCAGAGGCCTAGAGACTCCCCCCACCCCACTGCCTGTGCAGAGGCAAGCTTCTATTCTGGCAGCACTTGTTTTTACATGGCTCATTTTTTTTTTTGAAAGATTTTATTTATTTATTTGACAGAGAGAGAGAGACAGCCAGCGAGAGAGGGAACACAAACAGGGGGAGTGGGAGAGGAAGAAGCAGGCTCCCAGCAGAGGAGCCTGATGTGGGGCTTGATCCCAGAACGCTGGGATCATGCCCTGAGCCAAAGGCAGACGCTTAACGACTGTGCCACCCAGGGGCCCCTTCGTGGCTCATTTTTATGAGTGTGTATGTGTGTGCACATGTGTGTGTGTATGTGTGTGCACATGTGTGCATGCATGCACAGGTGCAGAAAAAAAGGGAAAACAGGCCACATTGACCAAGGACATTTTTAGCCTATGCTAACTTTAAACTCTGTCAGGGTGGAGGGCCTTCTGAGCATATAACTCTGGTAGAGATACTATTGTCTATTCATTCTCCTCTCCTTCCTCAGTAACAGACTACGATTTTCTGTGTAGCAGCCATGTACCAGACAAAAGACTTCTTCCTTCTCTGATGAAGATTTCAGTTTCTCCTACAGCAAGGTGCAGCCACATGACTAAGTTCTGGCTAATGTGATATAAGTGGAAACATTGTATTGGGCTTTCAGGATGTTTCTCTAAAGTGAGTGGGCATGTCCTTTGTCCTCTCATCCATTTTGTTATCTGGAATGCAGATGAAATGGCTAGAGCACTGTCAGCTATTTTGGACTGTGAGGAGGAAAGATATACAGTTGACCTTTGAACAACATGGGTTTGAACTGCATGAGTCCACTTACAATATGCAGATTTTCTTTTCAATAAATATAGTACATTACTATGAATCTATTTTCTCTTCCTTGTGATTTTCTTAATAACGTTTACTATTTCTCTAGCTTATTTTTAAATTTTTTAAATTTAAATTCAATTAGCCAACATAGTCTCTAGCTTATTTTATTGTAAGACAACAGTATATAATACATATAGCATACAAGATATATATTAATCAAGTGTTTATGTTATCAGTAAAGCTTCCAGTCAACAGTGGGACTAGTAGTTAAATTTTGGGGGAATCAAAAGTTACACACAGATTTTCGACTGCATAGGGAGGTTGGCACCCCTACCCCCTGTTTTGTTCAAGGGCCAACTGTACTTTAAGGGTGGCCAAGAGCTGACACTATCCTTGGGCTCCCAGCCTCCAGGGAAATACATTTTTTGTTTAAGTCACTCTTCTTTTGGATTTTTGTGTTTTTGCATCTAAACCTGACCCTGAATAACTCACCTACTTCTCCTCGGCACGGTGTCTAACACTTTCCGTGCACTTCCAGGTACATTATCTCATTCTCAACAGATAGGTAAAAACCCATTTTCCTGTGCTATTTCTTTTTTTTTTTTTTAAGATTTTATTTATTTATTCGACAGGATAGAGACAGCCAGCGAGACAGGGAACACAAGCAGGGGGAGCAGGAGAGGAAGAAGCAGGCTCACAGTGGAGGAGCCTGATGTGGGGCTCGATCCCATAACACCGGGATCACGCCCTGAGCCGAAGGCAGACGCTTAACCTCTGTGCCACCCAGGCGCCCCTCCTGTGCTATTTCTAGCAGGTCCTGGGTTCGAAGAGAGCCAATAACGGCCAGTAGCAACCATCAGAGAGCTGTGTACCTGCCAGGGCTGAAGACTGTAGGGAAACTGAAAGCATTTGGTTGAGGGGGCAAAAGGAAGATGTTGTTTTTGGAGTTAATGATCACTCTAGGAGGAACGGACCTGCCTCCAACTTTGTGCAGCGAGGCCCTGACTCTCCGAGACCCAGCCCTTCCTCTCACCGTTTCATGTCCCATTTTTAAACAGGTGTTTTGGTCCATGGCCAGAACTTTACACAAATATGATCTCGTGGATTGTTTCCCCCCCTGACACAAAGCTTCGGCCACGTCTTCATCACTCAGTGACGAGCTGTTGAGCTCAACCGCAGTGCAAGCTTGGAGGAGTAGGTCTGCTCTGTGACAGAAATGGTACCGGTGGCTGGAGTAAGAGGCCTCGTGCTAGATGCTGCTGTGAGGCCACCTGCTCCACTTGGTTCCAGAGTAGCAACTGGCCTGTTGTCCCCAGAGTTGTTTCTGTCTTGTTCTGTCTCCACCTCCCTACCCTCTCTGGCACACCCTCCCTCCACCCCGAATCGCACATGGAGCTATCTTCCAAAGCTGGCCAGGCATCTTTGCCCAGGCCCCCTTCTCTCCCACGCCTCTACAAAGTCCTAGCAGGACCTGGCTATTTCTGTCATGGCCCTGCCTGACACAGCTCTTCCTTGAACCTGCCTGTTCCATCCAAGAAGCCCTGCCAGGGCGGGCTGTGCCTTAAGAAGCCGGCGTGTGGATCCGCAGCGGGCATCCTTGGAGGGCGGGATGGCTCTGAGCAAAGGTCTAAGCAAAGCCGTGTTTTCAAGGGCACTGATGAAAGGGGTTAATGGTACTCTGATGATTTAATGACAGTAATGGTTTTTCTTATCTATTATTCATATTTTTACTCCTGGCAATCCTGCGAGGTATTTAGGATGAATGTTATAGATATGATCTCCAAGGAGGAGAAGGGAGCAAAAACTCACATTAAGTGAGAGCCAAGCCTGAGTGAGTTTTTTATTCACACTGGCTGGTTTCACAGCAGGTAAGGGCATGTGGTTGAAGTGAGTCAGAGGTTGGTTCTACACTAGACCTGCTGTGTAGACTCATAAGGCTTAGACAAGCCAGTAAGCCAGAGTGGCTGACTGTAAACTCAGAGCCTTGACTCTTCTGCAACGTGGAGGTGAGGGGCCTTGGATCTAGACTTGAACTCTCTGGTGCCCTGGGCGGCCACGCCCTACAGTAGCTACTGGTACAGGCTTTGCAGGCAGGCAGAGCTGCTGGAACGATCCTGGCATCGTTCAATAGCCAGGGAACCTTGGCCAAGTCACTAAACCTAATCCGAGTCTCGTTTCCACACCCGTAAGGTGACGATGAAAACAGTCCCAGCCTCCAGGAGTTGTTATAATGATTGAATGAGGATGCAGGTAAACTGCCTTTTGTTCCACAAAGAATAGTTCTTACTTTAATTATCTTTATCACTACTAACTGAAGAGGCTATTCTAATGTTCTGGGAAAAAGGAGACCATCCTCCTTGCCCATCCACTTACCTGGAATGGAGATGCCCTCAGTCAATGAGCTTCTCTTAGGCTGTTGGGGCAGCTTTGCAGCCACTGCCTTCGGGCTGAGAGCTGCCCGGCTGTGCAGGCTGGCCTCTGGGGCTGTTCCCTGCTCCCGAGTTGCAGAGCTGGTTGCTTTCACCTTCACAGTTGGTCCTGACAGAGCTGCCTAGGACAGCCAACGTCTCCAGGGTCCCCAGGGCCAGAGAAGCAGCCCACCTTACCTAGTCCCACCTGATCCTCCCTGACCCTCAGCCCTCCTAGGACTCAGTCCTCCTGAGGAATGTGGACTGCTCTGAGCCAGCCCTGGGGGGGGGGGGGGGAGCCGATTGTCCTGGGCACCCCATCCTCCAATCATGAAGACCTCAGCAAGGACTCACATTACCCAGGTGGGCTTCTGTTGGTCCTTCTTTCTCCAGGCTCATGCAATTGTTAGGAAATTGTTTCTTTGAATGGTACTGGCTTTCTCGGCTTCTCTGCTCCGTTTCAATCGCCTGCAGTGGTGTAGACTATGTACCACAGGGGATCAGAGCACCAGCTTCAGGGTCAAGCGGCTCTGGTTCAAATGGCCTTTCTTTGCACTGACTGCCAGGTAGGTCCTGGGTGAGGCAGGTGCTGTATGGTACGTGATGCCAAGTGCTTCACAGGGATTAGTATTACCTCGTGGACCCTCATAAATGTCCATTAGGTAGCTGTTTTTAACAGATGAGGGCACTCAGGCACAGCGAGGTAAACTAACTTTCTCAAAGCAGCAGAGCGTGGGGGGTCTGTGACAACAAGGAAGGGAGCCCTGGGAGGGGAGAAGAGGGGAGGGGAAGAAAGAAAAAGGGGAAGGCTACTTCACCCCTTGCCCAGAGCTTGTCTTCCCAGCCCACAGGGGCTCTCTCAGTTTTGCCAGAAGAAGGTGTGGGGGTGGGGAGAAGAGGTCAGCCAGGATTGAAGGAAGGTTTATGAAGAGGCAAAAAGGCCTTGCCACGGAAAAACACATCCTAACAGTTTTGGCAGACAGGATGAGAAAAGGTGCATATTCTGTGTCTGGGGGAGCAGGAAACCAGACAGAATGCCTTTCAGTGGGTCATAAGCAACCATTTAATTCAGAACCTGTGTTTAGATCCCAAGGGAGTTCAGGCCACCGAAGTCATGAATACACATGAGCCTAATGCAGCCTTGTGGACAGTAAGACAATGAAGGTGACATCCCCTATTCCCGCCGTTGCCATGTTGTTTTAATTTGTAAATTAATGAACAATTTCAGATGTAAGAGAGTTGGCCTACAGAGAAATGTAACCTTCAGCAAAGATTCTGTCTCTTCTAAAGTATGTGATTTCCATATCTTCCCTGGGTTTCAGCAGTTTCCTCTTCTCTATTCCTAAAAGAACCTGCATTTCCCTTTCCTGACTCCCTTCCTGGCTTCCTGTGTGCTAAGCCTTTGCAGTTGTCATCATGTCTTCAGAATGCATTTGATAGGTACAGGAAGTTGCACCAGACGGGAGATGGAACCAGCAATCAATAAAAAAAGAACTATGTTTCTAAGAAAAATGCATCACGGCTTCCCACCGGAGTTGTGTACCATATGTCCTAATATCCGTGGAACAATGGAGCTACATTTTAGCTCTTCTGCTTGGCTTTCCCCGCCATCTCAAGGAAAAAGAAAAGAAACCTTTTAACCCGCTGCTACCCAGCTTGCCCACAATTGCTAGTAGAGATTGCCGTTCCTTTTAACCCTTTCATCAGATATCACAAAATAAAATCTCTCATTCCAGCTTTATTTCTCCCGGCTACTAGTTTAGTATATTTATGGTGCATGAGTCATCAAGCTGCCGCCTGATTGGATAAAAACCAAGCACCCCTGAGACCATCAGTCAATTACGGCTATTCTCAGCTTCATTCACGGATTTATTAGCTTGCACACACAGAGAGAAATTCATTCAGCAAAGTTCATTCATAAAAATTTCAACACTCTGCATCATCCTGCACATCTCAGCCTTCTCCTGCCGACCGGCTCCTGAAAGAAGTTCTGAGACGAGTCCAGGAGGGAGGGAAGCTCAGAGCTAGGGTGGGCAGGCTGGGAGGGGATCTGAGGAACACGGAGGGATCGCAAGTCCATGAAATAATGCGGAGCCCCGCACGTCACTAGTACTTCTGGCTTGTGGCCCGGACGGGATGCGAGACAAGATCTTCCAAGAGAGGGCAGCCACCAGAATCAACGAACTCAGGCTGAAGGGCCTTTGGCTCATATATACATTTTCTTTTTTTCCTTTTTTAAATGAACAATCACTGGAACAAATAAAGGGTTAATAGACCAGTCATTGCCCCGCCCTGTGAGAGCCGGAGGGAGCAGGTTTGAAAGTTCCTGTGTGCAAGGGAAGGCTGGGGGTGGGGGGCGCTGAATATTTCTGCAAGGCTCCTGCGCTGCTCGCTGGCGATGCGGCGGGACGGGCTGGCCGGGGTTCGGCCCGGTTGCGTGCCTGAGAGTTGGCCGTGAGCGATCCCTGCCACCGCGAGCCTGGGTCCAGGCGTTCCCAGCAAGGAATCCAAGGAGAGAACACCGAGTGCTGCCGCCGGGGCCAGGGAGGGACTGAAATCAGCTGGGGAGGCGTTTTCCCCCCAGGCTGTCACCCAGAAGGGCCCGGGAGCCGAGGTGGGCGAGGGAGAGTGCAGACTTGGAGAGGTGGCTGCCGCGAGTTGCACGGGGCACTGAGGCATTTGCTTTCCGTTCCGCTTATCTAGCAGAAGACGAGGCGATTTATGCAACAGTATCCTGTTTCAGCACTGCCAAGGCTATGCGAAAACGCGGTCAGGATAGCCTGGCAGGACTTGTGCTGTATGTAGGACTCTTCGGGCACCCCGGGATGCTGCACAGGGCCAAGTACAGCCGTTTTCGGAATGAGTCCATCACGTCCTTGGACGAAAGCAGCCCCGGAGGCTCGGTGGGGAACAAGGGCTCGCCTCAGCCTCCCTACCCCACCCTGGCACCTCACCTGCCGGCCGAAGATGCCACCTTGGCGTCCCAGGACAGCCCCACCCCACTGTGCACCTTGATCCCTCGCATGGCCAGCGTGAAGCTGGCCAACCCAGCCACCCTGCTGAGTCTGAAAAACTTTTGCTTGGGTACCAAAGAGGTGCCCCGGCTGAAGCTCCAGGAAAGCCAGGACCCGGCTCCCAGCAGCCCAACTTCCCCTGAGACCGGTCTAAATAGGGCTGGGACCGCACCTCCGCCGCAGCCAGACCTGGTGGGGCACAGGGCGACTGTCTTAACTCCCGATGCCTGTCCCCTTCCTGGCCCTGGGGAGCCGACCCCAGGGAGCAGGCAGGACAGGCACTTTCTGCAGCACCTGTTGGGGATGGGCATGAACTACTATGTGAGGGTAAGTCTGTCTCCCTCTCCGTGCTCCTTCTAAGAATTGCTGGGGGAAAGGGGCATCTTCCCTGCATTCTGCAAGGGGCTGCACACCACCTAGCTGGGTTCTAGGTTTGTACAAGACATTGTGTAACTGGACTGAGAGGAGGGGAGCTGGGCTTACAGGTTTCCCTAGGAATATCTGGCTTGTACTGAAGTCAGATAACTTTTGGTTCAAGGACATGAACTGGTAAGACCAACTTCTGATGGAGACAGTGAGATGGTGCCTTCTTGTCCCCCCCTGGACCTGGCATTCTGGCCAAGAAGGGTGAAGAATTTCAAATCCGTTTAGTGATTGAGACCTGCTAGGCTCTACCAGCCATTGTATTTCTGTAGGGCTTTTTGTGCTAGAAGAATGCATGATGTGTAAGGGACTTGAATTATTTTTTAAAATGTAATTCAGCATTTAACAGGTACTTCTCAAAGCATGGCCATGTCTGTGCTTGTGCTAAGAGCCACTCTTAGGTCTTTGGTGCCCCCACCTCTCTCGCCTTTATTGCCTATACTGCGGCAAGTGGGCCTTGTCCACGAGCTGTGTGCAAAATCACGGTCCTTCCTGGCCTCATATATGCCCTTGCTTATTCCAGATCTGGGTAAGAGATGAGAAAAAGATTTGGCCCCTGCTCTTCTGGAGCTCACGTTTCAGTCGAGGAAACCCACAAATGCATGTGAAATAATAAGAGAACAATACTTTGCGATAGAAATCTAGTGTGAGAGTGCTGAAGGCATTCAGAAAAAGGCAACGGCTGTTGTGGTCAGGGATTCATTCACATGGGAAACCTTCAGAAGGTGTGTCTTGGAAGAGAGATCAGATCTGGATTGGCAGAAAGGAGGAGATCCCTGGCAGGGCAAGAAAACGAGCAGTCTGGAAGGCAGGTATCGCTGTGGCAGGTCTTCTAAGCGAGGCTTAATTGAAGAGAGGAATGCTGCAGGGTGGTAGGTGATAGGGCGGCTGGCGCATCATTGGTGTTCAGACAAATGTGAGTTGACTAGCGACAAATATAGATCATGTGGAGCTTGGGGAAGAGGGAGCCGTTGACTGAAGCTCTTAAATGTCAAAGGAGGAGTTGGTAAACACTGTGACCGGTAAACAAGAACCGTCAAGCTTGGTTTGTAGGCAAACTGTGACTTGATGAAAGTGGTTTCAAAAGGGTCAACCTAAATTGATTTGAGATGGATGGGGGCAGGGAGAGATGAGAGATTGGGAGGCCAGTGGGTAAGCTACTCGGAGAGTTTAGGCACGAAGGGATGGCAACATGGATTAAGGTGGAAGTGTGAGAAAGGAGGTGAAGACAAGAGCCTCTGCGAGAAGCCTCAACAGTCTTGGGTGATCCGTCAGACCATTTCAGCTCAGGATACAAATAGCAGGATAGTGCACATTTATCGAACAGTGGGTAGACTGGTGAGTTTGTTATTGTTGTTTATGGAGGTTGTGGGTGAGTGTTGGTAAAAGGTTTTGAGGAGTGGGATAGAAGCAGAGTGAGTTGGGAAGGGGGTCGTGCGAAGTTTGCTTTGGACATATGATGTTTAAAGTAATGATATTTGAGTGCTATTAATTTGTAGGTGAGCAGTCATATAAGACTAGCACTCAGGTGCGAAGTCTGATATGAAGGTGTAAATTTGAGAGATAGCCAAGAACTAGCACAAATGGGCAGTTAAGATCTCAGGAAGGGCAGATAATGAACGCTGAGAGAGTTACAGGGAGAGGAGGCGTGGGACAATTTTGGCAAATGGGTAATCCAGCCTCTAAGGAAGATAAACTTATGGGACACTCAGTTCTTGCCCTCCCCCAGAGTGGCATGGCTCATAATGGAAATAGCTTCACGTATCTACTAAAAGTTCATGGGCACATTCTCATTTGTCAACCTAAGCGTCTGCCGGGCTCTAGTGGGAAAATGAACAACTCCAAACCCATGTTCTCTGCACCTGCCTTCCCATCACCTAGACATCCTCTATCCTCTGCCCTGCCTTTTCTTCCCTTTCCTACCTCCTTCCACCTCCCCACACCTACTCACCTGTGCAATTTTGAATGTGAAAAGAGTTGCTGTGTGCCCTCCACTTCCCCTAGGGAGTGTTTCCATTTTAGATTTTTAATGAGGACTTCTGTCTTTTCATGGTGATGATAACTGACCCCAGGGAAGGCGCTGACCCCATGCCCTAGCTGAGCCACGCTATATTGCCAATAGACAACGACACGAGACACCAGTTAACACTTCTCATAGGAGGTCAGAATATATGGAAGAGCCTACTTTGTTAATTTTTATAGAAGTCCAACTTTGAAAGATGGAAGGGACTCAGAAGTTATCAGGTTCAATGCCTCTGTGGGGAAACTGAAGCCCAGAGAAGTGATTTTTTTAAGGCCACCAGGTGAGGCAAAGGGAGAGTGAGAACTCAAGTTCCCTGTGTGCTATTCTTTGCTCTTTTCACCACAGGTTTCCATTCTGGCTGAGATTCTGTTCCTCAGAATTCTTTTAGATATGAACCAATTTAAAAATAAATGCAATGCCAACCTATTAATTTAGAGTTAGAAATTATCATACCAAGTGCACCCAAATTGTGATCCCTGTATGCCCATCTGTAGGAAGAGGCACAGAGGAAGATTTAAATCAAAAGTCGCTTAGAGGCACCTGGGTGGCTCAGTTGGTTAAGCGTCTGCCTTTGGCTCAGGTCATGATCCCAGGGTCCTGGGGTGGAGCCCCTAGTCTCAGGCTCCCTGCTCAGTGGGGGAGTCTGCTTTTCCTTCTCCCTCTGCCCCTCCCCCCTGCTCTCTCTCTCTCTCTCATAAATAAATAAAATCTTTAAAAAAAAGTTGAATAGGGGCGCCTGGGTGGCTCAGTTGGTTGAACATCCAACTCTTGGCTTTGCCTCGGGTTGTGGGTAGAAGCCCTGAGTCTGGCTCAGTGCTCAGTGTGGAGTCTGCTTGACAGTCTCCCCCTCCCCTCTTGCCCCTCCTCCTGTTCGCTCCCTCTCTCTCGAATAAATAAATAAAATCTTTAAAAAAATAAATAAACCAAAAGTTGCTTAGTGATGATGGAATCAGAGCAGAGAAGTGCGAGAGAGATTCCTGATGGCTAGTGGACACAAAAGTAACTTTTGTAGACAAAAGGTAGCCACATCTTCTATTTCCTTATGCACATCATGTGACTTCTCTCCCTGCCCACACTTATTGGTTTATTCATTCACCCATTTATTCAACAAATATGTATTGGGAACCAATTTTATGACTGGAACTGTTCCAGGCCCTGGGGCTACACCAGTGAATAAAAGAGAACAGGTCCGAGACCCCGTAGAACTCACATTCTCGTGAGTGGAGATGGGCCCTGACTGAATAAACAAGTAAAAACAATATGTCACATGTACTAAGCGCTGGGGAGAGCAATAAAACAGGGGAAGTAAGAACAGCAGTTGCTTGGGCAGAAATGGAAGGTATTGCATTCCTTTTGGGGCAAAATGACAGAGTTATAGTTACTCTTTATTTTATTTTATGCATCTTTTATCGTTATAATAGGAGCTGTATTTGCCTTCTACTCTAAGTTAGATTTGACTTTGGGTTAAATATCTTTTTTTAATTAAAGATTTATTTATTTATTTGAGAGAGAGAGAGAAAGGGAGACAGAGAAACAGAGAGCGAGCCTGCAAGGGTGAGTGGGGGGAGGGGCAGAGGGCGAGAATCTTTAAGCAGACTCCCTGCTGAGCGGGAAGCCCTCAGGGCTCTCATCTCAAGACCCTGAGATCAGGACCTGAGCCAAGACCAAGAGTCAGACACTCAACCGAGCCACCCAGATGCCCCTAAATATCTTTTTTTTTTAATTGACTGTTCCTTTGGTCTTATAATACAGAATCAGTTACACAGCTGAAAATGTTTTATAAGTTCTGAGCACCTAATTTTGAGTCACTTTCGTTTAAGCTCAGACCTTGAACCCTCTGAAGATCTTTCAGGGAAGGTAGGCCAGCAAGCCATTCTTTGAGAGACGCCAAGGCAGAAGTGGTACAGCCAGACCCTGGTCTGAGCAAAGCAGTGACATGGTGCCATATAGTGACTTTTGTTCCCACCACAAGATTAAGTCTCATTTCTTTACAAGCCCAAGTCACTTTATCCATCACCGAACATTCACTCAGGGGTCTCTCAGTTGCCCAACACCATCTGTGGTGAGTATGGAAAACAGACAACGTGACCAGTGCTGTCATCTCTAGAATGAGAGGATTGGTCTGTATGGCCTTGAAGCCCCCCATTTAATGACTCCAGCTCCTTTCATCATACGGGAGGTGTTTAAGACCTTCGTTCCCGTTCCCACCCCCCAAATTGCTGACAATTTAGTTGAAAGCTAAATAAAGCAGAGGCGAAGAGAGCAGCTGTGGCGGGAGCTGCCACAGGCCAGTGCGGCAGGTCTGACAATAGCTCTCCAAGGGGGGCTGCCTTCTCCAAACGATGACACCGAGCCCGCCGAAGTATGTTCTCTACCCCGCGCTTGCCAACCTAAGCGAATAGCAGACGGGGTTCAAGATCAAGGTTTGTCTTCCTCCGGTGCTCGTCTTCTTCCCACCCTCTCGCTCCACGTTAGAGCAAGGCAGGCAGTCCTGGAAGTCTGTGAACGGGAGTGCCACAGATGAAGGACCACACCGGGCAGGACAGCTTTCTTACGGGACCGACCCATAGACCTTGCCTCGTTGGGTGTATTTGCATGATTTCATTCTCCTCACTTCGGTGATTTCCCCAGATTGTGTTAGTTTGCTAGGGCTGCCATGGCAAATACCTCAAACCAGGTGGCTTACACCGCAGAAGTCTATTCTCTCCCAATTCTGGAGGCCAGAAGTCTGGAATTTAGGTATTGGCAGGGTTGTGCTCTCTTTGAAGGCTCGAGGAGAGGATCCTGTCTTGCTTCCTCCAGCTTCGGGTGGTTGCCAACAATCCTTGGTATTTCTTGGCTTGGGGAAGCATCACTTCAATCTCTGCCTCTGTCTTTGCGTGGCTTCCTTGCCGATGTGACCGTGTCTAAATTTCCCTCTTCTTATAAAGATACGAGTCATTGGACTTGAGTCCACATTGGTCCAATATGACCTCATCTTAACTTGATTATATCTGCTTCTAAATAAAGTCACATTCATAGATCCTGGGGGTTAAGACTTCAAGTTGATTTTGAGGGGGTTGTAGTTCAAACCATGACAGTCCCCAAGAACACTTACTGCAGTGTGTTTGCCCACGTAAGTGTTCTTGGGTATTGGGCTCATCAGCTTTGTGGGCAAATATGAATTCAGGTTGAGGAATTTTATTTACTTCCTTTGTCAATCTCACAGCTTACTCTTAACCATCCATCCTTCCTTGTCCAATGTTATGGCTTATTACTGAGCCAATAGACTGGTGTTGTCTATTGTCTGTTTTGTAAACTAGATAATAGTCCATGGTACCATGATGTTCTGGCTACCTCAAGTGTCTTTCACACAGGACAGCACGGACCTAGGACTTATGAGATCTGCATTAAAGTAATGGCTCTGGTGCTAATCAGCTGTGCGACCTACTTGAGTCATTTCATCAATGACTTGAACCCTCTGGGCCTCATTTTCTCATATTCAAAATAAGAGATTTGAGCAAAATGCTGCCTAAGATCCTGAGACTCCAGGTCTCCTTTCCCATTGGTCTATTAGGATCTCTTTTGCTTCGAAAATGGATTCATGACAGTTTCCTAAAGGAAATCATTTTTAACAACTTTGTGTTAATAGAGAGGAGAAGAAATGTCTTTAGCACCCTCTTACCAACACTGAACTGGCTTCACCAGTAAAGCAGAAAGGGGTGTGTTGTACTGGCCGGGGCACAGGTGCTCAGTTCTAGACAGTCGGTGTGGAAGGAGTCAGGTCGTGGAAAAACATCCAAGTGTAGGATGCCAGGGAGGAGTGGAGGGCAGGCCAGTCCAGGGAGCAGACCAGGGTGAGTGATGGGGGCCAGGATCATAGCTCACGTGGTCTAGCCAGCCAACCTGAGGATTGTAGGAACAGCAGGAGTTAACCCTTCTCTATTCTCTCTGGACAAAAGTGCTAAGAGAAAAAGACCCCACACACAAAGGGACAGTCTAGTAACCCTAACCTTGAAAGAGGGAGATTTATAACTCTGGGAAACCCCTGAAGGGACAATCCCACGATTTATGCAAAATAAAGGCAGACCTGAGTGGTGTGGGTCAGGCCCTCACAGGTAACAGATGGCTTTCTGCCTCTGCGTCTTTCCCTCTTTTCTAAGTTATCCGTGGTTAGAAGGGCGGTCATACGGGTGGGAGGAAATACTTCCATCTAAAACTGACAATTTGTCATTGAGGGTGTCATATTTTTCTTCCTGTTTCTTTCTTGGAGTGAATGTAAAAGTAGATTCTGCTAGAATTTAGAAAAATCCTGGCAGATTTGACCTGTTGTTCCCATTAGTCCCCTTATTTGTTTTTTAAAATTTATTTATGTTTTTAAAAAGATTATCTATCTATCTATTTATTTTGGGAGAGAGAGAAAGTGCACTTGCAGGGGAAGGGCCAGAGGGAGAGGGAGAGGAATCCTAAGCAGGCTCCATGCCCAGCACAGAGCACGACACTGTGCTCCATCCCATGACCCTGAGATCATGATCTGAGTTAAAATCAAACCAACTGAACTGCCCAGGCACTGCCCCCGTTATTCCCTTTCAACCTTCACACATCCTCTGATCTGTCCAGTGCTTCTCACCCCCAACCACTAGAACATTAACTGGAAGAGAGAGTCTTAGTTCCCCAAGTTCAAAACCTTCATTTGACAGTTGAGGAAACGGAGGCTCAGAGATAGGAAGTAACTTGCCCGAAGCTGCACAGCTTCTAATGGTGGGGCCCAGACGAGAACTCCCAGTTCTGTGTACAGCACTCTTTTGTACCTCCGTCTTGCTTCACCTGTCCTCACCCCTGAACTAAACGTGCTATGCCAAAGGTCTCTATTGATGAAATCTCTGTGTGTGTGCTTTTGTTTAAGAAGACCAGAATGAAAACTTTGTTTTCTAATAGAAAAATTGTCTTCCCAAAGCAATGAGAAGGAAAAAGCGAGGTAGAGTGGAAAGGAGCCCCAAATGCCTTGGCTTTTTTACCTTTTTGTTGAAGGCGGTCCCTGTGCGTGGTGACACGTCGGTGTGGGACCAGGGCTTGTACGGCGTGCGTGAACTGGCATCCGTGAATTCCTCTTCCACAGCTTTTGGGGATTGCTTCCCTATTTTAGCTTCTTCCCTCACTGCCATGTTCATATTACTCTAAAGCCAGTACCATGTTATCACATGGAGTGATTGAATCAACCCGGTTTCCCAGTATGACAGTCCCATCACCGGAAGAGTGGTCTAAATGCCGCACACTGCCCAGGAGGCAAGGCCATTCCACACCCCCCTCCCCAGCAGCAGGGGTATGAGGTCCCCTCTCTCCTAAAAGATACTAGCTTCAGAGCTCAGTGAGGGGTGGGGGGCAGTGGAGGCAGAGTGAGGGAGGTCTGGTCAGATTTGTGTGAAAGCATCAAGGTCAAGGTTACCAAAAGATGCAGGCCTTAGAGCTGCCCGCAAATAGCCGTTACGTGAAAAGAGTGTATCTGAAACAGGAGAGTTTAGCAAGCGGGTATTTGGAAAAGTCAGGAGGCTTCTGAGAACTGGAGTTTTGATTGAGAACATTGACTGAAATCATATGAAACTTGTCGATGTCATAGCAATGATGACAAGCAAGTATAAATTTGTAACCATAAACTCGGGTGTACAAGAAATGTCATTACAAATATATTTGAAAAATCATGAAATCTGACACCAAGCCCTTGCTTGCTCGGCTGACAGTAATTTCAATTTTGGTCATTATTCATCTCCCAACCTCTAATCATGATCACATAGTGAATCAGGAGGCTTATTTTGCACCCCTAAATGAGGAAAGGCCTCTGACCTTCAGTTCATTGTATAGGATACTGATAGTCCCCTACAGACAGGAGGCACTCCTGTGTCTAGACCTCCGTTTGCACACTAGAATCCTTACCCATTCTGAGAGCCCCTTGATGAGAATCCAGCCTCCCTAGCTACCCTTCTAGCTATTCCCCTTGGTAAGACTTGCCACTTCCCTGGGGCTTGGCCAGAATGCAGTTTGAGGGTCTGGAATGCTCAGAGACCCCCCAGTATCAGCTGCCCATCCTCTTCCCATCACTGCCCCTGAAGGACAGGGAGGGCAGATGGCTTAAGCAAGTTAATGGGAAATCCAGAAGCAGCCAGCAAACAGAGGGGTTGCTGATCAAGGGAGGGCACAGCAGAAGGGCACGAGGGAAAGAAAGCACAGCCCACCTATAGAGGCTGGGCAAAGATGGAAGGGAGTTTAAAGAGTCGCCCCGATTTGTCAGGGTCAGACATTGACAGTCAAGGGTTCTTTTTTTTTTTTTTTTTTTAAGATTTTATTTATTTATTTGACAGAGAGAGAGAGACAGCCAGTGAGAGAGGGAACACAAGCAGGGGGAGTGGGAGAGGAAAAAGCAGCTTCCCATCGGAGGAGCCTGATGTGGGGCTCGATTGCAGAACGCTGGGATCACGCTCTGAGCCGAAGGCAGACGCTTAACGACTGAGCCACCCAGGCGCCCCGACAGTCAAGGGTTCTGATGGAAAATGAGGCTGAAGTTTCTTGGGAGGAGTTGGAAATTATACTGCCTGTGGGAGGTTGAGCGGATTGAGAGAGGGAGGGAGGGGGAGGAGGGGAGGCAGAAAGAGTGGAGAAAGAATGCACGGTACAGGTAGTACTACCCAGAGAAGAATCTGGAGCACGGAAGTCATAAACCAACAGTTTAATGCATGTTTTGTTTGGTCAAATTAGAAGAAAGATTTTTTTTTTTTTTTTGGTTTAGTTGAGAATGTTTACAAATTCCACATAAAACTCTAGATTTCTGGCTTCTCAGAAGAGGCGACAGCCTTGGACAGGTCATTCTGCATGTCAGCAAACGGCCAGAGAGCCACCGGCCTGCCTAGTTTCACTCACTTACATCACCGGTCTGCCCTCCCCCCAAGGTGACTGGATTTGCATACCCACTTGTGGCATCAGAGTGGGAAGGTACTCATAAGCCTTTAGTCTTTCATTTTCTAATGTGGAATTATCTAGGAGAGAAGCTGAGAATGTCTTCTTAGGCAACATACCAGGATTTCCTTACGTGATGGGAGAGTCCTGGGGGCTGGATGAGCCCATGAGAGACACGTTGCCTTTCCAGCTCAGAGAGCCTTTGCCCATTCCAGCCAAGCTGCAAAGTTTTTTTAAAGATAGTGGAGCTCCGAGCTCCAGGACTGGCACAGGCCATCCCTATTTTGTGAAGATGTGAGTCAAAAGTTAGTTTGTAGTCAGTTCTTTGAGACAATGAATTTTTCCAGAGAAATAATGTTAAAAGTTGATAAGCTTTCTCCTATGGTGAGAGAGAGGATTAAATGGAAAAATATATATATAAAGCTTAGGACAGAGCCTATCCACATAATAGGTCCCAGGTAGAGGGAGGAAAACAAACTTCCAAAGGGCCAAGAGTGCTTTTGGGCAAAAATGCATTGAAATAGGCTAAATTTGACTTTGGTGTTTCACCGCGTCCCCTTGGCATCCTCCCAGCAGTGCTGCCCTGGCAGACCTTCCCTCCCTAAGCCTCCCTGTGGTGCTCCCCAGGGCTGGCCTGCCTGCCTCTCTTCAGTTGCCTGCTATCCCCCACTGGTCGGCTTCCCTCTTCCCTCAGTGCAGCAGAGTGAAAACTTGCATTTTGGAAAGATGTCTCTTTACTTCCTTGAATCTTTATTGTAGTATTTCCCAAAATTCCCTGAGGGCCACTGATAGCAGTTAAAAACGTTTGTCAAAAATGCAGACTTGCTGGGGCGTCTGGGTGGCTCAGCCGTTAAGGGTCTGCCTTTGGCTCAGGGCATGATCCCGGAGTCCTGGGATTGAGCCCCACATCGGGCTCCCTGCTCCACTGGGAGTCTGCTTCTTCCTCTCCCACTCCCCCTGCTTGTGTTCCCTCTTTCGCTGGCTCTCTCTCTGTCAAATAAATAAGTAAAATCTTAAAAAAAAAAAAAAATGCAGACTCCCAGCCCCTTCCTGAAGTTATTGGATCAGAATCTCTGAGGCTGGGGCCCAGAAACCTGTGTTTTTAACACGCTCACTATGTGCTTCTGAAGCATACAATGTTCCAGAACCTCTGCTGGTCCGTTTGGTGCAGCGTTTTCAACAGTGGATGACTTTGCCCCTCGGGGGACATTTGGCAATGCCTGGAGACATTTTTAATTGTCATACCTGGTGAAGAGGTGGGTGCTGCTGGGTTGAGTGACTAGAGGCCAGGGATGCAGCTACACATTGCACAGGGCAAGGGACAGTCCCCACGACAAAGAATTCTCAGGCCCAGCTGGCCGATGGGACGGAGGCAGAGCAACTCTGAGGCAGTGGGGTGAAGGGCCTCACCCTGGAATGTACATTAGGAGGGGGTAGTGAGTAGAAGAACAAACAGCTGATTAGTCATTTGGCTTTTGAAAAATCTAACCTACACTACTTCTAATTGTCTCAAGTTTTCTTCTTTCTCCTCTTTCAGTTCCCCAGATTCTCTAAAAATATAGTTAACTTCCTCACCCTCCAGCCCCGCGATATTCCCGTGGCTCCCACATCAGGATCTCAAGGGCTGGGAACCAGAGGGGCAAGTCAGCTGTGGATCAGGTATGCCCACAGTGACAGCGGCTGCGACCCTGACTCGGGTGCACGCTGGGCAAAATGGCATTTACAGGCCAGCTTGGTATCCCATCCATGGTATCCTACCATGATTGGTACTTCCATTTCCACAGGGAAGTGCTTTAGCAGGTTTCGCGGTAACTTACCAGGAAATTTTAAGAACAGAGCCTGTCTTGGGGTTGGAAATTTCCTTTCGTTAGAGAAGAAGAAGTGCCAGAAAGCAAGCAACTTGAGGAAAAAGACTGTGTGCTATAAGGACAACCCCAGAAATTGGATTTTTTCCCTCAATGTCATCAGATGATAATTTATATGAATCATTCATTAGGAAATGGTGAAATATATAATTCAAATATAATTTTTTTTTTAACCTAGTGCCAACTCCAGGTCCTTGAAAGTCACTGCCCCTCCCTCTCCTCTCCTCTCCTGTCTTCTCTCCTCTGGACTCAGACTGATACATTGACTACAAAGTTCTGTTCCATAGTGAGTTAAACTACCCCAGGTCACAAGGCTCATCAGCATAGAGCAATGACTAAAATTCAAGTCTCCCAACTCCCAGAAGGGTGCTCTTTTCACTACCATGGTGAATAAGATAGAATTATTGCACGAGGAGGTTACAGTATGAAAAGGGAGCAAAGACGTCCCCATAAATTACCTTAACATAAGGCAATGCATAATAAATGACACCAAAGTGATCCAAGTAAATCATGTGGGATATCATGGAGGAAAGGCGACTTCTTCCATTTGAAATGATTAGAGAAGCTTTCATGAGGGAGGAGGCATTTTAATTGAGTCTTGTAGAGTTTCCATAGGCAGAGATTCAGGAAGAGCATTCTTGGCAAAGAGAATAACAAGAGTGAAAGGCTTGGAGGTGGGAAAGTAGAGGACGTATTAGGGGAATGGTGAGTGATTTGACTTGGTTGGGCAGTGCAGCAGACAATAAGACAGACTGAGGCTATAATAAACCTGTATAGTATCTGAAAAGTTGGGTTTTCCAACAGAAAACCATCAAATTTTTTTTAGTAGCCTATGGACAAGTGTTTTAGAGAGTTCATGGGCTACAGTGCTCAGAGAGGATCCAAGAGGAG
Source organism: Ursus americanus (assembly GCF_024610735.1). Taxonomy (NCBI): domain Eukaryota; kingdom Metazoa; phylum Chordata; class Mammalia; order Carnivora; family Ursidae; genus Ursus; species Ursus americanus. The sequence continues at coordinate 4,941,764 of NC_142162.1, read as the reverse complement.
GGAGACTGGGCAAAGGGAGGCCTGGTGAGAAGCGATGTGGGAGCAAATGCAGTGGCAGGAGGAATGAGGGCAGATGTGAGGCCCCTTAGAGGAGGAAGGGAAGAGGCAGGAAGGGTTTGGGGGTGAAGAGTGAGTTCCATTCTGCATGTGACGCATTCAAGGAGACCTCAAAGCATCCAGGTGGAAATCTCTAGCAGAAAATAGAATAGTTAGGACTGAGGAGAAATTATTTTTGTTGCTGTTTTCATCAAGGCCCAGGGAATGGACAAGGCTACCAAAGGGAGAGTGCAGAGTGCAGAGGAGAGGGCTTTGGGATGCAGCCATTTAGATATTCTGTGGAGAGGGAGGAAGAAAAGGCATTAGTGACAGAACTAGCAGAGTAAGAAGCAGGATGAGAGAAGACAGGGCCATCCAGGGAGAGGAGGGGAGAGTTTTGAGGAGAAAGATGTTGGACAAAACAGCAGCAAAACCTGGGAAGTATTCAAGGAATACGAGAACTGCAAGAGCCATAGGTTTGGCCTTTTATTTTCTTACTCCCTCTCCGCTAAGGGCTTCAGTTCAGCCATTGCAGACCACACATGTTGCTGGATACCCCACATCTGCACTCTCTCCTCTTGCCCTCTCCTTGAGTGGCATCTCCCAGATGCCCGAGCCAGAAATTCGAGGCCTGTCTACGTCACTTGCCGTCACACTCCACACAGCCTTCAGTTATCAAGCCCTGACAATCCCACCCTTATGACATTTCTCATACACATCCATTTCCCCCGTCCCCACTGCAATTTCGAAGGTGAGAATGAGAGTAGGCAGCATTTTCAAACTTACTGCCCAGCTTCTTACTGGTCTACTATCTTCTCTATTCTTTTGTGAAATGCGCTTTGCAAAACACTGCCACTGTAGCTTTTGGTTGAAACTAGGAGATGAATGATTCTCATATAGGTGGAAAATGATAAATACCTGTAGAAAATGGTTTGACGCATCAGTGTCATGAACTCTGGGATGTAGAGGCAGCTTCTAGCTGGGTGGTCAGGGAAGGCTTCCAGGGGAGATGGCATTTGAGATGCTCCCTACAGATTGGACAGAAGTTTAACCACAGGGAATATATAAAAATAAGGGGTATTCCAGATGGAGAGGGCATAGATAAGGAAACAGAGGTAAATACAAGGGGGAGCATTGATTTCCGTTTGGTTAGAATATAGAGGCTGCTTGGAAAAGACTGGTGATAATATTAGGATTTGAGCCAGCTTATAGCAGTCTTTAAATATCAGGCTAGGAGTTTGAGCAGAGGCGTGGGGATTTCTTTGTGCTAGAGAAGGAGTGCCTGGAAGTGGGGAAGCCCTTTCAAGGCTATTACAGTGTCTATATGAGGGTCTTGATAGAGGGAGTGAAGTAAAGAAATACTGGTGGCAATAGCGTGGAAGAAAAATTTGACGAGGAGGGCAAAGGAGGGCAGGCTGCAATCCAACCTGCCTGAGGTTTTGAGGTAGAAAGCCTGGGTGGGCCAGTGAAAGACACTAGAGGACCCCAGCAGGAGAAGCAGTGTTGACGGGGCAGGGAAGAGGTTCGATATCCGACGTGTTGAGTTGGAAGTCACAAAATTCATCTAGACGAGAGGGAAGCGTCCAGGAGGCCTGCAGAGTTGGGGAGAGCTTCAGGCCTAGTGTGTACTTTGTGGGTCAAGCCCAGCGATTAGGCCTCCTTATCTGACATGCATCCCATTAAGGCAGAGAGATTTTTTAGGTGACTTTCAAGAGTGGGACGAATGGAGTGTTTCTTCATATTACATCATAGAAGGCCTCTTCTCTCATGGAAATGTTTCACATATACTTTGACATTTCGGTTAAACGTACATAAATGTGCATTTGTGTTGTAGAGTCAAGGCCTTTTCTTGGAGTTTTATAGACCCGATGATTAATACCCCTTTTGTTTGCCTGTATAAATTCTTACTTACATTCCTTCCGGTGTCTTCAAAGTGACACAGAGTGTTGGGAGACCTTCAAAGCAAGCTGCGTGCAGAACGTTTCATCTCTAAAATCTAAAATCTTTTAGAGTTGTATCCACGTGCAGTTTAGCTGTATTTTTTAAAAAGCAATTTGCCTCCCTAAAGTCTTTCTAAAACTTTTGACTTAATTTTCATAGAAATCACTACATTAAAAAAACTAAGCTCCTATATTTTCAGTTTGCTTAACATCTACTTAAATGATGGGACTTCTGTGGCAGTTACAACAGCCACGTGCAGGTGGGGCACCGACACCCCTGGCGGTGACAGCAGGAGGTGTGCCCACCTCTGGTGGCTGTGGCAAGCTGGTCGAGTGGCAACCAGCTAGCAGAGTTTTATTGTCGTATTGTGTGCTAACAGCTCAACAACGTGGTTTGTCGATCTGTTTCAGGATCCATTTCCAACTTCTTTCATCACAACGAGCATGTTTTAGATTCCACTTTCCCTTTTCCTACTGAACTTGACAACAACATCTTGCCCTTGAAGAGCAGACAGCATTTAATGAATGCTGTTGTACTTCCTCTCCAAATGGTTTCTGTTCAGGGAAAATGATAGAGAGAGAGTGTCCCAAGGCAAACTAGGAAATAAAAAAACCACAGCTGGAACTGTAGCAGGTATCCTCACTGCCCCAGCAGAATCCTATCCAAGACCCTGTTTTCAGGAGATGAAACTGAATCAGCAGCTAGAAGACTGTCTCTGGGGATGGAGGTTTAAATTTAGAAACTCATCTGTGGCCTAAGCCTTTCTCTTTAAAAAAAAAAAACAAAAACAAAAAAAAAAAACCCAACAACCCCAAACTTGTGAGATTTGAGTTCCCCACACTGGTGTCAACATTATTGCCAGCTACAACTCATTGAAGACTCTCTGTTTTTGTTTCTCTTAATAACAATCTGCGTTTTAGAGCGTGCCCTTTGCATCTCCATAACATTTTGTAAACATAAACAAAGAGAATGAAGCTTGTTACAAGGGCAGATGTAATTTGTTCTCAGTAGCTTTTGTCTGTCGCTTGGAAAAAATACATATTTTTCTCAGGTGGGTAACATTGTTGGAAATATGCTCCAGCAAAAAAGGTGCTCTACTCACCAGAATGGCTATGGCTTAACTCTTATTTGCCCAGCACTCCTAGGGATGCGAAGGCTACACGATCCTGGTGAATGAGATTGTTCTCTCCCTTGTATTTTTTTTTTTTTAAGATTTTATCCATTTATTTGAGAGAGAGAGAAAGAACACACGAGCAGGGTGGGGGCAGAGGGAGAAGCATTGACGCGGGGCTCAATCCTGGGACTCTAGGATCATGACCTGAGCTAAAGGCAGATGCTTAATGACTGAGCCACCCGGGCGCCCCTCATTTGTATTGTTTTCAAAAAATACAATAAGGGAGAAAGAGTAGTGAGAGCTACCTTTTCTGAACTCTTTTTGTTTCATCTAATTTTTCTTGATTGTATTTTCTGAAATGTCAAAGGTAATCCATACTTATTTTGGCAAAAATTAAAACAGTGCAGAAGGTAGAAGGTGAAGGTCCCTTTTCTAGGGTAATTAGCACTCCTGACAGCTTGTTTTGTAGTCTTTCAGAATTCTTCCTAAGCATGGCGTACTTGTTGACACAGATGAAGATTATAGCACGCACTGTTCTGCCACGTGCTTTCCCACTCTCTGACGGGTACATGGGGGCACCCTCACATGTCACTACGGGCTAATCCCTTAGGAGCAGCACAGCGTCCCAGAGAAAGGGCCACACTTCTGGCCACTCCTCTACTGAGAGAGAGTTCTGTGACTTCCGGACCCTGGAAGGAGGCCTTCATCTTCCCTGTGCTGTTTCAGCTTGCTCTCTTCTGTTCCTCAGCTGCTTTCCTCACCTGCCCGAAGCTGGAGGTGGGGGCTCTCGGTACAAGGGGATCCTGGTCCTCAGTCTAGGAGGACGCTCTTCTACTTATTGTATAGCTGGAGATGCCGGGATCCGTCAAGATAGACCACTTTCCTCCCAGAAGTAGGAGAGTCTTCCCTCAGATCAGCCACCCTGCAACAACCAGACCCCAGCCCAGTATGTGGGTGCAAATCTGGACACAGAAGCTTGCATGTTGTTTTAGAAAACAAAGCCTATAGTTTTGTCGGATGTATTTCTCTGAGAGAATAATACTGGAATTCAATACATTCTTTTCCTGGCATTCTAGTTTACAGACTAGCTTATTTAGGGCCAGAAAGGATGGTATCCTTTTAGGATCTTGATGTCTTACACATCATGCGACTTCCACTCAGCTTCTAGAAGTCAAACGAGCTGTATGTGATGTCCCTTGAGCAGATGAGAGAAGGTGCCGACTGGGGAGGAGTACCCCCTGGCAGACGGGGTCTGCTCTCTCCTGCCCACAGACCCGACGGGCTTCGCCAGAGCGCATGAGACCTGGTACTTCAGCCAGGAGCCTGCTGGGGAGGAAGGAGAACCCTGACCAGAGGCTCATCTATTTTTGTGCTGGTTTTCTTTTGGTTTCTGAAATGATGTTAAAGATACTTATTCTGGCTAAACGAAGACATACTTGGAAAGAGTTTTTGATTTGAAAAGAAGATATCTTGGAAGTCCCAAAAGTTTGGAATAAATGTCGAAACTTTAAAGAGTACCTCTAACTGCACCCCCCACCCCCGACTCCCCAACATTTACATCATGGTTAGACAGCCCATGGGAGCCAACACATGGCTGTCTACATAATGCTGGACTCTCGGGACCCGTCTAAGTTATTTCAAGTATCTCTTCTTAATCCCTTTAAATACAGAGACGAGTTTTAAAAAAATATGTTAACCCATCTGGAGTAGCTATAAGCTGTTCCCTGAAAAACAAAGAAACCTTTATTCAACACCAGATCTTCCATTCTTTATCTTTTTGACGAGTTGCAGAATTTTGCCGAGATAAAGGCTGAGACTGCAAGCACTGTATCCTTGTGCCTAGTCCAGTGGTAGGAAGGTCTTGTGGAGGGAATGTGCGGAATGTACACAGAGAGCAAGACGCATGACCGGGGAGGGGAGGAGGGAGCCACGCAGCCAACCCCAACGTGGAACAGACGAAAGGGATCCTGGCTCTCTGGGATGTGAGGCAAACTTGCAAATCTCCCTTTGTCACGTGGAGGAATCCGATTTCCTGAGGAGGCTGTTACCTATGAAAAGAAGGAGGCAAAGGGGACAGGAGGGGGGGGGGAATGGAGGGTTCCAAGGTAGGACGTGGGCGTGGCTGTGGGAGGTCCTGGGGTCCTAGTGGGGTGTGAGTACTGGTCCCAGAGGCCTCCTGGAAGCATCATGTGCGTACTCACGGGCTGTATTTTTATTAGGATTTAAACCCTGCTGACTTCCAGAAAGGTTTTGAGGTGGCTCACCTGCTAGTGAGTTAATGCTTCCTACCCACACTGAGCAACTTTGTGGGAGGGAAAGGACAGAAAGTCTGTGAGTCATTGCCCAACTGTTCAAGTGAGTTAAGAGGGGGGCTATTTCTTCTGCATGAGGTACCCACAGACACTGTCCACACCCACCGGTAGGAATCCTGATACAGTCAACTCGTTTTGTTGACATCACCAAGAGATCATTGAATTTTTCAGATAACTGAAGCTTCTTCCTTTAGAAGTCAGTCTTCTAAAACTTAAAATACTTTACGTGGAAACCTCTGCATAATGAAGATTATATGCTCCTTTCTCTTCAGATGGTTAACTGAATGAAAAAAAATTGGGGGGCGGGGAGGGAAATGCCAGATTTTTTCTCTAGATCTATGGTTTATTTTTTTATAAGTTTTATTGAGATACAATTTGTATACCATAAAATTCACACTTTAAGTGTACAATTCACGTTTTATTGGAGGGGCAGTCAGTATATTCACAGAATTGTGCAACCATAACCACTGTCAGGTTTTATTGTATTATTATTTATTTTTTTGAGAGAGAGAGTGTGCTAGAAAGGGGGGAGGCAGAGGAAGAGAGAGAATCTTAAGCAGACTCCGTGCCCAGCGAGGAGCCCAACGTGGGGCTCGATCTCACCACCCTGAGATCCTGACCTGAGCCGAAATTAAGAGTCAGCCGCTTAACCCACCAAGCCACCCAGTGCCACCCCATTATCAGGTTTTAGAATAGGTTTATCACTCCAGAAAGAGGCCAGGTACCCGTAAGCTCCCTACCTCTGCCCCCCAGCCCCTGGCAGCCATGAATCCACTTTCGGTCTCTCTAGATTTGCCTGTTTTGGGTATTTCATATAAATGGAATCGTAAGATAGGTGGTCCTTTGTGTCCGGCTTCTTTCACTTAGCAAAGTATTTTCAGAATTCATCCATGTTCCAGCACATATCTGTATTGCATTCCTTTTCATGGCTGAATAATATTCCATCGTGTGAATGTACCACATTTTGTTGATCCATTCACCAGCTGATAGGCATTTGAGTTGTTCCCACTTTTTGGTTACTATGAATAATGCTGTGATGAGCATTCATGCATAAGTTTTTGTGTGGACATGTGTTTTCAACTTTCTTGGGTATATATCTGTGAGTGAATACGGGTTGGAATGGAACCTCCTTTTTCTTCTGGTGGAGATGGAGTCTTCATTCAGACAGTCATGGTGCTATCACTTCTCAGCTTTTTGGCTAACGTCAAGTGTCACAGTCATGGTGCTGTTGTGGGACCCAAGATATACCGGCAGCTGCCCCTGCACTCTGAGTCCCCAAATCTCTGAGCTTTTTGAATTTATATGTCTATAGTTCTATACTTTTTCAGATTCCTTGTGTTCAACGAGCTGTGACTGTTTGCTCTTGGTAGTGAGCCTGTCTTTGGGAGAATCCAACATTTCAGTTTGAGGTTCTGACCTCCTGAGAGGACAACCTGTTAACACTGTATCTAAATCAAGAGTAAATAGGCTCTGAATGAAGGACCGAGCTGCTCTCCTAAGAGAAAAACACAAGCAGAAGCTTTAGGGTTTGACTTAATTTTAAAATATGTCTTCAGTTGGGGCGCCTGGGTGGCTCAGTCAGTTGAGCATCTGACCCTTGGTTTCGGCTCAGGTCATGATCTCAGGGTCATGAGACCGAGCCCCACATTGGGCTCTTTGCTGGGTGGGGAGTCTGCTTAAGGTTCTCTCTCTCCCTCTCCCTCTGCCCCTTCCCCCACCCCCGCTTGCTCGCACGCACATGCTCTCTCTCTCTCTTAAAAAAAAAAATCTCTTTGGTCACTTGCTTCTGTATTCTCAGCCACGTTTAGGACATTTGAAGTTGTCAAGTAGGACACTTCCATTTAAGGTGTTAGTCTATAAAGCTACATTCAGATAATAGGGATTAAAATGTTACTTTTTCTGATACATAGGAAGACCTGCTTATGAGCCACTGAACTGATTCTAGTCTAACACCCGTTCATAGAGCTCTCGCTTGGTAGGAAGGGAGCCACAGAGGAACCCTGACTCCTCAAATGCCATCTGCGCAGAACAGGTTAAATAAGGCTTCTGGATCTCTTAGGATTAGGTTGTCACAAAGGCTCAAATAATGAGGGTTTAAACAAGACAGGTTTTCTTTTTCACTCATGTGAAAAAGTCCATATGTAGGTAGGTCAGGGCCACATAGTGGTCCCACAGTCATCAATCACCCAGGCTCCTTCCATCTTTCTGTTTGGCCATCCTTAACACATAGCTTCCATCCTCAGGCTCACTCAAGATTGTGACACAACCCTGGGAGCACCCGCCCCCCCATGTCTCATTATGTGCATTTTCCAGGCAGCAGGAAGAAGGAAGGACAAAGACAAAAATGGGGCACCTCCTAGCTGAGTGAGCCCCTTTAAAGGAGCTTTCCTTGAAGTCCTACCTGATGACATTCTCTTAAATCTCCTTGGTTTCCTGGCTTCAAGGAAAGCTCGGAAATGGTGGTTTTGAAGTTGGGCACATTAGGGGTTCTGTTGGCAAGGAGGAAAGGAGGAAAGGAAAAAGGACGAAAGGATGTAGATAAGCAACCCAGAGTCTCTACCCTGGCGTCCTAGGAGCTTATGTTGTAAGATGGGTGAGACAGAGGCAGGTCACCACACGGTGTTATACACAGAGCTGCGCCGAGCTTGACAGCAGCCCACGCCTGGACCACTTCAAAGTCTGTAGGCTCAGATTGTTGAAAAGGATTGTTGGTAATGGTGGAAATGTCCATCTCAGCCCTTCAATGGGAGCATCAGAGGACTTTCTGGAGGAGATGGGATTTTAGAAGAACATTAAAGGAAATGATGCTATCCACGGAGACCCTCTTCAGGTACTATGGAAATGGCTGGCCTAGACACATTTGTGTGATGTCACCTGTTTTTCTTGGTTCCCGTTTATATGCAGGAATGCCGTTGGTCAAGGGTATTTAAAGCAATGGTTGGAAATTTGAAATGTAGTCAGTGGCTAGGGAAGGAAAGAAACTTCCTGATATCCATGAGAATCTCAAACCTGAATTATCCTCCTCATTATTATCTATAACCACTTGATTCTCCTTGCCCCGAGAATTTGGATTACTAAATTGAACAATATATCCTAGAAAGTCATTACTTTTTTTTTAAAGATTTTAGTTTTAAGTCATCTCATACCCAGTGTGGGACTCAAACTCACAACCCTGAGATCAAGAGTCGCATGCTCTACTGACCGAGCCAGCCAGGCACATTGTAGTAACCAATAGCACACGTAATCTACCTCATGCTAATGGACTTTAAAGGAGAGCAGAGATCTTCCTTACACTCTTTTCTTTCTCTTCAGCTAAAAACACTGAGATTAAAAAAAAAAAAGATTACAAGTTATAAAATCAGCAAATTGAATCTGAAATTCTAGTTGAGTTGCTCTCTGAAGGTGTTACTTTCCTAAAGGCATTATTTGAGTTTGATTCAAAGTCTATTTTAGATGTTGTTGGGAACCTGATGTCTGTGATAGAGTGCACAGGTTCGTAAATTTCTATCCTTGTTTAGAACTTGGTGATGTTGCGGGACCTCGTTCAAGTCTTTTAAATGCCTTGAAAATTAGAGGATTGAGGCAAATGGTTTTCTCAAGCGCAAAGGTTTTGTGAATCTAGGGTTTTGTTGACTTAGCAGGTCACCCCTTTCTAGCGCTGATCACACTGCCCCTGAGACTTAATTCTGAAGCAAGCCTACAGTTGCTGAAGTCATAGGCTTGTGCCTATGTCAATTCTAACGGCATTTCCACTTACGCAAGCTTAGGCTCAGTCCTGATGGTTTATAAGAATATTTAAGAATCCCCAAATAGTATCCAGACATATGAAAAGGGCAAATGTTTCTTCCAACTTTGAAAGTTATTTGATTTGGGCACTTGGGACAATCTGACTCATTATTATAAGAACTTACTTGAATCAGGACTTACACATTTCACGGAGAGTCTCTACTTCTGTTTCCCTGGGGACTGTGATCCTGCATCCTCTTTCTCTGTCCTGTTATTGTCAACCTTTCTATCCTATGAGCGTGTGTGCAAGTCTCTTCCATTTTTAAAATACCTTCTTCCCGTTACTTTATCTTTCCTCTTTTCTTAAAATGTGAAGTTCTCAAAGCAAAAATAAAAACAAAAGCACTCTGCTTTCTGGTTTACTACCTCACCTCTGTATCACACTCTCAATCCCCTGCTTTCTGCCCTCTATTTCTCTACTCTACTGACATTGCTCCACTGAAGCCAACAATTAAAGCCAACAGTTGTCAAATTCCAGTGGACATTTTCCAGCCCCTTAGCCTATTGGTCATTTTCACTGCCTTGAATTCAGTCCACAGTCTCTTTCTCCAAGAAACTCTGTGTGCTCTTGACTTCCATCATATCATACTCATCTGGTTCTCCTTGTATGTTTCCAATGTTTTGTGTCTTTAGTGGACTCTACTCTGCCTGCCCTTTAAAGGCTGAGTGATATCAAATAATGCACTCAATTTTTTATCCATGAAAAGTAAGAGGGGTTTGAATGGATAATCTCTAAATTCCCTCAAACTCTAATATCCTTTTAGTCATATTATCAGGAGTCAGGACTCACTGGCTTGAGCTACAGAAAACTCTTGTGTTTCAAGTAGAAAGAAGTGTAATGAGAGATGATTAACATTTGGGCTGCAGTTCTGCAAAGGCATGTTGTGGGCGGCTGCTTCTTGGTCAGAGAAATCATAAAAGCTGAAAACTAGTATGACGTCATTCATCAGTTTATCATCATGTGGGAGACTGACTAATAGGAGTTGTGGTTTCAGCATAACAGAACAACCGACCGTTCATGGAGGACTTGAGTGCTGTGACTTGGAGGGAGGACAGTATGAATGAGGCTCTTCGGTCACCATAGCCTCCAGACACGACCACACACCAGGCATGGTTACAGTCCTACAGAGCTGGAAAGATTAAAACCACCATATATAAATGCTCCTACTGGGGACATCATGTTTGACTAAGTGTGACAACTGATGATAAAAATGTTGGCTTTTTCTAGTAATAATTAAATGGTACCTATAGTTTTTAATAGTAATTTAGGTATATATGCCACTAGCTAAAATTTCAGATTATCTGCTGAGAGTGAGATTTAATTTGATAGGGGCAGGAGCAAAGGTTTAAGGGTCTTTGAATCTCTAGAGTGGGGTGGGTGCAGCAGACACTGCTGGGTGGGGGAAGGGGGATAGAAGAGGGCTTTTGATGGAGCTGTTAAGTTCGTCTCCCTTATGGTGGCACTTGTAGATGCTCTCATTTGTGAGTGTGTACTATCCCTCCAGTAATGTTTGATTCAATTAAAAACTCTACGTCCTGAATACTGAAGGCTGAGACAGATTTGTGTGATGTGAGGGTGTAGGGCATAATTTATTTAATATTTTTGAGGGGATTCAGAACTGACAAATAAGATCTTAAATCCCCAAAGATGTAGCATAAAAAGTGATCGTGGCTTGGCAGAAGAGACCATACGCACACTGCCTCTATTACATTACAGTTTCCAACTTAATTAAACAAAGATACAAAACATAATTGGTTGGTCATCTGCTAAGTCATTCTGCAAAGGTGTTTCCTTGGCTACAGCTATAACCAAATTAAGGCCATAGCCAACAAGATGGTGCGCCTGTTGGACCATTGAGACAGTAGATAGGGCCCTGTACCATTTTCTTGAGCACACATGCAGAGTAGCTTTGTCCGCCTCTGCTGGGCCTGTCCCTTTGCTGCCTTGCATGGGATGCACAGGGCTGCTGCCCCTTGGCAACTCTGAATGGGAGCCTTGGAATACCAGATGGATGCCCAATGGCAGGCCCGGGAATTACATTAGCTTTGTCTGTGCAGTGATGGTGCTGGCACTTTGCCTCACCTTTCACAGCAAAGGACATCCAGCAACACTCTCCTGGGAAGCAGATTAACTTCTGTGAGTCACTGCTTTTCCATCTCATTTATGATTCATGACCTGGGCTATATTTTTAGCTTGTATTTATTTGGGTCTGAGAAGTGGGCTGGGTGGAAGTGTTGTTTGGAAACTTATGGAAGAATGAGGAGAAATTGACATCACACGTAAGCTTAAGTAGCCTGAAATTTGTTTACAATCATCAGACATTCTATAAACATTTATTGAGATCCTACTATGTGCCATGTACTGTGCCAGACTCTAAAAATGCAAGTAAGTGAGACCCAGCTTCTGCCCACCAAGAGCCCACTGAAATGTGTGGGCAGACAACTAGCTTGATAATAGATGTACTGGAACCGCTGCCTATACTCCCAGCTGTGTCTCTGGATTTTAGTCATATTGAAGTCTTTGGTGTTTTTGTGTACCCCTTCTCCTTTTTAAAAAAAATTTAATTTTATTTAAATTCAATTCATTAATATGTAGTATATTATTAGTTTCAGAGGTAGAGTTCAGTGATTCATCAGTTGCGTTTAACACCCAATGCTCATTATATCACGTGCCCTCCTTAATGCCCCTCACCCAGTTACCTCACCATCCCCCCTCCTCCCCTCCAGCAGCCTTCAGTTTGTCTCCTACAGTTAAGAGTCTCTTACAGTTTGTCTCCCTCTCTGATTTTGTCCTATTTTATTTTTCCCTCCATTCCCCTATGATCCTCTGTGCTGTTTCTTTCTTTTTTTTTAAAGATTTTATTTATTTATTTGACAGAGATAGAGACAGCCAGCGAGAGAGGGAACACAAGCAGGGGGAGTGGGAGAGGAAGAAGCAGGCTCATAGCGGAGGAGCCTGATGCAGGGCTCGATCCCACAACGCAGGGATCACGCCCTGAGCCAAAGGCAGACGCTTAACCGCTGTGCCACCCAGGCGCCCCCTCTGTGCTGTTTCTTATATTCTACATATGAGTGGAATTGTATGATAATGGCCTTTTTCTGATTGACTTATTTCACTTAATATAATCCACATCTTTGCAAATGGCAAGATTTCATTCTTTTTGATGGCTGAGTAATATTCCATTGTATATATACCACATCTTCTTTATCCATTCATCTGTCGATGGACATCTGGGCTTTTTCCATAGTTTGGCTGTTGTGAACATTGCTGGTATAAACATTGGGGTGCCAGCGCCCCTTCGGATCACTATGTGTGTATCCTGTGGGTAAATACCTAGTAGCAGCTCCCCTTATTCTTGCCCTTACCTGTTGGGCGTGCCGTGTTCATTGCCTGGAAATCTGTCCTCCAAACCTCTCCTTAGTTGCCCTTCATGACTCACACCAGCAGCCCTTCTTCTGAAAAATCTAACCTGATTCCCTGGGCCTGGGGTGGAGCCCCCACTTACACATTCCCATAGCACTTGCACCCCAGTGTTTATCACACTCCTATGAAGAGTAGTCTTGTTTGAGTTCCTTTCATGGTAGTTGAGACTTATTCATCAGCTCCCCAAAATAGGAGGCTGGTGGAACTGAAGAGGTTTGGGAAGAACAACGTTGTTATTCCAGGACAATCACTATCATTTGCTGAGCCCTTTCCATGTGCCAGTCACTGTGCTCCGCTCCACACGTGCATTACCACATTTATTACCTCGTAATAACCCTATCAAACAGGTGAGTTATTATCCCTATTTTATAGATAAGGGTGAGATGGGATGTAAAGTTATTTGCCTCAGGTTTCACAGCCAGTACATGCAAAGTTGAGATTCAAACACAGGTCTGCCTGACTCTTAAAACCCATGCTCCTAGACTCTGGCATATTCCTTCTCCACTTTCGTGGTTACTGTATCCGTCACGATAGACGAGGTCATGCTGTTAACAAGCAATCCCAGCTTTCCAGGGGCTTAGACAACAGAAGTTTATTTCTTGTTTATACCATGTATCCACAGCAAATTGCGTGGGGGCTCTACCCTGTGTTATTCTCCCTCAGGGACCTGGCCTGAGGTCTCCAATTGCAAGAGAAGGGATATGTGAAAAAGCACTCTCAAAGTGATCGTCCATTTGAATATTATTGGCCAAATCAGGCGCTGCACCCAACTTCAAAGGGGCAGAAGTGTAACCCTACTATGTGCCGGGAAGGCAAAAAATTGGAAATAATTGTGGAACAGCCCCAATAACTCCCACATCTACAAAGAAAGGAGTGGGGGAAGTAGATGAATGAAGACAAAAGGGAAGGATAAAGTGTCCAGAGGAATGAAGGTCTTCCGGGATTAAGAAAAAGCTTGCTTTTTAAACCATAGATCTCTAGTTAAATGGCTGTTGGGATCAATTATTCAGTCGTTCTTCCTGTAAGCAGCACCGTTAAGACTTCTCTTCTGAATGTATTAATGCTTCGACACAACCTAGGATTTCACTGGGTCCATCAGGAGAGCGCAGTCAATTAGTATTACAAAAGCAGCTAACCTGAGTAGGGCCAGGATTCCAATTCTCATTTTCATTGTGAGGAACTAGTCCCGCCACTTCAGAGACTTGCTCCAAGAACAATAGAAAACAGGATTCCCAGTCTCCTAGGATTAGACCTCCACAGTGACAAAAAAAAAATCTCTTAGATGTTACTTAGGAGGCGGGACACAGTGCTAACACTTGCTCCTCCCCACAAGGGACTTAGCGTAAAGCTCTTGGGTGCAGCTTTTGAATCTCAATAAACATTAAAACTGAATATGAGATACAGGGCCCTTTAGGAGTTTCTGCAAAGAGCACATTGAGAATATTTTGGTCAAGGAAAATCCATCTGTGTATGATGCAATTCCTGTTTTTCAAGAATACAGAGGGTGATTGACATGGTGTGGAAGGAAGCACAAGACTGTCTTAGGTGCTGGATGCAGCAACCATGCTTCAAGCCACTATGAGATTACAGATGATATAGACATCTGCCACCTACAGAGGATGGCCGGCTTTACCACTCTTCTTTTTCTTTTTTTTAAAAGATTTTATTTTATTATTTATTCGACAGAGATAGAGACGGCCAGCGAGAGAGGGAACACAAGCAGGGGGAGTGGGAGAGGAAGAAGCAGGCTCCCAGCGGAGGAGCCTGATGCGGGGCTCGATCCCATAACGCCGGGATCACGCCCTGAGCCGAAGGCAGACGCTTAACTGCTGTGCCACCCAGGCGCCCCCACTCTTCTTTTTCTTGAAGAAAAAAAAATTGAATGAACAAATCTAGATTCAGGCTTTTGAGCCTGGAGCAGAAGAAGGAGCTTTCATCAGGATAGATGTTTGGATTTTTAAAAACATATTCAATTCAATCAATTAAAGTATATTTTGAGGGGCTGTTGTCCTCCAGCAGTATTCTAGGTGCTGCAGATAGAGCCATATCAGCTCTTTGTTACTTTTAATGAGGCTTTGGGTGGATGGGTGGAAGAGAGACTCAGTGTAGTGTCTTCAGTCTGGAAGTGTTCAGTTTCCTGAATTCATTTTCATTTTAAGTATCTCCCCAGGCTGTACCCATCATGGAGCATGGGGCACTTCAGGGTGGTAAGCGTCATGGGGAAAACTCCTACCTGACCCAGGAACCGTGGGGGACTTGCTGTCAGCAGATGCCTCGTCGATAGGAAGTACATCACTACGTACTATCTGGTACTTCTGAGAGATGCTGGGCTTGGAGTCTTGCCTAGATGGCCAACTTCTCCAGGTCAGGGAGATAACATGGACTATCACAGCACTGAGCACAAAGAGGCCTGCTTTCTTCTCCATTAACCAGCGCTACGGCCCTTGAGCAGAGCACCAAACCTCTGAGAATCAGTTGTTCCCACCCATAAAAGGAGTGTCAGACCCTTACTCAGGGCCTGTCGCAATTTTATTGCAAGGATCGAAGGAGATAATAGTTGTAAAAAGAGACACTGGAGGGGCACCTGGGTAATGCAGTCGTTAAGCATCTGCCTTCGGCTCAGGGCGTGATCCCAGCGTTCTGGGATCGAGCCCCGCATCAGGCTCCTCCGCTGGGAGCCTGCTTCTCCCTCTCCCACTCCCCCTGCTTGTGTTCCCTCTCTCACTGGCTGTCTCTATGTCAAATAAATAAATGAAATCTTAAAAAAAAAAAAGAGAGAGAGACACTCGAATTCTCTGTGTCAAAGCTCGTGGTCACATAGGGTGGCTCTTCTGGCCTTGCCCAGCTGCAGAAAGAGCTGCCCGTGTCTGCCCGCATGTGGGTGTCAAGTTATTCCTGGGACAGCTCGTGGCCCTCCCAAAGTTCAGCCTGCTTTTTGCCACAGGGATGACCTCCAGCTGAGTGACTGTGTCTGTGCTCAGGTCTGTAGGCAGAGATGAAACCTCTCTCAGTTCAAAAAAATCCCCATGTGTAAGGGGTTCTGGATAAGAGTAGGACTGTTGGTATGTGACCCTGCATGGCCGCCCCGTGTGGTGCAGAGGATTGTCATACTTTCTGTGCCCACGGCTGCCCGGCACTTTTACTAGACAAATTGGAAGGTTTCTTTGGCCAGTTATAGATAGCTCATATCCCAGTGTATTAGAGTGTCATCAAAGTGCCAACCCGGCCAAGATCTTTATTGTTTATCTGGGCTTCCGGCACTCAAGACATTCAATTTGCAGGATCCTGCATTGCCCACTGCTGTCAAAGAGAAACTTTTCTTCTGAATCAATTTAAAACTTCCCTTATTTAATTCTAAAATTCCCCGGGAGATGATAGCTAAGCTCTGCTTGCCTTGGAGGGACTTTAAAACAACAGATGTTTTCTCCATCTGCCGTGGGCAAAGGAGTCCGCTTAGTTGGGAAAGAGCATAGGAGGTGAGGGTGATCCAGGGCCCAGCTTTGCCCCCTTCACAGCCCTGCTCTGGCTTGGGCAGGAACTCTGCAGAGGCGGCTGTTGCTTTTGGAAAAACAAGCAGAACATACAACTTAGTTGTAGAAGATTTCATCTTTGTAAACAGTGAGCACTCAGGGTTGAAGTGACTTGGTCGCCGAGACCCTGGGAATGAATGAACGATTCCAGATATTCAGGCCATTGAATCTGGAGCAGGAGAAGGAGCTTTCAGCAGGGTAGATATTTGGATTTTTAAAAATATATTCAATCTAACAAAGTGTGTGTGTGTGTGTGTGTGTGTGTGTGTGTGTGTGTGTGTGTGTGTTTGAAGTATACTTAACCAAAGTGTATGATTTTGAGGGCTACTGCCTGCCAGGTGGTATTCCAGGTGTGGAGGGCAGAGCGGTCTCGGCTCTTTGCTACTAACGTTCTAGTGTGGGGAGACAGACAACAAACAAACAAATACGCGATGCTGTCAGCAGTAAGTGCTCTCAAGAAAAATACAAGGGAGCAGAGAAGGGGAGAGAGAGGGAAGGTGTCCACTGCTCTGTGCTCTTGGGTGCACGTTTCACAAGCAGGACAGGATCACGCTAAGATAAGTCCGTCTTTGCCAAGACCACTTGTGCCTCTTCCACCGAGGCCTGTCTTCTTGTGTGTCTCACTGATCTCCCTGGAAACTGGCTCCCCAATATTGCTCCCTGCTCCAGAGGAGCGGCCCTGCAGCCCCATCCTCTCCCTGTCCCGGTTTTCATTCGACTGTTGCTCACTAAACGGGGAAGGACCTTCCATTCCCTTCTCATACGACACACATACTGACTCAAAGCTGGCACAAGGAGGCCTTCGACCAGCTTCCCTGCAGGATTATTTTAACTGGCAACATACCCCTTTAAGAAGGAACACATTACAGATGGTCCAGTTAGGATGCAGGTTATTTTGAGACTTCCTGAATATCATTTCTTGGCTACTTCATTCAAATAAATCATTTATTGCACTGTAAGAGGTGCTGGGGATAATGATGACTAAGACTCACTCCTTGCCCTTGAGAAGCCCACAGTCCAGCTGCAGGCATAGACATTTAAAAAGATAAATTGCAGCACCACTGGGTGAGTGCAACCTTGGCGTATGACCAAGATGCTCTGGGAGCCGAGGGA
This sequence comes from Ursus americanus, assembly GCF_024610735.1. Lineage (NCBI taxonomy): Eukaryota > Metazoa > Chordata > Mammalia > Carnivora > Ursidae > Ursus > Ursus americanus. The sequence continues at coordinate 4,924,508 of NC_142162.1, read as the reverse complement.
AGAGCAATGAACTCTGCCTCAAGAGTGCTGAAGAGGAAGTCAAGCAACTTTAATGATTTCTGATGCCTCATTTATTCATTATGCATCCATTCGACTGTATTTCCTGCATAGTTTACATCCAGGTCACACGCTGCCTTGCAGATACTGTGTGTTTGGCCTGTTATTGTTGCTTGGTAATAGCTTTATTGAAATGTAATCCGCATACCATACAAGTCACCCATTTAAGGTGTGCATTTCAATGGTTTTTTAGTATATTCACAGGGTTGAGCCAATACCTCCAATTTTAGGACATCTTCATCAACCCCAAAGGAAACTCTGGACCCTCCAGCAGTCACATCCCATCCCCCCAAACTTCCTAGCCCTGCCTTCTAGCTCTGTAGGTTTGCCTACTCTGGACATTTCACACACATGAAATCATGCGACATGTGGTCTTTAGTGACTGTCTTCTTTCACTTAGAATAATATTTTCAAGGTTCATTTATGTTGTTGCATTTCTCGGTACTTTGTTCCTTTTCATTGCCAAATATTTTTCCAATGCATGATGTGTCCTTTTTATCGATCCTTTCATCAGTTGGTGGATACTTGGTGGTTTCTACTTTTTGGCCATTATGAATAATGCTGCTATGAACATTTGGGTGCCAGATTTTGGTGCGGACATATGTTTTCAGTTTTCACGGGTATTTATCTAGGAGTGGAATTGCTAGGTCATATGGTAATTCTCAATTTAACTTTTTGAGGAATTGCCAAGCTGTTTTTCCTAGTGACTGCACCATTTTACGTTCCCACCCTGTATCAGGGTTCCAGTTTCTCCACATCTTTGCCAATACTTGCTATTTTGGGTTCATTTTTTTTTTAAAGATTTTATTTATTTATTTGACAGAGAGACAGCCAGCGAGAGAGGGAACACAAGCAGGGGGAGGGGGAGAGGAAGAAGCAGGCTCCTAGCGGAGGAGCCTGATGTGGGGCTCGATCCCAGAACGCCGGGATAACGCCCTGAGCCGAAGGCAGACGCTTAACCGCTGTGCCACCCAGGCACCCCAGGGGTTCATTTGTTTTTTAAATGATGGCCATCTCAGAGGGCGTGAAGTGGTGTCTCATTGTCATTTTGCTCTGCATTTCCCTCATGATGACTGGTACTGAGCACCCTTTTCTGTGTTTATTGGCCATTCATAGATCTTCTTTGGATGAATGTTGATTCAGGTCTTTTGCCCACTTTAAAAAGTGGGTTATTTATCTTTCTATTATTGAGTTGTAAGAGTTTTTATATATTCTGGATCCAAGTCCATTATCAGATATATCATTTGCAAATATTTTCTCCCATTTTGTGGGTGGTCTTTTCGTTCTCTTGATAGTATCCTTTGAAGCACAAAAATATTTAATTTTTATGAAATCCAATTTATCTATTTTTTTATTCGCTTGTGCTTTTGCTATTGTATCCAAGGTCCTGATTTTTGCCTATTTCCTTTTATCATTTTTACTCTAATACATAGGTCTTGGATCCATTTTGAGTTTATTTCTGCATACGGTATGCGGGATGGGGTCCAGTTTCATTCTTTTTTTTTTTTTTAATTTTTTATTTAAAGATTTTTTTTAAATTTATTTATTCGACAGAGATAGAGACAGCCAGCGAGAGAGGGAACACAGGCAGGGGGAGTGGGAGAGGAAGAAGCAGGCTCATAGTGGAGGAGCCTGATGTGGGGCTCGATCCCATAACGCCGGGATCACGCCCTGAGCAGAAGGCAGACGCTTAACAACTGTGCTACCCAGGCGCCCCCAGTTTCATTCTTTTTTTAATGTAGATATTCAGTTGCTCCAGCACCATTTGTTGAAAAGACTGTCCTTTCCCCTCATGAATTATTTTGGCATCCTTGTCAAAAATCAGTTGACAGTAAACATGAGGGTTTATTTCTGGGTTCTAATTCTATTCCTTTGATTTATGTGTCTTTTTGCTGTGCCACCCTGGTTTTGATTGTGTTGCTGGGTAGTAAGTTTTGAAATTGGACACGTGAGTCCTCTAACTTTGCTCTTTCTCAAGATCGTGCTGGCAAGTCTGGGCCTCTTGAATTTCCTTTTGAGTTTTAGGAGCACCTTGTCAATTTCTGCAAAGATGCCATCTGGGATTTTGATAGGAATTTAGTTAATTCTGTAGATTAGTTTTGAGAGATTTTAGTTTTGCTACTTTAACAGCATAAACTCATCTGATCCATGAAGGTGGATGTCTTTCCATTTATTATGATCTTGAATTTCTTTCAACAATATTTTATAGTTTTAAAAGTATACGTTTTGCATTTATTTTGTTAAATTTATTTGTAAATATTTTATTCTTTTTGATTCTATTACAATGGAATGGTTTTCTTAATTTCATTTTTTGATTGTTCATTGTGACCTGTTGGATTTTGTAATGAGGAAAATTTACAGATAAAGTCTGATTTCTGACTTCTCTTGAAAAATCATATCTGGTTTCCCAAATAGCAACAAAGGACTTGAGTGAGTAGTTTCAGTTCTGTTCTTCTTTTGGGCCATTTTGTTCTGAGTTTGTCCTCATCTGGCTACTTTCTTGTATCTGGATTAATTCACTCATTAATACTGTAATTATTAAGCACTCAGTTTTTGACCTTTATGATTGTTCTTTTGGGAAATCTAAGTTAGGTGAGACTTAGTTTGAATAAGGGATTAATGTTATCTAAATCTTTAAAATGATTATTTTTATATACACACCCTATCCTTTCTCAAAAGTTATTCAAGCCGCATCTTACTCATCCATCTCGGGAACATTGGTGAGCTAGGCTCCACGCTGAAGATACAAAGAAGAAATAGGCACCATTTTTGCTTCAAAAGAGATACATATGCATTGATAAAAAGTGCCATATGGGCAACTGGAGTTTTATAAAAGGTCTGCTAGTAGTCCATAGAGTGTGCAGAGGAGGGCTTAGGAAAGGGAGTGTGGTTAAGACTGTGGAGAAGGAAGGGGGAGAAGAGAGGATTCATGAAAGAAGTGACCTTTGCATGATGATGGTTGGGACCTTGTCCACTAAGCTAAGAAAGTTGGATCTTTTCCCGGGGATTGGTGTTTTCTCTAAAGTGGGATTCTTGGACCACCTGCAGCAGAATCACCTGAGTGCTTGTTAAAATGCAGTTCCTCAGACCTACTGAGGCAGAATCTCTCAGAGCCCAGGAATCTGTTTTTTAAAATCTGCTTTTTAAGTTTCTCTGGTGATTTTGAAGTTCTATAAAGTTTGAGAAGCTCTGTTTGAGGATGGGGCCCTGTAAAGATTTGTAGGTGGGAATGGAGTAGGATAGGATGGAGTTATATCATGCCAGACCTGAGTTTCAGTAAGGTGTCAGCCGCATTGGAAAAGGCAGATTCAGAGGGTGGGACACCAGGGACTCTCTTCTTGTGAGGATTATGTTTAAAAGTCAGCACTAGGGTGAAACTCAGGTAGAGTAAAGAATATTCTGGGCAGTCCCTAAAATCTCCCACATCTGTGCACTTGGACTGTCAAAGATCAGAATCAGTGGCTTATGTTTTTGTTTGTATTTACAGGGAGGTCTCCTTTCCCTGGGGCCATTGAGGTCAAGTTCTAATTTGGAGAGTAGGGTTTGGGGCTACAGGGTAGGACAAAGAGATTGATCTCTTGCTTACTGCCAGCCAAACGAATGTGGTTCTTTTCAGGTACGTTGAGAGGCAGAGCGCCCAAAAGAGGATGGTAAAAGTTGGGGCAGGGTGTGGAGTTGAGGGAGGAAGACAGAACAGATCCCAGAGGTGATACGGAGCTTGAATTGGCAGGGTTTGGCCCCTGGTTCGATGAGGGATTTGAAAGAAGGGGAAGAGTTGAGTTTTCTGGCTCATGTAACTAGGTGGATGGTGACACTGTTGCTTGAGATCAGAAGTTCAGGTAGAGGAATGATTTGGATATACTGAATTTGTGACGTAAGTGGAATGACTATTCATGTGGTTATACTGGTCTGTCGTATGCAAAAGAACTTGGGTTGAAAATCTCTGTGTCATCAGCACCCAGGTAATAATTGTAGGCATACGTGGTAGAGATTGACTTTATTGGATGGGAATAGAACTTGGGCATCAGAATTTTCTAAGCTTCCCTGGTGATTCTAAGATGCAGTCAAGGTTGAGAACCAAGGGTATAGTGTGAGAGGAGAAGAAACCATTGTTTAAAGAAAAAACGGGGTAAAAATAAGGAACTAGCAAAGGAGACTAAGAAGGAACAGTCAGAGGATGAAGATGAGGAATCAGAGAAAAATGCGCTCATGAGAGCCAAGCAGGGAGAGAGGGTCAGAGGAAAGACAAAGAGGTGAGTAGAGGTCAGCAAGGTCAATGCCCCAGGCAGGTAAACCAGAGAACAGAAACAGTTCACTGGAGTAGATTATGATAATACCTTGGTTTGCTCAGGGAGTTTCAGTAGAGTTTTGAGGACAGAACTACTATAGTGAGTTGACGCATGAGTAGAAAGAAAGGAAGGGCCTATCCCTGAAGCCTTTTCTTGAACAATATTCCCCTGCACTCCTAGCACAGGGACAGGCACATTCTAAGAAAGGAATACTGCATACCACAGAAAAAAAGGGAGTTAATCCTACTTAATAATTAATGAAATGTGCTTCCTAGAGGTTAAGGTAGGCTTTATTTAAATTTTAAACCCTATAATAATACTACCTTTCATTTTTAAAAAAATAAACAATATAAAAGTGTAAAGTAAAAAGTAAAAGCCTGCCTCTCTCCCATTCCCAGAAGTAACCCCTGTTACCTTTCTTACCAGCTTCTTATGTGTCCTTCAGACATTCTTTCTGACGATATAAGAATATATATCCTTTTTCTTTAGGTGATATGGTCAAAATCATTCTGTAAAAGAGCTAGTATGAGAAATTCTCATAAGCTAGCTATCATTCCTCCTCTCTGAAAACCCCAGTAATTTCTTCAAAGCCCAAGATACACACAGCTATGAATAAGCTGTTCACCTCTCCCTGGGAGCAAGTGGTTGAAGCTCAGACAGTACAAAAATATTATTGCTGCCTCGGGGCATGAAGAGAGAGCAGGAGCTTGGAGTTAGGTAAGCTGTCTGTCAGGTGCTGAATAGGAAGGTTGTCCGAATACTGCCGAGCTCCACTACTTTCTCACCATGCTCGTATGCCTCTAATAAAGGTCTTTGGTGTCCTCCCGGGGTCAGGAATTAGGGAGTGTCTTCTGTCTCATGTGCCACCTCCTGTGGTCCCCAGAAGAAGCCAGATTCATCCTGTTCTCACCACTGTGGCCCCCAGGCTCATCTCATTGTTACCCACTTCAGTAGACCAAAGAAAAAGTCAGTGGGAGCCAGCTCAGTGACCCTTTCCGTTTTTTCTTTTCCTGTTATACAAGGCTTACACACAGAGTCGCAGAAATGGGCTACAGACTCTGGAATAAACCCTGATTCAGTCTCACTGAATAAATGAAACTGAGCCAGGCACTTCCCTTTAATAGACTTTAATATCTTCATCTATTAAATGGAATTACCAGTAATGACTAAAGTCCTAGAAAGAAAAGAAATAATCTCTTTCATGATTCTCTTATACTTATGAGGCTGGTTTTTTTCCTTTCCTTTCTTTTCTTTTCTTTTCTTTTTCTTTTTCTTTTTTTAATGTAGGCTCCACACACTGTGTGGAGCCCAACATGGGGCTTGAACTCATGACCGGGAGATCGAGACCTGAGCTGAGATCAAGGGTCAGATGCTTAACCGACTGAGCCACCCAGGTGCCCCTGAGGCTGGGTTTCTTAAGAACAGAGACCATATCTTATTCAGATCCACGTTTAATAAACGAGTGAGAGGTATTGTCGTTTCCAGTTTATACCTAAATCAACAAACCAAATTTCTCCTTCCTTAGGCATTGACATTCAACCACTGTCTGCGTATGTGGTCGTCAGGTACCTAGACAAAGAAATGGATGGATTATTTTTATGCACTGCCCTCTCCCTGCTTCCCCATAGCAATGGTTTCTGGGTGAAATGGACTATGTGAGTTGATGGGAAGACCAAGTCCATTCTGGGCTTCGGGTTAATTGTGAAAAATCGAGCACTGATTCCCTCCTTTCGTTTTGCTCAGAGTGGCTTTCTCAACACCTACCCACGGCGAAAGGGGAAATGTACTCATTGTCATATCACCTCAGGCATGACTCACGTTTCTTCAGAAACTTCGGTTTATCACAATGAGGCTGGCAGAAGGTGTCACCTGTGCCCCTACTGGCAGTTGAGTGTGTGGAGCAAAATAGAGGTTCCAACGAAGGAAAGGGGATTGGAAGCAATGCCTGGGTCTGTCTTAGAAGGAAGCAGATGAGGTGGTTATTGCATGAAGTGTGAGTAAGAACAAAGCCTTGGAAGAGTCTCTCTCTTCCTGTTCTCTGTCTCTCCACTAAAAACCTCTTTCCTCATTGATAACTGAAATTCCACCATTGGTGATTCGCTTCACTGGGCTGAGAATTGCCCCCACTTTGGCACTCTCCCTCACATGAGTGTTGAGCCTTATTGGCCTTGGAACGTCTCTGTCCAACTGACTCTGTTTGCCTCTTTTCCCATTCCTGTCAGATATGCAGCCTGCTGTCCCTTCCTTTTAAAGTCCCCACCATCAACTTTATCATCCAGGGCTCTCCCCACCCACTGCCACTAGACTGCCTGAGGAGGAGACCACATTCTCCCCAGACTCCCACTTCACTACAAAACCTCTTCTATTTAGGTTGTTTGTTGCCAGTCTCTAAGATGGGGACTAACAAAAATAACAAACAGAGGAAATGACAGAGAAATGCAGAAGTCTTCCAAAGGTATCATCCTGGCTTAGCGTTCCTGAGTCTCCTTCTGAGTCCTCATTTCTCCTGTATGCCTCATTTATTCCCCAGGATGAGAGACAGTCAAACCTTCACATCCCTCCAGAGCTTCTCTCCCTTGGCTCATTTTAAAGAGACTGCTGGAGTTGAACAATAGAAGCTTTATTCATTCCTCCAACTAGTATTTATTGAGTAACAACATGTCCCAGGTGCTGAGAATACAGTATTGATCATAATGTTTACAGTCAAGGGACTGAAGACAAGCAGTAAGCAAGCTAACAAGTAGGCTTGATAGGCAGTGGCATGAAGGTGACCAGTGAGGGCTGTGATGAAGGGTGACAGGAGGCAGTGATATTTAAATTAAAACCTAAAGGATGAGAAGAAGCCCGTCCTGGAAAGAGATGGGGGAAGAGCAAGGCAGAACCGGAGAGGGGAAGGGGCAAGTGGAAAGGCCCTGTGTTTGGAAGGATTTGGTGTACTTGAGGAAGAGAGAGAAGGCCAATGTGGCAGCAAAATGTGTGGGGGGAGACTGACACAGATGAAGTTGGGGGGTAAGCAGGGGCCAGAAAACACAGGGTCTCGGGTTTATAACAACATGTTTGTTTTGATAATAAATGCCAGGGGTTTTAAACAATTGAGGGACATGGTCTGATGTGTATTTTTGAAAAATCACTCTGGCAGAAAATGTAGGGAAAATTTAGGTGTTTGTTTACATTTTCAAAAAAGTGTGCCTTGATGGGCTGGTTAGTATCACCTCATCTTAACTTGATGATTTATCATTGAAGAGAAAGATGACACCCACCTCTGTACTGACAAAGCCTCCTGTGGGAATTGGAGGTGTAGCCCAGACCCGTACCCCAACTGTGTGGGGAGTTCATTCTTTCCAAGGTGAGGGTTGCAGGAAACAGAGGGGTACAGGAAATGGGAGAAGATACTGAAGGTAGGAGAAGCTGGAGCAGCCAGTGAGGGTGTGAGAACAATCTTTTTAATGCACCTCAACATGAAGCTTGGGCCTTTGGAATCTCCCTTCCTGATCGTTCTGAGATGAGCTTTCTACTATATCCCCTAAATCTAGATTTCCTTTCCTAATAAGTCTTAATGGATTATTGAACAGAACTCTCTAGATATCACTCACTTCCCAGTTGTATCTTGACTTTGGGAAGTTAAGCATGATTGGGATGACATAAAGTGTTCAAAAATGTTTGTGTGTGTCAATACTAGAGACCCAAGAGGAGTGTGACAAACGAATCCGACTAAGAATCGCCGGGTGATTGTCCTGGCCAGTGTGCTCTCCCAGCACTAGGCTCTAGGCAACACTTAGGAGGCTGACTTGCCATTAGGATGCTAACTCTACAGAATCTGCCCAGAAATACTATAAGAAGTGTCTGGGGAGGCTCCCCCCGGATCCTGCCATCTTTCCACGGTGCTTTTGCCATTTCCAAGCAGAGGGAGGCTGGAAGGCTTCCAAAGGAAAGCTAAACAGGAAGCATATAATTTCCAAGGAGCTGACAGATCACTTTCAATCAGACCGCTTGGCTCTCATAACATTTCCGAGCTCCTTCTCAGAGAAACACTCTCCCTCGTCAGCTAAGGCTCTGCTAAGAGGATTTACTCCCACGGCCTCACTTGGCAAAGCTACACAGAAGACTACTAAGTCTGCATCCCTAGGCTTCATTCTTCTCCATCATTCCAGAATCCAATTTTCAACTGCAGGTTTGTCATTTCCTGGATACCCCACCAATGTCTTTCAGTCAACGGGTCCCAAACCAACTCATCATCTTCCCCTCTCCTGGTTTTCCTGTTTCTGTTAATGGAATCACTGTTCCCTCTGCTACCCTGGCTGGAAACATCTGAGTCATCCTTGACTCATCCTTGTCTCTTATTCTCTAGAGCAAATCAACTGCCGAATCATGTAGTATCTATTTCCGTGATGTCACTTGAATTCATCCCCTCCTTCCTATTGCCGCCATCTCTCCTGGGTGTAGGCTCTCATTACTTCCCCCTCGACAGGAACATCCTCACTTTTCCCCTCACTAATAAGCCTGCTGCTGACATAAGGCTTCTCACACACAGACCGACCACATGGCTCTCGTAGCAGCAGCCCGCCGTGGTTCCCACATTAAATACAAACTGTCTTTTCACTTAGAAGGCACCATTCCTTTTCTCATACTCCATGTTCAAGGGAAATTTACTAATTTCTGGCAGAGGGCATGACTCTGTTTTCTTTTCTTGAACCCTCTCAATGAATGATCTCGTGGAAAAGTAAGATCTTCTTATATGACCAAATTCTGTATTTATGCAGTTATATGCTTGTTTTATCTCCTCAGGAGCGTCACTGTTGCTGTGTTATTTGCCTCACATAACACTGGAGCACATGCATGTACCCGGCGCTGTTCACCCATGTGAAAAAATTTAACTTTCATAACAATTCTAATTGTATCCTCCATTTTGCCGTTGACAAAACCGAAGGGCAGAGAAGCTGAGTAACGTGCTGAGCTTCCATTACTAATAAGTGACAGAGCCAGGATTCAAATGCACACAGTCTGGCCCCAGAGCCTGTGCTCTTAACCAAAGAACTCACATCATCTTTGTTACCTGCCTTCCTGATATCATAGTTGGGATTTAGCTAATGTTTTATAACTGAACTGAGGCGTAGGGCCTGTGTCCGTTAACAGTCAGAAATATCAATGGTAGGCTGAGTGTGCCAATGTAAGTTGATATCAGGAGCTGACTGAAGGTGTTTCCCAGGACATCACTGTGAAGACGAGAAACATCATTGTGCTATTTTTTCCTACTTATTCTTTTTTTTTTTCTTATTCCAGTACATGGGCTGTATTGAAGTACTGCAGTCAATGAGGTCACTGGATTTTGGAATGAGAACCCAAGTTACAAGGTAAGAGAAAAAAAAAAATGGGAGAGGCTTTTCGGGCTGTAGTTTAAAGTCAGAATAGTTTCTCCCTGTAGGAATTTCATGCCAGCCTTCAAAGTCACCATGGGCTTTTACTTATGGCTGGAAGGTAGAACATAGCCCAGTGACCTCGGATGAGGGGCTCATCATGTGAAAGTCTTCCCAAAGGTGTGGTGGAGCGTCTGCATTCCATGTAAGAACTGAGAAGATGATGAAGTCATAGAAATACCTGGTTTTCCAGGTACGTAAAGTATTTACGAGCATGCCTAGATATTAACATTACAGGAGGTCAGACCTGTTGAAGAAGTGGCTGAAAAGAAGACCAGGGAAGAGCTTTCTGTATCAGAAAGCCCAAGTTCTCCCCATTTATGAGGCATAGAACCTGCTTGCTCCTTGTCTGAGTCTTCCTTCTCTGTGTACAGTGAGCTGTGTGGAATTGAACCAGGGGAGCCTTACCCAGCATAGGGGAAGAACCAAATTCATTATTATAGAGAGCACAGGTCACAAGCAGATGTACAAGTAATGGGTCATTAAGGTCGAGTTCAAGGCAAGAATGGAAAAAGGAACAAGCAAGTGCCCAGACTGGTAACTGGGAGAATTGTGAGGTGAGAGGACTGGGTTGATGTGAGTGATTCAGGATGAAGCCTCGGGCATCTTTTCTACATGGTGTCACCGTGTGTCTCCGGGACAAGGCACAGTGCCCATCTGCGTCTGTGGTTGCAGGCCACCCTTTCCAAAGGTGAATGTTCTCATTATGAAGTCAGGATAACTCTTCCTAATGCTCATCCCATGAAATTGTAGGCCTAGGAAAAGTGTCCTGTGGTTCAAAGTTTTGGGGAAAGGAATCACATTACTCTTTAGGAGAGTGGCAGTATATAAGAGAATATTAAAAACCCTGAGAAGTCCTGTGTAGCAGTTTAAAAAATTCTATCTCAAGATTGTCTAAACTTATTTGGCCCCAGAATCCTTTTTTTTCATGTAACATAAATGAACATCCCACGTATCCCTAGGGTTCCGTGAAATGCACTCTAGGAAATGATATTTTGGACTCACTAGGATGCATTCTAATCTGTCTTCCCAAATTTCTCACCAACCCCCAGTATTCCCTACGGGGCCACACAGATGAAATCTAATTCTACTTCTTTTGTACTCTTGGTGGCCACCCCAGTTCTGGGCACACGGAGAAGGCTCAGTGGAGATTATTGAATAAATGCATGATTCCACCTGATTACCTCCTGGGATTTGGAGATAGCTGTGTTTCTTCTCTTGAGTTTTCTCTTTTCCAATCTTAGTCCCTTCAACTATTCTTGCAGGTGGCCTCGTGTCTAGATGGCTTTCTCCCCTATTAGTCCTCCTTTGGATGTGTCCAGGCTTTATTGTCATCCCAATGATCCTTAACCTGGAGAAAACCCTTTCTCCAATCCTGAGCAGATTACAGCTGGAAGGAAGAAGGTATAGCTGCCACAGGTGTCTGGAATGGGGACCCCGGACAAAAGAATGCCCACTGTCCTTACCCAAGAATGACTGATTTTGTGTCCATTCATCTACTCATTGTCTTTCACTCCAATATTAATGGAGTGCCCATTAAGTGCCTGAAACTGTTCAAGAATTGAGGACGCAGAAGTCTCTGACCTCACGGAGTTTATGTTCTAGCTGGGGAAACAAGGCTATAGCAAGGAAACAAATAAGTATACAAAATAGTTTCATGTAGTAATAAGTGCCATTACTGTCATAATAAAATAGGGTAAGGGGATAGAGACGTAGGGGGTGGGCTTTTATTTTTTTATTTTTAAATTTTTAAAAAATTTGTGTGTAGTTGATACACCATGTCACACTAGTTTCAGGTGTGCAACATAGTGATTCAACTTCTCTCTACTTTATGCTGTGCTCACCTCAAGTGTAGCTACTATCTGTCTAGGGACTGAGCTTTTAAATTTTATTTCCTAGCTATAAAAATACTGTATGGCTACTTAGAGCATTTGGAAAATACAGGAAAGTATGAAAAAAAGAAAATCGCTCATCATCTCACCTAAGATAATGTCTACCAACATTTTGTGTTTTGGAATACCTTCCCGGTCTTTTTCATACGTGAACGTACAATGATTTTTGTAGAAAAATCTGGAAAATAGTTGATACTACTTCTATCATCTTGAGCATATCCCTATTGCTAAATATTCAAAACTATCATTTATTGTAATAAAATATGCATAACATAAAATTTACCATCTTAATCATTTTTAAGTGCATGGTTCAGTAGCATTAAGGACATTCATGTTGTTGTGCAACCATTATTACCATCCATTTCCAGAACTTTCTCATCTTCCCAGATTGAAACTCTGTACTCATTAAATAGTAACACCTCATTCCCTCCTCCCACAGCCCATGGCAACCACCATTCTACTTTCCGGGTCTATAAATTTGGCTACTCTGGGTACCTCTTGTAAGTGGATCATGTAGTGTTTGTCCTTTTGTGACTGATTTATTTCATTTAGCACAATGTCCTCAAGGTTTCGAACAAGACCAAACAGTATAACTGTTTTGAAGGCATTTGGTGTGTATTGCTAAATTATTCTGCTGAAGAACTGACTACTTGACAGTCTTCTCTCAGCCATGTAGTATCTTATTTTCAGTATCAATTTTTTTTAAAGATTTTATTTATTTATTCGACAGAGAGAGAGACAGCCAGCGAGAGAGGGAACACAAGCAGGGGGAGTGGGAGAGGAAGAAGCAGGCTCATAGCGGAAGAGCCTGATGTGGGGCTCGATCCCATAACACCGGGATCACTCCCTGAGCCGAAGGCAGACGCTTAACCACTGTGCCACCCAGGTGCCCCTTTAGTATCAATTTTTTAAATCTTTGTGAACTTGGAAGTTTATATTTTCCTATTACTTAGTAAATGGTAAAAGATTATTTTTTTCTCTGCCATGAAGATTCAGTGTATAACTAACGTACACACCCAAGGGAAGGAGCCCGGCATGATATCTGGATGTTAGTCCTTGTAGATGTGTCCCTGTGTGATTCAAGCATGGCGCTTTGTACTCTGGGGAGATGTTTGCAAGCTCGAGGATTTCTCTACAATCTCCAATTCATGCCCCGTTTCCCAAATATTTACTGTTCTTCCTTCTCTTTTAATTTTTCTGTCTTTATCTCCTTCTCCTCTCCTTCTCTCTCAACTTATATGTGTTTTGACATTTGGCCACCTTTCAAGTTGCATTGTTACCAATTATCTTGGATGTTATCATTAAAACATTAGATTTAGTCAGGTTTCAAGTTATTTTAAATTTAAAGTTCACGTATTCGCAAAGTTTCATTTAACTCATAATCCTACTCAATTCGAGAGGAAAGATTTCACTGGACTGGTTAGAATGCCAAAAGAAAGAACTTTATTTTGTGCAACCACGGCTATCTTCTTACCCTCACCATCAAACAAACATAAACATAGTCAACCAGGTGTGAATGCTGATGAAGTAGTGTATCTAATTGCCACTATAGATACAAACGATGATATTTCAGGCTGATGTCCCACCCATGATAAATGGTCTCGCCATCTCTAAATTAGTTAATACATTATTCCAGACAATGGGGAACAGCAATGGGAAATTCCTGATGATCAAGAAGGAGCCACGATTAAGATCTAACAAGTGGGTCAGCATTTGAAACAGAGAAGAAAGGTGGAGTAGAATTCTTATCTTCATGACAGAATTTTTTGCCAATTGTTTGAGGGCTGAATCCACAGGATTTCTAGAACACAGAGAGTACTCAAATAGAGCAGAGAAAAAAGAAAAGGACAAGAGGCCTTTCACTTTCTCAGCAGTTCCCTGGATCATACCCCTTTCAAAGTGTCTATCACACCCCTCCAGATTTAGTCCCCAAAGGAGCTCCGTGGGTGGCTTCTACTGTTGTTCTGCCGCTAATTCTCACCCAGACATTTATCCTCTTGACTGATTTAGGACCAGGTCTCAGTTTTTAGTAACCAGGTGTTCATGCAACAGCGCAAAGGAGGAGTTTTTCCTGATAGAAAAGAGAAACAAGATCATTAGGACAACAAAGGCTCACCGCCACAGTTGTCTTTAAAATGTCTAGAGAACAGTATCAAGAGGAAATAAGAGAAAGGGAAAGTGAAAATCATGCTGAAGAGGATATAGTCATTTGCTCTCTTCTAAAAGAGTTTCTATTTTGATTTTTAAAACAAAGCTAAAGAAAACAAAATACCCCATTCGATCTAAGTCAGGTGCACACACACACACACACACACACACACACACGCATACACACTCACACAAAATAAGTCAGGTCACTAAAACCTGAAGCCCGTTTTCCCTCCTTTGAGTAAACATCTAGATCATGCAAAGAAGAAAAAAAAAATCTTCCCTCTCTCCCTGAGGGTGCCTCCTTCTTTGTGTCTAGGTGGGAACCTGCCTCAGATACCAAAGGAGGGATAAACACACTTCGGGGTAAACCCAATGAATGGAGCTGGTGCGACAGGACTTGACTGTCAATCCTAAAGAACAGAACTTCATAGGAAACTGTCGAGGGGACATTAGTTCTTCACATTCATCACAGGGCATCATTTATTTCAAGGGGCAGGGCTCACTGCTGGTGGGAGGGACCTCAAGATCATTGTCTTACTACTCTGTCCTCTTCCTGTATTTATTGTCTTGTGTTTGTAACTCGTATTTGGTAATGAAATCAGCCAGGCTAAGCACGAGACACCCAGCACAGGATCTGCCCACACCAGGCTCCAGGACAGCTGGGAAGCGGCAGCTGGCCGCGGGGTTGCCTCATTCCTGTGACTGCCATCCCTGGGGGTCTATGAAGTTGAATGTGGAGCTCTTAGACAATGGGTGGTAAATGCTCCCTTTTTAGGGTCCTGGCTTCGGATTCATTTTCTCTAGTTGATCGTAAGGGGCTGCACATCATGAATTAATTTATCTGCTCCATTCCATTCCATTCCATTCCACGGGGGCAGAAAAACCTTGAGCAGTGCTGGTTTTTGAACTGCGGCTGTAGACACGAAGCAGGCTATTTGTGTGATTTGGTACTGGGTAAAGCAATGAGGAAGCAGAGATCGTAACTCAGAGGATATTGTAATTGGACTAATTTCCTGTTTGTGAAACGTTACTGCTAATGAACAGTGATTCTGCAAATTTAATTCACTATCTTGAAATTTTGATTCTTTGGCTCCAACAGGACGTTAAAGGCAGTTCTTCAGAGACAAATGCATAGCGCGTGCGTGTGCGTGCGTGTGTGTTAACAGCCATTTGATGCAAAGCCGATCCATGATGCAGCCGAACATTTACATAAAGGCCTGTGTTTGTGGTTTCTAAGGCATGTGACCATGAGGAGGGAAGTATTCGCGGAGGTCAAATATCTGTATGTTTGAAGGCTAAATTAAGATATCTGTTTGAAAACAGGCTGGGATTTATCTAAATGCCCTGAGGATTCGAGGGACGAGATCAGTCGCAGCTACCCAGGGATAAGATACGTGTCTCTGTATAAAACTTGGAGTAGCTGGGGCACCTCAGTGGCACAGTCCGTTAAGCGTCCGTTTCTTGGTTTCTGTTCAGGTTGTGATCTCAGGGTCGTGGGATTGAGCCCCGTGGGAGTCAGTAGGATTGTAGCCCACGCGGCATACAAAACACACACACCGCCAGATGTGGGCAGAAAACAGAGTCTCTTCACTTGCTGTGCAAGGAGACATTCCTCCAGGAAGAGGTTTACTGAGAGTGGTAAGGAGGAAAAACATCAGGAGTTTTTAAGTTCTAGTTTATGGTGGTCACACTAAGGCTTGAAACCAAGCCCTCTGGCTGAGAGGGAATGTACGTAATTAGATAAAACAAGCACCATTGTTCAGCAATCAGGAAAGAACGTTAGGACCCCAGTAAGGGTCCAGGGTCCCAGAGTCAAGGTTTATAACCTTTACCAGCTGGTGAGAACAGTTACAATAAAACCTAACAGTCAAATACTCTTCGGCAAGCACTGATTTAAGTGGAAGTACTTCCTGTCACACACGTGTAGATGGCAGGAAGCTCTTGCTGGAGGTTTTGAGTGGTGTGTGTGTGTGTGTGTGTGGACAGTGACTGTCTCTTCTAGTGTCAAGTTTCACAGCTCTCCAGTTCCTCACAACCTATTTAGGACTGAGATCTCACTTCTCAGATATCTGAGATGAAATAGTCAATTGAAGTCCTTTTAGAAGACTCCAAAGATCTAGTAATAAAAAAAAATGTCTCCAAGCATTGGGAAGGGGTCTGATAGCATGACAGAGTCAAGTGAAGGGAGAGAGGGTATGAAAGTCGATGGCACTGTTTTGCTCAGTCGTTAGTGCAACGTCTTTCACATGTGGGTGCACGGTTACTATTTGCGTGAACAGGTGTAAGACAACCCACAGAATAAGAACAATATATTCAAATCATATATTTGATAAAGGGTTAATCTCCAGACTATATGAAGGACTTATACAACGCAACAACAACAAAAAACAAACAACTTTAGGAAAAAGTGGGCAAAGGACTTGAACAGACATTTCTCCAAAGAAGACATCCAAATAAGCACATGAAAAGATGCTCAATGTCACTAATCTTTAGGAAAATGCAAATCAAAACGCAATGAGATTGCACTGCACACTCATTAGAATGACTGTTATTTAAAACACACCTACACAAATCCACAAAACAGAAAATAACAAATCTTAGCAGGGTGTGGAGAAATTAGGAACTCTTGTGCATTCTTGGTGGCAATGTAAAATGGTGCAGCCACTAGGGAAAACAGCATGGGAGTTTCTAAAAATATTAAAAATAGAATTACCATATGATCCAGCAATTCCATTTCTGGGTATAGTTCTAAATGACTAGAAAACAGCGACTCAGGGGGCGCCTGGGTGGCACAGCGGTTAAGCGTCTGCCTTCGGCTCAGGGCGTGATCCCGGCGTTATGGGATCGAGCCCCACATCAGGCTCCTCCACTATGAGCCTGCTTCTTCCTCTCCCACTCCCCCTGCTTGTGTTCCCTCTCTCGCTGGCTGTCTCTATCTCTGTCGAATAAATAAATAAAATCTTAAAAAAAAAAAAAAAAAACAACAGCGACTCAGATATTTGTTCATCCATGGTCAGAGAATCATGATTCACCAAACACAAAAGGTGGGAGCAACCCAAGTGTCCACTGATGGACAAATAGATAAACTAAATGTGAGACACACACATACACACACTGGAATATTAGCTTTAAAAAAAGAACACCCTGCCCGTTGTGACAACATGCATGAACCTGGAAGGCATTATGCCGAGTGAAATAAGCCAGAGAAAGACAAACATGGGGAATCTTAAAAAAAAAAAAAAAAAAAAAAAAGTGGAACAACAGAAAGTCTAACTCATAGAAGCAGGATAGAATGGTAGTTGCTGGGGTTTGGGGGTTGGGAAATGGGGAGATGTTGGCAAAAGGGCGCCAACTTTTAATTTTAAGATGATCAACGTCTGAGGATCTAATGCAGAGCATGGTGACTATGGCTGATAACACTGTATTGTATAATCGAAATTTGCTGAGACTAGATCTTAAGTATTTTCATACACACAGACACACACGAAAGTTAAATACGGGAGGTGACAGATGTGTTAATTAGCTTGATTATGGGAGTCCTTTCACAATGTCTATGTAAATCAAATCATCACATTGTACCCTTAAAAATATGACAATTTTATTTGTCAACGATACCTCAATAAAGTGAGGAAATTGGTACACGCTAGAACCTGAATGAGCCGTGTCTTCATCTGTTTGGGCTGCTGTAACAAGATACCACACACTCGGTAGTTTAGAAACAACAGATACTAATTTTTCACAGTTCTGGAGTCTGGATGGCTGAGATCAGGGTGATAGCATGGTTGGGTGAGGGCCCTTTTCCGAATCACAGATTTACTGTATTGCGAAAGGGGCTGGGAGCTCGGTGATATCTCTTTAGTAAGAGCATTAATCTCATTCATGAAAGCTCCATCCTCCTGACAAAATTACTTCCCAAAGACCCCACCTACTCCTACCATTCATTGCCTTTGGGGATTGAGATTGCAACATGCAAATTTTGGGAAGACACCACCATTCAGATCATAGCAAACCTTGACGATATTATGCAAAGTAAAATAAGCCAGTCACCAAGGGACAGATACTGTGTGATATCACTTACACAAAGTACCTGGAGTTGTCGGATCCAGAGACAGGAAGTAGAGTGGTTGTTGCCAGGGGCGGGGGTGGTTGTCAGGGAGTCGGTGCTTAGTGGGGACGGAGTTTCAGTTTGGAAGTTGAAGAGTTCTGGAGATGGGTGGGGGTGATCATTGCACAACGAAGTGAATGCACTTAATGCCACTGAACCGTACACTTAAAAACAGTCACAATGGCAAACTTTATGATTATGTGTATTTTACTATAATTTTTTTAAAGTACAGTTACTAGGTAGATGAGTTATATTTTGGGAATACTCAGTATGGTGTAAGTGAATTGTATGTTGTTGAAAGCCAGTAGGAGAAGGATAACTGAAGCTTCAGGGCTTGAGTTTCCAGCAGGTCCTCAGCCAAGAGAATCTGGTAAGGGGGCAGAGTGGCTTCTTCTATTTTCGTGACAAAGAAACCCAACTAAAAGCCACACTGGCTGAAAGGGCTGCTAGAGGACAAGAGGCAAGAGTAGATACCAATAGCTAACGCTTGTTTCCCACTGCACAGTGGACTATTTTGAACTGCACAAACACCCTGAGAGGAGGGTACTCGAATTCCCCAATTTAAAGCAGGGGAAGCTGAGGCTCAGAGAGGGTAAGTGACCATCCCAAGTCCACACAGCTCTTTTGCTGGAGTTCAAACCCAAGTACTCTCACTCCATATCCTGCCCCTACAGTACTTAATGTTTCCTAGTGACATTGCTTTGAAGCTAAGAAACTGCTCTTTTAGCCGTGAATAGATTAAGATGGTGGGGGACCATTGAGAGAATAACAGCAGGCCTGAGTCATCTTTAAAAATCACTTCTAAGTGAGAGAACAACAGCGCAGCTATGATCTTCGTCACCGATGTCAATCCTCTGTGGGACATCTCATTTTAACATTTTGTCACTGTTTACAGTGGAAATTTTTTTTTTTTCTGATTGCAAAAAGTAAATCTGACTTATTGTGGGAACTGGAAAGTAGGGCAAAATAAAAGAGAAAACCAGACAACTCACTGGAGATAACCAAGAGGAACAGTTTGGTCTAAGGGTTTTCCTGTCATATGTTTAATACCTAAAGTGAAAGTGTAGAGTGCTTATTGATTTGTTGGGTGTTTTTGTCACTTGCTGTGCACATTTTCTAGGTCGTGAAGTATTGCTTTGACCTGAGCTTTCAGGTGGGAGAAATCATTTTAAGTGCATCTACTTGTCATAGGTATATTTATGAAGAGTCCTTTTGCTTTAAATAACAGAAAATGACTCTGCCTAGTTTAAGCCCAAAGGGGGGTTTCCTGAAGGGATATTGGGGCAGCTCATGGAAACTGGAAAACCATGAGCAAACTAGTAGAAGGACAGGGGTCTGGGGTCCTGAGCCCCCAGCAGGAGGACTCCAGAGATTCCCCATCTTTGGTTCTCTAGGTTCCAAATATCAAATTCCCAGGGGAGACGGTGCTTGGGACCTAATCCTGCACTCATCACTTTTGGCCAGGACAGAGTTGCATGATGAAAATACAGTACTTCCATAATAATCACATATTGGGAAGTGGAGTGGCTGGGGAGAAGGAAGAAGAACAGAAAAAGCAGGAGGAGAAAGAGGCTTACGAGATGGAAGTAGTTGACGCAGTAAAACATTGACTTCTTCCTCATAGGGAAAGGAAGACATTAGCTCAATTTCCTTGGACACCTTTAAAAAAAGAAGATTGGCACTATTTAAATCATCCCCAAAATGCTCTACTAAATCCAAGGTTTGCTAAATTGCTAATCGAATGTCTCATGTTATTACAGCGAGTGCATTAATTTTAGAACATAATTCAATTGAGCTGTATTTTTGTGGGTGACAAACTTTGAGACTACATGTATAGGTATTGTGTATGTTTATTTCCCTTTTATAGGACTTAGGGCAGTGGGGTTTGGTGGGTTTTTTTTTTTTTTTTTGGAATTTTTTTTATTATGTTCCATTAGCCAACATATCATTCGTTCTTGACGTAGTGTTCCACGGTTCATTAGTTGCATATAACACCCAGTGCTCATCAACGGCAGTGTTTTAATGCTTCAGATATTTATAGAGGTTTGTAAAATGGTCATTCTTTTTGTTCCATGACAAGTTGTTTACAGTATCTGTATTTTATTTGCGGAGGAGTCTTTGGTCAGGAATGAAACTCCCAATTATAGCATCTTTTCCATGGAAAATGCGATCCACTTTATGAAGCAGTTTCTAAAAATATGTTGCAACTAAAACCGGGGCCTGCTAATTTGTCCATATGAGTCTATAGAAACTTACAGGTAGGCAGATGTTATCACACAGACACACGCAAGAACACACTCTCAGAAGGGTCATATGTACACATGTACTGAGCCAAGTGAGAAGGGTTAGCTGCCCATGTCTAAATATGGATGGTAGAGGGTGGCCTCACGTGTTTTGAGGAGGAACAAATTAATTCAGAGCTTAAAATGCATGAATGTGAAAGTCTATGCATTTTGGGGAGACCCCAGTGTTTTTAGCTCCAATTGTTGAGTGCAATAGCTTTCTGCAGTGATTTTTTCCCCTAGGCCTCCTTTACTGTGCAGAGCCAGATGAGAAGGCATTTGAGTATCTCCCTTTTGTAGCCCTTTTTGGTTTCCTATTGAAGTCAGAACTGAATTTGTAGCACCCCAAGCATTGTCAATTATAGTCAGTGCAAATGTTCTTCAGGAGCAAGAGAATAGATTTCTAATTTTGATTTTGACAGACACACTGGTCTGAAGCATTTAACAGTGCAAGTAGAATAGGCTTTTTGAACCAGTGTTCCTAGAAACACCAAGGCTGTAGCTTCATGGAAGCATCTTGAAAAAGCTCAGAGTGCATCCCAGACTGTGTCTGGCCCAGAAGGGGTTGGGTCCCCTGTGGTTCTACTTCAATGGACTAATCATAAGAGCTCCATCATCTGTCATCTTTGGGTTTGAAGGGTCTTGTGGAAGCCTGGTTCATAGCCCTGGCAGGTTTCAAAGGCACAGTGCCTAAGATATAGTTGGATCAATAAGTATTTATTGATTAAGAGAGAGGTTTCTTCTCTCCTCAGGTCTTCTCAGGCCTAATCACAGATCTTGAGGTGACTCTGGAGGACTTGAAAGCTACATGGTCACTGCTGGTAGGCAGAGGAAAGCAGAAAAGACCTAGAGAATCTACCAACATGGAATCTGGCATCCTAAACGAGGTCAGATTCCAGAATGAGGATCTCTCAGACAATTGGGTCAGGCCCCTAGCTCCAAGGCAGAATGCTTGGCACATGGACACCATTCATATATATTGCTAAACAAAGGAATAAAAATAAATTCACTGAAGATACTCAGTTCGGTTCAAAGACCCTTGGGGCTCAAGGAGTTGATTCAGATGAAGAGAAAGATTTCTCAATCCCCATGGAACTGGTTTCAGCCTCTTTCTAGGTTCAACTGTTAGCAAGCAGTCTACAAAATAGTTCATGATTAAGTAATAGCTACTATCATCAGCACTGTCATCATCACAAAAGTTGACATTTGTAAAATAGATATCACTATTAATCTTATTTTGCCCATGAGGATACCGAGACTTAGGGAAATTAGGGAATTCACCGAGGTCACCTAGCACATTACTGAGTGGTGGCACCAGAAACCAGATCTGCCTGAATGTTTGTACTTGCCTTCATCAGAATGAGAGAACTTTAAGGAACAAAGCTCAGGGAAATGCTGAAAGCCAGCAGTGGCAGAGTAAGGAAATGTTGAGTCCTCAGTTTGGAATGTGGCCTGGATTCAATATGCCAGATCCTTATTTGTGAGTTCTTTCCGGAAGGGCCTTCATAATGATAATCACAAATCTGTAGGTGAGGATACTTTTAGTGATGTTTTCTGATCTCTACTAAGGACAGATAAAGATTGTGTCAGACAGTGGTTCTCAGACTTCAGCATGCAAGGGAATCTGTCACTTGGAGGACTTGCTGAAACATGTTGTACCCCAGTCTCAGAGCTTTTGATTCAAGAATTTGCATGCCTATCAAGTTCCCAGGTTTTGCTGATGCTGCTGGTCTGGGAACCACCCTTTGAGAACCACAGGTAGAAGGGAAGCCTGGCCTGTGGTTTCAAAACGAGGTTTACGGTTGGGCCATGGATCATATGGAAACCCCTTAATTTTGAAAACGTGTTTCTCCAGAAAATCCCCCAAAGCATCTGGAGGTTTTTATTGTTGTTCTGTTTTTGTTTTTAAGAAAAGGGCAAAGCCTGGGGAATGCCGGCGCAGCGGGTTCTAATTTTGCTGTATGTCTGTGTATATACAGCCAGGAAAATCAATGATGCAGTTCGTTTTGGGAAGAGTGAGCCAGACGGAAGGCACTCAAAATTCATTAAAAACTAATCTCAGCACGAAAGAGTCCTTTCTTTGATAAAAAGAGAGCTTTGTGGCCAAAGGAAAGGCAGGACAGTTGGTGCGTGTCTCCACCTGCCAGGCAGGCTTGTTCCATGCCCTACTGGTATTCTCCTTAGGAAAACTGAGAATTGCCTCACAGAGGAAGTGTGCAGCTCTGACCCCTTTAATTAAACATGAGTTGTAGCTTGTGAGAGCTGCACCTACTCTATGAAAATGGGTGCTTTCATGTATGATTGAACAGTACAAGGGTGGATCTTTTTGATCCAGATTATCTGAGCCACTAATGAGAATTTCTCTGAAAATAATCTTTTTCCACTGTCATCTGTGACAACACAGATTGTGAAAAAAAAAAGGACATGCTCTAGTTAAGTGTGTATGCCAATGTCAGGTGTTATCATTCTGGCTGCAGCTCACGAGCAGGGCTGAGGCTGGATGTAGAAACAGACTCAGGTGGAGAGCTAAATGCAGAGGCTTAGTGGGTGGGCTCTCAGGATCCGCAGGTGAGGGAGTGAGGGTTGCAGCACCGGGCGGGGGGTGGGGGATGTTGACCAGCGATGCCATCTCAACAAAGGCCTGAGCAGATCTCATAGGTAAAGAGGCCAGGCCTTGGAACTTTGTATTGACCTGTCACTGGATGCCCGCTATCTCTGGAGAGGGGACGTAACCGTGGGCAAGGCAATTGCCTTAAGGAGAAGACAGTTTCTGGGGAAGGAACTTAGCCTTGAGCCATTAGCAGTGAACACTCCAGCAATAGGGGCAATGAGTACCTCTGTGCTGAAGGGGGAGCTGGACAAAGGGATCTCACCATGATTCAGTGCCACGGAGCTGTCTAAACATTTACGCGTTCTGCCTTTGCAGAAACTTGTACTGTCCATTATTAGTTGCATAACAGGCATGATCGGACCTCTTCTCCAACATATTATTTATAGCACCCCAGTTATAACACGGAGGATACTCTGCTGGGAACTAGGCATTGTAAAAGCAGGTGACACCCATTCCTTAAAGCAGACGACATTATAAGGATAAAGCACTGACTTGCTCAGAGTCACAGAACTTGTGAGAGCTTAGCTACTTTTGGAACTTTGGCTGTGTGCTTGCAGAGCCCACGGAACCAGCCTTTTTCCAGGTTCTGTTTTCATGTGGAAGAGGAGTTAGAGATAAATTAAAGCCCTTAACATTTTTTCCTTTTAACATTTACTATAATTTTGCGCTTGCATTTACTTCTGTATTCCTTCATGTCCTTGGCACTGGGTAATGCACATGGCATCACTTAATGAAGGTTAGTTGATATTAAAACAAAACAAAAAAGAATTTCAGTTCCCCGCTTTCTCCACTGAGTGCTGGTAGGAGGGACAAAGAATGGAAGATGATAATTCACAGTTTGTAAAAGGAATTCCATAATTCTTATATGTATACCAAAGACCCACCTCTTATAAAACCCAGCTTCTTGTACCAAGAAACAGTAAGACCGAGTCCAAAATATATATAAATAATTTTTGTAAAGATTAAAAGTTTGTGCTCTAATAGGTTTTCCATAGCTGACCATGACCCCAATGGCTCTAACGTTCATTTTTGGTTTGCTCCAGAAGAAGGGTCAGAGAACCACAGCGTGAGGGCCTAATTCAGCCTACTACCTGATTTTGATTTTTGCCACCTTGTGACCCAAGAATGGTTTTGACCTTTTTAAATGGTTCAGGAAAAAAAAAAATCAAAAGAAGACTATTTCATGACACGTGAAAATTATGTGGAATTCAGATTGCAGTGTCCGTAAGTGTTATCATCACACGATCACGCCCATTCATTTGTATATTGTCTGTGGCTGCTTTCCTAGCTACAACTGCAGAGTTGAGTAGTTGTGACAGAGACCGTATGGCCAGCAAAGCCTAACGTTTTTACTGTCTGGCCCTTTAGTGGAAAGGCACGCCAACTGCTGCTGTTAAGAGACTCTCAACGTTAGCTCTGTTAGAAACACTTGAGGGAGCTTTTAAACCTCCCCGTCTCCAGGCCCCACCCTGGACCAATTAAAGCAGTCTGGAGCTGAGACCCTGTCTTCAGGATTTGTTAAAGCTCCCTTGTGTTTCCCCAGTGTGTGGCCAAGGTTGAGAACCACCACCTAGAGCATGAAGGCATTTGGAAGGACAGGTGCACGAGGTCTTTTGGCATCCAGGCTGCCAGATGGGAGGGAGAATGCAGGTCACTCATCACCACCTGTGTGTTCCGGGGGCAATGACAGCAAAGATGTTCAGGACCTCCAGATGCCCTCTGGTGAAAGCCCTTCCCACAAGGAGCTTGGCAGGGTTGAAGGAGAAGGGGGAGACGAGAGGATTATACCAAATATCTAGCCCAGCATATTGAATGACTGAGTTGAAGAGAGATTTCCCCCCAAATGGAACACCATCCCTACCCTAGTTGCTAGGAGTGGGTGACCTAATTCCTTAGCATCCACTAGCACAACCGTCTGGCTGAAACTGCAGAATGTAGAACCAGGTATCCTGTGCAGTGAGACCAACAGAAGTTTTAATCAACTGCGTGGTGCATGGACTGATCTGCTTCAGAACCACCTGGAGACTCCAGAGTCCCACTCCAGACCTATAGAGTTAAAATCTCCAGGCATAGTCCCAGGAATCTACATTTTAACCAGCATCCTAGATTTTTAAGGACTTTATTATTATTATTATTATTATTATTATTTTAAATAATAATTTTTATTATGTTATGTTAGTCACCATACAATACATCCTTAGTTTTTGATGTAGTGTTCCATGATTCATTGTTTGCGTATAACACCCAGTGCTCCACGCAACACGTGCCCTCCTTAATACCCATCACCTGCCTATCCCAGTCCCCCACACCCTCCCCTCTGAAGCCCTCAGTTTCCCAGAGTCCATAGTCTTTCGTGGTTCATTCCCCTTCTGTTTACCCCCCCTTCATTCTTCCCTTCCTTCTCCTACTGATCTTCCTGCTATTTCTTATGTTCCATAAATGAGTGAAACCATATGATAATTGTCTTTCTCTGCTTGACGTATTTCACTTAGCATTATCTCCTCCAGTCCCGTCCATGATGCTGCAAATGTTGGGTAATCATTCTTTCTGATGGCTGAGTAATAGTCCATTGTATATAGGGACCACATCTTCTTATAGATTTTCAAGGACTTTAAAGTTTAATCACTACCTACTTAAACGGTTATGCTGTTGAATTTTTAGCAGATATGCAGGCATTAGCTGTCCTACCATTATTTGCCACAGTGGACTCAACGGGCTAGGCCAGTATGGATTCCTCTGAAGTGGGCACACACATGAAAAAAAAGAGGGACTTACCAAGTAAGATCTATAATATATATATGCCAAATGGGCTTTCAAATAACCAGAGTTATTTTTTTAAAAAAAACACTGGAAAACAGTGTGGAGGTCCCTTAAAAAGTTAAAAAATTGAACTACCCTATGATCCAGCCATTGCACTACTGGGTTTTTACCCCAAAGATACAGACGTAGTGAAGAGAAGGGCCATATGTACCCCAATGTTCATAGCAGCATTGTCCACAATAGCTAAATTGTGGAAGGAGCCGAGATGCCCTTCAACAGATGACTGGATTAAGAAGATGTGGTCCATATATACAATGGAATATTACTCAGCTATCAGAAAGAACGAGTTCTCAACATTTGCTACAACATGGACGGCACTGGAGGAGATAATGCTAAGTGAAATAAGTCAAGCAGAGAAAGACAATTATCATATGATTTCTCTCATCTATGGAACATAAGAACTAGGGAGATCGGTAGGGGAAGAAAGGGATAAAGAAAGGGGGGTAATCAGAAGGGGGAATGAAGCATGAGAGACTATGGACTATGAGAAACAAACTGAGGGCTTCAGAGGGGAGGGGGTGGGGGAATGGGATAGACTGGTGATGGGTAGTAAGGAGGGCACGTATTGCATGGTGCACTGGGAGTTATACACAACTAATGAATCATCGAGCCTTACATCGGAAACCGGGGATGTACTGTATGGTGACTAACATAATATAATAAAAAATCATTAAAGAAACCAGTGTGGAAGTCATATACTCATTCTATCCATTTCTGTCTTGCTCACTAGTATAGATCCTCACTGGCAAACTGTTTGAAAAATCTTAAATGGTGCCAATCTTCTTTCTTTGAAGACAGGCCTACTTTTTGGAAGTAGACGAACGTCCTTCAGTGTGAACGTTGGAAAGTAGACGAACGTCCTTCGGAGTGGACGTTGGAAGTAGACGAACGTCCTTCGGAGTGGAATAGGGTGGATAAAGGGGATGGTTAAGCTGTAGGTGACTTCACTCTTTCACTCCCAAAGACACGCCTCCGTCATATTTTGAATATTTTGCCCAAAACAAGCGTGGTTTTAGAAAAGCCCAGTTTATCCCAAAGTAATAGAAAACAGTTTTTTGGATTTACAAATTTCAGGGTGTTTTGTATGATATCAACCCCATTTCTCTCTTGTCATTTTCATAAGGCTTAAACACTTAGAAGGTGTTTTCGTGGGTGTAGGTGTTTGCATCTTGAACTATGTGATTCCATTACAGGAAGTCCTTGTGGGCACCGGAGAAAATCAGCACTTTATTTCTATTCACCATGGGCGACTTGCAGGGGAGGTGGGATGCGGGGGTCTCTCACTTCAGTAAAGTGCACTTGATGGGGCAACATTTGCCTCAGAGCCAAAGGGCAGCATCACGGAGCAGACAGGACGGCTGTGTTCTGGGATTGCTGAGCTGGGTGGAATTGCAAATGTACTTTAGAATCAGGTTTTAAATGTAATTCAGGTTGGACAGAGAGGTACGATAAGTCAGCGTGAGAGCAGAAGCCGTGGGCAGTCCTGAAAGGTTTTATTTGAACATCTTGGGACCGGAAGTGCCTGTTTCAAAAGGAAAGGGTATATTTTACGGGCTGCGTCTACCCTCCTAGAGTGCAGGGGTGATGCCCCTTGATAACAGCACAAAGGGAGTTTGAAGCTTTCCATTCTCTACCCGTCTGTGGGCACTGACTGCATTCATTGTGCGCTAATCGCCATGGAGGCAGGCTCATGTTCTAAAGTGTCTTGTCTGAGGGCTTACACAAATTTTTGAATGTCTTTAATTTCACCAAGCTGAACAAAATTGAACACATAGATCACGGGGCCTTGATCATCTGCAGGCAAAGATTTCAAAAAAGAAGGTACTAGTTTCCCTAAAACAGCATAATATCACACTGATGTGGGGCTTGAGGTGCTCGCGAGTCCCTTCATTCATTGATTGGAAGGCACTCTGGATCACTGACAACCTGTCCCTTCCACGCTGGGAACGGATTGCTTTAAGGATTCATGCTGGAGAAGAAAAGTAAGGGAAAGTCCCTTGCGAGATACAGGGAAATACAGGGGACTTTGTTTTGCCTGGTTATTTTGAGTTTTATTTGGGAGAGGTTTTTGCTGTGATTAAAATTTATTCTCATTTCTATTCGCCTGGACAAAATTGAAACCACTCCTTCACTGTGTGTGTGTGTGTGTGTGTGTGTGTGTGTGTGTGTGTGTGGCAGGGGGTGGGAAGTGTTGCCTTGAACCATTCCACTGGGCCTTTTGCCTGGTTTCATGTTACACATTTTCTGGCTTTCCTATTTACTGAAGAGCTGCATTTTGACATTCACTAGAAACAATCTGTCCGACAGCCCCCCGCCCCCGCCCCCATTGAACTTTGTCTTGGATTGTGATATTGCTTTCCAAACCTAAAACAAGGGGGAGGGGGTTAGGCAACTTTGCTTCCAGAAGAGCTTCCCTGTTTAAGGGTTAAAGACACAGGAAAATTATAACTTAAGTACTGTCCTGGGCAAGCGTTGGTGAAGAAAGGTGGCTTTGTTTGAATGATCAGTTTGGACTCTGTGAAGACAGACAAAATATCTTTTTTTGGTCTTATGGCGTAGGCAGGGTTTTATATGCTTAAAAGCAAATCTTCCAGTGCATTCTCTTTCTCTTACATCAGCCCACTTCTCCCCTTCCCTCTCATGTGGCAAAACAATAAACAAAGTGGCCACTGTTGGTGTAGTGGGGCGTTTCTCTCTCTTTCTTTCTAGTGCAGGCTCCCAGAATGGAAATCTTGAGCCATTTAAACTCCGAAAATTCTCCTTCTCCAGGAGAGGACATTTGCTGAATGTTTGCTAGCTGGAGAGTGTGTCATGCAGAAATGCGGGTTGCAGAGGCAGCTGGGATGCTGGGGACGACCCCGTCCTGTGAGAAATCCCCGCTCCTGGGCTCTCTGTTTTCTTTTTCTTCTGCATTGCTAAAGTGTCTGAGGGTGTGGCTGACACTCCAGAAACGCATTGAAAGTACTATTTGTTCTTGAAAATGTTACAGTTAATCTCTGGGTCCTAGTCTGAGAGAGAGAAAAGATCTTTGTGAAGAAAGGCAACAAAACCCAAGCATCTATCTCTTCCCTGGCTGGGGTTGCAGATTGATTAACTCCGATATCAGCGGAGGAAGCGGAATTTGAGAGGTTATTTTAAAGAAGTGGTTCTGAGCCTGGGGTCTCTGGATTCCCAAGAGCCGCACAGATGGTGTGTGTGTGTATGGGAGGAGGGGGCAGATCCTCTAAAATTGAATAGAAAAGTTTGTACAGACAGATCTTTTATTGGAGAGAGAGCCTGTGACTCTCTGGAGTCTGAAATCAGAAAAAAATTAATAACCACTTTCTTTGTTTTGTTTTTTTTTCTTTTTTATGGTAGTAAAATATACATAACATAAAATGTACCATTTCAACCATTTTTAAGTGTACAGTTCAGTGCTATTAAATACATTCATATTGTTGTCCAGCCAACCCCATAATTCTTTTCATCTTGCAAAACTGAAACTCTATACCCATTAGAAATTAACACCCTAGTCCCTCTTCCCCCAGCCCTGGCAACCACCATTCTGCTTTCTGTCTTTATGAGTTTGACAACTGTAAGTACCTCATGTAAGTAGAATCATGTAGTAGTTATCTATTTGTGACTGGTGTATTTCACTTAGCATGTGTTGTAGCATATTATAGGATTTCCTTCCTTTTCCAGGTTGCATACTAGTCCATTGCATGTATATACCACGTTTTGCTTATGCATTTATCCATTGATGGACACTTGGGTTCTTCCCAAGTTTTAGCTCTTGTGAATAATACTGCTATGAACAGGGATGCACGATATCACCACTTTTTAAAAGCAAGTTCATAAACACAAGTTTCTCCTATTTTTCTTTCGAGCAGAGTTCTGTATCAAGAGATTTTCAGAATTTTTAATGCTTCCAAGCCTTGACTAATTTTAAAACTCCTTTTTTTATATTAAGGTATAATTGACACACAACATTATATTAGTTTCAGGTGTACAACATAGTGATTCCACACTTGTGTACATTGTGAAATGATCACCACAATCAGTCTAGCTACCATCTGCCTCTATGCAAAGTTAATACAGTGTTATTGACTGTAGTCCCCACGCTACCCATGCTGCCCATTACGTCTCATGACTCTTTTATAATTGAGGTTCGTGCATCTTGACCCCCTGCACCCATTCCGCCCATGTCCCAATCCCCTCTCCTCTGGCAATCACCAATCTGTGCCCTGTATCTATGAGTCTGGGTTTTGTTTTGTTTGTTTTGTTTTTTAGATTCCTTATGGAAGTGAAATCATGCAGTATCTGCCTTTTCTGTCTAAACTTATTTCACTTAGCATAATACCCTCAAGGTCTGTCCATGTTGTCGCAAATGGCAAGATTTCATTCTTTTTATGGCTAAGTAGCATTTCATTGTATGTACACACACACACACACGCACACACACACACCCCTTTATCCATTTGTCCATCGGTGGATACTTAGGTTGTTTCCATATCTTGGCTATTGTAAATAATGCTGTAATGAACCTGGGGGTGCGTATATCTTTTTAAATTCGTGTTTTTGTTTTCTCCTGATAGAAACCCAGTAGTGGATCTGCCAGATCATATGGTATTTCTATTTTAAAAATTTTGAGGAAACTCCATTCTGTTTTCCATAGTGGCTACATTTATTTACATTCCCATTAACAGTGTACAAGGATTCCTTTTTCTCCATATCCTTGCCAATATTCTTATTTCTTGTCTTTTTGAAAATAGCCACTCCAAAGGGTGTGAGTTGATATCTCATTGTGGTTTTGATTTGTATTTTCTTTCTTTCTTTTTTTTTTAAAGATTTTATTTATTTATCCGACAGAGATAGAGACAGCCAGCGAGAGAGGGAACACAAGCAGGGGGAGTGGGAGAGGAAGAAGCAGGCTCCCAGCAGAGGAGCCTGATGTGGGGCTCGATCCCATAACGCCAGGATCACGCCCTGAGCCGAAGGCAGACGCTTAACCACTGTGCCTCCCAGGCGCCCCTGATTTGTATTTTCTTGATGATGAATGATGTTGAGCATCTTTTCATTGTGTCTGTTGGCCATCTGTATGTCTTCTTCGAAATTGTTTATTCAGATCCTCTGTCCATTTTTTAATGACATTATTTGTTTTTTGTTATTGAGTCCTATGAGTTCTTTATATATTTTGGATATTAACCCATTATTGATACATGATTTGTAAATATCTTCTCCCGTTTAGTAGGTTGCCTTCTCATATTGTTGATGGCTTCTTTCACTGTGTAGAAGCTTTTAATTTGATATAGCCCCATTTGTTTATTTTCACCTTTGTTTCCCTTGCCTTTGGAGTCAGATCCAAAAAAAGATTTTTTTTTTTTTAAGATTTTATTTATTTATTTGACAGAGATAGAGACAGCCAGCGAGAGAGGGAACACAAGCAGGGGGAGTGGGAGAGGAAGAAGCAGGCTCATAGCGGAGGAGCCTGATGTGGGGCTCGATCCCATAACGTCGGGATCACGCCCTGAGCCGAAGGCAGACGCTTAACCGCTGTGCTGCCCAGGCACCCCCCAAAAAAGATTGTTAAGACTGATGTCAAGGAGCTTATATTTTCTTGTAGGAGTTTTATGGTTTCAGGTCTTTCATTCAAGTTTTTAATCCATTTTGAATTAACTTTTGTGTGTGGTGTAAGATAGTGATCTAGTTTCATTCTTTTGCATGTACCTGTCCAGTTTTCCCAACACCGTTTATTGAAGAGACTGTCCTTTCTCCATTGTATATTCTTCCCTCCTTTGTCATAAATTAATTGACCTTATATGCGTATGTTTATTTCCAGGCTCTCTATTCTGTTCCATTGATCTATATGTCTGTGTTTTACATCAGTACTTCACTATTATGATTACTAGAGCTTTGTAGAATGGTTTGAAGTCAGGAAGCATGATGCCTCCAGCTTTGTTTTTCTTTCTCAGGATTGTTTTGGCAATTCAGGGTCTTTGTGGTACTACATAAATTTAAGAATTATTTGTTCTAGGGGCACCTGGGTGGCTCAGTTGGTTAAGCATTGGACTCTTGGTTTCAGCTCAGGTCATGATCTCATGGGTCATGAGATGAAGCCTGCTTTGGGCTCTGTGCTCAGCGGGGAGTCTGTTTGGGAGTCTCTGCCTCTCCCTCTGCCCCTCCCCCTGCTGGTGTGCGTGCGCATGCACTCTCTCTAAAAAATAAATAAATAAATAAACAAAACAAATAAATATATAAAAAAAGAATTATTTGTTCTAGTTTTGTGGAAAACGCCACTGGTATTTTGATAGGGATTACATTGAATGTGTAGATTGCTTTGGGTACTATGGACATTTTAATAATATTAATTCTTCCAGTACATGAACATGGAATATCTTTCCATTTATGTGTGTTTTCTTTGATTTCTTTCATCAGTGTCTTACACTCTTAATGTATAGGTCTTCACCTTCTTGGTTATATTTATTCCTAGGTGTGATTGCAAATGGGATTGTTTTATTTTTTTTTAAGTTTTTATTTTAATTCGAGTTAGTTACCATACAGCATTATATTAGTTTCAGGTGTACAGTATAGTGATTCAACACTTCATACAACACCCCGTGGTCATCACAGCAAGTGCCCTCCTTCATCCCCGTCACCTATTTCATCCATAGCCCCTACCCACCTCCCCTCTGGTGACCATCAGTTTGTTCTCTATCTATAGTTGAGAGTCTGTTTCTTGATTTGTCTCCGTCTCTTTTTTCCCTCTGCTTGTTTTGTTTCTTAAATTCTACATATGAATGAAATCATATGGTATTTGTCTTTCTCTAACTTATTTCACTTAGCATTATACTTTCTAGCTCCAGCCATGCTGTTGCAAATGGCAAGATCTCATTCCTTTTTATGGCTGAATAATATTATCTGTGTGTGTATATATATATATATATATATATATATATATATATATAGTCCAAATCTTCTTTATCCATTCTTTAGTCTATGGACACGGGCTGCTTCCATATCTTGGCTATTTTAAATAATGCTGCAGTAAACATAGGGGTGCACGTATGCCTTTGAATTCGTGTTTTTGTATCCTTTGTATAAATACCTAGTAGTGTGATTGCTGGATCGTAGGGTAGGTATATTTATAACTTTTGGAGGAACCTCCTACTGTTTTCCACCGTGGCTGCACCAGTTGGCATTCCCACCAACAGTGAACAGGGTTCCTTTTTCTCCACATCCTCTCCAACACCTGTTGTTTCTTGTGTTGTTGATTTTAGGGGTTTGTTTTCTTGATTTCTCTTTTTTGATAGTTCATTATTAGTATATAGAAATGCAACAGAGTTCTAGATATTAATTTTGTATCCTGCAACTTTACTGAATTAATTTATTAGTCCTAATAATTTTTGCTGGAGTCATTAGGGTTTTCTATATATAGTATTATGTCATCTGTAAATAGTGATAGTTTAACTTCTTCCTTTCCAGTTTAGATGCCTTTTATTTCTTTTTTATTATTATTTTTTGCCTAATTGCTCTGGCTAGGACTTCCTGTACTATTTTGAACAAAAGTGGGGAGAGTGGGCATCCTTGTCTTGTTCCTGATCTTAGAGGAAAAGTTTTCAGCTTTTCATCGTTGAGGATGATATTAGCTGTGGGTTTGTCATATATGGCCTTTATTATGTTAAGGTATGTTCTCTCTATACTCAATTTGTTGACAGGTTTTTTAAATCCGAAATGGATGTTGAATTTTATAAAATGCTTTTCTGGATCTATCGAGAAGATCCTATGGTTTCTGTCCTTCATTTTGTTAATGTGGAGTATCACGTTGACTGCTTTGCAGATGTTGAACCAGCTTTACATCCTGGACTAAATCGCACTTGATCATGATATATGATCCTTTCTATGTATTGTCGAGGTTGGTTCGCTAATATTTTGTTGATGAGTTTTGCATCTGGGATCATCAAAGATATTGGTCTCTGATTTTCTTTTTTTGTGGTATTCATGACTTTAAAATTCTGAGTGAGTGTGCCCATGCGTACATGGGCTTGTTTGCCCACATGGGCATACAGCCAGGCTCTGGATGCTCTTTTCTTCCATGTGGCGATAACAGCCAATGCAGAGAAAGCAATGGCTGGGAAAGGACTAGGGTCATCCATTTGAGCTTTTTTTGGAATTGACCCCTGTCACTTTGCCCTATTCCCTTGCTAGTTTACTCCAGGCACATTGGGGTAAGGATTGGCCAAAAAGGAACCCCTCCCTTGTTGGCGGAGTGAGCAAGGGAAGATCCAATATTCTTTTCCTGGTCCTGAGAGTGTGGGAGTCCCTCCTTTTCATGCACCAGGCAGTGTGGTCGCTCCCTGAAGGAGTGTCG
Source organism: Ursus americanus (assembly GCF_024610735.1). NCBI lineage: Eukaryota > Metazoa > Chordata > Mammalia > Carnivora > Ursidae > Ursus > Ursus americanus. The sequence continues at coordinate 4,890,540 of NC_142162.1, read as the reverse complement.
GATTTGTATTCTGCCTCTCTCACCATCAGCTGCATTATTTGGAAGCGGTTATTTAAATTCTTTGAACGTTAGTTTCCTCATTTGTAAAGTGGGTCTAAAATAGCTATCTTGAAATGACATTTTAAAAAATTTATTTAGACATTTAAAAAAAATTTACTGGACATCTGGTTTATTCAAACATTAGACCCACTGAAGACAGAATTAACAGAGCTTATGGAGTAGGGAAAAAAAAAAACCAATGCAGCACCTGCTTCATTCCAATTCAGCACCTGCAAATTTCCTGGGGACAAACTTTCTGCATTCTGTACTACAGTCTCTCCCTAAAGCATCTGCATGTGCTCGATATTGATTAACTTGAACGGGAGATGAGAAACTTTCTGTACGCTCACTCAACTTAGCAAGTAGCATTAGTGGTGCAACTTTCAGAAACATTCTTAGGCACCAGAAACAGTACTGCCTGCAGTGAGGATTTTTGGTAATCAAAGAAAAGAATGTCACGAAATTTAATCTTACAATTAAGAAGGCAAATACACACACCTTTGCCAATGGACTGCTTTACATACCAGGAAAAAGGCCACAATGAAATCTCCTATGAAATTAAAACACTAATTGTTATACTCAACTTGTAATCGATTCTGAAGTTATTTTGTGCAATTAAAAATCAGAGACAAAGAAAACTGATTTAAGCTAAATGGAATTTAGGGAAGAAATGCAGGGCTAATATGGAGTAGTAGCTGCACTTCTTTGGTTAACTCATTAAAAAAATGTTGAACATTTTCAGTCAAATTTTATTAAAAGAAAAAGCCGCAGGTCACCATTACAATTCAAGAACCAAGCCTGCAGATGCACTTGACAATAAAGCACATTTGAGTATGGAGTTAAAAAAGTTTTCCAAAAAACTGTCAAATGTATCCTCTCCAAATACCCGAATAATCACGTCTGCAGGTCTCTTGTTGAGTATTGGGAATCGTAAAGAACTGAAGATCGAAAAGACACTGTTAAGAATTAATGAGATGATGTACTTAAGGTGCATGGTACCGACCTGGCCATATAAATGGGAGCTGTTCCTTCCTTAAAACCCAGGCTCCCCGCGATGGCATTGTGTGTCATTCTAAGTAGGCATTTCTATCGTGAAAGCATTGCTAAACCTGGTTAAGATTTTTCTTCTTTATGAAACTTCGGGGAAAGGAAATGAGCCAGTTTACCAAATAAACTGAAAAAAATAAATCTGGATTTAGCAGCCATAAAGATGGGGGAGTTAAAGGCTAAGCTGGGATGGGACGGAGATACAAATACAGAAGATCTTTTCTTATCTGCAGCATGAACATTGAGCCACCTCTCTGTGGGGGCTGGCAAAAGAGAGAAAGGCTGTGTCCCCTCTTCACGGGGACATCTTTGACATGCCCTCACATTTTCACAGCAGATGAGCAAAACTCTTGCCGAGGAGCTTACTTTGCATTCTTTTAATATTTTAAAAAGTTATTTATTCAATCAACTGCATGGAGAAGGGAGAACATAACATTGTTTACAGCTAAATATCCATAGAATAAAAATACGGAACAAACCACACGCAAAAACCACCTAAACCAAGTCATTGCTGATAAGCTCTTTCTGTATCACTATTTAGACAGGGTTAATTTTAGGTAGCTGCTAGCAAGGTGTGTCTACCATTCCATGTTCTACTTTTTTCCCACTAATTTATATAGACCCTTATTTCTATAGTCTTCACACTTAACATTCCAGGTGGAAATAATCGTATTCATGTTTTATGTCTGTATCACAAGCTATGGGGTTGGGTTTTCACTCTTCAATAGATGTTTGTTCTGTATTCACACTCAATGCTATTGCAGTACAAATTCTCCTCCCCATGTCAAAAGTTCTGATAAAGAGATTTATCGTCTTTTAACAAATCACTCTCTAGAAAGACTGTATTAATACGAATCAGGGCCCCCAGCAATGGATAAGTACACCTGAAAAGGGCTTGTTCTCATCTTCCCCAACGGTGCATTTGTAATTTTCTTTTTTGCTAACTTAGTGAGAGTGAAGTGAGTATCTTGTAGTTGTTTTCATTTTCAATGTTAAAATTATAATGAACGTGAACATTTTCCTGTTTTTTGAAACTGAACTATTTCTATCTCTTTTGTGTGAATTATCTAATCCGGGGCTTGGCAAGCTATGGCCCTTGGGCTAAAGATAGCCACTGCCTGCTTTTAGAAATAGAGTTTTATTGGAACCCAGCCATGCTTGTTTGTTTGCACACTGGCTACTGCTGCTTTTGAGTTACAATGACAGAGTTGAGTAGTTGTAGCAGAGAAAAGGCTAAAATACATATTGTTTGGCCCTTTGCAGAAAAAGGTTTCAGACTCTCATCCCATCTCTCAGCTCCTATTCACGCTTGTTCTTCCATACTTTATGCTCCAGCAATATCAAAGTAGGTCCCCTCCTAGCACGATAATTGTCTTTTCGTGTCTTTACACAGGCTCTTCCCTCTGTCTGGAATTTCCAAACTCCACTCTTCCAGGAAGGTTCATCCTTCCAAACCGTCCTTGAAAGGTTCTCACACCATAAAGCAGTCCTTTTTTTTTTTTTATTTTAATGGTTTTTTATTATATTATGTTAGTCACCATACAGTACAACCCTGGTTTCCGATGTAAAGTTCGATGATTCATTACTTGCGTATAACACCCAGTGCACCATGCAATTTGTGCACTTACTACCCATCACCAGTCTATCCCATTCCCCCACCCCCCTCCCCTCTGAGGCCCTCAGTTTGTTTTAATTCCCATTTACAATTCTACTTTTTGTTGGATGATATCGACTGTGTGAAAATCAGGAAAACAATGCCTGGGAAAGCACTTCATAAAACTTCAAGGTGCTTTATAAAAGCAACAACTTCTAATAATAACTGTTGTTATGCTTGCAGCATCAATGCCCATCTTTGTTTCTACTTTTATTTCAAACCATTTACAAGGAGCTTTTTAAACCAAAGCACCCCGGTTGGCTGTCATGGAGCAAGGGATCTGATAATACCTTTTCTATAATCCCTCTTTATTAAATATCAACAACATAGGTGCCTGGACTAGTTATTTTGGCAACACCAGAGGCTAATTCAGATTAATTATTATGTGTCTCATCAATTTTTGAATAATCAGTAGGATGACTCAAACATCAATCAACCAACCAAAGAGCCTAACTCTGTGCTGTCCTTCTGTTTCATCCAGAGAACAAAGGTTGAAATCCTATGGAAACCATAAATATAAAATCCTGAGAAAATAGGCTAAACCAAAAAGTCATTCTGTGTTTTGGTTGCAGGTAATTATGCAAAAGTCAGACAAGAGAATACCTTGGAGAAGAGTTTTATGTATGCCCCCCCCCAAAAGGATCTGAATTAAAACACACATTATAAATCTAAAATGGTGCGTGGAATCTTTGGGAATTCTACTTATCTTTCCAAAGTGTCTACTGCAAGAACACTGAGAACATAGATCTGCACAAATGTATCTATGTATCTCTGTCTGTATCTTTATTATATATCTCTCTAAATAGATAGAGAGGGAGATAGATTTCTTTAGTGGGTCTGCATGCCTCTGAGTGTTCCTCCCCTCCCCTAGGAGTCAAAAATATCTCAAAGAAAATTTTTTCATGAAATATGTATAAAAATTGTAATACAATGTTGCATGTGCGTGTTTGTGTGTGTACTAATTCAGTTTACTAATTTAAGCAATGATCTCCAGTGAATTCAGGAAAGAGCTTAGAGATGTGCTTTGTGAAAAGTTTAATATATGGGCTGGAAGCCACAAGGTTCTGGTTCAGATTACACTGAGCGAAAACTGCGGCCGTTGTGAATGCTGAGTTCCAGAGACAAAAGCTCTTAGTTATCACTGCATTTCTGGAGAGGAGGGCGCCAGTTTGTTCACCACTTCCATTAAGGCACAACTTCGTGTTTTAGTGGTGCCTTTCTCTCAGGAAGTACAGTACAGAGTAAGGGCAAAAAAAAGTAAGCAAAGGAGGAAATTTGTTATTGATTTTCATTTCTACTGTGAAATTACGTGAAAGCTCAATGGCTTGTAGCAGTATCAAAGTCAATAAGGTTCCATTTGAGACCACCTTGAAGTTTAATCTCTCCCGGTCCTTTTAAACTTCCTCTGGTATCGGATTCTTTTGTATTTCATTGTCTTTGGTGTTGAGATACTAGAAAGCTTCTTATTCATAACACCACAGAGCGGATTTTGCTAAAAGTAAAACTGAAATATTCCCAGACAACAAAGTTCTACCCCTCCTTTTTGGTTAAAAATCAACATTGCCAAACACCAAACCTGAAAATCCAACGGAAAAAGAGATCAAGAAGGTGAATAGTGGGACTCCTTATTGCAAAGTGATTTTTTTTTTTTTCAGCATTAGGATGTTGTTGGGTTTTGTCGGGGGAGGGGGCTGAACGGCCGAGGGACTAAGTGCAATGCTTTATCCTGTGGGGATAGGGGACGGTCATTTATGTCAGACTCACCATTATGTGTGTGCACATTTTGTTCATAATACTTGCTAACATTTATTGAACATTTACTGCATATTAGGACGCTAAGTCTTTATATGGTTTCTGTTCTGTAGGGAAGCAATCAGTCGCCTGTGTGAAGCTGTTTCTGGGGCAAATGGAGCCATTAAAAAGCGAAAGGTAAATATTGGTGTGATTTTCTTGTTCTCTGTTTCTCTAACTAGGGGAAAGAGAATATCAAAATAGTTGTTAGTTCATTCGACCATAGGAGCTAAAGCGCAGAATGGCCTTTATCAGTTGGCATGACGTCAGAGATGCACTGAAAGTTGGTCTTATCTCTCACATTTTTCTGACTTGCCTGACACTGTCTGAAATGGTGATGCCTTGAGCGACAGAATGGAGAGAGCACCTGGGGTTCAAGTAAAAAAATTTGGGTTCCAGTTCTGGGTGTTTACTTACCTTTGAGCCTGGTATCTCCTCTCTCCAAGACCCCGTTCTTGTTCCTATAAAGTGAAGTTGAACCAGATGACCAAGTGGTACCTTCCAATTTCAATATTTTATAATGTATCTCTTCTGCATTTTAACATTTTAGAATTTTTAGATACCTTGGCCTATTTTCAAATGGAAACGTGGGTGCTGGTAGAGGTGAGATAATAACACACGGGTACAAGGAACTTTTCATGCTGAAAGAAAGCAAAAGATTTGATGTTACATAGACTTCGATTTAAATCCTGACTCTGCTACCTACTGTGTGATCTTGGACAAGTCCTCTCACCTTTTGGATCTTTGGTTTCCCCATCTGTAAAATGGGGGAAAAGAACACGTACTTTATAGAGTTGTGTAGAATTAAATGAAATGGTGTCTACACAGTATCTGGCGTATACTATGCTTTCAACGGCCATGGTAGTTGGTATTATTACTATTTAGTTATCAACCCTAGAACGTTTAGTTGTTTTGGAATGTCCAAAGGGGAGGTGCAAAGGGCCTTAAGATAACTGTGTGAATCATGGAATTGTAGATTGTTTAAGAGAGAAGGAATTTTTAGAGATCTTCCAGTCCAACCCTCCCATTTTGCCAGTTAATATATATCTGCTGCTTCAGAGGAGATCTGCCTTGGGTCACTCAGATGATGTCAGTGAGAGCCAGCTATAGAAGCCAGGTCTTCAGATGTCCAGCTGTGTTTTATTTCCATACCACCCTGCCTCGTTCTTTATTATTCTTCATTATTTTGCATAGGGCTGAAGCCAGTGTCACCCAGAGTGACTCACACGAGCCACATGGCATGGAAAAACACTGATACATGGCCTTTGAATTCTATTAGAACTCCCTATTTACTAGTTTCTTTGACAAAACCCGTGGCCCCAAGTAGCCTCTGGCCTCCTCCTGCCTCTTGTAACTTCTGCAAATGAGATGCTTTTCCTGGATGATCCCAGCAAACAGGCTCACTCATTTAAGACTTTCTCATTTCAAAATAGGGAGTTCACACCCCAAACAAAACAAAACAAAACAAAACAAAACAAAACGAGGTTATCATCTTTCCAGGAAGTACACATGGAAAGAAAAAAAATACTGAGTTCATTTCCTTTGATGGCTAGCATTTATTGCGTACTTAATACACGCCAGGGACCCTTTATGCACTACATATCTTTACACTCTTTTTCCTCCGAATTTAAAAAATTATGGTAAAATATGCATAACATGAAATTTTAACCATTTTAACCATTTTTAAGCATACACCTCAGTGATATTACGTACACTCACATCGTGGTGCAACCATCGCCCCTATCTATCCGCGTAACTCTTTTCATCTTGTAAAACTGAAACTCGATACACGTGAATCAGTGACTTCCCATTCCCGCACTTCTGCAGCCCTGACAGCCACAGTTCTGCTTTCTGTCTCTAAGATTTCGACTCCTCTAAGTACCTCCTCGAAGGGGAACCATACAGTATGTGTCTCTTTGTGACTGGATTATTTCACTTCAGATAATGTCCTCGAGATGCATCCATGCCGTAGCATGCGTCAGAATTTCCTCCCACGCTCTCTTCGGCAGCACATGTGCTAAATTGGAACGATACAGAGAAGATTAGCATGGCCCCTGGCCAAGGATAACATGCAAATTTGTGAAGCGTTCCATATTTTTGTAGCTGGGTGGTGGGCATTAAAGAGGGCCCGTGAAGTAATGAGCACTGGATGTCGTACACAAGTGATAAATTCTACCTCTGAAACTAATAGTACAGTATATGTTAATTAAATTGAATTTAAATTTAAAAAAATACTTTCCTCCCTTTTTAAGGCTGAATAATATTCCATCGTATGTGTGTACCACATTTTGCTTATCCATTCATCTGTTGATGGATACTTGGGTTGTTTCCATGTTTTAGCTATTGTGAATAATGCTGCTTGAACATGGATATAAAACTTTTTTTTTAAAAGATTTTATTTATTTATTCGACAGGATAGAGACAGCCAGCAAGAGACACAAGCAGGGGGAGGGGGAGAGGAAGAAGCAGGCTCATAGCGGAGGAGCCTGATGTGGGGCTCGATCCCATAACGCCGGGATGACGCCCTGAGCCGAAGGCAGACGCTTAACCGCTGTGCCACCCAGGCGCCCCCGGATATACAACTATCTATTCAAGTCCCTGCTTTCAGTTCTTTGGGGTATATAACAAGTGCTAGATTTGCTGGATCATATGGTAATACTAGTTTTGAGTTTTTGAGGACCTGGGAACTACTCTACGGTCTTCCATAGCAGTTGTACTATGGTACATTCCTACCAGTAGTGCACAGGATTTCTATTTCTCCAGGTACTTTCCAACACTGGTTATTTTCTAGTGTTGTTGTTTCTGGTTTTGTTTTCTACTAGTTATAGTTCTATCTAGATTTTCTATTTCTTCATGGCTAAGTTTTGGTAGGTTTAATATTTCTAGGAATTTGTCTATTTTATCTAGGCAATCCCGTTTGTTAATGTGCAATTGTTCATAGCATTCCCTTGTAATCCTTTTGTTTCCATTGACTTGGTAATTACATCCCCACCTCACTTTTGTTCCTGATATTAGCGATTTGAATCTTCTTTCTTTTTTTCTTAGTCCAGCTAGCTAAGCAATTTTGTTGATCTTTTTGAAGAACTAACTTTTGGTTTCATTGATTTTCTCTATTGTTTTTCTAGCCTCTGTGTCATCGATCTCTGCTCTAATCTATTATTTTCTTCCTTCTACTAGCTTTGGGTTTAATTTGCTCTTGTTTTGAATTCCTTAAGTTGTAAAGCTATGTTCTTTATTTGAGAACTTTCTTCTTTTTTAATGTATGTATTTATAGTTATAAATTCCTCCCTTAGCACCGCTTTCACTGTGTCCCATACGTTTGGTATGTGTGTTTTTCATACTTTTTTTTAATGATTACAAAAAAAATCTAGACAGCAACTCTTTCTTTTTTTAGACGTCTGGTGTTCAGAGGGACTGGAGAGTTCAGGTGGCCCAAACTCTCATGGGAACTCCTTTTATATAAAGCAGACCCCTACTCTCAGCACTTGGGGAGAAGGGAATGTATCAGAAAAGTTCTGAAGGCTCAGATTTCACTACTTACTAAAAAATTTGTGGCATTCCATTTTTAAAAACTTTTCATTAAAAAAAAGAAGCATTCCATCTCATGCGTTTTGTGTGAACTAAAATAGAGAGGAAGAGCATGTGTTTTGACCCATTTTCAACACTTAAAAAGATTAATATTATTCTGTAACAATATCCTTTACTTAGAGTGTTGTTTTGCTCTTTTTAAAGCCTCCAGTTAAGTTCCTATCAACAGTTCTTGGCAAAAGTAATCTTCAGTTTTCGGGAATGAATATTAAACTGACCATCTCAACATGCAGCCTCACATTGATGAATATTGACAACCAACAGGTAAGATCATGATTATCATTGATAGTTTAACAAGTATCATGTATTTTTCTAGAAGAGTCTGAGCATAATAAAGAAAATAAAGTTTCAGACAGAGTGAGCTCAGAGTGAGCCTAAAATTTAATAAGGCACAAGGGAAAAAAAATCTGCCAAGCATTTATGCATAACAATAATTAGAACAACAGTATTATTAACCCATCCCTGGCATTTAACTGCTTGCATACTTGCCTCTACCTAATTGGGTTTGTAATAGGGACTAAGGTGCAAATACCACTGTAAAGACCATTTGGCAAATCATATTCTTTTTTTTCTTTTTAAGATTTTTTTTAATTTATTCGACAGAGAGATAGAGACAGCCAGCCAGAGAGGGAACACAAGCAGGGGGAGTGGGAGAGGAAGAAGCAGGCTTCCAGCGGAGAAGCCTGATGTGGGGCTCGATCCCATAACGCCGGGATCACGCCCTGAGCCGAAGGCAGACGCTTAACGACTGTGCTACCCAGGCGCCCCGGCAAATCATATTCTTGAGTCAGTTGTTTGTTACTTTCCACCAGTGCTCGCCAAAAGGAAAGCAATTCCATTTTCAGAACTAACAGACTGTGTGTTGGATGGGGGTGCAAATGAAGGACGTGGGGGGTAGGGTAATGTTAGGGTTAATATTCTAGGGAACTGAAATTAAAGCATAAAACATTTTCTTCCGACTCTTAAGGTTGAAATGCTTCGTAAAATGTTATTACATAAACACAGTTTTTTTTCTTCTTTGATGATTTATGATGCCATGGTATGCCTTTCTCATTGTGAACCTTATTTCTCAAAGAACAGCATCACTGAAGCAAATATAGACGATATATAGGCACTGGACTAAATGTGTGCTTTCAACTAGGGCACTGTTTGACTTGCTTTCTACTTTTTAAGCTAAATTCCTTTTATCAGGTTATATATGTGTGTTAGAGTCTAATTTTTCTTGGTCTAATATGTTGTGATTCAAGGTTCTTAACATTTAAGGTTTTACTCTATGGAGTACTGTTGATCAGGGACTCATGGAAGGTTGAATGTGTAGTTGGCTGTGATAAAACACCATGGGGCTTTGAGATCACACATCGGTTGAAATCCTGGCTCTGCCACTAACAAGCAATTTTCCTAATTAGTGAAATGAGATTATAGTACAGATTCACAGAGTTTCTGAAAGGATGGATTTAGCAATAGTATGTCTCGTTGGGCTATTTAGAGGATTAAGTAAGATCATCAATGTAAATAACTTAGCACGGTGCACTACCCATTATTATTATTTACTCAAACATTTTTCCTATTTCCTTGACACCTTTTCATAAACTCGGTACTTAACTGGGAAAGCATATTTTAAAACATAAAATTATAAAATTTTCAGTAACGTATAAATATGATTTTATACATTTTTGACTCCGATGTTTTTGCCAAAAAATTCACTTGCAGTTTTGAGGGCTGCTTTATTTTCTAAGTTCAAAAGCAGAATAAAATACGTTGCTTCCACAGTAGTAAAAACCTCCATAGAGGAAAATGCTTAATATGAAACAGTTCAAAATAAATTCCTGTCTAGCTGGGCCCTTATTGGTTATCCGAGAGAGGGGATACCATTGGTATCATGACAGCAGATCATTTGAGGCTGTCCTTGGAAGGCGCAGCAGATCTAGGTGGAAGGCAAAAACGATCATTCAGTCTTTCAGATGCTTTGCCGGTAAGACATTTGTGAATGTAAAATTTATTTTTAGTTTTCACCCACGTGTATGGTACCGGGGGTGCTTATTGCCTTGAGCTGTGAGATCTCATTGGGTACAGAAGCACTTGAATTATCTCAGAATTTTGTAGGGGAGGAAGAGGAGGCAAATCTATAGCCATCATGGTGATGGCCTTATGTGCAGAATATAACGAGCATTTAAAAATAAGTTTTTTTCTGAAGGAGTGGGGAATTTAGGAAGAATAGGGCTGTGGTGTATGTGGTAGGGGGCACAGGCTAGTCTCATTTCTTTCTCTTCTACTACAATTTTTCCGGGCTACTGCAATTAGAGGGGGTATTGTCACATGCCCTTTATCTTTCTGGAAGAATAGAAGTGGGGACAGTGGGCATGGGTGGCTTCCACTACCAGTAGTTAGAGCAATGAGTGCCTCTGGAAGTGAGACATCTTTTCTGCACTGGTGGCATGAAATGGGAATGTGTTCAGCCCACTGCTGGAGTGAGGACCAAATTTAGGATCTCATCGACCTCACACCCAGTGCTGATTTTTAAGAATAATTTTGAACCATTCTGTAGGCCTAGGGGAAATGGCTTGGTGGGGGGGGGGCATAAAAAAGATGTGTGACTGTGGATGCTTCTCTCAAGAAACTTTATAAATCCCATCAAAAGGGCAAGTAAAATGTTCAAGGGATGAAGGTAGCAGAGAAGCGACCTTATATAGATGTACATGAGAAATTATTTACTAATTAAATTCTCCTTAAAGAAAGCTACCCTTTGAAGTTCTAAGATAAAAACCCGGAAACATTAATACTTCCCCTCCCCCTCAACTTCTAAGATATACTTTGGACTGAAAACATAAACAAGTTCAAGTTTATAAATACATTCATAGATGACAGAGTATTTATGGGTCAGATGGTTCACATTCATCTTCAGTCACTGAGAACAACTTCAGGAATATAACCATTCACTCCCAGAAAACGTCTCAGAGAACCTCAGAGGCAGAAAATAAAATCATATTAAACATGTAATGCTTGCAATTTTTAAAACTTACCATATTTTGGGATGGAAAATACATTTTGGAAAAGCAAGTTTTAGGGAAAAATTCAAGCAACAGACTTACTTGACATACTTTAACATGGTAGGGACTTAAGTAAAAATGTCAGGCTCAGGAGCTCCCGCTCCCACTAGTCTTTACTCCTATCTACAATCCTACCACCAACTCTAACAGCTAGTGAAATGTTACTGAGAAGGGTAATAAAGAGATAAAGAAGGTAAAACAGGCAGAAAATGGCGACATCCTTTAGACCATCCTTTAGTCTCTATGAAGAGAGGCCAGGCGGATAGTACTTACTGTCCAGGCACAAGGAAAACAATGGTGCAAGCATAATGATACATGGTGAGTGCCACTTGGCCTCCATCTTGGGGAAACAACACTGGGAAACATGGCAGTACAATACCTTCCCTATGTAAAGGGAAACTGGATGCTTTTTCCCACATAACTATAGGTCAAAGGCGGCCAGATCTTCAACTTTGGGGGGGGGGGTGGAAATCTGGGTTTTGCTGCTGTCTCTGGATTATGAGATGTTGGTCTTTAATTAAGAGTTAAAATTTTAAACATGAGCCAAACAAAATATATCTGTGTCCTTAGGGCAGCCAATGTAGGACAATCTGATCTAAGCAAAAATTTATTATATGCATAGATCCAGAAAACTGCCCCCCCTCCAATCACCCTACATACTCAAGCTTTTTAAAGTTCCCTCTTCCATACCACATCCCCACCCTCTCCCCTGTTCACAAAATAAGGACCAGAATCTCTCTAGAACTCCTTTCTTTAGTTCCCATTCACCCAGATTTGAACCAAGTAGGCTGGTTCCAATATGTGTTAACTTCAACCTTTAAGATATGAGTGATTTTACACTTTTAAAGGGGGTGTTAAAATGCTACCATTTTCTATCTTCAGTAAATACAAACAAGTATTAATTTCAGTGATCTCTCAGATTACTGCCTATTTTTCCAAGACCAATGAGCCAACCATCAAGAAGGGTCCATTGTGGAGTCCAGGTCTTTCTCCCCAAAACGAGCCTTCCAACCCAACAGGGAGTGGTTTTCTTTTGCTCTCCTCTTGCTCCCTACTCAGTCCCGAGGAGGAACCTAATCACACTTTCTGGTTTGAAGACCAGTTTTTTCTATTTCCTGACATCTTTATCTGGAGGTACATGCAACTGGTCAGTTACTGGTGTCCTGGCATCCTACGCCCCACCCCCAAATTCAGTTAATTCACATCATACAAGCAATTATCTATGCAGACTCATCTAGCTGCAGCTATAAGCTGTTTGAAAATGCAGTGGAAGTGAGGCATGGGAGAGGCAGGAATTAAGATGGTTAAGTGCTAATATCTCGCCTCCTATTATTTCCCCATCTATCCTCCTCCTCACCAAGCTACTATTTAGTTATGATTACCGTTGTCAGTCCTCTACTTTACAGAAAAGAACCTCCCTCCCTAAACTAACAGACAAGATGACTGTAACATAAATAAGGCTGAATTGTGGTGTATTGGATGTGTCCTTTACTGCCCTAAGGAGCAGATGGTACCTTTTTATTGATCATCAGACCTACAGATACACTGTTTTACTGGGCATAGCTTTCCGACATTACTATTTTTATACAATTTCAGAATCTTAGTAACCACAGCAACATTCTCACTAATAGGACAGGTTTTCTCAGGCTGCCAAATTCTTTTACAGGAACTTGCTGAGTTTAATATACACAAGTTAATTTATAAATCAGGTATTTGAAGGTGGAGCACCTTCCCTTATAAATAGTGGTTAAATTTAAATCATAAAGTGGTTTCGATAGTAAGATAAAATAGTGCAATACAACAAAAAGTAGTGTTTAGATAAAGTATGTGAACAATACTATTGGCCAAACAAACAAAATACACAGAACAAGAAACTTTATTATCTTGAATGCTGGTGCATAACCAATAACAAGCTTAATTAGAGGAGGAGACAGAGGGAAACTTCAGATACTGAGGTGGATTTCTGGGCAGGTTTAAAACTTTTAAAGGTTGAGGGCATAATTGTTCAGTCTTTTTTTAGATGTAGGGCTTTCCTTTTACTTGACATTTTCACTTTAACAGTTCCGATGTTATGAAGTTCAACCAAAGTCTTTCACCTGTAAAGTTAAATGAAAAACAGAGCAAGTAAAACAATTTCTCTAGTGGGTAAGAGTATTGGAAATAGTTTGTTTACTTTCACACACACTTTAATGTCTAAATTTGAAATTTTATTATGGATGTCTTAATTTTTGCGTTTTAAAAATGGTAAGACAACTAATTTTCTTGAATTATAGATCACAGTAGCTTTATAAATGATCGAGATACATATACAAACAAAATTTCATATGCTCTAGAAACGTATTTTGAGATACAGCACACGAGATACATCTTTCTTTTTGGGTTTGCTTATCTTTTGGGGATACTTAAGAATACCCAATTTATTTTACTCTAAACATTTAGCCTTTGATCACTGGCTTGAATAGACCACAAAGTGGAATCTTCAGAGTTCTTTCAGTAGGCTTTCAGTCCAAATGATTCTGATATCTTGTGTCCTCAATTGGATATATTAGTTACATTTTCTCATGTAACTTGTCTTGTACTGGTAGTCTGTCTTGGTCATAACTTATTCTTGCAAAACCATTCCTTACAGTGAAATGTGAAAGGTATTTTCCCCAATGCAAGGAAAATAATCTGGATCGATAACAAAGTCAAAGCCACAGGTGTTTCAGGAACATTCCTGAAAACAGATTTCCGATTTCCACAGTCCTAAGATGTTTTTTCTTCTTAACAATTCTTTTTCATAACTGTGCAGTCACTGCCCTATTCTATTCTGCAAAACAACAAAAATTTTTTTTTGAAGATCAAATTTTTCATTGGCACGGTAAGATCTGGAATGAACCCCAAAGACAGTGGAATGTTGGGTCTCTCCTCAAGTAGTTTCCTCCTCTTCTAACAGCATTTAATTACTCTCTATCAATAATCTCATCACAGCCGAGTTCTTCGGTCAGGCGATTGACAACCATAAGTGAAAAAAGCTCTTCGATAAAAGCCAACTGATCAAACGGGGTCTTCTCATAATGCATTTGAAACCCGCCATCCAGGGCTGCTTCCCTTGCTCTGGATGTTCTCAGAAACATCTTGTTGGCTTCTTCAAGGGCCGCTGATACTCTGTAGCCTGCCCCACTCAGCTGCTCCTCTTCCGGATAATCATAGTCGTCCTCCCAGTCATCAAATTCCTCGCCCTCGTCCTCGCTCTCGAAGTCTGGGCCCGCGAGCTGGCCTGGCTGCTCCCCAGGGTTGGGCCGGTTAGCAAGGCCTCGTTCCCCCTGCGGCTCCGCCATTGGCTGGGCCGCCTCCTCCTCCATTGGGCCTTCCTCCTCGAGCTGTGGCGGGGCCCCATTGCGGGAGGGATTCAGGGATGGCTCCCGGCTCCCGCTGCCTACCTCCATCTGTGGAAGGTCACCCTCGCCAGGCATCACATCCATCTGCAGGTCATTGCTTTCTTCATAGAGCTCGGACAGCTCGTTCATTTCCGACATTGTACAAGCAGCTCAACCTCTCGCAAGACGTTTTTGCAAAATCGGAGCTACGCGGCTGAGCGGTTCTGCGCGTGCGCAAACGGCGTGCGCTTGCGTGACCCTGTGCGTTTGCGCGACCCCCAAACACCGCCTCCGGTTTGGCGTCCCTCTCGGGCGGGAGCTGCTCACTTTGCCGCAGGCACCCGTGGTCCGGGTTTCGGTCCTTTCAAACTCCGTAGCTAGGCACTGCGTTTAAGAGAGTTACTTAATCTCCGCTTTGCTTAACCGTTCCGCTGTTTATGATGCTGTAAACTTGAAAATACTTTACTTGGCCTTTGTAACAACGTTTAATCCCCCTCCCCGCTCCTTCCCCCTCCCGCTCTCTCCTCCCCCTCCTCATCCTCCCACCCCAGGCAATCGGTTTGTTCCAGGGTTTTAAGTACCTTTTATCTATGCTCTTAGGACTTCTAAATCCACACCTCCAAATCACACAATGTTCCAAGCCACAGATGAACATTCTAAGAACTGATCCATTCAGTTCTTCTGTTTTTCCCATTTTAAAAAAAGTTAAATTCACAAATAAACATATTACCTATCTTCTTTTTTTTAGATTTTATTTATTTATTTATTTACTTGACAGAGATACAGCCAGTGAGAGAGGGAACACGGGCAGGGGGAGTAGGAGAGGAAGAAGCAGGCTACCAGGCGAGGAGCCTGATGTGGGGCTTGATCCTAGAATGCCGGGATCACGCCTTGAGCCAAAGGCAGACGCTTAAGGACTGCGCTACCCAGACGCCCCCATATTATCTATCTTCTTAAAAAAAATACATGCTGAAGAAGTACTTGGTTCCATTTATTTTCGCAGGAGGTAACTTCCCTCTATTATCAATTTGGTGTGTATTCTTTAAATCCTTTTCCTTTGCATTTATATGGATCTTTACGTCCTCAGGAAAAATCGCATTTTGTGTGTGGGTTTGTAGTTGTGGGTTTTTTTTTTTTTTTTTGGCATGTCTTACATAACTGTCTTCAAATTACAAAACAAAAAACCCCTCAGCAATGTCTTGAAGATTTAGCTTTGTTAGTATACATAGACGAATCTTTTTTTTTTCCCCGTAGCATTTCATGTGTATAGCTATACTATAGTTGATCTAACTATGCACAAATAATTTCTGATTTTTCGATATTATGGGTGTGGGTAAATGGGTAACTATGGGTAATGGGTAAATGACATCCATATGCGCCAATGTTTCTCTAGAGTAAACAACCTAGAAGTGGAAAGGCATAATTGTAGGGTATGCATACTTTAGTTTTAATACATAGTGTCAAACTGCTCTCCAAGATTGCTGCACAAATTGAAGCTCTCCTCAGCAGTGTTTGAGGATATCCTTGCCACACATGGTTTTGTTGAGCAGTTTTATCAATTTAATGATATCCTGTTTTATTTTCCATAGCCTTGATTTCTTGGAGATTGAGTGTTTTTCAATATGTTTATTGAACATTTGTGTTACTTAAAAAAATTAGCTGGTCTTATTTTTCGTTTATTTCTTTTTGTTATTGATTTGTAGGAATTTCTTACAAACTATATGAATACTTTGTTTTACATGTTGCAAATATATTCTCCCTCCCTGTTGTTATTTGTCCCGTTTCAGGGGTCTTTTTTTTTTTTTTATATATACAAAAGTTTTAAAATGAGTTTTCCTGTAATCAAATTGAAGGGTTTTTTTTTAATGTTTTTTTATTATATTATGTTAGTCACCATACAGTACATCCCCGGTTTCCGATGTAAGGCTCGATGATTCATTAGTTGCGTATAACACCCAGTGCACCATGCTATACGTGCCCTCCTTACTACCCATCACCGGTCTATCCCATTCCCCCAACCCCCTCCCCTCTGAGGCTGAAGGGTTTTTTTTTCTATATGTCTTTTTCTTTATATTAAGATGGATTTTCCTACTTCACAGATCACGAGCATGATTTTTTATTTGTCTTCTAATATTTGGATAGATCTTTTATGGATAAGACATTTATTTCTGGAAATACTATGAGGACAGGATTTATTTATATATTTTTTAACATATATTCAGCTAATTCAGTCAACTCCACTAATTTAATCACTGTCCTTTTGTTGGCTGTTTGGTGCCACATTTGTCATAGACTAAAAGACAATGAATGTGTGAGTTTGTTTTTAGACTTTGTATTCAAATGAATTTCTACAGCTTTATAGTAGGTCTTGCTGGTAAGGAGAATCTTCTCTCTTTGTTATTGAAAAAATTGCCTTAGCTCTTTGCACATTTGTTCTTCCATGTGAATTTTAGAAGTAGCTTGAAATGTTACCCGAATGACATAGGTGGAATTTTTATTGGAGTTGCGTGGAATTTACAGATTAATTTGGGGGAGAATTCACATCTTTACAATATTGTCTTCTCATCCATAGAAGTGATATATATCTTTCTGCTTGTTTGTGTCTTATTTATACCCTTCAATAAAGTTTTTTAAAAAGCCTTACATGAGTCATACTAGTTTTATACTTAGGTACTCTTGTAAAATATACCCCTCAGCACAATACAGTATCTGATTAGCTATTGCTGGTATGTGGCAATGACAGTTGATCTTTGTGTATTGATTTGTTTTTAGTAATCGCTTTTAACTGAAATATAAATATAGAAAACATAAATATAGAAAAGTGCACAAGTTCTAAGTCTGCAGCTTGGTTATTACAAAATGGGCATATTTGTGTAATCACTACCCAGATCGAGAAACACCATTTGCAGGATCCCAGAAAACCATTTGCTTTCTGTTCCTTTGCCACACTATCGCCACCATCCTGATTTCAAACAGAATAAAATATTTTTGCCTGTTTTTGAACTTTATAGAAATTAAACCATGCCGTGTATGTCTAGCTTCTTTTGCCCAAGAAATATGTTCTTTGCTACATAGTAGTCCATTGTTTGATTGACCACCACAGTGATCATCTTTGGGGTTGTTTCCAGTTTGGGGCTATTACAAACAGGGCAGTAGTTATCTTTCTTGAGAAGATCTTTGGTGCATGTATTTACACAATTCCATTGGAATACATCTAAGAGTAGAATTGCTTGGCCATCTTATGTAACAGAACCATATATAGATTAGGTTAAACAATTCTGAAGGTGAGATTAGCCAATTGATGCACAGTTGGTATTTCAATGAACCTTCAAAACAGTATGACAAATACTTCTCTGTAAATTGGTCATTACACTGTGGTTTCCAAACAAGCAGGCCTAAACTCTTCAGTGAAAGAGATCGTCTTCCTGGCTAACCAATGCAGTCCACTTGAATAGTCTACTTCAAACTGAAAATCTTAATATTAGGGCCTTAATATGCTTTTGGTGGTAAATGACTGAAACCCAATTCAAATTAGCTTATATAAAAATAAATAAAATAGAAAAAATGCATAAAAAGATAAAGAGAAAGGGGGGAAATGTATTGGTTGAAGTGATGGACTAAATGTTAACCACCAGATTTATTTATTTTTTTAACTCTCAGCTCTGATATTCTCCAGAGGGAAAGCTTCATTTTTCCATCAGGCTTTTCCCACATGTCAGCAAAAGATGGCTCCCAGAAGCCTTGGACTTAAACTAAGGCCCTTAATGGCAGAGGGAGGTGCATTCTTTCCTATTATCCATTTCAGTTCCTCCTCATGATATTGACTGGCTTTGTTTTATCCAGAGGGATGGTGTTTTCTGATGGGCTAAGCCTGGAGCGCGCATCCAGCCATAAGGAGAGGGGCAGTGAGACAGGCATGTCAAACCTACTTGAACCTCATGAGATTATTACAGAATGGGGATGGAGTAGTTTCCAAAGGGATGCTGAGCAGACAAAAACAAAACACAACTGTATGTCTGTTTCTGTTAGATTGTATGTAACTAGGCATAATTAATTTGTAGCATCATACATGCTTAACCTGTTTGTGTTTTACAGATTATTGCAAATCATCATATGCAGTCTATTTCATTTGCCTCTGGAGGGGATCCTGTAAGTATGGACCCATGAAAGTCTTTTTAAAAGAGTTAAAAGACCTTCCATGTAAAGCATGTTAGCCACTACATATCTTTTCCAATGTTTTATTACAATTGTGAATAGCTATGTACAAAGATCTGGCTTTGACAAAATATTTTCTATTACTGATTTTTAAAATATTTGGATTAGTAATAGATGAACTAATAATATTCTGTTATATTGTGAGTCATGGAGTTACCATCTGAGACTCTTCTTGTAGGTACCATCTAAGTCATGAAAAACAAATATGTCATATATGTGTTGCCAGTCCTCCCTTGGCATTCTTCTTAACACAGAGTTCCAGGCAGATCCTATTAAGCAATTGGATTTGGCATACGAGGGGAAGCCTAGTTGCCACTCTGGCTGTCAACCAAGGCAACTAAATCTAATCTAAAATGAGCAACCAGGTTTGCAGAAGCCCATGGAGGGAACACTTAGCTAGCAGGAGAGAGCTGCCGTTTCTTCCTCCCTAGAGGCCACAGGGTGTTCATTTCCCATGAATTGTGGGAGACTGAGCAAGTGCTCGCTCTCCAAGCCTACTTGACAGACTGGAGGGTCGTTCCCTGACTCCCTACTCCATCACTTCTGAACCAGAGTGAAAGGAGAGAGAGACATTGAAATTAGGAAGCCTGTGACTGACCAAGAAACACATGTTTGAACTGAGGGAGTAGAAGGACGATTTTGCAGCTCCATGATATTGTGATATTTTTCTTCTCCCTGCAAACATATAGAAACTTAGTTTGATTTTCATAAGGATTGAACGTCAGTAAGATCAAGAAAACATATGGGGAGCAAATGTAGACCTTGTTCTTACTGACAATGTATTACCTTTTTTCCTGCTGAGTATTTATTATTAAAGATTGTATCCTTCAGAAATGAGGGAATAAAATCCAGGATAATAGTTTCTTTTCTATCCACCATATTTAGTTTCTCACTTTCAATTGAGCAATCAAATGGAGGGTCATAAATGATAGGACATATAGCTCAGAAATCTAAGAAAGGTATGGAACAGTAGTAGAAACTAAATCTGGCGGCTGATGTCACTGCAAAGTTTTGACCTCTATGCTAAATATTAAAAAGGAAAAATTATTGTCTATCCTAAAAGGAAATAAAGTTCTGAAGTTACTCTGTTGTAATCATCACTTCCCTTACTGGCATCTAAAGTAAGCAACTTTCTTCAGTTGGTTGTTGGTGTAACTTTTTTGCATATGAAATATATAGTTAAGTGCTATTTAAGTTACCCTATTCTTTGAAGCATTTCAATAATTACTTGTCTTCACCTTAGCTACCAGTGACTCAAAATATTCAAACATGTCAGACCTAAACAGCCTGTCTTCAGAACTTATTTGAAGCATATGGAAGAAAAGCAGTATTTATAGGACCTCAAATCATTGTGTTTTTTTTTTTTCTTTTATTAATGGACACTTAATTTTCCCTTTTGGCTTCTGTACTTTCTCCTTTTTCAATTTTGGGTATAGTTATTTTCAAATGAATATATATTAGTTCCATGGTGCTACCATTTAATTAATACATAAACCAGATTTTAAGAGGTCTCCGTCTTCCCCAGAGATTCTGCAGATGGCTAATTGTGGATTCATTAGCAAACAGGGGGCATGCGAGATGCCTAGCACGTAGCAGCGGCATTGTGGGCCCAGTACTGAACCTGAACTCCCAGCCAGCCTCGTCATCTGGCCTGGACAGTGACAATAAAGGGATATGTTTTGTAGCAGAGAGAGTTGACTGAGTCCAGCCTGAAAAGGCCAGCATTGTCTCTTCTCTTCCTAACCCATTATAGCTTAGTCATCCATAAAGGAACTCGAATACTTTACTTAAATCATACAAGTAATGAGCTCTATAAGTGAAGTGTCAAAAAATAATTATAGGTGTTTGCCCTAAATTTCCCTTTCAGGTTCCAAGGGTTGCTGTCATTTTAGCGTCCATATGCAAATCATCATTTACCCTAGGCAAGCCCGCATGAGGTCTATCACAGTTCTCCAGAACCCTAATTCTCTTTAGATTGTCTTCACGTGCTTTGAATTCTTTAACTTTCAACCCGCCAAAGCACTGCCCTTACCAAAAGCAAATGGTAAAGAATTTGTAGCGCTGTGGGGAAGTTTGTACCTACCGATTTGAGTGGGATCCCTGTGCTCTCTACAGCTGGGGCAGAAAGCCTGCTATTTAAATTAAAACAGAAAACTGGAGTGACCACAAACATTGGCCTTCAGGTCCCCCAGATGAAATGCCAGGCTTTGGAGTCAGTGAGACTTGACTTACTTAACCTCTCCTAGCTTCGGGGTCCTCATCTATAAAATGGGGAATGATCACCCTTGCCTCACAGCGTAGTGAGAATGAAGTGAATTGATGCACGTAAGCTGCTAGCACTGTGCCTGGCACAGTGTGATGGGAGATAGCTGTCACCACTATTGCTAGCACGGGGCCCTAGCTTTGTTTAGGACACTCCCTGAGATCATTTACAACTTCACAGCTACCTGGGTGTAAGATGCGAAAAGTCTCCATGGCCCAGTGTCGTACCTTTCTTTCTACCAGATTTCCTTCCACATTTAAGAAATACTGACTGTTCTTTACCTCTTGACCTTTGCTCACCCTTACCTTTACTCTCTTCTTGAAGACAATTTACTTGTCTTCCTCCTGTCAGCCCTGAAGACAGTTCTTGGTAATGCTTCTTTATCTTTATATACGTTCTCCTTTATAAAAAGGCATTACAAGTATGTCACAAATATATTTTCTTATATTTTTTCCATTCTTTGTGGCTTGCTTTTAACATTTTTTAGATTCTCCCAGATATTTCCAGTTATAGGATTTTAGAACTACAAGACCATTGGAGACTGTTTGGAGAATGAGGTCCCACAGCCTCTTTCCCATCATCTAACGCACCAGACAGCGTTGTTGGCATCCTGCCGTCTCTACGACTTTATAAATAGCAGCCAAGCCCCCAGCACTTGTGGCTTTGCTTCTAAATTCATGTGAAACAAAGCTCATAGATCTGACCTTATTTATTTACAAGATATTTCAAACCTTTTATCTATTAGCATAAGATAAATTTATTTAGGTGCTTGTTATTTTTTAAAATAACTGAAGACAAGTTATGCTGACCCTGAGATCTGCTTCCCGCATGTTTCCCTGTGGGTTATTAAGTGATTGTCCTTGAGGGTATTATGCTGGGCTTTTATTTCCTGCCAGTTGATTGCATCTTCCCTCTGGAGAGTCATACTTCTAATCTGCAAATGGCATTGTGTGTATTTTTTTTCCCTGAGAACTGAGATAACAAAAAGCGTCTTTAATTATTAAAATCTTATCACTCATCAGTTTACTGTTTCAGTAAAAGTCAGAATATTACCAAGTGGCTTTTTGTTTGTTTTTACAAAGTCAGCCACACACCTTTTTGAACTCCTTAGATTTTTCGTGGGTTCTCTTTTTCAAAAATGATTTTTCCTTTCTAGATATTGATCAAGTAAATGCTTTGTGTTTTTTGTTTTGTTGTTTCTTAAGTTACCTTGCATCGCACACAAGCAAGCTAACAACCACAAAACCCAATGTGTCTCTGTAATTGACTTATTTTCCGACATAGATGGTGTCTCTTTGGACAACTGGGAAATCATGGCACCACCTCCTGGTTTATGACTCTTTTGTGATGGCATAAACCCTGGTATTTCACCTTTCAACACAGGAGATGGTCGTGGTTCCTAACCATTTTTAAAGAATGTATGTCCTAACATATTCCCTATCTAGATTCCTTTTTATTCTTGGTGAATAAATATCACTAAATCTGCCTCTAAATTTTTAATTTTCAACTTCTCTCTCCAAGGGACAGAGGCTGTGGACTCCACAATGGTTAAACTATGCAGTTTGTGTTTATGTTCTCTCCTAGGATGCTTTTCTTTTCTCTTTAAGAAGAAACATTTGTATTTAAGTCCTTATCTCAGTATCATGTCCTAAGTGTACTCTTATCTTTCAACAGTACAATCCATTCATTTTAAATGCAATAATTTTCCTTTTTTTTTTTTATAGGATACTACAGACTATGTTGCCTACGTAGCTAAAGATCCAGTTAATCAACGAGGTATGGAAAGAAATTTCTAGATTTTCTTAAGAGCTGGTATATAGCCCCTTAAAAAGTAAGAAGCAGTTCTCTCCAATATGCAGAGTGATGAGGATCACTAGAGTGCTGTATTGGGTTCTAGAAATATTATGTGAATTTGCATTGGAAATAAATAGCCCTGCTAGCAGAGCAAAGTAGAAAAAATATATAGTTGGGATTTAAATCCCAGTCATTTGAGGGACCCTTATACCAAAAGGCTTATTATCTATTTGTATAATCAAAAGAGAAGCTGTTCTGGTGATAATAGAAGAGGCTGGCTGCCACATCCCCAATGAATGAATGAATTACACAGAACCCAGGCCAGTGAGACGATTGGCCTGCGTCGGTCTCTGCAAGTGTGTTTGTGTGTGTGTGTGTGTGTGTGTGTGTGTGTGCTGAGCCTGTGCATTTGTTGTTCAAAGAGTCTGGCATGTCACTTTGAGTGTTTGGCTTCTTCTCATTCTTGGATCTCAGCTTGAATGTCTCTTCTTCAGAGAGATCTTCTTCTTTGACTGATAGCACCTCCTGTCTCCAGTAGGATATCCCACCCTGCTGCATCATATTACTTTATTTCTCTTCTTAGTAACACTTAGCCCACATTTTTGTTATTTTATTTACTCATTTGTTGATGTGTTTCACATCTGTCCTTCCTATTGAAAGCTCCATGAGGGCAGGAGCCTGTTTACCTTATTCACTGTTGTTTCCAAAGCACTCATCAAAAGGCCAGGCACATAGGTGTTGCAATAAAAATAACTACTTTGCTGAGTGTCTCAGTGAATGGAAGAGTAAGTTGATTGGATCTCTCATCCCAGGATTTAGCAAGGTTGCCTAAGTACACTCATTTCCCAGTGAAACTTTGGAATAAGGGCCTGAAGTTTCTTAGGTCATTGGACCTCTTTAGACAGACATGGTTAGTGTTGCTTCTCATCCCTGATTCTGGGACATTCAGACTCCTATTAGGGTTGAGTCTTAGGTTGCTTCTTCTCCTTAACCAGAACCTATTAGGGCAGCATCTTCTGCCACCCCAGGGATAGAGTTTGCCCCAACACATTTATTAAATACACGTGAAGTAGAATTTGGAAATTCAAAGAGCTATAAAACAAAGAGGTGGAAGTGTATATGGCATGTTGGGGGCAAAGGAATAGAATATATTTACTAGGATGCAGATTGGGTATGGAGAAAAAAAGCCTAAAAGACATCCGGAGGGCAGATAGGGTAGAGCTGATAAGTAGGGACTTGATCTTTGAGCAAATGGGTAGAGAATGCTTTTCGCAAAGCAGAGCTTTGGGAAGATTGATTTGGGAATATGGTCGATTCAGAGAGAAACTTAAGGCAGGGAGATCTGTTTGGAAGCTATTATGATAGTCAAAAAGGAAATGATGAGGACCAGCTGCTCACACAGGACCGGGCACGTGGTAAATGCTCAGCAAATGCTTGCCAAACGAACATGCCTCAGTGAGATGGAAAAGAAGAAACAGGTGACGAGATCTAAGCAATACTCCATTGAAACTGACTCATTGTAAACCGTACGATGAAGAATGGCTAACCACCAACGATGAGTAGGAGAGACAGGGACTAGTGAAGGGGAGTGGGGGTGTAGGAATGGAACACAACGAAAGACACCAGAAGAGAGCAACCTCTTTTAATTAAGCCTGAGTTTCCCAAAAGAATAACTGCAGGCTATTTTGGGGAAGGGCTCTGAACCACAAAGCCTTTTCTCTCAACCTGAAAGGATAGGGTGAAAGGAAGAACGAATAGATCAGGAAGTCTAGATGTTTGGTAACTTGGCCATCTGTCACGGACTAGCGCAGGCATGTCATTGCTCTTCTGTGAACGGTGGTGAGTTCAAAGACTGAGGCCAATTGCATGCTTTCTTCTCTAAAGGGGAGATGGGTCTACCTAGAAGATGATTTAGAATCATAGGGTAATTTTCCGGGTGCCTGGCTGGCTCAGTCCGTTAAAGCATCCGACTCTTGATTTCGGCTCAGGTCATGATCTCAGGGTCATGAGATCTGCATCAGGCTCCATGCTCAGTGGGGAGTCTGCTTGAGATTCTCTCTCTCTCTCCCTCTCCTTTTGCCCCTCCCCCTGTGCACTCTCTCTAAAATAAATAAATCTTAAAAAAAAAAAAGAAGCAGGGTAATTTTCCTGGATTAAAAGTTAGCATCTCCTCATCCTTATAGCTCCTTTTCTAGTCTCCCCCTTCCCTTTCTTATTTATCTTAGTTACAGAAACTTCTGTGAGAAGCCACTCTGTTGTCAGTATAGCCCCTGCTTGCACACCCCTCTAGTGTCAAATCCCTTCCCCTCACCTGAGTCCCTGGGCTTTAATTTGTGCACAGAGGTGCTGACACAGCTTTCAAGCCCACAAATAATTATGAATTACATGCTAATATGAAAGGGGCTGAGCTAATCATTGTGGAGGACAAACAATTCCTGGCCAGCCTGGGCTCATCATTTAGTGGGAGAGAGAAACGCAGCGTATTGGAGGTGCATGGAGAAGGAGGGAGGCCAGGACAACAGCGTGTGGGACACAGCAGGTGCTTAGTCAGGATTCATGGGAGAAATGAATCTAGGCCTCGTTGCAAGAGCCCTGTAATGAGAGCTTAGGGCCTTGTGTTTGGGTGGTGTGTGAGTGTGTGTGTAAAGGTGGGGTTGAAGAAAAGGGAAGGAATAGAAGTAGGGGAGCCATGGCTGAAAAGCTAGGCCAGAAACAGATTGTAGAGGGCTTTGAATGCTGACCAAAAGGTCACTGGGAGCCATTGAAGATTTTGAGCTTTATAGCAATTATGCTGGCTTCTGCCATTTTACTGAAATTGCAAAATGATAAATTTTCTGGCATTTGTATCTGTGAAAGTGATACCATATGGCAGAAAACAGTCTGGAATTGTAGAGTCCAATTTGGAGGACATCTCATTAGTCCCAGGCAGGAATGGTACTGTTTACATTACGCTGGGGGAAGGAAGGAACAGTTTGGACACATCTGTAATCTCATGGAACTTGGCAACAATTTAGATAGGAAGGTTGTTGAAGAAATTGAAATTAGATGTTCCTGAGGACTTAATGAGATATTATATACAATGCAAATATCTCAATATGTGGCTCGTAGTAAGTATATGATAAACGGTAGCAATTATTATTATTACCCTGTGTGATATGGAGTAGTGTTGTCATTAAAGAAACAGGGATTATTACAAATTGGGAAAAAGACAATCCATTAGAGAAACGGGGAAAAAAATCTATCATTGATTACATGCTCACCACATGGCAGGCATTGTCTCATTTCATCCTTACAGCAACCCTCTGCGGTCGGTATTAATTTATTCCTTTATTATAAAAACAAACATGGGCATCGAGAAAAGGGAGATTGTTTTCCTAAGCTCAGTCAGCTAATAAGCAAGTGAATGAACTCCCAGGTCCTCAGCACACCTTTAAGAAAGAACATTGCAAGGCACCAAGAAACATTTAAGAAATTGTACAAGTTTACTAGCTACCTTGTTAGCAATCAAATTATCATTCGATACCGCATTTCTTCGTCAAATATCAAATATTGAAAAAAGGTAAAATGAGGTTTAAAAGTAGTAGTTATTGTTAACAATGCCAGTAGGAGTGTGGAACCAAGTGTTTTGGAGAATAAGTTGACAGTTTGCATCCAAAGACTTAAAAAGGTAAATACTTTTGAACCAGCAATTTAACTTCTAAGGAAATAATTAGGACACGCACAAAGATGAAGGAATAAAGATTATTGTCGTATATTATTTATATAATAGACAACACAATTTCAATATTCATAAATAACAAATTATGTAAATGAATCCATAGCATCTACTACTATGCAGCAATTTAAAACTAGTGTTACAGAAGAATAAATAATGACATGGGGAAAACGTTGACAATGTTGTTAAGTGAAAAAGCAGATTGTGAAACTATGTGCATAATATGACCCCAGGTAATTTTTTTGGAGGTAGATATACTTAGAAAAAAAGATTGGAAAGAAAAAGATGCCAAAATATTAATAGCAGTTATCTTTGGGTGGTGAGACTTGCATAATTTTTTTTTCTTGGTGCCTTTTTATTTTCTAAAAATCCTACAGTGAATATTTATTATATTTGTAAAAAGAAAAAAATGTTCTAAATCCTTGAATAAAGAAAGAAAATAGTGAAACCAGAAAGAAGATGTTATAGAATTAGCTAGTGAGTTTGGTTCATCTGAGGGGAATGTTCAGGCAGGAGAGGCTCAGGGTGGGGGAGGGGGAAAAAGAGGAGAGGGGGAAGTGGGGGAGGAAGGGATGGGGGGATAGGAGTGTGGGGGATAGGGGAGACAGAGAGATAGAGACCAGGCCTTCAGGTGCACATTTGGAAAAACTGTAACTCATAGCCCTAAGAGTAAGCAAGACCACCGAAGGAGGAACCTGGAAAGGAGAGGGCTGAGGGTCTCAGGGAGTAGAAGAAGTCAGAGGAGACAGTAAAGAGCCAGAGGAGTGGTCAGGGGGAAGAGAAAATCATCTAAGAAGGAGAAAGAGCACATTTCTCTGGGAGAAGTCATCCCAGAATAAGACACCTCAGAATGCCACATCCTGAAAAGGAGTTAGGGGAAATGAAGGGGGAAAATGCCTTTTAGTCGGGCAGTTAACAGGCCATTGTCCCCCCCCCCCCCGCCCCCACCCCCCCCACCCCAGCACAGTATCAGTGGTCAGAGTAAAGGGCAGGAGGAAGGCAGACCCCAGGGATGAGGAGAGAATAACCCACAGTCAGAGGAAACCCAGGCTCCATGCTAAGACTCCTGAATGTTCCCACTTCCTCTTATTTGTTTGATTCACTTTTAGCATAAGTATATTCAAGTCAGGGCTGTGGTCGCTTTTTTCCATCTTGGCTAGGACCTTTTGGTGAACTCCGCATTTTATAAAAGGCCTTTTCTGTAGAAAAGGTAAGTTACCCTAAGAATGTTTTGAGTTTACTTAGTGACTAATACGGCTTGCCCCTGTAATTGCTGTGAATAGGAAATCCGTATTCTCTTCACCTCTCACTCCATATGTGTAGTAGTCCAGGAAGGTTTAAATATTTTCTCTGAATCCAGTATGTGAAGAGGCCCCAGTTTACCTGGGTACAGGAAGCTCATGGTTCTGAGTCTCTGAAGAAAGTTAAAAAAATTTTTTAAAAAGACTGTAAAAACAATTTAAATTAACCTATTTATTTATATTTATGGTTGTGGTTATAAAATCTATGCACAACTGCCCTGGTGACATCAGTTAACTATATAGACTGACTGCTAGCTTGCTTCTTGGGGCTGGTTTTTTCCTGGTAGTGTAGGACTCCTTGCTTCAGTACGACAGCGCCATCTGGTGGTTGACCTGAGATGCTGCAGTTTTGAATTTCTAGTTTATTAAAAAGACAAAAACCAGAAACAAAACAAAAAAAAAAAACCCAAAAAACAAAAAACCCTGGTCTAGTTATATTAAAAATAAATATTAAGCTAGTAAAGAAGGGCCTTTTATCCTCTAATGATAGTTCTCAGCCTCTTGTCCATGAATATCTAATTAGGAAACCAAATGAAAAAAATTGAAGAATATGAATCTAAGATTTTTAAAAATCCTCCTTAATACAGTACTTGATACCCAAAGGTAGAGTTATGGGTCTGTCTGGCTATAGATGGAATGAAAAAACCCATATTTGCATCTGAGTCCATCTCAGGCCTCCATGCGAAGTTACCATATCATTGGAAAGCCACATTCTTTTTTAGCAATTGGGACTTTTTATATGCTTGTCTTTCTTTCTTCCCATTAGCTAAATTCTTTAATTAAATTCTTTAATTTAGCTAATGGCCAATTCTTGGCCAACCTGTCTGCTTATCCAAGCTTTTACAGATGGGTCCAACCCTGGGAATTGGGCATATTTGTATGTGATTCAAAGCCCGTCTGTACTCTGGCCCATGACCAACCTCAGAAGGAACCAAGACAGTTTTTACAGAGCAGCATGTCTGTGAATAGCAACAGCAGCACTATGTGTGTTCACTGAAGGCAGGGAGGCTGCACAGGATATCTGTCCAGGGTCAGCCTTTTTGCCCAGTGTCATTCCTTTCATGGTGACGGGCACTGCTATTTGTTTTCTTTTTTTTTTTAAAGATTTTTTTTTTTTTTTTTTTATGTGACAGAGAGACAGCCAGCGAGAGAGGGAACACAGCAGGGGAGTGGGAGAGGAAGAAGCAGGCTCCCAGCGGAGGAGCCCGATGTGGGGCTCGATCCCAGAACGCCGGGATCACGCCCTGAGCTGAAGGCAGACGCTTAACGACTGCGCCACCCAGGCGCCCCTGCTGTTTGTTTTCTATTCAATCTTCCCACAAGAGTAAGATGGCAGTCATGAGGTTATCTCAAGCAGAGCAGAGCATGTTGGTAGCATCGGCCCAAGAACAGGACCAAATGCTCAGAGCATCAGAATCAGAAGAGTTGAGAGAAGTGAAAACATTTTAGAAGTATGTGAGACGATGTGGTGGGTTTGGTTGTTTCCTTCCTTCCTGAGTACCTGTGTGCCACAAGAACCCACATGCCTGTTCCTCAGAAGGCTTATGCTGCTGTGACAGAGGGAGCTTAGGATCTCTATAAAGCAACAAGGGACATCAAAGATCACCAAGGCCTGTCTCGGCAGGTGAGGATATTACTGCCAAGTGACTTGTTCAGGGTCACACAGATTGGGGCATAATTGGAATTTGAACTTGAATTGTTCCACGGAGTTTTTTCAGGTGTTCTTGTTATCTCATCCCTTTAAAGGAAGATACTCTCATTTTCCTTCATGTGTACGTGTGTTTGTACATGTTTGAATTTCCTGTCTCTCTCAATATCTTCCTTATCTTCATCTTCTTGAACCTAAGAAAAAATAAAATTTAAAAAATCATTTTCTGTATTTTGATAGGATTTCTGATCTTGAGTTTATTTTTAATTGGGCCAGAAATTTATGAGATGAAAAACAAAGGAATTCAAGTGAATTGCCTTTTCTTATCATAAGGTAATACAACTTCTCTTTGCTCAACTGGAGGGCACTTTCCAAGGGCACTTTGTAGGGGCACCTGGGTGGCACAGCGGTTAAGCGTCTGCCTTCAGCTCAGGGCGTGATCCTGGCGTTATGGGATCGAGCCTCACATCAGGCTCCTCTGCTGTGAGCCTGCTTCTTCCTCTCCCACTCCCCCTGCTTGTGTTCCCTCTCTCACTGGCTGTCTCTATCTCTGTCGAATAAATAAATAAAATCTTTAAAAAAAAAAAAAGGATATCTCCAAGAGCAGCAAGCAGTGATTCGTACTACTCAATGTCTGCAAGAACCTGCCTCATTATGGGGCTCACCGCAGGTGTCACTTCAATGCAGTTGAAGACAACTTCTCACACTAGAATTATTGATGCGATTCAGGAAAACCAATATGTATTCAATCAACACAATTTTTAAAACACCTATGTGTTGGTCATGTGTGAAGCTACTGCAGAGAAAAAGAGCAATTTAAAATTACAGTTTAAAGAGAGAGCAAACATTTTCCTTTTGTAGAAAGGATATACATTTATAGACATTCTTAATTGGGTTTTGAAACTAGAATTAGCTCCTAAGTCTATATCAGGATCCAAGTTGCTTCTTTAAAGGGACAACCTTATAAGAAATGGTAATGGTAAATTTTCTAGAGATTTGACACCTCGGCATTGTTTGATTGAGTAAAACCATGCCCTCCCCCCCCACAGACACATACACACAAACACATGCCTTTTAAAAATTTCTTTTAAATCCTTTATTTTATTATTTTTTAAAAAACTTTATTTATTAATTTTAGAGAGCAAGCACAAGCAGGAGGGGGAGAGGGAGAGAGAATCCCAAGCAGGCTCGAGCTCAGTACGGAGCCCGACCTTGGTGCTTGACAGGAGGCTCGATCTCATGACCCCAACATCATGAGCTGAGCTGAAACCAAAAGTCAGACGCTCAACCAACTGTGGTACGGAGGCATCATATCATATTTAAATCCTTTAAATGATGTCAAGTTAGTTCTGGAATGAGAATCATCTGAGATTCCTTGAGATAAGTATTAACATAAGGCTAAGAAAAGAAACACTTTTAGGTTCTGCTATTCCGTACTGGTACAGGCTCTGCAAATTCTATCAGATGTAAATGAATTGCCTTTAACTCTAAATAGATACAAAATCCTTTCCAGGACAATGCAAGCATAAAATCACGCTTCCAAGTCAGCACAGTTAAATCATTCTATAAAGACAGCTCTCTCTCCTCTCCTGAGGTCCCTTTTAGTACTGTGTCCCAGCGGTGGTTTCACAGTTCCCGAGGTCCATGAAGCTTCCCGGGCATCTACTCTAATCGCTCATGTACTCGCTTAAGCCTTTCTATTCTTAAAGAATAGCTAGCAATTTTTACAGCATTTTTGTATATGTGTAACTGTTAGCAGAGCTTTTTCTCATCGCTCCATTCTTCAAGCTATACAAACCAATGTATTTTTAAAAAATTTTATTTCTCCTGGGACTTACTGCCTCCATATTAAAGTTATCCTTAGGACTCTATCTAAGCTGTCCTTATGACACTTGCATTTCAATTCAGTCTCCATCTTGCAAGGCCCTAAGTAGGACCCCATCCTCTCACCAAAGCAAGAATGATACTCCATCTGGTGGGAGGTGAACTTACAGTCCCTGAACATCAGCTCCTAGTTTCACGTAGCAGCGGCAGATTTGTTCGTTTGTGATATTCTGTCAGCTGCACCCTTCATGATTTATTTCTTTAAATTACTTGTGCAAATTTCCCCCTTCCCAGTAGCTGCTTCTCAGAGAAAGTATCTAATAAAAATTTTAATATCTTCTGGTCATCGTCACAAAATCTTGTTTGTTTTCTTAATCTTCTTTCTGATGCTTGATGGAGAGAGTTCTTCAGTAGGATTTTGAAGACAGGGATTACCACACCATCACTGCTTTATAGTAGCAATGTCAGGGCAAAGGGTATTATAAAGCTCTTATCTTCACCAGCAGCTCATCCCCCACTTTGAGGGGAGCAGGGGTGTGAGGGGCAGGGGGAGGTTTGGAAAGTTATAGTTTTGCAAAGACAAAATACCACGCAAAGACGACAGTACGAGCCTCATCTTCCTGTCAGATTGCTGCCCTCAGCATCTCCCGTACTGAATTCTAGAGCTAACATTGAATACCAGTCATGTTATTGGTTAAGATCAGTCTGGTTTTACAAAAACGTGGGCCCGAAAAACCTGTCTTGAGACCACGATTTGTCCATGTTCTGAGATATTTAAATGTAAAATATGAATGTTTCTTCTCTTTGATGCGTATGAGATGGGAGATACTCTTTTCTGCCACTTGAGAGCTGAAGAGAGCTTGTAAACCTGCTCCCTTTTACTCAATTCAAAGTTCGTGTTCTGGAAGTATTTTAACTTTATATAACCTCTTCTTGCTGAGAATTTATTACAGTGTTTTTGTTTGTTTTTGTGCATCCCCCTGCAGCCTGTCACATACTGGAATGCCGCAGCGGGATGGCCCAAGATGTCATAAGCACCATAGGGCAGGCTTTTGAACTCCGGTTTAAACAGTATTTGAAAAATCCTTCTTTGAATACTTCTTGTGAAAGGTCAGCCAAGCATTCTCTAATTATTTGACTTACTGTATTTATTTTGTTTTATTTTAAAATGAATTTTCAAACTAACAAAATGAGTCATTTCTTTTCTTACAAATAGGCAGTTTCAGTACAAACGCGTAATGGCATTTTCTACTTTTCTTCCATTTATATTTGTCCAGATATTTCTTCTTGCTTTGTATCAAAATTAAAGGAGACGCTCAAAGTAAGAAAGGGTATGCCCCGTTTTTCTGCTATCATACAGAGCTATGAATTAAGTAGTATCAAAATAACAGACATGAATACATTTCTCAGAATTGTTTCAGTCCCAGATCCCTTGCATACTACTAAAAAAAAAAAAAATCAAGAATGAAGAGCAAAATACTAAGAATTAAATGTCTATAGCAGGAATTAGTTTGCTGGTTTGCAATGTGAATAGAGGCGCTCCAGCTAACGTGTGGGAGGGCTGGAAGGTGATGCGACCCAAGGATCAGGTTGTTCCATCTGAGGCATGGAGAGTCCGTAAGGAGAGCTGAGCCCTTCAGGCCTGACAGACTCTAGCATGTATGGAGTGCAGTGAGGCCTCTGGCTTGTAGAATTCACAGCCGAGAGACAAAACCCACTCTTGGCCACTTTTAAATGCACTCCTCTCCCAATTAGTTATTTTGTGTATCAGCAAACACTGGGTTTGGAGATCTCCTTTTATAAGGTGTTCTGGAATAGCAAAGGAGGGGGGGTTACTAGGAGGCCTCGATGTTGAATTTTTCCCAGGATCACACTTACATCTTAGTGCTATCATTTTGTTGACATGTAATGAACCCAACAAAATTGTGTGGGTTGTTAGTGGAATCAGTTCAATTCAAAAGGACTTGATTTATTCTTTTTCAAAGGAAACTTTTACTAATTCCAATTTGGAAGAAAAGCTGTTTGGTTTTTTTTTTGTGTGTGTGTGTGTGTCCTGTTTCAATTTTTAAAACAATGCATGTTTACATAAATCTACCCACTTGCCACATATGGTTCTAATATTTCTTTATGAATCCCGTATACTCCTCCAGATTTGTGCAGACAAGATAGCTGGCCAGAGCTCTTATTTTTTTCATCTTGGTTTAATAAACTGGATCAGGCCCTCTGCCCAATATGTAATTTTTTTTTTAGCAAAACATTTCCTAAATGGTACAGTCAAAGCGTGCTGAAGATACTCAGGAAAACTTTATTTTTATACCCTCCTGGCAAAAATAACTTACATTCAGAGAGTTCATATGCATGTATATGGATGTGTGTGTGTGTGTTTCTTAATCATTGGGAGGAGACACAAAAGCATCACCCTTGGCACTTTTTGTTGGCTCAGCCTACTTTAATTGTCTATGGAAAGCTAAGCAACTCAACCATCTGGTTGCTTCCATCCAGATGTTTGACATCATTTAAGAGCAGCTATAAACTTAAAACATGACTGCGAAGTTTTGCAGGATGGTTTGCATGGTTCTGATCCCTCTGCCTCCCCTGCAGCATCTGAATTCCCGCCAAGCCTCTTGGGGATTCTTTTTTCCCTTACAGTGAGGAGATGCCCGTTGATGGTCCCACTGAGGAAAGAGAAGACCACGAGTACTACAACGAAATCCCCGGGAAGCAGCCACCAACAGGTGGTGTTTCTGACGTGCGGATCAAAGTCCAAGCCACAGAGCAAATGGCTTACTGCCCCATACGGTGTGAGAAGTTGTGCTATTTGGTAAGTGAGGTTTTATTGTTACCGGAACTTAGCGATGTGATTCTGTCCTTGCCTCTAGAGAGTTTGAGAGTTTCCAAGTGCTAGTTTAGAGAAAGAATCTTCTCCCTCGATACAGAGCCAGAGAATGAATCACTGTTGGAGCCTACACTAGATCATTTTTACTCCGAATCCCTGACCTCGGCTACGTGGATGACTTCACATCTCCTTCTCTGGGAGGACCAGGGCGGGCCAACATGTGACGCTCAACATCACCCTTCCCATCTCCAGTCGTTCTGTGTTCTTGCTGCTTGTCCGTAGCTGCCTCCACAGGCAATCCTGCCCCTGAGCTCCTGATCCCATCCCCTCCTTCCAACGCTCTGCCTTGGTTCTGTCCATCAACCCCTGTCTCGATCTTATTTTCTCTTTGTCTACCAGTTATCTCTCTTCCGTCTGCAAATTTGGACTCCTCCGACCAACTCATAATGTCTCACCTCATTCTCATCTTCCTTTTACCCACAACCTTCTAGAAAACGTTGTCTCTGTCCCAGTTTTCACAGCAGCACTACATTTCTAAGATCTGAATTCTGCTTGACAACTTGATAGGAATGACCTTTACAGTGGTCACTGGTGGTGTTTTGGTCACCGATGGTTTAATTGCTAATTAAATTTTCTTCTCCAATATTCTGAATCTGTCTACAAAATTTGGTACCTGTAGGCTGCCTCTTCCTTTTTTTTTTTAGACCTCTTCTGTTATCTTCTAAAGCAGTTCTGTTGTCTCATTCTTATCCCTCACCTCTAGTTGCTGCTTTTTTTCATTTTTTCATGTTTTCCAATATTTTATGAATGTTTTCAAACATACGGAAAAACTGAAAGAATTATACAGTGAACACTCATACACTCACCATCTAGAGTCTACAATTTTTTTTTAAGATTTTATTTATTTATTTGACAGAGAGAGACAGGCAGCGAGAGAGGGAACACAAGCAGGGGGAGTGGGAGAGGAAGAAGCAGGCTCCCAGCAGAGGAGCCCGATGCGGGGCTCGATCCCAGGGCTCCGGGATCACGCCCTGAGCCAAAGGCAGACGCTTAATGACTGAGCCACCCAGGTGCCCCTTGAGTCTACAATTAACTAAAATTAACATTTCACTAGATTTGCCCTGTCATCTTATGTAGCTGTCTATCATCCATCAACACATCTTATTTTTGGTATATTTCAAAGTAAGTTACATTTTCTTTTTTTTTTTTTTAGTATCTTTTTTTAAATTTAAATTTTGTTAGTTAACATATAGTGCAATATTGGTTTCTGGACTAGAATTCAGTGATCCATCACTTACATATAACACCCAGTGCTCATCACGACAAGCGCCCTCCTTAACACCCAGCACCCATCTAGCCCATCCCCCCCACCTCCCTCCATCAACCTTCAGTATGTTCTCTGCCATTAGAAGTCATTTATGGCTTATTTTCCTCTTTTCTTCCTCCCCCGCTACCTTCCCATATGCTCATCTGATTTCTTTCTTAAATTCCACACGTAAGTGAGATCATATGGTATTTGTCTTTCTCTGACTGACTTATTTCACTTGGCATCATACACTCTAGCTCCATCCACATCATTGCAAATGGGAAGATTTCATTCTTTTTGATGGCTGAGTAATATTCCATTGTGTGCACGTGTGCCACATCTTCTTTATCCATTCTATCAGACGGTGAACATTTGGGCTTTCTCTATAGTTTGGCTATTGTTGATAATGCTGCTATAACATCTTCTCTTTTTATACCTTATTTTCTTCCACTTCCTCCCCTGCAAATTAAGCCTCTGCCCTTACCACCCTCTCTCTGTCTTTGGTCTTGCCCTCGGTTTCTCCTCTGGCATGCCATCTGTGTACACACTCCTCCAGCTTCTCTGTTTTCAGCCATTACCTATCTCTCCAGTTATAATGCCATAAGCATTACATTGCTTGTGTTAAGAGTGAACTCACCATTTTCTCCTTGACTCCAGACCAGATTCCTCTACTGATTTACTCATGTTTATTAATGACACTTCAATTCTTTCATTAATCTGCAGTCTTTTGTTTTTCTCACACTTTGGGCTCCATATCAACTCAGTCTTCAGGACCTAGGGTTCTACCATGAAATCTTTTGAATCTACCCAATCTCCCCCATTCCTATTGCACCTTTCTAAATTCTGGTCTTCACTTGCCCAGGTAATTCTGAAAACCCCTTCCTTGTCCCCAATTTCATTCCCCCAAACCCTTCTGCGTGGTTCTGCCAGATTAATCTTTCTGAAGGATAGATATGGCCCTTCTCAAAGGCATCAGTGATCTCCTTCCATTATTGAAGACATCTATCTGTCTATCTATCTATCTGTCTATGGGATTACTGCAACCCTTTGGTGGATGGGTTTTCAAGGATGAAAAGTGAGCCTGGCATGAACCTGAGTAGAGTAGGGCTCCAGTCTGTCACTGTTAGATAGAGGTTTGCTAAATACTGAGTGCTTATACACGTGTCCTGGAAAGCACACTTTCTGGCTGAGACTCGGATTGAGTCTTGGAATGGGACCTCTCAAGCAAAAGCAGTAGCCCTCAGGATATAGGCCTTATGTTGGCAGCCTTTATGACTCCCCACTTCAGACCCACCTCTGCAGCCCCCAAGGAATGCACCATCATAGGAGTCTATGCTCACTACCCCAAATCTCAGTTTCCTGTCAGACACTTCCTGTGTCAGAAAGTGAAGTTGTCTGCTGTAGTCTCCTGGGAGCATTACTAGTGCTGTTTGTTCTGTTTGTTTTTTGAAAGTATGACTGTATACTGCGTTTGTAAATGTTTCACAATTTGTTGTTTGTGTAGCCTGGGAACTCCAAGTGCAGCAGCGTGTACGAGAACTGTTTAGAACAAAACCGGGCAATAGGTAGGTACAATTGTCCTTCCCCATCTGCCACTCTCCTTATTCCTTGCAAGTTACATGGTTGTGTGTGGCCCTGGCTCTTAAATACTTCATGGGGAAGGCAGGTGTATATAACCAAACACATAATGCTTCGGCTGCAGGCTTCCCACGTTCTGAGAGGCCCGGAATGCCATATGTGCGTCACTTGGAAGGTTCATGGTTTTGCCTCGAGTTTGTGTGCGCTACCACACCATCATTCTACTTTAGGGGGTCTTACACTGCTTTCACATCATGCAAAGTCTACCTGGAAAGCTGCTTTCTCTGCTTAAAACTCAAGGGAGTTCCACTTCAAAGAGTATCAGACATTAAGCTAATGTGAGAATTGATGCATGTCAAATCCATTAGGATTAGGATGAAATCTTTAAGCAGAAAACAAAAAGAAATCTGAAATGTGAGAGTCCCAATTAGGGGCCCATGTACCCCACACTTCCCAGGGCATTAAGTGTCTTATTACTGCACGTGATAATTGATGTTGGGCACAACTTTTCCACACCACAGATGTACAATGTCAACCATCAGATTGGAAATATGTTTTCATAAGATTATACTGCTAGTTAGTCATTTAGTTCTTATAAACCATTGAAAGTACTTATTTCTTTGGGAAGCAAAGTTTTGCAGCATGAGAGCAGGAGAGAACTGGATGGTATAAATAATATGGTGGAAGATAAAGTTGGATAACCACACTTAGGGACTCAAACTAAATTAGCAGGAACTTGCCACCTAGAAGGGAGTCACTTCTAAGGATGCTTTTATACTTCTTATGAAATTATGCCAATGTAATCTATTAATTATTTTATTATTATTATTATTATTATTATTTTGAGAGAGAGAGAGAAAGAGAGTGGAGGGGTGGGTTCAGAGGGAGAGGGAGAGAGAGAATCCCAAGCAGGCTCTGCCCAGCATGGAGCCCGATGTGGGGCTTGATTTCACAACCCTGAGATCATGACCTGAGCTGAAATCAAGAGTCAGACGCTTAACTGAGTGAGCCACCCAAGCACCCCTAATTTTATTATTTCTTATATGCGGAGGGATACATGAAAATTTATCATTTTAGGTACAGCTATGATTTCTACCTTCCTCTACTGTGCAAAAATCATAAGAGTAGTGAGCGAAGACAGTATTGTTAATTCTCTAAAAATATGGTTCTTTTTGATAGATATTAAAATTCCATGCCATTCTTTAAAGTTATTTACAATTTTAACCTAACTTTTAATAATATGACTAAAACAAATTAAATTAATGGTAAGTATAAATGTCTTTTTACAACTATGCTCTCTCCCTCCTTTCCCTTACTCGGAAACCCCTAACCTAAGGGTTTAATAGTCGGGAACATATCACATCTGTCCTGTAATATTATAATAATTTCCTGCCTGTGCTAAATCTCACTTGGAAATATGTCCATATCCCGTTTCATCTCATTCTATATATTCTTCATTTATACAACATTTCACTCAGTGGCTATTTATGAGGACCTCTTATGGGTCTGGTACTATGCAAGGTGGTAGGAATGGAATCACAACCAGTACTCATGTTGTTTGCCCTTTAAGCAGGAAGACACACCTTAAGCAAAGGCTTGCAAATAGGATGAATGTTTCAAAGCCCAGCATGTTATGGGAACAAATAATAGGGAAACCTAACTTAATCTGAGGGGCTACAGAGGATCTCCCTAAACTTTCTACAAGCAAACAACCAAACCAGGACCTGAGGGATGAGTGGGAATTATCCAGGCACAGAGAAAAAAATGGGGAAGGAGGGGCAAGAGAGGGAGAGAGAGAGAAAAGTATAAATGGGAATGAGAATTCCTTGTGTGCTGGGACCACTTCCTAGACCACTGCACAGAGAAAGGATGGGGAGAGAGAGTCCTGGACCTAGGATAGAGTCCTAAGGAACTCCAAAATTTTTGGTCCTATACAAATACCTCCCTTCCCGGCTCATCCTCCTGGTCTCCATTAAACGGTCATCATGGCACATCCTCCTGTCCTCAGTCACCTGGCTTCTGAAGGGAAGTCACTGAAGGAAAACCCTCAACACTCCTAGAATGATGTAACATATGCTAAGTCACAGCACTTCCATTGGAGAAAAGGGGCGTGGTCTCCTTTTTTTCCATCAAGAACCCCAAAACATACATTTATGAAGGAACTAATGGATATAGAGGTACTGTCT
Organism: Ursus americanus; assembly: GCF_024610735.1. Taxonomy (NCBI): domain Eukaryota; kingdom Metazoa; phylum Chordata; class Mammalia; order Carnivora; family Ursidae; genus Ursus; species Ursus americanus. Next base: position 4,851,349 of record NC_142162.1, on the reverse strand, counting down.
CAATCTTATTCAAGATATTTCTTTTTGTAAGTGTAACCTTGTCACAGAATCCAATTTATTGTTTCTGTTTATCTTGGTTTTATTTCTCCTTCAAACCCAACAAACAATGTAACCCCTTATTCTTTCATGGTTTATATGTGCCTTAAGCCAATATAATCAGATCCAAGCTTGTTGAACAGACTTTATTTGGAGCCTGGGATATACTTTTCCAGAATTAGTTAATTCCAGAATTAATTTTAGCCATGATGGCTATCTCCTAGACAAGTGCACCATGTTTTTCTATTCTGGTTTGCCTGTAGTAGAGCTTAAATGTATATTTTGGAATGACAAATACGATAGAAGATTCTCTTGCAAGTGCCTATTCTCCAGTTGCACTCCAGCTGTAGGATAGTCGGGAACCAGTACAGAGCTACCTTCCTTGTGGTGGCCTTGAGGTAACAGTTCATAACTGGGAACCTTTCAGAATCTTGGGGAGGTGAGAGATGGTGTTTGCAGTTTGGAAAAAGTCCTCCAGCTGGATACTTTCTTCCCCTGAAAATCACAGAGCTACGACATTGTTCCCTTAGAAGAGCGGGTTCAAAGTCCCAGCGAGGAGCCAGAATGCTAGGAAACTGTCTCTCTAGATCTCAGCCACTAAAGCCATAGAGGGATAGAAGAACTCAACACCTGCCCAGAGGCCACAACAATTAAGGCCACTCCTATTGTGGTAGGAAGGACTTCACTACTATGGTATCCATTCATTCACAGACACCCAGAAATCAGGTGTTCCTAGCTTGGGGCCTGCCTGTGACTACTTGGGCATATGTTTAAAAGCTGTTCTGAAATTCTTGACCAGTGAGGAAATTAATAGCAGTTGCCAGAATAGCAAATACATATTTTTTATAGCTCTTCCTAGAGATTTATACATAAGCATTTGAGAGACACCTATACAAATATTTTCAATAAGGTTTGGCTTTTTTCTTCCCAAGACATTTATTTATTCAAATACTGACTTAAAACTTGCATTTCAGTAAATTATAAATACTGCAGTAGGCTTCTGGTTGTTGAAGAAGTTAATTATATTTATCACCAGACTTCTAAAAGATACCTATCCCCTACCATTAAGTTCCCTTATGGAAAAAATTAATTAGCAAAACAGAATAATGTTTTCCTGACCTTCAAGTTAAAATGGAAATAAGATACTTTGAATCAAAAAGACATTAAATTCCCACAAACCATAAAGGTTTGTGCTTAAAAGCTTTGGAACTTAAAGTATATACACTGTGTACAGGATGTATTTGTTTTTCACCACCAAGCTTCTCTGTGGCAGGTTGGGTAGGTTCTTGGCAAAAAGAAATTTTGGAATGCATAATGGCTGGCATAGGTGTTAAGCTCTTGTTCAGCCACACACTTGACCCAAGAAGGATTTTAAATTTGGGTATAGAGTGAAATATATATGTATATTAACTCTTATATATATGTGTGTGTGTGTATGTGTATTGTCATATATATATATATATATATATATATATATATATTTATTTATTTTAAAGCAACATTGCTGAGTTAAATATAATAGTGCAGCTGGAGAAAAGCAATAGTCATTTTCGAGAGAGACTGGGTACAGACATTAATGCTTTTGTGTAATCCTATGGGATGGTAAACCTGATGTGGTCAGCTCATGCCATACTCTGTAAGGGGCAGATGAGTCAGTGCCCCGTGCGAAAGGTTGACTCAGAACATAGTGGGGTCAAATATGCTGAGAAAGGAAGACCGGGTGGACATTTAGCATCTGTTCATTCAGTTAACAAACATTTTTCTTTTGAGCACCTGCTTCATACCAGGCATTGACGATGCAGAAGTTACACAGATAAATGGGGTCTAGTCTCTTCTTAAGGACTTGAGGAATTTGTAGTCTCAAGGGGAAGACTGACAGACAACTAAACAGATACCTACATGAGGTTAGGAGTGGCACCTGACCCAGCCTGGGGGAGGGAAGGACTAAGGGGGAGGCTTCTTGAGGGAGATGGATTCAGAACAGAATCTTTAAGGACAAATAGGGATTAGGTACAGAAAGGGGTGGCAGGAGATAAGAACTGTGTGCAGAGCCCCAGCATCAATGAATAAATCGGTAACTGAGCACATATTAACTATTAAGCAGGCATTATTCTCAGTGAGAGTCTCACCCACATTCTTTGATTTAATCCTCACAGCCGTATTTTGAGCTAGGCCTCCCATTTTACAGATATGAAAACTGACACTTAGAGACATTAAGTAAGTTGCCCCAGGCTACACCAACAGTAAGAAGTATCACAGGGATTTGAACTAAGGTCCATGTCAGTTTAGAAGCAGACCTCTTACAAACACTTTTGATCATAGTCTCCTTTCAGTAAATTTTTATGAGCAGACCCTCCTAAATAAATGATAATTCAATCACATATAAATTATATATACATATGCTAATGTGTTATGCATGTATTATAACATATATACAAAAATAGAAAATTTCAAAGGTGGAGTTAATGATAATAAAGACATTTAAAAATGCCTTGCTGACATTAATAGAAAATTATGTTAATATGTTAAAATTATGCTAATATGTTATGCATGTATTATAACACACACACAAAATAGACAATTTCAAAGTTAGAGTTAATGATAATAAAGACATTTAAAAAATGTCTTGCTAATTATAGTGGCTGAATACTATCATTAGATAATATCTCTATATCTTAAGATAATATCTAAATGTATATTAGAATGTACATTAGAGCATTTACTGACAGAGAAAATAGACATAAATCCACATTTCAAATCTTGATCATTTTAACTTTTGGGAGGCCAGAGTTCTGATCTAATTAGATCAGTCTTGTTTATAAGCTCATAATGCAGCTGAGGAAGAGTTTGTAACAAAAGAATGATCTTTAATCTTTGATTTATTTGCAGTGATCTTTTAGCCACTTATCCATTTACGAAAGTTAGTTTAGTTTAAACTAGATAATATAATTCATAAATCCTTGTAACCAAGCAAATGGAGACTGTCACATGTTGGAAAATGCAACAAAGTAATGAGGTGCCCTGACCACCCCTCCTTCTTTAGAAATCCCACTCCTCCCTCCGGATATCCCACATACGGAGTATGACGTGAGACAGCATGATGTGTAACAGCTGGCAGACCAAGAGAAAAGGAGCAGGTAGTAAGGCTGTAGCCTTCTGACTGGGCTTCCCCCATTTGGTGTACCCTTGGGTTTCCATATTTTATATTATAAGAATTATAGCACTATTCATCATGATGTGAAATCCAATGTAAAGTTGGTCCTTTCGGGGTCACATTGAAGGGGTTTAATGATGGAAACAATGAAAGGACTGATATTTTATGGTAACACAATGGAATGTCACTGTCACCACTTCAGGTCAGCCTCGTGGGAATCTTGTAGCACATATGGGTAAAAATATAAATGTACTTGTTTAAACAGAAAAACAAAAATATTCTGTCCTGGCATTCTGAGGACAGAACCATCTGGATGGTACAATACTTCTGCCATCGGGTACTGAAATATGGTGTAGCAGCCATTCATTCAGTAACTACTTGTTGGCATATTATGTGCCGGGCATATGCTAGGAGGGAAGGTTCCCTACCTTCCTGGAACATGCAGTCTAGATGCAGTATGGGCATTAAACAAAATGACATAAGAGAATTAATTACTCTTGTGATATGGGCTCCAAAGGTGAAGAACAAACGTCTAGGAAAGCAGAGAGACTTAGTGTAGTCTGAGAAGGTCAGAGAAGGCTCTGTCGAGAAAAGAGATATTTAACTGACACCTGAAGAGTGAGGGTCATGGAGAAGGGGCTGGAAGAGCTTGTCAATCAGAGAAGATGGCCTTATGGTGGAGATTATCCTTCAAGAAGGTCGTGACTGAAAGGCACGGGGCAGGGAGGGGGAAGGAAGCTGTGTAGGTGGGACCAGGGCTTGCTTGGGGCTTGTCAAAGAGTTTGAGCTTTACCCAAAGAGCAATGGGAGGCAGTTAAGGGGTTTTTCAACCACTGAAAAATATGATCAGATTTCAGTAAAAAGATCATTTTGGCCACAGTGTATAGAATAGAATGGAAGAGGAGGGAACAGAGTAAGAGGGAAAGAGGAGATAACTTGAGGGGTGAGTTCTTTCCATCAAATACCAGAATAAACAGCAACAGTTGGTTTGAGGCTGAGCTTGGCAAAACAAAACTTTGGGCATAGAGAGAAGACACCTTTCCATTCTTAATAATATAAGTAATGAGGTTTTTGAAAAGCAGTCTGGGGCGCCTGAGTGGCTCAGTCAGTTTGGCATCCAAGTCTTGATTTTGGCTCAGGTCATGATCTCAGGGTCATGAGATTGAGCCCCACATTGGGCTTCACGCTGCATGTGGAGCCTGCTTAAGAGTCTCTCCCTCTGCCCCTCCCCCGACCCCCCAGTTGTGTGCACATGCTCCCTCTCTAAAAACAAAAAAGGTGGGGCACCTGGGTGGCTCAGTGGGTTAAGCGTCCAACTCTTGGTTTCAGCTCAGGTCATGATCTCAGGGTCGAGGGATTGAGCCCTGCATTGGGCTCTGTGCTCAGCGCAGAGTCCACTTGTCCCTCTCCCTCTGTTCCTCCCCCCATTCACATGCGTGCTCTCTCTCTCTCTCATACATACGTACGTATATACATACATACATACATAAAATCTTTTTAAAAAGGCAGTTTAAATAATAGATATTCAAGTTCTGTGTGGCATATGTGTTTGCCTGGTTCGTGGCCCACGGCCCTGAGCAGTGTTAAGTGCGGCTTTGTGCTGTTTGCAAGACAGTGGGCTCTCTTTTTTTCTCTGGCTATTCCTCTCTCAGGTCTTCCTGGTTTGTTTCGTGTCTGGTGTGGAAACAGTGGGTCAGCTGAGGGACCGGCAGGGAGGGTCTGGGAGGCTAAGGAGAGGGTAGTTTCCCTCAAAGCCTGTTGCTTAACTTGTTCTTACAGGTCAAATCTAGAAGTCAGTATTCAAATCTGTGTAGGATGGGGGTGGCTTTTCCCTTCCTATCAGTTCTAGACTCAAACATGGTTTCCTTATTGTTTACAAAGTAAAAACATGATACGTGATCATGAGCTAATCGCTACAGGTAATGCACCGGAAAGAGGAGTGCAGTCCCATCGAGATGCCTCATTAATGAAGCACGCCTGTCGAGTGGATTTCTTCAATGACCCCTGCTACATAAATACACAGGCTCTTCAGAGTACACTTGGCTCTGCCCCAGATCAAAGCTCAGCTCACCCCCCGGGGAGCCCGTGGCACCGTGAAAGTAAGTAGCTGCCCACCGTCTGTATTAGCTCCTGGGGCTGCTGTAACAAGTTGCCACAACCTGGGTGTCGTAAGGCAACAGAAATTTATTCTCTCACAGTTCTGGAGGAGGATCCATTGCACGCCTCTCTCCTAGCTTCTGGTGACTGTTGGCAATTCTTGGTGCTCTTGGCTCGTAGACACATCAGTCTCTGCCTCAGGCTTCACATGGCCTTCACCTCTGTGTCTCAAACCTCTCTCTCCTGTGTCTTCTAAGGCAATTCCTTTCTCTTCTAAGTTGGCCTAAATCCAGGAAGATCTCATTCTGAGATCCTTAATTACACTTGCAAAGACCCTTTTTTTCAAATGAAGCTGCATTCACAGGGACTAGGGATCAGGACTTGAACATATCATTTTGGGGGCCACTGTTCAACTCGCTACATTGTCTCTCATTTTCAGGAAGGCTATTTCATTGGTTTCATTTTCAGGGAACAAAAAGGATTCTTTCTTACCTCAGTCTTATACACAGTTAATTGTGGAGATGTTATGGATTTCAAGGTTTTCGGACTTTGATTTTGAATAATCTTTTCAGATACTTTAATGGCTCCCAACTTTTGATTTCTGTTGTGTGCTTTTGCTGAAGGAAGGACTGTCAAAGCCAGGAGATAATTTTGAATTTGTTGGCATGCATGAGGAACAATGACCATTATTTGGCTCTGCTTAGTGATGGTTTTAATTTTACTCATTTCAAAACTCCTTGGTAAGTCATCTATACAGTACTAAAATAAGATGGCTCCTTTCTTCAGCCGTATACTGTGAGTAAAAGACAGTAAGACAAACACCATTTTCCTGTTAAATTGCTTCCAAGGGTAAATACATAAGCAAGAACAAAACAAAACAAAAGCCTACAATCAATTAAAAAATAGTAAACCAAAAAATGCTATTTATAAAATATTAAAGTCTGTTGGGTTCAAATTTGGGTGAGCCAAATTCGGGTCACTCCAAAGACGGAGAGCCAATCATTCAGAAAGTCCTTTTGCTAGCTGAGGAAGTCTCTCCAGACAATTTTCCAAGCTGGTGTGAGTAATGACAAGATGAAATTTTGGAGGGGATTTTGCTGAGCCTGGGCTTCACCAGACCACCTTAACTCCTACACTAAGAAACAAAGGTCCTCATTGCCAGCCACGTGACAAGCGAGCCATCTTCTTGCCAGCTTTCTAAGATCAGCCTTGGCACGCTAACAACCCGGTTGGATTCTCTGGAAGCAAACACTGAGATGGGGCTTTGGCATGCGGGGTGTTTATTGTGACCACTATTAGGAGGGGAGGGGGGAGAAGTAGGCTTGGGCAGAGGGAGAAGCAGTCCTGACAGAGCCTCAGCCAAATCTACTGAGAGTATGTGGGGCCCATCGGAGTTCTCCCACATTGGGCCCAAAGGGCTGGGCCTTTTATCCCACCTGTCTCAGCCTTTAGGTATAGGTCTTGTGAGGGAGGGCAAGTGTTTGGGCAAGGCAGCTCTGTGCAGGTGAGGCAGACCCTGAAGGGGCAGTCAGCTGCAGGCTGGCTGACGACATCTGGGGCACTTGGTCCTTCATCGAAGAGTTATCTGGGTAGTGCGTCTCCCACAGAGGGTGTCTTGTGTCATGGATGATGGGATATGCCGTCAATTTGTATTTTTGCAGGGAACTTAACTGTTCAGTGTACAGTGACTAGTGTGGATAAGGCAATATTTGTTCAAGGGACAGTTTTTTTTTTAGATTTTTTATTTATTTATTTGACAGAGATAGAGACAGCCAGCGAGAGAGGGAACACAAGCAGGGGGAGTGGGAGAGGAAGAAGCAGGCTCATAGCAGAGGAGCCTGATGTGGGGCTCGATCCCAGAACACCGGGATCGCGCCCTGAGCTGAAGGCAGACACTTAACAACTGCGCCACCCAGGCGCCCCCAAGGGACAGTTTTTTGAAAAAAGTTTCTGGACCTCATGTATTAATAGTAACTTGCTAAGAATATATACTTGATAGCTTCCATTTTATGGACTTTTCAAAGCAATAATATATTATTAGAAAACTCATTTAGCGGCTGGCCCCAATGAGGTGATCTGGGATATTCACTGATTCATAGCTATAGTTCCTTTATAAAACCTCTCATGTTAAAAATCTTTATAACTCAGGATATGGAAACAACCTATGTATCCATCAATAGACGGATAGATAAGGAAGATATGGGGTGAGAGAGAGAGAGAGAGAGAGAGAGAGAGTGTGTGTGTGTGTGTGTGTGTGTGTGTAATGGAATATTGCACAGCTATGAAAAAGAATGGGGTTGAGCCATTTGCAAAAACATGGATGGATCTTGAGAGTATTATGCTTAGTCAGAAATAAGTCAGACCGAGAAAGACAAATGCTGTATGATTTCACTCATATGTGAAATCTAAAAAGAAAGCAAATGAATAAACAAACAAGAAACAGAGTCAGACCTATAAATACATGGGAAAAAACTGATGGTTGCCAGAGGGGAAGAGGGCTGAGGGGATGGGCAAAATGGGTGGAGGACAGCGGGAGATACAGGCCTCCACTTATGGAAAGAATATGTCATGGGAGTAAAAGGCATAGCATGGGGGGAATATCTGTATAATTTTAGCAAAGAAACTTTGCCTTTTGCCATAGACAATTCAAGGTAAAAATCAATCTATAATAGCATTCCTGTCATTAGCTGAAAGTAAATAAGGCCAGTTTTGTCCCAAATTGTACTGTCAAAATGCGTTTTCACTGATTACAGCCTTCTTTTTTCATCCTTTTGCTTCTCCCTGTATTGGTGGCAACGTGTTTAATAATTTAGTCTTCTGGTACTTTTTCACTCTACTTCCTACTAGCTTTAATGTACCATAGCCCTCCTGGGCTTCTTGCTACCATTGCTCTCTCCAAAAAAATTAATTCCAACTCCAAAAGTATAAATAGTATTGATTCAATAAAAATGAAGTAAGATGGAGTAGGGATAACTTTATACACGCTTTTCTGCAAAATGTCTTAAATACGCTTTTTAACCTTTTCTCCTTGATGTTTCCTTCTATTTGTTTCCTTACTTCCTCAAACATCCTCAGTAGCTTCTTTAGACCTACTTAGCCTCCCTTTTCCAGACAAAAGCTTACTGATTAGTTCAGTAAAACAAAACAAAGACAGATCTAGAGACAGGTACCTAGTATCTCTCGAACATGCCTCCCGGGCTCCTCAGTCCATCCTGTTACACCATCAATGTAGGAGCAGCTCGACACAATCTTTATTTTTATCAAACGTGGCAGGAGGAAATTACTAATATGGATACAATCTAATTTTTGTGTTAATTAATTGTTTCAGTATAAGCAGTCATAACAAAGAATCCTCCCCCCAATATAATAGTGTAAAAAAGACTGAAGTTTACCTAGTAGCCCACAGATTGGTGGTACAGGACTGGTAGGAATGCTTTGCCATTCTCAACACCTGGCTTCGATCTCTGGTCTAAGGTGTTCCATCTCTGGTCTAAGAGTTTCAGTATGATCTGAGATCTTTAATCTGATCTAAGGTCTTTGATCTCTGCTCTGTGAGCTTGGGCTCTCACTATCACAGGAGTGTTCAGCCAGTAGGAAGAGAAAAAGGCGAAAAGAGTGTGCACATATTCCTTGAAAACACATGACCCAGAAGTGGCAGGCATCATTTCTTTGCACCTGCCATTGGCACAGCTTGGACATGTGGTCATACCTAACTTCAAAGGAGCTAGAATAGTTGTTCTGGCTGGGTGGCCATGTGCCCAGCTAAAACTTAGGAACCTATAACGTCATGCAAGGGAGAACAGATATCGGTGCACAACTAAACTGCCTGCCGCAAATATCCATGAGCTGTTCTTTTCACATAAAATGTATTTGCCCTCTCCCAAAGGGAGACCTTGCAAATATCTCATACAATTAGAGCATCCAGCTTAAAGCCCATGACATCTGTATCATGTGAAGTCCTCTCAATCAAGATTGGATGGGGATCCTTATTATTTGCCAAGTTGTCTGTCCCCTCCCACACCCAAAATTAGTGCTGAAAAGAGGGATAAGATAACCACAATAAAAGACCTATATTTACGAAAGGGAAGCACGCAAGACACACAGGGGTCCCTGGTACATAGCAATTACCAAATCCTGTCAGGCAGTAATTGTGAAGACTCCCTGAGCTGGCGGTGGAGAAAATGATTTGCTTGGACTCTGGTTCAGCTTTATGAGAGGAATCTCCTAGTTCGTTTTTATCTGTGGGCCTGGACTGTGTCCTCTGGGTTGTTCCGCCATTATGCCCCGTGTACACATGTAAAGGTGATGTTGGAGAAAGTGCCTTTCTCAGGGGCATCACCACTTTTGCAGCCTATTTTCTGTGGTGTGGGCTTGATAAATTGGAGTTTGCTTTAGAAGCCAGAAAGGCACAGACAAGGAGGGATTGTGATTCATTGGCAATGTAATTTCTTTAAAAACTTAGTAGGATTCTGCTTTATTTGCTTAGAGTCAGTTCCTCATGAAATTTCCCACAGTGTTCCTTTATTATCCTCCTATTGCCTGAAGGATGCCTTCTCTCTTTCCTGTTATTGGTAATTTATGTGTTCTCTCTTCTTGATCAGTGTTCTTTGAGATTTTATTAATTTAATTGATCTTTCTAAAGGACCCGGGTTTTGGTTTCATTTTCTCTATTGTCTATTTTCTGTTTCATTGATTTTCTTTTTTTTTTCTTTTTTATGCTCTCCTACTCTCAATTAAATTTTCTCTTATTTATCTGGCTTATACTATATTTTCTTCTATTGGCTTTATAGTTTTATTTCCATAATAAAATATTTACCTCACATGAACTTTATATTTTCTATGAGGTAGGGGGTCTAACTTCATTTTACGTATGTAAGTTATCCAGCTTTGTAATCACCATTGACTAAATAATTTCCTCTTTCTCTAATGTCACCCTCCATTAGACTAGATTCTTTCTATGTATGTGAATCTGTTTCTGGGCCTTTATTATACTTTCTATTGCCCTACTTACTTGTTCTATACCAGTATGTTAATTAGTGTGGCTTTGTAATGCATCGTAATAGACATATAATTCTTTATGTTACTGGACATTTTTCTCTGGGTATATCTCAAACTTTCACTTATTATTGGCATTTTATGTTAATATCTTTTTCTACCAACTTTTTAGACACTTTATAGAGGTGAATGTATTTTTCTCCTCAATAATGCAAATAAATTTCTATTTTATAATTTTTACACACCCAAGATTCCATACTGATGAACAATATATGGTCAATTCTCATAGTTCATGGATTCCGTATTGGAGAACTTGTTTACTTGCTAATATGTATTTGTAACCCTAAAATAGTCATGGCACTTTTGTGACCGTACGTAGACATGCAGTGAGCAACAAAAATTTGAGTCGCCCAACACACACCTTTCCAGTTAAGGTCAAACAAGGTAACGCTCTGCCTTCCTGTTCCAGCTCTCATATTGTAAACAAGCATCCTTTGCTTGTTAGTGCCATGTATGTTGCATTTTTGTGCTATTTGTTCATGATTTTGCTCTTTAGAATAGTCTCCGAGTGTTCTGCCTAAGTGCTGTATCTATTGTTCCCAACTGCAGGAGATTGTGATGTGCCTGATAGAGAAAATCCGCGTAGTAGATACGCTTCATTCAGGCATGCGTTGGCTCTAAGTTCAGTGTTCCTGAATCAGCAGTATCTATGAAATAAGGTGTCTTTAAACAGGAACACACATAAAACAAGGTTATGTATCGATCGACTGATGATCATGTTCTGACCTGAGGCTTGGAGGAACCTAACCCTGTGTTTCTCCTGCGGACAGTGTTTCAGTTTTGACTAATTCAGTGTTCTTAGCAACTCTGAAAAATAAAACTACTGTCCATGAAGAGAATTAACTACTTAAGTCCTCTCAAATCAAAGATGGAGTCATTTTAACATGTTGTGGGGGGGAAAGGGTAGGCTTTTCTTCCCACGACAGAAAACTGCAGATTGTCCCCCAGCCCTGACACTTTTCTCACAAATTTAGTCCCTCTTCTGAATTTATCTTTAGTTATGTGACTATCCTGACATTTGTATACATTTTTTATTCTATAAATAGATGTTTTTTAAATTCAAAAGTAACACAAATGCTCATGGAAGAAATCTAAATAATAAATATAGTATAAAAAATAACATAAAATGTCCCTCCTCAAGTTTCAATACTGGATTCAACTCCCTAGATATTAAGAGTTTCTTCCTGATTACTACCAGAACGTTAATGCAGAGTTAAATAGCTACCTACCTACTTATGCATTTCCATCCCTACCTACCTACCTACCTATCATCTCAGTATCTCCTTTAAAAATAAAGTTATAACCCCCTTAGAAGTTATGATAACCCCCTTCTATACTTGCTTATTTCACGCTTCCATTTTAGAGATTTGTCCAAATTAGCATGTAATATCCTTTGTTATTTTCTTTTTTTCTGTTTTGTTGAGATATAATTGACATGTAACATTGTACTAGTGATTTGATATGTGTATATATTGCAAAATGATTAACACACTAACTTCAGTGTGGTATCCATCCATTACTTCACATAGTTAAAAAATTTCTTTCTTGTGATGAGAAATTTTAAGATTTCCTCTCTTAGCAACTTTCAAATATGCAACACAGTATTGTTAACTATAGCTGCAGGCTGTATATTACATCCCCAGGACCTATTTATCTTATTATAACTGAATGATTGTAACTTTTTACCATCTTCACCCGTTTCTCCCACCCCTCACTCCCTGCCTTTGGGACTCATCAATATGTTTCCTATTTCTGTGAGTTTTGTTTTCTTCCACGTATAAGTGAGGTCATGTAGTATTTGTCTTTCTCTGTCTGACATATTTCAGTTAGCATAATTCCCTCAAGGTCCATGGCCATGTTGCAAATGGCAGGATTTCCTACCTTCTTATGGCTGAATAATATTCCTCTGTGTGTGTGTGTGTGTGTGTGTGTGTGTGTGTGTGTGTAAAATCAACCAATCACATTTACATTATCCATTCATCCATCAGTGGATATTGAGGCCGTTGTCATGTCTTGGGTTTTGTAAATCGTGCTGCAGTGAACATGGGGATACGGTATCTCTTTGAGATAGTGATTTTGTTCCTTTGGATATATACCAACAAGTGGAATTTCTCGATCATACAGTAGTTCTACTTTTAATTTTTTGAAGAATCTCCATACCATTTTCCATAGTGGCTGCAGCAATTTACATTCCCACCAATAGTGCGTGCGGGGTTTTTTTTTTTCCTCCACATCTTTGCCAACATTTATCTCCTGTCTTTTTGATGATAAACAGGTGTGAGGTGTTATTTCATTGCAGTTTTGATTTGCATTTCTCTGATGATTAGTGATGTCGAGAACCTTTTTATGTACCTGTTAGCCATTTGTATGTCTTCTCTAGAAAAATGTCTATTCAGTTCCTCTGATCATTTTTTAATTGGATTGTTTGGGTTTTTTGCTATTGAGTTGTATGTGTTCTTTGGATATTAACGCCTTATCAGATCAGTGATTTGCAAATATTTTCTCCTATTCCATGGGTTGCCTTTTTGTTTTGTTTATGGTTTCCTTTGCTGCGAAGATTTTTATTTTGATGTGGCCCTTACTTATTTATTTTTGCTTTTGTTGCTTTTGCTTTTAGTGTCAAATCCAAAAAATCATTGTCAAGACTGATGTCAAGGAGCTTACACCTTATGTTTTCTTGTAGAAGTCATATGGGTTCAGGTCTTACATTCAAGTCTTTAATCCATTTTGAGTTTGTTTTTGTGTATGGTGTAAGACGGGGTCCAATTTCATTCATTTGCATATGGCTGTCCAGTTTTCTCAACGTCACTTGTTAAAGACATTATCCTTTCCCCATTGTATGTTCTTAGCTCCTTTGTCATAAGTTAATTACTATAAGTGTGAGTGTGTTCTTGGGCTTTCTATTTCGTTTCATTGTTCTGTGTGTCTGTTTTTATGCCAATACCACACTGTTTTGATTATTATAGCTTTGAAATATAGTTTGAAATTAGGAAACATGATGCCTCTAGCTTGGTTCTTTTTTCGCAGGTTTGCTCTGGCTATTTGAAACCTTTCGTGGTTCCACACGAATTTAAGAGTTAGCATTGTTTGTTCTAATTCTATGAAAAATGCCATTGAAATTTTTGATGGGGATTGCACCGAATCTGTACATTGTTTTGGGTATTATGGACATTTTAACAATGCTAGTACTTTCAATCTATGAGCACAGACTATTTTTCCATTTATTTGTGTCTTCAGTTTTTTTTTCATCAATGTGTTAGAGTTTTCATGAACAGATCTTTAACTCCCTTGCTTAAATTTATTCTTAAGTATTTTATTATTAGTATTATTTTTCAAAGTTTTATTTATTTAAAAAATCTCTACACCCAATGTAGGGTTTGAACTCACAATTCTGAGATCAGGACTCACATACTGTTTGGACTGAGCCAGCCAGGTGCCCCAGTATTTTATTATTTTTGATGCTATTGTAACTGGAATTGTTTTCTTAATCTCTCTTTCTGATAGTTTATTAGTTTATAGAAATACAACTAGTTTTCATGGATTGACTTTATATCCTACAACTTTACTGAATTCATTTATTTGTTCTAACAGGTTTTTTGGTGGAGGCTTTAGGATTTTTCTACATATAATTTTATGTCACCTGCAAATAGAAACAGATTTACTTCTTCCCATCCAATTTAGATACCTTTTATTTCTTTTTCTTGCCTAATTGCTCTGGCAAGAACTTCCAACACTCTGTTGAATGAATGTGGGGAGAGTGGGCATCCTTTTGTTCCCAATCTTAGAAGAAAAGCTTTCAGCTTTTCACTGGTGGGCATGATATTAGCTGTGGGCTTGTCATATATGGTCTTTATTATGTCGAGGTACATTTCCATCATACTGACTTTGTTGAGAGCTTTTATCATGAGTGGATGTTGAATTTTGTCAAATGCCTTTTCTGCATCTTTTGAGGTGATCATCTGGTTTTATCCTTCTCTAATGTGATGTGTCACACTGATTAATTTGTGGATGTTGAACAATCCTGCATCCCTAGAATAAATCTCACTTGATCATGGTATATGATCCTTTTCTTTTGATTTATTGTTGAATTTGGTTTGCTACTATTTCCTTGAGGACTTTGCATCTATGTTCATCAGGGATATTGTCCTGTAATTTTTGTGTGTGTGTGTGTGTGGTATCCTTGTCTGGTTTTGGTATCAAGGTAATGCTGGTATCAGGGTAATGCTGGCCTTGTAAATCAATGTTGAAAATTGTTGAGTTTGGAAGCATTACCACCTATCTTTTGGAAGAGTTTGAGAACAATTGGAATTGATTTCTCTTTAAATGTTAAGTAAAATTCACCTGTGAAGCCATCTGGTTCTGGGCTTTTCTTTGCTGGGTGTTTTTTGATTAGTGATTCAATTTAAAGTCTTTACTACTAATTCATCTATTCAGATTTTCTATTTCTTCATGATTCAGTATTGATAGTTTGTATGTTTTTAGGAATTATTCCATTTTTCTAGGTTATCCCATTTGTTGGCATATAATTGTTCAGAGTAGTCTCTTACGATCCTTTGTATTTATATGGTGTCACTTCTCCCTTTTCATTTCTTTTTTCTTTTTTTTTTAAGATTTTACTTATTTATTTGACAGACAGAGAGAGAGCACAAGTAGGCAGAGAAGCAGGCAGAGGGAGAGGGAGAAGCAGGCTCTCTGCTGAGCAGGGAGCCTGACGTGGGGCTTGAACCCAGGACCCTAGGATCATGACCTGAGCCAAAAACAGTCGCCCAACTGACTGAGCCACTCAGACGCCCCTCCCTTTTCATTTCTAATTTTATTTATTTGAGCCCTCTCTTTTTTTTCTTGGTAAGTCTAGTTAAAAGCTTGTTTATTTTATTTATCTTAGTTTCATTGAGTATTTTGTGTTGTCTTTTTACTCTCTATTTCATTAATCCTGCTCTGATCTTTGATTTTTTTTCTTCTATTAAATTTGGGCTTAGTTTGTTCATTTTAGAGTAGCTTTGAAGTGTATAGTTAGGTTGTTTATTTGAGATCTTTCTTTTTTCTTAATATAGGTATTAATTACTTTGAACTTCTCAAACTGCCTTTGATAGCATCCCATAAATTTTGGTATGTAGTGTTTTCATTTTCATTTGTCTCAAGATATTTTCTGATTTATCTTTTGATTTATCCTTTGACCCATTTATTGTTTAGTACCATGCTGTTTAATTTTCACATATTTGTGAATTTCCTAGTTTTCTTCTTGTAATTAATTTCTAGTTTCATATCATTGTGGTCAGAAAAGATGCTTGATATTATTTCATTTTTAAAAAATTTGTTAAGGCTTGTTTGTGGCCTAACATATGATCTATCCTGGAAAATGTCCCATATACACTTGAGAAGAATGTGTATTCTATTGCTTTTGGGTGAAATGTGTTGTAAATGTCTGTTGAGTCAATCTGGTCTAATGTGTAGTTTGTGTCCAATGTTTCCTTACTGATTATCTGTCTGGATGATCTATCTATTATTGAAAATGGGATATTAAAGTCCCCTACTTCTACTATGTTGCTGTCTATTTCTCTCTTCAAGTCTTCAATATTTGCTTTACATATTTATGTCCTCCTATGTTGGATGAACAAACCTTTGTTATTTTCAACTGTTTTATAGTATCCTATCATATGAGTACATCATGGTTTATATAACTATTCCCTTATTGATGAACATCTAATATTTTTCAGTCATTTGCTAATATAATAATCATTACTACCCAAAAATACCCAATTGCATTGTGCTTTTTATTTTATTTTTTATTTTATTGTTTTTTTTTTAAGATTTTATTTATTTATTTGACAGAGAGAGAGAGACAGCCAGCAAGAGAGGGAACACAAGCAGGGGGAGTGGGAGAGGAAGTGCGGGGCTCGATGCCAGGACTGTGGGATCACACCCTGAGCCGAAGGCAGAGGCTTAACGACTGAGCCACCCAGGCGCCCCAGCATGTGCTTTTTAAAAATTGATTGCATCAGTACACTACCTTCACAGTTCACATTGGTTTCTTTAAATGTCTCATTCTTTATCATTGGGATTACTTGCAATTTTAATCTGATTTTGCATGTCAGATTTTTTTCTCCCTTAAGCCATATGCCTCCTCTCTGAGGTTTTACCCATCAGATGCTTATGGATGTGGATATTCATATCTATCTTGAGCTTTCCTGAATTTCAGATTGTGAACAATATGTCTTCAGTTGCCATGGGAATTCCAAGATGACATGATTACTTTCTTCCATGATTCCTATCACTTTTTTTTCTTTTCTAGGTCTCAGTTAAATACAGAGTGGCCTTCCTTGTTGCTTCCTTAACCTCCACTACTGAGAAAATAAGTTATTAATTATATCAAGTCGATAACTTATTAAATTTTGTAGGGAAATTTTATATAAATAACTAGATTTAAATTATTATTATCTTTCTCAAAGTCTACATTATGTAAGAAAGGAGTCAATAATAGGTAATTGTTCAAGAGTAGTTGTAGTTGGTGATGGGATCACAGGTGATTACTTTTCTTTGTTTCTCTGTGTTTCCCGGATTTTAAAAAAGTAGCATGCATAACTTTTTAAATTAAAACAAAATTTTTAAAAAATCTGTCAGATATTCTGCTTTTAGGAAAATTAGATTTTCAGTAAATGTTTAGATGATTGAAATGTCCCAGTACAGTGTATGTTGTTCTTGTGCTAATTTGGGAAACTGTGTTAGGAAAATATTGTCCATATCCTCAGGCTGGCCCATGATCTGTTGCCTCTTTTCAAGATGATATAATGTCTGTTTTTCTTTTGTTTTGTCCTGGTCCAAAAGCTCTCCACCCTTATCTCAGAATAAACTGGAAGCCATCATGTGTTACAATGTGTGTGCCCACACGCGCACACACGCACGCATCTCTCTTCCACTCACAAAACACTTTCCCTCTCCCTCCCTTACACAAACACATACACAGCTACTTATCAGAGTTCTCTATTATGCCTGAAAGCAAGCAGCACTAAGGCCAACTTCATTTGTTATTCATCAAATCTGGACACATTTCTTCAGCCATTTTCTGGCAACAGTAGATAATCTGATTGTAGAGGAGAATATTTTCAGCCATTAAATACAGACTAAAGTTATTTTCAAAAAGACATATTTGTGAATGCTGCATCATAATTGTGCTATGCAGAGAGAAGTTCCTAAGTAGAGACGAAACTATAACATATTAACGGAAGAATTGGGTTATGTCTACAGGGTCCTGGTTGCCTATATCAATGACTTCATGAGATTGCCACGTGTAACTTGTAAAACTTAGAGTTAAGAGGATTTCTCATTTGTGAGACCCTTGCATAAGGACATGGAAACACACCTTTGCCTTTATAAAGATGAAAGCTGGTTTCTATGCATACGATCCTTTGCATTTAAAAAGACAAAGTCTGATTTCTGTGGTTATTTTCCTAGAAAATCTGCCATATAAAACATACAACTTTTACCTGGATTCAGACCTAAGAATTGTATTTTTTTACTTCTGGAGATGCTGTATATCATCCTGATAGCCTCGCTATTTACTGGGGGCCATTGTCGGTACTACAGAAGTAGAGTGGCTAGACCAATTTTGAAAATGGAAAAATTTTCACATTCAAGGCAAGGGTTTTAGAGTGTGGCGATTTAGAACTTGGACTTCAGAGTCAAATAGATCTCATTTCAAAGTCTAGATTTACAACAGACTAGCAGTATGACTTTTGGTAAGACATTTAGTCTTTTTAATATCCATTTCCTAGTTTTGGCGAACGAAAGAAGAAGATATATGTAGAACATTGAACAGTAGCTGTCATACTTGATAAATGTGAGCTACACAATAATTATCACTATGAGTATCAGTAATACGATTCAGTGCCACCTGGATATATCTTCTCATCCCCACTGCCCTCGACTCTGGGTAATATTTATTCTGTAGAACTGTAGGGAGCTGCCTCAGACCAGGGCCTCCCTGATGTATTCTCTTCTTTTACCTGATTAACTCTGTGTCGTCCACGCAGGTGAATGGCACAAACACCGGAGTGGTCACTTAATAGGAATGCTGTGAAGTTCAGCATAGCTTTGAAGTTTTGGGTCAGAAGCATCTCTGAAGCACATTAGTAATTTGGTTTAAAAATAAAAACTAAATACTCAAAAGTGGGCATAGTCTGAAGTTACTGTAGGCATTTTCAAAGAGTTTAGGAATAATTTAGAAGTTATCTGTCATCCGGGTACTGCATAAGCTTCTTTCTCTTTAACATACAGCCCCTGGGACATAAAGTGCCTCCCTCTGCAGTTATGAAAGCAGTTCTCGTGGGTCAGTTCCATTTCTCATCTGAAAGGAAAACTCCTGCACCTGGGCAAGCCTTTCCCGGTAACAGAAGCCAAAGGCAATGTTTGGACCTACCATTAAATTAAAGCCTGTTGGAAGTTCTCGAAAGAAAAACCCCATTTGTTCCAGAAGCAGCATTATTTAAACAGTGCACGGCACACAGTAGGGCCTCAAGTTGTATGTGCTGAATGAATGAATGAATGAATGAATGAATGGAAGAGAGGTAACTTGGTGATGTCTCTGTTTGTGTTTTGGCTCTAGAAGCACCAGAAACCGTTCAGCCAGGTGCCACGGCCCAGCCTGCCAGCTCACATTCTTTGCCACACATTAAGCAGCAGCTGCGGAATGAAGACTGCTACCATGGCAAACTGAGCAGGAAGGCAGCAGAGAGCCTCTTGGTAAAGGATGGGGACTTTTTGGTTCGAGAGAGTGCAACATCTCCTGGCCAGTATGTGCTAAGTGGCCTACAGGGAGGCCAGGCAAAGCATCTTCTCCTGGTGGATCCTGAAGGCAAGGTATCATTGTCCTCTTATTACAGTTTTCACAAATAAGGTTATTTTGAATGATTGGTCCAAACCCTGATATTGAAGCATGGTAAAGCTAAGGGTTTCCTTTCTCTTGAACCCTCCAGCTGGAGCAGGAAGTGCTAACTAAGGGCTAGGGGAGGGGTTTGAGAGGGAGCGACCCTGGAAGATCATGTAAAGGACAGCTCTTTCTGCCCTTCTCACTTCAATTCAGTGAACTAGATGAATACTGACTACATGGAAGTACAAGGATTCACAGTTGACCGTTGTTCAGTATCACGCATATTGTCCTTGCTATTGGAGTGCTTGTAGCTTATAATTTCATAAAACAGATGCTTAAATAATTATAACACAAGTATAAATGACGTAAGAATGGTTCAACCAAAGCATTATGGTGTTTCTCAGGATAGAGGAGTGCTGTGATTGAGGCAAACTAAAGGCTTCTTGCGGAGTCTGTCATGTAAGATGAACCTTGAAAGACAGCAACATTTTAAAAGGGGTACATTTGGAGCATAGGGAAGGAAGCACAAGAACAGACAGAGCAGAAGAATGGCATTCAGCCAATAAAAAAATGTATGGCTAGGCAGAGGATGCCTGTAGACAGAAATGACCCCGGACAAAAAAACAGTTAATAAAATGGCAATAGTCTTTCCCTGTTAATAATTAGTTTAAATGTAAATGGATTAGGCTCCTCAGTCAAAAAATAGAGAAGAGCTGAATGGATATAAGCAAGATCAGACTATATGCTGTCTAGAAGAGACTCACTTTAGTTTTAAGAACACACATAGTCTGAAAGTGAAAGGATGGATAAAGATATTCCATGCAAAGGATAACCAAAAGAGAGCAGGGGTGGCCATACTTATATCAGACAAAATAGACTTCAAGTCAAAAACTGTCGAAAGAGACAAAGAAGGACATTATATAATGATAAAAGGATCAATTCACCAGGAAGATATAACGATTATAAATGTATATGCACCCAACATCAGAGTACCTAGAAATATGACACAAACATTTACAGAACTGAAGGGAGAAATAGTAACACGATAATAGTGGGAGATTTCAATGCCCCACTTTCAATAATGGATAGAACGTCCAGTCAGAAGGACTTGAACAACAGTGTAGACCAAATGGACCTAACAGACATATACAGAACATTCCACCCGATGGCAGCAGAATACACATTCTTCTCAAGCATACTCAGAGCATTCCCATGTTAGATCACAAATACTAGGGCGGATCACATATTAGGTCACAAAACAAGTCTTAGGAGATATAAGAAGAGTGAAATCATACCAAGTATCTTTTCTTATCACAATGAAATGAAACTAGAAATCAATGGCAGAGAGAGAAAATTCACAAATAGGTGGAGTTAAACAACACACTCCTGAACAACCAGTGTCAAAGAGGAAATCAAGGGGGAAATTAGAAAATATCTGGAAACAAATGGAAATGAAAACACAACATACCAGAAGAATGGGATGCATCAGAAGCAGTATGAAGGAAGTTGATGGTGATAAATGCCTACACTGAAAAGAAAAAGAAAAAGATCTCAAATAAACAATCTAACTTTACGCCTCAAGGAACTATAAAAAGAGCAAACTAAACCCAAAATTAGCAGAAGAAAGGAAATATTTCAGATTACAACAGGAATAAGTGAAAGAGAATAGAAAAATAATAGGAAAAATCCACAAAACTACAAGTTGGTGTTTTGAAAAGATACACAAAACTGACCAACTGTTAGCTAGATTGGCTAAGAAAGCAAGAGGGAAGACTCAAATAAAATCAGAAAGGAAAGAAGAGACTTTACACCCGATGCCAAATTAAATAATTAAATGATTATATTAAATTAAATGATTATAAGAGATTATTAAGAACAATTATATGCCAACAAATTGGATAGCCCAGAAGAAATAAATTCCTAAAAACATACAACCTACCAAGATTGAACCATGAAGAAACAGAAAATCTGAATAAATTACTAGTAAGGAGATTGAATCACTAATCAAAAACTGTCCAATAAAAAAAAGTCCAGGACCAGATGGTTTCGCTTGTAAATACTTTCAAACATTTAAAGAATTTTGTCAATGCTTCTTAAACTTTTCCCAAAAAAATGAAGAGGAGGGGCGCCTTGGTGGCTCAGTTGGTTAAGCATCTGCCTTTGGCTCAGGTCATGATCTTGGGATCCTGAGATTCCCCCCCCTACTCCCCCCACCCACGACTGTAGGGCTCCCTGCTCAGCAGGGAGACTGCTTCTCCCTCGCCCTCTGCCCCTCCCCCCACTTGTGCTCTCTTGCACGGTCTCTCTCTCTCAAATAAATAAAATCTTTTTTAAAAATGAAGAGGAAAAATACTTAAAAACTCATTTTGTGAGGTCTGCATTACCCATGTACCAAAACTAGAAAAAGGCACTACAAGGAAAGAAAACAGAGGCCAGTATGTCTGATGAACATATATACAAAAATCCTTAACAAAATACTAGCAAACTACATTCAACAGTTCATTAAAGGATCATATACCATGACCAAGTGGAATTTATCCCTGGATTGCCAGGAAGTTTCAACAAAGTAAATCAATCAGTGTGGCACACCACATTAACAAAATGATGGATAAAAATCATATGGTCATCTCAATAGATGAACCAAAAGCATTTGACAGAACTCAACACCCTTTCATGATTAAAAACAACAACAACAACAACAACAACAACAACAACACTCAACAAACTAGGAGTAGAAGGAAATTACCTCAGCATGACAAAGGCCATATGTTTAAAGCCTACAACTAATACCATACGCACAGTGAAAAACAGAAAGCTTTTCCTCTCACCACTTTTATTCAACATAGTACTGGAAGTACTATCCAGAGAAATTAGGCAAGAAAAAGAAATAAAAGGCATCCAAACTGGAAAGGAAGAAGTAAAATTATCTCTTCACAGATGATATAATCTTATATGTAGACAATCCTGAAGATTCCACAGAAAACCTGTTATGACTAACAATTTCAGCAACATTGCAGAATAGAAAGTGAACATACAAAAATCAGTTGCATTTGTATATAATAATAATGAACAATCTCAGAAGGAAATTAAGAAAACAATCTCATTTACAATACCATCAAAAAGAATAAAATACTTAAGAATAAATGTAACGAAGGAGGCAAAAAGACTTATACAGCGAAAACTACAAAACATTGCTGACTGAGAGAAATTAAAAAAAAAAAAACACAAATGGAAAGACATCCCATGTTCATGGATTAGAAGATTTAATATTTTAAAAATCTCCATATTACCCAAAGTAATCTACAAATTCAGTGCAATCTCCATAGAAATTCTAATAGCATTTTTTATAGAAATAGAAATACACTCTTCGTATTCATTTGGGACCACAGAGGACCCTAAATAGCCGAAACAATCTTGAGAAAGAAAAATGAAGCTGGAGACATCACACTTACTGATTTCAAATCTAGAGTAATCAAACCAGTATGATACTGGCATGAAGACAGACATATAGACCAATGGAATAGAATAGGGAGCCCAGAGATAAACCTATGCATATATGGTCAAGTGATCTTTGAAAATATTGCCAAGAATACACAATGGGGAAAGAATACTCTTTTCAACAAATGGTTTTGGGAAAATGATATCCACATGTGAAGAATAAAATTAGACCTCTATATTATACCGCATATAAAAAGTAACTCAAAATAGATTAAAGACTTATATGTAAGCTCTGACACT
The DNA here is from genome assembly GCF_024610735.1 of Ursus americanus. Lineage (NCBI taxonomy): Eukaryota > Metazoa > Chordata > Mammalia > Carnivora > Ursidae > Ursus > Ursus americanus. The sequence continues at coordinate 4,828,403 of NC_142162.1, read as the reverse complement.
ATAAAGCTCCTAGGAGAAAACATAAGAGGAAAATTTCATAATATTGCTCTTGGCAATGATTTCTTGGATATAACACCAAAAATACAAACACACGCAAAAATAGACAAGTGAGACTATATAAAACTAAAAAAATTTCTGCACAGCAAAGGAAACAATCAACAGAGTAAAAATCAGAATGGGAGATAATATTTGCAAACCATATATCTGGTAAGGGGTTAATTTTCAAAGTATATAAGAAATTTCTATAACCTAATAGCAAAAAGACAAATAATCTGATTTAAAAATGGACAGATGGAGAGGAGTTAAGATGGCGGAGGAGTAGGGGACCCCTTTTTCAGCCGGTCCCCTGAGTCGAGCTGGATAGGTACCAGACCAGCCTAAATAACCACGGAATCAGCCTGAGACGCAGGATGATGCATCTGGATCTCTACAAATGAACATCTCCAGCGCTGAGTATTGAGGTACCAAGAGGGGAGCTGTAAACCGTGCACGGATATCGGAAGATAAAAGGAAGGGGGAGGGAGCCGCCGCGTTTGGGCGCCGGGAAGCGGTAGCCACTTGCACGGGGGAGCGGGCGGACTCGCGGTCAGCACCCGCGAAACAGCAGACTGAGACCCTGAACCGGGTGCGCGCACCACCAGGCTTCTCACAGAACTCCGGAATCGAGGTGTGCTCACCGGGCATAGACTGAGACCGGGAGACCCGGGAGCGCGCGGGGCGGCTGGCGGCATTAGAAACACAAAGGACAGAGACGCGCGGGCCCTGGAAGTGAGGGCAGGGACGCCGGGTGTGGGGCGCACATCCCGGGACGCTACAGGGTTGAGCAGCACCAACAGTAACAGAGTTAAAGTGGCCAGAACATCAGTGGAGAATGGGCCGCAATCCCTCTGTTCTGCGACAATGCAGCCTCTGCTGCTCTGACTCTCAGAAGAGGCACAGCAGACCGCCAGAGAAAGCCGCCAGGGAACAAAAGCCTGGAAATACCGGCTCAGGGAGTGCCCATCGCCATCCCCCCTCGCAGGGGTCACTGAGACTCTAACCAAACAGGGCTGCCTGAGTATCGGCGCGGCAGGCCCCTCCCCCAGAACACAGAAGGCAGGCTGAAAAATCAAGAAGCCCACAACCGGAGGCGCCTGGGTGGCGCAGTCATTGAGCGCCTGTCTCCGGCTTAGGGCGTGATCCCGGCGTTCCGGAAAGGAGTCCCTCATCGGGCTCCTCCGCTGGGAGCCTGCTTCTTCCTCTCCCACTCCCCTGCTTGTATTTCGTTCTTGCTGACTGTCTGTCTCCCTCTCTCAGATAAGTAAATAAATAAAATCTTTAAAGAAGAAGCCCACATCTCTAAGATCCCTATAAAACAAGGGGCACGGCCTGGGACCCAGTCAATAATTTTGGGCTCTGGAAACCCCGCAACCTCTCTTCATCAGAATGACAAGAAGGAGAAGCCCCCCCCAGCAAAGAAAAGACAGTGAGTCAGTGGCCTCTGCCACAGAAGTAACGGATATGGATGTAACCAAATTATCAGAAATGGAATTCAGAGTAACAATGGTCAAGATAATGAGTAGACTTGAAAAAAGTATTCAGGAAAATATTACTGAGAATATACAATCCCTAAGGGCGGAAATGAGAGCGAATTTGACAGAAATTAAAAATTCTATGAGCCAAATGCAGGCAAAACTAGAGGCTCTGACGGCCAGGGTCACGGAAGCGGAGGAAAGGGTTAGTGAATTGGAGGATGGGTTAATAGAGGAAAAAATAAAAATAGAAGATGGTCTTAAAAAAATCCACGCCCACGAATGTTGGCTACGGGAGATTACTGACTCAACGAAACGATCCAATGTTAGAATCATCGGCATCCCCGAGGGGGTGGAGAAAAACAGAGGTCTAGAAGAGATATTTGAACAAATTGTAGCTGAAAACTTCCCTAATCTAGCAAGGGAAACAAAAATTCGTGTCCAAGAGGCAGAGAGGACCCCTCCCAAGCTCAACCATGACAGACCTACACCACGTCATGTCATAGTGCAATTCGCAAATATGAGATCCAAGGAAACAGTATTAAAAGCGGCCAGGGCAAAGAAATTTCTCACGTACCAAGGCAAAGGCATCAGAATTACATCAGACCTGTCTACACAGACCTGGAATGAGAGAAAGGGTTGGGGGAGCATTTTTAAAGCTCTTTCAGAGAAAAACATGCAGCCAAGGATCCTTTATCCAGCAAGGCTGTCATTCAGAATTGATGGAGAAATAAAGACATTTCAGAATCGACAGTCACTAGCCAATTTCGTAACCACGAAATCAGCCCTACAGGAGGTATTACGGGGGGTTCTATAAAAGTAAAAAGGCCCCAAGAGTGATACAAAACAGAAAGTCACAGCCAATACAAACAAAGACTTTACTGACAACATGGCAGAATTAAAAGCATATCTCTCAGTACTCAGCCTGAACATTAATGGTTTAAATTCTGGCTTCAAACGCCACAGGGTTGCAGATTGGATAAAAAGAAATGACCCATCCATTTGCTGTCTACAAGAGACTCATTTCGAACCCAAAGATGCATTCAGACTGAGAGTAAGGGGATGGAGTACCATCTTTCACGCAAATGGACCTCAAAAGAAAGCTGGGGTAGCAATTCTCATATCAGATAAATTGGATTTTAAACTACAGACTATAGTTAGAGATGCAGAAGGGCACTATATTATTCTTAAAGGAAGTATTCAACAAGTGGATATGACAATTATAAATATATATGCCCCCAACAGGGGAGCAGCAAGATACACAAGCCAACTCTTAACCAGAATAAAGAGACATATAGATAAAAATACATTAATAGTAGGGGACCTCAACACTCCACTCTCAGAAATAGACAGAACACCCTGGCAAAAACTAAGCAAAGAATCAAAGGCTTTGAATGCCATACTCGACGAGTTGGACCTCTTAGATATATATAGAACACTACACCCCAGAACCAAAGAATACTCATTCTATTCTAATGCCCATGGAACATTTTCAAGAATAGACCATGTTCTGGGACACAAAACAGGTCTCAGCCGATACCAAAAGATTGAAATTATCCCCTGCATATTCTCAGACCACAACGCTCTGAAATTGGAACTCAACCACAAGGAAAAATTTGGAAGAAACTCAAACACTTGGAGACTAAGAACCATCCTGCTCAGGAATGACTCGATAAACCAGGAAATCAAAAATCAAATTAAACAATTTATGGAGACCAATGAGAATGAAAATACAACAGTCCAAAACCTATGGGATACTGCAAAGGCAGTCCTAAGGGGGAAATACATAGCCATCCAAGCCTCACTCAAAAGAATAGAAAAATCTAAAATGCAGTTTTTATATTCTCCCCTCAAGAAGCTGGAGCAGCAACAGAGGGACAGGCCTAATCCACGCACAAGGAAGCAGTTGACCAAAATTAAAGCTGAAATCAATCAAGCAGAAACCAGAAGTACAGTAGAGCAGATCAACAGGACTAGAAGCTGGTTCTTGGAGAGAATCAATAAAATTGACAGACCACTGGCAAGACTTATCCAAAAGAAAAGAGAAAGGACCCAGATTATTAAAATTATGAATGAAAAAGGAGAGGTCACGACGAACACCATTGAAATTGGAAGGATTATTAGAAATTTTTATCAACAGCTATATGCCAATAAACTAAGCAATCTGGAAGAGATGGAATCCTTCCTGGAAACCTATAAACTACCAAGATTGAAACAGGAAGAAATTGATTTCTTAAACAGGCCAATTAATTATGAAGAAATTGAGTCAGTGATAAACAACCTTCCAAATAACAAAACTCCAGGCCCGGACGGTTTTCCTGGGGAATTCTACCAAACATTCAAAGAAGAAATAATACCTATTCTCCTAAAGCTATTTCAAAAAATAGAAACAGAAGGAAAGCTACCAAACTCATTCTATGAGGCCAATATTACCTTGATCCCCAAACCAGGCAAAGACCCCCTCAAAAAGGAGAATTACAGACCGGTTTCCCTAATGAATATGGACGCCAAAATCCTCAACAAGATACTTGCTAATAGAATCCAACAGTTCATTAAAAGGATTATCCACCACGATCAAGCGGGATTCATACCTGGGATGCAAGCGTGGTTCAATATTCGCAAATCAATCAGCGTGATACATCATATCAACAAGAAAAAACTCAAGAACCATATGATCCTCTCAATCGATGCCGAAAAGGCATTTGACAAAATACAGCATCCTTTCCTGATTAAAACCCTTCAGAGTGTAGGAATAGAAGGTACATTTCTCAATCTCATAAAAGCCATCTATGAAAAGCCTACTGCAAATATTATTCTCAATGGGGAAAAGCTGGAAGCCTTTCCCTTAAGATCAGGAACACGACAAGGATGCCCACTCTCACCACTATTATTCAACATAGTACTAGAAGTCCTTGCAACAGCAATCAGACAACAAAAAGGGATCAAAGGTATTCAAATAGGCAAAGAAGAAGTCAAAATGTCTCTCTTCGCAGACGACATGATACTCTATATGGAAAACCCAAAAGAAGCCACTCCCAAACTATTAGAAGTTATAGAGCAATTCAGTAACGTGGCGGGATACAAAATCAATGCTCAGAAATCAGTTGCATTTCTGTACACGAATAACGAGAACGAAGAAAGGGAAATCAGGGAATCCATCCCATTTACAATAGCACCAAAAACCATACGTTACCTTGGAATTAACCAGAGACGTAAAGGACCTTTATTCTAGAAACTATAAATCACTCTTAAAAGACATTGAGGAAGACATAAAAAGATGGAAAGATATTCCATGCTCATGGATCGGAAGAATTAACATAGTTAAAATGTCCATGCTACCCAGAGCAATCTACACTTTCAATGCTATCCCGATCAAAATACCGAGAACGTTTTTCAAAGAACTGGAACAAATAGTCCTTAAATTTGTATGGAACCAGAAAAGACCCCGAATCTCCAAGGAACTGTTGAAAAGGAAAAACAAAGCTGGGGGCATCACAATGCCGGATTTCGAGCTGTACTACAAAGCTGTGATCACAAAGACAGCATGGTACTGGCACAAAAACAGACACATAGACCAATGGAACAGAATAGAGAGCCCAGAAATGGACCCTCAGCTCTTTGGGCAACTAATATTTGATAAAGCAGGAAAAAACATCCGGTGGGAAAAAGACAGTCTCTTCAGTAAATGGTGCTGGGAAAATTGGACAGCTACATGCAAAAGAATGAAACTTGACCACTATCTCACACCATACACAAAAATAAACTCCAAATGGATGAAAGACCTCAATGTGAGACAGGAATCCATCAAAATTCTAGAGGAGAACATAGGCAGCAACCTCTACGACATCAGCCAAAGCAACCTTTTTCATGACACATCCCCAAAGGCAAGAGAAACAAAAGATAAAATGAATTTATGGGACTTCATCAAGATTAAAAGTTTCTGCACATCCAAGGAAACAGTCAGAAAAACTAAGAGGCAGCCCACGGAATGGGAGAATATATTTGCAAATGACACTACAGATAAAGGACTGGTATCCAAGATCTACAAAGAACTTCTCAAACTCAATACACGAGAAACAAATAAACAAATCAAAAAATGGGCAGAAGATATGAACAGACACTTTTCCAATGGAGACATACAAATGGCTAACAGACACATGAAAAAATGTTCAAAATCATTAGCCATCAAGGAAATTCAAATCAAAGCCACACTGAGATACCACCTTACGCCAGTTAGAATGGCAAAAATAGACAAGGCAAGAAACAACAATTGTTGGAGAGGATGTGGAGAAAGGGGATCCCTCCTACATTGTTGGTGGGAATGCAAGTTGGTACAGCCACTCTGGAAAACCGTGTGGAGGTCCCTTAAAAAGTTAAAAATTGAGCTACCCTATGATCCAGCCATTGCACTACTGGGTGTTTACCCCAAAGATACAGACGTAGTGAAGAGAAGGGCCATATGCACCCCAATGTTCATAGCAGCAATGTCCACAATAGCTAAATCGTGGAAGGAGCGGAGATGCCCTGCAACAGATGACTGGATTAAGAAGTTGTGGTCCATATATACAATGGAATATTACTCAGCAATCAGAAAGAATGAGTTCTCAACATTTGCTACAACATGGACGGCACTGGAGGAGATAATGCTTAGTGAAATAAGTCAAGCAGAGAAAGACAACTATCATATGATTTCTCTCATCTATGGAACATAAGAACTAGAATGATCAGTAGGGGAAGAAAGGGATAAAGAAAGGGGGGGTAATCAGAAGGGGGAATGAAACATGAGAGACTATGGACTATGAGAAACAAACTGAGGGCTACAGAGGGGAGGGGGGTGGGGGAATGGGATAGACCGGTGATGGGTAGTAAGGAGGGCACATATTGCATGGTGCACTGGGTGTTATACACAACTAATGAATCATCGAGCCTTACATCGAAAACCGGGGATGTACTGTATGGTGACTAACATAATATAATAAAAAATCATTATTAAAAAAATAAATAAAAATAAAAATAAAAATGGACAGATGACTTGAATAGTCATGTCTCCAAAGAAGATATACATATGACCAGCAGGTATTTGAAAAGATGCTCAACAACTATAATCACCAGGGAAATGGAATTGAATTCGCAGTAAGATATCACCTCACCCCTGTTAGGATGGCCATTATGAAAAACAAACAGAAAGACCAAGTTTTGGTGAGGGTGTGCAGAAATTGTAACCCTTGTACTGTGTTATTGGGAATGTAAAATGGTGTAGCTGCTGTGGAAAGCAGTATGGAGTGTTCTCAAAAAATTAAAAATTTAATTCCCATATGATCCATATTTATTGAATGGGTTTTTATCCCAAAAGAATTGAAATCGGGAACTTAAAGAGACATTTGCACTCCCATCTTCATTGCAGCATTATTCACAGTAGCCAAGTGGTAGGAACAAGCTACCCTTGATGGATTAATGGATTAAGAAAATGTGGTGTATGAATCCATACACGTACATACAATGGAATACTATACCGCCATAAGAAGACAAAAGTCTGTCACATGAGACAACATGAGTGAACCTGGAACGCATCCTGCTTATTAAAATAAGCCAGTCACCTGTCTCTCTGTCACATAAATAAATAAAATCTTTAAAAAAATAAAATAAAATAAAATAAAATAAAATAAGCCAGTCACAGGATGACAACTACTGCATAATTCCAATTATATGAGATATCAAAAATAGTCAAACCCATAGAAACAGAAAGTAGAATGGTAGTTTCCAGGGCCCGGTGGGGAGGAAGAAACAGGTAGTTGTTGTTTAATGGTTATAGATTTCAGTCATGGAAGATGAAAAAGTTCTAGTGATCTGCTGTACGGCATTGTGCTTAGAGTTCACTACACGGTTGTACACTTAAAAACTTGTTCAGGGGGTAGATCTCATGTTATGGTTTTGTTATCTCACACACATACACGCGCGCATGAGCACACACTCAGGCACCTCGTGATTGGGGCCACAGCAGCCAGTATTCGCAGTGTGTAAAGCTAGGCAAATGGTGGAATGCACATAGGGTGCGGGGGGCCATGATGAACTGGGAAGCACATGTCCTGTGTAAGAGGGACAGTCCCACGCAGCTCCGGTCAATTGCTGCCATTTGGAGTAAGGGCCCAGGGTAGCCAGATGTGATTTTCCCAAAGAAGCCACAAAACTAAATTTTTATAGGAGATCTCACCATTTTTAATTCAAAATACTTAAAAACTCTCTATTGGGTACCTTCCACCTTACCCCCCAGCAAACTAAAACATCTCCTGCTATGTTTGGCCGGAGAGTGGATAGTTTATAAACCCTGTGCTGGAAGATTAACTTGACATTTATATGCAGGATTGCCTTTGGAAGAAAGTAATTAGGGGATTCTAGGTAAAAACTAGTGAAAGCCTGAACCAGGATGGGCAGGAGACATACAGAGAACAGGGCAGAGTGAGCTGGGATTTACGACACAGACTGGCAGGACCGATCAACTGATTCGACGTGGGTTGTGGTTGAGATGAAGAAGATTAAAATGTTTTCAAGGCTTGGAGCCATTTGAGAGTAAGTGGGAAACCTTGTGTTCTTTTCCTCTTAATCCTTAAGTGTCTCTTTCCCAAGAATAGGGGTATTCTCTTACGCAGACATAGTGCAGTGATCAAAATCAAGAAATTTAAATATTGATACATTATCATTATCTAATTCATAGTTATATTCAAATTAGGTCAATTATTAAAAAAAAAGTGTGTGTGTGTTTTCTTTTTTCATATGCTGAAAACCATTATCTAAACAGAACTAAAAAATCCCTTGTAGAGAGGTAGCAGAAGTAGCAAAGTATTCTCTGTCTGCATGACTTCCCACTCCCGGACAATTCCCAGCCACCCCCCACAGGAGTATATTATGGCCGGTGGGGTCACGATGGAGAGTAATATCTTCTGCTCATGCCCGGGGTGAGGATGCAGTAATACTAGGGAAGAAAGTCCTCAGGAGAAAGCAGGCGTAGGGAAACCGAGTTGCTTTGGCATGCAGACAAGAAGCTCCCTGTGACAAATATTTATGAATCAGCTACCATGAAGTCGGCAGGAAGGAGACATGAGGGCCTATTAGGAAGGTCTGAGGAGGCTTCTGGAAGGAGACAGGACTTGTGTTGAGCCTCCAAGGAGAGGCAGGACTTCTCCAGAAGGGCCTCTTTTGTACAGACACAAGTTATTTTGGGAACAGCCTGCTTGCTGGGTTATAATTGTAATCCTGGGATTCATGCTTGTAAATATTTATAGGACTGGTGACACGATAGAATATATCAAACAGTAACACGGCAAAGAGGTTGGTTGCAAATTTGGATTGGGTGACAGTGTTGATATTATCATTTTTCTTTTTTTTTTTTTAAAGATTTTATTTATTTATTTGACAGAGAGAGAGACAGCCAGCGAGAGAGGGAACACAAGCAGGGGGAGTGGGAGAGGAAGAAGCAGGCTCACAGCGGAGGAGCCTGATGTGGGGCTCGATCCCATAACGCCGGGATCACGCCCTGAGCCGAAGGCAGACACTTAACGACTGAGCCACCCAGGCGCCCCTCATTTTTCTTTTTTTTTTTTTAATAATTTTTATTTTGTTATATTAGTCACCATACAGTACTGTGTTCCATGATTCATTATTTGCGTATAACAGCCAGTGTACCATGCAATATCATTTTTCTAACTGAGAGGGAAAATTGCTTTGAAAAGGTAATGGGGAATGAGACAAGTGTTTACTGAAGGATATAGAGTTGAAAAGTACCTTTCATTTTTTTGTTATTCAGCCAAATATCTCCTTCAGGGATGTGTCTGTTCTTCTTCCTGATTGTTTACTTCTTGCAGGAGAACTATTATCATTTAACCTAAATACTCTGTACTTCCTTTTCAAGGTCAGGACCAAGGATCATGTATTTGATAACGTCGGTCACCTTATCAGATACCACATGGATAACAGTTTGCCAATCATCTCTTCCGGAAGCGAAGTAAGCCTCAAACAACCAGTGAGAAAAGATAATAATCCAGGACTTTTGCATTGCAACAAATGACAATATGGAAGTACCATCACACTGATGCTTCAAGACACTTCATTTTGTGTTAGGACACAAAGATAATCCAAACTTGGTTTGTAGACAAAATAGAGCACGAACTGTGAAGTACATTTTCCAACACCACCACGGACTATGTCCTTTATAAGACAAAGAACTAACGAAGATGGATCTTCAGAAAGTGAATATCGGAAAAGGGGAAGAGGATTGGTCCATTTGAAAAGAAATTATACATGTGCACGGATGTCACTTTTCAAGGCCGTATTGCTTTGATAGCAGGCTAAAAGCACAACTAATATCTCCCATGCTAGAGACTACTTGGATGAGCTGCTGGGGCAGTGGTATGTGCCTTTCAACTTGATAATTTGGGGACATTTTCACATTGGGGAGATTAGTTCTAAGTGTCTTCAGATTCTCTAACTATAGAACTATTTGCCAAAAAAAGTTTTTCCTTGTTACAAAAATAAGAAGCAATTTTCTTGATAGTTACTGACTTTATTACATTTTCTGTTTAGTAGCACTTTCACTGCAATGTTAAAATAAATTTGATGTTGAATTTGGACTCTGTCTATGCCAGTGGAATCAAATCAGAAGCCGCTGAAAGCATTGGTCTGTTTCACTGGTCTGTCCCATTTACCAGTTAAAGGGTTGCAGCCTAAATTCTTTGGCCTAGTATTTCTCAACCTTTGCTATTCAGACTGTATGCAGCATAGCATCAGCTGAAGAGAGGCCAAATCTATCAGTCATTTCTATTTCATCATATTTCTCCCTCTTTCCTCCCCCCACCCCCACACCCAAAAGCAGCTCATGAGTGCACGGATTTAACACATGGTGGACAAAGCGGTGTTCTTCTCATTCAACATCCGAATTGGTTTCATTCTTATTTAAAGTATTGAATTTCTTTGAAAGTGTCGGGAAATGTCTGCTTGATTGGCTGTGACTGAATCATAGTCTCTCACCTACTGTATCCTTAGCATCTTTTCTAGATACGATCAGACGAAATGCAGAAGGGAGAAAACATACTGAACGAAACAGCTGGAAAGGTTTGCCACATGTAGGTACACTGGTAAACCGATGGTGTAATTAAGTGTTGTGTAGAGAAAAGTGCTATATGACCTTGAGCCAGCTGCTGAACCCGCCTGGTCTCCAGTTTCCTTGTCTATGAAATAAGGGACTCGAATAAGGTGAATTCAGAGGTCTATCTCAGCCCTAACATGAGACGAGTCTCTAAAAAACAAGTTTTCCACTTATTAGGGGTCAGCGTTGATAATCAGTTTGTACAGAAGGTGAAAACTTGAGCTTTTTCCTTTAGTCTGTATCTATTCTCAGAGAATGGATGACACAACCGAAACCAATATTCAGGTAGCAGGAACCCTGAGCCCTCCCATCACAAACGCTGACACATTGGAGCGCTCTCAGTAGTGACGGTGGAAGTGGATTTGGTTGTTTGGAGTAGGAGAAAACGGCTTCAGTGTTTTACTTGCCTTTGCATAGAGTGGTCTGGCCGTTACTTTAGGATGGCTTTTTATCCTGAGTAATCTGGACAGTTGCCTTAACCCCACTTCATTGTGACTATGTAGATACAACTTAATCTTTGTAATTGTGATATATTTGCTAAGTTTTAAATAAAAGACAAGAAACTTTTTTGGGGTAGAAATCATCAGAAATCAAGCACACTGAATTGTAATATTTTTTTCTGTAAAGGTTTATGATTTTATTCTACTTCTACTGCCACTGATTGCTTACGTAGGTTTGTTTCCTTTTACACAACTAGGAAATAATGGCTTTTCATCAATTATATATATATATATATATATATATATAAAATTGATGAAAAGATCAATGACATATATATATAATTGATGAAAAGCCATTATTTTATATATATATACACACACACACACACACACACACACACACACACACACACACACCTTGGTTCTTGATGATCTGTCCTCCCAAAAGGGGGTCAGCATGAGTATAGATCATAGAAATTTGTGGGTGATCTAGTCACCCATCAGAGACAGAGCAGGGTTGTGGTCTCAGTCCGGTTGAGTAGAGTGTTAACTGGGTTGCAGGAAAAAGTTCCTGATAGAAATAGATGCGGAGAGTGTAAATGCTATGAGCAGCACATGGATCCTGGTACATCATGCACCACCATATGGATAATCAGTATTTGACTTTGATGTTATAGGAGTTAGGTAAGCAAATACTGCACTTACAAGCACCACAGACACAGTTAAAACAAAATGAAACAACAGACGAAATGTTTGACTGCATGCTGTTTTAATGACACACATGTATCTTCATCTGTTTTAAAGTGGAAATCCATTTGCCTCTAAATACCTGTAAATGACTTTTCAAAAAAAAAATAAATTATCATTGCTTTGTGACAATTGACAGCATATGCCTGATGTTTGGAATTTGGAAAATTTATCATTCGCAGGGTGTGTCAGGGTCCTGACAGGAAACAGATGGCTCACTTAAATTGGGTAATGCGAGGCGGGTTTAATAAAGGTGTGGGCAGAGGATGGGGAAAGCACAAGGGAGGATGCAGTACCCTGGGGCCAGTGAACAGGTAAGGGGAGATCACGGGAACATAATCTGGAGAGAGAGTTCTGTGGGAGGACTGCCTTCAGGAGCTGTGGCCTCCAGTGGAGGGACTCCACCAGCCCTGGTGACTCCACAAGGAGGCGGCTACGGACATTATACTTAATGCAAGAAGGACAGCCTTTTCAACAAATGGTGTTGGAACAATTGGACATCTGCAGGCAAGAGAACGGACCTCACACTTTACATAAACATTGACTCCAATGGGTTATTGGTTTAAACATAAAATGTAAAACTACAGAACTTTTAGGAAAGAAAAACACAGGAGAAAATCCTTAGGGTCTAGGGTGAGGCAAAGAGTTTTTAGAGTGATATGATCCATTAAAGGAAAAACTAATACATTGCATTGCATCAAAATGATAAATTTTTGCTCTGTGAAAGACTCCATAAAGAGGATGAAGGGCAAGCTATAGACTGGGAAAAAATATTTGCAAGGCACATATCTGACAGAGGGCTAGTATCTAGAATATATAAAAAACTCAAAACTCAACAATAAAAAAAAAATCTAATTAGAAAGTGGGCAAAAAACACAATTCACTGAAGATGTATGGATGACAAACAAGCACATGAAAATATGTTCAAACTCATTAGTCAGGAAATGCAGATTAAAATCACAACTAGATATTACTATACACATACCTGAATGGGTAAAATGAAAACTATTGATAACATTAAATGCTAGCCTGATGAGAAAGTAGACCACACATGCATTCCTGCTGAGAATGTAAAATAGTACAGCCACTCTGGAAAGCAGTTTGATAGTTTATTTAAGAAACTAAACATGCAGCTAACATTCAACCCAGTAATTACACCACTGGGCTTGGATCACAGGGAAATGAAAACTCATGTTCACACAACAAGCTGGACAGAAGTGTTCATAGTAGCTTTGTTTGTAATGACCTACAGCTGGCAATATCCCAGATGCTCCTTCAATGGGTGAATGGTTAAACAGACTTGGTACATACACACCATGGAACAGTACTCTGCAGTAAAAAGGAATGACAGGTTGAGACATACAACTTGGCTGAATCTGCAGAGAATTATGCAGAGCAAAGAGCTAATCCCAAAAGGTTACAGACTATAGGACTACATTTATATAACATTCTTGAAATGATAAAATGATAGAAATGGAGAATAGATTAGATGTCAAGGATGGAGCTGGTAGGAGGGAGGAAAGTGGGTACAGCTCTCAAAGGGCAACATGAAGAATCCTTGTGTGATGCAATTGTTTTGAATTTTGACTGTATTAATGCGGATATTGTGGTTGTGATATTGTACTGTAGTTTTGAAAAAGATGTTATTATGGGTGGAAACTGGGTAAAGCTCACAGGAGATCTCCCTGTATTATTTCTTACAACTAACTGCTTGTGAATCTACAATTTTTCCAAAATAAAAAGTTTAATTTTAAAAATGTTTGGGGGTAAAATGTAGATATATCAAGAGATTTTAGGAAGATTGCTGCTTTAACTGTTGGCACTTTCACCAGTAGGATCGTCTTGGTCATCCTCGGTCCCATCATACTAGGAATAGGAGGGGTCATCTGGATATGCTGCATGAAGCCACCTTCATGAAGGACCTCAAGTGTAATGCTTGGTATTATCTCCAGAGATACGCTGATGACATCGAAGGATGGCAAACACAGATGTCGTGCAAGACATGGCCAGCTCTGCCCAGGCCCTCTCAGATCCCTGAATCATTTCTGCATGCCCCTCTGCTGGCTTCTATGTGTTTTGCTCCTAACTGCCCAAAGAGTGGCTCTTCTCTGAAGACAGACTCAGGTAAGGGGAGCTGTTTCGAGTCACCAAGAGCCAGAAGTGTCTGTGAGTTTCCTTCTCCCCTTCACTGCCATCATCACTGGTGCAAGAGTGCATGTCCCATCCTGATTAAACTCCAGAGCTCCCTGTGGGGTCAGACTGGCCAGCACATCTCCAGAAAGCACACGCCTACTTGGCTTTTCCCCTTTCCTGTCCTTACTTCCCCTGTCCTGTCCTTCCTTACTCCCTAACAGCTTTCTCTGGGAAGCCCTTCCTTAATAAATCCTAAATACTCAATTTTCATCCCAGGGGTCACTTCTGGGAACCTGACCTAAGGCAGACGAACATGAAACAACTTTGAACATGTGTCCCATTATAGGACTATACAATCTAAGTGTTCAAATACCGGAACATTTTTAATAAATCCTCTAATTGTCATGTGAATGGTATCATTATGTTGTATTTTATTAATATGCATTGAACATGTTATGTAAGCATTTAAAATATACCAACTTAATGATCTTGTTTCAAGAAACAGAAGTAGTTTGGCATCTGGGAGGGTCTGCATTTCACACTCAGGTATGATTTTTGCAGCTTTGGATCTTTATCAAATGGTCATTGTCACTTCTGATACCTTTTACAGGTTTTCCAATTAAAAGCCTTGGCGTGATTGAAAATCCTGAACATTAAATCCAGGCAATTGGCTTTCACACTTTTGGCCAAAGACCATAGAAGAGGCAAAAGACCTCTTTCCCCACATACCTTTCATCCCCCAATCCTCTTTTTTTTTTTTTTTTTTTTGGTAGTGTTAAAATAACCAATAGGGAACCTTAGGGATTGCTTATTTATTTACTTTTAAGGGAGAAATATAATTTACATGATTTTATATTTCAAAATACCGCCTTACAAATTTTTCAAAAAACGAGTTAATTTTATCACTTGCCTTGATAATATGTTCTCAGTTGCTTAAATAGAGCAAATTTATAGCTAACACATTTCAATAAAGTATAAGCAAACTTCGAAGAAATTATAAATTGATGACTTTAGTAATAGGTGACTAATGATAAAAATTGAACGTGAACTTGAATATTATTTTAAAGTCAAGTTATAGGAAAAGTGTAAATTCATTTATTAAAGTAGTTAACACTACACATGGTTGAGTTAACCCAACAGCTTGCAACAAACTTAATTGATATTGGTGAAGCCAAGCAAAGAGGGTTCATAACTAAGACACAGGAACAACATCTCTTAAAACCCACAATTTCCTGGGAATGGCACTATTTACACCCTGCTCCCCAAAGTGGGTATTTCAGTTATCTTCAAATGTGCATGAGCAGGAGTTTTATAATGTTGCACATAGAAATGATGAAACACCATTCTTCGTAAGCTTAAATAATGTGATAATTCTCACTTAAAATTCTAAACATTAGTAACCCCTCATATTTTACTTGGTAGATTCCTAATACATAAACCTTAGTTGTATATAAAAATAAAAACCTATCAAATTGCAAGTTATTTTCCCACGAAAGCTGAAGAAACAACTTACGTGGTCTGTATCGTTTGATGAACCATCAGGAATATCTTTGAGGTCCACCAGTGGGCCATGGATCATACTTGGAAAATCACTGGTTTAGACTATTCACATACAGTCAATCTATTGTCACAAATGCATCTTAGTCATAATTGTTTGGTTGCAAGGAGTGAAAACCCACCTGTATTAATTTCCTGGGGCTACTGCAGCAAAGTACCACACACTAGGTGACCTAAAACAGCAGAAATTTATTCTCTCACAGTACTGGGGATTAGAAGTCTAAAATCAAGGTGTTGACAGGGCCATGCTCCTTCTGAAAGTTCTGGGGAAGAATCCCTTGCCAGCTTCTGGTGGCCCTGGGTGTTCCTTGGCTTGTGGTGACATAACTCCTTTTTCTGCCTCCATCTTCACATGGCTGTCTTCGCCTTGCGTGTCTGTGTTTTCACCTCTTCTTCT
Source organism: Ursus americanus (assembly GCF_024610735.1). Lineage (NCBI taxonomy): Eukaryota > Metazoa > Chordata > Mammalia > Carnivora > Ursidae > Ursus > Ursus americanus. The sequence continues at coordinate 4,812,479 of NC_142162.1, read as the reverse complement.
TTTTCTTAATTTTTTTTTTTTAGGAAATTAAAAATTTTATTTTAAAAGTGAACCCTGTACTACAATAATGTATATAGTTGTGTGCATGTGTGTATAATTGACACATGATCTTACATTAGTTTCAGGTTCTTCTTCTCTTCTTTTAAGGACACCGGTTTTAGATTTAGGACCCATCCTCATCTATATTAACTAATTACATTTGCGAAGACCCTATTTCCAAATAAGGTCACATTCTGAGTTCGGGGTGCACGTGAAATTTGGGGGGACACTATTCAACTCCTAATTGACCTGAATCAGCTCAAGTCAAAAGATTGTTTTAAGGTTCAGGTTATTACAGGACCCAAGGAAAAGCTGAACGGTCAGGCTTCACAAAGTGCAAGAATCAGGCATATCCATGGCTTTGAGTGCTGGAAGTTCATGATCTTCAGTCTAGGCTCCGCCATATAATATGCTCCCATATATGGAAGTAGTGTATTTCCCATAAAATACAGACAACTGTAATAAAAGTCTGCTTCTCTTCTGTATGTTCACCACCTGACTCAGTTTCATGAAGTCTTATTTCAGTTACTTGGAAAGGGAATATGGGTGGCCCAACTTGGGTCTGGTGCTCACCTATGACCGAGTTAGGTATGGCCAGGTCTTGGGGTGGTGGGGAAGCGATGGTGGTGAAGTTATAGTGGCTGTGGGCAGGAGTAGATTCAGCAGTTGGGACTTTTCAGCAGGCATTTTGACCCATGTGTCAGTATTAAATGAGCCCCTAGAATAGTGCTTGGTGCAAAGTGGATGCTCAAAAAATATTATTAGATGAATATACTGCAAATAATGGTCTGATCTCCCTCAGTTAATTAACACTCAGTTAAATAGCATTTCTACATTTTAGAATTTCTTTCACACAATCTTATTTCATCTTTTTTACAATTCTGCAAAGTAGGTATTATCATTCCTCTTTTTAAATAAGAACTTTGAGGCTCAGAGGGGTTAAATAAACTGTTGTGGATAAAGGCTAGTGGGTAGGAGAGCTGGAACTTAAACTTAGATCTTTAGTTTCAGTGTTCTTTTAAGGATCACACTCCTTATTTCATGATGGCTTTGCTTTGACCTGATAGCTTTGACACCAGAGAGAAGGTAGGAAAAAGGAGGAATGATGGTTTAGCTCCACCTTATAGATGTTCTGAATGGGAAGAATATTCATCAACATCTCATCAACAGCATGACATTTCCCCTTGAAATGTAAACAAGTCTGGTAGAGGTAGCATCCCTCCCAGCTCAGAGGTGTGCCTGTTTAAAAAATGAAGGATAAATATTGACCCAACATTCCAGAAATAATCTCTTGTGCAGCAAGTAAGATCTTTGGCAGTTTTTCTGTCTTTCCCCACATTTATTTTTATTACTCCAGAATGACTCTGTCTACTTGTGTTTCTCTGGAGATGTTATTAAGGTCATTCCTTGTGTACACCATACCTTACCTCTGTAGCATGCCTTTCCCATTTCTTCAGGCATCAAGCTCTTCTATTGGCTGCCCCCCTTCTAGCCCACTTCTCCACTCTTACCTCTAAAGGTAAGAATCCTTTTTTAAAAAAAGATTTATTTATTTGAGAGAGAGAGACAGAGAACGAGCATGTGGGGGAGAGGAAAGGGAGAGGGAGACAAGCAGACTCGCCACTGAGCAGGGAACCCAACTCGAGGCTCTGATCCCAGGACCCTGAGATCATGATATGAGCCAAATTTCAGTCGGACACTTAACCTACTGAGCCACCCAGGTGCCCCAAAAATATAAGACTCTTTTACTTTTGCTGGTCTGGTTTCACATTGCAATCACTCATGCTAACAATCCTCTTGTTGACTCTCTTTTCCTCTTCCTCCAAGAACTTTGTCTGATAGATCCTTTCTTAGATGTTCAGTTTTCCCCAGAATCATCACCCATTCTTACATTGCATGTAGTAAACTATTATTGTGTGTGTGTGTGTGTGTGTGTGTGTGTCTTATGCAAGCATCTTGCACTGCCAAAGAGTATGGGTACCTGGAGGGGAGGGGTCCTGCCTCACACTTTATCTTCAAGCATCTAGGCCAGGAATTAAACAGGATAGGCAGTCAAGAAAATTTCATTGATTATACCCATAACTTCACCCAAATCCATTTTTAGAGGCAAGGGGCTCTGATTTATTCTTTATTTTGCATCTTTTGTGATGTATGTGCTTAATTCTCACTTATACTTAATAGAATATTAAATATAAATAGCTCTGGATTTGGAGATAAAAGAGGTGTGCTCAAATTCTTTCTCTGTCTCACATTAGCTGTGTAGCCTTGGACAAGTCAAATTTTTTTTGTCCGTTTCTTCTGCTGTAAAATGGGATATGAATACCTGTCCTAGGCCCTCACAGGTTTGTTGTAAGGACTACATGAGCTAGTGTTTGTGGAAGAACTCACCAAATTCTAAAGCACTATGTAAAGGATTATAAACACTGTCTCCTCATGTGCTTCACCCCCTTATATCTTTTATGCATTCATCTCTGTAAGAAACACGGATCACTTAGCATCCTTGGTGTAGCGTTCCATCTTAACATAAGCCTAGTTCCCACTAACAGATGCCTTGGCTCAGGTTTCAACAACTGCCATTTACCTAAATGCCCTTTATTCACATTTTCTGGCACAGAAGCCTTCATTTATTTGTTCATTTATTTACTCATTTAACCAATTTGTTTTGAGTGCCTACCAGGGACCATGAAGCATGCTTGATGTCCAAGAAGTAATGTAAGTACCACAAGATATTAACATTGGACTGAGTAAAACAGACCACAACTAACTACAGAATACGAAACATAATAAAATATGTATACTGTGTACAGATGTATGAAGGATCATTTCTGTCGGGGGTAGGGGAAATGTGTCATCAAAGGTTTCAGAAGAGGTGCTCATCTATGTTGAAGACTGGGCAATACAGGTCAAAGAGAGCTTGAGCAAAACAAAAGCACTCTGAGAACCGTGGGCAGCTCAGCCAGTAATTTCAGTCACTTATTGCTATGGATTGAGTGAGTACTTATGTGGCGTAACCTTTGTTAGCAGATAGGGTTATGGGGATCAGTGTAGGCATCACAGGGGTGGGATGGTGGGTTGGCAAAAGAAAACTAGTCGAATTATGAAGAGTCTTAAACAACCATGTTACTCCATACTGTATCTGAAAGGGTTTTCTTATATGTATGGGAAAGGGTTAAAAAGATAAGTGAACCTAGTGCTACCAACTCTTTAATGTTCACTGAAACCCTGTTAGCTCGGCAGGTAGATACAGAACGGGCTTTAGTGCATACTGGGCAGCGCTGTCTTAAAGGACGGGTTAACAGATACCTAAAATGACAAGAACATTCACACTCGAGGAAATTCAAGTAGTGAATAAAGACGTGGGAAAATGTGCCACTTCATCGGTAATGAAAGAAACACAAATTCAAACAAGGCAGGACCCAGTAAGAAAGAACATAAGGTAAAACCACATCTAAGCCTGTTTAGGTGATGGGGAAGCACCTTAGAGAATCAGAAGGGCAGGTGCAAAAACTTTTTAGGTAATGGTTCCGTGGGGCAAGTGAGGGATTCTCAGTGCTGCAACCGAGAACTGAGGTTTAGGAATGGAAAACGCGGGGCGAAGGGGGTATGGGGGAAGGGGTAAGCGACCCCAGACAAGACTGGTTCATCCACGCCAAAGGCCTAAGCCCTGGCGCTTGGCATCTCTAGGCAACCGTAAACCCGCCCCATCTAGAGTCAACCCTTTCGTAATTGGCTCATTAATCCACCAATGGGCGCACAGTAGGACCTTCCCGCCACCTCTGGCGCCCGCTTTCAAACAGCCATACATTCGCAACTGCAGGTGGAATTCTCAACCAAGTTTGAGAAAGGCGGAGACTTCCGCCTCCACGCCCAGCCTCGAACCGGCATGGCCCCGCCCTCCAAGCCAGCTTCTAGTCGGCGATTGAAGGAGGCGGCTGCTCGTCAATGGCCTCAGCGCTTCTGGGTTCGGTTGTGACGAGGAAGGAGCTAGCGGATTAGAGTCCTCGGTAAGGGGGTTTGTTAGAAGTCTGTCTTTGGCGGGGATTAGGGTTTCCCTCTGGTGACAGCATCCGTGGCCTCGGGTGAGTTTTGCTTCTGGGCTGGGCTTGGAGCTGGGGTTAGAGGAGGTGCGGGGTCCTCGGGATTCTGGTCGTGGCTTCCCGAGGGCTGACCCGCCCCCTCCTCAAATTCTGTGGTGGTGGACTGTCCGCGGGTTGCGGGACTCAGGCTTTGACTTTGAAGTGTCAGCGAGACCCTAAGTTTCTCCCTACAAGTGACGTGTGGGCAGCCCTCCTCGCCCCCTGCAGGCTGCGGGGGAAACCCAGAGACCCTATCCTGGGGACCCCCGCTGTGGTCACCCTGGCGCCGCGCCTGGCTCACAGTGGGTGCTCTGTACACGTGTGTTGACCGAGCGCATGTGACGCTGGCCGCCAAAGCCAGCAGCCCCAAGGCACTCTGTGCAGGCTCTCCACAGCTTCGCTCTCGCGGTACCTGTTTGTTGTGCTGTAGTTGACGCCAAACGGAGTTCCTTGGTAAGGCCTCTGATTTAGTCTGTCGTTCCACCTGTGGGTTTCTACTTGCTGCCTTCTTCGGGCACCTTGAATCGATTTGTCCAAGCTGCTGTCATTAGCACTGGTCACAGATTATTGTCATCATTTGTTTAAATGTCTATTCTCTTTTCCTCTACCAAGTGCAGTTAAACTTTGTAATCTTGAACAGTGCATAATAAATAATTGTTGAATAAATGACCAAGCCTCTTAAGCCTTCTATTGCAAGCCTGAAACAGGCTAGTGTGTTCTGGCTGTTTTCATTCTAGAAGGGAAGCTAGGGTGTAAGCAAGTAAGTAGAATTTCCTAGGGCATTTATAATTTATAAACTAACCCGCTTTGTGGCACTTAACCTTTTTTATCATGTAGTCATGAACTTGAATCTGATTTAAGCTGAATTTCACCATATCCTTCACAATGCATGGCAATGTATTTGTGCCCCCTGGATACGTAAATGCATTCAACTGAGTGACAGGCTGAAGTGGAAGCCATAAAGAAAAGTATAAGGAATATAGTGTGAAAGTGCAAAATCCTCCCCTCCTCCCTGGGGCAACAGGATTGGGAGGGCATCTTCAAGGAGATGGCATTAGTTGAAGTAAGGTTTCCCACAGGCAGCATATTCACCTTTCTTAGAGGTACTGAATGCTCTTTGTTTAACCTCTTTTGTAAGCCTCAGACCCCTATTCATAGGTAAGAATGCTATAATAATAACAAAACTAAAATGTATATCGATTGGTACATAGTGCTAAGCACTTTATATTCATTGTCTTGTGAATCTTCATAACCAATCTTTGAGGTAGGTACTATTTTTAGCGCATTTTATTAATGAGAAAACGGAGGCAGTGTCCTCAAGCTTGCACAGCTGATAAATAGAAGAGCTAGAATTGAACCCAGGTGGTCTGAATGAGTGCCCTTATTCTTAACCACTTCCAGCAGTGTTATGGCCTTTCTAACTGAAAGTCTTTCCGTGAAACGTCCCTCAGCTGCCCTTTCTTCATAGTCAAAGTTAAGTTGTGCGTTATACTTTCCTCTATTACAGAACTTATTACAATGTATCTTGGTAACTATTAATTTATATCATTGTTTCTCTAAGGGACTGTGAGCTCCCCATGGCTGGTATCCTGTCTTAGATGCGTCTAGGATATACACTGGCACATAGTAGATGCGGAGGAAAATTTTATTGAAGTAATGAATCCTAGAGGGTGGCATGAATGTATCATTCATTTAACAAATACTTATTGTGTGCCTGCCTTGTGCAAAACATGGGGGACATGCATTTTAATTCTGCCTTCAGAGAGCTTATAGGTTTTTGGATGAGACAAAAACAGTGCTTTTGGTTTTTGATATTTTGTCCAACTAAACACTCTTTGGTTTTCCTTCTCATTGCAAGGAGGGCAAAGAAAACATAACCAGTAACTACAAAATGAGTACTGAGACAGCCTTTCTGATCTGAGTGTTAACAACAACAACAAATCCCCAAAACCCACATAGTCTTTATTAATAGGTTCAGAAAAATTTATCTGGGAAGAAAGTATTAACTATTAAAAAAAATACAGTACACTTATTCGGCATCTTGATTGTTTAATAATCAGTCAGTAAATATAGAAATATGTCATTATTTCTATTAGTATTATAGTATCACCAAATTTATTGAAAAATAGTTTTACTAGGACAAGCGTTCTTTTTCAGTATACTCATATGGTAGTTTTCAGGATGGTTTTTTGCAGTTCATACATTTCAGCAGCAATTCATGAGGATATCTCGTTCCTACAAAATAGCCACCACTAGGTGTTAACTTTTTTTTTTTAGTGGTTGAAAATCATTTCAGTGTTTAAATGACACCGAATTCTTCATGAACACTTCTTTTTTTAAATGAATTGTCATGTCGGTTGCCCATTTTAAATTCGGTTGTCTTTCCTCACTTCTTTTTGCAAGTTGTATATTGGGATTTTGTCATGTGTTTTGCAAATATTTTTCTTATGCGTTATTTTATCTTTGGACTTTGTTAGTGTATCTTTTTTATATGTAATATTTGACTTGTCAGTGATGTCTTTAGCCATATAAAGATTTTTATTTTTTGTGGTTAAGTTTCTGTCAAGTTTTTCCTTTATGGCTACTGGGTTTACTACCTTACTATTTATTTTTTCTTCAAAGCAGTCTCTTTTATTGTTCTGAATATTAAAGTCTCTGATAACAGTGATAATTAGTAGTGATTAATAAGTTGAGGAAAAGCATTGGCTTTTATTTTAAATTTCAGTTAAAATACTAATTATCTATTTATCCATAGTAAGTTTATCAGATTTCTCTTTCTGCCTAAATGTTTCTTAAGGTCTTCAGTAGTTTGCACTTTTGGGAAAGAAAACTTATTTGTATCTTTTCTTCCCTAGTCTAGAGAGATTTTGGTCTTTTCAGATATTTGCAGATTTCTTTAATGACGTAGTTTGGATTAAAAAGCTGTTCAAAAGAGATACGCTTTGGTCTTTTACATTCTCTTCATTTAAAAATGAAAATACCTTGAAGAATTCACTATTCTCTGAGCAAAAAGTAGCTCTTTATTTAAAACAGCTGTATTTAGCAATAGGCTGTTGTAAATCTTGATGTTCTTTTTCAATAATCAACAGGAATTGATGGCATAATTGTGAAGGATTGGAAAAAAAAAACCTCTCCTTTCTTTTACCTAATACAGGAGAAATCAACCCAAATCCGTATTCTGGCTTTAACTATAAAATACAGGAAGAGGTAGAGAATATTGTAAATACCAGAAGCAGGAAAGATGATTTTGGCCCGGAGAATTCAGGGATGTCCTTAAGGTCCAACTTAATCTAATTTCTTTTAAGGAGCCAGGATTTAAATGGACTAATATTTTCATTATCTGTTGAATTCTGTAGATTTGATGTTCACTTGCAGTAATGAAAAAACCCTAGAGACATGGGCTTGTGTGAGTGTTTTTCGCTTACCATTTCAGCTATATTATAGGCTCGTAACAGGTTTCTAACTTATGCAGGTGTACAAGAAAGTTCTTATAGCTGTTGGACGGAGACAAGGTTTAGATTCCCTAAACTTATGTATTTTCCCTCTTAGTGAAAAAGTGCACATTTTCCTTCCTCCTTTTAGCTCTGTCACAAAAATAGAAAGGAGCAAGTCTGGTCTAAGAAACAGAAGCTGGAAGAGTTTGTTGATGGAAGGGGTTTGAGTTGATGAGTTGAAAGGGATGAGCTGGGTGTAGCAACCAGGGAGGGAGGGATAAAGAAGGTGGAGCGCAAATTACAGTTTGGACAAGAATCATAATTCAGTCCTTGAAAAGCAAACAAAAACTTGATGTTTGGGGATTTTCAGCATTAAAATTCATATTTGTGTTAGGCTGTAATGCCATATTTCACTTATTCCAAAGTGCTCATTTTCTTTTCAAATTTTAATATCTACAAAGCCAGGCTGCAGTTTAAAATTAATGATGTGTCATAATTTAATTGGCCGCATCTTTTTCTTAGTGGTACAAATGGAATGGTGTCATACAATCAAAGGCACACGTGTAGGTCTGATGAAGTAGAATGTCTTTTGCTTTTGAGCTATTGGCTTACATAAAAGTTTGTCATCATAGTTCTCAACTGTTACCATGAAAGAGCTAAGTTCTTCATGGTAAAGTGTATTTGGATTCCTGGGCCTATGCTGCTTAATTCACTTCCAATTTAATGACATTCTAGAGCCTGAAAGGTGCAGTGAATGAGTTGTGGCCCAGGCTCACATCAAAGTGCATTTCCCTGGCATGCAGAAGAGTGGAGTGAATGGAAGGCAGTATTAGGCTGGGTAATTGATGACGCCTGCCTACTTTTTTGTTGGAATTGTTTGGACCTTTGAAATTCTGGGTAGTCTCCGTGGAGCGTGGATTCCTAAGTATAATTCAAATCATCAGCAGGCTTTTGACTGTCAGTACTTGAAAACCCACCTCCTGCTGCTGCTGCTGCTTCTGCCACAGCAGTAACCATTCTGCAGAGAACGTTTGCTGTTGCTTTTGGAATTGGAACTCTACATGGTACAGCTTCACACTCTTCACTTCTGGTTTTCCTGAGTATTTTTTGCTAGAACCTGATTTTATCAAGCTAAAGAGTGGGACAGTTAACACTGATATTTTTGTCGTGTGCCCCACAGAGTTTACCAGATCTTAAAGGTTTTCGGGTGGCGATCGTGAACTTGGCATTTAGTGGCTCTCTTTTTGTAAAACATGACATTTGGATTTGTGATACTCAAAGGATGAAGCAAATTGTGGAGGATACTACATTTACCATATCCAATAAACCAGATTAGTAAACTTTGAGCATATTCTTAAAATTTCTGTTTTGGCATATTTCTAGGTTATTATTTTATTTTTTGTGTGTTAACAAAAATCTTGCTGTTTTAAGTTATATGTTCCAGACCATGAGAAAGGTCTAGTCACAGATTTATTAGCTTTTTGCATTTTTCTTTTCTTCTTTCTCTCTCTCTTTTTTTAAGACTTTATTTATTTGAGAGAGAGAGCTAGTAAGAGAGCATGGGGTGGGGTGAGCAGGGAGCCCAGAGGACCCAAGGCAGACACTTAACTGGCTGAGCCACCCAGGTGCCCCGCATTTTCCTTTTTTTTTTTTTTTTTTAAATTTATTTATTCAACAGAGAGAGAGACAGCCAGCGAGAGAGGGAACACAAGCAGGGGGAGTGGGAGAGGAAGAAGCAGGCTCACAGAAGAGGAGCCTGATGTGGGGCTCGATCCCATAACGCCGGATCACGCCCTGAGCCGAAGGCAGACGCTTAACCGCTGTGCCACCCAGGTGCCCCTGCATTTTCCTTTTCTATGAGTTACTGTCATACAGCTCTTTTCTGTGAATCACAGTTAATTTGTAAGCATAGTCTTTATATTTGGAATACTAACCATTTGTCGTGCATGAGTTACATATATCTTTTCCCTGGCCGCTGTTGTCTTTTTTTGTGTGTGGCATCTCTTGTGTAGTTTGATCTGGGGAGATTTTACGGGAGATTTAGAAACCAAGCATCTTTGTCTTTCCACAGGAACACCATGTCATTAGATTTTGGCAGTGTGGCACTGCAGACACAAAATGAAGACGAAGAGTATGACAAAGAAGACTATGAAAGGGAGAAAGAGGTAAGGTCCTCAGAGAAAAGACTCTAAACCCAGTCTTAAAGTTTTATTTCCTGATCAAAATGATCATCTTGTGTCATTTTGAAGGAATTTATAATTTTTTTTGTCACCCCCTAAAACCTGATCGGTATTTGAACTTTTGAAAGGTGGTTGAGTGGAATGCTTCCTTTTTTGAGATAAGAGTAAAACACAGTAAATGGTTCGATTCTTTAAGATATTTTCATTTAGGAGGTAGTGGTTGGCTTTGGAGGCAGAGACCTAGTTTCTAGGTGCCTGGAACTTTGCCTTGAACAAGTCCAGCAAGGTTCTTTGCTTCAGGTAGCTTACATCCTTATGGAGGCAGACAATAAGCAAGTAAACAAATGAACAAAATAGTTCGAGTGGGTGATAATTTAGCTCTGGTAAGTGCTAAGGAAACAAAGTAGAGTGAAATTAAAGCAACAGGTAGGCGACTGGTGAGGGAGGGCCTTTTGGAGGAGGAAATGCCTGAGCTGGGACGTGACTCATGAAAAGGAACAGCCATGCGGAAGCCCGAGGAAGAATATTCTAGGCAGAGACATGCAACGAGTGTAAAGCACACAAGTTGGGAAGAGACCCTGTATATCTGCAGACCAGCCTGTGCAGGCTGTGGTGTGAGGATTGTGTAACTACGGGGTGAGTGTAGAGACAGTGCGAAAAGGTGGGCTAGGGCCAAATCATTGTATGTCATGGTAAGGTGTTTGTATTTTATTCCAGGAGCAATGGGAAGTCAGTAGGATTTTAAGCAGGGAAGTGATATCTGATCATGTTTTAAAAATCTTACTGTAGGCTGTGTGGTGAATAAAGGAGAAAAGGAGTAAGAAGAGAAGATTATATTTCAGATACATAGATGAGTTAAATGGAATTCCTGGCCGAGAGTAACGTTCAGTAAATGGGGCAATAATAGTAGTAGCAGTTGGTGAAAGTCAATTCATTAGGATTGTTTTTAGTTTGAGTCAGATTTCTTGGTTGCCTAGGATGATAGGCTTCTCTTGTACTGAGACTATGCTTTATATGATCCATTTTCTAATATATAAAACAATCCTTTTTAATTGTTACTGTAGACTATTAGTATCAACATGAAGCAAGGAATAGGGTCAGTTGCCCATGGAGCTGGCTGTAGAGTTCGGGTAGAGCTAGAAAACTGGCAGCTCGGTGGACTTTTGTCCGTAGACATTTTGTCTTGTTTGGTTGTGCAGTGTTTTTAAAAGTTCAATCTATATTTAAAGACTGGAAAATTTCATGTAACAAGCCAGAGTTTCTGGCTTGTCTTGAAATGTCCTGAGCCCTGGCCACATGTGCACATGGCAGCAGGCAGGCTGGATCTGAGCAGTGGCTGTCCCTTCCCAGCTGGCCACGGTCCTCTCACACCGACATGGGCTTATTCACGTGGACTTGCCAGCTTCGCTCTTGTCAATTCTCTGCCAGGTCGCTGAGGGCATTGGTGTCTGTGACCCTGACCAGGGTTTCCGGATTTTGACAGGGTCCTTCACAGCAATTGTGGCAAGGATGGGGGTGAGGATTTTCTGTTACTTTGTGAACTCACAGCATGAGGTCTTCATGACCCCGATGGCTTTGGATAGTTCGCTGGAATTTTGCTACTGGGATTCCTGAGGGGATCAGTTTAAGTAATTATAGTAGACTTTAAAGAAGAAGAAAAAATAATTTGACAGGTGACTTTTCATTGGAAAAGATATTAGATGGGTAGGGTATTAGGGGGAACTAATTAGAGATGTATTGTGTGGTGAAAGTTTTAAGGGGGACATTAGTTAAAGAGGGAATTAATTCTAGGTATATAGAATATAGCCCTAGGGATCACTTCTTGATACGTTACAAGCTAGAATAGGGAATTTCCAGAAGGAAAGGAGCTCTTAAGAAGTGAAATACCTAAGAATGAGTGTTTCTAGCAGAGTGGAAGAAGAGAATATATAACCAACTTGACTCTGACATGATGATTATGTTTTGTGTTAATAAAAAGTGTTTTTTGCCTTTTTTTCTTTAATTGCTTCAAGAGAAGACGTGAGATCAGAGGCTAGAGGGTTTCAGATTTTCACCAACAAAATTCAGGATTATTCATAAAATTCAGCTTATGTATATTTTGTCACTAAATTGGCTAATCAAACCTAAATTTGTTTGCATATCCAGAGGCCATTTCAACCTCTTCAGGCTGTCTGACCCTATCATAGCAGAACATTTCACAGCCTTGGGTGGTTAAAGAAAAGAGTGGTCTTTTTCTGCTCCCTGGTTTGTAACTTTGGGATTGACAGCTGGATTATAAGTATTAGTAGCAGGCTAATGCATATTGCTTTCTCTACTTAGTGAAGCACTTGGTATTCATTCACTTATGTAGGAGGAATGTCTGTATCCCTGAGGATGTACCGTAGGGCCAAGCAGGCCATATCTGCTCACGGTCCACCCTGCTAAGGATCTGTGAGATCCTCTCTCTCAAAATGGTAGAGTAATCCTGATTTTGACCTTCTGGTATGAATGTCCAGTTGCTGAGTTTAATTTTGCTGCTTTGGGGTCAGTTGGGATTTTGTCCACACTTGCCCCTAAGTCAGTGAATAAGTCACAGTCAAGTTCCAAGTTCCATGCCATCCCAATAGCAGTTCTATAATTATGATCTTGCCTTTTCTATTTCTGTCCCCTCCATTGTTTGCATTGAAGAGCAAGGGGAGAAAGTGCATTTAATATTCAGAAAAGGAAATAGTCACTTCATTTAGCAAAGCAATTCAATATTCAGAGGACATTTAGACCAGTGGAATCTCAAACCACATGATTAGACTCATATTTTGAAAAAATCTATAAGAGTTTTGTAGAAAAGTCAGGCAATATAATCATTTCTAAATTTCCTCGGTTCTAAATGGTCTAATGGTAAAAGTGGGCCAAGACAGAGCAGAGAAGTGTATAACCCACAGCCTCACCCAGTGTTTCACCCAAAACCCCATCTTTTACACAGTTAACAGGGCAAATTAGGGTGCAGATGAGTGAGGGTGATGATACCATGGAGATATGCTGTCACATCACTTAGTATTCATGTCACTCCTATTTCTCACGACTTACTGGAGCACACTACTTTCTTGCTGTACCGTTTGAGATTTATGGTTATAGTTGTCTTCGCTACACAGTAGACCTCATCCAAAGTATTCTAGGCAAACCTTTTACTTGGAAAGCTGGCCTAGAGAAGAGGAATTCAAAAGTTCTTTTATTAACTCGTTCATAACATAACAATGTGATTTTTCAAAATACTTTTCACTTAAGTCAGTGTGCTTTGTGATTTCATCTATGTTACAGACTTATAGTTGTTGTTATTGTTGTGGTAGGAGTGGTTACAAGCTCCAAAGTTATTGGTGAACCCACAGCTTAAGGTAGATTGTCATTTGCGGGGTGCCTGGGTAGCACAGTCGTTAAGCGTCTGCCTTCGGCTCAGGGCGTGATCCCGGCGTTCCGGGATCGAGCCCCACATCGGGCTCCTCCGCTGGGAGCCTGCTTCTTCCTCTCCCACTCCCCCTGCTGTTTTCCCTCTCTCGCTGGCTGTCTCTCTGTCACATAAATAAATAAAATCTTAAAACAAAAAAAAAAAAGGTAGATTGTCATTTGGGATCTCCCAGTTTGCTGGAGTATACATGTACTTTTCTGCAGTGTCCCCAGAAACAGTGCTGTGATTATTGCTTGCTTCTCTGTATGTACGTATGCATTTTGGAGCAGAAGTACTAGTAATCTGTGCTGATGATGGTTCACTTAGTAATGATCAATTTGAAGCCTGGAAACTGATCTTGAGTAGAGAAGTAGGTGGTTTAAGTAGCAGATGGCAGAGAGAAGCTCACACCTGGCCGTGCTGATTTGTGTCCATTTGGTTTTTATATCGGTGCTTCTCTAATAGAATAGTAAAACTCATTAGAACTTGAAATCCTGTATTTTAAAGAGGTAGGGTTTCCATTGCATAGCCTTTCTTCTACTTTTTAATTGCCTTGTTTGATGTAATTATAGAAAGATTTTGACATTTTGTCCCCACTAGAGGGAGTTATGAAGCTAGTATTTGTTTACATTTTATATTATTTGACTTATTTAGTGGCATTTTCTTGTCATCATTGGAGAAAAAGAAAGAAATGGTTAAGTATTCATATGGTTGAGGTTTTTCTTTAGCCATTTCTTATACTTTATCGGGATTGTACCTTTGAATGTTTCTCATAACATACAGGTGTTTTTCAGGGACTGTCACGATGGGAACAAAAACATTGCTCCGGCAGGCTGTAGCTTGATTGTACACAACAGGTAGAAGTGTCTTCCAATGACTAACGAAATGTCATGTAGAAGAAAATTGGAGTGAGAATGGAGAGATTCAGGTTCTGCTGCTGGCTCTGGGGCTGTAACTCTCACTTTCCTGGGCATGTCCCTCACCTTCTCTGGGCCTTGGTTTGCTCCCTTTTAGAAGGAGAGATTTGCCTTGGAGGAGCTCCACTGTTCTTCCAGGCCTAAAGTTCTGTGTCATTTGTCGGGCAGCTGATATTTGTCTAACAAATGCTGCCATATTTCTTTTTTAGATATGTGGCAATCTAGACACAATCTTCCCCACTAACCTAAAATTCAGTTTAATGGATTTTTAAAAAAATTCTGCATATAATGTAATTCATAAGCTAAAGCTCTGGCTGCCAAGTTATTTGGCTCTTTATCGTTCCCATACTGAGCCTTTTCAAGGAGGTTTTTAACTTGGCTCTTAGGTTAAAATGAAGATTGTGTTTGGTGTATATCCATGAAAGCATTATTTAATAATTTATATTTTAAAATATCAGAATCTTTTCAGTATAATTATGAGGTAACCTGTTCAAAAGCCATATGAACGCTGGCTCCTCCATTTGCTACTTTTCTCTGGGGAGAAGATGTACGGTTTGTAATCTGAGAACTCTTGCTTTCATGAATATTGAAGATCATAGACTCCGAAGACAATCTGTTTAGTTAATTTAAGTTGGTAACCTTAACAAAAGGTTTACATGTTCTTTGTTTTACATTCCCCATAAACATAGGGTTTTGGGTGTTTTGCATGGGCTACTGCAAGGTGTTTCGCTGTTGAAGTTCTTTGAGTAAAATGCCCTCAGTTTTTTCTTTTTAGGGAAGAAACCTGTGAAGTAGTAAAGGTAGAGGAGTTTATAGAATGGTTTAGAATGCATTTCAGTAGAAGCCTTAGCAGTGGCAAATGATCTTTTTCCTAGGGAAGGTATCTGTTTAATTATTAAACTCAGTTGACTCACAATAACATCCCACTGAAAAGATTGCATTTGTGACCAAAAAGCAGTTCGATGAATTTGAAAGTAATGAGTGGAATTAAATATTGTCATTTATAAAGATTGTTCTCTTTGCCTTTGAATCTATTTCGTAGCTAGGTGGATCTTTAACAAGGAAAATTTATAGTTTATAAAATTCTCTACTTGGTAACATGCTCAGTTGATCTGATAATTCTGTGTTTTATGGCACAAGGTTCAATGACTGAAAGCAAAATCTATTTGACAGTGTATATGAGAAGGGTACACTTTGATCCTAGGAGTGGAAGCTTTGGGGGTGGGATTTTTTTACTGAATGGCCTTATTAGGAGGACTCACCTCATTTAGCTTCTCTCTGTCCTGAGAGTTATGGGAGCCACGGAATATGGCCCAACTATGCCAAAGAACTTCATGGAGAAATTTTTTGAAGGTGCATTAAATGCTTTCAAAATGTTAGCATATATGTAAAATATTTTATAAGAAACTAAATACCATAGGGATGATTTTGCCAGTTGATAAGTTCATCTGTAGATCCAGAAGCATTTTGATGAACTTAGTTTATGCTCAAACTAATTTTCCTCTGTGGGTGCCAATTTTGTTAATTTTGTGGTGTCACAGAGAAAACTAGAAGAACTGCTTATTTTAAAGCTTTTTCTAGGTGAGAGGAAAAAATGTATTGTTCAGATGTCCCTGTCAAGGTTTCCCTTAATTATAAGGCTATGTACGTGAACCTCACTGAAGGTTTAGAAGAGAATATTCTTTCTGTACACGAGTCCTTACTTGATGTAAGTATAAGAGATTTATTTTGTTATTTTCCTCTGTGTAATATGTGGCGGTAGTCTTTTTCCTTAAAGAAGTGATGCATAATTATAGACAAAGCGGGTTGGACTATTTTTAAAAGACCTCATGTATGTTTTTTACTTAGTGAAAGTCCAATCACTTTGCTACCTTTCACTTGAGACACACGTGTAGTATCCTAGTATGTCAATGTGTTCTGTTTAGCTTTTAGTGATTCTTTTGTGTTTCTTATTCTTTATATCTTTGGGTCAACTCTGATATGGCTAATTCTCAGAATGGTTTTTCAATTACCCAGCATGAGCAGGTGGCCAATAAATCAAGGTCTTGGTTATCAATATTAATATCAAATAAATTTCGAGGTGAAGCTAACTTTTCATTGAAATAGAATATTTTTCTCTTGTTTCATTTTTAAAGAACAATGGATTGAGAAAACTAAAAAAAAAATACAGTGAATATTAGAACTATATGTGGGATGAAGGAAGTATCCCCCTTTCCTCTTCATATACCCCATTTGCATTCCCAAATTTGACATCTCCAAAACCCAGTTAACAATTGGAGCATTCCTTTGAGAACTTTCTTATAATATATATATATTTTAAAGTGGGCTCCATGCCCACTGTGGAGCCCAACTCACGGCTTGAATGCATGACCCTGAGATCAAGACCTGAGCTCAGATTGGGAGTTGGGCCTTTAACTGACTGAGCCACCCATGTGCCCCCATAATATTTTCACTTAACTTTTCACATATATATTTTCTTTTAGAAGGTTTTTGATTATAAATGTAATACTCAGATATATTTTATAGCTACATTTCATTTCTCCTAAAATGGGTAAAAACAACTTGCCATAGACTAAGCCATAGATCAAGGAGCATCTCGTTTTCTTCCCCAAGGTTTTACAGAGTATTTAATATCTTTAAAATTCACTCATTGTGGGATGCCTGGGTGGCTCAGTTTGTTAAGCGTCTGCCTTTGGCTCAGGTCATGATCCCAGGATCGAGTTCTGCATTGGGGCTCCTTGCTTAGCAGGGAGCCTTTCTCTCCCTCTGCCTGCTGCTCCCCCTGCTTGTGCTCTCTCTCTCTCTAACAAATAAATAAATACAATCTTTAAAAAAAATAAAATAAAATTCACTCATTGCATAATTTTATGGGATTCATTTATGTACTGTGGAGGACTCAGTCAACTTGTTAATTGGTGCCTAATTTTAAAGAGAAGTCATAAGCAGCCCTCATCTGTTTAATAATATAATATTTGAATCTTCTGATTGCTATAAATTTTAAGAACATATATTGGGAATTGAAGAAAGACATTTACAGATATTGAAATTCAACAAACTAGACAATTCATTCATCTCTTAATCACTGTTTATCTTGAAACAATAAATGAATTTATCTAGTTTTTATAGGCAGAATGCTAAAGATCTGATTTATCTAGAAAAAAAACTGGAGAGTGAAGTCAAATGCTTTTATATCAGGTTTGGAGTTACGCTTTTAAGAGTGCGCTCTGTAGTAAACAATCTTAAAGCTCCCTTTTTACCCAGCAGTGTTACCAGAGCCGAGTATCATGTATCTTTTCATGGTTGGAATTAGATGGTAGTCTGCTAATTAGTCACTCTCCAAGGGGTTTCTATCACATTATTAAAGCTTTTAAGAGCTTCTGGGCCACCTGCTGCTGCTGCTGGTACTACTGTTCTCACCACCTGGGCGCAGTAGAGCTGGCTGCTGGGATTCCCAGGGGGATGTCTGATTGTCAAGTCCCCAAGGACGGATTACTTGTAGAACAGGATTCTGAGACTCAAGTCTGCCCCATGATAACAAAATATGGTGATTGTACCATTATCATGACTTGCTGTGTTTCCATAAAGAAGGTTTAAAATTCTATTGTAATGTTAAGTGTATTTAAATCTAAGACATTTGTAGAAAAAAAAGGCTTCTAGTCTAAATCCTGATATTATGCATTCCCCTGAACATAATTTGTGTGGAATTTCAAACATTTATTAAATGGAGAAATTAGGAACGTCTTTGACTTCTCAAGTCAAAATCATTCGTTGCAAGGCAACTTTGGTTTGGCATCTCGTGTTTCAGTAAGTGTGATAGTGATGCTACTTTCCTGTCTCAGTTGCAGCAGTTGCTCACGGATCTGCCGCACGATATGCTGGATGATGACCTGTCCTCCCCTGAGCTCCACTATTCTGACTGCAGTGAGGATGGCACAGAGGGCGAGTAAGGCTCTGAAATCACTTACCCTCATATGTTGCAATTCTATAATGCTTTTTCTTTTGATTCTCTGTAGGCAATAATGGACACGGTTGTAAAATTATGGACTAATTCTTAGAATTTTCGGTTAAGGTTAGAGGGAAGACATGTTAAAATCTTGGGGTTCTTTGTGATACCTGTTTCCAAATAAGTGATGGGCTCTAAATCTAAAGTATTGATTTTTCTCAAGACTACATCGCTCTGAGCAATTGGAGATGACCTGGCGTGAGCATCAAGTGCTGCCTAAATCTCAAAGTGTAAATGTAAGTATCTAGTGGGTAATGACTTTGGCGAGGGTGGGAGTAGATCTTAGTGCCGTTGTTTTACTCTTGTTATCTACTAGGACTATAATGAGATTCGGGATGTATATATTGGAGAGAAAAGTAGCAACGGCTGGGAAGACAATCCAAGTAAGAATGACGACCAGCATCTTGGCTACCGTCCCAAAGAAGGTGGAGGTGAAGGTGGAAGTGGCTATAGTCCTCCAAGTAATTATGAACAGACAGATTTATATCACCTTCCTGAAAACTTTAGGCCGTATATCAATGGTCAGAAGCAGGAATTTAATAGTCAGCCAACCCATGTAATTAAATTATCAGATCCTCAAAGGAATCGTTTCCAGGTATCGTAAGAACTTGACTTTCAGGAATTTGTGTGTGTGTGTGTGTGTGTGTGTGTGTGTGCGTGTGCGTGCACATTTGCTTATATGTGTATTCGTGTATTTAAAAAATGTATATAAGTGCAATGGTAAGCTTTAAGTACAGAAATCCCTGAGAGTGCTTTTATTCAGGCTCGTGCTGAATTAGTCATGCTGTTTTCTGTTTACAATCTAATGAAATTGTGATCTTAGAATTTTAAAATAGAGGCTTTACAGAAACAGTTAGATGGTAAAAGTTAAGTTTGCCAAAGAATAACCGTCCTCGTTTACTGCTGCTTCTGGCTTCTACCATTTCACCATGCTTCAGGGAGAAGCTATGTTCAGGTATCTTGATATAGTTTTAAAGTGGTAAATCGATGTAGATGACACCATTTAGTTACCTTGATTTTCTAGCTCATCACCTTATAACAAATTTTAGGTTGAATACTTCAAAGCTGTTACCTGTTTTGAGATGATACAGCAGTAGACAGGATGAATGTTAAGGAAAGAAACAGGGTGGTTTTTTTTTTTTTCTTTTCCCCCTGAGAGAGTTTATTAATGAGCTAAGACCTCAGGATATAGGTGGCTACTTCTTAGACTTTGACATTGATTTTGCCAGTAGCTTTTTTTGCCAATAGCCATTCTGTGTCACCCAATGACAGGATGACTTTTTGATCCTTTTAAGGTGGTCATTTTCTATCTCTATGGAATATTAATTATTCCACAAATGTTATTGAATATTATATATAAGGCATTGTGCCACATGTTCTTGTTATTGAATATGTACATTTTTATGTTTCCAAGATGTTGGCATCACCCAAATCATTCTTAAATATTTATAAACAATCTTATTGGAATTCTTGAGTGTTATTTATGGAATTTGCCCCATTATATGCCCAAAAGTACAGTTAAGATTATATATATCTTACATATATATACCTACAATTAAGATATATATATCTAATTAATATATATAAATTATATATTATAAACTTAATTAACAGTGTTAAATGACTGTAAATGGTATTTTTAAGCAAAGATGTATGTATAAAGTTTGTAATTGTGCCACAATTAAATTTCCTAACAATATTGAGGTGTCTAATTCAGATTATTTTCAAAGAAAAGTCCAAATCCTGATTGTCAGTTTCATTTATCATCTTCTGATAGCAGTTTGTTACATCACAGGGTCCCAGTTGTCAAGCTTTGGAACCATATAAAGTGACATATAAACCTTATCAGTCTTCTGCCCAGAATAATGACTCACCAGGCCAGGAGATAGCAGGAAGCGACACATTTGAAAGCCTGCAACAACAATTTTTAGGAGCTAATGAAAGTATGTATCAAGCTTATATTTATTTCTTAATAACAGAATTGGAGAGTTTTGAACACTGGGCATACTCAAAAATTGTTATTTTTTTTCTTAAAGTATGATAATGGGATTGTGGTTGGTTTTTTTTTTTTTAAAGTTCCGTTATTATTAGAGATCCTGAAGTATTTATGAATAAACTGATATGAAGTCTTGAATTTACTTTAAATAATACGTTGTTGGGGGTAATGTTAGGTGGAGATATAGATAAAGCAAGACTGGCCATGAGTTTGTAGTTATTGAATCTGGGTGATGGGTTCATGGGGTTCATTGCCCTCTTCTCTCTACCTTATATATTTGAAACTTACCATAATAAAACATTAATAGAAGTTCTTCTCAACTGTATATTTCAGTTCTAGTTGGTTAAGACTTTTCATTAGATACATGTTTTTCTTACTGAAGTCTAATTTGGAAAATGAAATCGAGCTTTCTCTTCAATCTTAAATTTTTCATTACTACATAGAAATGTAATTTAGGGGCGCCTGGGTGGCACAGCGGTTGGGCGTCTGCCTTCGGCTCAGGGCGTGATCCCAGCGTTCTGGGATCGAGCCCCACATCAGGCTCCTCCGCTATGAGCCTGCTTCTTCCTCTCCCACTCCCCCTGCTTGTGTTCCCTCTCTCGCTGGCTGTCTCTATCTCTGTCGAATAAATAAACAAAAATCTTAAAAAAAAAAAAAAAAAAGAATGTAATTTAGTAAGCCAGCCATTATCATCTTAAGTTTTTCTTTTAATTTTTAGACTTTTAAAATAATAATTAGGCAACTCTGATATAAAGTACTTAATTTTCAGAATTTAAACTAGAGTTATCTCAGGTTTAGTCATGTGGCATTTGCCAAAAAAATTCCCTTTATATAGTGCACGTATAAATATGAGAACGAGAAAAGTGTTACCGGAGAGTTTGGAGGAGATGAAACACCCAAAATCAAAAGCCAGAACTTACGCCGTGACTCACCTGAATGAATATTTCGTATGTTTAACTTTCATTGTCATACTCTCTGGCACGTGAAATAGCTTCTAGTTATTTTGCATGTGAAGAGCCAGTGTGACTCTAGAGTGTGACAGCAAGTTGTTTGTTTCACATTTAAGCAGCAGGGGGAAAGTCATTGGCTGTTCCAGGTTTCTTGGGCTACACCGAGAAAACTGGACTGCACGCCCTGACTCCAGAGTGCTGTTTCTGTCATCCCTGTGGGCTGCAGATAGTTACCGGGAGGCCGTAATTCCTCCAAAGGAGTCAGCAGCAAATATGGAGTCGCCTCTCTCTGTTCAGGAGGTTTCATGGAATGAGATGAGGAGGTGGACAGCATGTGTGGCATAACTGGTTTTAGGCTGAGTAAATAAGCATCACAGCAGTGGCCTGACATCTTGGTATTTGTTCTTTCTCTACTGTGTTCAGTTACGTTTGTATTTCTGGTCTTTCTGTGTAGATAACCTTATGTCACTCTCTTAACAATCTGAATTTTATCAAGTCGATTTATTTTTTGTTTAAGTAAGTTGCACGTTTGCCTAAATTTGACATTTGGAAGTTAATTAGATAACTTAATGGCAAGGTAGTGCTGAATTTAGTGATGACAGCTTCTTAGCCACGGTAGTTAAAAAAAAAAAATGACTTTGGGGAGAGGTGTGGCCTGCAGACCGCCCATTCCTGGACTAGCCCTGTTCTAAGTTGATTTGTAACAAAGTTTTCAGTCTTCACGGGTTTCTTTTGGTCTTAACCTTATTTCTTTTTAAAGAAAGAAGATTGTTTGTTGGCAAGTAGAAGCATTGTTCTAGAAGAAAATGAAGAAAAATATTTGTCATTTTGTTGAAGCACTGTCCTTCTCCTACACATCATTTTTCCTCTTTTCCCCCCAGTCATTTTTAAGTGGTCCCTAAAATGACTTCAATCATTTCTGAAAGAAGACCTCAAAATTCTTTATTAATCTGTTCATTGATTAATGCAACAGTTATGTGCTAGCATAAATGTGAATACGATATAATTCTCATTCCTGTTTAAAATAAAATATTTTGAGAAGAATGTCTAGAAATTTTCTTTAAACATAGCTTTATAGAAGCTGATGTATTTTTTTTTCAATTTTATGAGAGCACTGAACTCTGTTCCATTGTAATTGTTATATGCTTGTTTTTAATTAGCCAAAATGGTAGTGACTCAGGGTTATACTCTAGACCAGTGACTTGAACTTTTCTGGCAGTGACCACAGTAAGAAGTACTGTGATGGGGTATTATATTAATCTGTGTAAATAAGTATATATAACTAAAACATTTCACAAAATAATCATTCATACTGTATGATACACTCTGATATATTCTGTCTTTTTTAAAAAAATGCTAGTCAAAATCCATTGAATTGATTTCATGATACTAATGAGTTGTATCCACAAATTTACATTTGGGTATGCTTTTATCTAATAAATTATCTTTAATTTTAATGCAGATTCTGCAGAAAATATGCAGATTATCCAACTTCAGGTTCTTAACAAAGCAAAAGAGAGACAACTAGACAATTTAGTTGAAAAGTTAAATGAAAGTGAGCATCAAATTAGATATCTGAATCATCAGCTTCTAATAATCAAAGGTAAGATTATACCTGTTGGGTACTGTATTTATGAGGTACACTAAAGCTAGAGATCTTGTTTCTAACAGCTTATTTTAAATATGAAGCTTAGAGAGTGGATGCACTTGGTCAGAGGGCTCATAATGAGTCAGTCAGAAAGAAACAAAAATCCAGGACTTTTGACACCTTGCCTTGGATTACTTCTTACCAGAACATCCTATTTCGAGGTCCTCTTTTTCTCCCTCTTTCTCCTCTTCTCTTCTGTTAGGCTGTTAGAATCAGTGAACATTATTTATGCTGATAGCATTCTGTACTAGTAAGTGGTTGGTTCCTTATGTAGTTTGCCTTGGATGAAATATTCCAATTTCCAGAGAGACTTGTGTTTAGTTTGCAATACATTTTCTAAGCCTACAAATTAACATAAGATTTTAATCCAAGTAAGAGTTAGTGATCCCGAACTCCTTTGGGTGTGTCAAGGAGAAAAATAGAGCCATTACTGGGAGAAGCACATAGAGGAAACACAGTTTCAAGTTATAATTGCTTACTCTTCATGCTTTCTGTAGTTTTGGTCAATGGTGAACTTTTCATTTGTGGAATAATTTTGTGACTGAATTCTAGCTTGTTTCAAACTTAATTGATAGTGAAAAGGTCTCTTTCTGTAATGTTTATAAAATTTATTTTGAGAGAAGAACTGGTAAACTGTTAAAGTATGTGGGAAGAATCAAAGATTAGGTGAATTTAAAAGTTCATTGCAAGTGTGTATAAAAAATAGTCCTCGGATTCCTTCTTTGATTAGGAGGGATTTGTCACATCTATGTAGCTTCTCAAGTAAACAAATGCTGAAATCATTGTTAGGAAATCTTGTGGTTCTTAAAAGGATACAGTAAGATTTTTGAGGGAAGTGGTTCTGGTTTTCTCAATTTTTTTGGTGCCATTTGGCATTCTTTTTTGGAACTTTCCTGGTTTTCTCTAAATCAACAGAAGTTTACTATCTGAATTGAACTGAACATTTATATGATACGGATCTGATATTTGTTAAGAGATTGTGAAAATTGGGGTCCCTGTACAGTAAGTTATTATTTATATAAACATTTTAAATATTGTAGATGAAAAGGATGGTTTGACCCTCAGCCTCCGAGAATCGCAGAAACTCTTTCAGAATGGAAAAGAAAGAGAGCTACAGCTTGAAGCGCAAATAAAAGCACTGGAGACCCAAATACAAGCATTAAAAGTGAACGAAGAACAGGTAAATCTTTTATCTTGATTATTTATGGTAAAAATTTATTTAATACAGTGAAAAGTTTAGTTAACTTTTGGTAATGTAGGACTAAATTTAGCAGAACTTTGCAGTTTATATCTTCTTCCCCATAAGCCTGCTTTTGTTTCCCTTACCTTGGGGGGATGGTGCTTGCATCCACCCAGTCATCTGCGTACCAGATAGAAGTCTCCAGCTCCTCTGTTCCCTTTCATCCCGTCAGCCACTGCCTTCTGTGGAGTCTCCACATTTCTGTCCACATGTCTCTGATTCAGGATTTTACCATTTGTTGCAAAAGTCTCTTAACTAGTCTCTAGTCTTTTTTTGGGGGGGTGGGAGGTAAAGCCGGGGCGAGGGGCAGAGGGAGAAAGAGTGAGAGAATCTTCAGCATGTTTCATGCCCAGTGTGGAGCCCAATGCGGGACTTGATTTCATGACTCTGAGATCATGACCTGAGCTGAAATTGAGAGTTGGACACTTAATCCACTGAGCCACCCAGGCACCCTTAGTCTCTAGTCTTTTACCCTTTCTCCGAATTCTCTCTTGGCCAATCTTTCTTAAATACTGATTGTTTTTCCCTTGATTAAAGTCTGACCCCGCTTTACTTGTGAGATGAAGTGTGGCATGGAAATGGCCATCTGATCCTTGCCTACCTCTTCCCTGATTCTCCTCAAACCCAGTAGTGCGTGTGTTGTTTTCATGTGCTTGTACATGCTGTCTCTTCTCTCTGGAAGGTCCTTTCCGCAGCACACTGCTAGTTGATTAACACCCCCTGCTTGTGGGTTTTCTTTTCCTAAGTCTTCCCTGCCTTCTGGCACATAATAGGTGGTCAGTCAATGTTGGGTGAATGTTGTTGAAAACTGATGTAACCTGTACATATTTTGTCTTCTGTATTTCTCTATTCCTGCTCTGATACTATCACAACTATAGTTTTATGGTGTGTTTTGAAATGTGGTAAACGAGAGCTACTGTTAGTATTCTTAAAAACATTTGTAGTTTCTCACATTTTCTTTTTCTAGATTTTGCATATCACTTTTTATGTTTGTAAAAAAATCTTGTTGGGATTTTGATTAGTGAGGCATGAGGCATTGTGTTTACCATTTTATTGTTGAGTTAATCAAGTTTTGGAGAGGTCAAATTACTTGCCCAAGGTTACAAAGCCAGTTACTGACAAAACAGCAGCACCTAAATTTCCTGATCCCGATAGACTTGTCTTAAAAGTGGTGGCACAGGGGTGCATGTGATTCTTGATCTGGGCTTGTGGGTTTGAGCCCCACAATGGTTGGAGAGGTTACTTTAAAATCTTAAAAAAAGGATAAAGTGGTGGCACATTCTTTGATTAATGAGATAGCCATTTAATGGTTGGAAATGGTCACAAGTCATTGGTAGCTAGGCCTGGTGAGGGGTGACTCATGAGAGTAATACCATTTTGCAGGGGGGTGGGGGGGGAAAGAGTGGTTACAGTTGAAAGTGACTATATAATTGTGAGTTTGGTTTTGGATGAGATGTGTGGCTAGTTCTGAAGATGGTTTCATGAAAGAATTTAAACAATGTTGTCACATATCTGGTTCCTTATCCTTCAGGTGTCAGAGAAAACAAGTCACCTTTTATCGAAAGTAGCCCATAGCTCCATATTCCTACTCTTCTTCATCATGCTATATCCTATCACTCTATTTTAAAACTCTCTGAAGTGATCTCATTTGTTTACTTGTTATTGCTTGTCTCTTCCCACCAGAAAGTAGTAAGAGTTTGGACCTTGCCTGTCTTGTCATCATGTTCTTAAGTGCTCAGAACCCTGCCTGGTGCAAAGTATTCACATTATTTATTGAGCAAATGAATAAATGTCATAAGCACTTTAAACAGCATTGAATAAATAGTCAATCTCTGGAAAAGAAATGAAGGATAAGCCTCATTTGAATTTTTAATTTTTATGCGTAAGAGACTATTAGCATTTTTAACTTTTTGAAAATTGATAGTTCTTATAAAGTTGAATTGCTTTTATGTAGTAAACTGTTACAACTTTTAATCTTTTTATAAGTTAGAAATTGCATGTATTAAAAATAAGGCATAAATGAAAACATAAAAGCAACGGCATCACCAAGTATACTGATTTTCTATCATTGACATGAACTTAATGGCTTGAAACAATGCATATTATCTTACAGTTCTGGAGGTCAGAAGTCTGACATGGGTCCCACTGGGTGAAAATCAAGGTGTCAGCAGGGCTGTGTTGCTTTTTGGAGGCTCTAGAGGAGACTCCATTTTTTTGCCTTTTCCAGCTGATGGAGGCCACCGACTTTCCTTGGCTTGTGGCCCATTTTCATTTTCAAAGCCAGAAGTCACTAGTTCTGACTTTCCTGTCTCAGTTTTCCTCATTTAAGGACCTTTCTGGGCACATTGGGCCCACCCAGATAATCCAGGATAATCGTTTTTATCTTAAGGTCATCTGATTAGCAATTTTAATTTGGTCTACAGCCTTTTCCCTTGCCATGTAACGTAACATATTCACAGGGTTTGGAGATTAGGACATGGACCTCTTTTGGGAACCATTATTTAGCCTAGTACACCATTATTTTTCAACAACTGTATAGATAAAGTTTTCAAAATTTTGTTTTTAACAAGTGATCGTTGACAGTTTTCATCAGTCTTTCAAGAAACAGTTGTCATTTTTCTGTGACCCAGCAATTGGATTACCCCCCACACTTGGCTCACAGAGCAGTGCAAACAGCACTGGGACCACTGTTGTGATAGCAGATTCCTTGTCTGGGATCCACACTGCCATCATGCCGAGCAAAATCCTCTATCACTCTCCTCAGATAACTACAGTTTCTTTTTCTCGGTGAATGTTTCCAGCAGCCGTGGGCCTGGTGGGTCCCAGCCAGGGAAGTCTTAAGGAACTAAAGCCACTATAGGGAGACCCTTTCTTGTCTGTTCTTCTTAAAGGATGGTTGATTTTTAGCGTTACAGTCCGTAAAGAGTCAAACTACTGTAAACACGGCTATCCTGTGTCTACTAGATGATTAAGAAGTCCAGGACAACTGAAATGGCTCTGGAGAGCCTGAAGCAGCAGCTGCTGGACCTCCGTCATTCGGAATCACTTCAGCGTGCTAGAGAGCAGCATGAGAGCATTGTGATGGGCCTCACGAAGAAGCATGAAGAGCAAGTGTTGTCCTTACAGAGGAAATTGGACGCTACCATTACTGCACTGAAGGAACAGGTTAGGATGATTTCACATGAGCAGCTGTTCTAAACCAGTAAGGCTGGTTATTTTTTGTAACTGACATTTTGTGGTTCGTCATGGAAATTTGGGATATTTGCAGTAGGTATTCATGAGTAGAACTTAAAAGCCAATGATTTTTAATCTATGATTATGTCCTGAAGGCTTAATTTTGGAAATTCTTTCTCTTACAGGATTGGTTAGTACTTTCTCAATTCTCACATTACTAGTCCTTTATTTGTAGAGTATTTATACATATTGTTCTTGTTGCCCTAGAGTAAATCCATACTGAAAAGAGTGAGTGTTCTGGGAGCTGGTCCGAACTTGAGAGGTTGTCTTGAGAGCTTAACCAGGACGGGCTTTCTTGGTAATTTACTTGTCAGTATATATCGTCTAGAAGTGGTTCTTGGAAGAAGAGTTAATTTTTGAGAGTGGTGTAATAACATAAGGAAGAAAGTCTGATCTAAAATCACTGAGATGTAAAACTTGAGCATCTCTCACAGTCTGTATTATATTTGCCCCAAAGGCAATAAAATGTAAGATGAGGGTGAGTCAGGTGGTGGGTATGCTTGTGTTCCAGACCCAGATAATCACCTGAATGAATAAAATTTCAGGGTGTACTTTTCTTCATGTAATTTCGGAATTAATTTAACCCAAGGGAAGAAGAGCAGAAAAATAATATGGGAGGGTATGGCAGATTCCACCACACTTAAAATTCATCCTCATCTGGGTTGTTATTTTTTATTTATATAGCCAACTATATTTTTCCCTGTTTTAGGTAGAAGTACGTAAGATTATATTTTCATAAGTACTGTCTTATTGCCAGTAATAGTTGTATACCGTCTTATTTTTATAGGTATTTATGAGTTTTTATTAGATTTATTTTCCTAAATATGCTTTTTTTATATAGAAAAATATTGTGAGTTAGATTGGTGTGGAAGCTATGTGGGGAAAGACAAGGTCTATGCCACATTATTGAAAAAATCTTTAGTATTTAAACAAATGGCATTTGAGATAAAATTTTATTTTGGCTGTGTTTGTGTAGTAGCATTAAAACTAGTTGGACTTGGACAGTGGTCCTTCTTGGGTGATGAGAGGGTTGGAATCTGGTGGCTTTTCCTTGCAGGGTTGAGGATCTCTCCCTTCTCTGCTGACTTTGACACGTTACACAGGGGAGGGCTGGAAGAAATTCTTGCTGTGTTCAACCCCTGTGCCCACTCCATTCTGGTTTCACCACTATCCCCCTCCGCCCCCCTTCAATGGAAGGACCCTGGACTAGAACACAGAACAAAGTCTTGATTCTGTGCTGACTGGACTTCAGACTCCTGAACCACAAATTGAAGGTGTTGATTAAGGTCTTTTCCACTACTACATTGTGTGACTGATTTTATTTTATTTTTTTAAACAGACCATAACACTGATGTTAGCCTCTGGATATAATTGCATAGCTGCTTTGCAAAGTAATAATTCCAAAGTGCTAATAGGTTTTCCTTTTGGGAATGTTTCTTAGGCTATTTCTTTTGTGCTGTCAATTTGGGATCAGTTGGTTCAGCAGTATTTTTAGTAAAAAGACAATCTGTATTATCTTAGAATCCAAACTGAGATTCCTGATTAGCAAGCTGCTGTAAAGATCAACCAGGAGCTGGGGAGATGCCTACCTGTAATCAGAAAAATGTAGGAGTGTTCTATACAGAGGCGGTTGATTTCTTACAGTAGTTGTGAACCATACATACGTTCTGCACATTGCCCCTTGCCCTCTTTTTCTTTATAAAGTTATTGAAGAGGTATAAAATATTTCCCTTTCAGAGAAGCCTTTTCCTATGTTGAATTTAGCACATTGACAAGTAAAACAACTTTTGGAAAATAGTACCAAGGTACAGGTAACTGGATAATTTAGTAGATGAATAAGTTTGCGAATTTCTAGGTTCTGAGCAGCTCTCTCATGGTTACATACAGCTGTGTTCCTATGTGCTATAGTGTTAACAGAGGCAACACTACAGTGTTAACAGAGTTGATGTTCACATGTTGTGCTAATTACACAGACTTTTAAACCTGGCATATCCCCTAAGGCAGTTCATGACTAGATGCCAGGGCTTTGATGGAACCTCTCAAATTGTGGGTATGATTTTCTTTTGGGTGTCAGTATATGCGGTTTTTTTGAGAAGACCCACAAACTTATTTAGATTTTCCAAGAGGCTCACGTCTCCCCTTGCAAAAGGTTAAAAATAACTGCTTTATGAAAAACTAGTTCTTGGTGGGAAAGACTACAATTGTAAACTAATCATATTATTATGATACTCAGCCAAAGCTTCTTGGAGCTCCGTGTTCCTTCGGTGACAGAATTCTCTAATAGCAAACCATCTCCTGGACTCTCCTGTCTTCTGTCTCCCATTCGTGGAGGTGTCATGAATGTCAGGTTAAGATCTCTGATTCTGTCCTTGATGGTATAAAATCTTTCTTCACTCTGGTCTTCTTGACATCTGCAGCTTTGGGTGAAGTCATGAACTTTGTTTGGTTTCTATGTCATGACTTTTGCCTGCTCTACTTTCTAGCTTTCCTTTAATGCTATATTTAAAGGTTCCACTTAAAACACCTTTTCTTGGCTAAGAGGTTTCCACAGACCTCTGTGTGGCCTGACCCTCACTTCTCTGTTCAGTAGAAATCTGTTCAATTCTATTTGCTCCCATAGATTCAGCTGTTAGCTCTATCACCACGCTTGTCTTGTTCAGTCTTAAGGCTGTCCGCCTTTAACCATCTTGAACTGAATGTTCTCACTGAAGCTACTCATAGGAAAGAAGGAACCACTTGTTTCATTTGTTTCTTGGTATTGAAACTGAGCAGGTTTATGAGTGTAATTGGTTTCCCCGAACCTGTCAACAGGAAACAACATGGGTCATCGATTGTTGCATTTAGTCACGTTATTGCCACAGTCAGCCTTCTCTTCATATGTTTTTCATATCTACCTTTTTTTCGAACTTTCTTTTTGCCAGTCTCAGTCTCTTATAAAAGTTATTACAGCCTCCCCAGCCCATAAATGTTGTCTTACCCACCCGTTCTCACACACACATTCACACTGTCATTAATGTTAGCCCATTCATTGTGTTTGCCATGTTATTTTGGCGCTTTAGAACCATGCTTTTCAAGCTGGCCTGGGAATCAGCAGCAGTGTGCCAAGAGGTTTGCACTGTTGAATAAACATGGAGCAGTTTCCAGAAGCTTCATTTTGCTCAGAAATTTGGTAGAAAAAATTTAAAGCAAACATGACTACATTATGAAATAGAATGCAAAATTCACATGAATTTTTTAACTAAAATAGAAGACTTCAGAATCTCTTTCCTCTGCTTAATGATGCTGTCAGTATCCTTATGAGGTGTTCCCTGTGTTACTATCCTTAAGGCATTATTGAGCTTTAGGTTATCCTATGGATCAGGTCCCAAATGCCTTCTCTTTGCTTCAGAGTCCTTTCTTCATATTCTTCTTAATACTTCTTTTCTTCAGACTTTTTCAGGTAACTTCAGCCAATTACCTTAATTTACTCCTGCCTGTCCCATGCTCTGCTTTTTGTGTGGAATTCAGCCTGTGTAGTCTTTTTTGAATGAGAAGTGATGATTTCTTCTACCCAGGCTTGTGACTCCCATGCCTTATTACTCCCAAACACACTTTTCTTTTTGAAGAAATTTGAATATATTTATATGTGCCCCATATTTTTCTATATATCCCCATACAGTTACACAGGTGAATGCATGCTATGTGCATGCACAAGTGTGTGCACACACAGCCGTTTATCCTGTCTGGTTTTCTTTGTCATTTATTTTTAGAGGTTGGTTGTTTTTGTAGCACTCGTCATGTGTAAGACACTGCATAGGTATCTTTAAGGAGACTTTATTAAGAAAATTAAGACATGTACAAGGCAGAAGAATACAAGAGAGAAAAAGATTAAATATAAAAGAAGTTCAGAAGAGGGAGAGATTACTTTTGGCTGCTCAGAGTAGAATGAGCTTTTGGCTCTTCAAAATAGAGTGAGTTTCCATGTATTTATCTGAATCCTTGCTGTCTTGGGATACAGATTCCATAGTTCAAAGTGGTCTGCCTAAATATATATACATACACTTATAGTGGCAGTGTAACATGCAAATAGAAGTGTAATACATTTTCTTTGGCTTGAATAGAATCTAATTTTAGAATATCAGTGTCTTGTGATTGTAGAACAGAAAAGACTCTAGAACTCATTGAATGTAACCTTTATTAGCGTAATTACAAAGGAAAAAACAGATGGAGAAGTTGATGACTCGCCCAAGATCATAAAAGTTTGTTCTAACTCCCAGTCCTGTGCAGTTAACCTTGTAAAAGAGGTGATGCTTCTCTGTGAGGATTTTATGTTTGACCTAAAATCCAATTATGTATTATATTTGTTAGTTTAGTATTTAATAACATCATGAAAATGACTTCTCGAATACTTTTTCTACTTAGGAAGATATCTGTTGTCATTTGAAAGATCAAGTGAAAGAACTGGAAAGGAATCAAGAAGCAACCAAATTAGAAAAGACTGAGATTATTAACAGATTGACGAGAAGTCTAGAGGAGAGTCAGAAGCAGTGTGCCAACTTCTTGCACTCAGGTGGGTGTCTGGGCTGGACTCTTGTCTCCCCGGGAGGCTAGTTTAATTTGCAGAGAGAACATGGTAGGATCCATGAATTATAAAAATCCAATTAAAGCAGAAAAGATCATCAGTGAGAATTTTTTAAACATTGTTATTATATATGTATAAAGGTATATAATGTGTTTCATTAGATCATTTAGAGAACACAGACCAGTACAAAGTAGCAAATACAAATAACCAATAATCCTACTACACAGAGATAAGTATTGCTAATGTTTGAATGTATTGCCTTCAAGTGAAATTGAACACATACACATAGGTAATTCCCTGCTTCTGCACATAGTGCCTTTTTGAAAACATAGTTTAACTGAATGTACAAAAATTGAACAGTAGAATAAATGTTAGAAGGTAGGTTTTAACCCTGGAAAGTAAAGATGATTATGAAATCCTATCATATTTTGCTTTTTAGAATCAGTCTGATCATGTGTTTCTATTGTTTTGTGAAACTTTTTAAATTTTTTTTTCCTCTTGCACTTTCCTGGTCAGTTGAAGCCAGGGAGTTATATTTTTGTCATGCTTAAGATTTCTCATATGGTTTCCATGGTATTAAGTTTGAGACATACACTGTTTGTCATTAGTTTCAGCAGTACTTTTATTTCTAATTCGTTTTTATAGAATGACATTAGAGTAAAAGGCAATAAAACAATCACATGTTTATGCAAATTATCCTACCGGCAAAACCGTCCTGTGTGCTGGTGAGTAGCTCCTGCTGTGAAAATAGCTCAGTGGTTATTCCTGACCTGACATATGAAAGTCACAATTCGGCATGTAAAGCCAATTCAGAGTGCTGGTTCAATGTGTATCAGAGTAGCTTCCTCAGAAGGTGAACGTACTAAAGTCAAAGACCGTCAAAATATTTGTGTGCGTAGGTTTTGGTGGGGCAAAATTTGGCTCATACCCTGTTTGGCCCTCCCCTCCCGTTCAGCTTTGTATCCTTTTGTTTCACATGGCATTACTTAGCCTTTTTCCTTGCCTCTAAAGCCTTTGAAAATACGATTTTCTTTAGTTGCATAATATGCCATCATTGCTTTGCTTAACCATTTCCCAGATGCTCATTTTCTTTTGAGGAGGCCCAGTAAAATCCCTCTTAAATGGGAGCCTCCCCTGGTACATTTAAAACATTAGGTTACCGAAGTTTCCGAAGCATGGCCCGAATATGCTTTTTTCACATGTGGAGGTGGGGGTGGTGGAAAGAAAAGCGTTTCGAAAGAAGCTAAAGGCAGCGAGATGTAGTT
The DNA here is from genome assembly GCF_024610735.1 of Ursus americanus. Taxonomy (NCBI): domain Eukaryota; kingdom Metazoa; phylum Chordata; class Mammalia; order Carnivora; family Ursidae; genus Ursus; species Ursus americanus. Next base: position 4,779,518 of record NC_142162.1, on the reverse strand, counting down.
TTCTTATTAGAGGGTAGAGATGGGTTCCAAAGAATTTTTGCTTTGGCTTTCTATGAGTTGGAACGTTATGCTCCTATTAAAGGACTCGGGGAGTATTAAGGTCTGTAGACGTGGCTGATTTGATTCATAGCAAGGTCACAGTAGTCCCAAGTCTTCAACCTCCCAAGGGCATATGAAGAGCCATACTAAATGTGTGGCCATGTCTTGGAAATGTCTGGACCTTTGCCTTCTGGGTCCCAGTGGCTACACCTGTGTGCTCCTAGAAAGGTAATGAAAAGGTAATAAAGGAGAACTGCACCTTCTGTAGCCTCAGTGGAGTCAAGTGCTTCTGTACATCATAGGTGCTTTGTCCCTTTACTTTTGGTGTCCTCTCTGATTTTTCCCCCGTAGGCTCTGTACAGGAGGTGGCTCAGCTACAGTTCCAGCTGCAGCAAGCACAAAAAGCACATGCTATGAGTGAAAACATGAACAAGGCTTTGCAAGTGAGTGTTGCGGCTTGGAAGAGACTCTATGGGTAACTGAATTAGGCAGTGCTTACATCACTTTTCTGAGTAGTTGGACCATCTCCAGACCAGGCACTGAGAGTGGTTCACAGTCTCACCCACACAGTTAGGTAGTCAAGCCCAGGTCTGTCTTGACTGAAGAGCCAGCCCCCCTCCCCCTCCCCGTCAGTCTGCCTGTTGCCTCCCTCACACGCGTGTCCTTTCATTTGTGGGTGTGTCCCGGAGATAAGTGTATCTACAGGTGTGGGAGACCTGCAGTTTCACTGCAGCTCTCACATCCTCCTCCAGCGCTACTTACATTTTCCACTGGAGCAAGAGTTCCAGTATTACCTCTGCTGGAAAGACATGGTTTGCGTTTTCCCACCGGCAGACTAAAGTACAACACGTTCTTGGCAAACCAGTCTACTCTGTCCTCTAGAAAGCCAAAAAGTGCTGCCGTCAGTTTCTCAGCTCAAGGGACACTCTTTGTGGAGCACAGAATGTAAGCGAGGGAGGCGTGAGAGAGGTTCCTTACATTTGCTTTCTTGTTCATTTATCCATTTGTTCGTTCAGTTTACTTGAAAACTGGTACGTGCTGGCCTTTCTAAAGTTATATATATATGTGTGTGTGTGTGTGTGTGTGTACACATATACACACACACATATAAATTAATATATATATTGATTCTATACCCATGTTCATAGCAGCATTATTTTAAAGTTATCTTTAATGTATGGGAAGAAACATTTCTACTTTCTGTTGATCATTAGAATGAATTTTGAAGCATAGATGAATGACTGATTCTTTCATATAAGAAAATAATTTTCAATAATTTTGTGTTTTAGGAAGAATTAACAGAACTAAAAGATGAAATTTCTCTCTATGAATCTGCTGCAAAATTAGGAATACTTCCAAGGGACTCAGAAGGAGAATTAAATGTAGAACTCACTGAATCATATGTGGATTTGGGTATTAAAAAAGTCAACTGGAAAAAGTCCAAAGTGAAGAGGTATTAAGAAAATCATTTACTGTAGAAGAACCTACATTAATAGTACTGGTGATACATGCAAATGAGTGGCACCAGGCGTGAAATGATGAGCTGGCTAGTTCTTGAAAGTGGGACAGAAGGCTTTAGTTACTTCTAATGAAGTGTAAATGTCCGAAATCAAAATGACAGAAACCTCAACTATTGCTGTTGTACTATCTTCAGTGTCAATAGGCACATCAGTTTCAATAATGTAAAAATGATGAAGTTAAAGTTAAAATACACGGAGTAAATTCTGCAACTGAGATTAGGTATCTTTTATTATTAAGGCAAGGGCATATCATTTTTATTCATATTGTGTGTTGAAGGCAGGTCCATGGCATTTATCAATGGCATGTGAGAAAATAAGCATTAATTTTCCCTAGGATCTTTCCAGTGACCTTACTTTGAAGATAGAGATTCTGTCTTTTATACCACTGTTTAACACAGATACTTCAGTAATCTCATGAAAGGGAGGGCCTTATCATCCCTCGCAGGGACTGATGGGGGAGGGAGTGGGGTGGTATAAGAGGGAACACTTAAAAGATGAATGAAGGACAGGATGTACGTTCTTGAGGCACTTGTGTTCTGGAAGGTGCTATGCAAGGCTCTGGGAGTTGAGTATAAAAGATGAGGATGAAACTCTCCCTTCTGGCAGGGAGTTTACATTTTTGCCTGGGCAGGGAGAGGAAGACATACTTGTGAGCAGCTAAGTGCTGTGTGCTACACGTTATCCTTGATGAACAAAGATTCATTTGTCCAGTCATTCCTTCTGCTGATGTGGGAGAAGGACGAAAGATGGGTGTTTGGCAGAAATTGCATTTAGGCTAAGGAGAGCCTTTCTTGAATGCATTCAAATTCCACACCCCCACCGGCCAGTCTCCAGTTTCAGACCGAGTTTACCATCGTTATTGTTCCGGGAGAGTGTTTATTACCTGTTGTGTTTCAGGTATCATGCAACTAAGTACAAGTGTATGAATCTCCTGAAGGGTTTCCTCTACAATAGGTTTTAGAAGTTAAGTGTTTTAATCCTGTGATTTCATTTTCAAAACAGTAAGATAACATTCAGAAAATTGAAATCTCAAGTGACTGGGTAATACTGTGAAACAAGGTGTTAATTCAGTTTACTAAGCTGCACTGATCTGGAGGGTCCATCTTTGGGACTCTCATCTCGACAGATTACAGCTACAATTCAGAAGGAAGGTAGGATGCAAATGGCAGAACTAACATATGTGGTGTATTTAGCAGGAGCCACCTTCAGGCTCTTATCCCAGGGCCTTAGATATGTTTGTATCCCGTGAGTTCTCTGAGTTGCTGACTGTGAGTAGCTGGGCCAGTGTTTCAGTCAGACAGCTCGGCCTTAGCAAGGAGAGAGCTATAGGAACGACAGCTGTGGTCTACCTCACAATGCCTGCAGTCAGGATCCTGAGTTTTGAAGAAAGCCTTCATCTTTGGTTAGTTAATTAAAATAAAAAAGGATGTATGCATTATATTTTTTAGACAGATTTACATAAAATTTTGAAGTTAAAATTTAGTTACCTAGAAAATTTACTGCTGTGAATGTCTTGTTTCCTGTTCATGCCAGATTAGTTCTAAATGGCTAGTGGAAAGAGCATGGTCTTTAGACCCAGATTTTGTTTCGATTTGTAGTTTAGCCATTTATCACTAGCTTTGTGATCCTGGGCAAGTTTCTTGGCTTTTCTGAGCCTGTTTTCTCATCAGGTTTTTTCTATTAAGTAGATTATAGATGTCCTTTTGGGGGTTAAAATGAGGATTGAAATATAAAGGACCTCACATAATCTTGCACATATTAGGCATTTATTTTTAATTTTTAAAAAAATTATTTATTAGAGAGTGAGTGTACAAGTGGTGGGGGTGGGCAGAGGGAGAGAGAGAAAGAGAGAGAGGATCTCAAGCAGACTCCCTGCTGAGCACAGAGCCCAACACGGCTGGATCCCAGGACCCTGAGATAATGACTGGAGCCGAAATCAAGAGTTGACACCTGACTGAGCCACCCAGGTACCCCACAGGTATTAGACATTTAATCATTGATAGATATTGCTATTATTATTTAATAGATGATTGGTTAGAACATACCGTTGATTCAGTTTTCATATTAATTCTCTTTTAATTCAACATATACTTTGTAAAAGGTTTTGATCCTCACCTCAACCTTGGTGAAACATCAGATCTCTATCTTCATTTTAGGGTTGGGAAAACTGGAAGGGCTGAACTTTTTTGCCCAAGAAGACAGACCATTAGCAGCAGAACCAGTCCTTGAGCCCAAAACTTTACTGTCATGTACATCTATTTACATGACAGTCAAACCTCTACTTTCAACTTCATTCTTCCTTATGTCTTGTCTTTTAGAGGGTTAAAGATTTAGTTCATCTCAAAAAAGATTTTTCTCCAATTTATTATTACTTTATTTTAATTTGAGCTATAATTAGCCTGGGAATTTGGAAAATAATACATATATATGTTATATAAAAATAATATATGTTTTATTTTTTCAAGTAGACTTCATCATGGTATCTAAAAATGTATTCTGCTTCTGCCCTTTGTATTTAATTAGTACTCATAGCCAAAATCCTACGGTAATATAAAGTACATTCCTATGGATAACAACCTGAGACATCACATCACTATCATAGTAAAAGGATTTCTGCCACATTCCGCTGGGAAAGTGGAGAATAACTAAGCACAGAGTGAGTGGTCCTTGACATTTAGCTAGAAGACATCCTGTGAATCACAGGATTAGTGAAAAAAGTTTTAGCTTGTAGTCGTCCCACTCACCAGCAGTTTAATAGATAAGAATTTGCTTTGAGGAAAAAGTAAAAATATTTATTCGTAGATCAAAGTGAGAGGAGTTATAGAAGAGATTTGTACCTTTCTCTGCTGGATTGTGATTCTTAGAACAAGAGGAAGCCACAGTTTTCCCAGTGTCGAGAATTTTAGTTCTTTGTTGACTTGAGCTGCTTTCAAATCACTGACCCAAATATTAGCAGCTCCAAGCTTTTATTCTCAACTACACCTCCCTCAAGCTACTGCCTAGTAAATTTTAAGGGTTTAGGCTCAGTGTTCTATTTCACATTCATGGAATTTGAGTAGCTAAATCTGCATGCAGCTTGCAGACAGCTTCCCCTCTCCCTTATTATAGTTGGCTGCGAAGCTCAAATAATAAACATTTAACAAGTGGAATGCCTTTTCCCTTTGGTCTTCTCAGCAGGCTTCATAAGGGACTACAGTTTATTTGGACTTAGGGGAACTGACTTCCACAGGGCTCAGCAGGACTGGTCACCACTGCTGACTTTTTCCCTTTTGGGAAAGAAGAGAAAATTATTTTAGCAAGCACTTTCTCTGCTCTCTGACTTGGCTCCCTCTAGGAGTACATGATGTGCTATTTCAGTGGTCAGCATTCAGTAAGAAAAGAAATTAGGGATGCCTAATTTGTTAACCGAGCAAAATAAGCCTTCTGCTAAAAGTTCGCCACATCTTACAGCACAGGAAGATGCATTGTAATATGTTTTATATTTCTTATAGAATTCTGTTTCTGTGAATTATATTTTTATCTTCTATTTCTATTTCTGTATAAATAGAAGTGGTTTAAGTAGATGGGATCTATACAGACATATTGACACTGTATCTATTACCTATACAGATGTGTATATTGATAAATGTGTAGTTTACTGTAAGGAATTCCTTTTATAATGTCTAAAAAACCCAAATATTCATTCTCCTTTTCTGTCTGTCTGTTTCTCTCTCTCTCTCTCTCTCTCTCTCTCTCTCTGTGTGTGTGTGTGTGTGTGTTGTGTGTGTGTGTGTAAACATATATATATGTTCAGATATATATATATCTTCTAACATTTCATTTGGAATCATCTGGAACTGAAGAATAGTAAAAATTGAACTCAAATACTTTTATTTATTTCTCTTTTTAGAACTACCTTTTAGTTTTTTAGAACAGTTTTAGATTACCAGAAAAATTTGTACAAGAGTTTCCCTATATTCTGTACTCATTTTCCTCTATTAACATCTTACACCAGCCTGGAACCTTTGCTACAATTAATGAACTAATACTGACACATTATTATTAACTAATGTCCATAGTTTATTTGGATGTTCTCAGTTCTTGCCTGATGTCCTTTTTCTGTTCCAGGATTATATCCAGGATACCACGTCACGCTTAGGAGTCAGGTTTCCTTAGGTTCCTCTTAACTTTCCTTGTTTTTGATGACCTTGACAGTTTTGAAAAATACTGGTCAAGTATTTTATAGGAAGCCCCTCTTAGAATTTGATGTTTCTTTTATGATTATATTTTTCTCATGGTTTTTGTGGAGGAAGACCGTAAAGATGAGGTGCCATTTTCATCACATCATATTAAGGGTACATACTATCAACTCCTTATTTCTTTTCAAAAGTAACTTTTCCCCTTATTATTTCCTCTAATTTCCTAAAATTAGAAAATACCGATTAAAAGAAGAGAATTAAAAGCAACATCATCTTACTTCACCTCCCATGAAGAAAACCACTTTTAACATTTTGGTGTATAATTTCCACATTATCTGATTTTGTATATTTCTAAAAGATAAACTAATATTGAATATATTGTTTGATAATTTGTTCTTTGACTTAGTATATTCTGAAATCTATAGATGACAATATTTTTGTTTATAATTACTGATGGATATATGGATGAAGGAACTATGGTAATACACTTAAATTTTTTTATGATAAGTAATGCAATATTAATACAAGCATCGTTGTAGTCATGTCTTTATGTACATCTTTATTTCGTTAAGATGTGGGTGAATATCCTTGCTAAGCGGTGTACACGTATTTGAGGTTTTTGATACATAGCGCCAAGCAGCTCCATAGTTTATTACTGTGTGGCAATACCTGTTTCTGTGTTTCCTAGCCGGTGCTGAGAGTTTTCCTGTTTAAAATTTTTATGCGGTAGATCCATCACTCTCTACCTGTATGATTTCTTGATGGTATTTTTCTAGTAAGTTTTACAGTCTTATGTTACTTTTTAAACCTTTGAAAATTGAGAAAAGTGCATGAAATGTAAGCGTACAGCTTAACGACTGATTTTTAAAGTGAATGCCCATGAAACCACCACCCAGATATAAACGTTGCCAGCAGCTGTTCATATGCCTCTTTCCAGTCATAACCTTGAAGTTAACTACTATCCTAACTGCCATAGCAATTGTTTTCTGTTTTTTGTTGTCTCGTAAGACCTAATTATTCATACCTAAACACTATAGATTAGGTTTCCCTTTATATAATGCAACTCATACATTAGATGGTATTTTTTTCTTCTATAATTTTATTGAGCTGTATTTAAAACACCGTAAAATTGACCCATTTGAAGTTTACAGTTCAGTGGTGTTTTGTGTATTGGGAGTTGTGCAACCAGTACCACAACCTAATTTAGAACATTTCAACATCCCAAAAAAGAAACCCTATACCTACATTCCTCATTACCCCTTCTTGTCCTCACAGCTCTAGGCAATCACTAATATACCTTTTATCTATGGATTTGCCTTTTCTGTACATTTCACATGAATGGAATTATATAGTATGTGGTGTTTTATAACTGGCTTCTTTCACTTAGCATAATGCTTTCAAGGTTCATCCATGTTGCAGCATGTATCAGTGCTTCATTCCTTTTTGTAGCCAAATAATATTCCATTGTGCGAATATTTATCACCTTTGACTTACTCATGCATCAGCTGATGGACATTTATTTGAGTTTCTGCTTTTTGGCTATTATGATTAATGCTGCTAGGAATATTTGTGCACAAATTTGTGTGGATATATGTTTTCATTTCTCTTAGATATACACTAGACCCTTGATCAGCGCTTAGGTTAGGGGCGCTGACCTACTGTGTGGTTGATAATCTGCATATGACTTTTGACTTTCCAAAAACTTACTGCTAATAGGCTGCTGTTGACCGGAAACCTTACCAAGAACATAAACTGTTGATTAACACATATTTTGTATGTTATGTGTATTATATATTCTTACATTAAAAAAGCTAGAGAAAAGAAAATGTTGAGACACTCGTAAGGAAGAGAAAATACATTTACGATACTGTACTGTATCAAAAAAATATCCATGTATAAGTGGACCTGCGCAGTTCAAACCCATGTTATTCGAGGGCAACTGCTTGTCTGGGAGTGGAATTGCTGGGTAGTGTGGTAATTCTATGTTTAGCATTTCAAAAAATGGTCATACTGTTTTCCAAAGTGGCTGCACCATTTTATATTTCCACCAGCGATGTATGAAGGTTCCAATTTTTTTATATCCTTGCCAACGCTTGCTATTTGGCTTTGATTTGCTAATGACGTTTTTATTTGATGGCTAATTATGTTGAACATCTTTTACTGTGTTTATTGGCCATTTGTATATCTTCTTTGGAGAGATCCCTTCAAATCTTTTGCCCATTTTAAAATTGGTTTGTCCTTTTATTGGTTTTGAGAGTTCTTTATATATTCCGAATACAAGTCCCTTGTCAGATATATGATTTGCAAGTATTTTCTCTTCTCGGTTGTCTTTTCACTTTCTTGATAGCATCCTCTGAAGCACAAAAGTCTTTAATTTTAACATACTTTTTCCTTGGTTGCTTGTGCTTTTGATTTTCTAAGAAATCATTCTCTAACCCCAGGTCCTGAAGATTTATACTTATGTCTTCTTCAAGAGTTTTATCTCTTACATTAGGTCTTGGATTCATTTTGAATTAATTTTTACTATATGATGTGACGTAGAACTTCATTCTTTTGCACGTGAATATCTAGTTGTCCCAGTACCAAAATAGTTTTGACATCTTTGTCAGAAATCAGTTGACTCTATGAGGGTTTATTTCTGGACTCTCACTTCTATTCCGTTGATCTATGTGTCTGTCCTTATACCAGTTCCATACTGTCTTGCTGTAGTAAGTTTTGAAATTGGGAAGTATGAATCTTTCAACTTTGTCTTCTTTTCCAATATTGCTTGGGCTATTCTGGGTCTCTTGCATTTCCATATAAATTTTAGGATCAGTTTATTAATTTCATACAGAAACCACGTGGGATTTTGATTGGGGTTACATGTAGTCTGTAGATCAAGTTAGGGGAGTATTGCTATCTTAGCAATATTGGGTTCTGATTCCTGAACACAGGATGTCTTTCCATTTATTTAGGTCTTCTTTAATCCCTTTCAGTGTACTACTCATGTATTTTGTATTTTTGTGGTTTTCGGTGTACTAGTCATATACTTTTTTGTTAAATTTACTCCTAGGTATTTTATTCTCTTGGCTATTCGTTTTGCTGGATTGTTTTCTTAATTTTATTTTCAGGTGGTTAATTCCTTGTGTAATAAGATAGAATTGATTTTATATATATTGATGTTGTATCCTGACACATTGTCGAACTTGTTAATTTAGTTCAAATAGTTTTTTAGTGGATTCCTTAGGATTTTTTATGTATAGGATCATGTCACCTGAAAATAGAGATCATTTTATGTCTTTCTTTCTAATCTGGATGCCTTTTATTTTTTTCCTTGACTAATTGCTCCAGCTAGAATCTCTAGTACAATGTTGAATAGAAGTGGTAAAAACTGGTATTCTTGTTTTGCTCCTCATCTTACAGGGAAGCATTCAGTCATTCTCCATTAAGCATGAATGCTGGCTTTGTGTTTTTCTTATATATAGGTGTTCTTTAGACTTTTTCTCACTTAACATTTTGTTGTGAGACTCATGGTGTAGCATGTAACTGTAGCTCATTCATTTATATGTATAAATATTTAGTGTGTATCTTTATTTGTATGAATATTCCAGGTTTTTTTTCCATTCTATTAACCATAGATTCTTAATGTTACTTCCTAGTACAATGTGCATACATTTCTGTTGGGTATATACTTAGAGGTGAAATTGGTTGTAGTATATGTATTTCCACTTTAAGAGGTAATGCCAAACTGTTTTCATAGTGCTTGTGCCAATTTACATCTCCACGAGAAGTGTACGAAAGTCTTAGTTGCTCTCTTTGCCAGCACTTGATATTTTAAGTTTTTTACTTTCAGCCATTTAATGTGTAATGATATTTTATTGTAGTTTTAATTTGCATTATCCTGGATTACTATTGAGATGGGGCTCCACTGGAGAAAAAACCTGTTCATTGGCCTTTGGGTGTAGGGTGGGTGGTGGGTGGGAGTGTGTGTGTGTGTGTGTGTGTGTGTGTGTGTGTGACTTGTTCATGTCCCGCCTCAGTTTTTAAATGAGTTTGTGCGTGTGTTCTGTTGATTTGTAGGAGTTTCTTCTTTTTTAAATATCTGTTCCAGATATGAGTTCTTTGATGGTTATGTGTATTGTAAATGCCTTCTCACTTTTTAACCTTTTAATTTGTCTTTTGATGAATGGAAGTTTTTTTAAATTTTAGTCAGATTTATCAATCATGGTTAGTGCTTTTTTGTTCCCTTTAAGAAATCTTTCCTGTTGGGGTGCCTGGGTGTCTCAGTTGGTTAAGTGGCAGACTCTTGGTTTCTGCTCAGGTCATGGTCTCAGGGTCTTGGGATCCAGCCCCATGTGGGGCTCTGCACTCAGCATAGAGTCGACTGAAGGATTCTCTTTCTCCCTCTGTCCCTGTTTACTCACGCACTTGCATGCTCTCTCTCTAAAATAAATAAATCTTAAAAAACAAGAACAAAAATAAAAAACCTTGCCTGTTATCCTATGCTGCCTTCTAAAAGCTTTAGTGCTTTGCCTTAACTTTAGTTTTACCATCTCTCCGGAATTGCTGTTTTTGTTAGGGTTTTTCTGATTATTCTTGCTTGTTGACACGTGCAAATGAACTTTATAATTAACTTGTTCTACTCCAGGAAAAAAAATCCTGAGAATATATTTTTTAGGATCACATTACATTCACCTAGGGATATACATTCACCTAGGGAGAATTGATGTTATTATGATGTTGAATTTTTTTATCCAAATCCTTTTCATTTGCTTAAATCTATTTTTGTCTCTCAAGAGTGTTTTGGAATTTTTTATATTTAGGTTTTTGCACAATTCTTGTAAAATTGATGCTTAGATATTTTTTAATAGTAAGTAGTGTATTCATTTCTAATATTTCTTGAGTTTTACATATGATTTCTCTATTTTTTTGTTATAACCTGTTACTTTTTAATTCTCTTATTGTTTGTAGTAGTTTTTCCATTATATTTTAGGTTTTTCTAGATAAAATGATATTATTTGCTAATGGAGGTAATTGTAGCTTTTTTGTTTCACTTAAGCTCCAAATTGCTTTCTCTTTAAGGTTACATTACAGTTCCTCTGCTTTCTTTTTTCTGGAATTGATAGCATGAATGCTGTTTTTCAAAGTGGCTATACTATTTTGCATTACCAGAGCAATGTCTGAAGTTTCCTTTGTTCTACATTGTTGTTAAAACTTGGTGGTATTAATCTTTTTAATTTGAGCATTTGTAGTGTGTGTAGTGATACTCTTATTGTGGTTTAATTTTTATTTACCTAATGACCAATGATCTAAGCATCTTTTTTTTTATCTATTTGAGAGAGAGGGAGAGAGAGAGAACATGTGCACGAGGGAGGGGTGGGGCAGAGGGAGAGAGAGAATTTTAAGCAGGCTCAGGCCCAGCACGGAGGGAGCACGATGCTGGGCTCAATCTCACAACTCTGAGATCATGACCTGAGCCGAAATCAAAAGTTGGACGCTTAACTGACTGAGCCACCTAGATGCCCCTAAGCTTCTTTTGATGTGCTTTTCTTTCCCTTTCTTCTTCTTCTTTTTTTCCTGGTGTGCTTAATTGCCATTTGTATATGTCATTTGGTCTTTATTTAGTCCAGGATACAAGCCCTTTCTCTGATATATATGTTGTGAATATTTTCTTCCACTCTGGCTTACCTTATCATGTTCTTAATGTATCTTATGAAGAGCAAAAGTTTAAGTTTTTATGAATTCAAACTTATCAGTTGTCTCTTTTAAAAAAGTTAATGATTTTTTGTTCTAATGCAACTGTGTCAAAAAAATTTTCTTAGGACTTTAGAAATTTGATAGTTTCATCTCTTACGTTTATATCTATAATCCATTAAGAATTCGTTTTTTAGTATGGTATGAGGTAAGGATTGATGTCCATTTTTTTCATATCAATATCCAGCTGATCTTATACCATTTGTCAGAAAAACCTTTCTGTCCACGTTGAATTGCCTTGATATCTTTGTTGATAATTAGTTGACCATTTGTGTCCTGTTTCTGTACTCTCCATTCGTTTCCCCTGTTCTTTTTGTTAACAACAGTCTTGATACTGTAGCTTTACAGTAAGTCTTGAAATGTGTTGAACAAGTCCTTCAACTTTATTTTCAAAATGGTTTTGAGTATTCTGAGTTCTTTGCATTTCAAAATAAATTTAATGATTAGCTAGTCAATTTCTACAACAAAATCTGCTGGAGTTTTAATTGGGATTGTGTTGACTCTATAGACCAATTTGGGGAAAATTGACATCTTAAGAAATTGCTGTTTGTCATTTATACCTAAATAAAGCTGGAGGAAGAAAAAAATTGAGCCTTCCAATTTCAGAATATGCATATTGTACCCCTCTCTTTATGTCTTCTTTAGTTTCTCTCCGGTAATGTTTTGTAGTTTTTTAATAGATAACATTTTCCTTTAGATTGAAGAATTTTCTTGAGCATTTCTTCTAAGCTTCCTTATATGAAGATGTCATTTTATTTGCTGATTATAGAATTCTGGATCAACTGTTCTTTTATTTCAGAATTTTAAAGATATGTTCTTCTACTGTCTCTGGCCTTGGTGGTTTCTGAAGAGAAACCTGTTGTTATTTGGACCTTTATCTTGTGTGTAATGTGTTGTTTTTCTTTTGTTGTTTTCAAGATTTTTTTTCCCCTTTTCAGCACTTTATGATGTGTCTTAAGTGTTTTTTGTTTTTTTTTTAGTTCATTTCATTTGGGGTTCACTGAGCTTATTGAAAATGTAAATTTATTATGTCTTTTACCAGATTTGTGAAATGTTGACCATTATTCAAATATTCTTTCTATCACTGCTTCTTTCTTCTCTCCTGCTCTAGGTCTCCAGTTATACAACTTAAATTTTTTTATATTGTCCCACAGTTCCTGAGACACTTCATTTTTTTCCAATTTTTTATTCGGTTTTCATATTGGGTAATTTCTGTTGAGCTATTTTCAAGTTCACTCATTCTTTCTTCTGTTATCTCTGTTCTATTAAGCTTGCCCAGTGAGGGCTTTTTTTTTTTTTTTTCTTTTAACTTTCAGATGTATTTTTCAAAGAGAAAATTTCTATTTGGTTCCTTTATAGTTTTTATTTGTTGAAAATTCCTATCTTTTCATTCATTTTAAATACGTTTCCTTTTATTTCATAGAACAGAGACATTGCAGCTGCTTTAAACTTTGAAAACTCTGTAATAGCTCCAGCATTTTCATCATCTATAGATTTTCTTTTTTCTTGCACATTGGTCCATTTTCTTGGTTAGTTGAATGTCGAGTAATTTTAGATTATATACAGGCACACCTTGTTTTATTGTGCTTTGCAGATACCGTATTTTCTTTACAAATTGGCAACCCTGCATTAAGCAAGTCTCTTGATGCCATTTTGCCAACAGTGTTAATCTCATGTCTCTGTGTCACATTTTGGTAATTCTTACTGTATTTCACAAAGTTTGTTATTATTACATTTGTTTTGGTGATCTGTGATATATGATTACAACTTGCTAAAAGCTCAGACAATGATCAGCATGTTTTAGCAATAAAGTATTTTTTAAAGTTTGTATATTGTTTTTTAGACATAATGCTATTGCTCACTTAGTTGACTTCATTTGAGTCACTTTACTGAAATATTTGCTTTTCTGTGGTGTTGTGTAACCAGATCTGCGATACACCATGGTATGCCTGTATTAGATGTTGAGATTTTTATGTTGTGTAGAAACTTGTGTGGGTGTTTCAGATCTCAGTTTATTTGTCCAAGCCTTTGCCACATTGGTTTGAATCTGTCCTTGTATGCATCGCTCAAAAGTTAGTCATTGTGAGATTTGTGCGTGAGGTTCAAATTTCAGTTAAATTCTCCAAATATTTGCTCTGCTGGTTTTTGGGTCTGTTCTGTGCATGCATAGTTCAGGGCTTAGAATTAGGCTTATACATATTTATGTACAGAATTCATCACTCCTTTCTCTGGTTTTCTACTCTCCAGGAGTTTTCCTGTGCTCTTTCTTTATCTTGGTTTTCAGCAATTTGGTGTTAATGTAACTTATGGTCGTTTTCTTCGTTTTCTGCTTGAGATTCATTGAGCTTATAGATTTTAATTTGCATCAAATAGAATTTTGATCATTAAAGAAAAATTGGGACGGGTGCCTGGGTGGCTCAGTCCATTAAGCGTCTGCCTTCATCTCGGGTCATGATCCCAGGGTTCTGGGATAGAGCCCCACATCAGGCTCCCTGCTCAGCAGGGAGTCTGCTTCCCCCCCCCCCCCTTTGCCCCTCTCCCGCTTGTGCTTGCTCTTTCTCTCTCTCTGAAATAAATAAAATCTTTAAAAAAATAAATTTTTTTCTGTCCCCTTCCTCTCTTCTCTTCTGGGATTTCAGTTACAATGGGTTAGAAAACTTAACATGCTCAGTACATTTCTGTTTTAGTCTTCTTTCTTTCTGCGTTTAATTTTGTGGAGTTCTACTCTTATGTCTTTATGTCTGCTGATCTTTTCTGCAATATTAAATAAGCTGTTAATCTCATCCAGGATATTTTTCATTTCAGATGTTGTAATTTTTGGTCTAAGTTCAGTTTGGGTCATTATTGTATCCTTTATTTCTCATTGTGTTCATGTTTTTTACCTTGAACACATGGAATGTAATTAGTTCTACTGCCAGCATCATTGCTGAGTCAGTTTCTATTGATTGATTTTTCTCCTGGTTCTGGTTTATATTTTCTTATTTGCATGTATGGTAGATTTTGATTGGATGCTGGACATTTTGAATTTTATATTTGAGATGTTAGATTTTGTTGTATTTTAAAAAATATTGTCATTTTTCTGTGGCACACTTAAGTTTCCTGGAATCCATTTGATCCTTTTAAGGTTTTGGAATCCATTTGGTCCTTTATACGTTTTGTTAGGTCAGATTTAGAGCAGCCTTTATTTATTTACTTACTTATTTATTTATTTATTTAAATTTTTTATTATATTAGTCACCATACAGTACAACATTAGTTTTTGATGTAGTGTTCCATGATTCATTGTTTGCGTATAAGACCCAGTGCTCCATGCAATACATGCCCTCCTTAATACCCATCACTGGCCTAGCCCAACTCCCCACCCCCTTCCCCTCTGAAACCCTAATTTTTTCCCCCAGAGTCCATAGTTTCTCGTGGTACATTCCCCCTTCTGTTTACCCCCCCTTCATTCTTCCCTTCTTCTCCTACTGATCCCCCTACTATTCCTTATGTTCCATAAATGAGTGAAACCATATGATAATTGTCTTTCTCTGCTTGACTTATTTCACTTAGCATAATCTCCTCCAGTTCTGTCCATGCTGCTGCAAATGTTGGGTAATCGTTCTTTCTGATGGCTGAGTAATATTCCATTGTATATATGGACCACATCTTTATCCATTCATCCATTGAAGGGCATCTCGTCTCCTTCCACGGTTTAGCTATTGTGGACAAAGCTTCTATGAACATTGGGGTGCATATGGCCCTTCTCTTCACTACGTCTGTATCTTTGGGGTAAATACCCAGTAGTGCAATTGCTGGGTCAGAGGGTAGCTCTATTTTTAACTTTTTGAGGGACCTCCACACTGTTTTCCCAAGTGGCTGTACCAACTTGCATTCCCACCAACAATGTAAGAGGGATCCCCTTTCTCCACATCCTCTCCAACAATTGTTGTTTCCTGCCTTGTCAATTTTTGCCATTCTAACTGGCGTAAGGTGGTATCTCAGTGTGGTTTTGATTTGAATTTCCCTGGGCTAATGATTTTGGACATTTCTTCATGTATCTGTTAGCCATTTGTATGTCTTCACGGGAAAAGTGTCTGTTCATATCTTCTGCCCATTTTTTGATTTGATTGTTTCTTGTGTATTGAGTTTGAGAAGTTCTTTGTAGATCTTGGATACCAGTCTTTTATCTGTAGTGTCATTTGCAAATACTTGTCCCATTCTGTGGGTTGCCTCTTTGTTTTGATGACTGTTTCCTTGGCTGTGCAGAAACTTTTTATCTTTTTTTTTTTTTTAAAGATTTTATTTATTTATTCGACAGAGATAGAGACAGCCAGCGAGAGAGGGAACACAAGCAGGGGAAGTGGGAGAGGAAGAAGCAGGCTCATAGCAGAGGAGCCTGATGCAGGGCTCGATCCCATAACGCCAGGATCACGCCCTGAGCCGAAAGCAGACGCTTAACCGCTGTGCCACCCAGGCGCCCCAGAAACTTTTTATCTTAATAAAGTTCCACAAGTTCGTTTTTTCTTTTGTTTCTCTTGCCTTTGGAGACGTGTCATGAAAGAAGGTGCTGTGGCTAATGTCGAAGAGGTTACAGCCTGTGTTCTCCTCTAGGATTTTGATGGATTCCTGTCTCACATCGAGGTCTCTCATCCATTTGGAGTTTATCTTTGTGTATGGTGTGAGAGAGTGGTCAAGTTTCATTCTTTTGTATATAGCTGTCCAATTTTCCTAGCACCATTTATTGAAGAGACTGTCTTTTTTCCACTGGATGTTTTTTCCTGCGTTGTCAAAGATTAGTTGACCATAGAGCCGAGGGTCCATTTCTGGAGTCTGTGTTCTGTTCCATTGGTCTATGTGTCTGTTTTTGTGCCGGTACCATGCTGTCTTGGTGATCACAGCTTTGTAATATAGCTTGAAATCAGGCAACGTGATGCCCCCAGCTTTGTTTTTCTTTTTCAACATTTCCTTGGCAATTCGGGGTCTTTTCTGGTTCCACACAAATTTTAAGATTGTTTGTTCCAGCTCTTTGAAAAATGTCATTGGTATTTTTATCGGGACGGTGTTGAAAGTGTAGATTGCTCTGGGTAGCATAGACATTTTAACTATGTTTATTCTTCCGATCCATGAGCATGGAATGTTTTTCCATCTTTTTAGAGCAGCCTTTATTTAATCTGGAGCTAAGTTGGCCCCATTACGAAGGCAGTATTTGATATTTTGTGAATTAGGAGGTCTTTCCACCATGGTTCATTGGAACCCCCAGTATTCCCATCCCTATTCCTTTCCTGTGGTTCTTTCTCTGGCCTTGCAGTAATATTCTCACACGGATATACAAATCTCTAGTGCTCTCTTTCTGTGTAGTTACCGTTCCCATAGTATTTCCCTCATCAAATTCTAGCTGTTTTGTCCTTCCCAAACTGAACTCTGCAACTTGGTGAGACTGCTGGGCTGTCTTTGGCTTTTCTCTCCCTGTGCTGCAGGCTGGAAACTTCCCAAGGAGAAAGCAGGAACAATCCTAGGGCTCACGTTGTTTGTTTTCCTTTTCTGAGGGATCATTATGCTGTGCTGCCTGTTGTCTAATGATTGAATATGATCATTTCATGTATTTTATTTGGTTTTCTTGTTTTTTAACGCAGGAAGAGAAATCTGGTACTTTTAATCTATTATGGCAAGGAGCAGAATTCTCATTCTCATTCCAGTTTTGAAATTTATTGAAACTAAAGTTGTAATTAAATTAGCATGGCTTTTATTTTTTATTATTTTTGCCCCAATTGCTCAGATAACTATCCAGACTTGTGTAGTAATAAAAGAGATAGAGAAATTGTTAGATGACTAGTATTTTACTTTTCACTGCCTCCTTTATTTTCATGTTGTTTCTCTTAGAGTCATGAAGTTCATGCATGTACAGCATACAACGTAACCAAAAGCAAAAAAAGCATGCCATATTGAAGTTCACATATTTGAACTCCTTTCAGTGAGGCAGGCGGTCGAAGCATAAGTCTTCTTATGAATAGACTTCTATATATGGGGACATAGCAAGGGTGATATCCTTGTGTATGACAGAACTTAAAATTGGTTTTGAAATACTAGTGTATAGTTGTATAGGTCACCGAACATGGTCACAACTGTAGTTAGTCAGTTTCAAGGACTAACCATGCTTGATTTGTTACTTTAATATTAAAAATGATACTTTCTCCATTAGCATTGTACAGCAAGAAGAGCCAAATGATGAGCTTTCGAAAGATGAAGTCATTCTGAAGCTGAAAGGAGAAGTGCAACGTTTGCTGGGGAGCAACTCAGTGAAGCGTCATCTGGTGTCTCAGTTACAGAATGATCTCAGAGACTGTCGTAAGAAAATCGAAGCTCTCCAACAAGTGGAGAAAGATGAAAAGAGCATCACGGTTGAGGTTTGTAGAATTTGTAGAGTCAAAACCCATTTTTAAAAGTTTTAATAAAGAAAATGCTTACAATCTTCACATTTAAATCAAACCTTTGTCTTCCAGGGTCTCATTTGATGTTATTTAGAAGTAAAGGATAAAGAAGGGAATGCCACATAAAGTAATATATTTTCTAGTTCCTCTTGGCATCTTGTAAATGAGATGCTAATTAGGTAAAATTCCTTTACCACAAATCCAAGGAAGCAGTCTACATAACAAAGTGTCTGCATTTCCTGAAGACTGACTTATACCAACAGTGTTCTATAGTCTTAAGTGCTCCACAAACTAGATCCTTCAGCATTTTGTCCATGAGATTTCTCTGGCCCATATTCCTGTAACAAGCATCATTCTATATAAGGAAATTAATTATGTAGTGGTGGTGTTATGAGTGGGATAGGTGCCAAAACCAGTTAAGTCAGAATCGTTGAATCCACTTTTATATCCTTCAGTTAGTGTCCTCACTTTACAGATGAGGAAAATGAAACTGAAGGAAAATGTGACACTTCTGAGGTCATGGAGTCAGTCTTTAGGCCTATCAAAAGGAAAACACTTGACTAATGAATAGGTCAAGATGATTTCCCCAAGATCTTGTTATCACAGAGATCACTAACATTGCCCTTATTTCGCAGCTGCTTTTTCTGCCTTGCCATATTTCCAACTCCCAGCCCATCTATGCTCTCAATAGAAAAGAATACATACAAGACCTAGTAACTAAAAGGAAAGGGAAGGGGGAAAACAAATGTGGGTGGTGTATTCCTTTCCCTTTAGGATGGAAATAATTTTACTTCCCCCTTTTGTACCGTTTTATCTCCTGATTCTTTAAATAAGGAGTTGTGTTTATTAAAATAATCCTCTTAAAGTATGCAAGATGTTCTATGATGTTTATTACTATGAAATTTTAATTTTATCTATTTTCCAAAAAATAATAGTATGTTTTCACTGTTAAAGTCCTGCCCAGTCTGGTTCCTTCTCCTGAGTAACTGTAGTTGATAAGTACAATGTTGATGTCAGTGTTAACCAAATGAGGAAGAACTCCCTCCCCTCCAGCACATTTAACATCTTTAAATCAAGTGGTCTTGTTTCCAAGTGTTTTTAAAAAAGATGGGAATAAATGCTCATGTCTCAATTTGTGTTAGAGTTGATTAGTTCAAGTATTTTGGTGAGAGTAGCCTAAGATTTCAGAGAGTAGGAACCTGGTTTTGAATCTGAACTTTAGCTCAGGTATCCATGGTTCTTGCTTTGTTTTGTACTGAAATTACTGATGGCATTTGCTTTATAGATACAGGTCCACAGATGTGGCAGGTGATGGTGGCGCACCTGATGCTTCAAAAATTTTTTAAACCTTTACCTTCGCCTCTATAGATCAAAGGGAGCTATCTCATTGTTGAATATTCTTTTTGTCCAGCCACTCTTTTGCCATAGTGATTTCTCAGCACTCCGTATTTGTTTTTTTTCTTAAAAGTCTGACTTACCATAAACCTCTGCAGCTTATGTCTGTCCTTCCACTTACTATATAGGAATTTCTTGGGAGTATTGTCTTGATGATTTTCTGCATGTTTGCTCATTAAATATTTGTTGAATTAATACACATGTAGACGTCTTTCTAGATGGGGGAAAGGAAGTAGTAATTTAACCAACAGGTACTTCCTTAGGTAAACACTTAAGCTCATTGTCATCTAATTAGCCCATGAACACCTTCAAACTATGCCTTTGCTTATTTCCCACATCTTTTCTAATGAGCTTTCTATGTAGTCTGTAACATTAGAAAGCAGTGTTGGGAGATATATGGAGGAAGAGCAAATCATTCAGCTTAAGCTTTTTTTTTTTTTTTTTTTTTTTTTTAATGCTACTCTGTGCAAGGTCTTATGGGATTCAGTGGAAAGAAACAATGACCATTCCTTTGAAGGAATTTAGAATCTAGAACAGCACTATCCAATAGAAATATAATGGAGTCTCATATGTAATTTAAAATGTTCTAGTAATCCCATTAAAGTAAAAGTAATGGTGAAATTAATTTTAATAATATATTTTATTTAACCCAATATATTCAAAATATTATCTTCTCAATATGTAATCAATATGAAATTATTAATGAGATCGTTTACATTTTTTGTTTGTGCCAGGTCCTTGAAATCTGACATGTATTATCCACTTACAGCACATTTCGATTTGGACAAGACACATTTCTTTTTTAAAAAATTTTATTTAAATTGTTTAATTAACATATACTGTACATATACTGTACATACACATATACTGTATTATTAGTTTCAGAGGTAGAATTTAGTGATTCATCAGTTTCATACAAAACCCACTGCTTGTTACTTCAAGTGCCCTCCTTTTAATGTCCATCACCCAGTTACCCAATCCCCCCCACTTCACCTCCAGCAACCCTGGAGGGGTTGTTTCCTCTAGTTAAGAGTCTCTTATGCCTTGCCTCCCTCTCTGTTTTTGTCTTTTTTTTTCCTTCCCTTCCCTCCGTTCATCTGTTTTGTTTCTTAAATTCCACATATGAGTGAAATCATATGGTATTTGTCTTTCTCTGACTTATTTTGCTTAGCATAATACCCTCTAGTTCCATCCATGTCATTGCAAATGGCAAGATTTCATTCTTTTTGGTGGCTAATATTCCATTGTGTGTGTGTGTGTGTGTGTGTGTGTGTGTGTGTATAGCACATCTTCTTTATCCGTTCATCTGTCAATGGACATTTTTCAAGTGCTCAATAGCCATATGTGGTTAATGGCTACCATATTCAACAGTATAGATCTGTAAGGAGATGGACATGTATAACTTTGTGTAATAAGGATGATGCTAGTTGCAAAGTGCTCTGAGAAGGAATAACCAGGCTTGTTTGTAGGGGAGATGGTAAAGCAAGCCTTAGTGAGGTGTTTAAGGAGGGAATGCTTGATCTCTGTCCTGAAGGATAAATGTAGGAGAGAAGGTAGGAAGAAACGTCAGCCTTGAGCAGAAGTATATAGAAGAGGATGTAGGAAATAAGCTGGTGTAACTAGGGAGTAGGGCGCGTGAATGAAAGTCTATATTGTATAAGCTCAATCTTTCTGGAATCTTTGAAGCCAAAACTATATAGATATTATATCAATTTTTAGAATAATATCATAGCTGGCATTAAATCCTGAGGTTAATGAAATAATGTTGAGCTTCTCTGCTTGCTATAGGGATGTTAAGAGAAAGAACATATCAATTTAAGCTTCCTTGGATATCTTTTAAAAGAGAGCTAGGTCATCAAGATCCTTTCCTAAAACCTTTCTAAATATTGAAAAGGCATGCAAAAATATTTACTATGTCATCTTACTTGGCATGTTTCTTCTATGAACATTTAAAAGTATTGTTGTATTTATTGCTTTATAACCTCATAGTATATGTTATGTTTGCTCATATCTATCTTACACAGAACAATTAAAGGTTATCTCAGAGAGTCTGCTGTTTTTGCTTTCATGTCATTTGACTATTCAAACAGTGCTGCTCTCTGACATTTCCAGGATCATAAGTGTTGAAGATTAGGAGCTTATCCATATGCAGCACTACGCACTGATTGGGAGTGGACCAAATCCTGTGCTGTTCATTCCAATTGAACAACTGGGCCATTAAGGTAGAATGTAGTGAGGTCCTTAGGAAGATCAGTCTAGCAGTCAGACCTATATCTACACTGAATTTTTTGTTAGCATACTAAATAAAACACAGAGGCCTTTCTGTATCTGATACTCAAGAGACCATTACCTAACCGCGAGTGGTTAAAGCCATATTCCAAGGTACTTGATAGGCAATGTTCAGTAGCCAACTCAGAAGGTTCCTAGCCAGAATCTTTTTAGACATAGAAATTAGGAAAATAATGTGAGAATTGGTGTATTATGTGTCTTGTTTTCTTGAAGGTAATGTCTTTAGTATTCCAACTTTAGAAAGAAGTTTCTTTGTGACACTCACGTGGTCCTTTTCTTTTTAAAGATCTTCATGAGGATTTTGTCCTGATAGGTACAAGTACCTAGTCCCTGTGTGCCTGCAGTGTGATACTATGTCAAAACTGAGTGTAATAGCCATGAAAATTGTTTTCCCATGTATCAGTATGATGTTATTTTCAATCATTTCATAGTAATAAAAACTTGCCAGTGGGGAAAGAAGCACCGATGACTATTGTAAACTTTAAAAAGTGAAGGCCAAGTTAAAAAAATGAAAGCCATTCTAATGAGTCAGTGAAATCCTTGAAAGTCTCATTAGTACCCCTACATCTGGAGAGAAGGTCACAGAGTAGGTATTCGTAGCTCTTCTCTTTTCTGACTAGAGTAGAAGCAGTGGCTTCTGGGAAATGATGGCAAGTGACAGGGGAAAGTCAACAACTGGAGCAGTCTCCCTGTAAAGAAAAGCGAAGGCTATGAATTGGAAGACTGAACCAGAGCCTTGGTGTTCTGTGACCCTACACATGAGTGAGATACGCATTACCTCCCCAATGAGGAGAATGAATCTTGACACAGGATATTTTTTAGCCATTGTGGAACAGAGCTCAGACTTCAAGTAAATACATCAACCAACAAGACAAATGGAGTAGATATTTAAAAAAAAAAAAAAAATCTCTGTGGCCCCCGCAATGAATAAAGAATTCATAAAGGTAGGTAAGGAAAACAGAGGAAAATGAGAAGTCGTATAAACAGGCAAATCTGAGAAGATGAGAAACAAATGAACAGTGAAGGGATGTAAGAGGTTCTGCAGTGCAGACAATGCAAATGAAAGCCATTGTTGGCTACCCTTACCCCATCACATACAATAATTATTTCAAGACAGTCACTGCCGTTGGAGGCAAAGAGAGTTGGACTGATTCTCTCAGACCGGCAGTGTACATTTGCATGACCTTGTGGGAAACAATTTGCCAAAGTCTGTCATGAGTCTTAAAAATTGTACCTGTTGAATAAAATACAGATCTATGAGTTAATACTGATTATACAAAGAAGTAAGTACAGAAATAGAATAGATGCTAAATTTAGTGGGCGTAAGATAAAAAATAGAATATTTGCATAGTCTCAGAGTATCTCCTCATAAGCTACTTATTCCTAACAACAAGTAGAAAAATTGTAACTTTACAGTGAACGTGCCTGCAGACATCACCTTCGTTTATTGATCACCATCAGTGATGACACACATTGACATCCTGTTTCCTGAGGAACACACACGTCACTTCTGTGGCATTCATGCCAAAAATGGATGACCTGAATTTAATAATGAAGTACTATCCGAGAAACTCAAATTGAAAGGCATCTTACAAAATAACTAGTTGACACTCTTAAAAAAAAAAATAGGTTTGAAAGACAAAGACTGAACTGTCCCTAGAGTGAAGGAGACTAAGGAGACATGACCACTAAATGCAATGTGGAATTGTTGA
This sequence comes from Ursus americanus, assembly GCF_024610735.1. Classification (NCBI taxonomy): domain Eukaryota; kingdom Metazoa; phylum Chordata; class Mammalia; order Carnivora; family Ursidae; genus Ursus; species Ursus americanus. The sequence goes on along the minus strand of NC_142162.1, from coordinate 4,756,242 downwards.
TCGGATCCTGAACTAGAAAAAGGACGTGAGAGGAAAATTGGAGAATTTTGTATAGGGTCCGTAGATTAGTTAATAGTACTGTATCCTCATTAATTTCCTGATTCTGATCATTGTTACTGTGGTTGTATTTGGGGACGGTGATAAAAGTTATATGGATACCCCAAAGATACAGACGTAGTGAAGAGAAGGGCCATATGCACCCCAATGTTCATAGCAGCAATGTCCACAATAGCTAAATTGTGGAAGGAGCCAAGATGCCCTTCAACAGATGACTGGATTAAGAAGTTGTGGTCCATATATACGATGGAATATTACTCAGCTATCAGAAAGAACGAGTTCTCAACATTTGCTACAACATGGACAGCACTGGAGGAGATAATGCTAAGTGAAATAAGTCAAGCAGAGAAAGACAACTATCATATGATTTCTCTCATCTATGGAACATAAGAACTAGGATGATCGGTAGGGGAATAAAGGGATAAAGAAAGGGGGGTAATCAGAAGGGGGAATGAAACATGAGAGACTATGGACTATGAGAAACAAACTGAGGACTACAGAGGGGAGGGGGGTGGGGGAATGGGATAGACCGGTGATGGGTAGTAAGGAGGGCACGTATTGCATGGTGCACTGGGTGTTATACACAACTAATGAATCATCGAGCCTTACATAGGAAACCGGGGATGTACTGTATGGTGACTAACATAATATAATAAAAAATCATTAAAAAAATAAAAAAATAAACACATTTGATGGGCTTTAAAAAAAAAAGTTATGTGGAAATTAATTGTGCTGTTTTTGCAATTTCTTTGTAAGCATGAAATTAGTTCAGAAGCAGAACTTAGAATTTTCTAAAAACCTGAAAAACTTTTGATTTCTTTTTAACATTTAGGCTAAAATAGAGACCTCAGAAAACCTAACTAATCAATTATGGCCTGGCTCTTCTACTTCTAATACGATTGTCAAAGATGATATTCTGCGACTTAAAGATGAAATTGACGTTTTACAACGACAAAATCAGGTAATTAAAAAATTTCCTATATTTTGTGAGAATTTTTACGACCTCATTAAATTCATAGGATATAACAGACTTTTCAAAAATCCAGAGGCAATGTGATTTAGTAGACAGATTTATTAGTAGGTGAATAAGGATTCCAGTTATTTCCCTTTATTGGTCATAAGGTCGTAGTTTCATCAGAAGGTAAATTAATGTAATTCCAGTTTCCTGCCTATAGAGAAACATAGCTACTAGAGGTGTTCTTCTTTTGACCAAAAAGTTAAACCTTGTTTATTTTTATAGTTGTGAAGATTATTGAATTCCAAGACTTATTTTAAGACATTGGTTAGCTGATACTTCTCTGGTTAAATGTTTTCATTTCATATAGTTCAAAACGAATTCAAAATTTTGAGTCTTAACCCTATCAGAAAGCTACTTGTCAAATAAATGAATCTATACTCTTATAGGGCTTAAAGAGACTTTGTAGAATTATGAAAATGATATATCAATGTTACAGGGTAGAGATAAAGCACAGAGGATATTAAAAGATAAGATTGGACTAATCAGTGAAAATGATGTTTATTTCTTCTTACTACTTTATTCTTTTGTATTTAGGAACTTAAAGAAACTGAAGAAAAACTGAGAAATACAAATCAAGACTTATGTAGTCAGATGAGACAAATGGTACAGGATTTTGACCGTGATAAACAGGAGGCCGTGGATAGGTAAAATCTATATAGAAGTCTAATGCCTGCTTCCACCCTCCATCCCCCCTCTCCCTGTGCTAAAAAAGAAAAGATTCAAGAGAAGTTATGGAGTGCACCCTCCCTACTGAGATCTTAGGCTGAAGAAGAGGAGTGAGTCCCTGGCTTCTCAAATTAGAATTCGGAACACGTTTACCACGGGAATGGTGTTGTGTAGTGCTTTGGGTTCTGTAGCACCATCAAAACTGTAGTTCATTGAAATAGTATAGCTTTATGGTTTTTATAGACTGTCTGGAAAACTATTATTTATAAGGAAGAAATCTGTGGGAGGGAGTATGTCTTCCAAATACCAAATCATAAATTTGGAAACAGATTTTTGGAACATAACTTACTTGTGAGTTGGGTACTGCTAGTATTTATGTTTAATATAGATACCTTGGAATTGTGGAGCTATACCCTATTATTTCAATTAATTTTTTGTAGACAGTCCTCAACTGAAGACTATTATCTGTTTGAAGGACTGTGGCATTCTCATATCCAAGTTTCTAATTTTTCTCTAGAAACATTTGAAGAAAAATTTTGAAGATTCTTTAAGCTCATCCATTGGGAATTAATTATTACCACTTTTGGTTGGGGAAAACCAACCTGACCTTAATTCTAATTTGCATCAGAGGGAGGGAGTGGGTAGGGAAGGAAGAAAAACCAATTCATCTTGGTGTTCCTAGTAATGCTGGGTCCTGCCGTAGATTCTACTGTCCACTCTCTTTTTCCAGGTGTGAGAGGACTTACCAGCAGCACCATGAAGCCATGAAAGCCCAAATACGGGAAAGCCTGTTAGCAAAGCATGCTTTGGAGAAGCAGCAGCTCTTTGAAGCTTATGAGGGGGCTCGCTTGCAACTTAGGTGAGAACAAGAGAGTGTAGGTACCCTTTCAGCTGTAGAGACAATATTCTTCTGTTCCGTAGTTGAGAGGCAATTGTTTTGCAGCCCTTGTATTGTTTTGTGGTCATTTAATTGCTGGTTTTGTGTGTCCAAGGTCTGACTTAGATAAGATGAATAAGGAGATGGCTGCTGTGCAAGAATGTTACCTGGAAGTGTGCAGAGAGAAGGACGATCTGGAATCGACTCTCAGGAAGACCGTTGAAAAGGAGCAACAGGCTCAGGAGAAGGTACGGGACAATTTCACATTGTCTTTGCTCCATCTCATTCCTCTGGCCTCACTGTTGTCATGGAAGCCAATCCACTTGTTCTCTTGTGAAATGGGGAACACATATGGAGAAGTCGCTTTACTTTTGGCGGTATCACACCAATATAGCTCAAAAAATATAGTAAATATTGAGATGAGTATTAAAACCTTAGTAGAAAATGGCATACATATAGGAGAAAAGGATTCTTCCTTATATATTTATTCTAAGAGGCAAAACAGGGTTCTACAAATAAAATAAATAAATAAAAGTGGATCCGTGATCCAAGTCACTGTGAGTCTGAAACTCAGGGTCTTCGTTTTGCAGTCATTCGTTGGCTGCAGGTGAACCTACCTAGTCTTGTGAGACTAGTCTCGCAGACCCATTATCCTCTGACCCACTTCTCTTTCAGTAGCTAAGTGTCATTTTCTTCTTCTGGGGAGAAGGGCAGGAATTTGAACTTGGGACTTACGACAGGGAAGGTGGTGCTATGGAGCTACGGAGAGCAAGGTCACATTGTTAGTGTGACCCGATCTTTCAGGGAAGTTCTCATTTTTAGGGAAGCCGGAGGGGCTACTCTACTCCCTCCTCCTGCCTGAATCTTCCAAGTTGCCATTGGTGAGTGTCCAGGAGTAAAATCACATGTAAACAGTCACCCCTCTTTTATTCCCTGTCCTGGCCGGAGTCTCATCCAGATGCACATCTGACTCTCCCTTCCACTTTGGACTAGCCTACAGACCACAATTTGAAAGCCACCTGCGTCAAGATTAGAAAGTATTTTTAAAGCCTTGAGTAAATGTTCTATACAGAGGTTTTCTGAAAAAAGTTACATTAAAGCAGGCTATTGCTACTACAGACTTAAAAACAATAGTTAAGAACAGGTGAGGAATTCAGCTTATTTAATATTTTGATTATTTTTGAATAGATTAGTATGGTAAAAAAACATGCCATGTATCCATATCATCTAATGGAAAAAGAACTTGTAAAGGGAGCTATTTTAGTTAGTGCTGGCAGTATAAAAGTTAGAAAGGATCTTAAATTACTTAGAAATTAAGGACTTAACTTTCAGTAATGTTTAAAAAAAATTAAAATAGGGAGAAGATCTCTACTGTGATTCTTTCTTTTTAAATATATAAATTGACCAGAACGGAAGAACAGTTCTCTCAAAGAGGTCATTCTTTTCAGGAATATATTTTCTGGTACTTTTAAAAGAATCAATTTAGCTATAAAATTGGATCTCATATAATCAGTCACTTGCAGTTAACAGCACATACGATATTGGCTCATGAACGCTTGTGCACCGGGGCAGGAAGGAAGGTTAAAACTGCTATTTGGCCCTTCCAAAAAAACTTAGAGGTTAAATTTTTTTCTTTAAAAATTTCAAATTGTCATACAGTGAAATTGACTCTTTTCATTTGGTGTAGAGTTCTATACATTTTTAACACGGGATTTAACACGTGTATAGAGTGATGAGGGTACAGAAGATTTATCGCCCTGCAAGACTGCCTTGTGCTAGCGTTTGTCATTATACCCACCCCCACCAAGAGGGCCAGATCACTTACCACACTAGAAGTATAATTCCTTCCTTCTCTGGGAATACTTTAGGTTTTTATTTAGACTTACATAAACCCATTATAAAACTTAGTAATCTTTATAAGCTGGTCAGAACAGAACTTTAAAATTAAGAGAATTTATTAATCTTTTCATATCCTCCAGAGGTAGGCAAATATATACTAATCTGTTTTCCTAGGAAATGTTTCACATGCACACCATGGAAGAATCTTACTGAACTCAAGGAAGCTAGGGAACTTTTAGGGTAGTCCTTCTCTGCAGGATGTAAGCCATTTTCCCTGCAGTTGGCTTTCAGGTCAGTAACTTAGTCTGGATACAGAATTTATAAGATAGGTAACCCCAAGAGTCTGAGGGTGTATTTTCCTGTTCCATATGTGCTCTTTTCTGAAACACTTATTGAGTCAGGCTATGGGTTAAGTAGGAGCTCAATTCCAAGTTTTAAAACTTTTATTAACACACAGAACTTTCCTCACATGTTAGCTTGGCTTGTTCAGAAAATGGGGAAAAAGTCATACACACAGAATGCTTCAGACTGTGTAGTAATCATTGGAGGTCATGAATTTGCAGACAAGGCAAAGGTGGGCAGTATTCCCATTCATAATGTCATTTCTATACACCTTAAGGCTCATTTATACAATTGTAATCCATGCTAAGTCAGTCCTTAGACATTAGAGTTCTTTTGCTGTCTGGACATGCAAATCAAGTTTAACTGTTTTAAAACCATCCAAAAATTGACTTCTCTTTAATGATAAAACTTTAAAAATTAGATATCCCTGTAGTATGTTCAAATGGCAGATCCCTGTGCTCAATAAATCTATGACTTTACTTCTGTAAAGAGAAGGAAGCAAGGTTTTCCTTGCTGTGGTAGATTGCAAAAACGGCCACAGGTTCGTCCCGTCAGTGAATGCATGCAGTAGTGTTGTAGTGTGACTTTGTTGCTATTCTCAGTAAAAGGTGGTCTGTTTCTCATCCCTTGAATCTGATCTTGGCCACATGACTTACTTTGGCCAATGGGATGTTAGTAAACAGTATGCAAAAAGCCTTAAAAAGCGTTTATGCATTGGGGCTTACTGCTCTGAGGAATGCTGTGACCACCACCATGTGAGTGATCCGGGATAACCTGCTGGCTGGTGATACATGTGACCAAGTCATCTTTCTAGCAGACAGCAAGCTAACTCCCAGAGATGTGAGTGAGGCCATCTTAGACCATATAACCTCAACTGCCTGCAGAGATCAGCTGCGTTAACTTAGGTCAGAACCACCACCCAGCTGACCCAGAGAATCATGAGAAATAATAGATGTTTGCTGTTTTAGTTTAGTTTTGTTATCGTTAAATTTTGGCTGGCTTATTATGTAACAAAGCTGATCTTTGCACAAACATACAAATACACATAAAATTGGTAGTTTTCTGCTGTGAGTCAAAAAGAAATGTAGATACATATGGAAACAACTCCTGAAGGAGAGATAAACACAAGTAAGACAATTTGAGGATTCCTTCTAAACTCAACAAAAAATAACAGTGATATATGATGTGAGCCTGGACAACTTTCTCAGCCATGTGACTGTGACTGTCCTATAGTGTTAGTACAACTATGGTTTCCATGACCTGATTGTGAGGAAATGAGTCCTCCTTTAGTCACCAGAGAGTTTCTGAAATCATACAACACCGAACAAAACTTGGTGGCATCTTTTTGGCCCATGCCATTGGTGGAGTGGAATCAGATGGCAGTTCGGACCAAAATAAGCCAGGTCAGGTGTGAACCAGAAAAAACCCAGACAACCAGGTAGTCATGAATCGAAATTAATGGTAAAGAGACAGCACAAACTCTGTTGCTGCCTGGCTTTAGGTATGTGAAGTGTATACTTCTCTGGCATGATATTTTGCGGGCTTCAGTGGCATCTCAGTGGAACATCCAGAGAATTGTTTTAAAAAATTTCAAATGGAAACTGTTATAGGTCATTTTGATCCCTGAGTAGAGCTTTATTTGAGTTTTTCAATCAGTTGGATTCCTAGCGTAAATAGAGAATGTTATATTAATACTTCAAATTATTAAATTTTATCTGACACTTGACAGTTACTATTTGATAATGCTTCAGCTAGTTTTGATAAGAAATTTAGCCTTTGGTAATGAAAAAAATATACCAATCCGAATTTATTGCAGGATGCATAACTTTTAAGATAGAGTAATAATTTTTGGGGCGCCTGGGTGGCACAGCAGTTAAGCGTCTGCCTTCGGCTCAGGGCGTGATCCCGGCGTTATGGGATCGAGCCCCACATCGGGCTCCTCTGCTGGGAGCCTGCTTCTTCCTCTCCCACTCCCCCTGCTTGTGTTCCCTCTCTCGCTGGCTGTCTCTATCTCTGTCGAATAAATAAATAAAATCTTTAAAAAAAAAAAAAGATAGAGTAATAATTTTTGGCTTGCACTGAAATACAAGACTTTCAGAAGTATACATTTTTTTTCTGGACTGTGATATCTAATGGGTCCTGTGATGGGTGGGGTGTAAACATAAATGTCAGTTTCAATTTTCAATTTTTAAAAAGTTGGTCTTCTGGGAATATATTTATTGAATAGTTAGATGCTTTTTCTTTTAATATGGCCATCTATAAATTTTTTTCCAATATTTGAGATCTAAGGTCTTTACAAGACATTTTATTAAGCCGATTGAGTTGGCATGTAGGAAGATCATTTGTCTCTGTTGCTGCTCTTACATGCATATAACCATTATTTTATATATTTGACTTGGAGAATATTAGTGTTATACAGAGATATTTACTTGAATTTTGTTTAAAGAGACAGCTATTGGAGGAAAGAGAAGAATATGTAAGCAAACTGCAGGTGGAACTTGAAGAAAAGTACCAAGATACCCTTATGATGGAAAAGAACAAGTGGCTGAAAGAACAAGAAGCTGATATTAAGCAGCAGGTTGAAAATGAAGTGATGTTAGCCAAATCACACTGGGATGAGGAACAGAAAGAGGTGTGGGTTAAAATTTCTTTCTAGTGACCATGTTTTAAAAATGTAGTATTAACTGTTGAGAGACAGTTCCTCCGAACAGACATAATTTTTAATTGCCAAGTACATACATAATCATTCATTTCACATCTCAGAATTGGGCTATAGGCAGCTTACGTTAGTTTTTTATTTTTTAAAACTCTCCTCACCCCCCTTGACTCTTCAGCCCAATTCAGGATATAATGGTTTTTGGAGGGGCACTTTTTTGATTCCTCAAAATGAAACCCACATCTAATTTCATATTGTGGAATGATTCAGATAACTCTAGACCAATCTATAATAAGAAATAAATAACCTGAATTGTTGCTTAGAAGAAAGAAGTAATGACTGGGCAAGCTCAGAAGCACAAAACATTACCTCTGTTACCTAAGTAGCAAATAAGATCGCTAGTAGTTTTCTAGTAAATTTAGAACCAAATTTCTTGAAAACTTAATTGGAAGTGAAATAAATTTTCATGTTTATTGAAACTGGATTCTTTTATCCACAAGATTGCTACTAACTGGAGGTGGGACCACATAAAGGTGGACTAGTAGACCACTGTCCTGTCTTTCGGCCTTCCCTGCCTTCCATCCCCAACTCCCTACTTCCGATAGCAATTCATTAGTCTAGTGTTGGCGCTTGAAATTCCTTTATTTGTCATGTTTTAATATAAAAGTATATATTCTGGAATATATATATGTATTTACATATATAAGATCTGAATGGCACAAAACAAATTCTCTATTTTTACATTGTTGCAAATTGTTTTTTAGTTGAATTTGCTAACCAGTTATTTGCCAGGAGGATGAGAGAGAGAGCTAATGTTTTTGTGAGACTGTCCGGAAAGCATAAACTGTTACACAAGGTTGCCATTTCAAATGCAGCAGTACAACCTGGGACTGTGGTAGCCAGGGAAGCAGTTTGAAAACTCTGGATACTCAGAAGGTGGAAAACAGGAAAAGGAAAAAGCAAGTTTTGCTGTTTCACAGTTTTGCCTAAGACTGACTGTGTTTGGATCCATCGCAGTACACTGTTGAAAGTAGAAAGTTATCATTAAGACACTCTTTTAATAATGCCCCCCCCTTCTTGAATACACAGTTGACTCAGTAGAATTTAATATCATAAGAAACAAGATTCTAATATGTTCAAGTAAGTAAAAGTATTTTTTAGATTGTTCAATTTTAGGTTCATTAATTAGACTTAACCCAGTGCCTGCTTTGTGGAAAGCCTGGTGTTGATGGAAAAAACACATATTAATAGAACTTTTCTTCTTAAAAAAAAAAAAAAAAAAGAATCATGCCGTCTTTGTAGTGGCAATGTCAAATCTTCTAGAAAGTTACATCTTGAGAGCAAGATAGCCTGACCTTATGCAGTATACTTAAATTCCTCTCTGTGATTTATGTTATGTATATAGGGTCCAACAGTAACTTTCAGATTTACTTGAGAATATATTTTCATTGAGTTCCTAAATCTCATGTAATTACTACAACAATTTCTAGATGGTTTTCAAACACAGGTGTGGTTGCTCTTTTGGCTAGCTACTAATTCTAGTTTTTGCTTATTTGAATATTTTTTCATACGATTTTTCTTCTGAAAACAGATCAAACAAGAACTTATTCAACAGCTTGAAAAGAAGTGGCAGTCTAAGCTGGATCAAACCATAAAGACCATGAAAAAGAAGACTTCAGATTGTTGCAGCCAAACTGACCAAGTAACCGCCATGGATGTTATTTCCAAGAAAGAGATGGCAATCGTGATAGAAGAACAGAAGCAGAAGATCCAGCAAGATTTAGAGCAAGAGAAGGAGACAGCTATCAGTGGGGGCTTGAAGAAACTAGAGGCTGAATTAGAACTCAAATACTGTGAAAAGATTGCCAAACAGGTAATATTGCGATTTGTTATAGTATAATTATTGGAACTCTATTAATGAAAACCTGTAAAATTGTACCATTGAACTTGTTCATAACTTTGTATTTTAAAAATTTTGTGCATTCTAGGGTAGAGAACCTCTTATTTGTTACTAAAATTTTCTTCATTATATTTCTGTCACAAAGCTGCTACCCCCTTGGTTTTTCTGTGTAATTCTTTAAGTTTTCAGATTGTATGCTCCTTTTTCAGTCTAAGCATTAGGATTCTTGAGGTTAAAGGTGGTGGTTTTACAACTGAATGAAACGCAATTTCACTATGAATCTTTCATATCTAACTTTATAGAAAATACTCCACTGAAGTAGTTATAGAAAAGCAAACTTAAAGCAAGTAAAATATTTAACAGTGTTTACATTGAGACTTGCAGAGCTGAATCTGCAGGCATGCCCCTTAAATGGGACGTTGTCTGTAAATCCCATATACTGCCAGAAAGCGGTGCCATTGCCTCCCCTTGGAAGCGCTCAGAAAGCTAGCTTGCTTTCCACTGGGGCATGTTACTTGATTTCCAAGAAATGTCATACTGAGAAAAGTATAGCTGTGTATAAATGGAATAAAGAGTTAATATTTTTTTTTCTGTATTATTCTAGTGATTCTTGAATTTTTTGGTTTCAGGATGCCTTTACACTTTTAAAAACGTAAGAGTTTAAAGAGCTTTTCTCTGTGTGTGCGATATCTATTTACTGTATTGGAAAATCTGAGAAATTTTTAAAAAAGAATACTGAAGCACGGTTGAATTGGCTTTCAGAGCAGTGAGATATCACATAGCATGTAGCCTCTGGAGCATTGTATTATTCACACATGGAGTGGGACTGAAAAAAGATAAGGTCTGAATATTATTTTGAAAAGAGTCTTGACCTCACAGAGCACCTGACAGGGTATTTAGTCCTTTAGAGGTCCCTGGACCTTAGTATAATATTCTTTATTTTGTATTTACTATTTTAGACCTATTACTCTTACAAACTCTTTAGATAATACCTGAAGAAAAGTTTTATATTTTTTATTTTTTTATTTTTTATTATTTTGTTATGTTAGTCACCATACAGTACATCCTTAGTTTTTGATGTAGTGTTCCATGATTCATTACTTGCATATAACACCCAGTGCTCCATGCAATATGTGTCCTCCTTAATACCCATCACCGGCTTATCTCAATCCCCCCACCTCCTTCCCTTCTAAAACCCTCAGTTTGTTTCCCGGGGTCCATAGTCTCTCATGGTTCGTTGCCCCCTCTGTTTTGCCCCCCTTCATTTTTCCCTTCCTTCTCCTAATGATCTCCCTGCTATTCCTTGTGTTCCACGAATAAGTGAAACCATATGATAATTGTCTTTCTTTGCTTGACTTATTTCACTTAGCATAATCTCCTCCAGTTACATCCTTGTCGATGCAAATGGTGGGTATTCATCCTTTCTGATGGCTGAGTAATATTCCGTTGTATATATGGACAACATCTTTATCCATTCATCTGTTAAAGGGCAACTTGGCTCCTTCTAGAGTTGGGAAATTTTTTAAAAAAATATATTCAGCTTTTGATAAAAACTTGGCATTCTGCCTGTTTGTTATGATTCTGTATGATTTTACAGGGAATCCTTATAGAATGGAAACATAGGCAAATATATGTAATGGTATCAAGGGCATCTTCGGTCAGTTAAATAATTTCCTGAAATGTTTAAGGTTTGAAAAGAGTTAAGAAAATGTTCTACAGACAAAGAGACGTGTTTAGGGGTGCTGCTCTGGTGTATATACAATCACAGATCTTGTAAAGAAAAATAAATAGCATGATATAGTAGAAAGGAAATATTCATAATAACTTTTTAAGGAATATAAATTTCTGTAGAAGCTTTATCTTTTCCCCATATTTTTAACTCCCTGGAATTCACCTGTAAATATATTTAACATTTTACAAAACACTTCAGCCCCTTATGTCAACTTTGGTTTTGTATGTTTGTGTGGATATAGGTATATGTGTGTCTGTGTGTATTTCAAAATAAGGAAAGATTACTTAATAAATTATCTTGTGGTAATCCGTGACAGATTTATAACCAGATAGTTCTCATAATTCATCAAGTCTTACATTTTTCCCTGAATTAAGGTATCACCCTCATTCTTTAGTTGTGAACTCACGATAGACAGCAGGAAAACTTGTTAGGTACAAGGCTATAAACTATATTGGTGCATGCTGGCATGTGTTAATGTGTTTATATGTAAGGCATGAGGACTGGGATATGGTGGGTGTACTGACTAGATAGCAGCTGACCCCAAGCATCATTCCTGCATGTCTTCTTTTTCTTAAAGAGAAATAAGAGTTTGTTGGAAATGGCAATTGGTACTTTGTATGAAGCTTTCCAGTAATGGTATTGGCCATCGAACAATTATAGATTCCTGCTTCCTGTGGTGGCTTTTGCATGGAACAGTATGGGAAGTTTGAAACAGAAGGATTAGAATCTACTGTTTGGGGCAAGGTGGAGTACTTGAAGTCGTTGTAACTACTGTAGTGCAGTACAATGTGAAATACACATGAAATCGTAGTTGCTATTTACAAATGGGATCTTTCTGAAATTTTATACCCCATTTTACCTCTTTCTCTTGCAATATCCAATTGCAGGTAGAAACAGCTGTACAAAATGCTCGTCATCGATGGCTGGAAGAAATGCCTGACCTTGCAGAGTATAAAGCACGTGTAAGAGCAGAACAGAAGAAGTGGGAAGAACAACAAGACATCACTGTGGCCAGACGGGTAAGCTCTGTCCTGGAAAGAAGCTTCAGGAAGGCCTCTCTTCAGACCTCTCATCTTCATCCTGGGAATTTGTATCTACTCACAGTGTTATGGAGATTAAATACAATCATGCATGTTAAGCATTAGCTCAGAGCCTGGCTGATGATGTCTGTTCCCATCACCAAGATGAGGGAGAAAGAATATATTTTAGGGTCTTGAAACTCTCGTAATCAGGAAGGTAACCGTAACTGTGAAACTAAATCCCATTTGATCTTGCCCTATCTCTAGGAGATATTCAGAACAGGTGTTTATCTCTTAGTAGCTGTACAGTATCCTTTCACATGCTTTGTTTCCTGTGCTCTGTCAGTAGTCTTATAATCTCCTTGGAAAATAGCCAACTCTCCTTTCCAGATATGTCATGTTATTTGTCCAGAAACATAATCATTTTTTTCTCCCAATTTATTCGAGTAAACCAATTCTAATCAAAATGCCAATAAACTGAACATGGTTTTGAAATTTGCCACAATAATACTAAAATTTACTTGGAAAGGACTAGAAATTTTTTAAATGTTCTGGAAAAGAAATAGTAGTCCAGCCCTAACACATAATAGAATATGTTGGAAAACGACAACTCAGTGTTGAGTCACAAAAAGAGAGTTCTTTTTTACTCTGTATTATACAGATTTCAGAGATAGGACCAACTATGAATAGAAGCTTAATTGTTTCAAAACAACGGAATAAGGAATTATTCTGTAATCAATAGTCTTATGATAGCCAGATAGCACTTTGGAAAAATTAAGGTTACCTGTGCATGTATCACAAAGTCTAAGTTGATTAAGAAGTTAACATTTTTAGGGCAACCCTCTTGGGTCCCTCTCTCTTTGGGAGCCTTGTACTATCGCTCAATAAACTTTGCTTTACTATCACTCAATGAATTTTGCTTTGCTGCCCACCAAGAAAAAAAAAAAAGGAAAAAAGAAAAAGAAGTTAAACATTTTTAAAATCAACATATAGAAAAAAGAAATTGAATATTTCAGATCTGTACCATAATAACTCAATTTTGGGACAACAGACATAGTAGCAAAGATACAGTAAGAGGATAAAATAGGTTCAAACATTTAAAACATTTTTGCTTTTGTAATAAAAAAAAAGTGACAGGATAATAAAATAAGGAAATAAGTGAATTAAACATGAGAAATATTATTACTAATATATGATAAAACAATACAAATTTATAAGAAAAACAAGAATCTGTGGATAGGACAGATTCCACATATCTGTGGGATATGGACATACAGTCTTCATGAGAAGTCCAAATAACCAACTTAAGGTGCTATTTTATGCCATATGTGTAAATTCTCTCTTCTTAGTTATAACACAAAAAATACAATAGATTGCAGTGACAAGTATATACTGTTCTCCCAATATTACAACCATTTTGGAAAATAATGTAACAGACATTGTAAATCATTCATATGTGATATTCATAATCTTACTCCAGGAAGTAAGGAGTTACTTAGGGAAATAATTCAGCATGAATAAACTATTTTAACATTTTTCTTAAGTTATGTGATAGTAGATTGGTGTTCATTGCATGCTCTATACTTTGTAGTATGCTGACATATTTCAAAAGGACATTTAAGAGGGAAAGAGAAAGGAAATAATGTGATGATGTGCATGTGTTTCAGAGCTCAGAAGTCAAGAATAATAAAGTTGGGTAGAATATAGAAAATAAAGTAGCCAAGAGATCTTTCCTTAAGAACACAGAAGACCTGAGTGTATGGGAGTGCAGAAATACAGAAAGGAGAGGACAGTGTGTTGCTTCTCAAACTTCAGCAAGCATGAGATTCCCCTGGGGGGTTTGTTAAAGCAGATTCCTGGACTTTTTTCCTAGAGATTGTGATTTGGTGGGCCTACAGTGAATCCTGAGAATCTGCATTTCTAACAGGCTCCTTGGTGATGTGACCCTGCTGGTTTTTAGAGCACACTTGGGTGTGAGTAGCACTATTCTAAATAATTATTCAGCCACAAAACATAATGTTAACCTCTTGTGGATCCTTCCTCCAAAAGAAGGTGAATAAGGGCCAGTTTCATGGCATTGGCTGGAGGGTTCTTGTAAGATTAGAGTGATCCATCAAGATCTGTAAAAATTTAAAGCCAGTTTGTCCAGAGTCCAGAAGTTGTCACGTGGGTTCAGTGGTTCCTAAACTTAGCTGCACATTAGAAAATCTTGAGGATCTTTTAAAAAATACTGTTGCCTGGCTCCCATCCCCCAGGCTTTATGTTTTAATGGTACAGGGTGTGGCCTGGGTATTAGGATTTTTAAAGGCTTCTCAGGTGATCTAAAGTGCAGCAACTATCAGGAACCCCTGAGTTGATTAATGCTGTCAAATTTGCTTTGCACAACTTCATGTGAGAGAATGCACACTTTTGGTGAGGTCAGCAGGTCATCCAAATTCCCTAGGATCTGCCACCTCCACCAAGTCACCTGGTAATGATTTTCAGGCATCCACTGTGACAAGACTTTTCCCTAATAGCACTCTTTAAACATGTTTCACATCACTACTGAATTATTTTGCTGGTAGCAAAAGAATTTTGCTGTGAATTCTTTTGTAAAGCTCATCTTAGATGGTGGGTTCCCTTAGTAAATTTAAAATACAATTCAGAAATGTTGATTTACGTGCAACTGTTCAGGAATACATCGTTGAATAAAGGTGTATAGCATGTTTAAGAATTCTTTAGTTGAAGATGTTTGCTAAGATTATATAATACCTGAAAATTTAGGAAACAGATACCCTATTTCAACATCCAGAACATATATATAGATAGTATTGATTACTAGCAATCACCACTGTCCAGGCCAAGCTTTTGGAGATGCCCGCTTGTTTTAACACTTACATCCTTGTGACTTTTTTGAATTTATAAAAGAGACTCAAGGTCGTCATCTAATCTGCGCTTTATGGAGATGAAGGCACTAAGTATAAAAGAGATTAAGTGGCTTTTCTAAGACCATGCAGCCAAAAGTAGTAACTACATAACATTTATTGAGTCTTTATCTGCCAGGCTCTGAACTAAGTGTTTTAAAAGGATTTTTTTTTCTTTTGTCATTTATTCCTAACAAAATTTTATCAGGTAAGCATTATAATTGTCCCTGTTTTATAGTTGAGGACCCTGAGCCTCAAAGAAATTGAGGAATGGACCCAGAGTCCCACAGCTGGTCAGTTTACTGTGGCAATGTGTCCCCAGAGCCTGCTCTGTTTAGCACCGTGCTAGGCCGCGTCAGCAAAGGTGGGGTTAGAGCTAAGCCTCGGTTTTGTGATTCCCAAGGACTTTCTGGTTATGTACTATTACTGTCTGTGATCTGCTAGCCTTTTAAATCTGTCCTAAAAGAAAATAGATTAATGAAAAAATGACTTTTTCTGTTTGGTACTGTCATTTAATGAACTGTGCTAACTACCGTGCTTCCATTAAAATACAATTATGTTTGTCGCAAGTTATGCAGGTGTGTGTTACATTTCTAAGTAATAGTAAGATTTCTTTATGAGGCTGCTTTTGCTTCATGTAAAAGATACTTCATTTATCTTGGGCTTAGGTAAAATTTGAGGATACACCTGTGTAAAAGTAATATGAATTTTTTTCAGAATTTTGGCTAATTGTATAATTACATATTTCTGGGTCAGTTTAAATTTCTAGTTCTTCTTCAAGAAACTGGTGTTTTTAAAATAACCTAAGACATAAAATATTAGGTCATTTAAAATGAAAGAAAGGGGGGGCACTTGGGTGGCTCAGTTGGTTAAGCATCTGCCTTGGGCTTGAGTCATGATCCCGGGGTCCTGGGATTGAGCCCCACGTTGGGCTCCATGCTCAGTGGGGAGTCTGCTTCTCCCTCTCCCTCTGTCCTTCCCCTGCTCATTCTCTCTCTCTCTAATAAGTAAATGAAATCTTTGAAAAAAAAATTTAAGGAAAGGATCTTTGAATATAGTATATTTTAGGAACAATGTCTTATCCCAAATAGTTATTTTAGTTTAATTTTTTAATTAATGAGATCATAAAGAATTTTAAATGTACATTGTTATGTCTTTTAGATATCATTTGCTATTTCTGAAGCTAAAGAGAAATGGAAAAGCGAGCTTGAAACTATGAAGAAAAATGGAATACCTGGAAAAGAATTGGAAGAGAAGATTCATTCTCTTCAGAGAGAGCTTGAGTTAAAGAATGAGGAAGTCCCTGTGGTTGTCAGGGCTGAGCTGGCGAAGGCCCGGAGCGAATGGAACAAAGAAAAGCAAGAAGAAATCCACAGAATTCAAGAACAAAATGAACAAGATTACCGGCAATTTTTAGATGATCATCGAAATAAAATTAATGAGGTGCTTGCGGCAGCTAAAGAAGACTTTGTGAAACAAAAAACTGAACTACTTCTTCAGAAGGAGACAGAATTGCAAACATGTCTAGACCAAAGTCGTAGAGAATGGGCTACGCAGGAAGCCAGGCGGATCCAACTGGAAATCTATCAGTATGAGGAAGACATCCTCACTGTACTTGAATTTCTCTTGAAGGACACCCAAAAGGAACATGTCAGTGGTTCAGAGAACAAGCAACTCTTGGAACTCGTGTCAACTTGTTCTTCAAAATGGGTGTCTGCCCAATATTTTGAAAAACTAAAGGCCTGCATACAGAAAGCATTTCAAGATATCCTCTCCCTAGCTATAGAAAATACCAACTCCGAGTGGGAAAAGGTATGTTCCTGATAAGTGAAAGCACTATTAATAAACATCAAAGATGATTATAGAAGTCACATGTGGTCTTTTTTCTTTTCTTCATTTTACAGTTTAATAGACATAAAACTTGAGTTTTTACCAGTGGCTTAACAACTTTTTGTAGTGAATCCAGAGGATTTCATTTCTTTTTGCCAAAAAAACTTTGCTTCTTCATGGTGCCACAAATATGAGGCAGAGCTTTTAGGCTCTAGACCTCTTTTTCCTAAAAAATACATGCTGTTCTTTGTAAGGGGCTAAGCTTTGAGAAACTGAATAACTGTCATTCCTATTTTTGTTTTTTGGGCATGACCACTTCAAGAAATATGCATCGTATTAAACTAGGGTTTCTTAAGAGCTTCTAAAGAGTTTGGAAACCTATTTCTTGCCCTCAAGGAATTTATGTCACAAAGGCAAAAAATGCCAACCAAGTACAAAAAATATGGTTGTAGAACAAGCAGTTAGAAGTATGGCTCACTCACACAAAACTCCGAAGCCCAGTTTTGTTGATCTATATCTGTGCATGTAGAATGAATTAGTGGTATTCTTTTAGTTGTCTAGTCTCTGACACCAGCTTTTAGTTTCGGTGGAAAAGCTGATGATTAAAGAAATGAGATATGCGTGAAAAATCCAGAATGATATGTCGGTGTTGTGATCAGCCAATTTCAACATTTGGAATTAGAGATAGAAGAAAGTTGCCAATGTTATAAGGTCTGTCTGAGAAGAGACGTAAGTTTCATTACGATAACATGATTAACAATTTCGAAGGCCATGATTGAATGTTGGTATTAATACTTACTAGAAAGAGTTATAAGTTGGGAAAAAAAATCCGAGTTCCAGTCCCACACTTGAGGATAACTAGTCTGTTACCTGTGTGGTCATATATTATAATTGCTTATCTGAAAAAGAAAGTACCAATCTCTGGCCTAATTCCTTGGGTTTTGTAGGATATGAATGATGCAGCTTGGCCTTTCTGCCTCCTGCATTTGAGATAGTACAGAATTTTAGGCTCAAAGTTTACCTGAAAGATTAGTCTACCCCATCCCAGTTCACCCCAGTTGATACTACTATTCTTGATTTCACAGAGATGTGAAAGCATCTAGTTAAGAGTTGTTTTCAATGTAAAAATAACTGGGCAAGATCATTTCCCATGAATAATGCTTGTATTTCTTAATTGAAAATTTTTGGAAAAAATACGAATTATTTATAGAGAGTTCTAAGCGTGAGCAGTGATGGGAAAATCATGTTATATGCTTTCATGTTTACTTTACTGAAAAGGCAATCCCTGCTACAGAAATCAGGGAAATATAACACCTTTCTTCTATTAATATATACTCAATCCTGGGGTCTCTGTATAGGTTTTCTGATTGTGCTAGCAGTGTTAAGATCATTTGTATGCTTAATGTAGCTCACATGTCTGTGGAGACAGAATCACATAATTTGGCTAAGAACTTAGACTTTTGTAGCTTTTGTTGGGTGGGATCAGATTCTATTCGTGAGAAAAGGATGGTTTTGAAATGCCTACTCTGGCATTTGTCATAGAAGAATACTTGATCATCTGTTTGAGAGCTATCCCAGCTCAGGACCTTGAGGGAAAGCAATGATTGTAACCAGTGATTATAAGTTTGCAATATAGGTGCCATAAATATGAAGAACTAGGAATTACAGTTGATTAAATTGATCATTTTTAGAACTGTTTATGAAAATTAAAACAGGAAAAAATGATCAGTATATATAAACGAAGTCCTTGTTAAAATAACTTAGATGATAAAAAGTTTTTTTAAATGGACAGGATGCAATCAATTAAAAATGTAGTTTCCCAGAAAATGAATGCCTTATTGGAATACATCAATACAACAGGTCATGATGGAAAAAAGAAAACAAAAATATCAATTGGAACAGAATTTTCAAACAAATTTAAGGATGTGTGTTCTGTCTTTTCTTACCACCAAAGTCAAGTTAAAACTAAGACAAGAAGGTTGCTGCTGCTACTATATTTTTGTCATCTTGGCTTTTCTCCAGTTTTGAGTAGAATCTGGAAACATTGGCTACCTTAGAGTTCAACTTTTATTACTCTTTTTGGCCTCAGCCTCATATCCCCTTGATTGCCTGAGTTTGCATTTTCTCTGTAACTGCTGACCTCTGCTTCTGATGCACATTGTAAGGAGGTTTTCCAACAGGCAGCTAAATGAGTTTCTTATAATCAAAATCAAGGCTTCTAAGAATCAACCTGATATGTGAATTTCTTAGGTAATTAAACAAGGCAGCTTTCTTGAGATCACCTGTTTTGTCCCTTTGGGATTTAATAGTTGCCTAGAATCTGAAAACACTGCCTTAAAAGAATGTCTCACCATTAATGAATTTAGTAGCTGTATTGCTGTAACAGGGACTAGAACACCGAAAGTGTTCGATAAATATTAGTGAAGAAATAGTCTTGTGCAAGATGTTTAGGTTAGCTTCAGTTTCTCTAACTTTGGAATTCAACTGAACTTCCTTATAAAATAATGGTATATATTAAAGTATTCAGAAATGTAACATACTGTATAAATGTAATTTTAGATTTGTGAAGACAAAAGTTTGATATTATAGTTTCTGAGTTTGACCCCTGCTGCAGTGAAAATGTTCAGGATTTTCAAGAACAATTGTGATTTCACATAATATGTCCTGTGATTTGACCACATAAACTATTAAAATATCTTAAATTCATATATATGTGTGCAGACTGTATCTCCTGTCTGTCTCATAGTTGGCCCACCAGACCTCTGTCAGATAATGTTCTAATTTGAAAATTATGGTCATAATAGACGAGTTCATAGTAATGACCGTATTCATGTAACACCCTAAGAAAAATACTGGTGATGGTTTAAGCAAGATTTTTTTCAGACAATGTTTTCTTTTTATGTTTTTAATATAAGCATTTTAAATAGAAAATTGTGTAAAGATTTTTACATGGCATTAACTATGAAGATACTCTCTTTCAGAGAAATATGGCCAAGATCTCTAAGGATCCTGCCACAGAGGTCACTGGCAGAGGAGACCCTGGAGTCCTGGCAGTCCTTCCTGCACCTACTTTTGGACTCTGTGCTCAGAACTTGGCCTTGCAAAAAACAGAAGCAGAAGCTGGTAATGGGATTTTATTCCTACTGGTTTGTTACATCCATACTCACAGTTGCAGAGGGTTGCTTTGAGGATGAAGTCAAAGATGCGTGTAGCTTTTATGAGTGAACAAGTGGATAATATTACTCCTACCTAATCTGTGTCTTCTCCCTAGATTTCATTTTGCATTTAGGAGATGGGGATGCTTTAGACCCTCTTAATTCTATCCTTTTGTGGGTAGTTCTTATTATAAGGAGAATAATGAGAATTTTAATAGAATAGTCATGTTTTTATTCCCTGTCTTTACTGAGAAATCACGGGTTTCACATAAAAGAATTGCCAAATAACTGGGACCTTTTTGTTCATGTTATTGGAGCTTATTTCAACCATTTTTTTTTTAGTGGAAATCTTTCTGGCGAGGTGTTTCCTGATTTGTTTCTTGAGGGCAGGAGCAGTGTTTTATCTCTTCCTCTCCAGTACATGGCAGAGTGAATGGCACATAGTTTGTGTTCCTTGATATTTAGTAAATTAATAGCTTAATGTTTCCATAATGACTTACAGTTGTTATTGTGAAAAAGAATTACTGTATTGTACTGAAGCCCCTTGACGTATTCAGAGCTCAGGGAGGAATATTGATTGGGCTTATATTGCTTAATCACTGGGAATTCTGAACTAGGAACTGACATATCCTTTATTAGCTCCAATCCTTTTTAAGATACTGATCTCTCACAGCCTGCTCCTTCCCTCCACATGCAAACACATACCCACTCTTTCTGTTTCTTTTTGCTGTCTCTGTTGCAACCTGGAAGAGAACTACGAGTTGCCAGAACAACTCATATGTACTAGGTTAATAACCTTAACTTCCACAATATCTAATTTAGTAAGTAATATTACCAGAATTTTAGAGAACTTCTGCCTTTCTTAAGAAGTCAGTTGACAGTTATTTTCCTGATCGTCCATAGGCCCTTTTTCCTCACTTCTAGATTCTAGGTGGTTGAGAATATCTTATCATTCATTAGGTGTATGGGAATACTATTTTTTTTTTTAAAGATTTTGTTTATTTATTTGACAGAGAGAGAGAGACAGCCAGCGAGAGAGGGAACACAAGCAGGGGGAGTGGGAGAGAAAGAAGCAGGCTCCCAGCTGAGGAGCCTGATGTGGGGCTCGATCCCATGACTCTGGGATCATGCCCTGAGCCGAAGGCAGACGCTTAACGACTGAGCCACCCAGGCACCCCGAGAATACTATCTTAATATGTATTTTGTTTCTTACTTTTCAGTGTCATAGTATATCTGTTGTTTTTATTTGGAATAACCACATAACTTTTTTTTTTAATTTATGAAATGGGTAGCAACAAATTTTAGATATTATTTGGCTTTGGGAAGTCCTATCAATATGAAAGGAATTTGTTTTTACTTAAGACAAATCAGACTACAAAAGGATTTTTCTTTCTTCAGTCTTTTTTCCCTAAAACCAAACACATTAACCAATTCATTAGAAAGGACTAAATAATCAAAAATATATATTAAGTGCTGTAGTCCTTTATAATATTACCACCAGAGAGTACCATTGTTAACCATTTGATTATAGTCTCCAAATATCTTATTTTTTAAAGTAAATTAAAAATCACAAAATATTTGATACATGCAAAGAAAATATATGATGCAAATGTAAGTTATGAAGTCTACGAACCGGGAGCCCACTCTTTGACTTAAGAACTAGAGTGTCAACAGTACTGTTGAAGACCCCTCTGTGTTTGACCACAGTCCCATCCCTGTAACTTCCTTACAGTCCAAGGTAACAAAATATTCTGATTTTTAAAAAATTATTCTCTTTTCTTTATGTTTTGACCAAATACAGGTATCCTCAAAAAGTGGTTGTTTTGTCTTCTAACATTATAAAAATGGTTTAATATTCATTGTAGTCTTTGTAACTTGCTTTTTTCCACTTAATAGCAAGCTTCTGATATTTGTCTATGTTAATGCACGTAGCTCTAGTTGCTGTGTCGTATTCCATTCTATGAGCATACTATAATTTATTCTCTTGTCAGTGGGCATTTGCCTGGTTTCTAGTTTTACAACAGTATCTTAAATGAAAAATATAAATGCCATGTATGCTACCAGTGTGATGCTTCATTAATTCTTTGATGCTCACGGACACAAATGGCACCATTCAAAGGAGACTAAAGTCAGGAAGGAGCTAAGAATAATTTTGCTGAACCAATGATTTTATATCAGATTTTTGGGTACCGGTTTTTGAGTCTGTGCCAATTTGTTCCTACTTTATTATGTCAATTATATTAATAGTAAGAATCTATTTTTTGTATCTTTTTTATATTATTTAAATTTTACGGATTCCACATATTACTAATAGCAATAGCTGTTATTTATTGTATGCTGCTCTCTGCCAGGTACTGTGCCACAGTTTTCATACATTTGTACCTCCTGATAGTTTTAAATAGTTTTTTTCATTTGGAGACAATTTCAAACTTACAGAAAAGTTACAAAAGTAAAAATTGTTGCAAGTAACACTCATATATCCTTTACCTAGATATGTTTGTTGATAAAGTTGTATACAGTTTTATGCTCTTCTGTGTATATGTGTATGTGAGCATTTCATTTTCTTTCCTGAACAATTTGAGGATGTTATATACATTGTGCCGTTTTACCCCTGAATGCTTCAGTGTGTATTTTCAAAAAATAGGAATTTTTTCTTTTAGAACCTTAGTATAGTAAATTAAACATTTGATGAAAATATTGTATCAACCTGTTTGTATTCTAATTTTGTCAACTGACGCAATAATGTCTTTCATATTTTTTTTCTCCCTACAGTACAGGAATCTGTCCAGGGTCAGGTGTTATCTTTAGATGTCATGTTTCTTTAGTCTCCTTTAGTCTAGAATATTTCCACAGCCTCTTTTTGACTTTTATGACATTGGCATTTTTGAAAGACTTACTCTCCCTTCTCCCCACCACTCCACCCCACCTCCCGCTTTTGGTAGAACTTTCCTCATTTTGAGTTTGATAGTTCTTCATAATTAGATTCAGGTTGCGTTTCGTTGGCTGGAATGCTGCATAGGTGATGTCTTATCACACGTGGAGGTGCACAGTGTCCATTTGTCTTTTACCGAAGTTCCTTTGAGCACCTGGTCACGGTGTTGCCCATTTTCTTCAGTGGGTTCCTTCCACCTCACAACTAATAAGCAATCTGTGGGGAGACACTTCAAAGACCATGAAAATGTCCTTCTCATTAAACACTTCTCTTATATGTGGCAATCATTGATGATGCTTGTCTGATTCAGTCTTTACTGTGGTGGTTGCAAAATTATAATTTTTTCAGCTCTAGACTTCTCTCCACTTTCACCAGTTTGCACTTGGCATGTTGTTATAATCGTGAATCCTCCTGTTAGTTTGAGTGCTTATTTGTCTATCTTTTTGTTTATTTATCAGTCTGTCCATCAATCTGTCTACCTACTTACCTATCAACTTAACTTACTTATCCATCTGTCTATCCTTCCAGCCCATTATGGGTAGGATTATTGGTATGGCTCATGGATTCCTCTTTTTTAAATATTTTATAATTCATTAATATACTTAGTGTTCAAATTGCCCCATATTCAGCTACTGGAGCCCTTTCAAACTGGCTCCTTTGTCCTTGTGACTTTCCTGTATTTTTCAGGAATTTCTTTCTGGCATTCATCTTGTATATACCCTGTCCCAGTACTGGAGTTAGCCATTTCTTGAAGATCTTGGTTCCTTTTAGTGGGGAATGGTATTCAATACTATGAGCTGAACATTATGTTTCATAGCAATTTTTAAAATAGATGGTATTATTTAATTTTACATATTAAAAAAACTAAGTCTCAGGTTATATACTCTGAGCCATACTGCCAATAAATAGTATAAAGAAGATTTAAACCCAGGTCTCTCACTTAAGCATCACATTCTTTTCGGTTGTACTGTTGCCTTTCTTTAGTCATGTCACCTGGTTTCCTTCCTTCCTTTGTTCCTGCATTCCTTCCTTTCTTTTTTAGTTCATAGTCTAAGTTGATATAAAAGTTTGCTATCATTTAATTTTTGCAGATAAGAAAAAGATCCTTGAAATTAAAGATTCATGCTGTGGACACTGCTTCCAAGAACTTGAAAAGGCAAAGCAGGAATGTCAAGATCTGAAAAGAAAACTGGAGAAATGCTGTAGGCATCTTCAGCATTTAGAAAGAAAGCACAAAGCTGTAGTGGAAAAAATTGGAGGTTAGCATTTAAAGTAGCACTACTACCGGTATAAATCTCTTTGATCCTTGAAATGTTCAAATGTGACATTTTAGTTAATGTAGGCACCGATTCTCTTTGAGGATTAATGTAAACTAATTTGGGCCTTATTTTTACTGACCAAATTATTATTCCTGAACTACAAAGAGGAAAATTGAAGCTCTGATTAAAAGGTCACATTCCTTTCTTCCTTTTTGGATTGAATAGATATTGAGTACCCAATATGTGTCAGGCAGTATTCTAGGCACTAGGGACACAGCAGTGAATACATCGGACGGAATTCCAGGTCTGCTATAAATGTACAAGACTGTTTCCTTCTTTCAAGAAGCTTATCATCAAGTGAGGAGACCTAAAAACAGATTAATAAATAATCGCAGCACCGACTGCGCCTGGCGGTGTGCTTGTGTAAACTTGGCAGAGAGGATGGGAGTGAACTCTTCCTTCTATTTGAGTTAAGGGGGGCTTGACTTAGCCTTGAAAGATGAAAGTGTTCGCCAAAGAGGACAGCATTCTAGGAGAAGGGGAAGTTGTGCACAAAGACACACGGGCCTGGTCTGGCACCCTTCCAGTCCATTCTTCACGGTGCTGTCAGGGAGATGATCTGGAAGGGATAGCTCTGCTATCTCCTCTTGCCCTGCTGCACCAGGGAGGCTACGGAGCTTCTGAGGCCGCTCCCTCTTACCTTTTACGGTTGCTTATCTCCTGTGCTCTGTACTGTGTGTGTTTGAAATACTCAGATTGCTGAGCTGGTCAGGAATTGTGCTGCTGGACCTTGCATACAGTGTTGTCACTCTCTCCTACCCCTTACTCTTTCATTCTCCTTTGGCCTAACTCTTCCTCATCCTTTAGGGTTCGACTGAGAAAGATGCCTGTCTGCCGAGCCCTCCTTGATTCCCTCTGGGTTAAATGGGCTTCTTCTCTGTGGCCCCATAGCACTCTTGGCTCCTCCTACTCTCTTACCATTCTGTATTTAATTTTTTGGTTACTTGCCTGATGCCCTTTCTAACCTATAAGTTCCCTGAGAATAAGGAATATGTCGTGTCTTGTTCATCATTGTAGTCATGATGCCCATTATGTGCCAGAAGATAATAAATGTTTGAATGAATGAAGGATTGAATGTAAGGGTTCCAAATAATTGTGTGATCCAGAAAAAAACAGACAGATACATTCATTTTTTTTCTACATTTCAACTCGATTGCTTGCCTGGACAGCAGTCACCTCCTGGCTCTTTCTGCTTCCAATCTTGCGCCTCTAAGCCATTCCCCATAATGTAGCTCCAGCGACCTTTTAAAAAAGTAAATCGGATCACAACACTCTCTTGTTTAAAGTCCTTTGACTTATCTAGCCTTCAGTAGGCAATGCATTTTATTTAACATCATGTAAGAAGACTTTCATGATTCAGCATCTGCCAGCCCCTTAGCCTTGTCTTGCCCCAGCCCTTTTATTCTCTCATAGGGCCAGAGCATGGATTTCATTATCTCTTTTCTCTTGTCTGTTTTCATCTCCGTTTACCAAAACATCTGTCTTCCCATCCTGATCACATTGCCTGGCTAACTCCTACTCCTCCCTCCCCTGGTGCATTGCTTCATCAGGGAGGCTTTCCTGACCACCCCAGATTGGTTAGCTTCCTCTGTTAGACATTACCCGCAGCTCCAATGACTTTTCTAACATTTATCATATCGTCCTTGTAATTAATTTTTGTCTGTATTGGCCTTTGAGTATAGCCTTGATGACAAGGATCAAGTCCTGACCGAGCACTTAGTGCACAGTACCTGGCAACATAGCACACTCGGTAGATAATGTTGACTAAGAGGAGCCTGCTTCACTCCCACCTACTGCTTACCAAGTCTGTTAGAGATAGATAATCATTATTTTAAGGCAAGACAGGATTTTAAGAATTTTGAGATAAAAATTTTAACAACTGTAATTCCCATGGTGATGGCTTAGCTCTTTGGTACAGGCCAGAAGAGTAAATGAGCTAATTGTAGCTCTTGAAAAATTTGATGGAAATCAAGAATATTTGTTTTACATATAAAATGACAAAGGCTGCTGGATAAGATTAGTATTTACAAATAATATTTAGCACCATACATTGTGATCATAGTTATTCTGCGTAGTGCCATAATTCATAGATTTAGAAATAATCCAAGAAGTTGGTACTGAGCTCAGAACAATGGGCTGATAAAAGGGTTTGGGGTCAGAATTAAGTCATTTGATAGTTTGATTTCAGTGTTTGTCTTAATGTACATCTCTTAGTTCATAATGTTTTTGCTATTATGGTTGCTTTTTTGTTTCTTAAATTCCCTTTCCTACTGTGCTGGTAGCATTTATTGAGAAGTGGTGGAGTAAGAGTGAGTGATTTAAAAATATAAAAGTTATATCAATCACTAGGAGGAATAGAATAGTTCATTACCCAACTTACAGGGTGTGTTGAGAGGGTGGCATGGTAGGAAACATGGCGTGTCCTGTTCATATTTATTAAACACTGGTATTGCTAGACTTTGTATAAGGTGCTGTGCACCTATTGTTTTATTTCTATTAAAGGTAAGTAATACTATCTCCATTTTACACATGAAAAAACTCAGGTTCAGAAAGCGTAAGTAATTTGCTTAAGCTCATCTAACTTGTAAAGAAGCAGAGCTAGGATTTAAACTCATGTCTCTCTCACTCTGAAATTCATGCTTTGTCCTCCATTCCATAGGGACTCCCATCAGTCTCCTCACCCTCTTTTTAGAAGTTCAGAGAATTGAAAATCTTACATTGTGAAAGTGGTACCTACTTAATATTAATTTTCTTTTTATTTTGTATGGCAGTGCTTGTTCAATGGTCATATATATATGAGCATAGACTGTATACCAGGATCCAAGAGGAATGTGAAAATAGAAGACCCAGTATGTTTCAACAGAGCTTCAGTCTAGCTGGGAAACAAAATAGATGCATATGAAACAGTTGGAAACCTATTCCAGGGCAGTGTGTAACCCAAAGCAACATGTGGATGTAATACAGATTCTAAGTGGGGAGAAACCGAAACAGGGAGTGGTCAGATTAGGACTCATCAGGAAATGAATGACAGGGAGCAACTGCCATTTCCACAATCTCCGCTATAAACATTTGCACTGGGAATTTCAGGGAGAGGAAAACTGAGGGGAAAAAAAGATTAATGACCAATATACCATTACTTTTCTTTTTTAGAAGAGAACAGTAAAGTTGTTGAAGAATTAATAGAAGAAAACAATGACATGAAGAGTAAATTAGAAGAACTGAGAACACTTTGTAAAACACCACCAAGGTAGACTTTTAATATTTTTATTTTTAAATTTATTTTTGTTTATTTTTTTGAGAGAGAGAGAACACGTGTGAGCAGGGGATGGGGGTGTGGGGGGAGGGAAGGGCAGAGGGAAGGGAAGACAGAGAATCTTAAGCAGGCTCCACACCTAGCACAGAGACTGACTCAGGGCTTGATGTCACACCCCCAAGATTATGACCTGAGCCGAAATCAAGAGTTTGGTTGCTTAACCAACTGAGCCACCCAGGTGCCCCACCTTTTACTATTTTAAAGAAATTGTTTATTTCTAAGTATTTTTAATTTTTTAATATCAATTATATCAATAAGATTCATACTAAGAGTATAAAACTTGTTATATAGCAAGAAGTATAAAAAAGAAAATCTTCCAAAACCCTATTCCTAGTAGATACCCTTTGTTAACCTCTTGTTTTATATCATTTAAGCCACTTTATACTCATGTGCATGTTTCAAAAACTGAGATTATCATGTAAGCTAGTTTGTAAGCTTTTATTAATGTAATGTTAAAAGATAAACATTTCTGTATGTCATTAAATATTCTATAATGTGCTTTGCACTAGCAGTATGTATTTTCATCATGTGGATTTATCCTGAATTTTTTAAGTAACCATAACATTTGTTTCTATTTTTCTTCTATTTTAAATAACTGTATAGTAAAGATCCTGATATATATATATATATGTATTTTTTAGCACATCTCAGTTTGATGTTAGTGGAATATATAGATAGATATATTTATATAACTATCTGTTTGCAATATTTGGTTCATTTTTAGGTCATTGTCAGAAGGGGCCATTGAAAATGCTTGCCTGCTGTGCAATGGGAGGGCCTTGGAAGAACTTCGTGGACAGTACATTAAAGCTGTAAAAAAAATTAAGCGTAAGTCCCTGAGGAGATTCCCAAGATTTTAAGGTGGTTTGAGCCTTTTTTTTTTTTTTTTTTATTACTAGCAGTCAGTAATTTGGGGGAATTTTCCAAACTACCTTGTTCTGAGATCTTATCTGCTTTCTAGAAGAAATTAGTGGCACCTTTTCTAAATTATGCAGCAATGGATCATTTTGCCCAATATCTTTTGGAAGTGACATGAGGGTAGAGTTACTTTATATTGTTAATTATCCTGTTCTTTTTTGGGCACCAATGTTAAACTAAAAATTTCATAATCTTAAAACTTAACTAAAATAAAATGTCATGTGAGTTTTAAATTAGCAAGTATTACTTTCTGTCATAAGCTTTTATTTAATTTAAAAAAAAAAGATTTTATTTATTTGTCAGAGAGAGAATGAGCACAAACAGGGGGAATGGCAGGTGGAGAGAGAAGCCGGCTCTCTGCTGAGCGAGGAGCCTGATGTGGGACTCGATTCCAGGACCCTGGGATCATGACCTGAGCCAAAGGCAGATGCTTAACCAACTGAGCCATTCAGGTGCCCCTCCACCATAGCTTTTAAAGACCACAGAAAATAGATCTAGCTAGGCATTATTCTGTTCTTTCTCATTATTTCGATAATGGATTAAGTCATACATGTAAATATGTTTATCAGGTCCTTTGCAGTAAGAGGCGATGCAGCATACCTTGCAGAGCATTTCTTTGGTTTTATGTTTTCTCAGAATATCTCCTGTTTTTTAATTACAATATTGCTTGGATTGTATGTATGTCCCAGAACAATAACCAGTGTTGATATAGGAGAAATGTATGTTTACCTCTCAAAATTGCTATTTAACAAAATGAGTGGGGAAGGTCTTAAGTTCCAAATGTATTTGTTAGATCATCAGAATCTTTTGTAGATGTTTTGAAAAGCCCACTCAGTATCAATAGAGACAATTTACTTCTTAGTTGTTGCTGGTGCCAACAAAGGTCATATTACTACAAAACAAACCAAGCAACTTTTTGTGAATAATCATATCAGTTGGGAAGTGAAATTTTAAGCATTTTTTTCATACTCATATGCTGACTTGTGTGTATGTGTATTGTTTAACATTTTAGACATTAGCTGTGGTTTTGTGTTGACATGTATTCCAATTTAATTGTCCCACTTCAAATAATGAGAAATAGTCTTTCAGTTAGTATTTTCTGCATAGAGCATCTAATTTTCAAGAAAAGCTTACTGATATTGAGGGAGAGTCCTCTTGAATTGAATCTTTAATATAACAGAGTGGTGATATTTTAGGGATAGGATGTAGCCCTAGATTTAGTTAAAAAAAAAAAAAAAAGAAAAAGTTGACCTTAAGTAATGGTAGTCTCAATCAAATCATGTTGAATCAAAGATAAAAAGAAAACTTGAAAGCAGTGAACTATTATTTATTTATTTATTTACTTATTTATTTAAAGATGTTATTTATTTGCCAGAGAGAGAGCGCGCAAGACCATAAGCAGGGAGAGTAGCAGGTGGAGGGAGAAGCAGGCTCCCCGCTGAGCAGGGAGGCTGATGTGGAACTTTATCCCAGGACCCTGCGATCAGGACCCCAGCCAAAGGCAGATGCTTAACCGACTGAGCCACCCAGGCATTCCTGTGAACTATTTTTTTTTTTTTTAAGATTTTATTTATTTATTTGACAGAGATAGAGACAGCCAGCGAGAGAGGGAACACAAGCAGGGGGAGTGGGTGAGGAAGAAGCAGGCTCATAGCGGAGGAGCCTGATGTGGGGCTTGATCCCATAACGCGGGATCACGCCCTGAGCCGAAGGCAGACGCTTAAGCTCTGTGCCACCCAGGCGCCCCTCCTCTGAACTATTTTTAAACGTATATTTCAGAGGGCAACATAGGTCTCATCCTTCTCCCTGGCATTTTGTACATATCTCTCATGGATTGTAGTATTATATTTATTTGGGTACTCATAAGTGCTGCTGAAAGAATTGAATAAATAATGAAACATGGATTTTCAGAGCATAAGTAAATGGAAATATGAGTCTCTCCAGTTCATGTTGCCTCCTTCTACCTTTCTGTGTCTGGTTCTTTCTTCCTTTCTTCCTCACCCTTTATGTATATTTTTTCCTCCTCTCTTAATCAGACAATACATAATTGAAATGTGTAAGTTTCTGTATCTCATATTGATTTTCTTGCCTTAGTGTTAGAATATGACAGTGTTTTCCTAGAGAATATGCTGTTTCCTTAACATATGTGGCTATCATCATTCTTTTTTTTTTTTTTTAAAGATTTTATTTATTTATTTGACAGAGATAGAGACAGCCAGCGAGAGAGGGAACACAAGCAAGGGGAGTGGGAGAGGAAGAAGCAGGCTCATAGCGGAGGAGCCTGACGTGGGGCTTGATCCCATAACGCCGGGATCACGCCCTGAGCTGAAGGCAGAGGCTTAACTGCTGTGCCACCAGGCGCCCCTTGCTATCATCATTCTAAAAGGACTTTTAGATTGTTTCTCCTTTGAGTCTCCTAAAATAGTGATCTGAAACATTCCATTTTAATGATTGTGGAAAAGTACAATGTTTAAACTATACCTCTAGTCAGTTCATCTTTCAGAAAATTGATCTGAAGTCTGCCTCCCCTGTTTTTGAAAAACTGCTAGTAAACATGCATTTTGTGGGGATTCCTGTCTCCCCACCAACTCCCTCCCCCACCTCCCCACTAGGTGATATGCTTCGTTATATTCAGGAGAGTAAGGAAAGAGCTGCAGAAATGGTAAAAGCAGAGGTATTGCGAGAACGTCAAGAAACCGCCCGAAAGATGCGCAAATATTACTTGACTTGCCTCCAACAGATTTTGCAGGATAATGGAAAACAGGAAGGGTAAGTTCAATCTAAACAAACAGTGTGTCCTGAGACTACCGGGACAGCATGTTGTCATTTTCTAAACATTTTCCTTAACCACAAAATTAACTATTTCTACATGATCGGCCATTAGGGGTTAAGAGAGCTTATGTCTGTACTACCCTAAATATTGGCAGAACTAATAGGAAAACAGAAATCCTGGGGCTAAGGAAACTCATTTTTTCCTTTAAACTATTATTAATTTAATATTCTGGAATTCCCCACAGGGCTGAGAAAAAGATTATGAATGCTGCTAGCAAACTTGCTACAATGGCAAAATTGCTGGAAACGCCGATTTCTAATAAATCCCAGAGCAAAACTACACAGTCAGGTATGTCAAAATGAGTCACTTGAAGGGTTTTTTTCTCCCTTCTTTGTTAAATATTTAATATTTTTAGTATGAGAAGGAACAAGAAATGTAAGGAGTGAGAGTTAATTTATAAAGTTGTGTCTCTTTTACTTAAACTGGAAACCTACAAAAAAGAATATAGAGTTTTCAGTTTGAGTAGGCAGACTGAGCATACCCATCAGCTTCCTGTAGTTGCTTCCATTCCTAGAAACGGCAGAAAAGATTTTAAACAAGTTAGTAAGAGGGAGGGAATGATAAAGATCAGAGCAGAAATAAATGAAATAGAGATTTAAAAAAAAATAGTAGGGAAGGTCAACAAAACTAGGAGCTGGTTTTTTTATCTTTATTTTTTTAATATATTTTTTAATAATAATTTTTTTATTATATTATGTTAGTCACCATACAGTACATCCCTAGTTTTTGATGTAAAGTTCCATGATTCATTACTTGCGTATAACATCCAGTGCACCAGGCAATACGTGCCCTCCTTAATACCCATCACCTCTACCCCCATCCCCCACCCCCCTCCCCTCTGAAGCCCTCAGTTTGTTTTCCAGACTTTTTTAAAAAGATAAACAAAATTGATAAACCTTTACCCAGACAGACTCCTCAGGAAAAAAAGAGACAGGACTCAAGTAAATACAATTAGAAATGAAAGAGAAGTAACAATGGACACCACAAAAATACAGAGAATTGTTAAGAGACTGCTATGAAAAACTATATGCTAATGAATTGGACAACCTAGAAGAAAAGGATACATTTCTTAAAATATACAATCTTCTGAGACAGAATCAGGAAAAAATTAGAAAATCTGAACAGACCAATTACTAGAAATGAAATTGAATCAGTAATTACAAAGTTTCCAAAAAACACAGGTCCAGAGCGAGATGTATTCACAGGTGAATGCTACTAAAAACTTGAAGAAGAGTTAACGCCTATCCTCAAACTCTTCCAAAAAATACAAGAGGAGGGAAAACTTCTAAATTCATTTCTACGAGGCCAGCATTACCCTGATACCAACACAGAAAAAGACACTATTTAAAAAAAAAAAAAGAAAACTACAGGCCAAATCTCTGACAAATACAGATGCAAAAATCCTTGACAAAATATTAGCAAACTAAATTCAACGGTACATGAAAAAGGATCATTCACCATGATCAAGTGGGATTTATTCTGGACATGCAAGGATGGTTCATTATCCACAAATCAATCTACATTATATACCACATTAACAAAATTAAGACAATAAGCCATATGGTCATCACAATAGATGCAGAAAAAGCTTGATAAAATTCAACATGAGTTTACGATAAAAACTCTCAACAAAGTGGGTTTAGAGGAATTATACCTCAACATGATATTGTCCGTACATGACAAACCCACAGCTGACATCATAGCCAATGGGGAAAAACTGAAAGCTTTTCCTCTAAGATCAGGAACAAGATAAAGATGTCTACTCTCAACACTTTTATTCAACATAGTACCGCAAGTCCTAGCTACAGCAGTCAGACAAGAAAAATCCAAACTGGTAGGGAAGAAGCAAAACTGTCATTTTTTTTGCAGATGACATGATACTGTACATAAAAGACCCCAAATCCAACACCTAAAAATGACTAGAATTAAATGAATTCAGTAATGTTGCAGGATATAAAATTAATATACAGAAATCTGTTGTGTTTATATACACTAATAACAAAGTATCAGAAAGAGAAATAAAATAATTCCATTTATAATTGCACCAAATAGAATGAAATACCTAGGAATAAGTTTAATGACAGAGGTGAAAGACCTATCCTCTGAAAACTTAAAGAGACTGATGAAAGAAATTGAAAATGATATAAACAAATGGGAGGATATACTATACTCATGGATTGGAAGAATTAATATTGTTAAAATGCCCATACTACCCAAAGCAATCTATAGATTCAGTGCAATCCCAATGCAAGTGTTGATAGTATTTTTCACAAAAATAGAACAAATAACCCTAAAATGTGTATGGAATCACCAAGACCCTGAATAGCAGAAGCAATCTTGAGAAAGAAGAATAAAATTGGAGGTATCACAATTCCAAATTTCAAGCTATACAACAAAGCTCTATACAAACTGTGGTACTGGCACAAAAATAGACACATAAATCAATAGAACAGGATAGGGAGCCCAGAAATAAATTCATGATTATATGGCCAATCTATGACAAAGGAGGCAAGAATATACAATGGGGAAAAGATGGTCTCTTTAATGATGGGAAAACTGCACAGCTACACGCAAAGGAATGAAACTGAATCACTTTCATAAACCATACACCAAAAAACCCTCAAAATGTTTGAAAGACCTAAATATTTGTAAGACCTCAAGCCATAAAAAAAAAAAAAAAAAAAAAAGAAAAAGAAAACATAGTCAATAATCTTTTGTACATTGACCTTAGCAGCTTTTTTCTGAGTATGTTTTCTCAGCCAAGGAAAACAAAAACAAAAATAAACTATTGTGACTATAGCAAAATAAGTTTCTGCACAGCGAAGGAAACAATCAACAAAACAAAAAGGCACCCTCCTGAATGATAGAGCTTATTTGCAAATGATATATTCAATAAGGGGTTAATATCCAAAATATGTGTATATGTGTGTGTATGTGTGTATACACACACACACATATATAAAGAACTTCAACTCAGCACCCACAGAGTAAATAATCCAAAAATTAAAAATTAAAAAATGGGCAGAAGACATGAACAGACATTCTATAAGAAGACCTAGATGGCCAACAGACACATGAAAAGATGTTTAACGTCAGTCATCATCAGGGAAATGCAAATCAAAAGCCCAATGAGGTATCACCTCACACCTGTCAAAATGGCTAAAATAAAAAACACATGAAACAAATGTTGGTGAAGATGTGGAGAAAAAGGGACCGTAACTGTTGGTGGGAACGCAAACTGGTGCAGCCACTGTGGAAGGCAGTATAAAGATTCCTCAAAAAGTTAAAATAGAACTACCTTACAGGGGCGCCTGGGTAGCGCAGTCGTTAAGCGTCTGCCTTCGGCTCAGGGCGTGATCCCGGCATTCCGGGATCGAGTCCCACATCGGGCTCCTCGGCTAGGAGCCTGCTTCTTCCTCTCCCACTACCCCTGCTTGTGTTCCCTCTCTCGCTGGCTGTCTCTATGTCAAATAAATAAATAAAATCTTTAAAAAAAAAAAAAAAAAAAAAAAAAGAACTACCTTACAATCTAGTAATTGCACTACCGGGTATTTACCTCCAAAATACAACAATACTAATTTGAAAAGATATATGCACCCCTATGTTTATTGCAACATTATTTACAATCGCCAAGACATTGAAGTAGCTTGACTGTCCATCACTAGAAGAATGGACTAAGAAGACTTCATACACACATACACATAAATATTACTCAGCCATAAAAAAAGAATGAAATCTTCCCATTTGTGATAACATGGATGGATCTAGAGAGTATTGTCCTAAGTGAAATAAGTCAGACAGACAAATGCCATATGATTTCACTTATATGTGAAATCTAAAAAACAACACATAAAACAGAAACAGTCTCATTAATACAGAGAACAAATTGGTGGTTGCCAGAGGGGAGAGGGTGGGGATGGGTGAAACTGGTGAAGAAGATTAAAAGGTAAAATTTCCAGTTATAAAATAGGCAAGTCAAAGGGATGAAAAGTACAGCATGAGGAATATAGTCGATAGTATTTTAATAATTTTGTTTGGTGATGTTAATTATGCTTATTGCGGTGAGCAGTGTATATGTCTAGAACTGTTAAATCACTATGTCGTATTCCTGAAACTAATATAACATTGTATGGCAAGTGTACCTCAATTTTTAAAAATAAATAAATAAAAAATAAAAAGTTACAATTCATAGACCAAAAGTTGTGAGAAATCTCTGAAAGAAAGACTGTATAAGATTGAAGATGGAAGCAGTTCAAAACTGCCAGAAGATGACAGCTGTAAGTAGGAGCAGTATTAAAACTGTTCCACATGTGAAGGCAGTATGTTGTAGGGGATACCTGTGAGGTAAGTGTAATTAGTTGGTGTTCTAGAACAACAGTAACCAGATGGGTTCACTCTCTTTATTAATCCTTCTGCTTTCCCTTCCCCTGCCCCCAACATTGGGCTGTAGTAAGAGCAACAGGAACAAAGAGTGTCGGAACAGGGCAAGGCTCTAGATGGCTAGTCACACCAAGGAGGAATTTAGAGCCCACGTGCCCCAAGTACCAGCTATTGCATTTTTCCAGCCTTCAGCTTGTTCCTTTTACTACACTCTCAATTTTTTTTTTAAAGATTTTATTTTTATTTATTCGACAGAGATAGAGACAGCCAGCGAGAGAGGGAACAAGCAGGGGGAGTGGGAGAGGAAGAAGCAGGCTCCCAGCGGAGGAGACTGATGTGGGGCTCGATTCCATAATGCCGGGATCACGCCCTGAGCCGAAGGCAGACACTTAACCACTGTGCCACCTAGGCACCCCGTACACTCTCAACTTTTTTAAACAAGCTGATACCATACTCAGAACATCTATGAGATAAGCATTCAACCAAGGATCACCAAATACCTTTAGAAAGCCAGCACCATGATAAAAGACACCAAACTCAAAATAAGACAAGGCAGAAAAACCCAATACAACTTATACCTATGGATACAAGTAATAGAACAAATAAAAGGACCTGAGAATTTTAGCAAAGTATAGTAGTCTCAAAAGGATGTAAGAACTGCAGAGGAAAATAATAAACACGTCTAACAGGTTTACTATTTTCAAGGAAAGGATATAGTTACTGATAACTCTAGCCATTGCTAGAAAAATAGAAGTTTAAGTATGTGTATTAAGATTTTAGGCTAGTCAATAGAAAAAGAGAATATATAACTCTCAAACTAGTAGGGGAAGATTTGTAAGAAAAGGTTTCAATCTAACAGAATCACGAAAGAGGAAAAATACAACTAGAAGCATGGGTCAATAGAAAATTACTGTAGGGTCAAACATCAGCAATCACACTAAACATAAATATGTTAAACTCACTTATTAAAAGACCATAATTTCTGTTTTTTAAAAATTCAGACATATGTTATTTCTATGAAAACAACATCAAAAATTCAAAGTGAAGGAATTAATAATATACTAAGCAATGAAGTGTTGATATTAGATAAATTATAAAATTAAATACAACATTAAGCAAATTATACTTGAAAGGGAGTAAAGTGAAGTTGCTAATGGGAAAGAAGACTCCTAAGAACCTATAAATGGGTTCTTTCTGTTCATAATTAAATAGCTTTAGAATATATAAAGCAAAAGCTGATGGAAATGTGTGAAAAATTAATAAATTGCCAGTCACACTGGGGGATTTTGAACATATCTGTGGGGAAATGGGGCTTTTGAATTTCTAGAAAGCTTGAAGCAGAGATTGTTCAGGAATCCACAAGTCTGATATTGGTAGACATTCTTTAAAAAAGCACAAAGATTATTTGTTGAAATTTGGGAGTGGTGATGTGGAACTTGAGTGTAAAAGATTTGGGGGCAACTGTGCATATGTCCTAATAAAAGCAAACCCTTTTCATGATCTAGGGACCAAGGTACACACCTGAGGTATGGTTTCTCTGATTTTATGTTATGTGGCTGCTGTGCTTCTGATCAGATTTTATGTCTTAGGTACTTAAATCAGAAATTCCATTTTAGCTTTTACTCTGTGTGTGTGTAGGTGTGCTTATGCTGGCATTGGGCGTTGGGGTTCTTCTAGCAAATTTTCTTCATCGGAGCAGAATTGGAAACGTGGCAGTTGGCTCTTGAAATGTGATATCTGTTGCAGAAAATCATCAGATGCATGACAATAATGTCAGATTTTAGTAACAAAATTGCTTAACTTTATTTAATGGATATGTAAAATAATATTTTTAAATGTCCAGCATTGATGTATTTTCTTTGAGAATGATTAAAATACAACATTCTTGTGGCGCCTGGGTGGCATGGCGGTTAAGCGTCTGCCTTCGGCTCAGGGCGTGATCCCGGTGTTATGGGATCGAGCCCCACATCAGGCTCCTCCGCTATGAGCCTGCTTCTTCCTCTCCCACTGCCCCTGCTTGTGTTCCCTCTCTCGCTGGCTGTCTCTATCTCTGTCGAATAAATAAAGAAAATCTTTTAAAAAAAAATAAAATAAAATACAACATTCTTCGGAAATACATGAAAACATAATTTTTTTTCCTCCTCTTTCAATGTTAATTTTCTCCTAATTTTGTTTTCCCCTAATTTTGTGTTCCCTTTATGTAGTAGTACTACCTCTGACTTCAGAGATGCTGACTGGAGTTGAAAAATCAAAAAGAAATGATGTGAATCAGAACACACCACGTCACACTGAAAGCAAATCAAACAGTACACAAACTATCCCCAGAAGTATGTGTGACCAAGTTCCTAAGAGAAGGTCTGCTTGTAACTTACGAAGACGGTTAGAGGACGCAGAGCATGGGGACACAAAGCACACGGGTTCCAAAGGATCACACTTAGGCTTCCAGTTTGGGGATAACAATTATAAACACCCAGACATGTTGCCAAAAAATGTTTCTCCTGAGTTTGTTCCTTGTGAAGGTGAAAAAGGCTTTGGTTTGCATAAGAAGAAAGACCTCAGTGATACTGGCTGTGAATCACTTCAGCATTCAGCTGCATACCCGTTTCTTGGATCCTTCGGAAATAAACCCTCTAGATATACCCCTAGTCTTTCTGAATCTGGATCCACGCATACGACCTTTCGAGGTCCTAATGAAAGACTTGGTTTAAAAGTGTATAAGTGTAATCCACTAATGGAAAGTGAAAATGCTGCATCCGAAAAAAGTCAAAGTTTGGGTGTTCGGGAAACTCCAGTAAAGGATGGAGGGGACCTGGATGACTCCATAGGCTGGCATTCCAACAGTGCCACTTTACCCTGCAACAGTCACGAAGTGTCATTTTTACACAGTAGACCACAAGAAACTCTGGATATACCAGCTGACGCTGTTAATTTCAAAGAGTTTTCAGCAGCCAGTTGTCTTTCAGATACAGAGAAAAATAAAAAGATTTGTCAACCAATGGAATGTCAGAGTGGTCACACTTCAGACCTGTCAGAAGAAACCCTTTGTTCCCAGCCAGAGATTAGTAGGATTCTTAGACACCTTCCTCATCATAAAGCTGATATATTAAAGTCCGATTACAAAAAACTGAGCGGTACAGTACCATCATCTGTGTGTCGGCAGCCTTCGAGAAAATTAATTGCTCCTCTATCTAGCCAACAAGATAGTGGCTTTGATAGCCCCTTTGTCAATCTAGACTAATTGTACAGTATTTAAGAAAAATCATTAATATATTGACAAAACTGGAAGGGAAGATTCATACTGAAAAAATTGTGGACTCTATTTGAGGTGTTTTAATAATATCTATCATATGAGTAAAGTGTTCTCATAAAATGATTTGAGATATTAATGTTGCCTTAATCTTTCAGAGACCTGATGGTGTATGTGTAATCTGCTTCTGTGTGGTGCTTTATATTTGGTTGCTAAACCATCTATTTTTATACTTCTAAATTAGCTTTCTGTGCAGTGTTAAATTATTTAAATAAACTTGCATATTGCCTATTGAGTTGTTATGAATTCTTTTATAATTCGTAATATAGAAATGTTATACTGAGATGTTTGAAATTCATGTAGACTAAAATATAAATTTTGATGATTTGTATGTATGATCAGCGAAATTCAGTATTTGAAATTAGTCATGTTTAATAAGGATGTAGATTTACTTGATGTACTTTTCCTGGAAATATCTCCTCAAAATTTTGATCCTTATTCTCAATTAGTATAAAAGAAGTATTTCAAGGATTGCCAAAAAATACATAGTTGTGTCCTCGTTTCATCATTTAAAATATTAACCTGAATTTTTTAGTTGACATTAGCATTATTTCAAATCTCATGTGATAGCTAGAGACTTATGTTTTCACACAGTCTTTCTTCTGAAATACTACTTTTTAAAAGTTGAAATAATAAAACATTACATAGCGAAAAATTTTAAGCTATTAGATTTTTATGTTCATGAATAATGCAGAATTGGCTAACTTATTAATGCTATGGGTGGAAACTTATAATTCTAAACTATGCAGAAATGAATGTCTACCTAAATAATGTTTCTAGATGAATTTTTTTTTCAGATTCCGAGAGATGGATATAAAAGTTTTAGGTGAGTGCAAGTGCTTTTTGAAAACATTGATTATAGCTTTCCCTCATATCTCTTACCCTCAACTGTGTTATGGACTGTGTTTGTGGGTTGATTGCGTGTATTTTTTACCAGGCTAAGTTGGATTGTGGTTGGGCAGGTGACAAGGTGCATCATCCTCCCGCTGATAACCATCTCTAAAAGCAAGAACCAAGAAGTGAGCCTTTCAGGACTTGGAAAGCACTGTCACCTTCACCAGTGACCTGATGTAGTTAAGCCTAAAATTTAGTCCTGGATTTCAGAGTTTGAGTTGACATGAGCTGAAGAAAGGAACACACCATGTCTTCAAAGTCTCACTTGTATTCCCAGAGACACAACGTTCCTTTTCCAACAGTTAGGGTGTCATTTCTCATTCTAGGAAAACCCCTCAACCATCCATGTTTCAGGTGGATCTGGTTGGTGATTGATAGTTTTAAGCTCTGGATATAATAATATATGTAATGGAACTGAAAATCTAGCTCACTGCTCACCTGCTTTTTCATCTTTGTTTTAAATCCTTATCCGGTATCTCAGCCCTCAACATCAAGGTTGAATTGGAAATCATCTTGGTTTCCGCTTCTTTTATGGTGTCTTTAATCTTTTTTGATGTCCATAATTTCAGCAGGATTAGGTTACTTCATTTTGTTCACTCTACACACAACCACCAAGGAAGGTTTACGTTTAAGTGACTACACAGCCGAAGTACCACTGGCGATTTCCATTGGTCTGAAGGCAGATGTCACAACAGAGAGGAGGTTGGTGCCTCATAGATGTTATGGTCACATAAATCCTACTGCATCACGGTGCTTTTTCTTTTTTATATGTTGCTGGGTTTTATTTGCTAATACTGTGTTAAGGATTTTCATGTGAGTGCTCACAGGGGGTATTGGTCTCTACTTTTCTTGTGATATCTTTATCTTGCGTTGGTGAAAGGGTAATACTGGTCTCAGAATGAGTTGGAACGTTCCCTTGCCTCTATTTTCTGAAAGAGTTTGTGTAAGATTGGTTCTTTTATAGCCCTTTTAATTTGGCTGGTTATTTATGTCCCTTCTTTCATCCCTGATTTTGGTATTCTGTGTCATCTTTTGTTTTTTTCTAAGTCTAGCTAAAGACTTAGCAATTTTGTTATTTTTCCCAAAGAACTTTTGGTTTCTTTGTTTTTCTTTATTTTTCTGTTTGCTATTTCATTGATTTCTTTTCCCTCTGATCTTTATTTCCTTCCTTCTGCTTACTTCAGGTTTGATTTGCTCTTGTCTACTCTTAAAGTAGGGGGTTAGATTATTGATGAGAAACCTTTCATTTCTAGTATAGGTATTTAAACTTCTGAATTTCCCACTAAGCACTGAATAAGCTATACCTCATAAATTTTGATATGTTTTTTGTTTTCACTTAATCAAAATATTTTCTAATTTCTCATTCCTTCTTTGAAACCATGGGTTATTTAGGAAATTGTCACTTCATTTCCAAGTATTGGGTATTTTCTGAATTTCTTTATTTTTAATTTATTTGTTGGAGAATATACTTTGAATGATTTGAGTCCTTTCAAGAAATTTCTTGACACTTGTTTTACGTCTTGCATATGGTCTATGCTGGAGAATGTTTCACATGCATCTGAAAAGAATGCATATTCTTCTCCCATTTGATGGAGTGTTAAAAAAATGTCACGTTGGTGACAGTGTTACT
Source organism: Ursus americanus (assembly GCF_024610735.1). Classification (NCBI taxonomy): domain Eukaryota; kingdom Metazoa; phylum Chordata; class Mammalia; order Carnivora; family Ursidae; genus Ursus; species Ursus americanus. The sequence continues at coordinate 4,714,722 of NC_142162.1, read as the reverse complement.
CAAGTCTACTATCTTCTTGCTGATTTTTTGCCTGTTCTGTTAGCTATTGAGTAGAACATTGTAATTTCTAACTGTAATTGTTAAATTGTCTATTTTTCCTTTCAATTCTGTCAGTTTTTACTTCATGTATCTTGGGGCTCTGTTTTTAGGCATATATACCTTTATATTTGTTATGTCTTTCTAATGTATTGACCTTTTATTATTATAAAATGTCTTGCTATGTCTCTAGTGATATTTCTTATCTTAAAGTCCAGTTTGTCTGAAATTAATACAGCCATTTCAACTCTCTCATTATAACAGTTTATGTGGCATATATTTTTCTGTCCTTTTTCTTTTAACTTACATGTGTCTTTTAATTTGAAGTGGGTTTCTGGTAGTCAACATCTTGTTGGATCTTGATTTTTGTTTTCCTATACAATACAGCTTTGCTCTTGGATTGGAGTTTTTAGTCAATAAAATTTAATAAAATTATGGTTGGATTTATGTCTGCCATTTTGCTATTTGCTTTCTCTGTATCTTTTTTTTTTTTTTTTTAAGATTTTATTTATTTACTTGAGAGAGGGTGAGCACAATGAGGGGTTCAATCTCAGGACCTGCTAAGCATGGAGCCTGACTGACACGGGGCTCAATCCCAGGACCCTGGGACCATGACCTGAGCTGAAGGCAGATGCTTAACCAACTGAGCCACCCAGGTGCTCCTGCTTTCTCTATATTGTATGTCCTTTTATTATTGGGTTATTCCTTTACTCCTTATTTTGTATTAAACATGTTTATCAGGGTACTGTTTTAATTGCTCTTAAGTTTTTACTATTTTTAAAGTCATTTTCTAAGTCGTTCTGAGTATTATTAGGCATCTTAACTTATTGCAGACTACTTCAGGTTAATATTAACTAACTTCTGGTACAATATAGCAACTTTGTTCCAGCATACCTTTATTTCCTTCCCCTTCCCTTGTGCTATTAATTGTCATATATATTACATTTGTGTTTTATTTTATATATATCTACACACATATTTACCTACATAATACTGTTATTATTACTTTATACAATGTCTTTTAAAGAATTTAAGAGAAGAAAAGAAGATATATAAGGGAATGTATATACATTTAAAAATGTTTACTATTGCTGCTGGTTTTCATTTTTTTCCCATGGATTCAAGTTACTGAGTCTATTTTTATTTCTCTCATCCTAAGGGACTTTTTTTTTTTTTTTAAGCATTCCTTGTAAGGTAAGTATGCCAGCAATAAATTCTCTCAGTCTTTATTTTGGAATATACTTCAAATTAGTTTTTGTGGGATAGAGTTTGATGGATTTAGAATTTTTGGTTGTCACCCCTCTACCCCCAGCCCTTTGAATATGTCTTTCCACTGTCTTATGACCACTATTGTTTTTGATGAAAAGTTAGCTGTTAATCGTATTGTTCTCCTGTTTGTGATGAGTTGTTTTTCTCCTGCTGGTTTTAAGATTTTTCTCTTTTGCTTTCAACCGTTTGAGCGTAGTGTGTCTAGGTGTTTGTGTTTATCCTACTTGGGATCTGTTGAGATTCAGGGATTTGTGGATTAATATATTTTTTTCAAATTAGGTTTTTTTGACCGTTATTCTTTCCATTATTTTTTTCTGCCCCTTTCTGGGGCTCATATGTATATTGATATATTTGCTGTTGTGCCATAGGTCTTTGAGGCTCTGTACATATTCCTTTAAAATTTTAAACAAATTTATAATGGCTGCCTTATAGTCCTCTTTTTTATTGTAGTATGAATACTAACATGAGATCTATTCTCTTAACAGTTAAACTGCACAATACAGTATTGTTAGCTATAGGCACAGTGTTTTACAGCAGATCTCTAGAACTTAATCATCTTGCATAACTAAAATTTTATATCTCTTGAACAGCAACTCCCATTTCTTCCTCCTGTCAATTACCATTCTACTCTGTTTCAATGAGTATTGCTGTTTTAGATCTCATATATGTAGTATCATGCAGTATCTGTTCTGTGAGTTGTAGTTTTTGTTTATTAAATTCAACATCTGAACACAAACATAGTTTCTCTTGATAGCTTTTTTCTTCAGTATGGGTCACACTCTACAATTTCTTTATGTGCTTCACAAATTTGTTGAAGACTGGAGATATTATGTAAGATATTATAGCAACTCTGAATTTGACATTTGTTCCGCTGAGGGTTGTTGCTCCTTCTGTTGTTATTGTTGTTAATTTGTTTGCTTTGTAATTTGCCTGGACTTAATCTGAAAAATCTCTCTCCTGCAGTGTGTCTGCTGATTCCTCTGCTCAGTTATTTTAGTTTGTGTTTTTATTTTTTAAGCCTGGCTTTTAGAGGATGCCCCTGCATATATATAGTTTCATGGTCATCCAATGATTAGTCAGAGATTGTACTCAAAAACCTTGAGTTAGTAGCTCTTCCACCCTCCGCTGATACATCCGCAGGGGTGTGGAGATATGCATTCTAAGTTCAGACAAGTTTTTTGTCTTCCTCCACTTTTACTTCCCCCTGAGCTTTTCCAGGTCTTCTGTGCACATGTGTACATCCTCTTTGTCAGCCAAAGGATATGCGGAGAGCTTGGGCCCTTTACGTCTTCCCTGTATATACATGCAGCCTCCCACTCAGGCACAGATGCATAGAGAGCATATTTAGCCCCTCATTTGCAGTCTTCTTGCCGATTTTTTCATTAGTCTGCTAGATTCTTGTCTCAAATGGGACCACAGTCTCAGGCAAGCAGAACTATACACCTTCCTTGTTTTTGTCCCTTTAACTCTGCTGTTTTTTTACTAACAATACCGCTGGGTATGAGCTTCTTGCCTTCCGCTCCAGATTAAGTCAGCCCCACTCTGGAAGAGAAGCTATTAATTTTCACTACCATCCTTGTCCGGTTAGCACTACCTAACCCATCAAGGTGGAGAGGAGAATGGGAGTAGCCCCAGGTAACAATGCTTCAGAGTCCTCTTTCCAAGTTATTTCGTTTGGGTTTATTTCCAGAGCCCTGAAATGGTGGTTTTTGACAGTTTTTTTTTTCCTACTGTTATAGTTGTTTTGTGGGGAGGAGAGGAACTGCTGACCTCTTACACTACCAGAAGTTCTCTTATTTTTATCTATTCTCCTAAATTCTTTTTTGTGTACTAATTTTTCCTTTATTTTATCCTGAAAATTTTTTATCTTGACAAACTATAATCTATAGAAAATAAACACCTGCATACTCTTCATTTAGATTTACCAATTGTTAAATTTCTATATTTGCTCTATATTTATTTGGAAATAGACACATACATGCATATATGTAATATATAAGTTTTTTCTCTGAAAAGTTAGTTGCAGACACCATGGTAATTCATCCTTAAAAACTCCAACATGCATCTCCTAAGAACAAAAGCATTTTCCTACATAAGTACAATTGTCATATTTAGGAAATTGTAGATTGATAAACATATACATAGTCTATATTCAGATTGCTCTAATTATCACAATAATGTATTATAACTTTTTTTTTTTTGGATTTGTGCTGTCCACCTTCAGACTGAGGACCCACTGCTTTTCTTCCATTATGAAAAATATTCAGCCATTAATTTTCATTCACTAAATATTTATGATGTGTAACAATTGCTTTTTGCTGTTCTAGGGGGTTATAGCACTTATCAAAACATATGAGTTCCTATCTTCATAGCTCTCACATTCTAGTCAGGGGAGACAATAAATACACATAATTTATGTAGTATGTTAGAAACTGGTTAAGTGCTATGGATATAAATAAGGTCAAGTAAGGGGAAGAAGGAGTGATAGGAGAGAGGTGATCACAAGTTTAAATGGCATACTGGGGGTAGATCACACCGAGAGGCTAACATTTGGGAAAACATTTGAAGGAATTGAATATAGCTTCACTGTTCCTTATATTCTCTACTTCAGGAACTCTTATTAATCATAACCCCATCCTCTGTGTCTTTTAATTGTTTTTTGTATATTTTTAGCTGTTCCGTGGAATTCCTCAGTGTGGACTTCCAGTTTGCTAATTCTGTCTTTGTTTATTCCATTTATGGAGTTTTTTTATTTCACTTTCAGGATTTCTAGTTGATGTGTTTATACCTGTATTTTTTGTATAATTTCTGCTTGTTTAGTAATTTAAAAAATAGATTCTATTTATATATTTAGAGACTTAAAAATACTTTAAGTTACTTCTAGAGTAATTATTGATGTCACTTGGGAGTGAGGTCATACCCAAATTGTTACTTCTATTGCATTGCATAGAATTAGTTTCCCCCTGTGTATGGAATTTTAGCTTGCAACAATGAAGAGGACTTTTTTTTTTTCCTTATGAATTTTCTCCGTCCACCCTGTCTAGATTTTTGTGGTTGCCTCTGCCTGGACCCTTGGGTCCCCAGTTCCAGAGCAGGTCTTACGTAGGTGGTTTCTGATCCATTAGGGATATCTTAAATCTGGTCACTGAGCCAGCAGGCAACTTGGCCCAGGTCCTGGCTGCAAGGCTGTGTCTGTATCCTCCAGGCTCTCTAGGTACATAGTTTTTATATAAGCTGTGGCCTCAGGCAGTGATTGTTGTTCTCAGTCACCCTGGGGTAAGGAAGCTCTACCTGGGTGACTAGTTTAAACAGTTAGTTTTTCCTTTATCTCCTTTAGGTAGGACACTTTTAATCCTTGATATTCTGAAGAACTCCTGGCCACCTGTACTGCTTTTGGATCCAGACCAGGTAGTATCTTACTTTTCAAGTTCTCAGAAATCTCTTGTTTTTTAATGTCTTATCTTTCGATTTTTTCCCCCCGATCACTGCTATATGTTAGCAGATGTTGGGTACTCCCCAAGTGTTAACTTAAAATGCCATCAGTGACCGAAAATCTGCTTTACTGTTAACTCTGTGGCCTTTGGCTATTTTCTTAGCGTCTCTGGTCCTCAGTGTCTGCTGTTATTAAGATTTAGGCATGTCTCACAACTAGTTAATGACTCAGGTAAACTAGATCTAAGAATATATGAAGGGGAGTAGTGGGAAATACAGCTGGAAAGGTAAATTGAGGCTACATCGTGGGTGGCTTTGAATGCAAAGCAAAGAATGAGAAGTTTGGTTCATAGAAAATGGAGAGTTATTGGAGGTCAGATAGCATGATGTGGAGAGATTAGTGAGACTGTGCTGCAGGAGGCCTTGGAGGAGCAGAGAAAACAGGCAGAGAAGCCAGGGGGATGATGTTCTGGCACAGTTTAGGCCACAGCCCAGGTGCAAGTGGTCAGAATGAAGAGGTGACAAGATTGAGAATGGTACAACAGTAGGTTTAACAGGACTTGCTGCCTGATTGCATTTAAGATCAAGGGAAAGAGAAGCACCAAAAGGGATTTTAGAACCCGGGTGATTGTGAAGGTGATTGTTCCATCTATAGGTATTAAGAAATCAGGAAGAAACTAGGACATGGTGATTTTAAGTGGTTTTGCCTTCCGTTGAGTACTGCAACGTGCAGGCCTTTGGTGGGCACACATTAGTGGTTACAGCTGCTTCACACACATTAACTTCATGCCGGGCGTTGTGGCAGGCACTTCATTAGCTCATTGAATCCTCGTGGTAGGCTTTTGAAGTAGGCTTCATACGGGCACTTTTTGGATGGATGAAATTGAGGCTTAGAGGGGTTAAATTATTTGCTCAAGGTTAACACAACTAACACTGGAAGAGTCAGAAGTCACACCCAGGTCTGTTTTTGTTTTTGTTTTTCTAATAAACTTCACTTAATAGTTCTAGATTTACAAAATTTGCAAGTATAGTACAGAGAGTCGCCATACACCTTTCACCCAGATTCCCCTATTGTTAGCATGTTCCATTTGCCACAACTAAGGAACTGATTTCATCCAGGGTTGTTTTTCTTTTTTTTTTTTTACTCAAGAGCCTACGGTCCTAATCCCTATACTGTCTTTATTTGACTTGGCTTATAGGTGAGCTGGAATTTATTTTAAAGGAGAGTTCTTTCCTTTTCCCTCTCCTTCCACTTCTCCCCATATGCTCCCAAGAAGGAAAATGAGTTCAGCAGACTCCTGCACATGTGAAATCAGTTTAACTTGCTTTCTTGGTAGGATGTAGGGGAAAAAAAACAGGTCTTACTCTTTGGTGAAGGTTTATGGAATAGGACATTATGTGGAGGCTATTTTGAAACTATGAATTTACCAACACAACCGAAGAGCCTATAATATAATAGGACCATATTTTGTAATTTTAAAATTCAACTAGTAATGGTTCATCTAAAAAGAAAAATTAAAAGACATTTAGAAATTTCTTAGCAGTAAATAGGCCATTCTAAAACTTCTTGATATTATTATAACAACATTTTTCCTTAAGGACCGGACAGCAAATTAATTAGAAATCAAACTGGTAAATGTCATTAAAAAGAAACTTTATTTTTAAAGATAATAGAAATGGAATGGCTTCTTCCTTAAAGTTCAACAATAATATGGAAACTTTGAGATCAAATTAAATTTCGTATTAAAAATGCTGTCTGATGAGTAAGTTGAATAAAACCAACAAAAATGTGGTTTTTAAAATTATTTTGTTTTGGTCCAGGCATAGTCGTCATCTGAAAATTTTGTTTCCTCACAAATTTGGTTTCACAGTTTTATTAATCGTGTTGTGTACATAATGTACTAGACGGCCTTCTTCCTGTGTTTCCCCAACCCTGTAAATCCCAGAAACAGTTCATTTGTGTACGAACATTGGGTGAACCCAGTTGATGCATTATATGGCATATAGGTGTTAATGGTTTCGTTCGCTACCAGTTAGTTTTTCTGAAGATTTTTTTAAAAATGTGGCGCAGTGTCACAATCTACCCTGCAAAGTATCCAAGACTTTGTTCATTAAATAGTTACTTTGATTCTGATCTTCCCATGAATTCAGATTTCTGCTGCAATTGGTTAAAAGTTTTTCAAAATTCTTACCTGTTAGATTTCTTAAGGTTTGGGCTATGCCTAGTAATAGCATATGGTTTTTGGGTTATCTCTAATGGGCCAATTACAGAATTAAACTCCATTTTTCACTTTGGTCCCATCCTTCCAAAGTAGGTTTTTAATCCTCATCTTACAGAAGAGAAAGTGCTGAAGGGACTTACGCAAGGATTCTCGTGCAGCTGATAAAGTATCCAGAGTGACCATGGGGTTATAGCAAGGTGACTGTGAACCCAGATATTCACCAAGCATTGTCCATAAACCCAAACCATATATCTCTAACATTGATTCCGCTTCTTTTCCCCCCAAATATATGTAGATGCTACTGTATCATTGATAAGAGGCCTTCACACTAAAAACAGTTAGGAGTTGCTGCACTGTCCCAACGAAATGCCTTTTTAAAATCCGATCAGGTCTACGCTGCATGGCTCAAATCCAGTTAGTACAAACCGTACTTTTCTCAGGTGAGAATACTGAGGTAGTGATTAGGGTAGACTTTGGAATCAAGTATGGTTTGAATCTATTACATCACTGAACAGTGAGCCCAAATTCCACCTCTGAAAAATGGGGATACGTGGCTATTGCTTGTGTACACAATGTTATCACCTACCTCTTTTTGGCAGAGCAACGAGGCGGCGCCTGTTCCCTCCTCTCGTAACTGTGTTCCAGCTCAAGAGCTAACTCATGTTTAGCATGAGCTAAGCACAGTGGCTCCAATTCCTATTGCCCGTGATTGGTTTAGTGTGGGCATAAGACTCGGTTCTGGACGGTGCGATATAAGGGAAGGGCTGGAGGGCTTCTGGAAAATGTTCCTTCCTAAATAGTATCTGCTACACTGAATAGAACTGATGTACAATGACGAGTGTGTAACTTCTAGATCAAAGGTGAGAGCTACTTTCTAGATGTCTTACATATTAAAAGCAAATTATCTCCTTCAAGTCACCTCCTCCTGAATAAATATTCTATGAAGTTTATTTTCAAAGGTCTTTTCCTTGGAGCAAATAAAATTATTTACATCTGTTTGACCACTCAGAAGCAAAAATAGATACCAGTAGAAATGCTGAACGTGCCCAAATCAGATTATGTAAGGTTAACCAAAGAGGCCTCCTTAGAAGAAATGAAAAGTTTTGTTGTCCTTAAAAGAAGTCTTCAGAAATTTTAGAGCCAGATGCATATGGATATGGGCAGTGTTGTGGGGTTGTGGAGCGCAATGGTCAAGAAAAAATTCTTGAGACATTATATAAACTTAGTTAAGTTTAAGTAGCGCAGGGACAGGACCTGTGGGCAGAAAGAGCTGCACTTTTGCTGTATGAAGCTGGTGGTTATATGCTTAGTGTTCAAGGGGAAGGGGATGTGCAGGGAGTATTAGATCATAAATGTCTTCTTTGAATTTCTACTCTTTTTTTTAATTTAAAATTTTATTATGCTAGTCACCATACAGTACATCCCCAGTTTTTGATGTAGAGTTCCATGATTCATTAGTTGCGTATAACACCCAGTGCACCATGCAGTATGTGCCCTCCTTACTACCCATCACCAGCCTATCCCATTCCCCCACCCCCTCCCCTCTGAAGCCCTCAGTTTGTTTCCCAGAGTCCATAGTCTCTCATGCTTCATTCCCCCTTCTGATTACCCCCCTTTCTTTATCCCTTTCTTCTCCTACCGATCTTCCTACTTCTTATGTTCCATAAATGAGTGAAACCATATGATAATTGTCTTTCTCTGCTTGACTTATTTCACTTAGCATTATCTCCTCCAGTGCCGTCCATGTCACAGCAAATGTTGAGAAATCGTTCTTTTTGATAGCTGAGTAATATTCCATTGTATATATGGACCACATCTTCTTAATCCAGTCATCTGTTGAAGGGCATCTGGCTCCTTCCATGATTCAGCTATTGTGCACAATGCTGCTATGAACATTGGGGTGCATATGGCCCTTCTTTTCGCTATGTCTGTATCTTTGGGGTAAATACCCAGTAGTGCAATTGCTGGATCATAGGGTAGCTCAATTTTTAACTTTTTTTTTTTTAAAGTATTTATTTATTTGACAGAGAGAGAGACAGCCAGTGAGAGAGGGAACACAAGCAGGGGGAGTGGGAGAGGAAGAAGCAGGCTCATAGCAGAGGAGCCTGATGCGGGGCTCAATCCCTGAACCGGGATCACACCCTGAGCCGAAGGCAGACGCTTAACGACTGCGCCACCCAGGCGCCCTTCAATTTTTAACTTTTTAAGGGACCTCCACACTGTTTTCCAGAGTGGCTGTACCAACTTGCATTCCCACCAACAATGTAGGAGGGATCCCCTTTCTCTACATCCTCTCCAGCAATTGTTGTTTCTTGCCTTGTCAATTTTTGCCATTCTAACTGGCGTAAGGTGGTATCTTAGTGTGGTTTTGATTTGAATTTCCCTGATGGCTAATGATTTTGAACATTTTTTCATGTGTCTGTTAGCCATTTGTATGTCTTCATTGGAAAAGTGTCTGTTCATATCCTCTGCCCATTTTATGATTTATTTGTTTCTTGTGTATTGAGTTTGAGAAGTTCTTTGTAGATCTTGGATACCAGTCTTTTATCTGTACCATCATTTGCAAATATATTCTCCCATTCTATGGGCTGCCTCTTAGTTTTTTTGACTGTTTCCTTGGCTGTGCAGAAGTTTTTTATCTTGCTGAAGTCCCACAAGTTCATTTTTTCTTTTGTTTCTCTTGCCTTTGGAGATGTGTCATGAAAAAAGTTGCCATGGCCGATGTAGAGGTTGCTGTCTATGTTCTCTAGGATTTTGATGGATTCCTGTCTCACATCGAGGTCTTTCATCCATTTGGAGTTTATCTTTGTGTATGGTGTGAGAGAGTGGTCAAGTTTCATTCTTTTGCATGTAGCTGTCCACTTTTCCCAGCACCATTTATTGAAGAGACTGTCTTTTTTCCACCGGATGTTTTTTCCTGCTTTATCAAAGATTAGTTGCCCAAAGAGCCGAGGGTCCATTTTGGGTTCTCTATTCTGTTCCATTGGTCTATGTGTCTGTTTTTGTGCCAATACCATGCTGTCTTTGTGATCACAGCTTTGTAGTATAGCTCGAAATCCGGCAGTGTGATTCCCCCAGCTTTGTTTGTCCTTTTCAACAGTTCCTTGGTGATTTGGGGCCTTTTCTGGTTCCACACAAATTTAAGGACTGTTTGTTCCAGTTCTTTGAAAAATGTCATTGGTATTTTGATCGGGATGGCATTGAAAGTGTCGATTGCTCTGGGTAGCCTGGACATTTTAACTATGTTAATTCTTCCAATCCATAAGTATGGAATATTTTTCCATCTTTTTGTGTCTTCTTCAATGTCTTTCAAGAGTGATTTGTAGTTTCTAGAATATAGATCCTTTACGTCTCTGGTTAAGTTAATTCCGAGATAACGTATGATTTTTGGTGCTATTGTAAATGGAATGGATTCCCTAATTTCTCTTTCTTCAGTCTCATTGTTCGTGTATAGAAATGCGACTGATTTCTGAGCATTGATTTTGTATCCCGCCACATTACTGAATTGCTCTATAACTTCTAGTAGTTTGGGGGTGGAGTCTTTTGGGTTTTCTATATAGAGTATCATGTCATCTGCGAAGAGAGACAGTTTGACTTCTTCTTTGCCAATTTGGATACCTTTTATCCCTTTTCGTTGTCTGATTGCTGTTGCCAGGACTTCTAGTACTATGTTGAATAATAATGGCGAGAGTGGGCATCCTTGTTGTGTTCCTGATCTTAAGGGAAAGGCTTCCAGCTTATCCCTATTGAGGATGATATTTGCTGTAGGCTTTTCATAGATGGTTTTTATGAGATTGAGGAATGTACCCTGTATCCCTACACTCTGAAGGGTTTTAATCAGGAAAGGATGCTGTATTTTGTCAAATGCTTTTTCTACATCTATTGAGAGAATCATATGATTTTTGGCTTTTTCCTTCTGGATAAAATCTAAGACACCGATCGATTTGCGAATGTTGAACCACCCTTGCATCCCAGGGATGAATCCCACTTGGTCATGATGGATAATCCTTTTAATGTACTGTTGGATCCTATTAGCTAGGATCTTGTTAAGAATTTTGGCATCCATATTCATCAGGGAAATCGGTTTGTAATTCTCCTTTTTGATGGGGTCTTTGCCTGGTTTGGGGATCAAGGTAATACTGGCCTCATAGAATGAGTTTGGTAGTTTTCCTTCTGTTTCTATTTTTTGAAACAGCTTCAGGAAAATAAATATTATTTCGTCTTTGAATGTTTGGTAGATTTCCCTGGGGAATCCATCAGTCCCTGGAGTTTTGTTTTTTGGAAGGTTTTTAATCACTGCTTCAATCTCTTCATAATTAATTGGTCTGTTTAAAAAATCAATTTCTTCCTGTTTCAGTCTTGGTAGTTTATAGGTTTCCAGGAAGGCATCCATCTCTTCCAAGTTGCTTATTTATTGGCATAAAGCTGTTGATAAAAGTTTCTAATGATCCTTCCTATTTCATTGGTGTTGGTTGTGACCTCTCCCTTTTCATTCATAATTTTGTTAATTTGGGTCCTTTCTCTATTCTTTTGGATAAGTCTTGCCAGTGGCTTATCTATTTTATTTATTCTTTCAAAGAACCAGCTTCTGGTTCTGTTGATCTGCTCTACTGTGCTCCTGGTTTCTAATTCATTGATCTCTGCTCTAATCTTGATCAACTGCTTTCTTGTGCGTGGATTAGGCCTGTCCTTCTGTTGCTGTTCCAGCTTCTTGAGGTGAGAATATAAAAACTGCATTTTAGATTTTTCTGTTCTTCTGAGTGGGGCTTGGATGGCTATGTATTTCCTCCTTAGGACTGCCTTTGCAGTGTCCCATAGGTTTTGGACCGTTGTATTTTCATTCTCGTTGGTCTCCATAAATTGTTTAAATTGATTTTTGATTTCCTGGTTTATCGAATCATTCTTGAGCAGGATGGTTCTTAGTTTCCAAGTGTTTGAGTTTCTTCTAAATTTTTCCCTGTGATTGAGTTCCAATATCAAAGCATTGTGGTCTGAGAATATGCAGGGAATAATTTCAGTCTTTTGGTATCGGTTGAGACCTGTTTTGTGACCCAGTACGTGATCTATTCTGGAGAATGTTCCGTATGCATTCAAATAGAATGAGTATTCTTTTGTTCTGGGGTGTAGTGTTCTATATATATCTATGAGGTCCATTCAGAGCTCTTGTTTCTTTGTTGATTTTCTGCTTAGGTGATCTATCTATTGCTGATAGTGGAGTGTTGAGGTTCCCTACTATTAATGTATTTTTATCTATATGTCTCTTTATTCTGGTTAAGAGTTGGCTTGTGTGGGGCGCCTGGGTGACTCAGTCGTTAAGCGTCTGCCTTCAGCTCAGGGCGTGATCCCAGCATTCTGGGATCAAGACCCCCATCAGGCTCCTCTGCTGGGAGCCTGCTTCTTCCTCTCCCACTCCCCCTGCTTGTGTTCCCTCTCTCGCTGGCTGTCTCTCTCTCTGTCAAATAAATAAATAAAATGTTAAAAAAAAAAAAAAAAAGGAAAAGCTTTTTTTAAAAAAAAAAGAGTTGGCTTGTGTATCTTGCTGCTCCCCTGTTGGGGGCATAGATATTTATAATTGTCATATCCCCTTGTTGGATGCATCCTTTAAGAATAATATAGTGTCCTTCTGTATCTCTAACTACAGTCTTTAAAATCCAATCTGTCTGATATGAGAATTGCTACCCCAGCTTTCTTTTGAGGTCCATTGGCATGAAAAATGGTTTTCCATCCCTTTACTTTCAGTCTGGATGTATCTTTAGGTTCAAAATGAGTCTCTTGTAGACAGCAAATGGATGGGTCATGTCTTTTTATCCAATCTGCAACCCTGTGTCGTTTATGGGAGCATTTAGGCCATTTACATTGAGACTGATTATTGAGAGAGATGATTTTAATGATGCCATGTTGCCAGTAAAGTCTTTGTTTCTATCGATTGTGACTTTCTGTTCTGTATCACTCTTGGGGCCTTTTTACCTTTATAGAACCCCCCTTAATATCTCCTGTAGGGCTGGTTTCGTGGTTACGAAATTGGTCAGTGACTAGCGATTCTGGAAGGTCCTTATTTCTCCATCCATTCTGAATGACAGCCTTGCTGAATAAAGGATCCTTGGCTGCATGTTTTTCTCTGAAAGAGCTTTAAAAATGCCCCCGCCCCAACCCGTTCTCTCATTCCAGGTCTGTGTAGACAGGTCTGATGTAATCCTGATACTTTTGCCTTGGTACGTGAGAAATTTCTTTGCCCTGGCCGCTTTCGATACTGTATCCTTGGATCTAATATTTGCGAATGGCGCTATGACGTGATGTGGTGTAGGTTTGTCATTGAATTTGGGAGGGGTCCTCACTGCTTCTTGGACATGAATGCTTGTTTCCCTTGGTAGATTAGGGAAGTTTTCAGCTACAAATGTTCAAATATCTCTTCTAGACCACTCTTTTTCTCCACCCCTCGGGGATGCTGATGATTCTGATATTGGAACGTTTCATTGAGTCAGTAATCTCCTGTAACCTACGTTCTTGAGGTTGGATTTTTTTGAGCCAAGTTTCTGTTTTAGCTTTCTCTTCTACCATCCTATCCTCCAATTTGCTGATTTATTCTTCTGCCTCATTGACCCTGGCCATCAGATCATCTAGTTTTGACTGCATTTGATTCATAGCATTTTAAATTTTGCCAGGTTCCCTCTTATTTCCACCCTTAGAGATTCTATATTCTCGTTAATATTTTCATTAATATTTTTTTCAAGTCTGCACACCATCTTGACCATTGTTACTCTGAACTCCATTTCTGACAATTTGGTTATATCCATATTCGTTAGTTCTGTGGCAGAGGCCACAGACTCATTGTCTTTTCTTTGCTGGGGGGGATTTCTCCTTCTCGTCATTCTGATGAGGACAGGTTGCGGGGTTGTCCAGAGCCCAAATTATTGACTAGGACCCAGGCAGTGCGCACTTGTTTTATAGGGATCTTAGGGATGTGGGCTTCTTGATTTTTAGCCTGCCTTTGGGGGGAGGGGCCTGCCGCTCTGATACTTAGGCAACCCTGTTTGGGTAGAGTCTCCGTGTCCCCTGCGAGGGGGGATGGGGAAGGGCACCCTGTGAGCCGGCGTTTCCAGGCTTTTGTTCTCTGGCGGCTTTCCCTGGCGGTTTGCTGTGCCTCTTCTGAGAGTCAGAGCAGCAGCGGCCGAATCTCAGCCTCTTGTCTCAGAACAGAGGGATCGCAGACCGTTCTCCACTGATGTTCTGGCCACTTTAACTCTGTTACTGTTGGTGCTGCTCAACCCTGCAGCATCCCGGGATGTGCACCCCACACCCGGCATCGCAGCCCTCACTTCCAGGGCCGGCGTGTCTCTGTCCTTTGTGTTTCTAACACCGCCGGCCGCCAGCCACCCCCCGCGCGCGCTCTGGAGCTCCATTTCAGTGTGGTTCGCGAGCACTCCGGAGCTCCCATTTTTAGTCTGGTCGTGCGTGCCTGCGGTCCCCGGCTCACGGTCTCAGTCTGCTCTCTCGCGGGTGCCGTCCGCGAGTCCGCCCGCTCCCCCGTGCAGGTGGCTACCGCTTCCCGGCGTCCTAACGTGGAGGCTCCCTCCCCCTTCCGTTTATCTTCTGATATCTGTGCGCGGATTCACAGCTCCCCGCTTCGTACCTCAGTAGTCAGTGCTGAAGATGTTCATTTTTAGAGATCCAGGTGCATCTTCCTGCGTCTCAGGCTGATTCCGTGGGTGCTCAGGATGGTCTGGTACCTATCCAGCTCGACTTGGGACCAGCTGAAAAAGGGGACCCCTACTCCTTCGCCATCTTAACTCCTCCCGTCTGAATTTCTACTCTTAAAACTTGCCCAAGATTTCTTTGGTGCTTATCATTCAGCTGGATATTCACTAGCGGTGAGGTGTATAGACAGTCATGAGACCCTTTAAGAAAGTAGCAGCTAGCCCCTATTTGATCTTTAATTGAAACTGTGCAGGCTATAGGTCAGCCTTCTGGACTAAACGGGAACATTTGTTCTGTCCCTCATCAGGCACCACAAGATTAAAACAAAACTCAAAAAATGAAAATGTTTTGTCTGTAAGTCCCTCAGAATAATTAACATGTTGTTGTAGCTGATGAATTCAATGGCCAGATAGAATCTTGCAAGTAGAAAAATTTGGAATCCTCTGACTTCCCACCTCTGCCTAAGATCATGAGCAAACGGCTGCTCTCCTCCCCCTTCCCATCAGCCTTTCTGGAGTGATGGGGTCATAGTCTCCCAGAAAAGGTGCAAAGTCGGTGGCAAAGGGGCCAAAACTCAATGCCAGACTTAACTTTCAAAATGTTCCTGATGATGGAGGCTCAATTCAGAAGACTCAGCTGGCCAGAGAAAGGCTTTTGGACATGGCAGAGTGATTGGCATTCTTCAGTGCACGTTTTCCAGCAAGGACGAATATTTGATTATATAATGAAGAAGTTATGTCTCCTGGCACCCAAAGAACTGACCTACAATGACAAATGTGCAACTTATTAAGCAAATTCCACTGAGCCTGCAACACGTACTAGTTGTTTTCTCAAGACACGTAGTTGCTTTACCACGAAGAGCCCTTTCTTCAATAGTTCCAGCTGGCAAATCTCACTCTCATTCGGATCTGTTACTTTGTAATCACACAGAGCTTCTCTGTGGGTTTTTTTAAATGTCAAATAATTTGATGTACTCTCATTCCCCTTTGCTGCCATGATCCTAGAGACCATGGATAATTGTTGAAGCTCCAAACTCATAATGCGAGTTTCTACTGGAGAAAGACTGGAGAGTCCCTCCACGGTGTATCTCATACACTGCCTCCTCTGCGATGGGTGCAGCTTTGTTTTCTTAAGATGCACGTCCTAAGCAGAGATGCCTGCTTTCCATTTAAATGGGTATAAAATGCACTCCCTTTGTTCTGGAGTGCTCACTTAAGTTCATCCAGAAAACTTGGCTCTGTCTGTTATTGGAGTTTCTCCTTTTTCCATAAGGCACATGGGGTGGATGGTTGTGCCAATGGTGAGCATAATCACTGCAGTAGATTAGATTAACTGGCACAAATTGTGTGTTTGCTGAGGAGGGATAGAATCACAAGTGGAAATACCTCCATGGAGAGTATCACATCGCTGTCATAATAGGTTAAGCTTTGGAGAGGCTTAGGAAAGAGATGAAGGCTAGCAGTGGCTGCCTACTCTATGCATTTTACTTAACACCTGAAGACAGTTCGCAGTGTACCAGATAGAATGATCAACATCTATGGTGAAAATTTGTGAGTTTATATTGTTTTTGAATTGTTAATGTATACAAATAGTAAGCTAAACAGTATAAGAAGATGTGCTTGAAAAGCCTCTTCCCTGTTCTGATCCCCAGATCCTAGTTCTCTAACCTTGAAGCAGAACTGTTACTCTGAATCTGTGCACACAGGTAGAGAAGTACATATAGCCCTTATTTTACGTAAGTGGTAGCATATTTTACCTGTTATTCTGTCCCTTAACTTTTTCATCAAAAAATTTAAAGCAAGTGTGTGAGCCACAAATTGGCATTTTTTTAATAGTCAAAAGTAGTGAAAACTGAATAAAAAATGGTCAGTCACGTAAGTATGGGGTGGTCTTTCATAGATAATTTATAACTGAAGTGTGAGGTGACCTTCTAGTGGGGACAGCCTTCCTTACCCCAAGGAGAAGATGGAGGCAACCTATCAAAAAAGGACAAAGCTAAACACAGGTGTCCCCTGCTACCCTCTCCTCCTTACTGTCTGACTCTGTCCCTTCCTCCAGATCTTCCGCTCTGTGCTATCTTCCCAGACCACCCACCCTGCCTTTCCAACCCTCTTCTTCCTCTTCCTTCTTCTGTAAATCACTCCCAGTTCTTTTCATCCATTCTTTCCACCTCCATCCTTTCCACCCTTTCTGGATTCCCTGACTACTACCCTTCCTTACCTTTGAGTTCTTCCTTCTTTAGCTGGAATGGAGGAACTACCTATGTATTGAACAGTAAGGGTAATAACAGGCGGGGTCTGAAGAGGATGACACTGAGCGGGTGATGGAAGTAGCCCAGGGGCTGGAGTCAAGACTGCCTTCCGCTGCATCCCTACCTGCTCAGCCGTAAGAAGTTAGAAGTAGTAGGGTTCAACCAGAGAGGCAGAATCAGTAGGAGGTATAGGTAGGTAGGTAGATATTAAGAGATTTATTACAAGGAATTTGCTTATGCAATTGTGGAAGCTGGATAAGCAAGTCCGAAGTCTATAGAATAGGCAATCAAGAAGGGAAGAACACAGATGGGGCTAGATCCCCATGGGCACAGGTTAAAGCTATTGTCCACAGGCAAAGTCTCTGTTTCTTGTAAGGCTTTCCAAACCATTAAGTCAGGCCCGCCCAGGATAATCTCCCTAATTTACATTTTCTCATTAGGGACTTCACTTAAATTTGCAAAATTCATAGCAGCACCTAGATTAGTGTTTGATAGAATAACTGGAAGGAGACATGTGAATGCCACAAAATGGCTACCATTTTCTTTTCATTCTCCAATTCTTTTTTTTTTAATAATTTTTTATTATGTTAGTCACCATATCATCCTTAGTTTTTGATGTAGTATTCCATGATTCATTATTTGCGTATAACACCCAGTGCTCCATGCAATATGTGCCCTCCTTAATACCCATCACTGGCCTATCCCAATCCCCCACCCCCCTCCCCTCTGAAGCCCTCGGTTTGTTTCCCAGAGTCCATAGTCTCTCGTGGTTCATTCCCCCTTCTGTTTACCCCCCTTCATTCTTCCCTTCCTTCTCCTACCAATCTCCCTGCTATTTCTTATGTTCCATAAATGAGTGAAACCATATGATAATTCTTTCTCTGCTTGACTTATTTCACTTAGCATAATCTCCTCCAGTCCCGTCCATGTTGCTGCAAATGTTGGGTAATCGTTCTTTCTGATGGCTGAGTAATATTCCATTGTATATATGGACCACATCTTCTTTATCCATTCGTCTGTTGAAGGGCATCTTGGCTCCTTCCACAATTTAGCTATTGTGGACAAAGCTTCTATGAACATTGGGGTGCATATGGCCCTTCTCTTCACTACGTCTGTATCTTTGGGGTAAATACCCAGTAGTGCAATTGCTGGATCATAGGGTAGCTCCAATTCTTGTGAGAAAATATGTATTAGAGTCTACCTTATCCAGAAACATACTAGAGAGGGAATTCTGGCTAACACTGTTTAACCCAAACAATTTGAAACACTACAAAGTCATCACAAATAGTTAATATACTGGGCGGTTGCTGGACAAATGCCCCAGGTCTTGCCGGCCAGATTCATCCTGGAAGAACTCATAGCTAATTACTGTTCCACTGCTGCTTTTGTAATGTCCTTAAAATGGTACAAGCAGAAGTAGGACATTCAGTATGCCCTTTACCCTGCCTCAGAGAGCTCCTCAACCCTTCAGCATATTTCAAGGGCCATTTATTGAAGGGGAGGAGACTTCTGCTAAAAATGCCTATTTTCTTTTCCATGCCAGAATTGGGATATAAGCCAAAGCAGAGATGTTACAGAAATAACTTCAAGTTTCCTTATACTAGACATCTTTGATTTGCTCCTTCAGACCCTCCCTTCATCCTTTTCCACCTGTTCTACCTTGGGGTTCTGACAGGTTTTGGCAGATTTGAACTGTATCAACAGTGCTTCCTTCCAAACCCTTTCTGGCTTCCAGTTGGGTTTGGCCAGTGGATGGCATTTGCAGGAGATTGGGAAAAGAAGAGTGACGTCCAAGTGTTTAATTCCTGGATCCAGCCCTTAGTTTACCCCAGGCTGCCTGTGTCCCTTAACTAAAGGGAATGCTCACCTCAAGGCAGTCTTCTCTACTCGAGTGCTTCTCAAACCATACATGGCAAAGGACCAGGTATGGGACAATTAGAATTTAAATTTGAATTTCAGATCGACAATACTTTTTTAGTATAAGTATGTCCCAAATATTGCATGAGACTCACACTAAACCTGTGTTTGTTGTTCATTGGAAATTCAAATTTAGCAGGGCATCCTGTATTTTAACTGGCAATCCTGGTCATTAATCTTTCTTTCTGGCCAAGACTCAAGCTAGGGCAATCAGAGTCTCTCACTAGGATTTTATATATAGTAGTTGAAAGAAAGAGTTGTCTTTCTGGGATGATGTCAGTTTTAAGGTCCTTCATTAGCCAAGTGAAAGAAACAGTGTGGTATTAGAATGAAATACAGGGACTCTGGACTCAAAACATAGATAGACCTGATGATGTTGTATACTTAACCCAATTTGAGTTGGATTTCTGTCTCTTGTAACCAGAGTCCTGTTTCATATATTGTAACTTAGGAAAGTTTACATAAATAGCTGCAGGTCATACAGAAGTCAATTCATTGATCTAGGATTGGTCCAACTGACTCTACAATCAATACTCTTCATACTATATCATTCTCCAACTACTAGGAAACTAAAAAATTATGAAACCCTCAAGATACAGAACTCAAAGTACAAGTATGTGACTGGGTTCTCTTAATACCTAGCCCTCTGACCTGATTTCTCCAGTGGAGCCCTGCCAGGGCACCACCTCCTTTCTCTTGCCTCTGTCTCTCCTTCCCTTCCCCTGAGACTGGTTCCCTGAGAATAGGAACCAGAGGCTCAGATCTCTTTTTAGAACTTAACTCTGAAAGAGAAGAACACGAACTAATTATATTAAATTGTATTTCTTCAAAGTAGTAAACCAATGGGGCAGGGGTCTCTAATCATCTTCTACCCCCACTGAAGGAAACTTTTCTTCAGCCTTCAGGGTACAAAGAACTTGGAAGACAGACAAGATTCTGAGGTCTCTTTAAATATTGAACTACCGAAGGGATGAGAACACAGGAGTTGCTCTGGCCTTGAAGTAAGAATTAGTTGTCAGGATGAAGCATCTCTTCCAATTAAGGTTTAGGGAATCCTTGGTCACTGTAACTCAGTTGTAAATGAGAAGAAAACTAGAAATGGAATGGGCGTGCTTGTTCTAAGGAACTGCTTTTGTTCCATTAGTGAGTGGCCTTAAAGAGTACAAAGACTCTCTAGCCCCAGGCTTGGGCTTTATCCCACAGAGCAGAGGATTTCCACATGGAAATGGTGATTCCCTCACATCTTTGTATTTTAAAGCGATTAAGTGGGATTGATTGGAAACAATAGATATTAGGCAACAGTTGCAAATATAATTTATGCAGGATACCCAAGTTGAGCTGTGGTATACTCTCATCTAATGCTTTACTCCCCTCTAGTGGATTTTTTTTTTAATAGTACGCGATACCCCAAGTATGATATAGAACAGCAGGTTTTAAATGAAAGAAGAATTTAAAAAGATACTTAAAGCATGTTCATGTTCTGTAGAATTTCTGTGCAGTTTTGTAGAATATCAAAGATTAAAAAAAATAAAGTTTGTCAGTTCCCTAATTTTTAGGTGAAGAAACTAAGAGCCAAAAGAGGGAAATGACTCATCCAAGATCACACAGTTGATTTCTAATAGATCATTTCATTACTAGTGGCAATTTTGAATATATAAACCTGTGGTTCTCGGGGAAATAGAAAGCCTATACCTGTCCACTCAGATGCTTATCAAATGAGGAAAGACTTATGCTTTGGAGGAAATTGGAAACAAATTCAGTAAGTGTGTTATTGACTAGATACTCTGGGAGGGAAGAGATTTGCACTGGGAAAGGAAGGCTAAGTGTTAATAAGAATACCTCCTGATGAAAATCATGAATAGGTAAGCTCTGGTTTGGCTTCCTCTTGGTGCTGCTAATGGGTGCAATAACTGCTCAGAGGTGTCCTTCGGCCAAGAGATTTTACTGTTTTATATTCTGAATTCTTGCTGTGTAATTTTCAGCTCTACTTCATTCTCCTAAAATGTTCACTATCATTCTCCAAATCATTTCTACTTCCCTTTATTTTCCGTATAAATTTGAAGTTACGTGTTTTGTATGAAAAGTTTTAATTTGGGATACCTTGCTAATAACAAATCTTTTCTTATTAAAGTAACTCTTGTTCAATATGGACAATATAGGAACGTGTTAAAAGAAAATAATTTCCCACAATGGTTATTCATCTCAGGAGTGTCTGATTAAGCACTTACTAGACTGATTCTCCCACAGATAACCACTATAAACTATGGGCAAAATAAAACAAACAAAAAACAACTACCTGGAGGCAATCAAGCCTGAATAAAATTAAACAGATTATGGAGAGAAGTTGGCATTTGGAAGGAGAAAATGGCAAAGTGTGAATTTTCTTTGTTTTTTTATAGCTTTTATCCTCAAGGCAGACCACATTTGGCTATATGTGGCAACATAAATGACTACAAAAAATGAATAATTTTTCTGGCCTGAAGAGTCAGAACAGAGTTTAAGGCAGCCAAAGCCACTGGAAAGCGAGGGAAGAATCCTTGCAATGAGAAAGCCAGAGAGGGGAACCAAAAATTCTGGTAAAATTCTGTTAAAATCTTTGCTGATTCCTAAACTCTGTATATGTGGGTCAGATTCTAAGGACGAAATAACTAAATTGAGATTTGGGCTAGTGCCCAAGAGACTAGAGTTTAGAGTTTAAGTCCAAATAAATTACTTACCTACTAAACCACAACAAAAAAACCAAAAAGTAATACTCTTCAGAGGAATGTAACAGAATGCAGTCTCACCAGATAATGTTCACAACCAGGATGCAATCCACAATTACTCAACATTATAGAAACAAAAAAAAATTATAATCTATTCTGGAGAGAAAATGATAATAAACAAAGACAAACCCCCATATGATCCAGCTGTTAGAATTGGACAAGAATTTTAAAGCGGTTATTATAGTTATGCACAATGATGTAAAAGAAAATATGCTTACAATGAATGAAAAGATAGGAAATTTCAGCAAGGAAAGAAACCATGAAAAGACTCAAACAAATTATTGAACTGAAAATTGAATTACCTGAAATATAAAATTTACCTGGTGGGCTTAACAGCAGAAAGAGATGAGAGAAGAAAGAACCACTGAACTCGAGGACACATCAATGGAATTGTCTAATCTGAAGTACAGTTAGCAAGAACACTTAAAAATAAAAGAAATAGAATTTCAGGGATTTGTGGTACAATATCAAAAGGTTTAACACATGTATTATTGAAAGCCCAGAAGAGAGAGGAAGAAGCAAATGGGACACAAATATTTTTAAAAATAATGGCCCAAATCCTGCCAATTTGGTGTAAATTATAAATTTACAGTTTAGAAAAGCTCAACAAATCCCAAGTCAGAGAACAATGAAACTGCTGAAAACTAAGGATAAAGACAAAATCCTGAAAGCAGCCAGAAAAAAAAAATTACATATAAGGGAACAATGATTTGATGAGCACTGTAGTCTCAGAAACAATGACAGAAGACAGTTAAGTGACATCTTTAAAGAACTGTAAGAAAAAAAAGCAAGCATAACCTGTGAGCCCCAAATTCTATGTCAACAAAAATATTCTTCAAGAAATGAAGGCAAATAAAGACATTTTTGGACAAAAGAAAACAAAGGAAATTTAAGACTAGATGTATGCATTTTTCAAAATTCAATGAATGTACATTTTAGATATGTACATTTTACTGTATATGAATTTTACCTCAAAAAGTATTACAAATAGTATTAAGCTCTAGTTAATAACATGTATGTTGAAACATTTAGAGAGAAGTGTACCAATGTCTGCTATTTATTGGGAAAGACATAAAAAAATAAGAGAGATTAATGTATGACTAGAGGAATGGGTAGATAGACATGTGATAAAGCAAGTATAATAAAATGTTATTGGTATAATTTAAATAATAGGTATATCGTTCACTGAAAAATTATTTTAACTTTGCATACATTAGAAAGTGTTTACTAAAAATATTGGAAATAGATTAAAATGCAGTTATAAAGATTTGCATTAATATGCTCTTTTATTTTTTTCAATGTAAAGATGATTATTGTTTTAAAGAGGACTTTGCTCATGGCATTCAAACACTATTCCGAACCCAACTCTAAAAATACAGTTTCCAGAAATATACTTGACATAGAAATGTCTCAGCTTGGGTTGCTGTAACAAAATACCATAGACTAAGTGGCTTAAACAATAGACATTTATTTCTCACCGTTCTGGAGACTGGGAAATCCAAGATTAAGGTCCTGGAAGATTTGGTTCCTGGTTTACAGACAGCTGCCTTTCCCTGTGTTCTCACGTGATGTGGAGAGAATGAACTTTAGTCTCTCTTCTTACAAGAATACTAATGCCATTACGGGGATCCTAGCCTCCTGATCTCATCTAAACCTGATTACCTCCCAAAGACCCTAACTCCACATAGATCACCCTGGGGTTAAAGATTGAACATATGAATTTGGGGGTGGGGGGGGGGGGGAGACACAAGCATTCAGTCCAGAACAAGAAATTACTAAAAAAGGAGACTCCCAAAATTTTATCATACATCAAATGTCATTTTGCTATTTTGGCAAATTATCTTTCAATATCTTAAAACATTCATATACCATTTTATCAATGTGACCTTATTATAACATTACATGTTTTTCTAAAATATGATTTTAATGGCTAAATTGTATGAAGATGTCAAAATTAAATTAATAGTTTTTCTATTATTTGACATACAAGTTTTCGAATTTTCACAGAAGTGTTCACATATCAGAGATCACAGAATAAGAATCAAGAGCCAGAAGGACATCAGACCTCCCAGTTGCAATAAAATTAGAAGACAGTGGAATAGTGCTTTTAAACTTATGATGAAAAAAAGGTTTTCAATTCATACTTCAATACTCAGCCTGTCAATATGAATAATGCAATATCTTTTAAAATTTACTTTTTTAAAGGAAAACTATGATGGGATGTGCTTCACCAAAACAAGGTGGCAAATGAAGGAAGTGGAAGACACAGGACCCAGAGAATGAGGAGACAATGCATCACAGAAGAGAAGGAAGGAAATTCCCAGGAAAGAAAGGAAATTCCCAGAATGGTTATGAAGGGAAGTCCCACTGGTACAATAAGCCGAGAGTGCAGCTAATGGAAAATAATGGAAAAGGATAGAAATACCCAAGACAGGTCATTCTTTAAGGAAAACTAAACTTGTAGAGTACCCGATGAGTTTAGACTTGACAGAGTATGTTTAGTTTTGCTGAAGAATAGTGGATGAAGTAGTAAGGTATATAAAAAATGAGAAAAGGTTTAAAAAGACAGTATTTCCTCTAGAGAAGACAGAAAGTTGCATGTGGAAATTAATGTTATGATTTTATACTATACACTCACCACTAAATAATATTTATTTTGTTATAATAGTATAAACAATTTATACTGATTTAAGCAAAGAAGAATAAAAAGCTATACTGAGATTACAGGCTGGGAAAGTATATAAATGTAAGGGCAGGCAGGTTGTACAGGAGCTAAATCTTAGTTTCTATAGTTGGAAATAAAGAGATGAAATATAAAACTTAAAAAATTAAGAAAAATTAGTGTGAACACATTACTTAGAAATTCGGAGGTAATACTGGCAGACTACAGCTAAAGTAATTGAAAGTTGCTGCTGAAATTGGGAATAGGAAAAGATGGGGCAGAATTGTGCTGTTTTTCATTATGTGTTTTTCTGTATAAGTTTTTTTTTTTTAAGATTATTTATTTATTTATTTATTTATTTATTTATTTATTTATTCGACAGAGATAGAGACAGCCAGCGAGGGAGGGAACACAAGCAGGGGGAGTGGGAGAGGAAGAAGCAGGCTCATAGCGGAGGAGCCTGATGTGGGGCTCGATCCCATAACGCCGGGATCACACCCTGAGCCGAAGGCAGACACTTAACCGCTGTGCCACCCAGGCGCCCCTCTGTATAAGTTTTTAAAACTCTAAATGGGGGATGTATATATATTCCGCTGGTCCAAGCTGGGGTACCTCAAGGTTGCAGGAAGCTCTGAGTGGGGGCTTACAAAGTCTAATTACGTTATTCTGAAACTCCACATAATTGCCTTGCATGGGTATACAACTGCTTTTAGTAAGCCTTATCTCCTAGATCTAAGATCTGGGTTCTTGGTAGAATTGTTTACATCATCGCCAGACCTATCCTGGGACACAGACTGTAAGATAATGACTAGTTCGAGGTACAGTTGAATTGCTTTGTGAAAAATGACCCCCTTGCAGACATGCGAGTTGGGGAAAGGCTGGGTAGGGCTGGACATGATAGGGCTTCTCAGGGACCATCACAGTTCCGCATCATGGAGAAATTTAAAGAGAAGCTAGATTAAGGTTTTAGGGGTATGTTGTGGAAACTTTTATATTAGGCATAGGGTTAGAGTAGATGACTCTGAAGTCCCTCCATTCTGAGATTCTCTGAAGGAGTTTCGTTCTTACCTAGAATGACTGCTAGTTAATATTTAGGGCAAGGATTAGACCTCAGGAAGAGGTGTTAATTATCTCTTTTTTTTTTCTATCAGCATGATTCACACTCAATATTTTCCCAATTTTTGTCAAATATATTATCCATTTTGGAGGTCCACATTCCATTGTGATCATTTGATTAAGACTGACAAATGTGTTTAAATTTTTTATGTTCTTACAATTTCTTGTTCACTCATTCTGCTAGCTTAAGAGGTATGTGAGATCTTTGAATAAAACAGTGAATGCATCCATTTCTCATTGTAGCCATTTCCATTTTTCTTTATGTTTTTTGAAGCTGTCTTATGATGTTCAAACACATTTAGAATTCTTATTCCTTCCTGGTTTATTAAAACTTAAAAAAAAAAAAGCTACCTAGTGGCCTTTATTATCTTTAGTAAAAATTTCCCTGTCCATTTAAAATTAATATAGCTATTCCAGCTATTTCCTTGGTATCTTTCATCCTTCTACATTTAACCTTTCTATTTTATGCTTTTTGGTGTACAGAATTTTAATTTACTTAAAAGGTAATTCCACAAGTTATATATTATTGTTTATGCAGTTATTGTTTGTTGAGATTTACCCATATTCTTATTATTTTTCTCATTAGTTCTTCTTTTTGTATTCAGAACTTTCTTTTGAGATTTTTTTTCTTCCTGATGCAGTCACTTTAGAATTTCCCTTAGTGAAGATATGTTGGATGGTGCCTGGGTGGCTTAGTCGGTTAAGCGGTTGCCTTCAGGTCAGGTCATGATCCCAGGGTCCTGGGATCAAGTCCCACATTGGGCTCCTTGCTCAGCGGGGAGCCTGCTTCTCCCTCTGCCCCTCCCCCTACTCATGCTTCCCACCCCCAATAGATAAATAAAATCTTTAAAAAAAAAGATGTGTTGGAAGTTAATTCTTTAGTTTGAAAATGTCTTCCTTTTCTTTTTTATTTCAGTATTAAAAGAGAAGATTTCTGAATTCGTAAATTGATGATTAATTTCATTCAACACTTTGAGACACTATTCCATTGTCTTGCTGTTATTGTTCTTGAGAAATCATCCTTTGGTCTAATCCATGTTCTTTTGAAAGGAATCTGTTCTTTTTTTTTTTTTTTTTTTTTTTTTTCTAGCTGCACTTTTTAATGTTCTACAGTCTCACTACAGGGAAGCTAGGTGACTTGTTTATTTATTCTGCTTGAGATTCATTGGAGGTTCCTGAATATGACATTTCATGAGTTTAATAGATTCTGGAAAAGTCTTGGCCATAAGCTCTACAAAATATTACTTCTCCCGTTATCTCCTTCTGGAAGTCTAGTTTAGGTGTAGTTCAAACTTCTCAAACCATGATCTATGGCTCATGATTTCTTTTTCATATTTTCTATTTCTCTGTTTATTAGAGTTGCATTCTAATCAATTCCTTCAGCTCTATTATTCACTTCACAAAATCTCTTTTCAGCTGTGTTTAATCTGCTGTTTAACCTGTCACTGAATTTCTAATTTCAGTTTCTAAATATTTTATGTATTTTTCAAAAAAATGATTTCTAGCTATTTTTGATAAACTTGTTCTTTGCCAAATGTTTGATAGCCTTCCATTTTCCTTAAGCATATTAAACAAATCTTTTTTTATATTAATTTTCGATTATTCTAACATAACCAGTCTTTAAAGGTATAGTTCTTTCTTCTTATTTTGTTTTAATTTTTTTATTATATTATGTTAGTCACCATACAGTACATCCCTGGTTTCTGATGTAAAGTTCGATGATTCATTAGTTGTGTATAACACCCAGTGCACCATGCAATACGTGCCCTCCTTACTACCCATCACCAGTCTATCCCAGTCCCCCACCCCCCCTCCCCTCTGAAGCCCTCAGTTTGTTTCTCAGAGTCCATAGTCTCTCATGCTTCATTCCCCCTTCTGATTACCCCCCCTTTAAAGGTATAGTTCTGAAGTGTATTGTTCTGCCTCTGCCTCATGGTATTTTGTTTCCTTATGAGTTTGGTGATTTTTTTTTTTTTTTAATGAGACCCCAAGTGCCTTCACACTTCATCCTTAGGGATTCACCAAAGCTGGGCTTAATTAAGATTTGCTACTCTGCAAAGAATTCTGTTTTCTTCTGCCAAATGTCTGGGGAGACATTACAACCTGAGACAAGTTTAAATAAAAAAATAATTTTGGGGGCACCTAATAGAAATTCAACCACAAACCATGATTTTGGTTAGAAATTTCAGGAGACAATTTCTATTTTCTTTTACCTGGAGCAAGAATGAAAAAAGATCCTTTACAATTTCCCTCTTTGGGGCTTTTATATGTTGATTTTCTATTTCGCTCACTAAGAGTGTTACCTTCCAGGGGTTTTACTTTATGTGGGAGAGTCTGATCTGACTCACCTTGCATGGGTCCTGGGTTTTTTCTTCTCTGCCCCTTTCCCATACGCTACCAGGGCTTGAGATGTTTTTCAAGCAAATTTTGGCTTCAGTGCTGGCTTACCCTCCAGTTCATCCCTTCTTGTGATCTGGGGCGTTTAAGGATTTTTCTAACTCTCTTGCCATGTCGACTCTTCATTTTATGACTTGTGAGTTAAAAGTAATAATAATAAATAAATAACCTTTTATTCAGTGTTTTAAAGTATATCGTACTAGGAAAAAATTAGGGTTTATATAGTTGAGCATATTGAAATAGAAATAACTTGCTTTCTTTCACTCTTGATTTCTTTCTTGACTTTTTCTCTCTTTCCCTCTCTTTCTTCTTTGTTGCCTTTGTTTTTTAATTGCTTTTTCATTATTCCATTTTTCTTTTTGTCATTCTATGTTTCTTTTCACTTGCCCTTGATATTTTTTCTTTTTTGTCTCTTTAGTCTTATATTTCTTTACTTTTTTGTTATCTTTCTTGCCCTTCCTTTCCTTTTTCTTTCTGTCATTCATGTAATTTTTTTAACAAACACCAAAAAATTATTCTTGGCCTATGAATAATATTTTAATCTCTTTTTAGAAAATTAGCTTAGCTATCACTAATTAGAACAATGAGGTTTCATGTCATTGGAATGAAATCAAATTTATAATGCCTTTCACATAGTAAGCACTCAATAAATGTTTTTGTTTTTGAATGAAACTTCATTAAAGGTTCTAACTCTACTATGGTGAGCACATTGTGAGATCAGAATATTGCCAAGTAGACTGTACCTGTGACTCAGTCAAGCCTAACCCAGACTGACAGAGAAATTGATGGAATGTTAATTGATAGCAGCTGGATGACTGGCATGAATACAGCCACAGGAAAGGGCCAAGGATCTCTCAGGGAGTATAAAATTTACATTTACTTAAGACCCCAGAGGCTTTTTAATGAGAATGACCTCTGGTTAAAATTAGAGTGAAGGGGGAAATAAAGATAGTAATTTGGAGACTTTGGGTCTTAGCATATTTTCCACTTAATAGCCACTGACTTAGAAAATGAAACTCATGGAATTCTCATAATAGTAATGACTTGGCCTTAATGATTTAAAAAACCCCATTAGGTGGAGAAAACAGGGGATAAGTCCTCAAATTTAAAACACTTATCAGTGTCTCGGCTGATAGAAAACAGGCTGTGTTGATCAGGTCTTGTAACGTAGGCTGAGAGGGTTTGTTTACTCATCGGAATTGAAGGATGCTCCAGATGAGCTTGAGGGGAATACGATCAGAATTTTTTGAATCAGCAGCTGACTGTACATCTGTAAAGACGTCCCACTATACGAAGATTCCTGAGTTGATATCTGAATGAAGTGACAAGACCAAACCTTACTTCAGGTTCTAAGATGTTTTAGTGGAAGACCCAGTCACCTTTTGAGCTTTGAGATCTGCCCAAGAGAAATTGGTAATCATCCTGTCCACTAAATGAGGCATCCGGTTTGGTCATATGAAGCTGATAGATGCAACTAGATTGAAAACCACTCGTTTGACTTTGGGAATGTTTGAAATGTTAACTCATCTATACTGATGAGTTGTTTTATTTATTTTTTCCTCTCAATACACATCTTTATTTCCTAGGGCATTTTAAAGCAAATTCCTGACATTATAGTATTTCATCTGTAATGCTTTAGAATCCTGGCTACTCCTGAAAACAGGGTCAAGGTTATACCTAGCTGGTCCAATACATAAAGGAAACCACAAGACATGAACCTGCTCCATGATACTTCCTCCTCACTTACTGATGCTAACATGTGCATAGTAATTTCTATTTGTCTATATGTGAGTTGACACTGGAGGACCTTAGGAAGAAAAAGGAAGAAAAAGCAAATATTCAACTTATATTGGTATATACCTCCGGAGAAGATTAAATTTAGAGCAGTGATATACCCTTGTTGCGCTGTTTCCCTAAACTCTTCTGTGTGGGAAGATTATTGTCCTGGGGTGCGGTGGGGCTGAGGGAGGAGATACTATATATAAAATGTGGAATTTTCTGTAAACAGGTGGATATCAGACGGTTCTGGAATGGGTAAGGCCATCTTGAAGAAAACACAAGTGAGAGTTTGGCATGGAGTTGGCAAGCAACCACACAAAAGAGTAAGTCTTTTCTAAAATGTTCAAGAAAAATTAAACAGGAGCCTGGATCTCTTACAATTACCTGAGAAGGATGTTTCAATTATTTTATTTGCACATCTTAAAAAATATCTTAGGTATTTATCCATTTGTCATATGTATTACAAATATTTTCCTCAATATGTTGTATACATTTTTAATATTTATGGTGGCTCTAGTTTTTTGTTCTTTTCTTTTATGGTTTCTACCTTTGGTGCGTGGTTACTATTTGTATTTTTTCTAGATGAAATTTTTAATCATTTGGTTACATTTTAAAGATGACATTGGAATTCTGTGGGGTTTGTGATTAATTTAGGTAAAATTGACATTTTTGCAGCATTGAATTTTTCACTTTGAGACATACTACATCTGTCCTTTTAATTTTTATGTTTTTCAGAAAATTTTTCTGGTTGTATTGCTTTTGTTTTCTTTACATAGGTCCTGCATATTCCTTAAGTTTCTTTTCTAGATATTTTATATTTTTTGTTCTGTATTTTAATTTCCAATGAACTAATATTGGAATAGAAGGAACTTGTTGGTTTTTATGTATTAATTAGTAAAAGGATGGTTTCTTATTAGTTTTAATATTCTTCCAGTTATTTTCCTTGGTCTTCCAGAAAGACAATCATCAGTAAATAATAATGATTTTGCCATTTCCTTTTCCAAATATATATCTCCTGTTTTGTTAGCTTCTCTGATTTTACTGGTTAGCACTTCTAGAGTGACTTAAAATCACAATGGTGACAGGATCCATGCTTACCTTATAAACTACTTGAAAAGAGAATCCTTGTTGCAGTATTTCTCAGAGTCCCTTCTGATATTCTTTAAAAAAAAAAAAAAGCTCAGTTGTCAAATACATTTTACAAACACATTAATATATTAAAGGCTCTGAAATATCTGTAGTAAATACACTTATTTAAATTCATTTAATATATGCTTACCATGTCCTAAAAGTATTTAGTAATGAACTGTAAATGTCTCATCCCCTTTTTCTTTCTTTTTTTTTTTAACACAATAACTATAATCTTATCTAACTAGTGCTTTACATGTTTAAGCATGCTCTTGAGTGTTGGCTTGAAACAATTTTTAAAAAGGCTACTTTACATAAATTTCTTTGATTTCTATTTTATTAGTAAGTAAAGAATCTTACCAAATTCATTTTAGTATTTAATTCAGATGATTGAAATGCATTTTTCCTTTGAACAATGTGATAAATTATATTACTAGATATAGAATTATAGATATTGAGCTATCTCTGAGTTCCTAAAATAAACCAGGACCATGGAGTTTCTTTTTGGTGTTCTTCTGTATTTTACTTGCTAATATTTTATTTAATATTTTTCGGATCTATCGTCACAAATGATATTGATCTCTAGTTTTCTTTGACATGATTGGTATCCGCCTTATGCCTATTTCATAAAATGAATTAAAGTTTTTTCCACTTTCTCTGCACCGCAGGCCAGTATTGTAGCATAGAAATTTTCTCTTCCTCAAAATCATATCCAGATTTTCTCTTCAGTCAGTTTTTGTGGTAGGTTGATTGCATCGATGGACACAATTAATGACCCTCTCATATTCATGTCCTTTGCAGTGTGGTTTTACAGCTCCTCCCATCAAGATGTAGATTTATTTTCTCTGCATCTTGAATCTGGGTTGACCTCATGTCTTGCTTTGGCCAATAGAATCTGATAGAAATGACAATATATCATTTCTTTTTTTCTTTTTATTTTAGAGAGAGAGAATTTGCATGGGGAGAGGGACAGAAGGAGAGGGCTCGGGAGAATCTCAAGCAGGCTCCCCACTAAGCATGGAGCCTGATGTGGGTCTTGATCTCACGACCCTGAGATCAAAACCTGAGCTGAAACCAAGAGTCAGATACTTAACCAACTGAGCCACCCAGGTGCCTGGACAATGTGTCATTTCTAACCTTGGGCCTTAAGTGGACATGTGTAATTCTACTTTTGTTCTTGGAACCCTGCCACCACTATGTGAATAAGCCTAAGTTAGCCTGCTTGTGAGAGAATACATGGAGGAAACTGCAGTGTCCCATCCAAGATCATCCTAGACAAGCCTGTAGCCAGTCATCTTTTAAACATGTGCAATATCCCAATTAAGATTAGCAGCACTGCCTAATCAACTTGCAGCTGACTGTAAACTAATGAGCAAACCACCCAGCTGACACACAGACTCATGAATAATAATAAATGTTTATTATCTTAAAATACTGAGTTTGTTATGCTGTGTTAGTTAACGGAACAATCATATTTCCTTAGAAAGTCATCCTTTACAAGATATTTAAATTTATTACAATAGGTTTTTTATTGCAATAGTTTTATTTGGCATTCTCTTATGAAATTTCTATTTCTTCTTATATGTAGTAATACCTTCTTTCTTAATCCTAGTGTTTTTACTTATTACCTGTTGTAAGTGTATGTTTAATTAGTTTTGACAAAATTTTGTCTATTTTATTGGTCCTTTCAAATAATTCACTTCTAAATATACTATAATGCTATTTTAGTGTATGATTCTCTTATTTCTTCTTGTTTTCTTTGTACTTTCCTGGAATTTATTGTGTTGTTTTTTTCTCTGGATTTTGGGGTTAAATGCTTACTTCGTTTTTGTTATTTTTTTATTTTATGCTATTAAGACTATGAATTTTCCTCTCAGTTCAGTGTTGGCAGAATCTCATGTTTTCCGATGTAACACTGTCATCCTTGTTAGATCTTATTGTATCTAAACTGTTAGTTATAACTACTTTTATTTCTTGTTTTACCAAAAAATTACGTAGAAAATGAATTTTTAGTTTTTAAGTATCTT
Source organism: Ursus americanus (assembly GCF_024610735.1). Lineage (NCBI taxonomy): Eukaryota > Metazoa > Chordata > Mammalia > Carnivora > Ursidae > Ursus > Ursus americanus. Next base: position 4,682,026 of record NC_142162.1, on the reverse strand, counting down.
TGATTTTTTCTACTTATCCTTCAGTTATAAACTTCCAATTTTATGGCACTGTGATCAAAGAATATGATCTTCATCGTTTTGAGAACTTGAGATCTTTTGTGTGTGTATGACCTGAGATAGTATTACTTTCTGGAAATAAACCCCTTGATTTTTAACCAAAACAAATCCCTTGATTTTGTTTATGGATCAGAATGTGAGACTCTTTATAGGTTGGGTGTTTAGAAATTCTTTGGGTAGTTAATATAATACTATATAGGAAAAGTACACAACAAGAAAGGGATAATGGGAAATGAGCACAAGAAACGTTAATGGAATTGCCAACATGAGCAGAAAGAGAAAAGAAATCCTGGGTAGTCTTAGTCTTGGTTGATAATGTTTTCTTACTGTTTTAGTTTAGTTTAGTTAAAGAAGAAAGTGAGAGCAGGCTTTCCCCCCCCCCCCCCCCCCCAGTAAGTGGCCTTTTATGCAGAGAGCAAAGACAGGATTGTGTAGATCAAGATACCCTGTATGTTGTTCCATCCCCCACCCCACTTCTATTCATTCCTAGTCCTTGGAAATATATGGAATATAGTTTTTATCACTTGGGGGAAGACAACAATTTTGCCACTAGGTACCAATAGGTATAAAAGTCATGGAATGGACCTGCATATGGGTTCTGTCACCTGCGTAGAAAACTATGGGGTTCCCTAATTGGATGACTAACTGGAAAGTCAGAGTTTATAATGAGAACAGCCAGGCATTAATGATCTAGGATGCATAGGTACAAGTAACCTGTCAACCCCTTCTAATGCCATTACCAACAATAAATAAGATATCTATGCCTAAATTCAAACTACTATATTATATTCAAGTTGTATTCTTGATATATGCTGTGATCCCAGTTAATATATTTGTTTCTATTCACATCTTTTTAAGCAAAAGACTTGATGTGAACTTGATCCAAAAATCAAAAGGAATTTCAGTTCTTTTCACTATCAAAAATACAATTGCTTTTATTTTTAGCTTTGCCATTAAAAAAAAATATTTTATCCAGTTTCTTTTGCTTTTAAAATTGAAGGTTAGGAGAAGAGAAGGGAATTAGTTATTGTTTGTTAATAAGCATGGGGAAAATCATGCTTGTCAGATTGATGATTTAAAGAAGGAAAAGTACTGGGGCACCCGGGTGGCTCAGTCAGTTAAGTGTCTGCCTTCGGCTCAGGTCATGATCTCAGGGTCCTGGGATTGAGCCCCGCATCAGGCTCCCTGCTCCGCTGGGAGCCTGCTTCTTCCTCTCCCACTTCCCCTGCTTGTGTTCCCTCTCTCGCTGGCTGTCTCTCTCTGTCAAATAAATAAATAAAATCTTAAAAAAATAATAATAAATAAAGGAAAAGTACTTTAGGAGAAATAAGTATTGTATAACAGTAAATCCTGACAAGACTCTGAAATAGGTAAACAAAATAAAATTATTCGGATTTCTTTTTTGGAGGAAGAAATACTTTTTTGAACAATCATGGAGGAAACCACCAGGGGGCCCACTGGTGTACAGGCTTGGTAAGTTGGAGTTGGAGGTTAATATGGCTGCATCCTTCCACCATGGCTAGGATGCTAAGATCCCTTAACAACTGTAGATGTTAGTTTTTTTTTTTTTTTTTTTTTATGGTTTTCTTTTTTCTTGCTAAATGTTTGTGAAAATGAAAAATAACCAAAAGCCAAGGCATTTCAACAAATTCCTTTATCTGAGGTAGCAAATCTAAAGTCCAAAGGGCTGAATCAAGGCCTGTGTCATAATGATTACATAAATGATGGCAACTCTACAAACAGACCTGCTTTAGTTGTAGGTTCAACTTTGATAACACTTTTAGCACAGGTAATTACAACCTACATGACAATGAGCATAAGTAACTAGTAACTTGTGAGCTTTGTTGCTAATTATATTTGTCAGGGTTTGGTGCAAATTACAGAAATCACTCTATAGAGGACCTGTCCTCCATGAACCTTCTATAGGGGTCCCTTCTATAGGGGTCCCTGTGGATCCCTTTTAATGTTTCTGTGTGCTCTTCCCCCACTTTCGATAGGCCTTTGCTTTTAACCACTGAGACCTCTCCAGAGGACTACCCTCATGTTCCTGGAGTCACTTTGTCTATGATCATAGGACATCCCCTATACTGGCCCATAGTCAGTGACAGACCTTATGAGGGTTTGAAAGCCCAGATGCCTTGCCTCAACTTAGATCAACCTCTGAGGTATAATTTATTCCCTGAATACCTCCGGGGGACCTGGCCTAAGACTGGAAATATGCCTAAAATTACACCCTTACTTGGCTTCTTCCCTTTCCCAGTCCCACTTCCCCTGCCACCTTAATGGTTTCTCCTGGAAGCACTTCCTTTATAAATCACTTGCACATAAATCCTCATCTCAGGGCCTGCTTTTGGGAAACCTGACCCACGCTTAAGTATCCTAGGAAAAAAGAGATTAATACAGGGAACTAGGTGCTTTCAAAATCATTGAAAGGGAGTAGAAATCAGAGGCCACCACCATTAAGTTTAAAAATATACCGCCATTGTCACAATCCAAGGGAAGCTGCTGTAGCCACAGACACAACTACCTCTCAGCAGCCAAAACTAGTGACTAGACAGTAGAACACTGTACCTGGCTACTATCATGTAGATGCCACATCTTTAAGACCTTGCTTCCAGCTGGAACCATCTGAAATCTACAGCCAAGGTGGGTCTGATTCAATTTCAACCTCCTAATCATGATACTGCATCTTACTTGCAGAGCTTAGTTCAAATGTAGAACCTAGCTGCAAGGGAGTCTGGGAAACATAGTTTTTATTTCCTAGTCTCTGCAGTATAGGAAGACACCCTAGAAAGAGGTGGAAACAGAAGCTGGTTGCCAGTTGATCATAATCACAACACTAGGGGTGAGAGGAAATAAATTGGTATACATTCATTTCAGGGACATTGTGCATTATATTTTTTTTGCCTGGAACATGTGTCTTCTCCTCTCAATCCCTACTCTATCGAGAGTTGGCTAATTGATACTTGTTTTGGTTTTCACTGTAGATCAGTGTTTTTCAAACTGTGGGTTATCACTAATTAAAGGGTCATAAAATCAATGTAGTAGGTATTTATGAGCAAGGGGGGAAAGCATAGAATTAAGTGAAATGGAATAGAAAAATGTGCTGTTTCATGAAATGTCTGTTTTGGTTTTGTGTTCATATGTATGTGTGTTGCATTGCACTGTAAATTTTATTTCTTAGTGTGGGTTGTGGTCAAAAGGCTTGAAAAATATTTCCTAAATATAACTCCCTCAGTTCCCTGGTATTTTAAGTCAGAGAACTCTGTAATGTAATTCACTTATTATAGCTCTTATTACACACACACACACACACACACACACACACACACTCAATATCTGTGCTCCTCATTAGACTTCAGCTTCCAGAGGAGAGGTCAGATACTGTGCTTCTCTTGCTTTCTGTTACCTTGGCATGAGGTTGGTCACATGGTAGCTTTTTTACACATCTGTTGAATGAATAAAGGGAAAGGGATTATTATGGACTCTTGTATCACTTAGTCACTCCTGGGATTAATAAGAAGACTCAAGACTCAGAAAAAAACTTGAAGAAGTACATAAGCTAGAAATAAAATTAACAGGAGAATTGAAGCAAAGTAAAAGATATCCTAGCACAAATCAACCAGTAATATAGAACAAGAGCACCATGGAACCCACAGAGGAGAGACTCTGACCATCAGAGCCAGAGATTGCTCCTCTAGACTCGCTGCAAAGGCTTGTCACCAGCTTCTTAATGCAGGGGAATAGGAAACCTGTGGGAATCACATTCCAAAAGGGGGGGTGTATACTTCATTGTACAGAGATCTCATCTGAGCGTGGGTTCAGTTATTCTCAACAAGTGTTTACGTACTCCTCAGCAGGTCTTGAATTAATGAACCCCTTGATGGTATTGTACGTAGATTCTGTGCTGGGTGTACCTATGTAACCATAGAGTGAAGAATCTTGTGAGTAGAGCCAATAACCAGTCCCTTACCCCTTAGAGAATTCTGTTGAAGGACGTGTATGTGCAACGGATGATGAGTTGAGTAGTAGTATAATAATATTAAAAATAATAAACAAATAAAGCCAGCATATATTAAATGTTATTATGTGCCTGGGACTATGCTAAGAACATTATGTCATGTAATTTTTACAACTTTGGGAGGCTTTAGCCATATTTTACAGATCAGAAAACTCAGAGAGAGTAACTAACTTGCTCAAGATGGTAGAGCAAGTGCATGGCAGTGAGGACTCAAACCCAGATCTGTCTCACCCCTGAGCCTATGCTCTCAACCACTCTGGCAAAGCAAGTGGTGACTAATTGTCTAATCCTTTTTCTAGCCCTTAATTATTGCTTTCTGCTTCTTTGTGGCCTGAAATTTATTTTAATTTTTTCTGTGGTTGATGGCCCATGGCATAAGATTTCACATTCATATACTATCATTGCAAAAAGCTTATGTGGATGGCCAAGAAAAACTTCCTTTTCAGATTGCAATCACTTGGAAATATTTGCCTTTACTCTCTAAGCTTGCATTTACAGTTGGAATGCATAAGCATTTCTAGTTATTCTGCTTGTCCATTTTTTAAAAAAAATTTGTTGGGTACTTACTATGTGTCAGGCAGAATTGTAGACATTGGGGATATTGACCAAGTTCCTGCTCTGACAGACTTTTATTCTGTATAGATATTATCTCACTGGAGGAGATAGACAATTTAAATTTGACATATATAGTATAAAAAGTAATAAAGTGCCAATAAGAGCAATATTGGGAGATAGTGACAGATGTGTGTGTGTATAATGTATTTTTTTCTAGGATTCTCAGGGTAGGCTTTTATGATGACATTTGAGCAAGGACATGAAGAAAATGAGGGAGAGAGTTCTGCAGATATGTGGGGTAGCACTTTCTAGGCAGAGGACCAGCAAGTATAAAGGCCTTGGAGTAGAAGTGCACTTGGCTTGTTTGAGGAACAGCAAGTATGACTTGTGTGTGACTATAATTGAGTGAATGAGGAGGAAATGGTAGAGGTAAGAATAAGGTAATACAGGGTCTTACAGGCTCTTGTAAGGACTTTAATTTTATTTAAAGTGAAACATAGAACGTTGATCAGAGGAGTAACATGATCTCAATTACTTTTCAGAAGGATCACTCCAGTAGCTGGATGGAGTTTGTGATAAAGTGAGGCAGCAATGCAGACTCGAAGCCAGACAAAAGAGGAAGCTCTGGCAGTACCCGAGGTATGACATGGATTAGATTCATATGGTAGTGGCGAGGCTGGAGAAAAGAGCTGGGAACCGAATATAGTTTGAAGATAAGTTTATAAGATACAGAATCCAGATGAGTGGAGAGGGCTAGAGATATTTCAGGGGAGTTGTCAACGTAGAGATGGGATTGACTGAGATATCTGAAGAGGGAATGTAGTTAGAGGGCAGAAGAGGTCCTAGGATTGAACTCTGGGACACCATGGTGTTTAAAGGTTGGAAACAGGAGGAACCAGCCAAAACAGTGGAGACGGAGTGAACAGTGCTGGACCCAAAAGTGTGGCATCCTGGCCAGAGCCAAGCGAAGGAAGTGTTTCATGAAGGAGTATGGGATCAGCCACCTCAAATGCTGTGAGAGATTGAGTAGCATGGGTCGGATGATTGAGGGTTAACCACTGGATCTGACAACTTTGAAATTGTTGACAATTTTGGCAAGAGCTGTTTAGGGGAATAATAGCATTGGATGAACAAGAAAAGAGGGTGTGGAGATAGCAGGCAGAGCCAACTTTCTAGAGATTGGCTTTCTAGAGCCAACTTTACAGAGAAGTAGGCTGGAGAAGGATATTGATAAAGAAAACTCGCTTTTCATTTTTAAATATGGAAGAAATGACAGTATGTGTGTTGATGTGAATGATCCAGTAGAGAAGAAAATTAGCCTTAAATAGGAGTGTGATTATCCCCCTTTGAAATGGGAGGGAGACAATGTATAAGGACATAGATGCAGGTTAGTGGAGGGGGTGCATGTAGATTTACCCCTCTGATTGCTCCTATTCTCTCAGTAAAATAATAACCAAAGTTAGCGAATTAGAGTTAGGAGGAGAGCAGAGTTTTGGGAATTTGAGAAGGGAGGAGAAAGGGTGAAATTGAATTGAACAGGAAATGTGCCAGGCAGTATGAGGGTTCACTCAAGTTTTGTGGCTGTGAATTCATATGGAGACAAGTCAATATGGTGGTGGAATTTTCTCCAGCTGTCCTCAGATGCTTGGGTGCAGGCCTGGGGGAGTAGGTGGGGAACTGGATTTGCCAGGATTGTGGTCAGCCGGGCAAGCACAAGAAATTTTTTCCAGGCAGAAAACTTATAGAGGAACAGAAGGGGAAGGGAGTTGGGTGAACGTAAAGGAGTAGTTATAATGATTATTCAAGGTGTCTAAGCTGGGTAAGAGCGGAAATAATAGTTAACAAGCTTTATGGACAAGCAAAGGCTGCCAAGGTTGGATGTCCTGTCCTAGTCCTAGAGAACTAACAGAGTTGAGGTTGTAAAGAGAGGTAGCTGGCTATATGGTTATGTGGTGGTCAAAGAGTAGAATGCTGAAGGCTGAGTTTATAAAAAAGGCTCAATTATTGGCAATGACACATCCTTGTATAAATTGCAACCTGGTGATTCTTGAACAATGGCCCTATAATGTGGGAAGTCGTCAAGCATTCCTTGGTTGCAGATAACCTACCATTTGGTTATTAAAAACTGCTATTTTGTGAAATATTATATTATTGAAATAATGTTAAAAGAACATGAACTTAATATTATTGTATTACTGAGTCTTTTTTTCAAAAAGAATTTTACTTAAAATAATTAAGAAAATATGATGACTCCCTTCAGCCCCAGGAATTCCACATCTAGAAGATAATTAGAGATGTATACTAAATGTGTTTTCATTCTGTTCACCACAAACTTAATTATAATAGCAAAATTGGGGGAAAAGTCTATTGGGCATATATTGATTAAATATGTTATGGAATATTCATATAATGGAATGCTATACAGATATTAAAATATGACCTGGAAAAATATTTTTTGGCATGGAAATATAGTCATCACACATTGCCAAGAGAAAAGCAGTATCTATATTATGATATTTTTGGTAAATAGCATAGGTCTGTTTGAATGAAAGATACTGCACAAAAATACAGCAGTAATTAACTTTGGTTGGTCATTGTAGATATTCCTTCCTCTTTGTGGAAGAGGTTTTCTCTGGTTTTCAAGGTGTTTTAATTGAGCATGCACTGCTCTTGAAATCAGAAGATAAAGCAAACAATAGTTGCTATATTAAAAATTCTACCTTTTGTAGTAACCTGTATCTGTTAACAATTATTGTCTGTTTATAACTTGGTTCTTTCCTTAAACTTGAGCAGAAGAATTCATCCCAAGTTATTCTTAGTTTGATTAAGGTTCCTAGGCCTATAGGTAGCTAAATTTGACTTTCTTAGAATAGCTATTCAGCTTCTGTTTCATCTGAGAGATTTTTAATGGCTATAAACCTTTTCATTCTTTTAACTGTATCTGTTTCCATCTATCACTTCACATGTAGCCTGAAAAAAATAAGAAAGCAAGAACGATTTCAAGTCAATTCTAAAGGCATATCTAAAGTAAGAAATAATCTTGCTCCTTTTGTAGTCATAAAAAGATGTTTTTTCTTCTTAAAAAAAAACAAAACGTTTCCCTCTATCATCAGATATTTAGCTGATCAGTGTTTACTAATTAATTGCTCAAATATGAATACAACTGGCATCCCTTGCCAACCATGACTACAGGCTTCCAGATCACTTCCAAATCAGGCTCTTAACTTAAGAGATCTGTCCCATTGTCTTTTCTGGAAACAAGCACTTAAAAACCATGTTTAATCAAAACCAACCATAGTTTTATTTTCCATTTAAAGAAAATCTAACAATCTCTTAACATTCTCATTGGGTTGTCATAAGGATCTAGTGCTTTTTGTTAATGGCCTGGTTTGTTTCTGATTTCTCTGTTGCTTAATCTCCTGGGGCGTAGAGCCAAGTCATATTTTCAACATTCAACTATTTTCTCTACACCCCAGGAAATGTGAAATGTGTGTCACATTCAATGAAAGCTTGTGCTTCCACCATGGAGTCTTCTTCATTTGAACACCGACTTTTGTTTGTCAGTGTTAAAATTCTAGTTTTTTGCACAATCTGAGGCAATTAAGTAGTTCTTCGGAGTCTCTTACTCTAATACTGGATATTTCCACACCAAATTTCCTCTCACCAATGCACATTTCTAGATTCAAATATAATGGAAAAATTTTACTATCTTTATGGCTTCGTTTGATATTTTTCCTGTTTTATAAGCAAGATTGAAATAGATAATGGCTCGATGGACAAAGAATGAAATTAAATTTGCAGAACATTTACTGGAAAGCCATCCACAATAAGATACTGAACTTTTTATGAAGACGATGTCATATTAATAATTATTTGTTTTGACAGTCTAACTTTTAACTCTGTGTGTGTGTGTGTGTGATCTCTACCACCAGCTGTACATGCTCCTATTTTTTTACTTATAAAAAGAATTCCTCACCAACAACCATTTCATTTGTCTGAATTCCCTTCCAATATTTACCCGGATGTATTAACTTTAGCAGAGCTATAATCATACACATATACCTTTTCAATTAAATGTACAGTATGTCATCACTAAACGAAAACAAATTGTGGAAAACACAATTCTGAATGAGAAGAAGGTTTGAATTGCAGGATATTTATGGAACTCATTTCAGAGGCATTGAATCAAGGCAGCTTAGTGTTGGTCCCCAGAGGTTTTGCTTTACTGAACAACCAAGATGGTTATTTATAATCAGTTTCTCAAAGGGCTTGTTAATTGTTGAAAGGTGCTTTAAAAGGCTGTATTTCTTCAGTTGGGATCTGTTGGATCTCTGAAGTATTTATTAAAATGCTGCATGTATTTTCAGTTTTAGTTCTGACATGTAAAGAGCTTGAAAGTTGTCACTCCTGCCTTTACAAAAGGAAAAGCTGAACAAACTGAAAATTAGCATCATTTCTTGGACCCATCAGAGAATTGAGGTTGCAGAATAAATCACCACCCTGAAATCTGGAAAGACCTGCAAATCTAGAGTCATAGCCGAGATCTGCTCACTTGGGAAAGAACTACTAGAATCATAGACTGGTATGGACACGTAAGTGGTCATTTTGACAAATTAGCTGGAGGCTGATTTTGTATTAGCTTGAGAGTGAAAACCTCCTCGGGGCTATAGTCTAGGAAGTGGTGGGGCATCTCTGCATTGCATGGGTTTACCTCTAGGAACCTTACCATGTTCTCATGGTAAAGAGCAAAGAAAGATCCCTTCATAGCTCTGGCAGGGAAAAGGGAAAAGCAATTATTATGAAATGTGACTAAGCATCCTCTATCACAAAAGCCTGCTTTCTGTGGGGGAAACGATATAGTCTTAGCCCACCTCCAGGAAGGGCATTTCTCTGATAATAGCCCCCTCTACACTTCCTGTCTCACGTAAGCAGGATGGGGGGAGATAGGAAGCCAACACTGGTGAAGGTTCTAGCCCAGAGATGCAGGCCCACTAAAAGACAGTTTAATCACCTGGCCATCACACCAATGGGGCTCCAGTGCCTCCAGCTAGATTATAGCTTAAAGATCCACAAGATGCAGACTCCCAGTGGGAGTTCTTAGGGAAACCCAAAGACACCAGGGGAGACATAAATGAGGCACTAGAGGATTTTGAAGCCATTGACACCTATAGTTACAGTACACATTGAACACAGCTCAGATAAAAACCTCACACTGTGGGCTTGTTTACCTTAGTTCCTATTAATCAGTGTAGTATACTTTCATCAGAAAATTACAACGCATGGTAAAAGTTTAAAAAAAATCACTATCTGAAGAGACAAAGCAGGCATCAGAACAAGACTAAGATATGACAGATTTGAAATGATCAGATAGGACATTTTATTTTTTTAGAGGGGGCGAGGGGGAGAAGGATAGGGAGAAAGAAAATCTTAAGCAGGCCCCATGCACAGCACAGAGTCTGATGTGGGGCTCGATCTCAGGACCCTGAGATCATGACCTGAGCTGAGATCAAGAGTCAGACAGACGCTTAACCGACTAAGCCACCCAGGGATCCCTCAGGTAGGAAATTTTAAATAACCATGACTAATATATTAAGGACTACAATGGTAAAAGTAGAAAACATGCAGGAACAGATGGATAATGTAAGCAGAGAGAAGAAAACTTTAAGGAAGAATCAAAAAGACATGTTTGAAATCAAAAATATTGTATCAACAGACGTAGTGAAGAGAAGGGCCATATGCACCCCAATGTTCATAGCAGCAATGTCCACAATAGCTAAATCGTGGAAGGAGCGGAGATGCCCTGCAACAGATGACTGGATTAAGAAGTTGTGGTCCATATATACAATGGAATATTACTCAGCAATCAGAAAGAATGAGTTCTCAACATTTGCTACAACATGGACGGCACTGGAGGAGATAATGCTTAGTGAAATAAGTCAAGCAGAGAAAGACAACTATCATATGATTTCTCTCATCTATGGAACATAAGAACTAGAATGATCAGTAGGGGAAGAAAGGGATAAAGAAAGGGGGGGTAATCAGAAGGGGGAATGAAACATGAGAGACTATGGACTATGAGAAACAAACTGAGGGCTACAGAGGGGAGGGGGGTGGGGGAATGGGATAGACCGGTGATGGGTAGTAAGGAGGGCACATATTGCATGGTGCACTGGGTGTTATACACAACTAATGAATCATCGAGCCTTACATCGAAAACTGGGGATGTACTGTATGGTGACTAACATAATATAATAAAAAATCATTATTAATAAAAAAAAAAAAACAAAAAAAACCAAAAATATTGTATCAAAAGAAGAATGCCTTTTGTGGACTTACCAGTTACTAGACACAGCTAAGGAGAGTCATTGAAAGGGGATGGCAATAGAAAGTTTTCAAACTGATGTGCAGAGAGAAAAAAGAATGGAAAACAAAAACCCAACCAGAACAGAATATCCAAAAACTGTGGGACAATTTCAAAAGGTGTAACATACATGTAACTGGAATATCAGGAAAAAAAAACACGGAATAAATATTTGAATTAATAATGGCCAAGAATTTTCCAAAACTAATTACAGACAACAAACCACAGAATCAGAAGTCCAGAGAGCAAGTGCGATAAGTAACAAATGACTACACTTATACATATTATATTCAAACTGCAGACAGAGAGGAAAAGAACTCTTACCTATAGAGGAACGAGGATAAGAATTACAACAGCCTTCTCATCAGAAACCATCAAAAGAAGAGTGAAGTACTTAAAGTGATGAAAGAAAAAACTCTACCAACCTAGATTCTCTATCCAGTGAAATTATCCTTCAAAAGTGAAAGAGAAATAAAGCTTTCTTGGGAAATCAAAACTGAGGGAATTCATTGCCAACAGACCTGTCCTGCAAGAAATGTTACAGGAAGTTCTTTAGGGAGAAGGAAATTGATACCGTCAGCAACCGGAATCTACATAAAGAAAGGAAGAGCATCAGAGAAGGAGTAAATAAGGGTATATTAAAATTATTTATTTTTCTTAATTGATCCGAAAGATAGCTGTTTGTTTTAATTAGTAATAGTAACAGTGCACTTATAATTATACCATACAGTAAGTGAAATGAAGGATAGGGGTGTCATAAAGGACAGGCTGGAGGCAGTGGGGTACTTTGTTAAAAGGGACCTGTGTTACATGTGAAGTGCAATAGTGATTTTTAAAGGTGGACTTAGGGGCGCCTGGGCGGCTCAGATGGTTAAGCATCTGTCTTCGGCTCAGGTCATGATCTCCAGGTCCTGGGATTGAGTCCCATGTCAGGCTCCCAGCTCAGCGGGGAGTCTGTTTCTCCCTCTCCCTCTGCCTCTTCCCCTGCTTGTGCTCTGTCTCTCTCTCTCATTTATTATGAATAAATAAAATCTTAAAAATAAAAAAATAAAGGTGGACTTAGATTAATTGTAAATGCATATCACAAACTCTAGGTCATATGCTAAAATTGCTTTTTAAAGAGGTATAATTGATAGGTTAAGAAAAGAGATAAAATGGAATTACATAAAGCCTTCAATTAATACCAGAGAAGGCAGGAAAGAAAAGGGAAAAAGGAACAAAGAACAAATACAATGAATCGAAAATAGTTAGAAGTGGTAAATAAGTTTTTACATTGTGCATCTTTGGTTCAAGTAAAATGTTTCAGACTTGGGCCTGCCATGGCCGGTTGGAGACATTTTCGCTAGCTTCCAATTCAGGTGTGAGGGCAGTCGCTGCATTTGTGGGACACTGGGCAACAGTGTCCTCAGTTTGGATTCCTTTGCCTATTCCTGGGCCTCTTTCTCCTTTGCTGCCTTCTTTGTGCAATTGACTTGCATGGAACCCATGGAATGTTAGACCAGAGGAAAACCCTGGACCAGAAGAAGTTTTCTGCCAAGAGGGACCCTGAGCTGGTTGTTCTGCTCATTTCTTTGCCCTGTGGAGCTCTCAGGAAAGATGTCTCGCTCAGAATTTTTGGAAAAGCAAATGTAGGCAGCAATGACAATAAACCCTTGGGGAAATAATCATACAATTTATGTTCTGGAATTCCATGATGCCATCAAATCATGAGAATAACAAGCAAGGTCTGGCTGCCACCTCCCCGACTGGAATAGTCTAACTCCCAGGTGGATTTATCAAATGTCAGTTTTGTAATAAGGCAAATACCATAAAACTTCAAGACTTGATCTAATAAGTAGTCACTGGATATAGTCAGCTGACATAATATTAAGTTTGGGAATTCTATAGAGTAAGTAAAAGGGCTCTCACCAGTGCATGGCCTTGGAAATATCTCTATGCTTTTACTTACCAAGCATGGCCTTCCCATCATGCCTTTCCACCTCATCTTCCTCTATTAAAATTCTATTTTAATCTTTATTTTTACTGTGAAATTCACATGCTCATTCTGTCACATTAAAATATGCAAATGATTCACTCATGTTTATTTGTCACTGATTTGGGTCCCTTCTGTGTGTCCTATAGAGAATTAGCATTTAACTTGATCATAATAAATATGCTTTCTAGTACTGAAAGACAGTTGCCTAGGGTTACAGCATTCCTGAGTGACAAACAATCAGTTTTCATCGTTCAGTTTTTTCTAGGAATTCCAAGAGACAAAAAATAGGATCTGCCTTTCTTTTCCACACTCAACAAATACTGGCCAGTTTATTTGCCTTCAGAGGTCCATTAGATATTTATATTGTAAATTATCATTGTATATTACTACAGCTTTAAGTTCCTAAGAGGACCTTTAAAATATTTTCCATATTTTAATGTACTCAGAGGCTTTCATACAATTAGACTAACATTTCCTAAATTGACGTTGCATGGATGTTGATAGATTGCCACAAAAGTTTTTTGCTGAAATACTTTTGAAAGAATGTATTAAAGTCACTTTAAAAGGTTTTTTAACACACTAATATACATAATGAATTGCTAGAGAGTGGTTTGTTGTTAAATATTTGGACAGTGTTCATTAGGACACTTCCTAGAAATCCCTGCATGACGAATTTAGCAGTTAACAGTCATTTTTATTATTAATTTTGAGTAAACATTTTTCAAGAGAAACCATGAGAAGTCTGAACACACACAAAAAAACTATAGAACCTTGTTTGTGTTGCTTTGCTTTTGTGCATTGAACCAGTCACTTATCACGTAGGGACTGAGCTTGAGGACGAGATGTTTATGATACAACCAATATACTGGTTTATTAGAAGAGAGGAAGAGATTCTTAGGACAGATCAAGTACTTAAGTAGGAAGCCAGGGGTGGAGGTGAGGGTGGGGGATTCTTGATAAAGAACCTGGAAGTTGGAAATAGGTTAAGGGGTTGGTTAAAGGAAGAAAAGAAGAGATGACATCCTTGAAGCTATGCAAAAGAGAAGCTATGCAGAGAAGCTGGATCTATAGAGAGAACATCCAGGAATGAAGTGCAGCATTCCCTTGCTACAAAAGATTAAGGAGCCTTCCCAGGGGTTCTCAGTTTACGGAATTCTATTTTACCAGCCTAAGGAGGAAGAGACACATCCACGGGAACTGGAGCAGACTTCTTACTGAGAAGGATGGAGGCAGCCCGAGACAGCACACACATAGTAAATAGGGAAGAAAGCATTTCTCCTGGATTACATTTCCAAAACAAGATGGTCAGTGCTAAACCAAGTTACTGCTCTGTGTTTCTGCAGGTTCACGTGGAATGAATTACGTCGCCTCAGGAGACATGGACTGTTTATCTAGTGGTTGCATTCCTGAGAAGGAAGCTAAAGGACATGTAGCAGAAAATAATGAGCTTTGGAGTAAAAAATCTGGATTCAAATCCTAAAACTGTTGCTCACAAGTAGTGTGATTTGGGACACGTTAGCCTTCCTAAATCTTAGTTTCTTTTTTCATTTCTAAAACAAGAATGACCTCCGCTTCTCCAGAACATATTAATATGTGTAGAATAGATCTTGCACATAGAAGCAGAAGCATTTTTTAAAGTTCCGAATCTATTTAATTCAGCTTTGATTAGAGTGAAAACTAGAGGTCCACAAGTTATTTCAAGAAAGAACTTTAGAGACCAAGAGGCAATATTTAAAAAAAAAAAAAATCAAAACATGACCTTCTGGAAAAGGGAAAACTATGGAGAGAGTTAAAAGAGCAGTGGTTTCCAGGGGTGGAGAGGAAGGAAAGATGAATAAGAGGAGCACAGATGATTTTTAGGGCAGTGAGGATACTCTGTATGACACCACAATGACGGCTACATGCCATCACATGTTTGTCCAGAGCCATAGAATGTACAACACCAAGAGTGCACTGGAATGTAACCTATGGAATTCTGGCGATAAAGTGTCCAATGTAGGTTTGTCAATTGTAACAAACATACCACTTGGGCGGGGGGGGGGGGATGTTGATAGTGGGGAAGGCCACATGTGTCAGCGTAGGGGGCATATGGGAAATCTCTGTACCTTCCTCTTGATTTTGCCATGAACCTAAAACTGCTCAAAAAAAATTGTCTTAATTTAAAAAATCAAAGTGCTAGGTTAGTCATTAAACTTTAAATGGAGAAAAGATAGCAATTACTTATAAACCAATTACCTTAGAATTTGTGTTAAATCTATAACTTGTCATCATAACGTTGGGTTTCCATTTAAATCTATTTGCAAAAATATTTTTGTTTTAATAATTTAAGGACTATTGTGTTGTGACTATGAGTGCTTGTTATAAGAGACTACAGTTGTTAAACTGTACAGGTGGAAAATATTCTCTTAAAATGATAACCATCTCTTAAGAGGTTGATTTCACCCACCAACCTAGTGAAAATTAATCCATTAACTATTCTTTGAGGGCTTTATGGTATGAACTACCAATATAAAAAGACTGTACAGACTCAAAATTATGAACAGATCTAAAGGGTTTTCCTTTCTTGAAAAATGTATCTTACATATAATAAAAAAGTGGCTAAAATGCATTAACTTTAAAATACAATGCAGAAACTGAATTTTCCTTGACACATACAAATATTTTTCTTAATCAGCTAGGTCTGCAACTGTTCCCTATTCCTTGAAAGCTCATATTCCACATAGCCCACAGTCTGGCCAAACCTCAAGAATTCTAAATTAAATATTTTAAGTTAGAGATTGAGGACAACCCTACCTTTCCTCACTATGACCTTGCTTCCAAGGAGTTCTAACCTACCTGGCTGGCATGCTTGCTGGCTTAAGAGTCATTCTCACTTAGTTGGGAGATGAAGGACAGGGGAGATATGCAAATTCCAGGCAGTCATAGCCATCCTACCCTTTCATAAAGTTTTCATTATCTCTGGGTTGACTGCCAAGTCTGTTTTGATAGCAGTCTTCTATATTGGCGGGGGGGGGGCAGTATATGTGTATACAGCAAGAGAGAGAAAGAGAATATTAAAGCAAATTGGCCAAAATGTTTGCAATTAGTAAATCTAAGGAATATAGGTGTTCTTGATACTATTCTTACAATTTTTTAACATTTAAAACTATTTCAAATCAGAAGTTAAAAATAAAAAAGAAGCATGCCCGGAGTTCTACGGAAGAATCTCTTCACACGTCTCATGCTGGTTGGGAAGTTGGTGTGCACATAGAAAACCTCTAGGAGATGGTGCTGCCTGACTTCCTTTTGTCAGCTCTGACTCAGTTGACACACTGTGTTATATGTAGATGGAGAATTAGTAACCTAGAGGGAAAGATGATTGGCCTAAGGAGGCATACTACATCTCTGGTTTTCAAAAAGGTTGGGTACATAATCTAGGCTTCCTGACCCTGACTCTCCGAAGGTGTAATAACTGACTAGAAAGGTCTGAGAAAGCCAAATGGCCTTTGCCATTCAAATTCAAACCCTAGTGAAATTGTCTTACAGGATAGAGAAAAGTGTGTGTGTGTGTGTGTGTGTGTGTGTGTGTGTGTGTGTGTGTGTGTTGGGGCAGAGGGCAGGGAAGGGGATGGTCTGGAACGTCTTTCCACAACAAGCCCAGCCTTGTTCTCTTAGGTTGTAGTCCCAGTGCTCACGTTTCTTCCTGACCTCCCTCATCCCTGCCATACTCTTCTTTTAGAAATGCTTCCTGGCTCTAGAGGATTCCACACCAACGTGGCTCAGGTCCTTATACTCTGAATGCCATGAAATGTCACTTAGGAGCCAGAGTAAGCCAGGGCCCGGACAAGGACACATGTTGCAGCAGCCCTGATGCTGGAGTGTGGGTGCAATGCAGGGAGTGAGACAGCAGCATGGCAGCAGTGGCCTGATGGGCTGTGTGGATGTTCTGCGTGTGCACACCCTTCTCAGCACCTTGCCAGGGGAGCTCTGGGCAGGACTGCCTCCTTTCTTGGGATGAGTTCCTTGATTGGCAACCAAACTTGGCCTCAAATTTGACCAATGCTTTTAAATATAGTGTATTTGTAGAAAATCTGGGGTATGATAAGACCAATATATCAGGAAGTGATGGCCGTAGAAAAGATAGTTTATTACCCACAGTTCCCAAGAGGAGGGGCCAAGCCATGCCACGGGGTGAGGACACTTGGGGAAGCACCAGGGCCATTTAAGAGGCAGAGGGAAAGGGAGGAACTGTTGTTGGCAAGAACCTTTATTGTGGTTTCTGTAGGGATAGATTTAAAATTTGCATCAAAAGCATTATCACATTCTCCATCTAACTGGACAGTTTGTGTTATATTCCCATTATATCTTGGCTTCTTGGGGCAGCATAATATTAAAAGATAATGTAAAAGATTCTAATGAAAATAGAGTTAGCAACAAACCCAGAGGCAATGGAAACTTTGATGTAAAGGTAAGATGGCTTTGACTGTTCAGAATTGGCATAAAAGCTGACTATGAAGAGAACTCGGAGCTTTCTGTGAAGTTCAAAGCAGGTAGAGTTCAGACTTAAGATGGTAGACTTGATACGTTTGTGGTCCCCAGAGAGTAAAGCTAGATGTGAATGAGAGTTTGAACTAAATGAACTCTATACCCTGTCTAGCTCTAGGGACCATAAGATAATAAATGGAGCAGTTCAAGGAGAGAAGACAATAGGCTAGCAGGATCCCCGGTCCAAGTCTTGGTTTCCATCTCCTGAGTCCCAGGCCACAAAGAGCTAGGCACCACTTCTGGTCACAGTAGAGCCAGAATACTTGCTGTCTTCTCCAAAGAGATAAGTTGCTCCTGACGTCAACCCCAGCATGTCTTAAATCGGGTGCTCAAAGGCATCCAGGACAAGGCTAGGTGGAAAACTGTATGTGAAATGAGCTGCACCGGAAGGCACAGAGGCAATAGAGGAATGCTGTAATAGAACAGAGCATCCCCAAACGATGAGGGAGATGGTTATGTTGGTGTCCCTAACATGGGACATATACTGTGGCTTACTGTCATTTGTGTTACTGCTGCTCTTTCTGCAGCATTTTATAATGAAGAGAAGGCTGAATGGAGTGGTGAGTACCAGCCTAAGCATTTGCAGGCATGACTCTTACTTCTGAGTTTGTGAATCCTTGGCTTAGATCCTTGCCATTTTGCCTTCCTAGGCTGCCTCCTAATGCTTCCCAGTTCCTCATATTTCCCTAATAATGTCTGACTCATAACTGGCTCTCTGGAGAGTTTGAAATGCATTTTATATTGAGTGCCTGCATTGGTCACCTCTGTGAAATCAGTTGGGGGCTTTGCACTATTGGATCATTTGTTTTTATGTTGGGTCACTTTAGAGGGCACTGACTATCCTGAGATTTAAATTTTCCTTTTCTGCTGTGATGTCTGGTTTCAACCTTCTTATGGTACCTCAGGGTATATCTCCCTTACATGCGTTTTGACCACCCAACTGCCAGCTTGAACCGGGGCTTAGATATCCTGGGTGGCAAGATTTAATGAGTAGCTTTTATTAATTCCTAGGTAATAAAATTTAAAAATAAGTCTTCAGATGCATTTAAAAATGTGTCATGTATTATTTTAGGCATGTGAGCTATGAAATAATGGCAATAATGATGTGTTTAAGCCCATTAAATCATGTAGCTGGCTGAAAGTGTTCCATAAAATAGAGTAGGAGTAATAACTGTGGGTCAAATTGAATTCTGAAAGATGACCACACAGGGACCAGGCAGGCTCAGGAACATGAATATACTTGGAGGCAGAAATCATTTTAATGGAATTTCCTGAGTTTCACAGAGAACACATGCAGTTCATAAGACAAAGATAGCACAAAGGTATAGCTATTCAATGATTGATTCAGACATCAAATAGGACGGCCTGCTGGGATAGTCCTCCCGCAAGTGCATCAGTGTTCAACAAGTCGTGTGTGTAAAGGAATCTGGGAGGCACTGGGGAATTCACAGTTGATTTGTGCTAAGGTGCTTTGTTATGCATCTCATTGAGTTCTCTCATGAACCCTAGTGAGGCAGGCAGAGCAAATAGTTGTCTCCCCGTCTCACAGATGAAGCACTTGAACCTGTTTTTAATGCACGTATGAAGCAACTGGAGCTTCTGTTCAAATGCAGAGTCTGCTACAGTAAGCCTAGAGTGGAGCCTGAAGTGTTGTATTTCTAACAGATTTCCTGATGATACTGATGCTGCTATGTGTGGTGAGATCTTATAGGACATGAACAATTCCATCTGGTCTGGCCAGGAAAAAGCAGTTCAAGGCATAAATAAATGGGCATCACATGTTTGATGAGTTATTTTCCGGATGCTTTTGGCTAATAGTTGAAAAAATATTTAGTGCAGATCGCCATAATAGAACTTACCATGATGAATTTGTGTTTTACTGCACACTGATCTACTTCCTCAAGCAACCTGTAGGTTCCTTGAGGAGAAGTAATGGTGGTAGTGGTGGTAAGGGGGTGAGGTGTGAATAAGTAATGACGAAGATGATGATCCTGAAAGTAATAGCTGAAATTTATTGAGCACTTACTTTGTGTCCAGCATTGCACTAAGTCCTTCACATTACTGTCCTTAATCTTTACCACCATCTTCCCCATGGGATAAGTACAGTCCTATCCCTAACCTACAAAAGAGGTGTTTAAGGGCTAGAGAAGATAAGTAGCTTAGAGCTGGTTTTCAAACCCAGATCTCTCTTGTTCAGGACAGGGCCCTTATCTTCCTGGTCTTTGTCTTTTGACAGCTGGCATAGAGCTGGTGAGGGGTGGCTTTTGTTTTTGTGAAATGGATATTTTGGACCAAGAAGAGGTTGGGCTTCCTCGTAAGTGCCACAGTAACAGAATGGGCTGTCCCAGTGGAGTGACTGTCCTTTAATCTTTAAAAAATAAATAAAAATAAAGTGGTGATACAGAGAATAAAAAGCAGATTGGTAAGCAAGATAATTTCTTTTTTTTTTTTAAGATTTTATTTATTTATTCGACAGAGATAGAGACAGCCAGCGAGAGAGGGAACACAAGCAGGGGGAGTGGGAGAGGAAGAAGCAGGCTCATAGCAGAGGAGCCTGATGTGGGGCTCGATCCCATAACGCCGGGACCACGCCCTGAGCCGAAGGCAGACGCTCAACCGCTATGCCACCCAGGCGCCCCAGCAAGATAATTTCTAATAAGAACCACCACACAGGTGGAAAAAAAGTAAAATGGTGAGATCGGACAGGGGAGTGAGAGCTGTGGAACGAGGATCTACCTTGGGCTATAACAGGGGCCCTTGATAAACAGCTCTTTACTTTTCTACCTTCCAACAGGAGGAAAAATTCCCTAAAAAAAAAAAAAACCCAAAAAACAAAAACAAGAAACTGAAACAAAACAAAGAGATCCATGTCTCTTCCCAGTTGGAGCCATCCTTTGGTGTTGGGTGACCTGTACTCACTGGGAAGGAGCAGACATATGTCTGTCTTCTGAGACTCCCATCTTCAGAAGTCTTGCCTGGGACACGTAGGCACTCAGCACATGCTTCTGTAGGAAAAAGAAAGCCCCACATGTGGTACCAAGGTGTTCCAGGTCTCCCTCCCCTTTGGTTTTCACAGTCTGCCCAAGCAGTGAGCAAATGTCATAAGAAGCCAACATGGGTTCCCAGGTGTTTTTGCTGTTTCCTCCTTCTGTCTTGTCTTGGCAGGCAGTTTGCATTAGTGAAAAGAAAGAAAGAAAGAACACTCTACCAGGAAATCTGAGCTCTCCAGTTAGAGATTTGTCACTAATCAGTCAGGTGACCTTGGGGAGTCTTAGAATTTTAGAGCACAAAAAGATCTTAGGGAAATTCTTCATTTTACAGACAAGGAAATGAGATTCCAGGAGGTCAACCTTAATTCAAGGTCATTTGGTGTATGCGGACAGGTCTAGAACTTCAGGTCTCATGATTTCCAGTGCAGTGCTCTTTCTGTAGAAAAATGTTCTCGCTCCATCTCTGGGCCTCAGGTACCTCACATAAAATGAAGGGATTGACATGGCTCAGGGACCTAATCAGTGCACAGATGTGCTTTGTCCGGCTAGCATGGGGCTGTCAAGTCCTTCAATGTGAGTCCATGGGGTGGGTCATCAAGTCTCTGGTTTGACACAGACCCTGTCACTCCCATTCACCATTCTCTGTCATCTACTCGGCTCCTGTTTGCATGAGTTTAGAACCCTGGGCTAGAGGGTCTCTTAGATCCCTTCCAATCTTGAACACGTCTGATCCTGAGTCTTCTCCCTTCATGCTTTTAGACAGCAGACAAAATTTCTAATGGGAACAGAGAATCTTTTGGACCGACTTTGTCCCTTTCTGGCAGGAATACCACCCATCAGATCAGAGAGGAGTGAGAAATTACAAAAGTTTAGTCATCTCAACCCAAAGAGGCCAAAATCTGACTAAAGGCAGCCTCAGCTTATTATAAATTTAACTCATAGAAAACCACCCGGCAAGATCAAGAGGTGAACCCCTTTGGGCTTAGGAATAAAGGGCCCCTTGTAGCTAAAACTCCACCCTTTCAGGGAGACCCCTGCATCACACATGCAGAAAGTATGTGAGGCTGGAACACCATGTTTTCTGGGATGGCGGCGTCCCAGTGGATCCAGTCTGTAGCTTAGGGCTGGGAGGAGCAATGTTGGCTACAGATATTGGCCTCAAATGAAACAATGACTATGCATGCTTCAGGGAATTTTACTAAGTATGAGATCACCCTGGCTGTGCTGGGCTTTCTTCACACAGCCTGTTATCTATAATTGGGGAGTTAGAAAAGGCAAGGACTTTAAATATCCCAGGGAGCCTATCCCCTGCCCTGCAGAGTGAAGCTCCTTCTCTCACTGTGCTATCCCCCTGCCCACAGAACACTGGCCTCAGATTCAGGGAGGCCTTTACCTCAAGTCATTCTGCAGCAGAAATGCACCTTGCTGCATGGTTTCCTCTGTCAAAGGATGTGTATGGCTCAAGTGACAAAACATCAATTTTATTATACCTCATCTTCCTGATCTCTTCATTCCCCTATTTGCCCACTTATTCAACAAATATTTATTGAATATTTGCATACCATGTACCAGACATTATTCTAGTGCGTAGGGTATGTGAATGAACAAATCAAGAAGTTCTTGTGCTTACGGTGCTTACATTCTATCTGTGCAATAGGTGATTTTTCCGGACGGATCCTAAAAAGATCTAAGGTTTTATGAGCACCTTCTTAGTTACCTGACAATCACTTCAATGGCATTTTAAGGGATGCTGAGGGTCTGAGACACGTTTTCTTCACTCACTTTTCTCCTCACGTCCACAATGGCTGTGCAGAGCAAAAATATGATTTCTCAGATTCTATGGCTCTTTTTTTCCCTCCAATCCTATAACCAATAGAGAGCCTCAAGGCTTAATTATCATAGCCTGAGCTCCCACTTTAGAATTCTGAATGCTGAAAATGAGCATTTTCAACCCATGCTTAAATCTAGTTTAAAGGCACTTCTTGGATCCCCATGTGAAAACTCAAGATGTCTATAAATGAAATGATCTTTCCACAACTAGCTATCCATCCTGGTTTTGATATCTCTGTCATCAATACCAGTTTTTTTTTCTTTTCCTCTCATGTTCTCAGTGTAAAACCTTGTCTTCACTCACTTCTGATATCTCTGACACTCAGCTTATCTACTGACTTCTTTCGTCTTATTCCCCATGTCTGTTCATGTCTCTTCACTGTCACTCCCCCCCCCCCCCCCCGCTCATTCTTGGGTGGGTACATCAGCCCCTGCCCCAATCTCTCCTGCAGGTGCACTCCAGACAAATGTACCTCAAACACAGCTTTCAGCTCCCCACTCCTGCTCCTATCAGACATCTAAATCCCTTGCCAGATTTCTGAGGCCCTTCATGACTCCCCTCTACTGATCCAACAGCTTTTTCCATTTTCCTCTACATGTACTCTGCTTTTAGTCAGGTGAGTCTCTTAACGTTCCTCAAATGCACAAACTCATTCTGTTTATGTTCATGCTTTTTATTCTCAGCCAGGACAGCCTTCTCTTCTTTCCTCCCTTAGCCTAAATGGATCACACACCTGTTATTTGGAATAACTCAAGTGTTACTTCCTCCATGGAACCTTCGCTGGCCAACGAAGAACCTTCTTCCTGTGGGCTTCCACAGGTCTATAGTTTGCCCATGGCATTTAGCAGTCATTTACATTAGTTGTTAAATGGTTTGTCCATTGTTTCTTATACTAAGCTCATCTCTCCAATGAACCAAAGCTTCTTCGTGAGGAACTATAGACTGTGCTGTAACATATAGTCTATTGTACTATACTAGACCACACCACACTATACTATAAAATTTTGTGCCCAAGCTTTTAAGCCTAAGCTTTTTGGTTGACTGTATTTTGGGAGACTCTACCCACATTTCCCCCGTGAAATAGGATGCTATTGCACTTCATGGTCCCTTACACCATTTTGTGTCAAAGATAAATAAAAGTTGGTTTTTATTAAGAAAAAATAACTAGCCATGTTTAGCCTATCTTTGAAAATCCTTATTTATGTACACAGTTATATGTTTTCAGGCACAGGGTTTATTCTGATTTCTTGGCCATTACTTTTATATTAAATTAAATCCCTCACTTTTTTTTTAATCCCCTACTTACCTGATCTCAAAGGAGACAAAAAATGTTAAGGGATATTAGAGAGGTTCGCGCACCTTCAAGGTAGGTGTTTTTTCTTTCAAAGAGCTAAGGTTTTATAACCATTTACATAGAAGAGAAGTCACTTTATGCCTGTCAACATGAAAAATAATTTGCTTCAAAGAAATGGGAATATGGTTGTTTATCCTCTGGCAATGTATGCAACTTTGAACTCAGTGAGCTAAAAATCTGTTCTTTTCAGAATATAAATCGACTGTCAAGAATCTGTGTACCAAATGATTATGCATTGCATATTTCTCTTAATTCATGCACACCATGCATTGTGTAACATTACCTCATATGCCGTAATCATGTGTCACATGCAAGATACATAAAATACATCATGAATGTCCCACTAGATATCAAAGCCATCCAAGTCTAATTAACTTATTTTACAGACTCTTTCTAGTTCTTGTCCCAGAACATACCAACATCAGAAATCAGAAGTCAGTCTAAATGTTTTAATACCTTACTGTAGTAAATCATTATATCTTCATTTGTTATTCTTTGGCTATCTGTACATTTAGTCTGGATTTCTTTCAAGTGTACTTCTTGTTTTTTAATGTCATTTTAATGCGATTTAAAAAATGTTATAAACAGGGACCCCTTTTCATATTGAGTAAGTTCATGAACTGTGAATTATGCCATGTGGCTCATTTACCATTTTAATCATCTGTAGGTTTTTCAAGAGTCAGAAGTTTCTATCTTGTTTTACAACAGAGCAAAAATTATAGTCCTTTTAATTCAAGAGAATCCATAGGCCATAGGAAAATCTGCAGAAGAGAATAGAGTTGATTTTCTTCACAAGCCCCATGGACATATTGAAGTTCCTAGGCGTTTGGGATCTGCACTACCTCACAGAAAGGTAATACCCAGAATGTGGAGGGCACAGAAGGAAAGTACGTGGTGCAGCCTGGCCTCTGTTGCCTTTTCGGTGCAGGGTATTGTATCCACAGAGCTCAGACAAAAGAGAATATGAATTCGTGAATGTGCACTCTTCATCAAGGGCACAAGCCTTATGACCATGTGTCAAGAACAGTTATGTACCCCTCACCTGCCTTGGAAGAAAGAGGAATTTTTCCTCTCAAGAAAACTTGCCACATTCAAACAAAAAGAGGTAAGAGTAAGAAGTAATCCTTACTCCTTAGAGGCCCTCATCCATTAATATTTTTAAAAGCAAGACCTTGTGCTTATTGAAACAGAACCCTCAGTAATGGGTTAAAACTTGTGGGTTCCAGCAATCCAAAGTTCTCAAGTTCGCTTGGATACCTGTTGCCATCAAGGAATCAGTGGCTGTGTCTCAGGGCTCCCCAGTCATCTTCCCTGGGGCAGCTGGCCGTTTCCATATTCATCCTGGTCAGGCCTGCTGGTAAGATCCCCAATCTCAGGGTGGAGGAAGCCCTGAGCCTTCCCAGAAGACCACAAAGGAAAGGAAAATGCTAAGAAATCTTGCCAACTTGGATTGTAATTTCAGCACTTTTATGACAAATTCTTGTAATGTTTACTCATTTTCCCATTTTTTTTTCCCAGAAAAGGGTATATCTCTGCCTCCCAGGGTTTGCAAGTAACGATGACACATTTTTGTAGCAGCTGTCATTGAACAATGCTTACTTTTCTCCTAGTTTTCATCATGAAGTTAGAATTCATTGAAGTGGGACATATGAAATATTGTTTTTCTGTGGTTTTAAGACCATATTGAAGCAGCGGCAATAAAGGAAATGGGTGGGGAATTGCTATTAACTCTATTGGACTTGAGTGTTCCCAAATTGAACACATTATCTTTCTAGAAAATTACTCTGAGCTCCCTAAATACTAAATTCCTTCTTTTTGCTCTCTCCAACTTTATCTCCTCTCTTTTGAACTCATCTGAAATGTGAATTATTTTTCCTGCTAAATGGCATAGAATAACTATGCTTTGCAAATAATAAGTAGTCAATAAATGTTCCAGAATGAAAGAAAATCAATTGTGGTTTTAACGGTCATGCCTAGGAGTGATGAATTCCAACAAATCATTCTTTTCCTACCCTTTAAAATAATGTTTACTTCTTTCTAATGCATATATGGTATAAATGAGAAAATAAAAGATCACTCAAAATTCCCTCATTACAATGATAATATTTTTTTGAAGATTTATTTATATTAGGGATGGGCGTGGAGGGGCAAATGGAGCGAATCCCAAGCAGACTCCCCACAGAGTGCAGAGCCCAGTGTGGGGCTCGATCCCAAGACCCCAAGACCACAGCCTGAGCCAAACTGAGAGTTGGGTGCCCAACCGACTGAGCCACCCAGGCGCCCCTACAATGATAATAATTTGATGTGTATTTTCTTTTGGCATATATATATTTACGTATATATGTGTATATATAGAATTTATATATTTAACTTTCTATTATATAGTCAGTATTTTCCAAATTATTAAGGACATGATTTTTAATAGAAATATCATATAATAAATTCATATGATTCTGTCACCATGTGTTTAACTATTACCCTTTTGTTAGTCAACAAGATTGTTTTTAATATTTCAATATTGAGATGAGGATCCTGTGAATATTCTGATACAAAAAATCTGTTTTTTAGTTCTGAATGTTTCCTTAGGGTTGATTTTTGGAACTGAAATCACTAGGTAAAGGTAGATTGGCATGTTAAGACATTTTTATCATGGACAATTTAGAGCATAAGGAAAAGGGATAGAATGGCAAAGTGAACCCCATGCACCCATCACTCAGCTTCACAATGATCAGTTTATGGTCAGTCTTCCTTCTCCACCACTGCCACCCACACTCCCCTTCCCCTCGGGGGGTATTCTGAAGCAGATACCAGGCATCTGGCCATTTGGTCCCAGAACTCACCTTTGACTTTTTCTCCTGGTCCCCCACAGCCAACTATCAGCAGCAAGTCACACTGCTTTTATCTCCCCAATATACTTTGTGCCTACTCCTCTCCATCTCTGTTGGCATCACTCCAGTTCAGGCCACCACTCTGTCTCACCTGGACAACCCCAATAATCTCCTGATTGGTTTCCCTGCTTCTACTCTTGCCCACTTATTCTAAAGGAAAGATCTAATACTTCTAATAATTATTTTAAGACTAATTAACAACTCATAATAAATTTGTCTAATTCTTTAAGTTTTTATGTTGAACATGTTCTTTTTTCAAAGGATTGCAAAAAGTGTTCAACCTGTTTCAAAGAGATCATTCTTGGTGTAACACCAACACGTAATCTCTTCATAGAGGAGGTGGGGGAAGGAGGGAGGGAGAGATGTAGGTATAGATACAGATATATTCAGGAATATATAGATGTAATTAAAATTATATATATATGTAAATTATGGAAACAGATATATAGTTAAAATCAGTCACTAAGTGACATCTAAAATTGGTATATCTGGACATCTTCTAAAAAATCATATATATATATTTTGATTTCAGTGGTTGAGGGATAGTTCTGCCTGGAGAGAAGAAGTTAAAGTAAATGAATTTTAATTAAAGTTTCTTCTAGCTAATAAGTTCTTTGAGTCTATGAGTTTGTTTTTTTTTAGTAGACTCCACACCCAGCATGGAGTCCAGTGCACGGCCTGAACTCATGACCCTGAGATTAAGACTTGAGCCTGAGATGAAGAGTCAGACACTTAACTGACTGAGCCACCCAGGAGCCCCTATGGCATTTCTCAATGTAATATAAATACCCAGGTGAAAATTGAACAGGAAGAAGTGTATTGCTTTTGAAGACATGACAAAGATGAGCTATCAGGTTAAAGTCCAAGAAGAATTTAATAGAGTAAATAATAGTGATGCTTACCTACTTATTAAATACAATATGTCCACTTATATCTTGTCTGTCCTTCAGTTACTGAAGCCACTGTTGTCATGGAAAGTATTGGGGAACTGGGATATGGTAATTTATAACAGTCTGGAAATTTGATTATGCTGAGTCCTCAAGCTAGAAGATCCAGTCCCTCCCTCCCTCCCTCCGTTACTTCCTTGATCTCTTTCTCTCTCTCTCCCTCTCTCTTTCTGTGTTTCTGAGATAGAAAGCAGGAGTGAGGATGGGCAGAGGGAGAGAGAATCTTAAGCAGGCTCTACGTCTGGCACAGAGCCTGCTTCTTACAGGGCACTTCTGATCTCTCGGTCTCACCAGTCTGGGGCAACCCACTCCATGCAGACTCCTCCAGCTTCATGCAGATGTCGTGGCACAGCCTCTCCCTCAAGGCGGTCCCAGGGCTGCTTCATGCACCTCTCACCTCCTGCATACACTTTCTTCCCAGGAAAGCCCGTCCTAAGCCTGTACTTGGAGGAATGAGAGTTATTGCCTTGTGGGGCAAAACTTAATGGATCTATGCTCCTTCCTTTCCTTTCCTTTCCTAGGTCCGGCAGCCTCTACACGCCCCCTGGGGTCCTGCCTCATAGTATTCACACCCTCAGGTAATCCTCTCTCCTTGATTGTGGGCTGGACATAGTGACTATTCTAGAAACAGAATATGGCAATGGTGATAGAATGTCACTTCTGAGACTAGATTATAAAGAGACTGACTTCCATCTTGTTTGCCCTCTGTTGCTCTCTTTCTCCCTCTGGGTGTTTGGTTCTGGAGAAAGCAACCTGCCGTGTTGTGAGCCCTGTGGAGAGGCTCATATGGCAAGAACAGATGTCATCGACCAATAGCCAGTGAGGACATGAAGGCTGCAAACACCCGCCTGAGTGAAGATGGAGCAGATCCTCCCCCAATCCACCCCCAAGGGACCTTCATTGCACCTTGTCCCACCACTGCCCCAGCAGATATCTTGTTGCAGCCCTGCAGGGGACTCTGCCTGAGAGGCACTGGGCTCAGCTGCTCCTGGATTCCTGATCCACAGAAACTGTGCGATAATGAACGTGTTCTTTTAAATGGTGAATTTTTGGAGTGTAATGGAGCATCTGTAACAGAGCAATAGATAACAAATGCATCCTACACCCTACATCACCGCTCTTTCACTTCTGCTCCCTGGGCTCACATTCCCCACTGAAGTGCTCACAAATAGGATTTTGTCTCACGTGGCTTTCTGGGGAAACTTGGCTAGGACATATCTTCTTCATGTTCTCTGGTATTTACTTACTCGTTCTCTCTGTGATGTAGCAAGCCTCCTCTTATTTATTTATTTAGCCTAGAATAAGGTAGAGCCTTTTGATTTGCTCACTCCCCTCTTTTTTCAGCTCAGGATAATTTTCCTCAGTGGTATTTTTGGCTGTTATTTCTGTACCAGGTTTTCTCATTTCTCTCTTGGGAGCAGTAACAAGTTTTTGGCATCCATCTCCCTTTCCTGTCCTCCGTGCTTGTTATCTTCTCTCTCATCTCTCTCTCTCTGAAAATTTTCTCCCTTTGCATTCTGAAGTATGTTCTCATGTTGGTTTTTCACATTTCTGAATCAGTTTTCAATTAAGGTATTTCCATTACCAACTCCAAACAATAGTGACTTCTCAAATTGATGAAGACACCTTTTATGAAAAACGCTTAGATATTTTTAATTAAGTTTTACATTGCCCTTTGGTTGATAAATCTATTTTTGAGTTATAGAAGGTTCTGGTAATAGTCTAGAACCCTGAGGGACTCAGGAAACGGACAAATCAGTGCAGGACCAGGGGTGTGGTTATGACTTGCGGACAAGGTAAAGAGAGTGAAGTGGGGAGTGTCTTACCTTGCTTTAGTAACAAGCCCAACTGTATTATAATCAGCCTACATGTTTCCCATGAGAAGTGCCTGCCTGACAATACCATGTGCTCATGTGTTCCCCCGAGGCTGTACATTGCCTTTCTCTGATTTCTTATCTCCTTCAAAGCTACACTTAATATTCATTTGAATTAGGTTTCATCTATATCAGAATATTTAGGGTGGGACCACACTACCATGATTTATTCCAGGAATGGCCTTGGCAGTAAGCAAGCAGTGTCTTTATTTCACAGCTGGGAAAAACTGGTTCACAGAGAAGTTAAATAATTTATCCAAGATCAGAAATCTGGGGAAAGAGCAGAGAACTTTATAACATTCTCCAGTTTTCAGAAATTCATTTTAACAATTGCACTGCTTTGAAATCAGATAGTTACGAATTTTTTTTTAAATTTAAATTCTGTCTTATTTTGGTGAAATTCTCAAAATTGGTCTTCAGTACATACAGTCTTCTATTTCTGTGATCTTTTTCTCCTTCCCTCTTCTTTCCATTTCTGCTTATCTGTAATATTTCAGCCAAGGATCCCTTATCAAAACCTGGTCTTAGCAAAGGAGCTGAATCTATACCCTTATACAAGAAAGGTATTTATTAATGTTTAAGATATTACTTCTCCCTATGAATTACAAATAAATGAATCATGTGGAATTTGGGGGACACAAAAAGTTAGAATGGAGGGTTGGAGAAACTGAAGTGAAGAGTAGGGAAACAAGTGTGGAAAAATTTCTTTTCTTGGCCCTTACAACTCAACATCTAGGTTCTACTTACTTCTGTTGTTGGAATGTGCCTTGCAGTGACTAGCAGAATGTGCCAGGCAGAGTACATCAGGAATAGTTATCTTGCTTGCATATTAAAAAAAAAAGATTTTAAAAATTTTATTGTAATTTATTTATTTTTAGTAGGCTCCATTCTCAACGTGGAGCTCAATGCAGGGCTTGAACTCACGACCTTGAGATCAAGACTTGAGCTGATATCAAGAGTTGGACGCTTAACCGACTGAGCCACCCAGGTACCCATAAGACTTTATTTTTGGCAGCAGTTTTTTTTTTTAAGATTTTATTTTTATTTATTTGAAGAGATAGAGACAGCCAGCAAGAGAGGGAACAGAAGCAGGGGAGTGGGAGAGGAAGAAGCACGCTCCCAGCAGAGGAGCCTGATGTGGGGCTCGATCCCAGACTGCCGGGATCACGCCCTGAGCCGAAGGCAGACGCTTAACGACTGCACCACCCAGGCGCCCCTGGCAGCAGTTTTAGATTCATAGAAAATTGAATGAGAAGCCCAGTTTCCATGTACCTCCTAACCCCCCAACTCCCCACAGCCTCTCTTACTACCAATATCCTATACCAAATTGAGATATTTGTTACAATTGATGAGCCTACATTGACATAATGATAATCCGCATAATAATTCTCCAAAGTCCATAGGTTATGTGAGGGTTCACTCTTCGTGTCATACATTCTCTGGGACTGGACAAATGTACAATGACGTGTATCCATCATTATAGTATCACAAAGAATAGTTTCACTGCCCTAAAATTCCTCTATGCTCCACCTATTCATCTCTCTTTCCTCTCTAAACCCTGGAAACCAGTGATCTTTTTACTGTCTCCATAGTTTTGCCTTTTCCAGAATGCCATATAGTTCGAATCCTATAGAATATAGCCTTTTCAGATTGACTTCTTTAACTCAGTAATAACATTGAAGATTTCTCCATGTCTTTCAATGGCTTGTAGCTTATTTCAATTTAGTGATAAATAATAATCCATTGTCTGGATGTACCATGGTTTATCCATTCACCCACCAAAGGACATTTGGTTGCTTCCAAGTTTTGGCCATTATGAATAAAGTTGCTGTAAACATTCATGTGCAGGTTTTTGTGTGGAGTAATGTTCCAAGTGGAGCATGATTGCTGCACTGTATGGTAAGAGTATGTTTAATTTCGTAAGGAACTGCCAAAACATCTTCCAAAGTGGCTGTACCATTTTACATTCCTGCCAGCAATGAATGCAAGTTCCTGTTGCTCCACATCCGTATCAGCATTTGGTGTTGTCAGTGTTTTGGCCAGTCTGAGAGGTGGGTAGCTGTATCCTGTTGTTTTGACTTGCAATTCCCTAATGACAAATGATGTTTAGCATCTTTTCATATGCTTATTTGCCATCCGTATATCTACTTTGGTGAGATGTCTGTTCAGGACTTACACCTATTTTTTAATTTGTTTGTATGTTTTCTTGCTGTGAAACTTTAGGAGTCTTTTGTATATTTTGGATAACAGTCTTCTATCAGATAGGACATATTTTCTCCTAGTTTGTGGCTTGTCTTCTCATTTTCTTGAGTCTTACCTTCTATACAGGTATCTTCCACTTTTTGAAAGTTTACATTACCCCACTTCACCTTTAGAAAAGACCAACATTAGTACCCACTTTCACTAACTGAAAGAAATCTTAGGATTTTTGCTCTTTTTTTTTTTTTTAAGATTTATTCATTTATTTTAGTGCATGAGTGTTGGGTGGAGGGGCAGAAGGAGAGGATCTTCAAGCAGACCCTCCCCACCCCCGGCTGAGCATGGAGCCCATCTTGGGGCTTGATCCCATGACCCATGAAATCATGACCTGAGCTGAAACCAAGAGTTGGTCACTCAACAGACTGAGCTACCCAGGCACCCCTTAGGATTTTCGCTTTTATGGAAAAAGGCGAAAAACAAAAACAGTGTTCAGCGTTTGCTTTGTAGTAAGCCATTATAGAGGCAGCACACCCCCAGCAGCAACAGTGGTACTGCCAAACTCCTTTCCTGGGAACTACACCCAGCATCTCAGCATCAAGCTGCCGTAGCTTTGAAATGTGTCTGTGAGTATCTGTGCTTTATCTCAATTTATTTTGTGCATCTGCTAGCAAGATGTGTCCTGAAATATCAGAAAAGCCTAAGAAGTTATTTTTTGGGTCTGGGAATGCTCAATTTTTTTTCTGTATAAGTTAATGGTGATTGCTTCTTTGTTGTACACCATTTCAGCTTTGGAGAAGTTTCATAGGAATACTCTACTTTCAGAGAAGGAGGGCAGCCTGTATATGAAAAAAATAGTTTCTTTTTCATGTTCATTTACTTATTGGTTTCTGAGAAGCAGCCAAAAGAGCTGAAGTGATGAGAAAAGAACATTATGTTCTGGTATCCATGGAGTAGGCAGGTCTAAAAAGGACAGTTAATTTCTGTTTCAGCTGCTGGATTGTATATATCTCATCACTAGAAGCTCTACAGAGATTAAGGAGTGGAGTATGTGCCATCTGGAACTGAGGCTTACCTAGATATTTCTTCTATATTCTTTGGAGCTTTCGGGCCTTGTTGGTCTTGGAAGTTACAGATCCCAAATCTGTGTCGATGTATCATATTGGCTGCAGGATTAGCCCTGTCTCACAGGGTTGCTTATCAATAAAACTAATTAGGTCCTCCAGTGTATAGTGATCTCATTGCGGTTCTAATTTGCATTTCTTTGATAACTAATGATATTGAACATATTTGCATGTGCTATTTATATAATCCTTTGTGAAATTTAAATATCGTGTTCATTTTTAAAAAATGGGTTGTTTTCTTATTGAGTTGTAGAAGTTCATTATATATTTTGATATAAGTCCAATGTCAGGTATCTGTTACGATTTCTCCCTTTGCCTTTTCTTAATAGTGTCTTTGATGTTTTTAGTTTTGATGAAGTCAACTCATCATTTTTTTTCCTTTGCTTTTGTTTTCCCTGTCTAAAAAGATCTTTGCCTAGCCAAAGATCACAGATATATTTCTCTATATTTTTAATCTAAAATTTTTAAATTTTTATCTTTTACATAGGTCCCTTTTAAGATTTTTATGTAGTGTTAGATAAAGTTCAAAGCTTACTTTTATCATATGGCTATCAGTTTTACAGCATCATTTATTGAGAAGACTGTCCTTTCTTCATTGATTTACCTTGGCACTTAGATAAAAAATCAATGGCTTGTATACAAGTGGGTCTGCTTCTGGACTCTCTAATTTATTTCATTGATCCATGAACTATCCTGTCACCAGGACCACAGTGTCTTGATTACTTAGTTATAGTGTAAGTCCTTTAACTTTGTGATTTGTTTCAAATGAACTGGTTCACCTAAATGTGTAGCTCCATTCCTCCCAGCTCCTTCCTCTTACAACTAAAAATTCTTTATCTGTATCCTTTAGGTTAAATCCTTGTGCATTTAACAGAACCATGAGCTTAGGAAGTCTCTGGAAGGTAGAAAAAAGAAGATGGGCTTCCTAGGGACCTCAGGACTTAAGGAAGAATAAGGTGGTGAGTTTCTGGGTTTCCCTACAGCCTCTCCTATATCTTGAACCAGGAGCTGCAGAAATCTCCAACCCAGACAGTCAACAGGTACAGAAACAAACAGCTCCCAACCTTCCCCTGGCAAGTAAATAACAAGTAACTCTGTTCCCCCTGGCCAAAGTTTGGGAAAAGAATGGCCTAACAACAAAATATTTTAGGCAATGCCAGCCCTACTCCAAACACCAATGGAAAATACACACCTCTCTCCCCTACCCCACGAAAACACACTGTGTTCTTCAGTCCCTGCACTGGGTGTCAGCAGGGCCGAGTAGGAAGCTATTCTTCCATTTCCTGCCCAGTGGAAGCGCATGGTGCTCTGATTTCTACACCAGGGTAGTGTCTACAGAGTACAGTGGTCACCTGCGTCCGCATGCCCACCCAGAAGCCACAAGAAATAAGGAGGCAGTGCCAGTGACCACTAGGCTGAAAGGAGAGTTGGGGATTTCAATACCCCACTCTCAGCAATTGATAAAATTACTGAACAGGAAATTCCTTTGGCTATTCTTAGTCCTTTGTATTTTCCCTAAAAATTTGGAATCAGTCTTTCAATTTTTGAATAAAACTCTATTAGAATTTTAATTGGGATTATGTTTATAGGCTGTACATATCTAGGCCAACTTAAGAAGCACTGACTTACCAATATGGAGTCTTTCAATATATAAATTGATATCTTCCCATTTATTCAGGTCTTTAATTTATTTTAGTAATATTTTATGATTTTAGTGTATGGATATTTCACATTTTATTCAGTTTATTCCTAGTATTTCATATTTTTGATAGTTTTTTAAATGATTTATTTAACAAAAATGTGTTTATTTGGCCTCGGGAAGTATTTTTGTGGATATAGACTTTGGGACTAATGATTTTATTTGTTTCAGCACTCTAAAGATATTATTCCATATTTTTCTTGCCTTCATTGTTTCTGATAAGAGGTCAATATTCACTTGTGTCATTGTTTCCTGGTACATGATGTGTCATTTCTGTATCTCCTTTTAAGATTTTCTCTTCAGCCACCTGGGTGGCTCAGTCATTTAAGCGTCTGCCTTCGGCTCAGGTCATGATCTCAGGGTCCTGGGATCAAGGCCTGCATCAGGCTCCCCGCTCAGCGGGGAGCCTGCTTCTCCCTCTCCCTCTGCCTGCTGCTCCCCCTGCTCAGGTTCTCTCTCTCTGTAATATATTATAAAGATATATATAAATAAATAAAATCTTTTAGAAAATTTAGAAAATATATTTTCTCTTTATCTTTGCTTTTCAGCAGTATCAGCATAGTTTTCTTCATATTTATTCTTCTTGAGATTTTCTGATTACCTTCAATCAGTAAATATTACCTTCTCCAAAATAGGAAAATTTGTGGTCACTATTATTCAAAAATTTTTCTGGTCTCTTCTCTCTCTCTTCTCCTTACATAATTTCAAATACATGCATGTTAGACATTGATAAGGTAAATTCTTCAGGCTCTGTTAATTTTTTTCCAGTCTTTTTTCCTGTGATTTTTATATTGGATGAATTTCTACTGATTAATATTCAAGTTTCTTGACTCTATTCTCTGTCATCTCAATTCTGTTGTTAACCTCATCCAGTACATTTTTAGTTTCATATATATTTACCAGTTTTCAATTTTTTTTTTGGTTCTTTGTTATAGTTTCTATTTCTCTGCCTTTTCATTATGGGCATGTTTTCCTTTACTTCACTGATCAGAATTAAAATACCTGCTTTAAAATTTCTTGTCTGCTAATTCCAACATCTGGAACATCTCAGGGTTTATCTCTACTGATTGTCTTTTCTCTTGAAAATTGCTTGCATTTTTCTGTTTCTTTGTGTTGAATATTTTGGATTGTATCCTGGACACTGTGAATTTTAAGTTGTGAAGACTTTCAATTTTATTGTATTTCTCCAGAGAGAGTTGTGGTTTGTTTGATTTAACAGGCAATTAACTTTGCTGGGCTCAAACTATGGACTCCGTCTCTTGGGTAGTAGTTCAAATTGCAGCTCAGTTCCTGTATCCTTAACTGCGTTGGTTGCAGTCTGTCCACCTATGCAAATTGAAGGGTTTGGTAGATATATGGGATGAGTATATACACAAAATTTGTAGCTCCCCACCTCTGTGCTCTCCTTTTGGGATTCCACTCTCATTTCTTGCAACTGAGTTGCTCCAGACTTTGTATTCTTTTCTTTAGTCCTGAAAGACTGACTTTTCTCTTAAAGGTTTAGTCACCCTACACAATGCTGGTTGCAGTCTGTCTTCAGACTCAGAGTTGTAAGAAACAGAATATACACCGTGTGCCATTTTCTTCATTTAGGTGTCATTTTCCCTCCAGAACCTGCTTTTGTTCACGTTCCAGTCATTTAGATAATTTTGTTGTTATTATTGTTTGTTTAGTTTTTATGTTTTTTTTTCCCTCCAGAGTTTATTGTTATGGTAGAAGGGTCCAATAAGAGGTTATTCAGCCAAACTAAAGGTAGAGTTCCCAACAGCATTGTTTAAAAATTTTTTTTAATCCATTTTACAATATTTTATTGTTTGCAAGTAGAATTATAATGATCTTTTTGTATAATGACCTGTGCCCTGTGCCCTTGCTGAATTTACTTTATTGTTGTAGTCACTTATTTGTGAATTTTTAGTATATTTTATATACACGATCATTTTGTCTGTGGCAGTTTTACTTCTCTATCTCCAGTCTGTATGTCTTTCATTTCTTTTTCTTACCTAATAACATTGGTTGCAACTCCCAGCACAATGTTGAATACAAATGGTGAGATCAATTATTCTCCCCTTGTTTGTTATTTAAAGGTAATGGTATTTTGTTTTTCACCATTAAAGGTGATGTTAGTGTCGTTTTTTTCATAGATCCCCTTCATCAGGACATTCCCTTATATTCCTAGTTTGCTGAAAGCTTTTATAATAGTTTGGTGTTTAATTTTGTTAAATGCTTTTTCTGTATCTCTTGAGACAAGCATATGGGTGTTCTCTTTTAATCTATTAATATGGAGATTTACAGGGGCGCCTGGGTGGCTCAGTCATTAAGCGTCTGCCTTCAGCTCAGGGTGTGGGTGATCCCAGCGTTCTGGGATCGAGCCCTGCATCAGGCTCCTTTGCTGGGAGCCTGCTTCTTCCTCTCCCACTCCCCCTGTTTGTGTTCCCTCTCTCGCTGGCTGTCTCTATCTCTGTCAAATAAATAAATAAAATCTTTAAAAAAATAATTAAAAAAATAATGGAGATTTACAATGATTTTTCAAAAATATTTATTTATTTATTTATTTATGTATTTATTTATTTATTTATTATGAGAGAAAGAGAGTGGGGGTAGGAGCACAGGGAGAGAAACTCAAGCGGGCTCCATGCTGAGTGCAGAGCCCAATGTGGGGCTTGATCTCATGACTCTGAGGTAAGAACCTGAGCCTAAATCAAGAGTTGGATGCTCAACTGACTGAGCCACCCAGTTGCCCCTACATTGATTCTTTGAATGTCAAACCAACTTTACATTCTTGGGACAAACTCCACTTGTTCATAATACATTTTCCCTTCTATATATTGCTTGGTTCAATTTACTAAAATTTTCTTGAAGATTATTGTCCCCACAATTCTAAAGAATATTGACCTGTCCTATATTTTCTTGTAATGTGTTTGTTTGGTATTTGCTCCTCTTTTTTTTTTTTTCTGAATGAGTTTTTGTAGGATTGTTAATATTTCTCTCATAAATGTTTGATAAAATATACCAATGAAGCTATTTGTACATGACATTTTCCTTGTGGGAATATTTTTAATTGTGAATTTAATTTATTTAATAGCTGTAAAGTCTCTTTAAGTTTTCTATTACTTACATATCAGTTTCATAATTTATGCCTTTCAAGAAATTTTTCCATTTCATTTACGTTGTCAAATTCATCGGCATGAATTTATTCATGATTACCTTTTAATGTCTGTAGGATTTTTAATAATATCCCCTCTTTTATTCCTGATAGTGGTAATTTGTGTCTTCTTTCCTTTTATCTTGGAATGCTGAATTTATCTTATCCATAACAGGCTTTTAGGAATGTGGAAAATATTGGACTATATCCTGGGAAGGATGTGTCACCTTGGGCTGCGTGCTTCTCTGTGGCCAAGGTAATGTTAGTTATGAATACAGCTATGCACTGTTAGCAGTTAACATTCCCAGCAACTGGAGGATGGGTGCATAAGTGCAGAAGAGAAGCTCTTGGCATAGAATAGTATTATCCACTTTGGAAGAGAAAACACATTTTTTAAAAATTTTAATTAAAAAAAGTTTTTAAGTAATCTCTACACCCAGCCATAAAGAGAGTAATTCTAAAGTATTCTCAAATCTTAAGTCAAGAGCTGCATATTTAACTCTGGAAATGTAAATTTGTTATTGCAGATTATAAACAGGTTTTATTTTGATTTTTTTTTTAAGATTTTATTTATTTATGTGACAGAGAGACAGCCAGTGAGAGAGGGAACACAAGCAGGGGGAGTGGGAGAGGAAGAAGCAGGCTCCCAGCCGAGGAGCCCGATGTGGAACTTGATCCCGGAACGCCAGGATCACTCCCTGAGCCGAAGGCAGACGCCTAATGACTGCGCTATCCAGGCGCCCTTATTTTGATTTTTTAAGATTTTTATTTTTTTTCCAAATTTTTATTTAAATTCCAGTTAGTTAATATACAGTATATGTATTCGTTTCAGGTGTAGAATTTAGTGATTCAGCACTTACATACAACATTCAGTGCTCATCACAAGTGCCCTTCTTAATCCCCATCATCTGTTTGACCCATCTCCTAACCCACCTCCCCTCCAGGGACCCTCAGTTTGTTCTCTATAGTTAGGAGTCTGTTTCTTGGTTTGCCTCTCTTCCCCCTCCCCCCATATTCATTTGTGTTGTTTTTTAAATTCCACATGAGTGAAATCATATGGTCTTTTTTTTTTTTTTAAAGATTTTATTTATTTGACACAGAGAGAGAGAGACAATGAGAGAGGGAACACAAGCGGGGGGAGTGGAGAGGGAGAAGCAGGCTTCCTGCCGAGCAGGGAGCCCGATGTGGGGCTCGATCCCAGGACCCTGGGATCATGACCTGAGCTGAAGGCAGACGCTTAACAACTGAGCCACCCAGGTGCCCCTGAAATCATATGGTCTTCGTCTTTCTCTGACTGACTAATTTCACTCAGCATAATGCTCTCTAGCTCCATTACATTGTTGCAAATAGCAAGATTTCATTCTTTTTGATGGCTGAGTAATATTCCACTGTGTATATATATTTACCACATCTTTATCCATTTATTAGTCAACGGGCATTGGGCTCTTCTCATAACTTGGTTATTGTTGATAATGCTGCTATAAACACTGGAGACAGGTTTTAAATAATTGTCCTCTCTTAAAAAAATAAAAAAAAATTTGCAAAGCTTTCTTTAATCGATGTCATTTGAATATCCACATGCAGTTATAATATTTATCATTCACAAATCATCCAGAAGTAAATGCAATACATGAGTGTAGTTTCTTAGTCATTCCCAAAATTCTGACCACAAATGGAGGTTTGAAGGTCTCTTTTCTCCTCGTATTTGCCAGGAGCAGAGTTTGTTTCTGGTATTTAGAGGGTATCCCTCCTTTCCTCTTTAGTTACTCGAAATTCCTATCAGAATCTGTTCCCAAGAATATATCTGAAACTCAAAGGACAAAAGCTGGTTAACAATAGGGTTATCCCTTCCAGGTCGATTTGCATGTTTATTAGGAATCAAAACTCTATAGGAAAGTGCAATTTTAATTACCTGGTAAATATAATTTCTTACAGGCGCTCACCAGTCTAAACCCCCAGTCTCTCCAAAACAATCCTCTGCATTTCCTTTGCCTACTGGCTACTCCAGCTCAGCTGAGCTGCCTTTAGAACTGCCACACGTAACAAGCATCAAACTCATCACCTTCTTCATACACACACACACACACACACACACACACACACACACACCCTCTCATCTTGCCTGTAAGTTCTTTTGGGCCAATATCTTTTACTTCTGATGATTCCATGCAATACCAAGCAGTACTGTGAATATAAGAAACCCACCTGCTAACCTGTTTGTCTTTGGTATTCCTGGACCTTTGTGCCTCTCTTCACCCAATTCCAATAGACTTGTCATAGTCTCCAGTGGGTATCCCAATAAGGTGCATGTGTCCCTGTCACTATGCAAGGAGATCCAGTAGGGTTTTGGAAGAAGATACAATGGGAGAAAGTGGGATTTCATGATTTATAGGAAATATATATTTTGTCATGCAGGTTACCAAAATATATTTCTTATATATATATATATTTGGTCTTTGTCCACAGTTCCTGGCTCATTGCTTCCAAAACTCTCGGAATTTCCTGAGTGATGAGAGCAGTGGGAGCATCTTCTTTTGTAATATTTGGCCTCTTCTCCTCAGTTCCTGAAAAGCTTCAGAGCCAAAAAGGTAAATGGGTGTCTTGTTACTCATAACAGGTCCTTTTCCACCACAGTTGGGTTTATGTTAATAAGATGACTTTCAGAAATCACCTAAGGATGGGAGCTGGTGGAACCAACCATGAATAGAGGGGTAGAAATGCCAGTCCCACCCCCTGATTCCTGGGGGAGAGGAAATGGGCTGGAGGTTGAATCAATCACCAGTGGCCAATGAATTAATCACTCATGCCTATGTAATGAAGCTTCCATAAAAAGACAAAAAATGGAGAGGATTTGGAGAGGTTCCAGACTGGTGAACATGTTTAGATTTAGGGAGAGTGGTGCACTCTGAAATAGCATAGAAGCTCTGCCCCCTGTCCCACGCATCTCTTCTATCTGGCTGTCCCCAAGTTATCTGTTTTTATAATAAACCTGTCATCTAGTAAGTAGACTGTTTCTCTGAGTTGTGAGCTACTGTAGCAGGTTAATTATACCCAAGGAGGGTAATGGGAACGTCTGATTGATAGCTGTTAGGTCAGAGATACAGGTGACAACCTGGACTTGCGATTGGCATCTGAAGGGGAGGGGCAGTCTTGTAGGAGTGAGCCCTTAACCTGTAACCCAAAAGGGGGGTCGTGGGAATCTCCTGTCTGTAGTTGGTTGGTCAGAAGCACAGATAACAAAGCGGGCGTGTGATTGGTGTCTGAAATGGAGGGCGACCTCATGAGACTGAGTCCTTAGACTGTGGAATATGAGGCTATACCAATAAATAGTGTCAGAACTGAGTTGAATGATGGGACACCTAGCTGGTGTCTAAGAACTGCTCCTTGGTGTTGTGGGGAAACCCCGACCCCACACACCTCGGAAATTGTGCATAGAACCCCTTTATGCATATATGCACATACACAAAGTCATCCTATACATTTTTAATTTTTTGTATGTTTTATAAAGTACATACAAAGTAGAACTGGCATAAAACAGAAACTACTTGGCAATTACAGCACTAGAATTGTAAATTTCCTTTGAGAGGGTAAAGTTAAGGATTTCTTTACCTGGATATACATCAGGGAGCTGGTCACTTTAGAAATACAGATTCCTAGGCCACATCTCAGACCTACTGAATCAGCATGGTGTGAGTGTTAGGGACGGGAATCTGAAACTTGACAAGCTTCTTAGTTCATCTTGAAGCAACACACCCACGGCTCTGCTTTCCGCTGAAATTTATCCCCCTCATTTTCTTGAAGAGGCAACTGAGGCTCCTAGAAATAAAGCGAGTTGCCAAGAACACAGCAGATTAGGAGTGAAGCCCAGACCAGGACCCACATGGGTCTTCTAATCCCATGCTTGTCCCATCCCTATTTCTGTGGTTGACGTGCAAGCTACAGGCATTGTTTTCTAGAGTTTCCCAGACTCTCCTTTCTCCCATTCTATCACACTAGACACTTCCCAGGGGCTGATTATCTGTGGAAAGTTACCTAGTATGATGCCATTAATGTTGTTGCTAGCAGAAAATCATGTAGAAATAGAGGCATTTCCTGCTACAGCATGTTAGGTCGCACAAACGGCTTGATTTCCAGATGGGACTCCCAGGAGTCAAATTTTAAGCTTACTAAGTTATGTTGATTGTGATTGAAAAATACAAAAACATTTGAGCTTTTGTAGATATAAGAAACACAAATGAAGGGTGTTTAGTAAACCCATTGTCAGCATAGGTGAGTGGATGCATGGCAGTCCTGTCAATAGAAATAGAGAATTCAGGGGAAGGAACAGGTTTAGGGAGTTTGCTGATATATCAGTTATCTATTTCTCTGGAATGAATTAGCTCAAAATTTAGTGGCTGCAAGCACCACACGTTTATTATCTCCATTTCTGTGGGTCTCTGTAGGCACTGCTGAGCTGTGTGCCTTGTGCTCTAGGTCTCTTGAAGCTGCAATCAAGTTGTTGGCTGGACTTGTGGTCTCAGTGGAAGGCTTCCAGGCTCACCCATTGTTGTTAGCAGAAGTGGGTTCATCCAGGACTGTTGTACTGAGGGCCTTACGTCTTTGCTGGCTGTTGGGCTCTCTCAGTTCGTTACCGCAGGGCCTCTCTCTAGGGCAGTTCAGAACACAGCAGCTGCTTCCAGCAATGTGAGCAAGCAGGAGAACAGGAAAGGGCAAGCAAGATGGAATCCAGGAGTCTTTCTGTAACTTAATATCACAAGTGACATCTCAACACCTCTGCCACCCTCTAGCTGCTAGAAGTGAGTCACTAGGTCTAGCCCACACTCAAGGGGAGGAGATTACCCAAGGGCATGAGTATCAAGAGGTGGAGATCTTTGGGGATGATCTTGGAGGCTGCTGCCCAGCTTGTGGGAGGGTGAGGTGGAGACCGAGCAGGAACTTGGGCAGCTAAATTTGAACCTCTAGGGAGATATCTGGCCTGGAGATACAGATCTGGGAGTTAGTAGCATTTTATGAGCAGGAGGTGAAATCATTGGGATAGATAAAGTCAGCCAGGAAGAACATTTTTTTCATAAGGTATCCACTATTTACTAACTTCTTAGAGAAAATGCAGATTGAAAGTAAAAACAAAAACCTGTAGGAAAAAATAAATGTCACTAAGCAAAGCTACTTGTCATTCCTAACTCAATTCAAACCTTGAGATTGGCCATGAAAATTTGGGTTAGGGCATGTGGCATTTATTGGTATGATTAGAATATTATTAAGGTCCTGAGAAAAGTTGGTTGTCCACAGAAATTCCTTAAAATAGGTGACTAATTGAAACCTGAACCGTCTCCTGATGAAGAAAAATAAAGTCTAGTTTGTCCTCTATCAATTTTAAACTACCGATCCGATGGATCTCAGTGTTTCCAAAAAGTTTGGGTGATGAATATTGTAAATACTCATACAACATGATTAATCAGGGTCATTTAAAGCCCTCTTCCCACAAGCCCATAGGACCCCTCCCCTCCATCAGTACCCGGACCAGGGCGTGTCACAAAGCCTTGGAGAGCTCGAGGTATGTCACAGTGAAGGATGGGGAAACACCTCATAGTCTCCTTTGGCCCATGATCTTTCCTCCCTGTGTGCCTTTGTCTCATGCTCTTCGGTTCTGCTGGAATGTTCTCCCAGACTGTCTCAGGCAGCCAAATCCTACCCTCCCTTCAAGGCTCTGCTCAAATCCCATCTCTTCCATTAAGTCTTCCTGACTGGACAAGCCCACCGCACCCCACCCCACCTCTCTCCTCCCCCGACTTCTGTCTTGGTGCCGCCCATTTTGCAGGCTAATCCCCAGCCGTTTTCTGTGCATGCTTTTGTCTTATTCATCAGGGGTTGGCAAACCAAGGCGGCCCATGGGCCTAATCTCATCCCACTGCCTGTTTTTATACAGCCTGCAGGCTGAGAATGGTTATTGAACTTTTAAATTATTGAAAAACTCACGAGAGGACTAGTATTTTGTTTCATGTGAATATTACGTGATATTTAAACTCAGTGTTCATAAATATTAATTTTTGTCAGTAAATTTTGTGGAAATTTGCTTTCTTTCAGCGCTCTGCCCACAAAGCCTAAAATATTTAGTGACTATAATTTTATGGAAAGTTTGCAGGCCTTTGCTATAGACAGTTGATGTCTCTCTCTTGAGAGAGGGTGTAACCCTTCCGGGAGGACCCAGTGCTGACACTTTATGGTGACTCCTGCGGGGTCTACCGTAGTGTGGAGCACGGAGCTGGTGTTTGGCAAATGCTGTTGAATGGAGCTGAGAGAGAAGGTGTTTTTAATTTGTGATGGATACAATGTTCTGTCCTTTCTTGTTGTCCCGGCCTTTTCTCTATTCCCCTCTGCTTTGGGGCTGGTATCCGTTACGTCTGGTAGGAAGAAAAAAATGACAGGGAATACCAGGGTGGGTCACAGAACTCGTGGCAAACACAGATGAAATGAAGTCTGGGAAGCAGAGCTTTTGTTTTGGGTGGGGAGGAACTGTTTGCTTTGGGGGATTGAGGTAATGAAAATTATTTCAATAACATAATGTAACAGTTGTACATGCTTTCTGCCTGAAGTACAGCTCGGCAAACCTCACCCAGGAACCTCATCTGCAAAATGTGAAGATTAAACACTGCACTGCTGAACAAATTCTCTTCCCTGCTCGGCAGAACACAAAACTACACACACACACACACACACACACACACACACACACCTTGGTTAGACTGTGTAAATTACACCATATGGACACAGACTAGAGAGGGAAGCAAAAAATAAAAATAAAAACAATTGTGTGAGTGTGGTGGGATTATGGGAAAATACTTACAAAAAAATGCCTTTTTCTTTAAATAGCTCAAATATTTCTACAATAAAACCTCTGAAAATAATTAAAATGAAAAAAAATCACATTCCTTCTCTAGCATGCATACATTTTAAAGTTTTTTTTTTTTCTTTTTCACTTTTCCCCCTCACAAAGCCAGAATTTTACACCGAAGCAGGAATTTTTAGGAGCCCGAGTGTAAATACAGACACAAACAGGTACAAATTTTCCTTAAAAGGAGTTATCTATGTCAACTTAAACCGCCCTTCCCTAAACTCAAACTCTCTAAAACTGTAAAATGGGAAGAACATTACTAACTTCCCACTGAACACAG
This sequence comes from Ursus americanus, assembly GCF_024610735.1. Lineage (NCBI taxonomy): Eukaryota > Metazoa > Chordata > Mammalia > Carnivora > Ursidae > Ursus > Ursus americanus. Next base: position 4,637,316 of record NC_142162.1, on the reverse strand, counting down.
TGCTTCATAACCCAGGCTTACGAAAGGGTAGCTGTCACTAAAGGGGTCTCTTCCAATGCTCTAGACCTTGTGATTCTCACAGGCAGATACGGCAGCTCCTTCAGAGTCAAATCCTCAGCTTCTGGCCATGGCTGGCATACTGTGCCTGACTTTCAACTGAATTTGGTTAAATGAATACATGAACTAAACAACAACAACAGAACAATAATAATAACAAATGGGACATATATAGAAGTACTCTGCTAGCAAGCAGGCAACTTAACTCTACCTTAGTTCTTTTTCAAAGCCAAGACCCTCTCATTTTTATTACCTCCCAAGACAGAAGGCCTAAAGCACAGCCAGGCAATGTGACGTGGCAGGGCTCCATCACTAGCTGGGAGCCTTAAGGCTTTCCTCAACACACAGAGTGCTAAGGGAGAATGGGTGAGGTTTTAAGTTGCCATCGTAACACCATCTTCAAAGGAAGTTAACGTATTCATCTGTGCATTCAACAACTATTCACTGAACACCTGCTGTGTTCACCTGATGTGAGTAGGAACTAGAAACTGAAGCAGAGACACAGGGAAGTTGACTAGAGCGGCTGTTATGATCCCTTCGTTTCCTGGGGAGATCTTAGTGACTGTAGCATGGAGCAAATGGAGCTCTCACATAGGAAGCGGGGTACATTCAGACTGCAGTGAAGCGCAAGGAATGAATTATCTGTAGTAATACCATGTGTTATGGGTTAGTGGGAGTGGCTCCCATCTCCACGAACCCTAGAACTTGACTGGCATTTTTGTGGCAGATGGGCAAGGTAGTGGTGATGAAATGAAAGTACCCTTGACTTGTTGTCAAAGGCATGGTTCTGAACCTAGCCCTGCCTCTAGTACTAGCTTTATGAATGTAAGCGAGTTTCTTGACTTTCCTGAATGTGAATTTATTTATCTATTAAAATCGAGACAACATTTTCCCTCCTAAGTTTGTATTAGTTATCTATTCCTATACAATATACCACCCTAATGATTAAGAGGCTTAAACCTACAATGATATTTTTATTCTGTGCGTTCACTGGGCAATTCTTCTGCTGATCTACTGGACTCACACGCGTAGCTGCGTTTAACTGGCAGCTTGGTGAGGGTCTCCGCTTAGCTGAGACATAGTTTCTCATCCTGGACTTTTTCTTTCTTTTTTTTTTTTAAGGTTTTATTTATTTATGTGTGTGTGTGTGTGTGAGAGAGAGAGAGAGAGAGAGATTGAGAGAGTAAGTGGGAAGAGAGGCAGAGGGAGGGGCAGACTCCCTGCTGAGCAAGGAGCTCAACGTGGAACTCAATCCTGGGACCCCAGGATCACGACCTGAGCTGAAGGCAGTTGCTTAACCAACTGAGCCACCCAGGTTACCCCATCCTGGACCTTTTCAAGGCATGGCCATCTTAGGGCCTAACATCTTCAGGCCAACGTTTACCCTCACATCTCAAGGCAAAAGAAAGGGAAGCTTCGACACCTCTTAAGGCCTAGCCTTGGAAGTCGTACAGTGTTACTTCCACATATATCTCTTGGTTAAGGAAAGCCTCAAGACCAACTCAGATTCAAAGGGAAACAGTTGGGAAATGGTCTCCACTTCCTCCTCCTCTTCTTCTTCTTCCTTTTCCTCTTCCTCTTCCTCTTCTTTTTTTTTTTTTTAAAGATTTTATTTATTTGAGAGGGAGAGAGAAAACGAGCGAGTGAGAGCACTAGAGTGGGGGAAGGAGAAGCAGACTCCCTGCCGAGCAGGGAGCCCTATGCGGGGCTTGATCCCAGGACACTAGGATCACAACCTGAGCTGAAGGCAGACGTTTAACCGACTGAGTCACCCAGGTGCCCAACAGTCTCCACTTCTTGATGGAAGATGATAAGAATTATTGTGCTTATATTTTTCAATCTACCATAAAAGTTGTGGTGACGATTAAATGAGATGATGTATGTGATTCGGTATTGTTTTTCTGATATAAGTGGGTATGGTTTCTGGTAGCTGTCATATATGCATTTTCTTTTTGTAACTTCAAAATTCTACAATGTGAGCGGTATTCCACTCTGAGGCCAAAGCTAGTTTTGGGGTTTTTTTTAAAGATTTTATTTATTTATTTGACGGAGACAGAGACAGCCAGCAAGACAGGGAACACAGGCAGGGGGAGTGGGAGAGGAAGAAGCAGGCTCCCAGCAGAGGAGCCCGATGTGGGGCTCAATCCCAGGACTCTGGGATCACGCTCTGAGCCAAAGGCAGACGCTTAACGACTGAGCCACCCAGGTGCCCCCAAGGCTAGTTTTTGATACTATGACTGATTGCATTATGAAGGATCTATTTGCCACCATCAATGGAGAGAATTGGGGCTTCATGAGAGTCTAGTTAACTCATTTTACAAAGTAATGCTTTAGTTTTCAATAAGAGACCTAGAATCTAATTTTAAAGTATTCTTCTTAGGCTCTTGGAAATGCTTTATCTCAGTAAACTCTAAACATCCTTGAAAGCTCTTGAAGTGGTGGTACAGGGGACATTCAGACATTTTGTGTGTGTGTGTGTGTGAGAGAGAGAGAGAGAGAGAGAGACAGACAGACAGACAGACAGACAAGCATCAATGCCCCCAGTTTTGGGTAATAGTGTTGTGGTCATCCTTTATGGAGTAACCAGTCTCCCATGGCATGCTTGTTAGGACCAAGCATCAGGATTCTCCATCATCCCCTGAGTAGGATTGTGGGCCAGTTCCTTAAACTAGCCAGGCAATTAGACCCTAGCCTTTGAATTCAAACCCTAAGAGAGGTGGCAGAAGGACTAAAATGGTTGGAATTGATTCACGTACACTGTATTACCTGGAAGAGGTTCTCCATTTGTTTTTGCTGCCTCTACCCAGAACTGTATTAGTTCCATTTTATTCCAGAATCAGGTTCAATGAGCCATCTCATAACCTGATAATACATTAAGCAATTTTTTGTTTGTTTAAATTATCCAGAGTCAGTTTTCTTATAGACAGAGACTGCTGACACAGATATTTATTCAGTAGATACAGACTAATGAGAGTGGTCTGGAAGCAAAAATGCCAGAAGATTAAATGATCAAACAGCAGCCAACAAAGTAGTTATCTTTTGTAACAGTTTTCAGGACACTGTACAAATTTCCTTGAATAAGGAATACAGCCTTGTCCTTAAGGATCCATAATCCAGCTAGGGAGAATAAGTACAATAATTACAGAAAAAAAATTATAGCTCACCCAAACAATATGTAAATATTCTAATTGTCAGTGCCTGTCATAGTGCTGACACACAGTAAGCATACTATAATTATATATTACAATTAATACTTATTAATTGAAAGATTCAGTTAGGTGCAATGAAGTTTAAACAAGAGAGAGCAAAAATTCCTCACGAACAAGGAGGAATTTGATACAATGGGTAGAATCTTTTGAAGAGGAGGAACAAGGGAATTCTATCTAGCCTGTGGACTTATTTTACAAACAGTGTTATAAACTGTGATAAGTTTAAAGAGAGGTGGCTCCTGGATTAGCTGGCATCAAGAAAATCTTATTGCAAAGACATGATTTTCTGTATTTGTTACCAAATTTTGTGATTGTTAACATGCTGCTTCAGATAATGGGACTATTTCTTACATATTTCTTACATATTTAAAAGTGCATATCTCTTCCAGTGATCAGGTTTTTTTTCCCCTCTTATGTCCTATGGTTAAGCCATGAGACTATTGCCCAAAAAGGGCAGTTTGTGGGGTGTAGAGCTCCCAACCAATATGAAGAGGTCATAGAAAGTCTTTGCTCTACTGAAGGAGGGGGCCAAGGGAAAAAGAGGAGGAAAAAAAGGGCAAAGGTCAGAAGCGAGCTTTAATCTAAATCTCCCCCTTAGGGGTAAAACCCGGGAAGGCAGTTTGGAGTTCTAATAGAAATGTTCAGAAATGTTAGAAGGGGGGGCACCAAGTTTTGCTCTTTGTTTTGTGGGCAAAAGCCTTAGAAAAGCCTGTGTTTAGCTGCTGCTGTGCAACATGTCTCCGAGTGGAAGAGTCTAAGAGAGATTACTGTGTCTCACATGCTGCTGGAGTGTAGGGAAAGCGGGCAGAGTTTCCAGATTCCTCAGAGGGTGAAGAACAGTCCAGAATACTGTGGGACCTTCCTGGATCTCCAACTACCCTGCTTCTCCTGAGCCACGATTCCTCTGCTTAGATGCTTTTCCTGGTCTGAACAACTCTCTTACCTTTCCGTACATGGAGAGCTTTTTTTAAAAAAAATGCCCACATCCAGGTTCTACCCAAGGCTATTTAAATCAGAACTCCGGGGGCTGGTTCATGCTGTCAGATTTTTTTTTTTTTTTTTTAAGGTTCCAGGTCATTCTGTATGGCCAGGGTTGAGAGCCACTACCATAAGTTAAGTCTAGTTACGTGTTTGGACGTAAGTTAAATATCACTTCCTTCCAGGGAAGGAAAGCCTTTCCTGATCAGTCCCAACCTAAGTCAAATATGCCTGTTATATATCCTCTAAGCAAGCATCCAATATTCCTTCCTCTTGGCATTTAACAATTGGGTCATTATTTTTTCAAGTCAAGTTTCCCTATAGACTATCTGTTGTGTTAGGGAAAACACACTTCTGTCTTGCTCACCAAGGAGCCAGGTTCAATCATGTACCAATTGGTACACAAGTAAATTACATCTTGGATGAATGTCAACCAAGAGTGTGTGACCAAGCCTCCAATTCATAAATCTGCTAAGAGAAGTTTTACAGGTGAGACCTTAAGCTACCGCATACTTCTAAGAACTATGACTTTAAATGGGCTCATATTTTTGACACTTTCACTGTTTTCATCTTTCACTTGTCATTGTTCATCAGACTCATCATTGCCATGATAACTCTGTGTGGTCAACATTATTATTTCCATCTGGCAATTGGAAAGAGGTTAAATAACTTGCCCAGGTCCCTATACCCTATTATCTAGGCACAAACAATTGCAAATAAGGAAAGCCCCCTTCAACAGGATTCCTGTTTGTGCTGAGCTCTTACTTCTGGCTTGACAGCTGTGGCTGCTAAACGGGGATTTTCTGGGGTCTCCAGTTCCAGTAGCTGGGGCCAGGGTGTGATTTCCTGCCCTCCTAAGCCTTTATAGAGTATAAGCAGCACTGGGCCTTATCCACATAGGGATGCCATAAATGCTGTATTCTCCAAAGTTACTGTGCCTTGGTTGTCCTGGAGAGGCAGTCTGTGGGGTGTGTGCATGTGTGTGTGTGCGTGCGTGTGTGTGTGTGTGTGTGTGTGTGTGTGTGTTTGGGGAAGTGAACTAGAATTGTCTAGGAGAAGCCCAATCTTAGTTAGCTGTAGGCTGGGCAGGAGGACCATGCCTTCACCACCCCCATCCCAAATCTCAGCTTCCAACATTCACAGGCCTCTGAGTCAGATGGATCCCACTCAGGCACTTGCAGCATCTTGGATCAGCCGGGTGGCTTGACCTCTGAGCCTCAGAAGAGCAGTGCCTCGAGTGGGCACTCGACGCCCAAGGGGCAAGTGGCAGTGGTGGAGACCTCTTCCACACCCTCACACCAGCCCCTGCAGCTACCCGTGCCGCGGCCCGCGACGCGCCCTGCCCCAGCCTCCGGGGCTCCGGTCTCCGCTGCGTGCCTGGCCGGAGAGGCGCAGTGAGGCGGCGCCGGGGAGGCGCGGGGAGCGAGGACGCCTCTCCCCTTGCGCTGGGGTCGCCGGGGCCTCTGGGGCCACCGTCTCCAACGCGCATTCTTGGTGCAGGTGGCACAGCTTTCCGCGTCCGCCGGGCTTCCCAGATCACGGGAGAGGCTAATCTCGGGTCTAGACCTCCCAGCGGCAGAGAGAGCTAAACCGCTACTCCACCTCTTCCCATTCCCCCAGCTCCTCACCCCAAAACGAAAAATCCCAGGCCGGGCAGAACCTGATCACCTCTGCCTCCTCCCAACTGCGCTAATCCTGCGAGCGAGGGAGGCCCCCGCTCCGAGGCGGCGGCTGGCAAAGGGGAGTGGAAAGGGAGGATGGATGGGGCCGAGGGGTGGGGTGGCGATGAGGGGGATGTAGGAGGGGGTGTCATTTTCTTTTTCTTTCTTTTTTTTAAAAAAGTATTTCTCTCGCGAGAAACCGCTGCGCAGACGATACTTGAAGAGGTGGGGAAAGGAGGGGGCCGCGGGAGCCGCGGCAGAGACTGTGGGTGCCACAGGCGGACAGGCGGCCACAGCTGGGACAGTTGCGGGCGGAGCGGGGCAGCGGCTGCCGCGGCCAAGACCGAGGAACAGCCGCCGCCGCCTCGGGAGCCGGAGCCGCTACTTCTCCAGTGGGTGCAGCCAGGGTCCCGACAGGGGTCGGGCGGCCACCGGGGCTGGAGCTGCAGCCACGGAGGCTTTTGCGTTTGCGCCGCGCTGAGGGCAGGGACAGGGACTGGGTGAGGGGCTGTCCCGGAACGTCCACAGCTGGCGCTGGCCCTCCCCTGCCTGACAGCTTCCTGGCCCGGGACTCCCGGTGCCGGGCTCCGCGTCAGATGCTCGGGGGGCGGTGGCAGCGCCCGGAGCCGGCCGGGGACGGCGCGGCGGGCTTCCAGCCCCGCGGCTTGGCGGAGAGGACAGTCAGGGAAGCTGGGGCGTTCAAGCGCGCACTGCGCGCATTTCGTGCCATTAAAAAAAATAAACCTAGCGAACTGGCCCCGGGGTTTAGAACCTCTCGGGACATGGGTACTCTGCGGCGCGCTTTTCAGGCGGCGTCCGGGAGGCCGAGAGGTTGGCTGGAGCCGCGGCCGGTGGGGGCCTGGGCTTTTCCGCCAGCTGTGGACCAAACGGTCTTCACTTACCCAAAGTAACTGCGCCACGCTCAGGCGGCGCTCGGGCTGGGCTCGGGAATGGGGACCCCAAGGCTTCAGCATCCCGATGCCCTGAATGTCTCCCCCGCCTCGGCGATTTGTCTGTTGCAGCTGGCAGGGGCCGCCTGAAGTGGGAGCAGCGCCTGGAGAAGGCGGGAGGAGCCCGGCCCGGGGGACGGGCGGCGGGAGAGCGGGACCCCGGCGGCGCGGCGCGCTTCAGGGTGCAGCGGCGACCGCGGATTGAGCCCGGGGCGCAGCAAGAGGCGGCGGGAGCCGGCGGCCGCTCGGCATCATGCGGCGAGGAGGGCTGCTGGAGGTCGTCCTGGGATTTACCGTGCTCTTAGCGTCCTACACGAGCCATGGGGCGGACGCCAATTTGGAGGCTGGGAACGTGAAGGAAACCAGAGCCAGCCGGGCCAAGAGAAGAGGTGGCGGAGGACACGACGCGCTTAAAGGGTAATGGAACGGGCCAGCTCCTTTGGTGTGGGTCTACCTTCCCTATTCTCTCGAGTATCAAGATCCAGAGGGAACTGACAGGGTCTATTCTCCACACCGGAAGAATCCTTGACAAGATCTCCTGGGGGCACTTTAGAAGTGCGAGGGGTGTCCAGCCCTCGCCCCGTTTGAGGCTACACCACTTTGCTTCTGCTCTTTAAAGATTTCTGCTTTAGAGGCTATGTCATGGTTAAAAGGAATCTTGGGCCATTGTCGAGGCCGAATTTTGGAGGCGAGAAGGGTTCTTTGAGGAAGAAGGGGAGGAGCTGCGACTGAGAGACGGAGAGAAGCCCTTTCCTTTCCTTTCATACCAATTCCGGTTGTGTTCAGGGGAAAGTGCTTGCCTTGTGGGCACCTTTGCAGATGCTCTATTGGTAAGGCAGCAAGGAAAGAAAGGAATTCTAATGACAGAGTCAGGGAATACAGAGTCAAGGGTTGGCTCTCCTCTGCGTTATGCTTATTAAAATTGGGGACTGAGTTTTCGGTTGATACTGCCTTTCTGATGTCTACCCTGGAGGCAAAGCAGGGCAAATTTTTTGAGAACTTGGGTTCTTTCGGGTTGTAAGGGGCTCTTCATTTCATTGCGGCAGTAATGCTTCTGTGGCCGGCCCTAAAAGGGGTGTTTTTAACCAGTGGTGTATGTGTTACGTACATGCAATTGAGCATTTCACTGGCTTCCCAAGTCCCTATTACAGGAAATGTTTCAGCAGGATATATTTAAATTAGGCAGGTTGACTGTATAAGGACTGTCAGTTCCCTGAATTGAAGAAGGATGAGAATGCATTTTCCTTAAAATTGTTCAGATTGAAAGAAAAATCTGTCTTTGTGAGATTGTTTAAATTCAAGCCTCTGTAGAGGCAGCAGGATAAACTGTAAATGATCCGTTTTATCTCCTTGGAGGAGTCTGTTAAATGGACCCAGACAGTATGCATTCACAGAGGTTTTCTATTAAGTTCTTTTCATTCTCATTGTTGCTCCTTTTTGAGTAGTTCTGTAGCTTGATTATATGATCCTGAGTCACCAGGGGTTGGTGTCCAATCTGATTTTGTGGCTGAACATTTCCTTTATTCCTTTTTGTTATAGGCTGTTTTAACCATATATATGGAGTAGAATTTGTGTGTGTATGGCCCAGGTACAGGAAGAAAAAGTGCAGTAAACTGAATGGACCAGTTTTTGAGTCTTGGTCTAGACCAGGGAGGGACAAGGTGATGGTCAGGGCCAAGTGCTTGGGCTGTGGTTAAATATGCATGATTTTCTGGCCCCAGGAAATAGTTATGATTAATTTAGTTCCATCTTGGCCTTTGTGGAAAATAAATCCAGTACTCCAACAGTGTTGGAAAGGAAATTTGCTTATCATGTTAAGTCTGATTCTGATCAGGCAGCAGACATTCATTGTGTGCAAGGCCCATGCAAGCAAGTTCAACAGATGAACGGAGACCCTGATTTTCATATGTTCTTCAAAGGACCTGAGTTGGTCTAGCATTTTTCCTTAAAAAATATATATTTCTGCTATGTATATTATCTTAATAGCTAAGCTTGATGGCATTGCCCCTATAGAAAGAGTGGAAGTGGGATTTAATTTTGTGGATGAAAGTCTGCAGGGAGACGTTAGGCCCCGCCAGACATTTGTCTCATCTCTGTGTGCTATCACCAACCAGTGTTGTTTCCTCGGGAGGCACCAACTCAATGTGAAAACAGAAACTAAGCTTTACTTTGTTGCTTACAGAATGTCCCTAATTTTACTTACACCAGCATTCATTTCTCTTGGGTTTTACTTTTCTTATGATTATAGGGAAACACCTCTGTGTTCTTCATAGTTTTTGGTCACGAACACATATGTTACGCTATTGCAAACTATTCCTAAAAAGGTGTTATTAGTAGAACAGTAATTATGAGTGTGCCTCACTCACATTATCTGTAAGATTTTACATATATATAAAGATTTTAAAAATAATTATAAACATTTACAGTGTAATATATCATATACTAATATAGTAATGAATTTTTACAATATAAAAGTTTTTATTTTTAGAATTCTCATGTTATCTATAAGGTCATATATACATATATATATGGGGAGATAAAAATATAATAATTTAAAAGGATATGCAATTAACAAATTTCCCTCTTACCTCTCAGACACCATTTTCATATATATTTTTGTAGACATATTATAGGCATCTATATGTATATGCGAATACATATAATATATACATATACATGTGTATGTGTACGTATAGCATGTGTCCTATTTAATACATGCAATATACTGTACATACTGTTCTGAACTTTGCTCACTTCTATGTATCTTTCATGCATCCAACTTTTAATTCTTATGGATGTAACGTGTACATTTTCTTGGTGTATAGAATCCCACAATGTGGCTAGAATAGTTCCCTAATGATGGCTCTCTTGATTATATTAATTTTTTTTTGCTATTCCCAAATTCTACATGCCTGTGTGTGTACATGTGCAGATTTATATGTGGCACAAATTAATAAATGTGGACTCTCTGAATGAAAGGTTTTCCATAGATTTTAAACAAGTACCAATTCTGATTTTGAATTTGAATAGCATTTAAAAGGTATTCTCTCTGCTTATTGCTATTACAGTCTCACATGAATAAGTCTTTTAGCCATGCCCTGCTGTATAAATCATCAGGAAAAGCAGTTGTGTGTAACGTTTTTCCAGTTATTGCTTAAAATTTCTATTTTTTTGCTAGTTAAAATATTACCAGCTTCAAAACTAACCTCTCTGACTATAGTAAAACCTGTTTACCATTTTGATGGAAATGCACAGTTTATGAAGTGAAAGTGATTTGTAACCCCAAGTCTGCCTGATGCCCAGTTGGTGGCAGCAACTTTCAGCGCCTCACTAATATTCCCTCTAGTTAAAAGGTACTCTAAACTCACCAGTGTCCGCCGTGCACTGGTCTCATCTCTTCCACAAATACTGCCTTCTTGTCTTTCTCTGATGTGACAGGTAACTGCAGAGTTTGCCTTGATATTATCCTTCTTGGGATATATATTCCTTTCCCGTCAGCACCCTTGCTTCACAAAGTAGGGACCTGCCTCATTTTTCCCTCTCTGGGAGTGTAGTCCTAGCTTGTCTTCTCCTCCCATCCTGTTGCAGGTGTTTTTTTTTTTTCCCTTCCCACTGGGCAGCAGAAGTTGTTCCACAGTGGAAATTTAAGCATCCTCAAGTTTCTTCCCAGCTTTCGCTGTGTTTTCTTAGACTAAATTGCCAATTTCTGTTTTTACAGGAAATCCTTTTTTTATGGAATGAGTGTGGTCCCCATTCACTCTGCAAAAATTGCATTTTTCTGTATTTTGAAATGAAAATTTTGCAAGTTTCAAAAATGTTTTCAAATAATAAATGTATAGTAGTTTTCCTTTGACTGGGCACTGCTTAACATGTGTGAAATGACTTTATGAGAAATAATAAAATCTTAGCTCTACTGTTCAAATTTCAGTTCACAGGAATTTTTCTCAGCTGAATTCTTAACTTCTGTGATTAGGCAAAAACTGTGGGATATAATTCAATTGAAAAACAAACAAATAAACAAACAAACGGCTCTACTTGAATAGCAGTAGTTAGGAATCATTTATTTAAGATAGCCTTAATGCTTTACCTCCCAAATAAGGAAATATTACAGTTTTCTGTCAAAGAGAAAAAATTCTTTGGAGTGAAACCCCTTTTCCCAAAATCTCTGATAAGATGGAGTGAGAATTTCTGTCCTTGTTGCCTGGTTTATAAGTGTATGAGATGGGGTATATTTCACACAATTTGTGTCCTTGTGTGTGATTTTCTTTTTGGTCTTTGTTTATTTGTTTATTTTTCCCAGAGGTCTTGTTACCAGAAAAATACACGTGGAACCGTTCGTACACAGGGTAGATTATATGACGGCAAACTCCAAGGGATTAATTACACAGAAGTCTGTTATTAAAATAAAGAGCTTTAACAGGGAACACAGAAAAAGTTCTGTAGAGTTTATGAAGTCCATTTATTTTACAAAGAGGACTTTAAGACTTCATCTGAAGTCAGGTAGGTTAATAATTAAATACGGGGAAAAGACTCCTGCAGTGGTATGGTTTGTCCTTGTATTTAGTGAAAAGATTAGGCTAAAATATTGCAAAATCATTTTAAAAAAGGTACTCTTTTTTAAAAAGATTTTATTTATTTATTAGAGAGTGAGAGAGAGTGCGAGCATGTGTGAGTGAGTGGGAAAAGGGGCAGAGGGAGAGGGAGCAGCAGACTCCCTGTGGAGCAGGGAGCCTGAGGCAGGGCTGGTCCTCAGGACCTCAAGATCATGACCTGAGCTGAAGGCAGATACTTAACTGACTGAGCCATCCAGGTGCCCCCCTCAAAAGATATTCTTAAATGGAAGTTTTTAGCAATTGCACGTTTTAAATGAGAAGATGGAGACAAAGTATATATTTATATGACTCATTTTGTAGCATTTAAGAGAGAGGTTGTTTACAAAAATGCCTAAGTTGTTGGTATCACAAATTAATTAAAACATACATCAGCCTACGGTGAGATGAGGTTGAAGCTGATGGAAATGGATGTACAGACATCCTTCCAAGCTTATTAGACATTTTAAAGAACATTGAAACATTCTTTGTTGTCTTGTGTAGCTGATGCTTAAAAAGATTAGAGTATTATGCCAATGACGCTTATCAAGCAAAATACTGAAGAAGCATTTACAGAGAGTTCGTTTGCTTTTTCTTACAATAAACCAAACAACCAATTTCTGAAGTTTAGCCTTTGTTTATAATGTGAAAATAAGATTTTAAATGTTTTCTTGAGATAGAAATAAACTCTACTAATTTCTTAGCTTCTAGAAACTAACCCAACAAATGGGCCTATTCAAGCAACTTAGAATTTTTTTCCATGAAATTTTTTTTGAGAAAGCTGCAATCAATTAATATAACAGGCCTGGATTATATGGCAGGCCTTGTTAAGTTTGATATTCCCATTAGATTACAAAATCATCAAAGGCAAGAATCCTATCAAAAGCATTTTCACATTAACTGATCATTAGATGGGATTTCAAAGAGTTCATTAATTCAGGAAGCCTTGATTGAATGCCAGCCCGAATTCAGCTCTGTGGAATGCCAGGGACATCCAGCCTGTAGCCTGTGGGAGCTTCATATTTGGTGGGAGAATCAGATGCATCATGGGAACCAGGAGTCAGTGGAAAGGTAGCAGATGGCATGGGGTGTAGGATTAAGTAAGAACAAATAACAGCAATAATTGTAGCAGCGTTAGGTACTTTTAGATGACGTTTATGTGCCAGGTGCTACTCTAGGCGTTTTATATATGATAACTCATTTGAGGCTCACAACATCTCTATGGGATGGGTCTTTTATTAGCTTTTACAGCTAAGAGCTGAGGCGCACAGAGGTTGAGTTTTAAAGACAAATTCCTCATATTAAATTTTCTTTCTCTAGTAATTTTAGTTATGGCTTTGGTTTTTCATTCCACTGGTCAAGAATGCAGGACTAAGACTTTGGTAAACTCCGCTTAAAAGTCCTAATTTTCCTTCATGCTAGTTCACACATCCCAAGTATGGTTAATAATATACTAATATTAGTCAAACAAGAAAATTTCTCTAACATTTCTACAAAGACACTAATAAAACACAGAAGGAATTATAGAATGTCAGTGTTGGTGGGGTCTTTGGATGGCACGTATGTTATATTTTAGCATTATACCTTGAACTTTCACTGAGAGTGGCAGGTAACCATCACAGGTACCCTCCTTCTGCATTGCCCATGTCTCTGAGTGGGACGTGTCATTCCTCGTGATGTCATTCAGAATCTCTTGTTGTCATGTCCCGTGTGAAAACTTACTCTCAGACTAGAGTTGCAAGAGATGTTTCTCTTTTCAGGGGAAACCAGTCTGTGTGTTAAGTTTTTACCAACATGTCACGTTATTTAATTCTTCCTGTTTCATTTTTTTTTTTACCTCAGAGCCATTAATATAATGTAATTTTTACATAATTGCAATAATGATGGTAAAGATTAGCAAGCTCTGATATATCACTCAGTAGTATACTTTACATACATTAATTCATTTAATGTATTACTTCTTTATGAGGAAGATTATACCTGCTTGCCCGTTTAATATGTGAGGAGAGTGAGGGATGCAGAGTTTCAGTAATTCCTGTGGGGACATACACTAGTAAGCATTGGGAAATCTGGTCTCATAATCTGTGCTCTTAAACAATATATCTTACTGCTTCCCAATTATAGTAAATCTTACACCTGGTAAGTTTATTTCTTTCTCCCATACTCTTGGTATCTTCATTTCCCCAGAATCCTCTCCCATAGCTGCTGTGGGAAAAACTCAACATCTTTTGAAGGCAAATGCAGTCACATGACAAGGGAAGCCGCACTGTGGGGATAGGATTCTTCAGAAAAGACTTCATAGTGAAAGTCTATTAGGGTTGGCAAACTGGACCAAGCTGCCTGTTCTTGTAAATGAGGTTTTACTGAAACAAAGCCATGCCCATTGGTTTATATATTATCTGTTTCTGTTTTCATACTGCAGCGGCAGCGTGGAGTAGTTGAGACAAAGTATGGTTGGAGAAACTAAACTATTTGCTACTTGGCCACTACAAAAAATGTTTGCCGATCTCTGGTTTATGTAATAAATAAGTGACCATCTACTAGGACTGAGAACTTGAAGACACAGCTCATGTTTTATTTATCACTAGGGATACTGAGGAACTGGGCACATAGTAATTGTTCAATAGACAATTTTTGGTTGACCAATTTTGGTTGGGTAAGGTAAACGATATAAATTAGAGTTTGGAGGAAATAGAGGAGAGAAATAAGGAAAAATTTGAGTGGAAAAAGCATGAGGCAAAATGTATGAAGGCATTGAGGGCCACTGAGTACAGTTGGGCAGGGTTTGCACTGCACAGCTCCAAGTGGAACAGTTCATAATGTAGCCTAGGAATGTAGTGCCCCCTGAGGTTGTGCAATATGCAACTGTGTGTGCCTGTCTATAGATCGTGACACTCTCAGGGGTGGGAGAGGGACTGAAGGACACAGAACATTACTATCTGATTGTTGTGAAAGGTGAGGATGATGATCTTGAAAAGAATTCTAAGGTGGGAACATATTAGACCTTTGCAGCTCTGGCGAAAGGTGTGTGGTTTTAGAGGGTAGGGAGGCCAGAGGCAGGGAGATTGGGAGGCTAATAGAGGAGTCAGGGTGAGAGTGGATGTGACCTGAGCGGTGGAGGGGGTGAAAAGGAGGTTCAAGTAGTGTTCCAGAGGTAACATAAGCAGTACTTGACCACTTGGTTGGTCAAGAGGAGAGACAAAGCAGAGGGTTCACCTAGGATGCCCCCACCCCCATGTACCTTAAATCTTATTATACCTAAAAACATTACAACACCGTGAATGAGAAACTATAGAGAAACAAACCATTCCTAGTCCCTCTACTACAAGGAAACAAGCTATTTTCATTTGTGAGTGTTTTGATTTTCTTATTGCTACGTAACGAATTACCCCAAACTTAGTGGCTTAAAACAACAACAATTTTATTATTTCTTACGATTCTGCAGGCCAGGAATTTGGACAGGGAACAGTGGGGAATCTTGTCTCTGCTTCCCACAATGTATGATGGGGCTGGAGTGAGCAAGATGACTTCTTCACGTGTATTTCTGGTTCCATGGACTGGCGCCTGCAGCCCTGTTTACTTTGGTGTGGTTATTCTTAATGGATGGACAGAGGAGGGGAATAAAGGAAGCAAAGAGCCACTTGTCAGGCTCTGCTGGGCACTTTCCAGGTTTTAAAGCTCTCCTATGCAATCTCTTGCCTGGGCCTGTCCCTGGGGGTGGAGCCAGTGAGTGTTTTTTCAAATGGAGAAACTGAGCCCTGGGTACAGCTACCAGGCCTTGCTCAGGTTAAGTGTCTATTGGAGCAGGATTTTGAACAATAGCCTCTTAACCCCTGGGCACATGCTTTAACCCCATATGTTGACTACAGGACTGACTCAAATGGCTGACGGCTAGCTGGAAGGGCTCAAATGGGCTCCTGTGTTATCAGTGTTGGCTGGGTTCCTCGGTTCTCCTCCATATGTCTCCTCCATATGTCTCAGATTGTCTCTCTCTCCGCGTACGGCCTCCCCACATGGACTCTCCAGCAGTATAGCCACACTTTGTACATGTACATTAGGATCCCAAGAGTGCAAAAGTGGAAGCTACCAGACTTTCTTCCAACATAGCCTGGAGTGGCACGACCTGAAATCCCATGCAAGTCACAGGCTGTCCAGATTCAAGGGCATGGACTAATAAACCCTACCTCTTGCTGTGTGGAGCAGCGTGTGTCTGCAGGGAGGGGAGGCATTTTGAGGGGGACACCTTTGGAGACTAGCTACTACAGTAAGGGGATAGTTTTTTGAGGATAATCAGATGTTTCAGTTCTACCTTGATCCAGTCAGATCGATTTCTGCATTGAAGATGCTGCATTGTATTTTGCTACTGTAACTTCAGAATGAAAAATGCCACATGAACAATGTGTCTTCACGATCTGTTAGGTTAATGTTAAGGACATGGTTCTTGTCCACAGTCCTACATTTAAAGGACTCACAAACCCCATGAATAAGATTATAGTCCCTAAAAACTAGCAAATTTTGTTTTTTCAAATATAAGAATTAGAAAACTCCTAACATTTACCCCCCCTCCCCTTTTTCCTTTAGCTTCTAAGACAGAGACTAGTTTAATGCACAGTCACTTTAATTTATTAACTTAAATATTTGGTGTGTTTTGCCTTCCTTCTGTATGGGATTTTGCTTTCAACTTCTATTAATAGCCTCATATATTTGTTGGTGTAATTTGCCTCAAAAATATTTTGGGGCAGTCAGGGCTTATAATTGATCAATAAAAATAGATATGCAATTGCCAATAGTCAGTATTGTAGTGAACTGAACTCTTTTATTTCTGCCGTAAATGGAGTAGCCACATTGTTAATAGGATAAAACTGGATTAGGAATACAGTCAAAGTGGACTGTGGAGCCAATGCTCTACTGTAACGAATCCTAGTTTTAAGTTCTTGTGACTTTACCACTTCCTCAAGTGGCTTTTTTTTTTTTTTGGTTGTTGTTGTTGAAATTATCACTGAGTCTATTTATTCAGCCCTTCAGAGTGGAAGGGAGAGAGGAAAATTCCCTATGTCCACCATTCCCAGCCGGAGATGTATTCCAGACGGCAAGCAGGCTCCGAGTTAGGAGAGCTGCTCCATTAGACAAGTGATTTGGTTCAGTGTTTTGAAGGGTTGTGAATTCCTAGACCATCAGTCATACTTACATTCATATATAAGTATCCAAACACATCTAAGTCCAAATATAGTACAACCATTTTATGATGTTGGTGTTGGGAGGCAGGATTTATGGGGGCCCTATGGACACATTATGTCTACTGTTAAGTTCATGGTTTTGAACTGAAGAATAGGAATATCTCTATTAATCAAGGGAATGTATTCCAGGGACGGGGCTTTGTTTTCTTTTGTTTTATTTTTCTGTTTCCTCTCCTTTTCCTCCTTCCTCTTCCACTTTTTCTTCTCTCTCATCACCATTTTCTCCTTTTTCTTCTTCATCATCATCATCTCATCTTCCTTTTCTTCGTTTTGCAAGTAACTTCAGAAGCTGAGCTATAAATAAAATAGGGATAATAGGAATACCAAATAAGAGTTAAAACATTAAGAAAAATAAATTCTAAGTAAAATGTTAAATTCTTACTTGGCAGTCTCAGGATGTTGGAAAAGGAGAGTGAAAGTAAGGATTTTATTAGGAGAGGGAAGGAGAAAGATTCAAGGAGGTGGGAGGAGAGAATTGGGAGAAAGTTCTAGGGTGGAGAGTCTTATCAGCCAGGGATCTAGGATGGACAGAGCAGGTGATGGGTTCTGACAGATACAAATGACTACCCCCTCAGTCCAGGGGACCTGTAGCCTTAACTAACCTCTTCAGGGAACTGAGGGCTTTTGGAGGAGTCAGGGCACAAAAGAAAGACACTTGGATGTCAGAAAAGATTCCTACAACAACATTTAGAGGAATGCACTGGAAAAGCAGGTGAATCCATAGTGTGTGATGAACCTGTGCATATGGTGCCACGTGAAGTTTAGTGAGTCCCCCTCTTCTCATGGGTAATGGTTTGTTGTCCACCATTTCTCCTACCCACTGGTACTAATTTATAAGATTGTGTAATCAGACCCTAATAGGTTGGTGCCTTTGATGAATTACTTTTAGAGACTCTCCTTATTTGAGGTTTTTTTTTTTTTTTTTTGCATATGTAATCATGACTCAGATCTTCCTTTATAGTCAGACCATCTATCTTTACAAAAATATTATGCATTAGCATTATAGTGGGACAGACTTCAGAAACTTACAGATGCTGAAACCAAGGCCCAGAAAAAGTTCTTTCAGAAGTGTTCAGGGTACTTATTTTCTTCCACTGTGTGGAAGCTGAGCCACACACAGTGACAAAAGACAATTTAAGTAGAAGTGTGTCGTTGGGCATAAGATTATACCTCCACTTTGTCTTCATTTCTTAGAAAGGGTGACTAGTATTTCCAAGTCCTCACTTGTGCTTCAAATAAGCAAACCCCCTGTACCACGTGGGCACGGACATTTGTCTTGTTCTTGTTTATTTGGTCTCAGGCAGTGCTACCGGCCTCTCAGCGGTCAACCCTGGTGGGAAGCTGGGCATTAGAGTTTTAGCTCTTCAGTGCCACCTTGGTGTCCGCGGAAGCCTCCATATTAGGTGCCATTGAGTACGATGGAGCTTTCCAAGGGACGTAGTTGCCAGTGAGAGTAGCGGGGAATGGGTGGTAAAATGAGAAGGGGGAATCTTCTCTGAGTGTCTGAAGGGTAACATCCCCTCCCACGATCACCATCACCACCACCACACTCATACTTGTAATTGGCAATTAGAGCGTCAAATGTCCTGGAATAGGCCATGGCAATTCTAGGCGTGGAAGCTCAGACTCTTATAATTGCCTGACTCAGTTATCCACACCACTAATTTATACATTTAGATTCCATGTAAGAAGCATGCCAATGAAGAAAAAAATCTTAAATTCTTGTCTTTTCTTCCATAGCATCTATCCCAATAATTTTGTGGAACATCTGCCTTATCCAAATGACAGCTATTTATTGAGCATTAACTGTGTTTGAGTTGGACCTAATGTCTAACTCTCAGAACGAACTTGATATGATTATATTCTTTCCAGTGGTTTGAGGCAGAACTACATTTGGAGTATGTTTCTCTCCTTTTACGGATGGGGTTAATGTCCAAGGTGATGCGGACAAGTGCTCTGGAAGGAAGGACTTGATATGCAGCGTTCAAGTCGACACATAGTTTTTAATCTTTCACGGGCTGCTGCTGCTTCACACCCCAGAGTTTAGGCCACTGACCTCAAGTTTGCAAATTTTATATCCCATTACCACCCTGTGCGCTCTGTACTCCCCAGGGCCACATAGTTGATGTTTCAGCTGGAATCTGAGAAAGTGTCTGAACATTTCCTGAAGAGTTGGCTAGGAGTGATTTGGCAGTGCAGTCATAAAAACCCGGAGCGAGTGGCTGGGGTATACGTTATAATTACCTCACACTGTTTCCTATTTGAGCCTGGTTGTGGGTAGCTGGGTACAGTGGTATTGCTTGTGAGACTCTATTTTAAAGGACTGAAGAGTCATTTTCAATGAACACTAATAACCATTGGCCATGTTTTTAGGGAGGCTTGGAAGCTGGGACGTAGACATGCCTGGAGGCAAATCCTGGCTTCACCACCTGTTAGGAAGGAACCTCAGACAAGTGGTTTGACCTGTTTGACTGTCAGTTTCTCCACTTGTAAAATGAGATTATAATACTCGCCTTTCTGGGTTGTTCTAAGATTCAAGGAGATAATACATTTCAAGTTCCTAGTATAGCACCTGATGTGTTTAGCTACGGTGATGAGGATGATTAGAATTCTGTTAGGGATAAGGATGAAGAGGGGGTAGAGCCATACAAAGAGGCTGGATTTTTATGGCCAAAGCAAAAAGTTAGATAACCGTTAGTATCGGGAGATCGTGGTCTCAATTTTCTCATTTTGGAACTGATTATTTTCAGAAACAGAGGCAGTAAACTTGAACTGCAAACATTTAAAAAATTTAATTTTAATGGAAACTGACTTTGTCTGTGGAGATCTGGTTATATCTAAAGATAGTGTGCTGATAAGATTTTAATTTTTAATTTCCCCTTCCCTCAAATTGTGTTACCTTTATTGGGAAATAAAGTTACCGAATGCGATTCCTTACTTATACACCCCCTCCCCCCACCAACCGCCCCCTCAACTCCTCCAGAGAAGTTTGTACTTTTTTACTGGTAGCTTTGGCAAACAGGCCTTGTCTTCTTCCTGCTCGTCCCGTCTTTTGGCGCTGCTCCTGTCACTGTGCCTATTATCACTGTGGCCAAAGAAATGGGGCACTTGGATGGCCAGGCCTGAGTATGTGGAATGGGTTTAAAGAAGTAGAGGGGTGCTAGATGGTTGAACACAGCATCTGCACCCAAACTGAGAAAGCTCCCTTTCCATCCACACAGAACTCCTTCAACTCGCTCTCTCATTACTGTTCCCTCTGGGCGCTTTGTGGGCAGGCCATCTTACGTGATTTGGGGCTGGGCTGACTCACATTGGCCACCTCTGCGAAGAGCCACGGCCTTTGCTCTCCAGCTGAGCGTTCCCTTCCTTTGGCTTCATGCCCTGCCGCAACGTAATGCTCATTCAGTACAAAGGATTCTTATTTGTTGTTGTTTCTCTTCTGTGCCCAATTTCTCTTGAGAAATTGAAAATCTTCTTATTTTTTCATTTTCTTTTAATGATTCCCATTTCAATTCTAGTGAGAGTTGACTTTTAAGAGATATTAAACTATTGAACATCTGGGAAAATGGAACAAAAACATACATCATCTTAGTTTAGGCAGTGCTTTGGTAGAGTTCCTATACACTGCACCCTTACATACTAACCTCTCATTAACGGATTGGCAATAAACCCTAGGAAGTTGTGGTTGCTTCAAGTTCATTCACAGGCTATAAAAATAAGAGTGCCTTAAATAAGGAATGGTTTAAACAGATAATAGTTATTTTTCTGTTTGTCATTAAAAATGTTCAAATTACCTAATATCTCTCATCTCCTTAGGGTAAGTCACACCATCACCAATACAGTCAACATTTATAAAAAAACGAAAATGCAAAAACAAACGAACAACCAACCAGGTACTTACTCTGCTCTATTAACTTCCCAGAAAAGAAAGAAACCCCAAATAATGAAATAAAATTTTCTTTTTAAACTTTTGAAAACGTTTCAGGAATTTTACAAGAATATGTGAGCCATTTTTTCCTTTTTTTTTTTTTTTTTTGTCTGCAGTTCTGATTTTGTGTAGACATTTTTGAACAGCTGACCGTTCTAGACAACAGAGTCTAAAATGGGGTTATTTTCTTATTTTTGAGGGTTTCTTTTTTTAAGATTTTGTATTTATATGAGAGAGAGAGAACCTGAGAAGGGGGAGAGGCAGAAGGAGAGAGAGAAGCAGACTCCCTGCTGAGCGGGGAGCCTGACTTGGGGCTCAGTCCCAGATCCCAGGACCCCGAGATCATGACCTGAGCTGAAGGCAGATGTTTAACCAGCTGAGCCACCCAGGCGCCTCTAGACAATAGAGTCTAATTTGACCTTGGACTGACTCCTCTGCCGTTTGCATTTGGGCCCCTCCTTGAAAGTAGGTTAACACACATTCTCACATTTTGAGGAGTCAGGAAACATACCAGGATTCCTTGTTAAATGATTTTCTCCTTCTGTCTCATATTTCCCATGACTATAAGAATTCTTCCATTTGTGAACCGAAAAGCCAACATTCAGCCCTTTGACTAATCAGATACAAATTAATCCCTTTTCCCTCAAACTCATCTTTTGTTAACTGAAGGGTTTATGTTGCTCATAAGGAAAGACAAGGTATACTTATTAAAATGGATCATGTCAAAAAGCAGTTGTCATGCCCAGGGAAACCCATCCCCTGGGGCTAACATGATAAGTTATTTGCACAAGTGTGGTTAAGTCTTTTGTTCTTGGATTCCTTGTCTAAGGAACATTAACTTTCTTTAGTAGCTGCATAGAAACATTTCAGTTAGTTCTTGCTGCTTGTTTAAAATAATAAACATCTTGGGATTGGACTGTTATTATTTCCAAATGGGGATCCCCATCCCACTCAAGAATGTTGAGTTGCATAATAGTTAAAATTGGGTCTTCAAGTCAATGAAAAAAGAAAGCAACGTGTGTTATTAGGGTGGCATTGTAGGAAAGGATGGTTATCAGAATGAGCTTGACCACATGCTGCTGCAGAGTTGTTTTAACTTTTTTTTTTTTTTAAGATTTTATTTATTTATTTGACAGAGAGACAGCCAGTGGGAGAGGGAACACAAGCAAGGGGAGTGGGAGAGGAAGGAGCCTGATGTGGGGCTCGATCCCAGAGCACCGGGATCATGTCCTGAGCCGAAGGCAGACGCTTAACGACTGAGCCACCCAGGCACCCCTGTTTTAACTCTTTAATGTGGACAATTTCAAATATGGACAAAACTAGAGAGAATAATGCTGTGAAGCTCCAGGTTTAGCCCTTATCAGTTAATGGTCAATCTTATTTTATACTTCTTTCCCCTGCCACAGATTATTTTGAAGTAAAACCATGAAAGACTAATTTGTTGTGAACATCTCAATATGTACCTCTAAAAAATAAGGACTCTTTAAGAAACATAAGCACAGTACCACTATTACATTGAAAATTAGTGTTCACTTTTTTAATATCCTCAAATATCCAGTGAGCATCCTTTCCTTCTTAGAGGTTGTCACTATGTTGAAGTTTTGTGCTGGCATTGAGATCCCAGTCTGCTTAATTACAGCTTGCAACACGAATACTGTCACAACTTCTCCAGAGCTCAGAAAGTTTGGAGAGGACAGTGCTTGGCATCACTAAGGCTGAGAGGGAAATCTTTTGGGTTGGATTTCAGGGAGGAGATGTGCTGGCAGTTGAAATATGAGTTGCCACGTTCTCCATGTAATGGACAGCATGTCGACAGCCTCTGAAGTAAGTCATAGAGACCTGAAATTGGAAGGTTTTTCAGAGCATTGTCTGGGTCACCCAGGCCTTTGTGCAGCTCGTTGTCTTCCTGAGCCAGGCCAGACAGTTGCCTGCATGATCTGACGGTTTTGCTTGAACTGACTTTTAAAAAGACAAGTCACACCCATATTCAATTACATGTCTAAAATATATTCCAGTGGCAGCTTTGAGTAGGTTTTGAATTGTCTACATTTTGAATCTCTACCTTGCCTCCCACCCACCCGCTCCCCAAACACTGAACATAACAGCTGACTCATATTTTTGCTAGAGGCAATGAGATAGGATTCTCACCAAACAGAAACCCCAGTCTATAGGAATGTTTCCTAAATGTGTTCCTTTTACCATTGCTTTCTTTTTCTAATATGCTTCGGAAGATCTGTATTAAAATGTTTGTTTTTGCAGATCTAAGAAAACCAAAATACAAAAAATTATGCATAAACTAGTTTATATAAATGAACACATTCTTGTTTGGGTATTTATGGAAACATCTTTCTAATCTCTAATCTAAAAATCTCTAGTACTGACTTTGGAATGTTTTAATAATAAATTCTTTTGGTTTTTAATTAGTGATTTATGAAATGTTTCCATTGTGTGACCTTTGAGCAATTACTTCACTTCTCTGAATTTCAGTTTCCTCATCTGAAAATGGGCACAGCAATATATTTTCTTGATAGGATTTGGGGGAAGAGTCACATGATCACTTTGTAAATTATAAAGCTCTCTGAAAATTGCTAATTATTATTTTTAGTCTACAGTGTATCTTCACATGGACTAGATAAATTCCTGATTTAGTAAAATTTCCTCAAATTTAAGTTAGACTATTCTTGTTAAAAATTTTCCAGAGATCTGGGGCACCTGGGTGGCACAGTTGTTAAGCGTCTGCCTTCGGCTCAGGGCATGATCCCAGCGTTCTGGGATGGAGCCCCACATCAGGCTCCTCCGCTGGGAGCCTGCTTCTTCCTCTTCCACTCCCCCTGCTTGTGTTCCCTCTCTCGCTGGCTGTCTCTCTCTGTCAAATAAATAAATAAAATCTTAAAAAAATTTTTTTTTCCAGAGATTTAAATGTTTGGAAATAAATGCTTACAACTTTGCCTCAGTTGCAAAGTTAAAAAAAAGTTATCAAGTTCTTTATCCCTAATACTGTGAATCGTTAATTTCAATGAAAGAATGTCAACGACTTCATGCTTTCAGCTACCTTCTGACTTTTTAGAAACTTAAATTCTATCACTGATTTATTTTCTATTTTTTTGTTCCTTAGCAACAATGTTGCTTCTGTTCTGATGAAGTAGTTTGGCAGATAAATGTTTTAAAAGACCCATTGCCTGTTGACTCCTATGAAATAAAGTTTGAGGCACAAGGTTTCTGAAACTTTTTTTTTTATTATTATGTTCAGTTAGCCAACATATAGTACCTCATTAGTTTTTGATGTAGTGTTCAAGGATTCATTATTTGCACATAACACCCAGTGCTTATGACAACACGTGCCCTCCTTAGTACCCATCACTCGGTTACCCTGTCCCCCCAACCCCCTCCCTTTTGTAACCCTCAGTTTGTTTCCCGGAGTCCAGAGTCTCTCATTATTTGTCTCCCTCTCTGATTTCTTCCCATTCAGTTTTCTCTCCCTCCCCTATGGTCCTCTGTGCTATTCCTTTTGTTCCACATATGAGTGAAACCACATGAGAATTGTCTTTCTCTGCTTGACTTATTTCACTTAGCATAATCCCCTCCCGTTCCATCCATGTCGATGCACATTGTGGGTATTCATCCTTTCTGATGGCTGAGTAATATTCCACTGTATATATGGACCACATCTTCTTTATCCATTCGTCTGTTGAAGGGCATCTCAGCTCCTTCCAGCTTGGCTATTTCTGAAACGTTTGTAGCTGTAGAATGTTTTTAAGTGATTCATCTGAAACATGGAAAAATTTCACTCTCAGACCCCGTGAATTCTATTTATGGGTATCTTATGTATTTTACTTTTCATTTTCAGTTTTTAAAATTAAAGTAGATGAAATGATATTGATTTCTTAGTAGTAATTATCTTTTTCATCACTTTATTTTGTTATTAAATTTCTTATAAACATTTACCTTTTCAACAAATTAAATGCTCACTACTCTGACAGAATTCTCCCCCATTTTTGTCTCAGTCAGGGGTACATTTAAACCCTAAACCTTCATTTACCATTTAAGATTCAGGTCTTTTCCTAGGTGCTGGGTTGTAAAGATAGATCTGAATTTTCTATCTTTAGAAAACTCACATTGCAAAAGAGAGGGTAATTATTGGATTCCAGGGCATCTGAAATGCTTGAGTAACCTGAGTATGAGATTGAGGCCACCAAATAGACTTCAAAACTGACCTGCTTCTTTACTTCATCTGGAAGCCAGTCTTTCTGGAAATGGCTCACGGAACTCTTGGTCTGTGATCTCATGTTATAGTTGCTGGCGGGGTGGAACCTTCTGGTCTCTAAAGAAATCAGGTATATTAAGGTTTAGAATATCCAATTACTCCCCAGTTGTTGTTGTTTTTATTTGAGTATAGTCGACACAAAATGTTACACTAGTTTCAGGTGTATACTCAGTTTTTAAATCCCTGACTTATTGACTTACTGGATCTGCCCTGTTGGCCCTGACAGTCTCATGCAGGGGTGGGGGATGGCACTGGGCCTGGGGCTGGGCAAGCTCCCATCCCAGCTGCCCTCTCAGGACTGTGGAGTGGACTGGGTTTAAGGTGTTCGGTTCTCACAGCTCACTGGGCAGCTTACTGTAGCTGCAGGGACCATGAGTTTGAGTAGCCAAGTTTCCTTCTGGTTGCCTGCCGTGGAATGTGTTTTCCCATAGAAACAACATTTTAAGTTGTGGTCAGGTTCCCAGACCAGCCTACAATAGCCTATTTAGCTGATAGAGACTGCTGTTTGACTAGCCTGGACCCCAAACCACCACCTATTAACATTGTTTCTATTGGAAAAGCCATTCCGAGTTTTAAATACCAATAGAGAAATGACATGTTGGAGCTCTACCTGTTTGTCCAATTGGGAGCTGCCAGTCCTCGGAACTAGAGTATGGGGTCACTGTGCCCTACCAGTTCCTGAAGGACCCCTTTCTTTCCCCTAAGCCTGACCCCATTGGCTGGTTTTCCTGTCTTTCGTGGGATTGCCAGGACATTCAGAAGATATTATTATCTCCCTGGACAGAGTTCTTGGTTTGAGAATTTCTGGGAAGTGGTGAGAATCATGGTTTTTTTCTGTTGGTGGTGAAGACGAGGGAAGGGAGCAGTTGGAACTGAAGGGAGCAGTGAATTCCCCAGACACCACCCGGCTCTGCCTTTCACCATATGGTTTTTAATTAGTAAAATCATAATTTTACTAATTATAGTAGTAAACTAACATAGTATAAACTAATAAACTAATATAGTAGTAAAATCAATATAGTAGGCCTTTCACCATGCCAGGTTCTGGATCACCTCCTTAGTTTACTTGTTTTAGTTGCAGTCATTTCTATAATTTCATCTACCGTTTGGAAAAGTACAACATGACTTTGGCTTGAGTAAATGGAGTAAGAGCCCAGTCAAAGAAAATGTCACCATAATCCTTGAACTCACAGGTAAAGTCAAGGGGTTGCAGAGTTCTGGGAAGCAGTTTTCTGGAAGCACCATGTGTTTTCATGGTGTCATTGGTCAAACCCTCTCAGATGGCTGGCGACATACAAATTTGAAACAGGCTCATTTTTCTGTTTCGAGGCAATCCCTTCTTGTCGTTTTGGAGTCAAATAGTAAAGTTCCAACTTGAGAAACAAATACATCTCTCCCCACGGTAGATGGGGGCACCTTTTATACCACCAGCCAGGGGTTCAGTGATGCCAGCCGGCCAGACACAGCTCTCCCTTCCTTAGAGAGCGGTAGGTTCAGTGCAGACTATGATAGCAAGTTATCCAGCCATTGCCTTTAGAAGCTTGGAGGCCACTTGGGTGGTTTAGTAGCTGTTCAGGCTTCTGTGTTCTAGGGTTGTTTAATCCAGAGGGCCAGAAGCAGAAAGTACTTAGTGCATCAGCAGGATTAGGACCTGCTGTGCATAGTGACGCTTCTGGTCTTCATGGTTCAATATCTAGTTTCCTGTTACAGTGTACCCTGTGGCTTTAAATTCTTATTCTTCTCTTTCGCCTTCCTCTCCTTCCTCTTCTTCCTCTTCCTTTCCTTCTTCTAAGAAAACCACACACTCACATACACACACGTTCCAGTCACCTATAAAAGATTCCAACAGGATTTAAGTTGGCTGCCAGTCTAAAATGACCTCCCCGATTTGGGGAACTATCTTTGCACCTTTCTGTTTCCTCAGTTTTCGTAGGCTGTGTGTGTGTGTGTGTGTGTGTGTGTGTGTGTGTCCCTGTTATGGTGACCTAAATTCTGTGGCTTTTAAGTTCTTGGACTGTTGCTTTTGATCAACACAAAATCCCCACAAAAATACAGTTTAGGGTGCAGAGCAAATTAAACTGTAGTTGCAGCACCCTCTCTGTTGTGCCCATGCTGTGAGTTACCCCACTGAGCAGTGAGGAAAGTGATCCTCCAAGTAGCACCTTCAGGCAGATCTTTCAATGCTGCCCCGAGACCTTCGTGATGGTTGTCTTTAGGAATTGGCCACATATGGCTCGCGCCGTCTCTGGCCCTGGTCATTTGCAACAACCTGCCACAGTGAAACGTGCACCAATCTGTGAGCTGAAAACCTTTGTTTTGTTGCTTTGGACTTTTTGTTTTCCTTTGCTAAAGAAATAAATAGATATTCATATTTGAGTGTTTTGTCTACATTGAGTTTTTGAAGGAAATATAGTGATCCCTGAACTGTAAATATTGATAACTTCACTGATCACAATAAATTAATGATCAGCACATCAGCAAAATAACCAAGGCGTGAAACCATTATACATTACTGTTTAGCTAATGATAGCCTTTCAAATAGGTATGAAAGATTTTTCTTTTAAATGGATTAATTTGTAAGAAATAGTTCCATTAGGGGCGCCTGGGTGGCTCAGTCATTAGGCGTCTGCGTTCGGCTCAGGGCGTGATCCTGGCGTTCTGGGATCAAGCCCCACATCAGGCTCCTCTGCTGGGAGCCTGCTTCTTTCTCTCCCACTCCCCCTGCTTGTGTTCCCTCTCTCGCTGGCTGTCTCTCTCTCTGTCAAATAAATAAATAAAATCTTAAAAAAAAGGAAATAGTTCTATTATATAGTTTCCATGTTAGTGGCATTTACAGATGACCTATTTAGGACATCAGAGACATAGTATGAATCTTTGTTAATTGTACTTTGTACTTACTAAGGCACTCAATCAATGTTATCTTGTATATTTCTAAATAGACTCCAGGATAGTCTAGGCATGACAGACATTGTTTCTCTGCCTGAAGTTTTGGAACAGAGGGGGTAGGGGCAGGTTTCAGGGGTGAGAATCTAGACATATAATTATTTAAAATATATAATTACAATATAGCATATGTGGGTTTTTGAGAGAGATGTCTGGAATTGTGTTGGTAGGTTGAAAGGTGGTTGGAATTAATTGAGGAGGAGGAAGGATTACCAGTATAGGGGGAAATGAAATTATACACTAAAAAGGAAACATGGAAGAAGCATCTAGATTTAGCATGTGTGTCCTGGAGGAGAAGTGAATGCATGAGTGAGAGCTGAGATGACGAAGGGAAGGAGCGGGACAGGAGGGTGTAATTGAAGGTGTAGGTGAAGATGAGGGTAGGCCGGTTAGACCTACCTGGCAGAGACCTGAAGCTGATAGTGAGATGTTTCACATCTTAGGGAGGGTGAAGGTCTGTGTTTGGAACATAGGAGAACAGAACTTAACATGGTGAATGTGAAGAGATACTTGGCTGCGTTGTCCTAACAAAGTAAAGAGGAAGGAGGAAGGCAGGAAAAAAAGAATGTGATATCAGGCCAGCAGTGAAACACCAAGATTGAAACAAGGGATTTGCCTGAGTGTTGCCGGAAGGAGGTGAACGAGAGATGGGCTAACTGGGTGATGGGCACTAAGGAGGGACCTGTTCTGATGATCACTGAGTGTTATATGTGAGTGATGAATCACTGAATTCTACGCTGAACCAATTTTACTATATATGTTAACCAGAATTTAAATAAAAACTTGAAATAAAATAATGAGCAAGGGGTTTGCTAGTGGAATTAGAGAATTTAAGAGGAATTTCAGCAGTGGGATGGAATAAAATGAATGATTCCTCTTATCAAGTGGGATACATCAAGTCATAGCTCAGAGAGGTTTCTGCTGAGCCTACCATGGATGATGGGCAAAAGCACCGTTGTTCTGGACTTCTAGCTCTCCAGGCTGACCTTGATGTTCGTGTTTTAACTGCTGTAGTGACACTCTTTGCAGACATGCCTGTCTTCTTCCGAGAGCAAAGGCTGTGTCTTAATCACTATCAAAACCTGGAAGAGTATATTTATAATTTCATGGTTGCAGTATTATTATTTTACTTTTTAAGAAACTTTTCACTGTGGAACAGTTTCAGATTTACAAAAAATCAGGAGGCTAATACTTCATGAAGTAGGTTGGAGAGGTTGGCCGGCATATGCCTTCAAAGGAGAGAACCAGAATTGTCCGGGTCCCAGCCATTGTTGACCCAGACAATCCAGAAAGGAGTCCCTGGGTCTGAAGAGCCCCCACGGAAGCTTGAGGAGGACATGGAAGCCGTTTTCTTTACCAGGGTTTGAAGTTTCATTACTTGAGATGTTGTGACTGGCAGATGGGTTGGAATAGTCGCATGTGGTATTCAAATCACTGCTGGTAGATGTGACATCTGTCTTTAGCAAGAAGGGCCAGAGTAAAGGCACCTAAGGAAGGGGGCAGCTCTTGCAAAGTTTATTGGAGTAGTAGTGGGTCCCCTCATCAGATAGTACTCATAGTTTTTCTTTTGCTTTTTTCTTTTTACTTTGATAACAAAAAAACTGTCAAAAAACTATTAAAGTCATGATGTATCGTTCACAATATATGTAGCTCATTTGTGGATCATAGTTTTTTCATGATCTTTCACATTTTTTGACAGTGAAAATTATTACTTTTAAAAACTGGAACATTGAAATGTTAGGATATTACCTTGAGGCATGTTACATGGACAGTTGGGCACCCTTTATTTTGTGGGGGCATATGCCTTTGATACCCCTCCACACTTAAGAGGACTAAGTCATTATTTTTCCCCTCACAGTTCAAAAAAAGCAGGCAACACATACATGGAGCAGGGTCAGCCTCATTAACCTTAACCTAATGCTTAGTATTCTTCTTGCCCAAGGATTTAATCACGTCACATGTGTATGAAATAAGAGCCCCCTGAACTTGTTTTTATTACCCCAGTCTTGTCTGAAAGGGAATTTGAACTTGGGATAGGAAGCAGAAAGGCTATCTTGCCTGTAAGGGAGGCCAGACTTGCAGAAGTGGATTCTGGCTAAGGAATGTGGACACGCTGCAGACATCTTGCACAGAGGCCAATTCCTGCAGTGATGTGGTCAGACATGGCAAAGCCCAGCTGTTTGCTCCGTTGAGAGGGGCTTTTGCTAGCCCACACAATCTCTGAGTGCTGTCTGAACCAGATCCGAATATTCAGCCTGCTGAGGCTCACCTAGTCCCCAGAGAGACTGGAGGTGGGTTGTTGGAGAGCACTGTATTCAAAGCAATTGGTAAGAGAAGTTACAGATGAAGACTTAGCAATTAAAACAATGTAATACACAGTGCCGAAGTGGACTCTAAATGTATTTTCCTCCTCCCCACGCCCCCCAAACTACTAGAATACAGGTAAAAACAATTTATGCTTAATTGGTGGTTTATTGATGGACATTTTGTAGGCTTTTTTACTCATACTCTCATGAATGCTATTGGGTGGAATTCGATCTTGCCCCCAAATGCATCTCTCCTAACATAGGGGTTAAAAGAGTATACTCTGGCGTCAGGCTTCCTGAGTTTAAATCCCCATTCTTTACTTTCAAGCTGTGGGACCTTGCTGGTTTGTTTAACCTTCCTAAGCCATAGTTTCCTTAGTGTTAAAGACAATAATAATAGAACTTAGCTCAAAGCATTGCTATGAGAATGAAATAAAGCAATGTATCTCTAGCGCTTAGCATAAATTTATTTTCTCTTTGAATTTTATTTTTGATTTGCCACATGCTACTGCCACTTGCTCTAAGCTTTAACTTTTGGCTTGTTTTGGTGGTGGGTTGGTGGGTATGGCTGATGAAGTGAAAAGGAAGAGAAAGGTAAGAATTCTGCATTTTCATTTACATACAAAAAAGTTCATTAAAGATTTATCTTCTTCGTTAATGCTTTTTGTGCTGAAACCTTAGAATAAAATCTTTTATAATGGAAATAATCCAGCGTGTCTACTTTAGATTTTACATATCTTTGTGCTTTCCAACTTAAATAAGACATTCATTTATTTCTAGAATTAGAGCTGTTTTTCCTGTGTGTAGGTAGAATAAATGCCACCCCGCTTGTTTGAATGAGTGCTGTTAGTTTGCAGTTCTCAAGATCAAAGTTAGCAGAGGAGAAATGTTGCATCTTTCTACTACCTGGCATTAAGCCACATAACCTGGTAGTATTTAATGGCAGCGACATTAGAACAGTCATTGTTTGAGGAGGTTGGTTGAAACACTTGAAATGATATATTACGTACTATAAAGTTATTAAACTCAAAAAAGACACAGCAGGCAAACAAAAATAAATCACAAGTAGACATTATGTAGAATTTTAGTAGTGCAGTGAAGTAAAAATGTGATCACTAATGAAATGGAACAGTGAATGAACGAAACCATTCATACAATGAAGCAGAAAGTACCCCGTTTATGAGAGAAGTTGTTTATACTTTTAAAGTTATTGCTTTAAATAAAAGAGGATGAGCAAAGTATAACAGCACATATTTTAAAAAATGAGCGTTATGAATGAGTATTAGGTGAGAATGCAAAAGATTTCTCTTCATTTCCCCAGATCTTCATCTCTTGAGGCAACCAATTTTAACCATTTCTGGTTTTGGTTCTTCTCATGTTTATCTTCATGACACCATGCATTGTGCTTGTACCTCTGTTTCTAGATTTACACAGTATCCATTGGCTCCTTGCCATGAAAGATGGGGCCATAGTTTACTGAGATATCGATACCTTTTCTCTCTCTTTTCCTTCCTGCTTTTTTGTTTTTTGTAATAATAGTATGACTTACAGTTATTGGTTATCTTAAAACATTATATAATATACTTCAGCTTCTATTTCTTGGATCAACTACTTTATTTCTCTCCACACCTTTCTTCCCAGCTTGTTTTCTGATTTATATTATCTATACCATTACTTTTACAGGCGCAGGTTTAAAACATTTACATTTTGTTTTGTAATCATTGTAAATCATAATGTCTTCCATGTTTTGTCTGTAGGTTGATTGTAAACATTGAAAAAACAATGAGGAATGTTTATATTACTGTGATTTTTCAAACACCTTGGAAAATCTTTGGAATATCTTGTTTTGTAGATATTGGTTCTGGACTCTTCTTTTTTTTTTCTTAGTTTTTTTCACCATGTTATGTGTGTTATTACTTCATAAATACACTCATTCTTGTCAGACAATATGTCCTGATTTTTGTTTGAAAACATAGTTACTCTGACCACAGGACACCTACAAAGGCTCAGGGGGTCCTCTGAAGCAATTCCAGGATTTGGCTTGGGGTTGGACTGGATCCAGTGGAGTTGTTGTAGTGAGCTGTTACTGGGGAAGGTTTGAGGTGGTTGACTCTGGCTTGGATTATCATTTTCAATATAGAGGACTTTTATGGAGTTGGGAGGTTCGATTGCTGCCCCGACCCTAGCTCCTATCCTAACTTCTCATCTCACTCCCCTTGCCAAGATTCTGACTTGCTCTAGAAAGTTCTGGGTACTCTGAACTGAAGTTTGGGGCACTACTTTGTCACAGGTTGGGCACAGGATTGAGAACCCTGGCTTAGAATTTGTGATAAACTCTCTCTTCCTTAACCTTTTATAGTTCCTTTGGTTGAGTCACTAATTTAGGTCAGAAGATAATGCGGCATTGCGTTCATGTCCATTATTTCATCTGATAGATAGACACACATGATGTGTGGCCAAGGCAGACACTTCATTATCCCAATGTGTAGAGACATCGACTGAGGCTCAGAGAGCCCTTCGCATCAGGCACATAGTAAGCCTCTATCCAATCATTTTCTGAGTAGCTTTGGAGATACCTGGGGCTGTTGGGTATGGATTTAGGGCCCTTTCCCGAGTTCCTTTAACTTTCTTCCTACTTCTCTCTCTGACTTTGGCATCCGTCAGTCTGCAGTATGCATTTTGCCCTGCAGTGCTCCAGGTCCTCTGGGGCTGTGAGAAGAGCACAGGACAGGGCAAAGACCTTACCTTGGTTCCCTGTCCTGCTTGTGCTTGAAGTAGTGAGTTCAGAGAAGATGCAGGAAGCTTCCATGCTGTTACACATGGTCTGCACAAACAGGGAAAACGTGCGTGTGCACCCCAACCAGAAGTACATTTTATTTACGCAGTTGTTGTTAAAGGTTTATGCTGATGGGACTGCAGAATTTATACCAGCGAGCCTTGGAATAGCCACTGTTTGTGAAATTGATTGCAAAACATTTGACCTTATTCATCAGCCCCTGAACTTGACGAAGGAGTATCAGTGTTTAGGCCCTAGGATGTGGCATAGTGAAACGAATGGTTTCTTTGGGGTCGCTGCGTGTTCAATCCTTGCCTTCGTTTCCAGTATAGAACTATTTAGATCCTTACCCTGTGGCTCCCTTAAATTGTTAAATATGGATCATTTGGATTCTGAATGGAGGCTTTGCTCCAGGAAACCTGATGAAATATCTGTAAACAAGAAACCCAAAGTTAATTGACTTTATTTTCCTGTAACTGCCGGTGTCAACTACTGTGTTTCTAAACTTTGGCTAAAGAAATATTTACATTTTTTGGCATTTATTTTTTCTGACTAATGTCAGAGTTTGTATTCCCGTAATTCTAGTGAAAGGAAGAATATGGTCACATTTTAGGGGTGAGTTGGGTCATTGTAAAAAAAAAATACACAGCTTCAATGAGTAGAAATTTAAAACTTTATATGCAGATTTTATAATGACCTTTCTTAACTTGATTGGTAGGAATTTTATTGTTTAAATTAGACTCATTTAGCCCCATAGATTTTTATATCTATGCAGTGCAGTGATAGAACACACTGCATTTGGGATCTCTGGTTTTTATTTTTCTGTGTATGGGTAAGGGATATTAAGGGATATCCTTATTGGTATCATTACGTTAAAGAGTCCCAAACTACTAAGCCAGTGTTAAGTCCCATGAGTTTACCTTTTTTTTTTGGTCTGCAAAACTTCATACTGTTCTTGTAACTCAGAGATTTTTTTTTTCCTTTTATTTGGTCATATACATATATTTTTAAAGTATGGAATTCTTGTGATTGGATTTTTTTTTTTTCCAGACCCAATGTCTGTGGATCCCGTTATAATGCTTACTGTTGCCCTGGATGGAAAACCTTACCTGGTGGAAATCAGTGTATTGTCCGTAAGTAAATAGACGATCTGTCTTTCTTTCATGTTCTTCTTTTGTTGTTTTGGTTGCATGGTCATTCTTAGTACTTGTTTCTTTGTAACTGCATACCATTAATATGTTTATAGCAGAGCCTTCCAGCTCTAAGATTTTCCTACTTCCTCTGAATCCAGATTGGGAATTACGCTAATTTGGTCAAACCACTGTTACACTTTAGTTCAGTGACTTCCTGTAGAATATTTCTGACATAAAGGGAATAGAGCCACAGGGGTACTTTGCTCAAGGGTACATGTGACCTGGCTTCATAGACTGTGTAATTACTTTGATGGGATTTTGAAAAAAGGATACCATTGCTGCTTTCCTTATTGTAATCTCTAACTCTGTTGGCCTCCCACAAACCTACTCAAACTTTGTACACTGAATTTGGGTGGTCGAGGCCAAAGACAGACCTAGCTCTTAGAGAGGAAAGGAAGTGGATAGAGCATCGGATGCAGATGAGTGGAAAGATGAGAAAAGAACTCAAACGGTACCAGATATTCCTCCATTGACTCAGTGGCCACAGCAAACCTCCAGATTCCAATCATTTCCCACAAATGTGGAGTGACAGACCACGTGCCAGAAAAGGTGCTATTTAATGGAGATACTATGGCAAATTGGTTTTGGCTCTGTCATTTATGAACTTTTACTGTCATCATACCTTTGAAGTAATTTCCAGTTTTCAGGAAACTCTATCCATGTAATGGGGAAATTTAGAGCTGAAAGGACATTAGGGAATCACTTACTCCATTTTCTTTCTTGGCTTAGAGTGGTCTGTAGAAGAATGGAGTATTTCAACCAGCGCTGTCTTGGTGACCTCAAAAAGTTAATTTATTTCCCAATTCTTGATTTTGACCAAAAGTGTCTTATTCATTTGGCTCATTGTGCTTTATTGAAGGATCAAAACTTAATCACTAAGGAGGTATTTAATGGTGTTTGGAGTTTTCTAAATGAACTTGACAATAGAACACTTTCCGGTATTCTATAGAATCTCTGAGAAATGCTGTCTTCAGGTATTTAAATAGATGTTTATAGGATCCTTTGACAGTTTATTTCTTAATAGTTTTCAATCTCTATCCTAAGCTTTTTTGATGTTTGAATGCACTTTCCATCATGGGTATTACTTTTAGCCTTGCACATCTCACTTGCCTCTTGCAAAGTTATGCAGGCATTTGAGGAAGGGATCATGCCTTTGAGTATGGAAAGTAGTGACCTGCTAATATATATAAATCATTTGCCATTTAAACTTATTCTCTTGGCCACCAGCAGAGCATTTGGTACCAGTATATTAGTCTCTCAGTAGCATGAAAGTGTTAATATTTCTCTAAAGGATGAATAGCTTCTTGATAGTAGACTCAGTGCTATGGCAGTGGATTCCAAACTTCTTCTCTCAGACTGTTGGTATCACTGAGAATGGGACTTAAATGTAGGATCAAAGTTGCTCCATTGATTATACGTTCCCGGTGGGCAGGATCTGATATAGAAAATTAGTCTTGGGGCGCCTGGGTGGCTCAGTCGTTAAGTGTCTACCTTTGGCTCAGGGCGTGATCCCAGAGTCCTGGGATCGAGCCCTGCCTGCATCAGGCTCCCTGCTTCACTGGGAGCCTGCTTCTTCCTCTCCCACTCTCCCTGCTTGTGTTCCCTCTCTTGCTGGCTGTCTGTCTGTCAAATAAATAAATAAAATCTTAAAAAAAAAAAAAAAAGAAAATTAGTCTTAGCAGGACTCAGGATTTTTATAAAAATTATTAAGCAACAAGGATTTATAATAAAATGGGCTCCCAAGAATCCTGCTGCAATTTTTATATCATTAAATGTTAAAGTTAATATAAACACAAAATGCCTGTAGGCATTTAAATTTATTTAAGTGCAGGACTTTTGTTTGTGCTCTTTTCTCTCTCTCTCTCTCTTTTTTTTTCTTAAAGATTTTATTTATTTATTTGACAGAGAGAGAGGGACAGCCAGTGAGAGAGGGAACACAAGCAGGGGGAGTGGGAGAGGAAGAAGCAGGCTCCTAGCAGAAGAGCCTGATGTGGGGCTTGATCCCAGAACGCTGGGATCACGCCCTGAGCCAAAGGCAGACGCTTAATGACTGTGCCACCCAGGCGCCCCTGTGCTCTTTTCTCTCAATAGGATGTCCTGGGCTTTTGATAGATTGGGTGCTGCGTGGTATAAGCAGAGGGAGGTTGAGAAGCCCTGATAGGCAGAAGGGAATTATTGTCTTTTACATCCAGAGCTTATTTAGGCCAACACATTTGCTTTGTAAATGCATAAACCCGAGACCTAAGGGCACATAAGTCATGATGGCAAAAGTAACGAGGAAGCGGAGAGTCCAGATTTCCTCATTTGAGGGTTGGGTTCCTGTAAAGCACCATGCTCTGAAGCCATGTACTAACAGACCTCTGATTTTATTCACAGCCATTTGTCGGCATTCCTGTGGGGATGGATTTTGTTCTAGGCCAAATATGTGCACTTGCCCATCTGGTCAGATATCTCCTTCCTGTGGCTCCAGATCCAGTGAGTATAACATGTTATTATATATAATATTCTTTTATGTGGTTATGCCCTATTTTCTCCTAAATTTGTTTTTGGCTTTTCTCTTGCCTGCAATATATATATATATATTTTCTTTCACTAGAACATCTGCCTTCTCTGTTCTGCCCAAAACACTTGGAATGGCTTTCCTCAATCTGGCCTCCCATTTTTCTTCTTCGTTCTTTACAAGGAAATCACCTATGGGACGTAGTTACTATGAGTAATGTAAAGATTACGACCTCCTTTGTAGGTACTGCCTTACCTATCTTTGTATCTCCAATGTAAACGCCATAAAAGATGCACGGTGGAATGATTGCTTAATGAACATTTTTGGCTCAAGAAAACTAGGCATGTTTCCTCGTGGTACTGAAATATAAGTCTGATTAAACACTTTTTAAAAACTGAAGACCTCTGCCTTTGCAAGAGGAAATGTGAGAAGTCATTATGGCAGTTTGGGAGGTGATTTTTCATGAAGCACAAACGTATTTTCCCTTTCACAGTTTTACCACTTCCTTCTGTGATGCCAAATAAACACCCACAGTTCATTCTCCAGAGCCTTTGCTTGCTTGTTCTATTGGTTTTTTATACTTTTTTGGGGAGGGGGTCATTCTTTAAATGTGGGGTCCTCGGCAATGAATTAGGGGAAATACAGGGGTTGGGAAGAAGGTGAGTCATTATTGGTCTTTAAAAAAGTTGATGTTCACACCTATATAAACAGCCCCTCAACACCTTGACCATTATTAAAACAGAAAACTCAGGTTCCTTTTCCATTTCCCATTTCCAGTGAGAAAATGAGTTCCCCATGTAGTGTGTTCCGTTTCTGACAAGGTTTTCAAAAAACGTATTGCGGAATAAATGCATTCTCTTTCGTCTGTTGCAGGTAGAAACTTCAGTGTGTTTGAGGTTCATTACCTGTTAAGGGTCCTAATATTAGCCATGGCTCTCAGGAGCTGATTAACAGGGTAGGCCAAGTAGTCCTCATAGACCCTCTTGGTGTCTGCTCATGTACCTTGGCATTCACGGGTGAACATGGGTAACTGTGCCTTAGAGCTCTGTAAAATATTTTTGACAGGGAGCATGCCAGGTCTTCATGCAAGGTGAGGTGGAAGTGCTGGAGGGCGGGTGGCCCTAGAAGCAACTATTAACTAGTGACAGACAGGGAGTGTTGAATAAGGGCCCCAGCTTCCTTGCCTCTCAGTTTACAGAGCTATGGAGTGTGTTCTGAACTGTCTGTCAGAGTTGCCTAGTGGACTGAGCCCCAGCTGCACACAATGGTAATAGGCTTGATCTTGTATTAATCATCTTGATCATCTTCCTCGTCTCACCTCCTCACTCTCCTACCAGTGTTTCCTGAGGTTACTTCTAAACCAGACTACTTGCATTTCAGTTATTGTCTCAGAATCTGCTTCTGGTGGAACCCAAAAAAACACAGTCTACTACTACTAAATATAGTCAGTTGTGGATTGGGATAGAAACTTCCCCACGGGCTGGGAGTCATTTGCTTATTGCACTGAGAATAGCATTTTCTTATTTGATCTCAGCTTCATTTTGAATGTGCATCTTCCAAGCAACAGCAGGTTCGTTGCACAAGTCAAGGGCACCTGAGCTGGAGGAAGAGAGAAAGGTAGAGAAGTCAACTGGTGGCACTTCCAGGAGCATGTTGGACATCTCCATCTCCATCAGGCTGCTACTGAGAACTGCCTAAGGGATGGGAAGGAGTCTAGATATCAAGTTGGGAACAGACCCCATCGCTCAGATTGGCCCTTGAGCCAACCAACAACAG
Source organism: Ursus americanus (assembly GCF_024610735.1). Classification (NCBI taxonomy): domain Eukaryota; kingdom Metazoa; phylum Chordata; class Mammalia; order Carnivora; family Ursidae; genus Ursus; species Ursus americanus. The sequence goes on along the minus strand of NC_142162.1, from coordinate 4,598,949 downwards.
TGTACTCCTCTGGAGGGGATAAGATATAGCTGGATGGTAAAACTAGGTATCCAGCTGGGAAGGTCTTCAGTGTGATAGAGCTGCTGCTGATTTCTCTGTCAAGTAAAAATTATCAGATGTAAAGATAGGATGTTAACAGGTTGGTTCTAGTAGATTTCAAGCTCGCCTCGAGACGGCAGTATAGTGGTAGGTGCTGTGGGCCAGATTTAGGTTAGAGACTGATGTCCAAGACTTACGGGTGATGCTCTCTGAAGAGGTTTGGGTCCGCCTATGGTACCCGGACATTGGGCCTGAGTAGCTTGTGGATAAGAGTGGTATGAGGAGGACAGTCTGGTTTCATCAGGATCTTTGAGGCACTTGGAGCCTTTAAAATCATTGGCTTGGACTCTACCTGAATCAATATTTGTCTAAACAGCTTGCAAAATTGAAGATGGCAGAATATTTTAAATTCAGGGTAGCTGCGATAATCAGAATTCATTTCTGATCTTTTGAAGTATTGTTCTAGGGAATAGCTGTTCTGTTGTATAGAACTTCCTGGCCACGGTGTGGTTGACAATAAATATGGAGAGATCACTTTGCTAACTTTCCTGCTAGTAGAGGGATAACTCAACACAGCAAAATATCTGCATTTAGTACCCGTGGTTCTACCAAAAGGGGAGAAATTTAGATCATTTCACCAATATTTCCTATGAGAAATTTTATACTTGTTATGTGATAGGGATCAAGGAGGCCTGGGAAAGTTGTAGAGCCTCTGAGGTCTTACTTTTCTCATTTGAAAATGAAAAGAATGAAAGGAGGATTGTTCTTTCAGGTTGTTTTTTACTTTTGAGTGTCCTGGGACTCCGAGAATCGGAAATGATCTCTTAGTGGACTGAAGGGGAGATTGCATTTCCAGAAGGTGCAGACTGCCGGCCAGCAATTCCTTTGGGCACTAGGAAGACAGATCTTCTATTAACCTATTGGAACTCTTGCCACTGGTAATAGGGGCACCAGGGCAAAAGAGATTGGCTAACCAGAGTCAGAAAAATGGGTTTTCTGGACTTTTTTTTTTTTTTTGAGAAAGAGAGAGAGAGAGAAAGAGCAGGGAGGAGGGACAGAGGGAGAGGGAGAGAGAGAGAGAGAATCTTAAGCCGGCTCCACATTGAGCCCGGCACGGGGCTCAGTCTCACCACCTTGAGGTCATGACCTGAACCAAAATCAAGGGTGGGGTTGGGTGTTTAACCCAGGTGCCCCAGGACTTCTGGACTTTAATTTTAGTTCTATTTGGACTGTTCTCAGCTCCATCCATCTCTGAGACTGATGATGGACCCTTAGTAATCCTAATTCTCCTAATTAGGTTATGGTAGACTGATTCATGAATTTACTCAAACTCTTCTTTAAATATATCCATATATATATATATTATGTGTGTGTCTCTCTCTCTATATATATAATATATACATATAATATGAAATATATTATTGTCTTCTTTAATAACATATATTATTATAAAAGTTGTTCCCTGAATTTTATATTTGAGTTTGTAAATCAATTTCATACTCATCATGTTTTATTTTCCATGCCTTTTTAAAGGATTTTAAAAACTAAACTTCTTTTTAAGATAATTATAGATTCATATTCAGCTGTAAGAAATAATACAGAGAGATCCTGGGTACCCTTCATCCAGTTTTCCCATGTTAACATCCTGTGAAACTATAGCACGATATCACCACCAGGATATTGACATTGATACAGTCAAGATACGGAAGAGGTCTGTCACTACAAGGATCCCTCATGTTGCCCTTTTATAGGCATTTTCCTCCTGTCCCTATGCTCCCCTTAATCCTGGCAACCACTAATCTGTTCTCCATTTCTACGATTTTGTCATTTCAAGAATGTTATATAAATGGAATCACATGACAGGGAACATTTTGGGATTGACTTCTTCCACTCAACGTAATTCTCTGGAGAGTCATCCACGTCATCGCATGTATCAACTGTCTGTTCCCTTTTGTTGTTGACTAGTAATACCTGCTGTGGATGTACCACAGTTTGTTTAGCCATTCACCAGTGGAGGGACATCCAGTCTGTCTCCAGTTTTTTTGTTACTAGAGCTGCTCTGAGCATTCGTGTACAGGTTTTGGGGGGTTTTAAAAATATTCTATTTATTTATTTTAGAGAGAGAGAGTGTGTGAGCAGGGAAGGGACAGAGGGAGAGGGAGAGAATCTTAAGCAGATTCCACGCTGAGCGTGGAGTCTGATGTGGGGCTCGATCCCATGACCCTGAGATCATGACCTGAGCTGAAACCAAGAGGTGGATGCTTAACTGACTAAGCCACCCAGATACCCCTCATGTACAGGTTTTTATGTGAACATAAGTTCTTCATTTCTCTGAGATAAAAGCCCAGGAATGGAATTGATGGGTAGTATGGTAGTTGCATGTTTAGTGTTTTAAGAAACTTCCAGACTGTTTTTGGAGTGGCTGTTTCCTTTTATATTCTCACTAGCGGTGCATGAATGATCTAGTTTCTCTGCATCCTTACCAGGTTTTGGTGTTTTCACTATTTTTAATTTTAACTATTCTGATAGGTATGTAGTTGTTATATCTCATTGTGATTTTAATTTGCATTTTTGGCCTGATTTATGATGTTGAACCTCTTTGCCTGTGCTTATTTGCCACCTGTGTATCTTCTTCAGTGAAATTTCTCTTTATGTCTTTTGCCCAGATTCTAATTTGATCGTTTGCTATTTTGAGAGTTCTTTGTATGTTCTAACTCCTAGTCCTTTGTTAGATATATGAGATGCAAACGTTTTCTCCCACTCTGTAACTTGCTCTTTCATGTTCTTAGTTTTTACAGAGCAAATATTTTAAAATTTGATGAAAATCCCCTTTTTCAATTTTTCCTTTAATGGATCATGCTTTTAGTATCAACTCTAAGAGCTCTTTCCCTACCCCTAGATCCTGAAGATTTTCTCCAATTAAAAAAAAAAAGTTACATAGTTTTACATTCTACATTTATATCTGTGATTTAACGTTGAGACCCTTTTTTTTTTTAAATGGGGTATGAGGTTGAGTTCTAGATTCTTTCGATACTTATAGATGTCCAGCACCATCTGTTTTTGAAAAGATTATCCTTCACCCATTGAATTACTTTTGCACCTTTGTCAAAAATCATATTTGGATAGGACTATTTCTGGGTCTTCGTTTCATTCTGTTGATCTGTAAATCTATCCCTTCTCCAATACTATAGTCTTGATTACTGCAGCTATATGAAAAGTCTTAAAAATTGAGTAGAGTAATTCTTTTCAATTTATTCTTCTTTTTCAAAATCATTTTAGCTGTTCTAGTTCCTTTGCCTTTCCATATATATTTTAGATTAATCTTGTCTATATCTACAAAAAAAATATTTCTAGGATTTTGATAGGAACTATAGTAAGTAAGCCTGTCAGTCAGTTTGGGGAGTATTAACATCTTCCCTATGTGGAATCCCTTACACTTTGAAAATTTTTTTTTCATTTTCAGTGTACTTCAGTTCAGTGAGATTTGGAAGGAGCTTGTATTCCCAACACAAATCCAAGCTCCGAGGGTAGAAGGCGGCCAGGGGAACAATTCTAGAGCAGTGTGTGAGCAAGTTTGGAACAACCACATGCTGAAAGTGTGAGGACACTCAGGATAGGAAGGTGGTGTTATCGCTAGTCTAGAAGAAGTGACCCTTGGAAAGGTTTTTCAGGGAAGTGTGGAATTTATATGAACAGGGAGGAGAGGAGTGGGTGGAACCTGCTCAGACTTTAGAAATAGTTGAGTCCTTCGCTTTCTAATCTGTTCTCAATGAAAGTGCCTTTATCACTGCTATCATTTAACCTTTCTCTGAACTTTTTCCAGCTATGCTAGGGTTTTGTTTTTGCTTTTGTTTCGGGTAGTTCAGTGAAGTTGCTCTTCTGAGTGGTACATCTTTAGGCACCACAGGACATTTATGCACTTAGGGAAAAATGTCATTGCTGTTACCTCTCTGAATGGAAACTATTTTTGTCCTTCAGTGACTCTCCTTGCCCCTGTGGACCTGTCTCAGGTGTAAAGTCCAGGAGTTAGTCTCGCTCTCTAATTTGTCTCTGTGCTTTTCCTAGCCTAAATTAAAATTGCATGCTTGCCGTATAGATGCTTATTTGCAAATTCTTCTCAATGTTCTTCCTGTCCCTTGTGCTTGCCAAGACAATGGCAGGTCTGTAGAATCATTTCCAACCTCATGCATCCCAAAGAAAATGGTTCCTTAGCCCTGCATCTCTTTCATTCCCGTAGCATGCTCAAATTGTTCTCTTCTGGTGCATCATTTTAGGAACTAATTTGTACTGGGCTAAAGGGAGTTTCTTCTTCTCGTCCTGGTGTCTGGCAAATGAAAGATATTCGGTATTTATCGAATGACCAAAATGATTGACTGAATCTGGAAAAAAAACATAACATTTACTTAGAATCCTATATAAATACAGGTAAATGGCAACATTTTCTGCTAGTTCTAGAATGTTGAGCCTTGCTTGAAACCCTTTGAGCCTGTTTGCTCGTTTTCAAGGGGAAGTCCTCATCAGGTCTTAGGACTCTCAGAATTACCTGCATGTAGCAGCTTGGGCGCTGACACTTGAACTCCCCTAGTATTGTCAGTTTCTGGTAAAATTTAACACAGATTGAGTTTAGGAATATATTCTGACTTGAAGTATTTAGAGCATGTAACAAACTTACAGAATCCTTATGGGTTTAAGTGCAGCTTTGGCTTTTTCTAGAGATATAGAACTTGGTCTTGTAATCATCGGACATCTGGGATGCTTGTTCAAATCAGTGTAAATTTACAATATGCACTAATGGCAGGACTCAAAAAAATAAAGCCAATTTATGTACGTATACTCTCTTGTTCTTGCTGTAGTGAAGCTGTATATCTAGTTCCTTTATTTCCGCACAGAAATCCTGAGTGATTATTCTAAAGAAGTATGTTTCTCCCCTGAGCATCGAAGACTCACAAAGAATGTGAAATTTCTTTGGCAAACGTATTTGTGGCAAAACAGATGGTTAAGATCCAATTATCTGTTGTTAGGGGTGATCCCCCATCCCAAAGATTCATAGTCATTGGTTTATTGGAACCACTGGACTAACTATGCTTTACTGTTTCACAAGTCTGACCAAGGTTTTTATTTTTTTAAAGGAGACCTAATATTTCATGGAAATATTTTAGACCTGGAAAAGGTTTACCTGAAAGGGTAGAAAAAATATAAAAGCATATCAGATAAATTTTTATCATATTGCACTTAAATGTAAACTTATCATTTTTCCTGAAAGAATTCATTCTATTTTTCAATTTGAACAAATAATGTAAAGTCACTATTTGAAATACTGTTAGCTTTTTATCTCAAAGTAGCTAAATGGCTTTGTTGCTCATGTGGGAATGGAAATTAGCTCTTGGCATGAACCGCTTTAATTGAAATCAGTTTGTGGGTTGAGTTCCTATGCTGCTTGACACATGACATCATTTCCTGTGCTTTTCCCAATCCTCTCTGTTTTTCTAAGATAGGACGAAGCTAAGTTTAACTTCACATTTTAAAGCAACTATACACCTTTTCCTGACCTACTTAGAATATTATCCAAATTTTCACCAAATCGTTCCTTTTGTATATTTGTAGATAGTTTTTTAATTCGAAAGCATTTTGGCTGAGACATTTTAATAGAATCAGAGGAGCCTAAAATAACTGTTCTAATCAGTTTCCTGGGTTGCTTGACTTCTATAACAATGCTCCAACAAGGGATTTATTTCTGCTTTTATAGATGGGGAAATGAAGATAAAATATTTTTAATAGCAACATACTTAGAGCTGTATAATAGCTTAGGGCATAATGGGCAATTTCTCAGTCTTAGTTTTTGAGGATAGCTTTTGATGTCATTATCTGGTGGTGTGAGTTAAGTAAATGGAAATTACCTTAGTAAAGTTTTAAACCACACCTGCAAGTAGGCAAGGTACCACTCTAGGCACTTAGGGGGTGTAATTAATAAGCATGATGCTTTCCACTCAAATGAAGCTTTTAGACAAATGGGTTGGGGATAGGAGAAATAACTTAAAAAAATAGGTTAGGTTATATAATATACATTTCAAAAGAGAATAAAGTACTCTGGAGTCAGAGAAAAGAGGGCTCATATCTAGTGGAAGAAGGAAGAGAGAAGAGAAATCAGAAAAGATTAAAGAAAAGAAAATACATTTGCGGTGGGTCTTAGAGATAGGTAGGGTTTCAGTATTTGGTAACAGCTGTGTGCGACGTATGTTGGGGATTAAGGGTAAGGGGAAAAGATCAGGTTAAAGAGGAGATTCCACCAAGAGACTAGAACAATGTCTTTGGCATTTTGCATGGCACACAGTAGACACTCAGGAATATTTGTTGAGTGAATACTCAGGAATATTTGTTGAGTGAATGAATGAATGAATGAATGATAAGTTGAACGGGGACTGAGCCACAGGGCATACTAGAAGTATGCAGAGGAGCCCTGAAAGGCCCGTGGACATGCTGAGAAAGGGAGCAAGTTCTTAGCATACTAGAGATAGGGAGCCTATCTCTAGACATGTTCTTGAGAAAGTGTGTCACTTTCAGCTTGACTCAATTAACTCTTTGGTCCTCCATGAGGGCATAGAAAGTATTCAGTTCTGACATCTCTTCCCCATTGTCATGCTGAGATTTGTGTAGCTCCTTATGAAAATGGCCCTTTCTCCTGAGGTCCACAGCCACTCAAGAGAATCCTAACCAGGGCTACCAAAGAAGATGGCTGCTGCGAGGCGTCTTCTCTCTACTCATAGCAGATTTGTCCCCTATGCTCCAGGAAGACTGAGCCTAAGAGCAAGGCTGAGCAGCTGATTGCTGTTCTTACACAGAAGGAGGGGCTGTCTTCTCCCTATGTAAAATTGTGGAGCCTTTTTCTATAGGAAATTTCTCCCACAGCTTGGAGGACAGGTTGAAGTAAGCCAACTTCCAGTGCCCAATCCTGGTCTCCCTGTGCAGGGATGCGTCAACAAGGATTAATGACAAATTCAGTCAAGCCTCTTGTCTTCTCCAAGTAGGGTAGTTATTGTTTCCAGAGGACGAAGGGACAGCCTGGGATTCTGAACACTTTGTTTTAGCATCCTAAATTATTCAACTAAAGACAGCCTACATACTAGAGAAAGGAGCCCCCTCACATGCGTCTATTACTCCAGTTTCTTCTAGTGTCTCGTCTCACGTCCAAGGCTGCCCCCCACGGTCCTTTTGCCCCGACCTCCGAAGTCACACTTCGGTAGGTGACAATGTGACACAAAGTAGATTTCAAACACCGTGGGTCTTATTTAGTTTAAGGTTAAAGTTTAAGCAAGCAGCTCTTTCTGAGCCAAAGCTGGCCTCCTCCATTATCAGGCAGCCTTGTTATTAAATGCTCTTGTAGGTATTTTTCTTCTTTTTGCTGCCTCCAGAATTTCTTTTAACAAAATTCCTTGGAATTTCTCACTCAGACCATTTTCCTGGCCACCTACAGTGGGACTCTAAATCTTGTAACAGGAAAACTATTGCCGTTGTAATCTTGTCTCATGTGGTTGCTCAAGGCATTATTTTCTTGTTGGTATAAATTAGAGAAATGACATTGAGTGGGAAGTCCTGCAAAATTAGGCAAGTCATTTAGCACCATTAAAGTAAATATCAAAGAAACAATTGCATTGTAATCGATTTTATACTCACAAAAAGTAGCACGTTCAGTGTTGTCAATCAGGTTATTTCTGCACAAGTATGTGTATCTTGAGAACCCATTTTATTTTCTCTCCAGATTACTACAAGTCAATTTCTGTGAAGTGTTGCAATCTACCTACTTAAACTGCAAAAGTAAATCATTCTTTTTTTTTTTTCTTTTCAAGTCCAACACTGTAACATCCGCTGTATGAACGGAGGTAGCTGTAGTGATGATCACTGTCTGTGCCAGAAAGGATACATAGGGACCCACTGTGGACAACGTAAGTAAACCGTACTTACAAGTATCCTACATGCTCAACTATGTAGACAAATGTCTAGACAGATACGTAGACAAAAAGAATACAGGGATCAGTGCTGATGGATTAATCCTCTTTGGTTGTCTGGGATGTGGCATTTTTACAGATGTCCGGTGAGTCTTATGGATGGTCAGATCACTCACCTAATGCACTTTACACCAGATTTCTTTTTTCTTTCTTTCTTTCTTTCTTTCTTTCTTTCTTTCTTTCTTTCTTTCTTTTCTTTTCTTTTCTTTTCTTTTCTTTTCTTTTCTTTTCTTTCTTTCTTTCTTTCTTTCTTTCTTTCTTTCTTTCTTTCTTTCTTTCTTTTTCTTTCTTTCTTTCAAGATTTCATTTATTTATTTGACAGAGAGAATGCACACAAGCAGGGGGAGCCACAGGTAGGGGGAGAGGGAGAAGCAGGCTCCCTGCCAAGCAGGGAGCCCGATGTGGGGCTCAAGCCCAGGACCCTGGGATCATGACCTGAGCTGAAGGCAGATGCTTAACCAACTGAGCCACCCAGGCGCCCCTGCACCAAATTTCTGATTGAAATCTTGGGAGTGCTGGTTTGACTTCTTTTTTTCTCATTTATCTTCAGCAGCCCTGCTTACCTCATCCCCTTACCGTATGATCAGAACCCAAGGTGCAGAATTCTTGTTTTTTCCAGATGTATATCTTCCATTTGACTGCTGAATATGTCCACCTGGCTTTTTAAGAAGCATCTCAAAGTATTTCAAAACTCAGCCTCATCTTTCTCCCCAAACATGTCCTTTTTCTCGATTAATGGTATCTGCATCTCTCTAGTTTCCCAACCTAGATTCTGCTACCGTAATACTTACCACATGGTGTTTAGTTTGCCAGTTCATTCATGAACCCTGTTTATTGTGTGTCTACTCTCAGTCAGTCCCTGCAGAAGAAAATTCCTTTAAGAAAGCTTACTTTTTATTACACTATGATGAATATATACACCCCACAGAAAACTTGGAAAAGTTCAAAAAGACAAAACAATAAAATTCTCCATGATCTTGTCATTCTAGATATTACCCTCTCATCTTTTAATGCATATTTGGTACATGAGATCTTATTGTATGCATAATGTCTCATACTCCTTCTTAATATTTTATTAGAAGTATGTTCCACGTTATTAAACATTTTAAATGTCTTAATGGTTGCAGAATACTCCATTACGTAGATGGTTTATTATTTATTTAATGCATCTTTAACGATGAGCATTTATTTGTATTGTTTCCTGTCTTTGCCATTGTATATATATTTGCTATGATGAATAATGTTATTAAAAATAAACCAAAACTTATATAATGCCCCCGTGACTGTCCATGCACTGCAGTGTGGTAAGAATAACGACGGAGCTTTGGGTAGCCCACAACAGCAGTATGAAGAGAGGAGACACAGGACAGCTGCCCAGTGTGGAAGACCCTTAAGCTGAGTCTTGAAGGATGGAGTGGAGTTCACTTGTCAGATGATGGGAGATGGGCCTGTCATACAGCTGCCACAGCTTGGACCAAAGCACGAGATCAGGGCGTAGGATGAGATGTCTGACATAGCACGTGTTTTGGTGCTGCTGAGGGAGGTGATGGGAAGGGAGATAAGGTCAGAATGAAAGTCGTGGGCCAGGGTTTGAGTGCCTTGATGCATACCATGTTTGCATCCACAACAGAGCCAAGGGAGAGGAGTGAGAAGACAACAACCAAGAACACTCCTCAGTTGAATTATTGACTGGACGTTTACCATGTGCTAGGCACATTTTCAAACTCTGCACATACATTAACTCATTGAATAAAACTGTAGCCTCCTGAGTTAGAGGCTTTTTTACCTCTAACAGATGAGGAGAATGGGGCACAGGGACATCAGTAACTTGTCTAAAGTTATATGGGGAGGGATTGGCAGAGTTGGGATTTGCACCCAAGCAGTCTGACTTTATGGCCCATGCATTTAATGCTATGAAATGCTGGCCTCAGACACTTCACTTACAATGGTTTACAGTGAGAAAGATTGTGGTGGCCATAGTGTAGAGGTGTAACTGCAGGAGAAAGAAACAGGAAGCAGGAAGACTGGTACCAAGGCTGTGGCTATAGAGCTGGTGGGAGGGAGTGGAGTCAAAGGCATTTTTGGAAAGGGAATCAGGAGGAGCTGCTGGGAATCGTCCCTTTCCCTTTGGTGCTCCTTCAGGGAGTTTAGCCCCAGATCTACCACACAACAGTCATTTAGTTAACACTTGCAGAGTTAGAAAAACTTTCCTAGACCTCACTTTCCTAATCTATACAATGGGATGGTTGGCTTAGGCCATCTCAAAATTTCTTTTCTGCTTAAAATCTTTTCCTTCTTCCTGACTGTAAATTAAGAGGCAAATCAGAACAATTAATATACATAAGCCTCTCTAATTTTATGATGAGAAATGGGCTCTTGCCATAGTTTTGGCTATAAGGGGTCGTGTCAGTTCAAGTCTTCTGATCCCAAGTGAATGCCAAGACAGAATTGGATATTCAAGAGATTTATTGTGGAAAAAACCTGTAAAAAATAAAGGGAGGAGAAAGCAGGCATAGGAGGGGAGGGCCTTCAGACCACTCAGACCATTCAGAGATGCAGGTCTCACCCTTGTGCAAGGAGAGGGGGACTGTAGATTGTGTAGAAGCTGCCTCAGACTAGAATGCAGCTCTAAGAAAGCCTTGCGCAGGCTGATGGGGAGCCCAGAGCAGAGCTTTCCCATCAGGAGAGTTCCATGATGGGCAGAAATGGCCAGTCTCTGGTACCCCACGAAGCTTAGTCATTGGGTGGCAGCAGCCAGGAGATCTGTGTCCACGGTCTGATCGTGAAGCAGATCTGAAGATGCGGCGGCTGGGGGCTGTCGGCCAGTGAAGTTCCTTACCATAGGTTTTCTGGGAGGGAGATCCGAGTGGCTGAACTCCACGACTGCCGCAAGGATACAGATAAGGTGTGCAGGAAATAGGGAGGAATTAACTCAAAAGAAGGTATTAGGGAAGCCTCATGGAGGAATGAGATGGGAGCTGGGCATTGAAGAGTGAGTGATACTGGCAAATTTGGCTCAGAAGAGCCCACCACCTGTGGATAAAGATGCCTAGAAAGAGGCCATGCATGAAAGAATTGCAGGAAATTGTACAGAGAAGAGTTGTTCAGGGCATGAGCTCTCAGTTCTTACTTTAATGCCTTTTCTGGCAAGTAGAATGACCCTCCTTCAAGCATCGCTGGCCTTATCTCACCAATAGATTCTGTTATAACAGTCAGCTGGGTCTTCATTACGGTCCATAAATATGGTCAGAATTAACGTGTTATTGTTTGCAGTTAACTGTGTGATTTAACATGCTGTATTTCTGTAACGTTGACAGAGGCCAATGTTCTCCCTCATGGGAGCCCTCAAATCGTAAGCAAAAGAGTCAGCTTTGCTAAAATGCAGTTCTCATCCAGTGACATCTCTTATAAACCACCATTTTAGACACAGAACTGAAATCATTGCTCAGATACTTCCCAGAAGGAAACTAGCAGCATTGACACGGGTGTAGACTCACTTATTCCAGGCAATTTAACCTGAGTTGACTGAGGAACACAGGCAGAGCTGGACCTGGAGCGTAACTGTTTTTTGGGGTTTTTTGGGTTTTTTTTTTATGTCATATTAGTCACCATACAGTACAACCTTAGTTTTTGAGGTAGTGTTCCATGATTCATTGTTTGCGTATAACACCCAGTGCTCCATGCAATATGTGCCCTCCTTAATACCCATCACCAGGCTAGTGCATCCCCCCACCCCCTCCCCTCTAAACCCCTCAGTTTGTTAAAAACGAATAGCAGGATGATTGTTTAGACTTTTTATTGTTGTCCCCTCAGGGGATGGTGAGTGTAAGTAAAGCCTCTCAGCTTCTGTCTCCTTCCCTTCCAGCTGTCTGTGAGAGTGGCTGTCTCAATGGAGGCAGGTGTGTGGCCCCGAATCGATGTGCCTGCACTTACGGCTTTACTGGACCCCAGTGTGAAAGAGGTAATTTTTGTTTAATGAATAGTATAAATATGTTCTGGTGGCTAAAGCTATTCCTGATTTAAGCCAGCCTTGGGTTTATACCGCTCCTTCATGAATTTTGCTGAGCTTTCAGGGGGTTACTGATTTGTCACTTGGAAGTTTCCTGTGATGACAAGACAGTGGCCCTAAGCCTAGTCATGTTATTCAATAATTCTTGCCAGTGGACTGCAGGACTCACTAGTGAGCCTATGCATAAGCACCAGTTGGTAGGCATTAAGATAAAAAGAGAATTTTCCACAAGGGTAAGGATTGAGCTCATTATTGTCCTAGTAAATTAGAGAAGTGGCTCCAGACGAAACATCTGTATGGAAAGGAAAAAAATTTAGGGTGAAGTAAAATACTCTCAAAGATCTGTGAGAACCTAGTGGGGGCTGTGTGGCATACAAGCGTAGCTTCCAGAATGCACTAGAAACGTCGATTGCGGAGGAACTGGGCTTTCACTTATGTGGTTTCTCCAATACTCAGTGCAGCCCTCTGACGTGTGTGTACTCCTCACTTTTCCATACAGAAAGACCAAGGCGCGGGGAGGGCAAGGGATCTGCCTAAGTTCACATGCCTAATAATGTGCTTTAATCGGAATGTGGGTTTTCTGTGTTTAAGTCTGATGCTCACTGCTGCTCCTAATTAAAAGAGATGTCCTACCTGATTTGCCTACTTGTAAATGCAAATACAATACTGAGATATATTTAGATGTGTAATATTGTTGAGTTTTTCCTCCAACCCCCTGAACTTTGCTTTATCGATTGTCCTGTCTCTACATTCATACCCCTTTCTCATCATTCCTAGTTTTATGGTGAAGGTTTGGGAGTTTTATTTCATACAAAACTGTACAAATAGTCATGAAAACACTCATTAAAAATACTCATGGATCTTTTAAACTACAATCATCACTTTTTATCCAAAGTCGTATAAAGATTTTTTTGTATTCTGAGATGGAAAGCTAAGATTCAAGTAGCAGATGTTGAATATATGTTATGTTAAAAACAAAGAGCTGAGATTGGTATGGGAGAAATTATTTTCTGCTTCTATTTTTACAAGTTCATTTAAATTCAGTTATTTGCTGATAAAGCAATAATACCTATTTTAGTAGGTAGTAAGTAGGTCAGTAGTAATTGTAACAAGGGTTACAAGGGTGACCTAGAGTTCCTAGGTCAATTACTATTATTACTGGATAGATTATATTGTATCTTAGTTCAGTACACTACAAGGTTTTGATGAGGAATGCCGCATGGGCTCTTGGCATCATTCTGGAGTTCCCCTTTAAAACTGTTTCTCTTTATAACCTGAAGTATTTTTATTGATTTGGAGATAATATATCTCTAATGGTATTCAGAATAATAAAGGTACCTCTTTCGATTAGGTAGTATCATTCTGTGGCCTTATTATTACTCAGTGAAGATGATGTGGGATTTGAATTGCTGAGATCAAAATTGCTAGTGTGTAACTTGGACAGTGGTGTGTGAAAATAGTTCCTCAGATGATAATCCTGGGTTTAATTTATTTTAGAAAAATCACGAATAGGAGGAAGTTACAGGCTATTTTACCTCTAAGAGAGTGGTTAATGATTTACTGTAAAGAATATTGATGCCCATAGTTTCACACAGTCTAAAATAAAGGGGGGGCAGGATGTTTAAGCATTCCACATTTATTTCTTCAAAGACTTCACCTTTGACCAAGATTAAGAAATGAAGTGAATGCATTGAGTTACTGTACTTCTCATCAAGACTGGCATATTTTTCAAGGATTTCTCTACATTTGGAGTGTCTTTAACTGCTCCCTTTCAGATAATGCTGTCCTGAAATTTGCACTAAGGTATAAATGTATTTTGGTCCCATAGATCTTCACGGTGGTGAATATCTAAATAAAATTAGTCTCCAAATGGCAGATTTTCAGGCATGTGCAGTAGTGGAGGTTGGGGAGGAAGCAGGCTCTCTTTCATTGTTACCCTTTGCTCGTTCTACCCATGAATACCGGCCCAGACCTTCAGTGGGAGAAGGGAAGTACAGGTGCAATTTCCCTCACCACATGTGAGAGGGGAGTCTTTTTGATTCCAGAATTGTATTTCTACTTATAGAGTCTTCACTGTTTCCTGCTTTTATGGAAGTCATCTGCTTACCTCTTTAAAGAACTAGAGGCAATATACCTCTTTACTCAAATGCATGCTCGTGATTTCAAGAATGATTAATAAAAATGTGGGACCGAGTCAGGACAAATCCATCCTGAAGCATAGGGAAATGTTCACTGTGACTTCTGATGGTGGGTTAATATATTGATTAAGTTGTTTATTACCTAGGCTGGTTTATTAAGTTGTTTAACTACCTAGGCTAGTTGTTGCATTACGTTTTAATTCGAATATGGCTTTTTATTTTTAAAAAGAACTTCCAGGAGGTCTTTACTAATCTCCTTCCTCCCTTCCAGGAGGCTGAGCCAAGTGCTCCTGCAATCTCCCTTAGCACACTCTCCACGCATGTTTTGATAGTACTTACCACATTATATTGAAACAGCAGGTTCCCATGCCTCTCTCCCCGACCAGGATATAAGCTCCTCAGCAGCAACTGTGGGTTCATCAGCTTTTTATTTTTTATTTTTTTAATGTCTTATGTTCTCTGGCAATCTTTTTTTAAATGTTTTTTTATTATATTATGTTAGTCACCATACAGTACATCAGCTTTTTAATTCCCACACCAAGTTCAACGCCTCATGCATAGCAATGGCCAATAAATGTTGAGCTGGACTTATTTTAAAGCACCAGAAAATCTGGAGATATGATTATCAGATATGAACAAGTGTCTCCTAGAATTGCTGTTTACCTACTTGTGGATACTTTTCACCGGTTTCATTTCAAGCAGAGTTTACAGTGTTGATGACTAATTGAATTTGGCCCCGTCTTTCACAAGTCTGGTCTTTTAGGGCCACAAGACTGTCATTTTTCAGTTGGAAAGGATGCAGAAAGAAAGGTATATTTTGACTAAAACCAGGTGGCAATAAGCAAATAAACAACTTCTGATCATGATGTAACACACATGGAAAGGACCATTTCAAGTGTCAGTTACAAGTACTTCTCAGGGTAAGCAGCTTTGTTCCCGGCAGACCCTGGAACTTCTGTACAACTGTAACTACCTCAGCCAGTGCGAGTGTGGAATACACTTGGGGGGTGACACTGGCAGTATTTGGATCACTTTGAGCCAGTAAGTGAATCTTAATAATCCATGAACATAGTGTTTGGCTTTGTGGTGGTGACAAGCAGTGGATCCACGCTTGAATTGCAAATTAGAACATTCATTCAACAAATGCAACCAGAACATGAAGCAAATTGGTCTCACTTGTAGCTTTTATTTTATTTTATTTTATTTTTTTACTTTCACCTGCTTTATCACTTGTAGCTTTTAGCCAGTAAAACAAATAATGTTCTTAAAGAATATCTTGGCTTATTAGCCTCATCAGGCAGGTGGCAGTGATACTGTTGCCTGGCTCTCTGTACTAAAAGGAGGAAAAGTAGCAACTTAACGATTTGCTTGGCCTGCAGTGTTTACTTTTTAAAAACCGGATGTGAATACGTCTAGTTACATGTTCCAGTTTGTCACAGTCTTTACCACTCCCTATTGTGATGCATTCTGCTCACTTCATTCATTTTTAGTTTGCTTCCATTTAGTTTGCTGCTCAGCCCCTGCAGGCACTTAAGTCTGCCACCTCCTACTACATTTACGTAGAGTGTAAATTTATACTTACGGTTTTTTGGATAGCCTCCTTCCCCTACTCCCCTTCATTTTTGCCTTCACTCTGCTGGGGCCTTGAGCAACTTTGTAAAACTTATCTTGCCTACCCTCAGTGGTATAGTATTTTAAAATTTTCTTTCTTTCTTTCTTCCTTTCTTTCTTTCTTTCTTTCTTTCTTTCTTTCTTTCTTTCTTTGGATTTCTTATTAGAGTATTAAAATGAGATCAGTGCCTATTTTGGCAGTGACAGCACAAGCTAGTTGTGTATTGCATAGTTATTGCCAACAAGAGTATGTGGAATCACATTTTCTCTTGCTGTCTTGCCTCAGAATGCTGACTACTTAAAATCTTGTTAAATGCTCTTCTATTAAACACAGTGAATCATGTGAGGGGATAAGACTTCTCCAGATAATGATAAAAGAGAGAATAATAGGGATAGAGCTGAAGTTGGAGATAAGGAAGGGATAATGATGAATAGGCTTGGGGAAGAAGAGAACAGAAGGTAGATACTGAGAAAACACGAGGAGAAGCAAGAGAACCGGGGAGCACTGAGCCAAAGAAACTAAAGGCAAGCAGTTCAAGAAATAGCCTGACAATTGTTAGGCTCTTCAAAGGGTCAAGAAAGAATGAGAATCACAAAAGGGCCTTTGACGGAGCAACAGGTGAGCGTACTGTGTAGTTGGAGTGTGCCAGGCAGCGAGCTGAACATTTTACTTGGGCAATTTGCAACAAACTTGTGAGTAAAGTCCTGTAATGAGTCCTGCTTTACAGAGGAGTGAACAGAGGCAGAGGTCAAAGAGCTTGCCCAAGGTCAGACAGCTCGTAAGAGGTGCAATCAAAAACCTGAAACCAGCTAGACTGGCTTAAAAGCCTATGCACATAACCACTGTGCTATGTTTGGGTTTCCCTGGGAAGAGCTCATTAGTAACCAGAGAGAATTTTTCTGAGGAATCATAGAAAGAAATCCAGAACTATGAGTTTTAGCATGGAAGTAATAGATTAAAAAAGAAAAGAAAAGAAAAAAGCACTTCAAGAAATTCATCTAGGTAAGTAGTTTCCCTCCCTGGGAGAGTTGAGCTAAGTTGCTTTTAAGTACCAAGGGAAAGGAGTCTTGAGTATTGCTTGGGTGTATCTAATGTGGAGACTTGGACTATTTCTCTGTTTGCTTGATTTTAATATTTTAAACATAACCCACTCTTGGAGAAGGGATGATTCCTGTCTGTTTGTAGTACATGCAGATTGACTCCAAAGGACTGAACCAACATTCTGAAATGTGAACATACAAAATGAATATTGTTGTTTGTGCAGTTACCATGGAAGGTGATATAGTTGTCCTATGATATTACAATTCTTCAGATCATGTTTGGAAACTCTTTTTTGGAATTATCTTTACAGAGTTAGCAAAACGTTCGAATGAGTGTGTGAACATTTTGCTCTCCTCTCTGGGAGGCATTTAAATTTTTTAGAAACAGCCTAAGAAAGGGTCCATTTTAGTGACTGTAGGATAGTCAAACACTTTAGTTGTTTGGGGTAAAAAATGGACTTAGATTAAAAAAGCAGTGAAAAGAATTGGCTTGTGTGACTCTTAAAGCACATGGAATTGGATTAATGTTTTAATGTTAAACTTTGTGCAAGCCAGATGAACCCTTTTGGAAGCATAAATGCTAATAACAAGATATTTTCTATCATTACGCCATCTGGAGATCTTCATTATGTACCGTCTGAATGTAAGCATGGACATGAATTCTTCCCTGTCCCAAATCATTTGTTCAATATTAAATTCCTACCCAAGTCTAAACCGTGAAGACAATGCTTGGATTTTTGCCAAATCAAGAAAGTCTACTGGCTGTTCTGCTGGTTATTATTTGATTAAGTATAGGGGAAAGTATTATAGAACTGAAAGCTCTAAGAAGAAAGAACAATGGGGGGCAAATGAGTAGAATAAAAACGAAAGTGTGGTGGGGCTCCTGGGTGGCTCAGTTGGTTAAGCATCTGCCTTTGGCTCAGGTCATGATCGCAGGGTCCTGAGATCAAGTCCCATATCAGGCTCCCTGCTCAGCTTAAATAAATAAAATCCCTGCTTAAATAAATAAAATCTTTAAAAAAGTTATTAAAAAAGTGAAAGTGTGGCAATAATTCATAGTCCATGAGGAAGTGTGACCAGAGAAGGTGAAATAATCTTTGTTCATCATACTTGCCTCCTTTAGGGAATTCCAGTGTTAATGGAGCCAGGAGAGATGTTTAGTTTTTGTTTGTTTGTTTGTTTGTTTGTTTGTTTGTTTGGGTCTTTTGTTTGTTTTGAAAACAGTGGAAGAATAGAACAGAAGGCACATAGGTTGGTTGTAATTCCCCTTCGTTCTATTATGTGCAGTTTCTCTGATGATACAAAAATGATGGTTTTGCACAGAGATTGTTTTTAATGATTTCATTGAACAATTTTCAAAAAAACGATCCTGAAAACAGTCAGGCCTTTATTTTGTAAATCCAGGAAAGCAGTGCCTGTAGTGTGTTTAGTGAATGGAAAGGACTAACATATAATGACCCAAATACCTAGTAACCAGGTAGTGTATTTTGGATACATTTGCCTTATAACAAGAAAGTAGAAGCATGACCTACTCTTAGAGGATTGCCTAGAATGCTTCACAGAATCAAGAGCTGATTTTCCTGTGCTTTTTCTCCTGGAGTTTTTCTGGAAAGTACTGATGAAATCTAGACTCTTTTTTTCCCTTCTGTCTCTCTGTTTGGACATATGGTTAACACTGCATTTCTGGCCCTAATTTTACATGTTAGGTGGCTATTATTAAAGTCCCCAGAATAAATGCCACAAGCTAACTCCCATTCTCAAAGTGCCTTTGGAATGCAAAGCTCTGTGAACTATGAATTTCTTTATTCTAAAAGGTAACAGGCAATAAACAGCTCTTACTGAAATATGTTGAGGCCCTTGTGAGCTTTGCCTTTGGGATTTACTCTAAATGGAAAGTAAATACCCATGTGTAGATAGCAGGGGCCAAATGCCCTAAATGTTACTAGGCATCTGAAGTGGTATTGCAATATTTGACAGTTGGTGGATCATTGAATAAACTTGATCTTCCTAGAACATTTCCAGGAAATGCATCTGTTGAGCTAGACATTCAGCTTTTGTGGTTGCGCATAGGGAACGTATGCTCCCGTGCCTCTGGATGCTACATGTGTCTGCTGTGACTGGTGGGAGGCCATCACAAAGCAGTTTAATTTTTGTCTCCCACTTACTGTCCCTCTCAGCCCACTTAATGGGCTAGTTTTCCCCCAGCTGATAGGTGACATTTTCTGGTCCCTTTCAGAATGTCTCCCCTGTGGCCCCCTTATGTGAGCAACGATGTCTGTATTCTTATTGATTGCTTACATTTCCTTCCTCAAGCCTTGGATGTTCAGTGGTCCCTGCAGCCATCTGGGGCCTCTTTGCCACTCCACTCCAGGCAGCCCTCTGAGAGGGATCTAAGCCCAATCCACACCAGCTTTCTCTTGAAGTAGTCCACAGCTACCTGGTGGAAAACACTCATGAGCTTTTTGCCACAACACATTTTCAGAGGGCAGACCAACTTCAACAAGATAGCAACCTCCCCCTTAAACCACATCAAGCATCTGGCCAGCCAGTTGCCAGGCATTAGACGGTTCCCAAGCCACGGTGTCCTCCAAACTGCAGTGGTTACATATCTTGCAGTCTGAGCAGTCTCCTTGAAGCCCCTCTCATGACTTATCATCATACTGTGGTCTTCTACCAGCCTCCTAGAGAGCTAGTGACAGTCCAGCTCTCTCCCAAGTAATCCCCTTCCCATCTCTGACTACCTCAGACATGTTTATATTCCTGTTAGGCATGAGGGTTTAAGAGCCCTATGACCAGATTGTCATTACCTCCTTTGCAAATTCTGCATCATCGTGTCACACTTGACTTAGAATGTGGCATCTTTTATCTTGGTGCTTCAACTGAAATGTTCATTGTAACGCCTGGGTGGCTCAGTTGTTAAGTGTCTGCCTTCGGCTCAGGGCATGATTCCAGCGTTCTGGGATTGAGCCCCACATCAGGCTCCTCTGCTGGGAGCCTGCTTCTCCCTCTCCCACTCCCCCTGCTTGTGTTCCCTCTCTCACTGGCTGTCTCTCTCTCTCTGTCAAATGAATAAATAAAATCTTTAAAAAAATGAATCATTTAATACAGCTCTTAAATTTGAAAAAAATAGTTATGAAATTTGATATAAAATTTGGTATCATGGTTTCATCTTCCAAGACAGTTTGTTTTCAAATTTAATGTTTTTTTTTCTTTTTTAAAGCTCTTATGAACTTTTAAAAAAGATGAAACTAGTTTTTATAAGTTAGTAGCCACACTTAATAGTTGGATCACTTTTCAGTCTTGGGTACTCAAAATACTATTGCAACACTGACCAGTAGAAATATAATGTGAGCCATATATAGAATTTTAACTTTTCTAGTAGCCACATGAAAAAGTAAAAAGAAACAGATAAAACCAGTTTTAATAATATATTTTGTTTAATCCAGTGTATCTAAAAGTTGTATTTTAATAGATACTCAGCACTACAAATTATTGAGATATTTTTGCATTTTTTTTTTCCGTACTGAGACTTTGAACCCTGATGCATATTATGCCACATCTCAGTTTGGACCAGCTAAGAGCCAGATCTAGCTAGTGCTTACCACATTGGACAGCTCAGCTGTAGAGCTTTGCTTCTAATATTACACATCAACACTTCCCCTAAGGTCTCTATTAGGTCTCCAGTTTTCCTTCTTTCCACTGC
This sequence comes from Ursus americanus, assembly GCF_024610735.1. Lineage (NCBI taxonomy): Eukaryota > Metazoa > Chordata > Mammalia > Carnivora > Ursidae > Ursus > Ursus americanus. The sequence continues at coordinate 4,578,405 of NC_142162.1, read as the reverse complement.
TTCTTCTTCAACTTTTAAGAAAGCAGCATCTTAGAGAGTCAGAGCCTGTACCGATATTTAAAAATAAACCGATGTTAAAAAAAGTTAGACATTTTAGGTTAGAGTCTAATTTCTCAGGAATTTCTAAGTTGAATTTTGTTCAAATATAAGTGGATGAGCAAAATCTCTTGTCGTCATGTCAGTTAGGTATAGCAACTATAGCAAATATTTCCTAAAAGCTCAGCCCTAAGCTAGGCACTATGATGGAGTCAGAAGGAAATTTATGCTTCTTGTCATCAGGGACTAAAAATCATTTTTTGAAAAGATAGAAATGCATATAGGAAATGGTAAAATAACCAAGCAGGGCAAATATTTAGTGAGGTAAAGTAAATGAGAAATACTACAGAGGAAGGGAAGAGATAGTATAAAGATGCAGAGACTGAAATTGACCAGGGGAGAATGGAGGGCAAGTCCTTCCTTAGGAAGTCCTTGCTATGCTAGCTTTCTCAGTGTTAGAGACCTCCTATGAGAATAGAGGAGGGGGCATGATGTCAACTTGCTCAGCTCCAAAGAAGGGAAAGTCTACTTCAAGTCTCTCTGTGGTACCTTCCTGTTCTACTGAGCTATGGCTTCTGCACCATTTCTGTATAAGGCAGGGTATTGGGATTTCAAAAAATTCTTTGTATTTATAAATTAGTGGGTGGACTGCTCTATTTCTGAAAATGTCTTCGCTTAATCCCATGGAGCGCAGCCTGGAGACCCTTACCAATTTTATATGCTCAATTGAGAGTCCTTGAGAACGCTTGGTGTTTATGTTCCCTAGTAGTTATGGCCTCTAGAGAGTCTGTGCTGTTTTTGGTTTATGAATGTATATTGGACAAATACATGGGACTTCGTGGTGTGGATGGTGTGCCAAAGTACTTTTTGTAGAACATTAGTCCCATGGGGGTGCCATGAAATGAAGTTTCCATGGTCAATAGCATTTTGGAAATTCTATACCATGTCCTCTTTTGGAGAGGCAGTGGGTGTCTTAGCATGTTAGCTCTTGGGAGTACTTCAAGAAGGTAACTGTTTTTACTTAGTTTAATGCAGCACTTCTAAATCCCTGAATTTTAGAATCCCCATCCTCCCCCTCTTTTCTCCATTAACACCTTTAGCATCTTTATCCTGAGGATCTAGATTCTGATTCTTTTAGCAGTTATTTTGCAAGCCACTTGACATCTCTGACACCTTTGTGTTCGGCATAGGTATTTTAAATCCATAGATGATCCTTATCTGAAGATGAATATTGGTTTACTCCATGTCTAGAGGTTCTTGGAGGAAGATTTTCAACGTGCAGTAACTCACCTTTTGTGTACCTAAGAGGATTCATTTGGCCATAAATCCAAGTGCAGTATAAAACACCCATTCCCAGGGATTTGGTTTTCAAACATTCTAAAGTATTACCTAGGCGAGGGGTGGGTGGGATACTCCCATTAAGTAGGGATAAATACCTGGTTCGTAAAGGTTTGGTGTGATCAGCGTGTACGCCATTTGGTTTTTATCAGCACTTGAGGGTTCTCCTTACCGGAACTGGGAGTATCAGATATTCTTGAAACCAGAGCTTCTTTTTCTAGATTGGTTAAATTTTTTTCTTTCAAGGTCAACTTTAAGGCTTATTCCTTCAGTCCTTTCCTGACCATAGGGAGCGCCACCTCCCAACTCCATCAATTACCACGCAACTTCACTGACATCACTCTCTCGGCAGCCCAGACCTCCTCCATACTTCCACTTGGTGGTTAATGTGCGCATTAAATGTTTGGTCTTTGTCATTCACTTTAAGCCACATGAGCCTTTTTAGTATTTTTGTTCCTCTAATGAATTCTTATTTTTCTTGTACTTCATTATATTTTTAAATAATTGGGCGACCCAGCCCTTGTCTTTGGAGATATATATATGGTTTTTAATGATGTTTATTAAGAAGTAAGGAATGCGCATGTTTTTCATCTTGTCAGAAACTTTTTTCTATGTCCATTTATTGATTCCTGTGTTGAGATACTTATATCAGCATAAAAACATCTAGAATCCTGTTCCATGCCTTTTAGGAGGCCTTATAAATAAGTTATAATATTTCAAGTTTTCTTAAAATTATTTTCTTCACTGAATGAAACATAAATGACATTAATTTAAAAATATGAATATATATATATATATATATATATAGGCATGATTATATATGTGAATATACACACACACATTTTTTAACTAGTTATTTTTTTAAATTAAATTTGGCCTATCAGATCCCATGATTTGGAAGTTATCAAATTTGCTGATCTCGTTCTAGTTTGGGGGCTAATAAAATGCCGATTTATGTATAGTGTTCTAGCTGGGCTATGGTGCTTACCGTAGACGAAAGAACAAAAATGATGTCTTATAGAGTACCAAGCCCAGTGCTGTGAGGAGAGTAGGTTTTTATTAAATCTTGGTTGTTTTACTTAATATAACTGTGGGATCTTGAAGTTGATGGGTGATAGCATTTAAATCTTAAATATATTTGTTTACTACAACATTTTTTAAAAAGGTATTCTGAACAATAGCACCTACAAATGCATCTGTGTTTCATGTGGAACTATGAGTACAGATATTGATAATTGAAATGTGTGGGAAGTGAATTATTCTGTGGCACACATGAAAGGAAATGTTCTCCAACTTTCCTACCCTATTCCCTCAGCAGCAATCCCTTTTCTCTGAACTGTTTCAGAAGAGCTTTGTAGGTAAACAGTAGATTGGGATATTTATTTCCTCAGGAAATAAAGAATGTTCTAATGGTGCAAATCATAAAACAGGCCCATTTCTCTCTTTGTCCCTGGAGAGCCCTTACCCTCTTGTCTGCCTCCTCATAGGATACATTGCTGACCTTCACTGTCTCAGGACACTCAACTAGGTGGAAGAGAAGGCTTACGGGTTTGGGGGCAAATTTTACCCAAATTGAAAATGGTTTTATAAATATGCATTAGCTCTTAGGGATCATTTCTTTCCTAAAGTCCTAATGGAAAATGTCTTACCTTCTGTTAGGGATTCCAGTGATTTATTCTTTAAATTCAAACCAGTGAACTTTAAAAGACAAAGACAAAACCATGGCTCTCCAGAAGTAAATTTTGATTCATTCTTTGTATAATGATTTGTAAGCTTCGTTTGCAAAGTGGGAAATATTTTGGAACTTTCTTGTTGTACTACGGGAAAGATACAAGGCAGAGGCGTACATACATTTTAATGATATAAAACTGGCTGTGGATAGCAGTGTGTAATAGAAGTTTGAATTGCCCTCTTTGAGGAAAACAACCCTTAAACACCATAGAAACTTCTTTAAATAAAAAAAAAACACAATTTGGAGTTGAATAGAGCTATTTCTTTTCAGACCTTATTTAGGCTTCATTTCTTTCAACAGTGTTTTTCCACACTGCCAAGAGAACAAGCTATCACAAACCCAAACAAAAGGCAATGACTCTGAGAAGTCCTTACAGCCCTTTACTGAGCCAACCTGAAGTGTGCACAGGGCTAGCATGTTCTCATGACTCCTAGATTGTTATTCTTTATTTTTTATGAATGAGAGAAAATGATAGGAAAATTATTTTCAAAACTAAATTTTCTTCCAAAGGAGCCCTCATTCCAACTTGTCAATATCCCATGACAATAATTTCAATGTTTTAATTTAAGATGCCTGATTAGGAGATGTTATGTTTTTTCAATTGCTTGAGCATTCCTAGAAAACTGGTTAAGAGCTCAGACTCTGGAAAAAATCCTGTTCTCTATTTTTACAGGTCTGATTCTGCTTTTTGTTTGTTTATTCATTTGTTTTGTTTTTTAGATTCCACATTTAAGTGGAATCATAACCATTTGTCTTTCTCTGTCTGACTTATTTCACTTAGCATAATACCCTCTAGGTCTATCCAGGTTGTCTCAAATGGCAAGATTTTATTCCTTCTTATGGCTCAGTAATATTCCATTTTATATACTTGTCACATCTTCTTTATCCATTCATCTGTTGATGGACACTGAGTTGTTTCTATATCTTGGCTATTGTAAATAATGCTGTAATGTTAGGGGCCTGATGGCTCAGGTCATCCCTGAGAATCTGCCCTAAAGAGCCCCCAAATACTGACTCAGTTAAGGTGGGAGACTGCTTTTTGTAGGTTTTCCAATACCCTTTGAAAACAAGGGAATCTTGAGTTTTATGTTACTTATATTGCTTTTCCTCTAATCCTTGTGTTTCTGTTAGAACTCTCATCCCTAGCATTCCCCTAGGAAGTGATTAAACTGGAACTTAGATGCATTTAAAATACATAAAACAAGTACACCATGAAAATGGTTTGCTGAGGCATCAAGCACGTTGAGATAATTCATGCTATTGAGTGGATTTCTCCCCGGGGAACGCCTTTGGATGTCCTAATAGTAGTTCTGGTATCAATAAATCATTTACTGTTTAGACAAGTCATGGCCACCACCTCAGTCACTAGATACATTTGTAATGGTTTATGTGAACAATAACAATAACCACCTAGCAACATACTGTTTGGTCATGTCATTCTTATAATACCACATGTGGTTTTGCCAGCTTTTGATGGATAAAGTCTTGCTGTGTCTAAAATATATATTGCAAATTAAACAGCAAATATTGTTGGAGGCTTACTGTGTACTAAACATGAACTCATGCTTCATGGTGTATGGCTTTACATAAGAATGACACATTGGTGTTTTTTGCTAGTTTTTAAAATACTTTTTCTGCTCCATGAGAGAAGGGGCTGTATCTGTCTTGTTTATCATTTTACCTCCAGTGTTAGACACCTAGTAACTTAGTAAGTATTTACTGACTGGATGAATGACTAAAGGAATAGTTTTTAGGCACATTTTATTTCTCATAACACAAGTAAGAAATGAGTGATGTACCATCTCTACGTTTAATGGATAGTTTTCCACTTGACCTTTTTAAACCATGAACAGTGTCAGCTAGCTAGTTCTCTGAAGTGTTAATACCTCAGAAAAGCCAAAGTTATGTGATCTCTTCCACACATGCAGTACTTTATAGACATACACACAGCCTCACTTGGTCCTTGGAGCAATCTTGGGAGAATACTCATGTTTTATAATCAAGGAAATAGATTGGAAGGACCCTCTGTGTCTCATCTAAGGCATGTGTCAAAGAAAGAGATCTTTGTTTTCCACCTCAGCCCAGGCTGTGGTGCATCCATATTTTCCAACAAATATTTGCCTGAATTTTAGAATTACAGTTATCTGTAGGATTACGTTTAGCTATTATTAATCATCTTTATTTTAGCTCTACCTTTCTTCCTTTCTCTCCATCCCATGTACCTCTTTGATTCTCAGTTGGCCTGCTGATCCTTGGCTATTTCCATTCTCTCTGTCTCTCAGCCTTTAGATCAAGTTTTAAAATACTAAATTTTATGGGACTAAGCAAATCTTTGTGATTCAATTTGTTGGGGAGAGCTGGTCTTTAATTATAAGCCGATGCTGTGTGATGAAAACATTTTTGCCTAGGCCAAAGACAAATATAGTGATGGCTGTGGGAGTTTAGCTGCAATTGAGCTGTGAATGGAATAGGAAGAGACTGTGGTCCCAGTGGAGCCTGTGAACACACAGACGGAGAGAATCTGGATGTATGAATGAATTGCTCTGCTCTGGTGTAGTTTATGTAAGCGTGAAATTAGACTAGGTGTAGAGGAGTGTGTGTTCAGGAAGGGCTGAGAATTGGTTTTCTTTTATGATCAGTTTGTTTTCTTCATGCTCATGTCAGGGGATTTGCAGTTTTGTTCTTGTAAAAATAACCGGGGATTTAGAGTAGGAGAATGGTCTCCTCTCTAAGCAGGAGCTCCATGAGAACGGGGATTTCTGCCTGTTTTATCACAATGCCTAGAATAATGGCTGACACATAATAGATGCTCACTAAATATTTGTTGAATAAAAGAATGGATCTGGCATACATCAAGCCTCTCACGTTTAACAATAGGACTGGGTTCAGAGTGGACTGAATGATTTGCAGGAGTGTTGCCGTAACAATGTCTGAACTAACTTAACCCAGTGACAGCTCAAGCTGAATCAGGGTCGGTATTTGATTCTTGTCTGCCCCACTGTACCAGTGCAGGCAGTTTTATTCACTGTTTCCAAGGGGTAGCTTCCTTCCCCTCTGACTCACTGTATTTGATTTTGAAATTATAATTAGCTGTAATTTAACTCTATAGGACAGAATGGTAACTTTAGCTAATCTGTGGCTGAAAATAGGGGGATAAGAATGAAAAGAATTAAAATAGATTGCTTTGGATAGTCTAAAGTGACATGGATTAATATGCTATCAATTTTCTTCCCCTGAGAAACATTTGGTCACAAGGAGACCTGGCTTTCAGAAGAAATTCAAATTCGGGTGTGTGGCTTTTGGCATAGTCTAGAATCACTGGAATGGTCTAAGTAGATTTTGTTTCTTTTTTCCCATGCCTTGCCATAGTTGCTCAAAAAGGCCCAATCCAACGTCTTGACTGTAAGGTTATTTGTCAGCCATAGGCTGAGCATTATCTTGCCAAGTCTCATTGAAAAGCCAGTTAAGAGAGTGCACTTGGGCAGTATATAATACTATGCGAAGCATCTCAGAAAGCTTGAAAAGCTAATGTTAGTGGGGATATAATGTGGAACTCCCATGGAGAAGCTGAGAGAGAAAAAGATTGATTTATTGATTGATAGATTGATCTCCAAAAAGCAGGGAATATATTTCATGTTTCATAGCTCTAGGAAACTACAGACTTTTAACAGATGCCTTTCGATTGCCCCCAAGAAATATGAATGTCGTGTTTGTTAGATTTTCAGGAACTAATGGTCCAGAAGACTCTGTGTTTTCTTTTAGCTATGGTGCATGCATAGTGGCCGTATGTTCTTCTTTGATAGCGTCACGGTATGGGTAGGTTTGAGGATCTGTTGGCTGAAAAGCAACAGGAAAAAATGGAAAGGAAGGAAAAGAAAATTAAAATAAGATGTTGGATTGAGAAATAACAAGAATGGTGGATATTTAAGGCTTTCTTTTTTAACTTCAGTAACTGCCAAAAAAAAAAAAAGGAGAAACATGTCATTATCTCTTCAATTTCAAAATTTGTATTTTGTAGCTATTCACTGATTCCTGTTTCTTCTTCAAACTCTATACAATATTAAACGTATTTCAGAAACTTCCTCTCCACTAAATAAATGTAAAATGTTAACATGAGATTATGCTATCGAAGCAAGTATTCTCATCCAAAATATTTTAAAGAAATTACAGGGCAAGCCAATTACTGTCTTGAGAAACAAGGAAGAACTTATTCCTTTATCCATCCCAGATTTACCCTTTGATTCTTATTATTTGGGCTCTTTTCTCCTGTTATCTTTTAATTCATTCCATCTTAGAATATCATTCATCTCAATATAGAACTGATTTTAGAATAAATAAATAATTTATTTAATGAGTTCCTTTTTTAACTTCAGGAAGTTAATATGAATGATAACTCTTAGTCCTGATGGTTGTTCAAAGACATATGCACCTTGCCACCCTTAGGGCATTCAGATGAATTGGATCTAAATGTGCATGGGTTTCATTAAGTATGGAAGAGGTACTCATTGATTAGGAGTACTTCCTAGGACAAGGAGCCTGAAAGGACCTGATTTATAACTGAATTTTTCTTTCCTTGACAGTTTGTGAAGGGACAGGACAAAGCATGCTCTTTGCATATGTAGTTCTCTGGATCCATGTGGACTGAGATAAGAGGTAGAGTTAAAAGAACTCTAATGTGTTGTTGAACGCTGCATCAAAAACTAATGATGTATTCTATGCTGGCTAACTGAACATAATAAAAAAATAGTTAAAAAAGAACTCTACATCTCAGTCAGAAGATTGCTGAAGTATTCTCCTTGTTCATGTTCTGAGCTGTTCCAAGCATCCATAGCTTTCAGAAAGCTAGCTCCAGGCAACTTGAGACTTAATAGAATATAAAAAATGAAAAAAATACCAACTCTCTTCCTTCCCCTGCTTTTTTGAGAGGGTGGTAGAAATATATGTTCAACTGTATGTAGTTGAAACCCCAATATAAAAAGAAAAAAAGTAGAGCTGTCGTTGTTGTTTTTATTCTTTCTACAAATTTTTATTTAAATTCCAGTTAGTTAACATACAGTGTAATATTAGTTTCGGGGGTAGAATTTAGTGATTCATCACTTACACGCAACACCAGTACTCATCACAACAAGTGCTTTCTTAATAGCCATCACCCATTTAGCTAATTCCCCACCCACCCCCCTCCAATAACCCTCAGTTTGTTCTCTATAGTTAAGAGTCTGTTTCTTGGTTTGCCTTCCTTCCCCCCCTGCCCACCATGTTCATTTGTTTTGTTTCTTAAATTCCACACATGAGTGAAATCATATGGTATTTGTCTTTCTTGGACTGACTTATTTTGCTTAGCATAATATTTTCTAGCTCTAGCTATGTCATTGCAAGTGGTAAGATTTCATTCTTTTTGATGGCCGAGTAATATTCCATTGTTTATATACCACATCTTCTTCCATTCATCAGTCAACAGGCACTTGGGCTGTTTCCATCATTTGGCTATTGTAAATAATGCTGCTTTGAACATCAGGGTGCATGTATCCCTTTGAATTAGTATTTTTGTGTTCTCTGGGTAAATTTCTAGTGGTGTAATTGCTGGAGCATAGGGTAGCTTTATTTTCAACTTTTTGAGGAATCTCCATCGTGTTTTCCAGAGAGGCTGCACATGTTTGCATTCCCACTAACAGTGTAAGAGGGTTCCCCTTTCTCCCTGTCCTTGCCAACACCTGTTTTTCCCTGTGTTGTTAATTTTAGCCATTCTGACAGGTGTGAGGTGATATCTCATTGTGGTTTTGATTTGTATTTCCCTGATGATGAATGATGTTGAGCATCTTTTCATGTGTCTGTTAGCCATCTACACATCAAAAAGGGCCATTGTTAAAATTAAGCAATAGACCATTGTTAAAATTAAGCAATAGACTGGTTTGCTTCATACATGGAATTAGCCCAGAGTTCAATGAATATGGTATTTCTAAGAATTTATTTTTGCCAGAAAATTATTCATTATAAGCATGTAAAGAAAAACTTCTCATTCTCTGATATAATTGCTACATTCAGGCATTTATCATGACACCCAACAATACGTTCTAGTGCTCCGGGTGCCATCTCTGGTCCTTACATTGCATTTGCCTTGCCTGCCCTCCCTTCAAAGCTGTGTTCACCACTCAGGTACATAGTCACCGTAAGTGTCTATAAGCTTTAACAAGTTGGAGATGCATTTTTGCAGCTGGCATTTTTCACTTAAAAATAAATCACAGGATGCACTTTGGAGAGCACAGGTCTAGGAATGGAACATTAACAAAGGGTACATCAAACCACAGACACTTTTAGTTGGTCCAGTTCACCGTGTTTCCACACAGCCTGAAAAAATAACATTATTACCAGCAGAGGTATTGTTTTGTCCATAATGTTTAGTCATTATTTCTGTGAACATACTTTTTGAGCACACATGCGGAGGCAGGTACCCTATGCTTCTTAACCTTGGAGATTTGAATTTTCTTCCTTATTTTTCTCTTTTAACAAATGAGCTAAAAATGAATTTGAATCATTTGCCAACCTTAGAAGGTTTGGTTTAAATTTTCTTTTTTTTTCTCAAAAACTTGAACCAATAGAATGGCTCTTGATTCTCTGCTCCATCCCTGGCCAAAAATATATACTCTAACCTTCAAGTTCTTCTAGTAAACAGTGTGTTCTAAGTTTGTTTATTGGTATAAAGAGCAATAATATTTTAGTAACAACTACATAATAACAGCTTAATTTTTTAAATTTGAATTGTTAAGCTGCCTAAATCAGTCATTTGGTATCAAATGAAGACTGCTTTTACAGCAAAATATATGTCATAAACATACTAGTTTTAGTGATGTATGCCATCTCAGACCTTATGGGAAGGGGTTGCAAATAGGATGGCCATGCTGTATTAGCCAGCTCACTTCCTAACTTTTATTCATTAATTCATGCATTATGGAGAGTCATCAACACATGAAATATTAAAGTAAAAATGACACTGATGAGTAATCAAAACTGTTGACTGTAGAATCTCCAGGGAAGGAGGGGCAATGGGCATTTTTGGGACCACTTAATTCAAGAAAGTACAGGCTTTGTTTATTTAAGAGGCTAGTTCATCTGTTTCCTGATTGCATTCTTATTGTGAAAATGCCAGAGTATATTATAATGGATAAAATGGGAGAAAAAATAAAGTATAATTTAAGTGGGCCAGGAAAGAGTGGTGGTAGATGTTTGAATGTTCCCTTGGAATTAATCAGTGGTTCATAAACCTAAAATACTTTATCTCAAGAACTGAGTTCCTGACTCAAGTTACACAGGAGAAAATACTAGTTGGATTGAGAATGGAAAAACCTTGGTTCACATAAATTTGTACACAGATTCCTTTATCATGGGAGAATTGTAATTGGGGATTCAAATCTTGAGAACATGATTGTGACCTAGTTATTCCTGTACTGCAAGTGCTCATAGGAGGTACTGGCTAGACCTGAAAATAAAGAATTAAGAGATTCCAGCTGGGATATGATGAAAGCATTTTTGGGAATCTCTGTATCTTGGCTGGACCACATGGGTTATAACTTGGAGAGGCCTAAACTAGTAGTGTAGTATATGACAGATTTATAGCCCAATTGATGCTGGGCATCAGAAAAAAAGACTGAGGTTAAAAACAACGACTTGAAAATTATGAGCTTTAAAAGAATTGCTATTGGAAGAGAGGCTGAAGAAGGAAGCATGCATTCCTTATAAGAAGGAAAATAAAAATAATAAAGGTTGAGGGTGAGGCATTGAATGGGAAGCATGGTGGTTTGTTTTTCATAGCAACCTCCTCTTGTAGGACCCCTCATCCACCTTCTCTGCTTCATGGCTCTCCAGGCCACTCCTTCTACCTAACATATCATATAACTATTTATGCTCTAGCTTTCCCACTATGCTACAGAACTTCATGAGGACAGGGATTACTTTTCTGCGCCACTCCCCCCAGCAACATTGTTGTATCCTCAGCTACCAGAGTGGTGTCTGACACATAGTAGGCTTTCAATGAAAATATACTGAATGAATGAAAGAATGCATGGTGTAACTCTAAGCCAAAAATTCATTCTAGTCTGTCTTTCCTTCATCCCTTCCTCTTTCCCTCCTTCTCTTCCTTCTTCCAGCAAGTACTTATTAGGATGTACCAGTGCACAAAGACCAAGAAAACAAGATTCCTGCATGCCTGGAGCTTACAGTCTGTGGGCACAAATCCAGACATGCAAACGAGGGTGTAAATGAGCAAACAAGGAGGTCCAGTACAGGGTAATGGTGTTGTGATAGACGTATGCCCGAGGTATGATGAGGGTGGAGGAAAAAAATGCATATCAACTGAGAGCTCAAGGAACATTTTTTTGGAGGAAGGGAAAGTTAAGGATTTGTAGAACCTAGAAAGATTTGTATGAGTTGATGGGAGGAAAAAAAAAAAAAAGACTTGGCCTACAAGAAAAAAACCCCAGCATTTTCAGGGAAACTGGAGCTAGCTCATTGTGAATGCAGACATGATACCAGAGCAAAGGGAGTTTGGAGGTAAGCAAAATAGGTAATAATTTAAAAATCATTGTCTTTACAAGGTGTTTTGGTGTTTTCACTGGTTAAATATACTGGGACGTCAGAATACTTTAGACAAATAGGTGAGATCGTTTACTCTGATCATGGTGCCTTTTCTATCTCCTAGCTTCCTATTTGATATCGTAGGCTAAGAATGAAGCAGAGCTCTAAAGCAGGGTCCTCGTTTCCCTGCCAGCACGTTCTTTCGCGTGCGGAGACTTCATTTGAACGTAATTACCGGTTGCAAGGCTGTCAAGTCTGTTAGGACAATGGCCCTTTCAGACTAATCTTGTTATCTGTGATTGTGGGCAGGAGCTGTTCTGAGAGAATACTCTTGCCTCCCCTGTTCTTTACACACGAGCTATTTCCAATCTCTGATCTGCAAGTGTTCTCTTCTGGAACCTGTTTTTATGGTTACCTCTAGGAATGCTTACCTGTTGAGTAAAGTGGTAGTTCTGTGTTAATTTGATCTACTGTAACCTCCAAGTTTTAGTAGTTTTAGTATTAATATCTTTACATCTGGTGGATTTGTCATTTAAGTTGGTATTTAGGGGCACCTGGGTGGCTCAGTTAAGCATCTGATTTCAGCTCAGGTCATGATCTCGGGGTCCTGGGATCGACATCTCCCTCTCCCCTTCCCTCTGCTCGTGCTCTTTCTGTCTCTCTGTCTCTCAAATAAATAAATAAAATCTTCAAAAATAAATAAATAAATTGATATTTAAATTAAATTAATAACACAACATAAACTTTTCATAAAATTGGATGCTATTTTGTGTCTTACTTGAGTTTCCAAATGGGAGACTCCTAATTGTCCTGATCTGATGTCATATGGAAACCATTGCATGCTCTTGACCTTTTTCATGTTCTTAATCATGTTAGCATTTCTTAGAATATTTTCTAGCTCACTACATTTATATTTTTCTTATTTTATAATAAAAAGAATGGGAGATGTTTAGGCCATAGATATATCTGTACATGGGGCCTGCACAAAGTAGATGCTTAGTACATATTTGTTGAATGAGTGAATAAGAGATCATTTTAAAACCTACGTCTACTCATGAGCAGCTTCTACTGTCTTTAGGAAAAAGTCCAGGTTCTTTTTTGCAAGAGCTCGAAGGCCATTTGCAATCTGGAGCTGGTAGACCTTTTGGCTTTATCTCTTGCTGTCACAACCAACAGTTCATGTTGTGCATTATGCATTCACCACCCCATGTCTTTACTCATTCTGTCCCATCTGTCTGACACATTCTTACTGATCCACCAGATGTGAAAGTTTCCCCTAGCTCTTCTGCAGGAGAATGACTTCTTCAGCATTTCCGGAACATCTCATATGTACTTCCATGAGAACCCCCATCATGTCATTTCACTTGATGTACTGGTCTCTTCATCTGGGGTGTGCACTCAAGACAGAGGCTCTATATTATTTACCTTTGTGTCTAAAGGTCTAATATTGTGCTTCTGACCATAGTGAGGACTCAGTAATGTGTTTTAAATGAATAACTGGGGGATTGGGCCAGGGCCAGGGTTTGAAGATCCCCTAGTTCTACAGCCCACACTCCACACCATGAGGATGGGAGCCCTGTGGTCGGGACAAGGCAGAGGGGCTAGCAGGCTGAAGAGGCCTAACCCCTCGCCAGGGTTTCTGCAGGGAGGAGTGACCACGGCCAGCTTCTAGAAAGCTGTGGATTCTGGCCTGTCTGCCCAGCTGGCCCTCCTCAGGGAAGAGTCCTTGAATGGTGCTGCCCTTGCTGCCTTGCCGGCAAAGCCTTTCCCGAGAGATCTGGATCAGTCAGAAGCCTCAAGTCTGGTTCACAGAGTTTCTTTAGTTGTTTGCCAGGCATCTGGTTAAAGGAAGCATGACAGACTTCAAGGGACTGACAAGAATCCGAGATCTCCTTGTTGGGCCACAAAGTGTAATCGAGAGCCATATCTTAGGAGCATAGTAGAGATTATTTTCCTTAGAACGATGATTTTACATTTGCTGACGCTTATTTCATAGCTAACTTTCCATCCTCTTAGCCTTATAACAGCTTTCTGTTTTATAATAATAGGCATTGTGCTTTTTATTTTTATTACATAGTAAGCCACATTGTTTAATTTACGACTCATTGGATTCTGTTAGCATATAATGAGTAATAGTGATGTTTAGTACAGAAATGTAATTAGGTGTCGTTCATTGTGCCATATGAGATAAATGTGCTTCATCATATGAGCCTCAGCTGTGCACTTCCAACATATAATTTGAATTGCTTTGTGTATTCTGGACCATAACTGAGACTTAGATATAAATGTGAAAAATACAAACTTCCAAAAATCATTTGAGACAATCCCAAAAGATAGATCTCAAAGGAGATTCCTTTTTCAGTTGAAATGCTTTGTTAACTTTTGTTTTCAGGTGGTATTCAACACTCCTTACCCTGGCACACAGGCCTCTTTTGACCTGGTCCCTCCCTACCTCCCCAGCTCCTTTAACATTTTATGTATTTTGCTTCTATGTGAAACAAACCATAACATTTTAGATAAAGCTGATGTCTCTCTCCTTTTTTCCTTCCTGGTTCCTTTGCCATTCCTCTCTCCAGAGGCTCCTGTCATTATGAATTTGTCATGTATTTTTTCATCTCTACATTTCAGTATACAGAAGAGCTCTTGGCCATTTGTAAAGGTGTAGATTTTGCTGTACACTTTCCCAGATTTTTAAGTGAATGCTAATTAAGACAATCCCAGTGTTACCCCCTGGGATCTCTTTGCTCCCTGTGGTTTGAAGGTTCTTTGGTATGTTTTGTTAGTTGTCTAACAAATTCAATTGTTGCTTTTTTTTTTTTTTTTAAGTTTTCTAACATTTCTGGTCTGGTGCTTTTTCAGAGATTTTGTGAAAGTCTTATAAATTTTGAATTTGATTTGTTACTGTATAGGATGGTTGGTTGATCTTTCCACTTACAATCTTTCTGTCCCCACACCACAAAAATGGATATTAATTATGCATAATTTCTTTTTACAGAAATCATATTACCTTTTCATTAACTTGGTAGCCTTAGCAGTGAGAATCTTTCATTTACAATGTTCAGAATTTTTCTTGAAGACCTTTTAAAATTTTAATTCTTTACTTAAAAAATATCCTGGTCTCAAAGTAATACATGTCCATAATACACAATGTGAAAGGTATTTTTTTTTTTTTGAAGTCAGAAAAGTGCAAAGTAGTTGGAAAAAAAATACTCATAGGCCCCTGGGCAATTACTATTAGTATTTAATATGCTCATTTAAGAAAATTTGGGAAGTAGGGTCAAAAACTACCTACCATACTAATATAATCATGGTTAATATTTTCTTGATGTTATTTTCTTCTAATTTTATTTTTTTTTACATAGCCATTTATTTTGCAATCAGGACATAAATGCAGTTTGCCTTATATGTTTATTGCACATAAACTTTTAAAAAATATCATATAACCTTGTGTTCCCATTTTGTTGGGCATTTGGGCTCTACCTTTATTTTTTATTTTTTTTTCCTATATCACCATGTGTAACATTTTGTGCATGGAGCTTTTTCTGTATTTGGAGGAAAGTGGAATTATTGAAGCTCTTGAAACTTATTGCCAGTGTGGTCAACATGTGCTTCTGATTGTTTCAGTCCCGCTTTCTCCTTCTTCTTACCATTCTTTCTTTTTGAAATAATCAGAAAGAAAATAAGTTTTTGCTCATCCCTATCAATAGCCATCACCTCTTTATAGAATTAAGTTCTTAAATCTTTATCTTATCTACTTTAGATATTTTTTCAGATATTTCTCTTTTTTATTAGCATACAAATATTTTTGTTTAATATTACCCAGGGATCTTTTCCTTATGGTTTCATCTATGGCTTTGAGATTAAGGAGCCCCCCTACTTCCAAAGATTTGATAAATATTTTCATTTATATTCTTTCAATTTTTTTATGGTTTGATTTTTAAATACATTTAATGCGTTAGTCCAATTTGGACTTGTTGCAGGCTTAGAACAGACACTACTGAAGTACCATTGTTCTGCCATGCCTAGTTTAAACCAGGGATAAATGCAGTGGTAGTTAGACACATTCCAGGATTCATCTTGTATTTTTGTTTTGTTTTGTGTCCGACTGACTCTTGTTCGAAGTATTACTTAAATAGATGGGTGTTCCTGAAATGTTGGCCAGCCTTGGACTTCCTCGACTCATGCTGCCCCTCTGTGGCTCAGTGGGGATCTGGCAGTTGTCCCTGAAGGATGCATTGCTCTTACTTTCTGATTGTCCTCCAGCTAGTTCATGCTAGGTCTTCTTGGCCTTTCATTTGGGCTTGTGACTCTGCCTTTCAGCGTTACTCAACAAACCCATTTTCCTTAGACTCTGGAAGGCCTAAAACACAGGGTCATTCATCTGGCGGCAGGATCCTTTCCAATCACCTTCCCCTCCAGGATCTGCTCGCCCATCTCCTGCAGACTGGCCAGCAGATGCAGTTTGCCTGGCCTGACCAGCACACTTGGGCCAGCTCTTCCTTCTTACTGGCTGAAAAGCTTTCTTTTCTAGCTCCCCTGCTTCAGAGTAAACAAACATTCTGTTGATAGCAACAACATTGTGTGTTTTTAAAAGGAATGAGTGCGGAGCAAGTGATTCAATAACTGATCAAAAATTGACTTTAAAATAAGCTAGACTTTGTGGGTAAGACAGGTTTTGCAACTCCGCAGTTTAAATGTGGTGAGCTCCTTATCACTCAAAGTGCTCGACAGAGATGGGAAAACATTTAAGAAATGGTGTATAGGGGAGGCCAGCAGTTCATGAGGACAACCTCAAGAACCTTCTCACCCTAGGATTCTAAAGTTATATGAGCATCTCACGTCCCACCTCCGCTGTTTTTCTCAAAGTTTTCCCAACATTTATAGTAGCAAAAGCACAAAACAAAATTTTCAGTTCTAGGACCAGCTTGGAAAATACGAAGTTTGAGAAATATAGGAAAAATATTTAAAGATGGGTTCGTTATCTGCCCCAGGTGGTTCAAATTTACGAAGCTTACTTACCTCATAGGTAAAACAAACGACATATACACAAAAAGAGTAGATGCCTGTATAAAGAGTGGTAAGCCTGTATAGCTAAGAAAGAACTAGAACATCTGACCGCAGATTTGTAAGGTTCAATATGTGGAGGTATCAGGTGATACGTGCGTCTTTTAGGTAAAAGTAAGAATTGATGAACCAGTTGGGTTTTTAAAAAACTTTATGGAGGTTTATTTTACATACCATAAAATTCACCCGTTCTTAAATGTACAATGCAATACTTTCTTAAGTTTAGAATTATGCAGCTATTACCACAATCTGTGTTTTAGGACGTTTAGAACATTTCCATTGAAAGATTCCCGTAAAAGATCCTTTGTGCTTATTTGTAGACAGTCCCTTGCTTCCACCCCAACCCCACCCCAGCAACCACGAATCTACTTTATGTCTCTGTAGATTGGCCTTTTCTGGACCTCTTATATAAATGGAATCTTATGTACATAAGACTTATACATAGTCTTTTCTATCTGGTTTTCTTTACTCTGCTTAACATTGTAGTATGTGTAGTACGTATGAGTAGTTTGTTCCTTTTTATTGCTTAAAAATATTCCATTGCATGAATAGACTACATTTTGTTCATCCATTTGCCAGTTAGTTGATGGACATTTGGATTGCTTCCAGGTTGGGGCTATTGTAATAACTCTGCTATGAATATTCATGTACAGGTCTTCATGTGACTGTATGTATTCATTTCTTTTGGGTAGATACCTGGGTATGGAATTGCTGGATTGTATGCTAAGTTTATGTTTAACTATTTATGGAACTGCCAAATTGTTTTCCAAAGTGGTTGTACTATCGCTTCTCGGCCTTTTGGCTAAGATCAAGTGCAAAGTGGTTGTACCATTCTACACTCTCATCCGCAATGTATGAGGGTTTTAGTTTCTCCATACTCTTACCACCATGTTTTATTGTCTTTTACATTATGGCCATTCTAGTGAGTATGAAATGGTGTCTTACTGCAGTTTTAATTTATAATTTCCTAGTGACTAATGATGTTGAGTACCTTTTCATGTGCTTATTCATATATCTTCTTTGGTGAAATGCCTATTCAGATCTTTTGCCAATTTTAAATTTGGGCTATTTTTTTTCCTCATTATTGAGTTGTAAGAGTTCCTTGTGGGTTTTGATGCAAGTCCTTTATCAGATATTGCAAATATTTTCTCTGTCTACAGCTTGTCTTTATTTTCTTGATGGTGTCTCTTGAAGTATAAGTTGTTTATTTTGATGGTGTCCATTTATCCATCTTTTTCTTTAATGAACTGTGCCTTCGGAATTGTATGTAAGAACTCCTTGCCTAACCCAAGAACCTAAATTTTTTCTTTAATATTTTCTTCTAGCAGCTGCATAGTTTTAGCTTTTATATTTAAATTTTGATCCATTTTGAATTAATTTTTGTGAATGGTGTTAAGTAAGGATCAATTTTGTGAGGGGAGGCATTTGGATATCCAATTTTCTTAGTACCATTTGTTGAAAAACCATTCTTTTCTTGATTTCCTCAGCACTTTTGTTGAAACATCAATTGACCATAATTGGGATTATTTCTGGCCTTACTGTTCTGTCCCATTCATCTATATGTCTATTCTTACTCTAGTACCACAGTCTATTGATTACTGTAGCTTTATAAGAAAGTTTTATAGTCCTCCAACTTTATTCTTTTTCCAAATTGTTTTGTCTATTCTGGGTCCTTTGTATTTCCATATATATTTAGCTTCAGCTTGTTAAGTTCTGCAAAAAGTCCCGGGATTTTGATAGAAGTTGCATTGAATCTGTGATCAATTTGTGGAGAAATGTTATTTTAACGGCATTAAGGTTTTGATTCCATGAACATGGAATGTCTCTTCAATCTTCAATTTCTTTTAGAAAGGTTTTGTAGTTTTCAGTGTGAAAATTTTGCACTTAAGTTGTTAAATTTATTACTATAAATTTTATTTTTAATATAATTGTAAATGGAATTGTTTTTTAAATTTCATTGTTAGATTGTTCATTGTTAGTATATGGAAGTATGACTGCTCCTCCTATACTGATTTTGTATTCTATGACCTTGCTGAACTTGTTTATTATAGTAATTTTTTTTGTAGATTCTTCAGGATTTCCTACATACAAGATTATGTTGTTGGTGAATAGAGAGAATTTTACTTCTTCCTTTTCAAACTGTATGCTCTTAATTTCTTTTCTTTGCATTACTGGCTAGAAATCCCAATACAGATTGAAAAGAAGACATCCTTGCCTTGTTTCTAATCTCAGGAAGAATATATTTATTATTTCACTGTTATTTATGATGTTAACTGTAGGTTGAGGAAGTTCACTTATATTATTTATATTTTGTTAAGAATGTTATCATGAATGGACAAAGAATCTTGTCAAATTCTTTTCCTGCATTTAGTGAGATGATCATGATTTTTGTCCTTCATTTTATTAATATGGCATTTATATCAATTGATTTTTCAGATGTTTTAAGCCAAACTTGCATTCCTGGGATAAATCCTACTCGGTCATAGTAGATAATCTTTTTTATATATTGTTAGATTCAGTTTGTTAGTATTGTGTTGAGGGATTTTGTGTCTCTATTCATAAGGGATATTGGTCTGTAGTGTTCTTTTTTTCTGGTATCTTTGTTTGGCTTTGTGACCAGGGTAATACTGGCTCATAGAATATGTTGAGAAGTGAGCCAAGTGATTTTTTTTTTTTTTTTCAATTACAGTCAAGAGGAGGGAAGGATGGTGTAGTGGTGTTTCTTTATCTGTGGTGGAATTTCATCTAAATGTCATTTTTAATCTGTTGTGAACTAACACTTTTATAAAATATAATCAAGTATATCACTAGAAAAATTATACAAAAATATACAGACACAAACTTCATTTATAAAATAGATTTAGCTTATATAAAATAATTGTGTCAAATTGATACAACAGTTTCTAGAGGCTTATTATTTTTTAAAATTGCAATATAATGGACATATAGCTTTATACTGGTTATAGGTGTACAACATAATGATTTGATATTTGTATATATTGCAAAATGATCACAAAAAGCCCAGTAAACATCCCTCACCATGCATAGTTACCATGTTTTTTTCTTGTGATAAGAATTTAAGATTTACTATCTTAGTAACTTTCTCTTCTCTTTTTTTTTTTAAAGATTTTATATGTATTTTTGAGAGAGACAGAGATAGCAAGAGAGAAAGCAGGGAGGAGGGGGAGAAGCAGGCTCCCCACTGAGCAGCGAGCCCGACATGGGGCTCCATGTGGGGCTCCATGTGGGGCTTGATCCCAGGACCCTGGGATCCAAAGGCAGACGCTCAACTGACTGAGCCACCCAGGCACCCCTCTCTTAGTAACTTTTAAGAAGCTTACTACTACTCTTAATTTCTGTACTTACTACATCACATTCTGGATACAAACAGTTCTCACCAATATGTCAGCCACCTTTGAGTAGCACTTGGGTAGACTTATGCTTCTCAAACATTAATGTGCACAGCAATCACCTGAAGATTCTGGAAAGATGCAGATTCTGATCCAGTAGGTCTGGGACAGAGCCTGAGATTCTTCATTTCTCTCAAGCTCCTAGGTAATGCTGATGCTGCTGGTTCACAGACCACACTTTGAGTACTAAAGCTCTGAAACAGAATGCAGATTGTAAAATAGATGTGATTTTTTTTTATAACCCTGTCATAAATTGCTTTGGGACATATTTTGGTTTTTCACAGACAGTTGGATTGTTGTTCAGTGGTCGTGATACTCTAGAAATCAGTTGTTTTTCTTGGCCTCTAACCTCGAACTGCTCATCTATAAATCGAGGGGGTTGAAGTAGAAGATCTCTGAAGTCCCTTCCAGATCTCACAGTCCGTGACATTAAGCATGCATGTCAAGGGAAAGTTATGGCTGCATTTGCATTTTCTTTTTATATAAATCTAATAAAACAGGAACCCCGAATCTTATTTTACCACAGTTCTTAACATGATGTTAAAAACTAGCAATAAACATGCTTTCCTAAATTTTGGATGATACAGAAAGATTAATAACATTCAAGGATTTTTCCATGTTGAAGTCTTCAAAAAAGTGGGTGGGGGTCTAGTTTAACCTTATAGTTGGAAATCAAATTAAAAAATAATTGACTTGCCTCAATGGTGGAGAGACAAGTAAAATAGGTGTTTATATTATGAAATTCAAGTTGACACAAAATAGCTGAGAGGCTTCAATTTCAGCCAAGTTGAAATGATCTCATCTTCCTTTATATTTCATTTTATTTACTGAGATACTTGAAACATTTCCCCCTGTTGCTTAAAAGCAAATGGAAAGGGTGCTAAATCAGTGGTAGAAATATGTTGTCAAAGCCTCCAGGGGCTGTATCCTCAGTCTTCAGCACATATTAGTGTGATTCTGCTATTCTTACTACAGATGATTACAGCAAACTCTGCAATGAAGGGTGGAGACACTTGGTCAGCATCCAAAGAAAGTGACTAATAATTGACCTAATGTACAGAGCACTTGAATAACATATTCTTTGGGTAAAAAAATATATATATATGGTTTACGGGGTGTGCGAGAGTTCACATCCCTCTTTCAGTTCTTCCAAAAGATTTAAGATACTAAGCTGCTTTATTAAATTTTTAATCCCTCAGTCAAATGCAGATTATGCATTAGATGGCACTCAGCAATTCAAGAACACACTCCTGCCCCCAGGGTTTTCTTCAAGTAGTTACTTAGAATTTTGAAGAGAAATAGTATCGATTTTGTTACGTTAAAGTTTGCCATGGCCTTACACTGTAAAACAAATTTATTTTAGTTTTACATACCATTAAGCAATCATTTCCTTTGGTGAAGAGATTTGAAGTCTCTAAAATATATAGGAGTTTTTATTTGCTGAGGAGATGAGTGGAAAGTTTAGAATTTTCCTTTTCTCTTTTCATTTAACACATGAACATCACTTGAATAATATACTTACCGTATTTGTTATTTTTGGCTTGGTTGCAAGATATTTTATTCGGTGGATTTCCTTTTATTCATTTAGTAATAATGGGGTCAGCTCAGCAGACCTTTTTATTTTTAATTAACTAACCCTTGATTGTGTTATGTGCTAAGACACATCCATTAATGTTAGGAAGGACACAGATCAAAACATTTTACAGTGGTTCTTTCTGGGTGGTGAGGTTATAGTTGAATTTTATTTTCTGCTTTCCAATTTTTTTAATATTCTACAAAGGCCATTTTTTTAAAAATTAAGAGACCACAAATATAAAAAATTAACAAAACCTAGGGATTTCTAACTTTATTTCTCTAGCAAGAGAACTTTTTGTGTATGTGTTTAACATACATTGTGCCCCTACTAGATGCCAGGCACTTTGGTGAGTTTGGGGCGATAAGGCCGCTGAGACTCCAGTGTTATCCTGGAGGAGCTCAGTCTGTAGTCATCATCTCACCAAAGTGTGGTCAGGGGGACTGATAAATGGCACCCCCAGTGTATTATTACCACCTATACAGGCGTTAATAATGCCGTGCCTGTCCTCTGGGACTTTAAAGAGGATTAACTGAGATTGTGTATCTTGGGTATTTGGTCTAGTAGCTGGCACATAGGAAGCTTTGGTTATGATTATTGTGCTTTGAACATTCAGTGTGGTGGGAAACTTGTTACCTCTGGAGGCAGCCCAGCCTATGCTTGGACATGGTGGGGAGAAAGTGAGACCCTACACGCAGGTGAAATCAGTCTCTGGAGGGCCTTCACCATTCCTGTAGCCACTGTTCCAAGTGGCATCCCCTTAAATATCACAACTAGCATTTTGGGTTATTACATTAGTTCAAGCCACGTTGTGGCTGTGATTTTTCTGAGAAGTCATCTCTTTTCCTATCGCAGGGGACAGTGAGAAACTAGGATTTATTCTGTTGTTATGCAACTATAGATATTTTGTAGATATGTGAGGACTACCTGGGGTTTTTGCTTTTTACTTAACTAAATTAGCTTTGTGTTATTAGTGGAAAATAAGTATTTGAGAAGACAAAGCTGTAACTAGAAAAAAAATAGGTGCTGGACGTCTGAAGCAGTTCAGCTGAAGACACTGAGTCCAAAGACTTCAACTCTGTTCCCTCCAAAAATATCTTTTCTCTGACCTCACAACAAAGCACACATAAAACCCCATTGGCTTTGCATCACAGAAATGCTTCTCTGTCCCTGCAGATGATTTAATAAGTTTGCCTTATTGATCTGGTTGCAAGGGGTGCTGCCCAGCAAATAATCTGACACAATAAAAAGCCTCTGGGGATCATTTAATAGCCAGGGTGGTGTTGGTGTCTGCATGATGACGAGGATTATGGGTGAGCGAAGTTCAGCTAATCACAGGTTTATTGTTCTATAGTAAAGCAGCCACAGTGTCACTTGCGAGCTTTCTGTATGCCTGCCTCCCATACCAAACATTACAGTCTTTCCCTAAAATTTCCAGACCACCCACTGTAACAATATAGTATATAAAAGGATCCAGATGCTCGGAAAGAGAACGGGTGAAGTGTAGAGCACGCGTGATACCTTCTAGATTGTGAGCACTGTTTTTACATAGCTGGCTCACTAAAGATATCAAGCTTCATCTGTAAGTCTCCTTTCCAGAGCATTTACAAATATATATCAGGAGGAAATGTATCACAAAGATATGCATTTTAAGCTTGTACTTGATTCAGGGGTCTCTGTGCCTTTCCCACTTTGCCCCTCTTTTTCAGCATTTCCTGGAGAACAAGGGAGACGCGAATTGTAGGGTGTGCACACACACACTGAGTTCTGAAGACAGATAGGACATGGCCAGTAGGATGTAAGAGCGATAACCCTGAGGAAAGTGTACCAGATACCTGTGGAGCATATTACCTGCAGAATGGGAGAAGAGAACTAGCTACATACGGATAACTTGTTACAGTTTAAGGCCTGATTGCTTGCAAGGTTTAGACATGCTTTTATTCTGTATCTGTTTTGGAAATGAATATACATTTGGAACTTAGGCAGCTTTGCAGCTGTTCAGTGGTGGTCTGTGGCTTTGCAAACCTGGTCTGTTCAAAACAGGTTTAATAGATGTGGCTCACCCAGCCCCCAAACACTCCATTCAGGACAGGTGACTTGAAAGAATGAATCTTCACATTGGAGACTCGTGAATTAATTTATTTGTCCTAAACCCCTTATTTCCTCTCACCATTCTGTCTAATGTTTCCCCCATCCCTCGTTATCACATTACTGTATTTAAAAAAAAATACTTACCTAGATTTTTATCTCTTCTTCTAGAAAGGTAGCTTCAGGAAGGCAGGAGCTGGCTGCCTATTTTCTGCTGTATCTTTAGGGCCTATAAAAGTGCCTGATATACAGTAAGTAGGTTCTCAATAAGGACTGATGATAAAACTTGGTCCATCAAGGAACTCTGGACAGGACTATGAGAAAAAGATCTTCTTGGTTCATTTGTTCCTTCATTTATTCCTCAAGCATTTATCGAGGACCTGGTATATGCCAAAGACTGTAGTGCTAACTAACCAGGTAAAGCTTATTCTAAAGGAATTTATAAATAGATAAAAACACATCTATAATGCAGTACAACCTCTTCATTAAAGAAAGCACAAACTAATGAACATGGATTTAAATGTTTCATTAAGAATTTTAGAGTCTTCAAAATCTTTATTAAAACAACAAGTAGGGGCGCCTGGGTGGCACAGCGGTTAAGCGTCTGCCTTCGGCTCAGGGCATGATCCCAGCGTTATGGGATCGAGCCCCACGTCAGGCTCCTCCGCTATGAGCCTGCTTCTTCCTCTCCCACTCCCCCTGCTTGTGTTCCCTCTCTCGCTGGCTGTCTCTATCTCTGTCAAATAAATAAATAAAATCTTTAAAAAAAAAAGTAAAATTTCCCCTTCTAACTTAAATGCTGTAGTCAGATTATGAGCATAGGGCTTGTGTGGGCTGCTCTCTGCCTGATTTAGGTTAGGGGCCCCCACTTGCAGGCAAGATGCTTTCCCCAAACCATGGGCAGAGATTTTCTGCCTTTTTGCAAGGTGGCATGCCAGTGTTTGAGTGGTGATCCACCAGTGGGCCATCACTAAGTGCCATCTCTAAAAATAGCAGAACTTTATCCTTGAAAATGAAAATGCTTTGGTTTTAAAAATATGTTTCTGTTTCTAATGAATCCAAGGCTTGGGTTTGTTTAAAGGCACGCATATTTCCCTTTGCTGATGGCAAAAACCAAAACATTCATGCCCAAGCATGAAGGGCTGTTCCACAAAGAGTCTCCTGACATTGACCCAATTCCCCATTTGTAATACACAGCCCACCCACCATTTGACAAAATGTGTTATCTGTGGGGGTTGTGTTCCAAGCCCTCCAGTAGATGCCTGAAACCACGGAGAGCACCAATCCCTATACATACTATGTTTTTTTCCTATACATACATACATACATATGATAAAGTTTAATTTAAAAATTAGGCACAAAAAGAGAATAACAACAATAATTATAAACTAGAATAGTTATAACAATATGCTGTAATAAGTTATGTGAATGTAGTCTTTCTCTCTCAAAATATTGTACTGTCCTCACCCTTCTTCTTGTGATGATATCACATGATAAAATGCTTATTTGATGGGATGAAGTGAGAATAGTGATGTAGCATTAGGTTACTAATGACAGAGGAGAATGTGCTTCTGAACCACGCTGACCTTGGGTAAGAGAAGCTGTAGAAAGTGAAACCATAGATGAGGGGGTCTACTGTACGTAAAGTTTCTCCGAAGTCGATGCATCACAGTATCCCTGTCTCTTTGTGCCCTACTGTCCATCAAAGTTGCCCGAGATGTCATAGTATCACAGCATGGGCCTCTAGGGAGGAATTTTACGACCACCTGACTCAGGCTCTGCCTTTGTGGGGATGCTATGAAGGCCCAGTGAACCCAAGTTACGAACCAGGGGACCTAATTGATGGGACTACAGACATAGACTCATTCCCCTAACTTCCAGTTCAACGTTTCCCAAATGTGGTCTGCTGGGCACTTGCATCAGAATTACTAGGGTTGCTTAGTAACAATGTGATTCCCATTCCCCAAAGGAATCAGAATCACTGGGGCTTTGTTCCAGGAATTTGCATTTTAATAAGCTCCTCAGTTGTTCTTATGTACACTAAAGTTTGGGCTTAAACCAAGCAGGCTGCTTGTCCAGAATGACCTGCCTTCATATTTTCACCTGCTCAGTAGGTTAACTGTATCAACCGTTTGAATATTAGTTCTTTTTTTTTTTAAGATTTATTTTAGAGAGAGAGAGAGAGCAAGCAAGGGGAGGAGTGGAGGGAGAGAGAGAGAGAGAAAGACTCTCCGGCACACTCCCTGCTGAGCACAGAGCCCTACGTGGAGCTCAATCTCACAACCCTGAGATCATGACCTGAGCTGAAATCAAGAATTGGATGTGTAACCAACTGAGCCACCCAGGTGCCCCAAATATTAATTCTGATAACCTAAGAACATGACTCTAGTTGGTGAGGTAACCCCTAATGTAGAGATTCTTTTTTCATCATGTTATAGTAAGAAAATTTTCATTGGAGGGTTGTTGATTCAGTGGCCCAATTGGAAATTGTTAGTGAAGTCTCTAAAAAGATAAATGTAATGCTTTAAAATTTTGAATTGAATCTGATGAAGCTTGAGTTGACCTTTAATATATTCATATCTGCTTGTGTTTCCATTAAAACCTTCCTGGGTGAATGTTGAGGGCACTAATAAATTGGTTACCTATTTGGTGGGAGGAACTGGGCACAAGGGAAGTGAAAGAGGAAGGAGAAGTGAATACTCTCTGCACTTCTTGAGTTTTGAATCCTGTGACTGTGTTGCCTATTCTGAACTTTAAAATTATATAAAGCTTTAGAGCACTGGCATTTACTGTAGGACCTTAGCCTGGTTCTACCCAGGCTACGTGAACACATGCTCAGGAATCTAGATCTCCCTGTAGCAGAAGGTAATGAACATTCTAAAGGTCAAGGCCAGGAAGGGAAAAACTGCAGATTCAGCTAGTTTAAGGAAATCACTAATTGGCTTGAAAAGATATGTCACTGTGATTGCTCACGTATACCCATGATCTCAAAACCTCTCTCCGCAACAGACCATCCATCCCTGGGAATTTGGATGACCTTGGGAAAATCACTTACCCTCTTGAGATTTTATTTTCTAGTCTGTAATAATAGTGATGAAAACTCATTGCTTTTCAATTTGCCAACTGTTTCTGACTACATTCTTTTATTTAGCCCTTCATGACAAGCTTGTGGGGCGGGTGGTGTGGTGCCATCTCTATTGTTCGGATGAGGAAATTATGGCTCAGAGAGGTTAGTTGGTTTAGGAAGGGTCACATAAGGGTGGGACGTTTAACTTCCATTACTGGATTCCTTTTACTGTTACATGAAGTGGCATGGATTGGACAATTTCTAAGGCCTCTTCCAGCTTTAAAGTCTTTGAGTATATTAGCTATTCGGGGATCAGGCAACTTTTGTTGAAGTATTTTGGAGAAATAAAAAAAAAAAAATCCTGAAGCCATGGGCCTTCAATTGTGGGAACTCCCATTGTGATTAGAGTATCAGAACATGCTCATATGAAGAAGACCAAGGAATACTTACAAATCTAGTATATATCAATTGTAAATTATAAATATACTAGAAGTTCTCATATCACATAGCATACAGTGTGCACCTAACTACCAAGAGGGTTGGGAATTCCAGTTCCCAGGGAATAACATCCAAGTCTCTCATCTCCTCTAATAATAATAATAATAATAATAATAATAATAATAATAATAATAATAATGGCAACTGCTCTTTGGTCACCTAGTGGGGTAAGCATTTGTTATGTATTATCTCATTTAATCCTCACCACAGCTCTCTGAGAAAAATGTTATTATCCAGCTTCTATAAATAAGGAAACCAAAACTTAGAGGTCAAGTGATTTGAACATTCATCTTGTAGATGGCAGAGCCAGGTCATTAACCAAGGTCCTTTACTGGTTTTAGGTATGTGAACTTCACCTCATGGCTGTTTAATCTTTATGATTGGGAATGCATGTAGGATGGTTTCAGATAAGGATATATTATAGAGGAAATTTAACTGACCCCTGCCCATACCAAGCAGGCTTGGTTTGAGCCTCACCTCTTCTGCATAGCATCTGTTACCTTGTTTTGCCTCCTACATACATGAAGTAGGAATAGACAAACTTACCCTTGCAGATAATAGATGACTGGAGGCAAATGACAAGCATACTAAACCATTTGACGGGCTTTGTCTCTATAAAAGAAGGGTTTTGTGGACAAAGTACTTGCAGTGTTTCTCTTCAGTAAATTTTGTTCATTATTTTTCTGCTATTAGATATGAAAACTTTACTCTGTCATTCTCACCTTCCTATCTGCCATCATCTCTTTCAGTCCCTCCTTGGCCAGAGCAAATCCATTCTGTAGTTGAATGCTGTGGAAACCTCTTGGCAGTTCAAAGTCTTAGCACTTACCCAGTCATTCTGGGAACCAGGGAGAGTTTACATTGTTTCCTTAGTTCACATGGACGCAGGCAAGGTTCATAGCTTGCCTGGGTTGGCAGACAGTTTTTCAAGATTGTAAAAATTGTGCTTTGCTCGGGACCCTGGCTGCTCACAGAGGTCTGCCTGCCTGTCCTTGGTCTGTGTCCTCGGCAGGCCTTTTACTCAGTCAGACTCCTCTAATGAGAGAGTTCTTGGATTTCAGTCTGGGGGAACCCAGCCTCCACCCACCAGACTTCCTGGAGAGCTCTCTGCCGATGCTGAAAGTGCCTGGGGCCTTGAGGATTGCATCAAGCTCCCTTTCGAAGGGGTCTCAAAATTCCTTAGACATAATTTATTTGTGGCTACACTTTGTTACGAAAGGAACCACGCTATTCCGGCCAATAAATTGTCAAAGGAGCACATACCTAAGATAGAGAAAATGGCTTGCAGTGCAGAATGCTTATTCCCTTTTCTAGTGCTCTGTATTCAGTATTTCCAGTAACTTTAAGTACAGCTTGTTTCTGAGTAGACCCTGGTTTCTGCTCTTCGCATTTACCAAACCCCTCGGGGCATATGTTGAGTCAGGGCGGGCCTTTTTACTCACCTGTTTTCCTAGTCTCAACTTCAGATAATCAGCACTTATTTCCAGTGTGAATTCAGAGAGCTCTGAGACAGCTGTCTTTATGGAAAATCAAATAAGTGGATGTGTCTCTGCAGTACTCCAAGCTCGCAGAGTAAGCTCTCACCAGGAAGGCGGAGCTGTGTAGCACCTATAGCTGCTCCCACATCACATCAACCATCATCCTGGCTTTGTTTTTTTATAAAACTAGCTATCAGAAAAACAGACCCAGCTCACAGGCTTTGCTTCCTTGAAAATACATTTGATGTCCATTCTTATTAAGCTTCTCTCTGAATCAGCCTTCTGCTATTCATATATCTGTTTTTGCATTAGTATATACTGTAGCCAGATACTTTGTATGGGTTCTTTGGGATTTTCTTTTTTTTCTTTTTTTTTTTTTTTTTTTTTGCCATTTTGTAAAATTTCCTTACCTACTTCTGTGGTATAGAATTAGGTATAGAATTTCCAAAGCTAATTGTCAATGTGCCCAAATCACCTTTTACTTTAGCAAAATAGCTTTGTGCTTTGCTTGACTGGGCTATAAGATGACTTAGGTAATTTATACTTCTCTTCACCACACGTTAGGGAGTACCTGCTTAGAAAGGGTTTTATATCCCAGCTTGGAATAGATCTAATAATTAAAACCCTCCTTTCTGGAATTACTAAGATATCAAAAAACTAAACCTTATGGGAGGAATGTTGAAATAATGTTCAAAATGATACTCAAGTATTTACAATTCTTTATATCCTGAACTACGTTATTTAGATTAGCTGGGAGGAGATATTTTGGAATGGGAAATAGTTGAACAAAACAAAGGTGTGTGCATAGAAATACATGAAATGTGTGGTAAGATCAAAGCTTGAGCGGTTTCTTTGGAGCAAAGAGAATTCCAGTAGGGAGGTGAGAAATGAGGTTGGATGCCAACTTAGCCTCACTGAGAGCTTGGGGTGCTATTATTTGTGTCCAGCCTATTTAAGAGTTTTTCTTATAAGAAAGCATATTTGAATGGGGGGGGGGGTACCATCCTAACTTGTGACTTAGCCACTGAAAGGGAAGCCTGGCTATTCAGATCTCAAAGCCTTAAAACTAGCAAATTCATGTCCAGGTGGTGGCTTAATTGTATTTTAGGCATAGTGTGTCAGGTGAGTGTTACGTTTTATTTTCAAGTGAGAACCTTGCAAACGCAAGCATATCATATGACGGTCAATGTTACAAGGACCCTCCACAAATAACCGATTATGCTCAGAGCAGCCCCAGTGGAAGAAAGTTGCTGTAGATGCAAACCCAGTTGTCTGGTACCTTTCCTTAAACCTTCACCTGATTCTTTTCTTTTCCCTTCCCCAACCTAGACCCATCTTGCCTAGCCTTCTCAATGAATACTTGGCTTGAGCTTAGTTCACTCAACTTTGTCGCTGACACACCCGTTGTTCTGACGGAATCCTGGCTTGAATGGAGCTTGCTCAGCTGTGCGTTAGACAAACCCTTCTGGCTGACCTGGTTTAAACCTGGCTTTCTTGACGCCATCTCTGGCATGTTCCAAGGTGAAAAAGGACTCTGCTGCCCTTTCCATTGCTCCCCTGGAGGGGAAACCAATTGCCACTTGGCACCAGCATTTATCAGGCCCACATCCAGAGTAGTAACATGATTTAGTGAGAATAGTACCGGGCTAGAAGGCAGGAAACTGGAGTTCTAGTGCTGGCTCTGCTTTTTGGTAGCCGTGTGACCTTGGGCAAATCATTTCCCTGCCCCAGCTCAGTTTTTTCATCTGGAAAGAAAAGTCAGGACCTTTCTGATCCTAGGAATCAGGGATGCATGTAACATTAACAAACTCTTGAATGAATGGAGATTTTGGTTCCACATGCTAATTAATCTTTCTGCCTTCCACACTGCCTCTTTGCCCCAAATGCGGGTCCTCTCTATTGTAGTTTTGTAGTGCGCACTCAACTCCCTCTTAGTCTTGGGCTTGGGAACCTCAAGCCCTTCCTTCCTAAGGTGAAAACTATCTACTTGGGACACTTCCAGCTATTTCACATGCAATAGTTTACCTCAACCTTCCTCAACAACGCTGTAAGGGACTGTTATTACCTCCACTTGACATATGTAGGAATTGAGGCTCTTTGAGGTTATACAACAGCACAGTGTTGGTAATGGGTGGGATCGGAATTCAGATCAGGCTCTCCTGTTTCCACAGCCTGAGCTCAACCACTATCTTTTCTATGAGAAGTACCTGCCATTGATATACGAAGTACCCAGCATTTTGTGCAAGAGATCTCTGGGAACCCCTCTTGTGAAGGTCTCAAAGAAAATGATTTCTAGCTGCATTTCAGATGCTTGGAATTTATGCTTTGCCAAGCACTTTTCCACTTAATTTTAAATCCATGGGTATTTCAAGGGGAATTTAACCCATATGTTTCTGTTTCCCTTGTACTTAACTCATCAAAGAGGATTGTTTTGTAAACCTTAGCCTCTTCTTATGAGCACTATTGAGCTCATATTTGGCTGGCATTGGCTGGATTTTGAATCTGCCATGGTTGAAGCTTGATGTTAAATCCTTCTTTCCAACCACTATTTCATGGTGGTTTCACCCTGCGAATGGTTAGAAATTGAAGGTGAATTATAAAGACTCTTCCACAACTGCACCAAGATTCCACTGATATAAAAAGAGAGTCACTAACGTTTGAAGTTTGTTGAGCTCACCTAAAACCTCACCACGTTAAGCTGTTGAATTTTGCATGAATATGTTCTATGAGGGTAAAAAATTAAATTCATAGATGTTGCATTTTCTCCTGAAATGATGTAGAGCAAAATTGTCTTTGAGAGATAAGATATTTGAGAAGCTTAGGTGTATTACTGCCTTGGAAAAGCCTCTTAGCTTAGACTCTCCTATTTGGAAATATTTGAGATATACAGCTAGTGCAGAGTTTCTTTCAGAGACCACCATTAGGCAAAAGCCTGTTTATTATCTTAGCATGTAGATTAGTTGGGTACATTCAGTTCTGATATCCTGCTGAGTTGGAGAATTAATTAACTTCACATAAGCTCATCTAAGGAATGTGTATAATTGTTGGTAGTTGTGCATGACCCAAAGGGAAGCAAGAAAAATTTTTGTACCTGGTTAAAAGTTCAGTTCGACAGACGTATATATTGAGTGTCTTCCGTCCCTGGCATTTGGGGATAGAGGTTGAGCGGTCAGAGGCAAACGGGGGACTGTCCCTTCTCCTAGGGAATTTACCATTCAATAGGCTATGACCTGTTTGCTTCTGTCTGTACCATGGGCCAAATGGTGTGAGTGCTAAATAGACAGTGTAAAGGCACTGCACCATAGAAGATGTTGTTCATTTTGACTGATGAAGTTGGACAGGCTCCCTCCAAGATGAAGTGTTTAAGTTTGGGCTTGAAGGATGAGGTCTTTGAAGGGGGAAAGACATTCTGGGATGAGATAACCAGACATGTTCTTGGACAATATAGACAATGCCAAATAGTTTTCCCAGATTTCTGCCCTGTGTGTAGATGTGGGGTGGGGTGAGTCTGGGGAGGTGGATCAGAGCTCTAGAAACTCAAGCTGGGCTAATGGGGATTGTGCACGTTTCTCATTAATGAGCACCTAGGATTAGCATGACAGCCTTTAACTGGGCACAGATTTTCAGTGCTGGGAGCCTTTAGTCGTAGATCAAGGAGAGAACATGAGAAAGTGGTAAGGAAAGGAACAAGACAGTGAAGAAACAATATGTGAAATTTACATAAAATTAACGTAAATACCATGTATAAATGAAATTAGCATAGCACATTAAGTATGGCCATATGTTTGAATAGTGCACAAATGAGGGTCGATTCTTTCTGAGGGAGGAGAAACCAATCAAATGATGCATGTTATGTGAAAAGATCTCTTCTATTCATGGTATCATTGTCATAGAACTATTAGACTCAAGATTAAATATTTTATGTATTTTTTCTCCTATTATTCTTACAAACACCCTATTATTATCCCTATGTATAATTAAGAAAACTTAAGATCAGAGAGTAAATAATTTGCCGATGGCCACATAGGTATATAAGATACAGCCATCTCAGTTTGCAGATAGTTACAAAGGTAATAGAAGAATATACACCACTTAGCATAAGCACTAGAACAATGCTAATACCTATTTGGACTTTCCCATCCCAACTCCTGGAGCTAATTACCTCTGTTGTAAATTTTAACACATGTATTTTTCAACTGACAGCAAAGTTGCTTTTGTGTTTTCATGGTTTAGGGTGGATATATTTTCAAAAACAAAATTGGAATAATTTGCATTTCATGCAAACACTCCAACACTGCCCTGAGGGTTTACATATAGCTCCAGATTTAGGAGTAGAAGAAGTAGGATCACTGACGCTAATACAAACATTGCTCAAATCTTGAGGGTTGGGATTTAATCCTGATATACAGAAAGACAGAAAAATGGGACCGAAGAGGAGGTGTGAATACGAGGGCCTGAACTAAGGTTTGAGAAGTCTGAGTTCTAATTCCATCTGCTGTTAATTTGATTTGTGACATTGAGAAGATGACTTCACCTCTCTGAGTTTTAGTTGACCCTTGTAAGTTGTATGATCTCTTTGAGGAAGGCAGAGTAGTATGGGGAAAACACAGATTTTAGAATGAGGAACACCAAAATCAGAATTTTCATTCTGCCACTTAGCCTGTGTATGGCCTTGGGCAAGTGTCTTAACTTTACTTTGAGCCTCAGTTTCCTCTTCTGTAAAATGGGGGGGAGGAGAGTCTCCCTCGGAAATGCTGTGAGAGTTAGGTGAGCCAGCATGTGAAAGTAGCCAGCACAATGCTCTATCACTGTGTGCTTTCTTTCCTTCGTCTATAAGCTTCTTTCCAGTTCTAAAATGAGAGATTCCAATGCTCATCTTATACATAAACTTTCGAAGCACAACCAGCTCATAATTATGGAATTTCCTGTATTAAGGGGCTAAGCACTTCTCTCAAATCAGACTTGTCATCAGAAAACTTTCCAAGGTCTGAATGAATCTTTTCTTTTCACATTAACAACAACATCTGGGATTTAAAACAAACAAATAAAAAACCAGCTCCTCTCACACAAGCGTTAGGGGCAGGGAATGGAAAGAAAAGTGTGATAAAGTTCATTTACCACCCTTTTCCTTCCCCTTCTTTGAGCCAAAACAGATTAGAAGGCTAAGACTTTGTTTTTATTGGTCGTAGAGACCATCTGTGTCTGCAGAGGGGATCAGCACTGCTACCCTTTGTAAAGATTGAATAATTCCTCACGTTGATGCAAATGCGGTAATACCGTCCAGTGCCCTTGCAGTCTCTCCCTACCCACGGGCCTCCCTGGCATTTACATCGTCCTTTGCTTTTCAGTACATTCTTATTGACACATAGTTTGAAATTGCCACTGTTTGGCGATAGCTCCAGAATTCCATTAGTTCCAGATGTCCACTGTGTTTGTGTATATTTTTATGATTGTTATGGTAACAAATCAAATACATATAACAATTGGGAACCTGGGGGGGAGGGGAGAGTGGTCTTTATTTTCAGTGAAGGGCAGTATGTGGGACATACCACATTAAAAAATAGCTCCACTGTTTTCGAAAATAGAGAAACAAAGGTATTGGTGACCCTATTTTAAAAAATGGAATGTACTTCACAAATGAGAACTGGCAGTCATGTCGATGCATGTGACTATTTCTATGTTAGTTCATTTAAAAATGTGTATGCATTAAGAGCAGAGTGTTAAGGCCAGTTAGCAGAGGCTAGTCACGTCCCAACATTAGACACCTTATCCAGTTGCCAGGAAGGAAAATTAAGTTGATTTTTAGAAGATGAGTTCATGAAGGAATAATATCTGGAATTCTCCTTTGAATTTGGGTGAAATTTATTTGTTTGTTTATGTTTTTCCTTTTAAAGTTTTTATTATGTTATGTTCGTCACCATACAGTATATCCTTAGGTTTTAATGTAATGTTCCATGATTCATTATTTGCATATAACACCCAGTGCACCATGCAATATGTGCCCTCCTTAATACCCATCACCGGCCTATCCCAATGCCCCACCCCCCTCCCCTCTGAAGCCCTCAGTTTGTTTCCCAGAGTCCATAGTCTCTCGTGGTTCAATTTATTTATGCACTTGATTTGCTTTGCTCGATCTTTTTGCTCTTGATTTTAAAAATACATGCTACATAAAAATTTCAGAAATGCAATATCTTACTCTTGGATCATTCACTGACATATATATCAAATGATAACAAAATCCATGTATTTGGTGTTTCAGTTAGGAATGAGTTTGGATAAAGTAACAGAAACCCCACCACGGGAGCTTGAACAAGTAGGGATTAATTTTTCTTATGTTACAAATGAATTTGGAGATATCAAAAATGTCATCAAGGGCCGACCATTGGCTCTTCTTTCTTAATGCTTTACCATCCTTAGTGCATGGGTTTTTGTCCTTATGACTGCAGGTTGGCTGATGGACTTCCAGGCATCACATCTTTCTAGAAGGACAAAAGAATAAAGGACAAGGGGGTAATCCAGGTGACTGTGTCTCATTTTATCAGAAAATGAAAAGCTTTCCTTGACTCTCCATCTTGTAGGCCTCCACTCGCATCTTATTGACAGACCTGGGCACATGTCTACTACTGACTGGAAGGTAGCTAAGGACAAAGGGACTGTAGAGAGGGGTGAGGCAGCTGTCCACCTGTGCCTTTCACCTTGCTCAGAGCAAGAATCCAGGCTTGACTTGATCTTCATGGTAGCCTTTACTCTTACTCTATTGTGCAAATCCCAACTATTATTCACAAGAGGAGGCCAAGCCAGAGAATAGAGCTGATTCAGAGCAAATCTGTCGGCCCTGCAGAACAGACACATGTCCTGTGGTCTATGGGTCAGTGGCATCATCTGTTTTAAAGAATATCAGAATATCTCAGTAATCTGTTACCATGGTATTTGTGGGAGTAAGGGGAAAAAATGGGGAAAAAATAGGAACTCTGGTAGGTATTTTATATACATGCTTTCATGTACTACTCATTCTGCCTGCCTGGGAAGGCAACCCCAGGGGGGCAGAAGAAACTGACTCAAGGGTAACTGCTCACTGCCACACTGGTCATCGTAGTTTTAGGATTCGAGTCAGATGGGATAGATTCAGGGACTCACAAGTAGTTACTTATGGCTTGGCCAAAGGGAATGAATAGTGCGCAAGATTATGGGTTTAGACTAACTTGGGAGATACGTAATTTTTCATATTCATTCATTCATAAATTCTTGAGAACTTATTATGGACCCACAAACTAGTCTAAGCCCTAGGGATACAAAGTTTAATGAGATAAAATATTTATCTTTAAGGGTCACAGTCTGATGAAAAATAATCATATAAATCAGTGATTCTGATGGAGCTTAATTAGTACAACAGAGGAAGGAAGAGGGGAGTGGTCAGGGTAAGACTTCCCGAGGAGGGATTTGCTGGCAAAATAGGGGGAGGAAGAGCAATCAAGCAGAAGGGACATGAGTTGAGGAGCTACAGTCCCCTTGGTGTCACTAGGCAGGGACTGCACCGAGGGGAATGGCAAGAGATGAAGCTCATAGGAACCATTCCACGGAGTGCCCTAGGTTCTAACCCAGTGAAGTTCACTATTATGTGGTTAGGGGAAATGGGGATCCATGGCAAAGCAGAGACGGTTGGGTTATAGAGGAGGGGCAGATTCAGAAGCTGTCAGGGTGGTAAATTTTACGGGCTTTGCAGGGCTGTCTGAGTGTGGGGTGAGAGGACTTGTATAACACCTCCTCCTAGGTTTGTGGACTAGGTGATCTGAGCCATGGCGATGCCCTTCACCAAAATAAGAAGGATGGGAGGGGCAAGTCTGGTGGAAAAATGAGCTTCTATCAGACACATCTTTCTACTCACACTGCCTTTCTTGGGGGATGAAAGTGACCTTCTCTCCCTAACCTGGCTGCTGTGTCCTGGCTCAGGCCAGCAGAGAGGCCACCAGGGCATCTGAATGGTTCACCGCTTGGCCACTTAAAGTCCATCAGACAGCTGGAGCGTCTGCCCAAGATGCACAGTAGATTAGTTGCTAAACTGAGGCTGAAAAGCAGGCCTCTTGACTGTTTAAGCCGCCTGACTTTCAATCCTACCCCTAGGGTGTATTCTGCTTAAATAGGCAAGGTAAAAGCCTTAGTAAATGCCTGCTGGCATTTGGGGAAAATCGGCTAGAACTTTGTGTGTCACTAAGAATTAGCTACTGACTTATATATGGCTGCGGTAACTTGTCTGCAAGTTTATTTGTTCTTATATGGCCCCTCTCGAGTTACAGTCGAGGTTTGAGGGTAGCTGCTAAAGGGCTGTGTTTGTTTGGGCGTGTGTTCCTACTGGGAAGGGTTTTATATTTTCACTTCTCTTTGAGAATGACAAGTTACGTATTTTATAAAACTCTTTCTGGCTAATCTGGACAAGTTACCTAAATAGTCCCACAGTCTTATTCATTACTTATTAAATGGTGCAGAGGTTTAAGCCTTTTTGGAGCCACAAATGCTTTTAAGAATCTGATGAAAACTGTGGACTCTCTTCCTCCAAAAAGGTATAAATGCACACCGTATATGGGTCAGATCCAATGGGTTGCAAGTAACGAAACTAGTTGAAGCAGAAAGGGAGATTTGTTCCCAGGATGTCCCAGGAACTCGAGGGCAGCAGCGCACCAGAGCTTAATTGAGGCTCTCTCGACCTCTCCCTGAGGCTACATGGTCTCTCTCCTTGCTCCTCTCCTCAGACGTAGTCCTTCCTCCACACAAATGACCTGCTCTGTACTTCTTCAAATACCTACTGGCCTAGAACCCTGGAGGTAACATCACCTGAGGGTCCTGCCCCCTGCAGGGGGGAAGACCAGTACTTCCCAATCCCAGTTCCAGTCCCAGTTCTTGAAGAGAAGATGTGGTTGCCCCACTTGGATCAGGCACTTAGAGACTAGGGCCACTTTACCGTGTCCAGCTGTCAGACACATGACTTACGTGCAATGTTAACTGCGATCGTCAAGTTAAGAATTACGGACCAGAGAAATTGGAATGCTGATAACCCCGAGGCACTCCCTTTTAGCCATAAAACTACCGCAGAAAATGGAACATGCATTTGAGTAGAGGATGTTTGCATGAGCGTAAGACCTGAGAACACTTGCCCCGTGCAGGAGTTGTGGGTTTTGAATATCAGTAGTTAAGTCCCAGGATGGTGAATGTGATGTAGATTGAATTATAACACTCTTCAAGGTCATCGATATTATATTCCTAACTTTTACCCTTAAAGGTTTGGAAATTCAATTTTAATTATTGTTAACATGCTTCGTAAATATCCAAGGGAATACAATATAGACCTGTTCATACTTCCAGAGAGCCAAAATCTGGCTCAAGTTGTTTTTTCTTCCACAGTCGGAGAAAATTGTGGTGTTCGGCTTGCCTCTTGGGGCATGTTAAACCACTTTTAATGCTGTCTCTTATTATTTTCTGACCATATGCACTTTCCACACATATCTAACTAGCTGCCTCCGATGAAACCCAACGTCTGGCCAAGTTGATGTAAATCTTTAGTAAGTGGTAAGAGAGAACAGAGTGACACAGTGCCCCTTTAGTGTTCAGACAGTACACGATTTAATAGTTGTAGACCTCATAGTTTCAGGAGCAACTTGAGATTTTCTTTCCAGTTCTAGAGAATGGAAATTTCCGAGCTGTCTTCCCACTGGCTGCGTGAGGTAGAACTTAGACACAACTGGATTGACCTGTTTGCCTGTATAGCATAGTGTTCCTCCTTAGCTCTTCGGATTACTTACCTGGGGTGTCTGGAACATAATTTTTACTTCCAAAGAGCATGTTGCATGCTGTGCAATTGCTATTTGATGCTTTAAAATCGTTGTCACCTACGAAACATACGTGTCCCAGAACATCCAAACATGTATGTTACCAGTGAAGCTGCCAAGAGGCCAGAAGCTACCATGATTGTCCAGTTGGTAACATGTTCTCAGTCCATGTGGTAGATCTTAAAAATGGATGACTGTGAAATAACAGCAAAAGTGCAGTTCTAAGGTTCTAATACTTTTAGTCTGTGGTTTCTCAGAAAATCAGTGTTCTGCCATGTTTTGATATCTGAGCATGCACAGATTTTTGTCAGGAATCTTCTTTTGTTGATTAATTAAACCAACCTGACTGGGTTTGGAACTGTGGCCTCTCCCATTCCCTCAGCTTCCATGCCTGTCTTCAGCACAGTTCACTCACGTGTTCTGAGTAATGCTCATACTTTCTTCCAACTTGTCTTTCTTCAGTTGAGTTTAGCGCCAGACCCGAGCTGGAAATAGTCTCAGGAAGTTTTCATTCATCAGATATTTTCTTCCAAAGAAAAATTCTGAGACTAGGAAGGTCACCTTGAGAACTACTTGATAATATAGTGTCATAGTTCAGTGATTGTGTGTGTGTGTGTGTGTGTGAGAGAGAGAGAGAGAGAGAGAAAGAGTCAGAGACAAAGAGAGAGACAAGGGTGGAGGGGATGAGCAACCTGTGTAATCAGTACCCATAAACAAATGCATATTTGGTAAAAAGCCAGTTCTAGAAATAATACTTCTCAACCAATGTATCTAAACTATCTCATAGTCATATATCTGTCTTGATGGTACAGAAAGTCCATATTTATATGAGGTATTTCTCAGTTGTGGTTAAATAGCTGAACTTTTGTCCTCGCCTTAAGTTTTTCACCAGATCTCTAAGAATTGATAATATCATTGGAGTGTGGTATGTATCAATTTCCTGTAGAACGAACTTAGGGCTGGCAGCAAGCTGCTAGTGGTCTTGGATTCCCTTGCCCTGTCATTTCGTAGAAGCAGCAGTGAAGTTCCTCTGGAGGAAATCCCACCCACATGCCAGGATTCCGTCACATATTGTTGGTCTGAGCCATGTGTACTTAACACTCGGATTTCTGTGAGAATTGGCCAAACGTGTTTGAAGGAAGAATTTCAACCATATAGTTTATACATAAATATGTGAATATGATATGACTACATGCTTCTCAAAAAGAGGAAGGGAAGGGCAAGAAATTAAGTGAAAAAGCTGAAATGCACAGACCAAGATTCAATTTCATTATACATAGGTTTTATAGCATCAAGATGTGCAGATAATATTGTTTTATGCAGGGCCAGCCTCATCCATTCAAATCACCTGTACTATACATGGTACTTTGTAAAAGTGTGAAGACCTTTCATACTGGTTATTGATAGTTCGAGCCTAATCTTCTGTCAGATTCCCCATTCTGGTGAGTCGCTGGCCACTTATCCAGATACTGGAGCCAGAAACCCAAAGTCATCCTTGTCTTTTCAGTTTTCCACACCCTTCACATGCAAACCATCTTTAAGTGCTGTTGGTTCTTCCCTGCCCCCCCCCCAGGGATACCCCTCACCTGCTGGCTGCTCTCCACTTCTGTGCCACCACCTTTGTCTAGCCACCACCATCTTTCCTCAGATCCTTCAGTAGCCTCCTTGCAAGCCTTCCCATTTCCACTCTTGAACCCTCTACGCAGTACACGTTAAAAATAACACGTTGCGTTTTCAGTGGCTTCCTCTTGAGCTTTGAGCCAAATCCAAACTCTTTACCATGGCCTGGAGTGTGCTGTGTAATCCAGTCCCTGCCCAATGTTCCAGCCCCATGGTATGCCCCTTTCCCCTTGCTCTCTGAGCTCTACTCATAGTGGCCTTCTCTCATTACTGGAGAAGCCAGGCCCTCTCCCAGATCAGAGCCACTGCTCTTGCTGTGTCTTAAACCTTGGAAGCACTTACTCTCACTTTGCACAGCTGACTTGCTCTCATCCTTTAGGCCTCTGTATAAATAACCGCCTTCTCCAAGAAGTCTTCCACGGTGGGTATCCCCAATTATTCTCTATCCTGGCAGCGTGCTTACTTCATTTGTAGACTAAATCACAGCCTCAAATCTAAAATGATTTTAAATGTATTCACCTGTAGGAGGGCACGTATTGCATGGTGCACTGGGTGTTATATGCAAGTAATGAATCATGGAACTTTACATCAAAAACTAGGGATGTACTGTATGGTGACTAACATAACATAATAAAAAATATTATTAAATAAAAAAAATGTATTCACCTGTTTGCTGACTGCTTCCCCTGCCAGATGGTAAGTTCCATGTGGTCAGGGACTGTTTCTTATGCTGCTTACTGATACAGCACAGTAGCTTGATAAATATTTGTTGAATGAAGTAATTCTTGATTACATTTTACAACTGTAAAGTTTATTCATTGAACCTGATCACTGAAGTCAAAATGTCCGATTTTATTTTATGCAGTAGGATTTTTTAGTTGTAGTAAAATATACATAACACACGATTTATCATTTTAGCCATCTTTAGATGTGTAGTTCAGTGGCACTAAGTGCGTTCATATAGTGTGCAACCATCACCACCATCCGTCTCCAGAACTTTCCACCTTCTTGAACTGAAACTGTACCCATTAAACAATAACTCCCCTCTCCTCCCTTTCCTCAGCCCCTGGCAACCACCATTCTACTTTCTGTCTCTATAAGTTTGGCTAGTCTAGCTATCTTATATTAGTGGAATCTTCATTGGAATAACACCAGTTAATTTTTATTGCCCCTTTACAAGTATAGGCCTTTGTTCTCTGTATGTGAAAATCTCATTTATAATAACGATTTTCCAGTTTTAACAATAAACATTCCATTGGAATCCTTCAGGAACTTAATTCCTTTTGGATAGAATTTGTATTTTAGAAATTAAGCAATATGACAAGGCACTTTTAAGATACATGAGTTGATCTAAGAATATGTTGGCCCTGGAAAGTTTTATGTTTAATATCATTGATCGCAGGGCCCTTTACTCTTATGTTATTAGTCTTGCTTTTGGAATGTAGGGAATGTTTTATACTTGGTGGCTAGGAAGAAAATATAAAAGAACAAATAAGTCAAATTGTTATATAATACTATTGTTTTTGTCTTGCTGTTCAGTAGTTGATGCTCTGTGGTGAAACTGCAGTTTGGTTTTACACGGCATTCATGCGAGCCATTTTCAACGTGCATAAATCAGTGCCAGCTGGTTCTTTAACATGCAATTTGCAGACCATGAAAAATGAAGACCCTGTATAATTTTATTATCTTGATGGTAAATATGTCACCCAACCCAGAATTTGACTTCTATACACTCACCACCCATTTTTTTTTTCTAGTAAAGGTACTTTGGAGATAATGTTGGGGGAAAGTGAAAATCAGTCATGACTTTTAGGATGTACAGTGAAGGAACAAATAGTGTCAGGTCAACGATTATTCAGACATGAGATATTCTCTTCTCTGGACAAGATTGCTTACTGTTTTCTTCATCATGGAACAGAATAAAATGTGATCACAGTATTTTGTGGTTGAGTTGCTGCTGCACATTATCGGATTCCACAGAACTATGGGCTGCATTTGGTCAACTACTTAGTCT
Source organism: Ursus americanus (assembly GCF_024610735.1). Taxonomy (NCBI): domain Eukaryota; kingdom Metazoa; phylum Chordata; class Mammalia; order Carnivora; family Ursidae; genus Ursus; species Ursus americanus. The sequence goes on along the minus strand of NC_142162.1, from coordinate 4,536,098 downwards.
GCATGTTAGAATTAAAAGGTGTACATCACCTTGTTTCTGTAGTTTTGAATGATATTTATATTAAAATTTATAATAGTAATACTTTCATAAATTAAAGAAGGTAAAAGTCAGCAAAATGTTAATAGAAAGAATTTTGTGCTTATTCTTGTGCCCTGTTTCCAAAATGTTTTTTTTTTAATTAGTTAGCAGTGAAGCTGTGTCTCAGATACAGTTACTAAAAGGTAAACATTTTGCATAACGTAATTTAGTAAATTTTGCCAAAAGGTCATATTCTTTAAATAACATTGTGGAGGCCATATTCACACTCATATCTTACGTGTAGTATTTTGTAAAAATGTATGGATTGGAAAGTATATTTGAAATTTATTGTGTCATTTAAGAAAAACAATACGTAGCTTGGATGAGATGGAAGAGACAATATCGCATAGTAAAAGTAGTCCAGGAAGGAATTCTCACCCCCTTAGAACTTTTATTATTAAACATTTCAAACTTACATTTAAGTTGAAATAATAATGTAAAGTGTACCCAGATTCCTTCCACCTACATTAAATATTTGTTCACATTTTTCCACTTTTATACACATAATTCTCTATGTGCTTATTTGTATATGTGTATATATATAATATATATTATTAATATTATGTGCCATATATTAAATATTAGTGTATAATATATATAAATGCAGTTACATATTCATAGCATATAGGTATATATTTTTATATATTTGTTGTCTGTTTGTTTTGTTGAATCATTTGAAAATTAATTTGTATATATCACGACACTTTACCTCATAGATACCAAAATACCATGGCCATATCTAAGAGAACAATTCCACAATATTATGTAATATACAGCCCACATAAAATTTCCCTGGTGTGTCTCTTTTTGAAACAGAATCCAACTAAGGTTTGGTTATTCTGTCTTTAAATAATCACTCTACCATTTTGGGGGGGTCTTTTATTTTTGGAAAAGTTCAGGGCAGTTGCCTTTGAAAATCACACATTCCGGGTTTTCTGAGTGTTTTCTTGTGGTGTCATTTGTCTTGTTCTTCTACCCCATATGTTCTCTCTGCTACAGGTTAGGTCTGGAAGCTTCATTTGATTAAGGTTTGACTATTTTTGGCATAAACTTCATGGAGGATGTTTAGTACTTTATATTTAATCAAATCGGGAGTCATAGAGGTATTTCAAGGTGGCCTGTGATAGTGCAATTCTTGAGGAAATTAAATGTTAACTTTTGGTGTTACTGATGCTAAGTTTGATCAATGTGTTTGGAACCTGGGTGGATAATCTCTCTGGCATTTCTCTCAGGTACCACATCTAGCACCGGGCAGGGCAGTTGGAAGTGGGAGTTCATGGTAGTGGAGTGATGTCATGTATATAGATGTGCTTTGTAACACTGGGAGGGGAGAGCTTAGAATCATGATTTCAGTTGACTATTAAGACAGTGAAGGTGATTAGCCTTCTTAAAATTTAATTTGTTGTTTGGTTTAGTGAGCTTGTGGTTCCAGGGGGTGGGAGTGGGGGAGGGAGGAGAAGGGCTGAGGGAGGACGGGGTGAGACCAAGGCATTAGTATTTTGCAAAACTTCCCCAGGTGATTTGGTTATGTCCTAAGGTTAAGAGTAATTGGAGTTAGAAGAAATGGCAGCGGTTATGAGACTAATTATGATCATAGAACTTCTTTGCTTTGATTTTCCTCAGACTGAAAGTTCTCTGAACTCTTTCCTCAGGAGGTTGTATTGAAATTCCGCATGTTAGGAGTCTAATGTGTCCCAGGCCAACCTACCTGAAAGGAAGAAGCATGCTGTGACCCTGTCATGGATAAACTGATATCTCATTCTTTTGTTTGTAATTTTTATGAAAAGAAGGATTTAAAATAATTGGAGCCTACTGCCCCAAATTATATCCTTGTGCCTTCCCTGCAGTTTGTGGTTTAGTGACTGGGCAGGAGTGACAAGAATTCATTGTACCACAGAATAGTCTTTCTCTGTGCATGATGCTTTTGCTTCAGGGTGAAGTCTGATTACAAATGAAAGTGAAGTATTCTCAACATTTGCAGCAACATGGATGGGACTGGAGGAGATAATGCTAAGCGAAAGAAGTCAAGCAGAGAAACACAATTATCATATGGTTTCACTCATCTATGGAACATAAGAAGTAGGAAGATCGGTAGGAGAAGAAAGGGAAGAAGAAAGGGGGGGGTAAACAGAAGGGGGAATGAACCATGAGAGACTATGGACTCTGGGAAACAAACTGAGGGCTTCAGAGGGGAGGGGGGTGGGGGAATGGGATAAGCCGGTGGTAGTAAGGAGGGCACGAATTGCATGGTGCACTGGGTGTTATACGCAAGTAATGAACCATGGAACTTTACATCAAAAACTAGGGGTGGACTGTATGGTGACTAACATAATAAAAAATTTTTATAAAAAAAAAAAAAAGGAAAAGTGAAGTAACACTGTGGGTCACAGCATTCTGAGCTGCAGATCTGGAAAGGGGCCGAGGATCCGGAACTACATGTACACGTTGGTTAGATCCCAAGTCTTGAGTCTAAATCTGTGGGGACTGTGGAACAGTCCTGGAGCCTCACCACTCAGAATGGGGACATGTAGATGGAGAATTTCTCATGAACAAGCCACACTAAAGTAAGCCAGTTAAAAACAATTAAAATTGCATTTTAATTTGGGAAGGGCTTGGCCTCTTGTCCTAGTTCATGGCGGTCTTATAAGGGAATGATTGTGGAGCAATTTGCAAACAGAAAGTATTTTTAATATTGTATTTTAGTTGTATTAGGAGTAACGATTTACGTTGAGGGAAGGAGTCAGACATTACCCAAGCACTGAATTAAGCACCTTCCCGGTCTCGTGCTGGGACTATCTGAAAAAAAGAGTATGTAAATTTAGCCTGGTATCACATAAGTGCTATGGGAATAATTGTAAATAATTGGATTATCAGTAAGGAATTGGGAGTGTGGGCAGATTTTTTCCTGTGGTTAAAATCTTGGACAAAAACCAGCATAACTTTGGCAATCTGATGAAGCACAGGACAAAAGGCACATGCTGCCAAATCAGAATGACCTTTGAAAACCACGTTAATAGAGCATTTACCTTCCAAGGGATTTTTAGATCCAATTCGGTTTCATCCAGATTTTGCCTCTCCCTCCGCACTCAGCAATTTTTATTGAAAATGCGGCCCTACAAATACATTTTATGTCCACTTACTAATCTGCACTGCCAATGGTTTGGTTCTTTGTCCATAGTGATACGTATTTAGTGTGGAAATGGGTTAAGTCTATAGATTCTGTTACACATACTCCAACTATTTGCAAAATATCCAGTGTATTTAATAAAGACGGGTCCCTATGTCCTCTAGAGATGCCTAATGAAAATTGTCAGAATTAACGGTTGCCATTTCTATTCCATGTGTTTCATATTGAAATGAGGGTAGGAAGTTGCTGACCCTGGAAGAGTCTAAGGATTATTTTCTTTTTACGAGGTCTTCCAATGAGGAATTCATGTCTGAAGTCATGAGGCAGTGTCAGACAGGACTGAATCAGATTGTCTTAGTATTTTGCAGTATGCCTTGATTTTGCTGGTGTCACTCTCAAAACACGTGTTTGCACCTACCCTGAATCTTTGCGATTCATATACAAGACCTTTCCGTAAGGTACCTTGACAAAATGAGCAGCAAAACCAAATCCAAGCAGTGTCGAAGAGAGGATTATAAATTCAAATTCACGTTCCATTATGTTTTTTTAAAGATAGAAAATGACACACCAACATGAATCTATTTGATTTAAGTATTTGCAGTAATTAAGAAGAGAAACAAACCTAAATTTCTTTCTTTGTTTACCTAACATAGAAGCTTTTATTTATTTTTCAAATAGAAGATTATGTTGCTGTGATCTTTCTAGTCTCAGAAGTAAAATAAATCTTTTTTTTTTTTAAGATTTTATTTATTTATTCGACAGAGATAGAGACAGCCAGCGAGAGAGTGAACACAAGCAGGGGGAGTGGGAGAGAAAGAAGCAGGCTCATAGCGGAGGAGCCTGATGTGGGGCTCGATCCCAGAACGCCGGGATCACACCCTGAGCCGAAGGCAGACGCTTAACCGCTGTGCCACCCAGGCACCCCAGAAGTAAAATACATCTTGGTGGCTGTTATATAAGACCAAACGTTTTTCATCCTCAAGGAGTTCATCAGTAATGTATGGTGAATGTTGTATGTAATAATGAAGAATCGGAAGCAATTTAAATGACACACAGTAAGGAAATTATTGAATAAATTATGTTATAACTCGATGGAAAATTATCCATCATGTACATCAATTAATGTAGCAATTAAAATCATATTTTGGATTAGTAGTTACATGGGAAAATGCTTTTGGCAATGTTAAGATTCAAAATTATAGATTTAATATAGTTCCTATTTTGTGATAAAGAAAAAGACACATGTAGGGGCGCCTGGGTGGCGCAGTCATTAAGCGTCTGCCTTCGGCTCAGGGCGTGATCCCAGCGTTCTGGGATCGAGCCCCACGTCGGGCTCCTCCACTGGGAGCCTGCTTCTTTCTCTCCCACTCCCCCTGCTTGTGTTCCCTCTCTCGCTGGCTGTCTCTGTCAGATAAATAAATAAAATCATTAAAAAAAAAAAAAGAAAAAGACACACGTAAAATTAGGTTAAGATAATATAACCAATATGTATCAAAGATTTCTTTAGGTGCAATTACATGTGATTTTTATTTTCTTATGTTGCTTCCTTTTCCTTATTATTTGAAATAATTATTTTCAAATCACAAAAATATATTTAATAAAGTATTAAAATAGAAAGAAAATGCCATATGTTAGGGAAGTATTTATTAAATGCCTATGGGTAATATTTGGAAGAATTGAGCCAAATAATGAACAATTGCAGCCTTTGACTTTGTCCATGCGTTTACTGCGTTTAAGAGCACTTCTGCTGCGAACTGTCATGGTGCTGTCATTTTTCTTTGACAGAATGAAATGAGGGTGGAGATCTTATTCAAGAACATTTAATTTTTATGTTCTTGTTTGAATTCAATACTATGGAAGAAGATAGCAGATTTTGAATAGATCTGGTATACTGTGAAAAATATAAATATTGAAACATACCTAAATTTGGCAATATAAAACTAAAAAATAGTAGGGTAAAAAAATGCATGAACAAAGTAAAAAGACAATAAACTGAGGAAGGGACAGGAGATGAGGCTGGAAAGGTGGGTGGGGCCAGAGCATTAGAGACTTGAGGGGAACAAAGGTAAAAGGTTAGTCTTTTGGAATGGTAACACTGGTGGTGTTTACGTACAATCTAAACAATTTTTCGGACTTTTTGTGTATCCTGAACTAGTATTTACTTAATAGTTTTCTTTAAATTGAATTAAACTTTTTTTTTTATTCATCCTCATTACATAGCAAACATAATTGTGAAATCACAAGTCTGTTATGGTTATACTTTTTAATAATACAAATTAGAATTAATAAATGACAATTAAAACCAGATGATCTAAAGCCATCTCGCGTCCCATCAGCGATACACATAGCACACTTTGACAAGCACTTGCGTGGAGAGGGAGATGTGGAGGTGTGGGGACTCGACGTTTAAGCCATCCTGTCCATCTCTCAAGTGCTACCATAATTTGGGCCTAGTCCTTTTGCTGAACTTGACTGGGTGACGTTTTGTTTTAGGAACTCCTCAGAAGGCTCATCTTTCCACATGGACATTAGGACAGCGTGGGCCTTAGGGTGGTGCCGTTGAGCACAGGTGGCTCATTCCAGCAAGATAGAAGGAAGAGTGAGGAAGAACGTTTAGTGATAGGGAGCTGCTGGGGTCATAACTGCACCAGAGAAAGCAGGAGAGAATACACAGAACAGAGCATGCCTGCAGGTTGGATACAGCTATTGCCCAAATGTGGTCATGCTCCATCCTGGTCGCCCTTGCTGGTCCTGTAAACGAAGAGTTGTCCTTGGTAAACTGCATATCTATGTCTCCTGAGCTACTTTGAGAAAGAAAGAAGAAAGGAAAGAAAGTGAAAAATGAAAACCTAACCCAGAGGTTTCATCAGCATACACAGTGATTCTCATAAACCGTAGAATTCAGTAGTGAAAGGAACTTACTGGAGTTATTCAGTTATTATTTATTTACTCCATCCCTGGACTCACAGTAAACTATCTATGCACTTCTGAAAATGACATGGGGAAGCATGCAGTTTTGGGTAGTGGGTAGAAGCCCCTGGGTCTTGCCACAGCCCAGCCTTCCTTATACATCAAGGTCACTGTAGAACAGAAAGGGATATTATGGTCTCAGTGTCTCTCATAGAGAGACGGAGGATAGCCTGACTTTGGTCCTCTGTGCTCAGTACATGTTAATCTTTCTTGTTTTTTGGCTGCTGAATCCAGATTGACTTTCTCCCTTTAGCAAAACAAAACAAAACAGAACAAAAACGGAGGCAGATTTTTGTATCCAGTGAGAGTACTTGGAAATTCTCCTGTGGTCTTCGCTTAGCCCCGTCTGCTTGAAGATGGACTTTTGCCCAAGGGTTACAGTGATTTCAGACCCATGTCCTTACTCTTTTTCTTAAATACCTAATGTCTTTGCATGGGTAGATATTTTAAAATGCTCGCTTATTTGTTTGCTTGCTTGTTTTTTGTAATTGAAATAAGATGGACCCAATCCAAAAGAAATGAGTAATCCATTTCTTTTGTTCAAGGAACTCCCAGGAAGAAGGTGCCATGACTTGCCTCCTCGCAAACTTTGAAATTTTTTGCTTTGTCCAGCCTGAATAATGATAGACTGTAAGCTCCGTGAGGGCAGAGATTTGATCTATTTTAATCATTTAAACATCTACATCAATTGATGTATTGAATCCAATATATATTGAATTCAATGAATCCAATGATGGATTGAATTCAATCCACTTCTATGTATAACATACAGCACAGGGGCAGATTCCTAGTAGCCACTGATCCTTTTTTTGGTGAATGAATGTATATGAATATCATAACGTTATGTATGTAGAGGACATCACAGTTGTAAAGTGTTTTCCATTATCTCATTTGATCCTTACAACGGTGTCTTTACAGTGGGTAGGAACTGGTGTTTTTATCCCCGTGTCCTAGGGGAGGAGCATGGAGCGGTAGCATGGTCTGCCCAAGGCTTCCCACAGAATCACTAATGTGCGGTTCCATCCCTGAAGACTGTTTCCCAATTGGGAGTCAAGCAAGATGCGGCACAGCTGTTCCTCTGCGTGATGGTTCCTGCTTTTCCGGACCTTCATGAAATTCTCCTTCTTTCTTTTCAGATTACAGGACAGGCCCTTGTTTTACTGTGGTCAGCAACCAGATGTGCCAGGGACAGCTCAGCGGGATCGTCTGCACTAAAACACTCTGCTGTGCCACAGTCGGCAGAGCCTGGGGCCACCCCTGCGAGATGTGCCCCGCCCAGCCCCACCCCTGTCGCCGAGGCTTCATTCCAAATATCCGTACAGGAGCCTGTCAAGGTAAGTCTCTGGCCGATGGAGTTATTAATGGATTCATCTTATTTGCTCTGGAGAGCCATTCTCCAGTGAAGTTGGAAAGAATGGAAAAGCGGTGTCAGAGACATAACTTCACGATTTCGCTGACGGCATGATATCCAACTTAGGCATTAGGAGCGTGGCTCAGGAGAGAGCAGCTGGTCTCCCTGGAGTTTTCCTTGCCAGCAGTCCCCCTCCGACCCCAGCGGTGTTTCTAGGGGGTGGTATGGTTCTGTTTGCAGCAATGCTATGCATCGTAGCAGTGCTGTGTGTAAACACTAAGCAAAATTTGTGAACTAGGTAGTTTGTTTTTCTCAATGTTTTCCCTTCGTTTGATATTGTTGGAGTTCCTCTGTCTCATAGGTTGTACTTAGTTGACCTCAAGAAAATTGTTCCTCTCTCCATTTTACATGCTACATTATGCTTTTTTTTTTTTTACAAGTCAGAAATAAATTAAGATTTGTTTCACAGTTTTAAATATCCCCAGATGTCGCCTGCTCGCTTCTTCTCCTGCCTCCCATAGAAGCCCTTACTCTGTTTTTTGGCTTTCACTCCTGTTCTTCCAGCTGTACAAATTCTTTTATTGTCTGGATGTCTGGCAGGAAACAGGAGGAAGTGAACGGAGGCAGTTCACCACTAAACTGATGGGATTGAAAACTCCCAGGCTGTATCTGTTTCCTTTAGACATCTTCAGGGCTTTTTTAGCAAGTTGCAATATTTTCAGAAAATTCAGGGTATGCTTTTCTGAGGCAAACAGATGCTAGTTTGGTTTTGTTCTATATGTTAATTCTAAGGCTAATATGCAGTAAAACAGAATTTGAGCTTAATCCCACAGGTCTGTGGGTCTCCATTAAATTACACTTCCACAAATTCCACTTGTGATAAACACTGTTGGTCCTGGCTCCCGACTTCTATGTATAACATACAGCTCCTTTATGTGCCCTTCAACTTGTCCTTCTGAATGTCAGGAGCAGCAAGAAGTCACTTTGAAACAAAGGAATTACAGAGGAGTCTAGTGTGATTTTATGAAATAAAAAGTAAGTTTAGTTCTCCCTTTCTTGGGTATCTTCTTTATTTTTTCTCATCCTTAGGCAGTCCCAGGGAGTTTTGGAAGAAATTCTTGTTCTTGGTGTTCTGAAATAGCTACTGCCCATGAACTTACCAACAGAGACCAGAAAGCCAGATGTGGTGTCCATGAGTCCTTGTCAAAGGCTGAGGCACGAAGAGAATTGGGGTTCAGAGAATGAAGAGGGAAAGGGAAGAGCAACTGCTCTGTGACTTTGCTATGCATTTTATACAATCTAGGCTTTATCAGCATTTTCTTTCTGTCCCTTCCTGACTCTGCTATTAGACATCTGAGGGGGGGGGGATAAAAAGATTTCTATCAGAAATTTTGTGAAACCCATGAAATCAAAATGGCAGTCATGTTGCCACTTTGAGAATGAAATTCCTCATGTTTGGTTGTGTTTTTTTCCGAGTGATTCTGCTATCGGCTTGGGGCTGTGTCTCTTTGCTGGTGTTTTCAGGCCTTGGGCCAGAAGTGAGGGGCTGGGGGCAAATGGGTTCATAAAAGAGCTTATTCTGTCTTCAGTCTTGGAAGGTATGGCCAGCAGAGAAGTGCCTTCATATATTTCCTCTCGGCCAAAAATTATGACCAACAAGACTATCAAGTTTTGCTTATATGTACCATCAATTTCAAATAGCATTTTAATAACTTATTCAGCGTATCAAGAGAATGGAAACTTCTGGTCTAAGACAAAATTGAGATCAGCTATAAAACATAATCTAATTATACTTCACATATAGTGATTCATTTGTGGGCCAGGATATTCCATTTAAGACAGCGACACTTTTATAGCAAAATAAATTGTTGCTCCTTTAGTAGCTTTTCCTTCCTGCCGACTTTCCGCAAGAACACAGGTTATTGGAGATCTAAAAATTGGTGATTGCTCTCTTGCTTCATACAATGAAGAGTAAAACAAGACAATACACTAAGTTTCCAGATTTCGAAAAGAATATCCAAAGTGAGAGAAAGAAAAGTTAGACTGCCACTCTGGGGGTTCCTTTACTAAAGTAGATTTTTGTGTGTTATATATGAAGAGATGGAAAGAATGTACATGTATTTTTTTTTACAATCTAACTGAACATAATGAGCCTGGAATGATTAATTTTATTCCTAGGAGATTCATATTTGGGACTACATGTGGGACCACAGTTATTAGGTGCCAGGGATACAGCAGTGAACAAGACAGACAAAGAAACTGCTCTCTGAAATTTGCATTGAAGACCATGAATTTATGAAACAAAACAAACAAGCATTTAACAGGTCGGCTGGTGATTCATTCTGTGGAAAAAATGTAGTGTAGTGAATGACGGGGGGCTGGCTGTTGCTATTAGATTGGCCAGGGAAAGATCCACTGCCAGAGTGGAACAGAGACCGGTGGAGGGACAACATGAACCTCTGTGCAGCTTTATAGAGGGAGAATAATGCAGGTAGAGGGACCACTCCTACAAAACCCCAGGCAGGTGCGTCCTTGGTATCTTTAAGGAACGACAAGGAAGCCAGTGTGGAAGGAGAGGAGTGAGAGAGGGATGAGGCCAGAAGACGAGGTTAGAGAGTAGAGGGGGCAGATAGAATCTTCTAAGATATGGGCTTGAGTTTTGAGCTGGGACGGACACTGACTTACCTTTAAAAAGGTTCCCTCTGGTGGCTGTTCTGCCAGCAAGGTGAGTCTGCAGCTGAGACTGCACATTCATCTAGCGTGTCTCTCACGTATCAGTCCAGTTTCCTGGGTTGTTTAATTTTTACTGCACAAGACAATTCTACAGAATGGAAGGTGAACATTTCCCATTTCATTTGCATAAAAACATTCACTGTCTCGTGTAGTCCAAGTGATCGTAAGTAAATTCTGCTTTAACCGAACCATTCAATATAAGTCTTAGAGACAGTTTTATTATAGAAATGTGTTGTTCTTTTGATTCTAAGGGTTTCTTGAATAACTCTAGTTATTACTGTCAGCCTTTTAACCATTGTGTCCCTGTAATTTGCAGCATGCACAATAAAACCCGCAAAAATCAGTATAAATACTCCCCTCTACACAAGGGAAGATGAAAGGTGGGAAAATTAACAATATTTGTGACTTCTTATAGAACATTATTGACCAAGTTAAATCACTCAAATAATTTATCTTACATGAAGCAATTGCGAGAAATAGTTTCTCTCATCATATTCCGAATATCATGATGGACAAATAACTCACTGACATAAATATGGTAATATAATTGTAGACAAACTATCACATTTTCTTCCGCAATGACTTATATGAATCTCTCCCTCTCCTCTCTCTGTCTCCTAAAATCTGACAGATGTGGATGAATGCCAGGCCATCCCCGGGCTCTGTCAAGGAGGAAATTGCATTAATACTGTTGGGTCTTTTGAGTGCAAATGCCCTGCTGGACACAAATTTAATGAAGCATCACAAAAATGTGAAGGTAAGAAATATCATGCTTTGCAGTTAAGGGGTGAAAGGGCAGGCAAAACCCAAATCAATGACAAGCTTTATTGCAAATTGTTCCAAAATCCTTCTGTCTTTGTCATTCCTGTGAATGTGTAAATATAATATTCTTACCAGAAATAATATGCCTTTGTGCTATTGAACCAGAAAAACCCTGCAGCTTTTTCCACTTTTATAGACCCAAAATAAGAGATCCATCTGAATCAAATTAAATATTAAAACATGAAATATTTTTGAACCAATATTTGGGTTAAAACATTCAAGACACATGTTTTTACATAGTTCTAGAGACACGAATTTAAATTTAATCATTACATATCATTCAGAAAGACATATCTTCTGATGTTTTTCTACTTAAAATATATGTTTGATTTTTTTTGAGAGATTAACTCTTATATTTATGCTCCTAGTACAAGTTTAGTATTTTCTTTTCTGCCTGTCAAATGGAATTCTTTTAATGTTAATCAAACAGAAAAATAACTGGAGATAAATTTATATATTTGCATTTAGTTTATAGATTGAGCTCCTGAAAATGTGTGTAGAGAGAATGTGTTCATATTCACCACTACTGCTACTTGCATCCAAGGCCATAATAACTGCTTTTTCCATGAGAGGGAAATAAGTAGGCAGCATCAAAGTCTCTTTTCTTTGATGAGTGCACATATGATGTCTGACAATAATGTAGCCAGGTAGTGCTCATTAGACTCAGCAGAGCAAACTTCTCCCTTCCTTTTCAGCTCTACCTGGTGTGATACAAAGTTTCATTTCGACACATGCACTGCTGTTGTGTCAATAAACCCCAGCAATGAGGAATAGTTCGCTCTAAGTCATTCTTTTGGGATTGGGTCTGGGTTGTTAATCTTCTTTGTAGATAGCCACAGTATATCATATGTGGGAAAGACAGCATCAGATTGGAGGTGGGATTCATAAATTACATAAGAGAAGTTTAGTATCTACTTGCCCTGAAAGTGAACAATCTGAAATTTGACTCTGCTAGAATTATCTTTATGGGTGAGAGTTGTTTTTAAGTTATTAGTCATCGTAGAATTTATGATGATATGTTCTTGAAGATGCTATATACACAGTTGAGGTAGCTGTGAAAAACTCAGGTTCTAAGGAAGTAGGACTTCTTAAAAACATTTTAAGTTTCAAAGAACAATAAAGTTGACTTGTACAGCCCAATGTATTCTAGAGGTTATATTGTAGATCTAAGAAGCTGAGAATGTTGATACTGAACAGGGTAAAGAACTTACCTAGTTGCACCCTTTCACGTTATAAATTAAGGAGCTGGCTATGTTAAGTGCCCTATTTGAAGTCGTTTAGATAGTGCTAGAATTTACTTCTTTTAATTCACGCTCTGGTACTTGTATCATATTATATTGTCTCCTTTCCTGGATCTAAGCCTCTAATGTTAATATTTAATAATTATATTTCCTAATATTTTGAAAATTTTAAAGTATGATAGTATGGATTTTCAGGTACCATTGTATGTGTCTCATTTTATGCCATTAAATAAGCTGTTAGGTTTATAATAGCATGCAAAATCCACATCAGCAGTGGGTTGCATCTTATATTTTCAGGCTTTCTCAGCTTGATATATTTAGCTTAGATATAGTCAGCTTTAAGATTTAGGGCAGTATGGTCCATATGATTTGTCCAGTCCTCATCGTTTTCTGGAATTCAATAGCTTCCAGCTTGGAGCAAGATTGTTTCCCTATGTTCTTTGCCTTTCCCTCAGACCTGTCAGTTAATGTGGGTCAGGATCGATCACTTTGTGTGGTTGTGAACAAGACAGAAGATGCACAGATTCCATACTCAGACTGAAAGGAAACTCATTCAAAATCCTTCTGTTAATGCTAAGAAGCCTATTAGGGTGGTGTGTCCAATGGACAAAAAATTCAGTCTGAGAATTACTTAATCCTTTTTCACAAATATTTTTTTTTCCAGCTGCATATTGAAATCAGTAGCAAGATAAAAACAGCATACTTTTGGCTAGACCTTTTTTTTTTCCTTAGCCATCTACGGTTACATTAAATTCAGATGATGGGGTTTTTCCCCCTCCCTTTTTATTTTTTTATGCAAAATTGATACTGGAAGAAAATGTCCTGTTAGTACTACATGTACTCTGGCCTGGAAGCTGGTTTGGGCATTGTTGCCCTGTCTTACTGGAGTAGGAGAATAATGAGAAAGTCCTCCAAGAATGCTTGGTGAGCTGAGTCCCCTCCTTCAGCTCTCCCTTGCTTTTCTCTAGCTCCATGCCTCATTATGGGAATGTCGTAACTCTGGGCATAGGATGATTGATAGGGAGGTCAATAGAAGGCGTTCCAGAAAATCTAGCCCACACCACTGAAAGGATGAAGAGAACATCTGTGTGCCCTGGGAAGATGGTCAGGCCACAGTGGGATTCTGTGCCCTTGTGAAAATCAGTCTGGCAACTTTGCCATTACTTTGAGTGGCTTTTTGAAATGCATCTTCCTCTTGACTTGGAAAGGAAGGGATTGGGTACCTGGAAGCCCACAGTAATTTATTTAAAAAACCAATTCAATCAAAAATGGGCTTTAGTAAATTTACAAGATGCTAACCTTCACTCCCTCAGTGATGGAAAGAGCAGTTTTTTGTGAGATCTTCCTTTTGCAGAATTCTCCCTTCTTAAAATATCCCCCTTCCCTGAAACTTAAAAAAGTCATGAACCAAGTTTTATATCAATACATGCAATTTAGATTCATTTGAAATGTAAATTAACAAGCTGAAGTGATTAAATAACAATTATTACATTTTCATAAATTTAAGAAGAAAAGATGGAGATTTATAGCTGTGATTTGAGAAAAAGGGAAACAGAGTTCATGCCCACCTTCCTTGTTGATTTTTCCAATGACTCTCGAGTGTGCACACTAAAAGAACACATGAGCCTTTTCTTTTCGGAAACCAAGGCCATATTTGCATAGGTTACTGTGGGAGGAAATTAAGAAATAAAAAGTGTAATTAAAGGATTAAGTTTTATTTCTGGAAGAAGTCCCTTGGATTCCTAATTAACCACTAATATTTTGGGATTTAGATTATCGCCAGCCCAGCCTTTAGCAATTATAATAGCACTGCGTGATGCAAAGGACTTTTTAAAAATGTAGCTCTTAAGTCTGTGCACTCCCTAGTACATGGCCAAAAGCCTTAAGACTTCTCCTTTCTAAAATAATGACATATTTATCTGATGGCTACTTGCTCTTAGGGCTCTTATCCTCTCAAGCACCAAGGAGAATTCCTGGGGCTACTTAACTCATTGCTGTAGACGGGGCTCCGTCCTCTGCAGCTGGTTGTAAGCCCTTGACTCCCGCTGTTCAGGGTCGCCAGCTCCCTACATGTTGCTGAACAAAATCCCTGTGGTTTAGGCATAAGAGCATAGGAGCGAGGTAGACTCGGCCCTAGTCCCATCTTCTGTGTGATCTTGGATAAGTTAGTTACCAGCTGTGAGTGACTTCAGCTTTCAAATGAGGAGCTGAACAGGAGATGATCTCTGGGACTCCTTTCCAGTTCTGCAGTCCAGACTCCATCTTCATGTTTCTCATTCGTGCCCAGCTATGATCAGATAGCAGGTGCTGCCTGAGTAGGAAACCACACAAGCTGGCCTCTGTGGCATGACTATAAAATAGTATGGCTGATGTTTTGTCAACATGACTTGAAGAATTAGCTTGTTTACTTTTTAGTCACATATTTTACACTGGATTTCATGTGTCCAGTAAAGCAAAGTTCATCTCACAGATGAACAGGGGCACCAAAGCTGGAGAGAAAGGGCGTGCCATTCGTGTCCCTTCTTGGGCTCACAGCAAGAGGCCAGTGAGACCACAGGCATGGCAACTTCCCAGCAGGTCTGCCTCTCCCTCCTGCCCCAAGGATCCAGGGAAAAGTATCCAGAGCACAGAAGCAGCTCTTTCCAGGCAAGCCTTACTTCCCACCAGTTCCCCCCCCCCCCCCCCACCAAACTGATTTACTTTTATGACTGGCACGTGATATAGACTAATTTACAGAAATGCTAAGAAATCCACTCATCTCAAATTCTCTTTGTCATGGGATCCCTGAAAGTCTATTAAAAGGAGATAAATACAGTGTGCTAAGAGCGTGGGAAAAATAATAGATTGGTATGAATGGGTTTCCGAGTGTAAGTGGTTTCGATTCCAGTGCTTTATTCTGGCCTTTTACTATTGAGGGACTTCACCCCAACCTGGTCACGAAATCAGAACGGCTACCCCCACCGTTGTTGAAGCAACAGGACTGAGAAGCAAAAAGGCTCAGGAAAGTAGAAGGGCTCTAGACACATGGAGAAAAAGGGGTGTCACTGAGGAGAGAACAGTAAAGGGAATTCACAGCCATTTAAGCTCCTTCAAATTGAGCCATCTAACCCAGTCCGGTTTCATCTTTATCTGGGTGAAAACTAGAGTGGTGCACGCAATGTTGTGGTTCCTGACTTACCGAACTTTGAGGGGGACAGGCACCTAAGTGGGATCCCTGCCCTTCTCCCCGCTGCCCAGCCCTGGCACTTGGAGACTCGGATCCACGTCACTTTGTAAATGAGCCTCTTGCTCTTACTTTGAGTTTTACTCTTGCCGGTTTTCTGAAGGCCTCAGTGTAACGCAACAGCTAGGCCTGGGCACCAAGATTACAGAAATCAGTCCTGTGCTTATACCTAACTGTGACAATTAGATGAGTTGACACACATGAAACCTTTAATCAATGCCTGGTGCTCAATACCTGTCAACTCTCATCATTATTATTGTTGTTGCTGTCATCTCAGTAAAGGGGCCAAATCTAACGTAGCCAGCATGGGAAAGGTGTCTCCTCAGTCCTGCCAGTTCATTCTGTTTTTTGAAATAACTTTTTCTGATACATTTTGTGACTTAAATAACCTCTTTGGTTATTGATATAAATGGCATTAATAAGGATGGTAGCAGTCATTTATACTAACAGGTAGAAAAATATTTCTTTTAATAGACACTCTTTCCTCATATGATCTTTGATAGGAGTTCAGTGACCCAGACATTAACCCTTAGGGACACTTTGAGGAGGATAGGTTCTTTTTAATACCTTTGTGTTACAGGAACACATCCTCTTCTATCCTTAAATGAGGTTGTTGAATCCTCTAGGCTGAACTTGTTTGGGTTTTTTGTTGTTGTTTGAGAGAGAGACAGCGTGTGCGTGCTGGGGGAGGAGCAGAGGTGAGGAGAGAGAGCATCTTGAGCGGGTTCCACACTCAGCACAGAGCCCGACAAGGGGCTATATCCCAGGACCCTGAGGTCACGATCTGAGCTGAAATCAAGAGTCCGACACTTACCTGACTGAGCCACGAGGTGCCCCGTGCTAGTTTTTAGTAGGAGTGTGGCTGATCAATGCAGGAGGATTGATGGTAAAAAACTGTCTTAAAATGTGTATGCTGATATTATGTTAGTTCTAGAACCTTAAGCTCCATCCTTGGCTGTTTCTCAGCCTGACTTTCACCAACTCCGGTAAAATGTCTGTCTGTCGGAATAGAATATACATCTTTACCATTACATAACTTCACAAAGACAATGCTGTTTATGTTAGCATTGACTCTAATATAAGCAGGGGAATATTGTTTGCTTTAGCCTCTAGCCTAGCATAGAAGAATGAGGATTTTGCTTTTAAAAAGGTTAAACTGCACATAAACAATGTCACTGTTGCCTTTTTGACTAACAGGGTGAACTTGAATCAGAAGACCCTTGAATCTGGTCCACTCAGAACTCTATTTTGTTTTACAAGTAAAGAGCAGTACTTAAACTAGAGAAGAAATAGTCTTTGTTTTTTTAAATTTAGGGCTTTCCGAGTGCCAACAGTATAGTCTGGTCATTGCAATACTCCCAGGGGGCTTGGGTCAAAACACACCTGTCTCTAGGTGAGTGCAGAAAGCCCACTCCTCTTGGAGTCAAGGTCATGCAGATACCCTGTGCTCTGAGTTTACTGTTAGCCTAAGCAGGAAGGTCTTAATTTCTTTTCTCCCCTCACTGGTGCCACATCTATTGATAAGTGTCAGGGTCTGAAGCTGGGTCTTGAAATGTTCCCCTTGAAGGAAATGGTTGGATTTATCCTAAGGAATCTTTACTACTTCCTTGGAGGAGACCAGTGACCTCAGGCCCTCAGGGCTAACCCTGATTATGGCCTCCACTGACCTCCAGGCTATTTGGGAATTGGAGTGGTTTTCAGAGTTGTCACCACTGGGGCAGATGACCAGACCATTCTCTCTCCTCCACGATCAGTCACTGGGTGTAGTCTCCAGGTGATGTGGCTCTCTGCAGCTCAAGCAGTCCCAGAAGGAGCTGAGAACCAAAGGCTGTCTATCGATAGCACCCCTAATGCTAGGGCAACAAGTCCTCCCTTGAGAGGGATCTGGGTAGAGCATCCCAGTGTCCCCCATGAGTTACCAAACCCACAGAAAACCATCATCATGGCCGCTTGTGTGCCCCTGAGAACACCACAATGGCCGAGTCTTGGTCAGCACTCAGACCACATGCTCCTCACTATAGGATTTCAGGATCTGCTTGTGGAAAATCAGATTGAGAAGAAATGCAGGAACTGATGCGGAATATAAAGTAAGCATAAAGGGAGCCTCACTCAATGCGAAACATGGAGAGAACAGGGAAAACAAAATTTTAAACCAAATGACATTTGGAATATTAGCATGCTATCCTTACTTGGTAAAACAGTACATAGTTTTAGATTTTACAGGGGAAGTTTCTATTATTTTGCTCTAATCTCTTGAGCTTTGTAAGTTCCTTGGGTAAGCCTGTGTTGAGAGAAGCAGCACTTACTTTCTGAACTATTTTATATGCAGCTTTTGTTCTGTAGAGATTGGGTTGACTGGCGTTCCATCTGAACCTTGTGATGAGGAACGGTTTTATACTGTGTGCTCTGAATACTAAACTCTTCTTCATGTTCCAGATATTGATGAATGCAGCACCATCCCTGGAATCTGTGAAGGGGGCGAGTGTACAAACACAGTCAGCAGTTACTTTTGCAAATGTCCTCCCGGTTTTTACCCCTCTCCTGACGGTACCAGATGCGTAGGTAGGTTTAATTCTAAACAGCATGCTTATTTCTGTAAATCAGTTCCGTAACAAACAGCTTTCAAAACACATTTGTTCAGGGCTACTAATGATTTCTCACTTGATGTAAAATGTACATTTACATCTTTTTTTTTTAAAGATTTTATTTATATATTCGACAGAGATAGAGACAGTCAGCGAGAGAGGGGAACACAAGCAGGGGGAGAGGGAGAGGAAGAAGCAGGCTCCTAGCGGAGGAGCCTGATGTGGGGCTCGATCCCACAACGCCGGGATCACGCCCTGAGCCGAAGGCAGACGCATAACCGCTGTGCCACCCAGGCGCCCCTGTACATTTATATCTTATTAAACACGCGAGCCCTCTCCTCAAGAAGAGAGGCACCTTGTGGTCTTGTATTAGGATTTTTACCTCCCAGAAAAAGGGATGATCCAAGAGCCCATACAGTTATCCTCAGTCTTTAAATTAACTTTGCAGTTACGCGAGTGTCAAACCTTCCGTCATTTCCGGGACCTGCGTTAATTTAGGTCTGAAATTTTGCAATAATCTCTTAATTGGTCTCCCTGCTTCCTGGCTTCTCTACGATCCATCTTGTCAGATTTATCTTCCTAAAATAATGCTTTGATTAAATGACTCTCTTGCTCAAAAACCTCTGGTAGTTTTCCATTAGGATTTGGAAATCAGTGGTTTTCAGTCCGTGTCATGTGGATCCTTCAGGTACAGCAGAGGTCTCCAGAGCTGCTGGGGTGGGAGAGGGAAACAGTGAGAAGGGGGAGGCTGAGGGGGGAAAGGACCCCTCCCTCCCACTCCCTGCCCCTCGCATGCACACACTCTAGGCAACTCTGCTTTTACCTGGTGGTGTGTTAGCTTCTATGTAAAGTATCAATTAAAGGAGGGATTTTGTTGTTTAAAAAAAAATAGGTTTGATTACTGCTGGATTTAACGATTGCTAAGACTTCCTTCAAAGTCCGGTTCCCTAGAGTAAAGTTCAAGGTCCGGAGTGTGCAGCCTAATAGTTGAAGACCTTCACTCTCTGATCTCTCGCAACCTTGCTGACTTACCAGCACACTCCCTGCTTCTCACCCTCAACCAGCTCATTTGTTTCAATTCCTTCCTGCCTTGACTCATACCTGTGGTACCACTCAAGATATTCTTCTTGCCAGCTCAAGACCCCTTTCATGCTTCTACTCAGGTTCTCTGTCTTTGAAGATGTCCCAGATCAGCCTACCTGAAAGCAGTTTCTCCCCTACCTGGGATATGCTTCTCGTAAATGGTCTTGTAGGGAAATTTTATGTCTGTATGTTTTTTAACTCCCTAATTAAGTAATAAGCTCTCCTTAAAGGCTAAGTAACTGCTATCCTCCTATATCCCTGGTGGTTCTCGGCATGATTCCTTACATGTCATGGACACTCCATAAGTATTTGTTGAATATGAAAATGAGCACTTCCTTATTATTTGGGCAAAGCTAGGGAAGCCTGTGGCACATGGCCTGGGAGAAAAATGAACACTGTCTTTTGATGTTTGTTTCTGGCCCATATTTTCAAAGACACTCGGCTTCACATCCTCACCACAAGCCATGAATTTCAGACCCAAACGGAGTTGCACTTGAAATTCTGAATTCCTTTGTACTTAGTCACATATAATAAAAGCTGAGGGCTGTCTCTTAAGTTGACATTTGAATAAGTACAACCAGTGAGGGAAGTGTATCTGGACTTTTCCTTAGAAACAACGGTGATGCCCTCGTTGCCTGATTTTCCAGGATCTCTCCATACATACTGGCTCTGCAGGGAAAGACTGGCCAGTGCAATTCACGGAGCTCCTTTTTCTCCCCAAACTGTCCCAATTCTCACTTGACATCCTGTGATCATGCTTAGCAGAGAGGTAGATCAGAAGTTCTTTCCTGGCCAAATAATAGGTAATTTTTTTTTTTAAACTTTCAAAGAGAGCTCTGGATTAAAGTGATTAAAACACCTTTACATATCAGATGGTTAACATTTTTATCAGTCTTTTGCCAAATATATCCATGCTATTTACAAAGAAAGGGGGTGGGGGGGACTAGGATTCAGGGGTGACGTCCTGCGTGTGAGGTGTTTTGTGGAAATCATCTGACTTCGTGCTCACAACCACACTGTAGATGGGAAGAAGCTGAGGTTTACAGAGCTCAGATAAGTAATTTGGTTCAATTGTTTAAGCAGCTGAGAAGTGAAGGAGCTGGGATCCCAACTTGGGCCTGAGCCCACAGCCCCAAACCCTCTCATTGCTCCCTCCCCAATGACCACCGGGCACAGTAAACCCTTTCTTAGCATACACCTAGGCCAGTACAGTTTCTTCTTCTTTGGAACTTTATTGTACCCATAATTAGGAACTTGTTATATAAAATGCCCCAAGTGACATGTCTGCCTTCCCTAAAAAGCTGATATCTCCTGCCGTGGTAAACCACAGAGACTCCCCAAATTATCCCTAGTGAAAAGAAAATACATATAATCTCCAACTTCTAAACAAATCTAGGATTTGTTGGTAAGTTGGCTGTTTGGAATTAGTCAATCTAACCAATTGAAAACCCCACCTGTAGCTAGGGGTATGTCGTATCTCCTTATACATCTCTTCTAAGCACAAGATTCCACCTGCCATCTTTGGTCACACATTCTGAGGCTCTCAGACCTTCCTGTCCCCAGTATCCCCTTTGATCTATAAGCTCTTGAAGTATTATTTTACTTTTTTTTGTTTGTTTGTTTTATGATCTTCCTTAGGTACTTTATAATATCTTGTGTACGGTGGTCTTTTCACGTTAGTGTGTTCTGTCTCATCAATTCCCAGGAATCCTGACGACCATCCTGTACCTAGTTTGGGCCTCACAGCTCTTAGCTCCTGGTTGGACACAACGATGTTAGTGATTGGTTAGGAGAGGCCTATTGATGGGCTAGGATGACCTGCAAACACCTGTTTAATCCATAATATATATTTTTTGATATGGTATAGTTCCTGGGTTCTGCAAGGAAGGGGGCCAAGGGATTCAGAAGGGGGGAAAGGAGGAAAGCTTTCTACTCCTTTTCTGCCAGATGTCTTGGCCAAAGCAGATTCAAAATAGAGGAAGGTGTCTATGCTTCCTCTTACCTCCACTTACCTCCTACAAATCCTAACATTTTCCCCCCTCAGCTTCCATAGGAAATTAGCAAAATGCTTACGTAGGTGCAGGTGCCATTTTTATACCAGAGCCTGCCTGCAGCCCAAACATGGCTGGTAAGATTTTTAGCCCCAACATTCGCCGTTTTGATCAAGAATTTTCTAACCTACCGATGTAACATGTAAGTACAGCCAGCTGGGCAGTAAAACAGTATCATGGTTAATGTGCAAAATAATAGACATTAGCCCATGAAGAGTTTGTGACTGGCAGCTGTAGGTCCCAGTTTTGCTCTGAAAGATAGCCCACATGGAAAATTATATATACAAATTTTGGTCAAGTGTTTATACTGAGTTTTGACCGCCAAATTCATTTGAAACTGGGATATAAGCCAGTTTTGAACATTTCTTCCCACTCTTAACAGCCTTTGGTTTCCATGCCCCAAACATTTACTAATCGCTGAGGATATAAATTATTAGTGGCTTTAAAGCCACGAAAAGTAGAAAGTGGCAAGTTCTGTTGTTCTTTTCTCTTCATAGGGAAGGTGCCACCTGTGGCTTCACAGAGCCTATCTTGTCTGCACTCCTCCCTCCAGCCGTTTACGCTGGACCAAGCTGGAGGGAAACTCGTTCTGCCTCTCTGCTGAGACTAGTAGTCTAACTGGAGGTGTAGGAATGGGGCCACAAAAAATCTCTAGAAAGCACATTTATACCTGCTAGTGGTTTTAAGTATTTTTCAGAAATAATCTTGTATTCTTTAAAGCTGATCCATAATTTTGTTTGTTCTTTGTTTGGGGTTTTTTTTTTTTTTGTAGCCTTCTTCATGAGATATTAATAATTTATATGTTTCTAAGTATCTTATTTTTTATTTCATTTTATTTTATTAATTTATTGCAACCTTCAAGATCCAAGAGCTTCGTGTTCTTAAGAATGATGTAGGTGAAAACAGTCATAGGGGTGACCTTCTCTGATCAAAGTTGAGGTTTAGTGTTTAGACTTACAGGAAATATAAGGATGAGATTTTACTTGTAAAAAAAATTCGTCATTTTTTGAAAGAATTTACAACTTATATTTCTTCAAATGACAAGCATATTTAAAGTATTATTTACTTTTTACTTTATTATATATGGACTATGCAGTGATATACGTTCCTCAAAGAGAGTTACATCGTCAACATGTCAGGGAGATCAAGGTATTCTGTACTTAGCCACCTGTGTCCCCTATTTCATGGTACTTCCTCAAAGGCCCATGAAGCAGTTAGGTTTCTACTATGTCACAGGCCCTTTTTTGATAGCCTAGACTTGTGCTTCATTGTGTCAATGTTGTCATGACAGTCAGACATGATGTAACCCAATAAAAGTGGTATATAGAGATATGTCTTCCTCTGTTGCTTTGAGAAGATACCTTTCTGCCAAAAAAGAAAAAAAAAAAAGGCTTCAGGAACCATTGCATCTTATAGGTCTAAGAACTTGGAATCATATACATTTTGAACTTGTAAATAATTAGCGCCTTATAAAATCTGTTAGGGCCCCAGGACAAAAGGAAATCTTGATTAACAAGCATTGGCTCTGACTGCAAAGTGGTTCACTCCTTTAAAAAAAAAAATCGCAGAAGTCTGACTCACAGTTACAGTCTGAAAAGTAAGAAAGATCTTTTAGAAATGTAGACTATAGTGCAGACTTAATGTTGTTTTAAAATAGATTTATATCAATATTTGCCTAAAGTGGCTTGAATTAAGTAGGTGGAAACCAAGGACAACACAGTCTCCCTTCAGTATAGAGACATGTCTTTATAACTAATTAACTGTCACTGCCAGTGATTTTCTTAGTCTCTCTTTTCCTATGGCACATATGGTTGTAATCATTCGTTCCCACCTTGGGGATGGAATGTGGGACTTTGGCCAAGTGCACCAGCTCGCAGGGGCGAAAGGTGTGAGACGAAGGGAGTTCTGACCGAGCATTGTTCCTGAGCAGCACACGCTGCTTCGCTTCCAGGGCGCGAGAGTGTCCGTGCATCCTGCCAGAGCCCAAGTGTGAAGCATAGAGGCGCTGGGGCAGGAAGGTGTTGTGACGACTTCCATCTCAGTGATGCGTGTGTGGGTGTGTTTCTCTGTGCTCTCAGATGTTCGCCCGGGATACTGTTACACGGCTCTGGCAAATGGGCGTTGTTCTAACCAGCTGCCGCAGTCCATCACGAAAATGCAGTGCTGCTGTGATGCTGGCCGGTGCTGGTCTCCAGGGGTCACCGTCGCCCCTGAGATGTGTCCCATCAGAGCAACAGGTAAGAGCCCTTCTGGTTATCTGCAGCGTATCCCAGCTCCCCCCGCACAAGCCCAGTGGCAATGTGCGTGAGGCACATCTAGGGGAAGTCCAGGTAAGTGAACAAGATTCTGGAAAATGAAAGACACGACTCCCAGGGAGATTTCCCCAGACAATGACTTGGGAAACTACAGAGGTCCATACAAATGATACCGTTTTCTGGTACTGCCTCTTATTGAGCTTGCTTATTACCGCCGAATAGCAACCTTCTCAGGAGGGCTTGTCCTCTCTTACTCTCATGTATTTCTGTTGGCTCTCAAGGAGTCCTCAAAAGCTCCACTGAATCAGACTCACTTCTCAGCCTTTCTGAGTTATGCTGGATACATGTTTTCTCCTTCCCTAACGTTTGACACTTTCCTCTTCCTTGGTGCCAAATCTTAACTGACTTTTTTTTTCTTTGTTATACCTCTCGCATCCGTCAGATTCCTTCCGTTTTCACATAAAGCTCCTTGTCTCTTGTCTGCCCTATTGCAGTGGCCTCCTAACTCGTCTCTATGAAATCCACAGCTGCCATATACATTTCCCAAAGCATAATTCATCTGAAGCTTGGTTAAAAAAATTATGGTCGGGGGAAAAGGTAGGGAAAGATAATCCAGAAAAACTTTCCCAAGATGAATTCAGGTGGTATCTAGTGGTCCAAGTCACTCCATTTCTTTTTTTTTTTTTTAAAGATTTTATTTAGTTATTTAACAGAGAGAGAGACAGCCAGTGAGAGAGGGAACACAAGCAGGGGAGTGGGAGAGGAAGAAGCAGGCTCATAGCAGAGGAGCCTGATGTGGGGCTCGATCCCAGAACATAGGGATCACGCCCTGAGCCGAAGGCAGATGCTTAACCGCTGTGCCACCCAGGCGCCCCCAAGTCACTCCATTTCTTAAAAATAAAATTTTACTACTTGGCAGAGAATCTAGCATCCTGATACCTGACCCCAGTTCATCTTTTTAATCCTTCTTCTTTACGGTGGCTTTATTTTTCCAGTTAAATTATACAATCAAGCTTTCCTCGAAGCCAGTCTGAAAAATCTCTAAATTCAACTCTTCCCTTTTTTCCTAAAACTTCTCCTCAGTTCATGTTCTTCCCCCTACTTCCTACCCCCTGCCACTTTGCTTGTTACATGCCCTCTTGTCCGGTAGGATCCTAACATGATTCCCGACAGGACCTAATTCCTGGATGTCCCGAGATAACCACAGCTGGAAACTCTGCCTTCTGTCTTGGGCTCCAGGTATTTACTGTTCTTTGGCACAAATCCCATCTACTCTGTTTTGTGCCAATGTGTGTTCATGTATTGCTTTATGACTAGTTGATAAATCTCATTGGGAGGTCTCATTCATTCTTCTAGTCCCATATTCCTTATGCTTTCTTACCACTTCCACAGTAGTTAGCAAAATCTGGCTCATAGGAGGCATTCAGGTGGAGGGAACAATTTATTAAGTGACATCTTTCCCACCAGTTCTAAGTGAAAACTGGGGTTATAGCTCCTTCTTAATCTGATTCCTGAACGTGTGTTTGACTTAGAGAACTGTAGCAGAGCGAATCAAGGTGAGGAAGGATAAACACAGAGTTAATGGAATACTGCGGAGTGTTATTCGCAGAATGTGAATTTCCCATTATCCTGGGTTCTACACCTGCTCACAGATGTTACTATAAAATTTCTGTTTATGGCTGAGAATTATCTGTGTGGATTAAAGAAGCAATAAAAATCTTTCAATACATTTTAACATATAACAAGTCATATATTTTGTCTGATTTGCTTCGTGTCTTGACCTAAAACTATAACTCACCATCCTTAGTGCACTAGGGGGACCTTTTAGTAGGTCACTGTTTAGAAGTACATGACATCCCACTAAGACACGTGGCTTGGCTACTAGGAGAATGGCTTTTTAAATACATAGCTAATTTAGTAATCAGCAGCATTGATGCAGATTGCTTTCTGTGCTGAGGCCTTGAATAGATGGCAGAGGGACAGCAGGTTGAAGTGCCTGAAGACTGGCCTTGGGATGCATGGAGGGAAGACCCTGTTTCCCTGTGTGGCTTTGCAGGGAGCTGCTCTCTCGTGTACCACTGAAATACCCACAATCTAAGATAGGGCCCAGGGCAAAGCAGACTGACAAAGAAAAGCTAATTTGCAGATGGGTCTGTTTGCTCACATGTTCTGGTAGCAGTGCTATAGAACTCTGGGCTCTTAACTTATGGAGAGTGATACACACACACACACACACACACACACATATGAAGGATTATTTTGGACTGGTCAGGTTTTCACCGTGTAAAATAAATCAGTATCATCTCTGGATTAAATGGAAATAGGAAAGATGGACATCAGTTGAACAAAACTAGTCCGTTTGCTGATCCTGAATGTAAATGGGTTCATGGGAAAGTTATGGAGCTGAAGAGAGTAGAAAAAAGTATAGGACCCACTCTGATACACTTTCCTACGGAGGTTAAGATGAATTTAATGGCATGCTTAAAGTCATATACCAACCTGATTAGCAGAAATCCTGATAAGCTATTCAACTTCTTTTATACAAATCCTAAAAGACTAAGGAAAAAGAAAGGCTGAATTGCTTGGAAGCAAAATGAGTCCCGTAATATAATTGCTATCCAGTTAAATCCAACACATGGTTAATGAATTCCTCTTATGTGCAATTTGCAGGGCTAGGCTCAGAATGGGAATTAGTCATGAGTTAGATATGATCGTTGACTTCAAAGACGATGCACAGTCTTGGTGATAGAAATTTGGTGGAAAGCAAATAGCCAGGAAATGATAGATATGGCACCTCCAGGTGATACTTCTGTAGGAAGGATCACTGTGGTTTCATAAGAGGGATTGTAGCATCCTGGTTCAGGGAAGCATAAACAATATATAAATCCTTTCCAGATGCAGTCAAGTGCTACAGAATCTGTGTGGGTTAAAATTACAGATAAATAATAATTAAAATTCAGTAATAGAATTCTCTGAATACATAATGTTAACCTGAGTTGGAAATGCCAAATATGATTGAAGAAGTTTTAGTAATGGACCAACAAGTAACAACAAGGTACATGGTAGCTAGGTGTATTTAACCACATGTAAATTGGCAGATTTTCCCTATGAGGTTGAATGTGAATGTATTTCTATAAGACATATTACAGTGCCTTAGAATAAGTCAGATTTAGTGCACAAAGAAAAGAGTAATATTAGCCTAATTTCTACTAGTGGATAAAACTAGTATTGAAAGTATCTGTGGAAGAATCCCTGTGTGGCAGTGATGATAAAATTATCAATATTCTGACAAGAAGGAGAAAAAGAAATTTTAAAAAATCACATGATTAGTTTACATATAGAAGGAACTGTAACAAGATGTGGCTATCTGCAGGAAACATGAAAATGTGCTAGTAGTTAAGTAAATACATCCCTGGCAACCTGGATACTGTCTTAAAACACCTTTTTGGAAGCTCAGGAAAAAACGTGTCTCAAAGGTAAAGATGATTTTTTCTAATACGGACCTGACATGAAAAATAGTAATTGGCCTAGATATGAGGTCGGAGGGAAATCCTTGATTAATTCAGGTGCACAAGTTCAGGGAATCATCGTGCAGCATTAACAACAGACCCACCACCCCCTGGTATTCCTTCTGCCCCATGGGGTGCTGCTTCTCCAACACTTTGTTGTCTTTTTACAAATAGGTATTCCGCAGGGCTCTGTCTCTGCACAGCCTTCTCTTCAGTTTCCACACCTTCCCTAGGTGAGCCCGTTCATCCTCATGGCTTTAAATACCACCCACCTACTCATTAGTCCAAAACTTACATCCAGACCCTCACTTCTCTGTCAGGCTTCAAACTCTTACATAGCTGCTATGTGGCAAATCTGCTTGGATATCTCCTATCTCAAAATTCATATATTCAACATGGAACATGGCTTCTACCCACCAAACCTGCTCCCATTGCAGTTTTTCCCATTTGGTAAGTGTCACCAACATCTACCCAGTTGCAAAAACAGAAGACTATGTCATTCTTGATTTCCTGTTCTCTCTGCTCTGACATTTACTCCTTCATGAAGCACTACGCACTTATCTCTAAAATATGCTTCAAATTCGTCCACTTCTGCCCAGTTCCATCGCTGCCTCCCTTGTCCAGCCAATGCTTTCTTGCCCTTGGTCTTCTGTAATAGCCTTGCGTCCCTTCACATTCTCCTTGTGTCAGCAAGACTGATCTTCTGAAAATGTTCGGTTGATTACATCCCACATTAGTCTGCTGAAGACTTCCAGTGGCTTAAAATAAAATCCAGGCTTTTTAGTGTGCTCTTTAGAGCTCTGTGGGATCCACAAATGGGACTGAATTGAGAAAGTGGGAATGATTCTTCCTTGAGGTAAATCGTGACATAGGTAAAGGCTTCCTAAATTTGGGGAGAGCGTGTGGTATACACTCTGGGGAGTTTGGTTTTGGCTTTGAATTACTGTTCCAGTATGGTTGCTACTGTAGCTATTAGGATGGGAATGAAGTCAGTTGGCTTTTTCCCTTCTCTCCAATTGATCTAATGTGGTTTGATGATTGATTTTAGTCAAAGTTTCTTTGAAATGTAAGGGTGACTTCCACAGGCATATGAGTTACGCTGTGGCTCAACTTTTGTGTTCTGTTGTGTCGTGTTTTTCCAGAGGATTTCAACAAGCTGTGCTCCGTCCCTTTGGTAATTCCTGAGAGACCAGGCTATCCTCCCCCACCCCTTGGCCCCATTCCTCCAGTTCACCCTGTTCCTCCTGGCTTTCCTCCTGGACCTCCAGTTCCAGTCCCTCGACCACCAGTGGAATATCCATACCCGTCTCGGGAACCACCAAGTAAGGATTGAAAAGTCATCTGGTTATTATTATTATTTTTTTTTTACATTAATCAGGTTGAGGTTTTGTTGTTGTTTATGCTGCTTTAGTTATTAAATCAGTATATCAATTCTTAGATAAACTGTTTGGTTTACATAGTGTTATATGTAAGTTTCTCAATTTGCCTATTGCTTAGAGAAAAATAGGAGGTTTCATATTCTCCAGATTGATGTCCTCTGGTTATTGACAACTGTGGGAGAGTTATGGGAGAGCTTTAAATCTTATTCATAGGATGAAGTCATAGAGGAGGTATAAAATTACACTTTGAGTTTTATATAATGCAAAGCAGTTTTGCAAGTAATTACCAAGAACTCATTGCCTCTGTCATTTACCCAAACTGGAGGCTTGAGTGTGGGGCAGAAAAGAGGTAGGGAGCAGGCCACAGCGAGGCTGCAAGACCTGGCTACTGGTGATCTCTCCCAGCGGGCATGGAAATAGACTTTACTGGGCCCAGATGACCTGTGCCCAAAGAGAGTCTTCCTTCCTTTATGATTTAGCATCTTGCCCATTATTTTAATGGGGTTTAATGTTATTCCTTTAGGGGTGCTCCCAGTCAATGTCACTGATTACTGCCAGTTGTTTCGCTATCTCTGTCAAAATGGACGCTGCATTCCAACTCCTGGAAGCTACCGGTGTGAATGCAACAAAGGATTCCAGCTGGACCTCCGTGGGGAGTGCATCGGTATGTGACGTCTATGGTCGGGTTGGCATGAGAGGCTACGGCCATTCTGTCCCATGACTAGATGGGTTTTCTGTTGCCACCGTAATAAATCACCTCAAACCTAGTGGCTTAAAACAACATAAATCTGTAGTTCTGTGGGTTAGAAGTCCAACACAGGTCTCAGTGGGCTAAAATCAAGGTGTCAGCAGGACTGTGTTCCTTTCGGAGGTTTCCATTTCTTTGCCTTTTCCAGTGTCTAGAGGCTGTCTGTATTCCTTGGCTGATGGCCCCCCTCTATCTTCAAAGCCAGCAACATAGCATCTGCAAGTCTCTCTCTAATTCTTTGGTTCTCCCAATTTCCTCTTCCACTTTTAAGGGCCTTTGTGATTACGTAGGGTCCATCTGAATAACCCTGGAGATGCTCCCCACAGGGTCCACTGATTAACAACCTTGATTCCCCTCTGCCGCGTAGCATATCCAGAGGTTCTGGGGATTAGAATGTGAATATATTTGGGGAGGGGCATTATTCTGCCTACTCTCATAACTTAACTTTCATCGTAAATACATTAAAGTCGTTGCTGATAACTTTCACGTAAGTTATCTTATCAAAAATCTGACCATTCAAATAAAGCATTAAAACTGTCCCCAAAATTATGAAATTTTTACTCATTTAAATGGATAACTCACCAGTTGTCTCTAGTTAGTCATTAAGAACTGACGAGAGAAACTTTGAGCTGTTGACAGGTCATGTAAGCTAGCAAAAGGAGGAAATGTAACACAAGAATAATTCCTTTGTTAATTGGCAAAGAACACCCAGTTGCCATCTAACTTTTTAAAAATCAATTCCTTCCTTAGTTCAGTTAATACAATGCAATTCTGTAATTATGAATCAGGCAGAAGTAAGGAGCTCTTAGTTTCTCACACTGTGTGGTTGCCTGGTGATACGAATCCCCTTCTAGCACACGTTGAGACAGAGTCAGTCAGTCTGTAGAGGTCATCCGGAGCTGGCTGGAAGAGGGGACATCCGGCTCACGGTGGGGGAGTGTACCTGCAGCAAGAAACCTGTGACTCTGGATGAGTGGGTTATCTTCCAAAAGCCTTAGTTTCCTCATCTTTACAAATAGGGGAATATAAACCAGTTTGCTGTTAAATAGACTGATAGTTCTAAACAACTGTAAAACCAATGGAAGCCCATCTGGGGATGAGGGTTTTGGGGTGGACTTTGTGGTAGGTGAGAACAGCTCTTGAAATGAAAACTGTTTCATGTCTCGTTCTGATGGTCTTAGTGGAACTCAGGAGGGGATGCTTAGATAAGGTTAGGCCCCCTTTTTATTGAAACAGAGAGCTCCAAGAGATACTCCGAATTCTACCTAGAAGCTATTTCTGAAATGTTAGTCTGTTTGAATCCCTTAGGCCAGATTCGAGGAAGAGAAAATGTTTATTAGCTTGGAGTGTGACGTTGCTACATGTTTGGCATTTTTCTCTGAGAAAGAACACGGGGAAAATAATACACTTTAACGGCTAGACCGGTTTTCCAGTGGCTGGTGACACAGTACGTTGTAGCAGAAAGAGGAAAGATCCTTTTCGTTATGCTATTTATTTCTCGAAAGCGTTTTAACATGTAAAGGAGACCGATAAACTGATCTTAAAGTTATGAGTTATTACTGTCTAGTTTCTTCCTAAAATATACTGTATTTTGCAGATGTTGATGAATGTGAGAAAAACCCTTGTGCTGGAGGAGAGTGTATTAATAACCAGGGCTCGTATACCTGTCAGTGCCGACCAGGCTATCAGAGCACGCTCACCCGGACAGAGTGCCGAGGTATGGTCCGAGCTCGGAAGATACTAAGTAAGAGGACACACGTATGCTAAGGAAGAGGTTTGCTTCGAAGGAATTTAATGGAGTTTGAATAACCCTCACCAGGAGAGGCTAATAGGCCCTTGTTGCTTTTTGCACGTCATTCCACGTATTGTCACTCTGAAGGACAGCGTCATAAAAGCCGGCGGACATGCAGATCATTTTAAAGGATGCTCCTGTTCCTGTGGGAATATCTTATTTTTGCTACTTTTTTGCCTCATCACTATTGCTCTCAATTTTTAATCTGGGAGCTAGGGAATGGGGTTTTCCTTCGTTGACACAGAAACTGAGGAAAGTTTCAGGTGAAATTGTATTGAATTAATTTCTTAGTGGAAAGGTCTATAGTGTAAAGAAGGAGCCACAATGGTCACAGCAGCATTGCCCGGGAGCTGGTGGGAAATGCAGAATCTCAGGTCCCACCTCAGGCCTACTAAACCACAGTCAGTATTTTAACAAGACCCCCCAGTGATCCATAAGCACACTGAGGTTTGAGAAGCACTCCTATCAATGCTCACAAAATTTTCTCCTCGGGTTTATTAATTAGCCTATTACATCATCCTATATGCCTTTTATCAGACGACTGATATATCGAGTTTCTGGGACAGAAATAAGATGTGCTTTTAACCCGCAGGGAACTCAAATATCTATGTCTCTATAAATCTGGCACAGAATGAGGTATTTCACTGATCCAGTAAAGCCAGATAAAAGCAAGAGAATTCTGTGTTAAAATTAAATACAAGGAAATGTCAAAAGGTTTCTTTTTTTTATGTTTTTTTTTATTATATTATGTTAGTCGCCATACAGTACATCCCTTGGCAAAAGGTTTCTATCACTTTAAAAAAAAATGTCAGCTATTAACAGGAGTTAATTTTATTTGCCTTTTTCTTTTTTAAGCAAAAGCTCTTCATATGAGTTGAAGACATATAGTTTTTATTTTTATCAGTGACTAGTTGCAGAGGCTTTGAATGTGGTCGGGCTTAGAGATTTCTTGCCGTATT
The DNA here is from genome assembly GCF_024610735.1 of Ursus americanus. Taxonomy (NCBI): domain Eukaryota; kingdom Metazoa; phylum Chordata; class Mammalia; order Carnivora; family Ursidae; genus Ursus; species Ursus americanus. The sequence continues at coordinate 4,504,192 of NC_142162.1, read as the reverse complement.
GGTCTATTAGCACACGACCTGTGAATGGCGGTGTTGAGCAGAAGAAACTGGGGCGCAGTATGTCAGCCTGCTAGTATTACTATTAATGGCCTACGTACTGCATATAAGTATAGATAGTGGAATGTTTAACTGAGTTTAGAACACTCTTAATATTATAACTATTGTTGACAGTACTTAGCACGTATGGTGTATTAGGCATTTCGCAGTAGTAGAGAATAACCTGACACCAGTGTCCAGAATTCTGCACTATTAAATACGCAAATAGAAGAGACTCTTGAACGTACTCAGCTGGGGCGAGGGCCAGCCAGTATAGACGAGTGGTGGTGTTATCACTCTGAGACTTAATTTATTGGAGACTGAGGATTACCTAAAAAGCCTCAAATACTGTCTTTTTTAAGAGCTCGTGCTAAGCTTATCTCAAACATAAGGAGTTGATGACATATTCACATTTTGGGGAAGATGAAAGTGGCCACAAAACAGAAAGACTGTGTACTTAGCTGAGGAGAAGTACATGACAGGCTGAAGAGAAGGGGACAGAAGAGGCAGACAGAGACCCAGTAAAGAACTTTGAATGGCAGGCTTCCAATTTATCTTGTGAGGCAGTGGGCAGACGGATGGTGCTCTGAAGTTAGAGAGAAAATGCCGAACTCTTTATACTGTTTATTTTATCCTTGGGCCTCAAGAGATTATAGAATCCTTAAAAAAAAAAAAATTCTGCTCAAGAGTATGTGGCTTTTACTATTTTTTGGAGTGTGGAGCAAGTCAGATTTTTGCAAGGATTAAGAAATAAATGAGAGAGAAAAAGAGCGTAGGTTGTTGGCACAAAGATCAGACAGAAGAAAAGCCCAGACTGCCTCAGCTAGTCCAATGACTCGTGTGGAAACCACTGCTGGATCTGCCCAGAAAGAAAGTGCGTCTGAGGGTCAACCACAAGACACCGTGCAGACGCAGGGTAGACAGAGTAACCAATGTGCCATGAATGCACATTCTTGTCGTCCAGAGCATGTTTCGGGGGCTTCTACTCAGGCACATGTGGCCTCAGCTCTGCACAGATAGCTCTGCCCCCAGGCACAACTCCACAGTTCCCTGATCTCTCTCTTCTGGGGAACAGGCCCTGGCAGAGATCGTATGCTATGTAGGCAAGGCAGCATGTACTCACCCTCTTTGGTGTTCATCCAGGTATCTAGCCTAGAAAGAGGGGAACAGATAATCCAGGGTACCATGTTGGCCAATTTGAGTTAACCATTGATCTTTAAATGAGAGATCAGATATAGGTTATTCGAGTTATTGTCCTTTGTTAACACTTCTATATCGAACTCTGTTGTTGACTTTGGCATAGCATGAAATACAGCATTAAGAAGGGGAAATGCCCCCATATTTTATTTGGTAGATAGAATACTTATGAAGTTATAAAAGAAACTAAGAATATATAAACAATAAAACTGTACTTAGACCAGAACTGCCATAAGGAAGGTAAACATTTCATGTGATTGCTGGTTTTCAGATGGAATTAAATTTTTTAATAGGATTTTTGTTTTATTGTTCTGATGTAGCTATGAGATCTGCCTTTTTGAGCATGTGTTGAAAGATGCCAGCCGAAGTTTAATATAAATAATGATATATACTGGCTCATTAAATTAGCTAGGAAAATGAGGAAGAATCTGTTTTGTGTATACAACTGAGATTTAAGGGGTCTTATTAGAAATTAGAGTTAGATCAAATGCTCTTATATTGGCATTCTTTTTCTGTCATATGTCTTGCAAACTCTAGTTAGTCATCTAAAATCTCACATTACTGGATATCACGTTTATGTTGAAGAATATTTGGTAATTAAACCCTGAGACTACCATCATGGGTTTGGAGATGGAGGGAGGGAGATATAAAATAATTGTAAATCCACCAAGTAAAGCTATTTCTTCTGTTTTAACTTCAATTGTAGACATCGACGAATGTTTACAGAATGGCCGTATCTGCAATAATGGACGTTGCATCAACACGGACGGCAGTTTCCACTGTGTGTGTAACGCGGGCTTTCACGTGACACGAGATGGGAAGAACTGTGAAGGTAAGTGGTAGCAAGATGGTAGTCAGGGCAGCAGGATAATATTCATCCCCGTCCTCATCATGTTTTCAATATCAGAAGTCTTTAACAAGGGACGCCTGGATGGCTCAGTTGGCTAAGTGTCTGCCTTCAGCTCATGTTATGGTCCCAGGGTCCTGGGATCGAGTCCTGCATCGGGCTCCTTGCTCAGTGGGGAGCCTGCTTCTCCCTCTGCCTGCTACTCCCCCTGTTTGTGCTCTCTCTCTCTCTCTCTTTCGCTGACAAATAAATAAATAAAATCTTAAAAACAAAAAAAAGTATTTAACAAGACCAAGCCAAATATGGAGTGAAAAGTCAAAGTAGCAAATATATTTCACATGTTGTTATGGGGGAGGTGAGCATACTTTTCAACAATATTCATATCTTTAATTACGTTTCTGTGAGTCAAATAACATTTCAAATATATGAGGAGAGTTTGTCCTTTAAAGATCCCTGGTGATGATGAAACTTCTATAACATAGATCATTACTTCCTAATTTCATGCCATTGGAATTTGTACATTGTTTTTTTTAATGGGACACACCTAATCTCCTTTATTTCTTTTTTAAATTTTTAATTGAAGTATAGGTGACTTGTGCCATATATTCTTTCAACATTTATAATCCTTCTGTTTAAAGTGTCTGTCTAGTAAGAAAACACTGCTGAGTACCTGGAAATGTAAAATTTGTTTGAGACATTGACTATTGAGAAGCCGCTATCTTGCCTCTTGAATTAATCACCTCATTTTGAATTGGGCTATTTCAAACATTTTGTCTTTTTCCCCTGCCATTTTTTCCTGAATTGAAAATATGACCATTATTGATGAGTTTCCACTTCTTAGACCTTTAGCAAAAAATGAAGAATGCTTCTTATCGTCTTTCCCAACGTCTTTGGGAAAGATCCCAAGAATCTATTCATACATTAAAAGAATTTCAAAATTGTTCTTAGAAACATTTTTGGCAGAATATTATCTCAGTGATTCAATTCAAAGACTTAATGCCAGAATTCTCGGTTGGGATAGAATCCTGTTTAAAAAAAAGAAAAAAAATCATAAATTACATTGGTCTGACTAAAGCCTGTAAGTGAAAACACACCATGTCTAGAAGAGCAAGTGCCTCTCAAGACAGCTGTAGTATTGAATAAAATAACATATTGATGAATTTAAAGAAATAACCCTATGATCAAGGAATCCTAAAGGTTAGCTAACATGGCTATACTCCGTAGTCCAGTCTTGCATTTTAAAAATACATTTTTTCCTACCCCTATTTAAAACTGCTTCAAACTTCAAGCTGTCCTTTGGTTTCTACTTTATGAAGAATTGGGAAGTGGCCTAAGTACATTTTAAGTTACATCCTTCTCGGTTTTGATTTTTGTTTTTATTTTTCAGTGTATTGGAAGTAATATCAGTGAAGTAAATATAACTATCAGGCTTTCAACACACTTTTCAGTTTGTACACTGGTGTTTTTTTAAAAAAAGTCCTGGTAGCTTTCACTGAGTCAAATTTCATATGCATACACACACACACATGAAGTTTGATATATATGATTATATATGAATTTAATTTCTGTATACACATGCATATATGTGTCTACATGTATACATAAGCATATATACAGTATATCATAAAATAAATTTAGCCCTAGAGTTTGCATGCACAGATCAAAAACTGAGAACTTAAGAATACATATTTTATATGACCCTTCTTCTTGTATGCTATAGTTTGGAAGAAAATTAGCCTTAGACTATAATCACACATAAAAAACAAACAAACAAAAAAACAAGAAATGTGAAGACAAAGAATTATATTCATTCAGATTGGCTTCCTCTGTAAGCTTACTCTTCTGGTCATAAAAGAATGTATCTCTTTTGTGTTTTTCAGATATGGATGAATGCAGCATAAGGAACATGTGCCTTAATGGAATGTGTATCAATGAAGATGGCAGTTTTAAATGTATTTGCAAACCTGGATTTCAGCTGGCATCAGATGGACGTTATTGCAAAGGTTTGTGCTATAAAACTTGAAAGTCATATTCTCCCCTTGCCTTTTCTCCTTTCTATATGGTTTAGAGGTACCACTTTTCCTTATTGATTCTCCCCATTTAAAGTCCTCCTAATTCGGTTTAGGAAACCTCAGTGGACCTCCTTCTTAAGTCCAGCCACCCAGAGAGCTATGGTGTATGCTCAAGAGGCTGTTCTGATTTCAGAAAGGGTGTTTGGGGTCTTCTAAAGGAACCTGAAAGGCTATGTAGCGAATGAGAAGCTGAACTAACAGTTGGTCCACCAAAAAATGTAAGCATCTTTTTAAAGAAGCTGAATTCTACCTCTTCCTTGTATTTGGGGAATAATGGTAGTTAGGTCTTTTGACGGCTGTCATCTGCTACCTCTTACATCTTCATCTGGACAGATGCTTATTTCAGTGATCTCTTCTCCATAATTTCCTCCAGATATCTTAAGAAACAGAAAGTTTTTCATGGACGATTTATTTAGGCATTATCAAGTCACATAAGCATAAGGGGAAATTGAATTATGCAGAAGAAATAAACCAACTAAGAGCCGTTGTTTAATTTGGTAGCTTTTGAAATAACCGCATTGCTCCAGGTATTGAAACAGAAATGAAGATTTTTATTTGTGCTATTGAAAATTGGGGTTCTAAGAAGAGTCATCGAGATAAATTTGTGCTTGTGTCTCTTATGTTATGTAGTCAGGGATGAGGGATTATTGCCCTTGGGTCCATGATCTAAGTTAAAACCATACTTCTCAAGGAACCTTTTATCCAAAACTGGTCCAAGAAATCCGCTAAAATACAGCACTCAAAGCCTTCTGCTCATAGTTTCAGATGGAGAAGTGCAGAGTGTCAAGCTATTCAGGATTAAAAAAACAGAATAAAATCCTATGATGCCTCTTCTCCAGGTGCCCCTGGTAGACAGTTTTGGTAAAGGTGCTATGGAAGAAAGCCTCGTATTAAGTTGTTGGCAAGACATTCATTTTTCTCTAGGCTTAAAAGAGCTTCTATCCCTTGGTTGTGTACCTATATTCTCCATGATCTTCACATCAACGGCTTTTAATATTGTGCTAATCTGTCTTCATAGCAAGAGAAAACATTCAAGTTTTTACAATTTGAAATAGGAAAAAAGTTTCTGTACTTCTGAGCCCTGTGCTGGGAGGAACTTATTGTTTGGAAGATAAGATTAACACGTGGAAGTATTCTACAATGTAAGACAGAATACAACAAAGTGCCAAATTGTGCAGATTAAGTGCTGCACAAGTAAAAAGAAAGGGGAAGAGAATGATTGCTGGAATATTTGGAATCAGGCTTCCAAACAAAATAACAGAAGGAAATGTGAAAGCCCCTTTGTGTGCGGAACTTTTGCAAGAACACATACTCCTCTTGCCTATACACAGGGCATACTGAGATTCACTTCCAGTGCCTATAGGTTACTGGTGACCCAGGTCACACTCTTTCAGCGTTAAGTATGACAGATAGATAATACTGATGTAATTATTTCAGACGACATTATGACTTCATAGATGAAACTAGGTTTTGCAACTGTCTGCAGCCAGTGAAATAGATGAAATACACACATTAGACTAAGAATAAAGAAAAAAGAAATTTCTCATGTGCTGAATTTCTTCTTTTCTGTAACTTTTCTCTTGACATCATTGGATAAGATTTTCTCTTAGCGCGGAGTACTTAGTTCTGAGACCACAAAGATGTGACTGTTCAAAGCTAGAATAAACAATGATAATTTAATCTCTGCAGTTAACTAATCTGATGACCAGCATGGCCTCCCTGATCACTCTCTGAAAGTTGGGGCCACTCACATTGAATCATGCCCTCTAGATCTATGTTAAATTTCTGTCCCCGTTAAAAAGCCTGTGCGTCACTTTTCAGGCTATAGTTGTCACTGTTTTATGGTAGATCTCAACTTGAACAAAAAGGTGACCTGAACAGCTGAACCAGTTTGAGTTCATGTATTTAAATATAACTGCTGTTTTAAAATACAATCTGTATATGGAATCTTGGACCATCTGAATAGATCTTGTGCCAAATAACACAAGCTAAGTAAAATATAGAGGTGTTTCAATCTCAATTTGCCTTTTTAAGGTCAGAAGAAAGGAAATAGTTACATACACTAGTTATATATTATAAAAGGGGTTGTTATAAAATGACTTGCTTTTAAGTGTTCTATGTTTTCCAAAACACAATTTTCGTACCATTTCTACTTCCCTATATTAAAGGGAAAAAATCTTTGCTATTATTAGTATGTGCCTAATAAAGTTTTTTACCAGACCTCCCTAAGTATATACATATGATACTATAAAATATCTGTAATACTTAATAAAGATTTTTCTTTGCTGGGTTCCAGTTGCATACAGTGCTGTTGTTGGCCAGAAATAGTCATCAAAATCTCCTGTGATCATTTTCCATTTCTTTCCTATCGTGTTCCATCAGGGTTTTAGTTCTATATCTCTTGATGCCATGCTAGTCATCTCAGAGAGCTAAGACATGAGTGATATTGGAATGGACACCTGTCTGAGTGTTAGATGCCAAATGGAGCAGCTGCCTGCCCAGGTCAAAGTTACAGTCTATTATCAAGCTAGATTTCTGACAGTCCTGTAAGAATTGCCATGTGAAATGTTCAGTAAGACCCTTTGTCTGGTAGCTGTCACTTCCCTTCTTCTTCCAATTATGTTTTTGCTTTTGTGATTCTTTTTTGGATGAAAAGATCTCAGGAGAATATGATTGAAATAGCTTTCTCTGTGGTAAAAAAAAAAACATAGTTTATGTCAATTTTTGTTACTCTTCTCTCAAAGGACAATGAAATGCATCTCAATGAGCTTTTATTGTTGGTGCTGCATATTCTTTTCCATCTTCCCCATTTTCAAGTGTTGTAAAAGAATTATAAACATGTTTTGGTTTCATATAAATGTCGCTCCATTGTTAATAAGAGCTTTTCCCTACCACAGATATTAACGAGTGTGAAACACCTGGAATCTGCATGAATGGGCGCTGTGTCAACACTGATGGCTCCTACAGATGTGAATGCTTTCCTGGACTGGCCGTGGGTCTGGATGGACGCGTGTGTGTTGGTAAGATAAAGCCATGACTCAATCTACCCTCTGTCGACCAATAAATCCCACCAATAACAAATACACTCTCCTGTAACAGACAGAATATTTGTGGGGGAACAAACCAACAGCATCAGTTCTCTTCTTGAATAAATTGGATATTAATCTAAGAGAAAGATGAGCTGAGATAAATGAAAACCAGAGGAATTCCCATCTCTCCTTCCCCCTGTTCTTTTCTAATCATGTAGATGTCCTCAGTTTTCTCCAACTCTCCTTAGTTGATAATTGTCTTTGAAATTGGCCTATATACACTCATTACCTCATAGTGAACATTTTCATATAGGAAATTAAATGTCCAAAAGGAAGTATAAAATGAGGAGGAGAATATGGATAATCAAGGACTTTATGTAATATTTTTATGTGGCTTTATAAGAAGTTTGAAATTTGTTGTGAAATACATATTAATTTTAGCCAAATTATTTTTAAGAAAGGTAGTCAGTAAACCTTTGAATTGGACATGGCTGTATATTCCCTCCCTGGTGGCAAAGATGACACTAGTTAGTAGACCAAGTCTACAGACTTATCTAATGAACCATTTATAGATTAAACTTCCTCCTTTTTGAAAGTATATCTAATTCAAAGATTCAATAATTGCATGTTTATTTTGAGGTAGGCCACACTTCTTAAGAAAGATCTTATTTATCATAGGGTGAGAGTCACCAGTCATCCATCATTCATTTAACTTGTATTAAGTGCTTGCTCTGTACAGGTCTGGGGAAGACCAAAATGAAGGAGATAGAATCTCGGCACTTAAGAATCTCACAGTTGGGTAACCCATGGTAGTCTCTAGAAAACTGAAAGAGTCTGGCAATTGGTTTCCAGTTCGTGGAAGCTGAATGTAGTTTGTTTTGTTTTGTCTTTTTCTGTTGAAATCTAAGACCAGAGGCATCTTCCGTGAGTTAGAACAGGAATGATGATTAAATAAAACCAGCTTCAACTTTGACCTGGGGAGTTCTCTTCTGTTTGAAGTGATAGTGTGATGACCGATGCTTCTTCCTATTTAGACACACACATGCGGAGCACATGCTATGGCGGATACAAGAGAGGCCAGTGTGTCAAACCCTTGTTTGGTGCCGTGACTAAATCTGAATGCTGTTGTGCCAACACCGAGTATGCGTTTGGGGAACCTTGCCAGCCGTGTCCTGTGCAGAATTCAGGTATGTGGTGTCATGGGAATGCCCTCGTACTGTCAGCCTCCAGCCACCATCTGCAGTCCTTGCATTTATGCAAGTCACAGAGAGAGATGATGCTATGCTCTCCAGACACATCATACACCTTCCTGGGGTCTTGGCAGGGCTACTCAGGATCTGATCACACATTACTCACCCCGTCCTAATGGTCATTGGGAATCGGCAGCACGTTTGGAACCCCATCCCAACTCCTCCACCTTAGTAATACTCATGCTCTTTGGAATTCACGCAACTTGCCTTGTTTTCTAAAGTAGTTTCACAGTGTTTGCATTTTGCAGGAACTATTACAAATCAGAATTTTACAGATTGTAAAAGTAAATAATTTTCAGATTACCTGAATATTTCCAACTTTTTTCCAAAAGGCCGTGTGTGAATTTTGTTCAAATCCCTCATGTTGATTTAGGTGTGCTTCTCCTAAATGATTTTATTCAACCCTAGGGAAAAAGTATTTTTCTCAATTTGAAGTGACATGGCATAATGAAAAGAAAACTGGTTGGTGAGTCAGAATTCTTCCCAGCCACAGGCAGACAAATTACTTAATTAGGGGGTTTAGTTCATTGTAGGTTTTTTTTTTTAATTTAGGAATTTTGCTCACTTACTTTCAAAAGGATTTGAGATGGCTTATAATAGTAAACAACTGTAAAATAGAATAATATGGAAAAGGGATCCTTAGTTTTCTCATCTACAGAATGAATTATCTTAGGTAATCCTCTCCAGTTATAAATTATTTCTACTTGTAAGGCAAAAATAGTTAATTGAAACTAAAGTAATAAACTGTCAGCATTTGGAAGCGTGACCGTTTCTCTTCAGTGTCCAAAATAGAGTTAGATCTAGTATTGAAAATATGTAGCTCTGATTGGTTGATTTTCATCTAAGATCCCGTTCATTTCCACTCTAGATACAATCAATTAAAGATTAACTCACAATTTTTAAATATTTGCTATTTGAACGTGATAATATTTAAAATTAGAGAGTTGGAAAGTAAAATATGAGAAGTTAGAGAAAATTAAATGGAAAACTTTCAAAGAAGTGAGGGATGCCGCTTAAAGAAGGAAGCTTTTTTCTGGCTGATTACTTCACAAATTACCATTTTATGTATGATTACCAATCAGTTCAATTCATGCTCACAATAATATTTCGATTATATAGCATCAAATATAATCCTGTCCAACAAAGATACCTCCATGTAACTTTATAGTTGCATATCATTAATACTTTTTGTATGTTACTTTAACTTTTCAAAGTACTTTTCCTATATACTTTGAATTTACAAGATGAATGAGTATCACGAGAACTGGTGCACAGGAGTATAGGTGATCTGTTTACATCTTCAGTAAGTGGAAGAACCAAAACTTAGAATCTAGGACCCTTGGTGCATAGAGTTCTTTGTTTTTACCTTTTCCTCTGGACCAAGTACATCTCCAAAGAATTCTGATGATACCTCAGAAAATGAAGTAATCTTATAAAAAAGGTGACTAAAAGAGACCAGATTTCTTTAAGCAGTAAAGCTTAAGGGGGTTAAATCTGAAGCCCGGCCCCACTAGCTTCTATTTTGTATTTGAAAGCACTTGCACAGAAGAGGTCCGCATGTGGATGGTTTCATTCCGTTTGGTTTCTCCACCTCTTTGGTAGAAGAAAATGTCAATTTGTGAAGGATCTAAGTGTAGAGTATCCCTTATTTCAGGAGAGAGGGGAGACTTTAAAAGGTACTGAAAATATTGGGAAGATTCCTTCTTTAGTCAATTTAATGAGAAACTCCAACCACATCACATCTAAAGGCCATCTCTGTGCTCTGGAAGGAAGCCAAGGGAGCTATCTTTGAAGATATTTCTTCCTGGCTGCTGAATATTTACTCCTTGCAGGAGTCAGTCAGGTAAGCCCACAGAAGTGTAAGTATTAGGAATTTTCTCATGTGTCCCCATACCAGTGTCTCTGGGGAACGACATTGAATTACCTCAGCAGCACCTACCATTTATTAAATGCATGAGCTGTGCGAGGAGCTGTGTCGAGCACTCTCCATATTTTCTTGTGAAATCCATAGAAATGTCATGTGAGTTGGGTTCCTCGTCTCCAGTTTCTAGAAGGGGAAACTAACAGAGGGAAAGGGCTTGCTCCCAATAAGCATTGTCATCAGCCTCCAAACCAATGCTGACCTGAATTCACTGATTGCAGAGGATAGTCTAGGACCAGATTCTACCCAAATGGAAAAGAACAGTGACAATAATTTGCTTCCCCTTAGGCCGGGCATCAACTAATTTAGGACTAACTGTAAAATTGCTTTTTGCAAAACTGGCATGATATTATTTTTCCTATTTTGTTACTTACAGTATTTCAAAAAGTGTTTTAATTAATTGCTGATGTGAGAGAATAATGACAATGCATTTCTTTTTGTTTCCAGTTCCAGGCTTTCAAACACACAATGGCAGCCACTTTCCCAATTGTTCCTTTTTTGGTCCCATTTAGCAGGATTTAAAATTTAAGGAATTTCACCACTTTTCTCAAATTTTCATTTGCATGAAGGCAGGGGCTCTGAGGGATCCAACCTTCCTTTTTTTTTAATCTGTGTAACTCCTTTGCATCCACTGTCATCAGGAATACAATTTTCTAGCACGCAGGAGTATAGGAGCTATTTGCTTCCGCAGTGAGGTGGGTTGGCCTCAGTAAAAAAGCCCGTCTATAATATCCAGTTCCCCTGCCACTTAAGCACAAATGATTTGCGTTTGACCATGAGACTCTGGTTGCCGGAAACTGTGGGCAACTAAAGGGACACTTCAGTTGGTTTTCCTTGGATAAAGTATGATTCCCATTAGTTCTCCATTTTCATCATTCACTCTTATGTTCTTCTAAATATTGTTGGAAACATTGCATCAGTTTTAGGAAATAGAAATCTGATTCCATCAGAATTGGGGAACGTATTCTGTATACCTCAATTTCTTCGTAAGATCTCAGTTTTAACGTTAGGCAATACTTTGCCTATGGATTTATCACATAGAATGAATCTAGTATCCCGATGAATACGAACTTTAAATATACACTTAAATGCAAGTACAGATACTTTTGTTTTTCTTCTGAGTGGAGGCTAGAGAATTTGCAGAGAGAAATGAGAAAATTGATTGTACTAAAAAAAAAAAAGAAAGAAAGAAAAACCAGTTCACACTAAGAAACAAAATTATTCCCAAGATGGTAGGAGAAAGTTTTATTAACAGTTAAGAAACCACATTTTAACAGGCACATTTCACTGTAAGTGTAAAGTGTTCCCTGGTGAATGAAATCAAATTATAGGAAAAACACCTTTTCCGAAAGTGCTTTGCACAAGGAATTGCTATAACTTGCCTGTGTCCTTCAAAGTCATTCTCCACAGTGATGTGGAGCCTTGAAAATGGGAGCCGGGTGTACCAGTGAGACTCTCGGGAGATGCCTCCTTTTCTGTTACCACTTTATGCCAGTTCCACTCACTTAGGAGGAAATGATGTGTGCAAAGCCAAGTACAGGATCGGCCTGTTCTGCAATCAACGGACTCATTTACTATCTGTTAATTTATTGCAGCGGAATATCAGGCACTCTGCAGCAGTGGGCCGGGAATGACGTCAGCAGGCAGTGGTAAGAACTTGTTTGGAATTCACTTCCTTCAGCGTGTGCAGAAGAGCGGTGCTGGGCCTTCCTGTGGGTTCCCAGTTGATCCATTTACACCAGATTGAGGAGGTCTGACCCCTTCTCTGGCCATCACCGCATGATGTACCTGGGACCCCTAGAAACCCCCAGGGGCAGAGCAACTGTGGTACACCGGGTCCTGGGATTGCTGGGTTTGGGTGTGGGGCTTGGTACTCGGGGGTGAGTGCTCTCCCAGTGTGGTTGATGGAGGACTGCAGATAAGATACAGTGACTGTGATCTCTCATTCATGAGAAGAGGCTCTCTGATCCTCCTTTGGCTCTTCCACAATTAAGTACAATTCAGGGTTACGGGCTCAGTTGCATTGTTATCCATTCACATTTTGAATGATTTATTGACTGTCAAGTGTTCAGTCAATATAAGATGGCAATAGGGAGCTATCTTATATTTTGCAGCAAGCAGTGATAGTAATTAACGGAGTTGGAAGACAATGAAATATTTAAGTGTAGGGCTTAGAACTAGAGAAATATTGGTACCATAAAAGAATTAGAGTTAAAAGGGAGAATTGGAACAAGTGTAAAAATAGGTGACAGGAAAGATGAAGGGATTATTTTATTAATACAAAACCAAATGATTCAATTCGGGACAGTTCTGGGGAAAAAAAGGTAGACAAAATTTGTTGTCAGTTCATTCTCATGATTAATTTCATCATTATGTGTGGATGAAGGTGAAGAGGAGATATTTGGGGGAAAGAGGAGTAGTAAAGAAATTTATAATGAATAAAGAGTTAGTGGGGAATAAATAAGTTGTGATAGGGACCTGGAGAAGAACAAACATGTCAACACTGACTTAGCCATCCGCTGATTGTCATTCTGCATCACCCTTGACTATAGAGCTCTCTTCAGTCTGGGCACATGGAAGAGGGAGGACCCAGCCTCATCCGGGCTGAGCAGCAGAGGCTTTTCCAGCTCAGGTGGTGTTTGAATGGGCTTTGGACCAATGAATAGACCTGGCTCCAGACATTCCTGACACAGAGCAAAAGGGCATTATATCATGGAAGAATGAGAAATTCAAAGTAAATAAACAGCGTTCATATTTTAATTTAATCTTGAAGATATTTTTGAACTTATGAAAGTTTGAACCATGAGAATGACACAGTCATCTTGTTTTTAAGCTAAGTGTGATGGCACTGTGGAAGGTACATTGAAGAGGGTTGGGCTGATGGCAGGGAGACCAGCTGTAGGTACTGGGGCTCTGTGGTGATCCACTTTTCCCTCTTCATGTTTGAGCCAGAAGAAGGCGAGGGGTTCTCCTTCAGCCTGATTAAAGATCGGTAATCTCGTAGTTCCAGCTCAAATGCCAAGTTCCTCTCAAGGATTGGTGGAAGGAAGATTTGAGTCAGAACATCTTGTAGTAAGAAACAGCGATCAAGCTTTCTCATCTAAGTGAAACTTTATTTTTACCAGGTCCTAAAGTTGTTACATTTCCTGTAATGTTATTTTTTTTTTGACAGTTCTTTGACCTTTATTTTAAGAATGTTATTGATACTGAACTTTTTTCTGGTGGTGCAGATATAAATGAATGTGCATTAGATCCAGATATCTGTCCAAATGGAATTTGTGAAAATCTCCGTGGGACTTACAAATGCATATGCAATTCAGGATATGAAGTGGATTCATCTGGGAAGAACTGTGTTGGTAAGAAGTTTCACCTGTTTCCTAAGACATCTCATGCATCATGCATTCTTTCTTTGTTGCTTGGAGGAAACTGCTTTCACATAGCCTAAAGGACTGGGCAAATGCATGGCCTTTACTTTGGGTGTCAGCATGGCATATACATATCTTGATTAACTAAACTTTACATACCTGAATCCTAATAGTTTATAAGTAGTCACGTATCATGTTCACTCCAAAAAAAGAAGCTCCTTAGATGTATAAAATACAGATTGTGAGCTGTTCTCACGTGTCTACAAAGGCATCCCTATTTTTACCGAGAGAAGCAACTCTTCTCCAACCACTTATTAATCAAAGAAAACCCAGCTTATTTTCAGTAATAACTGTTCTCTGTTAAGTTTAGCAAACATCATATTTTTTTAAAGATTTTATTTATTTTAGAGAGAGAGAGACAGAGCATGAGAGGCAGCAAGCATGAGTGTGGAGGGCAGAAGGAGAGGGAGTGGCAGGCTCCCCACTGAGCGGGAAACCCTAAGACCAAGATGCAGGGCTCTATCCCAGGACCCTGGGATCATGACTTGAGTCAAAGGCAGACACTAAACCAACTGAGCCACCCAGGTGCCCCCAAGCAAACACCATATTTGATGCTTTAACAAACCTTAATGAAAGCACCAGCCAGTAACTAAAAAAAAAAAAAAAAAACTTGGGGAATAAAATGGTCAACATGGGACCATTTTTTTTTCAACTTTCTCCAGTCACCTAGACTAGTATTTTCTAAAACGTACTGTCCATTCTATAGTGCAGTGACATACTGACTTTCGAGAAATGAATTCTTCTTCTCTCACACCCTTAATTTTAGGGCTTCTTTTTTGGGGGTACAGTTATGATTTGACTGCACATGGTATTTTCAAACTAGGTTAAACTCAAAACAAGTTTTACTATTTCATTTTTCTGTAAGAGCCTTTCCTCTTCGGCAGACAGAAATCATCATTTATCTGTACAGGCCCAGAAGGACACAGAGATATTTTAGCTTCATCCAAAAATCACCCCATTTGAAGCAAAAGAGAGAGTTTGGGAGGCAGTAGGGACTCTTCCTTCAATGCACTAGTATGTACTCCAAAGTCGACCCGATTATCATCAGGTCAGAAGTATGTTCATAGTCCAGATTATGTTTAGAGATATAAAGTGAGGAATCAAAGATCCACCACCGCCATAGGGTTAGGACGTGGCTAGTTTTTATCTTCATCAGCAATTCCTCACTTTAAGGTTCCATATCCTTCTGACATCATCAAAGCTTAAGGATTGCAATATTAACACTTCTGGGAAGTGTTAGCATTCCCTGTGTCATTTTGAGAGAATTCTTGCCATGTTGTTTGCTCATACAGTAATGTAATTTTATTAAATTTCCGTATTTTAAGTACTTTTTAAGTATATTGCTAATTTAAGTGGATTTACTACTGTGAAGCTAAGCGGTTCTCCAGCGCTGAATTTGTGTATCCTTTATTTTAGGTCTACTAGGTTGTCAAATAATGATCTAAGCAGAATTTCTCGATGTGTAAAAAATTCCCTGTGGACATGTGGCCTCTTCTGTGGGTTGTGTGATCTAGTTTAGCCCAACCGTATATAATAAGCTGTTAAAGTTCCACGCTTCCTGAATTACCTAAGTAACACATATCAAAACTTAGATTTTGCACCAGACAGACCAATTATTCACCTGAAAGTAAGGAGTTTTTCCGAGCTCTCTGAATCTCAAGTCTGAAATTCTCATGAGAATTATGAATTCTACAGATTGCTTCCTACTCTATAAACAGAAACCAGAGGCCATTTCCGTTATTCTAAAGAAGAAACATCTATCCTGGAACTAACACATATCAAAGATGGGCCATACTTTCTAAATATTTATTTAGTTCCTTAAATCAATAGGGTTAGTTCTTTTAATTCTGGCACAAGAAACAGTTATATGAAGATTAATGATTTCCAGAAAATCCAGGTTTCTTCTTGTTAAAGAAAGTGAATTGCACAGTATCTGGTGACTTTAGACTTTGTAGACACCTAGTAAAAATAATCAGATGAAACCTCTATTTTCCTCAAGTTAGGTAAGTTAGGCAAAAACCAATGGTAGAGGAGTTTTGCCTGTTAGCTTGAGTTAATCATGCCATGTGACCTTAAAAACTTAATCTGAAAAAGCAGAGGAATTGCATGCAAGAAATGAGCTCCTCTAAAAGTTCATGTTTCTCGGTTTTCCAGATATTAATGAATGTGTATTGAACAGTCTACTTTGTGACAATGGACAATGTAGAAATACTCCGGGAAGTTTTGTCTGTACCTGCCCCAAGGGATTTATCTACAAACCTGACTTAAAAACCTGTGAAGGTAAACTGTGGTTTTCTTCTCATATTATGTACTTTAATGTCTTTTGGTAACTGAAAACTACTGAAAAACCGTGACAGTAAGTTAGAGTTACCTATTTTAGACAATTATGTCATTGTAATTGAGATTCTGTGGCCCTAAATGACACTTGCATGCACTTTGAAAGCTACTGATGGTACTTACCTACAGTTGGCATTTTATTTGCCATCATTTAAAAGATGAAGAAGATATCACATAGTAAGTAATTTGGAGATCACGTTTAATGTTTGCTCCAGATTTTCTGAATAAAAAAAAATCAGCCATATGCTAGATTCTGTGCTATAGAGATATGCTCAATTATTATTTTTGACATTCCATCTAGTCCAGAAAAAAATCATCTAGGCCAGCTCTACTATCTAATAAAGAATATATGGTAGAAATTGAAGCCAACGTTTAAATATTCTTTCAAGCCCAAGGCTAGTTTTTTAGCAGTAACATGGACCTGCTTTTGTTTTAGACATTGATGAATGTGAATCGAGTCCTTGCATTAATGGAGTCTGCAAGAACAGCCCAGGTTCTTTTATTTGTGAGTGTTCTTCTGAAAGTACTCTGGATCCAACAAAAACCATCTGCATAGGTATTTATCCTGCTGATCAGTACTGTGTTTAATGTCCACTTTTAATGCAAAAGAGTTTATTGCAAAATAGTTTAAGTACGGATGAACAAAATTGTAAGTGACCATTATCACGTGTTTCACGTGATAATTCTTGATGTAATTCCAACGCATGTTTGAATTTTTGATATAGATTCTATTAAGTATCCATTAAACATCATCTCCCACCTCCCTGCAGAAACCATCAAGGGCACTTGCTGGCAGACGGTCATCGATGGGCGATGTGAGATCAACATCAATGGAGCCACCTTGAAGTCCCAGTGCTGTTCCTCCCTCGGTGCTGCCTGGGGGAGCCCGTGCACCTTATGCCAAGTCGGTAAGAGAGACAGGCACTGTGGCTCTGGGCCCATCCCATTGGTCACTTAGCTTGGGAAGGGGAAACCCAGCACTTTGTTTATTTAGGTTCACCTAGGAATTCTAGATTTAATTCTGATGACCTCAATGGAACATATTGCTGAATAGGAAACTAAGAGAAGTGTCGAGAACAGTAATTTCATGTGATTTGGCGATTAGGTTATTGTTTCCTACCACCACACTGTGATCTGGTTACCCTGGTGTTGCTTTCCTAGATCAGCAACTCCTATGGGCTCTCTTGGAACCTCATGATTAGGGTTCCTGAGCTTCTTACAGGCACAGATTATCTTCCAAAAAATGGATTGATGTAAAGGAGCCAGTTTTCATGCTTTAACTTCTAAATCTGTTGCAAAGCTGAGGTTTGAGAGCCGTGCCGATGATTTTGTTGATTCAGTGTTTGGGTAAATGAATACATAGTCTGAATGCTGCAGGACAGGAGATCTTCAAATTCTAGACTTCGTTTTCCATGTTCATGTTCTAGGAATCATATAATGTGATTCCTATTGTAGAGCTGATAGCAAAAGAGAGATCTAGCCAATTTCCTTTTTAGTCATCACCTTAGCATGATATTTAGGGGACCTTTGGGTCTTTCAGGACCTCTCAGAGGAATTGAGCTTAATTCAAGGAGACATTTCATTCTTCTTCTTCATCTATGCAATTGCAGAAACACTTTGTCATCTTAGACTTATTCATAGCCACAAAACCTAACTCATGTCCAGGTCCTCTTTCGTGTTTCTTATACTATGTCATACAAAGTCTGGATATTGTTATCTCAAATTTGTTTTTTGTTTGTTTGTTTTTTTACAGATCCCATATGTGGCAAAGGCTATTCAAGAATTAAAGGAACACAGTGTGAAGGTATTTATGTGTATTTATAAGCCATATATTCTGGTGTGCATGAAGAATGCTTGTGTGAACTTGGATTGGATAAAGTTGTCATGTAACTTCCCAGTGAGAAATATGCAGCAGAGAGGAAAATAATGAGAACTGCAGAACATAACAGATGTTAATTTCACAAGCATATATATGCTGTTGCCAGTGTTGGATCACCATGGCCACAAGGCAGGGTGACTGAAAATGGTTTAGGCTGACCATGGTTTCGAGTGACTGCACTTTCAAAATACTATCAGAAAAAGAAAAATGGAAGTTTTCGATGAGGCTATAAAATTTCCATTTTTTTTTTCTTGGTTTGTCCTGGCTTTTGTTTGTTTGTTTGTTTCATGGTCATGGAGGATTCAGAAGGACATACTCTATTGTCTAGTTTTTGAAAGTCTACACGGATTGTTTCCAGTTTGTTGTGATTCTTTCTCACGGAGTCCCAGATAGACGTAGGTCAGGGTGACTAACACAACCTGACATGACACAGCAGCTGAAAAATTTTAAAAACAGCAATTAGTCCCATATGTGGAATGAAATGAAGTTTTTTTTTTCTTTCCTGCTAAAATAAAGAGGAACGCTACAACCCCCACCCAAGCTCTTGCTTTCCAAATGATGACTGAATCCTTTGGCCTTTCTCTGGTCCAGACCCACTGTTAATAACTTATCTGACCTCAGCAGCACATTTTGATGTACAAGTGGCCAGAACAAAAAACCCAAAAAGGTAAATTTCCCCCTCCCCACTTACATCTCTCAGAAGGAAAGATTTCAAATATTTTTTTTCAACATCCCTGGCTTGGAAAGTTATTTTTCTAAATGGAGACACAGTATGCTAATGCTCCCCTTTTTTTGGCATTGGCAAGCACCTTTCTTTGAATTAACTTGATGGTGAATATTTTTCCAAATTAAGTGCGGAGAACATACTACTTTCTATTTAGCAAACCGGGAAGGACTGGTGCGTTTGCGAGTGGGTGGGTGAATGACGAATGAATGAACACGAGCATCTTTTGACTCTCCCTCACTCACACTGGGACCACCAAAGCTCTGGCAAACAGCCCGAGACTCTTGCTGAGGTAGAACTAGTTATATGCTTTCTGGGGACATCTCAGCATTTCTCAGAAGACACTCTTTTAATGGCCCCAGGTTGTTCTCAGTGGGATTTTTTTTTTCTTTAAGCTATTTCTTCTTTGCTACTCTGAAAGGCCAGGTTTCTGTTATTCCCAGACATCTGGTCTCATAAAGCTAACTATGTGTCTCCTGGGAGCCTTACTTGAGATGTCCATAGTATCCAGAGCTGTCCCCAAGAACTCTTACCAACTCCCAACCTCTCTAATTCAAAAATTACTCCTCAAGACCAGTGGAGAAACTCATACCTTTGGGAAACGGTGGACTCAGTCTTGTTGCTATTCCAATTTCCCAGAAATTCTGCACGAGCTATTTGGAAGCAAACTGGTTTTATGAACTTATTTGGTTCAAAATGGCCTTTTCTGTTGTGAGAATAATTGTGACTCCATGAATGGAATAAAGTAGAATGATGTTACACAGATATTTTAACTTCCTGGTTTTTTTCTCTTCATAGATATAAATGAGTGTGAAGTATTCCCAGGAGTATGCAAAAACGGCTTATGTGTGAACTCTAAAGGATCGTTTAAATGTCAGTGTCCCAGTGGGATGACTTTGGATGCCACAGGGAGGATCTGCCTAGGTAATCCTGAGCTCATTACTTTTCTAATGGTCATCTCTTAAAGATTATTAAAAACTCAGTTAGTAAGATGAAGCTGAATATTTGGTTCCAAGTACAGTTATACATATCCCAAATTCAGCATTTCCATTAGGACCCATAATAGTTTCCTTGACAAATAGCCTTCCTCACTCAAGTTCTTCATTTATTCTTTATAAAAAGAGTAGAGAACATGTTAGTGAAGAGAAACATTAGCTCCTTATTGATGTGTAAGTATTCCTTAAATCATTACTATCACAGTCATTATTCTAGAACTCTTAAATCTGCCTCCGTATGCCACCCACTATAGGATACAAGGTGAATGGTGGGGAGAACAATTTTGCTTGATTAGAAACTGTAGCCCATGCCTGCTAGGCATGTCCTGCCATTGGCCAAATGGACAGGTCCTTGCAGGAAACCCTAGTGGGTGTGAGCGAAGAATGCCACATTCCTGAATAGTGAACCTAAAGGAGCCCAGGGCCACTGTTACTTCTAATCACGGTGGGATTCTTCATGCCAACTGCGAGAGCCCAAGTGGCATTGATAGGAAAGAGACCGGACCCTGAGTTCTCAGAAAGCTGCCTTGTGGGCTCTTACTGGCAGCAGGTTGGAGATCCCACAGTCATGTGTATGGCATCTGGTAGACATAGTCTGACCCTGCTTCTTTGGCTTCTCACTGCCGGGAATATGTACCTTGGATCACTTGTTTCTGAGTCCATGGCTCCGAAAATGTGCTTTGTGTATCTGAAACCATATTTCTCTGAAGATTATCCTTAGTGAAGTGTAGGTGGTTAAAAGAGTAGTATGAGGTTAAGGGATTTGGATCATTTATGAATTAGAATTAACAAACCTTAAATATAGAACTTTATGGTTTATAATGTAAGCAATATGGAGTAGAAAAGCTGGAATCCAGAGGGGAGAGTCTTTTTGTAACCACGGATGTCAGTTAATCTCATTTTGAGTCTGCTTTTTTTGTTTAGGAGGAATCGGCATTTAATGAGAACCTTCTTCCAGGTTCTTCAGTTGAAAGATGCTTCAGTGTTTAATTTGGAAACCATTTTAAAAGTATCCATCCATCTCATTAGAGGCAACCTGAATATAAAGTTGCCCAGGAGGCTTCAGAAGCTTTCTAACATTAAAGGAAGATCAGGCACGTAGGTGAATGGTCAATGACCACTTTGTGAAGGAGAGAGAGGGGGAAGATAATGGCTTAGGTTTTAATTACACTTTACAGTTCCCAGACACGGAATCTCATCTGAGCTTCACGGTAGCCCCTCAGAGATGGGCGCAACATCTCTTTATGGATGTAGAAATTCAGGGTCAGGGTTAATAATTTGTTTCAAATAAGCAACTTCTTAGTTGCAGAACAGGACTAAGTTCCAGGTCTTTTGACATCTGGCATATCACTTCTTCTACTCTTCCTCATGATTCCACGAATTTGGCGTTGGGATTAGATGTGTCCCCACGTGTACCCAGAAGAATGTACACATAAGCACATGTAGAAGTGAAAGAAATACTTGAGAAGCAGAGCAAATGGCTTTTCTTTGCTGTTTTTCCTCTTCAGTCTCAAATAGGGCATTCTTCATTTTGGAACTTAACATTGTACCTCTCCAAAAATGAAGTGGATGTGAGGAAAAAGTGCTGAAGCTAGCTTAGATGTTCTCCAATGAGAAAGAGTAGGTTTCCTTTTAGCTAGAGAGGAGGTCAAGGCATGATGGAGTGCATGTATTGATAGTAAGCTTGCCTGTACAGGGAGAAAACGTCTCCCCAAAGAGCACTGCGGGATTTCTCCGAATACCGTTCTTTATGTAGAATTATCAGAAAATGCCTAAAATTGAAAGGAAAGTTTCCAGAAATAGGAGGTGAAAATAAATAGGAGCTGCCAAAGAAAAGAAAGCCTTTTATTAGGTGGGAATACTCATCAGAAAGCCTGGACTCCTTTTGAGGAAAATAATTAATTCCAGCCAATAAGTACATAGCAAATTATTGTGGACATTGTATTTTGCCTAACCCGGCTGGTCGGCAGTTTGGGGCAGTGGAAGGAGGTAGCTCTCCTCAGCCTCTCTGTGTTCCGTCTGGCAGATATCCGCCTGGAAACCTGCTTCCTGAGGTACGAGGACGAGGAATGTACTCTGCCTGTTGCTGGCCGCCACCGCATGGACGCCTGTTGCTGTTCCGTTGGGGCCGCCTGGGGGACTGAGGAATGCGAGGAGTGTCCTGTGAGAAACACGCCCGAGTACGATGAGCTCTGTCCCAGAGGGCCCGGATTTGCCACCAAAGAAATTACAAATGGAAAACCTTTCTTCAAAGGTACCATGGTTTCAGTGGCTGAGGCTCTTCTTTTTAGACCCCAGTAGGATGTTCTGCTAACAGGAGAATTACAGCGAATATCATCAGCGAGCCATCCCTTGGTCATCTCCGCAGACGGGCTTCACTTTCTGAGTCACAGACAGCGGATGTTCCCTCTAGAACGGGTTTCTTTTTCCCACCTTTCAAGACTTCCTGAGGCCAGTTGCCTCTCCCATTAGCCCCTTGCTAAGTGTTTTAAAGTAGATTTTAATACTGCCCTAAGCCAGATATCAACAAAAAGGACATCTTCTTGGGGAATTTTTATTCTGTCTGCTGAAGCTGTAGGGTTTGCCCTCCTCTCCGCTGGTTTAATCCAGGTCACTGCAGCTCGCCTGAGTGTACCATAGTGGAGGGAATGGCATGACAAACCCAGTTGGCAGAGCCTCTTTGTCCAAAAACAGTGAAAGTCATTCTGATGGCAAGCACATTCCAGTGACTTCTGATATTTCAAACATTATTTCAGTTTATTATGCTATCATCTAAAATTCATGTAAAAAATGAGAAGTTGCAGATTTAATCTAATTCCAAAATTGATTTAACTTTTTATGCACAAGGTACAGAACTTGTTTACTTTAGCATATGGAAAAATCATGACTGGTTTCTGAGAATTCCAGTTTTTCAGAGAGGCCCAGCTTACGTTCCTGGTATAGATTTTTGTCTTCATTGCCCATTGTGTCTGGGCCTGGTTATTATACTTCATAACCAAATCAACTTACAAGAATGGGAAATGAGTATATAAATAGTGCTTAATTATCCTTATATAAAGTCCAAGAAGCCCCAGGAATTAAAATTCTGTCTAGAGAGACAGTTTCTAGATGACCTTCTTATAAATGTCTCTTAAGTAAATTCAAAGGAATGTGAATGATTTGCTTCCAAAGGCTGTGGCGATCCATTGCCACAGAACTTGTTCTTGAGATTTAATCTGCTACTTCTGTCTTTCATGACTCTTTGTAGCAATGATCTTGTATTTCTTGAGCTTTAGGTCTTGCTTTGGAAAGGCCCCTGAAAGGAGATCACCCATTACATTTTGCAGTCTCCTAGTGTACAAGAAACTCTTTAAATTATATTAATGAAAACTTAATATTAATTGAGAAAATATTTTAAAATTGTATACATATTTGAGAAAATATTTTAAATAGTATGCATTTATTTACAAATCATTTACATTTTAAATGACATCCTTTTTGAGGTTCTTATATTTCAGGTGCACTGAAAAGCGTAGAGGAGTATCATTCCACTGTACTCTCAATTGGTTGCTGTGGGGCAATATATTCCAATCATCTTCTGTGTGCTTTAAGTATAGAGTCTAATGGTTTAGAATATTTGTTCACTCATTCAAGCAAATACTGAAGTGCTTGGTATGCATCAGGCAGGGTGCTGGGCTCTAGAAATCCAAGTAAACACACCCTTTATTTCCCTAATAATGCTTTCTAAAATGTAGAGGCTTAAAAGACTAGAAATGTTTACAAAGTCACAGTTTTCATGGATCATTACACATTCTTTAAAATGCATTTTCCCCAGACCTTTATTCAAGACCCTCCAGCCTCCTGGGTTTAAAATAGAGGCACTGAGAACTCCTTACAGGATGCTCAGGAACTTTCTGCACATTTTCTTTTTCTTGAAGATATCAACGAGTGCAAGATGATCCCCAGCCTCTGCACCCATGGCAAGTGCAGAAACACCATTGGCAGCTTTAAGTGCAGGTGTGACAGTGGCTTTGCTCTTGACTCTGAAGAAAGGAACTGCACAGGTCAGTGACGGGCTCCCCATTGTGGGGCACCCTGTGGAACTCTTCCCCTTTCCCACATTGCCACAAGAATGAAAACTGTCCTGTTACTCACGCGCTGCCGCTTACTGCTTACACTCAGACATCGACGAATGCCGAATCTCTCCTGACCTCTGCGGCCGTGGCCAGTGTGTGAACACCCCTGGGGACTTTGAATGCAAGTGTGATGAAGGCTACGAAAGCGGATTCATGATGATGAAGAACTGCATGGGTAAGAGTGTGACCATCTGGTCCGCACGGGCAAAAAGGGATTCCCCGAAGCTGTGATGACTCAGAGCCTCCCTCCCAGGCCCCCCGTGCTCCTCAGTGCAGGGGTCTCCTGACCAGCATGTCCAGAATCAGTCTGTGGCAGAGGGAGATGACATGCAGGAAGCATGAGGGCTTTCTTGCTGTGGGTTGGCAGTGGCCTAGGACACCAGTTATTGGGTCCCAGAGAAGTGAGTTTAACACCTGGAAGAGACACCCCAGGGAAGAGAAACAGTTCAAACATTAGCAGTGTTAGAGGTCACATTATTATAGTGTTTCTGTCCGACATTTCTAGAAAAAGAGATTGATTAAGCTGGCTGCATTAGATCAGGTTCCCTAGAAAGAAGCCCGAGATGGGGATTTTTTTAAGGAAGAAGCTGTAACGAAGTGAGGAAAGTAACTTAGGGTGGGGGAAGAGGCCTCTTAGCCTTAACCCAATTGCACAGGGGATCCTGGAGTGTTCATGGTATCAAAGAGCTATCCCGCCTTCACGCCAGACCAGATCGTATACTCCCTTGTCAGCCATGGGCAGCCCCCAACATTTGAGGGGGATGTAATTCTTCCCTCTCGGGCATTTCTGAGTAAGGTGGACAGCCGTTCTCCAAGAAGGGAGCTTGTGAGCCCCGAGCAGCCAGGAATCCCAGCAACTAGGGGCACTGAGGCGTGCACTGGCTTGGGGTCCTGGGCAGGACACCACTACCGTCTTCCACATGAGTTGTCACCATTTTGCAGATATCGATGAGTGTCAGAGAGATCCTCTCCTATGCCGGGGAGGCGTCTGCCTAAACACCGAGGGAAGTTTCCGCTGCGAATGTCCTCCTGGGCATCAGCTGTCCCCCAACATCTCAGCATGTATAGGTAAGGAGGAAGACTTTCAGACGTTGTTCTGCCCACGTCTCTGCCATAGTCAGAAGAGCCTCTGGCTGGCTGTTTACTATTTTTATTTTCCAAACAGACATCAACGAGTGTGAACTGAGTGCGAACCTCTGCCCCCATGGCCGTTGTGTGAACCTCATAGGGAAGTATCAGTGCGCCTGCAACCCCGGCTATCATTCAACCCCCGACAGGCTGTTTTGCGTGGGTAAGTGCTCTCTTTTCTTTTATATTTTCTTTCATTTAGTCTCTTTCTAAAAACACTCCCAACAATGTTCTCTGAGTTCTGTTTCATCACTGGTTACTTTTCCTTCATCTTCCTTGTTTTCATGTAAGTAAAATTCTTTTCATAGTGGCTCACGATCTTTGGATCTCACCTCCCTTGTCTGTTTAAAGAACCATATAAATGAAGGATCTGAAAGGTTTTAGCTCTAACAAGTCTGATTAGAGCCATGCTGCTTGGAAGAGTGAACAGTAGCACAGGCTTTGTTTATGCACGTGCATAACCAGGCAAATCAGCAAGTGAGTGCTAACCACCTGCAATTAATGAAGCGTGGATTCGGTGAGAAAGACAAAAAACAGCGGGTACGGTATCTGCCCTTAGGTGGCTTGATCCGCTAGGAGATTTCAAAGAATAATTATTGGCAAGAAGACCATGTTCTGTTCATACCTTACACTGAAATGGAGGCCAGGTCTGGCACTCCTTAAAGATGGGGTTTTGTGGGACAAGCATTTTGCTTCGTGGCTGGCCCTCTGTAGGTTTAGGCATGCTGGGAAGAGTGGCACAGAAAGCCCTCTGGGTTTATTGTGCCCAAACTCAAAGTGAAACTTTGTAAAAACTGCCAGTTTTTGCCTGGTTTGGGGTGTACATCATGTGGAACTGCCAAGTCTTACAAAGCCATAAATCAGCCCAAATTTTTCTGAAACATGGCCCAGGACAACTCAGAATTCCAACTCAGGTTCTTGAAAAGGATTGGAACCTCAGCCAATCACACTGAATGTCAAGTTTATAACTGAATATGGGACCCAGAGAATTTCGTCCACGTGCTCATTATCGTAACTGGGATTGTTCCTTTAGCCCTAGCATTTCTCCTACCTGGCATGGGGCACCCCGTGTATCGTGTAACTCATTGTTAGTTTAACTTCCAGGCTGCAACCTAAGCATTGTGAAGGTAGGGATAGGGTCTGTCTCATTCACGATTAGATTCTTATCTCTGGCACCCAGTAGGTCTGTACTTTATATTCGTTGAGGGAATAGAATGATGCATTGACTTCCATTTGCCCGAGGATGTTTTTGTTTTGTTTTACTTTGGAAACTTTAAACCGGTGCTATGATCATAGACACAAAGAAAGGTGATTTTCTTTTTCTTTTTCTTAGACATCGACGAGTGCAACATAATGAACGGTGGTTGTGAGACCTTCTGTACAAACTCTGAAGGCAGCTATGAGTGTAGTTGTCAGCCAGGATTTGCACTAATGCCCGACCAGAGGTCATGCACCGGTGAGTAGGTGAAATTCTTAATGACGGGTCCACACCTAGAGCGGTTCAGGGCCCAGACTTTGTAGTCAGACCGTCCTGAGTTCAAATTTTGTTTTGTTACACATTTTAGCTGTGCGTCCTTGATAAAGATCCTAAGCATCAGATTCCTCGTCTATAAGACGGGATTCAGATTGCCTGTGTGGGAGAATGCATATAGCACTTTGCACAGTTCCTGGCGCATGGAGTATAAGATATAGTCTTGAAGAATCTGAGCTTTTGGCTCACTTCAGGGCTGCTCTTGACCAGCAGCATCACCCAAGAATGTGTTAGAAATGCAAAATCTTGGGCCCCACCCAGACCTACTGAATCAGAAACTTCTGGGGATAGATCCCAATAATCTATTTTCACAAGTTCTCCAAGTGATTCGGATATGTGCCAAAACTTGAGAACTGCTGCTCTAATTCACACTTCTTGTTGTGTCATCTTGGGCTGGAAGAGCCATGTCTCTAGCGAGAGACGAGAAAGGAGGTGGGTGAAACAGGTTTTCATTTTGGGTTTCGGTTAAGAAGAGAACTTGGGTTTAGGGATCAAAATTACTTTATCAGATCTAGAAAAATGTCCCCCCAAAAACCTTAGATATAAATTTGACTATAAAATTCAAATGTTGAAAATAATATAAATGTTTTTCTTAAAAGTGCATCTAGGTGGATATGCTTATTTTAATAAGCAAGTTTCACCTTTACAATATCAGTAAACCAGAGGATGATCGACCTTAGGCATTTAAATTTGACAATGAGAAAAATAAAATAAAATTCACAATCACTGTTAAATGATTAAATCATGTCAGGGATAAAATTGCTAATTAAATAATGGATTTCTAAGACGATGTGGAGCTTGACCCTGAACAGTATGTTCTAATTCTTGAAAATGGTTCTCTGCTTTTTTTACCCAGGATAAATTGATGGGATGATTTAAAGCTTCATTTGGATTTGAGAGCTAATTCTCTTATGCAAATAGGCTGAGTTTATTTGACCTGAGTCAGTTGACTTTTTCGCCACCTAATAATAGATCTACTATTAACAGCATGCTATTGTTGGTTTTCTTCTCTGCAGACATTGATGAGTGTGAAGATAACCCCAATATCTGTGATGGCGGTCAGTGTACAAACATACCCGGGGAGTACAGGTGCTTGTGTTATGATGGATTCATGGCGTCTGAAGACATGAAGACTTGTGTAGGTAAGGAAAGAACACAGAATTTCCCATTTTGTCTGGTTATTCACAAGCACTGCTAAATTACACAAACATGGGTTTGGGAAGTTGATAAATGGATCCTATGGGAAAAGTAAGGATATTTAGGGGCATCTTACTAATATTCCAAAGCCAGCATTCCAGAGAGCAACTTTCTTGTGATTGCGAGATGATGTTCTTGTCAGATACGTTATGTGGACCGAGCTGACCATTGGTCAACCCACATGGACATTTGTTTTATGTCTGTGCGTTATTTCTGTCCACTTAGCCCTTCTGTGGCTAGAATTTAGGCCTTTTAAGTATTTTATTAAAGGCAAACAAAATTTATTTCTGACCAGAATGCAGTAGACTCTAGAATGATTGCATTGACGTACTCTATTGCTATGTCTTCACATCTGTTGTACTTTCCTTCCGCAATATCTAATCCCATTCAGTATCTTTGTAATCTAAGATGTTGTAATTTCATCTCTAAAAATTTGATTTGGGTCATTTTTCACATCTTCCCTGTCTCTACTTGATAGGTCCACTCATCCTCTAGCTTTTTGAGCCTATGAAATAGAGTTATAATAACTGCTTTAATGTCCTTGTCTACTAATTCCATCATCTGTGTCAGTTCTGAGTCATTTCAGTAAATTGACTTTCTTCCTCATTACGGGTCATATTTTCCTGCCTCATTGAATGCCTGGTAATTTTTGATTGGATGCTGGCATCCATGATAAATTTTGACTTACTAGTTGCTAGATATTTTTGTATCCCTAGAAATATTCTTGGGCTTTATTCTGGAACCCAGATAAGTTATTTGGAAACAGATGGGTCCTTTTAAAGTCTTGCTTTTATGCTTTTAAGCAGCGGTTACTCTGAGGCTTATTTTGTGCCATGACTGAGGCAAGACCCTTCTGAATTATGAGATTTTCCAGTCTGACCAGTAGGAACAGGTACAATTGCAGGCCTTCTGTGAGCTCTGATGATTGTTCCCGCTAATTCTTTTGGGTGGCACTTCCCCTAGCCTTGAGTAGTTTCTTTACATGATTGCATTGATCTTTCTAAGATCTGAACATGTGACAGGGACCCTTTGCAGGTCCCCAGAGCTCTCTCTCTATGCAGCTTTCTTCTGTCCTTTACTCTGCCCTGTGAACTCTGGCTACCTTGGGCTTCCAGGACTTCCAACATTTTCCCCTCAACTCTGGGACTACCCAACTATACCTGCTGTCCTCTCCCCTATGTCATGGCCTTAAAACTATCCCTACACCGTAATCTGGGACATTCATTGAACTCACCTAGCTTGTTTTCTTTCTGTCAGGCATCACTATCTTCTGTTGCCTCTGTGGTCCTTTTGCTGGTGTTTCACATGGGAAAATAAATTCCATCTCTATTACTCCATCTTGGCCAGAAACAAGAGTCTAGAATTGAAAATATTTAAATCCTGTCACATTTTTATCTTCAGGAAACCTTTACCGAATATTTTTGAAGTCCTATAAATTAAAGTGCATGTCGTAAAAAGTAGATAATTTTTAATTTGGGAAAGAAGTGGAGTTTGTAACTATCTGCATCAAGACTATTAGTTCATCTATTCTTTTAAATATTGGAAACTAAAATGTTGGCAGTTGCAGACTGAATTAAAATTTTTATCTTGCAACAGAATATGCTGCTTTAAAAGGTTTTCTAGACTGTCACATAAACAGGCTCTAAAAGCACCCTAGAGTCCATCAGTTTATTTGCTTACTTGACCCAGATAAAGAGCCAGCGGCCTGGTTAGCCTGCAGGATAGAAGGCAAGTGTGAATTGAGCTCTGTAAATATGACACTTTGGGGGGGGGGGGGATGCGAAAGCACTTCACCTTTTCTAATTTATTTGTCATCGTTGTTTTATCTCAGGAAAAAAGTTTTCAGTGGTATCGAACAAATAGTTATATGTATTAATAATATCTATATTTTACAGATGTCAATGAATGTGACCTGAATCCGAATATCTGCCTAAGTGGAACCTGTGAAAACACTAAAGGCTCATTTATCTGCCACTGTGATATGGGATATTCAGGCAAAAAAGGAAAAACTGGCTGTACAGGTATGTTTTTTTCAATTTGAACAAAAAACGCTTGATGGCTAAGAGATGACTACCAGAGTAATGCAAGTTTTAAAACTACTAACGTTTTAAGTGCTTTATAAAGCATTTTGTGGACCATTTTTCATTAACTTAGCCTGCCCTGCTTTGAAACATGTCATACTTTAGATCTACGCTCAAGCTTTTTTCTTTACCTGTGAAAAAAGGCATAATGGATGAATTACCACTATAACTAACACCGTAAATATCATATTTTTATGAGGTTTCAACCACATTTTTATATCAGAGTGCTTAACATGCTAATTACTAAACATTCCTATCCCTTTATTAAAGCAAGCCTGCCTTGTCAACATTTCATTTAAGGTTTTATAACTAAGGTTTTAAAGAAACAACCTACAATTCGTATTTTTCATCAATTCCCATCAGTCTTCCAGTTCCTTAAATTAGTGTGCTTTTGATGTATCCAGTTGCTTTAGCCCAAATAATTCCTGGGGATTAGCAAATCTTCTGAGGTGATAATTAAACCATTAGTAATTTTGTTTGCCTAATACCAATAGTCCATAAGAAAATCTTTTCACAATATTTGGAGAAGTTTATTTTATTAAACATCAAATAAAAGAAGTCATTCTGTGTGGATGATATTGTTATTAAGTATTTAGTTGGTGGTTTCAAATTTGAGGCCATGATGGTAAGTATGTGGAATAATATATTACAGTTTCACTATAGTGACTTGTAGTAATATGACAGATTATGGGATATAACATAATTTAAAACATAACGGAGATCATGGTGAGCTTGAATTAGGTAATGGCGTAATTTCTTTACAAATAACAGACTTTAATTCCAAAAGCCAGTTTGGCAAGCCCTTGCGACTTGAAACGAACATTAAAATATTTGCAGATTGGCAGTGTGGTAAATGTCCTTTTCTTAATTATATCAACATTTTTTCAAGAAAGTTTGCAAGGATATTTATTATCATTCCGAACTGTCCAATAATGCTAAGTTTCAAATTTATAGATATACGAGATAATGCCAATAATATTACTATTGGTTCAAAAATGACAAATTCTAGCCAAATTATAAAGAGAAGCATGAAGCTAGAATGCTTTCACGCTCACTATATTACTCTTCATATGAAGCATGGCTAGGGGTCCGTTCTAGTAAGTGGAACGGCGTTTAAAATCGCAACTACTGGTCTCTGGGGTACAAAGGATGCTTAGCTCAGTATGTCTGTGGCTCATTCTTTACTGGAAGCTTTCAGGATAAATACAGGACTTGAGGTAAGGGGTGGTGGTCCGGCACTGATGTAGGGGAAGGTAAGAGAGTTCCATATTGCATTTTACCTAATAGAGGCTAATACCATTGTTCGGGTCCGTTGACCTCACTGAAATTCAGCCCAGAGAACCAAGAGGCTTACAGAGGGAGAATTTAATCGAAGGGGACAGTCTTCATTCCCTATAAGAAAAGGATCTCTAGAATTTCATGCTCCAAATTCCAGCTAACAGAGGCATGTACAGAGGCTGATCATTTTAGGCCTTTCACCATGAAGAAAGCTTAAGATTTTATACAATAGTAATATCATTTTAGATAAATGAGATATGATGTGTATAGTGCCCTTGGCACAGTGCTTGGTGCACAATAGCTGGTCAATAAATGGGAGCTATTGTTGTCATCATAAAATGAGACCTACAGACACAGTACCCAGCAGTCATTGTAAAGACACAACTTCTAGTTCAGCAAACGTCTATACTACTAGTTACTGATACATGCTTGAAATGAGTTTAAACTCAGTATATGAAAAGGCTTGTTTTTCATAATTGAGTTTGCACCGTGGTGATGAGAGCCTTATGCTTCATAGTAGATGAGATGACTCCAGTTTTACATTACGAACAGCAGTCTTTTGGTAAATCGCATGAACAGAAACTTAGATTTGAGGTCCAAGAAATACTCTGTTCTTTCCTAAGGGCCAACATCCCTCTACTTTTAAATGGTAGCCTAAAATGACTTTTCAGTTTCATCGAATCCAGCCAGCACTGTCGGGAGAAGACCAGAGTTTCACAGCCCCGTTGATATCAGAGCAGCGCGGCATGTGATATTCTTAACGCGAAGCTGTAGAACTCGGGATTTTATTGCTAGTTCTCCCACTGGTTCTCGAGCTTGAACAACTCACCAGGGTGCCTTGTAGTTATGCAAGTGTTCCTCTTGGGTAAGCACCCCTGCAGTGAGGTATGGAAAGAGGGGGTGCATCAGTGAGGGAAGAGAAAGAGGTCCTCTGTAAATACTGTTATTCAACCAAAAGGATCACGTTTGATTGGAAATGACTTACACAAACAGGAGTTGGCAGTGAGTTGGTATACTTGAAAACAAGTTTTAAAAAATCTGAGCCAGGGTGTATTTTTAATCCCATGTAACTAGGGCTCTTTTAGCCTGCTTTTAGTTTGAAATTAGTGTCACTCCCAACTTAGAATACCGTCAGGTTACCCTGGTGATAGTCATGTTAAAGGCAAGTGTTTATAATGTCCCAGGCAACTAACGTAAATAGAGATATGTATCTTGCCTAATGGGATAAGCAAGCCACACCACAAATAGCAGTGAAGAACAAACCTGGAACAATGTTTTTGATGATATATGTAAATATATTTTTTACATATATAATATATATACAGACACATAATGTGTATACTTATAATATATATAATATATGTGTGTGTGTGTATATATATATATATATATATATATATATGTATATATATTTGAGTACCCTGTAAAGGAATTATAAAAATATGTATGGTATTTCATAGGGAAGAACTTTGTTTCATGAGAACTCAAAAAATGTCCTCTGGGTTCCATTACAGCTTTGTCTAAATATTTCAGCTCCCTTGTCATTACTGATTGTTTCCATTTTAACAAATAAACATGTTTTTTTCTCCCAATCACTTTAGCAGCACTCAGAATCCACCCACTGACTTACATTCCCAGCCCACACAGATGTTAAGGGTTTCTTTTTTCTCCTTCAGCTTTGTTCAAATCATGGGTGTTTCTGAGGAGAACGTTTAATTAAATGGAGAGAGAATGTACATTTGCTTAAAATCTAGAACATAGCTCTTCTGTCCTAGCTTAAGGGTGCTGGGTTACAGTTTTTCTGTGGCCCACATGCAAGGCTTCTGCTGCTCATTCTACATCATTGTAATCAGACCACAAATTGGAAGAAGGAGAACCAGGTTGCTGCTAGGTGCCATCTCTGGTGGGTCCTGGCTTTCACAAACTAATTCGTAAGACCCTACCTCCCATCATGGGCTCACTCAGTCAGTTAGTGAGCAAGCACGCCATTAAAATCAGAATTGTTTCTAGTTAAAATAGCAGCATATCTGGGTAATTCCATTTCTCAAACTCTCTGCTGCTTTTCACACGAGAAATGTTACTCATAGGTCTTAGTCCATGACAGAGAATCGTATACTTCAAAACCATCAGGACTCAGGGAGAATTTGTGCCCGTTTCCTTCCAGCTTCTTATCACTGCTAATTGTCCTCTACTGGCTGTCAGCCTGTGAAAACTCCGTGGGTGTTCAGTTAAATAGTCTTGGCTCGCATCTGGGTCCAAATTGAGAAACCCAAGCCTTCATGTTTGGCCTCTCCATTTATTCTAATGTCCTCTTCTCCAATGCCCCATCAAGGAGATCTCGCGGTGTGCCAGCTCTGCTGCTACTGATGTCCACATGGCAGGAGGGCAGGTGTGTGGGGCTGATGGAGCCTCGCCTTGTAGGACTGTCAGAGGAGGCCAGAGCAGCTCAGAGCACAAGCCCTTACTCGAGTGTCGGGGGACACACCCAGCACCTGTGCACGGGGTCTGCTCAGACCACACCCTGGCCCATCAAGACAGCCATGCAAGGAGGACCTCTGAGTCTTTGTGAGGAAACTTTGGTGGGGTTAAGGAGGTTGCAGTGTCAGCCCTAAATTTGAATTTCCTTGCTTTTCTTGGCTTGGGCTTATTCTTAATCTTAAAAAAGGAATTTTCTGTCTGGAGCAAACTTGTGGGGGAAAGAGAACATTTGTACAGAAAGAGATGTTCTTGGCAAGCATGTGCTATGTTTCCTTCACACTTATTGAGGAGTAGATGTTTGAATACAGCATTTTGTTTGCTTGTTTTCCTTATGGCTCAGTTTCCCCTTCTGTTTGCTTTTATAATGAAGTGCGTGCAGTCTTAGGTCCAAGTGTGCCATAGAAATAATTAATAAATAATAGTGGACAATAGTATGCGTGCACATATACACACGTGCAAAGAGCTTTTCCTCAAAGGTGCCTTTGCACCTTAGGACCAACTCACTTGTTGCATACTGACGGGAAGTCATTGAGATAATGACTTAAACAAATATTCATGAAATGGAGACTTGAATATTGTCTCCTGAGTATCATCTCCTGGTATCTTAAAGCCTATGATACATGGCTTCTTGCAGATGGAATTTCTTTTCACCTTGAAAACATTGCAGTAAAACTACATGTATTGTCTTGCATTATAAATTTATATTAGCATATTATTGATTAAAAAAAGGGAGGGAGACTCCTTTTCAAAGAAATGGCTCTTAATTGCAAGATTAAGTATGAAAGGTTAAAAAAACTCATATGCAAATCAGGGTACATTTGGTCCTTAGAAAATTTGGAAAGAAAAAGATTGACAGGCTAGATTGACAGGCTATGATCATCTCTGAAAATTGTACTTAGTAGAAAAGATTAGTGAAATTTTCTGTAAGTCTGTTAATACAAAGATTTTGAAAACTCCAGAAAGTGGGACTTAGAGTAAAGTTCTTATGTGACTGAAGAAATCAGCACGATTAGGCTGCCATGGCCCAAGGGAAAGTGCCGAGCAGCAGACAGGGAAAATGAGTTCAAGTGGACTCAGAAATGAGTTCTGCCACTTACTGACCTTGGGGCCCTTGAAAGTCCCCATGTTCTTGGGGACCACGGTATTCTCCTCTGAGTAACTGAGAATTAGGAAAGTCAAATTCTGAGTTTTTTCCACTTAGAAAATGCCTTGACTTTATAACATTAAAAAGCTTCAATACTTAGGCAGTGGAAGCTCATCATTTCTACCAAACTCAGAGATCGGGACAAATAAAGGAGGGAAATGAAGACAGGACTCTGCAAAAGTGGTCCTTAACTCTGAGGGGAGTGATTACCTGAGGACGAAGTGTCAATGGTCCTGCTTGGAGCCCGTGAGGTCAGGCTTACTTTCTTGAATTCCCGAGCATACTTACCACTATTATCCCTGGGCTGGCCTTCCTCCTCATTTCCTTGGAATGTGCCGTGCTCAATTAGTCAGTTGGTTAAAGCTTCCAGTCACAAGTCTAAAGCTGCCTGGTATGTGCCTCCCTTGACCTGCTTTAATAACTCAATAGACTCATGTGGCTGCCAAGGCTACATTAAAATTCACCCATACAATACATTGTGATTGTAAGAACTTTCTTCCAGGCGTGTTTTCATTTTACGATTGTTAGTGATGTTACGAAGTATTTTTGTAGGAAAAATGTCATTATTTTATTTTGTGTTTGCTCTAGAAGTTATGAAGAAGCCAGAGATCCCAGGACCATTTCAGGGCTTCAGATGGAACATTTGGCAAACAGTGTGTTTCCAAACACTTTCAAAAATCATTTAATTGGGCTTCTTAAGTAAACAAAAGGGTAAACACAAGTTGCTTGCCCAGTTTCTTTTTCATGCCACTTTTCAAATGATCACTGAAAATTCTTGCAACATTTCACATGCCCAAACTATCCTTCTTGACCTAAGTTTTGTGTTAGACGTTGGTTTCCATATAGAGTCATAGTATCCATATTTCCGAGTTCTTAGTTAATGAAACAGTTGTTATAAAGTGAAATACCTGTCTTTCATTATGGATTCATTTTGGGGAATAAAGATTCTGGTACCGATTTCAATTCTGATCACCAACAGGGTATCTTAAAATTCAACTCAATTCTGATGACAATATCTACCCGGAGATAGTGAAAAATGCCACAGGTTAAGGGCTCAGTTTTACAGACTATCCTCATTTCAGATGCCAATCACAAGTCCAGGTTGTTACCTGTGCTTTTGAATGACTGGCTATTAATCCTATAAATCAGAGGTTCTCACCACCCTCTGTCCCATCACAGAACCCAGGAAACCAGTTTCCTTGCTAGATTACCAGTTTATTATAAAAGGATATAACCCAGGAACAGCCAGAGAGAAGGGATGCACAGGGCAAGGCATGGGGCAGGGGTTTGGAGCTTTGAGGCCCTCTCTGAGCAAGCCATTCTCCTGGAATCTCCGCATGTTCACCAATCCAGAAGCTCTCCGAACCCATCTTTTTCTGTTTTATGGAGGCTTCATAACATAGGCATGATTGATCAAATCATTGGCCATTGGCTGTTGATTCAACTCCCAGCCTCTCTCCCATGGAGGTCAGGGGGGTGGAACTGAAAGTTCTAACCCTCTAATCACATGTTTGATTCTCCTGGCAGTGAACCCCATCCTTAGGTGAAGTCCAAAATTAACCTCATCAATATAAAAAGACACCTTTTGTGCTCTCATCACTGAAGTAATTCCAAGGGTTTAAGAGCTCTGTACCAGAATCAGGGACAAAGACCAACTGTTTATTTCTTATTATAAGTCCCAATATCACAGAAAACAACACATTTCACTTTATATTTTATGGCACTTTTAGATTATAGAATCTGTCTTGGCTAAATTTGGAAATGGAATTTTGGAGAATGGAGAACTTTCAAGAATTTGGGGTCTTTTAGTAATGTTAAAAAATGAAATTGAGTAAAATTTGAAGATTTTATTGGCTTTATTCCATGATTTATGCTTCCAGCAGCATCCCATCTGGCAAATACAAAGGAGCTCCAAGGAGCTGTACAAAACGGAAGGTTTTTCTGGTAGAGAGGGGGAGAGAAGCAAGGAAAGAGGAGATTGTTTCAGTCAAGGTCTCCTTCCTATGGGGACAGGAGAGGTCTATCAGGTAGATTACCTCTTAGTGCTAACCTTAGTTACCAGGTAACTCCAGATTAACTGGTTAAAAGTTTCATTCCTGGAAGAGGCTGCAATTAGATTAGGTATTAAGCCATGGTTGGCTGATATGGGGCTTAGCACAAGTGACTGCGTTTTAGGCCTGTTGTCTCTTTTTGACAGTAATGTGACCTTAATCTGGTACTCCTTTTACAGAAAAATCTCCATTGGATTGATTTGAGTTTTACATGAAATATACAAGAAGGCTTGGGTCTCCAACGTGCTAGAACTCTGAGAAGCTAGAGGAAAGATGGTTCACTCACTGCCTTAAGGAAAATTCCCTGCAAATGTTTGAATTAGCAATGCCTAAAGTAAAACCTTTATAAAAATAAAGTGTAATTAATTAATCTAGTACTTCCATTTAAGAATAAACTATATTTAATATATAGCATATGAGTGAAAAAATTTTCTAGTATGCCAACATTGTATTCCTTTGTCTGTATGAGATATGATAACAATGTACACCATTACTCTATAGTTAATAAAAATATTGGGAATAGAAACATGTGACCATGCGTGTTAATGCCATAGGACGTTAGGCAAATCGCTTTTTAAGGTCTTCAACGAGAAAGAGGTTCATTTTGTTTTGCAGTGACTGGACACTTACCTTAAAATAATGGGAGATAATTAAAATTAATAGCAAGTAGCATCGTATTGTCCTTTCTTTCTAAATTAAAACGTAAAGCTGTTCAATGTATGTAGAGTTATATATGTGAATGCTAAACCAATCTATGTTATATTATGGAAAGTGTGAAAGTGAGTCAACTTTTGAAGTTGCTAGTTGCTATTGCTAAGTTATTTCAAAGACCAAAAAGGCATCCGTGCTAACCTTTTTTTAAACCACTGGTGATTTTTCCAGACATCAACGAATGTGAAATTGGAGCGCACAACTGCGACAGGCATGCTGTATGTACCAACACGGCAGGAAGCTTCAAATGTAGCTGCAGCCCTGGATGGATTGGAGATGGCATCAAGTGCACCGGTGGGTTGAAAAATAATTGCTTCTCATGAGCTGCGTAGATTATAAATATGATACTATTTAAAATTCTGTAAAGAAAAATGTGCATACTACTGACTTTAAATGTGATGCTTTTTGCTCATAATGATGTGACTTTTTTCCATAAGATCTGGATGAATGCTCCAACGGGACACACATGTGCAGCCAACATGCGGACTGCAAGAACACCATGGGCTCCTATCGCTGCCTCTGTAAAGAAGGCTACACGGGTGATGGCTTCACTTGTACAGGTAGGCTCGTGTTGGGAGCAACTGTGGAAATGGCAATCAGAGAAGCCAGGTGTTGGACCATCTTTCAGACTGTTCGTTCTTCAGGCTCATTACAGTCAACTTTTAACAGAGAAGATTAGGTATTTGAAACAACATCCCCGTGGAATGGAAATTTGGAGTCAGGTCAGTTAGGGAGACCTCAGAAGCTAAATGTAGTTACATAGTTGATATGGGTATCACCGTACGCAATGATGTCATTACTTTAAAAAAAAATCACACTCCCTTTTATGATCCTTAGCCTTTCTATTTTTGTGCCTATTTCTCACTGAAAACATTGACTTGTTTTCTGTACCAAACCCGAGGGTGAGCTTGCTGTAGAAAGCTATGTAGGGAGAAGGGGTTCAGACGTTCTAGATCATGATAAGATATTGAGATCCATTTCATATGACTTGAAAGCATGAATGTATCCTGAGCACTTTGCTCACAAGTTGCCATTTAAACATAAAGGAGACTAAGGTCCAGTCAGTTGATTTGCCTGGAATTTTTTCAAGTCGCTGAAAATTTTTATTACATTTGAAATTGTTTTTGTCCAACCCAGTGAAGTTTTGTCATCATAACCCCCCTGTTACTCCTTAGAAAATATTCGGAGTGTCATGTACTAGGCATATATCGTTCATCTGTTTGATATTTAGTGCCTGTGGTTATTAGCAAAGCTCGGTAGAGATCGAGCAGACAGGAAGTTTGGCCTCCTTCATCGCTGATGCTCTAGGTCTTTTGCTGCCCATCTGAGCCGAGTCAGAAACCTGAGAAATGGGTACAAATCACAGCACATCATTTCCTGTCATAGATGTGTCCTTCTGTGCACAACCCTGCTCACGAAGGCTTTAATTCGAATGCTTCATTTGACTTAGTCTTCATTTTACATCATTAGGGATAATTTAGCATTCAGGATTCCGAATCTGAGCCCCATATTCGTGGACTATTCAATACTAACATTCAAAGGAGAGGAAATAATGGGTTTAAAGGTGTCAAATAGAAACTATGATGAGACCCCGCTACACTCAGGAGGTTGACAATGATAAAAAATGAAAGGCCTGAGGAACTGGAAAGCTCCTAACTGAGGAAGAGTAACTTGTGTGTCTTTCTGGCTGTAGATCTTGATGAGTGCTCGGAGAACCTCAACCTGTGTGGCAATGGCCAGTGCCTGAACGCCCCGGGAGGGTACCGCTGTGAATGTGACATGGGCTTTGTGCCCAGTGCTGACGGGAAAGCCTGTGAAGGTAACTGACGGGGAAGCTGCCGGGGTCCTTGCAGGGCCAGACAAGGTTAGGTCATTTAAACATTCCTGATTTTTTTTTTTTTTAACTGAGGTGTGTTTTGGCTTCACATCTGAGCTGGTCAGTTCAGTCTGTGGAGGTATTGGGTCTCCAGCTGGACCATTTCTCTTTGTGCAGAGAGAAATCTCAGCTTTCTGGCCACAAGCTGCACATCCAGCCTTGGCCAGGTGGTCAGCATGAGTACACCGTTGGTCATGGGAGAGGGAGGCTAACCAAGTGTGGTTAGCTCAGTGCAACCCGTTTATCCCCATCGCTAGGGGAAGGAGCTAAAGTACCAGTCCCCCGATCATGTCCCATGGAAGGATTCTCCTTAAATATGCTTTTAATCTCTGTTATGGTTTGCTTTCTAGAAATAAAAGCGTTAATAACAGAGCAGATAATCTTCTCCATATGTAGAATAATGTACTGGGCATGTCTCACATGGTCTCTAAATATCTACTCTATGTGAACATGGGGCAGTGTTTTGCAAATCCATTCAGTAGGGGGCCCCTAGGGATAATGTTATACATCATGCTGTCTCTCAGCACGAGGCTCTGTCTTCCTGAGGTGTTGGTCGGACAAGAAGAATCCTGGGAGCCTGCTGGCTCAGGATGGCTCCCACTAGGAAACACAAGGTTCTTCTCTTTCCCCACACTTGTCAGATTTAAGTGCATTATCCCTCATGGAGAAGAATTAGTGTCTACAGTGAACTAAAAAGATTTCAGTAGAAATAAACAAATGATAACCATTGACAGTAGAAGTTTAAACAAGACCCTGATTAATGTCTTAACTAATAATTGTTGCTTGTTAATAGGACATTAACTCAAAATCAGTCTGTAGCTATGACATGTATACTGATTCTCTCATACAGTTCTATGTAAATACTTTTCTTTGTTATGGAACCATTAGGTGTTCTTTATACAGTTTATATTAACTATGCAGACTTCGATATAAAATTCCTCTGAGGCAAGAAACCAGATTATGCTCTTGACCATGTGCCTAATGCCTTGTTTACTCTTGTTACTCTGAACATCCAACCAAAACAGGTACTCTGCCACCTCTGGTGACATAAATAGTCACAGTCCGAGTTTTGCTTCTCTTAATGCTATAAGGGAAGGTTGTGTGTGTTTGTTCGTTCTTCGTATAAATCATTGCCGGCAGAGGGGTTGTGGCTATTTAAAGCCAGTCTCAAGGCGGTGAATGTGCCTGCATGTCAATTACACAAGCAGGCGGTTAGCACGAGGTGGGGACCAGAGCCTGAAAGAAGCATCTGCAGTTTTTAGACCTCCGTCAACAATAGCGAGCACCCAACAGAGCTCTGGGCGTGCAGACAATTATAAAACTGACCATAAAAGTTACCACAAAGCCTTTGTGGTTTGTAAAATTTTAACCCACGATAAAAACAGTAACAGTGTAGATAAGAACAACCAAAAAACTGGGTCACAGATAGCCTTTTGGACTGTTACTTCACAAAAGGGACATGGGCCTGTGTGAAACACCAGAAACCGTACATAGATAATGCTTAGCCTACTGCTTGGCACGTAGTGGGGGCTGAAAAAAAGTGAGTTCTCACCCAAGAGGCTTCACCTACGTGGCAGCTGGTCTAACAGGCTACAGGAGAAGCATGTAGGTTGATGTCAGATAGTCTTCATTTTCTTAATAACATCAGGTGATGGCATTAGGCAGTTCCTTTAGCACGAAAATAAATTTCCTTTCTCCCCCTTTGCATCCCTCCCCAAGATATCGATGAGTGCTCCCTTCCGAACATCTGTGTTTTTGGAACTTGCCACAACCTTCCCGGCCTGTTCCGCTGTGAGTGCGAGATAGGCTACGAACTGGACAGAAGTGGCGGGAACTGCACAGGTAAGACATGCGTTCACGTCAGAATCTGCTCTCGGCTTTCCCGGGGACCTGGCTGTTGGGGCCTCACTGGGACCTCGTAAGATTATTCAGAGTCACAAAAGAAAAGCAGAGATGAAGCAACAGGAATCCTAGAATAAATTCCCGGGAACGGGTTACATGTGAGGATACAGAGGGAAGAGTGGCAGGCAGTTGAAGGAGCAGGGGCTGTAGCCTTACAGTCAAGCTCATGGCTGCAGAAGAAGGGTTCCAGGGGTGCGCTGGCTGTAAGGCTTCCCAGCTATTCCTTTTCTCCTTAGGCACATTTGCAGAGAGTTTCCTTTTGAAGGCCACGCACTGTGCTGGGATCATGAGGTTTCTCCTTGCACTTCTCCACTGTAACACCCACTCCTTGCCACCCTGGCCTGTCTG
The DNA here is from genome assembly GCF_024610735.1 of Ursus americanus. Taxonomy (NCBI): domain Eukaryota; kingdom Metazoa; phylum Chordata; class Mammalia; order Carnivora; family Ursidae; genus Ursus; species Ursus americanus. Next base: position 4,462,640 of record NC_142162.1, on the reverse strand, counting down.
TGGTCACCAAAGAATGTGTTTCAGAGAACTCGCCTACCAATTTCTAGCGGGGTGATCATTTTCCTGTAGAGCAAGGAACTCTCGGGGAGCATAAGAAAAAGCATGAGAAAAGCTATAGGCCCTCAGTAGACCGTCACTTGGTTCACTTTGGCACTGAGTTAAGACTTCGCAAGACATGTGCAATTCTCTTTCCCAGGCCACCCGTCCATTCCAGGATATTGAGGAAACATGTTCCTTTCTGGATAGGCCCAGGATTTCAGGGGGAAAATGGGTTTTTCCAGCTACCTAAACAAGCTATGATTCAGTGGCTCTGCAGATTATGACCATCATCGGCACCATCACAACCACGTCCCTGAATTAAGTTTGGACCGGTACTCCTCCCCAGGCATTCTTCTCCTGTTTTTTCTGAAAACTTTTGACACCAAGCTAAGCCTCTAGCATACTCAGGAAGTTTCCTCTCCATGGCCCATACTCCTTCCTCGGGGCCCCATCAGCATGTCTGACCTCATCTCCGTTAGTCTGCCCTGTCCCTCCAGGTTCACATGCAATCTGAACAAATGAACCGTCTGCAGAGGAACCTACAGGAGGGTTACCAGGTCCGAGGTGGGGTAGGAGGGAAGTCCAAGGAGAAGGTATCAGCCTCATTCCCCGTTCTCTTCTGTCTGAGTCAGCTTGTCTGTTCTTGAGTATTTCATGAGTGTTCAAAACAGACAAAAGGGTGCAATGTGCCAAAACCCATGTCCTAAATCTGGAATTCTGTGTATATTTTTGGAATAGAAACTGAAAGGGAAATATTCCACACAGCACCAGTGATGGGAGAGTGGCTCTTAGCAGGCTGGAAGGACCATGCTAAGCCTTGTGCGTGCATCTGCACTCATACTCAGCGGCACGAAGGCAGGCATGCCCGGTTGGGGAGGTGGCAGAAGTTGCCTGCTCTTAAGGGTTCCCTGGGACATCTTGCTCTAATTTGGTGAAATAACAAGCCACACATATTAAATATATCTTCTTAAAACCAGTGTCTGAATTTTCGGTTGACCGAGGTCACAGTAGTGTTTTGCTTTCAGTTACCTTGACTGGAATATTTTTCCTAGTTCCAAAGTTATATTTTCTCCTGATGACGAATTTGAATGCTAAATGTGTTCCAGGGGAAAAAGACCAAAGACCATGACATATTTCCTTCCTGAGGGGTTTTATTTCAGAAGTGGAAGACTGTATTTCTAGGTGTAATTATAACTAGTAACTCTTAAAATTCTTGTTGGGAGCCCCAGACTCGGTGCTACCGTTTCATGGTGATGTGTGCCCCCACACTGGCCGACAACTGTGCCCCTTGCTGTTCGGTTTTAGATGTTAACGAGTGTCTGGATCCAACCACATGCATCAGTGGGAACTGTGTCAACACCCCAGGCAGCTATACGTGCGATTGTCCCCCCGACTTTGAGCTGAACCCAACTCGAGTTGGCTGTGTTGGTAAGAACTTAAAACTTTTTTTTTTAATTATTTAACAAAATTCATTAATGTATCAACCAGTAAGATGTACCAGTTCAAAGGAGAATTCCAAGTACCACACATACACAATCAGGAATGCTAGAATGAATTTACAAATAGATACAAAGCTGGTAACCACAGGGAAAAAACAGTTGCATAATACAGGACAATTCATTTGCATTTCTATGGGAAGGAATTATTTGTATTATTATCAGTTTCTTACAACTTACAGTTTTACAAAATAACTCGAAGACAGCAACCAGCATAGATAATCCAAAAACATGCCTTAGACAGAACACCCAGGAATTTTTGTTGCCAAAGTCTTTCACAATTTTTCCTAATATTACTAAGTGAGATAAAGATGATAGTTTCACATCACTTCAGGTCAGACTTAGTTCCAAGCTAGTCCACTATAAATTTATTTCTAAATCTTCATTTTCAGAACTTTGGGATTTTTGTCAATTTCTCATGAAGATCAAAGGGTTTCTTACCCCTTTAACCACAGAAGCTTATGATGATTCCAGCATGAAGAACTGACATATAGTGGAGGCAAATGTTAATGAATGAGGACCCTACCTCCTGCCAATGTCATGGCATGTTAGAATGGATAGAACACCAGTGTATACCACACCAGCTGACTGGGTTGCAGTCCCACCTGTCACATTACTCAGCTCGGACACAGACCTTAAAATTTCTTAGAGAAGTGTACTTTTCTTTTTAAAGCAGCCTTGAACATTTCACTCTCAAATTTTAAAAAAGTAATAATGTAACAATTTCAACATTTCCTAAATCTGGTGTATACTTTCAGTTATTTTTTTCTATAGGTGAAGTCCCAGTATATGTGTTTGGGCACTTTTCAGTTTCCCAGTAAAAGTAAATTATGGTTTTTAAGCAGTCTCTGAGATGGATTTGAATTTTCAGTCCTCACCTAGAGAGAATCTTCCTGACACTCTTTTGTTCATATATGGTAAATAGATACCCGCTCTGGGAATTGCTATCTGGATATTCGACCTCGAGGAGACAATGGAGATACAGCCTGTAGCAATGAAATTGGAGTTGGTGTCTCCAAGGCTTCCTGCTGTTGTTCTTTGGGGAAAGCCTGGGGCACACCTTGTGAGCTGTGCCCTCCTGTGAACACATGTAAGTGTACATCCTCCTGTTTATTATTATTACTCCTGTTCAGGCCAGCTCTCCTTTCTAGATCCACAGGAAAGAAGCCACAGAGGGAGAGAGCTGCCACCAGTCTCTCCTCTTTGGTCAGGGAAGGGAGATCAAAACTCTCAGACCTGTTGAGCGACCCCACGCCCACTTTGGGTGTCAGAAGTGTCCCCAGTTGACTCGTACTAAAAGGTCAGGTGGGGAAGGCCACATTTCACTTCTGAGTGAGAAGTAGATAGCATTATTTTAAGGAAGATTTTCCAGGCTAGGTTACTTATAGAATATGGCTTACCTTCCAGGAACACATTGATTGACCTCTCCTATCATCTACTGGCTAATTTTCAAAGGCTCTAGGACAGACTGGAGTGTCCCTGGGTGAAAGAGAAGCAATTAGTCAAGTAAATATGAAAGGGCAGACTATTTCCATTCTTATGATATGGCTTGAAAGAAAGCTTTAGAATGTGATTGTATGAACATAAAGAAGTCTTCTAAAAAATCTAAAAGGCTTCTCATTTTTCTAAGTGGCTCCTATGTTAGGGTTCAGAGTCAGATACAGCTTCTTAGGCAAAGGTTAGTGGTGCTGCTAATAGTGTATATTGGGATAGCTACGGATTCTTTCCTCGCTGAAGGGTCATTTGTTCACTTGTTCTAAACTTATTTGTCGAGTACCTAGAGGGTGTACTTTGGGTGTGCAAAGATGAAGTAGACTAGATCCCGCCCTCCGGAAGTGTACGGTCTAGCTAACTACGATCCAGAAAGAAAAGCTATGATTCAGTGTAGGTCTCAATAAGGGAAGAAAGAACAGACACGTGCCATGAGCGGGAGAAGGAGCACGCCTGCTTCCAGTTAGGACTCTCACTTGCCACCCATGTCACTTTGGGCAAGTGACTTAGCAAGATTGAGTTTCCTCATTCATTGAAGGCGTTATAGGATGAAAAGAAGCGATTCCTGTTGAGCACTCGGCACCGGGATGAATGCTTACGTAGCGGGCACCTCTTTCTCTCTTCTCTTAAGAAGGGAAAGTCAGTTCTGAATGGCAGAGGTACCGATGACTTGGGGTGTTTTTTAATTGTCCTTGAAGGAAGGGTGTGACCTGAAAGAGGAGGCTTAAAAAAAGTGGATGATTGCAGGAAGAGGAGGAGAGAGCAAATGAAAGAGGGGGGTAGTTAATTTCATCGATGTTGAAAGAAGCAAGCCAAGATGTTTAAGTAGGAGAGTCAGCTCTATTGATACATAGTGAATAGCAGGGCAGTGCAGGTCCACACTCCCCCAAACTGGATCAGAGCTAGGACTGTATACATGTTGGCATACACACTTAGCATTTCGGAAAGCCAGGAGAGGGATTATCAGATTTGGAAAGACCGTGATGATTATGAAAGAGCCGATTCTTTTCGAAGCTAACCAGGAAGACACAGCAGATTAGGTTCATTCTTATTCACATGTTCCTGTATGTATGACACGGCTGGTGCATGGCACTGGAATAAATGTTTTTGAGTGAAATACTTGAATGACAGAATTCATGGCGGGAATCAAAGGACACTGTAGAAAGTTGGTTTGGGAAATCAGGGAAATCAGTACTGCCCTTGGTAGAAACAGAGGGGCAAGAAAGACCTCTAGGCATTAAAGAGAAGAGTGGGATGGAAGGGGTGCCTCCGTGGCTCAGTTGGTTAAGCATCTGCCTTTGGCTCAGGTTATAATCTTAGGGTCCTGGAATCAAGCCCCACATTGGGCTCCCTGCTCAGTGGGAAAGTCTGCTTCTCCCTCTGCCCCTCCCCCGAGCTTGTGTTCTCTCTCCTTCTCTCTCTCTCTCTCAAACAAAGAAATGAAATCTTTAAAAAGAAAGGAAGGGAGAAAGAAAGGAAGGAAGGAAGAAGGAAAGAAGGAAAAGTGGGATGGGAACCAAGAAAGAAGAGATTTTCCCAAGGTTCTGTTTGCAAAGGGTTTTGGAGACAGGCTGATTAACATTATTAAGGAAGGAATTACAGCCTTACAGAAGAAGTAAGCCTGAACAAAACATAAAAATGGAGGAGTTTGTTAGAAAATAAAAAGGGGAAGATAATCTTTACAAAGAAAGAGTGACAGCGATTGGGAATAAAATAGTTCCCAAGAACACGAGGCCAGGAGAGTGGGTGGAGGGTCCAAAGACTAGGGACAGTGGGTTTACACTTATTTGGCACACAGATTAAAAGCCATTTGAAAATAACACGTATACACAAAGTTGTTAACTTGCTTAAGATGGGTGGAGTAACTGCTAAAGATTCCTGAAAATGAATATTTTCAGTTGGATACGTCAGTCTTTCTCTTGAGAACACAATTTCTAGAAATTTTCAATTCAAAAGAACTCAATTTGATTTTTTGTTTCAATAGCTGAGTACAAAATCCTTTGTCCCGGAGGAGAAGGTTTTCGGCCCAATCCTATCACTGTTATATTGGAAGGTAATTCTGTATCCCTGATCTTAAAGTATGCACGTTTTGAACTTCCTTGGGTTTATTGACAATGCTGAAGAAATGCCGTTGTTTTCATTTTGATAGACATTGACGAGTGCCAGGAGCTCCCGGGGCTGTGCCAAGGCGGGAAATGTATCAACACATTTGGCAGTTTCCAGTGCCGCTGTCCAACTGGTTACTACCTGAACGAAGATACCCGAGTGTGTGATGGTATGTGGTCCTTACAGGATGATGAGTTCTCTCAACTATTGAAACCCGACCTCAAAAACCAGCATAGAGTCACCAGTAAAACTAAGAACTTAGCAGTATAGCCAATGGTCTAAACATGAACACAGCCAGCTGCACACAGGGCAGCTTGCATTAATGTCACTGACATGCTATCATTTCCAATATACCCCACATCTTCCTCCTTTTCTAAGAAAAGTGGAGTTTTCGTATCTTGGGCCATAGTCCCACTTATGTCTGCAATTTTCTGGGCACTTTAGAAAAGCCATTTTTATTAGAGTGGCAGAAGACTCATTTCAGTGACTTATGAATTCTGGGAAGTTCTGAGTTCCTCTTCTTCCTGTTCTTCACCACTTACCATCTGTACTGATGCACTGAAATGAGCTTCCCTTAAAAAGGCAGCCTCTTTGGTTTTATGATGGAAGCGATCACTCCTGTTCGTCCTGTGTTATTGGAAAGATGGAGACGATTGGCCACTTTTGGCTTTCAGAGCCCTTGGACCATAGACCGGGGTGGGAGAGATGGTTTTCATCCATATGCAGGAGTCACACAACAGGTTTTGAGAACATATGAAATATTAGCTGTCTTTCTGAAGGATAGTTGAGAATTATAATTTGTCCACATTTCCATCTCCACATGCCTTTGAGGATATTACGGACTCATTTATTAGGAACTCCTATCAGAAGGCAAAACCTCTTTTTCTGGAACTTCCTTTCCTGAACACACACATGAGCATAGACAAAGGACACTGATGAATTAAACATCTATTTTTCTTATCCAGATATCCAAATGCCCCTGGGGATTTTCTCCTCCATTGTCAGCATTTATAAGGACGCTGAGTCTCAGACAATTCCACAGAGTGAAGTTTTCATATTCATGTGTCACTTTCTCTTTGGATTCCAGACGTGAATGAATGTGAAACCCCTGGAATTTGTGGTCCAGGAACATGTTACAACACTGTGGGCAACTACACCTGTATCTGCCCTCCAGACTACATGCAAGTGAATGGGGGGAATAACTGCATGGGTAAGTCCAAGCTTTTCTGAATCATGCATGTTTGGTCCTCATCTGCGAAGAGAAAAGGAGCTTGTAACCTCAGCAATTGGTCCTTAGTGTTAGTTACTCATCAGACCGAGTGCTGCCTGCCACCCTTTCACTGTCTTTGTAAGAGCCTCCTCCCTTGTAAACCATAAGCTTGGCCTTTTTTCCCCCACCTTGTGTGGGTGGTTGGGAGTTTTCTTTAAAATGTAATGTTGGAAAATCCCAAACAACAGTTTCATAGTACTTCTTTTGTTTGACTTTGGGTGTATCTTTATACAATTATATTTACAGCACTGACCTACAGTATTAAAACATCATGAGTCGGAAATGAGAAAATTGCTGCCAAATAGCAGTGGAGAATTGTTACTAAGAGATTGGGTGGAGAGTCGTGTAAAGTTTATTAATGCTGCAGCTCCAAAATGACTTCGTTCTGTGGCACAAAATACGAGGGAATACATTTCTCAAAGTCCCCTTTCTTACGGCAGCATATGTGGGTAGAAAATTGTGTAAGGGCAGGCTATTCCTGCTCTCATCAGAGTCAAGTTGCAATAAAATACAAAAGAAGTGCACTGCTTGAGTACCCCTCTAGAAATCTGTTGTGCTTTCCCCACGCTATCACCAACCCCTTCCCTCTAGATATGAGAAGAAGTTTGTGCTACAGAAACTATTATGCTGACAACCAGACCTGTGACGGAGAACTTTTGTTCAATATGACCAAGAAGATGTGCTGCTGTTCCTACAACATTGGCCGGGCCTGGAATAAGCCCTGTGAACAGTGTCCCATCCCAAGCACAGGTGAGTTGCACCATTACCAAAAATCTAGGTTGATAAATTACCCATGGACTGTGGGGGAAATGAGTCTCAGCAAGAGAAGAGAAGGGTTCATTGTTTATCTTCCTAAGCAAAAATCCACTCACAAAGGCGAATGTTTAAACTCACAGTTGATTCTGGGCCTTCCGGCTGAAAATTGAGTCACAGAACAGACTTTCTAGCTTGTACACTGGTTCACTCATCAGACTTATAGACTCAGCATATCATAAAAATATAAACATTGTTATTGTTATGGCGTTCACCACGTAGCTAAAAGACTGGAAACGTTACACAAAGCAGTAGGACAGGTAGGTGAGCCATATTCTTATTATTCTTACTTATTTGTAATTGGTCTTGTTCCAAAAAGAATTTAAGGCAGCCCACAAAGATTTGAATGTAAAATAAGGCCTAAGGCAAATGGCGAACAGGGGTAAGTAACTTGGAGCAAGGAGAGAGGCTAATATGCAAAAATCCAAGCTGGGAATTTCTACACACTTGCCAAAGATGAGCAATAAGTTTGGCTCCAAACTTCCTAGCAGTTCGTATAAAAAGGGAGCGCTAATCAAGTCTAAGAGTCTCAATGACTATAAAGCAAACTTAACACCATGCGAAAGCACAACTCTTCTTGAGAGAAATTTTTTCTTATATCCTCATAGAGAAAAATCTCTGTGATGTTATTTGTTTTAAAAAAGTCTAACCCATGTCCTTGGAGTAAAAGAAGTGAATTGGTGCATGGTTCTTATATCAGCTGGTAAATGATGACATCATCATTTAGAGTGAATGAACTGTGATGCATGTATTGATTAGAACATTCTCTAGTACCTACTCCATTCCCCATAGTGATCTGGAAGATATTAAATCTCTTGTCTGGTGCTGACAATGCAGAAAACACAATATTCTTTTTTAGTGAAATATACCAGTTCATCCGTTGTTTACTCCAGAAATAATATAATCATCGTCACTTAGAATTACCAAGAGTCATCTCCAGTCTGCAAGATGTCTCTAGACCAGGGGTTGGCAAGCTACAGCCCATGGACCAAATCCAGCCCACCACCAATTTTTGTATGGCCCAAAAGCTAAGAATGGTTTTTACATTTTTTAAATGGTTGAAAAATACCAAAAGAATAGTAGGTCATGACCTGAAAAGCATATGAACTTCAAATTTTCATGTCTGTAAATAAAATTACATTAGAACACAGCCATACTAATTTGTTTACTTATTTTCTATGGCAGCTTTCATGGAATGGTTGAGCAATTTTAATAGAAACTGCACAGCCTGCAAAACCTAAAATATTTACTCTTTAGCCCTTTAAGAAAAAAATTGCTAACCCCTACTTTTGACCAATGGTCTTCGAATCTGTTGATTACACATACCTATTAGTAAAAAAGCTGGAGGTTACATGTACTTGGTGCGTGTATTTCATGTAAAACTCCATGTGTATATGTCCATATGTGTGTTTTTTCAGTTAGATTGAAAAATGCATTTATTATTGCATGCATTATTTTCACAAAGTGTTCTATTAGAAAATATGCACAAAAATTTTTGAATTAGATTTTACAAAGAGAAATAGAAGTCTTAGAATTTTTTCTTAATCTCAATGGATCATTATTCTCCCTACAGACAGCCTTGGAAACCCCGAATAAAGACTGTCATTTACTTTCAGAAATACCTGAGTTTTTAAGAACTTAAGTATTTTCTAAATATAAAATGCAAGATTTCTTCTTCATGCTGAATCTTGGCCAAATCGAGTCATGGCCTTTCTTTAGGTATATAGTCTGCACGCGTTTTGGGAGCTCCTGAAGTTTGTCCGGATGACCAGTGTCAGCCGGCACTGTACTCGTTAGAAGCAGGCACTCACATATCAAGGAAATAAAGCACTAGGGAGAGAACATGCTACATTTTGATTAAAACACTTCCAGAAACCTTTTATAATTTTCAGCGGGTTTGACCAGTAGGGCAATGGCCACCTTGAGCTTAGATCGAAGCCATGCTTTATCAGTTAGAGTCGGGATCTGGAATTACGGGACCTCCGAGTTAAAAGGGACTGCAGATGACACTTCATTCATCCTTTATTATCAACTCTGATGAATTCTGGGCGCGCGAGAGGAAGATAGAGGGTCGGGGGAGGGAGAGAGAAAGAACGAGAGAGCTGCACCAAAATCCAGCTCCCCAAATTGAAGTAATGACATAAGCTGGTTGTTTGAACTGAATTAGTCATTAATAGACCTGATGTCAAGCACTTGGCTAGATTTGCTACGGTCTCCCCCGATCTGCTTCGGAAATGGCTTTTGTAAGCATTCCTCAAATCCTAGATCCCTTAATGCGAGTGGAAAGAGGCACTCTTGCCAGTCCCTGGGTTCAGAGCTGAACAACATCCTTCTGGAAACCCAAATTCCTACAGGCAAGCTCATACGAATGCGTGGGCTCTGATGTGGAGACCTCTGCTTCTTCCTCAGTAATACGTCAACATGAGCTCACTTTTCATTCAGTGTTTGCCTTAAGGGCAAGGTTACAACATCTGGGGGAACTTTCAGATTTATTTCTTATTTGAAATTCTTCAAAATACAGATAAATATTTTTGAAGACATTTACGAAGTAAGTTCTTTCAGCCCAGTCATCGCTCTTTGTTGACACTTATTCTCGCCCCTCCCTCCCCATCTTTGTTTAATCATCGCAGATGAATTTGCTACACTTTGTGGAAGTCAAAGGCCGGGCTTCGTCATTGACATTTACACCGGGTTACCTGTTGGTGAGTTACAGTGCCATTGTTGGAATTTTCTGTTTTTGCCTTTGTGTTTAAAGACGGGAAACACACCCTTATTTTCTCAGTTTGGTTTTTTTTTTTTTTTTTCCTAGAAGGAAAAAATAGTTACACAATGCCATTTAGCTTTATTGAAACACGGATTCTTAGTCCGAAACAAAGTGCAAACACCCCGCGTAGCTCTGCCTGATTGGCGGCAACAGTTGTGGCTCGTGAGTGAGGGGGCTGGAAACCTTTTCACAAAAGTACAATCCAGCTTAGTTCAACCAACCCTAGGCATCAACAGAGAGAGAGATTCTGGGAGTAGGGCCAGTTGATGTTTGATTTGACTGTAATCCCCAATCTTTCCTTCTGACTCAGACATGAGTTTAATGTGACTTTGCATACCAATCTTTATGTGTAGGTTGTTCACATAAAGCCTTTTTGGGGATCGGTTTTATCTCACATGGAATCTCCTCAGGTCATCTGCTTTGGGAATTGCAGATGTGAAATTTAAAAAAAAAGAAAATCTTTCCAACCGGAGGCCCCGTCCGGTAACTGGAGCAGAGACCACTACAGCGCTAGAGACGCTTGTGCAAGATTCAGAAGTATTGCACAGCGTCCGGCCAACGGAGGCAAGGCCTTTGTGGTTTAAAAGCAAATAACATAAAAGTAGACGGAAAGCTATTGCATTCTCAGACTCTCTCCCCAGTGTGATTTATATGCATCCTTAGATGCCCCTCTTAAGTCTGAGCAGTTGTGTCTAGTAGCAAACATCACCACTTGCTTTGTTCCACCTTATTCTAATAAGTAAACTGAAATCCACATCAGCCTTTCCAATGACCTTGTTTAAGAAAACAAGGGTCTGGTCCAGCAATCAGCCTGGCTCCCTTAGTGCCAAATCCATATGGCTCCACAGTCTAGTCAACGTCCAAAGAAACTTCATGGTTTGGAAGGAAAAGCTGCTAAATGACATTGGCATGAAACACCTGGCCCTCGCTGCTTTGTTTTTCCCCTTCCCAAAACAGATCTTTTCATCTCCCTAGAATCTCTGATCCAAAGATAAGTGGTCTTTAACAGTAATGGTTCTCCATGGACAGATGCAGCATGTCCCCCTCAAGGCCTGCCCTCCAAGGTTGGCAGCAGCAGGCAAAGATTCGAAACAGCATCAACATCATCCACCAGTCGAGCTGGAGACGGCTCAGACATCATGTAGTCCAAATGCATTGCTTTACAGCTGAGGGGACAGAGGCCCAGAGAAGGGAAGGGACTCGGCTGGGGTCACCCAGCTAATTAATAACAGAGCCAGGACCCAAATCCAGTCCTGACTCACAGCTTGCTTTGCCTCAAGCTCTTGAAAGCTGGAAATGTGATAGTTAGCAATATACTTATTGTTACCAAATTCCACCATGACAAAATATTTAGATGACTGAGAAACTTTGTTTTATTTGAGCTTTATACTCTCCTTCTGAAAGGTCTTAAGATTGTTGGCATATAGAACCCATTCGTATGGGGTTAAAACTATAGCAAGTTTATTAATCTTGTCTTAAAATATAAACTTCTCCAAGTTGAGGTTCAAATGAGATCCAGACAGGAAAAGAAAATATAATTTTTAATATATCCTTTTGCTATTTTATGCCTAACAATGGCTAGAAATTTGACCCAGTCTGTTATTGTTAAACTTGATAATACATCACTCATATTTAAAATAAATGAATGTGAATATAATGTTTCATGTTTGAACTAAAAGAACGTCATCTGAATTGTTTTTCTGTTTGCTAATGGTACACAGTTGTGATGTTACTTTGCATAAGCTTTTAAGAACATGAATGACAAATGGGTGAAAAATTCAAACACATAATCACCTGTATTCAAAATAACAATATACACTAAGCTGTTTTTTCCATTAAAGAGATCAGTTTGCCTTCAAACAAAATTAAACCCTTTAGCAAAGGGTCTAAAATAAACCTGCGGTCTGTCAAATTTCTCCTTCAAAGCAGGCTGGCTTTAGAGTGGGATTGTTCTGAGACTGTGGCAGCTCTCACAGGCTCCACATACAACTGTGCCTGTCTTCTGACCACTGAGGCAAACAGAGTACCTTGCAGAGGCTCCCGACTAGAACATGTCAATGGAAGTATCTCAACAGCGTGGTAACAGACCTTTTCCAAACCTAGTGGTTTGGAAAGACCAGAGCTTTACATCCCCTCCCAGCTTCTGAAGCGCTCTGTGAGACTCCAGCGAGGGATGGTGGAGGGGTCCTCCAGGATAACAAGTAATTGGATTATGGTTTTGTGAAACTGTGACGTGGAAAAGCCTGAGGGAGGCAGGATAGCCTGTTAGCAGATTCCTGGTATCAAATCCTGACTCTGCCTCTTCTTAGCTGTGTGGTCTTCGGCAAGTTCCATCCCCTGGCTTGGCCTCAGTTCCATCATCTGCACAGTGCTGATAGTCGGTACCTGGAGACCATCTCATAGAGTGGTTGTGATGATTCAGTGAGTAAATCCAGGTTGAATGGTGACAAATAGGCCAGGTATATAGCAAGTGAGACACTGTTAACACTCCTACTACTATTATCAGAGCAGAGTCAGACAGAGAGTGGACCACCACGCCCATGAGGAGGTGAGACCTGCCCAGAAGGCCACCCCGCCAGTGGCCAGCCCTGCTTTAGCAGCCTGTGTTCTGGCTCTGCTGTCAATCCTACTTTGGTCCTGTCTTAATGCTCACCAATCCAACTTCCAGATACTGGTTTTTAATTTGCCAAATTATAATTGACCCAGACGGCATGCTAGGGACTGGTAAAACAGTGGTGTCACAGCCAGCCCCAGCCCCTGGCCTTAGGAAGCCACAATCTATGGCAACAGTCCTTCCTCAGTGCTGGCCCCACAATCACCTGGGGCCCAGCTTATACTCCCAGACCTAACTTACCCACTTTTCAAAGCCATGTGAAGCAGGAAAGGGGTGTTGAAGGGGAATTTGAAAGATCCAAGTTGTCCATGACCATGGGCTCCTCTGTGCTTCACCAGCTCTCCTTTCCCATGCTAGCCAAACACCACCACACACTTTGGGCAGATAGACCACTTATTCTCAGAGGCCCCTTTATTCTACTCATCTGGTACATAGTGCCCAGTGGGTACCAAGATGCTCTTACCTGGACAAAGCTGATTTCTTGAAACAAAACCAAAAGACAGACCCTACATCTAGATACTAAATCCAGAGTGTCTGAAAAGCCGTTTATTATTTTAATTTGATATTGCTTGATGTTCCCCATTTCCATCACCACCACCCCAACAGACACACCCCCACCCAAACACCCATGCATTTTCTCCTTTTTGGTTTTGGACCTTACGTAAACACTGAGTTAGAAGCTGCCGGCTTTCAGAGCCCATTTATCCTGCACAGAGATCATGCACCATGCCGTCACTCATGCGTGGCTGCTCTCTTTCCAGATATTGATGAATGCCGGGAGATCCCAGGGGTCTGTGAGAATGGAGTGTGTATCAACATGGTTGGCAGCTTCAGATGTGAATGCCCAGTGGGCTTCTTCTATAATGACAAGTTGTTGGTTTGTGAAGGTAAGTGATGTCACTATATCATGTCCAGAAATGAGCCAGCTGACGAGCTGCTTAAAGGCTTGGCCAAATTCACAACATTGGAATTTCAGAAATCCATCAAGCTCTAGCAGGACTGTAGGGCACCATGCAGAACATCATTTTTCATGCAAAAAAAATTCCCTAACTCCCAGTGGAAAAAGCAGGACGTACATTCCCCAGCCTGTTCCCCACCCCCCCACACACACACAATGTGTTAGATTTCCCAGCTGATATACGAAAGCCTTGAGTTCCTGGGTGTGTCACGTAGATTGCTTTTGTTTCACATTGCTTGAAAGTGAGCATGGGTGGTGGGCGGTCATCTTTACTCGAATCTCAGAATTAGTGTTCTCTTCCAAACGGAGCCTGTGCTACTCCCAAGTGAAAACAAGGTTAATGCAAATATTCCATGCATGAGAGAATTCCAAATGGCAGGAACAGCAAATTCGATTTTATATGAAGAATGTTGGCATGCGTGCAAGTGGTACTTTTTTCGTTTCCAAATTACCTCCCCTCGCCATGTGTACGTACTGTGATTCTGTGCATTCCTCACGGCACTTCATATTTTCCCTACATCTGGGGAAGATAGTGTACTTTTACATTTTAGTAAAAGGGACATTACTGGTTATTAAATATACCATGTGCCCTCGGATAGCTGGAATAATTGTCTATTTAATACTTAAACTTGGGGCCTCTTGCAGAGTTTTTGTTCATGTCAGAAAGGGTTATTACCCCTCAGAGCATGTGTTAGAGCACATGTGTCAACATTTTAATGTTAAAAAACCTTTTTTTTCCCCTGAACTAGGGACAACTCACAGACCATGAGTAAAGTTATGGTCCTCAGCACATGCTTGTTAAATTCTCCTCACCAGGCTTTCAGTTACTGTGGCCAAGTGGGCACATGGCCCTGACTCTGCCTGCTGTGGTTGGGGGGGGGGGGGAATGGGGTAAGAGCCATTCACAGCCTTCCTCGGGAGACAGTCATCTCAGGCCTTGGCCCTGGCGCCTGTGCTTTGGAAGGCCATCAAGGATCAGGTGTCTAGAGAGGAAGCACGAGAGGAAGCGTGATGCAGAAGAAAAGAAAGGAGGCCACAGCAGATGAGCAGATAATCTAACATTGGCTGTCTTCCTCATAGCCAGTCTTCCCCTTTCATACATGCCTAGGATGCCTGCCACCTTCCTGGGGCCTCTTTTGTTCTCTTCCATTTAGAGATCCCAACCTATAGGCATGGCTCCCCATGACTGCCAAGTCAACCTAGCCCTTGCTATCCACAGAAGATTGAAAACCCACAGCTGTACCAACGGAAGACACTTTGCTGTCAGGGTAACAGTCAGTGGATATTGAGATTACAAAGCACTCCAACTTTTGGGTTCCGTTTCCCAAAACGGAATCAGAAAACAAAGGTTGATTTAATACACGCCTCAGTAACCCTGAAATTAGAATGGATTCCCGAAGTGATTTAGGGAACATCCATGCATCTGTTCCTCCCAAGTATGCACATAATCCCAAGCAAGGCATCTGATGCCCCACAGAAGTGCTTGTCCGTGATACCATTTGGCTTCTCCAGAGACGGGCTGCCCTCTATGTTTCTGTACGCTCGTAAGACCGGGGCAGACCTGCTCGGTGAGGTGGTGCTGGTCTTGGGTCCATTGTAACTCAAGGCAGGCAGGCTTCTGCTGTTGCCCAGAGAGGCACACCCCACCCAACGTAGGAAAGAAACTCCCACTGACTAACAGTAGTCCTGAGGTTGCCCCGCCGCAAAAGCGTACACCTGTGAGGCATCAGTTGCTGTATTTGCCGCCCTCTTGTGCGAACGTCTTTGGCTGAGCCCACTTTGTAGAACCCCAGTACTGGTGCCAAGGGCCAGCTTCCATCTGTGTTCTAGGCTGTTCGTTTCTCACTTAGCCGGAGTTAGACTGTTTCGTAGGTGCTGGGGCAGGGAACATGTATTGTGCCCATGGCATAGCCTGCACTGTGCAGTAACTCTCCCAGGGCCATGAACTTGAACTAGATTAACTACCTGGGTAAAACGAAGATAAGCAAATAACCCCCCGAGTATAGTCAGAGCTCTGAAGCACGCAATACCCATTTGTTCTTTTCTCTGATAGTGAGAGTTGGGTTGTTCTCAGGAGTTTTACGTGCAACCTCTCATACTAAGTTTCCTCGATTCGAGTGCCATGTGGCAGTAATTTCAGCAGGAGCCTCTGCAGCCCTGGGTTCAACACGCTGTCTGTGGATCAGCATCATCTGCGAGCTTACTGGAAATGTAGACTCTCGAGCCATCCCCAGACACACCGAATCCGAGCCTGCCCTGCAGCAAGATCCCAAGTGACTCACACGTCTCGAGATGCCTTCTTACAGAACCCAGAACCTTCTGGACAAAAGCAACCTGATAGAATCATAAAATCCTGGGGGCTTTGAGCAAAATACGACATTTCCTAGGATATATAGTCTAGACCATGCCAAGTCCTGGTCCCAGCAGCTGAGTTTCGTGACTTTTTTTTTTTTTTTTAAGACTCAGCATCATTAGAGTCCATATGTGGCCATAAACCAAGTACTCGCATTTATGAAAAATGTTAGCAAGGCAGGAAAACTAGAAAATAAGTCTTCAATGCTCCCTTGTCTGTTCAACAGAAGTGATCAAGATAAGAAAATAGAAATCTAGTTTCTGTGAGAGGCTTTATCACCTTGACCCCCCCCCCCCATTCTGTTCTCCTTCTAATGAAATTCTCTTCTGCTTGGAGATATCGACGAGTGTCAGAACGGCCCCGTGTGCCAGCGCAATGCCGAGTGCATCAACACTGCGGGCAGCTTCCGCTGCGACTGCAAGCCCGGCTACCGCTTCACCTCCACGGGCCAGTGCAACGGTGAGTGGCTCCCCGCAGGCTGCCTGGGCCCGCCAGCAGCCGCCCTTCATCACGCTTCACACACCTGCAGGTTTTTTGAGACGGTCAGGTTGAAGAGTACATGAGTTATGGTTTGGACCGCTGAGTTCTAAGAGCTAGACTAGCAAAAAGGAAAATTGTTGAAATGTCTAAACACTTACAGAGGCGATGTTTTCAAAACAAAAACTATATCATGTGCGTACACACATTTCATATTTGCCTATCTCCTGCCCTGCTGCAAAGCCCCCGTCCCACAAATACACACACACATAGTCCCCTGACCAGTATTCAGGGCCAAATAGTTTTTTGGTTTCCTTTTACATAATCCCCCTTAGGGCGGGACGTTGTCCACCTTTCCAGCCACACTCCCCAGTTCTAGACAGTGAACCTCTCCTGAGCGGAGTTAGAATAACCTGCATCAACCAAGCAAAAAGAACCAACAGCACCACTTTCGCTCCTGAACATCTAACAGAACTGAGGGCAGCAAACCTCAACAGCCTTTTATTGGCCATAAGTCACCCGCAGTAAAATGAGAACCTGTCCCCTAGAGGATAGATCATTTCATTGTTCACTTTTGTCATGGATGCGGTAGAAATAAGAAGGATGAGTTAGCGTAAATGAATGGTAAAGTTTTAAGTGTCTGATGGCGTCTTCTCGCCAGTGGCACAAAATTAAAACAAGAGTGTTTCAGCCCAGAAGCAAAATTACACCTCAGAATGATTTTCATGTGAGTTTCGAGTAATTATAAATCATTGTACATTTAGCATGGAGGTCAGGAAGAATGTGTTATTTTGCTATGGTTCATTTCCCAAGGAGTTTCCTGGATATTTTATGCATTTGTGAATGAAACAACACAAGGGAACGTGGTCAGATTTTCCTTGGATTTCCTTGCCTACCAGTGATTAAGTGGTAGGAAGCGTACTGTTCTCCGTAGGGTATTTTGCATTGTTTTATTAGACCTTGGTGGGAAGAGGGTGTAATAGCAGAACAAAAACTCACTTTGAGAATCAAGGCTTGTTTTGTTGGGTTTAAAGGAACATGTGCAAGTGTTTAGCATTTTGTCAACAAAGCAGTTGTTACCCGTGTATTAAAAAAACAGGACAGGAAAAGTGGGGACGTCTCTGATATGAGTCACAATACCCTAGTGTAACTTGGCATTTATACCACTTCCCTGCATTTTGCTCTTAATTTATATTTCTTTGAAACTGGGCAGAATAATTCCAATCAAAATAAGGAATTGCTGATAATATAGAACGTATCGTTTCACACCATTTCACGCTCAGGCAAGAAGTGGGACGAGCTATTTATACATCAAGACAACACGTCCAACCAGGGCCTGCTGGGGCTTAAGCCCTGCCATATTTTCTTGTAGAACATTAGCACAAATAAAACTCATCCAGCACTAACCAGGGATAAGTACTGTGAGTGAGTGTTGTTTGTAGCCAAAGCTCCCTTTCCCTCATTCACTGGAATCCTCAGAAGAAAGGGAATGTACTTGAGTTTTGCAATTATTCAGCCTCTAGGGCTGAAGACCTCACTCTGGAATTATCGTCATTTATATCTTTTAAAATCTGTTAAAATGTCTTCAGTGCTATCCTATGCATGGCATTTTTTCAAGCACACTGCAGAAATTCTCCTCTTGTCCTGTGTTTGAGTTAAAAAGAACCAAAATTTCCTCTCCATCATTGGATTTTTATTTGAATTTATAAGTACATCATTTCAAGTCCCAAGTCACAGATGGCCATGTTACCCACATTGTTGAGAGCGAGTAGGTATCTAAGCCCAGGATACTAGTCCGACCCGAGGAGCTGTATATTTAGAGCAAATGCAGCCCCCTTCTGAAGTGTCTTGCCCAGCTAAAGGCAAAAGACATGTTCTTCCCCACGAATTCCTTGTGATCTCTGTCCGATGTGTTTTTTCCCCTAAAACCCTGTTTAAACCTCCTATCTCTCCCAGAGATATAATTTCCTGAGAGCTCAAATCCTAGTGCTTATAGAAATCTAGTTTTCTGCTCTCCAGATAAAGTGAACGTCACAGTTAAGTTCTCTAAAATTGTAACTTTCTATTTTACCATTAGAACCTCAACGTGCTCCATGTTTCCTTTTCTTAAAACCAACATGAAATGGCAACGTGGGAAAGAAAATTCCTAATTAGAATTTTCCTAATTCCTTCTCTAGGAAGATCCTTAGTGTAGTCCGTTTCCTGGGGGCCCCAGAGATAACACAGACGTAGTGCCTTGCATACTTGGAGACCCAATACTACCTGAGAGCACCCAAGGTTTGGTCCAACTCTGGTAGGCTCTGAGACACCCTTCCTCAACACCAGCTCCCTTTATAGAGCTTAGCAATGGAACTAAATTCCTTCTGCCTATCCAGTTTGCTCGTTTTAAACCCATTGTCTCCAATGGGAATGATCATAATTTGTTCGGTTACCAAGCACTTCTAGATAAGCTAGCAGGAGCCCCTAAGCGGCTGTATCCCAACTTCTCCATTAAGATAATATATTCAGGCTCACTTGAGAGACTTTTAAACTGTATGGTGATTCATCAAGTCTAATGTGCTGCATATTGGAAGGAGGTAGTCATAAAAATGGCAGCCCGAGCACATGAAATCGAGGCAGGTCTTCTCTCCTGGCATGAGCACAACTGCTCTGGGCAGCAAAAAGTGCCCATTCCCAGTTGCTGTCTTCTCGGTAGACAAGACAGGCCAACAGCAAGTTTGGATTATTCAGACAGAGGCAGGGTAATTGCTGTGTTTTACAGAATCCATACTCAAGTTGGCATTCTGCTGTTGGCTCTCTTTTATGACAGTAGGAAAACAAGGATGTTACAGTGCTCTTCGGATGACATGTGTCCTAAACATAGAGTCTTCAGAGCTTTAAAAAAAATTAAATTAGAGACGTAAGTAGGCATGTAATTATGTCATTTGTAGATTCATCTAATAAATTCTGCCCCTCGGATCATCAGATTTCAGGAGAGCAACAATTCAGTTGATGATAAATATAATTTAGAGCTTCAAGACTGGCATAGGCAAGATGACAGGGCTTTCCTCTGAATGAATATGAATAAAAAGGAACATGATTACAATTGTCAAGGGCTAAAAGGAGCCATGAAGACTTGGGTGAGATGGAACAGAAGGTTATAGGAGTAAGACAAAACAATAAAGTGAAACTTGAACAGGGACAGTGTGGGTTGTCCATCAGGAAAACCTATCTTAGCAATGGGATTTGTTTGACTTTGATATGAATTTCCAAAGGAAGCCATGAAGGGTCCTTGACTTGAGGCACCGAATCTTGACTAGACAAAATACTTAACTCATTCCACAGTCTATGGTATTGCTGAGACAGGTAATCAAACGGATTATCTCCCAGCATGGATTCTTCTTCCCCTTTCTACTTCTAAATTTTCTCACCTTTCAGAACATTTTTTCCATCCCTTCATGAATTGTTAACGTACTCTGAATGTGCCCAGTAAACGAGAGTACGTTTTAACTAATGTTGAGGTAAAAATAAATACAATGCCAGTGTCTGTTCCACCGGCTTGGTTTAGGGCTAGGATCAGTCCCTAGCATGATACCTAGAAGTAAGTTATTTAATGCAATATCGTCTCTTAAACTCTACCTAAGATACTTAATGATGCTTTTTATCCACAGATCGCAATGAATGTCAAGAAATCCCCAATATTTGCAGCCATGGACAGTGTATTGACACAGTTGGAAGTTTTTATTGCCTTTGCCACACTGGTTTTAAAACAAATGCTGATCAAACCATGTGTTTGGGTGAGTGTGTGATTATTGTTTTATTTTTAACTCATAGCCTATTGAGAAATTCATTTGCATCTAAACACATAGAAAAGTTAACACTAAACCTCCAGTATTAGTTTTGCTGTTTGTAAAATACAAACACAAGCAGACTGTCGCATTAACATCCTCTGGTATTTCGTCTGTGGCGATCTGAACCTAATAAAGCTCTTCCTTGATACTCATTTGGCTGCGAGGTCAGAAAAACTTTTGACTAAGGGAAAAACAGAAAAATGTTAAGACAAAAAATATTTTTTATTAATGTTAATAGCCTATTATTTTATGAAGTCAGAAAAACTTTTTTTTTTTTAAGATTTTATTTATTTATTTGACAGAGAGACAGCCAGCGAGAGCGGGAACACAAGCAGGGGGAGTGGGAGAGGAAGAAGCAGGCTCATAGCAGAAGAGCCTGATGTGGGGCTCGATCCCACAACGCCGGGATCACGCCCTGAGCCGAAGGCAGACGCTTAACCGCTGTGCCACCCAGGCGCCCCAGAAAAACTTTTGACTAAGGGAAAAACAGAAAAATGTTAAGACAAAAAATACTTTTTATTAATGTTAATAGCCTATTATTTTACGAAGCCTATTTTACAAAGTTTGCCTTATTGGAATACAGTGCAGCTTTTGAGTGTTTGAGCATTTTTTGAGAAGCGTCTATAGTTTGTACCAGATCTTCAAAGGCAAATTTATGGATCCCACAAAAGCAAAAAACACCCACCTTTTTCTAGGGAAAAAGAGCTCAAGACTTTAAATCTCTTCCCCCTTGCGTTCAGTACTAAATCAGCATGCTGATTTAGAATAAATACCAAATACTAATCAATCATTTTCTCTCTTTTCCTCCTTCCTTTTTCTGTTTTCAAGCAACATCCATTAAGTCTTTTGGGGACTTCATGAACATGATTCAGTTTCACAGCCGGAAAAAGAAGAATCAATAGAGTAATGTTTTAAGAGCTTAGCTTTCACTGTAATTGGGTTCATCCATTAGGGAATATTCTTATAGAGTTTTGTCTTCTTCGGAACAGATAGCAGGTTTTAAATTAAAGGAGTACCATCGGCCCTCCCTGTTCCTGGGAAACTTACCCCTGCATAGCAATGGCACCCTGCGTAACAGTCTTTTTTCCTCTTCCATCTGGATTATCTGGAACCCTCTACCAAAGAGCCTGCCCTACAGAAGAATTTCACTAGCTTGGCTAAAAAATGAATCAAAGCAGCAGCTCTTGATTGCTGGCAGTGTGACTCATCTGAATGCGGTCTTCAACCACAGGCACACACATTGGATCACCTCGGGGTCAGCAATAGCTTTCTGATTTAGGATCACAGATAACTTGTCTTCATGTCCAAAATTTGCAAGGAAAGGAAATCCTAAGTCTAAACACTGTGTTTTGCTAACCCGAGGTGTTGTCTTTCACTCCCAGCATCTCCCTCGCTGTGCCCTCACCCTCCTCGCTCTGCCTCAGTCCCTCAAACCAGCAGGAGCAACTTTCTTTCATTTTAATTTTTTATTTCCTTCTTAATATAATGTACACCTGCCCTATAAGAAAGATGTCAGTTGCTGTGGCGCAATGCAAAGACGAAAAAGATGCCAAAATAGCTTTACAAAATAGTCAAAGAGAGAAGTCATAGACCAATAAAAAGACAATAACGCAAGAGTGTATCAGGAGAGCCCAACTCAGTGCCGTCACTTTGGGACAGTTTAGAAGGGTGAGATAAGTCACCAGTAGTGGGAGTAGTCATGGGCTTTTAGGGGTGGACTGGGAAGAAGGAAGAGATGTCAAAAATATCAGGTGAGTTAGAAACCTAATTTATTTTGTTGCTGATTTCAGGGTAATATCAGGTGACTCACTGCTTCTTGGTAAACTGGAGTGAGAATCTGAAAGGCTGCAGTTTGCCAAAGGTGGCAGCAAATCAAGACCCAGATGCGCCCAGAATTTTCCATTTCCAAGTGAAAATATTTGAGAAAAGTGGCAAGGGTGGAGAATTCTAGAAGTAAATAGAGTAAAATACTTCTTGTCCAGTTCTCATGTCCTTAGCTTGCCTCCTTCCACATGCCAACCGAGGAAACGGTTTATTCCCAAGGTTCAGATCCTTGGCTCTTCCTGATGGCTCACAGGGAGCTGCCACTGATCAAGATGTTCTTAGCCTACGCCGGACGCACTGTGAACCCCACAAGGCCCTTAACCCCCAGGTAACCACTCACCTCTTCTTCTGCTAATGGCCATGTTTCTCTCTGCCCATTGTTCCCACTAGACATAAATGAGTGTGAGCGAGACGCCTGTGGGAATGGAACTTGCCGCAACACGATCGGGTCCTTCAACTGCCGCTGCAACCACGGCTTCATCCTTTCCCACAACAACGACTGCATAGGTGCGTATGCAAACCGGCGGGGACCGAAGGAAGGCCGTTTCATGTGCGTTCTTTGCAATTAGCAGCCTCTCCGGGGTGCCAGCCGGTTTTCTTAAATATATGCCCTCTAATGCCCAACACTTGGTTAAAGGAGTTGTCAAATATAATGTCCTAAGTAAATGTCAAAGAGAGTAACTACAGCCATGACTTTTATTAAAATCCCTCATTAGCAGCAATAATTTTTATATGTACCATACTGTGAATTCAATACATTTTTAAATGAATTGATGACGTCTTACAACGTACAAAAGTGATTCTTTGTATAGAAATTGCATAATTCAGGACTAATGTGGACTGACTTGTCTCAATGTTTTACTATAACCTCTCTTAAAAGAAGTCAATTATTGAATCTATAAAATCCTCACTATAAAACATGCTATGTTATTTATAAGTGAGATTAATGATCCAAATTTTATATCATGCTAGAGGCTAATTTTATATACTTCTGATTACGAGAATACTTAATAAAACCCTCAGCCATATTGTGTATTAGGAATTCAGTTTTAGCTTTTAAAAATGAAACATAAAGGAAGATCAGGGTGAAACTCACATAAAGTTCTAATATAAATCACCAATCTCTAATTAATAGAATAGTGTAATCTTGTTAGGTCTTGATAGGTGAGTGTATTGCCAGGTGTATTGTTACAAACTAGATCCTTATTGGAATTTTCAATGCTTGGCTGAGCCAGCAAAGGCCACTGAAATTAAGAATAAGTATTTTTCCCTTTAAAGGTTTTGATCATTGCTGGAATTATGACATTTTCTTTGGAATATATCAAAGGATATTTTTTTGGCAGATGTTGATGAATGTGCAACTGGCAATGGGAACCTTTGCAGAAATGGCCAATGCATCAATACGGTGGGGTCCTTCCAGTGTCAGTGCAATGAAGGCTATGAGGTGGCCCCAGATGGCAGGACCTGTGTGGGTAAGTGCTACCTCTGAGAGGTCCTCCAAACAGGGCTCTCAGAGGTGAGACAATCCTGGAGTCCCTATCACCTTCTGTCTTTCAGAGCCTGGAAGGAAAGAGATCAGAGTAGAATTACACTAATCCTACCTGCAGACTCTGTGTGTGTGTGTGTGTGTGTGTAAAATAACACACTTCTCTGTTACGTTTTAAAGTTAAGTTATTGTATTTGCAGGGAACAGTTAAATTGTTAAATTTAACAGAAAGTTAAATTGTTCCAGAAGCAACTGTAATTTGTTTCCTTATATATATTTTTTTCTTTAAAATAGCTTTGTGGAAAGTTCTTATACAATCTTTTGGGTGCCCTTAAAAATCTTCATTCCCATTGACTTTTCACATGCTACACTTTTCTGGAAATATTTAATTCGGGATAGATCACATAAAATATGGTTGTTCTGCACACTTCTTAAAGCTGATAAAGCTTCTTTTTATTGACTCATTAATTTTTCTCTATGGTAGTTTCATGTATTTCTTTGATTTGATTCCAGCTTCTTGAAATTTTAATTGCTTGAGGGAAATCACACCAATGGGAACCTCTTCTTTTTCCCTTTTCTTTGCAGATATCAACGAATGTCTTCTAGAACCTGGAAAATGTGCACCAGGCACCTGTCAAAACTTGGATGGGTCCTACAGATGCATTTGTCCACCTGGATACAGTCTACAGAATGACAAGTGCGAAGGTAGGAGGAAGAGGACTATCAGTGTTTAGAAGCCAGCAGCATTTGTTCCTGCACTGGCATTCTCAAAGTCATGTGATGGTGTGCCGGTGTCTCCATTTTGGAATACTTTATCAGAAACAAATCCAAGAGCAGAGGGTCTGACTTACGTTCTCGCACTCAGATGATGAGACAAGAACATCCAGTTCTCATGCTAATATCTGATGACACTGCTTTGCTCTGTGCATATGGGTGGTCATATGACCCTGACTTTCTTCCAATGTCCTTTTATGCAACTTGTAAAAAGTCCTGGATTACATGTTTTTAAGTGCCAATAGGTTGCAACTAAAAATAGCTTCCTGAGTCCAGCTCAAATCTTTAAGTGACCACATTCAAGGTTGGATGAATGTGGCTATATAATTTGTGCATGTTGTTTTGACCTATAGAGCAGTGAAAACGTGTTACTACAAATAAATTCTCAGCAAATTTTATAGTACTGCATTCCCCAGTACATATGTCATTGAATTAAATGGAAGACATTAATTGCCAGAACTTTATAAATAACTAGGCTGAAAGGATTTTTAAGACGTCACCAAGTCATGCTCCCATGTTCAAATAGGTTTGTATGTAATCCATAATGAGTAAGAATTTTCTCCACTTTTAATACCATGGAGAAAGTGACAATATTCTAAATGGAAACGGTTTATCAAAATTAGGCCTAAATGCAAATTATTCTAAGTGTTATTTTACTTTTACTAAAGATCAACTTTATTTACTCCATGAGTAATGCAAAATTCCCCTAAGGTGAACAGAATGGAAATGTATAGACAGAAAAACGACTTCCCGAATACTGAATAATTTGCCCATTCCACCATCCTTGTCCGCATCCTTACGAAGTCATCACCTATAGGTTAATTCCTACCATAAGAGAAAGAAGCCTAAAGACAATGATAAAAACAACAACAAAAAGAAATACTTCAGCAGTTTTACAAAAGTTGGCTTTTCTCTTAAGAAAAGATTGGATGTGGGAGCGGAGGGCACGTGGGAATGGAGCCAGTCATTCAGCGACAGCAGCTCCGATGCATGAACACACCACAAGCAACGTATAAAGGCAACGTACTGACATCAGAGTGATGAAGAGACTGGTTTTGTCCGAAACAGGAAGATAATCGCTTTGAGTTGCACATTTTGAGAATACCTATTGTGTGGTATTTACAATATTAAATCAAGATAATGGAATTAATTTCCTAATTTCCTCTTAGTTGGACCTTGTGGGAGGGAACTCATATAATACGAATACATCTTGAGGTAGGTAGAACTCTTTCCACAAATGCAAAAATAAAGAGCCCCATGATATAAGAGATACATGTCTTGTTGGGAAAAAAAAAAGGTATTTCCATAAAAATAGCATGGCTCAGAGTTAAGACTTACCTTTTTTTTAACTACAAATTCCTGCTGAAAATCAGGGGAAAAGATAGATAAGTCTGTTGGGAAGAGTGGCCACACTTTTCCCATACGTAGGGTAATCATGTAATTTATTGACCAAACCAAGACAGTTTTAAGGAGGGCGGTATTAGCAATGAGGCCAGGACAACAAGCATGAGCAAGGACTCTCCTAGGAAAACGAGGGCATATGGTTACCCAAGCCATCAAACTTCACTGTAGACCACCTTAAATCAGCCCTTCCTAGGGTTACGGTATATTAATATGCTAAAGGAAACATCACAATTATAAGTGTATCAAATTCCTATTATCTATATGATGAAAGAAAAACTAGCCTGTACAAGAAAGACATTTTTGTGTCTTGAGAAAAATTAACCTGCAAATGAGAGTTAGGAACCCTGTCTTCTGTGATATCTTTAGTTTACGCTGCACAAGATTATTTTCATGAGTGCTGCTATTCTTGTAAAATTCATAGTTTTAGGGCTATAGCACAGGGTGTTGGGGAAAACACTGCAGATGGATGGAGGGGAATAAATTTTTGGTTCAAAGGCCTAGATCTCTCACTAGCTTATTGTCAACACAATTAAAATTTCAAGGTTGTGCTTTCTATGCAGTGGTGAAGTCGGACCCTGGAGTTTCTTGTTCCTTTCCTAGCTTAGGGTGGTAGAAAATTACTCTACCTTTTCTAATTACCCAGGCAACAGAATCTGGGTAAGAGATGTTTCTCATTGCATCCCTTAGAAGGCACTTGCAGATTCCATTTTCACAACAAGAATTTTCAAGTTTAATTTTTAAAAAGATATCACAGCCTAGAGGTCCACTCACAGCATGATGATACAGGAAAAGTCTTCATTATTGGAAGAGTTTTGAAACTCACTTGCACTTTGTGCTTCCACACTTTGCATTTGGTATCTGATGGTGTCTCCATTGTGTTTTGACTTTGACACATGTAATTCTTCCAGATATTGATGAGTGTGTTGAAGAGCCAGAAATCTGTGCCCTGGGCACATGCAGTAACACTGAAGGCAGCTTCAAATGTCTGTGTCCAGATGGGTTCTCCTTGTCGTCCACTGGAAGAAGGTGCCAAGGTAAGTGCCTTTGAACAAGGCTTTAGACTTTCATTACTCTGTGTTTATTTGTTGTGGTTTCGTTTTCTTAAACATGGCAAAGCTTTGATTCTTTGTGAAAGAGAAGATGGAGAGTTTTCATTCACCCAGAGGTCTAATGATTACCATATGTCAGAAAGTTCATTTTTACTTTTAAGGTTGAAAACTCATCCATCAAGTTCTGGTTGCTTGTATAACAACTACCCTGGCACTATGCCTAGCTCTCCCTCTAAGAACACAGATGCTGATAGGTCAGTGGGGGATCAGCCATGAGCCACTGAATTCTGCGAAGCCTTGGGGGAAGTTCGGCTCCCTGGTCTCTGCCTCTGAAGAGGTAACTCGGTATAAATATGGACCAAAATCTAGGCTCTCAGTCAGAAAAATGCAGATTAATCCATATGCTTCCAGGTTATAGTGCCCAGCCCTCACGTCACAAATTTTCTAAGAAAACAGAAAAATAAATTTGACCTGGACGCTTGCTGGGACATATTCTGTTTTTCAGGACTAATACTTGTGAACTTAAAAAACAAAAAAAAAAAAAGGGAGCCTGAACTTAATCCTAACTCAGTATATTATATCCCAGAAAACTGTTTAGATTTTAGTAAACAATGCACTGGTGGGTGGCTATCCATTTATACATACTAGTTTAATGAATTTAGAACAAAAAAACCCCCACAAACACACATATTTCTCCCCTCTCCCTCTGTGTTCCATTGTTGTTTGTCATTTTATTGTGCAGGTTTTTTTCTTGGTTATTTTGTTTTGGTTTAGTTTGGTTTGGTTCCGTGTACTAAATAAGAGGCAATGGATAGCATTTCGAATCCCCAAAATTGGGTTTTGGGGTCTCAGCTCTGCCATCTGTAGCCTAGGGCAAGTCATTTGATCTTTTGGAAGTTCAATTTCTTCATTTTAAACAACCATAATAATACCTGCCCAACCAATCATATTGACTAGGTAACAAAGCTTTGTTAGTTTCTCAGTTACTCTTGTTATTCTATTGATTAACTGTTGCCTTCCTTTCAACTGCCCCTTTTGTTACCCAACATTAGAAGTGTGAAGGGGAAGTTGAGAATTCTCTGGTTGGTCTGATCTCGTAGGTTGGTCGCTGTCAGAAGCCCATGTGGATTTCAGGCTTGCGGATGGGGTGGTTCTTGATTCAAGCAGATAGTCTGTTATGGTACCGACCAAGCCAGATACATTCTAAGTCCTACTCCCTTGTTTTTGTGTGCCTTTGGCTTGGCCCACGTTCGGAAAGAAAGCAGTGAGAAACCAGGTGTGAATCTGCCGATGTGGCAGGCCAGAGGAAACTCATAGGCTATTAATTCAATTTGCACTGGCCTGTCACAGGGCAAGCTAGCGCTGCAGGAAGGGTCAGCCCAGCGGTGAGCAGCCTTGCCACATGCTCAGCTCCAAGAGGCAGAGCCAGAATTGAGGAATGCGAGCAGGGAAAGTGACTTTTGTAGTTCTGGTGAAATTTCAAAGGTCATTAAGGGCTCTTCGCAGATGGACTGGTAAACAGGCATCCTAGTGAGTCCTAGTTAAAGTGTGTGGGCAAGCATGGCTCTCTTTCCCATTGCGAGCACCTTTGACTAATAAACCAAATCTAGAGCATCACCACAAGCAAATGTAAATCCCCCAGAGGGCACAAATTTTCCCGAAGCCAGGGAATGAAAAGCTAGGTTTTACTTATAAGATGACAAATTAGGAGTCAGGCTTCTACTGCCCATGAAATGAGAAAATTCCACAGACCCACAGATAATGTTTTTGAAGGAACAGTTTTGTGATAAGACTCAGGTGAACAGATCTGGGTACCTGCAGGCCACAGATATAAATGGGCCACTCCCACTTACAAAATCCAGTGAAGGGAATTTGTCACTTCGGCTCACTGTAAACCTCATGTGTTTGAGCCCGTGTAATGGCTAGATTTTTTTCTTTTTCAGGAAGCAGGAGGGTAGAGTGGTAGTGGGGAGACAAGGCTGGTTTATGGAACGATTGATGATAAAAGGAAAAGAGAATGTATCTAGATTTAAAAGAAACATAAGCTTGAAGACAACAGAGACAACTGAATTTTAACATATTTGTTGAGACATTTTTTGTGAGTAGTCACTAAATTATACCTTAAGATATAAATAATATAAATAATAAACAGAACATTGTATGTGAAAATAAACTTGAAGAATAAAGCAAATCAAAGAGTGTCCTTCAAGAAACTATAATCTGTTAAATCTTAAAAAGCAAGTATTTGGATGGCAGACATGCCACAGGACAACACTTGACTTTCAGAAGAGTAGTTCACTGAAAGGTACCTGTTAGGTCCTAGCTGTCACAGGTGTGGAAGGAGAGTAAGAACTAGCAAGAAAATGTATCTGGAAGAGTTGGCTGAAGAAGGTGAACAAATTCGTTGGGGAGAAGGCCAACTGAATTTGACTTACTAGAGCCTGGTACATAGGAGTGAGTGATTGACTGTTATTTTTACTTTAATGCATGAAAATTTTTCTTCTGTGATCTTTGGCAAGTCCGTTATTCTTGCATTGTCTCCTGTGTCATGGAATAAGAGCTCTGAAATTGTCTTAGCAGAAATGCATCGGTGGCTGTAATCATATGTCATAATATGCCACCTTGGGTTGAGAAACAGTGACAGGAGAGAGCATACCTGCTCATAAAGAAAAAAAAAGGGGAATTGCACAAAATTTCCTTAAAACCTGCAGATTTTAGCCTCTGCGTAACTAGAGAGGAGTCTGCAATACTTTGGATGTCAAATTTGAGGGAGAACACTCCAGGCTTTTGGAGGAGCTCAGTTTTTTACAGCCACCCAGTTTGCTGTATAAGAAATGGAAGAGTCCATTTCCAAAATTATGTCAAGCAATGTTGGACAATTTTGAAGCAACTAGATCCCATCTTCCATGTTGTCCCCCCCCCCAAAATAATTGCTATTAAAGAAATACATCCTTTCAAAGAAAGGTTATCCTGCCTCCTATCCACCCATCTCCCTGTCCTCCTCTTTCCTTCCCTCTCTCTGTTGAGCTAAACAGCCTTCTGTAGCTTGCCTTCGTGTATGTGTGTGCACGCACGCTCACACACACGCACGTGTAAAATCTACAGAAAGCACCACGTGCATTTCATAGACGGCAACTACATCAGTAGCTGCTTCAGCGAGTGACCATTATTGTCGTATTTTTGCCAGCCCACAAAACTGCCACATCTTTATTTACTCTATGCCTGGAATCAGGGGTTTGATTTTGGTTTCCGGCCTTAGGGGACCCAGAATAAACAACACAGTGTGATGGCACAGTAAGTACCAGGACTGGGGGGTCTACCTTAACCTAGTACACTCACTAAATGCCATCCCAAACACATAAACACAGCTGTCAATGCAGGGTCCTGTGATGATTCCACTTCTGCATGTCCCCACCCTGAAGTCACTGTTGATGTCAGTTCTGAAATAGGATAGTGTTGGATTTTGTTATTCACCTCAGGTTATTTTGGAAAATTGGCTGAAATGAGAAATAAAGTGAAAGCCACGTAGATGTATCCATCAGATCTTACTACGAAAGTCACCTACAACTTTAAAGATCTAGCCCAATTTCTGTCATAATCACTTATGTTACGGAGCCTTCGTATTATAATGAAAAGGGAGTACGTTTGACAGGATAGGTTGTTTCTTATTCACTGTTACGCAGTAATGATGTAGGAGGAAAGCATCTAAAGGGTCTCCTGGATTTATGCTGCAGATTTGCGAATGAGCTACTGTTATGCAAAGTTTGAAGGAGGAAAGTGTTCATCACCGAAATCCAGAAATCACTCCAAACAGGAATGCTGCTGTGCCTTGAAGGGAGAAGGTTGGGGTGATCCCTGTGAGCTGTGCCCCACTGAGCCTGATGGTAGGTCCACCATCTGCATTTCTCTTTGGGCCCTTCATAGGGCGGCCTGGCTATGAAATATGAAAGATTGTACGTAGGCCTTCAGGAAAGATAAGACAATTTAATTTAATTGTAAGTCTACCTAAAATATTCATTAAGATGATTTTAACTCAGAAGCTGGGTAGTTATTTTCTTCTGAAATGTGCTATGAATCGGGGCTACCTAAGTAGTCGGCACCCCAGCTCTGGGAGCCTTGTTCACTTTCCCTTGTATCGGGGCTTTTCTCGTTCATTGTTTCCTGATATGTGCAGTGTGTGGCAATCTGGCTACCACGCGTTGTGTGGGAAGATGCCCGTAGCTAACTGCCATCGGTCTGTCTACTAACAAGTGCTCATCTCTACCGCAGAGGCCTTCCGCCAGATCTGTCCCTATGGAAGTGGCATCATTGTGGGGCCTGATGATTCAGCAGTTGGTAAGTGACCTGTGCTGGATTCTCAGCATTGCTTCATATTCGTATCCAGCCTCTTCCCTGCCCTTTCTCCAGCTGTTCTTCCTTTTATTTATTTATTTTTTAAGATTTATTTATTTGAGAGAGAGAGAGCATGAGCAGGAGGAGAGGTAGAGGGAGAAGGAGAAGGGAATCTCCAGCGGACTCCCTGCTGAGCGCAAAGCCTGACACAGGGCTTGATCTCACGGTCCTAAGATCATGACCTGAGCCAAAATCAAGAGCTGGGTGCTCAACCACCTGAGCACCCAGGTGCCCCTCCAGCTGTTCTTAGTTCTGCACATTTATCTTGTAAAATAAAGCTCTACTTTTCAATTAGATACCAATTGTATTATTGTATGGTAATATTGTATTATAATATTAGATATTTCATTTATTAGATGCTGAAACACCTTTGTGTTTAAAAAAAAAGTACCTTGTTATTCATTATTTTTTTTTCTCCTTTGCACAAGATATGGATGAGTGCAAAGAACCCGATGTCTGTAAACATGGGCAGTGCATCAATACGGATGGCTCCTACCGCTGCGAGTGTCCCTTTGGCTACATTCTGGAAGGGAATGAATGCGTAGGTGAGTAACAGATCGGTTTCTTCCATAGGGATTTTCCAAATTAGAAATTAGGCCATAGAGCATTCACACTAGGAAGTGTAAGTATCAGGATTGGGACAGAAGTAAGTTTCGTGCATTCATTCATGCATCATTCATCTCAGTACTAGTTGAACACCCCATATCCCAGGCTCTGTGACCCAAGCCAACATGTTTCTTCCTTGCATGGACCTTACATTCTATTGGGGAAGACACTGGACACATCTGAAGACATGGTGGAAAGGAAAACATTATCATGTATTTTTTTAAATTTTTAAAAAAAATTAATGGTCATAATTTTATTCTTTCAATATGTAAAATACAACATTTATCCAGATTTTATTACATTTAGTAAAGTGAAAGGCTACGTACACAGTGTAAACTCTTGTTTTTGCTCTCTCATTAAAATTTCAAAGAATGGCTGTACCTGACCTTTGACCTCTTCATCCATACTAACACAAAACTGAATGCAAGTATTATGTCTGTTCCTCTAAAATTTCACCCACAACTATGACCATGAAGCGTAAGCAAGTTCCTTAGTCTTCCTAGGCCTCAGGATGTCATATTACGCAAACAGACCAGCTTATTCCTAATTACCTTGCAGCTCTAAAAATCAATGCTACTGTGATTTTTATGAACTCAAAAGAGATGTAATATTCTGGACAGTGAAATGCAACTTCATAGCAGAACAAAAGCAAAGCTGTCGATGTTTTCTCTCCAGACTCTTCAGTTAGTGCTCCTGTGTGGGTGCTAAATGAGCCTGCTCGCCCAGTCTCTCCACCACAGCCTCTCGCCTTCACTGTTGGACGCAGAACCCAACAGAAGATGTAACCCTGGAGATAGTCCATTACTATTCCGTGTCCTAGAGAACTAAGATAACAATGTTATTTCTCAAAAGTTTCCTTTTCCCCAAGGAAGATACTCTCCCCCCAAGAGATGTTATTGGAAGAACAGTCAGGATTCTAGGTGGCTGGGTTGGGAACATAGGTATTTTTTAGACCTCCTTGGTAAGACTTGTTCTCTCTCCACGGTTGTTTACAGAGATCATACCCTAAACATATTTCTTTCTAGCTTTTCTTCTGCTTAATGTAAACCATCTGGTTTCAACAGAATCAACAACAACAAAAAAATCTTCTTGAATCTTGATTTTATCCAGTGTATTAATTTTGCTTAACCTCTGGTCTCTCGTTTTGTGTAAGCTTTGTCTTCTATTTTATATCTGGCAAAAATCCATCATGTTTAAGACTTCTTGGAGAATGATGTAATGTAAGGCCAGACCGGAGATGTATTTCCAGCTTTATGTAAGTGAAAACTTTTGACTCGTGAGAACAGCCTTGTTTTAACCCTTGGAGCATCTATTTCCGGTCGATTTAGCTCTTCGTACATAATACGGGAGGCGGGAGAAGCTCAGGAGAAAAGCACCAGGAGGGCTGGAAGCCCAGATACTGTCACTGTTAGTGCCACTGCCACTTAGCAGGTCAAATTTCACAGCTGTAAATCCGTGGAGATAAGACACGTGCACTCCTTTCTTGTAAAGGCAGACCGAGGATAAGACAAGATGCCACAGATCGAAGTACCCCAATAAAGTAAGAGGGGTTATTTGAGTCCAAGCCCATTTTTGTCTTCATTCATCATGTTTTCAATGCACTCTTGGTCACTTGCAGATACTGATGAATGTTCTGTGGGCAATCCTTGTGGAAATGGAACCTGCAAGAATGTGATTGGAGGTTTTGAATGTACCTGTGAGGAAGGATTTGAGCCTGGTCCAATGATGACTTGTGAAGGTAAGCCTCTTTGCAGAATTACATGTTCTGATCATGGAGACAGTAGTTGGCTGATTATAGTTCTTGATATTAAATACCGCTCAGGGTGTACAGAATAAAGAAACATGTAGGCCTCATGGCCCATACCATCATTCTCTTGGTTCATGGCACAAATTACGCTGTATAATATGCAGATTTCTTGTTGGCGTCTCCCCACTACAAGTATTTAGACGCAACTCCCGTCTTGTTTGCTACCTCCTTTCTTCTTTTCCATTTTCTCCTTCTTTCTCTTTCTTCATCTCCCATGCTCCCTCTCTTTTTCTTTTTTCTACTCATAGAAACACCTGCACAGTGACATAACCACCAACATCCTATAGCCATCTGGGGCAATCGCAGCAAAAGAGGTTTTGTCTATACTCTGTAAGCATCTGCCAATATGCCTAGTAGGATAGTAGGATAGATGTATGGAGAGAAGGGAAGGAGAGGAAGTATCTAGAACAGTGGATCTCAAAGGGTGTTCCCTGGATCAGCCACATCAGCGTCACCTGGGAACTTGTAAGAAATACAGATTTTCAGGCCTTATCCCAGACCTCCTGAATCAGAAACTAGAAGAGTGGAGTCTAGCAGTCCTCTGGCTAATTCTGATAGACTCTGGGTAATTCTGATAGGCAGTGGAGACCACTGGTCACAGAAGAGAATGAAGGTGAGGTAATAGTACAGGATAAAAATGGTATGAAAGCGAGCTTTTCATTAGAGACATGTCCTATCAATACCCACTGTCCTAGTTGTTGCTGAATCTTTAAAGGCCATGACTAAATATGATCTGGGGTCTCCCTGATAGTCAGCATCGCTGGACTTAGAAAGAAACATGATAATCAAGACGGTCTGTTTTAACCCTGCTTTTCCCAAACATATTCTGCTGGTTCCAAACTATGGAATCTATAGAAATCCCTTCCACCTGCTAATGGTAAAGTCCCTCCTATGTACGGTTATAACTTGGGCATCAGTGTGAGCTCTCCAAAGTGTAAAGTTATTCAGAACACCATTTGCTTGGGCACAAGAATCACTGTGATTTCACAGGAGCCTCTTCTCTATGGGGAAGGGGAGGTGGTTAGCAATATTGGATGGGGCTGCGTCTGTTCTGACTGCCATGGACTTGGCAGTTGTTTTGACTGAATGGGGTAAAACTGATTCGCACTCTATGTGACTTTAGGGAATGGCAAGTGGTCAGCTTGAGACTTCAAAGCCAGAATTTCAGAAATGCTCTCCTATATGTAGGGTGGTCTATAATTTCTCATCCACCCAAATAACATTAATAATCATACCAGGACAATAAGCCAGAACTGAGACTGTGCTAGGAGAACCAGGACCCGCGATCACCTTGCCTATACCAAGTATAAAATAACCAACTCATTTTATGATTCTTTGAAAACCAGAGATTGCTTGGTGCATCCATGTTGATGACAATGAAGCATTTCAACTTTTGATAAAAACAGATATTTTTTTTGGTTGATGCCCATGATCCATTATTTTCTTGCTCCCTTCTGCTGCAGATATAAACGAGTGTGCCCAGAATCCTCTGCTCTGTGCTTTCCGGTGTGTAAACACTTATGGGTCGTATGAATGCAAATGTCCTGCTGGATATGTTCTGAGAGAGGATAGAAGGATGTGCAAAGGTGAGACATCCATGTTAAAGGTCATCTAAACTGGGGGGCTCTCTATCTATGATGGGAAACGTCTCACCAAAGCTTCTATCAGTAGAGAAAAGCTGGGAATCAGGGAAATCTGCTATAGTCCACGGACAATATGGGGGTCATCATTGCCCGTAGTATGATAGTATTAAGTCAAATAATATTTTTAAAAATCCCCATCACTAAGGGATGTTATATTCCAAGAGTGGGGGTAGCATATGGAATCTACTTCAGTTAAATAATTTCCATTAAAAATGCTTACCAAATACCTGCAATTACTGTGGCTCTGGACTAGGCTGTGCTACACAAAGTTAGGTAAATCACGGGGCTCCTTGAAGAGCACTCATTTGCTCCTCCAAGGTCTTAAATGAGCTGCTACTTGTTCTCTTCAGATGACTTAAATAGGATTTTTCTTGAAGGTGAACAGATTTCCTAACGAAGAGCTCTACATCACATGCAGGATTAAGTCCAAATTTCTCAGCTCAGCCCACGTAAAGGAGAAAGATAAAGAAAGGGAAATGCAATAGACCAATAAGGGATGAGGAAGAACCAGGAGAGGATATGATATCTGTCAATGTTTGTCTTTTCCTCGAAGTGTACAAACTGAAGTTGTCATTATACAATGATTATTCTAGTTATATTAATAATAACTTAATCATATATTAATATTACATAAATTCATACTATGTTATTATAGCTGTTATATAATGGAAGCTTTGGCTTATTGTACTATATTGTAATTATAGTGCTGTCATAATTATTATATTATGAAAGTTTTATAGAAGATCTTTTTAGGTGAATTCATCAAAAAGAATTAACAATCACACTTCCTGCCTTTGAAGAGGTTATCAGCTAGTTAGGGAATAATTTCTTCATCAAGTTCAAAGGTGGTAAGAAGACTCCTTCCCAATCTTAAGAGGCCAGTGCCCACTGTACAAAAGGAAACAGGTTAACACTGAAATAAGTGTAAATGAAAATCGATTACTTGATACCATCTCCCGCTTCAAAGGCAGGAAATTAATGCAGCTTCTTTTATAATTCACGCCGCACATTCCTTCCAGATGAGGATGAGTGTGAAGAGGGCAAACACGACTGTGCTGAAAAGCAGATGGAGTGCAAGAACCTCATCGGCACCTACATCTGCATCTGTGGGCCCGGCTATCAGCGGAGACCCGACGGAGAGGGCTGCGTAGGTAAGCGAGTCCCAGCCCAAGGAGCTTCGAGCGAGTCGAGTGACAAGGGACAGAAGGGACTTGGAGTCTGAGTCCCTGGGGGCAATGTGTTCTTGGACAGAGCCATCTTCCCTCTCTTGTCTCATGTCACAGTTTCCCTTGGAGAGCCCCTGGCCTCTTGCTTATCTCTGAGTTCCAGGCGCACCGTTGTTCTCTGCCTCCGAGCAGGCCTTTGTCTACCTGCTTAGCCCATGTTGCTGCCAGGATTCGGCACCAAGTGTTTCCCCTATTGCTTTCCTTTACTCCTTATACTTTTTGTTGTTTCAGGGTAAGTTCTCTTTACCACATTGGAATGTCTTTCTGTTGTCCCAACTTTGCTGTTAGTACCCTGACACTGAATGACAGGTGCCTGGTCCCTCTGAACCAGGAGTAGCGTGAAACCAGTGGGATCTTCCTCCAGAGAGTCCATTCTTGTCTAGAGCGGGGTCCAGGCACTGGCATTTTTCCAAACTTCCTAGGCGATTGTAATGTGGCTCCTCCACCGAAAACCACAGCTCCAGACCAGAGATGGGCAAACCCGAGGGCCAAATCCAGCCTGCCAGCCGGCCGCCTATTTCTGTAAATTAAGTCATGTTGCAGCATAGCTATAACCATTCATTTAGACATTGTCCTTGGCTCTTTCATGCCACAATGGCAGAGCTGAATAGAGTGAAGGCAACAGAGACCATATGGCCTGCAAAACCTAAAACAGTTATTATATGTAATATAGTAATACTATAATATTACTACAATTTAGAGTAAAAGTTTCCCGACCTCTGGTTTGAAGTCGATACCGGGGAAAATTATTAGAAAGTTCCCACATGCTTCTTTTTCATTTTTAATAATCAGTGACGCCAGAAAAAGAAATCTTATGTTGTCAGTCAAGAAGCTTAAGAATCTCATCGTCTCCTTACTCGGTAAAACACAGAATTAAACAGTAATTGAAGAGCAGACTTTAAAAGCACAGAAAAAGTATTTGATGTAGGAGCACACACTAGCTCGGGGGTTCTCAACCTCAGCTGCCCACTGGAATCACTTGGAGAATTCAGGTCCCACCCCAGATGCTCTAATTTAATCGTTCTGGGGATGGTGTGGGTATCAGGAGTTTTAGCCTGTTTCAACAGTACTGTAGCTGTCACCTTCCAACTCTGCCTAATGAGATCCCTGCCTCCGGGGCTCGGAGCTATTCTGCGTGGGGTGCACCTAAGCAAGTCTATTTATGATCTTTCTAAAAAATCATCAGATAATTCTAAGAATCTCCAGCTTGTTTTAATGCTTTTTTTTTTAAAACCGGGAGACTAGATTATTTCTCAATAATATTGTTGAAGTATTACGTAATCTATGTTGAATTGGAAGATTACGTGTAGACCAATTCTCAGGTCAAAGTGACCCATCGCAGACATTATTCTGATGAAGTATTATAATATTTCTTTAATGTGCGATGTCCTTTTTTTTCCCTTCACTTAAAACAATCCTTTGGGAATTCTTTTTATGGACAGATAAAGAAAACTGTATAATTTTATTAAGTGACAAATGTATGTGTACACACAATGCCATCGTCTACGTTTAATTATATCAAAATGCCGTCAAGTATGTTTCTTAAAGGACAGAGGTACACACACACACACAATGTATTTGCTTGTATGTGCCGAATCCATTTCTAGAATACATGGGAAACTGGCAGTAACACAGGGTTGTCTCCCAGGACGGGAGTTAGGTGGCCGAGGAAGAGGGGCGGAAGGGGCACTTTGGCCGAATACTCCTTTATACCTTTTGAATTGGGAACCACATGAGAAGGTTATCTATTCATGGACAAAATTTAAAAAAGAAAGACTCCGTCCTTGTGCAAAGGGGTAGGATGACTGCTCTTGTGTTTGCTCTTCCCTCGAAACCCCACAGATGAGAATGAGTGTCAGACCAAGCCCGGCATCTGCGAGAACGGGCGCTGCCTCAACACCCGGGGCAGCTACACTTGCGAGTGCAATGACGGCTTCACCGCCAGCCCTACTCAGGACGAGTGCCTTGGTGAGTACACAAGACGGGATGCTTTCGCAGCCCCGACCATCACGCTGGGATGCTTGTCACCAGATCTCTGATCTGAAATAACAGAAACTGTTAAAATTTGAGGCGGGTTCCTATTTTGGAAATGACCTAATGACTGATTGTCCTTGGGGCTCAGCACCAGCCTGCAGCTGAATTCTTCCTTTGCTAAATGTATCAATGAATCACTTGTTTGGAATTTCTTTCTCCGCTGCCTTTTAAAGCCCTTGGTGCTGAGGATCCGTTTCCATGTGTTTTTCTGCTCCTCTCTCTCGATAGCATGACTACTCCTCCGTATTTCTGGGAGCAGAGAGAGTTGTAACCTTGCGTGGGCCACTTACTGAATTTCTTGTCTTGTTTCCCCCAGACGTCATCCTTTCTCTCTTACTGCTGCTTCCAGCTTTCCCTTCTCGCTTCTTCTCACCCAGGGTAAAGTGTTACATCCTTTTTGGGTTTTATATTTGACCAAATTCTTAATACCTTCTTATGCTCATAAAATGCCCTAAAATCCTCTTTGCAACATAATGTCCCTTCCAGACAACCGGGAAGGGTACTGCTTCACGGAGGTGCTCCAAAACTTGTGTCAGATCGGCTCGAGCAACAGGAACCCG
This sequence comes from Ursus americanus, assembly GCF_024610735.1. NCBI lineage: Eukaryota > Metazoa > Chordata > Mammalia > Carnivora > Ursidae > Ursus > Ursus americanus. Next base: position 4,423,624 of record NC_142162.1, on the reverse strand, counting down.
GTCACCAAGTCTGAGTGCTGCTGTGATGGCGGGAGAGGCTGGGGCCCCCACTGTGAGATCTGCCCTTTCCAGGGCACTGTGGCCTTCAAAAAACTCTGCCCCCATGGCCGAGGATTTATGACCAATGGAGCAGGTATTTCCTTTCGTTCTGATTTATGAACAGTGGAGCAGGTAATTCGCTTATGGTCCAAAAATACTTGCAGGGAATCTGCTTGTTTGTTTTATGAAAAACAGTTGAGAATATGGAATCTAGAGTACGGGCTTAGGCTGAGTTGCCTGGTTTATGTCAACCGAAACCCTTTATTATGGTATTTTAGACGTTCGAGGCCAGGTGGCCAAAGCTGTGTGTGCTTGGGTTCCTGCCTCTGCATCACAAGGGGTCCCCAAAATTTTAAACAGAAGTTATAAGTCAGTTATTGGTTACTCCGAATGTAAATTTTTTAGATAAACTGTGGGATATACGATCACTAAATTCCTAGACTAGTCCATTAATATGCATTTTAACTTGTAAAACTGGCTGAAATATGCTGCATGAAGGAAGTACAGACAATGCTGATATCCTGGCAATTAAAACACAGTTGCCTCTGGAAAAGCGCCAGCTGCTTCCGCTGGGAGACGCAGGAGGCCGTGCAGTGTGCGAGGCCACTCTGGAGAAGACCTCCGGGCTGTGCTCCGCAGCAGCAGCCGCCCTGGTTGCCAGCCTCATAAACGACGAGGGAGAGAGACTTCTCCAGCTCCTTGTGAAGGAACTGGAAGTGAGAGGGGAGGAAGGAGAATTAGCAGATTTGTGTGGATATTAGAAAGATGTGGCTAAAGGTAGAATAACAGAACTGGATGGGACGGAGTGACCAAAAGCAACTGATGTTTCTTCCAAGGATGGGAAAATGAGATGGTGGAAAAGACTCGCTTCTCGAGACCAGGAAGGGCAGGCAAAATTGCATTTCAGAGAAAACAGGAAAGAATTAGGATAGATAACATCTGTTGGTATAAAATGATTGTTTGGCAATCGAAGGCTAAGAACTCATTTGGTATTGGCACTAAGGAGATAGATGGGTCACAATGTGGAAGGACAGCGGCTTTAGTGCTCAACAGTGCATAGCGACCAGCTCTTTCTCCCTGGGGTGGAGCTGTGATTAAGGGTCTCTCTTCCTTATCAGGCTGCAAAAACCCAACCCTGGGGATCCACCCCAGAGCCCTAGTGCTTCCCTCACCAAAGGAAGTCTGGTCCCATTTCCCCAGTATTATGCAGTTTGAGATTTTTCAGGATTAATTCTAAATACAGCAAAAAGGATGGAAGGAAACCTTCCTCCTTATTTTGGACATGCACTGTTAGAAAAAAAAAAAAGGGATTTTCTTGTTAGAAGAGTCTCCTGCTATGAGCCAGTTGTGAGATGTCAGCAGGAGGCAGGCTTGATGGCATGAGGCAGGGCAAGGAGCTGAATATGTCTGGATGAGATAGGTGTCCATGGACCCAGAGGGGACTATGCATTTAGAAAACCAATGAAAGTGTTCCCCTGGCCTGATTAGTCATTATACTGTCATCCATCACAGCTGTTCATTCGCCTTTCAGTATCATTACCGTGACCTACGAAATGTATCCTGTCGTCCCTTTGCTTTAATTTCTTAGGTGCATGAGATAGTTTATTAGTATTTATAGTGAGGTCACCCCTAGATATTGATGTTGCCCGTTTTATAATGTCTTTCTTATTTTAACCTCCTTTTGTTAAATTAACAGATATCGATGAATGCAAGGTTATTCACGACGTTTGTCGAAATGGGGAGTGTGTCAATGACAGAGGATCCTATCATTGCCTGTGTAAAAATGGCTATACTCCAGATATAACTGGAACTTCCTGTGTAGGTAAGTGCTCTGTTTTTGATGTTCCGGTTTATTCTGAGTGGAAATTGTACATTATGGGAAAAAATAAAGAATCCTCAAATTGAGCTTCTAAAAAGTTTCTGTAATTTCATAGGAAAACATAAGACAATGATCAAAGACTACACAGAGTATACCTTTTCTTTCCTCAAAGCTTAAGTTCTTTGTTAGACCCTGTGGGTACTGAGCATTTTAGATGGACAGTCACACCGTATCTTTTTGATCATAGATCTGAACGAGTGCAACCAGGCCCCCAAACCCTGCAATTTTATCTGCAAAAACACAGAGGGGAGTTTCCAGTGTTCCTGCCCGAAAGGCTACATTCTGCAGGAGGATGGAAGGAGCTGCAAAGGTAAAGTAGAATTTGCCTACACCCACTCACCTGCCTCCTGGGCACGTTGTTGTCTTCCCTGTGCATTCGAGGAATCCATAGGCAAGCTCTTCACAGACAAGAGGTGCTTCCCTTGGGTTAGTGCCTCCCTGGGATCTCCCTGCCACCCACCTTGTATGGTGGATGGATAGATGGAGGCTGAGACCAGGGAGATTGCAGGGGAAGGGGAGGGGCAGTGACAGCAGCAGCCATCCACACTGCCTGTCCCTTGGGCATCCATGGGGGCTTCTCTTGAGGGTCTCAGAGACCGTGGGGCCAGTGTCTAAGGCTCAGGTGGGACAGATTCCTAATCGATTACTTCTTTTCTGCTTTCTCTTTATTCTATGTAGTCAATCTGTTCAGTAACTCTAAAGCCCAGGTCTCTGGCATTGTCCTGCCTCAGATTAACTGGTGCCTAGAAGACACTGTGCCTAATTAAGTAAACACTTTGTCTAGGTTTTTGTTCTGCTAACGAGGGCCATTCCTGCCCTCCATGACCTTATTTGAACCATAAATATCCCAAAGAATTAAGAAACAGAACTCTCTGTAGAAATCCCTCCTCAACCAGAAGTTATCCTTTGCAAAAGTCTGTTGGTGTAAATTTACTCCTAAAAACATCTTCCTCAATAGTAAGAACTTCACACATTGAGTGAATAGCACAAGTAAATGAAACTTAAGGGTAATTTTTAAAAGGAGGGATTTGGGAGAAGGAAAGGTAGACCAGATGGCAGAAGAAGAGTTAGAGCATTTCTACCATGAAGCCTTGACAGAGAAAAAGGAAAGTAAGGGAAGTTAAATACTGGGATGGAGTGTGAGTGGAGAGCAGAGGGAAGTAGGACCCTCAACTATGAGACTTTTAACATAGGATGACAGAATGAACAATGCCTGAGGTTTCCCTATGCAGCTCAAATCCTATATAATTTGGGGAGAGGAAGTTGAGAGACCTATTTAAAAATTCTGACTATCTTAATAAAAGAGTCGTTTACAGCTTTGTTCTCCTCAAACATAGCACTTATTCTCCATTTGTGGCTCACAGTGAGCTCTGGGCAGTGTGAGGCTATAACTCAGAGCCATAGACTTATTCCTGTAAATAGAGAACCAAACTAAAGAGAAAATCGCTCTCGGTGTGTATATTATCTGCACCGAGCAAAACAAATTTACAGCATTTTTCCAGCCTGTGGGGGCAGAAAATCCTCAAAAATGTCTAGCAATAAGAGACGGAAAATGGGAATTAAATGTATAGTGGTAACAATTTTTTTCATAATGTGTCAGATGCACCAGTGATGTTCTCTTTATGGTTTTAGGCGTGCGCAGGGCAGCACCACCACCCTTACAGATCCCCTCACGACACAAGTCCTTTCTCCCGTTCTCATGAGGGCTAGATTCTTCCACATACTTAGCATGTATGACTAAAGATCAAACCCAGTGGTGCAGATACATGTACTATTGAAACTGACAGGAAAGAGAAGGATGGCTCGGGGGGAGATGTGGGACCAGCACGTCCCCCGTGAGAGCTGGGCATGACCCAGATAAGAGGAGAGAAGGAGAGACGAGATGTTCTTGGAGGCGAGAACAGCAAGTGTTGCTGTTCTGAAGGTGTTGTAGTTAGAAGACAGTGTTAAGAAATCGCTCCGCTGTCTCCCTCACCTGTGTGCAGGTAAGCTTCAGCAACCGTGGGACGGTGCTCTAGCGAGGCCCCTTGGGTCAGAGGAAGGGGAGGCCACCCCACTGGCAGGAGGCGCAGAGCTGCCAATAATGCAGAAACCAGTAAAGCCGGAACAGCAGGCCCCGCGGTGGTGGAAAGAGCACAGGATTGGCTGCATTTTAAGAGAAGTCAGCGCTGGGAGAAATACTGGGGGCCTGGGGGGGTTCTTTCCGTAGAGGTTCACTCTAGATGCTAGTCCAGCCAGCCACAGGTTCTCCTCTGCAGCTGCGAGCACAGCTCTGCATGCGGGGACCAGACAAGGCCACGAGGAAGCAAGGGAGAGAGGGAGGGAGGGAGGAAGGTACATCGGTTCCTGAATACACCGTGATTTTGTTGATGTTGATGTTATTGTCGTTGTTAAAATTCAACGAAAAGCTGGAACATACTTTTTATCTCTTGAGGTCTTTAAATAGCAATGGAGTTGAGAATGAGCCTAAAAGTTCCGGCAATGACGAAAGAAGTCTGGTAAAAGGGGAGGATTTTATTGAGATATGGAAAACAATGTTGGATAAATACTGTAGGCTGTTTTGAAATGTGCTATTAGCTTATCAGAGTGACGTTTTTTTTCTCCCCTTTGTTTCCTTCTTGATCGCTCAATTTTGTTTTAACCAAAGGAGACTCTGAAGAAGAGAACTCTCTATCGGTTTGAACACCTCATTTGAGCAGATTCAAAACAGTGAATTGAAAAGAACTATAAAGAAGAAGAAGAAAAGAACTGGGCAAACAAATTAATTTCCAGCCTCAACATTTCTTTTTGCATTTCAACTTGAATAGATCTTTTCAGTGCTTTGGAAAATTTTGAGAATCCCTAATCTTTTACTTCATTTTATAGTTTATTTAAAATGTCACGATTTATTTGAAATGCCTTTGTTGATAAATTCCTGTATTCCTCTAGCGAAAGGGAATCGGGATTTCCTTGGATCCCCCAAAGAGCTGCATTTTTTGGTCTACACGGCGAGCACATTTCATCTTCCAAACCCTTATCTCCTAGGTTCCTTCCAGCCATGTGCCGCGTGTCTATTCCGGCCAGGGTTATTTGACATGTACAGGTCAGAACTCAGAACTCCTTCCTAGGAGTATCGTTCGACCCTGATACTCATCTTAACATTTTTTTATAGATCTTGACGAGTGTGCCACCAAGCAGCACAACTGCCAGTTCCTGTGTGTGAACACCATCGGCAGCTTCACATGTAAATGTCCTCCTGGATTTACCCAGCACCATACTGCCTGCATCGGTAAGTGGGAGAGGAAGTTGTCTTTCTCTGCTTGACTTGGTGGGGGAATGGGATAGGCTGGTGATGGGTAGTAAGGAGGGCACGTATTGCGTGGTGCACTGAGTGTTATACGCAAGTAATGAATCATCGAGCCCTACATCGGAAACTGGGGATGTACTGTATGGTGACTAACATAATAAAAAATCATTAAAAAAAAAAAAAAGGAAGATACCCTATAGGAAATGTAGCTATTCCTTTGAGGAATTGTTTTCTAGTTCCTCTACTGTTGGAATAAGACAAGTCAGCATATGTGAGCACGTGTGTGTGCCTGTGCACACCTGTACGTGGAAAGTTATTGGCCTTATTTGGCCTTTTCTGAGTGAATCATTCCACTCTCCTCCTTTTAAACACCACAGAGAGAGCTTCAGTGAATTTTAATTATTTTCCCTCACCGCGTCTTCTAGATAACAACGAATGCACTTCCGACATCAACTTGTGTGGGTCTAAGGGTATTTGCCAGAACACTCCTGGGAGCTTCACCTGCGAATGCCAGCGCGGATTCTCACTGGATCAGACTGGCGCCAGCTGCGAAGGTGGGTGGGGTCCACAGCCTGATGCAGCTGCTAGGTCCTGGGGGAGGGAGGCTGGGTGACTTTCAGACTCTTCATCCTCCTCCTCTACGAGATCTTGGAACAGCACAGGGAGAACAGCCGACCGCAGGTGGGAAATACTTCGCCGGGTCGGCACAGGTGTCATAGTTTAGAGATCCATCTTTTGTCTCAGGCTTGATCATGTCTATACCATGTGCCTTTCCTCAATAGTCAAGGCTTTTCTGCTGAGTAGCATAACCTACGAGGGCATGAACTAGTCAAGAAAAATAGCTAGGTTCCTGAATTTGAGTCATTGACGTTCCAGTCATTGGACCCAGAGTCCTAAAAGGATTCCCCTAAGGTGGATTAAATATATGAAGAATGACCCCTTTGATAATACATAATTAAAATTTTAAATTATTTTAGGATTTCCTTTCTGTATTGACATCTTTTAGTTTCTGGTCCTGGCACAAATAAGCTAACACAAATGCTTTTCACAGCTATCCCCTAGAATGGTCTTGGGCCTTACATTAATTTCTTCATCATTTTCATTTGTCAACATTACCAGGAATATCCGAATGTTTTCCTCCTGGCACTTACTTACCAAAAGCTCCGGAGCACACAGTCTTGACATTCTGGTGGTAGAATAATCTTTTCGGGGTCAGATTTCTTAGTAAAATTGCCTCTCCCTTTGGCACTCATATAAATGTTGCTTCAGAGAACGACTCGGAGACAAATGTTCACGTGGCTTCAAGGCGGCTCTCCCTTCCTTTTCAGATGTGGACGAGTGTGAAGGAAACCACCGCTGCCAGCACGGCTGCCAGAACATCATCGGGGGCTACAGGTGCAGCTGCCCCCAGGGCTACCTCCAGCACTACCAGTGGAACCAGTGTGTGGGCAAGTAGTCTTTCCTTGGTACCCAAACAAATCGCTCCTGGCTTCTGTGAGTCCAAATAGTGCTTGCTTTCTGAAAACTTTAAACGAGTCATTTAAAATCGCCCTAGCCTGGTTGAAACCAGAGGAAAGTTACAGCCTTTGCAAAACAGCAAACAGAAAAAAAATGATAACAGATACTTTGAGAACATCGGAAATGAAATGCCCCTTGAATTCCTTCACTCTCAGCATCCCCCTGCTCTTCTGCTGCATGTTGTCACTGGCCCACGCTGGAGTTCTGTTTGCAGGAGGGCCGACAAAATCCTACCTCTGGCTGAAAAATATGAGCCAGCCAGAGGCTATTTTGAGTGACTTTTGGCCTGCAGACGCGGAAGTGGCTCCATTCAGCTCTACGCAGCCTTTGGGGCAGAGTGTAGTTTTTTCAGGTTGCTAAATTCTTTTGAAAATTAAGGGAGACCCACAGACTCATTAAACTGAGATTATGTCATTTTTGATTCCATAATGTCATGGGAATATAACTCTAAATGCACATCAGATCAGGACTTTCCCAAAATTGAAGTTGTGAGTCTTCTCACTGAAAGAAAATACTGAGTCTGGTTCATGAGTTAAAAAAAAAAAAAATCTCGACCAGAATACATTATAATGAAATAATAACTCTAGGGACAAGGAAAACAAACATAGAAGCTTTGTTAGGCAGAATTCTAGATCACTTCCTAAGATCTCCATTCCTTGGTTATTCAAACACTCTTCTGAGTACTTAAAAGATTTTGCAAGTGTAATTGCAGCTGCAGATCAATTGACCTTAAAATACAAAGATTGTTTTGGTGGGTCTGACCCAATCAGGTGAGCCTTCAAAAGTAGAGTATTCTGCTGCTGACAGAAAAGGAAGTAAGAGGAAGTCAAAGCCTAAGGAAGACCTGAATGCCCTTTTTTCTTTGAAAATGAAGGGAGGCACATGAGAAACAATGCAGGCAGGCTTTGGGAGTGGGAAGAGTCCCCTAGCAGACAGCCAGTAAGGAAATAAGTAGCTCAGACCCATAGTTGCAAGAAATTAGATTCTGCTTACAACCCGAATGAGCTAGGAACACAACCTGGCCTTCGGGCCTTCTGGTCAGGCTTGTGACAACCCAGCCAAATCCACCTGATTCCTTCCTTCCTTCTTTTCCTTTTCTTTCTTTCTTTCTGTCTTTCTTTCTTTCTCTCTCTCTCTCTCTCTCTTTCCTTTCTTTCTTTCTTTCTTTTTCTTTCTTTCTTCTTTCTTCCTTCTTTCTTTCTTTCTTTCTTTCTTTCTTTCTTTCTTTCTTTCTTTTCTTTCTTTTCTTTCTTTCTTTCTTTCTTTCTTTCTTTCTTTCTTTCTTTCTTTCGAGCGCCTGCATGCATGTGCAAGTAGGGGGAAGAGCAGAGGGAGAGAAAGAGAATCTCAAACAGACTCCCTCCTGAGTGCAGAGCCCAACCCAGGGCTTGATTTCACAACCCTGAGATCACGACCTGAGCTGAAATCAAGAGTCCCACGCTTTACTGACCAAATCACCCATGCACCCCATCCACCGGGATTTCAAATTTACAGATCTTTGAGAGAATAAATGAATATCGTTTTAAGTCAAAAAATAAAAAATAATTTAAAAAAATAAATGCACAACAGAGAATTGAAACACTGTGAGTTTAGAGCGATGCCACATCCATCTAGCCCAAGCTCATGGTTTTACTAGAAGGACCTGGAAACCCAAGGAAGAGAAAGTAATCTGTCCTTAACCCAGTTCCTTTGTGACACACCTGGGGCTAGAACCTTAGGCTCTTAACTTCCTGATTGAGGGCTGCATTTCAAGGGTCGAGTTCCCTCATTTCTTTTCATTCACCAAGTATCCACGCAGCACCGTGGTACGCTTGGTGCTGGAGCGACCTGTTCTAGCTGCCACACTCTTGGATACAGAGCCCTCCTTAGCAAAGACACAAGGATTACTGCTTCCCAGGTGCTGTTCCACAGCTCAATGCTCTGCTTTACTCCAAATGAAGATATGTTTGGGGTGTTTTCATTTATCAAAATTGCATCCCTCTCATTTGGTTTGATTCTTTTCAAGACACAGTTTTGGAGGGGTGAGTAGGGTTGGCTAAAATGATGCCAGCGCTGGAAGAGTTTAGACTACACCACTTGCTGACCAGCCCGCCTCTCCTCTTCCTACCTTCAGTCCGGGGACAGGTCATGTCATCATTGCCTGGAGATTCCACTTTGGCCCCGTGAAGATCGTCTCCTGGCTGGGAGTTCTAGAATAAATTGATTTAGAAGTTGGAAGAGGTTTGGGGGGTTTCAGTGCCCAAAAGATACTAGCCCAAACTGAGCTCATTACTCTTAAGAATTATAGCTATCCAGAATGAGCATTGCCTTGGGCCAGAATGGCTTACCCGGAGCCATGCAGAGCAGAGCAGATCTTTTGGACCAGCCCTCTCTGGATCCTCACTCCTGGGCAGCCAGAATTTCACTCTTAGAAGATGGATGGGCTTGGGGTCAGGGGCCACTGGATCTCATTGTTTTGTGGAATATATCAAGCTCGCAGCTGCAGTTGGAGTTAAGCCATGTTGACCTAGAGAAAAATTTGTAAAAGAAAGCCCATCCTACATTTTGGAATTCTCCTAGCGGTTCTCCCTTCACACCATTGCTAACACATGCTAGGCAAGCCTAATGCTGCAACCTTTGATTTTAGAGGACAGAGGGGATAGGTTTCAGTCTAAGTTTAAGGAGGGTTTTTTGAAGAATCTAAGCCTGTTTCAATAAAATGTCTCTCTTTATAAAAAGGATAAAACCCTCCCCAATTTCAAGTATTGACTGAGAGTAAAACAAAGATTTTGAAAACTGTACTTGGAGCCATTTGCTCCAGAGTGCACAGGATGAAAAAGGTCAGGAGAGCACAAAGCATGGGAAACAAATCGTGCTTGTATACTGATGAACAGGGTGAGTGCAGACACTCTTTTTAAGCTGTAAACATTGAACATTTGCCAATTTCTTATCTTAATCCCTATTCTGCTTGACCCTAGCTCTCTACGGCAGATAAGTTTAATTTAAACTTTGTTAGATTTTCAGGGAGTTAAAAAAAAAAAAAAAGCAAAGTAAAGTAAAATAGAAAAGAATGTGAAAGGGGAGGAGAGAGTTCTTGACTGGGATGGATATTTATAGTAACACAGATAGATGCTCAAAGCTAGAAAGAGCCTTAGAGATTATCTGGTCTGACCTCATTCCTAAAATATAAATCCTTCCCCAGCCTCCCCTGTTGTCCACGTTTGACTTGAATACCATCTTGAAGGGCATTCACTTTCTCCCAAGATAGCCCAATTTATGTATAGAAAACTTTAATTCTTAGAGATGTTTTTTTCATAGAAAATAAACTGTTCCTCCCTCTACTTCTAACCTATTTCTGTCCTTTGGAACAATACAGAATAAATCTGTGTTTTATATTGATGGGTCCTGTCCTCCATATACAGACCTGGGCCTTAGAGGTTTTATCTATCAGAGTCCCATCAGGAAACCAATGGCTGAGCCCAACCCAAAAGCACAGGACAAAGGAGAGGAGGTGAAAAGTCCAGAGGTAACATGGAGGAACAAGGAGAAAACATCCCGCCCAGGGATAGTCTTTCCACCAAAGTAATAACCCTCAGTTCCTCATTCACTCTTTGGTGCCCGTGGTCTCCACTGGTATCTATCACACACTCCATCTGTGATTTAAAGTAAAGGCAAAAGCAAAAGACAATGGCATATTTAATTATTTTTGTTGTAGGAACCCTGAAGCCTAAATGACCTTGGGTGGATATTTGAGAGTCCTTGGATATAAAGAATCCTCAAACACATCTGTAGCTAGGCACTGAGCAGTAGCAGGGCAGCTCAGCAAATGGCTTTCTTATTGTGTATCTATTCCTTCCACACAGGAAAGGAGGAAGAAAGGGAGAGAGAGAAGGAAGGAAAGGAGAGAGGGAGAATATTATACATATGCAACCACCCTGCCCCCACCATTTTACCCACCTGTTTTTCTAATTTTAGAACAGATATTTTCAGGGCGCCTGCATGGCTCAAGTCAGTTAAGCGTCCGACTCGATCTCAGCTCAGGTCTTAATGTCAGGGTCATGAGTTCAAGCATCACACTGGCTCCATGCTGGTCGTGAAGCCTACTTAAAAAAAAAAAAATCAATAAATACAAATAAATTTTCTTAGAAACACTTCTGTTTTTTATAAAGGAATCTAAAAAGGTGAAACCAACTAAAAAACAAAGGAAGTACCCGTTTAAATGGTGCTGAATCTGTTGAGAGACACTGGCATGAAGGCAAGCACGTGGCTTCTGCGATCAGACAGACCTGGGCGTGCATGTCTGCCCGGCTGCTGCTGCTGGGAGATCTCAGACGGGCTCTCGGAGCCTTGCTTTCATCATCTGTAAGACAGGGATTATAACACCTACTGCCCGTGGTTGTTGGGAAGGTCAAGTAAACGTGAAGCACCTCGCGCTCTGCCACGCAATGGGCGTCTAATAAACCACAGTTACATTTCCCCTCCTCCCTTGCACTGGAAGCGTTTGCTCAGTGAGGCGAAGGCCAATCTGTGTCCATTCAAATGAACATATGTCTGAAAATGGGCTATGGCGATTAAGGAATGTTTTACCAGCAAGCTTCCAGCCTGCCCTACAAAGGCAGGCCTACAAAAATATATTCGAGATTTCAAAAAGGTATAAATTAGACATAGTGAGATGCTCAAGGTTTTCTCCCTCAAGTTGATTTTTTAAAGTTAGATTTCTTTTTTCCTGCTTTTTACTGTCAGACTTGGCAGGTCCCTGTGGGTAGCCAGTCCTGCAGCATCTGTCTCTATTGTGGGTTTTTTCCAATTATTGCTTGTGAAGTCTGCACTGAATCTCTTCCAGCCATACTTTGCTTTAGACACGGCCCAGACACTCTGGGCAGGAGGCTGGTTTGGATAAGGGGGGGCCCATTCAGAGATGGGAGCAGACATACCAGAAGGCACTATTCATCCCCAGGACAAGCACCTGGGGGCTTTTGCAGATTTTTGAAAAGGAAGTGCAAGTGGGGCAGACACTTCCTGCAGGATGGTGGCCCTTGCCAGCCCCGCACGTCCTGAAAGAGGAGGACTGGGAAAGCAGTCTCCGAGAGTATGGCTGGTCCCTGCTGTGCAGACGGCCGTCCGGCTCATGGAGAACTGCAGGACTCCTTCCCTCCCACCCCGAACCTTGAACCTCAGCTACGAACCAGCCCTGCGTGCTTCACGGGAGGCTCGTGTGGCGCGGAACATACTAGTGCTGGCTTCAAATGAGACCTGGACTCTGTCGGTGCTCCGAATGCCATCCTCTAATGCACTCCACCTGGTGCGTTTGACCTCATCGAGCACGTTTGCTCACCACGTGGCAAGAGGCCACATCCATTTCCACAGCTCGCTCGCTCGCTCTCTCTCTAGTCCTTCTCCCCACCCCAGGCACCTCGGCCTGCCCTACCTTCCCAAGTGCTAAAGGAGGGCCAGCTGGCTGGCAGTCCCCAGTGGAAATGCCTGGCCAGTGTCACACATGCGGTGTGTTCTGGTTTTCCCTGCAGATGAGAACGAGTGCCTCAGCGCACACATTTGTGGAGGAGCCTCCTGTCACAACACGCTGGGCAGCTACAAGTGCATGTGCCCCGCCGGCTTCCAGTACGAACAGTTCAGCGGAGGGTGCCAAGACATCAACGAATGTGGCTCTGCGCAGGCGCCCTGCAGCTACGGCTGCTCCAACACGGAGGGCGGCTACCTGTGCGGCTGTCCGCCCGGTTACTTCCGGATAGGCCAAGGGTAAGCGCGGCTGTGCCTGCTCCTGGTCGGAGGCGCTCTTGCTCCCGACCTCATGAAGCAGAGGCAGCTCCCAGTGACCCCTCCTAGCTGAGGAGAATCAGCCTTTTTATAATCCTAGAGTTCGTTCCAGTTACCTCTGCAAAGGGCTTAGGCTCTTTCATTTGAAAGGAGGCATCAAGATTTCTGCAAACTCATAGACTATGAAACGAATTATAAATACCTTTGTAGATGTTTTCTCTGTCTCATTCTCTTGATCTTCCTGTTGAACACGGCTTCATTTCTCCAGAAATGCAGGGGCCGACCCAGGCCAGAGCAGGACTCACACTGCACATTGCTGATCCGCCCTTCTCCTGGGGCAAGCAGGATTCGGCCTTGGCTTCAAATGCCTTGTCATTAGAGAACGTTATGTGTTAGGATAAATCACCAAGATACCTGGCTTTAAAGTATACGTTACACCTCCGACTTAAGTTCACATTAAGAATTACCAAAAGAGCGTGAAACAGGAGTTAAATGATTATTGTATTCTCCAGGTAGAGTACTTCGCCACATTGTAGGTGTGAGTGTTGGAGAAGGAAGACATATTTTTATTTTACTCAGTAATTTGAAAGTTTAGTGGTAAGTTTTCAAATGTAGGTCTTTGTCCCTGCTGTCCATCTACTTTTGTCTGTCCTGTTAAGGATTTCAATTTTTACCTTTTTAATTAGGAACACACAGACATGAAATAGACATACACACATATGCAACTGCACATACACATAGACACACCCCACAAAATCACACATTCCATCACACACACATGCGTGTATATGTCAAATTAACTTAATTGAGTGGCCTTTGATTTCTTGACACACAAACATCAAGCGATTCTTTTTGGGTCTGTGTGGACTTGAAGGTAAAAGAATGTTTCACGGGAAGCACACAGAATGCCAGCAATAGGACACAAATTCCCAGATGTTTGTGTCTGGCTCTCAGTAGACTCATTCTTTATAAGCTGAATGCCAGAACCATTTTCCCAGCAAAAATTGTGACACTCCAAACTGGCTTCTGGCCAGTGGGACTTTGTAGTCACACTTCTTGTAAGTGGTGTTCCAGGGATATGAAAATACTGGAAAGGAGTTCTGAGAAAAGAACCAAAGCCTACAAATTTGGGGTTTTCCTTCCAATAACTCAATCATTATGTGAATGTATACACACACGGTGAGCATTCATCATTTCATCCATTGTATTGTTTCTGCACGTTTCATGCTGCAAGATAGAAGAAGGGGAAAGGAAATGTATTGGGCTCTGGCAGGATTGCAGAAAATAGAAGGAGCCCATAAATGGCTGCAAAACACACAAAAAAGATTCTGCTTATTGGCATTATATTTTGAATCTTAAAGGCGTAAAGAAAACTGGGTTATAAAAAATAGGCCAACTAATACAGATCAATAATCGGTCTTCATTATGACCCATTAGTAGAGCTCTGCCCGTTTATAACAGTTTGGGCTTCTCCGTGAATCACTAGAGTGGACCCTGCCCCAAAATAAAGACTTAGGGTCATTCAGATATTTCAACACATTTTGAAAGAGGAGCCTGGTAAATAACATTCCAAGAGGCCTATGAAATAGTAAGCAGAATAACAAAACAAGGTACTTGTGAAACATGCAAGCCTCCCTCTGTAACTTGGCTTTGATAACTGAAAGGCAAAGAAAAACAGCTGAACTAGTTCTCTCTTGGGCATGGGTTTGTTTATCCAGCCTCACATGAGTCAGAGCCAGTGGCCCTAGTGGTTTTGAATGACTTGAAACAATTTCCCACAGTTGGGCAAGCTCTGAAACTTGCATCTTATATGTTACACGTCTTCACAGTTCGTTTCTAAGTCAACTTCAGTTCTACCTAGAACTTTCTTTACAGCTTCAGTAGCTTCAGCCAAAGCGAGTGGTCAAATAATAGGAGAAATTGCTCAGAAGCTAGAATGGTGAAGGCTCGTGACAGTGGGGGTGGAGGGGAGGCGGCAGTGATGGGGTCAGTGAAGGGAGAGGGCAAGGAGCGTGACGGTGGCGGCTCATACCTTTCTCACTTTCTGGTTCATAAAAGGAAGACATTTTCCTTTAACCTTCCAAGTCACGTGGTCTCCCCCTCACCCCCATCTTTCCCCCGTTTCCACTCCATGTTCCCTTCCCCGGCGTAAGTGCAGCAAAACACCTGCCACAGTCGGGTTCAGAAAGGAAAGGGTGAATCAGTATGCGACACAGGACCTGGAGCGATAGTAGAAAGAAATCCACCAAGCCTGGGAACTGAGACTCAGAGCCTAAACCCAGAGGACTTCATTGTACCTTTCAGAACCAGCCAGCACCTAATGGACAAATAATCAGTGGCTTAATGTCACTAGGTGGGGTCCATGCTTCACAGGAACTCTTACACCTCCTCCGCCCTTATCTCCTCGTTCTAATGAAAAAGGGCTGTCCCTCCTTCCTCCACAGGCACTGTGTTTCTGGAATCGGCATGGGCCGAGGAGGCCCAGAGCCACCTGCCAGCGGTGAAATGGATGACAATTCTCTCTCCCCGGAGGCTTGCTATGAATGTAAGATCAACGGCTACCCCAAACGGGGCAGGAAACGGAGAAGTGCAAACGAAACAGATGCCTCCAACATCGAGGTGGGTCAGAAGGTGGTTTCTCCCGATGTCTCCTGTTGCAGAAGGGCCTTCCAGATGCCTGTGGTTTCCTCCAAGGATGTTCCAAAGTGTGAAAAAGCTCCCTGGGGAGAAAATCCAGACATTCCCTGAGCTCTAGGCTGCATTTTACAAGAGTCTGTGGGACTCTCTGGAGTTTCTTGCTGCTTTTAGGGAGTGGCCATTCGAAGGTTTTCACATACTTGCTCATTTCCTCTGTCTCGCCAAAGAGAAAGTCAAACACCCACCCAAAGTCTGCTGAAAGGAAAGGTCTGAGATCCAGGACAGCAAGTGGGCAGAATAGTGAAGTGACACAGTGCTCTCTCCACGGGGACGCCAAGTTCTGAAAGCTAGAGGCTCCTCCACTGAAAAGAGCCATGTGGAGTGTGAGGGAACTTGGATTCTAGACAAAAACAACATGGAGCTCAAGCAGCCTGGTTTTCTTTGCCTACGGCTGCTGCAGCCTTTCAGTCAACTCAGAAATGCACAGATATTCACCCAGACCTCTGGCTCCAGGCCCGGAGAATCCGGCACATGTGGTCCCAGAGAGGCCAGCAAGCAGCCAGGTGAAAAGCATTGAATATTAGCAGATCATCAGAGTCAGGAAGTAGGTTCAGAGGCGTGTCCTTCAGAGGGGATGGTTTTGCGTCAGTGAGCAAAATTGAAATAGACGGGTTCTTTCTTAGCACGGGTGCTGCAACCCATCCACTGTGGTTTGGGAAATGAGATAAGTCCAGCGGAAGAGAACAGCCTATGAAAACAGTGGTTTCGAACTTGAGCGTGCATCTGAATCATCTGGAAGACTTGTTAAGATGGAGAGACGCTGGGAGACACCCCAGGGCTGGGTTTCTGATTCAGTAGGTCTCAGGTGGCGCTGAGAATTTGCGTTTCGGACAGATTCCCAGGGGACGCCGATGCTGCCGGTCTGGGGACCACACTTTGAAACCCACTGCATTAGAAGACCTGCAACTGCTTGACTTCCGTCTTGACAGCAGTTTAATATTTTTTAAATATTATAAACACGTGCCAATTTAACAGATTTGCGATTTAAACGGTGTTTTGTGAAAATAGGCATTTTCAACACGGTGTATACAACATGAGCAGACGGTGGTATTAGTGGGAGATTCGAGTCACTTTTTCTTTGAGATGAGAAATAAGTGGCATATTTACATTTTATTTAACACGTTGCCCTGTGTCTTTCTAGGACCAGCCTGAGAGAGACACCAACGTGAGTCTCGCAAGTTGGGACATTGAGAAGACAGCCGTTTTCGCTTTCAATATTTCCCACATCAGCAACAAGGTCCGAATCCTAGAGCTCCTCCCCGCCCTGACGACTCTGACGAATCACAACAAATACTTGATCGAATCCGGAAACGAAAATGGCTTCTTTAAAATCAACCAAAAGGAAGGGATCAGCTACCTCCACTTCACTAAGAAGAAGCCAGTGGCTGGAACCTACTCATTACAAATCAGCAGTACTCCACTTTATAAACAGAAAGAGCGTAATCAGCTAGAAGATAAATATGACAAAGACTACCTCAGTGGTGAACTGGGTGATAATCTGAAGATGAAAATTCAGATTTTGCTTCATTAATTCACCATACAGAGACCAAATAATTAAAAAACAAAGATAGATAGGTAGAACGGAATTGTCCCCCCATCAGAATCTTCATATCATAGGTACAATCTTTCACCGAGTAAACTTCTATAAATAAGCACTATTCTTGTATTACAAAAAGCAAGGTACAGGTGACTACCCTAGTTCAAAACAACCACTTTCTCAGGCTTCTCATGTGTGTAGCACAGCTACCTTGTCATCTGGGTTGATTCTTGAAAACTGGGACACGATATTTTCGTTGGGGGTCAGCCATTCATGCTGACACGCCATCCTTCTAGCAGATGTACAGGAATGTGCTTTCCATCGATGGACTGTTCTGTATTTTCAAATTTTTAAACTTTGCTTCTCCAAATACAAGTACTAGGTTGGCCAATTATAATATCTATTTGGTGCTAGTAAATTCTCAAACTAGATTTATAAATGCACTGTAATATTTACACAACTTAGAAACCAAATTACAAGTATTCAGTTCAAATACTTCATTAATTTCAATCAACCAAAGTTAGTTCAGTAGCTTATCTCAGTTATGAGTTATAATACATTACATGTAAATTAAGTGTGTGTATACTGTAATCGTGCTTTTTTTATCATTGAAACATTTATAAACTAGAATAATAATGCCCTTAATGTGAGGGTTTGTAATGGTGCTTATTAAGACCAAAGACTTGTTAAACGTATACACCAAGTGGTAAGGAAATTTCTGTGACTGGCCCACACGTGCATGGAGGTCTGGGAGGACCAAGAACCAGCCTCAGCAGCCAGAGGATCACCTGTGCATCCTTCATCACACCTGTGCAATATGCCAAGATCACCCTCGGTCATTCCTGTCAACAAGGGGTCCATGTCATAAATGTCACAATAAAACAGTCTCTCTTTTTTTAGTGTACCCTTGGCTTTGTGTTCTTGCATGGATGTGGGATTTGGGGGGGGGGGGCGTTCTGGAAGCTAAATAAAGTTTCCTGAATTTAAATCATCCTGGGTGTGGTAGTTACAGCTCCGAAAGGTGCCAAACGTGTAACGGCTAGCAAACAATTAACACGTTCGAGTTAGCCCCTTGTTCTGTTCATTAAAGCCATCAGAGTTATTTCTCACCAAGAAGAAATTTAGATTGTAGCCTCATTTCTAAAACATGACCTAAGTAATCCTGTGACTTCTCGACCACTAGATTTAAGTATTATAAGATACCAAGTTCGGTCATTGTCTTAGAGCACATGGGTTTCATCATAAAAGATTGCTCACGCCCTCTCCCCTCAAATACACAGTGTTGGCAAGGCTTAGGTGCGCCATCCTTTCCCCCCAAACATCTGTTGTTAGTCAGTGCTCGTCTAATTACAAAAGGATAATCCCAAATTGAATCCAATTGAATGCTATCTAGCTCTTGTTTTTGGACTGTCATAATGTGAAAATGCAGTTTTAAGTGCAATATTGAATATTTAACAGTTAAGCTCACTGAACTGATATAAAATAATTCTTACAATCCCCAAGGACAGTAAAGTGAAGGGTAGTGAAAATAAAAGGTGAAATAAAATTGCTGCCTGCAGGGGAAAGAAACCATGTAGGACAAAGGAAAGTCCTCTCAACAGCTTCAAAAAGCTACACTAAAGACGGTGGAGTGGGTCCGTTCCATCTTATTCCAGAAGACAAAACGAAGGTTAGTTGCCATGAAGTTAGGGGAACACACACCTTCCTAACCGTCGAGCTACCCAGTGAGGGATGGACTTCCTTGTGATGTGGTGAGCTCCCTGTCACTCTTCAGAGGGTCCCAGGCTAGGCATGATGGCAGCCAGCGGACAAGGATGCTTTCTTCTACCTAACAGGCCACGCACATCTTGAAGTATTTTTTTGTATCTCTTATTTTGCCATCCAAAAAATCTTGCTTGTAATAGGTGCTAAATAGAAATGAATCAAATGACTATTTTGGAAGCAATTTGTACCTTGGTTAGGAAGTTAAAATATGACTCAAAATTTCCCTCTAACTCTGCGCCTGTGGGTCTATGATGGAAGTGTACTAAAATTGTTAGACAAGAATATATAGCACATGGTAAACAACAGTTTGCATTCGGAAAATGTCTTTGATAATTTAACCAGAACTGTATTATATTCAATAATGGATTTTCTTTATAACAAACAACAGAAGAATATAGAGTTGGCACACGGTAGGTCACTTTGATATTTTTAATAGTCTCAGTCTGGATTTTATTTATTTCAGAGCCAACAATTTTCAACAGCATATTTTCCATGTTTCTGTCTGTAACAAAACATTTTCCTCATTGTTCCATTGTAAATATTCCTCTTGTTGGAACCCTTTGGAATCCTGAGATTTAAACCTGTACCTTTTAATTGTCTGTGACCTTTCAATTTTACTTTCAGTGGTGGACGAACTTGGTTTTGTAAATCTCTCAGAAGCTTGAAAACGTCTTGTCTCTACCCCCCAGCCCATTTCATTTGCCAATAATTATTTTGTAAGTATGGTTGAAATGAACTCAGCTGGCCTTGTGAAATGTTTAAACTTGCACAAACAACTACATTTTTGTTCAACAAATAGCACTTTACTCAGCCAAAATTGCTTTGGACGTTGCCATCACAAATACTGTTAAACTTCAGAAATCATGTTTGTAAATTAGATGAGCCAAACTCAAGGACAATTCGGTTGGTACTATACTAGTATACTTCAGAGTTATACACCCATAAACTGTCAGAGATTTCTAGATCACTGCTTTGTCCACAGAATGTACTTTATTCTGATTTTAACTATAGTTCTCTGAGATATTTCGGAAATGTCATTATTGCATGGCTCAAGGACCTTGTTTTTAACTGCTAGAAGACTGTTGCTAGGAGGATTAGTTTTCACATACAGAGCTGAAGACAAAGTTATTTCCCCCTTGCCAATTTTAAATAACACTTTGTAAAAAGAAAAAAAGCAGCAGCAGCAAACCAATTTACTTCATTAAACGTTTTGAAACCCAGTGTGAGTCTAACACTATCTGGTTAGGAATGGATTCTCAGTACTCTGAGTTTAGGGTTAGAGAGAAACAAGAAGGCCGTGAATTTGATTTTGCAAATTTCCATGTGTATCCATGACTGGGCTCACTGACAGGTCTGGGTCTCAATGAAAGGTTCTGACATTCTCACAAATGTCTGTATAAACATGAGGGTCTTGTACATTTGACACCCGACATACATTTGACAGGACCTGGCAATTTCACAAAATCTGTTATTTCAGCTAACTGCTAATGAATCCAAAATGGTTTTTCTGGCGCACAAAATCATAAACCTCTTTTTAGGACATGGGCTGTTTTGCATCCTCGAGCCAAGCCTGAATCATGACCTCTACGAACGGATGTCAATTTCATTTTTACTATTGGACAGTGGAAGGTGCATTCTTTTTAAACGAATGAAGCAGGGAAGTGGGTCTGATTTCATGCTAGCTCAGCTCTCTGCATTCTGTCCACTCTTGTTTTCTTCCGCAGAAAGTAATATCCATTGTTACTTTGAATCCCTGTGACTAGTCCCATTTCATAAATAAATGCAGCATTACCCGCTCTGCTCCCTCTGGCCCCTCGTGGTTTGGTTGTAGTGTCAGTCAGCAGGCTTCACGCTCGCTATTTTGAGAACCTGTAGCTTGGGTTGCAAGTAAAAAGCTGCTCGAAGGCAGCGAGGCTTGGGAGAGCCACAGCTCTGTGCAGCAGTCGCTGCTGACCTTCCATCGTCCGCCGGAGCTGTTCCTCGCAGCTGAGCTCTGACGTGCAGAAATCAGAAGCGTTCTGTTTCCTTTCAAACGTAAAATTCTCTCTGGGAGAAAATTAAGTCAAACCTCAATGTTTCAGTTTCTTCTTCTCTTCGAAGTAGAGATACTGAAAACATCCTGGTGATAATCGCACATCCCATAGATCCCACCAACCGTGGACAGAAAGTGGTCACACGGTCACACGCCCATGTGGCTGTATCTGCACGGTGAGCTCTGCTCCGGGGGTCCCCAACAGCTCTGCGAGGTGGGGAAAGATTAATGGGACCTTGATAGAGCAGGATTTCAAAAGCACGAAAAGCTGTGTATTGTTGTCACCACATGAGACCAGCGGGATCAGCGGTTGGCCTTTCTGTCTTCGGTCGCACCAAGGTTATCCCTCAGTGTCTTCACTGCATCTCTCTCGGGCAGTGTCCTGATCCAATCCAGTAACTCTGTGCCTCGGGCAGCACTGCAAGCTCCCCGGAGGCCTGCTGCTTCCTACTCGTTTGACCGTAGCAGGCTGTCCTGTGGGTCCTTCACCGCCGGCACTGAGCCCGGGAGTCAGTCTGCAGCAGAACCAGCTCGGTGGGGAAGACGGAAGACGGGAAGACGGCTCCTGATCAGGCCAGCTCCGGCCACGCCCACCCACACCGGCCTCACTCCCACGGGGAGGGGACGGGGAAGCCAGGGCAGCTATCCCTACAGGCTGAGCTCTCAGTCTCCAGTTGTTCTCCCAGGGTCTGTGATCCTTGGTTCAGAGCTTTGACCTTTCTTTGGCGTATAAGGTTCACCGAGAGCGCAGTTCAGACCTGGCCTGGGGGCCTGACACTGCACGAAATCTGAGGTCAGGAAGCCCCCTTCAAATCTCAGTTCCCTTTCCAAGTTATTCAGCCAGGGGAACTCCTTGACCTCTCTGAGCCTCGTTTCCATCATAGATAGAGATAGACAGACAGACAGTGAGATAGAGATACAGAGATATAGATGTATGTATAACTTTTTTTTTACTCTAATACCGCTAGTTTAAAATGCCCTTGTGAATGATGTCCCTCTGAACCTCGACTCAATCCTGAGTAATTATCCTTGTGTACAAATTCAGGTGTCTTACCAAAAGTCTCTCACCTTGGGGTGCCTGGGTGGTTCAGTCAGTTAAGTGTCCAACTCTTGATCTCAGGTCAGGTCTTGTCTCAGGGTCATGAGATCGAGTCCCACATCGGGCTCCGCACTGGATGTGGAGGCTACTTAAAAAAAAAATAAAGTCTCTCACCTTATAGACGTAGAACTGAGATTAAAACCCCCACACTTGCTGACAACACAGCACGTACTCAATTCACTGTGCATGCCAAATGAAGAGGAACTCAAACACGGTATATGAAATCACAACAGGAATCTACGAAGCTACAAATTCCGTTTGTGATTCAAGATCTAGGTTCCCCTCTGCTCTTCCAGCAACCCAGGGAAGACAGGAGAGGTGAGCAACACCTTGCATGGCCCTCCTTCTTCCCTGCACCCCTTCCCTGGACCCTCATAAATGTTCATCATGACCCTGTAACCCACTGCTGCCTCCCCTGTGTCATGGGAGACTTCTGATGGCAAAGATGCTGCTTTGTCCTCGTAGCTCGAGGCCTGGCACACAGTGGGCACTAAATGTGTGGTGAATGGATCAATGAGCGAGACTGGAAGAAGTAAAAATACAAGCGAGAGAGGGAAAAACCCATGCAGAAAAACAACCCATTTCCGCTGTCTCTCCTCCTCTTCCTCTCCTTCTTTTTCTTTGTTTTTCTCAACAAATATTTTTTGAACACTTGCCTCTTGCCACTTGCGTGAAGCACTATAGACAAAGGATGAAGGAAGCCATGTCCCTAACCCACTGAAATTTCAAAACAAGGGCTGACAGGGCAGCTCTCTCCCCACTGCTCTTTAGTGAGGGTATGGTTAGACTTTGCAGGCTCCTGAAGGAAGCTGCAGGGTGTAGGGGTCCCCATTCCCCACAGTCCTAGAAGGCAGGAGGCAAAATAAGATTCCCTAGTAAATTCACCTTTGACCTCTGCAAGGCCCCAGGTCTAGATCTTTATGAATCACCAAAATTAGAAACCACCATTCTAGCATATCTCCCCCAACGTAATGCTGAAAAGTGATGATTTTCAGTAGAATTTATGGTTGGAGTTAGATTCCCAAGTTTACATGAAACTTATCCTGAAGCCTAGCACATAAAATCAGGCAGAGCTGTTTGGATTAAAGCAGACCTAGATAGCCTGGGGTCTCCCCACGCACTCCCGTCAAGACGATTCTTACGGAACGTTGTTAACAGGAAGGGCAGTTAGAGGCTGACTGATTCTACAAATGTAAGACAAATATCTCTTATAAACTTAATTTTAGGGGCGCCTGGGTGGCACAGCGGTTAAGCGTCTGCCTTCGGCTCAGGGCGTGATCCCGGCGTTCTGGGATCGAGCCCCACATCAGGCTCCTCCGCTATGAGCCTGCTTCTTCCTCTCCCACTCCCCCTGCTTGTGTTCCCTCTCTCGCTGGCTGTCTCTATCTCTGTCAAATAAATAAATACAAATCTTTAAAAAAAAAAAACTTAATTTTAAATGTTGACAAAAACTCTAAGCCCATTAAATAAATAAATAGGGGCATTATAGACACCATGTCAGATAAGGAAGCTATACACATTTTCATTGTACTGATACGTGGCAGAAACTGACTAGATGCTCCCCGACCATTTTTTTCCCCTCCTGGGCCCACACAAAGACTGTTAGATTGGCGCTGTGTGATGGATTCTAACCAGTGGGATATCAGAAGTGACATATGCCATTTCCAAGTCTAGCAAAAAAATACATATGCAATCGTCCACACTCAAAAAATAAACTTTACTGCATGAAGCCACTGATATTTTAGGATTATTTGTTATAGCAGCAACCATTAATTACCCCAACTAGTGTAAGTATGCCTGCATAAATATGAATATATATGCATATATGTATAATTATATTAGTCAGGGTAATTAATATATGCATTGATATTATGGTAATTTTACACACACACACACACACACACACACACACACACATCAATGGCTCCCACCCTTGGCTGCAACATTAGAATGACTCAGGGATTTTTTTTTTTTTTTAAATCCCAAAGTCCAGGCTGCATGCCAGATCCATCAATTCAGAATCTCTGGAGTTGGGACCCAGATAGTAACAATTTTAAAAGCTCTCCAGGTGGCACCCAAGGTTGCGAAGCACCGCTCTAACTCTTCAGGCCCATTGAAAAGGCAGGCAACTTGGGAAAATCCAGCAGGTAATTCCGATATGCATCCCATCCACTATTAACACGGCTAGTCGACGGGACATGCATCATCACAGAAGAACCTTAAGCATGGCGTTCCCTGGCTCTGCAAACTGTGTCTTGTCCCTGGAGTCTGGGGTGCAGCGTCAGTGGGGAACAATCAAGCAGCGACGCAGTGTGTCTCTTGCAAGGTAGTTGCTTAGACTCATTAATGGGCCACAGGACTGTCACCCGCACTGGCCTAGGGGCGAGAGGGCAATTCTTGCCTCCACCCCGGGACGTTCTCAGGGAGTCAGCATCTCCAAGGTGAAGTCGTTCATAACAAAATGTTGGGGAAATCCCCTAAAAATATTTAAATCCGGAAATATGGTCTAGTGAGCTTGAGTTTATTCATACTGCTCTTTACATTATAAAACTGGAAAATATAAATTAGTTCTTTTGAAGGAGACAGTTCTCTGGCCTAAAAATAGAAACTTTCTTTTCAAGAAGCGATCAGCTTCTCCGAAGAGCCTACGAGTTAGGTGGTGGGAGACGGGTCCAGCCACCACCCAGCCCACCTACCGCCTCCAGGCTCACATCGCTCAACCTTGAAATGCTGACGTGAAAACATGGGGCCATTTGCCAGGAATGGGTGATGCATTCTGTTACCTAAATTTAAAACTTTACTATGCTTCCCACAAGCTTTTTAGTTTCAGACAACCACAAAAGAAAGACCGAAGACAAAACAAGAACGCCAGAAAAGTAGGAAGTTGCTGCCAATTTGGGAGTCAGAAAAAGAAAATTCAAAATATATTTCAAAGAAGAACGCTCAGTTATATTGCTATGTACTTCATGTGTGAGGGAATATCCAATTATAGATAAGAAAAATGTGAAATAAGAGATCATTTCAAATAAGTTTAAATGTTATGGTGCATTCAATGCATATAATAAATTCCCTACGTTGAATATGAAGAAATCCATTTTAATTCAGAAAAAATCAATCTCTGCCTAGGTCTAACTAAATGTTAAATAGTATTTAAACAATAGCTACTTGACGACACCAAATGAGCCTGCCTGGAGCAGCCAGGTGTCAGTCCAACGTGCCCTAAAATCTCCTACATCTTTGATGTTTCTCAGACTTTCATGGTCACATACACCAACTGTGGGTCTTGTTAAAACACAGATTACGATTTTGGAGGTCTGGGGTGGGGTCTGAGAGTCTGTCCCTCTAATAAACACTTACATCATGCCCATACTTCTCCAATAAAACTTTACTTACAAAAGCGGGGGAACAGCTCATGGTTTGTAGTTTGCAATTTGCATCTTTTTAAATATTATTTATCTTGGTTACTGAGTGTTTGGGGGGCCTGCGAGAAATGTGCCTCACTTACCTGGCCTCCGTCCCAGCCCTTTCTGCAGCCTGCAGACCACACTCCCCAAAGTGACACCCTGGTGGGCTGCCCCGTGGTTTACTGTTCCCGGCCTGTGACGGATCCACACCTCACATTCACATGCACAGCTGTGCCTCCCAGCCGGCTTCCAGGCTACACGACCCGTTCCCATCTCACACAGGAGGTCTTCCAAAGCCTGATTTCAAGAAGATCGCGGAATGTGTAATCACATACGTCGCTTTGGAAATTTTAGCTCTCCCTAAATGAAATTCCTATATCAAGGAAATAATTTTTTTAAAGATTTTATTTATTTATTTGACAGAGATAGAGACAGGCAGCGAGAGAGGGAACACAAGCAGGGGGAGTGGGAGAGGAAGAAGAAGGCTCCTAGCGGAGGAGCCCGATGTGGGGCTCGATCCCAGAACGCCGGGATCACGCCCTGAGCCGAAGGCAGACGCTTAACCGCTGTGCCACCCAGGCGCCCCCAGGAAATAATTTTAAATTGCTTTGCTATAGTTCTAGACGTCACATTTCCTGATGCTGTGCGTGGATGCACGTATGTGTGTACATCTACCCCCTTTTAAAACAAAGGTCTGACATCGTAAATTTTTTCTTGAATGAGACTCAGGAAAAAAGTTCGCCTCCCACTGGTTGGGCATTAATCGCCATCGTCAGAACACACTGGCCTTACTCTCCTTCTCTTAGGGAGCTTTTGTCTGAAGAGGTTAGGAATAGATTCTTATGTAAGAAGTATGTCAAACACTGTCAGATTTAAAAGGAGCTTCAACCGCATCTTCGATGGTGGAGGATAGTGCCTGATTTATTTGTTTAAGATACGCGAAACCGTGTTGGCTCAAAATGACTTCAGATAATCCATCATTCCTTCGTTGCTCTTATTCTTTAAATATGTGTCCTCCTCTTAAAAACGCATTGACACAATTCCCAAAGTTTCAACATACCAATATGATGAGATGGTTAACCCTCAGCCACTTGGTATTTTATACTAGGCAGGGGTGCTTAGCAACATCCTCCAACTTGCAGATTTCATCATGCAACTCGTGTCTACGGCTCGTTTATAAAACTATGAAACAAGGTCACCTCCAGTGTGGTTTCTTCACTATCTGTTTCCAAAGAGCTTAATAATTGGCCCCCTCCCTTCCCCGTCGGGCCTCCGCTCCATTGGTCGCAAACCACAAAAGCACTTTTATCCAAACAGATACACCCATTTACTCATATACTGAGCAACAAGTATACACAAAAATACACTTTAATGGGTGGGTCCGTGGGAAGCCAAGGAAACTGGCCATGGAGGGGAGGGTCATACAGAGAAGAGAATAAAAGAGGTGTGTGATGGGCTGCGTGGTGGGTGACCTCCAGAGAAGATCATCAAAGATGTAACACATGAATTAGTCTTGCTGATGTTTTAAACCAAGATGGTTTTTGCCTCTTAGTGAACATTTATTGAGATTTCCTATGTGCTCTGCGCTGTGCCAGACTTCACGGCGAAGAGAGACAGCGTCTACTACATTGAGCCATTACGCAAGGGACTTACAATCTACTGACAAAATGAACACAAACGAAGCCACTGTGTAGGACAGCTTTTACATACACACAGAGGTGCAGAAAATATTTGGTTCTACAGTGTCCTAAGCATTTCAGAAATATCTCAACTATTCCTCACAACCATCCTGCAAAGTTAGGTAGTATTGATTCCTTCTTACGGATGGAGAATCCGAGGCCCGGGAAGGGTAAGTCATCTTCCCACCGTCACACAGCTAATAGCTGGCAGAGATGGAATTCAGTCCTACATTTATATCACTGTTTCAGTCAAGGAAGGCCTCAGTAGTTTAACCTAATAAAAGGGTATTTCTTGCCCCAAGTCTGCAAATGTTCTTGGTTCTCTGGGCTTTTGTGGGAGGTTAATCTCCAGGTGGACACTCGGGAATCCAGGCCCCTTCCATAGCGCAGCTCTGCTATTTCCAGTATCCGGAAGTATCCAAAAGTGTCAACGAAGGGCGAGAGCAAGTGATGATGGCCGTGAGATACTGAAACGGCCTCCACCCAAAAGCAATATAAGTCACTTTTATTTCACTGACCATGATTAGTTTCATAGCCCCAGTAAGATGCCAAGGGGGTGGGAAACTGACCGACTGGGTAGCTGGGTCCCAGAAACCACCTGACCTAATGGAAGGAGAGCAGCTATCTTTGGCGGCTGGCTAGCCATCTCTGCTACAAACTCCAAAGCCATCCAACGTCATGCTTCTGAACCATACAAGGAAGAGCTAAATTATGTGGTGCTAAATTACAGTTCCTGAAAGAAGTTCAAAGAAATGGGAGATCATAAGGTTGGAGCAGAAAGAAGGGAACCCGAGGAAGGTGCTGAAAAGTGGGGATGAGGAAGACATTTCTGGCTGAGAAGAACCAGAGTCGTCGATGCAAAGTTGGGAAGATAACAGTCATGTTACCAGATGTATTTATGAGGCGCGTCACAGGCTGTGACATGGATCAGAGGCTGAGCTCCCAGAGCTTAGGGAGTGCTTTTTAGAAAAGACAGACCATAGCCTTCCCAGGGACTTCTGAAAATGCAAACGCAAGGAGGCTAGGGACCATGTTGTGCATGCTGCATTTGGCTCTTGGTGCAATTGCCCAGAACTCGGCAATTACTCAGAAAAGATGAATTGTGAATGTCCCACGAATAAGGGTGGGCTTTCAAAAAATGTGCTGAGAAGTAGGTAATCCAAGGTCCTCCATTCCCCTTGTCTACTGTCGGGCTTTTCAGTGCCTAAAAGGAGTTGTAAATTCCTCAAATCTTGTAGCATTTATCTTTTCCACAAAAGAAGTCCTAAAACCTGGTAAGGAAGTATATAGTGGAAGTGGTGAAAGATCATTTCCATCAGAGGTGTTGGCGAGAGCTTCTTGGAGATGCGGTGGCCACGCTGGGCCTTTACATCGAGAGGATATCCTGACTGCAGGCCCTGAGGTGGGCAGGAACAGGGTGGGCAGCAGGACCAGCTGGCACGCGCAGGGCAGAAAGGGAGTACAGCCATGCGGTTGTGGGGCTAGAACGGCTGCCTAGAGTAGTTTGGAATACAGTGGGTTGCTTTGGGAATACTGGGAACGTTAATCCAGGAGTGTACAGGATTGACTGAGAAGCCTGGACACGGATGTGGTGGAAAAGATCTGGAAGACTGACTTTCTTTCCTGATCTCTCAGCCAGTGCCCACTTATCTCATTGGGCATTTAGGCATGAGGGCAGGGGCTGTTCACGTCTCAGTCGTTCAGTGAAAGGATGAAATCCTGCATGAGTCCAGACAAGAGTCCTCGGCAAGGTGGTGGTTGGGAGAATGGAAGGGAGGGAGGGGACTCAAAACCACACATGAGGCAAGACATCCTCTTCCCTGCTCGGCTGAATGACCTAGGAAAGGTCACTTGTCTCCTTGTCTCCATTTTTTCACCTTTACCTGGTCCCCTGCATATGAATACTAAGGAGACACGATTATAGAAGAGGTTACGGAAGACTGAACTAAGCATAAAAGGGCTGGTATACGACATTGTTGTTAGAAGAAATGAAAGGTGAAGCAAGTGTGACCAGGGCAAGTGTGACCTTGAAGTCTCTGGAATGGGTGACAACCCCTGTTGGTGGGTGCCTTAGGGGGCAATTGGATCAAGGACTCCATAGGAAGATGGAAGAAATGAAAACAAACAACTGAGTTCATGATGTGTAAGTGAAATTTGCATTTCTAGAATGTGATTTCGCTCTGGAGGCTGGAAAAGAAGAGTAACTATAAGAAGTAAAACTCTTTTGAGCTTGTAAAAAGGCCACCAGAGCAAAAGTTAGGGAGCCAGTGAGGCAGGAAGAGGCAGCAGTTTGGGTGGTGGGTCTGGGTGAGTGGGTAAGCCTTTCTACCCTTCAGTTCGCACCTCCGGATGGAAGATGCCATGGTGATGCCTGAAAGCTGTCCAGGACGACCTCCTGAGTCCCCTTGCTCCCCTAGCTCCCTCCTCGGAGCCCACCCTCTGTGCTCCCAGCTCTCAGATTCTCTGAGAATCCGTGCATGGGATGGCCCAGCCCGCGTCACTCTCCATGCGTCTTATTTCTTTGCAGATACGGAAAGCTTCCTGGCAAGAATACGGAGCCCAAGACCTGTAAACCAGACTGGCTAACATGACATCTCCACCCCAATGTGACTTAAGTGAGGTGAAGCCCCTTTTGGGAGAATTGACAGAGGGTGCTGCGCTCCAAGCTTCGAATGCCAGGCTGAAGTCTTGTACATTTGGAAAGTACTTTCCAGCTCGCAAAGTGCTGTCCCGCGGGCATGTTCTCGCTGAGACTGAGGATGAGAAACAACCCGATGAGCCCATGAGCTGGCTGCTGTGTGTTCCAAGGGAGGGGAGGCCTTCCTGACCACGCAAGGTGCCCCACGCCCTCTCCCCTCCCTTTCTCACAGCCTTCTGACCCCCGGAGAGGGTCAGAGGAGATGAGCTAGTGCTCAAGGCTCCCAACCCTGGGCGAGCTCTGGCCACCCCCTCCGCCTCCCAACCGCAGCCATCCAAGAGGAAGGATGCTCCGCGCTCAGATCTGTGGCTGGAACCGGAGAGTCTCGGGAGAAGGGCTGAGCAAATTGGGTCAGACTTCTGTGCCGGAATGGGAGATTCCTTGGAGTGACGGGGTATGTGTCAGCAGCTAAATGATTCCACTCTCTTCTCCCGGCTCCTAAGCCTCCGCCCTCCCCTCAGGGAGCTCCGGCTGCCAAGGAGCGCGGCTCTGCCCTCTGGCTGCTGTGGCACGTGTGCTCAATAATCATGAGCATTGTGTATGGAGCCCTTCAAATGTGCCGGGCAGCACGCTAACCACTTTACAAATGTAACCAACTCGCCCGCCTGGAACAGAAAATGAGGTCACGTTCTCTCAAACATGAGCGTTAAATGTTTGTCTAAGAGCTCCAAGACCCCAGGAAGTCTTCCCTCCAGAGCATCAGTGCAGGTCAGTACTGCCTTAAAGCCTTGACCCCAAAACCTTGCCTAGTCTGCCAGGGAACCTCACTCTCTTCGGCTGTGCTTGCCACTGCCAGCAGTCACTGTTAAGTGACTTCGATTCCACAAAGTGCCCCTGCGGACAGCGGCTCAGTGAAACTGATGACCCGGCACGAGGTAACCGCTGCCCATTCCAGGAGTCAGATCCATTCAAAGAGGCATTTCCAGCGATGGGAACAAGTCTGAAAGCACAGTGGCTATCAGAACGTGCACCTGCTACGTTCCGCCGTCCTCTGCCCGTGTCCCCTCAACTCAGGACCCTTAGACGCCAAACACCAAGAGCCAGGACACAGCTCTGCTCTTTATACACAGTGCTCAGAGTTCACACACAAAGTTATGTTTCCCAACTCAGCCACCCACCGTACTTTCTATTGAGCTATGGATGTCATTCCTGAAACGGTGAAGAGGGGACCCCTCTCCATAGGTAACATCAATCCTATTCCCTTAGTATGACTAGCAATTTTTCAGAGAATCATCCACCTTATTATTTATGGGTTATCTCTTTGCATTATTAGTTCCGTTTCACACACGAGGAAACAGGTAGACCGACGTTAAGGGAATTGCTCAAGGTCGCACAGCTGAAAAACGGCAGAACTGGGATTTGAACTCACACTCTTATTCACAAGCAGCACTGTTCCACTTCCCTAAAATGCTCCTGGTTGGTACATTCATCTAAGTCAAAGTCAAGGAAAGAGGCTCGTTAAGTAGGGAAATGGTTTGTTTGTGGAGTGCCTGGATCTGGGGAAAATCATGAGGAGGCAGCCAAGCTGAAAGCCCTTATCTGAACTCCACTGGAGGAGACAAACGCTCACGTAGTCTGCGAGTAGCCGGACGAGCCTGCCACATGTGGGGTGTGGCCGTTTAGCACACGTGTTGGCGTTGGACTGTGGCCTGGCCTGGCACTCTTACTAGGCCAGCAGCCTGGGTTAAGAAGACCCAGGAGAGTAAATATGTGAGAATCTAAAGGCATGCGTGCCAGCTAGGAGCCTCTGTCCATTCCTAGGCTGGTTTTTGGCCTCAAACTCAGCACTAGTCTCCTTGGCCGTAATCATCTCCGCACTGGGCCTGAGGCTTTTTGGACAGAGGCCCATGGGAAGAAGGGCTTTATCAGGTCTCACTTAAAAGCCATTTGGATATATGAACTTGACTTTTCCAGCACCATCCCTGATCACCCTCTTCTGTCCCAGGAAAGGCCTACCACGGCGAAACACTATCTGCTCCAAACAAGAAGTTCAGATGGAAAATATTTGGACAGAAGTTAGGTTTGAGTTGCAGGCAAGAGCCAAGCAGCTGATGGAGAAATCAGAGAGCGGGAGTCTATGGGTACAGAGAAGAGAAGGAGCAGGTGGCTCTGAGAGAGACCCATATTCCGGGGTAAGGGTAGAGGAATGTTAACAGGAAGTAAGTGGCAAACCACCAAGCCCAAGCAAATACGGAATCCAAAGCTGCCCATATGGCTTATCCATAAGGAATATTGCCAAGAAAGAACACAGCAGGGAGGAGAAGAGGAGTGGAAGATTCCCAGCACCTCGTCTAGCAGCCAACCACGGGGACGGGGAGCCAGCAATGCATTCTGGGCTCCGCCTCTTAAGTAACTCAGATCAGGTGTTTTTGCCCCCTAGATCTGGGTACAAAAGGCTTGAATCCTATCCCCACCCCACCCAGATTTTTCTATGAATCCTCCACTGCCACTTAAGCTTCTACTTTCCAGTATGTTGTGTCTGTTGTGTACCCTCTTGGCCCCCTTCTAAAGTAGACTTCAAAGGCTTTTGGTTTGAGGAGAGATGGAGGAGAGAATTCATCAAGGTGATGTAAAGCCATAGATGGCACAGTTTTATTATTATATCTGCTTGGTTTGGATTTGTTCAAGGAGAGGACACTTTGCTACTACATGCGCCTCAATATATGATCTCTCTTTCATGATAGTGAGTGGATGAATTTTTTTATATAAGCATCAGATAATAACCATAAATATGGCTAATATTTATTGAGAATGTACTATGTCCCAGGCACTATTATATATAATACACATATCGCCAAAGATATATATTACCAAATACTTAGCTATCTCCTTATTGAAAACATGAAGATTTTGTCAATACGCTCTCATTCATACTTCTCGCCTCTTGTAATGAGTAGTTATTTCAAGAAATTCTAACCCATACTTTCGTACCCAGGCTTCATTTGGGTGATAGGAAAAGAATGAAAAATCTGTTTAGAGTTCCATCTGACCCTCAGTCAAGGTTCTATCTCCCTACGATCGGTCCTTGCCACCAACTTCACTTGTCTTTGATGCCATTTGTCATCATTGTATGTAGTTTAAGCAGTTATCCGTGCACTTACTTGTTTAATGGCTATCTCCCCGGAGTGACCTACAGGTGCCGGAGGGCAGAGACCGCATCTGTTTGGTTGACCTTGGTCCTCAGAGCCAACACAAAGCCTGACTGGTGTGCAGATGACTTTGTATGTAGTCTGTCTGTCCCACTCATCTTTGAAAATGAGTCCATCTCTTCCAGAAAGTAGCCTCACAAAATAGAGACCGGTGGGTGTTTAAACAGAGGCTTCGTGACCAATTGGGAGGGATGGGGTGTGGACGGGCTCTCTTCACCAGGTGTGTTTTGGAGAGTCTCTGAGGTCCTCTGCACTCCCCGGTTCCTGGGACTCGGTCACATGGCCAAAGCTAGGACTCAAGGCAGGAAGAGTGGAACCTTACATCTGAACAGAAAGGATTCAAGTGACAGAAGAGTTCTTGGAAGCCATTTTCTTTCTTATTGACAAAAAAGTAATTTTTTGAAACTCATTTTTCTGGTTGCACAGGTAAATGAAGTTCCGGGGATGACAAAAAAACAGAACCTAAACTTCTTAAGTGGGGAAAAAAAAAAAAAAAAGCATTACCAAAATGTGGCAAGCCTTAAATCAAAGATGCACTTTTCAGTGGTCTGTCTCCAAACACCAGGCCCCTAACTGTCCACGGCTCGTGCCATTTTACACTTTGAGGTGAGAAGCATTCAAAACACTGTGAATTTCCCCCCTTTATTGGAATTAGGAATAAGTAACATTTCTTGTTAGAATATAAAACAGTGAAACATAGTTCACATATGTTACATAAAATTATTTTTTTAAAAAAAGACTTCTCTGGGAAGAGACAGAACTGTGTACAATGGAAAATTGAAAATTCTCCAATTTCAAGATGAATCAGCAAATAACTTCTCCATGACAGCGACCTGGGAACCCTGCTGAACAGACAGACCTACTTTAATGGGAAATCAGCTCTATTTCCTGGCTTGCAGGAACGATTATCATTTGAAGACCTTTTCTAGGCGATATGTCTATGTCTTTGCCTATTGAAATTTATTAGGAACAGAGCATGATACCCCAGGACAATATTTACCCACAGGAAAGGATTTGTGTCCAATGGAATGTGATTGCATCAGGCCTCCTCATCCCACCCAACCTTTCAGTGCTGGCTTTCCCACAGGGTGCAAGCTATTTGGTGTGGCTGCCAGATTTTAATTACAAATTTTTTTATTAAAGATTTTATTTTTAAGTAATCTCCACACCCAACGTGTGGCTTGAACTTACAACACCGAGATCAAAAGTCACACGCTCTATGGACTGAGACCACCAGGCACCATATTGGCAGGAAAATCATCAACACCTGGTTTCATGCTTACACATCCCCAATCTCCCCAGCCCCAAAATATTAATTTCCCCTTGTTCCATAGGGAAATGCTTTTGCCAAGCATTCCTAATCCTTCACAACTTATTCAAAGAAGGGAGGTGGGGAAGGCAAAAGAAAAAGAATGAAGAGATGGTAAGTTCTCTCCTTTCAGCTCAGGTCATCCAACAATTTTGG
Organism: Ursus americanus; assembly: GCF_024610735.1. Taxonomy (NCBI): domain Eukaryota; kingdom Metazoa; phylum Chordata; class Mammalia; order Carnivora; family Ursidae; genus Ursus; species Ursus americanus. The sequence goes on along the minus strand of NC_142162.1, from coordinate 4,389,624 downwards.
TATTTCCTGGTGCTACTTTGGTGCCCTCTCATTTCTGAGATGACACTGCCCAATATGTCAATTACCTCTATGTTCTTTTTTTTTTTTTAATTATGTTAGTCACCATACAGTACATCCCTGGTTTCTGATGTAAAGTTCGATGATTCATTAGTTGCGTATAACACCCAGTGCACCATGCAATACGTGCCCTCCTTAATACCCATCACCAGCCTATCCCACTCCCTTCCCCCCTCCCCTCTGAAGCCCTCAGTCTATTTCTCAGAGTCCATAGTCTCTCATGCTTCATTCCCCCTTCTGATTACCCCCCCTTTCTTTATCCCTTTCTTCCCCTACCGATCTTCCTAGTTCTTATGTTCCATAGATGAGAGAAATCATATTGTCTTTCTCTGCTTGACTTATTTCACTTAGCATTATCTCCTCCAGTGCCGTCCATGTTGCAGCAAATGTTGAGAACTCGTTCTTTCTGATAGCTGAGTAATATTCCACTGTATATATAGACAACTTCTTAATCCAGTCATCTGTTGAAGGGCATCTCGGTTCCTTCCATGATTTAGCTATTGTGGACAATGCTGCTATGAACATTGGGGTGCATATGGCCCTTCTCTTCACTACGTCTGTATCTTTGGGGTAAATACCCAGTAGTGCAATGGCTGAGTCCTAGGGAAGCTCAATTTTTAACTTTTTAAAGGACCTCCACGCTGTTTTCCAAAGTGGCTGTACCAACTTGCATTCCCACCAACAATGTAGGAGGGATCCCCTTTCTCCACATCCTCTCCAGCAATTGTTGTTTCTTGCCTTGTCAATTTTTGCCATTCTAACTGGCGTAAGGTGGTATCTTAGTGTGGTTTTGATTTGAATTTCCCTGATGGCTAATGATTTTGAACATTTTTTCATGTGTCTGTTAGCCATTTTTATATCTTCATTGGAAAAGTGTCTGTTCATATCTTCTGCCCATTTTATGATTTGTTTGTTTCTTGTGTATTGAGTTTGAGAAGTTCTTTGCAGATCTTGGATACCAGTCTTTTATCTGTAGCATCATTTGCAAATATCTTCTCCCATTCTGTGGGCTGCCTCTTAGTTTTTTTGACTGTTTCCTTGGCTGTGCAGAAGCTTTTTATCTTGATGAAGTCCCACAAGTTCATTTTATCTTTTGTTTCTCTTGCCTTTGGAGATGTGTCATGAAAAAGGTTGCTGTGGCCGATGTCGTAGAGGGTGCTGCCTATGTTCTCCTCTAGGATTTTGATGGATTCCTGTCTCACATCGAGGCCTTTCATCCATTTGGAGTTTATCTTTGTGTATGATGTGAGAGAGTGGTCAAGTTTCATTCTTTTGCATGTCGCTGTCCAATTTTCCCAGCACCGTTTATTGAAGAGACTGTCTTTTTTTCTACCAGATGTTTTTTCCTGCTTTATCAAAGATTAGTTGCCCAAAGAGCCGAGGGTCCATTTCTGGGTTCTCTATTCTGTGCCATTGGTCTATGGGTCTGTTTTTGTGCCAGTACCGTGCTGTCTTTGTGATCACAGCTTTGTAGTACAGCTCGAAATCCAGCAACGTGATGCCCCCAGCTTTGTTTTTCTATGTTCTTAACTGATGGACTAGATGGCTCTCTACTCCCAGTGGAGTACTTAAGGATTTGAGATCCTGAGGCAGTGACACCAACCTTTGTTTAGTAATTCCCTAGCTTCCTCCTAACTCTGAATCCATATAGTTATCATAAATTTTATTCAGCTCAAAATTAATTGTCCCGTAAAAATGACATAAATGACGGACAATACCTCATTTTCTGCAACGAGAACAGGATCAGCTAGATTTGAAAAGAGGTTTTCTTCCCCCTCTCCCAAGTCCAGAGCCAACCAGCCCAGATATATTTGTATATGTCTTGGTCCCCTTCCATCTGCCTGTCCAGCAGCTCTCTCTTCTTCTGGGAATAGCAATGCCCTCTCTCTGGGGAACTGCATCTCCACTTCTACCGGGTCGATCTTACTGGGTCAGAGAGGCTGGATCCACCCGGGAGTCTGCCCAAGGTTCTGATAGCCTGAGAAGGATGAAGCAGAAAAAATAGCAAGATAAACCGCCAACAGTTTTTATGCCTAGGTAGATACGGAAAGTCACCCTAGGACACAGGATCCTTGATGTTTCCCTGTAACATTTGCATGGTCTCAGTTAAGCAGACTCGGCTGCTCTCCAGGGAGAGGGGTATGTTACACACACGTGTCTCAGAACTATTGAGAAGCATATGGGGTTCAGCAGGATCAAAGCCTCTCCCATGGGTGGAGATGGTCCTAACATTCACTGTGACATCAGGAGCCCCAAAGAGGAACTTCTTGTGCAGAAAGGAGTCTGGATCACTAAACAGGGCTACTGTTTTGTGGGAAGAACTAGTTCCAGGAGTATAGCTGGGGTTAGGATCTTACTGGCTCATCCCAGACCAGCCGTGTTGGTGTGGTTGCTGTGTTTGGGAAGCAATAGTTGATCTTCTGCATGTAACCAAAGAGAGCCTAAACCTTGAAGCCCAAGGGTGAGGTCTATCCAGAGCCAGGGCAGGGCTCACGAGGGGCCCATCACCACAGTGGACAAGAACACGATGGGCTCCCGCTAACAGGGGTAGGTGGAGGAGGTCATCAAACAACTAACAGGAAAAATAAAAATGTAGGGGCCAGGTCTCTATCTAAATTGGCAAAATGGGTTGCACTAGCGACATTTTCCACATTCACTTTTACACCTAAATATTCACTCAAAAGTTCTTTTTAAAAAAAAGATTCACTTTTCTGTCAATGGTGCAAGAATTGGAAAAGAGAGGCTGCCTTCGTAGGAAGGGCTTATCAGCCAGGAGGTACTTGGAGTAGGGCACTGAACACATGTGACTGGGAAGTGTTTATACATCCCCACCCCCGGCACATAATCAAGTATTGTCTATTCCTTCAGGGTTAAGGCTGAGTCGTCTTTATTTCTATTTCGGTGGAGACATACTTTATAAATGAGAAATTGAGACCTAGAAGAACAAAACACCTGAAATCAAAACTGAATAAAGTCGTGATACTTCATGGTATTGGTGTCCTAGCAGAGGGCTTCGTGAGCTTAGACCCTACAACTAAACTGTCTTGGTTCATATCCAGCTTGACCACTTACTGGCCGTGTGACTTTGGGAACGTTCCTAAACTTTCTGTGCCTCTCTTCTTCATATAGGGATAATAATAGTACCTGTTTCACAGGCCTGTAGCAAGGATGAAATGAGTGAAACAGACAAAATTCAGAGAGCGGTGGCTGACACACAGCAAGCAATCAATCAAGGTGAGCCGGTATTATTACTACCAAACACAGTCGCCTCCACAAGATAAATAACCCAGTCAAACTGTGGCATCCGTGCTGCAGATCCAACAGAAAGCAGAGGCCAACCAGTCATCCATCACCAAGCCGAGAGGTGCCTTTGGTTTCTGATCCCAGTAATTGAGGACATGTGTTACTCTGCAGACAGCCCTGATGGGAGGTGGCTGATGGTCCTCCTCCTCCGAAGCTCGGGAAAGGAGAAGGACGAGGAGATGGGAAAGGGGAGGAGGCCGAACATTTTCATTTTCTTATGTTAACAACTCTAACTGACGAAGGGTAAGAAGGGAATGGCAGGAGAATATAAAAATGCTCTGTGGAAGGTTCACATTAGCTCGTACTTTTAACTCCACTGCGGCTGATTAGTTCATGGGAAAAAATGACAAAAAGGAATAAAAACCTGACCAGGAATCCAGTATCAACAATTTGCAGCCATAGTAACAAAGAAGGTGCAACTCATGAATTGAAAAAAGAAGAAAAAAAAAAGCGTGTGTGTGAGAGTGTGTCATCGGGAAGATGTCAGGAAATGGTTACCGAGGGAAGAATGCAGTTAACCCCTGGCGGCTCAGCAGGCCGGCTCTGGATAGGTCATGTGCACCCCGGCTAACATGGACATCAAGGGTTGTCAAAGATGTTCTAAACTCTATTTGACAGAGTTTCCAACTCAGCTTAAAAATTCACTCAAGGATAGAACGACATAAAAATTCTCCGCCTAACAAGAATTTCCTGATTTTTTTTTTTTGTTGTTGTTGTTGGTTTAAATCAAATTTGGTTTGCATTAGTTCAGCCCAGCTTCATTGCAGAAAGACAATAGGGTGTGTGGCTCGTCGTGTGTTTCCGCAGCTAGCTCTGGAATGACTTGGAACTGCCTTGTGAATACAATTCTGGATCAAGTACAGCAACCCAGGGCTCATAATCACACCCCATCTCCTTCACTTTTGGAATATAGTCATCGGTTTCCTATTTGTGTAGACAAGCCCCAACAATGTATGGTCCAGGACCCTAGAAGGAAGTCTAAGCAAGTGTCAGTGGTTTGGAGGGCCTGGGGCAATCAATCACCCAGCTGGGAGTTATGGGCAACTTAGGAACCATCCGATTATCAAATTTGGGTCTGGGAGCATTTTAAGGGTCATCTAGTCCAATGAGCCATATGATGCTTGAATTTTTTCTTTTCCTTCCTTTTGTGCCAGAGGAAGTTCATTCCATGCTCAGACCCCACCCTTGAGAGGGACCTTCCCTCACCATGGGACAATTCATATAGCTTTGACTGCAAAAGACTCTTAAATTGAGCAGAAATCCTTCTCCCTGCAAATTACCACTCACGGCCCATTAAAGCAAATCAAATATTAAGATATCTGAGGATGAATGGCTATTCGCCCTCAGAAGACTTTTCCAGTCTGAACATAGAGTTGTTGATCATTCAACATTTTGCTCTTCTCTCACACCCCCAGAGGACCTCTTAAAATATAGTCCCCTCAATGAGCACAATACTCAATGAATATTCTGTCCAGGGAAGGGAAGTAACCCCATTATTAGCTCCATCATTCTGAGATTTTACTATTATCAATGTAGCCTCTTTACATAATTCTAACAGTCTAATGATATTTTGGACTCATAATGAATTTACTTCCCACTAAAATTTGTGTGATAGGGAAATTAATGATACATCTGGTCATTAGTGGGCAATTCTGCTCTATTCCCCAGGCACTTAGGAGGAGTACATGTCCCCACCCCTTGAAGTCAGCTGACCATGTGACCATCTTTGACCAATGAAAAATAAACAGAGGCCCATATGTCAATTCAAAGTTGAGATATTTAAGTACTCATTCTCAACTTTCCGCCCTCTTTTTCCCATCATAGCAATTGTCAACGCATGTGTTGATTAGGAAGTGTCAGGGATAAAATCAAGCTGGAATGCTCAGCCAACACACGGAGGACAGATGCCCTGGCACATTGCCTGGACATGCAGCACACTTTGACTAAAAAATAAACTTTTGTTGCATTACGCACATGATTTGGGGGTTATTTGTTATTGCAATATAAACTAAACTTTCCTGACTCAATGTATAAGTTATTTTTCATAAGTAGAATCAGATTTCCCACCCCACACATACCCCTATACTACCTTTTCATATTTTAATAATTGCTTTTGTGGTCTCTGATTCAGGAACTTATATTTGCTTTTGTTCTCATGAAAATTAGTTTTAATTATTTTAGCCCAATGGTCAGTTCTGTTACAATTTTTTAAATTTCGATTCCATCAAACAAAGGTATTCACTCTTCCTACTACCTCCTTTACATTTGAAACTGTTAAGAATATATTTAAAGACCAGAAAGAATACATTTCTGATGACATGCCTTTCTTAGCTCTCCACCTTCTAGTCTTACAAGAATGTTCAAACCTAATGAAGTCAATTCTGAGCTTTCTTAATTCAGTGTTTAAAAAACTTAATTCAGAGGTTTAAAAAAAAGTCACTGGAGGACCAGTAACCATTGGAGATCTTGTTTTTGGCTTGATGAGTTCTCAAGTTCCCATAATAAAAATGAGACATAACTATAGGGAAAATATAGGATTGCTTCACATTATTCAACTACAAAATCATTCCATTTTGACTCTATTACTGTTCTCAAGGAGTAAAAAACATAGACTTGTGAAAAATTCAGGCTGAAATCAGGTTGCTTGCATTGAGGGACAGTTCCAGCCACATCCTTGCGGCTGACACTGTCAATGGCCATCCCCTGATTTCTTTCACATTAATCAAACCCTGACTTTGTTCAGGTATCAAAGGTGCCATGGATTTAGGAAGTACAGGCCACTCCCCCCACACACACCAGTTATGGGGACTATATTTCCCTTTGCCAGTCATTGCTTTGGGAATGGCCATACAACATAATTCTGGCCATTGAGACGAAGGTAAAGACTGCAGAGAAGTTTCTGAAAATTTCTTCTCACTCTTAAAAAGAGGCACAGTGAAGGAGGGCTCTCTCTTCCAACCTTAAATATGGATGCATGAGAATATGATGCTTGGAGCTGCCTCCACCATCTCTCACCATTAGGGGATAAGCATGAGGACAAAAACTAACACAGTTAGCCTGGCAGGTCAAAGATGGAAAGAACTAGGGACTTTATTACATAGCTGGGCGCTGCATTCACTGGTCCAGGAACTGCCTCACCACTAGACTTATTAGATAATCTCTTTACACTTATGCCATGTTGAGTAGGTCTTTTGTTACTTGCCATCAAAAGAATCCTGACTGATACTATCGTTAAGAAGTATTTCATTATAAACATCATTATGCTGTTTTATTAAAAGTAGAATCATTAGAGGAGGTGAAGGGAAAGGAAGAGGAGGAGGAGAAGGGGAGGAGAAGGGGGTGGGGGAGCGGCAGCAGTAGTCGCAGTACTGGTAGCAGTAATGATAATACGGTCCTACGATTATGAGCCCCTGCTTTGCGTGAGGTACTATGGGAAGCATTTTAGAGAGTTTATTCCAAAATTCAAGACCACACTTTTACTCTTCCAATTTAAGACTATTAAATCATCCATTCTGGGCTCACCGTGTCACTCTATTCTCGACCCTGATATTCAAAGAAACCAAGAAATTGGGTCAGCATTAGTGCAACTTGCCACTAGTGCCCATCCCTTCACAGAGAAGGTACAATGATGCCCTTTCTGCCTTCCACTGGGGCTGTCATCGTGTGGTTGCTACAGCAAGATCTGCTACTTCAGGTGTCTGACGGAGGAAGATGGGACACAATGGCAATACGGTTTTTCGTGGTCACCTCACGTGTCCCAGATGCTCACTGAGCTATTAGCTGGCAAGAGTCTCAGAGCAGGGAGTGACCAACAAGGGACTCAGTCAGTGGCTATCCAGCTCTCAGATGGTCATTGCTGGCACTGACAGACATTAGGGAGGCTAAGAAGATGGACAAGACACAACGGTGCCTTTACTGAAAAGAGTGCAGTTGTTAAAAACATGGGTTCAGAAGTTAGATGACTACAGTATCAAGTTTCACTATCAGCCCTGCCACTTGCTAGCTCTGTTAGAGGGATTTCATTATCTCCCTAAAATACCTTAGGGTATCTGATGCTTGCTTTCCTCATCTATAAAATAAATGTGCCTGACACCTAGTAAAGGCTCAATAAATCATAGTTATTATTATTCAATATCCTATCCACAAAGAAAATGTACGAACATGCTGCCTTGGTCATGTTAAGGAAAACCTTCCCTAGTCTATTTGTCTAAACACAAAGCGAAAGTAAAGACTAACTTCTGATTACTGCATCTAGCTGTGCCTGAAGATAGATGCTCTCTGGATGCACAGGTCCTTCTTTAAGGGAATTTGAATTGGGTTTCTGTCACTTACAGCCGAGACACCTGACCAACACAGCATTAGTTAGGTTCCAGCTCAAGCTTGTAGGTTCCCCTACAAGCTTTCCCAAGACGATTCACAATCTTCCAATTTCTGAATGCGCATTTCAGTAATTTCCCCTATTTCACTTGGCTTTGTTACTTAACCATATTATGTGCATATTGGTTTTTCCCAACATACTTTTAAGCTTCTGAAGGCAGAAGCAACGTACTCTTATTTTCTGCCACAAAACCAGGTACAGTTCTGGGCACATACCAGATCCACAATAAACACAAACAGCAGGGTAGTTTTCACTGGAACCTAAGCCAGGTTCCCTGCTGAAGTTAGGTATTTCTGAGCCTGTCTGGTAACCTGGCATGATGAATCTTCTAGGAATGAACCACCCGAAAAGAGGACAGAGTCAGGCACACAAGCTCCGTCCGGCAAAAATGCTTCAGTCAACATAGAGACAGGGGGAATCTAAGCATGAAGTACTTGTAAGATGCTGAGAACATCAGGCAGAGCTGTAGGGGGGTCACGTTAGGACAGTGCAGTCTCCCAGTGGCGAGGGGGAGCGGTCAGCCTCACGGTGCTGTAGACTGAATGTGTGTTTCCCCCGCCCCCGTTCATATGTTGAAACTTAATCCCCACTGTGATGGTATGTGGAGGTGGGGCCTTTGGGAGGGCTCCCCCCTCATGAATATAATTAGTGCCCTCATAAAGGAGACCTCGAAATGCTTCCTTGCCCCCTTCGCCATATGGGAACACGGCGAGAAGATGGCCAGGTAGGAATCAGGAAGCAGGCGCTCGTGAAACACTGAATCTGCCAGTGCCTTCCTCTGCCCCAGAATTGTGAAAAACAAATGTTTGTTGTTCGTAAACCACCCCGTCTATGGTATTTCTGTGATAGCAGCCAAACGGACTAAGACGCGAGGCCAGCTTCAACACTGGTGGTGGCAGAGAGTAGCCCCCAGTAGCAATGCTCATAACACGAGGCACAGAGATCCAGGTGGTGGGGTGGGCACTCACAAGCCCCATGCTGGTGGGTCGCGGCTGAAGGACAAGCCCTGGCATGTGATCAGTGATGACAATCCTGTCGCTCAGAGGGCACCACTCAAGACATTCTTTGAGGTTTCCCAGAAATGTTAGGGAGAATTTTCTGGAGTCTGAACACTGTACATTGCACAGCGTCTTGTGGTACCCTCGAGTGTCATTCTCCAGGGAAACATGACTTGCACTTGCAAATTAAATTATCAAGGGCAAGAGTCCAGTGCCATGGCCAGACCACCATCTGGCCGGGGAGGAGCAGCTGGAGCAGACCCGCCCTCCTCTTGCCACTCCGGCATGTCCTGCTCTCTGGCCGAGCTCTCACCCGAGCTGCTGTTCCTCTGAGTGGCCCCCAGATCGGCAGGAACTCCATCGCTCTGGGATTCCACCTGCCCGGTTGCCCCTGCCCTTGGGAGGCCCCGGAGTCATATATTACTTTTTGGCTCCAATTCAGTTTAATTTTTAGAAACTGGATTCCTACTTCGTCTGCGTAATTTCTCTTAGAATTTTTTTTTTAATCAGTCTCTTAAATATCTTGTTTCTCACCTCTCCTCTCCGAATGGGTTTAACTTTCAAGGTCTGAAGTCATTTGATATAAAATGCAGTCTGTGGTGTTCCAAGTTCTTTGGCCAACAGGTATCCTTCAACGCGAGGTGACTGAGAACTTTGTGATGGCATCAAAGGGAACAAGACCCGGTTACTTAATCCTGCATACCTCATTCTGTGGTTTGTGAAGTACTGAACTACGTGTAGAACCAATTCCTTTAGAGGAAGTTAGGGGTTCATGGAAGCAATGTTCATACTTCAGAGCGACTAGGGTCCCAGTGACTAAATCCTTGTTTCAGAGTTTTGAAAAGTGCCTGCCCGTCTTCCGCCTGTCCCCTCACTTCCTAAGGCTGTGCTGATGCCCAGTCCAGCTCACTGCCTTAGTTCATGGGTGAGGCGGCTGTCAGTACTTGGGTTCTGGTCACACCCGGTGCGGGGGTGTTATGCAATGTGGTCACTTATGAGCTTCAGTTGCCCGGGAGGGTTGCCGGACTCTCTGACGCTCCTGGATTGTTCTGGGCACCCGAAACTGAGGCTAGCAGTCACTGGCCAGCATGAGAGTCTCACCTCCACCCTTCCAAGTTGGTCCCTGGGAGTGAGAAGAGGGAAGCCATCCTCACTGGTTCCTATAGTCTTCTCTAGGCAGACAGAGCTGCAGGGGTACTATGGCACAGAGCAACGTGTGTCCACAGGGTGCAAATTGCTGTTTACAGTTTTCTTTTCACATTTTAGCAAGGAGGCCATCTGTGAGAACAGAACGTTCTCAGGGTCATCGCCCACAAAGAGAAAATGCAGCCATATGGGCATTTGGGACAATGCTTTCTGGCCCTCTTGCCCAGTTTTAGCCGCACTGGACCCAGTGAAGAGACTGCTTTTCCAAGGGCAACAAAAGCAGAAGTAAACAAAGGGGACTACGTCAAACTAGACAACTTTTACACAGTGAAGGAAACCAACAACAAAACAAAAGGCAACCTACTGAATGGGAGAAGATATTTGTAAAGGATATAACAAATAAGGCATTAATATTCAAGATACATAAGGAATTCACACAACGCAGTATCAAAAAATAATCCAATTTAAAGTGGGTTGAGGACCTGAATAGACATTTTTCCAAAGAAGACATCCAGATGGCCAACAGGCACATGACAAGATGCTCAACATCACTCATTATCAGGAAAATACAACTCAAAACCACAATAAGATATCACCTCACACCTGACAGAATGGCTAGAATGAAAAAGAAGAAATAACAAGTGTTGGTGAGAATGTGGAAAAAAGGGAACCTTCATGCCCTGTTGGTGGGAATGCAAAACAGAACAGCCACTATGGAAAACAGTATGGGACTTCCTCAAGAAATTAAAAATAGAACTATCCAGCAATTCCACTCCTGGGTATTTATCATAAGAAAATAAAACACTCATTCGCAAAGATAAATGGAATGCACCTCTATGCTCACTGCAGGCCTATATACAAGGCCAAGATACAGAAGCGACCCAAGCGTCCATCGGTAGATAAATGGATGAAGAAGGTGTGTGCGTGTGTGTGTGTGTGTGTACACACACAGCTGTACACACACACACACACACACACACACAATGGTATATTACTCGGGCCATTTGCAACAACACGAATGGACTTTGAGGGTATTATGACAAGTGAAATAAGTTGGACAAAGAAAAAATACTGTGTGATTTCACTTTTATGTGGAATCTAAAAATATTAAACAAATAAACAAAACAGAAACAGACTCATAGACACAGAGAACAATCTAGTGGTTGCCAGATGGGAGGGGAGGTTGGGGGATGGGTAAAATAGGGGAAGGGGATGAAGAGGTATGAACTTCCAGGTATTAAATCGGTAAGATAGGATATAAAGTACAACATAGAGAATATAGTTAATAACAGGTAACAACTTTGAATGGTGACAGAGGGGAGCTAGATTTATCGTGGTGATCACTTCATCGTGTCTATAAATGTTGCATCACTTGAAACTAATATCGTATGTCACATACACTTCAATTTTAAAAAATTACATAAATACATAAATAAATAAAACTGCTTTTCTAGTCGGTCATAAAACCCCGCCTTGGAATCAGTCATGTTTGTTTTCTAAGAAATGACATTCTAGTGCCAGAAGTCACCAACTCAGTCATTTTATTCTTTTTTAAAAAAAATATTTATATATTAGAGTGAGCATGAGCGGGGGGAGGAGCTGAGGGAGAGGGAGAAGCAGATTCCCTGCTGAGCGGGGAGCCCGACGTGGGGCTCAATTCCAGGCCCCCAGGATCATGACGTGAGCCTAAGTCAGATGTTTAACTGGCTGAGCCACCCAGGCGCCCCAGTCATTTTATTCTGAGGGAAACAGGGGTAAGAAAAAAAAATGTAGCATGTGGCAAATATAAATGTAAAAATTAATCCCTGGTGGGTGCTGAGAACTCCCTGTCCCGAATAGGCACAAATACATACAGTGGGGCAGGATTTAATTTTAATTTCAGGTTGGATTAAAATGAGAATGAGCTCTTTTAAAAAAAATAGGAAACTTTAAAGCAGTTCTCTAGACACCCTTTCCAGCCTACCCCCATGCCGCGCCCTGGAGGCAGCCGCTCTGCCACGTGTAATCCCGGACCATAAACATACATATCTACTTCTCCACCTATCAGCTTTAAATGATACCAGTTTACTCTTAAAATGGTGACTTAGCTTTTTCTTTTTTTTCTTTCTTTCTTTCTTTCTTTCTTTCTTTCTTTCTTTCTTTCTTTTTTTTTTTTTTTAGACACGGGAGGGACGAAGGGCCCGGGAGAGAATCTTAAGCCCAGTGTGCAGCCTGACTCCGAACCCGGCATGACCTGAGCTGAAATCAAGACTCCAATGCTTACTCAACTGAGCCACCCAGGTGCCCCCATCTAGCTTTTTGGTATTATCCCTCACCTTCCCTCCTCCTCCTCCTTTGGAGCTTTTATATTACAGCTTTCAGTTCTTCCCCTGGTTACCTCTGTGACTGTAAATAACACATTCACATCACTATTTCATCTTCCATCAACCTTGGTCAACATTTCCATTCCTTTTTTCACAGAATAAACTACAACTATAGACATAATCTTTGCATTACCAAAGCTGTTAACATTTATTTATGCTATAGTTCCAGGTGTGTGTGCTTTGTCTATGTAATTTTAAAAAGGTAAAAGTGAATACATGGCATTTATATGTTGAGTAATATGGCTCACTGCCGAACCAAGTAGGTACTAGGGTTGTATTTTCTTCCCAACAGGTTTTTGGGGCTGTGTAGGCTCAGGTCATGATTCCCAGTCCTGAGATCGATGTTGGGCTCTGTGCTCAGCAGGGAGTCTGCTTGTCCCTCTCCCTCTGCTCCTCCCCCCTACACACACTCTATCTCTAAAATAAATAAAAGAAAAATAAAAAATAAAGAAAATCTTTAAAAATAAATAAAAAGAGCAAAGTGGCTAGAGAAAGAAATATAAAAGACGACAGCTGGGTGTGACTAGGGAAGGGTGGAACTCAGGAAAGGAACAAATGGAAGGAGACAGATTATTGCAAAGAGAGGGGGAGTGAGAGCAGAGGGGCCGGGGAGGAGAAAAGCTCTTCTGGGCGAGGAGGGAGGAAATACCCAAAGGGCGGGTCAAGGCAGGCACCCGCGGCCTGGGAAAGGGGAAGCAAGCGCAGGAGTGGAGACAGGCAGGGAGTGGACGAGCGAAGGGACGCAACAATCCATCTGGGCAGAGGCTGGGAGAGGAGAGAGCATGGCCCCGGTCCAGCAGCCTCACACGGGGGCCCTCTGAGCAGTGACTCACGGAAACTGGCTGCACAGCCCCTGGCTTGAACCACGACTCCAAATCACCAAGAAGCTTAGCAAACTAAGAAGTTATCAAAAATATTAAGGGTAGAGCCAGCAGTTGTTGCCGACCTTATACAGTATTGTAAGAGTCACTTGTCCGCCCTCCCCAGTCCGTCATGTCATTGACAATCCCGTGTGTCGAGTCGTCCTGTTTTCCTTCCCCTCTAAAGCCCTGCGGTTTCCTGTCCTTGCCATGGCCCTCCGTGGAACTGGGGACCTCCCTGCACCTCACCTCACAGTCATCTGACCACGTGCTCAGTGACTTCAGCGTGGGCAGAGTGAGTGTACCCAAGTCTTAGCAGACGGCATCTCTGCCTTGAAGGAAGACGTAAAAGGAAGGGAAGATGCCTTACAGGAACACTCTGGAAAGCAGATGTGCTGATGGGTTTCCAGCCCCGACGAGTCCCCAGAGGCAGCACAGCTCAGGGGACAGGCTTCTCCCGCTCCCTGGGTTTCCATTTCCTCAGTCACAGGGCGATGGTGGGGCGAGGATGGCAGCAGGGATTGATCTAGATCGGAAATGGCTCATATGTCTCCTCTCAGCGCTGGGAAGCGTTTTCCTATAATGCTGCGGTGAGAGAGATGCTGAGGCTGCCTCGCAGCTGTGTGGGAAAGCGCTAACACGGCTCCGCGGGATTAATACGTGACTTAGATTACTGTCCTAGCACGTGTCCCTTTTTGCCACTGCCAGTCCCCTTCACCCTTCTCTCCAGGATCCTAAGAGCTTCTGCTTAAATTCATTGAGGCAGACAAGGGTTCTACTGCAACTTCACACTGCTGACCCAGGAGAGATGCGGAAACTTGCCTCGCTCTGTCTGCAGCCTACACGTGTGCTTGCCCAAACATGCGACACTAGTTGTCCTGAAAGGCCGTCTCCCGGTGCTGCCAGAGACCTGAGTCTGGCGACCATCCTCTGCTCTGTGGCACATTACCAGAGAAGAGGTCCATCTTTCTTAAATTTCCCTCTAGCACGCGCCGAGATGTGGGACCGCCGTTTATAGGTCAATTCCGTGGCCATAACACTGGGAGGGGACGCTGGGGAAAAAAGCAGGTCATTTCCTCCTAAATTTCTGTCCTCTACGTGTAGCTTCAGAACTGTTAAGGTTTGAAGAATGATTGCAGTCCGGCCAAATCTCTCTGGCGATCCATCTCTGATCTCCAGCAGTCTATGTGCATGTATTCTATATAACTTCAAAAGTATATGCAAGACATAGTTCACACAATTCTTTTACACCATTAGCTCTGATTTTCATCCTAACAGGAAAAGTAGGTGTTTTTATCTCTATCAACCAGGACGAAATCAAGTCTCCGGGGATGCACAGCTGAAAGGGCAGAACTAGAACTGGAATCTAGATCCTTTGACGAGAGGCTCACAGGGTTTACAAGAGCAGGAAGTTGGGGAAAATCTTGGAGAAGAAACCGAGCGAGGGGACGGGCAGCCAGCTCTACTATAGGTCACCCCCATCCATGGCTCTGAATGGGATCCAGGAAGCTCAGGTTCAGAGGCAGGCCATGGGAATAAAGTTATAATTACTGAGGGAAACAGCTGTTGAAATGAGCCGCAAACATTTTGGCTTCCTCTTCCCTTTTAGAATCCTGTATGTTAGTGGTTTCCAGTCCATGTCCTGAGGAGGCTTGGAGTTCGTGAAGGTTCCTGAGGATGATCGCGACGGCGTGATGGAACATCTCCACAGTGACACGTTCATCCGCTTTAGATATTGGGCATCTCCATAAGATTTAATTTGAAGAAAGGACATTCTGCTACTTAGAAAAAATGTTTGAAAACCATCATCTTACAGGACTATTTAACCTCTTGCCCGTTTAGTTCTCTAGGACATCTGGATAATTTTCAGCCAAGGAATTTGCCATTCGAAGAGGTAAACCGTGACCCATACTGACACAGAGGGAGCTAGGAGCTGGGGTAATGATCAGGCTTAAGACATCGGATTTAGAAGCCGCAGGGATGTGGTCAACTAGGGTCAGAGGAGGTAGCCCACCAAGGCTGTGAGGGTGGGGACTCGGGGCCACGCAGGACCACATTAGCGAACGCGTGTGGTGCAAAGAGGAGCTAGAAATAGATGTAGAGGACTGAAATCCCAGGTTTTTCTCATACATACATCAGAGTTCCTTTCCCTCCTGGGAGCCTCGATACACTAAGTTCAACTGGAAACACCACCAGCCACAGTAAACAGAATTGGGTCTTGTCTTCTATTTCTACCTGTTGCTTTCATAAACGGGTGAAATCGACATTCAACCCTGTCATCCAGCTAGACTTCCTGAATTCCATGAATTCTACTAGTGAGCCTGGCTCGTTTCACGCCAGGATCCAGGACTGGGTAAAGAGGAACAAGAATGGGCACAGGTTCAAACTGTATATGAAAATGACTAAATTTAATCATAAGCCATCATCATCATCATCACCATCCCAAACCTCTTATAGAAAAATCAACCGTTTTTTGTTTTTGTTTTGTTTTGTTTTTCACCGCAAAAGAAAGATCAAAGGTGTTGTCAGAAATCATTCTGGGGATTCTGAAATAAAGACATTTCGGAAGCATGGAAACGTGGTCATGCAAGCAAGACTAGCAATGCAATTAAACGCTATCCTTTCCCTGACCTCTGTGTCATAGAAACAGCAGCTGATATGCAATATGACCTCGGAGAGCAGGGAAAGACCTTGGGAAGTTTAATCCTGGATATCCGTGGGGTTGAAGATTGAGGTGGAGCACTGGCCTGCCCGTGAGTCGTGCACGTGAGTTCCTGAGTACTGCAACCACTCAGGCTGAGCCGTCCCCCTGGTAATGACACCTCCCCACGGCAGCGCCCCGAACTCAATGTTACATTAGGCAATTGTGGCAGGCCTGTAACCTGATAGCAGCATATTATGTAGTTATGTGGGAACTCTGGTTTCTGGAACACATCGAGGTTCCCAAGCTCTGGTCTTATGCTTGTTGGGCGTGTCTTTCACGAAACACTCTTTATGTAGAAAACAGACTAAAACACCAACATGGTCTTGGGGATGTTTTTCAACGGCAGTATGAAACTGACCCATTTCTTTCATAGAATTCTTGCCAGAAAGGAGAAAAGTTGCTAAAAACAATAAGTGACCCTCTTCTGCGTCTCACATTTGTTACCTAGCTTGCTTAACTACTGTGCTTTGGGGGCAAGTTATTTTTTTTAATAAACTAAAATGGAGTAAAACAATGCTTTATCATTGATGATAGAGGTACTTTTCAGAACCCACTGAACTTGATAGGAAGGCTAAATGTAACATGTCAGATTTAATAAATGAAAATGGTGGGGTAAGGAATGAGGGTAGAAGGCCCAGTTTTCATGCTCGTAATGAGAAGCAAACCGCCGGTGCCCAGTCATCCTCCCTTTAGGAAAGCCGGCTTCGAGAAATGGGAACGGATGGAGAAGCAGCAGAGTAGAGCCCCCCGCGTCATTCAAACTGAGGGACTTGTCATTACGCACTTAGAGAAGAAAAAGGGGAAATTGGGTGTCCCATCCCAGGGGCAGCCACCTTGACAGTTTGGGCCTTACAAGCCGCTCTCTCCCACATTCTCAGCGGGAGGATTCGGATGACGGACGGGGATGTGGCTCCACCACCCAGATACGCTTGCGGGTTACTTCCAAAGTCACACTTGGGGAGTCAGAGGACACGGAATTATCATAGAGCAGGCAGAAGTGGGAGCCTGGGGCAGAGGAGAAAGGAGGGTGGAGAGATGAAGAGGGACAGGGTCGCTGGCAGACCACGGAGGGGAGGACAAGGACTCAGAAAGCACCTGAGTTTTACATCTCTCTCCCGGGTGTACGCAGGATAATTTTAGACACGATTTGACACATGAGACACACCATCTGAGAAGAGAGAATTTCGGACAATATATCTAACGTCTGTGTCAATGATTTGGCTCCGTCACATGCATGAGTAAATGCCAGGTCCCTAGCGTAGCGAGCAAGACCCCCTCTTGGCCTGCTGCCCTCGGGAGCTCCCTTGTCAAGCATGACTGTGCCAATGTGTGGGATGTGTGCTGGGGACACACTTGAAGGCCGGTTTCCCATCAAACTCTATGGGCAGGTATGCTGACTCAGTTCCGGCACACCCCCCCTTGGCCGCTCCCTCTTAAAGGGACCGGGAAACCAGCTGGGAGGTTTTAAAGTTGGCGATGACGTCACTTCAGAATGATTTGCCAACAACTTCCCCATAAAGGAATTCTTCCAAAGGAAGGAGAGTGATCCCTCAGGTGGGCAAATTCTTATTAGAGGACTAGATTTCCGAGCATGCTTCATATCATAGGATATTAGAGTTTTCTTATGTATTAGTTGTATTTTTAAAAATTCTCACTTCAAATCAGCATCCCAATATTGATATTTTTATCAAATCCAGGGCACTGCTATAGCCCCACTGTTTCCTAAGAGACTTACGCTTCAGCTGGGACGGATTCAGGAAGGCACAGTGGTTCCAAGCGGCGCTGCACCCCCGACAACGTGCAGTTGGACTCTGATTAAGGACACCCCAACTGTAGGCAGGCCGGTGACCTAGGGTCCGGTGAAAAAGGAGAACGGTCCAATGAGGTTTCCTTCTTGAAATGTTTGGGTTTGGGCAACTATTGACTTAATCTTAAGAAGGTCGTGGAGAGGCAGCTGGGATGGCCATCAGGGGGCACGGGCTAAATGAGAGAACAGAACACATGTGGGGGAAGGGAAGGAGGAGGGAGAGAACAGGAGAGGAGAATACCCCTAAAAAGAGTGGTTTGGGTTCCTGGCAACACTGAAAGGTCCATGAGCTGTCGTGGGGCTTCATTTCCTGTTTTTGAATTTCTGTGACTCTTCTTTGTTTCCTAACCCTCGCATCTCCCTATCATCACTCCCCTTCCAGAATACCACCTCTCCAGTGAGCGAACTCCTCCGGCTCTCTGTCCTTCCAACCATGAACAGGAATGCCTCAAGAAAAGGTCTCTCAAACTCCACCCAGAATTACCTCTAAAGCCTCCAAACCAAGACAAATACAAACTTTCAGACAAAAAGAAGAAAGAAAACTTAGGTGAAAAAGAAACCGTCACAAACTAGATGTTAAGAGATCTGACCAAAATATAACACATTTTGTTAAATTTAAAACATTGAAAGTTACAGTTTAAACTAAAAAGTGTGCATCCCGAAGAAAAGAAAGAATGAAAGAGGGCAACCAGCGAGCAGATTTTTTTTTTTTTTTAAAAAGAGTGAAGAGGGGCGCCTGGGTGGCATAGCGGTTAAGCATCTGCCTTCGGCTCAGGGCGTGATCCCGGCGTTATGGGATCGAGCCCCACATCAGGCTCCTCCGCTATGAGCCTGCTTCTTCCTCTCCCACTCGCCCTGCTTGTGTTCCCTCTCTCGCTGGCTGTCTCTATCTCTGTCAAATAAATAAATAAAATCTTTTAAAAAAAAAAGAGTGAAGAGAAGAAAAAAACGAGAGAGAACTCGGACACACTTCCCACAGGAGAAATGCCAAAAGGGGACACCTACTGTGTGCTACTTGCTTTACACACACTATCTTGGTGGATTCTCGCAACCGGAACTATTTTTACGGGCGTGCAAACGTGAACCCAAAATAGGTAAACTGCCCAAAGCTAGCAAACAAAAAGAACAAAATCCCCTGGCCGGCTGGCTAGAGAGCTGAAGCTCTGGAAGAACGCTCTGAAGGAAGAACACGCCTGTCCGAAGAGTCTCTAGGCAGGCATTTGAGAACGAGCTCACGGTCGTGAAATGCCGTGAGAGAGCGCGATCTTTCACAAGTTTTCTCACCTGAAAGTCTCAGCCACAAATGTTGAGGATTCCACTGAGTGTTTGCAATTGTTGGGACTTTCCATGCAGCTGGATCTCTTACAAAACAAATCCTGGCCTGAGACGTGATTACAGAGAGAGTCAGCTGTGGGGTGCGGACTTGTGTGTAGCCTCATCTGAGGTCAGCATTGAGCAAACAAGATCAGGCAAAAGGGTGCATCTTGTAAAAAGCCTGGGTGATATTTGCCAGAGGAGGTAACTCGCAGGGAGGACAGCACTGACCCAGTAGCAGGTGGTTTATAGCGTGTAGATGTACGACATTCACCAGTGGGGGGGGGGGGGGGGTCTTGCATTCCCGGCATGCGGAAGGAAGACTTTATCTAGCACAATTGGGAAACAATTCAGCTACAGAGTTTGAAACAGACTTGCCCATGACTTTGTTAGAGCTGGCCCAAAAGCTTTGAGCTCAAAGGAGTTCCTTAGCCCTTCTCCAGAAAGCGAAGCCATTCTGGGAGAGATCCCTATTCTACAAGGAAGCACATTTGAGAGCAGAAAGACGAGTGAGTTATGCTAGATTATATGCTGCAAGCCCAAGTCAGGCAAAAATCAGAACTTGAAAATGCTGACTCCCAGGTGAAGGGTTTGTGCTTTGGCGCCCTTGTTTTATAACACCCAGGGGGTCTGCTATTATCTCTTCCTTATTCACTCGTGGGTCATAGATCTATTGAAGTACATATGCCTGAGATATGGAAGACACTGCCAAGTGCTAAAAAATTCAAAGGAGAAGACACAATCTCAGTCTTTGAGAGCTGATAGTATTTATGTAGGGCAGTCCTCCATCGTGGGACTGGGAAATACTACCTCTAAATTGTCCATTGTAAAGTTGGGAAAATAGAAATTATTTTATACAAGTATATTAAGTGCTATGTGAACACATAGGAAGAAAATTACTTTGGTCTGGAGGAGCCAAAGAACGCTTCATAGGGGAGGCAATAAATACGTAGATGTTTCATAGGAGGAAGAAAAGTAGTTTCTAAGTAATGGAAATGGTCTGTGCATGGCTTTGAAAATAAGAAAAAACAGTCATGTTTGAAAAATAGCATATAACCTGCTATGCTGGATTGTTGGGTTAAGACTGGAAAAGTTCCCGAGTCAAATCATGAAAAATTTTGTGTGCTAACATAAGGTTAGAATTAAAGCTGTAGGTGTTACAGTTCTATGAACAGATTTCAGAAAGGGGAGTGATAGGATTATATTTTAGCCTTAAAAAATAATTATGACTCAAAATAAACATGGAAAATTAAGAGTAAGCATTTATATAAACTCTCTGTACAACCTACTGAAAATGACAGGGAATTAATGAAGGTAAAAACTCCAAAGACAAAAACGCTGTAGAGGAGACACCAGACAAGAATTGCCAACTGCATTGTAGAAGATGGGAAGCCGAAAGAAGAGGAGCAAAGTGGAGAAATCTAAAAACCTAATAAAATCTAAGGGGAAGATAAGAAGAAGCTGGGTAAGTTGCTCTAAAAAATTTTGGAGAGGTCACAAATTGATGGTCCCTGATATTTGGAAGATGAAGGGAATGGAGAGGGGGCAAAAAACAAAGGTTTTGTTGAAATCTGCGTAAGTTACAGACTCTTCCCTGTGCCCCACAGCTAGCTATCTCTCTCCTATTCTGGTAAAAAGCAAGATGTTTGCTCTCTAGAGATGCTGAACCAGCATGGTTCCAGACTCAGTGATGGCTCGGAGCCAAACAGAAATAGGATTAAATAAAGTCCATTATTCTGAAGCATAAGGCTTCTCCAACTCCCATGGACTTAGCTTCTTCAGTCTCCTTCCCTTACCTCCATGAATGTTGACGTTCAAGCTTATGCTCCCCAGGGAGGAGACTGGCAAGTTCCCCTGTGGAGAAAGTGAGCAGCCCAAAAAGAAAACACCTACCAATACTGACATGGTAATCACCCAACAAAATGCCTGGGTCCCACTTCATGGATCTACAGGAAAGCTCAGCTGTCAGAGTCCTACAGAGGGCTTCCAATCAATCTTTTATTCCTTGACACCTACATGTAAATAGGCAGCCAAAGATCTCCAGATATATGAGGAAATTCTCTAATATGAAAGATTTAAAAACGCAAAGCAACTACAAATAAACAGGAGAAAATAAACCTTGGAGAAAAGAGATGTGATCCAGAGAAGAAAACTTCAAAAAAACTTTTATTAATTAACCATTACTGCATCCATAAAACTACAGGATGCAATAGATGGGAAATAATGAGTGAGCAAGAAAAATCTAAAAATTACAAATAAAAAGTAGAATTTTTTTATTTTTTATTTTTTATTTTTTTAAGATTTTATTTATTTATTCGACAGAGAGAGACAGCCAGCGAGAGAGGGAACACAAGCAGGGGGAGTGGGAGAGGAAGAAGCAGGCTCATAGCGGAGGAGCCTGATGTGGGGCTCGGTCCCATAACGCCGGGATCACGCCCTGAGCCGAAGGCAGGCGCTTAACCGCTGTGCCACTCAGGCGCCCCTAAAAAGTAGAATTTTTTTAAATCAATAAAAGAATGGGAAGTTGAGAAAGCCTTGCAGAAAGCAGTGGAAAAACATAGTGATGAAAAATAAGAAAGTAAAATATCCACACCAAGCATATCATTAGGAACTGTCCAGATACTAGGATATACTAGGATTAAAGAGAAAAACAGTTCCCACATAAAGAACCACAATGGCATTGGATTTCTTAAAAGTAACACGGGGAGCTCAAAGACCATGGAGAAACTACTTCAAAATTGCAAGGAAAATAAGTTCTTTCTACCTAGGATTTAATACCTGGCCAGACTTTCATTTCAGTACGACATTAGAACAGAGGTATTGACAGATCTGTGAAGTGTCGTAGACATTACTTATGCTCACCAAGATTTGTTTCTCCTTTCCTTCCTGGTACACGGAACACTATACTTCCCAGACCTCTCCAAGTGAGGTGGGATCGTGAGTTCTTTTTTTTTTTTTTTTAAGATTTTATTTTATTTATTCATTCAACAGAGATAGAGACAGCCAGCGAGAGAGGGAACACAAGCAGGGGGAGTGGGAGAGGAAGAAGCAGGCTCATAGCGGAGGAGCCTGATGTGGGGCTCGATCCCAGAATGCCGGGATCACGCCCTGAGCCGACGGCAGACGCTTAACCGCTGTGCCACCCAGGCGCCCCTGGGATCGTGAGTTCTGATCAAGTAGGTGCACCCAGAAGTGACATGTCATTTCCTGGCCAAAGCAGTGAAGGGAGATGCATGAGTTCTACTCTTTCTAAAGAGGTCTCCTGTTGAGATAGTGTAGCCATAAGATGGGAGCATTTTGTATCACTCAATTACCTCATGAACGAGAACTGCCCCGGAGGGTCGCCTGACCTTCAGCAGACTTGTGTGAGCAAGAAGAGACTTCATACAGTAAACCATAAAGATGTGAGGCTTATTGTTACTGTGGTGTAGTTTAGGCTAACCTAATACACAACCTACCATAAATAGTTTCAACTGCACCATTTCTCAAGAAGTTAATGGCTACCCCATGGCCCAGCAATTCCACTCCTAGGTGACATACCCACGAAAAATGAGTGCATGTGTCCAACGAAAAGATGGAACAAGACTATTCGTGGCAGCTGTGTTTATAACATCTAAATACTTTACATTCACACCACACACCACAGCAAAAAACAAACAAAAGAACAAACTACTGGTACAGGCAACGACATGGATGACTCTCCCACGTATATTATAAAGAGCAAGAGAGAGTCAGATATAAAAGAGTACATACTTCCTATTTATTTACATAAAGTTCAACAACAGGCAGAACTAACCGATGGTGATAAAAGTCAGAATAGTGATTACCTCACTGGGGACAGTGTGATGGTGGAGGGTATTGACAGGGAAGAGACATGAGCAAACCCTGTCAAGTGCCGGAGATATTCAGTTTCTCTCTCTCTCTCTTTTTTTTAAGATTTTATTTATTTATATATTTACTTATTTAGAGCATGCGAGTGGGGGTAGGGGTAGAGGGGGAGGGAGACAGAAAATCTCAAGCCGACTCCGTGCTCAGTGCAGAGCCCAACATGGGGCTCGATCTGATGACCTTGAGATCATGACCTGAGTTGAAATCAAAAGTCAGACGCTTAACCAACTGAACCACCCAGGCGCCCTGATATTCAGCATCTTGATGGTGGTTATTTGTATATGTATACAAAAATTAATTGGGCTGCGGGGTGCCTGGGTGGCTCGGTCATTAAGCTTCTGCCTTCAGCTCAGGTCCTGATCCCAGGGTCCTGGGATCGAGCCCCACATCGGGCTCCCTGCTCAGCAGGAAGCCTGCTTCTCCCTCTCTCACTTCCCCTGCTTGTGTTCCCTCTCTCGCTGGCTGTCTCTCTGTCAAATAAATAAATAAAATATTTAAAAAAAATTAATTGGGCTGGACACAAGTTGAGTATACTTTACTATATGTTTGTTGCACCCTAACTACAAAACAAAATTTTTAAGAAACTATTGGAGACTGTGATTCACCAAAATGAGGACATAAGCCAAAAGTAGGAAATTATGGGATCCAGGCATAGAAAATCCCCCAAGGGACAGAGAGGAAGGGAATTCCTAAGAAGACGGTGAGTCCCAGGATGGCAGCTGAACAGCTGATTGAGGCTAGAGACAGAAGGGATTAAAGATAGAAGAATCTAGAAAAAAAAGGAAAAAGAAAAAGAAATGGATAGGTTATCTTGTGTTCATTTCCATTCAAGGGAGTTTTACTAGTCTATCAAAGAATTGGCGAGAAATTAATGATAAACGCACACAAAATTAAGCAACAAAAAAAGAGGCTATTATTAATGAAGTTACAAAAATATGCTACCATAGTATATTGTGTGGCTGAGCCATAAATTTGGCCAAAATATTGCATTGGGAGGATAAGAAGAAGGAAAGCAAGGTGGGAGGAGTGTGCCACAAAGGAGTATGCTGCGAAAGCTGAATTCTCATCAACTGTAGAAGAAAACTAGTAAAGGGGCACCTGGGTGGCTCAGATGGTTAAGCGTCTGACCCTTAATTTAGGCTCAGGTCATGATCTCAGGGTCCTGGGATAGAGCCCCACATAGTGCTCCCCGCTCAGCCGGGAGTCTGCTTATCTCCTTCTTCCCCTGCCCCTCCCCTGCTTGCGTGCATGCTCTCTCTCTCTCTCTAGAATAAATAAATCTTTTAAAGAAAAAAAAGAAAAGAAAAAAGAAAACCAGTACAGACTGCCTACATTAAAAAAAAAAAAAAAGGAAATAGCTGCATGCATATTATTTGGAAACATGAAAGCAAAGAAAATAAGCAGTTGAAAGTGTTTTGACTTAAGATGGAGAAGAGTAGGCAGAGGACTGCTATTTTCACTGTACACCTTGTTGTATCGTTGACTTCTAAAGCTACATGCATAAAGTATTTCACCACCATGCTGAAGCAATTAGAAGATATTTCAGAAAACTCTAAGAGATCTAACATAAAATCAAATAACTCATTTCAAAGCACATTTTGATTCCCATTAATTTTTTGTAAAGACAGATTTATAGTACCTAGCAATTTTCATTGGTAGAGGAGGGGTTTGTGAGAGGTTGTAAAATCATGCTGTAATCCTTTTAGGGATCCAAAAAGCTGGAACATCAAACTGTCAGCCCCAGGTGTTTACTTCAAACAAACTAAGAGTCATGAGAAAAATACATTCTATCAGCTTAGCTCTTTCACAGCTCATAGCCTGATAATA
Source organism: Ursus americanus (assembly GCF_024610735.1). Classification (NCBI taxonomy): domain Eukaryota; kingdom Metazoa; phylum Chordata; class Mammalia; order Carnivora; family Ursidae; genus Ursus; species Ursus americanus. The sequence goes on along the minus strand of NC_142162.1, from coordinate 4,364,979 downwards.
TTGGACCGGGGTTGAGAATTTTTAGACGTAAGCACTTTTGGTCACTATTTTAAATCCTGATTGTGCAATTTAAATGTGTGTTGTTTTTTTTTTTTTTTAAATCAGGTTCTCTTAAAAGGAGCATGGTCCCATTAAAACAAGACAACCTGTGCCTAGAAGGGGCTGGTCCTGCTAGCTCTGCGGGGCTGGTAGAGTCACCAATTGTGAGAAAACATAGGTAGTGCTGTGTAAGTTAAGATGGCTAAGAGCAGCAAGTGGCCAAAAACGTCAACTCGAAGTTGCTTAAACCATAAGAAGGGAATGTATTTAATCATCTAAAATGCTCAGAGTAGAGAGATACCAGACAAGGCTGCATCAAGGAGGTCCCCAAGTACCCAATTCTTTGTTGTTTTCCACTTTGCACACCATGACGTCAGCTCCATCCTGAGGCTGGCATCTTTCTTGGTTTTAAGATGGCTGCCACTTCCTGCTGGGGCTAAAGCTTCCTCTTTGAAGTCGGCTGGGAAAGAGTGAGCATCTTTGAGAATTCCCAGCAACAGTCTCAAAGTTGCTTGCATCGGATAGGCTTAGGTCACGTGCCTACTATTGAACCAATCACTGGCCAGGAGATAAGATGCACTGGAGCCCCAGGCGAACTCAACCTCCCTAGAACCACGCTGATGCTTAAGTGGAGGAGGGGAGATAGATGGAGAAACAACCATAAATGTCCCGAAAGGTACTTAAAAAGTAAGAAAGCTCAGAATGTGTTGGCAGTTGTAGACTATTTTAGGATTATCTTGAAGTTTATATATTGTTACCTTAAAATTCTTATTTTTAAAATTTTTGTTGAAACTCCAGGAGAGAACATCAAGGAGAGCAGGATATTTGGAAAAGCAAATGGGGACTTTTCCATAATAAGCTGTATGTAGGGAAAGCATGTTTCTCCTACTAGAATAAAAAGTAGGAAAAGGTAATGCTATGGTGATATAAAGGGTTTAGGGTTTTTGACTAGATCTAGTGATCTCAGAAAAAAAAAGGCAAACCCTTAGGAAGTGCCTAAACCAACTCAAGCCTGGGGGGAAACCATAGCATATCAAGCAGAAACTGGGGAGTAGTTGTACATTTGAAAGGATTTGTTCAAAAGGTCAAACCATGCAGGATGGATTCTCCGGAGATTCCTAGATTGAGTTATTTATATTCAAAAAAGGATAATAATGTCCACCTTACCTGGTGGTCAGGAGGATTAAAGCAGGTACTATTTGTTTAAGTATGCATGAGGCGTGAAGGAGGAGGCAGTGTATGACGAGAGCATGAATAACTCTTACCCAAGTTCATAATGTAAGATCTGTCTCAATTTTTGGTGTAGTAGTTTAAGTCTGATATACTTACACTTGGCTGTAAGTATAAGGCACTGAAAATGTAAAAATGTGTAATTGAGTGGAAGATTACACTACCTTTGGCTCCTTTCATTACAACCTGTGTGAACACTGACACGTTATTTTACCATTGCATCTATCCGAGGTCCATTAAAATTGCAACCCAGGAGGGAATAAACTGCATCTATAACGCTGGCCTTGAAAACTCCAATCAATTGGTGATGGAAAATGCTGCTCAGTGGAAGAAAAAACACACAAGGATTCCATAATTTCAACAAATGTGAATAAACAGTATTCTGGTGTGCATATGTGTTCAAGAGAGATTGAGTGATCATTTTAAGATGTCTGAATTTTGTCATTTTCATTCTGTTTGTATTACTTTGGTCAATATGTTTGTTGTAAATACTGGAGCTCAGTATTGGATGAGCATTCTTATTTAGGCCGGACTGCTGCCACAGTGGAACCATATAGTACTTAATTTGCTCTATTATTAATCAGGTTATTTATATTAATCATATGACCTTTTAATTTATTGGCATTAAGAATGTTAAACAATCTCAGCTTTGGTAGTAGTGAACATGTTCTGTGAGCATGGATTACATTTGTCACTAGTCAATGCTCTGCAGAATACCAGGTATAGGGGCACCTGGGTGGCTCAGTCAGTTAAGCGTCTGCCTTCAGCTCAGATCATGGTCCCAGGGTCCTGAGATCGAGCCCTGCATTGGGCTCCCTGCTCAGCTGGAAGCCTGCTTCTCCCTCTCCCTCTGCTCCTCCCTCTCTTCGTGCTCTCTCTCTCTCCCTTTCTCAAATAAACAAATAAAATCTTAAAAAAAAAAAGAAAAAAGAAAAAAAAAAGAAAGGAAACTACAGTAGTCTTAATTTAAAAAAAAGAATACTGGGTATATTTTAGACTAATTTTTAGAAAGGAGAGAACAGTGGCAAATGAATATATTTCATATTGCCTAATATCGCATTGTATTCTCTCTTAAATGGGTAAATATTTAACGATTATTTTGCCAAGTATTCTCTAGATTAATAGATGCTCCGAAGCAATTTTTAAATATTTTATAGCTATTAGAAATATGAAGAATTTATAACAAGCAAGCTCAATGATTCTTGTGTTTGTATTAAATAGGTGGTAAAACTAATCACAAACTAAATTCAAGGTGTACTGCGGGCGCTTTAGTGACATAGCAAATTTGACCCCAATCACTCAATTCTTTGCAAAGTTCTCATCAGATAAATACAACGGATGACATAAAAATGGCCAAAGTTTGTAAGGACATTATTATCTAGCTTCGTAGTAATGATTATGATAGTGGATCCGAAACACTTCTCAGGGACCAGGCCCTGAGCTAAGCATTTTGCAAATAGAATTTATTGACTCTTCCAAAAAAGGAACCTAAGCCATATCATTGCTCCCATTTTACTGTAAGAGGATATTGCAGGTTGGAGAGGATCGTTAACTTGCCCAAATCCACAGCTAGTGGGTGATGGAGCTGAGGTTGAACCCAGGCAGTCTGAATTCCAAGTCCACACCCGCAACGACCCTACAGTAGAGCAAAGACTGCCAATAACTCATGGGTTTTATTCTGGGCTTTCATCTTTTTTACTTGAAGGGGGTTTCTTTAAAACATGCCAGTTTTTAACTTTTAAATCCTTTTCGTTTTATTATGGCATATTATAGTTTTATATTAAAAAGTGGAAAAGGTAATAAATCCATTGTACAGATGGCCCTGACTTACAATGGTTTCCTTGGAATTTTTCAACTTTACGATGGTGTGAAAGCAATACGAATTTGGGAAACTCTGAATTCTGATCTCTTCCCCCGCCAGCGATGTGCAGTCTGCGATTCTCAGGCGATGCTGGGCAGGGTCCCGGTCAGCCACAGGGTCAGGAGAGCGAACAACCGATACCCTTACAACCATTCTGTTGCTCACTTTCTGAACAGTACTCAATAAATTCTATGAGATAGTCAACACTTCATTATAAAATAGGCTTTGGGCTTATGATTTTGCCCAACTGTAGGCTAATGAAAGTGTTCTGAGGATGCCTAAGGTAGGCTAGGCTAATTAGTGATGATGTTTGGTAGTTTAGGGGAATTGAATGCTCACCTAACTTACGGTGGACGGCTCAGGGAGTAACCCCATTGTCAGCTGCAGAAGATCTGTATGTCGTCTTTATTTTTACAAAAGGAAGACAATAAAAGAGTGTTTTGGACTACAGTATGGGAGAGGATATGTGTGTGGTATGAATGCAATAAATTTTGATAATATTATTTAAATCTCTTCAGATTCAGCTCTGGAAAAGAAGGACTACCTAATGATAATGAACAATAGAGGGAAGTTTGATGACAAGACGAAGACAGTCTTAAACTGAGTTTAAAGCTCTGTGTTCCAGGCCTTTAGAGAAAAAAGCTGTCCAGACGAGGATGAAGAGTGTGTCTTCGGTCCTCAATTCTCGATTCGTTACTCCTATCACAGACTCGTTACTAGAATGGTATTTCTAGAGCAAAGATACGAGACAGAGAACTGCTTTATAACATTTTTTTATCAAATCCCACCTACTTCAGATATTTAGAAAATTTTTGTTAGCTGAGATGTTCAGAAAATTACCAGATTTATTGCTATGTGATTAGAACAGTTAATTCTATGACGTCTTCAGATCAACCCGATCTACTTTCTTCATGTTCCAATTAGTTTGCAATATTTCAAGATAAATATTTAGCAGTCGCCAATTTTTAAAAGCAAAAGATGTTCACCACAGTTTTTATCCTTGTAACGTCTACATTATTGAAAAATAGAAGATAAACCAAAAGATAGGAAAAATGCTATCAAATAGCCACCTTAAAAAAAAAATGCCCCTTGGTTGATACTTGATTTGGGTGGTTCCTGCATTTATAGAATCCACTGGACAAGCACTTAGGTCTGGATTCGTAAAGATGAGGCAACAAAAACATTTCTTCTCTTCTTCTTCTTGGAAGAGCAATACCACCTCTGCCCTGCAGTGCATGCTGGTTTGAAAATGTTTTTTAAAATATGAACTATTTGGATAAAACACAGTAAATAAAAGCACTACATCTTTGTTTGGCTAGGTCAATTTGAGGAATTAGGTAGGTTGAGTAGCAAGAAAATGTTCGCGTATTCTCTGGTTTAATAATTTCAGTAACTTAGTAAAAAACTGATTCCCATTTATTATTTGTAATGTTTGGGGAATAAATATGCTGATAATTCTTTTGCAACTCTAACACGCATGCAACAGGACCCTTTTTACGTTTGGGACCCTGTGAGGTACTAAAGCAAGCATTCACTTCTCTCACGCTTGAGGTCACAAGTTTTTGCAAGTCAAAAAGGTTGAGCATGCCAAAAACATCACGCCGCACACTACCAAGTAAAAGAACACTGTTATTCTTACAGGGAAAGGTTTGACAAGACAGGAAATAGGCAGGGTCAGAGAAGTTTACGTAATACTGAGACTTATTTAACCATCGTGAAGCCAAAATACAATGACAGTTAAAAAAATAAACAAATAGCCCTTACACAAAACAAAACCCCAGGATACATGGTCTCTACTGGAACTGATTATTAGATTTTTAGCAAGTACGGGAAGTGGGTATCCCCAGAGAATCCTCGCAAAATTTCTAGACATCTTCGCCATTGACTTTGGTCGCATGTTTTCACTGAGATAATGCGGATTAAAATGGTTTTATTCAGTGGGTAGAAATTTGAACAAAGAAAAATCAGTCTTAAAACGCTGCAAAAGAACTGCATTGAAGGGGATCGTTTTAAAAGTTGCGTTCTCTTAAAAATGGGGAGGGAGGAGGAGGAGGAAAACAGAAAATGGAAGATAGGAAAAATCTAGCTGTTCGTTACAATTTTCCATTTTTTGTTTAAACACAGCAGGAGGGCAAAGCTGCTGGCTTCCCTTCATCCTTGCGAATGCCAGGAGGGATTATGCAAACCCCACAACCACCCAAATCTTATTTAAAGTTATAATCATTGTTCTCATTTAATGACTTTTGCCTGCTTTCGCTCAAACATTGCTGCATCTCGTTTGCTGCTGCCAGTTTGGACCCACTGGGAGTTGTCAATTCATAATTGCAGATAAACCTTTTTAAAAAAGAAAATGCTACCTTCATAAAAAAAGCAAACATCAAGTGACATCTAGTGGATATCTGCATATTATTTTCTAAGGCCTCTGAATAGCAGTATTCTCAACAATATATTGTCTTAACATTGCTTATGATTTTTGTTTCTCAGGTGAAAGCCTCTGTCTTTTCCTAAGACAGAAGGACGAGTTATCAGATAGGGAAGTGGCCATTTTCCTATCTCAAAGAAAAAAAAAAAAAAACTCTTTTCATTAGCATATGAATAGCAATTCTCAAAATAAGCCAACCTGGAAGTAACTCACCTGTAACTTACATCATAAAATGTGCAAAAAAAAGAAGTCATGGTATAGCCAACGTTGGACGATTGTTTGGGCAATTATCAGCTGTGTAGACGGTTCTTAAGATGACATTTCAGGTCCCCAATTCCTCTGTTTATCTATAAACCTAAAAAGCGTTATTAATTTGACAAATCTGTATTTAGTCCAACTATGGTCCCCATTTTTCTTCCCCTCTCCCCCCGTGGGAGAATTGTGCAGGTATCTAGGTCCATTTTCCATAAATGAGTAACATTGGCTTGTTCTTCATAAATTATTAAAGACCAGTGACTTAAGCAAGAGAGCAGCTGAAAACTTAATTGGGATTGGGATTGCTTAACAACTCCTCCCCAGCGATGTCATGTGTCCAAAAGGCTTCGTGGAGAATAAATGCCTTGCACTGGTTGTCTAAAGACTGCATTTGTTAAAGAGACAGAAAGGGAAATTATAGAGGAATTAAAAGATGGTGTCTAAATTTAGTATTTTCTTTCCTTTCAAGGAAAGGAAACTTGGAATATGCAGCTGTAACCCGAAAGCCAGCTGTCTGGCTGTCCCCAAGATTTGCGGTCTTTTAGAGTCACTTTTCATTTTAATAATAACACACACACAGAGTCCTGCATGAAGACCTCCTCTGACTTCCTGTAGAAAATCTAGCATTCCCTCCTTCCCTTCCATTCCCCCAATCATTTCAGGAATTCTTGAGAGTTCTGCTCTCGCTCTCTTTTTTTTTTTTTTTTTTTTGAGAGAGTTCCACTCACTGTTACTCTCCGCTCTGCATCAAACTTCATAGCACTGCATTGTTCTTTACCTACTTGGCCCATATGCAAACTTTTCGGCTTTCTGTCCTCCTCCCCAGCACCATTGACACTAAAGCTGTGTGTGCCATCAGCTTTATTGAAGTCGGGGTAAGGGGAGGGAAGCTGCAGCACAGATGGCTCAGCAAACAGATGAAGGGACTCGGTGCAGTGATACAATGTCTGGGATTTGTTTCAAAATAATTCAGTGGGGTTGGGCATGGGGGAGTAGGTGGGGTTATAGAAGAAACAAAATCTGCTATGAGTTGATAAGTGTTGAAGCTGAGTGATGACTGCATGGGGTTCATGCATTCTACTGGTGTATATGATGGAAATGTGCATAATAAATATTTAAAAGAGCAAGTTCCTTGGCGATCCTTGATGCAAGTTTTTCTCCCTGACTCTGGTCTCTTCTCCCATTAGCCTCCACCTCATTTGGGGGCCCCTTCCCACCTGAGTCTCACTGCCTCTCCTCCTTCTCAGGCTGCCCAAGCAAGCTTTGAGCTCTGGGACCCACTCTAATACTTAACGGTCCCATCAGAATGGCTTCGTGACTCCCTAAAAATAAAGAAACCAGGTTTTGCCCTAAGAGGAATTCTGCCCTGGCTTTATGACAAACTTGGCTCAGGCAAAAGTGACGCAGCTAGCATGCTACCTGGAGTATGCAGCGTTTTAAAAGGTGAGTTCCCTTCCTCCTACGATTTCTATTCTAATTGAAGTTCTCGCAGTTGATTCTAACAAAAGTTGACACAGATAATATATCAGGACAAAGCAGTTTAAAAGATAATATTCTGTGCCTACAAATAAGTCTTGGAGAGAAAGCACAGGTAAAATGTGGCAATGGGGTGATTGTTTTTGCCTCTGACCAAAAGATGTTCAATGTAGACATTGTGCCACATATAAATAGAACTATCTTTAGAAATAAACAATGTATGTCTCTCTACCACTCGGCTACACTGCAGTAGCCAAGGGCTACGTAGCGATCCCAGCGGGCTGGGCAGAGACGCACTGGAAGCCTGAGAAATTGAAACACCCTGTCCGTGAACTTGGTGGGAGAGGAGGGAGGCACACTGGCCTGGAGCCCATGTAATTAACCAGTTTCCCTCCCATCTTAATCAGCATCAACTGGCCACTGGCTCCTTTCACTTAATTTTGTCTGTTTTAGCCTAGAAAATGCAGGTTTTGCTTCGTGCAGCTCTGAAGTCACCTGAGATTAATGTTCAACCCCCACCCCCCCAAAAACGCATGCTTACGAAGAGAGGAAACGAATTTTGTTTGAGGAAGAAGAGTTTTCACATCAACGTGTGTGTGCAGACAGAATAAGAGAATTCACTTTGGATAATCATGGTAATAATACAAAGGGGGAAACTGTGTCTGTTGTGCCCAAGAGGGAGGAAAGGGGTTCAGAAATGTGGGGATGGGGAGGGGGAAGTAGCTATGACTTCTGCGGCCACTTGCCAAACGCCTCCGAGCAAGGGACTTGGGAAACTGAACGTGTTCCCAGCGGTATGTGCCATTGTCCCCAAACACATGGGAGACGATGTCAGCACTTACTTCTGGCACTGAATTGAAAAAATACTTCCTCTCTTTCTGCCAGCACCATTTTTTTCTCCCACTCACCCCCGGGGTTTGACACAGTTTCCATTCCAAGGAGACCGGCAATGATTCCAAGGAGACTGGCTAACATATTGTAGTGAGAGAGCTGGCGGACCGCGTGAGACAGGCTCGGGGGTCAGTTTAGGCTGAAATGAATTAGGAAACATTTTTAAGTTACCCTTTGAAGTTTTTATTGCCTTATCATCAAACAGCTTCTCTTCTTCGGCTGTATATTGATTTTTCTAACTATGAAAAAGTGTTTCATCTCTTCTATGATAATCAAACCCAGTCTCGGTGCAACGGGCACCTTCTTTTTTTCTGAACTGTATTATTCCACATATCATGGAATTATTCTACACTCCCCCCATCTGACAGGACCTTCAGAGAGCATTAGTCTTCTTCCAATATTATTTTTTCCTATCATTCCCAACAATATGATGTTTCCATTCCAAACACATAGCTGCAGGGGATTATATCATTATTTGCCTTTGTTCTAGTGAAAGTATATTTTTGAGAGCTTCCTCTCATTTGTCAATGAGCTAGGCTACTATTTGTCAAAACATCACCTCTGAAATGGCCTGCTTCTGTAAGGTGCCAGAAAAAAAAAAAAATTCATGTCAAGTGAAAGCTAAGCCCTTATAAATCCCACAGGGGTTTCAAAATGCAACACACTTGGGATTTCATCTCCCTCTAAGTATAATGCCCTTTCTAATACTCAAAGTGAATGGACTTGCAGAAGAGTATTTTGTCACAGTATTCCCCTCCAGCTGCTGGCGCGTTAGAAAATAGTCACAAAGTTTCTTTCTTCCCTAGGCACCTGTACGTATTGGTTTAGTGTTCATACCTGATGGGAAAGTTGTATTAAACTCCTCCCTGGGTGGAGAAGGAGTATGGGATCCTGACTCAGGAGCCCTGAAGTCTCGTCCTACAACTGCTGGTTGGGTTGGTTTCACGGCCCCAAGCCCATTTTAGCTTCCCTTAGTCTCGGAGAGTTCGTTTGTAATCTAACAATGTCTCAAGGCTTAGAAAGGCTCATTCTCCACGTCGCTTTTATAGTTTCTCAGTGCTGTTTCTATCCATCCTTCCTCCCTGTCCTCTGTTCTTAGTGCCTGCCTATCCTGTCGATGGTCTCTTAACCTCATTGTCACAGACATTAGATTAATATCAATCTTCCTGAGACTCAGCTCTGGGAATGTTACCCTGCCATGGCTGGCCATTGCTTCCCTGGCACGTAGGACCCTCAACCCCCTCATTCCTGGGCAGTTATCAGCAACTCCTAGATGTTCTTTGTACCCAGTCTGTTTGCATTTTGGTTTTGCCATTTTGCTGAATGTGCCTTGGGCCTTCTTTGTATTTTCAAGGCACATCACATATTGCAACGATTTCCATATTTGTCTTACTTCCCTTTCTAGATGGTAACCTCCCTGAGGATAATTGCTACCATTTATTGACTAAATATTCTTTGATGTAAACTGTGTGAGATACTCTACACCCATCACTCCCAGATTTTCTTTTCTTTTTTTATTTTTTTTAAAGATTTTATTTATTTATGTGACAGAGAGACAGCCAGCGAGAGAGGGAACACAAGCAGGGGGAGCGGGAGAGGAAGAAGCAGGCTCATAGCAGAGGAGCCCGATGTGGGACTCGATCCCAGTACGCCGGGATCACGCCCTGAGCCGAAGGCAGACGCTTTAACGACTGCGCTACCCAGGCGCCCCCACTCCCAGATTTTCTAATCATGTAAGGTGGATATTATTATCTCTATTTTTCAGATTTTGAAGACAGAGACACAGAAGTGGTTAAATAACGTCCTTAAAGGCATACAGCTAGCATGTGACAGCTCACGTCTAGAAAGTATCATCTAGAAAAACACTATATTGAATGAACCATGATGCTGGCACCTGCCCAGCACACAGATGCTAGGCAAATACTGTATAAGCACGAAAGAATGAATGATGATTTTATGCCTTAAATACAAGCCCCTCACTTTAGATAACTGCCACCAGGTGGCAGTAGTTTGCCACAGCCATACAGTCTGGACTCCAAATTTCACTGAATGCAATATGAGAGCCCGAAGGGCTGAGGATTACCTAATGACTCTTCTTACTTTACCCTAAAAAAATTGAGCAGCCATAAGGTTACTTTATTCAAGATCTTTTAGTTGATAAAGGAGCAGACCTTAAACTTGAGTCCAAAACACACCAAAGCTAGCTAGCACCTTTCTATCATACCAACTTGTATGTTTTTTCTTCAAAACCTGTGGTTTATAATCATAATCTTCCCATATATTTTCAATATTAAAAATATTCATTAAACTAGTAAATATGATCAAAATTAAACAAAGATGTTTCACCATACAATTTTAAGCTCTTTTCTTAAGCAAATAATATAGTTTTCATGTTTAAAATGTTGAAATAGAGAAAATGCAAAAAGGAAAAAATTACTAGCAATTTCAAAAGCCAGAGATAATCATTATTTTGCTACTATTCCACCAGAGGTTGCTTTAGTTATCTGTAAAATCCATTTTTGAAAATTAGGAGCAAACCAGGACATAATTTAGTAACTTGTCAATCTTAGGTTTTCTCTATAATCTTACTTTCATAAAAAGTTATTAGATATTTTCCTTAGGAGACCTCTTGGATCTTTAAAATTTTTTCCAATTTAATCATGTTTAGTTGCTAGTAAGGGGAGACCATTTCTAATTTACTTCTCTCTCTCTCTTTCTTTTTCTTATACAATATTCCTGAGAAGATTCCCTCAGTGAGAATTCCGGCTTCATTTATGTTTCCCTTTTCTCATTCTTTTCAGTAAGGAAAAGAAAAAGCACTGTCAAAACAGTGTGTCCATAATCCATCTCCAAAGGGAGAGGTAACTTCTCAGCAAAGGGCATTTTATTTTCACCTTTGCTAAGTTATTTCTCCCCACCTCACCTCTCTTCTCGGAATGATGATACAATACTAGAGGGTATTGCCCAGCTAACAGGATCGGGTCAGTTACATAAAATAGTAAATTTTACACTAATGAACAGAGATACGATGGCTTTAAATGCGTGATCAAAGATCACGCTATCATCTTTACTAGAATGATTACATGCCTCTTAGCATGGGTTTTGCATGTAAAGCTCTCGCTGTATCTAGGCATGCTTTCTGAATCTATAAATATTACTAAAAATACCATCGAATCTTGGTGCATGGTTTCTATCGTTCTCTGCAATCTGTGGTTCTTACGACCGACAGTTTACCACTGCTACCTTGAAGGCATGCAGCAGGGGTTACCAGGAGGGAAAGGAAGTTGGGGAGCAGAGACACATTTGACCTATTGGTAACTCTCCTAACAGGGACCATTATGGGTGTTGAAGTTGCAGGGAAAAGAAATAAGAAACTGGACTAAGAGTGATTTGGGGATGGTCCAAGCAAGATGCTGGCAGTAGGAGCCCTGCTGAGAATGCTCTAAATGACAGCTTGGCCTCACTACTCCCCTAACCACGCCATTAACTGCCAACCCCGATATATTCACTTCACCACACTCCACCGTTCTTCCACCGATAAGATGGAAAATGAATTTGAGGAAATAATTATCTGGTATGTCCTGCAAGGGGGGGGATGGAGAGGGTCCCGTGGCAGAAAGTTCTGTGGAGGGAAGGTGCTCTGAAACCCCAGTCTTGGGTCTTGGCCTCCCTATCCACCGAGGCCGATGGTTCAAGTACTAACTAGTACGCGGCTTTGTCTGCTGATACCACCCAGGGGCGTTAGCTGGTGGAGCAGCGGATGCTTGCGGGTGTCTCCCTGATTCTCTTCTGAGTGTCCGGCACCGAGCACGGGACTGGACAGTGGGCACCATGACGGAGTGAGGCAGAATCGTCAAGGAAGAGGCTTCTGCCTGGGAAGTCAGTGAACCGAGAGTGTGGTTACTATTCAATTTGTAGTTCATCTAAAGATCGTAAGGTGCAGTCCTACGTGTGAAAACGAGGCTTGTCTTTGGCCATCGGTAAAAAAAAATTTGGTTGCCTTTCTGCTGGGGAGAAAGAACATGCCCTTATAAATGGGCGCTACCCGGGTTTCCCTTCTCCTGCCAACTGAATCCACCGGGTTGGAATCAAGCGAATCTGATGCGAGCTTGGGAACCAAGCTTGATTAGCATAGGGCTTTCACCTCCTGGAAAACCGGTCCAGACTACTATTCAGGTGTTCTATCTTGTAATGATTCACTATCTGGTACACTTTTGTTTTATACACTTTTCTGGATGTTGTATTTCACAATAAAACAAAGTAAAGACAGTGTAAAATATCCAAACTTCACAATGTAGCATATAAAATTAGTCGCCAGTGAGCCCAACCCAACTGACCGGTAGGATACGGCTCTTGCGTAGGTTCTTCGCTTTTTTTCATTTCAACTTAGCCAAGTTCCAGGAGTCTGCCCTTATGCCCTGTAAAGAAAAAAACGCAAATCGTTTCCTTCCTATGTAGGGAACAACCCAGGGCTGCCGTCCTATGTCTTTCTTCCCTGTTTGTCACCTTTACTACTCACATTAAACACCTCACTTCGGGTCACTAAATGTGTGGAGGGGTTTTCCACACACCCAACAATTCTCCCTAATACCAGCAGGGTGTCCTACAATTTAACTCAGTTCTGACACAGTCTACCCAGAGACAGCATCAGATCCCACAGGTTAAGGGGTCTCAGTCCCACGAGACTGCCGCCCCCCACACACACTTCAGATGCATCACAAGCCCAGGCTGTCACCCATGCTGCTGAGCAACCAGCTACGCTCTGGAGTTCCAGCGACCCCCTCCCCAGTTCGATTTGCTGGAGTGTCTCACAGAATTCTGGGAACACGTTCTACCAGTTGGTTAAACGACGTGATCGAAGATCCAGATGGAAGAGATGAGGGCAAGGTATGTGGGAAGGGTCTCGGAGCTTCGCCGCCCTCTCCAGGCGCGCCACTCTCCCAGCACCTCCACGTCATCACCAACCCGGAAGCTCTTCTAACCTCTTACTTTTGGGATTTTATGGAGGCCCCATCACACGGGCATGATCCATTATTAATTCCAGTTCCAGCCCATCTCCCTTCTCGGGGGGGGCGGGGGCGGCGGGCTGGAAGTTCTAAGCTTCTAATCATGGCTTGGTCTTTCTGGTGACCAGCCCTCACCCAGGAGCCATAGGAAGCCACCCAGAGTCACCTCATTTGACCAAGACAGTCATCACCCAGGAAATGACGAGGGTTTCAGGAGTTCTGTGTCAGCACCTGGGGTCAAAGACCAATACTAGAACAAGAAATGATCCTAGTGCTTGTCTCACTTAGGAAATGACAAGGGCTTGTGAGCTCCATGCCAGGAACTGGGGGCAGGGACCAATACGTATTTTCTCTTGTAGCCACCATCTTCTATAGATTAAATGCACTGATCTTAGTTCCAGTCTCCCGGTTCACATAGGACAAACCTAATTCCCTTTCTGAGTCTTTAAAATTGAAGATCTATCATACCCCAGGGACCTTCTCTAGCCCCCCCTCCTTCCATAGTCCCCCCACGCCCAACACACAAACTTTTTCTCCAAGCACCTCGCCCCCCTCCCCGAATCTTCCATCTATCCCTCATGAACATGGTTCCAAGTCTCTAACTTTCAAAGCAGCTTCAGATCTGAACAACTCCCCTTAAGTATGGGTGCCCAGAGGGAACCAGACGCCTGGTACGAACAACTTAGAGGACTGTCATTAGCTCTCTTCCATTCTGTATTCTACCGCTTGGAAGACTGAAGATGCTGCAAAGAACATGGGCTTTGAAGACACAGGACCCGAGTTTTAATAGTGGTCGTTAGCTCTAACACTAAGAAGCTCTGTGCCTATTTTTGTCGTCTGTAAGAGTGTTTTATCTACTCTCACAGGTATGCACGGAGAAAAACAAAAAGCAGTTTGTAGAAGTAAAGCCAACTTTCAGTAAGTGGGAATGAACAGTGAAGCTAAGCCCGAATCCCTTGGCAGTCACATCACACCATTTGTTCTTACTCAGCTGTTACTATGTATTGGTCAGGGTTCAGAGAATAGAATCCACTAGTTTAGCAGAAAGAGATTTATTTAAATTTTATTGACTGCAGAAATAATTTATATCATGACCCAGTATACACATGAACACACAAATACGTAATTCAAACAATGTTCACAATATTTACCCGTCTGACATGTGTTGTCCTCTGCTGTCTCTCTATTTAATTTTTAAAAATGCATTCGAGGAGTTGATTTCATGACTCACTAATGAATTGTGACCCACAGCTGGAAAATACTACATGGCAGGTTATATATAACATGGCCTAAAGAATCACTGGGAGGACGGAAGAAACAAAGTCTAGCCTATGCTTCCAAGAACCGGGCAGCTGAGAGCTGCCAGCTCCAGAAACACCCCATCTGCGTGGCCTGCACTCACAAAACGATGTCTCGTGACTCCGACCCTAGGACATCTGTCCGGCAAAGCCTAGCTGACACCCAAAGGCCTGGTGCAAAGGGGTCTGGGCGTACAGCACAGGAAACACGCCCGCAAGGTTGCCAACAGTGTCCATCAAGCTGAAGCACGGACGCAGCCCCAACCTGCAGTGACCTGCTGCTTACACATAGGACTCAAAAGTACCCGGGACGGACAAACCCAGTGGCCTCAACACACCCCATTATGTATTTTATCCCTATTGAATCACCTCTTTTCTTGGCTATGGCCTATTATCACTATTCTACTGAGGGAAACTCACACAACTTGTACACTTTATTTGATGGAATGAAATTGGAAGAACAAACCATCTGGAAATCCCCAGGTTCCACCTCCTTTCACAAACATAGCTCTACCCAGCCAAACCGGGGCCTACCAAAAGGATGATTAAAAAATAATAATAGGGGCACCTGGATGGCGCAGTCGGTTAAGCGTCCAACTCTTGGTTTCAGCTCAGGTCATGATCTCAGGGTCGTGAGATCAAGCCCGATGTCAGCTCCGTGCTGAGTATGGAGCCTGCTTACGATTCTCTCCGCCCCCCGCCCCCCGCCAAATAATAATAATTTAAAAATAACCTGAGGATTCTCTTCTCCCCAATGTCACAAAGAATCTTAAGATCAAAAACACTTTTTTTAATGACTTTATTTCTTTGACAGAG
The DNA here is from genome assembly GCF_024610735.1 of Ursus americanus. NCBI lineage: Eukaryota > Metazoa > Chordata > Mammalia > Carnivora > Ursidae > Ursus > Ursus americanus. The sequence continues at coordinate 4,349,685 of NC_142162.1, read as the reverse complement.
AGAGAGCACAAGCAGGGAAGGAGGCTCCCCACTGAGCCGGGAGTCTGACCCGGGGCTCGATCCCAGGACCCCGGCATCACGACCTGAGCCGAAGGCAGCGCTTACCTGACTGAGCCACCCAGGTAACCCCAAGATCAACAACATTTTTGAGAGCAATGAAGAGAAGGGACGAACAAGGAATAACTTCAACTTCTTTTTTATTATCTTTTTGGTTCACTTTATACAATAATTTGTATCTGTAAAAGAATTCAAATTTATTGAATAAAAGGCACTGCTTATGATTTACAAAGCAATTAAATAAGTTGAAGAGGAAGCATTTAGTGAATTAAATAATACAGGGTTTTCTGGATCTGTAACTGATATACATTTGATTAAAAAATAAAGAGTTTGTATTAGGTCACCACACAGATTTATACAACAATCAGATGTGTAAAAACATAAGGAATTGAGGTCTTATGGGAACCCAACAGAGGTATCTTTTCCTTAATCCTATGAGAACCAAACAGTTTTAGAAGCTAAGCCTATTATGTTTACAGATATGCAAAACACCACAAGCAAAAACTCTTTAAGAAAAAAGTATGTTTTCTCATTTTCTATTCTTGGCACAAATGTTAGTTCTTCCCAGTGGAACCAAAACCTCCTGAACCCCTCTCAGTGTCATCTAAAACCTGCAAAGACATAAAGGTGGTCGCCAGGTAGTTAATTTCAGTTCTCTTTCCGTTCTCTCTAGCTTCTAACCTCTAAGACTTTTATTCTTGCTCTACCATCCTTTCAAAAAGGAGATTACAAAAAGAAAATTAAATTTTTAAAAAGCTCCATAAATAAAATATTGGGCAATTTTCAAAAAAGCTAGAGAAATAGAATTTCAGGGTATATTTAAATGATTTATTACCCAAAGCAATGCTATATAGTAGCTATGAAAAACATTTCACGAAATTCTAAAACTAAGCTTTTAATTTTGCTTTAAATAGGACTATTATATGTATTACTGTTTAGTTACAAATAGCATATGAACCCTCGAAATTGTACTTTTCCCTTCACTGAAGATGTTACATCATTTATTCCCTGCTCAGTTTTTATGATACTTACCTGAACTTCCTCTATTTCTGGATAAAAAATCCGTTCACAAATGAGCTGTGCAATCCGATCACCCTTTTTGACTTGAAAGGAAAAAAGTTTATTACTGATATTTTATTGATGCATTCTCTATATCTTGCCTGTACAGTGAGAATTAGAGGAGAGAGCATGTGTTATCTAGACCCTCAGAACACTCCCTGCATTTATGTGATTATACGCCTTTAACGTACCTTCAAACTTTTCTTTGCCAAAATTAAAGAGTACAACACCCACATTTCCTCTATAATCTTCATCTATGACGCCAGCTAAGGAAAAGAAAAATAACATGAGCACGGTGTATGCTACCAAAACACTGAGGGTGTAGGATTACCTTGAAATCATCCTTATGTAGCTCCAGGGTTTTATTTTTTTATTTATTTATTTTTAAGATTTTATTTATTTATTCGACAGAGATAGAGACAGCCAGCGAGAGAGGGAACACAAGCAGGGGGAGTGGGAGAGGAAGAAGCAGGCTCATAGCGGAAGAGCCCGATGTGGGGCTCGATCCCACAACGCCGGGATCACGCCCTGAGCCGAAGGCAGACGCTTAACCGCTGTGCTACCCAGGCGCCCCAGCTCCAAGGTTTTAATCCTTACAAATGCGTAAGTGAATCTTGCTTTGGAACTAGGTAAAGTCTCAAAACTAAGCAATGAGTCTCACTAAAATGCAAATACATAGAATTTATAGAACGGCCCTCCTTTTCCCACCTGTCACCCTCACATACGGTGACCATTTCCCATCCTAAACTGGGAGTAGGTCCTTAGCACCTCAGATGGGTCATCCTGAATTGCTCACTCCAAAGCCACTGGTCATCCACTGCACACCTGCTAAAGAGACTAGAAGAAAACTACAACCTGAGTTTTAAAGGCTTTTCCTGGTGGCAGCTTCCCACTAATATCCAGACTGAAATATGATTGGGTCATAAATAAAAAGTCAAACAGCCTGAAGATCGGCAGTGGAGTAAGTCAATGCTGACATTGTTAAGCCACAGTCTAGCACATATCCGAACGTTCATTTTATAATAAAAATGAAGGTGAATCCTTCCGTTCGTACTCCACCTCTCCTTTTAATCAGAGCCACCATCCTTTCTTAGAACGTGATCTCTCAGAAGACATTAGCACATCAGCTTCACAAGGAGTACACTTTTCCATAACACCGTGTGTCATCAGTACCTGTTTGAGGTTATGAACACAGGGACAACCACTCTTTGCAGGAGAGGACTTGAGCCAGGGCCCTGCCTTGGCCCAGAGAGGTACATTTACCAGGCTCGTTAGAATTTAACTTGGAGCCAAGAACTTGAAATGTTTCCCAAAACACAAGCACAGATGATGCAGGTGTAGCAGGCCTTCCCGCTTCCTCTTTCGAAACTGAGACTAATTCACAACTCAACGGTTTTTAGCGTATTCAGAATTATGCAACCATCAGTACAATCGGTTTGGGGAACCATTTTCATTACCCCGAAACAAAATCCCCTATTAGGACTCACTTCTCTTCCTCCTCATCCTCCCCACTGCCAATTTCCTTTTATACATGTTCATTCCTTCCCCTCAGTTTGTAAAATGACGGACAGAATTCACGGGACCCTAATTAAATGTAATTCCATGTTACAGCTTGCATATTAGTAACACCCCACCTCCTAAAAACCAAACACACAAAACTCTTATTTAAGAAAAAAAAGAAAAAGAAAAAGAATCAGGAATGTAGCTCAATGGGTTATTAAAGCTGGTTGGCCAGACTCATAATTATTTGAATGTCAACTGAAAAAAAAAAATTTTTTTTTTTTTTTAAGAACAAAGGTAAGCATTCCCCTTCGATTTTCTTACAGGGGGAAAAATACTCAGAAAAACCAGCATTTTAGATTTTTCCAGGGGATTATAGGCATATAAATGAGTCCCTGTGCTTTATGAATGATTTACTAGGGATAAACGAAACTGAATCGAAGCATTCTTACACAACAAGTGTTCTGAAGTCTGAATTAAAGGTAAGTAATTTTTAACAGTGAGAAGGAGGGGTAGGTAAGTAGCAGAAAGGCAGCAGAGGTGGTTCATAGCACGTCTAGACTGAAGGAAACACTCTTCTTTTCTAGCTACACAAAACAAAACCTTGACCAATTCAAAGAATTCTGAAGCCTGGCTTCTTTCCCCACTGCCACTTGACCATTAAATTAGTCCTTACTGTGTAATTGGTAGAACGATGGGACCAGCTGTTTTCTATATTATCTATATACAGAAAGTTCCGGCTGTAGGAACAGCCTGGATCGGATTCAGTAGAGAAACCCCTGCGGAGAACATGCTATTCCACGCTGGCTAGAACGAATGACCCCAAAAGCCCATGGACTCTCCGAGCTGGAGATCTCAAGCACAGGCTAGCACTCATTTGTCTGGAAGGGGTTCAATGGAGACAATGTGGACCGACTTCTGAACTCTTCGTTTCTACTTTTTAAGAAAAATGTTAGATTACCCGAATAGTATACATACATGTAAAATAAACCTAATCATGTTCCCCTACTGTCCCTCAGGTAGCCAATGTTACAGTAATGGACTTGACACATTACTTTCTTGTATATTAGATGTCAGATGTCCTTGTGTATTAGTGATTTCCAGTCTCATTAAAAAGTTTCCAAAAAGCACTTTCCTGACCAAAGGGTGTGTACATTTTAAATTTTAACAGATATTTCTAGATTACTTTGCAAAAAATGTGTAGCAATTCAAACTTCTATCGGCGATATTTAAGAATACCCATTTCCAAAGTCCTTGCCAGTACCAAATAACAGCAATTTTTTTTTTTAAGATTTATTTATCTGAGAGAGAGCGTGTGTGTGGATGGGGGAGGCGCAAGGGGAAAAGGAGAGAGAATTTCAAGCAGACTCTGCTGAGCATGGAGCCCGGAGCCCGTCACAGGGCCTGATCTCACGACCCTGAGATCATGACCTGAGCCGAAACCAAGAGTTGGACGCTTAACCCACTGAGCCACACAGACACCCCCAGACGGCAGCAATTAAAAAAAAAAAAAAAAAAAAAAAAGTCTGGCCAATGTGATAAGTGAAAAATGGTATCTCATGGCTTTACTTTGCATTTCCCTGATGACTAATGAGGCTAGAATGCTTTTCCTCTGTATGTTTGTTGCACATTTGTATGGCCTCTTCCATATCTTGTTTACGATATTTCCCGTATTTGTTTGGGTATTTAACTCTTTCACCTATGACCTGCAAGTATTTTTACTTTACGGCATCTTCTCCCATATAAAAACACTCCCTTCTTGTAAAGGCCTTTGTTATATATCTATAAAGTAGTCTGATCAAACTCAAAATGGTTGGGTGTCTTGAATTCTGTAAAGCCAGACACCTACCAAGATTTTATGCTTGACACCTAGAGATGTGAAAAGTCTTTTAACCAAAAGAAATGAAGTTGTTTGAAGTCAATTAAAATATATAGCAGAAAAAAAAGGACGCTCAATAATACTTTTTTTTTTTTAGCATGAATGCCAACAGTATGAAAAATCCAATTGTTCCAAGATTATTTATTACTCAAAGGCAATCTGACCTTCGAGAAAAACCCAAGACATTCTTTTTCTACATAAGGAACATAAGCATCAGGGATATTTCTCTTCATGAGAAAGCAGAAAGTATTTTGAAGTTATCACTGGAAAAATCATACATTGGAACTGGCAGAGTAATTAACTGACTTCAGGCAAAAGTTTTACTGTGTCAAGACTTTGGCATGTCATTTGTTGGAAACCTTCTTTAGTGAAAACTACCCACACCTACCAGATGTGAATTCTGAACAGATTCCTGCGTACTCAACTTTTCCCTTTGACCCTTATTTACAGCCTGGGATTTCGAACGACATCTCTCTTCTGAAGTAAAAACTCTGGCCAACTACGATAAACGTGTGCCTGAGAGACATTTTTAAGATACTCTACATCCAAGAACACACCGCCCTGTCATTTTATGAATAATACCACACCAACCACCAGGCAAACTAACTTTCCATTTCTTTTACGTGAATGTTTTTCAGAAGGTTGTTTTAAACAGAGCAAAAATTAGTAACAAAGTCAGAAAAAAGAAAGTTGCCACATTAAAAAAAAAATCTATGAGATCTCTAGGGGACAAGAAGTATTTCTTACAGGGTCTAGTATGTATCAAACAGCGTGAGATGCTCTGCATATAGTATCCCTCAATCCTCCTATCCTGGTGAGGCAGGCACACTAATTTTCATTTTATGGAGGAGCAAGCCGAGGCGCAGAAAGTAATAACTAGCTAATTAATGACAAAGCTGGGACCCAAGTCTGGTTGTTACTCCAAAGCCCATGTTCCTTTCACAACCGTTTGAAATTTCTTTAAAAATATATGCAATCTTTTATATCCTGAAGTTACAGTCCTAAATTACCATACTTGACGCTGTGAAAGTATTTTTGGAAAGCAAGCATAACTTAGCCCAGGCAATTCTCAACCCAAGCAGGCTGTTCATCCCTGCTGTGTCAAACTTGGCTCCTCTTCAGTCCCTAAAAGAAAGGACTCCTTTGGGGATCCTGGCTTGCCCCACAGCGCCACCTAGTGACTCCAAGGGCAGACTGAGGGGCAGGCCAGAGACAAGCCGGCCGACAGGCCTCCTTCCTCACTAAGGGCCTGCCAGGCAGGTTCACAGTGAGCTAATTCAGGACAGTGCTTGGTTGGAGCAGGGATGGGGTGAGGTGATACCCAGCACTTAATTGCAGTGTAAACAACAGAGGGACTGGAATCAGGAATGAAGATTCCAGGGTTTAACATGTCAGCTTGGGCTCCTCTCTGAGCCAGTTCTTCATCTGTTAAAAAGTAGCTTTGAAAAATGGCGGGATTTGGAGAAATCTAGCAGACCCACTAATTGGAGGGCCAAGATGTCTAGTTAGGTGAAGCACTCTGCTCATTAAGATGGGAATGCAAGTCAGGACAAAGGTCAGTGAGGTCTCCCCTGGAAAGGGGGAGCTCCAACGTAAGGAAACCATCCTAGAAGGGTGAGAATTTCCTTACGGTGAGGGTGGTTAGGGAGCCTATAGCAAGAGGGCCAGCAGAGACTGGAGCTCTGCATGAAAGGGGCAACATGACGAAGTTATTGACTTTGGGAGACATGAGTAAGGCTTTATCATAAGGGAAATGAGTTACAGTACTTGTTTGACAACAAATGTAGATAGGGAAGCATAGTGTTTTCTCTTCTCACTTAGGGAGGACCCCTTTTTCTATTTTGCCAAATGTGGACGGCTCTCTTATACAGGTACGAAAATTCTTACAGACTGACCTGCATTTTCTATAACCTTCTGCTTAAATAATTTCTTATTGCTGCTTAATTTGTTAGTTATTTAAGCAAAACATACTTGCTTTAAAAATGACATAAAAGCTTTTCCTATCCTTATAAAACTACCTTCCTTCTAAGAACAGAGTCATTTTTGGACTAAATGCAGATTATCACTAAGCCAAGGCAAAAATCCTATCCATCGGATAATGTCTAGTTAGCCTATTAGTAAAATAACATGCATTTCACATCATGGTCATTTTAAAACTAGACATAATCAAATAATATCTGAAACTGCATCATGATTATTTCAGAGGTGGAAATTTCTGAAGAGACAAAACACAACAAAAATCATTTCCTTTTCTTGAAGGTAAAAATCTGTCATTTGGGGCGCCTGGGTGGCACAGCGGTTAAGCGTCTGCCTTCAGCTCAGGGCGTGATCCCAGCGTTGTGGGATCGAGCCCCACATCAGGCTCCTCCGCTATGAGCCTGCTTCTTCCTCTCCCACTCCCCCTGCTTGTGTTCCCTCTCTCGCTGGCTGTCTCTCTCTCTGTCGAATGAATAAATAAAATCTTTAAAAAAAAAAAAAAAAAAAATCTGTCATTTGATTACTACTCTCAAGGAAGGGCCAAGCAAACACACACACGTACATATACAGAATAAAAAGGTAAACGTATTACCTCCTACGTCAATGAAGTGTTTCGCAGCCAAGCCAGAACGGGGAGCTGAAAAACAAAAAAAGGAGAAGTTGGCTTCCTTGCAGGGGGAGGGGTGATACTGGATGTAATTTACACAATTTAAGCCGCTCTCATCTCCTAGGACATCTACCTCTTCACCTTAACTTTAGCAGATGGTTCTGGATTCAAGAATATATTTATTATACTGTATTATGAAAGTAGGAAAGAATTTTTTTTTGAAAAAGTTTAATTCAAAAGCAGCTTAAACCACTCCCACACGACTCCAGTCCATTGAGGATCTGCGGTGGCGTGGCACCGGACCGTGGCAGTGGACCGCGGGGGTAGACTGAGAGGCGAGCAAGTGGGGGCAACCGCGGACAACGCTGTCATGCAGTCTGGCCACAAAGGGAGGACCGTAGCTGGCAGCGACACAGGACTGAGGAAGGAGACTTGTGTTTTAAGATGGGAGATCTGAGCATGATGCAGTCTAGATGGGAAGAGGGCAGAGGAGAGAGACAGGCATAAATTTAACCAATGAGTAGCAGAGTTTGGCCTAGAACTTGGGAATCTTACTCATGATTCAAATGCCAAATGAGGTGTCTGTAAAAACAAATGAACCTGAGTAAGATAAAAGGCCTGGTATCAGTCAGGCACATGGTCAAAAACTAAACCTTAAAAATTCAATTCCAATGTTGTTTATTCTCAAATGAAAACATAAAAAGCAAACTGTATACCTTAGACTTGCTGACTCGAGCACCAGGCCTACCTTTAATTAGTCTGGCTTCTAGTTTTCTATTCCAGAATAGCTTAAATCAAGGCACTTTGTCAATAAATGCTGCTTCTTCCTGCTCTTCCTTTTATTTCATTCCATCTCCTGATCCCCACCCCCCAAAATATTCTCAAAATGAAGTGCTGCCAAAAGGAGATGAAGAAAGAGCCCATTTCGTTTTTCTTCAAAAGGCCCAAGTCTTAGCGGCTCTCACACTCAGGGCTAACAGGAAAGTGGAGGTCTAGCCCCTCCCCACCCACAGTGCCATTTGTTCCTTTACATTTACTCTGAAATTAGAAAGTGATGATGCATCTGAAGAAAGTGTTGAACTCTCTCCAGTGACAGGGCACTTGCTCTTCGTTTTGTCATAGCTCCTCCCCCTCTAAGGAGTTCGCTCCCCTCTAGTGCCCTGAAGGGTATCCCTGACCCCAACAGACCCCATGGAAGGACAGCCAAAGCGGGAAAGGCTTAACGGTCTGATGGACTCGGGTGAACAGGAGTCAGGAGTTTTACTCTCAGGATAAGAGATGCTGTGTATCATTAGCCCAAGCCTCACTCTATTTTCTTATATAACAAGTATTAGTCATTCTCATCATCGTCTTCACAAAGACACCTGAGCTCAGATGCAATCTGATCCTTGAAGGGGGAGCTCCAGTTAAAAGTCATCTGTATTTTCAGTTTCTCAGTGAGGAGTTGACAGAAAAACTCCTGGGCCAATGTGAGCCTCCTACGAGCTCAAGGAATCAGAAAAAAAAAGAAGGAGAGGGTGGGAGAGTGTGTGTGAGCGTGAGTGTGTGTGTGCGCACGCAAAAAGCAGATTCGTGAACAAAATGTAGTTTTCAAATGGCTGTATTTGCCATCACAGTTGGCACTTATTTTAGGACACATGCCAATCAATATCCCTTCCCTCATTTATACCCTAAGTGAGACTAAGACGAAGGAACAGATCATAAAGGAAGAGCCTGACAAATTGTCACGATGTCTTCAATCACTTACCTACTCTTCCATAGCACCCAGAAGGAAGAGCTACCTGAATGTCCGTTTTCACCAGGGCTTTCTCCATAGGTGGTAGTGTATAATCATAGGCACTAGGAAAATAATGAAAGAAAATAACCAGTACTGATGCGTAAAATTGCTTTTATATTTTCTTCCTTGTGACTAAGTATACGGAATTGCTTTAAATACATCTCATAAAATAATCACAAAATAATTCATGCAATCTTAAATTTCAATAACCCATCTAAGAGTTCAGTACTCCAAATTTCCAATTCAGATTAAAAAAGAAGTTTAGGGGTGTCCACCTGGCTCAGTCGGTGGAGGTGGAGCGTGCAATTTTTTTTTTTTTTTTTTTTTTTTTTTTAAGAGAGGGAGAGAGAGGGGGCGCCTGGGTGGCACAGCGGTTAAGCGTCTGCCTTCGGCTCAGGGCGTGATTCCGGCGTTATGGGATTGAGCCCCACATCAGGCTCCTCCGCTAGGAGCCTGCTTCTTCCTCTCCCACTCCCCTTGCTTGTGTTCCCTCTCTCGCTGGCTGTCTCTCTCTCTGTCAAATAAATAAATAAAATCTTTAAAAAAAAAAAAAAAGAGAGGGAGAGAGAGATAGACAAGTGGGGGGGAAGAGGGGAGAGGAGGAGGGAAAGAATCTTAACAGGGGGCTTGAACTCACAACCCTGATGTCATGACCTAAGCTGTCAAGGGTCGGATGCTTAACCAACTGAGCCACCGGGGGGCCCCAAGTGTGTGACTCTTGATCTCAGGGTTGTGAGTTGGAGCCCCACGTTGGGTGTAGAGATTACTTAAAAATAAAAATTTATTTAGAAGGTAGTGGTAGACATTTCCTTTTAGTCCATTATTAAAACGGTGCTGCTTGAGATACAGTCATTCCGGTGAATTTTTTTGGTTTAAGAGATTATCCACATGTAATCTGGTTCTCTCCTGGACAAAATTCTGTTGGGAAACTGCAGTGCATATTAGCAGGAGGGGGCAGAAAGGCAGACTTTTAAAAGATGTATGCTTCACTAACATGATATAAAAAGAGGAAGAGAAAGAAAAAAACCAGGGGCAGATGTGCAAAGATGGTAGTGTAGGAAGATGCTGAACTCACCCGCTCCCACAGACACATCAAACCTATAGCTATCTGTGGACCATTCCCCTCTGAAAAAGAACCAAGAAAGAAGGGCAAATACTTGCTAATAGCTAACATTTACTAAGCCCTTACTCTGTGCCAGGTACAGTCCTAAATGCTTTATAGAACTCATTTTATTCTCACAACAATACAATGATTAGGGAAGACCCGCAGAGGGAAGGGGAAAGTGGGTGGACACCATGAGAGGAGGGGGAGTCTATCTGTTCTGCTGGCCTTACCAAGCAGACACAGTGAACCTCACTGGCGGGGGGACAGAGCTGCCCACTGTGAAGAGGCCCTGGAGAAGGCCACTGCTGAGGACCTGATTCTCTAAGATCCAGATCCACCCAGCATATGCTGCTACTGTGGCTACTACTGTAGCCCCCTTCGGGACAGAAATGGGAGATTTGACAATGAGCAAGACTGTGCGTTACTTTGGAGACCTTAATGAAGACTAGTAAAGCAATATTACATTTTCACTTCTTTCATTGGCATTTCCTCTCTTTCAATAATCAGACTTTAATTTATTAAAGAGAGAAGCTATTTCCATGTCTATTTCCATATACAGTCATCTTTGTTCATTAGGAGGATATTTTAAGTATCTTAAAGCTCAGTCTCTCATATGACTCACAACAATGCCCAGACATGGTAAGCATCACTCCACTTTTATCCATGAAAACTAAGGGACTGATTACGCCCCTTTTAGCTACAACAGACCATACCTCACTTTTTCTTTCCTTTCTTCATTACTATCATCACACACTCCTTTCTCCCCTTCTCCTATACCTGTAAGACTTAGACCAGTAGTTTTTATGTTAGAATTATCTGGGATGCTTTACAATAAATCCTAAAGATTTAGTCATGTAGTAAACACTCATTTCCCCTAGTATCACTGTTCACCCATCTTAATGGTTCTATGACCGGCACACAGTAGTCAAGGGCGGGCGGGGGAAAGCAGTGAACTAAGGGTCAGAAATCGTATTACCCTTGGGCAATCAATTCAGCTCTTCACAAAGTCCCTCACCTGTAAAAAGGTTAAGTAACACTTACCTACTTCAGGATCGTTGTGAGAATTAAATAAAATCGCACACGTAGTTTTTAGTAGAGGTAAAAAGTGCTGAACCAATGGAAAGGTGGCAGGATTAGTGACATTCCCAGTCCTTGGGATAACTTAAATACCGACATCCAGTGAAATTTCATGATTCCTTTACGGCAGAAGCACCCTTCATTAAGCCTCCCCAGGTATTTTCACTCAGCACTTGAACTTCCCCCATGGCTTCTCTATTGTGCACTGCATCACCCTCAGGCCATGCTTTGAAGCCAAGGTGGGCCTTATTGGTCGCTACCTTCCACTTGGAGAGGGTACAATAAATGTTGCAAAACAAATAATGGCTTGGTGGACATTTATATGTAGTTACCATTCTGCACACTAGCCCCAAATCCTTACTGAATTTATGCTAAAGAAGAAAGCTAAAATTTTCAACGCTAGAAAAAGACAAAAATCTTTCATATTGATGAGGTAGCAGAGGGCTGGCTGATGACAAAGCATAACCTCCCTCCATCCCCCACTCCTGGGTGGGACAATCCTGACATTCTTCCAGGAATCTCCAACTATCTTAATGCTAATGCCTTGCTCTAGGGAAAAACCTTAACTTGACAATGGCAAGGCCTCAGGTACCCGGTGAGTCTTTAACATATGAAAGTCCTTTTGAAACCTCTCTTTCTCCACACCTCCCCCAACCCCATAGTATATAATCAGCCACCCCTCAAAACCCTGGGGCAGCAGCTCTTTCTGCCTATGGGTCCTATCCTCTTGCTTTAACAAACCACCATTCTGCACCAAAGACATCTCAAGAATTCTTTCATAGTCCGGACTCTACGCCACTGAACCTCACCGATATTCCAAAACCCTATCAATATATGCAAAAACGGTTTCTGTAATCTTTTAGGTTAAAGTTTCAAGCTGTGGCAGCAGACGGCAGGAATATAAGCGAACATGACTGAGAGCTCTAGAACTGCACAGCCGGACCCTCTCTGCGTGGGGAAGAGATGACGCGGGGAGAAGGCGGCCGAAGTCCCCGCTCACCTGTACAGGTCGTAGCCCGCAGCCCGAGCCGACCCCTTGGTGGGGGCGGTGGCGTGCTCCGAGAGCCGGACAAAGCGGAGCCGCATGCTGCCCTCCGCAGGCCGGGGCCGCTTGCTGGGGGAGATGGCGGGTGTCGCTTCAGAGCAGGGCATGGCAGGACAGAACGTGAGAAAACACAGCAGCGGAGGGAACAAGCGGATACAGAATTAGCGCGCCCACCAGAATTTAAATCTCCCGCCAGCAACTCCTCGCCCCGCCTCGCTCCTGGACGAGCCCACAATTCTGGCACAGAGGGGAGGCGAGATTCAAATTTGGGGCTGGAAACCCCTCTTGGAAAACGGATTTGGGATAGGAAACCACTGCGCCTTCTCAAGCTTTTCCAGCTCGGGTACAGGGCCAACTTGTGCTGGGACAGCTTCGGGGGCCTCCCGCTCACACAACAGAAAGCAACCACTTTCCCCCTTTAGGGGCCCTAATGGACTCGCGCGCGCGCGAATAGGGGCTGCGCGCCCTCCGCGTGCCCACCCCGCCCAGAGCCGGAGGGCTTGCTGGTCGGATCCGCCCCCCGCCTCCTCCCCCTCCTTCCCCTCCTCCCCCAGCGGCTGCGGGGAGGGTCGGCCGGGCTCCCAGCCTCCCCACGCCCTTCTAGGCAGCGTGTCCTTCCAGCCTGGGCCCGGACATGTCTGGTACCGCGGCAGCCCCGGCTCAGGCTGCGAGTGCTGGACAGCGGCCGGAAGAGAGGCCCCGCGGCTTCAGCTCTCCGCCCGGCGCTGCACGCGTCTTTAAACCCTGGGCGGAACAGGGACGTAAAGAAATGGTGGCGGAGCGCGGGGCGAGGGCACAGGGGAGTCATTTGTCTCGAGGTATGGGCGCTGGTTGGCTTGTCCGCTCCCGCAGGCGCGCGCCGCGTCTGCTCTCTAAAGACGCGTCTGGGTAGGATGACCTCGGAAGCAGTAACGGCTGCCGTCTGACGAGGAGCGCACGGAGGCGGCGCGTGGGCCTCCCTCCGGCTGGCGCAGGCGCTGGACCCCCAGGAACGGCGTCTCTGCCTCGCTCCTGAGACCCGCATCTTTTTTGTGGCCCCTGTTTTCCAAGACTATCCTCTAGGCTCAGGGCCTGGCCCCTGCGCCCTGCTGAGTTACCTGGGGCGGCGCCGCGCTCGGCCATGGCTCCTCAGGTTCTAATCTCAGGGACCCCCAAAGCAGCGGAACCGCATCACGATGCAGGTGGTAGTCGCCGCGCGCAGTGATGCGTCCTAGGCTGTGGGCAAGGCAGCGTGTCCCATTTCCTAAGAGCACCCGCAGTGCACCGAATGCCATTTACCTTTAAAGGGGGGGGCGGGGGCATGGTCTCAGGAAGATCCCAACAACAGCTCAGTTGCTAGCGCTGTTTCATAGGACCCACAGAAGCACAGAGGAGAGGGACCCCCCGTGGCTATGATTCGAACAAAGATCCTGAGCTACCCTGGAATAACAGTAGGGACGAGTAAAAAACTTTCTAGGTAATCGTAAATTGGGTTTTCTAGGATATAAATATGTCCAGTCATTTCCAGAACTGATGCAAAAAGCTGAAAACCAAAATATAACGCAGCTTATCAAAATAAATGCGAACTACAGGGCAGTTTTTGGAAAATGACAAAAATGTTAAGGTATTGTTGAGGAAGTTTCCAGACTTTCCTGCTGTGCCTTATGGAGGCCCACCTCTGCAGTTTCTTACTGGCTCATTTTAAATGTTGGAATTCCTCTGGATGAGGTTATGGATTATACACTATTTATACTCTCTTCCGATGCCTTTAAACATCTACCAACCTGATGGGGTACCTGGGTGATGCCTAAGGTTAAGCATCTGACTCTTGATTTCTGCTGGGGTCTTGATCTCAGGGTCTTCAGTTGGGCCCTGCCTTACTAAAAACAAAACTAACCAAACAAACAAAACATCTACCAACTGAGGACTCCCTTAGCTTGCCTATGGCAATATGGTCTGGGTGGGCCCTTCTGGGTCTCCAAACTCATCAGAGCCATCCTCCTGCTCACCTCTGGTGCTTCTGGCGGCAGTGGCTTTCTAACAAGTTTCTGGACCCACCGGACTTTCCTGCCTGGGGGTCTACACATATCCTTCCTTGTTTTGTGCCAGCTCATCTCAGAAGGAAATCTTCAGTTAACTTTGTCAGGGAAGGACCTCACTACCATTTTCTATCACAATAATCTTTTCTAATCACACCATGTATTATTACAATCTGTACTTCTTTCATTATTTATTTATTTATTTATTTATTTATTTATTTACCTACCTACCTACCTACCTATCTATCGCATTGTCTATTTGCTCTAGTAAACTAGGCTCCAGAGGGCAGGGACCATGTCTTCATTCACTGTCGTATTCCTGGGGCCTAGTTTAGCACCTGGTTCAGGAGAATGCTTGATAAATGTTTGTTGTATGAATGAAAGAGATCTATCAGGCCCCTGTGTAGAATCACTTCGCAAAATCTTGATTTTCCTGTCCACCCCTTTAATTTTTTTTTTTTCTTTAGGAGAGATAGAGAGAGAAGGGGCAGAGGGAGAGAGAGAAAAGCTTAAGCAGGCTGCACACCCAGTGTGGAGCCCAATGCAGGGATTGGCCTGGCAATCCTGAGATCATGACTTGAGCCAAAATGAAGAGTCGGTTGCTTAACTGACTGAGCCACCCAGGTGCCCCATGTCCTTTAATTTAATTTTTAAACAATGTGTTTTGTTTTGCTTTTCTGTATAATGCCTTTTCAAGGCCTGCAATGAAATAAATACTGGCCTACCCCTCCACCAGAACCGTCCCCCAAATCTCCCTCCTCGGGGAAATACTTTCAACTTTTTTTGGCTCTTCCTGGAGTGCACCTCCCTATTTCTAAATTATATGTTGCTATTTTTTTAATGGCATAGAAACTATCTTCAGAATTAGGGTAGTTGAGGATTAAGTCTCTTAACTGTTCTTTCCACCCCATTCTGCAAATAGCTTTGTAATAATTTTTGGTTAAGTGAGCAGTACTTATCATGACTGTAAATATTATTCACTGTTAAGATGAGTAACGTGATATGATTATTTTTTAACACTGTCCTCAAGTTAGTAAGGATGTTCTCCCACTTGTCTTTGTTGGTAGTGGTGGTTTTGATTCACCTATTGCTTGTTTTTTGTTTTTGTTTTTTCCCAAATGCTCCAGGGAATCCAGATACCTCCCATCTGTCACATCAAATGAAACACGAAACATATCAAATCCCCCATCCATTCCATTTCCCCTCTCCCTCCCTCCTCTGTTCTCTTGCTCCAATCTGTGCATGTGACTCTCTAGTCCTGCTCAATAGCTATCATCCCAGCACTTCCCTTTGCCCTTCTCTTACACTGAAGCCTTGGTTTTACGAATCCAGTGTCTTCCTTTTAGTTTATTCCTTCATTTTGCTGAAGCACTTCCTCTAGCAGTTACTTAAGGAAGCTCACATCAGAGATAAATTGAGTCCTTGCAAATCCTAAAATATAATCATTGTAATGACTCCCTTTACCCAGACCCAAATAAAAACCTCACTTCATTCATGAAACTTTTTTACAACCAGTAGTGAGCTCTGCCGTGTCTTATCTCTGAAAATCCTTCCCATATCATTCATTAGCCATATACTCCCATTGTGTAATCGCCTCATTTTACGCATTTTATCTTTCACATTAATAAGAGCCAGAAACTTGTCTGAACCCTTCAAAGCACCTACTTCAGTGTGTTATACAAAAGTTATTTGTTTGACTCTTTGTAATACCTACTACCAAGAAAGGATTCTATTTCTTCTCTTAATGCGGATAAAGTGTTTATTACTGTCACTTTTCATCTGAGTTTATTTTAGATTGGAAGGAGAAAAGGGTATAATCCAGCTGCAAAAGAGTAATAGGTTAGCGCTCTGAACCAGTAAGCATTTAATAGTACACTCTTATGACAACTGAAATATAACTTGATATGAAAATACATCCTAAATTCAGTACTCTACAGCAAAGAACTAGACATGTTCCAACCATAGTTTATTTCCTGCTGTTTTTTTATCAGAATATAATTATCCTATCAGTCATGCTGATTAATTCAATTACATAAGTCTAGTGCCAACTTGAACCTGTTGAGAATGCAAGCCGGTACTTTAGGAGCCAAGTTGTCCTTCCTGTCTTTACCATTATAGGGAGATTTCTTTTTAACAAAGACTTAATGTGATGGTTACTTTCTGTCAAGTATATTTTAAGTACTTTATGAATATTAACTCAACTAATCGTGACAACCAGGGAAGCAAGTGCTGTTATTATCCCCATATTACAGATGGGAAGACCAAGTCACAGGTTAAATGATTTGCCCACGATCACACAGCTCATGACCAGAAAGAGATGGAGCCAACATTCAGCCTGAGGTAGTCTGGCCCCAGAGTCCTTACACTTAGCTGCTGTGCTCTGTAGGTTTAATTGTGCCTGCCCAGTCTGTGATGAACTCTTCCTGATGCTGAGCCTGCTACTGGCCGTGTTCCCCAGGGCTGGGGAAGATGTGGGTAGTAAATTAACCAGGCATTCCTATTTTCACAGTGGATCATGCCCTCCTTGTTGAGACACTTCCTCACCAGGCTGTACTCTGGTTTTCCTCTTACCTCACTGGCTGTCTCCTCTCTTCTCAACCTCTCTTCTTACCCAAGATAAAAAGCCTTGGAGGGGTGTCTGGGTGGCTCAATCAATTAAGCATCAGCCTTTGGCTCTGGTCATGAACCCAGGGTCCTGAGATCGAACCTGAAACCTCTGGCTCCCTGCTCAGCGGAGACTGTGCTTCCCTCTGCTCCTCCCTGTCCCCTCCCCCTCCCCCTGACTGTCCCCCTGCTTGTGCTCTCTCGCTCTCAAATAAATAAAATCTTAAAATTAAAAAAAAAGGCTTGGAGTCTTGCTTCCTCTTTCTCTTTCTGTCAGATCTTCCCTTATCTAAAAAGAGTTTCCTCATGGGTACCACATGCTGCTTTACCTTATTTGGTTTTTCTTCACAGCGTGTACTGTTACGTGCTATTACATATTTATTCCTTTCACTTGCCAGTGGTATGTTTTCTCCTCTAGCATGTAAGCTCCATGGTGGACTTGAATCTATCTTAATTTGGGTTCCTTTCAGATGTTCTGTTTCTTTTTATCCTTCTTTCCAATTTTATTATTATTAATTTTATTTTAATTAATTTAATTATTTTACTATTTCACATTTCCCTTTACTACTTTAGGGATTTTGCTCTCTGATTCTATTTGTTTTAGATAAGACATGCGTGCTTAATTCATCAGTGTTTAAAATCTAAAACAAAATTTCTGTCTTTCTCCCGGATAACATAAGGACCTTCGAAGGCTTTAACCCCATTCATTAACCCTTCTTTTGACATAGATTCAATTATTGCCTAGTGCTTTAAGTATACTTTTTCTTTGAATATCAATAAATATTACTATTATCACTATTTTTAGAGTCATTTTAAAAAATGTTTACCCAGACTTGTATCACTTTCTTTGCTTTTCTTTCTGCATCTCAGATCTCCTTCTGGGATCACTGTCCTTTTGCCCAAACTTCCTGTGGAGAGGTTCTCCAGTAGATGAACTTTCTCAGTTTTTGTCAGAACAAAACCCTTGAACTCTTCCTCAGGGGTAGTGCATTCTTTGACAATCATGCACGAATGGAAGAGGTGAGAACATTAAAGGAAAATTATCATAATTCCCCATAACTGCATGGTTCTGCTGTATTCGGATTCAGAACACTCCACCATGGGCAACAATACTTCATTTAGCATGCCACGGTTCACCTTTACCAGAAACCTGTGTAAGCCAAGAAAAGGCAGAAGCCATACTTTGGGTCCCAGTACCAAAATACAGAAGTTCTTTGGTTCAAGCTCAGAGTTTTTTACACCAGAATAAGGCTGAGGATGATTGAAATGTGTACGTATCTTTTAGAGAAGGGCAATTGAAATAAGGGAGTTGGGGAAGAAGAAGTAGTATACCAGCAGATCAGTTTCAATAAAAAGTACATATGTGTGTTAACTATCTGGAAGTTTGTCCTTTGGTCCAGAATACCTCCTAGAATATATTGTGTGT
Source organism: Ursus americanus (assembly GCF_024610735.1). Lineage (NCBI taxonomy): Eukaryota > Metazoa > Chordata > Mammalia > Carnivora > Ursidae > Ursus > Ursus americanus. The sequence goes on along the minus strand of NC_142162.1, from coordinate 4,331,554 downwards.
CCCTGGGAGTATCTATGGCCCAATTTGAAAACACTAAACTAGCATATAACTTCTGAACCCACAAGAATATTCCTGCCAGGCTCTTAGGAAGAATACAAAAATCAAATAAATGTAGTCTTTCAATTTCATAAGAGCAGCACATGGGTCTGAAACATATAAGTAGCTCAGGAGATCAACAGTACATTGAGTGGCAGTTCAATAAACAGATAAGGAGGTAGCAGATAGTTAAAAAAATATGCATTCATTGCTACAAAACTACTTTGGACTAAATTCACAAGTGGCTGCTGCGTGGTCTACAAAAGTTCAAAGGGATCAGAAGAGTTAACATACAAACTCAGAACTGCACTTTTCACTAATACACTGAATGCCCAATCTCTTAACATAATCATCATGAAAAGCTGACTCCGAATTATGCCAGTGTGTGTAGAAGTCCAAGAAGGTAAAATTTCTGTAACTACAGCCCAGAGAAGGACTGTTATTATGACATTTTAAAACATCACTGAGTTTTCAGGAAGTAAAGAAAATAAAAGCAGATAGCTTGAGAGCCAGGATACACATGAAAATCACCCAGAAACCTTGGTCAAATGCCCATGTCCTAACCGTACTGCAAATGGACTACTCGGAATCTCCAGGGTGATTCTTGTTGGCCACCTCTGGTTAAGGACCACTGTGTTAGGAGATTTATATCTAGGGAATCTGCTGGATCAAGACATGCTAGAAAGAATTCCTCTACATTTAACCAGTATCACGAGCTTCACCCAAATCCCTGTACTCTGGATTGTTTTGATAGAGACTTCATTACTTTAAATATACAGTCCTTTGCTCTTAGCAATACATTTGTAGTATAATTTTACTACGAATCATTGTAGCCCAGCCTGCCTTCAGAATAGTGCTTGTTTCTTGGATAAACCAAATGGAGACCATTCAAGCAAGTCACAAAAGGTGCCCCAACCATTAAGTAGACCTAAAAGGCTGAAACTTACGGTAGTATGTAAACTGAAAATTTGAACAATACAAAACTTGATATATTTGACAGTTTGACTTGTAAGACTAGACAAAGGGGAAAGGGCCAGGGGAAGGGGGATTATATGGACTAAACTAGAAAGCTTTTTAACAACTAAGTCACCTCTAGACTTCAACTGTCTCTCCTGGCTCATATGACCTCTTTCAAATGACATCTCCCTCTTTCATCTTTGAAGAGCATCTGATGGGACTGGAAAATTAGCCTTATCGTGTTTTATAATGTAACCCCCCTACTGACTAGTTTCCTGGTTCAGAGATTAATTCCTTGATCCACTCTGGCCAGAGTAGCCGAGGTGGTTTCACTCCAGCACACGGACACTTTTTGTCAACAGGGCAGCATAACTGGCCAATACAGTGAGACTGCAAACTGTCCAGTGTATCCCTTTCATTAAACAGGTTTAGCGATGAAACCCCTGGAAAATTCTGACCACTGTCTCCAGGGAATCTTTTCAGGTCATCTTCAGCAATACTCCTAATCTTCCAGCCTGACCTGTGGCAGGTCCAGAGGACACACCTCCGATCTGACATACAGAGGAGCTTAGTTGGAAACAACTGCCACCTGTAGCCTTTGGAACCGGGGAGTTTAGTGAGTAGAGTGACATTTGACGAGGGTTTGGTGGAACAGGAGTTTCTAAGATGACTTGGAGACTAGAGAGGCTGGAGAAATTGGCAATTTTATATCGTGCTACTCTGAGCTTGAGGTGATGAAGACGGCATAAGTCTTCTGCTGCTTAGCAAATTACCGTGGTGGCTTAAACAATGCAAATGTATTATCTTATAGTTTTAAGTCGAAAGTCTGCCACATGTCTCACTGAGCTAAAGTCAAGGTGTTGGCACCGCTGCAATCCTTTTTAGCGTCTCCAAGGGAGAATCCATTTGCTTGCCTTTCCCAGCTTCTCGAGGCTGACCTCCATCCTTCACCTTGAAAGACAGTGACAACAGATTGAGTTCTTCTTATGCTGTTGTTTCTCTAGTTCTCTGATTACAGCTGGGAAAGATTCTTTGCTTTTAAAGACTTGTGTGATTAGATTGGGCCTACCCAGATAATCCAGAATAATCTATCTCAAGGGCAATAATCTTAATCACATCTGCAAATCCCTTTTGCCATATAAGGTAATATAATCTTGGGTTAGGGGCGCCTGGGTGGCTCAGTCAGTTAAGCATCTGCCTTTGGCTCAGGTCATGATTCCAGGGTCCTGGGATTGAGGCCTGCATCAGGCTCCCTGCTTGGGAAGTCTGCTTCTCCCTCTCCTCCTCACGCGTGCTCACTGCCACTGTCTTTGTCTCTCTAAATAAAATCTTGAAAAAAAAAATATACATATATATATATTTATATACACACACACACACACACACACACACACACACACAAATATATAATCTCCTTGGGTTCTAGGGATCAAGGTGTGGATGTCTTTGGGGGCCATTACTATGTTTACCATAAACCACCAGGACAGATATTTTAAGCAATCAATAAGATTTACCCTCAGTTGGGTCAATGGCCCATAAGTCAATTTGGTATACAAATGCAAATGGAAGAGGGAGAAGAAGATATTGAGATCAAGCACTAGTCATTTGGGTAATTTTATCCCTTTTTAATCATTCTAAGATATGTAAAGTTCTGTCTGCCTGCTGCCTTTAACAGGAACAACTTGGTAGTCACAAAAGCATGGGTGTCTTGGGGAAGCTTCTAGATCTGGTATCAAAAAGCCTTAAAAACGCAGGCCTGGTCCGTTCTTGAGTGTTCTTAAGGATGGGTTTATTTTCTCACCCTCCCTGAGAGCACTGGTGCCTTTCCTGTTGACTCCTAGTTGCTGGGCACCATCTGCCTCCTTCTGCTCCTCTTCCCCAGCATGGGCCCCATTTTGGTTAGGCCCATTTCCTGGTTGAAGCAAATGGGTCCAGGGAGCAGGTGTGGAGAATGAATGTGGAAAAAGAAGACGATGTTAGGGCCACACTGGACAGTTCCAGTGTGAGTGGAAACCCACTGGATGGTTGGTTTGGGACAAGCGAACGTGTGACAATCATTCTGAGCAGAAAGCGAGCAGGAAGGCCTTCCTATAGCAGTGCGGGTGGCTCCAGGAGAAGGGTACATGGTTAAAACACTACGGCAGACAGTTTTGATCTCTCTATTTCTCAGGTCTTGTTGGTTGCACCTGATTTCCTCCATGACATTAAACAACTGTTGTATGATTTTTCTGTTGGTAGCACACAGTTTTTCCAAATTAAAAAAAAAAAAAAAAAAAGACAGGAACAAAAAGGTTATGCTTTTCATCTATGTCTGTGTAAACAAAGCCGGTAATTACCATAACTCAAATTGCTGCTGAAATTCTCCATATTTTAATGTGCACACTGTCGCTCTTGCTACTAAATCTCTGTATATATCCTGGGAAGTTAATCCTGACTTAGGAAACAGAAAAACTGATTAAAATAAAATTGGGCCAAGTCCATGATTTTTATATTCATAAGATTCAAAATTTCTGTGAGGAAATGTGCAATGCAAATTGGATTATCTTCCAGAGTAATAACAAAAAAAAAAAAGAAAGAAACAATGGTAAAATATGGGTATCCATGCAGAGAGATGTATGAATTAGGCTTGCTAAGGTTTCAGTTGATTGTGATTCAATATTCTGCCCCTCTGAAACAACCTTTACTTACTAGGCTGCACAAACTCAATTCTCTTCAGTCTTTAGTGGATATTATCCAGTTTTCACGTAGCAACATTTTGTCAAATTTTACACTCTGATCAAAAGAGGTTTTTCGCTGAACTTTGAAGCTAGCATTATTAATCCTTATAAGCGTTTTAATCACTGTCCTTCCTGATTGCCTTTAGGACAAAAGGGTAGTTGTAAATGTTCAAAGAAAAGTCAGGAAGGTAAAAGAGCATTGTTTTTGTGCCTATAGGCATGGGCTAGGTGACACTGAGTATTAAGGAAATAATGTAAGAAATCCAAGTCTCCGCATTTTCTTTCAATAAATTGGACTAATTGGAATGTTTTTACTACATCTTTCTTTTCCCCTCCAGACCCCCTCTCTGTCCCTCTCTGCTCTCTGCCCCAGGAGGATGAGCTCTTTGGACCTCATCGGTGAGCTCTCTTGTCTTCTGGCTTGCCTTGGGGTTTGACAACAGAGAGCCCCAGCAGCAGGTCAGAGGGAGAGGAGAGGGTAAATTCTGGGTCCCCTCTGGATGGCCATGTCCCTCCACTGAAGACCACTGCTCTTGCCAAGGTTGCCCCTTCTTCTAAGCTCTGGAAACTACTTTCTCCCCTTCCCTTCAGGACCGGCACTGTTTTAAGCCTCAGGGTACCACACTCTCCTTTGTAGTTTTGATTTCCCACAACTTGGCCCACACCTTTATAAATACCCTCTCCAGACAGGAGTCCCACACCGGCCCAGAAGCCCAGTAGCTAGGCTCTAGCACCCCTGGCGTGAGCACCTGAGGACTGCCTTCTATGTGGGACCACACATGTCTGCCGTCACAGGTCGGCTGACCTGTGTGTGTGTGTGGCCATCAGGATCAGTCCCACCACCCTCCATTCACCACAGGGAAGTCCCGGCCTCCCCCTCACCCCAAGAGCCTCCATCTCTTCTCTGTGTCACATGCCTCCCCACCCCCCAATAAAAAAAGAGCCCCTTTAGAAAACTCTGCTCAAATTATCCTGATTTGACTGCGCTCTGTTTCATATTGCAACCCTTACAGAGACAGACTCTGGTTTCTCCAGTCCTGTATTTAAATTCTTCTCACATTCTGGGGCCACCATCATCTCTTACCAGAACTGCTAAGAGATCTCTCTACTTCTACTCTTTACGCTCAAAATCTTCTAAAGGTTTCCCATCGCAAATGTGAAATCCAAATTCCCTTCCATGGGCCAAGGCCCTGTATGGTCAGGCTCTTACTCAACTTCATCTTGAGTCGTATTCATCTCCTAGGTTCTAGAACACACTGACTTCTCTTTGGCCTGAGGATCTTTGTCCATATTATTCTCTCTGCCCAGACTGTTCTGTACTTTGCTCTTTGTGTGGTTAACACGATCAAAGACAAAAACTGAGTAAGGAAGGAGATGGATTTTATTCAGTCTGTTGCAATAGGGAAAGCACCCCAGATCCAAAGATTAGAGTGTGTATCAGTTTTGTATGGTTGCTGTAACAAATTATCACAAAATTAGTGGCTTAAAATGATAGAAAGTTAAGAGATTACAGTTCTGGAGGCCAGAATTCCAAAATAAATCTTTTTTTTTTCAAAAGATTTTATTTATTTATTTGACAGAGATAGAGACAGCCAGCGAGAGAGCGAACACAAGCAGGGGGAGTGGGAGAGGAAGAAGCAGGCTCATAGCGGAGGAGCCTGATGTGGGGCTCGATCCCATAACGCCGGGATCACGCCCTGAGCCGAAGGCAGACGCTTAACCGCTGTGTCACCCAGGCGCCCCTCCAAAATAAATCTTAATGGCTAAAACTGAGGTATGGACAGGGCTGTGCTGCCTCTGGAGAGTCTAGGGGAGAATCGGTTTCCTTGCTTTTTCCCACATCTAGGGCTGAATTTCTTGGCTTGTGGTCCCTTCCTCTATCTCTATAACCAGTGGTGTAGCAACTTCTCTCTGATTCTGATTCTCTCTGCTTCTGTCACGTGGCTACCTTCTGTCTGTGGTCAAGTCTTCTGCATCCCTCTTACAGGGACATTTGTGATTATATATAAGGTTGACCCAGATAATCCAGGATAATTGCCCCATCTTGAGCTCCTTAATCACATCTTCAAGCCCCCCTTTTTCAAAGATGGTAACGTTTATAGATTCTAGGGATTAAGACCTACATATCTTTCAGGAGTCATTATTAGCCTGCTATACTGTATCCTAGCACCGTGGTGCCTTGGATCTTTATAGGGAGTTGAAACAGGGAACAGGAAATGTTTATTTCTGTGTCTACCTAGTTTTAGGGAGATAATTCTAATATCAGCTAATTATTCAGGAGCCAAAAAACAGAGAGTCTATGTCTGACTTTGTCAGCAGATGTAGGCAAAAGGGGAATGGTTTAGGTTTGCTCTTGTCACAGTCTTAGGGGACTTACGAAAAAGGGTAGACAGCAAGTCTTATCTAAGCCATTTGAGGAATGTTGGTTCATTGTAGTGAGCCATTTTCTAGAATACAAAAGGGTAGGAGATTTGAGGGGGATAAAAAGGTTGGGAGATTTCTTAACCATCACTGTCTTCCAGGAGCATAGAATTCAGGTGATGTTCAACACTGTCAGCACCTTCTCACTCTTAAATATTTTTTTGTAGATGCCCTCCCTGATCAAGTGCTGCCTTCCCATTATTCTCTGTCACAGTTTCCTCTTTATTTCTTTCTGGTATTTTCCATAGTCCATAATTATTTTGTGTATTTGTTTGCTTGTCTATCAAGACCATAAATGTCTTGAGGACAGGGAACATGGTTGTCTTATATTTGAAGAGCTTAGAACAATGTATCCTTATATCTTTAGAACATTTTTGTTGAATTGGCCAAAGAAGAAATACCAGATGGCCAATAAACTCAGGAAAAACTGTCTAGTAATTACCTCATTGGTAGTAAAAAAAAAAAAAAAAAGCAAGGATAAAAATAACAAAAGAGAGTCAGAAATCCCAGACAGGAGGACCCACATGTTCTCAGAGACACACAGAGGTGTGTGTGTGAAATGTGAGTCACAGCTGGTGTGGGATGGGTTCTGAGTGGGGTGGGGTGAGGCTCCACAGCTAGTCAGAGACCAAACCCCAAGGGAGCTTGGGATTTATACTTCCTGTTTCTCTCAGTGCCCTGCATTCATTCATCCTTTCAACAAATATTTGTTGAATGTGTTTCATGTGCAGAATTAGTCTAGACTTTGGGGACACGGCAGGGAACAGAACAGACAAAAATAAGTCTGACAGTAAGTAGAAGTGGTTGAAATAAACAGTTCTGAGTATTAGGGAGAAGAGTAAAGCGGGAGAGTAAGATGTGGAATGTAGGCTTGTGATTTATAAAAGAGTGACCAGGAAAGGCCTCAGTGAGAATATACTATGTGCCAGGTGTAGAGTTGGTGGGGGGAGGGGGCCCTTAACCACACTTCTAGGAAGTGATATCCTGGAGAAGGGCATTCCAGGCAAGGGGCACAGCAAACACTCAGATCCTGAGGCATAAACTCACCTGTAAGATGGCCGGTGTGGTCCAAAGAGAGTGACAGAGGGTCTTACAGTTGTAGGCGATGAGATTACAGGAGTGGGGAGCAGCGTGCAGTTGTAGGGCCTTGTAAGCTTCTGTAAGGACTGTGGCTTTTCCACAGAGTGAAATGGGAAGCCATTGGAAGATTTTGATAAGAGGAGTGACATACTCTCTTTCATTTAACAAGATTATTTGGGCTGCTATGCGGAATGAGACAGGAAATGATCAAGACCTGATGCAGGAACACCCCCTAGGAGGCTGCTCAGTGATCCAGGGGAGAAAGGACAGTGGTAGCATGGATCAGGGAGGTCACAGTGATGATGGTGAGAAGTGGCTAGATTCTGGGTATATTCTGAAAGTGGGTCTGATGTGAGGTGAGAGAGAGAAGTCAACGATAAAACCAAGATTCATGGCAAGGATGGGGTTGCCATTTATTGAGATCTGGAAGAGTGCTAAATGAGCAGCTTTGGGAAGGAAGGTCAAGAGCTCTGTTTGGGACAAATTAAGTCCAAAATGCAGAAGTAATATTTTTTCAAAAGAGAATTCATTTCATAAATGTTCCTGTGAGCATTAGGAAACCATGGAACTGGCGGTCATCTCTGTCCAATGCGCTGCCTTAGTGGCTGACTAGTTGCATACCTTTCGAGACCTGTCATTGCTTTCTTTCCTGAACCTCCCACCTTCCTTGAGAATGTTTCTACCTCTCCTTCGTTGGGAGATAAGTACAATAGGAGAATTAGAAAATCCAAGTATATAATTGCTTTGGAAATAGTAACAGCAAAGTCCATCTGTTGAAATAACTCCTTTTCTTGACTTCTTGGGCATCCAGAAGAGCAGGTGAACTGTATTCAGAAGCTTAGGAAAGCCACCAGTTTGGGGAAAGGGCCGCATCAGAATAGAGGCCCATGCTGTGGCGCCCAGGGCTCTGCAGTTGGGTCCACAGCTTGGCGTGTCTTTTTCCAATAAGTCAAGTGTTTAGCTTTGGCCCCAAACAGCCCTCCGCTGAGAGGTCATCCGGGCTGAGAAAGCAAGCAAAGGCTCTTTGCTCCAGATGTCATTGCCCTCACCTTCTCTGAAGCAATGACATTCATAACCTGGATCTTGGCCTCAACCTCTGAGTTCCCTTTCCACATTCCTAATCTTGGGCTACCCAACCTGAAAAGACACTCTTTAAGTCTTATGCCAGAGCGCCATGCATTCTGCTTCACTGCAGTCATTCCATGTAAATTAATTTTCCAGATAACTGAAGCTTAGCTATCCCCTGACATCAACTATATGAAGGAGAATTTTTCTGAGGATGCAGCGCACCTATTCTTACTGTCTCAACCGGAGTACGTGCAACAAAATCCAACTTTTCTGCCATAAGGCTGTCCTCTCACAAGTGATGATGTCCTCAGGCTCCCGTGAGGTATGGAGGGTCTGTGTCTGCTACACTTAATGATCTCAGCCTGCCATGTTTTTGAGGTGTGTATTTTCCTCTTAAAAAAGTGTTTTTGATGTTTTGCTGCATTATCTCTGCTGACATTTGTTGTTTACTCGCTGCTCATTTAACGTGCTGGAAAACACTGGAAAAACCATGTAATCAGAATTGTGCATGAATATTCTTTTTTTTTTTTTTTAAAGATTTTATTTATTTATTTGACAGAGATAGAGACAGCCAGCGAGAGAGGGAACACAAGCAGGGGGAGTGGGAGAGGAAGAAGCAGGCTCATAGAGGAGGAGCCTGACGTGGGGCTCGATCCTGGAACGCCGGGATCACGCCCTGAGCCGAAGGCAGATGCTTTTTTAACCGCTGTGCCACCCAGGCGCCCCTGTGCATGAATATTCTGTCCGAGAAGCTGGATTTAGTGCTAGAGGATCTCTGAGGTCTTTTTCAGCTTTATAACTGATTTTTGTGGCACTAGATTTCCTAAAAAATGGGCATAATTCATTATGCATAGATAGCAAGCTTTTATTTGGAGACAACTCAGGGCATTTTTAACTTATTATCTAACTGTCAACTCAGCTCTTAGTGGCTGATACATATATCTTCAGAAATGTGAGATAACATTTGTGCTGGAATTCTAAGATGGCCCCTTCGTGGTCACCCTGTGTCAGCTCCTTCTCTTGAGTTTGGGCAAGACCTGTGAGTATGAGGGGACAGCACTCCAGTGATTAGGTTACCTTATATGTTTGGCAAAGGTGAAGGAATTTTCGTTTTTTTAAACGTGAAGGGATTTTGAATATGTAATTAAAGTTTCCAATCAGCCAGCTTTAACTTCATGTAAAGGGAGATTGACCCAGGTCTGGCTTAATGAGGTGAGCCCTTTAAAAAAGGGTCTAGAGGGAAGAGGTTTTCTCCCCTGCCAGCCTTGAAGAAGCTAGCTGCCATGAGTTCTGCAGTTGCAAGGAAATTAATTTAGCCAACAACCATGTGAATCTGAAGGACCTTGAACCTCAGATGAGACCACAGCCCCCGCCAACGCCTTGACTGCAGTGTTGGGAAACCCTGAGCAGAGAGGACTCAGTTAAGCTAGGTCTGTACTTTCCACCCACGGGAGCTATGAGATAATAAATGGGTATTGTTTTAACCCGATAAATTTGTGACAGTTTATTATAGAGGAACAGAAAATAAAGACAGCATCCTAGCTGGATTTTGTGTTTAAAATAGTAAAAGAGCCTACTACACTTACCATGCATGGGTTCATACAAACTTAACCACTTTATTATAATGACCTCATCCTACTATGGATAATATCAATTCTGAGTTTTATTCAGTCCAGGAAATAAAACCCAAGAATTTATTAAGATTATACTTGTCCTCTTCTAAGCTTCAGTAAATAAAATTGGCAGGGTTATAGTGAGTGGTAAGTCCAAGCCAACCATTTCTCTATCACTGTTTTCACCCAGGAGAGAATCATAAGTTCTTTTTTAAAAAAGATCTCACATTAAAAATAAATAAATAAATAAATAAATAAATAAATAAATAAACTAAACTTGGTAGGAGGTGGGATCAAAAATTTTTTGCAGTGATGTTTTGTTGCTTACTTACAGATAAATGCAACAGAATCTAATGATGGTATGATACCTTACATATTTTTATGCTTTTTTTTTTTTTTAAGATTTTATTTATTTATTTGACAGAGATGGAGACAGCCAGCGAGAGAGGGAACACAAGCAGGGGGAGTGGGAGAGGAAGAAGCAGGCTCCCAGCAGAGGAGCCTGATGTGGGACTCGATCCCGGAACGCCGGGATCACGCCCTGGGCTGAAGGCAGATGCTTAACGACTAAGCCACCCAGGCGCCCCCTATTTTTGTGCTTTATAAAACTTTTTAAAGCTTGTTACATAGGACCCTCAAGATATATGTCACTGCAACATGAGTTAATTAAATACAACCTGGCAGGCAAATAGTTTAGTTATTTATGGATTTCATTTCTAATATTTTAATTCCAGTGTGGTTAGCATACAGTGTTATATTAGTTTTCGGTGTACAGGATAGTGACTCAACAATTCCATTCATTCTGGATTTCATTTTAAAATATTATTTTTGTGTAGTCAGTATGATATAGTAAAGATCAGATCGCTCTCTCACACACCTGTCCTTCATTCATCTTGTTTTCTTCTTCAGCGTCGACTCTACCAGTTATCTGAGCATTCTTCTAGAGGAATTCTACGCTGTAATAACGAAATATTCAAATATGTATGCATAAATAAATGGTAGCTAACGCTCACAAAGTGTGATTAATTTAACTGATTTTCTGACATAAGGTATATCTGTATTCCTGATTATGGCGAATTATTACTTGAATATATTGATAAAATTGAGTTGTTAGTGTTTTGGGGGGGATTTTTCCATGTTTATTCATACAAGAAAGTTATTTGTCCTTTCCAGTCTTTATGGTCTGTCATCTTTTGGTATTGAGTTCATGAGAGTGTCCCAGAATAACTGAGGAAGAGAAAGACCTTCATCTTGCTCCATTCTGCAACAGCTTAAATAGGATTGTAATGATCTTTTCTTCGGAAATTTAAACGGCGTCACCTAGAAAAAAATCCTTTGGGTTGATACCTTTCTGCAGCTAATTGTTTGACAATCTTTGAATTTTATTCCAAAGTATTAGATTTTGCCAGGTATTTTGTCTTATGTTAATTTTCATAAACAATGTAAATTTTACTGGAAATTGATATATTTCACTGGAATTAAAAAAAATTATCAGGCTAGAGTTTTAAAGAGCATTCTTCTTCAAAGTTGTACCAATAGTCTCTCGCCCATTTGTAAATTTGGATGCATTTTTATCTTTTATGCTTCGATGTTCTTTTTGTTTGTTTGTTTTAGCAATAATAGCAACAAACAGCACTTGAGTTTATCAGCTGTACTGTTTTTGTCTTTTCTGAAAATAATAACGTCTAACACTCAGGTAAGTATTTACCATCAAGGGCTCAGCTATTTATACACATGATCTCTTCTCTTCGCGACAACCCTCCAGGGTAGATTTTTTAATAATCCTCAAGTTACACATGAGAGAATGGATTATTCAAGAGGCTGGTGGTGTTCCCTCCACTACTAAGTAGGGAAACTGAGACTCAGCTCCTCTCTCTCTGACTCCAGACCCTGAGCTTTTGATTTTACTTCCCTGCTTTTCTTCCTTAATTTTTTCTTCATGCTCTCCTGTAGTTACTTGGCACAACTTCTAACTTCTTGAGTTGAATGTTAACTTTCATTTTTTCTTGTTTATGAATGAATCTATTCATAGGTATAAATCTGCCTTCCAGTCCCACTTTCCCAGCATACATTTTGTTATGTGCAATTATCAATGTTTTTGGCTAATATTCTAAAATTGCATTATTTCTTTTTTTGAATAGAATTTAGAAGAATTTTCTTTTCCCAATGAGTAAGGTTTTTGATGTCGCTGTTTACATATTTGTAAATAATGTTAGTTGGATTGTGATAAAAATATATTTACTATTTCCATATTTGGCATTTACTGATTATCTAACATATAATTTGTTTTTATAAACACCCTATAGATTTCTAAAAGGCAGTGTATCGTCTGTGCATAAGTACGATAGTACCTATTAAATCCATTTTTAAATGTAGTTTGAATTCTATCCTTGGTCTGTCAAAGGTTATGATATAGGTGAACTGTTTCCCAAGAAAATTGACTTTCTGTGACTTTCTCTTTTTGTTTCCAACAACTCTTATATTATTTACATCAGTGTTATGCTATTTATTGACATAAAGCTCCATTATTACTATGGCTACCTTGTGGCTACATATTTTTTGGAAGTGTAAAATGATCCTCTCTTTTTCTTCCTAATTCTTTTAGTCTTAAACTTTGAATAATATTGTCAACTCTACTTTCTTGTTTAAATGTTTCTGTATATTTCTGTTTATTCTTTTGTTTTTAGCCTCTTTGATAGATAATTTAGAATATGGTGCTGGCAGATTGAATAGAGGTTGATTTTATTTTCATTAAATTTGAGAGTCTTTATTAAGAAAGATAAACACATTTATGGTTTCTGTTTATTTCTTGTATGTGTGATTTTCTATTCTAGTGTATGAGCCTATGACACGATTTCTCTTTTCTAATGAGAATTTTGACTTTTCTCTTATACATTTTTTCCCAGTTGTTGTGCTCTTTATGTATTCAAATTTACACATAATGTTTTAAATTCCATTAGAAGACACGTTTAAGTTATTTTTTAAACAATCACACTTAGATTTATAGTTATCCAAAATATTAATGCCATAACAAAACAGTGTCTATTGGTTTTCCCTTGTAAGAACTGCATTGCTAGCTCTCCTGGTGGCACTGAAGTCTTGTGATGTGGAAAAATGGGGACATCAACTCTGAGTGGAAAGATGAATAAAAGAGTAAGACCCTGAAGTGGAACCAAACTTATTTTACTTCTGTTTCCCTTATTTTTATATGCATAAGAATGGCATATGATTTAAAATGCTATACTTACATGAGCCTTAAAAAGGTATCTCAATTAAAATATAATTAATATATAATAATTAATATATAAGATATTTTTCTTCCTTAGTGGAAACTAAAATAATGGTGTGTTTAGGATGGTGTCATAGATGAGAAGGAATCTTGTATATTTTTGAAAACACTTTTTCTGCCCAAAAAGGAAGGTTGAGATCATTGTTTCAACATCAGAAATCCTAAAAGAGGTAAGTAAGATTGGCCACGGCTCACTGCGGAGAGGAGACTGCACCTGGTGACGGGCTGCTGGGGTGTGGGAGAGCTGGGGCCTCTGCAAGAGCCCCTGGGCCACACGCTGGGGCTGGAGCAAGGGGCTGACTTCTGGGCCGTTCCTGCCATTGATGGGGGTGTCATGATCTGTCAGCAGTTGGGACAGAGTAGCACTAAAGTGAGTCACACCCAAAGAGAAATTTCTCCTCTTCTCCTCTTGTGGAGCCCAGACAGATCTCATCCTTATGTCAGCGTGTCCCTAAATCTCTGCAGAAGAAAGCATTAGAAATACATGTCTAGGTGACCCGGGCGGCAATACCCAGTCAGCAAGGACCCCAGGAGGCACTGAGTCTTTTAAACCGCGCTCATGACAAGCAGATGTGGCGGGACTTGTGCTGGCCACAGGGACCTCTACCACACCACCCGGTTACTGGGACAACCTTCCTATTTCATCTGAGCCAGAGGCCTGCTTGATAGCACCTTACAGTTGCCAGGTTCGTAACCCAGCAGCTGAGAACAGAGACCAGAAGACAGAGATCAAGGGCCAGGATTGTCCACCTCTGTGCATTTTCTTCTTCGCGTTAGGAGAAGCTGTGGACTGAAAGTTGATTTTTCTCTTTGGCTCAGCCTCGATGGCAAGCACGTATCTTTCTGGTAGCTTTCAAGGGCATTCATGAGATGCCCCATGACGATAGCCATGACTGCTTCAAGTGCTGGGGGGGGCCCTCTGGGTGGTCTTTTCTGAATACTCTCTGTATCCAGCAAAACAGATCCCACTCGGTGCTATTCTCTGTGCTATCTCCAGCTTCTCCTCTCCAGATGCAAACTGCGGGAGGAGGTTGGTGGAACTCTTTCAGGGTCTTCCGGTGATTTTTCTTCTCTGGACTATTGGTTGCAAGCTGACCGATCCTTTGATCGGTCCCAAGTAAACTATAGCTTGATTGTTTTTTTTTTTAAATGTTAGCATACGGATGGCATCCTTCCTTAGTTTCCTACTGTGATGTAGGGCTTTCCTATTTTTATGTTTCTTTGGTCATTTCAGGGGGGAGCTGATAGACAATGGAGCAAGCCTTTGTTCTAGTTGTGTGTTTTGGGTGCTATTTTTTTTTCTTTTTGAACAGAAGTCTGGTCTTCCTGCATCTGTAGGACTTACAAAGAGAAACACTGTGAACATAAGTAGTTGACTATTTGGATCTGAGACCCTGGGGAGATGTGGGTGAGAAATGTATATTTGAGGGACATCAGCCTGTGGTGGCAGTCAGGTCACAGGAATAGCAGAGACTGCCTAGAGGAGGTTTCCGAAGCCTTGCAGATCATTGGTCCCTCTCCCAGATTCTAATTTAGCAGGCCTATGGGTCCCAAGAATCCACACTTTTTTTTTAAAGCTTCCAAATAAAGATTTCTAGAATTGGGTATTAAGAGAACTTATAAGACAACGCTCTCAGGATGGTCCTATTTTGATAAGAAAGCTTTATGTCTATTGCGCATGGATATGTGGTAGGGATAGTGGCAGGGTAATCAACTGAAAAAGTGCTGGAGATTTTGAGAAGTCAATGTGAGGAAGTAGAAGGGATGCTGGTGGGAAATGGAAACGAAGCGAGAGGGCAGAGGAAGTTTGACACCAACGCACATGATCGTGCAACTTTCTCCGTCCTGCTCTGAAAGCTGAGGGTAGACACTGAGGTGATGAGTGGTTGGCTTAGTTGAGTTGGGTGAAGCAAGGGACAAGGGCAGGACACCGAGGGCTACAAGAATCTGCTGACGTCTGACCACAGCCTCCAACCATTCAATTTCCTGTGACCCTAACCTGTTCCCAGTACAGCTGCTCTGGACCTCAAAACCGCCAGTCCCTACTGCCACCTGTCCCTCTTCTCTCCGGCCATGTCCCACTCCCTCGTTAACCCAGAACCTAGGGACATACATCACTTCAGTCACTCTCTTGCCATGAGCCTGCAGGAAATTAAATAACCAGTTTAAGGTCAAACCACTAATAAATGGTGAGACTAAAATTTGAACTCAGGCTAGTCCAAGATTTTTGGTTTTTTGGGGTATTTTTGTCTTGTTTTATTTTAGACCACTACTTTCTATGACCGCTGTGGCGGGCATGGTGATGTCCCACCAGACCCTGTTTAATGAAGGACTCATGGCCCCAGCAGCTGGGAGTGCGATCAGCAGGCAGACTTCAGCTCTCAGGCCCCCCGGGGATGCCTCCGCTGCAGAGCTCTGCCTCACCCAAGGGCACACCCTCCCTGGGCAGCACAATCCAGTGATGGATGGATGCGGGAGTATAGAGGCTGGGCCTTCTCAGCCCTGCTTGGGACTACTCTGAAGGAGCTTTCTGTCTCCAGAGCTCCCTGTGCGGTCAGCTGAGGCTGTCCTTGGGCCCACATCGCTCCTTACCTTGTCCTTCTCCCTTCCTGCTTCCTTCCCCTCCCTCCCTTGCACAGGCATTGATCCCAAAGGCACTCCTTAATAAACATGCTCCATGTTAAATGCTCTTTTAGAGTCTGTTTTCCAAGGAACCCAGTGTACGACAGCCTCTCAAGGATACAAGAGCCAGACTTTCCTAGTACAGAAGTCCTATGACTTCCCACCTTTCCCGGAGACCCTCTGAAGTTTCCGAGAATTGTCAGGTCCGGATGAAGCTGGGTGTTCCTTCCCCTGATCACCGGGACCACATCTAGTCTAGTCTTTGGATTTCAGGTATATAGGGCTCAAGAGAGGTGGTTTAATCTGGGGCTCAGGGAGGCACATGGTCCGGGATTTGGGGAGAGGCTAGCCTGCTGCTTCAGTTTTACGGACTGTTTCCCCTTTCCTCCCTTGTCATCCTCCTGAGCTGAGTTGGGCTTGGAATTCCGAATCTTGATTGCCAGTTTTAGGCAAGTGTCAGACGAGGCAACTGATTTTTTAATGCTCACATCTGATGTGCCATTGCACTGTGATCTTACTGACTTAAAGGTAAAAACATGACCTGGGCCGAAGCAAGCAAATTTCAGGGCTTTTATTTCAGGTTCATTGTTTCCCTTGTATTTTATCAGTTAGAATAAACAGTCAAAACATGTTAAGAAAAAAAAAATCAAGTCATCCATCAGAAAAGAAATTTGTTGGTTTTTCAATGTGATTAAGTATTATAGGAATATTAACAAAAATGACAAAAATCAATACTTGTACCTTGTATACAACACACAATTTTGTAACTTTGTCAGTTTCTCCCTTCACATGTTAGTTATTCCTTTCAATCCATACAATCAGTATATAGAGTAACTAAGTATATGATTCAGGATATATTTCTTTATAATGGCTTGAAGATTTGTGGTGTTCGGTTTTCAATTAGGTATCTACGAAGATCTCATCTGTGCTAACCACTTCATTAGAAACAAATATTCAAAGTAATACTATGATGGAGATTTCAAACTATTTCACAGGCAAAACAAAGTTTATATGTTAAAAAAGGAATCTAGTTCATCGAATTGGAATGTTGTGGCCTTCTAATCCAGCTGACGTACTCTTCAGTCAGCAGCAAATCGAAGCCCTATGTTATCAATGTTCGCTCAGGTCACTCTAAGTATATATGCTGTGTTACATTAAATAACCTTATTTAGGTCACTGCTTTAAACATTTTGTAGACTCAAGTACTTCTTAAAGTTTTCAGTTATTGATTTTCAAATCTTCTTTGTACGTATAAGCCTCTCAGAAGGCCAAGCATAATGGCGGTTCTGCCTAGCCGGTCTTTCTCTTTGATAACCACGTACCGTTACTCTACCAGCCTGTCAATAAGCATTTAATGAGCACCTGCTGTGGGGCTGAGGCCTCTACTGAGGTCTAGCAGCGAACACAAGATTAGGGTTGCCTGGAGAAGCTTACAACCAAGTTCGTGATTTTCAGGAGAAGCCAGCATGGTTTCCTTAATTTCCTTGTTTATCAACAACAACAGCAACAATAAAGATGTGTTTTTGGGGGGTGGCATTGTCTTAAGCTGATAGAAAAAAATAGCCCCCAGTAACTAATAAAAAAAATAATGACATGGTTTATATGGAATCCTGTCCGACTGTCTCAGAGGTTTGCATATCCATAGATCAGATTTACAACACAAAGCACTAGACCTGTTTCTTTAATTATTCGTACATTAAGTTAAGACGTGTTCTAATCTTTCATGTATTAAGAGTAAAATGTCAGGACATTTTTGTGGTTTCCTCTAACTAGTAAAACAGGAGGGAGGTTCTTCGCGAGGATTTCCAACCAAGCCATGTACAACCAATCTGATATAAATCCTTTTCTTGCCACTGGAAGGCTCCTGACAGCATGGAAGAAAAATTTTAAAAGTGACAATTACTACAGGCAGTAACATCACTAGTCATCTGAACTATTTCATAA
Source organism: Ursus americanus (assembly GCF_024610735.1). Classification (NCBI taxonomy): domain Eukaryota; kingdom Metazoa; phylum Chordata; class Mammalia; order Carnivora; family Ursidae; genus Ursus; species Ursus americanus. The sequence goes on along the minus strand of NC_142162.1, from coordinate 4,313,807 downwards.
CCAGTGGCCTGAAACTTTGGTAACCCTCCTCCCACACGTGAAAGCACTCAAATTATTTCGAATATAGGTATTCAACTGATGTATTTCTCAGATAAGACAAATTATCTGTAAGCCAGAAAAATAGGCTTAGGCATTGTAGAGTAAACCAAACATAACTATAAATTTCACTCCTCTTTAAATAGAAAATTTGATCAATCTCTCTCCTCCTTTTCCGATGGAAACGATTTTCCCAATAGTTTAAAGCTCTTATATTTGGCAGAAACCTCAGAAAACAGCTAGGTGAAACCTCTTTCCCAATTCGGGAGACGGTTCTAGGTCTCAGGTGGCAGACCTGTGCAGACCTTGAAGACATATTACTCTTCATACATAGGAATCATGTCACGAGGCATCAGTGTGAAATAGCTGTTTTTCATGTTTAGCTGTCAATCGTTACGTAAACTTTCCTACTTCCAACAGGTACACCTCTAACATTTGTAGGGTGAAGGGCAAGAGTGGAAATGGAAGAATCCCCTCCCTTTTTCTCCTACCTTGGCCTCTTTCGACACAGCGGGGAGCCCGCTGAACTTGCTGTCGGCTGGCTCTCTACCCCAGGAGCACCACGCTGGGAAGGAGCCCATGAGCCTCAGTGGCTCACTTGAGGCTTGTTAGGCAGGGGATTCCCGGGGCATGCTCTGAAGGGGGAGCCGAGATTCTATGGGTGGGGTGCACCAGACACAAAGTCCAAGTGGCAGGGTCCCAGGTGGCATTTATTTTCCTTCACTGTCTAAAATCCCACATGTTCCAATTTTTTAAACTTTCCACCTGAATAGTCAAGACTTTTTAAGTCGATTAGCCCATTTACCTAAGATTCCTCTGTAACATTCTTAAATGACTGCAGTGATACTCACAGGACGATGAGATTAGCGGCTCTCGAGTGCTCCTGTAAGAGTTCGTTTAGGCGAACTTGGCGGTAACTCTGTGGACAACATTCAGATTTTGTTGAGGGCAGTTCTACCAGAATTACAGATGAGAATCTGTCTCCTTACCTCAAGTTATGGAGAAGTAGAAAAACCTCACTTAAAAAACAATTACAATTATTTCCTTCAGGTCTGGAAACTAATTTTTAAAAACTCACGAGAAATTCTAGAAATATAAAGAATAAGACCAGGTGCTTGTTGTGCTAGATTATTAAATTCTAAGGGAAAAAACAAGCGAGCAGGAAACACGGATAATAGTAAAGGGAAGGTGAGAACGGTCAGATCTGGGAACAGGTTTGAGGTGGAAGAAGTAATCTGGATAGCAATTTGATATCCTAAGAACATAAATTAAATCCTAGTCTACGTTGTTTAGGTTCTTCGAATATTTTATCAGCACAAGGGACTGGTTTCAACTAAAAAGTCATCCAAGACTCACCTGGAAAAATAACTACATCAACAATTTTGCAGTGATGACAATAATACTTACTGTGTTTCATTGGTTCGGAAACCAAGGCTTAGATGTATGATTTGCTCAATTATGTGAACAATCTTTGTTAAAAAAAATGAGAGAGAGGAAAACCAAAAAGCAGACTCTTTATAGAGAATAAACTGAGGGTTGCTGGAGGGAGGTGGGTGGGTGGGCATGGGCAAAGTGTGTGATGGGCTCTAAGGAGGGCACTTGTGAGGAGCACCGGGAGTTGTATGGAAGTGATGAATCACTAAATTCTACACCTGAAACTGATAACATACTGTGTGTTAAGTAACTGGAATTTAAATTAAAATGTGAAATTAGGGGCACCTGCGTGGCTCCGCTGATATAACGACTCTTGATTTGGGCTCAGCTCAAGATCTCAGAGCCGTGAGATCGAGCCCCACACTGGGCTCTGTGCTGAGCATGGAGCCTGCTTAAGATTCGCTCTCTCCCTCTGCCCTTCTGCCAGCTCTCTCTCTCCCTCTCTTAAAAAAAAAAAAATGTCTTCCCAACCTCCCCAGTAAACCAACAAGCAAGCAAACAAACAAAGAACTGGGCAGTTTATTATACACAGTTCATAAATCTTAGCTCAGTATTTTCTTCACTAAATTTGAAAGGCTTTAGTATCTCTTGTTCTAAATTGTTTCAAGTTCAGCTCCTAATGTTTGTTTATTTATTATATCCCTCCTACAACTTGTGCCTGATCCAACTTTCATAATCATTGTTCCAATTACATATTTTCCCAGATCACTTTGTTAGTTTTCATAACCTCATCAGGTTAAAATTCTTTGTTACTGTGTTGAATTGTGAGTCAATTACCTTTATCTACTTTGCACATATATTGACTTAAATTATTTTAGACCCATGGATCTGTCTCCTGTTCTATAAAATTAAATTTGAAAGGAGACTTCACAATATATATCAATAATCTGGGGTTTTTTAAAAATCTTTTAAAAAAAGAATTGATTTCATATTAAGAAATGAAAACCAGTTTCTAAATTCTCCGAACCAGTAATATGATTGAAAAGCATTTGAAAAATGCAGAAACCCTAGATCCTGAATAATGAAATTCTATAACGGTTACATTACTCCTTGATCTTTGAATCAACTACTGTTTTCTTTTTCAGCTAGTTAGACAGTAAAGTAAAAATTAAGGAAGACAAGCCCTTACCTTTTCCTTGACTGCTTCCAGCTCTGCATCTGTAATTTTCCACGGGGTTTCTCTCTTTAATTTCTCAGCAGTTGTTAAATCTTTGCAGCTTTCATGGAGACGATATGGTTCAATCATCTCTTCAAAGACTTTCCAGCTGAAATTGGAATTATAAAGGAGGGCTCACAGTGGGAAACTAGCTCATTATTTCAGAGATACTCCAGGTACGACTGGCTCTCTGGCTGCAGAATCAGAGCTGAATGTCATGCAAATCTTTTAAGAATTATCTTTGCAGGGGACTTACTGTGAGTAAAGCCATGGATATAGTATTGCCTCCCTACGCAAGGAAAGGCCTTAACATGTTGAAGCCTTGTTAGCCTGCTGTGTATTAGATCGTCAATATAAACGCACCAACACACAGGTAGTAATTATTCTGCAGATACATTTTCGACACGATATAGTCAAAGGCACCATTGTAATGGAGACACTTTAGCCCATAAATAAGTTTCCACGCGCTTAAATGAGTTTCCATCTGCTTGTTGGACAGACAGGAGACATTCACGAATTAATGTGGAAGATGAACTAGGTTGCTTGGGACGGGAGTTGGCTAGGCCTGCCCTCTCCTTTAGTCCACATGGCCCACCCCGTGCTGGCGGGGGCCATCGGTGGGCTGCTAGAAGAATAGCAAATTCAATGGTTATAGAGCAATTTGGATGTTTGCTGCAAAAAAAGCAGCCTTCGTCCTTCTGATGACTACTGTTGCTGCCTGAGATTTTTAAATGACTATTTTTCAGGTGCGTGTTAGAGGAAAGAACAAAAATCAATAATATCTTAATGTCTACAAATCTGAGGCCATTTTAGAGCAATTAAGAAGAAGGCATTGAGTAGAAAACTAGCGGCAGGATCTCACAGCTGTGGAACATTTTAAAAAGTACTAGAAAATCTCCTTCTTGTCTTTCATAAGAACCTCAAAGATTTTTTTTGAACAGTAGTACAGAACAAAGCTTATAGTTTATGAAAACAGTTGTCTTCAGTGTGCGACTAGAAGACGATGCCAGATATAAACAATGTCTTTTGGTTTTGTATAATGTGGCTTACTTATAACTCGGTAACTTTGGAGTGAGGAGTAACTGGAATCTAAGGAATTAAAATATGATGGCACATGTTCAATGATCTCATCGGTTGCCCTGATTCAGGATTTGCAGATCAAAGTGCAGATATCATAAAGGAGCCTACCAGTGCCTTTGTTAAGGAATTGAAGAGATACTTAAAGTAGTAGATTTCTGACACTTTGATTTATTTAGAATGCTGGACAGCAACGGGGAACCACTGATATGCCCTATTATTCTTTCAACTATATAATACTTTCATTTGCTACTCCTTCCAACAGGGCCAAGCCTTCAGAGACCTTTGGCAGTAATCTGTGCAATGGAAAGGTGCCAGACTAGGAGAGCCTTGGTTCTTGTGCTGGCTCTTCCATTGTCCTCCTGGACCTGGATAACCTTGCCTATAAAAGGAGGTAATGGCTGCTCAGAACTGGCCTGAAGATTGGTGTGATGGTTCGATGATGATTTGGGTGACAGTGCTCTGAAAGTGTAGAGTGCCCTGTAAAACCAAGGCGTTGATTTTACTGAACAACCGCGGGACTGAGGTTAGCTATTGAGAGGCTCTCTGTTTAAGCTCTACATATACTTATTTTTAAAAAAAGATTTTATTTATTAATTTGACAGAGAGAGACAGCCAGTGAGAGAGGGAACACAGCAGGGGGAGTGGGAGAGGAAGAAGCAGGCTCGTAGCGGAGAAGCCTGATGTGGGGCTCGATCCCAGAACACTGGGATCACGCCCTGAGCCGAAGGCAGACGCTTAAGGACTGAGCCACCCAGGCGCCCCTACATATACTTATTTTGATCGGGATAAAAGTTTTCTTTGCATCTCAGCCCAGGTGCTTATTAGAAAGACCAGTTCAAAAATAGTTCCCTAAGAAACGGAAATAGAGTGGAGTTTGTTCGTTGTCTCCCCAGCATCCACTGTAGTTTGGGTGGGAGTGACTCCATTCCCAGCATCAGCTAATCAGCACAATTCTATTCCATCTGCCAGAGTGTTTGGCCAGGGTAGCCACACAGCCCAGGCAAGCTTGACCAAGAGGCACCTAGCATTCCACTGACCAAGTAAGTGGCTCAGTGGCTTAGGTTGGCACAAACTGGAGCCCATGACCTGGCTTCAATGACTACAGAAGAGACAAACTTTCTCTCCCACTGAACATAAATGAGCAAGTATGTAGTCCTGGTTGCTGTCATATTGTTTTTATGACCTAAATCGACCTTGATTGAAGATTTCATAATGGAAGGTAGAGTAGAGGTAATAGGAAAGAATTAGTCCTTGATTATATATAAAATTAACCTTCTACATCAAGCTTTGCGTGAAAGCCAGAACATAATTGGATTTTTCAGTTATGTTTGCCAGTAATTTTATTATTTAAGTCATTGTAAGTTTTCTTTTCCTTGCACTGAAACACGCTAAGTGACATAATAGGTTATAATGGGAATGTATTTGCCTATTTATTTTCCCTCAACTCTTACTGTTCTTTGTCTATGCTCATCTTTGACTTCATCTTAAGGTTCATCCCTGAACAGGCCATTTTTCATTTTCCTAGCTAGGTGATGCAAAGGTGGCTCAAGATTTCTATCCTGATTCTCATTAAATCTTATTTTTCATATAAATGTTTTTTAATTGACTCTAGAATAGGCCAAGTTGACTCTAGAATAGGCCAAATAGACCATGATAATAAATATAAATGACAATTGATTCAATTTAAAAATTAACTTATACCCGCCCTGCCTTCCCCATCCTTGTTCTTCATGATAACAAAGTTTAAAAATTTTATAATTGTGGGGCGCCTGGGTGGCACAGCGGTTAAGCGTCTGCCTTCGGCTCAGGGCATGATCCCAGCGTTCTGGGATCGAGCCCCACATCAGGCTCTTCCGCTATGAGCCTGCTTCTTCCTCTCCCACTCCCCCTGCTTGTGTTCCCTCTCTCACTGGCTGTCTCTATCTCTGTTGAATGAATAAATAAATAAAATCTTTAAAAAAAAAATTTTTATAATTGTAAAAAATTTTTTCCCTAAGTTCCTGTAAGATTTCCTTTCTCAAATTAATGTATTAGTTGTTTTGTGACCACTCCAGTATCTTTTTTTTTTTTTTAAGATTTTATTTATTTATTTGAGAGAGAGATTGCAAGGAGAAAGGGCTGAGGGGGAGGGAGAGGGACAAGCAGACTCTGTGCTGAGCACAGAGCCCTGCACAGGGCTGGATCACATGACCCTGAGATTATGACCTGAGCCAAAATCAAGAGTTGGCTGCTTAATGGACTGGACCACCCCGGTGTCCCACCACTCTAGTGTCTTTAAGTTATCCAGTTAATTACTTCTACTTTCTCTTTAATTTCTGTATAAAGATTGTTGTCTTTTTGGCCTATGACTCTTAATTCAGTATATTCAATAAAAAATGAAATTTAACCACAAGAGATTTTCAGTTTCTCCAGGCTCAATTATTTTCTCATTAGCTTTGCTTTTGCACTCCCTTTCACCCTTGCCCAGCCGTATTTATGATGTGTCTATGGTAAAATATCTCCATCAACACTTACTGATGTTTTATGAGTAGTTGAAAGATTTATTAGAGGCAATTTAGGTACATTTAACATTAGCCTCCAACATGGAAATAGTTGACAAACTATTTTTGACATTTTGTGTCACCTGATGACCAAGAAAAAACAACGATGAGGAGATAATTGTTAATGGCAGGTAGGGGCTGCCTGGCCAAGAAGAGCTGAAATTGAACTGGTGCTCTAAGCATTGGACCCTGGGACGGGGCTTGCATCAGCCCAGAGGAAGAGTCTTCTTTCTCTAATTCAACGCAGAGGAATTGCCTTTTAAAAATCATCACAAAGGCCTCAACAAAGTAGGTTAGAGGGAATATACCTCAACATAATAAAGGCCATATATGAAGAATCTACAGCTCATCATACTCAATGGTGAAAAACTGATAACTTCCCCCTAAGATCAGGCACAACACAAGGATGTCCACTCCTACCACTTTTATTCAACACAGCACTGAAAGTCCTAGCCATAGCAATCAGACAAGAAAAAGAAACAAAAGTCATTCAAATTGGTAAGGAAGAAGTAAACTTTCAGTACTTGCAGCTGACATGATACCACATATCAAATACCCTAAAAATTCCATCCAAAACTACTAGAACCGATAAATGAATTCAGTAAGGTCACAGGATTCAAAAATCAATGTGCAGAAATCCATTGCATTTCTATACACTAATTGGGAAGCGACAGAAAGGGAAATTAAGAAAGCAATCCCTTTTACAATTGCACCAAAAATAATAAAATATCTGGGAATAAACTTAATCGAGGAGGTGAAACACGTGTACTGAAAAGTATAAAACATTAATGAAAGAAATTGAAGATGACACAAACAAATGGAAAGATATTTCATGCTCATAAATCGGAAGAACAAATATTGTTAAAATGTCTATACTACTTAGAGCAATCTACATATTTAATGCAATCCCTGTGAAAATACCAACAGCATTTTTCACAATACTCAAAAAACTAATCCTAAAATTTGTATAGAACCACGAAAACCCCAAATAGCCAAAACAATCTGGAAAAAGAAAAACAAAGCTAGAGATATCACAAGTCTAGATTTCAAGTTAAACTGCAAAGCTGTAGTAATCAAAACAGTATGGTACTGGCACAAAAATAGATCAATGGAACGGGATAGAAAGCCCAGAAATAAACCCATGATTATCTAGTCAATTAATCTGTAACAAAGGGGGCAAGAATATGCAATGGGAAAAAGACAGTCTCTTCAACAAATGGTGTTGGGAAAACTGGGCAACTACATGCAAAAGAATAAAGCTGGACCACTTTCTTAGATCATACACAAAAAATAAACTCAAAATAGATTAAAGATGTCAAGGTGAGATCTGAAACCATAAAAATCCTAGAAGAGAACACAGGCAGTAATTTCTCTGACATCGGCCATAGCAACACTTTTTTAAATACGTCTCTTAAGGCAGGGGACGTAAAAGCAAAAATCAACTATTGATACCACATCAAAATAAAAAGCTTGTGCACAGTGAAGGAAATAATCAACAAAACCACCTACTGAAGGGAAGAAGATATTTGCAAATGACATATCTGATAAAGGGTTAGTATCAAAAAATAAAGAACTTACACAACTCAACACCCCAAAAACAAATTATCCAATTAAAAAATGTGCAGAAGACATGAACAGACATTTCTCCAAAGAAGACATACAGATGGACACATGAAAAGATGCTCAACATCGGTCGTCATCAGGGAAATGCAAATCAAAACCACAATGAGATATCACCTCACGCCCTTCGGAATGGCTAAAATCAACAACACAAGAAACAGCAAGTGTGATGAGGATATGGAGAAAAAGGACCATTGTGAACTGTTGGTGGGAATGCAAACTGGTGCCGCTACCCTGGAAAATAATACGGGGTGGGTTCCTCAAAAAATTTAAGCTAAAACTACCCTATGATCTAGTAATTGCACTACTGGGTATTTACCCAAAGCATACAAAAACACTAACTCAAAAGTATACATGCATCCCTATGTTTATTGCAGCATTATTTACAATAGCCAAATTATCGAAGTAGCAGCCCAAGTGTCCATTGACTGATGAATGGATAAAGATGATGTGGGGTGTGTGTGTGTGTGTGTATATATATATATATACACACACACACAATATACAATATATTATACAATATATTATATTTAGAATATATATTGTATTACATATATAATATATACAATCTATTACTCAGCCATAAAAAAGAATGAAATCTTGTCACTTGCAGCAACAGGGACGGAGCTAGAGAGTGTAATGCTATGTGAAATAAAACAGAGAAAGACAAATACCATACGATTTCACTCCTATGTGGAATTTAAGAAACAAAACAAATGGACAAAGGAAAAAGAGAGAGAAATAAACTAAGAAATCGATTCTTAACTATAGAGAAAAGCCTGATGGTTATCAGAGGGGAGGGGGGTGGGGGGATGGGTGAAATAGGTGAAGGGGATTAAGAGCACACTTAGCACAATGAGCACTGAGTAATGCATAGAATTGTTGAATCACTATACTGGACACCTGAAACTAATATCACACGGTTAACTAGAGTGGAATTAAAATAAAAACACTTAATAAAAAAATTATCACAAAGGTACCAGATGTGCTACCAATGGCCATCTGTGAGATTTACTGAGTGATCATTCTCTGTTTTAAAATAGGGTTGCCAGGGCGCCTGGGTGGCACGGCGGTTGAGTGTCTGCCTTCGGCTCAGGGCGTGATCCTGGCGTTATGGGATCGAGCCCCACATCAGGATCCTCCACTGTGAGCCTGCTTCTTCCTCTCCCACTCCCCCTGCTTGTGTTCCCTCTCTCGCTGGCTGTCTCTATCTCTGTCGAATGAATAAATAAATAAAATCTTTAAAAAAATAAATAAAATAAAATAGGGTTGCCTTTATATATTCGGTCATCATTGCCGACACCAGACGCGTGACTCTCTTACAAAGCAATATGGTATCAGTGACAGTGGAGAGCCGAAGGCAGGAGAATGGCACTTCCAGCACCTCTCTTCTTGGTGCTATTTTGTCTTCACACCAGGGTACGTTAGCCGCAAAGATTCTTTTATTCCAGTAAAAATGGATTTTGTTTTTTGGCATCTTCCTCAAGACCTTGAACTATCAAAAAAAAAAAATCCCCCAAATTGTGAGATCTAATCATTTTTTTCCTGAGAAAGGGAAATAGATCTCTTCATTGCAGGATGATGAGGATATGTAAGAAACAGCCAATTAAAATAGTGTCTAAAAGCCAAGTTAGATACCAGGACAAAAGCAAAAATGCCTGGTCCTTCGTTTTTTACTCCTCTCCATAATGTTGGCTGCCTGAAAAGAGAAAAACATGGCCCAAAGTTCAGGGTTAGTCAAAGAAATTGTGTCTAGCCTATGATGGGCACTCAGACAATGGAGAGGCACTAGTGGAAGAGGTATGTCCTATCCTTGGTGATAGGACAGATAGGACAGGAATGCAGGGGGGAACCGTGGCATCTGGGCAGAGACTAGCATGAAAGAAAGGGAAAGAAACTTGTGTAGAGAAAGCCAGGTCGATCCATAAAGAGGCAAAGGATATAGGAACAAATGAATCAGCAAGCACACACAGTCCTTAGCTGCTGTTAAGACAAACAACAGCAAGAAGAATTCGGCTACGAGATGTAGATGACTAATTTGTGCCCAGCACTGAGCCAGGGCTCCTAGAAAATCTGAAGTCAGTAGGGACGCCATGACTACCCTCCAGACAACAGTAAATGGCCCTGCGCTTGCAGAGCTCTGGCAGGCTCCGGCCTCTTACGAGGGGGCACATGCTAGGAAATCATTGTACCTGCTGTGTTATGAAATAGAAGGCCTTTCCGCCAATTAGAGACATAAGAGGAGCCTGTTTGATCGCATCACTGCAAATGCCAAAGAGGCAATGAGTTAGGAATTAAAATTCTTCAAATGAAATGTGGAAGGCTACCAGAGATTACTACACGACCACCCAGCTCATAGCAGAATGTTAATTACTTTTACCGAGGAGTATTATAAACTCATCTTAATTTCCTTTTAAAGTACTTAAAACTGTAGAAATATAGGAATGTAAGGCATTAGTGGTTTATACGATGTGAAGAAATATTGCATAGTAATAACCCAGGTGAACTCTGTCGATCACAGCTTTCTTATCACAATGAGGATGTTTTGTAAAGTCGTTTTGACTGACGTGTAGCCTTGGAGGAATCATGCATACACTCAAATGACATGAAGTTCAAGGTCGCTGTGTGGTCAATAAGATTGCATCTTTTTTTTTTTTTTTAAAGATTTTATTTATTTATTCGACAGAGTCAGAGACAGCCAGTGAGAGAGGGAACACAAGCAGGGGGAGTGGGAGAGGAAGAAGCAGGCTCACAGCGGAGGAGCCTGATGTGGGGCTCGATCCCAGAACGCCGGGATCACGCCCTGAGCCGAAGGCAGACGCTTAACCGCTGTGCCACCCAGGCGCCCCAATAAGATTGCATCTTAAATCTGGATGATCTTCTGTTAGGTATTAAGCTCATACAGGATAGCACTGAATCAAAAGAAGGGAAGAACAAGGAGATTTGAGTGTGGAATTGGAAGCTCTCAGGAGCTGCAGGAGGAAGCAGAAATGACGGCGAAGAGAAGTGAGACCAGGTCCGGCAGTCCAGGGAGAGCAGAAGCCACACTGAGATCCTTGTGCCCCTGTGTCTCTCAACCTCGAAGGCCCCACTCCACACCAACTCACGTGTATTAAATCGCATCCAGGTGCGACAGTAAATATGATTTTGGACTGTCAACAATTGCAAAATCTTATAATTGGTAAGTTATCACTCTAAGAAGTAAAGTTAATATCGGCTATAATTTCCAGACCATCTTCTTGCACCTCTGGGAATTCCTGTGAGGATCTAACCTACAAGCTGTTTTCCAATATCATGGACTTGACAAATTTAACAATTAACGAGGATTAAAATGATGTGTGATTTGAAGACATTCAAACAATTATTTCAATTTCGGCATTTAAAAAATTTTGGAGCCAATACATTTCCTTGCCAGGCTTCAGATAGTTTTATCTGAATTTATACCCCCCCCCGCCCCAAATTCCATAGCTCTAAGTGTTGGGTCTTTAGTGCCTAAAAGTGAAAATGGCCATGGAGGGTCGGTTCTGTCATTGTGCCAGGAAGACTCACTCTGTTTCTAGCTTCCCTATCACAGCTCCCCATCCACAGGACGCACCACCAGTGACTTTAAAAAATAAAAAATTTTTAAGATTTATTTATTTATTTTAGAGGGAGGGGACGGGCCGAGAGAGAGAAGGAGACAAAGAAAAATGTCAAGTAGACTCCCCGCTGAACAAGCACAGGGCGGGGCTCAATCTCACAACCCTGAGATCATGACCTGAGCTGAAATCAAGAGCGGACGCTTAACCGACCGCGCCACCCAGCCACCCCAGCAGTCACTTTAAATAAAGAAAACTTGCCCTGAGTGCCCAGTCCAGAACAGTCTGCTCTGGCCACCATACAAGCCAAGAACAAGACAGGCAATCCTAACATGCTGACTAGCCTGTGTTTCAACAATTCTCCCCTCTCAGGCTCAGCTTTACCGTAAAACCGTTTCCTTCCATTATAATTTATTCGATCGTTCTGCATGGTTATTCGAAGTCCCTTTTTATTATATCTTATTAGGAGGTCACTGCAGTCGATAGATAACATTTTTACCCTTTAATAATCAGCACAAAAGAAAATGAGAGAGTACCAGGGGCAAACAATGGATCTTGTTAATGCTTCATACCTCTCTTTGTTTGGCTTAATGTTGATGTCACCAATGATATGGATATCTGCAAATTTTATCCTAAACTTGCTCAGAAGAGAAGCCATTCTGGAAATATAAGAGAGAGATACTTCATCATTGCATATGTAACTATTTTCAGGCAAAGAGTTCACGACTTATTTCAGCTTCACATTCAGACAAAGGCTATGTTTAGTTCAATGTCCTTCACCGTATACTAAATGTGGACCAAGCTATTCCACTGAAGGCAAAGACAAATTCATGCAGGTGCAGACCCTAGGAAGAGCAAAGCCGCTTCCGCATTCACATTTCAGGGAAGATAATATAGAGCTGTACATGCTTCCTTACCATTTGGGGGAAAAGAGAACCAGTTTTCATATTATTGACTACGATCTTGTTGAGAATTTTTACAGTTACCGACAACGTACTGACAAACCAATAATTATGATATATCATTACATATTGGAGGTTCTTTCCCTGGCAACTGAAATTTTTGATACAATTTCAAAGTTACAGAAAAATTGCAAGGACAGCACACACACACACACACACACACACACACACACACACACACACATACACACACAAATCCCAGACTCACCAATTGTTCATACCTTGCCCCATTTAATGTAACACCTTTTTCTCTTTCTACACAGCAGCGTCTATCGACATCTTCCTTCTTTCCTTCTTGCTTTCTACTCACCTACCCCCTGCCCAGCTGCAGCTGTCAGGCCCCTTTACCTATAAATACTTCAGTATTTCCTAAGAATACGAACACTCTCGTATACGAACAAAGTACACTTTTTGAAATCAGGAAATTTAACATTGATGCCATGCTATCATCTAATCCACGAACCGCTTTTAAATTTCATCACTTGCCCCAGTAAGTTACTGGAGGCTTTAAGAAAATATAAATTATTATAGCCATCATGTTAGTTTCCATTATAATAGGACTCTCTTTAAGGGGAATTAAATATATATATATATATATTTAATACATACAGTTTATATTATATATGAATATATATAATATAATGTGTGTGTGTGTATTATAATCCTCCCAGATGGAAGGGAAAATGTGAAAAATTACAGAGTAAAAGCCTGTCATTATTTCGTGATTTCTGGAAGGGCTTGGGACTTAGGCCTGCCATGAGGGACCCAGGGCTGCTGAAGGTCGCTCTCCAGATTTCCACCAGAGACCTTTGGCTGCACGGCATTCCTAACGTGCTTGCTGCTTCCACAACTGCACATCAGGCTCTCCATGACTAAATCAATGACTAAGATGCAAATTTACACTCTGGAGACTGATTTATTTTTTTAATTATAAGAGTGTTCAACCGTCATCCATTTAAACTGTTCCAGGCTACAGATGAGAAACTGGAGACCCAGGTCTGGGCCGTGGTGACTGTTGCAAAGTCCTGCAGCTCGTTGAGGGCAGGGCTGGGACAAGGACCAGGTTCAGTCTCCTGGTCCTATTTTTCAAGTGTACTGTGCTAGAATGCCCACCACAAATCAACAGGTTTGACCCAGCCCAGGGAAGCTACTGGACACAAATTCCTTCGGGCTTTTCCTTTCTTGGATCCATTCACTGGTCAAATCAAAGCAAACATTATACAAGATAATGATAGTCCCGTTCAAGACTTGAGATGGGGTTTCTGTGTCAAATTCCTTTTCGAAAGCATTTGTGGCAAGGGATCAAGGGACGTGAAGACAGTGCTTACAAGAAGTACGCAGATAATTTAATGACCAGAAAACCAAGGAAACATGAGGCCCCTTATGACGGTTTTGTCTTTAAATCTCTTGGGTCTCAAAAACACTTGAAGTTCCTAAAATTAAAGCATTAAAGCAGCAGACATCCAAAGTCCTCTAACACAGGAGGGATGAGTTACTTACGCAATTTTTTCTTCTTCAATGCGGTTGATCTTCCCTCCAACATAGATTCTTAATTTACAGTCTTTCCACTTTTTTCTGAGAGTCAAGATATAGGGGATAAGGAGTGTTAACCCTGAAAAGAGAATAAATTATGACAGAAAGAATGAATAGATCCTGCTGAAAGGAAACGAATAGCTTTACATCTTTATTCATTCCCACATTCATTGCTCCTAAATAATTAAAAATCTTGGGAAGACACAGAAATATTCTCCTTCAACTGATATCGTTTTCATGTACCTTCCCCCGCAGTTTGTTAACTCGATCAACATAGTGATTCTGCTCCCCAGTGTACATTCTGGAACTGTCTTTACCTCCATCGTCAAACAACCACCACACATCAATTGTGCCTTTTCCTTGCTTCTGTTTAAATTGGGTGCTGGCTTCTACCAGCTTCTGGTTGAACTCCCCAACATGCATCGACTGGATTGTGTTCACGCTGCTGTCTGTAACGAAAGAAAACGTAGTAGACCTACTTGTCTTTTGAGGAAAGAAACAGAAGAACGTGCCAATAAATCTACTCCGGAAAATAGAGGAAGGGTCATGAATCTGTAAGCTTTTTCATCTTTATGGGCAAACAGTGAGCTAGGAAAAGGGGTGATAAAGGTCAAGTCCCACAGTAAATTAGATCACCTTTAATAGCTCAAAAGAATTTGATACTGGTTTCATGATTACAGTTGTCATGACAAAGCAGTAGACTATTTTCAGGTCTCCAGTAATCTCGGGGCGGGGTTATTATCTCGGCAGGTAACAATGCTAAACGACCTGACAGAATAGCCAAGATATCCCCATTTTTCAAAATTCCAGCTATAACGCAACTTAATCCTATTTTCAAATTTACTTGAAAGTAGAAAGTGTGGTGATTGGTTTTCTAGAGATAAGCAATAGAATCAGAAGTATTTCTTCATTAGAGCATTCATTTGAGCGCAATTGGTGTAAATTCCATGAATGTCTGGATTATAAAGGTGGCTAGGGACCAGATGCATCTTGACTCTATGACCCTTTGGTCCTAATGTCAGCCTAATGTCAGCTTGGCTTGCTTTTCTGTTTTCAAGGAGCCTTGTAAGAGAAGGGAAAGCCACTGAGCTCTTTGAATCTCTGTGAATGAGATGGAAAAGCCAGGAAATAGGGAGAGACAAAATTCCTTTACTTGAGGTAGAGATAAGGGTGCACAGAAAGTACTTGGTTGTTTTTTTTTTAAATGCACTTTCCACGCTATCAAGGGTCCAGTGAAAGTATATTAGGGAACTAGGCCAGTGTTTGAGCAGGACCCTGGCTCCTTTTTGCCAGTAGAGGTTTTCTTTGCTACACCATCGATATTTCTCATTTCCACACCTTTTAAAGTTGTGACTTCATTGCTCCATTTCAAAGAGATGGTGTCAGCAAAGTGCTTAGAGTAGAGCTGACAGCTGCTTCAGACCTTCCTCTCTGATCTGAGAGGTTCTGAAGATGCTTTGTTCTGTCTTTTGCCGTTGCCATGTTTAGGGCCTGTCGGTTCTGAAGCGATTATCTTACATGGCTTCTATCTCCCCAGGACTGCTGAGGGAGAAAGTAAATATCTTTACAAAATGGACCAAACCCTGCCCCCACTTACATGCAAATCAAAGCTCCCAGAGGACTCAGGCATTAGTGCCTGGAGGTGGGGTTTGTCCTGATCTAGAACTCCGAAGAGTTGTCAACCAGTGAAACCCCAGAGCGGTGAAGGGGCCTCCTTTAGGGCTGCATTTGAAATTTGAGGTGTTGGAAATAAAACGTAACATCATTTTGCTTTTGTGAGCAATGACACGTGTTTGACTTTTGCCAAAAGATTTGTCATACAGAAACAGGCTTCCAGAATAAATAATAAGTCTCTTTTCATTAATAAGAACACTCATGCTTCCGTCCTCCCTCATCAGCTAAAGAACAGTATTGCGCTATGACTTCTGAATTTTCCATTGCTTTTCCAGACTGTAACTAACATTGAATGATTGACTGGTAGAGCAGATTCAATGAATAGTTAACATTTCTCATGAATAAACCAAATAATTGAAATGGAAAGAAGACAGTTACCATCCAGATGGTCTTATTCTAATATTTACACCCTGAAGGTCCTGGTGTACCTCCAACTTTAGATTCAAACACATCATTTTCCTAGACAATGTCATGTTAAGGTGGGGGACTCTTAATAGGCTATCCTATAGCCCATGGAATATTCCAGGAACCCGAGGGTACTTCTAGTATTTGAAGAGGGGCAGTGTTTATATTTCATGTTAGTCTATGGAAATACGTAAAAATATTGTATTGCAGGTGAAGCTTTGTCCTTGGACTACAGTAGGAAAACAAACAGAACCAAAACTTTCCCAAGGTGTTAGAGGGCCTCACTGAAGGACCTCTTTGAAAGGTTGGGTCCCATTAAACTAGACCAGAAGCCTGCTAAGTCTCATTTTGGATCTTGCTGTTTGACTTGAAGACCGTCCCAGAGGAATGATCTTTTCTGGGGCTCACACCAAGTGACTTCAATAAGCATAGGATTATTTGTGTATGTTAACATTCTAATTTTCTACCAGCAGAGGTCGTTGTGGACCTCATTAAAAAACCTGCGGTGTTTTGGAAAGAAAGCAATTTTCAATTTTCAAAAAAAGTCAGACGTTTGAATCATCTGTTTATAAGTTTTATAAAAAGCTCTCATTCTCTCCCATTCCTGGGGTGCATACTGGATATTCAAACGTAAGTGTACCACTCAGCTGAAATCTACAGGTAATTAGCATCCGTGAAGCTCCAAGCCCAGGATTCTGGTTCATGTTAAAGATAGATGCTTTTTCAAAATTAGGGTTCTCATTTACCTGTCCTAGTCAACTTTTCGTCTCCTGAAATGTCTGTAAGGGGCATTAAGGGGTGCGTGCGTGTGTGTGTGTGTGTGTGTGTGTATAGATAAATCCATTTGGGTATTGGTTCTTAAATTTCTATCTCCTTTCCATCTTAACTAAGAAATGTCCATTTTATGGCACTCAAATCGGTGTAAGCATTATAGGACTCCCATACCAAATACTATTATTTTAAAATTAAGTTTTTACAGTGAGATGGCACAAAAGGCTTATTGTTACTGATAAATAACTTATACATTTCATCTGTGCTACTTTCTTGAAAGAAGCGTCTTTCAGTCCTTCATTAACACAATGCTCCCAACATCTTAGATGCTGACTTCTGATCCCTATCGATACTCAAGCAATGGCTCATTTTGTAACTTTCTTGTGAATTTTAAAAGTACTTACCTTTCTTAGGAGCTGGCTTAGTAATGTTCAACTTGCTAGCTTTTTTAAATAAGCCTCGGATGCCACCACTTCCTTCTTCACATTCGTTATCTTTGATAGTGGCTTCCAAAGCTAGCCTTTCCTGTTCCAATTTCTCTAATTCATCTAATGCAGGAAGACAAAAATCACTTAATTAACTCAGAGTGACCAAGTTTCTAGGAGCAACCTTATAAACTATTTTAATATAAAAAATGGTGTCGCATTTGCAACAACGTGGATGGAGCTAGAGTGTATTATACTAAGTGAAATAAGTCAGTCAGAGAAAGACAAATACCATATGATCTCACTCACATGTGAACTTTAAGAATGAAAACAGATGAGCATATAGGAAGGGGGGGAAAAGGAGAGAAGGAAACAAACCATAGGAGACTCTTAATGATAGAGAACAAACCGAGGGTTGATGGAGGGACGTGCGTGGGGGATGGGCTGGATGGGTGATGGGTATTAAGGAGGGCACTTTGGATGAGCACTGGGTGTTGTACATAGGTGATGAACCACTTCTACTCCAGAAACCAATATTGCACCGTATGTTAACTAAGATTAAAATAAAAATAAAATTAAAAAAAGTGGTGTCTATGCAATAAAATTATTATACATCGTATGATTTTTTCCAAATGGTTATTAAAAAGTAATAAATATCAGCAAATTGTATTCGGAAAGTAATAACTAGCTCAGGAAAGTAGCTCTGTGTGTTGTCATAATCCATGAAGTCACTCGGTTTTTATTTGCGAAGGTAAGGGAGTCTATTTAATGACATCTTCCTTCACTTCCGGCAAAACCTAAAAAGCCAGATCCTCTGTACGTGAGATCTCGAGCACTGCACGCCACTGATTTGCTGACCTAAACTACTGGGTTGGATATCTGACAAGCGGAAGTGCCAAAATTACCAAAGTACACCGGGTACGTATCAGGCACACGACAATGCCTCCTGAATTGCAGCATAAAACTAGACAGCAGTAATTACGGAAAGGTCACCAAACCTTATATGAAGCTGTATGGGCTCCGAATAGAAATTACAGTGAAAAACGTCCACTAATAATTCTTTTTTTTTTTTGAGAGAGAGAGAGAACACACACGGGGGGGGGTGGGCAGGGAGGGAGCAGAGGGAGAGGGAGAGAATCTTAGACAGGCTTCACACCCAGCGCAGAGCCCTCACGACCCTGAGACCACGACCTGAGCTGAAATCAAAAGTTAAACGCTTGACCGACTGGGCCACCCAGGCGCCTCAACAATTCTTTCTGATAAGCAACATACTTTCTGGAATGAGTGACCAAAGTGAAAGAAAGAAAAGTTGAGGTTTCTGTGTGCCTGTCGGAGTTCAAATTGCTAAGAAGGGTCTCACGACACTCAAATCTGGGGCAAGAGTCAGGCCGTGCAGCTTCCTGTCCAGGCCCTGAGACCCACTATCCAAGCTTTGGTGTTGCATCTGGCTGTCTTTTAGCTTTTCTGGATTCTGATTGTGACGAAAAATTCCTAACTGCTATGTAACACCTTGCATCCCTCTCTGACGTCAACCCACATTGGATCAGGGTGAGTAAGACTTTGAAAGCAGTCAGGGGACAGTGCTCAAGAATGATAGGCATTCTTGCTTACAGTGGGCAAGGTGGCCTCTTGTTAGATCCCCTCATCTTTTTGCTTGCTGGGAACAGAGACTTAGAAAGCGAGCAATGTTCTGAGGAACAGAGTAGAAAACCTAGCTTCAGTGTTACAAAACACTGGTAGGGCTTCTGTAAATGTCAGCCCTTGGAGCCTGTTGCCTTATCTATCTGGGAAGCGAAGCTATGCAAACTCTAGATTTATCAATTATGTACTAACTAAATCTGTCAGGACAGTCACATCCCTAGACGGTGCTGTTATTCAGCTCCACAGAATTGTCTGGCCTCTTTCCAGGTCTTAGCAATTAATCTTTTGCCAGTGGCATGAGATTTAAGGTCAAATCACCCATGTGATTTCCCCAAAGCTTCAAAGGTTCTCCAGATCAGCAACTATAGAAAATCTGAGAAATTAGACTGATGGCATTAAAGCTCAGACAGGAGTGGCTTACCCCTGACTTTTGAAAGGTGAACACAGGCTGCATTGCAGGGGAGGTCGTGGCCGATGACAGCTCTGCGGCGGGCTTTGTGCGACACGAAGCGAGTCATTTACTTTTCCTATGCCTCTGATTTCCTATCTGTGAAATGGAAAATTGTAACCCTTCCCCTTTCCAACTCTCCCAGCTTTGCAAAAAGAACAAACAACAGTTTCTGCACGGTGCTTTGCGGCGCCTTAAAGAACAAAGCAACGAGTGTGTCCTATAGGCAGTGTATTTATGCAGCCCCTGGAAACGGGCTTAGTCATGCAAAGCCAACTGAGTATTCTGAGAAGCCTGGGAGTTATTTTAGCAGTTACTATTTATTGCACACTCTCTGGGTGCCCGGGACTGTGCTGCATATTATTCCTTCCCAAAGGACTCCGAAAGAGTTACTATTATTACTCTCCTTTTGTAGGTGAAGAAACTGAGGCTCAGAAATGTTAAGTAATTTGTCTGAGGTCACCCAGAAAATAACAGGGTTCAAATGCAAAGAGGCCGGCTTCGCTCCAGACCCTGCACGCTTCCCACTCTGAAGACATTTTGCTTTCTGCTCGTTACTCTTCTCTCAGGGTTGTTCCATTAATCTCCAACACTTCATCGTCAGGCGAACCTAAACACTCTCGGGCATACGGTGTAATGTTAGCTCCCCCGAATGATGGCTCCTCCCACATGTCATTTTAAAGGGAGGACCCTCAAGACACAGGTACTGATGACAGGCTGTCCCAGGGCAGCAACCGCCTCGGAGATATCACTGGCCCCGGGGGATGGCCCCCGAACTATTATCTACTGTTTGGGATGCGGCAGGGGTCCAGCTGTGGGGTAACCTCCTGTTTGCGGTCGTCCGGAAGATGTATATTTGCCAGCTTCTTTGGGGGGGGCAGTGGCAAGGGCCACGCTGGGGAAGGGCCTCTTTTGCTTTCCTTTTTTGGCAGGCTCCCGCACACCCCGTGATGAGGCGCTAGTTGCCACGTTCTTTGTCCTCGAGTTTGGACAAAGGAGGAAAAAAGATAAATCCTCCTTTGACACAGAGTCAGCTGGCTGAGTGAGCCGGGAGCTACTCCAACTATTTGCTCAAAGGTATGTACACAGCCCATCCTGGACAGAGCAGACTGCAAAATCCCAGGCCCCAGAGACAAAACCAGACTTCACCGGAATGCGAAAGATTCAGCAGTCCCCTCAAAGACAACAGACGGAGGCCAGCAGAGAGAGGTCTGTTCCATGGGCTAAGATCTGCTTGCTTGGCCATCTTGGATTTTCACATCCACCCAGTGGTCTCATGCCTTGCACCGTGATTTTGCAAATTCTTATTAGAGCTAATTCATAATTATACACTTTGTGGGTGATCTAAGGCCTCCTCCTGTGCGATCTATCGTTTCCTAAGTGCTAAGCAGAAGTGACGGTCTGATGATCTGTTCTGAATGATCTATCTGGTGTACTGCTCGCCTCTGTATGCATACAAGTCCAGAGTAGACTTCGTCAAAACATTTCTTTCAACTAGAGTCCTGGCTAGCCGACTTGCAAAAGCATACCACTGGCCACAAGGCGGTGAGCCCAGGGAGTAAGGATGGATAGGCATCAGCCTATTTCCACGAGGCTGACCGTAACAATTACTCATTCCATCGCAACTGCACGTGTGATGTTCCGGATTCACAAAGCCCTTTCCACAAAGATCTTATTTGATCCCAACGCCAGTCCTGGGATCCAGGCAGAGCTGGCGGCATTCTCCCCATTTTACTGAGAAGGAAACGGGCTCAGACCATTCAAGGTTGCACAGCTGGGGATGCAAGCTCCTGCTTCCAATTCTAGCATCTCCCTTGTTACCATCCTTCCTCAGCGATATGCTCTGACTGCCAATATCTGCCTGCTGAAGAAATACACACTCTGCATTTTTTTGAAGAAGCCATCCCCTAATTTCCCCAATGGCGAAATTTTTATATGGCTTTACGTTTCCATGATACTCTGCTTCAACCTTTATTCCAGTAACTACACCTGTGTAGGGAATAGAGTTTTAAGACACATGTTTACTTTACGCCCTCTGGACTGCAAATTCCTGGAGGGTAGCTTCTGTCATATTTCATTGCCCCCCATTTGTCGGGGGTTTCTTTTGTGTCACGGACAATGCCAAACATTTTGTGGCCATAATATCCTTTAATCCAAGACAGTAAATCTGTGAGCTAGGTGCTATAACGATTTCCATCCGAAAATGTGAAAAGTGAAACAGAGAAGATGAGTAATTTGACTAAGGCTACACAGCCAAAAAGCTTTGAGCTGGAATTTGAAACCAGGTCTGACTGATTTCAGAGCCTATGCTTAGACTTCTCACATTCTTAGTTGCGCCCACGCCTCCCTACTCGTGCCTACCACCATGACAAACACTCAAGAACAGTCTGTCGGAATTAAAGAACAAGTCAGTGCTATTCAACACAGTTCAA
The DNA here is from genome assembly GCF_024610735.1 of Ursus americanus. NCBI lineage: Eukaryota > Metazoa > Chordata > Mammalia > Carnivora > Ursidae > Ursus > Ursus americanus. The sequence continues at coordinate 4,292,072 of NC_142162.1, read as the reverse complement.
TGCATTTGAAAGTATCTCTCTAAAGAAAGGAAAACAAAAGGATAGTTGTCAGGGATGAGCACGTGTAAAGTACCGCGTGGAGGGGGGCGTAAAAAGACAGTGTTGAAAAGAAGCAGGATTAATGCCGTATACAGAATTATAAAAAGAGGGCCTAAAAGGGGCTGATGGTACAAAGCAAGATGGAATGTGACGGAAGGTAGGACAGGCAGGACTGAGCAGAAGAATGAGAGGCAAGGGAAGGGATCCTTTCCCTGGAAAGATCCACCACCTGGGCCTCAGGTGGGAACTTGAAGCTTCCATAGCAGATAATTCTATAGTCTATCCTGATTTACAAAACCACAGTGCTAGAAAGAGAGAGGGAGAGAGAGAACAAAAGCCCTGCCTGTCTCTCATTCCGAGAATAAGGGAATCCCTGAAGTTCTCATGGGGGAAGAAAAAGCTTAGACCTTTCTGTTCTCTCAGTTGAGTGGGTTTCTAACCAATTATTCAGACGTACCCTCAAACAGTTCTCATGGTAAGAACCCTGAGCCTTCTTCATACAAATACCAAAACCACTTGAAGAACCGTTCCCCATTCTCCAGTGTTTTATAAACTGATTGTATGGTAACCAACTGGAGTGACCATAGTTTGAAATTCAACTTACTTATCAAGATTGCCTCAAATGTTCTATCCCCGGTCTTTTTTTTTTTTTTTTTTTTGAAGATGTTTTTTAGAAATAGGCATTACGATTCACTTTGAATCCCAAGGATGGAGAGCAGTCAATTATCTGACCGCAGAAGAGGGAGCAGGGAAACCCACCAAGGAATCATGTCCCCTCCCATTTCACAGCAACCTTTCTCTTTATTAATTATTAAATTATGATTCTTTCCTGGGTCAATCAGCTCAAAGCTGTAAATGCTTACATGAATCAATGTGACTTACCCTAGGTGAAGGCTGGCTAAATTGAAGGCAGGAAGCCATCCTGCAGTGGTCGTCTTCCAATCAAGTAATTATTTACTACACTGCCATCTGTCTTTATTTTGCTAAGCCACTCCATCAGACACACCAGAATCCCCGTGCTCTGAGATGGTCATAAATCGTGTAGTACTTACACGGAACACTTGACCGCAATATATTGCAGATCACGTTTCATCACTGTATTCCTACCAGTACAATTTGGACTCTTTGTTGTAGTTGGCAAACTTGCTAAGTACCTCTGGGAAGTGAACAATATGAAATAGTGCATTTTTGGTGTTGTCAGGCAATAAATTAATTTATTAAGAGAAACTATCAGCCATCGGTATTGGAAGAGTCGCTGCGGTACACAAGTTAGAATGTTACGAGCATCGATCTTATTTATATACAAAAGTTATTCTCCTCACGTAAGCCTGTGACACAGCATAGAAATAATTGTCATTAGGTGGTAAATTACCTATAAAGCTGATTTCTATTCACTGCTTTATTAACTACAGTATATGGGCACTCTGAATTGCTAATATTTCCTTTAAATTATAATCTGTGATGACACTGTGGTGCCTGTGTTGGAAAAGCTATGATGATAATCATTAACATAGTGGAATGCAATACGTAAGATTTATCAGGCTCTTATTAAGCCCTATCTTACGGTATAATATAATGAAACACAAGCTTATTTCTTCCAGTTCAAAATCTAATATGAGGGTGGCGCCATGAATTACAGAAACTTCAAAACAATGCATGGAAACGTGGCATAAAGTTCATTTCTATCATTATGCTGTTGTTCTCCTGCACATTCTTCATGTATTTGTATAATACTGTTTTTTTGTTTACCCTAGATAATCGGTACTTATAATTATTTTATTAGCATCGAACTCTATTTTCCCTTTCTTGACTAAGAATCAGAAAGATTTCAAACATCCAAGTTGATATAAATTGGATACATCCCTTGGGAAATTAAAGGGGATGCAGTTCACTGCCAGGATTCTTTCAGAAATACTACGAAATTTGCTTGCTGTATTGCCTTACAGGACTGAATTGATGGTGCATTTTGGCGGAAGGAACAGTAAAGGTGGGAGCAGTATTTTCCAGCTACACCACATCTCTCGGCTCGAAGAGATCAACATAACATATAAAGCAAACGTATAATCGAAGTGCAAACTGTATTTTGTATTCTCATTTTTTAGATGGGAAAACATTATAGCACAAAAGGCAAACAAGTTAAAGCAAAATGTAGAAAGTTAGCAACAGAACAGGTCTCTTAATATTCGATTTTTGTAATTGTCCTTAACGTCATGTCTGTCTTATCATAGACAGGCACCACCCCACCCCCACACAAAGGAATTGTTCTACTCCCATATCTCAGATTTCACCATTGGCTCTCCTTACCTTAGTCATTGTCCTCTCTAGATCTCCTTCTTACAGGATAGAATGTTGGTTTCAAACAGACATAGGTCTGAATTTTACTTCTACCAATTGCTACCCTTGTGAATCTTGGGTAAACCTCAATTCATTAGCTGTAAAATGAGGACAAAGATAGTGCTTTCTCTATAGGGTAGTTGGGATGACAAGTGTTATATGTGAAAATGAAGCATATACATGGCACATAAAAATGCTCAAAAATGGTTAAGGGCTCCTGGCTGGGCGCAGAGCGTGCGACTATTGATCCTGGGGTTGTGAGTTTAACCCCATGTTGGGCATGGAGACTTAGTTTAAAAAAATGCTAGCTGTTGTTGCTGCTAACGTATTGAGTTCTACTGGAAAGAACTATAAATGAATCATGAACACTGAGTGGGAATTAGAATATCCATCTGGAGATGTAAAATGTCCATAAAAGAGAATAGGGGCATAAAAAAGGAAGCCTGAAGGCACCAGAGTATCCTCTTTGCTACGGTTTTGCACTGGATAGACTCTCAGTCTTATTTCTTAAGCTCTTCCTACATAATCACGGAGTATACATATCACACAGTGGTTCTCTAGCCTATGTAAACACTTGATCTCCAATTTTGTCTTCTTTCTGCTCCCTTACAACACACCAGATTGGCTGCATCAGGAAGTTCACCGAATCCTCTCACACTGCCTTCTGTTATGACGAAGTCAACCCTACATGGCCAAATAGAATCTGGACCGTCAGGCACCGGCACTCTCAGATCTCTTGCAGGCTTTTCCTTTCTGCTGAACCGATCCCGCAAAATCCTGAGTCTCCTCTACCTGGAGACCAAACGCCACTAGACAAAAACTAGACAACCAGCGGGACTGCTCCACCTTCAAGGAGAATTGAGAGCACTGTGCAAAATCCTCAATCTACCACTCCACCCTTACAAATCTACACTCCTCATCAATCCTCACCTCTTTTGCTCTAATTTTAGAGGATGAAGCATTTTTATTTGTTTGTTTCAAGCCCCCTCTTCCATCCGTGCCCTTCCCTTGATTCATCCTGTTCCTCCAGAATCTTACTCCATGGGTTGCCCCCCTTTTTTTAATACCTTCACCTTCAATCTCCCACATTCTCTTGGGTCCATTGCCTCAGTCTGAAAACATCCCCCTCTTTTCCATTCTAAGGTCGAGGGGTCTTCCTATGGTAAATCTCCTCAATCTCATTCCTCTCCGTTGCATCCAAACTTCTCAAGGTGGGGAGGGCCACACCCATATTCTCTGCTTGGTCATCTCATACTTCGTCCTCAACCCACCACAATCTGGATCCTGTCCACCTGCTCTACAGATACTAGATTCACTAAGATTACCTGTGCCTTGTCAGTTGCATTTCATTCACAATCTTACTGGTAGGTCCTGCTGTATTTGACAATAGTGGTGATTCTTATTTTGAGCCCGCTGCTCCCATGGCTTCCGTGACACCACAGACTCCTGATTCCTTTACCTTTCTGAACGCTCCTTTCCTGCTCTTCTTTGGGGCTCCTTCCCTGTGTCTTAGGGCTCTTGACTACATGCACTCTTTGGATGATTTTTTCCAGTGTTGTTGTTTCAATTTTCACCTAAACTAGGATACCTTCTGTATCAGTCTACTCGGCGTGCCATAACACATACCGCAGACTGGGTGCTTAAACAACAGACATTTATTCTCTCACAGTTCTGGACACTAGACGTCCAAGATCAAGGTGTTGGCAGGGTGGTTTCATTCTGAAGCCTCATTCCTTGGACTGTAGATGGTTGTCTTCTCCCTTTCCTCTGTGCTTCTCTGTGTCCTAATCTTCTCTTTTCATAGTGACACCAGCCATATTGGATTAAGGGCTACCCTAGTGATCTTATTTTATCTGACTTACCTCTTCAAGGACCCTGTCTCCAAATACAGTCACATTCTGAGGTTAGGACTTCGCCATAGAATTCATAGAAAATAGTTTGGCCCATAACATCTCCTAAATCTGCATCTCCAGCTCACACTTCTCCTTTAAGACCAGGACTGTTTAACTGCCTGTTGGATCTTTCTGGTAGAATTTCCCACAGGAGATTATTTAAACCTACTCTTCCTCCGTATTTCCCATTTCCACAGACAACACCACCATTCATGTAGTCAGCCAATGGGTCTTTTTTCGTTCCTCCCTCTCTCATATCCCACACATCCAACCAGCCCCCAGATGTTGCTCTCTGTGCCTCCAAAGCACTCCTGTCCTTTTGTCTCCATCCCTGGCTCTAGTTCAGGCTGTCGCCTTCTCTGCCTTTGATTATCGTAGAAATCCTTTTGATTTTTTATTTGTCTCCCTGTTTCCATTCTAGTCCCCTTTGAGTCCATTTCCCCCCACTTAAATCTCTTCAATCGTTCCTCACTGTCTGCAGAATATGCCCACACTTCTTAATATGGTAAATGAGGCTTTTAAAATCGGGATCTTCTATCAGCAGCCTCAAATTTCACTATTGTCTGCTTCATACTTTCTACTTCAGTAACGTGAATCTGCTTTGGGTAGCCTATTTTTCCATAATCTCATGTATCCACACCTTTGCTGATGCTTTCCTCTTTGCTGGAAATGATGTTCCCCAAACTCATTCATTTCTCTCTCGCCCAATATCACCTAGTTAACTCTACTCATTCCTAGTAGAGGAATGAGTCTTTCCTCCAGAAAGACTTCTTGGAGTAAGACGCTCCTCTCTCTTTCCCATTATACTCTATTAATATTCTTATCAGCACATGAATGATATACCCATTCCGATTTCTGGGCTGTGAGTCTCTTGAGGATACAGACTTTTATTAGCCTTGGTTTACCCAGCACTGTCCTTCACACCATGCCTGGTACATGAGATACCCAAGAAAATACTCCTTCGTTTTAGTGTCAGGCATCAATGGATTCTATTTTGAAGTTCGTCTAAAGAGAGAAGTCATGAATGAATGCCCTGTCCTAATATTTCAATGACTCTTTAGATGTGCCCTTTATTTCATACGTAAGAGGGTATGTTTAAACTCTTACAATTAAACAAGTGTAATAAATCCTCTATAGGGAAAAGCAGAATCACTAATCTGAATTAGTGTTTCTGCCTTGGACTTGGATGAGTGATTCACAGCATGATACATTCAGGCTCATTTCCATGTTAGCTGCAAACCAGATCATAGACTCTTAAAAACAGAATACGTGCTTTTTCAAGGAAAGAATTAATCTTTATTTTCTCAAACATCTTGCAGAAATTAATTTGGCAGTTACTTCACCAAAGGGGTTTATTTTCAGCGATGCTGGCTTTGTGGTTTTGTGATAAGAAGAGTAATTTATGACTGTCCTGGATTATTCTCTAGTTCTGTTTAGCAGGACAAAGGCCTTTTGTGTTAGCAATGGGGAAAGCACTGGGGAAGTGGACACTTCAGGTCAGCACAAGAATAAGCAAGCTCCATCACTGGGGGGTTTGTCTGTATTGTACACTACTCTATCCCCAGCACTTAGAAAAAGGCCAGGCATGGAGTAGGTGCTCAATAAATATTTGTCGTTTGAATAAAGAAAGTACATACCTTGCACTTGAAGAACCTGAGAGATGTCAAATCCGTGGCTGATTCTGACTATGACCACACCAATCTCAAAGTCAAACGCATCACTGAAAGTGGAAGCAAAATGGTTACTGATTGAAAAGACTCCTTTAATCCCGAGGATTTGTACTGATAATAAGAAGAATTGCAGATGTGATTAAGCTAGGGACCTTGAGATGAGGAGATTAGCCTAGATTATCTGTCAGGGCCCAGGGTCATCACCAGGATCCTTAAAGAGTATTCTGGAAGTAGGAGAGGCGCTCAGAGTAATAATGGGAAGGATTTGACCCATCAAGAGCTTTGAAGATGGAAGAAGAGGGCCCTGTGCAGTGGGCTGCCTCTAGAATTTACAAAGGCAAGGCTGGGGATTCTTTGCTAGAGCTTCCAGAAGAGAATAGAGGCTAGCCCACACCTTGATTTTAGCCCAGGGAATTAGTGTCAGACTTTTAGCCTACACATCTGTAGGCTATGAAATTTGTGTTGTTTTAAACCACTAAGTTTGAGGTAATTTTTTTTACAGCAGCCAGTGAAAACTAGTACATATTCTAATTAAAATTAAGACATACCTAAACACTTAAAATCTTTTATTCAAAGAAAAATGAGAAAATACTATATTATGGTAATAATACCCCTATGGTAACAATAATACCATGCTTTAAGTCATAAAACAAAACAAAAGAAAAAGAAAAAAAAATAGAAAAGGAAATATAATCAGTATGGATGTATGATTGTCTTCCTTCCATATTGGCCTCACTGCTATGATAGTAAAGTCATTTAATTTTACTAAGCCAGCTAAGTGTTATACTGGTACAAATTCGAGCCACCTTAACATTGAACTTTACTACCGAGAAGACCAATTATTAATTTGGTATAAAAACCAGAAGTCTCCTTGGCCTCATATTACCAGGTTTGATTATTTTGGTCCCTTTGAATTTCTAGAATGTTTGGGATGGTGGGGAGGTTGGAAGACAACCCCAGATAATTTTGTATCAACTAATGGATGCTTAGTGACTAAAGGTTTACATATGTCTTCCTGTTTGCTCCAGCCCTTTTCTTCCAAAGATGAGGATTAAATTTCTTTCCTCTCCACCCCCTCTTCTCCCCGCAATGGTAAAGACGACATTTTCCTGAAGAATCTGGATTACAGAGAGCAGATCTGATCTATTTCCAAGGGTGACCAGCAATGGACTGTGATTTTAAATATATCAAAATGCTGGTTGCTGAGCTTGGTAAAATTCTGATCACCTGCTTTGGCCTTAACCTACTGAACCCAGGGCACCGACGGGGGCCACAGTAGCAGGTGGTATCCAGGCTTCATACCTTTAGGGATCACAATTTGGGAGAATGCATTTACATGTGTTCCCTATGTTAGATTTAATACACATTTTCCCTATGTTAGGAAGATTATGGAGTGAATTTCTGTTTGGTCAGTAACACATATAAATTTCAGAAGATGAAAATTATCTTCTTATACTTCTTTTCAATCAACTGATACTAGAATGCTTTTGTAATGTTCCCCAGATCTCCCCCAGATAATGACAATTGTGATGCTTTTTCTAGCAGGGCCAGCGACATAGCCTCGTATGAGAAGCACCGCGTGTGTATATGCTTGTTTGGAAGGGGTGAGGATTTCTTTCCTGTGTATTACGGATTTTTAAAGTGCAGCAGGACTTCTCAGGGCACACTCTCTGCCCCGAGGTGTGGAATCAGAGCAAAGCCAGACTCCGCACAGGAAATCTTCCATTTTCAGAGCTGTTGACAAAAGATGGCTGTTGGAATAGCTAACATTGCCCCCCCAGTGAGACAAATCCGCTTAAATATTATCAAGCCTGAAGAAAGGCTCCGTTTTCTAGAATGGTCACTGAGGACACTCTGAGCCTTTCCGTATGGGAAGAATTTGTTTTCTCGTATTCAGAAGAAGGAACCAAGCCAGATAATACTTTGGCTCTCCATGTACTTTCGAAGGCAGCAGAACATTGTGGTCACGAGCCTAAACTTGCAGTTCGAGAGTTCTGGAGTAGTTGGAATAGTTGGAATTCCCGCTCTGTCACAATACTGTCATTTTCTGCAGGTTTCTTAATTTTTAACATCGTACCTCTACTTATAAAACGGAAACAGTATTAGTACTACAAAGACTTCTTGTGAGAATTGAATGGGATAATGCATGTCGAGGACACCGGCTACCTGCTAGTCTTTTCCGGACTATCATTATTGCCCTTGTCCCAAGACTTCCCCAGTATTTAGATAGGAGATGTCACGTCCCCTTTTAAACTCACTTTTTGTTCTTAAACCAACACAGAGGCACTGATACATGACAGCCTCATATCAGCAAAGGGGGAGCCGAGGCTCTTGGGTAATAAACTCCTGACCCGAGGCTCGGGAGATGACAATGACTGAACTGGGCACACCAGCCAACCCAAGATTCCCGGTGTTTTGAAAGACCATTTCTTTCCTCACCTAGCAGTCCTTTGCTCTTAATCTTGTGAATAGGTTTCCCTATGTTAGGAAGGGCCACACCGTAGCAGGTGGTATCCAGGCTTCATACCTTTGGGGATCACAATTTGGGAGAATGCATTTAATATGTATGTTCCCTATGTATTTTTTTTTTTTTTGATATCGAGTTCCCTCCACCCTGCCTCCTCTGACACTATGATTCCACGCAGTTCTACTAGTGGCAGTGTTTTTTTCACTTTGGTAGAGAACTCAGGGGACCTGGGGAACGTCGTCTTTTCGGCAGTTTAATCTGGTAGAACAGCGCTGTTATGTCCTGCCCAGGTTAGCGCTTTGTAAACAAGAACACGTCTCGAAAGGCATCACTTACTGTATGATTCCCACATAGTTCTCAATCTCTGTCAAGGGAGCTTTCCTCCAGTTCTTTTTATATCCAATCACCAGAGTGTTTGGTTTCATTCTTCCTAAGCCCGAGGCCTAAACAGAGGAGATAAACACATGGGCAATCCTCTCCATACCAGGAAACTACCACTGCAAATGAAAAATAATGTCCACAAGAGCACCGAAGTAATGTCCGGAAGATTCTGAAGACGAGATTACATTTTAGTGCATGTCCTTCATGCCCGTACCCAAGCATAAAATAGAAAGATTAGTTCTAAATCATCTCAGCCATAAATGGATTTTAGATGATAGAAATGTAGCTTTTCTAAATTAGCAGTCATTTGCATTTCTTCTGACACACTCATTAAAATGGTTCAATAATTTAAAATCAAGTGAGGGTCGGCTTAACCGTTGGCATGCGTGTTGTAACTTAGTGATTCAAAGCTCATTTCCACCTGTTTTATCCATAATGTCATTAGCAGTAAAATCCATGCTTGCAAAATGCTTAGATGCAAGGATCACTGAAACTTCGACTTACAGTATTGCGTGAAGAGGAAGTGAGCTATGTCTCCAAAACCTAATCCTCTCGCAGGACAGTATCGTGCATAGTCGTCTTCCACTTCAGGTTTCACTCCCCCCCCCCCCCCCGTTAGATGGCAGGATATGGCTTCCGGTTAATTAAACCTCACTCAGCAATGTTATTGAGCACCTGTTAATTGCAAAGTGTTATGGTAGAGCAGTGAGGCCTCTTCTTTGGCCCTAAAGAGCGCAGAATGATGTGAAGGAGGCAGGATATACACAGATAATTATAATTCAAGCGCACATGCAGTAGGAACTCGTATGGAAGCATAACGGAAGAAACCTTGAATTCCAGCTGTGGGTTCATGGCTGGCTTCAAGGGAGAGGTGACATCTGTTCCAGGTCTTACAGATTGATTCGAGGTTGACAAGCATAGAAAGGAGAGCAGCGGGAGTGAAGAAACGACTCTCTGGGTCACAGGAAGAGTGAAATCAGTGACCAGAGTGGGACATGTTAAAGGGGATGGTAGCAAGCAGGAGGAGATGGGCATCAGTGGGAGGGTTCTTGCCTCCACATTTGTTGTGTTTCTCCTAGAATTGTACAGGTAGCAGGACAACTCCTTAGAGCTCTCATTTGGTGCTTGGCAGGACGCAGCTCGTCTTTTCTGTGACTACAGTTTGGGGATGTTGTCATTCTCATGCCATTAATTCTTAGATGCATAGGAGGCTTTATCCAAAATGGCGTAATGGCCCCAGTCTTTCCCTTTAACACCGCCCCGTCCTGCCCTTTTGTCCTGATCCCTCTGTATTCCACTTTTGTTTGAGCAAATTCAAAATGAACAAGCTTTCTGCATTGTCAAAAAAAATTTTTTTACAGTTTCTTCCAGATTCATATAACAATCGTTTTCCAGACCTGTCTTTTCTCTCCCTGCTTATTCCATGTCAGTCCACCCATTCCTCACTGAAAATTTTATTTACCAATCTTTTGTGATAATTTTACCTGAAATGTGTAACCTTCTCAACATATTTCACCAAAGAGCTACTGAAAAGTAACTCACTACAAAAACTCAACCTCTTAAAATGGCGCCTATTTCCATGGCTTAGCAAATTCGTAACAGATGAAAAGATGCTCACTGGGGGTAATAGGTCTTTCAGAAATGGTTTCTCCGTAATGTGCAGCTACTTTGCAAGAGTTCCTCAGGAATATTAGAGACAGGAATGCACCAAATAGTCTTACTCTCCAAAATGTTACAGTTTAATCAGTATTTTTTCTTTCCTGCGTGCACAAGCATCGGAGTTCCTGGACGCTGTTCTGAACTTTGACACTGCTGGAAATGGTAACTCGGAAAGTGAATATGTGTAATTTGGTATATGGAGAATCAGGGCTTTCCAACCATATTAAAGCCAAATGATTCGAAAGCCAAGCCCTACCTACAGTTTCTCGGAGTCTCTTGGATTGTTTTAAGGACACTTGACCATTCTAAGTTATGATCAGAACTCGGCAAAGAGTCTATGTACTTATTAAGGAAGGGGAGGAAAAAGGTAAGAATAAGGGAGAAAAGATAGAACTGTGGGCTTTAGCGTGGAGCCACAGAGATTATTACATTTTATTCAACATTCTGGAAATAATTTGGGGGAATAGGGAGATTTTACGCCCAGATCACCACGCATTTATTTAGTCGAATCTAGCAGCTTGCCCTCACGCCATTTGCAGAAGAAGAAAGGAGCAGAATGCCTGACTCGAGCGCTGCTGTATGCCGTATGAGATGCAAAAAAATAGTTTGAAGTTTTAATAGGATCCTGAACGTCGTCAACCATCAGAACAAATTTGCATTTCAATAAGTGTGGGGACAGAATGTATGCTGGTGGCCAAAGGCAACCTCATTTTCCATTTCCAGCGTATCGTCCATAGTTCATTGTAATAGAAACTCTCTGCTTTTGTTTTAGCTTTGCCTCTCCTCAGGAATTCAAAATGAATTCCTTAACCATCTGCATGGATCTCTGGGGCTGTGCCCTTAGCTGGAGCCTTGCACTTTGGGAGATTCATTAACAGGGGAGTGCTAATTGTCTTTTGCCTCCGAGCTCATTCCCTCAACGCCGCCCTTACCTGAAGGAGACTTCGGACACCATCTCTGAAACAATCTGCAGCCACTGCAGCATAAAAAGCCTTGATTTTGTTCTTTATAAGCCAGGCCTGCTTTTTTGCCATGCCACTGTTCATCTCTTTCACACACAGCTTGCGCGGTCCCTGTACGACACGATGAAATATTGGTTAGAAGCCCAGCTATTACCCATTGCGCTGCTGTTGTTTTCTAAAGGACAAAAATAGCCAGCAATGCCCCACCGAGTTAAAAAATGGGAAAGAGGGGAAAACACCTCACTAAACAGGGTTCACGCAGATTCAACCTCTTGGCCTGGGCCTGTGCTGCTCCCATCATTCACTTGCCACCCAGAACGTCCAGATGCATTAACACCTGCTTAATGAACTGCCTCATGCCAATGCAAGAAAGAGCTGAGGACGTCATAGCACAGGAAAGAAATACTGCAAATGTGACTGAAGAAATTCAGGATAAATACACAGCCAGCCTTTGACTCAACAGCAAGAGGCATGTTTAGGAACGCTAAGGAAATCTCAGCTAGAGCCCCGTTGGAAGAAATGAACCAAGCTCCTAGGAGCCAGGACATGGTAGGTTGTAAGTCCTGCCACAAGCTACCACATCTTGACAATTCTAGTAGGCCCATTCATTGCTTTCTGTATGTGGCAAAAACACCCTTGCATCACTTTTCCTTGTGAATGTTGACTTACTCCCATCCAAATAAATTAAGATTTCCCTCTCACTCAATGAACTTGGTGGGAACAGAAGTTTACATACCTACGGCATAGGACGGATTGGAGAGCTTAAGAGAGAAGGGGGCAGGTGTCATGGTGGTAGATGAAACAGCTTATAATTTTAAGATTTGAGTTCTGGAAACTCAATTTACCTAAAATTTTCATTCTTTTCCTTCTTCCCTGAAGGTCCGAGCTAGCTCTTTTCTTTGCAAGTTTCAAATCAAACCCAAAAAGTGTTTCTGATGATCTATATAATATGGCTGAGAAGGTACAAATCTACTATTTTCCTAGGAAGATTCTTTCAGCTCATGGAGAGATTAGGTATGTTGTTGAATTGTCTTAGATTTCTTACAAGCCACCTGGAATCTTAATGAAATGCAGTGTGGAAGTCTGGAATGAGGCTTAAGATTCTGCATGCCTAACAAACCCCCAGGTGACATGGATGCTACTGGCTTTCAGGCCATGCTTAGGGTCACAGTCTTAGAGGGGCTTAGATGGGAGAGGAAGGGCTTGAGATGTTTGAGAAAGATGCCAGGCTTTGTGGTCTGCAGAACTGGTTTCAAATCTAAGCTTGGCCACTTCGTAAGTGACTGATTATTTCTGAGCTCTGATAGATTTTTCTGAAAACAGGGGTAAAATCTCTATCCTGCAAGGTTGTTTTGAATAGTAAGGATAAAGTGCCTAGTCTGGTGTCTGGAAGAGAGTAGGTACTCATCCAAAGCTGGATGATTTTTATTATCGTAAATGAGCACCTACGATCTCGCTGAAGCCCTAGACCTATTTCGCCCACTGTGTTTGCTCTATGACAGAGAGCTCAGCTGGAAGCCGGAGCGCTGGGTGTAGATCTGGCTCTCACACTGACTGGCTGACACGCCGCTGCCATGTGTCCTATCTTGGTGTGGGTTTTACATCTATAAAAATAAGGGCATTGTCCAGTTCATCACCATCCAGTATGATAGGCCTTATCCATTTGCTGTTAAGCATTTGAAATGTGTCTGGTCCACATTGAGATGTACTGGAAATGGAAAACACACACTGGATTTTGCAGCCTTAGGATGCAAAAAAATAGGAATGTAAAATATTAATATTTTTGTAGTGTGCATATTAAAATAATAACATTTAGGATGCATGACATTAAATAAAATCTATTAAAATTAACTGTTCTTGTCTCCTTTTACTTTTTTCAATGGCCACTAGAAAATTTTAAATTACACATGTGACACGTACTCTGTTGCCATTCCACAACACTACATGATCTGTGGTCATGTCCATTTTAATGTTCTATTTGAATTGGATCAGATTCTTTATGTACTTGTTTTTACCAGTATATTTTCTAGAACCTGCCAGCTTTCCAAAAGACTTTTCAAAAACAGTTTGGATGACTTACAATAAAGTTAAAATACAAGAGCCTTCAATGAAGATAGGGTAGGTCAAGTTATAGGGGACGGGAGTTATTAAACCAGAAGACCTAACCTCAAGAAACAGGCCATTATGGATCAGATTGTGCTCAGGGTTCTAGAATGTCAATGCATTTTGAACCATTTGTTCTCCTTGGGCATTCTAGACTCTTCAATTGCAAAGAAAGAAGAAATATTTTATTCAGGGAAGTTCAATGGTAACCCCGAGACAGAAGAATAACCAATAGCTAGAAAACGTATTGGGCCATCAGTATATTGAGTTGTACCACAATGACTACGAACCCCTGGGGAAAGTGGCATTTATTTAAATAAATACAGTCTAATGTATGTCTATTATTGCTACAAAAATCCAGATTAAGCATTAATTGTGACAGAAAGATTTACTTTAATGCCTAAATTTGCCATATTGAGAAGTCATAAAAATATTTCAGACAGCATCTCTCTTTGCTAAAAGCGATTATAATATCTTTGCAGCACACTTATTAATGTGAGGCAAGGCTGCAATACAAATGTGGTAGGGAAAAACAAACTAACAAAGAGGGAAGACATACTGGAATATAATTATTCACAATTCAAATATATCATAGTCACCAAAATGGGTTTTACCACTCAATTAAAATATTACAGAGATTAGCTCAGTGAGGATCTGAAATATGGATGCATAACTTAATTCAGGATTTGAACAAAGAAGCTCTAAAAATCTTGTATATATAATAACTTCGACATTGATTGAGAAAAGGGTAAAGAGATTCTAATTATTTAGTCTGGAGAAGTAGCTGATGTGATACTGCTTCGAATAAATGAGTATTATGAAAAGAATTTGCAAAGGAGTTCCAATACCATTAGGATCCAATAGAGAAATTGGAAAGCAATGTGCTTTCCAGCTTTCATTTTTCAAGACACTGAGAGTCTTACTGCTCCGTCTTTGCTTTCGTTGCCGCTCTGGTTGGAATGGTGGGAACGAGAAATTTTCCTTTCTGATTTGGTCCGTATTTCATCTCACCCTGCGCCTAGTGCCCATTCATAGGTCATTTCGTTTTTCCTGCGCTGGGCCATGCCACTATCTTATGCACGTTGTGACAGAGACTCGATGACTAAGGAAGAATAGACTCATCTCGAAAAATGCATCCACTTGGTGGCTGTGCACACTGAGATTAAGGAGAGGTTGAAAATAGAAGAAGAAAATGAGAATCGTCGTTTCCCCTGGGTCGTCCGTGCTTCAACAGCGCAGAAGGCGGCTGCGTTCCCCGAGTTTTCCGAAGAGCATCTTTGAATTCAAATAGAGCTTTAGGTTTTATGAAGGTATTTTATAAATTTTAAGAAAAAAGAGAAAGAGAAACAGTAAGGGTGAAATTTTGCTAAAAGGGGATCTACGTGACGGAGCTGGTCAAAAACTGTCATGTCCTTTACCGTGAGAGGAAAGAACAGGACTATCAAGGTTTAAAGGATGTGAAAGAGGAGGAAACGTTCATCAAAATAGATCTACATCTTGGTACGCTTCGGTGAAATGAGTAGGAGAATACCAGTAAGCCTCAGAGAACGTTGCCTTTGGAGAGGGACGGGGCCATGAGCGAAGGGTTATACCAGGGACTTGAGCGATGATGGTCTATTTCATTTTAAGGGTGAGTAGGAACATCTCTGACAAAAATGTTAACAGTCATTAATTGAAATACATGGAATATGGGTGTCATTTAATTTTATATCGTTTAATCATATGACATTGCCAGTGTTCCACAGTTTTGACTGACAAAAATGTAAATTTCATATGATTCAACCTAATATGTTTCTTAATGTTTCAAAATAAAAAAAATAGAAGCAATCTAAAAAAAAATCTTTATGTTTCAGCCACCAGGACAAAAAAAAAAAAATGTACTTAATACAAGATGCCACTGCACACTGGAAAGCCTTTTGCAATTTTAAGACAAGCAAAATTTAGAAAAGAGGTAAGTGTTGCATTTGGGGGACAATAAAGCTTTATCTGATTTGCATTCTACGTCTCCGATCAATTGGATCAAGTCTCCATCTTTAAGGTATATTTGTCTTTGATTTGTTTTAATAAAAAATACCCTGACTCTAAACTAAAACTGAGAAGTATATGAGTGAGGGACTACTGATGCGTGGACGATGCCTTCCCACATGGGGAAGAGAAATGTGAGCTGGCACCTTACGATTTTTAGAACCAAACATAGCGTAGCCAGAGAAAGAAGGCTCCATAAGCCCAGACTAAGTTATTGCAATGGTTGGTTTTATTGTCTTCCTGACACCTATAAATAAATGAGGAAACTGATGGACAAAGAAAAGCAGTGTGTTTTTACGTCATGGTACAGAGGGTAGAATCGGGGGAGATTGCAACTTCTGACTTAATACCTGCCTGTGGCTAAAGCCCCCAAACTGGACCATGCTTGACAATCTGAGAAGATACTAGAAAGGTGGAGTCCTACTCCTTCTGATCTTTCCTTGATGATAGCAACGAAGCACAGAAGAAGAAGAAAATTACTTTTGTTCAATATAAAGCCTCTTGGGATCTAAGTATGTTGATGATTTATCCCATGGTAATTCGAAGGAGAAGAGTAGACAATATTGTAAGCTGGGTTCCTTAAAAAGGAAGGTGCCCATATCTGAATGACAAAGGGTACTTCTGAAATGTTCAGGCTGGGTAGGAAAGAAGCAAGAAGGAGAAGAGGCTCTGATGGGTGAGTATAAGAGTTAGTGGGAGAGTTGGAAGGACACAGTGGGGGCTTGGGGTCCAGCAAAAAGAATAACTCTTTCCATTCAATTTCAGCGGCTCTGAGGGCTATGATGTCTAGTCCTTTAAAAACACCTTTGCTATAGAAAATGGCAGCTGTAGCCACATGCTTTCCATCTACCCACCAGCAATGAAATTCCAGTGAGCTCTGGGTCTGGCTCCTTTCTTGCAGTGTAACCTCATTTCAAGTTAGCACCGAAATAACCGAAGGCCACCAGAGGGACGGAGCACAGAGCCTGCCGTCCTTTGATTAATCAGCGGGAATACGTAGTTCACGGTTCTTTTTTTTTTTTTTTTTAAAGATTTTATTTATTCATTCGACAGAGATAGAGACAGCCAGCGAGAGAGGGAACACAAGCAGGGGGAGTGGGAGAGGAAGAAGCAGGCTCATACCGGAGAAGCCTGATGTGGGGCTCGATCCCATAACGCCGGGATCACGCCCTGAGCCGAAGGCAGACGCTTAACCGCTGTGCCACCCAGGCGCCCCATAGCTCACGGTTCTATTGTGATCACGTCGCACGCCTAAAAAAGTCCAAGATCCAGTGTCGGGATCTGGTTTCCCTAAGAAAGGATGTTTCTGGTTTTTGTTGAAAGGGATCTATTTTTGGAGTGAAAACGGCAACTACGCTGTATCAAAAATAATGGTGATGAAATAGCAGTTCCAACAGTAACAAGCACAATTAGTTGAGGAAATTACTATTTGAGAGGTGCTGTGCCAAGCCCTGAAAAGCTCACCTGATAGAATTCTCACAACGGCTCTACAACGTAGGTGCTGTTATTATTATGATTCCCATTTTATAAAGAAAGAGAGAAAACTGAAGCCCAGAAAGACTAAATTCTGTACCTAAGGGACTCACAGCTAACAGGTGGCAAAGAGTGATTCAGAACTTGACCGTGTGTCTCAGAAGGCCGTGAGCACCAGCTTCCCAGAGTTAAGACCTGCCTCGTCACCTCTCAAGATCGTCACTCCTATTTAACCTTCCAGTAAGGTTGGCCCAATACCAACGACCGCGCTCTTGGAAAAAGTTTTCTAAGGGTATGCAGCTGACTTCCCCCACGCCCCCTTCCATCTGTTTCTTTACAAAGCTGATTGACGACTGAGCCTAGAGTTGGAAAATGCTGACGGATCTGCAGCCCCAGGGGCACAGAGAGTAACTAACTGGAAAGTGATTAACTGAGGCAGTAACTATTTCCCGTCCCCAGGAGAACCTCAGAACCTGGGAGCATAACTCGCGGGCCTTACTCCGAGACCAGCACAGTGATGTACAATGTGGTCCAATATACACGTCCAACAAGGGGCCATCAGAGGCGCAGACATAGGTTCCTCCGTCGTATGATATTTCACAATCACGCTCTTTTATTAGAGTGAAAGCAGCAAAGGGTTAATTAAAAGCAATATCTCCTGTCTCCGCGAAAAGACCTTTTCTCCCTTTGCCAATATATGACTCTTTATACTCTCAGTTCATTCCTCCTGTCCTACAGATATTTTATTGCCTGCTAAACTAAGTTTTCTCTAAATTGCTGGAGAAGAAAAACACCCCAAACTGCTTATTCCATCAAAACCAGCTCCTGTATTATATTGGCCAAAATGAAATTCAGTAATCCAGGGCACCAAAGTTGATAATATGAGAGAAGGGTGTTTGATAAGATTTTTAAAAATCCTCTGGAGTCACAGTTGGTCATTACTTAACCTGTCAATCTCATGCAGTCAGTAGGGTTCCTTCCACTCCCTTCCGGATAATTGTGTTGAATTATATTGTCTCAGTTACTAGCATATAAGCACTGAGAGGAAGGAGAATATGACCAATCGCTTCATATAGCATTTAGAGTATTGCCAAGTGTGAGAAGAGGCTTAAGTGCTGGTCGTGATGATGTGTGGTAAATTTGTCTGCGCATGATGGCACAGCCGAATGGCCCCATAATTGCAAGGCTTCCTGTCAGCCCTATTCCCTGGCAGGTACTGGAAGTTTGGGTAGTGGCACCTGATTTTATCAGCACTCCCAGGCACACAGGTCTGCTAAGATTTTCTCCTCATGAGGTAACACAGCACAGTCGGGGGCCCTGGATTGACATCCTGGTTCTGGCACTTTCTTGTCACGTGACCCTGTGCAAGAATTTAATTTTCTTAAATCTCACTTTTCCAACCAGTGAAAGGAAAACAGAGATTCTTTTTCCTTTCTGCCTCACTAGGCTGTAATATAGGTCAAATAAGAAAAATTGTAGGAAAATGCTTCGAGGAATAGGTATGTACTAAAAAAAATACATTGTAGCAGCTACGGATTTTGAGTGGTGTGTGTGTGCGTGTGAGAGAGACAGACAGAGACAGAGAGAGTGAGATTGTTACGGTAATACAGCAGAGATAGACTGGTTTGGAGGACCTAGCCTTACTATTTTGTTATAATTTTAAAGCTTTCTCCTCACTTTAGAGATTGGCGATTGGTCAATAATTATGGTTAAAGTCTTAGCACCTACTTTGAATGCCTCCTGGGAAAACCACCAGTAAGTTACCATTAGTCTACCACATACTTCCTGAAAAAAAGGAATTCATTCATCTCTGAATGTTTATTCAAGACACGGGAAACTTGGTTTAATTCCCTAGATATCTGTAGTATCATCAATTTTATCCAAATATTTAATCTAAATTCTATGTGCTGTCATTTGAGGACATTATGTCTGCTTTTCTCCTCATCGGTTAATCTATATAATAGCACTCTCTGGCTCGTTCCATCCTTTTATATTTCTGTGGACAGTTACCACCCCAAATACCTTCATTTTATTTCAGAGCCAGTTCTCTTTTTCTTGTCTCAAAGGCCATCATTTGGAAATATTTATCACTTTTAGTTGGTCTCCTATGAAATCTGAAACACTTTTTATCCACTCGTTTAAATTCAGGATCACGGCCCTTGCTAGTCCTTGCTCTATGAATCAAGGAAAAGGGCCCTTGTCCAAACTGCCTTGCCATTTTCCTATTGCTGCCTGTACCCGCCTGGCTCGCCTAAAACAACACGAGGTGAGCAGGGAGGAAAGCACCTTCCCCGGACGAAGTGGCTCTTACCACAAAGACCTCACAGCAGATGCAAAGGCCACTGTTCTTGGTAAAGGCATGAGTAATGTCCAAGAGAGCAGGTCTCGTCATAGGTCCCCCTGTTAAGACAATGCACTGGGGCCTGGAAAGGGAGAAAAGGAGATGTGAGAACTGGCCATTGCAAGAAGCCTATGACAGAACAACCCCATGGCAAAGGCAGGAATGGAGGGTTTGGCAAAATGGGACCACCTCTCCCCTAAATATTTCTTGGGTTTCTCATCAGAATTCCTGAATCATCCTACCTGTTCATCTTGCCATCTTTGTATTCTCAGTTCATTAGTGATAGCAAAAATATGAAGTAAGGAAAACGTGCTCTTGGGTTCCCCCTGTCTTTTTCTCTCCAGGCACTACCCTATCCTAAATCCCCAATACAACCTGTCACTCTCCAGCTGGTATCTTCATGCTGCTTTCCTTTATCTTCCCTGCAAAGTTTGTGTATTTTTTGGAGGGGGGGGTCCCATTCAAAATAAGATATAATTAATGAAGTGTTAAAATGTTACTTTTCCTACGAGAATTCAGTAAGCCACAGAACCTTAAGCTGAATGGAGACAGTACCAAGGATTAAGATATTTGGGGGCATCTCTCTGAAATCACCCCTGAGATCCCCTCTCGATCTCTGTTCGTGGACAGTGACACCCAGCATTACGATGGTTTACAGCTGGGAATGCGCGTAGCTCAGAGTGGAGGAGAAGAAGCACTCGTTCACGGAGAGGTTGTCATGAAAATGAGGCAGTTTTATACGACTCCCTAGTCTTAGAATGAACCCAGAAAGTGTATCAACACTCTAATACACCTGTCTCCCCTAAAGGAAAGCCACCTCTAACGTGGAACGACACCAGGATGCCTGAGAAGCCAACTTTACCTGAAATTTTTCACATGGTCTTCCACGGTAGTTAATTCCAGGGCGTTGTCCAGCGCGCTGACATAGGAAAGGGCCTGTGTGGAGGAGCCCCAGTTCACATCTACGGACAACAGAGGATGTAGCATTAAAGTATTGACCTTCCCTCTGTATACTGTGAATACTTATATAAGCCATTGCCCTCTATGATTTTCCTTGGCTATGTCATCAGTGAGAAGTGCCCAAATTAGAGAAAACACAATGCAGTATTTCCTAGAACGAGCATTGTGTCCTTCTATGAACACTTCATGAATTCTTAGAAGCGAGATCGCTCTTTCCGGGTAAGGATCAGACTCTAAAGCTGCAGCCCCAGAAATTTTGCTTGGTGGGAGAGGCTATGTGATAACCACATTGCAAGTGGATAGACTTGGGAAAATGGTTCGCCACTAAATAAATTCAAAAGGTCTTCACAAATTCTTGAATTGAAAAGAGGCATTTCTGTAGACAAGGATCGTGTGCAGCAATCTTCCTATTTTGAATAGTAAAACTGAATAACTCAGGAATTCTTACTTTTTTGGGTATCCATGAAGAGGGTTCAGCAAGCATTTTAATTTGATCTTTTACCACCTAATCTTCGTAATGAGGGACGTAAGTATTACCATCTTCTACCTTTTTTTTTTCTAGCCGTTTTTGAAAAAAAAAAATAAATGAAATATTAGATGGAACCTCCCATTAGGAAGTCCCTGGTGGGAATATACAGACTTACTCCAAATGGGAGATTGAGTCATCTCCCTAGTCTTGCTTGGAAGAGTCAGGGAAATGGTGGGGAATAATTATCTGGAGACAAAAAGGATTAATATTGCCTAAGTGTTGACTATGCATCAGGTATTTAGCATACCTTAGGCTATTTTATTCTAATAAAAATCCTACCAGTCAATTAGATATTTGTAAGTAAAAAATGAACCTTGAACCATTCCTCACACCATATATATAAATTAACTCAAATTGGATAATGGACATAGATTTAAAATCTAAAGCTTTAAACTTCTAGAAGAATTTGTGGCCTTCAGGGCGCCTGGGTGGCGCAGGCGTTAGGCGTCTGCCTTCGGCTCAGGGTGTGATCCCGGTGTTCTGGGATCGAGCCCCACATCGGGCTTCTCCGCTATGAGCCTGCTTCTTCCTCTCCCACTCCCACTGCTTGTGTTCCCTCTCTCGCTGGCTGTCTCTCTGTCAAATAAATAAATAAAATCTTAAAAAAAAAAAAAAGAATTTGTGGCCTTGGATTAGGGAAAGATATCTTAGATTAGAAGCAAAAAACCAAATCATAAAAGCAAAAAATGATAAATTAGACTTCATAGAAATTCAGAATATCTGCTCTTCAAAACAAACTGTAAGGAAAATGAAAAGGCAAGTTATAGTCCTGTAGAAAATATCTGCAAAACACATACTGCTAAAGGATTTGCATCTAGAATACATAAAGAACTCTTATAACTAAATAATAAGAAAACAACTCAAAAAAATGGGCAAAAGATTTAAAAAGCATTTGACTGAAGAAGATATATGGATGGAAAATAAGATGGTCATCATTAGTCATTAGGAAAATGCAAAGCAAAGCAAAATGATAGTACTCTACAACTATTAGAACTTTTTTTTAACCAACTGACAATACTAAGTACTGACAAGGATGTGGAGCAATGAGGACTTTCATTCATTGCTGGTAGGAGTAGAAGATAACACTGCTTTTGTGGAAAACAGTTTGGAAATTTCTTATGAAGATATATATAGATATCAACATAGAGATAGAGATACTCTTATTATATAATCAGAAATCCCACTCTTAGATATCCCACTCCTAGAGAAATGAAAATAGAGGTCCACATTAAAGTCCTGTGTGTGCATGTTTATAACAGCTTTGCATTTAATCATCCCAAGCTGGAAACAACCCAGATGTCCATTAGCTGGCAAATATATTTTTTAAAACTTTGAGATATATTCATACAATGAAATACTACTCAACACAAATGAACAAACGACTTACACATGTCACAACATGGATGCATCTAAAAACATCATGTTAAGTGAAAAGAAGCACACACAAAGGCTACTTACTGTATATAATATTCTGAAAAGGCAAAGGTATAGTGACAGAAATCAGAACAGTGGTTACCAGGGGCTAAGCTGAGGGGAAGAGATCGACTACCTAGGAGTGTAACGGGAACTTTTAGCGATGATGGAAATGTCCTCTGTCTTGATTGTGACAGTGGTTACAAGAATGTTTAAGTTTGTCAAAACCCATAGACTGTACGTCTGAAGGGGATGAATTTTACCATACGTAAGTTATGCCTGATGCATAAAGTAATAAAGAAAAACAACAACAAAAAATCCCTCCAAGGTAGTTGCTTTCTCCCTTCTTCTCTATTTTCTTCTCTACTTTCCTGTGCAGTACGGGTAAGGGACATATAGGGTGGCTTGGGGCTGTCCAGCTCCTGAGACTGGGCCTCCCTGTACCACACTCTGTGTTCTCTAGACTCTCCCAGCTCAGTCCATCCTTCTTGTTGATTCTAAAGTTAACATCCAAAGCTCAGGTATAATTGAGTGATCAATGGCAGCCTCTTGTTGTTCACAGATTCCTTAGCATGACTTTTATGTTTCTTATTTATCTGGCCCCAACCTACTCTTCCAGGCTCATCGCATGCCCCTTCTCCTTAGCACCCAAGAACTCCATCCACGTTACAAGCCTTGAAGTTTCCTACATATGCCATGTCCTTGCACGCCTCCTAACACCACTCATGCTTTTCCTTCTGCCCAGAATAATCTTCTCTGGCTCTTTCTGATTAACCAATCCCTAGTCTCTTGTCCTTTTTTTTTTTTTTTTAAATAGCTTATTTGCTCATTTAACAAATGTTTATTAAGTATCTACTGAGTGTTGGCCCTGGGAATACAAGCCATGAAGCAGAAGAGTCTTCCTGGACAAGTTTAATCAGAGCTAATCACTCCCTCTCCTCTTCTCAGTAATTTTCTTATGACATTGCATGGTACTCACTTTATTGCTTTATGGTTAGTCGCTTGTGTGTGGGTCCGTGATCCCCTTGAGGACAGGGACTATATCTTATTTATCAGGATTTTTAGAAGGAGATATAATGGAAAGTGTGTGGGGGGGGTTGGTATCATATACTCTACTTAAAATGTCAGCTCCATCATATCCTGTTACCTTGGCAAGTGGTCAACTCTTTGAACTCCAGTTTCTTCACCTGTAAAATGGGTCGAATAATACCTAATGTACAGCCTTCTTGTGAGGATTCAGCGAGTGCATGGTGTATCACAGGTGCTCAACATGGTTAACCATTATTATGCTGTATTTCATTATTAATATCCACCGTTCACATGGCACACCCAAGCACACAGGGGCTGCTCCATAAACGTTTGTTGAGTGAATGGTGAGTTAGAGAGCACTTCCAAGATCTCCTCGCACACAGTCCTTATCTTACCTGGCTTCTTATAAGTCACGTAGATATAGAGGAAGAACTCGATGACGTAGGTGATGACAGCGGCCCACCAGTTGATCACAAACATAACTGCACAGCACAAAATAGCTCCAAAAAGAGACACCCACATGTTGTAAATTCCGTATGCAGGTCTCCATCCTGAAAAAAACAATCTCGGTGCATAAGAAAAACTTCCACACTCCTGCTTTATACCACCGCCTAGGATTAGCATGCAGGCAACAGTTTTTCCTAGCATAAAAATCAGAACTTTCAGGTCAAGCTCCCAATTCTGTTATTAGTTTTCTGTGATCTCGGGCGTCTGGCTGAGGAAGGTATACCAAATAAGAACGCTGTGAAATACAGAAAACGTGTCACTTATGGCCTCTTCGTATGCCCTGCATGTCCCAGTTGTCTTCCCCAACTGTGAGACCTTAAGCCTCTACTATCTCTACCATCAGGAGCTGAAAGGAGGCAGGAGAGATGAAAAGAGCGGGGGTCTAGTGGGAAGGAGGGGGGAAACTCCTTGGTGGCCCCAAGAAAAGAGGAAGTGAAGACAATGGGCTTATTGTTCCCACGGAGAAGGCAGAGCATCATCGAAAGTCAAGCCACGAACTTCCTGCTAGCTCTGGCTTTACCTTAAGAGGACAGCACTTGCCTTTTCAGAAATAATCATCTATGGGAAAAGACGGAGACATTTTTCGGCAATGTCTTCTTACACCTGATGCATTAATAAGATTTTGCATTTCACATGGTGCATACATGCATGGGAGCGCCCGTGTTCTATGAGTTCCCTGCCATGCAGAAGCGGGGGGGACAGCAGGGTCAGGCTGGGGAAGCTCTGACTTGAAGGGCCTTTGAACGGTGGGGGAAGTACGCTTTCAATTGGGAGTTGCCAAAATACAACAGAGCTTTCCAAGTCTTCAGGAGCAATTTCTGAAATGGCCACAAGATGGAAATAGCACTTTGAGAACATCGCTGGAAACGCCCTTATTTTTCTGAGTTGGGCTGTGTGTGTGTCACAGGGGCATTGTGGGTGTCATTTCATGGGTTTGTGTATCGACCTGTCTCTATGTGGTCTGCTATTTTTCTTCTCTCTCTTTTTCTCTCGTCCTCTTTCGTTCCTTCCCTTCCACTCTTTCCCTTACCTACTCTATTATTTCACCTCGTTTTTCAAAGATGAACATAACATGACACAGAAGCTCACATTTCTATGACTTGTATTCACTAACTAGAACTTTCTGTTCTCTGCTTAAAAGAAGACAGCACAACAGAAATAAAAATTCCTCCGTTATCTTCTGGAGCCTAGTGGCCTTGGGTGGAAGCTCCCCTTCCATCCATATTTTGTCTTGCTGGCAGCAGGTTTTCTGAAGGAGGCTCGAGACCACAGCAGGCCCTAACAGAGTGGAAATGTGTTTATATCCCTGATAAAGGCCCTCGTGGTGAAGAACTTTCTGAAGGTCAATAGTGATGAGTATCTATTCTAGTGGAAAGGGAGAAGGAATTCTAATAGCCAATGAAAGCGAGGAAGAGGTGAGAGGTGGCGAGATAGGGAAGGTTCTTTGGTGTGAAATTCTGCACCTCCTTCGACCACAGTCTGCGGAGGGCAGGGATGTCACTGGCTTCAGCACGAATCTGCATTGACTGTGACTCAGCAGGTAATTATGGGAACTACTCATTCTTCTCTTCTGCACCATGGGCAGGAAACAAATTGATAGTAAGGAAGTTTCAAATATATACATTTATTCCACTTCTGTGGTCACTTTCACCCTGGAAATAAATAGTGGTGTTTTTCGACTGCTGAAATAAATGTGGTTTCTCTTGCAATGAATAATTTATTGCCGCAGGAGAAAATTGACTTTACGGTTGGTCAAAAAGGCCATTGCTCAAATGATTCTTTTTCTATTTCAGAAATCACCCCCCTCCCCAACTCACCAAAATAAAGTGGATTACGCTGCCCACTAGGATATAAAGATACATATAAACACAGATTGAGCACTTTTCACGGACTTATTTCATCTTATTGAGACAAACTAACTGTCTGCCTAGGCTTCTTTTAGCTTCCAAGAGTCAACTTACCCGGAGATTTGGCATACGAGGCATGGAAGCAGGAGAAATTAATAAGTGCGTATGAGGCCAGGAAGAAGTTGGAGATGATGGGGGCGATGGTGTTCAGCTCGGCTGTGAACGAAGCAGAAGTGAGCATGTCCGTGTGAGTGATGAGACCAGGGGCTGAACAGCTGTCAGAGCCTGGAAGCTCGACTTTATTTGGAAATTGAAAACGTAGCTAGCTTCTGTCAAAGTTTAAGAAGTTAGTGATTTCTCTTTGGGATTGCATTCATTTAAAGATATGTTCTCAGTCAGGGTTTCCATAAAGCAAGGAGCAAGAAAAACCTCCCAATGAGAAAATAGACAATAGACAAGACCTCAACCTAGCAAATATTCAAATGGGAGTGGGTAGAGGGTTTGGCCACTGGACAGATGATAAACTCCCCTGCCGCTCTACCAGAGGTCCCAAATCCTGCACTCTTTCTCTGCTGTGGATACAAGCGAAAAGCTCTGCAGGGCGACAGATTAGTTAAATACCGGGGCACCCGCAACGCCTAATTGGAAATATCTATGCCCAACTTGCTCTCCCTGACTCTCAGAACTCTTGCTAGTCCTTTGCCCTTTTCTTAACATTTCTAGAGAGTTCTGGCTCTCAACGTTTGCCAAAAAAATGTTTACCCCAGTAGCTAAAGATCCAGTATAATTTAATCCTAGCCGAATGGTTTGCTGTATAAGAAATAATTTAGAAACATTCTCATTTATCAACCTCAGGGATGCAGATGCAGGTGGCAGCTGGGTATGATTCTAGATCATGGATGCCAGCAAGGAAGTAGGCAAAAATAGCCGCCGTGAAGCTTGTGCCATGAAGCTCATCTATGTTGTTCGGAGTAATTTTTAAGGATAATATTTAATTTATACAATTTTTTAAATTTTGGCTATTTAATCACACAAATGCATTGTAGGGCAATGATCTGAGGTCTTTATGTCATGGAAACATTTCTGCACATAATCGCTTTTTGTTTAATTAAAAAAAAAATCTACCAAACACAGTCGTATCGTCCCCCTCTTCAACCTTGTAGAAATCTTATGAGGATTCAGGCATTCCAGTCACTTTCTGAGTTTATGATGATGAGGAGCCTTTATTGTTTGGCCCCACTGCGCTGAGGAAGGCTCTGCCCTTCTAGATAGAGCTACCACGGCCTTGCCTTTGGCTTCTTTTCCTCTGATATGTTCACCAGCAAAGGTGGCACCTTAGCAAGGAATGAGGAATGTGCAGGCTAACGCTGATAAATGTGCTCTCCACGATTATGCAGCTGTTTCTCTATTGCTCAGGGAGAGGGAGCCGAGATGATAGTCTGGGCAAGTGGTTTTCTAACCTCAGTGGTCTACAAATCTCTTGAGGAGCTTGTATACATGCAGATTCCTTATCCCCAGGGACCCGGATTCTACTCCAGGGCTGGGTCTGAAAAAACCAGCACGTTAACAAACCCCAAGTGATTCTGATTCTGATATAGGCGGTCACTGGACCACGTTTTGTAAACGACACTTCAATTCTCCTGCTAGCTGCCAGGCCAGGAGATGTAGAGACAGGTGGCAGCTGGGGAAAGCTTTGGAAGGAGAGGATACCGGGCAGCTTGGAGGAAGGATTCGGTTGCACTTAGCTGAATGGATTTCCAACATTCAGATTGAAAGAAGAGATTAAAGTCCAAAGTCTACCTCAAGTCCTCAAAGGCCCTCTACACACAAGGATTCCTCATTTCCTTCTTAAACAGACTCCAGTATTCCCAATAGGGATATTAAACAGAAAACAGGTAATTCTTCAAGCTACAGGAAAACCCTATCAGTAATCAGAATTCTTTAGCTTCCAGTAAGCACAAGAAAACTACGAACCAATGAGAATGAACGCCATGGCTATAATGAAAGTGAGGAAGTATCCCCTCAGGGGTTCATTGTTTTTTCCATATCCTTTTGCAAAGAACTGCAGGGCTTTGTAGATGTTGTCCTTGCACAGAGCCTAATGGAAAAAGAAGAGGAGAAATTCGTCATTTATATCTATGCCCAGTCATTCTCCCTAGGTGATTCAAACAAGAAGATTCGGAGAAAGATGAAGTGATACACAGCATGGGCACAAGTCAACACTGCACTCTATCATTCTTTGTATTATTTCACTCGATCTCCACTGCGTGGCAGACAGCATTCGAACCAGATGCAAACGTTAAACTGTTTCAGAAAATGATGGACAATGATTGCTGGTGAGAACGAATATTTCAGCTTGATCCACCACCAGTGGAAACAGACGTAGGGAGAAGCAACGTGCTCTTGGCCCGTATCACCTGGAACACTTTGGGTGCGCTGACGAGGGAGGCCAAGGCTGAGGAGAGCGTTGCAGAAAAGATACCAGCCGTGATGAGGGGGCCAAACCCGGACACCATGCTCATGACCTTGAGAAAAGACGTTCGAGTGAGGAGACTCATCCAACAGACAGTTCAAAAACAAACAAACAAAGCCAACATCTCGTGCAAATGTTTCCCTTCCACTTTCCGTGATTTGGAATCTCCTTTATAAGCTAATTGCTTCTGACCGGGTTCCCGCCCCTGCTTCATTCTCAAGTTCTTTAGTATTTGGTTTTTTTTTTTTTTTTTAATGGAAATGGCCATTTTGTCGTTGTTTATAAAAATAGGAAATGCTCACCACAATACATCCAGAAGATACTGGAAAGACTAAAGAAGGAAACGGTTTCAAGGACTTTGACATTTCCCCCCTTCGTTGTGGGCATATGTCTCTTTGATGATGGGAAATTCTATTGAGCAGAAAGTGGTATTTTAATAAGGTTTGGGGAGGGCTCAGCTGTTTACCAGTCTTTTGAAAAGCTTTTGCCTTTCTTCCTCCTGCACATAGAGCCTTTTCAAACCTTTGCTTTCTCTGTGCTCATTAAATATAATTCTAGATCTGAGACATCATGAGATTCTATCAATTTAAGCCATGTTTTGGAATAATAACTTCAGCTGAGTTAATTTCTCTTGGCTGGTTGTTAAAATAGATGAATGAAGCCTTCATGACAAATTTACCTCTCCCTCCGCTCGCCAATCATTCGGACAAATTGATGTTTCAAGTTCCAAGTTTTCCCAACTTCCCTTGTTCCATCCCCCTCATTTACCTCCCCGTCTGCCAGTCACAATTTCCCTCTTGGCCTTGTTTTCCAGTCACTCCAGGACCATATCAGGGGCTTTCCCAAAACTGAGATCCACGCACAAAGTACATTCCAAATACTAACACTCTAAGTCTCTCCTTTTTGCTACCATGAAATCTTGCACCAATGATTAGAAGATGCAATATGTCAGGTGATCATCTTTCCCTGGTGATGCAATTCATACAACCACCTATTCTCTCCCCACCACAGTAAATGTGACCCCAGGATTTGCCGCCCAGTAATGTCTACAGGGCTCCCTTCCGTCATGCATGAATTGTTCCTTGCTGAATTCAAATGGACCAATAATCAATGAGTTTCAAAGTCAGAAGTTTCATTATTCTACATGTGACATTCTACAAATGAAAACAATAGCAATACACATTTTTTTTTCTCTTCAAACCTGGAAATTGTTCATCAGCCCATATTGACATGGTTCATGTCGACATCTTGAGAAGTCATAGCCCAACCCACAGGCTGCTGAACCATTGCAGTTCATTCCAGAAATGATGGTGTCATTCATGTTCCCGGTGGCGTCTCGGACCACACAGGCCCCTGGGGAAACAACCGTGGCTCATCAGTTCTTTAAAAGGGTTCTGCTCCATGGGGTTTTCTCCCGAAAACATAGCTTACTTTGAGTCTGAGTAGGTCTACTGCCATCCTCTCTTCCCATCCTGGGGACATGGTGCCTGGAGGTTCCCATCCTCAGAGGCTCGAGAGCGCCCCCTGTCTCTGACAGTCTGCCACTACCACTGCCTTGGGGAGTTTAGGTCCAAGCTCTCACCTACAACTTTGTAATACAGACACTTGGGGGTTGGAACTCTCCATCCCTGACTTTCTGAAATGCTCACGGCAGTGCTTTGCACATAATATTTAAATCATATAGCTGGCTTGGTGTTACTGACTAGGTATTTTTCAGGTAGAAGGATTTATTTCCTCATCTGTGAGAGAACTAAGGGATGGCATTATTGAATTCCGACAATTAAGAGAACTGAGCCCTTGTTTTCAACTGATGGTAGTCCTTGCATAATTTTTTAAACAGTTATAATTCCACTTTCTATAGAATTTTAAGGGTTTAAATAATAAAGAAAATGGGGATAAAATATTGAGATTTCCTTGGTAATATTAATGGTCAAATAATATTCTATCAAATATCAGTTTATTCCATTACTTTTATCCATTTTGCTATTTCTGTTATTTTACATTATAAACATTCTATGATGAACATCTTTGTGCACAATTTTTTTCTTCTCTATTTCGAAATATTTCTCTGGGATAGATTCCTAGAAATGGAGTTATGAACTTTTTAAAGATCCTAGATATATATATATATATTTTTAAACAGACTTTCCTTATGAAGTTTGTAACCATAATCTCTGCCACTATGTATTTGATAGGACTACTGAAATATATGAATATATGTGGGAAATATGTAGGAACTTTTCTGAATTACCTTCAGGATAAATATTTCACAAACTAAATCCCAATAAAACTGTTCACTTTGCTTTTCAAACTTCGGCTGGTCTGAGTTTTCATTCCTTGCTAATAACTTTAAGAGAGGTCCCAGTGACAGGTACTAATGGGAACCCTCAGTTTTATCCATGGAATTCATATCCTGTGAATCTGTAAAAGACTTAAAAACAATAGGATCTTCGAGTTGGAAGAGTCATTTAAGATAATCAGTACAGGAATCCTGCTTACATAGCCTTGAGGCCTCCTAGCCTCTGCTTAAACAGTTGAAATTATGAATGTTGGTTACCAAGCAAAACCATCTGCTCCAGATTTTACCTTTTGCATTGTTCATTTCTGTGGAGCTGACTTTTTGGAATCATATATTTTGGCTTCTGCATAATACAACTCCCTCAATTTCCATGAAGCCAAGCCATGAGCCATAACTTGCACTAATGACAGGCCATGGACCCCATGACTATTCTCCTCGCCAGGGAAAAATACAGAAACAGAATTTTCCCCCAGGCAAAAACTGGAAGAATCTCTGAAATCAGGTCTATAACTTTACTCATTCCTTCATTTTTACATTGTATGAGATAGGAAACCATTTGGGAAATTTTCCTTAAGGTGATTTCAATGTCATTTAAAAATGTGTCAATTTTCTAAAGTATTGGAATAAAATCTTTTTACATGTAACTAAACTTGGAAATGCCACAGCAATATAGCTAACATTATCCAATTTCCTCAAATAAGAGACAGTGAGAGAAACGAGAATCTAAGTTAACTGTCTTTGCTTTTCTCTCCAGAAACCAAGGTAAGATAAATGCACTCCCCAATTTCCTTTAAGCAGAGTACAATTGGGATGTGCCCTTCGGTAAAATGGTCATTCGGGCTTCAGCAGTGGGGAGCTATATTCCCTAGTGTGCACAGAAAAGAGTTTTCTTCTCCGAATGTTCCACGTTTCTTCCTCTCCTACTATGGCATAAGCAGGAGGTGACCCCCAGCCAGGAGGAGGTGTGGCTGCAGGTAGCAGGTGGAACGCAAGTCAGCTTAGGAACAGCAGGTGCAGCCCCGTATTTTCTGCTTCCTGAGCAATGTGGGGGCTGACCACCCACCCTGCTGGCAGCTGAGTCTTGTTCTGATTTCTTGCCAACTGGTGACAGTGACATTTCCCTATTAAGGACAGTTGTGCAAGGAGGAGATAGAGCCATCAATTCTATGCCTTTCATACATACCTAAGGCTTTTGTTTTTGTTTTTGTTTTGTTTCTGGCTTCTTTTCTCTTGCTCTGTTTCTCACCTGCCTCCCAGGGCAAGGGAGGTGGATGCTGGGAGTGGTGGCTTCTTTGGCAGTGGGATTATCACCTAGTGTAGCCAACTGGGATTCTCTTTGTGTTCAGGTAGAATGACAGTCCAATGAACTCTACCCTAGCCCTGACCCAGAGACACCTGTATTACAGCTTACCTGCATTCGAACCCCTAAAGCACCCAGGAAGGGAATTAAAAATGTTGTCTTTTGAAAAAACTTTCTACTTACGATGCACTAAAAGCTCACTGGACATGAAGGACAATCAGACTCCTTGTAATTCTGGCATTCTGACACCAGAGACATACAACTTACCTACACAAATAGCAACTCCTATGTAGGCGACGGTGGTGATGAAAATGGCCAGCATGGTTCCTCTGGGGATGGCATCTTGGGGATCCTTTGAAGAAATAACACGGTGGGATGAAGAGACAGGGTGGTGTAAGAAACAGAAATGACTTGGCGCTGTTACCGTATTTCAAATGTTTGGGCTACCCTTCCTGAGGCAGGTTCGGAAGAAAAGATTAAGCAATGGCAAAGTGGTAAGCCTGAGTTTTTTTTGGACAAATAACAGGTGTTCGGGGTAAGCCTGAGTTCTTTTTGGACAAATAACAGGTGTTCGGGGTAAATAAAGAAATTTCTAGAACTTTGCGCTGAATAGAAGAGATCTCTAACTGTCCAGGACAGAGTTCTTATAGAAAAGTAGACCAGTTAGCTCACTCATTAATGCATCGCCCTCCCCTTTATCTCCTGTGAATTTCATGCGGGTATATCAAATCTTAAAGCATTAGGGGAAAGACACAAACACGCCCTACACATTGATGCACCTTGAAAATATCCGTGTGTGGGTATAGTTTTGTACTGAGCTTAGGCTTGCCTTAAAAAAAAATAACTTTGAAGCAAAAAGGATGATCTACTAAGTTCTCCAATCCCTCAAATTTCCCGTTTGGAATCTAGTTCAGGAATGACTGCAGTGAGAGATCGTTAATTTCCATAAGTAGGCATAAAGAAAGAGGCAAATTTAAGCTAATACCAGAAAATGGGCTTTTCTTTTCCTTATGCATGTATATAAATTCACTGGGCTGAGCTCACATCATATATAATATACCATTTTATATCCTACAATGGGGCTAAATCATAGCATAATCAATTTCCAAGCAGCATAACTGCTTAATAATTGAATTCAGCTTAACAGGGATTATTAAATGAAGATTTCAATGTATTCTTGCTTATACAAGACAGTGCCTGGCATATAGTAGGAGTCAATAAATATTGAATCGAGGGAGGCACAATCTCAGTAGATATTAGTTCCCCCAGCAGAGGACCTGAGATGTATCAATACAAATAAGCCATAGATGCAGTCAAAGTTTGAGCTTTTTTGTTTCTGTTTTTAACTTAAATCTGCTGATCAAATCCATCAGAGAGGCCAACTTATGATAAATTTCCACCCCAACAGCTGGAAATTACTATACAAGCGAATCTGCCCTTAATGGGGGTAAGTCAGCCCTATGGAGCCACTCTGTGGTCATTGATTCCTTCCCACTCTTCTAGGAATATTTGCATATAGGGTGGTTCTGCTGCATACATAACTAGCCTCCTCTTCCAAACCATTGTCTGCAAAAGTGATTTTGCCTAATGCGTGCAGTTGAACAGCACATCGAAGGAAGAAGAAGGTAACTGTGGCTGAAATGGGCCCCCCTTAATCTCCCAATTCAAGGTTAGTTTCAAGTTTTATTTTATTAACTATTTCTTGTAATCTGAGTGAAATGGGAAGATTAAATTAAATGAGAAGAAAGGAAATATATATAAAGATAAGAGGTGTGAAGGCGGAAGGGAGTCATGTACCTCAAACATGAAAACTTAGTTATTACGTAGAACTGCCTGCTACAAACTCTGAAATTACTTACTCAGAATTTACATGAGGGTCAGACTTGACCCAATATAAATTAGGATGTCAGTATCTCAATGTAGGATCATATATTCACACTGTCTGCTCTGGCTCCCCTTCCCCTAAACAGAGACCAGGACTTTGACAAATTCTTAGGTTTCACTCTAAATGTTAATTTCCATCTCCCCAGCTGTAACCTAAAAATCTAACCTTCCTTCACCTTTCTTTATTAGATGTTATATGTTTTTTCTTAAGACAGAATACACAAGCAATCTGTTAGGTTATTGTTTTTTGAGCGTCGACCACATCCTAATCTTGCATCTTGCACATGATTCTGTTCCTGCTTCTCATGAAATCAGAGGGATTAAGTCTGTCTTCGCCTTAGACCGTGAGCAACTGGAAGGGAGGACTGAGCTCTTCCTTGCTTCCCCAGTGCCTGGCGTCAGCAGGCATTCTGTAAGTGTCGGCTGAGCTGAACTGACGACTAAGTATCTAATACGAACTTGTTTCTAAGGAAAGAACAATATTCTTTCATTTAAATGTGTGTTTACAGTTTGCAAAACTTTCGATCAGTGACCTCTGACACTTCCAAACCTGAAAAGCCGGCAGCTCCACCTCCATAGCTAAGTTTCGTTAAGCGGTGAAACTTAACTACTAGAATCATTTTGAACAAGTTATTTAGTTTTCTGAGCCTTCGCCTAATCTATTTTATGCCAGATCTCAGCTCAAGAATTTAACATAGCACTGTGGTCCCTAATATGACAAATGGAAGTGCCTTTATTCATTCACTCAATAAATATTTATTGATAGCTTCCTAGCTGTGAGGAGGCATCAGTGAATAGAACCAAAGCCAGGTCCCCACTCTCACGGACTTACATCCCAGGGTAAGCACCTCTTGCTCCGGTCCCACCAATGGAGATTTCCCCTTATAAGGTCATCCGGCCTCGTCAGGGCTTCTCCAGGTAAACTGTGAGGGATCCCTTAGTGGTTCCTGTATCTCCTTGCCTGACTGTTCTTTTGTCTTCTCTACCTGGAATACCCTTATATTTTCTCACCAATAGTCAGCACTGAGCTTTTGCTCTAAGTTCACACTTCAAAGTAACGTCCCTGAGGAAATCATCCCGGACTTAACAATTATCTGTTTATTATGTTTATCTCACAATTTATTTAGACAGTACATATGATTTTCACTTATACATGTCTCTTCATGTCTCTTACAAATATTTCTTGTCTTCCAAATTTGTTTATGAATGTATTGAGGTGAAACTTGTGTCTTCTTTTTTGTATACGGTAGGGACTCTTTACTCTCCCCTAATATCCATTCCCACCTTCCTCCTTTTGAAACAAGAATTCCCCAAGATTCTAGGCACATGGCTGCCCAGATAGAGACTACATTTCCCAGCCCTCTTTGTAACTAGGCAAGGTCACAGAGACTAAATTCTGGCCAATGGAATGGCAGCAGAAGTAATACATGCAAGCTCCAGGAATTGCTTGCCCTCTATTCCTTACTCCTCTTCCTGTGGGCTGGAACATGATCTTGGAAGTGACCAGTCATCTTGGACCTTGCAGGTAAGGGCAAATCCTAAGGGAGTGGTAAATCAAGAGAGGTCATATGGGATCCTAGGCTACCATTTGGAGTAGACTTTCCTTATTCCACTGCATGGCCTATGAGCTCAGATTTTTATCCACTAGAAAAATAAACTTCTATTTTGTTTAGGTCACTGCTACCAGTCTTTTATAAAACATTCAAACCAATATTCTAACATAGCGCTCCTTACAGTACTGAACATAAAGTAATATGAATGCAGTGCTAAATAAATACCAATTAAACGAGTGAATGTATCTCTGAATTTAATGACATAAAAATTCACTAATAAATTGATTTTTGGGGGGAGTGAGTGGGGTGTTTAGTTTTGTTTTCTTTTTCCTGGATGTTATGTGGTTTTGTTCCTTAGGTGTTTAAAAAAAGAAAGGTTGGTGCCGATATTTTTTTCACTGAGCTATATTCATTTTGTTGGAAATGTTATACACTGTTAATATTCTCTATCCTTCCCATATCACTGAATAAAACTTTGGAATGGACTATCTGAAGTAGAATGGTCTGGCATTAAAAATTTTGGCATTAAAAGAGAGAACTTTGAAATACTGGGGACCCTTCCAGAAATTTTGGTTTTACCGTCAGTAGAGAACTATGGTCACTGTTGACCTCTATAGCTCGCGGGGCTCACCAACAGCACCACCGCTTCCCGGGATTACAAAAGCAGAGCCAAACAACATACCTCTAAGTCTCCCGAGATGTTGGCACCAGCAAGAATTCCAGTAGCTGCTGGGAAAAAAATGGCAAAGACAGAGAAGAAGCCTTCACCTTTCGTGAAGCTTGGCCCAAAATTTTCCGCAAATATTGATGCTGCAACACAAATAATGAGAATATTATCATGCAGACTTTCTTTACAGAAAAGGAGATACAGTTACCTTTAGCTTCTATCAATGTATCATGGTCCCTATATTCTATATGTATCAAGGTCCCTATATTCAATGTATATTCTATATGTATCAAGGTCCCTATATTCAATGTATCAAGGTCCCTATATTCTAAATGGAATGAGTTTGAAGATGTTGGCATACTCTTGATGAGCCTCGTGTCAATATTTGCCAACAGTATATGTATGTATCACAAGGCTTTGGGTCTCTAGAACAGCTTTGAAAAATTTTTTGTGCCCACAGAGACCCAGGCCTCCTGACTGTTTTGAATCTAGAAGACTGAAAAAGAGGGAAATGGAGAATTTTTCCCATGACCATGCTGGCGTATTCACAAATATACCACACATACACTGCCCTCCTCATACACAACTTCTTTCTTATGTGAATAAATACTCTTACCAACACACAGTTTTTCTTTTTTTTTTTTTTAAGATTTTATTTATTTATTTGACAGAGATAGAGACAGCCAGCGAGAGAGGGAACACAAGCAGGGGGAATGGGAGAGGAAGAAGCAGGCTCATAGTGGAAGAGCCTGATGTGGGGCTCGATCCCATAACGCCGGGATCACGCTCTGAGCCGAAGGCAGACGCTTAACCGCTGTGCCACCCAGGCGCCCCAACACAGTTTTTCTATGCTTATTTTTTTAAATTGTAGGAGCAACTTGTGGGTGAAACTATCTTAAAATTTTGCTACTTATGTTCTAACTTTCCCACCCCCTTTTTTTAATGAACTTTTTTTTTCTATTTTTTTTTAAGATTTTATTTATTTATTCGACAGAGATAGAGACAGCCAGCGAGAGAGGGAACACAAGCAGGGGGAGTGGGAGAGGAAGAAGCAGGCTCATAGCGGAGGAGCCTGATGTGGGGCTCAATCCCAGAACTCCGGGATCACGCCCTGAGCCAAAGGCAGACGCTTAACGACTGTGCCACCCAGGCACCCCAACTTTCCCACTCCTTGCTCCCAGTAGATTTTAAATTCTATACCAAATTTTCCTATATAGGAGAATAATACTAGCAAGGAACTTTAGTCATAAAATAATACTATCCCGTGGGGTCTCAACAAATTACTTAAATGAGAAGGGAACAATGTCGAAGAAACACAGAACAGGAGGGAAGAAAAACGCAAACAAAAGAATCTGGGATGATGCAAAAACAAGGAAAGAAAATTTAAGTCATCAGAAAAAATACAGTAGGAGCTAGAAGGAGGGAAAAGCACAGAAAGGAAAAGGGTGTTGACATGCAAAGCAAACAAGACAAAATTTACAAAGAAAAAGAATCAGGAAGAAAGAGGTGATCTGATACCAAAAGAAAACAGACACTAACAACTGAATAAATGAAGAAGGGAAATATTTTTTAAGTTTCAGCAGTGGATTCTTGAGTAAGCTTGAGTGGAAAACTAGGAAGGTGTGCATACGTGGAGTAGAATTTCATGCTTGGTGACATCCGCTCAGGATGCCATGCCAACTCCTACAATCGTTTGTGCTTGAAAACCGGACAGTGATACGTAACTAAGTAATGCTAGAGATAAGCGAGGTGCAGAAAAGTTTATCAGGGGGGCACCTGGCTGGCTCCGGAGGTGGTGCGTATGACTCTTGATTTTCAGATTGTGAGTCTGAGCCCCATGTTGGGTGTAGAGATTACTTAAAAGTAAAATCTTAAAAAGAAAGAAAGAAAGAAAGAAAGAAAGAAAGAAAGAAAGAAAGAAAGAAAGAAAGAAAGAAAGAAAGAAAGAAAGAAAAAGTCTAACAGGAAAATGGCCATGTTTGGCTTTAGCGTTCTCAAGGGTTGAACAAATTGTCCAAACTATGTTCTCTTTCCTTGCACGTACAACTCTACTTCTACTATTTGACGGAAACAACGATTTGTCCCACCCTTGAAGGTTTTCAAAGCACTCTTGCATTCACTATTTTATTTACTTCTCGAAAATCCCCTCAGGAAGCTGTTATCACCCACACTTCAGCAGGGAAATTTGAGCCCCAAACATGTTCGGCGACCGGTCTAGCTGCTAAGCATCAGGGTTGAGACTTACTCTGGATCTCCTGAGTCCAAACCCAGGCTCTTCCCTGGATCACACTGGGATTCAAATGGTTGCCTTGGGGGTCACAGGGGTGGTGATGGAGGCGGGCAGTGGAGAACCATTGATTGCAAAGCAACTCCTTTGTCAGACGTACCTTGGTAGTTAAAGAAACCTCTGGACTTCTTCTCGTTGTTGGATGGAATGACGGTTCCGATGAAGAAGTTTGCAATAGCAATGAGGAGAATGACCAAAAGTATCACCTGAGCCTGGAATGGCAAAGTAAAAGGAGACCAACTTAGAATTACTTAACAACTTTTTACATAATTACAAAAGTCATGTCCACTGAAAGTCCACTGGACAAAGACTCTATCCGGTTATTCTGATTAAAACTACTACGCAGAGGGGCGCCTGGGTGGCACAGCGGTTAAGCGTCTGCCTTCAGCTCAGGGCGTCATCCCGGCGTTATGGGATCGAGCCCCACATCAGGCTCTTCCGCTATGAGCCTGCTTCTTCCTCTCCCACTCCCCCTGCTTGTGTTCCCTCTCTCGCTGGCTATCTCTGTTAAATAAATAAATAAAATCTTAAAAAAAAAAAAAAAACTACTACCCAGAGTAAGTAATAGTGTATCTTATAGAATGGCATCTTAACAAGCCTTATCTGACCTGAGTGTAGAAGTTACATTTTTAAAGGGAGCACGTGCTTGGGGACTTGAACATTCCAAGTACTAGGTGAGTAACTTACTGCAGTGCCCTTAGGAATATAAATGGAGCTCAAAGTTTTATCGCTGATAGAATTATTTCTTTTCTAGGCAGAGTGCCTATGGATTCTTTCCTTTCCCAGGAAATGCAACAGGAGTTGCATTAATAACACAAGAATTCATAGAGTTCCCATGATGCCTCGTGCACCTGATGTTGGGCCACCAGTGTGCGCCCAGCACAAGCGGTTTGCAATATTGACCAATCAAATTGTCTTTCTTTATCCCCCTTCTCCCCCTGCGGACATTTCAAGGGTCTATTTCTTGGCATTCCCATATGCTGTTCCCTCTGTAGGGAATGCACTTCTCCCTGCTCTTTACTTAACTATTTCCTTCTTCTCTTCCTTTAAGTCTTAGTCACTTAGAGAGGACTTTCTTGACTACTGAATCTAAATAAGAACAGCTAACATTCACTGAGGGCTTAACAATAACAGACAGGGGGCGCCTGGGTGGCACAGCAGTTAAGCTTCTGCCTTCGGCTCAGGGCGTTATCCCGGAATTTCGGGATCGAGTCCCACATCGGGCTCCTCCGCTGGGAGCCTGCTTCTTCCTCTCCCACTCCTCCTGCTTGTGTTCCCTCTCTCGCTGGCTGTCTCTATCTTCGTCGAATTAATAAATAAAATCTTAAAAAAACAAAAACAGACAGATTTCACTTTACCAGTATTCTTTCAGATGAATAATACCACCAATAACAAAGTAGGTAATATTGTTATCATCATTTTAAAGATAAAGAAACTGAGGCACAGAGAGGTTAGGCAACTTTCTCAAGGTCATACAGATGTAAACCAGATTCAAATCCAGGTGCTGTGGCAACAGAGCTCTCCCACTCCCCCTGCTTGTGTTCCCTCTCTCGCTGGCTGTCCTTATAAGTAGAGCGCCCTTATTTTCTATCTGAGTGCCCTGTTTATAGCACCTTCACAATTTACCATTCTATATTTACTTGTTTATCTACTTGATCATTATTCATATCCCCATGGACCATATGTTCAACTAGGGGCAGGATTGTGCCTGTTTGGGTCATCACTGAATATCCGGTATCTAGCAGAATGCCCAGCACATAATAAGCACTGAATTAATTTTTGTTTAATGTGTGAATGCATAATCCACAAATAAACACTGTATAGGAATGTTTCTCATTGCCTCATGGAGGTGGGTGGGTTTGGCCACTTTTCAATCTTTGGTGACCTCTTGAGGTCGAGGTACCGTATCTCCAGGCACTTAAAACCAGTTGCAATTATACCAGTCACTGTAGAGTTATAAATCAGATAAAAGACACGCTCCTGTCATTCAGAAATTTACTGTATTCCTCCTAGTTAAATTCAGATATTGTCTAGTTCCAGGACTTACTCCCGAAGTACCTCGTCTCGGGGGAGAGTGATAGTTTCTGACTCTATTCCCACTCCCATCACATGTGGGAGAAGCCCATTTCCTATGGGCTTCAGCACCCACAGTCAGCTGGAAAATGGGACACCAGGGGTGGGACTGAGACACACAGGTTTCTAGCATGGACTGTTGCTATGATCTTAAGAGGTCTGGGTGTGAAGATGGCAGCAACCGTGGTGTCTCTGTCACGATGATGACAGCACAAAGAAGGACAAAGTGCAGGCCCAATCATGTGACATATGAGTGGGGAGTCATGACTGCCTGGACCTTGTGTTTGGAGGGCTTGGGGCTCCCCCAGTGCTAACGTGCAACCTTCGCCATAGCAAGTAATAATAGCAATTCCTTTTGAATATGGGGTTTGTTCTATTCCTGCAATTTGGTCAAGACCCGAGCAGCAGTGGTTGATAACATTATTTTCAGAAAATCACCTTTGCTTCCCATTCCATTCCAGCTACTGAAATTCCTAAAAGGATCACCACTGTGATGGAGCCTATTATCCGGATGTCGTTGGTTGGATCCACCATCATTGAATTGCTCTCCTGGAACAACAGCAAAAAGCACTAAAATGGTTAGAGACAGAGCTTTTTCTGGTCTGTATGTCGTATTGTAGAATTGAACAGTAAGACGAAATACTGTGGGGGGCGCCTGGGTGGCACAGCGGTTAAGCGTCTGCCTTCGACCCAGGGCGTGATCCCGGTGTTATGGGATCGAGCCCCACATCAGGCTCCTCCGCTATGAGCCTGCTTCTTCCTCTCCCACTCCCCCTGCTTGTGTTCCCTCTCTCGCTGGCTGTCTCTGTCTGTCGAATAAATAAATAAAATCTTTAAAAAAAAGAAGAAGAAGAAATACTGTGCGCTAATGACCATATGGAATAATAGAAAAACGAGGTGCTCCTAAATCAGAGATTGGCATTCTTTTGTCCTATAATAATAGGCCGTGGGTAGCCAAGGCTAGGAGCTGGAAATTCTAGATGCTCATTCTAGTCACAGCTTTTAAAGCTATTGTGGCACTGAGGTAAGTATGTGCACATGTAAATACAATGTTTTGTTTCAGAAGAATGACTATTTTTGTGTGTCAGGGGGAATCTTAGAGAAATCAAAATGAGTGGTTTTCAATGTGAATATCGGAAAATAAGCGTTATTCAATTAAACAACAAACTCCATAAACCAGATCACACATTTCTTGAAGATCACATAGTTTATGAACTGTATAATCCACTCCTTTACTCACCTAATTTTCAAATAAAGATACTGTTACTAATCGAATTCAGGGAATGCTATCACTACCATGAAAGGAGAAGTTAGTTCACGTACCAGCTAGTTAACATGCTCACAGACAGACTGACTAGTCGTGCCTAAACTAGGAAATGCTTAGTTTTCTGCAGTGAGTTGCTCTAATGTTTGAACTGTCTTTCCCTTTGGAAATCTATAACCACAGTAGTAATCTTGCTGCTGATAATAGCACCCATTATCTTTCGTTTCATATTTTACACAGTATTTCATGTACATTATTTCATCTGTTCTATACCTCATTTCTATGAAACACATAGAACAGTATTATTAGCCCCTATGATAGATTTGAGAAACAACGTTCAGGTGACCAAAGGGACTGGCCCAGAATCTCTCAGGTGATAAATATGAGAGCCAGGATTCCGAGGTAGTTCTGATGCTAAGCTTAGAGCTCTTTCAACTGTATCCAGCTTCCACATTCTACAGAATAAATCTATTTCCTCTCATCTTGCCATAATGATATCCCCTCGTGCCCTGAAAAGGCAAATTGAACCAAATTATCTTACTTGGCTGAAGAAAAGAAAAACTTTTAATTACCTTAAGAAGATCTACCACTGTTTCAGCAAATCCCACCACATACATAGCAACAGCCACTGCATTGGCAAAAGCAAAGATCAAGCCTATAGACCCACCGAACTCGGGCCCTAAGCTTCTGGAAATAAGGTAGTAGGCCCCACCTAAAACAAAAAATGAACATGCTTTACTCTGAGGAACTGCTACGGGACCTGCGTAAGTTCTACGACCAAATAATTTTGCATAATTTTTATTCTAATAAAAAATTGCAACTTCCTAATAATTTTAAGAATCTTGTATCACTTTAATAAGTTAGCCAGGCTTTCTTTGTACTCTGAGAACGATAATAAAACACAATAGAATTATCCTTAGTAACTTCTGATTTATGGAAACCCAATTGTGTACAAATGTTTCAAATAAGACTACAGGAAACTTTACCAAAACAAAATGCTTTGCCTTCTAAAAGAACTCAGTGGCGAGTTCAAATCCATAACGTAACCAAAGTAAAATTTTATATTTGAAATTTCCAGGAACAGGCGGGCCTAGGCAGAAGATGAAGTAGGTGAAGTTTGATTATCATTGCCATCCTAACTTCCTTTCTGGTATACTTTTCTGGTATATATTTGCTGCATAAAAAGTTATCTGTATATAGGGCCACCGGGTGGTGCAGTCGACTGAGCTCCAACTTTTGGTTTCGGCTCAGGTCCTGGTCTCAGGGTCTTGGGATTGAGCCCCACGTTGGGCTCTGCTCTCAGCTCGGAGTCTGCTTAAGTTTCTCTCTCCCTCTTCCCTTCCCCTCCAAATAAATAAATAAATCTTAAAAAAGAAAAGGTATCTGTATAGTGCTACATTATTATCCACTCTATAAATTGGAATTGGTTCTTTATGTTTTTAGCTCAAGAAGGCATGATTATTGCCAAATACTCATATGTGTATGGGGGTGGCGAATGGAAGAAAGGTAGGGAGGGTTTGGAACAATTGCTTCTCCTTTGGACTTTGAAAAGATAGTTCTCTACGTGGCCGTCAATTTCTTTCTGTGCACATGAAAGACTGAGCCGCCCTGGTTACTCCTAGACGGTAGTGAGAGCAGGTAAAAAAGCCCGGGTGGTGAGAGGCCTAGGTAGCCAGACACTGTGCCAGACCACAGGAAACTAATGACTTCCTGTACTGAGCCAGTCTTAGAGGTGGGCGGAATTGGTAGGGGAATGACACTAAACAACACATCTCAGAACAAAACAAAACAAAACAACACCTATCTTTACTGAAAAGGAATTTCCCCCACGGTAGTAACTCCTTGGGTTAAAGGGTCAAAGCTCTCCTTAGAAATGTAGCAATTATCTGGGTGGAGCAAATCCCCATTATCTCCTTTGTCCAGACGACATTAAACAAATGAGCTAGCCAGTTACTTCGGCTTGGTCAAAATGAGAGAGGGAGAGGGGAAGCTGGGAGAGGAGGTGTGTCTGTGGGAGGAAGGGTGCTCTTAGAGGGCCCTGGGCAGTATGGTGACTACATAATACAATAAAAAACATTAAAATAAAAAAATAAAAAGAAGGCCCTGGGTAGG
The DNA here is from genome assembly GCF_024610735.1 of Ursus americanus. Taxonomy (NCBI): domain Eukaryota; kingdom Metazoa; phylum Chordata; class Mammalia; order Carnivora; family Ursidae; genus Ursus; species Ursus americanus. Next base: position 4,248,529 of record NC_142162.1, on the reverse strand, counting down.
GAAACCTGGATGAGGTACCCATGTTGCGGCCCCAGGAGCCAAAGAGAATGGGAGAGGGAGGACGAGGAATTAGAGCAACAATGATAAATCTCACCCTCTTCATTTTCAGCCTAGACCTGCTTATTCCTGGATGATTTAAAAGTAATTCTTTGTTCTGTTTAGTTGTTTCTATTTTCTTTTAAAGGATCTTCTCAGGCCTGTGGGCCACTGGCAGCGTCGTGTTGGGGTGAACTCTGAGCGCTTACTAAGTGGGAAATGTCAGCTGGGGTGCTGAGTGGGCCTGGGAGAGGGCCAGCAGGGCCCAGCCAAGGCACAAAGAAACCATATATTTTACTGTAATTATTTATGCCTTCTTTCTAGACACCTGGTCACTCTCCATAAACATGTTTAATCACAGGAAATGGGTCAAAGAAAACCTTCTGGAGATCTCTTAATTTTAATTGAGAGAATTTTGCCTTGATGTTTAAATTTGGGTTAGTTCATTTTGCTTTAAGGCTTTGGGGACTAGTCATGAATATGCAAATTTTACTTCCCACATTAAACCAACTATAGACATTACTCTGTAACCGAAGCTTGTAGTCATAAGTAAACGAACGGCTTACCTCCTCTTACTACTCCGTTTGTGCAAATAGCGGACATAGAAATACCTGTGAGTGTTGTCACCACCACACTCAGGCCAATGATGATGACTCCGAGACCTGCAAAATCCCCCAAGAAAGGTGTTTGGCTCCGGTAGGTCAAGAAGTCACCAGCCCTTGAGGAGGCCGAGGAGGCAGCAGTCTGAGTCTTGTCACAGAAGGCTCCGTCTCCCCATGAAAAACCTGAAATGTTCTAAAAGATCCCAGTCCATGAAGATCTCGGAAACACACCTGAAATGTACTAAACTTTAAAACTGAAGCCACGTCCAGGAATTATTTCCCCAGAGACACCGGCAAGGGGCTTGCAGACTGGCCTGAAAAAGAAAACATTCCCCGGAGGAATGTGAACACCTGCAAACCATGAGCTGCCATGTGCCCGAGATGGCCATTAGAGGCGATCCCGCAGCTGAGTGGCGCGGACCAGGGCTGAACTCACGGTACCTGTGGTTTCCTTCTGCATTCGGCTCACTTACACAGTTTACCAGGCGTCAAGAACAGGCGGCTCCTTGCTTGCTCCAGTCAAAAAGAAGTATATAAAAACTTTTCCTACCCGTGGCAAGCGATGAGGGCATTAGGTATCTTAGAAATGTTACCTCCACGAACAAACCCGTTAGTCGCTATTGCAGAAGTTGACAACCCAGTAATAGAAGTTACCATGGTGGAAAGAAGAATTATGAGAACTCCAAGACCTGTTAGCAATGAAAGATAAAAGATAGTACGTTTTACTTTTCTTACTTGGATTCCCTATTGCTGCAAACTATACTGCCCCAGTTTTAAGTTTTCACGTCCATGCCTTGGGCCCCAGTAGAGTTGCTCTGTGCTCGGGAGAAACAGGTTTGCCTGGCATAAAGATCAAGTCCGAGGCCCGCTCATTATGATGAAGGATGGTTTCCAAAAGTAAACACAATCTAAAATGCGGCCCTGGAAAGGAAAAGTTGACTTAGGCGGGTGTCCTGGGAGAGAAACTACCCTGGCTGTGAAAAGAGAAAACATGACATTTGACCTTCTCTCTTGCTTGAGAGGAACCTGCATGAGAAAATTGGGGGTTTGACGAAGGTTAAATTCTTCCCCATTTTTCTTGCATCTCTCTTGCCTGGAGGAGAAAAAAAGGAACCAACTTGGATTACCTTTGAAAGCACTCCAGAAAGGTCAGTGGTGAACTGTGTTGCCTTTACCTTACAAACGATCGTGCGGGTCACAAGTTTAATTACCTCCTCTGACATATCCATTTGTGGCAATAGCAGAGGTGGATAAACCAGTGATACCAGTCACTGTCACGGCTAAGCCGATGATAATCACACCAAGACCTCAGTTGAGAGAGGAGAAATAAAGGCAGTTAAACAGTGGAACAATCCATTAGATCGTTTACATAAAAGCCGGCACATCTGGGGTAATCACCGAAGGACCGCATCGGAATTAACGAGTTGGCCTGGAAATCACCAGAGTAACTGCTCAGCTTTGACGTTTTCTGCCTTTAGCGGCACAGATCCTAGAAACCGAACAGCTAAGATGTGCAGTGAGAATTGCCCACAACTGAACGATGGCTGGTCAAAATTCAATGGGAACCCCACTTTTTATGCTGTTCTAGACACCTACAAACATAATAATTGGCCCATACAATTCCAAGCGGCTCATATAACTGGAGAGTAAATGTTCATCCTTCCATGTAAATATCTTTTTATGTCCATTGGGTTGTGTGGGAGTGGAAAATGACATACAATATAACAAATTGTTCATCCGGCAGGTACGTAAAGTGGGAAGAAACAAATGGAACTACATTCATTTATGGGCTACGTGACCTCTGGCAAGTTACTTATTCTCTGAGCCAAAAACGGCAATGGAATTAGAAAGAATACATGTGGAAAGTGGCTAGCACAGTGAGTAGAACCCGGTACACAGGAGTGGCCCTGCTTTTTGGTCCATGTCCACAATAGTTATAAGCGTCGTTGTTTATTGAAAGCCTACTATACATCCAGCCAGGTGTCAGGTAGCAAGAGAAATGCAAGGAACAAATAAAACGAAATGAAAAAAGCTGCCCTCAAGGATTCTACAGGGCAGAAGGTCAATGATTCTAGGAGGGAGAAGGTGGTAACCTGGAATTCAGAGAAAGGAAGGCTGCTTTCAGCTTCAGGAAACACACAGTCAGGAGGATACTGAAGGCTAGCAGCATCTGCCACCCAAAATGTACCACTTTAGCAGAAAAATTAGTGTGAGCTACAGGCAACAGGAAAAAAAAGCAGATACTTCCCCCTATTTGCCTAAAAACTAGACATAAGTTCGTAAAGTGGCTCCACTTTCCTCTATACCAGGAAGGACAGAAGTTAATTATCAGAGCCAACTCTAGACCCTTATCAGCTGGAGTCACACCACAGGAAACCATGACACACTTCTTTTCTGTTGGTCCCCCCACGTTAGTCTGCCTTTCCGCGATCTGCCAGCCTAGAAACTCAGTCCTTTCCTTTTGTCTTGTGACTTCTCTTAAAAAAGTCCTGCTCTCTTGTTAAAATGCTGCGTAAGCCCACTCCTTTGAATTACTCATCACCGAGTCTTCTCACGTGTATACACGATGTGTAAAGTTAATAAGCTTCCGATCGTTTTCTCTTGTTAGGCTGTCTGTTGTCAGTGTTACAGAAAGAAGTTTGGGGTCACAGGCACTAAATCACCCTGGCTGTAGCCAGAATGCTCTCCCCTGGGTCTGTTTGGTGTGCTCCCCCACATCAAGTGGATGCTTCATAATTGTTGTTGGCAGGCTCTCTTGTTCCAGGGATAATTAGAACAGTAGTCGTCTAGAGAGGCTGCGATCCCTCTGGCCATGCCCTGGGAGAAGGGGAAGTAGAAGGAGAGGAAGGACAGACGGAAATGGAAACAAGGCATTGGAGGCTACCTCTCTTGATGCTCCCAGCTATATCCTGGCTCTAAAAGAAGTCTCGAGGCTATTTTACAGTTTGAAGGGCAGCAGGAAGAGGCCAACTGTAGGCATGAGACGGAACTTGGACCGTAGTGCTTCCGTCCCTACAGACACTTAAAGTTTGGTGTTGTAAGAAATAGTTGCACTAAATTCTTCGCATCTACTGCAGGCATCCTGTGGTGAACATCACGTCTACGTCACCATGTGGCCTCAGTTCTTTGCACCCTTACAGGTAATTTCCTCTTTTGCACACTATTTTGCTTCTGATTTTGTTTTGAGGACCTTCGATGTCAAATGTTTAGCTCACCCCAAGAACTATACAGAACCATACAGTTTGCATTTCAGGACATTAAACCTACTCTGATTATTTCCCTACCCTTATTTTCCCTTTGCTTCTTTTTTCCCAACAATACTTATTGGTTCTTTTGCATCGTATATATTTCTGTAAACCATTTGAAATCCTGGAACAAAGTTTTTATACATTTAAACAGCAAGAGATTTGCTTTTTTCTCACAATCAAACATAAAATCCCAGGGTAAGAGGCAGCTTCGAGAACATTTAGTTTATAGTTTTCTCCAAGCGAGGTCCTTGAACCACCCACTTCGGGAAAGACGTGAAGTGTTTATTAAAAATGCCCAGACCCACTGAGTTGGAATCTTTCAAAGTGAATGCTAGGACTCTGTGGTTTTGTCACCAACTTCCCAGGTCATTCTTAGGCACCCCACAGTCTGAAGACTACTGCACTGGCCCTAGCCTATCTCAGTTTGTGTCTGCCGAGACAGCAAGGTTCTTTACATTTATCTTCAAAGAATTGATTGGGAAACAATCCAGCTCCTTCATTTTCAGTTGAGAAAATGAAACTCATGGAGTGTAAATGACTTGCTTTAGGTCATACCTGTTTCATACCCTTCTTCCATGCCTGATGTTTATTTGAAACTATCTTGCCCCAGCCAAAGTCTCCGAGACAGAGAAGGACAAGTCAATGGCATTAGTGGCTTATTCTACCATTTGCTTTTGGGGAAAAAATAGCCCAAACTCATGGCCTTAGAATGGTTACCCGAGGGCTGTAGCTACTGTGACTCGTGGCTCCAGCTTCCTTCTGGCTTTGTTCCCAGGATCTCCTCTTGCAAGTGTATTCAGGTTTCTTCCCCAAACTATCCCCACTACTACTTGGATGCGCTTCTTTCCTGACCCAATAAGGGGGCTCCAAATAGGACCCAGAAGGTGACATAACTCATTTAGCTTTAAGTTCACAGCAAAGGCCAGGGAAACTGAGCAAGGGTGGTAATAAGTTTCTACAACTCACTAACGTCTGCTTTCGGAGAACTAAAACAACAGCGGCAAACCAACCTTCATTCAAAGGAAAACCCGCTAGACACCCATTGAAAGTAGGGTATGACTACTTAAATAAAACGTCCTTATTAAAACAATACTGATGTCTGAAAGTATAATATGGTTTAGCACAAGATAGGGTTCTTCGTATTTTGCGATTTTGCAATAAGCACGAACCTGAGAAGAATAATGTAAGATCTGATTAAAGTTCAGATTATTGCCCAAACACATGGATGTTAAATAAGTTGCATTAGAAAGAATTACTCTTGCCCTTGGCTACTCTCACACCTCCAAACAAACTAATGTTGCTTGATGATCTCAATGAGTTACTAAACTGCCCTTAAAAAACTAATTTTGCATGAAACCCTAGAGCAAACACTTGGCAATATTAAGATGCAGATTTTCCATGGAACTGCATATACTTATTTTGGACCCTGCGGCTATCAGCATTCATCTGATACGCATCATAAAGCTGGCAAGCAGCCCTTTGTCAACAACCCAGCAGTTGCCAAACAGGAAACGTGGACGAATGATGGGAACGGGTTCCCCTGTTTGAATTTACAGATCAGCCCTTTCTTGGTGGGAGTCAGTCTTCTGGTGATGCTCCATATGTTTTGGGGGGCAAAGGCAATAAATAATCACCAAGCACCTTTAAATGTGAATTGAGATACATTCTGGAGCAGTATCTAAGAGCACTTCTGAACCTCTACGTTCTTGATACTAATGATTTATAAGGTCTTCTCCAAAAGTGGCTCTATCATGTATTTCCCATATACAGAGTAGAACATCATTAATTTTGATCATTCATTAAATCAGGCACTTTGATAAAATTCAAATAGATTTTTCATATAAATTTTGCCAATATACTCTCGATTAAAAAAAGCCTTGCCACGGGAAATGATATCTTAAATAAAATATCATCTATAATCACTCAAAAGAATTGCAACATCATGCATTTTCCATTAGAAAAATTAGTAATAGTTATATATGTTATCTTAGTCATTTTATCTATTATTTTTAAGCCTCTATCTGGCAATATTTTATTAACCTTTGTTTTCTTACCACCGGTACGTGAAAGTGACACAATTATTCTCTTTGGAAAATGTTCAACTCATTCAGCATTAGTCCAGTCACATTGTTACCACTTTCCCCACAAGCTATTTTTGTTGAGCGAAATTTTGCCAATAATCATAAGGGGGGATGCACAAATGTCAGTATGTCCCCAAATATGAATAGTACTATTCGTATATATTCATATGTTCATATTTATATATGAATATATATATCTGTATTTCTGTACATCTAAAATGCAATGAAAAGATAGAAATATTTGCTTGAGTATTTATCTGGTTAGCTAGCGAGCTGGAAAATTCCAGTCTCCCACAAGTTAACGCTTCACCTTTCCTCTCTGACAAACACTGTCAAAGAGGCAAAGTAAAAGAGCCGGAGGGCAGATTATTTCTGTGACCTTCATCTCACCTTCAGCATTAATGGTCAAAACAAGTTGCTTATGGAGTTTATCGTTGACATTGAAAACTATAGACGGGGCGCGGGGAAACATGCTTACCAATTCCAGCTTCTCCAACGATCCAGGACAGGCGAATGAACAGCATGACACCCCAGATGTTCAGCATGCATCTTACCTGTGGGTTGACGGAGCATTGAAAGGGACGTGAGACATGACAATGGGACAAAACCCAGCCCTCTCTGTAACTCTGCTCTCCAGGCTTTGCTAACACCGAGTGCCCGAGGACTCTGAACGAATGGATTCCATTTGGAAGCATAGGAGCTTTCTCACCAGCACACCTTTCACCCATCCAAACTTCACGGCGCCGGCTTTATCCTCCCCTTCCTTGGGTTCAGCTTCTTCATCTCCAGGCATCCCATCACCGTTAGCGACCCTGTCAGCCGAACCCGGCGCCACGGCTATGTTCTGCATTTTTACAGGTAGTAAAAACAATATTTGGTCAACACAGGGACCCATAAAACTTTCAAAGGCAAATCAAAACAATTGACATCAGGGGTGCCTGGGTGGCACAGCGGTTAAGCATCTGCCTTCGGCTCAGGGCGTGATCCCGGCGATCTGGGATCGAGCCCCACACCAGGCTCCTCCGCTATGAGCCTGCTTCTTCCTCTCCCACTCCCCCTGCTTGTGTTCGCTCTCTTGCTGGCTGTCTCTATCTCTGTCGAATAAATAAATAAAATCTTTAAAAAAAAAAAACAATTGACATCAAATTTTAGACACACTCAAAAAGGAAACACCGTCTAGCCTTTGAATACGGTAATTATTTTTTTGCCCCGGGGAGCTGATGGGTTCGTTTTGTGAGTGATTTCAGGCCCAGCAAGACTGCTAGGGTGGAAAAGGAGCTTGGGCAGTTTTTCTACTGGTGAAAATATTACCTAAAAGAAACCGGTTAGATTTGGGTACGTTTAGAATACAAAAAGAACAAAGGAGAGAAAAAGAAAGTAAAGGCAGGGTGGAAAGCCTATCAAAGTGAATGGGGGTCTTCGAGGCGTGGTGGTAAGAGGTTAAGGTCATTGATGTGGACTCACTGGACTTCTTCCCATTAACCTCCCTGGGCTTTACTTTATTCACTTCAAATAATGATAATGAAACTTCTCTAATCATCATCTTTAAGAAGACTGAATGAAAGAACACGGAGAAGCGCTTTCTTTAAAAACAAGAAGAAAAGGGTTACAGTTCTAAAAAGATTTAGAGATACTATCTGGCGACAAGAATGCTATTCCTATAGACGACGTTTCTTTCAGATTCGATATGTCTTTGCCTGAAAATTGCTGGATGTGCTGGTAGTATTGTACAGAGGGTAGGAAGTCTCATGAGTGACTGACTACTAAAAAGGTAGGCTGAGTAGAAATAAGAAGTAAGTTGTATAAAAAATGTCAAAAGCTTAGTTAGTGGTTTTTGTGACCTGATTTTGAAGACCTTCCTTGTCAGTAGGATAATCTGAATTTAATAGGAGAAGGAAATAGCTCTGTTTCTCTCCAGTTAAGAGCAACTCTAATTTCTCTTTTAGATAGGACTTTGAATAATTTTAATTTCAGATGCACCCACTTAATTTAGCCCATCTGGCACCTACCTGACTCTAATGGTTAGACTGAGTTACCCACTGAGTTCCCCAAAAACAGTCTTTTCCAGTAAGGGGTGGAAACCACTGGGGACGTCTTTTAGATTCAGCGCTTAATTATCGTGATTAAAGAGCAACTTTATTCTATTTAAGTGGTCTAAATTGGTTTAAGGCTGGGATATTGTGTTCCCACATCACTTGCTAAGAAGGCTCGGACAAGGACAAATTTTTCCCCTCTAAAATGGGACTGGTGGGAAATAGGTATTCGGTATTTATTAAAAGGACTTTATTTGAAGGTGATCAAAGTTCTTGTCCTTGCTATGCTCAAGGTTTATTGCTTCTTTGGGCTTTGATGTATCATTAGCATACCCACCGTAAGCTGCTTCTAATTTGGGCTGTTTGCTCCAAGTGACTGACTTCTTGTCTCCATGTTCTTCTACTTCTCTATGTAAATAAGGATTTCTTCCAACTTTGTTTTCCCACAAGGTTTTTTTCCAGACTAGTATGACACTTGGGTAACCAGTGCAATTCAATGTGGTAAGTCGTGGTATATTAACTGGAGGATGTGGGCTACTTCTCCTCAATGCCAACCAAGAGCCTACCATACAGCAGGTCATCAAAAAATAGTATTGAATCCATAAAGTGGATTTTCAGGCCACCCGATCTCTTTCAGGCAGCAATCATAAAACTTTTAGTCTTTAGACTTTTAGATCTCCTAAGAACAGATGACCTCGTTTCTTATCCATTCTTGCCACCTATTTCTTTTCTCTTCCATCCCTAGAGGGTATTTCATTTCTCATTGTTTCCTCTGTGTAACCCACATTAAAAAAGGGAGTGGGAAGAGAATGAATCTCAGGTCCCATCATCTAACTATTTTCCTAGAGCACTGGGGGTAAAACTGAGTGAAATTAACAGTTAAGATATAGTCTTCAGGGGCGCCTGGGTGGCACAGTGGTTAAGCATCTGCCTTTGGCTCAGGGCGTGATCCCGGCGTTATGGGATCGAGCCCCACATCAGGCTCTTCCGTTATGAGCCTGCTTCTTCCTCTCCCACTCCCCCTGCTTGTGTTCCCTCTCTTGCTGGCTGTCTCTATCTCTGTCGAATAAATAAATAAAATCTTTAAAAATAAAATAAAATATAGTCTTCAATTACGTGAAGAATATCTTAATTCTAAGTATCCTCAGTCCCTATTTGCTCAAATAATTGAAAGCTGACCTTGCATGTTCACATCAATGTTAAGATACGGATAAACAAAGTCCACAGAAATTGAGGCTGAATGAGCAGGGCAGAAACTGGTCATAGATACCAGCTAGAGAAGCAAGTCACGTATGTGATTCAAAGATTTCCAGTAGCTCCTTTTAAAAAAGTAAAATGAAATTAATAAAATAACTTGGGTTCAGATTTGGACCCTTAAATTTTAAAAATGTACTTAACTTTTCTACAATACCATATTCTTACTTGCAATCATTCATTACCACCGTGGAGGAGGAACCCGATCATGGACTGTTTTAATAATGTATTTAATAGCATATTTTACTTAATAGACTTCTATAAAATATTATTTCAACATGAAATCAATAAAAATATTAATGAGATATTTTACTTTTTTTTTCACACTATGTCTTTGAGAGCTGGTGTGTAGTTTACACTGATAGCACATCTCAATTTGCACCAGCCATGTTGCAAGGGCTCAAGAGTGGCATGTGGCTGGGGCTCTCCCATTGGAGAGCACCTGTCCGTACATCGTAGTCAATTACAGATGGATGAAACATTTGAGGCTTCTCTCCAGGCAATTAAAAATTCTATTTTTTTTCTCTGAACGGATTCTATACTCATAAGGCAGCTGAGTGATTCAGATGTAACTTTTCATTTTCCGTAACTAGAAAATCAATGAGAACACAGAATTGAGGAATGTGTTAAAATGCCCATGAATGTTGAAGAGATTATTTGGTTAAGAAATTCATTTATTTGACTTGATTTGAAAAAAACGTTTAAAATTGTCAATATTCTAGTTAATGAAGAACTCATGGCCAGACTATCAGCAGCTACTCATTCAGGGAGAAGGCAATTTCCTTTTCCTCGGTTAATTGGGGCTCCCGAGAGACAGAGCCCTAGTCACTTGCTTTTTAAAGGCAATCTTGGGAATAAAACCTCTGTTTTCTGATTAAACCTGAACTTGAGGGTTTGGTCCAGGAAATTGCTTTGCTCCTGGCTGAACTCCGGAGGTAACTGTGACCCTTACATCTGAATTAATGAGAATACCAATGATTGTTTAAAAAAAAAAAAAATCTTACAAAATAGACTAAAGGATGAATAAGATATTTAAAATGTCCCCTTAAATGGACATTTCTATCTGGTAGATGCTTTTCTGGGCACAGTTTAACAGTTCTTCAATTTATCACTAGGACATCACAATATGAAGCAAAAGGAATATTCTATGAGGGCATGTCAGGGAACTCATCATATGCGGAAGTTAGGAAGGCAATAATTTTTTAAAACTATTCAAAAATAGAATCAATGTAGGATGTTCAACTCTTTCTTAGGTGAATATGTTCAACCTGCTAGAGTTTCAAAGTTTTTCATATATTTATGCCATAGAGGGGAAAAACCTTTAAATGTGTATTTCTTCTCTTGACTATAAAGGACTGTAGTACATTTGTAAGTACAGAAGCCATTTCCATTGCTTCCTCTCTTACGGGAGCTGAAAAATCACTGTACCATATAAACTAGGAGACTTGGAATCTGGTTTCAGCTCTGCAATTAATTCAGGGTGTGTCCTCCAGCAAGTTACTTAACCTTTCCTGGATACTGCCAAGGAGGAAAAATCCAATGGGTTTTCTGAAAATCTTACTTTGAAGTCATTTACTCTAAGGCAAAATCATTTTTCTATGTTTGTCATCTTCTCTTCTAACATGGCAAAGCAGAACTTGGTTTCACTGTTTAATAAATGCCTCCTTTGTAAGCCCATACAGCAATTATAAAGTCAATTTCATCAAAGTACTGAAAAGACTTGGGTCGAGGGTCTGTGGGCCCTTGATGGCTGTGAGCTATACCTGGTGGCTGGCAGGCTTCTGGCGGGGGCACGTTCTTGAGACCAAAGTCTCAAAGACTAAAAGTTTTATGATTGCTGCTTGAAACCAGTTTTTTCCCTCATAGTTTGAATTAATTTGTTTGTTCACACTCCATTACCATAAATGATGACCCACCACCTTTCGTAAATGCATTTTAAATTGCATAGCTTTAGGGAATGATTAGTTATTTACCAAAAGTTTTACCTGTGCATTAAGTATTCGGAGAAAGTAAAATGAAGTGCATTAGAAAGAAAGAAAGAAAGAAAGAAAGAAAGAAAGAAAGAAAGAAAGAAAGAAAGAAAGAAAGAAAGAAAGGCCATCTCTCCCTTTCAATATTGATAAACTAGTGAGGCTTCAGTCACATAAATTTTTTTATTTAATGTAAAATGTGTGATTTTTCAGACCCCAGAAAAATGACAAATACCTTTCTAGCTGTCATCGAAGAAGAAATAAATAAATATATTTATTCTTCGAATTCTAACTGGGTAATATTTGCTATTACACATGTTTTTAGGTTTCACCCTTTAATTTCTGGATGGCCCATCATAGAGAAATGGCTCCATAAATATTTAGGACTACATGATTCCCTCCCAGTTGTTTTAAACTTTCTTTTATTATTGAAATATTTAAATATATGGTGTAGTAGGGAGAATAAATAGCTCTCATGTGCCTATCACTCAGCTTCAACAATTATCAACATATGGCCAATATTATTCTACTTCTATCTCTTCAACCCTGGGATTTTTTTTTTTTTAAACCAATCCCAGTAAGAATCAGATAATTCCTAAGGTTCATTTCAGAATTAAAAGCATGAGTCTAATCACATGTCTATATCTTATTGATCAATGTTATTATGGTCGTACTTTACTAGCCCTTGGCAATAAAGGGGAGTATTTTAAATTACGAAAATGAGACTTTTTTCCCCTTGTTTTAACAGTTTCTATAAACCATGCCTCTAGATCACTATCAATGGTCACAATTTACAATCACAGTAATTTTACTGTACCTGAAAACACATAGCTCACACACAAATTGACTTATATTTTTAATAACTGAGGCCAAAAGGAAGCTATGTGTGTAATAAACAGCATAAGAAAATAAAACCAAAAGATTCTTATTATTTTCCACATATACTTCAAGGGAACTCCTACTCTACTCACTAAATACTAAAGACTACAACTAAAACTTCTGGCAAATATTAGAATGAGTCTTTAGTTGCAGATTTTCACTCCAACAAATATTTTAGGGGTGGCCACTGGTCCTTACTGACCTTCAAGAAATTTATTGCCTCAATTTTCATGTCTATTTTATTTGGCTTGATGATATTTCTAATTTTGGATACCCCCAATTTGAGTGCTAAAGTTCCAAATTTGAACTTCAAAGCACGGTAGAAAATGTTATTTTCTAGAGAATGCATTTGTACACTTTTATTTGTCTTTTTACAGAATATAAGCATTTATACCTTGGTTTATGTGGTTTAATGTTTGCATATTTGACTACATGTCCTTTATTTCTACCCATAACAATGCCATTTGACATACAAAATAAAATTCTGGAGAGTAGAGGTCAGATCTCTTTAACTCACTTTACACAGCAGCTCTTATAAACAAAAGGCTAATAAATGCTTTTGATGATGACAATGACAATGATTGAGACCTACAATTAATTCTGTAGGAGAAGCAACACGATCTTTTGGCGCAGACCCCAAGAAAGGAAACGGAATCTCCTGTTCTGCCCATCGCAACTGAGAGGCAATTTCTTCTTTGAGCCTGAATTCTTCCACTATTTCCTGTAGCTGTCAAGTGAGCTGAGGCAGCGCTGTGGGAGAGCAGGCTGAGGATGGAAAGTACTGATAAAGCACACGGACTCTAGAGTCATGCAGATGTGGGTTCAGCTTATTTGACACATGACCTTGGCTTCTTGACCTTGGAAGCGTATTGACTTCAGTTTTTGTTTTCTCTTCCAAAGGATCCATAAGATTTTATAAAATCTTTGCTATCTATAAAATAGCAATAATAACAGTACGTACCCTGAAGGATTGTTCTAAGGATTGAATGAGAATTTGCCAAGTGTGAGCGCTCCGTCTGATACATAAAAAACTCTCAATAAAAAGTTTGTTTTTACACCAGAGTGTGTGTATTGGTTTTTATTCGCAAATTACTTTTTGTCGATAACAGCCTAATAGCCCCAATGTGAAGTCATTCCATTGTTTTTGTTTTGAGTTTGTAAATGGTTGGTTTCCTTAAAAATAATCTATCTTAGTTTTTATAGTATTTTATACTCTTCATAGACAGTTATTTCAATGATATGAGAATGCTGACTTTGATAGAAAGGCTATATATATTCCTGATTTCTATATTATTATATTTTTCTGAAACGCTAACAACAATGGTGGTTGGTAAGGCTGAAAGGAGTTTCATTTTAGTTAGCCCTGTAGTTAGGAACTGTGTATAAAAAGGTGGCCACAGGATTATACTGGACACTAAGAGTAGAATATTTTTGCAGAGTAAAAATACTAGATTAATCTTTGCCAGATGTCCAACAATCATTATACATGTTTTGAAATGGAAAGAACTCCAATGTATATTATTTAGTGAGAACAGTGGAGTGCAGGACAATGTGTAAAGTATGTTTCAATATGTGTTTGAAAAAAACTACAGACAAATAATTAGATAGATAGAAATATAGATACTTATAGATCTATTTGTATGTTTGTATAGGCATAGAAAATTTCTGGGAGGATTTATAAGAAACTGCCAGTAATGATTGTCCTACAGAGAATAACTGAAAATCTATATTAGACAAGAGACATTTCATTATACATTTTTTAGTACTTGTGAAATATTTTATCAGTGTATATTTTACTTTTTTAAATAAAAATCAGCTAATATAAAAATTACCATCATCATCAACAACCATTTATTGAGTTGCTAACCATTGTAGGCAATGTACTAGACTTTACATGCGTATAAACTCGTATTCCCAAACATCCTACAATATCAGTTGAAGTTATGTAGCTTGTATAATATTGCAGAGAAAATAAAGGATGGAGTCATTATTTCCCTGCTTTTGACTAGAGTTTTTGGAAATCCACAATTCATAGCCACCCGTACAGACATTTAGCTCTTTAATACATAGAAAATGAAAAGATTTCTTCAACTATGATCTCAAATCATTGGGATTACAAATTTTGTCAATATGTATCACTCCTAGAGTTTCAGTTAAGGTAGAGATTTGAAATAATGTCTTTCAAATCTATTTTTTATTTCAACTATTAGGAAAACCTTTTTGTGTAATTTTTTTTCTGAGTTGGAAGTTATAACTGGGATTTGCACAGACTCCAAATAGTTTCTATCTAAATATGTTCTGTCATGTCGTGTGAATGTATCATTCCTATGTGGCTTTTTAAAGCATTAGAATCATGGATACAAAAAAATGTCACTGGTACTATGTCAATTGCTTCCCACTTTTAAATCGTTGAAGTAAACATTATCATTTATAATTTTTTGCATACGAAATCTGTGATGTGTCTGAGTATGCTTATACAATGCTTACTCTGTTGATCGTTCCTAGTTGTAGTTTGAGGGACCACCATAAAAATGTCAAGGACCACAAGCAGGGAGCAGCATAGCTACATTCCACTATAGGTCTTCATATATGCTTTTAAGCTTTTAAGCAGGGGAAATAGAATCAAATTCACTGACAAGGAAGAAAGAGATGAATTGAAGAAGGCCTGCATTGTTCATGTCTGATAGTGAAGGATAGCACAGAAGTAGAACACGTGGAGAAGTGAACTGGGCCCTAGAATGTGGATTCCGTGGTTGTATTTGAATCCTGCTCCCAATTTGGCTCTGTGGCTATTTCTGTACGATTGAAGCAAGTTGAAGTATCTTGGTCAGTAAGGGTCAAATTCGTAAAAAGAGTGCCTTATTACTAAATTATTCACTCAGAATGATGATTCAGGGCATTGGGCCTAAACCTAATATATTTTTTTAAAGATTTATTTATTTATTTTAGAGAGAGAGAGCACCAGCAGGGGGGGCAGAGAGAGAGGGAGAGGGAATCTCAAGCAGATTCTGTGCCAAGTGCAGAGTCTAACACAGGCTCAGTCTCATGATCCTGAGATCAGGGCCTGAGCCTAAACTGAGTCTGATGCTTAATGGACTGTGCCACCCAAGCACCCCGGGCCTAAACTTAATTTTTAAACTATTTAATTTGTTATTCCTTTGTAGCTGAGAAAAAAGTGCTGGAAGTCAAAGTTAAGTCCTCTGTCTCATTTGATCTTTTCAAAAAGAACGTGATATGGCGAACAGCTGTGCAATCTGTCAAACACAGCTACTGCATTTCTGCCACGTTCATTCAGATGGCTTTTGAACAACCAACCCGACCGTTGTTCCCTGAGAGTCTTTCTCCCCTAATGTAAAGATTCACATAAACTGTGGCTTTGGGAATCGTAAATAAGCTATGTTTCTCTCAACATCAGTCCAAAGAACAATGTGAGTTTGCTCCATCTCCTTTTTAACGGAATTAGGGTTTTATTTTGTTTTGTTGTAAATTGGGGGAGGAACGTGAATGAGAGTATTTAAATTTTGATGGCAATTTTATGAAGGATGCAGCTTTAAAAATTATCATGTGTCATGAGGTTGGTTATGGTGGGAGAGAATTTCAGGTCTTTTTAAAGAGAACTTCGGCTCATTTTACTTCTTCAGAATAAATTGAAACCTCTTTATAATGCCCTAAATTTCTTTTCCTGCTCTTCCCATATCTTGAAAACTTGTGCTCTCTTCTGCAATCAACTTCTCCCTCTTTTCCTTCTCCCCTTTCTCTTTTCTTCTTTCCTCCTTCCTACGCAGAGCAAAGCGACACCTCAGTCTGATTTCAGGAGCTTCAAATCAACCCTCATCTCAAAATTCTTAATGGGGGCTGCCATTTTTTTCTCACATTGTCACATTGCTAACTTCTTTTGATGAAAACGTCAAATATCCCAGATACAGTCTAAATCTTATACCTCTAAAGAAACAAGCCGTTCAGTGGAGTGTTGCCAATATGGTACCTGGGACAAGTAAGGCTTGGTGGGGAGAAGGGAGAAGGGCACAGAGTTCACAGCATAGGCTCCCTTCAGGAAGTCTCTCAGTCTCTGGTGGTAGGATGCAGAGTCAGGGACTCTGTGTAGCCAAGGGGAGTAAGTTTTAGAGATGGGTATCCTTGTGGAAAGAAGAATGAACAGAAACCAAAGGGGAATTTTAACCTTAATTAGCATCTTTCTTGAGAGCAATAGTCCTAGACTCCCCAGAGTGGGTAATCATTTGATTAAAAACAATGTTGAATGAATGAATAGGAAAGGAATTGTTTGAGTCAATTTTTTCTTTTACCTCAAAACTTGAGCAAAAGTAAACTGCATTCGGATATGTGACAGCTCATTATTCTTTTAAACAAGTAGTTAAAACCATAAAGAATGATATTCATTCCGAACTGTGTTCCAGAAGAGTAGGAAGACAAAGTGCTTCAGCCTATTTTAGAGCAAGGTGTAGAACGAATCTATTGCGTTTATAACTGATGTGCTTCAAGATTAGAAAAAGTGCTGCCTCGGGGCGCCTGGGTGGCACAGCAGTTAAGCGTCTGCCTTCGGCTCAGGGCGTGATCCCGGCGTTATGGGATCGAGCCCCACGTCAGGCTCCTCCGCTATGAGCCTGCTTCTTTCTCTCCCACTCCCCCTGCTTGTGTTCACTCTCTTGCTGGCTGTCTCTATCTCTGTCGAATAAATAAATAAAATCTTTAAAAAAAAAAAAGAAAAAAGAAAAAGTGCTGCCTCATGCTTCTAGCAGATTTGGGAACCCTGGCTATATTCCTTAAATAATGAAAAGTTTAGCCACGTCTGTTGCTTCTGTACTTAAATTTAATTTAGTTACTTTTACATGCTTACGTGCATTCGGGAGCCTCAGGCAAAGTTTTGAATGGGAAAGGATAAAATGCTGAATCTTATGAATCTTTGCTCTGTCTTTAAAGAATATAAACTACCCATGTGCTCTAAAGGCTGGCACTACAGTATCAACTACAGTGAGCGCCCGTGAGTTTTTCTTTTTTTACAACTGTAGTGGAGACATTAATAGTAAGGTAAAACCAGCTTAGTATTTAGCTTGACATGATTAACCAAGTGTGCATTGACTAGACGATAGCTGTAAACAAGATACAACAAATTGCATAACTTTCAGAGCTAATTCTTTCATTCTCTGTGCTCAGCCTGTGAACATTCGTGTGTATTTTCTAGTTATTGGGAAATAAGGACAGTCGTGTCAGGAAGAAGGGTGGTTCGGAATAGACCTCTCCACCAGGCACTGTGACATTCAGAGCATTGTTAAAGAGCAGGAGATCGCCTGAAGGAGTAAGGGAGGATACTTGCCTGTGCCTGGAAACTTACCTTTGCAAGTTGCTCGTGAAGATCAAGCAGGCTGGGTCGGTTGACCTTGGGCCCGCTGATGCTACCTGTGTTGCGATAGTACTCAATCTTGGGAACGGCATCCACGGTGTTGTGGCCAAAGGTTTGTAGGTAGTATGTATTTGTGTGAGAATCATAAGCATGAAAACTGGCATCTGTTTTAGCATTTTCTCCATTTTGGAGGAAATTGTCATAGCATTCCCGATTCCCAGGCCTAAAGCTGATTCTGAATCTGTTCTGGGTTTCATCCCCAAAAGAGGTTTCCTCATAATGTGGAGGGTCAGCATTGTCATCCACAGCTGCACTGCTTTCATGGCTCTCATTTACGACATTAACTTGAAAGCGATTGCTATTACCGGGCACTGAATCCAGAAATACAGTGGAAGAGTTGTTCAGAGACATCTTCCAAAGTGGATTTTTTTTTTTGGACTAAGCTGTCTACTTTATGGTTGCCTTTCTTTCTTTTTTTTTTTTTTTGATCTATGTCTTTCCTCCCGAAAATAAACACTACGTGTTTACATTAGGGAGCTCCTGGCTTTTGTTTTAGAAGGACTCAATAAGTGGATTCTTGATGCATTGTCTCCTATGCAATCTTCAGAATGTTCTTCAAAGCTGCCATTGAAAAAGAAAAGTAAACTTGTTTCAAGAAATATAAATACATTTAAGTAGGGTTGGGGCTATGAGGGAAGTTTTATGTCACAAGACATAGAATTTTAAATTTGTTTCATTAAAAACCACCTGTCCAAGAACTTTAGTCAGCTGAGCAATTAAACCCCATAATAAATAACTGGGGAACTGCTTCAGCAAACAGAATTTTCAATGCAGTCATTAAACTGTTATCTGTGTTTGCAGTATTTACTTAGACTCAGTGCAGTTGGATTTAATATGATTTTAGGAAAGATATAACTCTGCCAACTGAGTACAGTAAGAGCTGATGAGAGTATTCCTAGTCTGAAACATAGTTCATTGACGGTACTAAATGTTGAAACTGCAAAGCATTTTATTATTGATATGAGTACATATTATGTGATAATGATTTTATTATATGATGATTATAAAATTTTAAAAATAATTTTAAAACTTCTAAACAATACATGCTATTAGTTTATAAAAATACATCCTGTGAAGAAGATAGCTCTGTAAATTCTTGGATCTTTTACTAGCCTTGCATTTGCCCATACATTTGTATGTCTTACAAATGCTATCATGGAATCTTTAAAAATATATGAATATTCAGGGTAAGGAAATAAATCTCAGTCCTTAATAAAGTTGTATGCTATATTTAGGTAAAATAATCATGCCCTATTGATTCCCTTTAATGAAATAGTCTCAAATTATTGAGAAGCTTATATTTGACCATGAGATAGACTATATAATCGCTTTATAATCCACGAGCCCATCTTAGAACATTCTTTAATTAGAATAATATTTCTTTATTGATGCCTTAAATTTTGGCTTTTTAGAAAAACAGACAAATACAGACAAAAACATGCCTCTCTCCTGAAGTTCTTAGGCTATTTCTCTGAATGAAAAAAAAAAAAAAAAGAATCTTAACTTCAACTTGCAAGTGAAACTGTCATCTCTTTAGTTTTTATAGAATATACCACTCCTTATCATAGTCCTTGACATCCTTTGCCTTTACTCCACTCCTCAGAATCTACTTTATGACATAATATGAAGTGTGATTTTTTTTTCCCCCACCCAGAAATGTTTAACTTACCCCCAGCAGAAGGAGCCTTCTTCTCAGGAAGCGATACCTGTTTCAACATCACCCAGGCATATATGGGGCACTTAGCTTTCAGCCCAGAATCGTAGGCTTCTTCTTATTGGTTAGAATCTTCCTTGAAAGAGATGACTGAGCAGTGATTGGTGGGGAATAAAACTGTGGGCACTGCCCCGTCATTAGCTCTGAGGAAACTTAAGTACTACCTCGGCTTGTAACGAGTAGTAAACCATTAATCCATTTAGACAGGAAGTCATATAAAGCTTCTTTAATTCATAAGGGGAGTTGGATTGCTCGACAGTAATCACCCAACAAATATACGCAGTGCTTCAGCTGTTTGGTGCTAAATAAATGGAATCCCGTTGTCTTCACAGGATTGCTGGCGACCCCCTATTGTTTAGCATGTGCAGCAAAATCTGGGCTAACAGAGATCGTTTCTACACTTTGTAACTAGAAAATGGTATTTGAGATTTTATCTTGCTTATGGTAGATATTAGCTTAATTCTTCTCTGCATGGAAAGTGAGCAGCTTGAATGCAGAATCAGTGATTTATTGAAAATATTTCTACCTCGTGGGAAAACTGTTTCAAGCAAGAATGAGACTGTGGGTAAGTTTCCCAGTAGCTTTTTTGTCTCTACCTGGCAAAACATTGATATCAAACCCAGTTTTTTTAGTTTTGTTTCTTAGTTTTGTTGAGGGAAAGCTTTTGCTCAAATCTGTGAAGTGGTGATTATTATTTTTTTTGAAGATTTTTTATTTATTTATTTGACAGAGAGAGTGAGAGAGTACAAGCAGGGGGAGTGGCAGAGGGAGAGGGAGAAGCAGACTCCCTGATGAGCAGAAAGCCCCATGTGGGACTCGATCCTAGGACCCTGAGATCATGACCTGAGCCGAAGGCAGACGCTTAACTAACTGAGCCACCCCATGTGTCCCTGAGGTGGTGATTACTAAGACAGCACAAACAATTCCTCTGTGCAAGTTCTGTCATGGGTTTCCAATCAGGGTGATTGAATGAATCTTCCTTGTCTTTTATAAGAAGCTATCCAAGTGGTTTCCAGCTGCCAGAGCAGCACGGCTGTAGCTTGGCACAGTGGCTAGGAGCAAGACTCTGAAGTCTGTGTACTCAATTCACATCCCAGCTGGGCCACTTCCTGTGTGAGCTCTGCCAAATTCATCAATCTCTCTGTGCCTTGACTTTCTCATCTGTAAAATGCAGTTGTGGATAACAATGTTACCTACCTTGTTGTCACCTTCGCAAGGGGATTAAACAAGTGAATTTGTATGTTGGATTTAGATCAGTACTGGTTTGTACTTAGCACTTTTACTATTTTGGAAATATTTACAATTGACTGATGACTTTTACTTAGTCACATCTAAGATTCCAGGGTGAATCATTAGAGATTGGGAGAGGTACTATGCCTATTAAAGTAGGAGAAAAGGTAGGTCGGTGAACAGATGCTGGATTGTAGAAAAGGGTCTGCAGATACCTAAATAAAACCCCTTAGATGCTCTTAGGCAAATGTCATGCTAATCAATCAGGCTAATGTCATGACGTTGTTTCAGAAATAGAGACAGAATTACAACTATGTACCACTAACTCACTTTGCTCTTAAGTACAAGGCATTTATCTGTTCAACAAAGGGTTCTGATTCTCCACATGGAGGCATAGGAATTATGCCTTTCAGATTCAAATTCATTTCAGATTCATCTGTCTGTTGCTATTACTTAGAACAGCTAAGATGGGGTTGGGACTCAAAACTAGCCCTATTCACTGGCCCTGGATGGGAGCTGTGAACTCACTAACAGTTACCTAGTCCCCCTTTCCTTCAACCATTCCCTCAATCCCCTTCTTCTTTCAGGAGCCCACTTATTTATTCCTTAACCTTTTTCCTCTGCCAAAGACTGTGAATGTCTCCTATATTGGTCAATTTCCTTTTTCCTTGCTGCTTGCCTGCCTGACTACAGTGTCATGTGAGTTAGTTTTAGTCTTGGTCTTACATCAACCAGACATTTTCATTCTAAGCCTTTTATCTCTAACTGTGAAATGAAAGTCTTTGTTCTCTATTAAGGGGATTCAGACATTCTGGAGCAGATGGGAGATGGTTTGGGGGATATGGATGAAATTACACCATCCATAAAGCCAACCTTGAAAGGTAAACCCAAGTTAGGCTTTTTAGACATATGGGTAAGTATGCTCCTCTGTTTTTCCTCTTGTCATTCCTGATGGGGCTCTAGGGAAGGGGCAGTTGGAGGATGATCTGACTATCACATTGGACATTCCTAGGAGAATTAGCATTTCATGAAGTTTCCAAGATGTATCCATACTGTAACATTCTTCATATTTTTTATATTGTTTTTGGCTCTGAAAATACAGACACTGATCACTCTTTCCTCTCTGCTGCCTCCAAAAAGTTTAAGGTGAACAATAGGTCATGAATAAATGCCATGGATGGAAACACTTTCAGTTAAGAGAATTTCCATTTAGTGGGATTGAAAATAATACTATGGTGGAATCGATGATATCTGAAAAGCTTGTGAGTGTTGAACTTTCAGAAACAATGCTCACACTTCATAAAGTTTTCTCGTGTTTTAGGTTTTAGGGTATTTCTTCTTTTTAAAGTAAAATCTGTCCTTGTTATGTTCTAGTCACCAAAATGGAAGGTCTTGTTGGGTGTCTTCCCTGGGGGACAAATGGTGCATCTCATACTTGGATGTATATCTTAACAAGTACTTTAGAAGCCTGGGTCACAAAGGAGACGCCTAGTGTCCTGGGCACACACATCTTTCAATGTGTCCAGCTGACATGGCTCAATGAGGTGTTCCTGGACCAAACTACGAACTGGCGATAAGGTGTCCCAGGCGGACACTCCTGTACCTACTGGGGCTCAAAGAGCTCCTTGAGGTGTGGGTTTGGTCCAGAAGAGTAACGACCAACACAGATGTGTTCTAAGTCTTCTAGGAGATAGAAAGTATCAGGAATGAGACAGCTTGTTTTGGAGTGCCATAGACTTGAGCAGTAAGCATATTTGTAAGGTGTATAGAAATGTTGGGGTGCCTGGGTGGCCCAGCGGTTAGGCGTCTGCCTTCAGCTCAGGGCGTGATCCCAGCGTTGATGGGATCGAGCCCCACATCAGGCTCCTCTGCTATGAGCCTGCTTCTTCCTCTCCCACTCCCCCTGCTTGTGTTCCCTCTCTCGCTGGCTGTCTCTATCTCTGTTGAATAAATAAATAAAATCTTAAAAAAAAAAAAGAAATGTTGAGGATAGTGTCTCGGAGTATAACATGATGTTTACAAACAATGTCTCTGACATTAGACTGCCCACGTTCAATTCCTAACACAGCCACTCTCTAGCTCGATGAACGTGGGAAGTTATTTAATGTCTCTGAGCTTCAGTTCCTCAAATATGACATTAAGATAATAAAATGGAAATAGTAGTGTTGAACTCAAAGGATTCATATGGGTATCAAGTCACATAATAAGTGGAAAGCACTCGATTCTGTGCTAACTCTTAGTAAATATTAGTCATTCTTTTTTTCGGTGTGTTTGGCAGTTTTGTGTTCTGGTGACACAAATATTTTTGTATTTATTTATATCCTCTGTATTCCTCCATTTGGTAATCATCAAGAGTCAGAATTTTGTAGTTGGAAAGAATTTTAGAATAATATAATTCTATCTTTTCGTATATCAAATGAAGAGAATGAAGATTGAAGAGGGAATAATTTACATGAAGCCATTGCTTCTTGAGGTTTGAGAATCTCTATTTCTATTGCCAATGAGGGTAATAAATATATAAAATAAAGATAAAGATAAAATAAAAATAAAGATTGCAAGATATGTTCCAACAATGTCTTCTGGTTTTCAAATTGCTTTCACATTCATTATACATCACTGGGTCCTCTCAACATCCCTGTAAAATATGCAGGATAGGTTTCTTTATCCTTGTTTTGCAGATGTGGAAAGGTGCCCCTTAGCTAGCTTTCTAGGTCGTAAAGCTAGTTCTTGACTAAGTCAACATTAGAATTCAAATCACAAGAGTTTATATTCCTAAACTGAAAAACTTCTCATGACATCTTAAATCTTCATTCATCCCAGATCTCTGGGTTTCCAGATACGTTCACAGAGTTCATAGGGCACTAGAATTGAAAGGGACATTAAAAATTCTCTGATTAGCCTCCTCACTGAAGTCCATACAGATTAGATGACTTGTCCAACCACACATATTTATTGAATTTACTGAATGAAATGAGCCTCTTCCAGCATGCTCAAGGAAATTACAATCGTATCTTCCATATGTCCCAGTGACATAACCCTAAAAACCATCAAGGTGGAACTCTCACGCAAGTGCATATTCAAATGTCCCTTTATCAAACTCTTCAACTTCATCTTCCCACGTAGAGGAAGGCATGCTACTATACGGGTCTAGCAGGATTTTGAAGCATCTGATAATAAGAAGTCCCAAGAAGATACACAAAATCCCAACAAAAGCAAAGCCAGTTTTTTGCTCCAGAGTCAATGAAAAAGCTGATACTTCGTTGACACTCATCTTAGCTGAAGAGTTGCCACAGTAAGTACTACTCATTATTCACTGTCACATCATTCCGGCTCTTCAGAATTCCTGCTGGAGTCACCTCTTGGCCTAGATACAAAATTAGACTCAGTTTAGTGTTATTCATGTATGGTATTGAGCAGCTAATTGTTTTCTAAAATCTGACAGTTTCAGACCCTCTTGACTTAAGTCACAAAAGACACGTGGAAACATCAGATAGGGATCAGGATCAAATTGGCATTGGAGATGCTACTTCTATCGTAGTCATTACAGAACTGCCTTTGTGGACACCTGAAACTACCTATATGCACTAAATATGAAATCAGGTATGAAAGGGAATATTCAAATAATTAACCCTAGAAGCTTTTGATTCATTGTGAGATGGTCAAGTCACTGCTTCCTTGACCTGAACTGTCATCTAATATTTACTTTCATTTTTGCATGTGTAGATAACATCATAAATAATCATAGAGTGTGAGCTGGTCAAGCTCTCTAAGGTCCATGTTTTAAGGTCTATCTCCAGTGCCATTTTGTCTGATACAGATTCTGATCCTTTTAAATAGGTGTAATGTCTTCTCTCTTTTTCAGTTTCTTAGCTTTTAGACTTATGTACTGGTCTTTTCTTTCCCACTACCACTCCAGATGCTAAATATTAATTTCTTAAAGAGATAAATTGTGTTTTAAAAATTATTTTAATAAGAGCAGCACCCAACGTAGCATCCTGCAAGGAGTAAGCAGCAGTGGTTGTGAATCACTAACCATGTTCCCACCATCGCCATTAGCTTTCAGCACCCTAAATAAACACAAAACCCAAGTTAGACAGCATATTTTCTATAAACTTTCAGCTTCAAGATGAGCTTCCCAGTTCTCTTCCCAAACAGATGCCCTTCTGTACTGTGATTCTAAAACTACAGAAAAAATTGTTCAGAAGGTATGTGTTGGATTGAAGCAAAACAGATTTTCCCATTTGAAGTCTTCATGTTAAGTAAATTAAGCAATTAAAACTAAGATTAGTTAATTAAATCAAATGGCTGCTAACCCATTGCCACCCTTCTTGAGGGGACTTTTATCAAATAGCTTGTCATCCAATAACAGAGAGTAATAGATTTTTTTGCGTTTGCATTTTTATTATTGCTTTTTCTAATAATTTTTAAAAATTACTGATTAAAATGGCTGACCCTTCGGATGTTTTTGGATTCAATTTTCAGAAAACAATTGATACAGGAGAGGTAGGGGATGTAAAGAGTAAAGAAAGGAAGTAATTAATAAGAACAAACTCATAGCTTTCAAAGTTATTCACCAATGAATACCAGTTAATACTAAACAATATTTTATTTTATAATAGTTGGGATTACAAAACAGCTTTATCTTCAAACCTTCAGTGTCAGGAATATTTAATACAGGGGCGCCTGGGTGGCACAGCGGTTAAGCATCTGCCTTCGGCTCAGGGCGTGATCCCGGCGTTATGGGATCGAGCCCCACATCAGGCTCCTCCACTATGAGCCTGCTTCTTCCTCTCCCACTCCCCCTGCTTGTGTTCCCTCTCTCGCTGGCTGTCTCTATCTCTGTTGAATAAATAAATAAAATCTTTAAAAAAAAAAAGGAATATTTAATACATTCTGTGGTATGTTATTACTTGACTTGTTTGTTTAGTAAACAGAAATGCATTGTTTCAAAATTCTCTGTTAAACTTCTTTCCATAAAATCATTTTTTTCTGCCCTAATACGTATGGTATAGTGACTATACTCTGATTTTTTAAAAAATTTCGTACCACTTAGGTGGCTCAGAGTGATTTTTCTGATTGCGCTCTCGCACTATTTATCCTATGGAAGACATGAGACTGGACTGGATATCTAATGACCTTGAGATTTCACAAGAACTTTTTTTCTGACGAAATCTCTACTTTTATTGCTTCTGTCAGTTAAAGGTCTTTTGTTGAGAGTCATACATTCTCTGGTTCATTTGCTTAATGAGCGGAGAAACTGAAAAGCAAGATGTTTCTACATGGAGATGCTGAACCAAACCTTTGTTGGGTAACTGACTGATTCAGCCAAGTAGCTAGTTTGGAGTATTTTTTCACCAGAGTCATGACTTTGCTAGGCTATACCATTTGAATATTTCAGAGAACATGGGGGTGAGAGGAAGCAATAAACCTGGTTTACTGGTGGACACTGTGGTGCGGTGTGTCTAACAGGCTCCCTTCGATGGGGGACTTGCTGCCCAGCAGCTGGGACTGCTGCCACCAGATAGTCTTCAGCTGTAAGCCCCTTTCACGGGGAGCTGCCTGCCTCGTGCAAGGTCACTTCTGTTCTTAGGGCACACCATTTTTAACGACTGATTGATGTAAGAGTAAAAGACCTGGTCATCTCGACTCAAAGGAGCACAACCCTGAAAGGCCATTCTAGATCAAGAGTTGTACATGGAGTAAACCAAGACTGTCACTGGCTCCACATTACAACTCAACTTCTGCCCACTCCTGCCTAGTTCCCCACTCTTCCACAGGTGTTGAGCCCAAGGGCATTACTTAAATGTCCTCACACTAAACTCTGCCTCAGAGTCCGGTTTCTGAAGAACCAAACTTGCAACAATTGGTAGCACAGAAGTGAAAACATTTGGGCAGTTTTAATAATCTGTACGTTTTCCAGCTAGTTTATTTTGCCATTATGTAGAAACAACCTAAACGATGTATAATTATGATGGTAGTTCAATTTATTTATGTTTTTAAAAATCGTAATGCAGACAGAGACACAGGGTCATAGCTGATCCTTGGAAGAGTTAAGTCAGTTAGCTCTCAGTGATTAATCCACTAGTCTCTGTTATTCGTATTAAAACCCATTAACTGACCTAAGAAACAGACAAACAAAAAGAGGCATTTTCTAGCTGTAGCAATAAAACGCTCAACTAATTTGTCACTACTAAAATTAAAACACAGGATCTTCCACGTTTGAGATACGAAATCCCTTATTAAATTATGTAACACACCAGATAATGCCTTGTTCTGAGGGTCTCAATCTGTGAATGACTTTCCTTTTTAATGGAAAAATAACTAGTTCTCAAGTACCGATTATAGATCGTTCTCAGCATATCATAGGTATCCAAAAAATATTTGAACTGAATCAAAGTAAATTTATTGAAAAATATAATTTTTGGCCAATAAAGTTCTAATTTCTGAAAATCTGATTTTTAGGCATCCAGGAAACATGTCAAAAAACATTTAACATTTAGTTGAAATGAATAAGAGAAATTTTGTTTGATTTCAAAAAAAAATTGGCCTTGGAGATAAATATCAAAATTCAGTAGCTCAGAGTTCAGTGTTTCTTGTTTGATTTTATCAGACTGATGAGGAATAGCGTTCCCAGAAAGAGTCACATGACTTGCACTCTTAAGTGATTCCGACGTGTAGGGGAGAGGGTCCATGCACAAACAGAGAGAAAACAGCATAGTTTTCTACAAAGGCAATAGAAAAGAAGAGGGAACAAACTTGTATTTAACATATATTGCATATCAAACATCGCTTTACAGCTGTTATTTTATTTAATCCCCCTAATAACCATATAGGGTTAGTATTATTATCTTAAACATTTTGATGACAAAAGAGATGCAAAGATCAACAAATTTAGAAGGAATAGAGATTTCACTCATTTAGGGATCAGGAAAGTTTTTCTTCTAAGAGACTTTGCGATTTGAGCTGAGTCTTGAAAGACAGAAGAAGATTTAGATATGTGAGGAAGGAAAAATGACAGTAAATATGAAGATAGAAAAGTGCTGAATTTGTTCAGAGGAGCAATTTGTTCAGAACAATTTGGCACAAGGAAAGGGGAGTATGGGAAACAAAACATTGGAAAGGTAGGTTGAGCCAAAGTGCAAAATCTCTTGACTGTTAGGCTAAGAGTTTGCAATTTATTTGCCTAAGGGCTAAGTTGCTTGATGATGAGGCCAAAATAGACAAAGATTTAAGGGAGGGAGCATCATGGGAAAGAAATGGTCCAGATGAGAAGCAATGTGGGCTTGGACTAACAAAGTAGATGTGTGGGAGAGGAAATGGGTTTGAAAGATATGTGTAAAGATATTGGGGATAGTTTTGACAAATGATGGAAGGTAGCAGGCCATGGAGAGAGAGGTATCAAAGATGGCTCCGCTCTATTAAGCCTGGACAAGTGTAAAGATAGTGCTTTCATTAACTAAAATAAAGAAAATATGAGCAAAGTGTAAATTTAGAAAGTAAATGAGGAGTTTAGTTCTGGTCTTCGTGAACTTATGGTGTCCATACCTGACACATAGTAGACACTCAATAAGGAGTTTTAAACAAATTAACCCAGATCATGTTGTCCAGCATAAAGTTGCTGGTGGGGAGAATATCTTAAGGATATTGTTAACCAAAAAAGTTTGTGCGGAAGAATGCCTCCGGGATGAAGAGAGTTTAATACATAGAAGCATTTATAGATCAAAACTTAAGAGAAGGAAAGAATTGTTGAGTTTTGCAGAAAAGCGAAGACCAAGGAGGATGCTAGCTGCATTCGAATATTTGAAGTGTTACTGTAGGAAGCCAGATCTACTTGTTCTGGATTGATCCAGGAAGCAATTTTGATGTAATCCCATTAAGGTTCTATTTGCAGTCACCAAAAAGGATTGAAGATAAAAGAAGCGTAGCAATGAGCCTCAGAGAATCCCTCTTACAAGAAGAAAGCAGGATCTGCTAGTGGTGGTGTATAAGGAATGATCAGAGCCATAAGTGAATCTGTAATGGGAAGTTCACTTGAAACAAAGGAAGCTAGAGTTTCTAAAGGTGTCGGTAAACAGTGTCAAATTCTGCAGCGGTGATGGAAGCTAAGTGCTGAAAAACAGGGGCTTGGGTTTGGCATTCAGAATTTTTTCATCATTTAAAGAATTCTAGTTGAATGTCCAGGGGGGACACTAAATTGAAGAGGGTTTTGGAGTGATGGGTAATGAATAAACGAAGCCAAATGATAAAAAGAAACTTGACAAAAAAGACGTTTTACTTACACAAAAATTTAAGTGCAAAAGTTTAGATCTAAAGACCAATTATTTCCAATAATAAGAACATGATTATATATTCTACTTTTAAAAGCAGAGCCAAATAAACTCAGTTGAGGTTCAAAGAACTAGGAAATTTCCATTTTTAACCAAAAATTGGGGTGATAAAGAACAGGGGTTTTATTAATATCTTAAAAGGAAGAACTTGAACTTTTATATTCATTTTAAAATTCTACCTTATACTAAAGATGAAAACAAAATACAAGTCAAGGTAAACAACTAAAAGGGTAGTATTTAAAGGTTGAAAAAAAGTCTGGCCATTGCTCCAGGCTGTGTCTACACAAGCAAATAAATAAAAAGTTAAGCAATTACCTAACAATATGTTCAGCAAATAGATGCTCTTGGTAATTTAAGCCGTAAGTGTAGCATTTGAAATACCAGTATTTTCAGGCCTAAATTTTTCAAACATCTGCCCAAACGTTCCATTTTACTTCCTGCGTGAAATGAACAATGTGTCTCATTTCAACAGCAAGTCTAGAAGGTTTTGAGAATATATTGTTAAGTGCAATGAGCTTTGTACCTTTCTATTGATATAGAGCATAATTTGATAAAAAAGTATCGCTAGTAACAAAATACTGTTAAAAATAAATAGAACTCTCCATTTACAGTACTGACTTCTTCATAATTAAGAAGATATCTGGAATTACTGAATGAATGTGGATAAAAGATACATTTTCACTTTCTCTAATCTGTGACAGAGATGGAAAAGCACAACAAATCATTAGCTTCTGTAAAACAGACATTTTAATGCCTACCTCAGAAAGAAAACATCATCTTAATATCTTGTTTACTGGGAAATAGAAAAATGAGAGACATTTAGACCATGAAGTTTCAAAACCAGGATAAATAAACCCTGTTGAGAAAAAAGAAATGGATTTTCAAAAAAAGAGTAGATGTAAAATTATGTGGTAGAAGTTATTTCAAATATGCTACACCACAAAAATGGATAAGAAGATCAACATTTAGGTACTTTTGAAATGAGCAATTGAGTTGAAAGTACATCATTTCCTCCTTCATGGCAATTGTCAGGAACTGGGATTTTTAAGTCTTGATGAGTCATAGGATTGGGCCAACTGTATACCTGTAGACCAAAAGGCCAAAATCTCACTCAATAGCGTTGTAGTTAATAACCAATAAACAAAGTCTTTCTATGATCAGTCATATAAATCATACCACTGTGAGTAGTCAAGCAAAGATAACAGTATTTTTATAACTAATATATATATGTATCTCCTTTCATATGCATGAATGTTGTATGTGATTTTTTTTCTGTGAATAAGTTTACCGATTAGAAATATAAAATTTCACTTTTCAGAAACCTATAGCTAGTTTGCATGCCACAATATGCAATTGCAGAAACCAATATTGAAAAGTATATGCCCATTAAAAAAAAAGGGAACCTTCTGTATTTTATTTTAATCAACAGGTTTTTCCCTCTGGTTTATTTATCTGTTAATGATAGTCCGAAAAGTATATCTGAAATGACAACTATTATAGTGGAATATGGTATTCTCGGTGAAAAGTATTTTGATATTGGATATCAGATATAGTAATCTTTAATGCTAATAATATGAATACTGATGATTTCATGAAATGAGACATGTAAGAAAACCTAGGCTTAAAAAATAATGAATCCTCCCATACACACCCCCCACCAAATATCGAGGTTATTAAATCCAATTCAAAGTAAACAGGGAAAAGAAACATGATGCAGGCCACTTCTGCACTGAGCTAGTTAATCATCAGGAGTGGAATGTGTTGGAATTAAAGGAAAACCTTAAATTACAAACCCAGATGTCTTATCATGATTCAGTACATAAATTTCAGGCCTTCCCAGAGATCCAAAACCCTGGGATCTGCCAGAATTCCCCTCTCCAACCTTTCAGATGTTAACCTTAAGAGAATCTTCTTCGCATGGCTCCCCAAGGACTCTGACATTGGATCTTTTCAAAGCACTGGATATCTGGTCTGAAAATTTTCAAAATGTCTCACTAGAGAAACCTGGACTGTCGTTATGGTTCTGCCTTGTTTGTCTCCAGTTCTCTTTGGACATATTAAACTAAAGAAGCATAGAAACCTCCTACAAAACATTATGGGAGAAGCATCAGAGAGCTAACTGCAAACACAAAACACATTTTTTTTTTCTTTTTGGCGACAGCAGCAGCAGCAGCAGCGGAAACATCAGGGCTCTTTTCTCCTTTAGAATTTGAACTGACCAGACCCGCAGGCTCCATCCCCCCACCCCCTCCTTCCCGCTCCCTAGCTTCAGAAATACAAGAGAATGAGAACAGGCTTCTCATCTGGACCTTCACTGGAACCCTGTCGGTTAATGCGGAGGGTAGGGGGAGAAAGTTACTTCGCAGACAGCGATGTCTCACCTTCCATGCTTGTTGCCATGGAGATGAAATCCAGTGAGTAGACTTAAGTGTTGGCAGGTTTGTCTGTGTTCGCTGATCGGTTCAGTAAGAATGTAAAAGGCGTGTCCTGGGAACCTGCGTGGAGTCACAGGACCGTGGTTAGCGCTCTCCTGGCCTACGTGTGTAAATGTCTGTGTCTGTCAGTGAGAGACAGAGGACGTGGGCGCCCGCGAAGTACGTGTGCGCGCGCTAGTGTATTTGCAGGAAAATGTGCCTGGATTTATTCGATGTGGCAGAGTAAATATTTGCGCGCGCGCGTGTATGTGAAGGCGTCTGTTTGTGAGACAGTGAAGAGTTGGAAAATGAGAGGGGGAAGGGAATGGGCCACCGCAGCAACAGGCTCTATCTATTCCTCAGTTTTGCTAAAAAGAAAAGAAAAAAAAAAATAGGTGCTCATTTTCACTCATATCACACTGCAGGTTAGCAATCGGAGTTCATCACCCATTTGGCTTCCTAAGGCAGTGGGGGTTTAATTAATTTATTATTAAAATCCTTGTTTTCCTCTCCTCTGCATCAGTAGCTGTGCCGCGGGCATTTTGTTGTGCTAGTCCACCGCAGTCTCAGTCGGGGAGTAGACGCTAAATAGGTCTTCCCTCTCCTCCGGTAAGAGAAAGATAAGAGTGAAAGTGTATTGGTTTAATTGGGGACAGCATGCGTCATTTGGACTTATTTTCTCCCATTTTTCACCTTTTCTTTTCTACGGAAATTCAACCGAATCCTGCCCCCCCCCAGCCTCCCCCCTCAACGCTTTTTAGGGATTTGTGTCTAGGCGCTGTCCATAGTGCTGAAAATTGCGTAGTAAGATCTACCTATGAGCTAGAATAGACCAAGACAGGAATGTTCCATAAAAGCCCATATGTAGTTGCAACACACGTTTTCTAAACAGTGTTAGGTACGTAGACTCTAAACTTAAACGGCATTGAAAGCAAAGCAAAATAAAACAAAAGAAAAACAACAACAATAAAAACTCTTCCCCCATCCCTACTTATGGGTCTTGTTGTCCAACTCAGTTATAAGCGTCCAATCCTACTCATGTTTGGATACTATATCCAGAACCTTCAAATTGCAAACACCTGTAGATTCTCTAAAAATTTGATTATTGATCCTGTAAATTATCAAACTGTCAGCAATTGGGGAAAGTGTAGATGCAGAATTGGGTCATCATTAATGTAAAAATGCTGAAAGCACATGATGTAAAGATGTGTTAGAATTCAATAATAAAGTGAAGACAATGTATAGGGTCATTTGGTGTATTTACTAATTTAGAAAATGTCATGGTCTTACAAGAAATGGACAATGTATAACTGGTAGTTCATATAAGACTATACTCAAAAATATTTATTCTTTTTCATTTAAAACTATTAACCACCCTGGGGGCACCTGGGTGACTCAGTCGTTTAAGCACCCAATTTTTGATTTCTGCGCAGGTCATGATCTCAGGGTACTGAGATTGAGCCCCACAGTGGGCTCAGCCCTTAGCCTGGAGGCTGCTTGGGATTCTCCCTCTTTCTCCTTCCCCCCTCAAATAAATAAATAAATCTTAAACAAAACAAAACTATTAAACACCCTATAATATAGGTGAACTGCCCACCAATGAAAAAAAAGTGGAAGAAGTTCCTCTTCCAGTAATATGTTCTTAGGCATGGATTTATAGACTCTTTTTTAAAGCTTGCTAAGGGCCCCATCCTATTTTGGTACTATGTACTAGAGCAGTGCCTCCTGAAATTTAATGTGCATATGAATCCCCTCAGGATCTTGAAAAAAATGCAGGTTTTCATTCAGTAAGAGTGAGTTTGAGTCTCAGATTCTGCATTTCTAACAATATCCCACGTGATGCCAGAGGTTGCTAGTTCAGGACCACACTTCAAGCAGCAAGGTTCTAGAAATATTGTATTCTGGTGATGCAGTCACTCATAGGGTATGGGAAAGAAGGTCATTTTCTTCCATCTATTTTGTATGTTTCTAGACTGTTGCAAGATTGTTTTATTGAAATAAGTTCGGAAGTTAACCATTTTATTTACACAATAGTAATAAATTGTTTATAACTCAAACTGCTTATAAATTTGATCATTTTGTTTTGATTTTGACATTGTCTGAACATGTACTACAGTTTACATCACTCTGTATTTTCATACTATAACCTGCAATCACCCGTTCTCTTTGCAATCCAAACTCAAGGAAAAAAAACTAAGTTACGTGATTTTACTGCTCATATATGGGCCCCACGCCAAGGATTTGTTGTCATGATTGGAGATTTTGACTTCTCAGTTTATGACTTTAAGTATTATTTTATACTAAGTGCTCATTATACTGATTTTACAAAATCTGAATGTTACAGATTGAATTTTGACCCAGTTTAAGAAAGTGAGATAGGACCATTGTTTCATAGATCATTTGAATAAATGCTGATCTGTAATGTCACTGACATAACACGTGTGTAGTTAGATTTTAACGGTTCTTCTGGATAGCTTTCTTCTTTAAAAAAAATCCATACATATATCAGTTGATAAGTGTTTTTAGTCAATGCTTTTGAATTGATGCCAAAGGCAAGTTTTGACTATATATTAGGTTCCTTGGTGTTAGTGCATGATCTTGACCTTTTTCAAGCTGTATGAAAGGTGATGATGCTCTGGAAAATCTGCAAAGTGGCTCATTCAGGAAAACGTAATAAATTAAAAATCCATTATGTTCCACTTCCTTGCTAGTTGCTGGGATTCAAGATAGATGATCCTTGGCCTCTGACCTTGATGAGATACATTGCTAAACAACATGACAAGTCTACTAAGTTTTATAGAAGAGTTTAATAATTTATATTTTATTCTCCATTGCCAAAGAAGTGATGAAGAATAGGAAAACAGGCAAAACCCAGAATACCTGCATTTCAGGTCCTTGTCAATGCCTGCTGCTCAATTTTTATTTTAAAAAATTGTTGAAAGATAAGAAACATATGAATGCTTTTCTAAAGCTCACATGGTTAATCCATACTTTTGGGTAGTCTATGATTTATTTTCAGAGCAATCCAAATTATTAGAAGGTAAATACGTGGGTGGCATTGTTTAGACCTTCCCCAAACAGAATTGCCTTTCCTATGCTTCGACATTATAATTTCAGCTTATATGCAAATATTCTGTATAAAACAATCCTCAGTTTACATGCCCTGCTCTATGTCTACTGTAGGGTTCCTACTAAAGACTTGGACTTGCCCAACACATCACTTACTATTCCTTATATAAGATCTCTTTAAAAACATTTCTTTCATTGCCAGTTTCATGAATTGAACTCCTACTCACTTAAACCATCCAAAAAGCTAAGTGGTTTGTTTTCCTCTTGTACACAATGCACATCATATAATTGATCCCTTTTGCCTTTTTTTTTAGTTACTAGGGATGTCCAAATTAAATTAACAGCTAAAAATTAGTAACTGTGTAAAATATTAAGGCCTTTATATTTGTGTTTTTTACCTATTGCTTTGACTACTGCGATTTTGTTTTCTTAGGTATCAGTATATTATTTTCTTTTCATTATCTGTTTTAATGTGTGTCCTACATAAATGTCCTCACAAAATCAGAAATGAAGTAAAGAAATTAAAAGTAAGTAAATAAATACATTTATTTTTCTACTTTTTGGCCAAAAATGTTGACTACTGTGTAGGAATATATAGTCAGTTGTTCTATAAGTTTGTCTTTAACAAGATACTAAAATATTTAAAAAAAATCATATAGTTAACTATGAAGATAAAAATATAATCTATTATGACTACATAGGTGTTAAGCTAGCAGGAGAAAATTTTAACTTAAATGACTACAGATCAGCTTTATTTCAAAACAGTTCGTTTCTCTGTTTCTCTTTCTATATCCTAGTGTCCTTTATATGAGTAGGACTTTTTTTTTTTTAATGTCAGAGAGTGGAAGTGTTGTTTATCTAATTTGCTAGAAGATGTGGCAACTATAGAAAATTAAAGAACATGACAGCCCCACTCTTATGAATATACTTTGGAATAAGAGTCTCACAAAGGAAATAAAAGCAAGAATTTCTTCTAACAAGCCAGCTCAGGATTCTTTTCAGAGGAAAATTTTGCTTGCTGTGAATTCTTGCCACCCTGGCTCTAGCTGACTTCTTGCTCTCAAGTTTTCTATGGTGGGATCATCTCTTGAACTTATTAGGCCAACATGTTACCTTCAGCTCTTCATGGAAATCTACACCTTGTCTGGCTGAAGTTTGATTATTCTTTCTAAACTGAAATGTCTTTATGTAGCTGGGTCTTTTTATTTGAAATGTTGCTATTTACTCAAATACTGGACACTACAACTTTCAAATGTTGAACTCTAAAAAATGTATTAGAGACAAATATAAATTATTTTTGTTATAAACATTAAAAAATTAATCCAATTCTTATTTGGTTTTAAACGGTATTAGATAATCAGCTACAACCAAAAGTCACCTGTTTATCTTTAAAAAATTCATTCTTACCTATTCTGAGTATCATTTTTAGCTATCCATGCCCTTTTCTCACATGAGTGGTTTTAATTTTTGGGGGGTGTTAAGATTGATTGAAAATACAATAAGAAATATATGCCCTCTACCTAAAAATAGATGCAGGAAATTCTGCTCACAACCCAGAGTATTCCTGGGCCCTTGGAGGTCCAGTTCTATAATCCCAAAGTAATCTAAGGAACAATCCAAAAATTTCAGCAAAAATGAACGGTCCATGGTCTTGTTCTCAGTTTTGCAGTGAAGTATTGACTGGCTTAAAGTTTTGAATTTTTTTAAACCACCCTATTAATTTTCTATTTTCTTTCCTTGGACTTCTCCCTCTAGGTCATTTTTCCCATATGATCTCTAGAGAGTAGCCAATGCTGAATATGCTGACATAGGATTAGAGAGTACAGTAATAGGATGATTAGATTTGATTAGAAAATGACTGTGGGATTTTTGTCAACAGTGAAGAAATTATCTAAAGTAAGTGGACTCGTAAGTGAATTGAGCCTGATGACACTTCAGTGTAGATAATGATCTAATGCTGGTCTGTTTGATGAGTACCATTGAAAATGAGATGTTATGTTTTGCTGGTAAACTTTTCTGCAAAGAAAAAAAATGTGCTAAATGCTTCAGTTCAGAGTGATCTATTTGAATGAAGTTTCACTTAATTAGTTTTAATTTACAGCCCATAAGCCTTCAATTGTTTCATTTAAAGTGTACTTCAAGCCCTCTACTATATTTACTGCTGAATCTAATGAGTATGATAAGATACCTTGGGCACAATCTCCACAAATGTGTGAGCAATAACCATGGTATAATATATTTAATTGGTTTATTTTACTGGGTCAAAGAAACAAAGAAACAAAAGGAGTTTATTTTGCTGAAGTGTATGTTTCTGTAATATGAATCAGTTAATACATAATTAGCAAATAAGTATGTCAATAGAATGTGGAAATCAATTCATTTATATACAGTTTTCTTCCAAACATTAGGGTTTGGCTACCAAATGAAACAGCTTAACCCCAAGTCCACACTAACTGAATGCAGTGAACTGTGGAGGAAAGCAGTCCTATACACATGCAGTGAACTGTGGAGGAAAGCAGTCCTATACACATGCCCATTCACTCTGTCTTACTCTTGGCTCAGTTTGGCCATGTGTTCTGTCTTGAAAATGCATATTTATTGGTTCTTCCTGATCTTTGTGCATTTGTCCCTATTTTCATAATTCAACCTTTCTTTACACTTTTTCTATCATTCTTTCCTAACTAAAAATTTTCTTGTGAGGTTCTAGATATGTTGCAATGTATATTTTTAACTTGTATTTTTAGTGCTACATTTTCATTTTTTGTAAATATTTTTGTGGTGCTCTGGTTATGAAGATGGATGGGTTTTACATTTTCCACCCAACATTATTTTTTTTACTCCTAAATATTTTCAGTTATTTTACTCCTAAATAATATTCAGTTATTGAGTGGGCTTTATTTTTTATATTTATTTTTTTGGAGAAGGGGGCAGAGGGAGAGAGAGAATCTTAAGCAGGCTCCATACCCATCACAGAGCCTGATGTGGGGCTTGATCTCACAACTCTGAGATCATGACCTGAGCCCAAATCATGAGTCAGATGCTTAACTGACTGAACTGCCCAGGCACCCCAAGTGGGCTTTATTTTTGGGGGCAGTTTTAGTAGTACAGACAAAGGGAGCAGAAAGTACAGAAAGGTCCCATATGCCTCCTCTCCCCTTGCCCCACAGTTTCATTTATTATTAAAATCTTGCATTAGTGTGGTGCATTTGTTACAATTGGTAAACCAATATTGATACATTATTATTAACTAAAGTCCATAGTTTAGAGTTCATCTTTGTGTTGTTCAGTTCTATGGGTTTTGACAAATGCTTAATGTCATCCATCCACCATTATAGTATTATAATAGTTTTACTTCTTTAAATATCTGGTGCCCCACTTACTTATTTCCTCCCCTTCCTTTCCACCCATCTGCAGCATGAACCTCTGGAAACCATTGATCTTTTTACTGTTTCTATAGCTTTGTCTTTTCCAGAATTGTATGTATGGAGTCGTATAGACTCTGTTACTTTTTCAGACTAGCTTTTTTTCACTTAGCAATATGCATTTAAGGTTCCCCCGTGACTTTTCATGATTTGATAGCTCACTTCTTTTTATTGCCTAACAACGTTTCACTGCATGGATATACCACAGTTCAGCCATTCACTTATTGAAGGACATCTTGGTTGCTTCCAATTTTTGAAAATTATGAATAAAGTTGCTATAAACATTCATGTACTGGTTTTTGTGTGAACATAAATTTCCAACTCATTTTGGTAAATCCCTAAGAGTTCGATTGCTGGGTTGAATGGTAAGACTATGTTTAGCTTTGTAAGAATCCTCCATATTGCCCTTCAAAGTGATTATACCATTTTGCATTCCTACCAACAATGAATGAGAGTTCCTGTTGCTTCATGTTTTTCACCAGCATTTGGTATTGCCAATGTTTGGATTCTAGCCATTTTAATGGCTATATCATGGTATCCCATTTTAATTTTCAACTCTGTAATGATATAAGATATGGAACATTTTATGCTTATTTTCTGTCTTTGTATCTTCTTTGGTGAGGTGTCTGTTCAGAGCTTTTTTCACTTTTTAATTGGGTTGTTTGCTTTCTTATCATTGAATTTTGTATATTTTGGATATATGTCCTTTATCAGATATGTGTTTTGCAAAGATTTTATCCCAGTCTGTCTTTTCACTTTTTTAAGTGGCTGGTTATTTTCAGGGGATGATTTTGTAGAACAAGAGTTGTTTTTTTTCCCCCGGAAATGTGTGCTTTGTCAAAGAAGAAACACTTGCATACTTGATGTCATATTTCTACAACTAAGCTAGCCAAATAAAACTCACATTTTTCATATTCTAAGTAAAACTAAACTGAATGAGTGTTTAGTCACTTTAGGCAACTATAGAAGATAACTAGAAAGGCCTTCCTAGGGGCCTTATCTTTCAATACTACCTAAACATCAGTAAAATAAGTTGAAGTTAGTGACTAGTGCATTAAAGAATACTTGAAAGTATGAAAATTTTAAGGAGAAAGTATAAACCTAATGTTTTGAGGACTGATTAATTTTAATAATTTTTACATAATCTCTCTATATAGTAGTTCTTATTTGACTGTTCTTAGATGACGCTCAAAGCAATAAACAGTTGGAAAGAATAAGGTCTGATTTTTTCAGAAATATTTTTGACATTGGTTTCCAGAAATATTAGGAGTCTAGATGTGGAAATCTAGGTTGAAGTAAATGGACATTTATGTAAACCTACATTTCCTCAATGACTTTGGGACTATCAGGACAATGACCTTGAGAGTACTACCATGTAGTTTCCTTTAATAATCTGAAGGATAGCTCAAGGTACTCACAATTGAGATTTGTTGATGAAGTCAGAAGAGTAACACTGCTATAAATATTTTTACATATTTAATCTTATTTAGAGGCACAGACATTCCTAAATTTAACAGATACAATGAATGAATGGATAAATGAAAAAATGGATAAAGTAATTCTCTCTTTTGTTTTGGAGTACCTCAGAATGTATGCTAAAAGGCTTAGACACTGCGTCAAATATTCAGTTGATACCCAGCACCATCCTACCCTTCTCCCTGTTTGAGATATTTCTCAGATTCTGTGGCCAGCAGTATCCCAACCTAAATTCTACCAATGAGAGGCACTGATGTAAAATTTAAGAGAAGGAAAAGAAAAAAGAAATCACTAATCTCACTAACCTTATAGTTATCAGCAAGTGGCAGATGAGGGGTTATACCGGTAGTTTTTGAGGTGTTAGGAAGCTCTGAGTTTTACCTTGCTGATACAGGCGCAGAGATCATTGGTGATAGATTCTCCATGATTCTTGCTCTTCCTGATCTTTCAAACCCTAGCAATAGCTCCTAGATCTTTTTCCCCAGCCCTAATTATTGTGTAAACCTCCAAGTCTTTGTGCATCAAATCTTACATGAAATATCTACCGTGTTTGGTTCGATATTGGCTAATATTTTTAGCATGTTTAGTTTGTGAATGGAAATGTGATGACGTGAAATCACTCCAGCCTACCATTCTGTAATACACTATGAAAAAATGTACTACATTTCTGTACTACTGAAAACCATTGCTTCCAATGAACTAGGCTCATAAGAAGCCATCAGGAATGGTGTGTTCCTTGTTAAAAAGGGTTGCAAAACAGTAGGATTTTTAAATTCTGTTCAGTTTTATGAAACTGAGGTAACAGAAATCCAATGGCAATGCCTAAGGCAAAGGAAGTTTTTCTCCCCAAATAAGAAGTTTGGGTGTAGGCAGTCTGGGAGCTTTTCAATGGCTCTGTAAGGTCATAAGTGTTTCAGTCTCCTATTTTTCTGATCTGTCATCCTTAGCTGTGGTTTTTGTCCTCATTCCTATTCTCTCATGGTTTCCAAAGGGATACTCCACCCTCTAGCCTCACAGGAAAGAAAGAAGGCAAAGAACTTGTTAAGAAAGACTCTGGAATCCCTGGTGTATTTCTCCTTACAGCTTCTTAGAGTTGTGTTCCAAGGCCACTCCCAGTATTTTAGCTGGGCACATTGCTACTCTAAACAAAACTGTGCTTCTGTCAGTGAGGAAAAAAGGGAGAATGAATACCAGATAGGAGATCTGTAGTGTTCTAAACCATAAAGCGAAGGAACAAACAAAATCCAATGTAAATGATGTCTTCGGAAAAAACCATTTTAAAAGTAGTGTTGTGTGACCACGGTTTAGAAGAAACTATGGAAGCAATTTAGTCATTTCAATAAAACTACTGATCATCAGGATTAAGTTCAGCTGTATATAAGATAGAAACTCCAAATAGTAGCAATTTAATCAGGATAGAAATTTATTTCCTCCTCTTGCCAACAGTTTTGGGTGGGAATGTGAGGGTTGTTACTGTGGCTATCTTCTGATGGGCTGACTAATCTATTAGTCTATTTTCCTGTTCCATCATCCTCAGCACTTAGTTTCCAGTCGCAAGGTTACTTCATGGTCAAACATGGTTGCTATTGCTATAGACATCGTTTCTTCATTTCAAGCCAGACAGCAGAAGAAGGCAAGGGAGGGCAAAAGGGCCATTCTTCCCGTTAAGTCAGTTCTTTCTAAGGAAACTCCTATTTGGTCCTCACAACATTTCTGCTTATATTTTCCTGGCCAGAGCATAGTCACTTGGTCATGCAGAGCTGCAAGTGAGGCTAGGGAATAGGGGCTTTTATCAATTTTCATAGTCACCTTAAATAAATTTCTATCGTCAAACAAGCAGAAGCATATGGATTATGTTGTTATCTCTATCATCACGATTTATAGGATTATATTCAAATATGCAGGGTCACATGTGGATTGAATCTTAGTATTCATCACTGTAAGAAATCTATTTTCTCTTCCAAATACTGTAGTTGAAAATTGAGAATAATAGTTCTAAAAAAGGTAATTATTTCAATGAAAAACAATATTTGTTATAATCATTTTCATTAATATTCTTTAGATTAGGACTAAACCTAGAATAATTAAAAATATTACCATACAATACTCATTGCCTTGGACAGAGGAAGTCCAGTTCATGGGATTATTAAAGAAGAGGGAGAGCAACTATGCCTATAGGTAGGGAAGCAAGGCAGACATCTTGGAAATTGGCTCTTCTGATCCACCTTTTAATGGAGTTATTGGGGTGAGATTGAGGAAAAAGCAGAGTGATTTAAGAAATTAGAAAGTGGTCAAAAATTGAGACAAGTAAACGTCTAGGGGTTATAGAAGTCTTTAGTCTTCAAAGAAAAAAATGTCCAAATATTGCTTACAAAAATCAAAATTAAATCTGTTATTGGGTGATGACCCTGGCATTGTAAAGTTGATGAAACAGTTATCTAAGGAATTCAAGCAAAACCCTTTGCATTATGAGTTATTTGAATAATTGAGGTGAAAGTGGGATTTCTGCCTGGATTATTCAGATAACTGCCTTAATTCCAAGATTCATTTAGTTGGTAGAGGCCCTTCCTTAGGATATATTTTTAGAATGCTAATGTGAAAAATTAGACTCCTAAATTAAGCAGAGCAATAGAATGAGGGAGGGTGGGAGGAGAGAGAGAGAAACAATGAGAGGGGTAGGGGAGAGAGGGAGGGGTGGGGGAGAAAGAGAGAAATATAAGTAGTTCATTGTCAGAATAAATCCATACTTTTTTCCCCATACTTTTTCTAAGGACAATAACTGACATCCACTTTTTCATCATAGAATGAACTTCCGTGATGAAAAAAGGAACTATATACAGATCTCAGATATAACCCATAGTATTTCTTAAAGTTATAAATTCCTTTTTGGGTTTCAATTCTTTTAAGTGTGGAAATTTAGTGGCTCCAAATTCAGCCATTTAATTTTCTAAAGCCAAGTAAATTGACTTTAAAATCATACTACACTTTCTGTTTGACTTCATATTGTTGGTATTTGCCTTCAATTCTTAAAAACAAACTAAAAGGATGATCATATCTAAGTTGACACGCCATTCTCTTCTTTGGTAACAGAACCCTGGGCAGTGAGCCCAACTGAGAAATTAATTGCCCACCTCCTCTCTGTAGATGAATGTATCATATTACTAAGTTTTGACCCATGAGTGGGAGTGTTGTTTGAGACTTCTGGATAGGATCCCTCTTTTCTGGACTGTTTCTGGCCTCCACTGAGGACAAGATGCCTAGATCTCCAGTAGCCATTTTGGGCCATAGGGCAACCCTAAGAATTGGAAGCCACACACAATGATGGTGAAAGATTTAGAAGGAACCTGAGCCCATGATGACCATACCTGCTCTGTGATGTCTAGTTCGGCATTGCTTTTACTTAGGAAAGTAGTAACTTCTTTTTTAAGACACTATTATTTCTAGTCTTTATTACTAGCATGTGAACACAATTCCTAAATAATACACATATTAAAGTATTGATTGAAAATATTTTGGAATTTTAGGGTTAAATTTTCAGATATGTATAATGGCCTCTTTCAATCTACCCCTCCCTCCACACACACACACACACACACACACACACACACACCCCAATTTTTAAGAAAGAAAACTAAGAGGTTATATGAAGTTGTACCAGTTATACATTTTGTGCAATTGCAAAAAATAACATTTGCAATGGGAATTGTGAGAAGATACAAACTAAAGCATTAGTCAATAATTTTTCAGTATGTCTATACAGACTTAAAAAAACAGAGGAAGGAAGGAAGAAATGAAGGAAGGAAGGAAGGACGGACAATACAATCGTTAATAACAATTTTTAATTTTTTGCAGATTTAGCTAAGGTAAGTATAATTTTGATAGCAAGA
The DNA here is from genome assembly GCF_024610735.1 of Ursus americanus. Lineage (NCBI taxonomy): Eukaryota > Metazoa > Chordata > Mammalia > Carnivora > Ursidae > Ursus > Ursus americanus. The sequence goes on along the minus strand of NC_142162.1, from coordinate 4,205,468 downwards.
GAGGAAGAAAACATCTATGGAGCAGTCTGATGGAGAAGTATTGATCATTTTCTCTTTAGAAGCTGCCCCAATTCTCCCCATCTTTTAAAGATTCAGCTCTTCCATGAAATGGTCACCAATCCCTCTGCAGTAATTAACCTCTGCCCTTCGTTGCATTTATTAGGGCCAGGATTAAGTTACAGTAAGGGAAGTATTTGTCTGAGACACAACATTTTAAGGGGTGTCAAAAAGCTCAGCAATCAAGAAAAATATTTTTATGAAATATTTTAATTAGCACACTACAGCAAGCAGTCCATTCTCTTGTTTTGGTAAATAAAATTTTTTGTAAATAAATTTTTAATTTTGCTTCACATTTACCTCTACTGTAGCACTCAAATAGTACTCTTTATAAATGTTCTCTCCCAACAGTGCTATATGCATTTTCACATTCCTCATCTGCCTATACTCTGTTTTAAGCATAAAGGTCTCCTAAAAAATATTAAATTCCATCTTTTGAAAGATTTTGCAATAATATACTGTATTAGGGACAGCAAGATTACGTTTGCATCATAAAATTCAACTATAGTAAAAGAATAATAGAGGGTGATGAATGTTTTGAAAGTACTTAAAATTCAGTTCTATGGGAAAATCACCTGACTTCTCTTTGACTAAAACCCTGCTCAGCCTGGAGAGATAGGGAACTATAATACTACTTTATTTATTTATTTTTTTAAAAGATTTTATTTATTTATTCGACAGAGATAGAGACAGCCAGTGAGAGAGGGAACACAAACAGGGGGAGTGGGAGAGGAAGAAGCAGGCCCACAGCGGAGGAGCCTGACGTGGGGCTCGATCCCATAACGCCGGGATCACGCCCTGAGCTGAAGGCAGATGCTTAACCGCTGTGCCACCCAGGCGCCCTATAATACTACTTTAAATTCGTATAGCACTTTGCCCTACATAGAGTGCTTTCTTTTAATTATCACCTTAATCCTATAAAGTAGGCATTATCATCCTTATGTATTACAGAAAGATTGAGAAGTTAAGTGACTTGCCCAAGGAGTTACAGGCGAAGTGGCAGAGCTGGGGTGCTAACCCAGGTTTTCTGTGTCAAAATCCAACGCCTTTCTGCTATTCCGGATGCTAAGTCTTGGGATTCACCGAGAAAAAGTAATTCATGCAGCAACTACAACAGCATGTGTTGTGTTTAGGAAATAATATCAGTAACCCCCCAAACAGCAGTATTTTACCAAGTGTATTCCTCACGACTAAAACTGTTCTGATTCTTATGCGTGTATGTTTGATGAAGTAGGTCAACTCTTCTGGTGTAGGATCAGGTGTTCCAAGGTATTTTTTTGGTTGAGGACGGAAATCTACATAATTGAAATGTCAAAGAACAGGGGGGAAAATGTAGAAATTATGTAGTATTTGAGTATTCGTTTCTAACTACCACTTTACCACTGATGTGTGTGTGTAAAGCATGTAAACCATACGTGTTTGCTTCTTTATTAAAAGAAGCATTTGGGAAGGTCTTCACACTTTTCAGCTGACAACGGTTATTCAAATGTGAAATATTATTACAGTATTCAGGAGTTAGGAGTTAAGTTTAATGGGTTACTTTTTCACATTTAGGGGAAAAATCTATGACTATATTTTAAAACTCCATATGGTAATTACATTTGTTTGAGAGCCTATTAACTGCTTCAAATATAATTTTCATCAACATAAAATGAACACAACTCCAAACCAAAATGTCCATTTTCAGCCAGTCCAGTAGAAGATTTCTTATTAAAATTATAGATTCTCTTCATTGGTTGCTGCCCTGAGAATTCAAAAACTTCAGTCTTCTTTTTGTAAGCTGATAGCTGAGTTCTAAAGGAAAGCCTCCTTCTTAAGAACAACCAGAATTCAAAGAAATTCAAAGCTATTCATTTTGGTGAATTGCAACCTGTCATCAATAACTATTTATTGAATGTCCACAGGGTGCCTGGGCATTGAAGTGGCAAGTGACTTATTTGCATTATTCAGAGGATTTCTAAGGGGAGTCTGAAGATTTGCAGAAGTCTTTAAAGATGCAAAGTGGTATGTGCTTCTATAATTTGAACTGCCCCTACCAGGGATGAATTGACTAGTCTGGGTTTCAGAGCTCTAGGGATTTCTAGCACTCAGAGCCGACTTTTGTAAGCTAAGACCCCATTGGGTGCCAAGCGACAGGAGGACTGGTGGTAAGAACATGGCCCCCCGGGGGCTTCTGGACAAGTCAAGCCCTCAACGGGGTCAACTAGGGCTGACTTCGGCAATGGCGGCCCTGACCCGCCCCCACCTCCACCCCATCCCTCCCCCCTAGCCCTCCACTCCCACCCCCCACACCAGGCTCACACCCTCTCCCAGTCTCCCAGCTCCGACCGGTTCTCGCGAGATCCGGGCAACTGAGCGCTCGGGGCCTTTTCAAATCGGGATCCGTTACCGCTTTCCCGGCCGCCGCCATTGTAGCGCTCGGAGCCCCTAAGCGCAGGCGGCGGAGGCGGAGGCGGAGGCAGCGGTAGCGGGATGGCGGACGCCGACAAGCCCGAGGTGCTCGGGGCCGCTGGCGACGACAGTCCGCATCAGCAGCCCGTGGAGCAGCCGGGCGAGCCGCGGCGAGAACCGCATCCGCCGGAGCCGGAGAAGCAGCCGCCGCAGCACAGCAGCAGCTCCAATGGCGTTAAAATGTATTGTCTTTTTCTCCGGGGACTGGGGCGAGGTGGGGGGCGGGGAGTCGGCCTGCGGGGGGTCGAAGCCAGCCTGGGCCTCGGTGAGGGATAACCGCCCCCGAGCGTGGGCGGCGGGAGGAGCAGGTGCAAGCCGGGCCGCTCCTCAGGCCTTACCCTCCCGCCCCGTACCTGGGGAGCCGGGGTACGAGCCCCGGGCCGACGCCCCTCCCCTGTTTCCAACCCGAGACTGCGGGTCACCCATTCTAACCCAGACTTCAGCTGGAGAACCTTTGAGCAAAGCTCCGCAGCCGCCACGGTCTGCAGGAAAATGGTCCCCCTTTTAAAGCCCAGGACTGTAGTTAGTGTTCATCACTAGGGAGTAACTAGGGATGACATCATCGGACATTTCCTCTGAACTACCGAGAACGTATTTAAAAGGAATATTATTCCCCCATCTCCCGGCCTCATTCTGAGCTTTATAAGTTCAGTGTTTATTGTTGCTTTCCAAAGTATATATTAATTTCTGAACTGATATATACCAAGAGGAAGTTTAATAGTGTGCTGTGAGCCTGAATCCATTGTGTTGTTCCTGAATTGACAAGAGGTTATTCTGAAAGGGAAATGCGCGTGGTGCCTTGCTCCCTCCTACTGCCGTCCCCGCAAATGTTTTTAAGTCATGCAGGTTATTTTTGAAGAACTCATCGTGTGATGGTTTGTTCTGAATTTTGGTAAATTGGTAAAATAATATATTTTTTTAATCGAAGAAAGCCCGCTACTTTTAAGATTGCCCCAGTCATCAGTGCTTATAAAGAATTTAGTTAACTCGAATCCATAATTTCTAGTTATCAGAAAATATGCTCCCCATTGTTCTCGTTATGTAGGGGATATGAATCAGGCATTCTTTTGCATGTGCCCAGCTCTTTAAACTTGGAGTTGAAAGTATGTTAATAATTTAGCCAAAACATCCTTTTCCTTCTCTCAGTTATGCTTCAGAGTAGAAAGCAGTGAACATATGGTCACACTAAAGTAGGAAAGAGAAATGTACTTTTCTTTTGTATAAAATGTTCGAAGCAGTAGGGTAAGATCGGACTAGTTTGTGTAGGGGTTGAGTGCCGAGAAGGTAGTTCTCCCAGCTCAGTTCGACACTCTTGTTCTGGGTTGGCTTTGAATAGCGTCAGTTGCATCTTCTAAGCAGGATAGAGGTGCCGGGTGTAAGAGATTCGACCTCGGTGGAATTTGTTCTTAGGTGCAGAGTTGTGCACCTCGGTAACTGAGCTGCTGGAAGGTGAGCACTTTTCTACCATGCCTGCCAAAATGTTGGCTGTCTGGGATTTGGCATCATAAATTCGAATAAAAAGCATTGGAATGATAAACTTAAAATATGTGCTTTTTGTTTCTATCTAAACATGGACTTGCCACCCTTTTCTCCTGAACACAAAGTACAGCCTTGAATTACAGAGAGAAGCCCTACTATACTTGGGTATGATTAGTATAATAGTGTCAGTGCAGATAAAGCTGGCATCTAAACCTCCCAGATCTAAAAGTCTCTAATCCCTTTTAAAGTCTCAGTTTGGTTTACAGAAGAGGACAGAGATGGGAAGAGAATCTCTTTCACTTCTAATTGAAGATGAGAATATAAAGTGAAGAAGTTAAGAAATGTTACTAGGAAATACTCATGATTCTTTCATATTGCTTATAATTCATCTCTTGCCCTTCCTCTTTTCCAAAAAGTTGAGTAAAGATGCAAATTTACTCTCAGGGGTTTCTTGTACTGTCAATGCCATAAGAACCATTCAGTGGTCCAGCATGGGTCACTCATACTGAATAACTAGGGACATTTACCTGCATCAACCTAACAACCTTTTTTTTTGACTCTAAGAACCAACTGTAGTAGTTAATAATACAATGCATAACCCTTGAGTTGATTACCATATGTGTACTTAACAATCCAACACATAGCCCTTGAGTTGATTACCATACATTTTTAAGGATAAGAATTCACAGAGATTATAAAAATTACCAAATACTGCCATACATAGAAGTGAACAGTGTGCCACTTAACCAAGTTGAAATGACTTTTCTGAGGTTAATCCATAGTCATTGAGAATGGAGACCATTGTGTTTTATTTATCTTTGTATCGCCAAGGCCTTATACTTCAAAAGGCTCTGTAAATTTGTTTAAGAAATGCAGATGTGAACTTTTATGATCATGAAACTTATGCACAGAGGATTTCGTGGGCATGTTCACATCTTTTGACAAGAAATTAAAGATGTTTTCCTAGGTTTAGTCTTTTTGTTTATGCCAAAATGGTATACCAGCTCTCCTTAAGTGACTAGGAGGAAAAATAGCAGTATTGTTACAACCCTTTATTATTTCTGTGTGATTAAGTAACACCGTATATAGAGATTGAGAGTTACATTAGGGTATAAAATATTGTGTAAAATGTTAAGCATTAAAGCAAGGTGAAGTTTTAGTGGTTTTTTTTTTTATCATATTGCAAGTAAAGAATGGAACTGTGCTTAATTTTAGATCTCATCCTATAGCACTGTTTTTAAAATTATATTAAGACTGTGTTTCTTTATTTGATGTTGGATATTGGTTTTTCAGAAATTTATATTATAATTTGGATAGGCATAATTCCATCTTAAGAGCAGATAACATTTTCGTGACTTAAAATAGTCACAGTTTTTATTTCAAGTACATTAAGAAGGGGGGTTGTTTAAACGAATAGTTTGGGCATTATTACATGGAATTCTGGATATAGTGCCAATATTTGATATTATGTAGCATCGTTTCTCTAAGAGTTTTCACATGTATCTTAATCATCTATTCCATAATGTATTTACGGCATAAAAAGAGTTTAGGAATTGAATAATTACAGCTTAGTTTCTTAATAATCAGACCATATCTCTAGCTACAAAACTCATCTGCCTTCCATAGATAATTTATGTATTGTAGATAAACAGTGTAGCAGTATCTTTAATATGCCGCTAATTGGGGAAAACTTGAAGAAATTGCTTTCTCTGGTCATCGTTGGAATAAATATTTTAGAGAGGTATCCCACCCTACACAGTATCATTGCTTTTTAATGGAATTATCAAATTGTAAGTAAACACAACATTCATATAAAAATAGAAGAACATAGTATTTCAGAACTTTGCACAGTTTTCATAATTGGTTTCATCCGGGAAGAAAATAGGTAGGAGAAGGCGCATTGAGCTAGAGACTGTATAGATGTCTGCTTACCTGAACAGAGACTTAGTTATTTTAAAGACATTCATTGAATTCAGACTACTGTGTATATGGGTTTTGGGGGGATTAAAAAAAAGAGTTCTTGTATCTACTGTGCTTAGAAAACAGAGAAGAGGCCTCTGTACTTTTTGGCTGCTTCCTGCCATTTTCAGAAGTGGCACACTGTTCAGACAGGTAGGTATGTGGTGGAGTTGGACAGTTGTGAAGACCTCTTCTCGTCTGCGCCATTTCGGGTGAGAGAAGATGTTTGACAGTAAAGGCACCCCTGTCAAGGTGGCAAAGCAAGTTTGGCCCTTAATATCTCTTCCTTGATTTTAGCAGTTTTTCTGGCAGACGGCAGTACCGTCTGTGCTCAGATTAGGATGGGTTCTTAATTGACTGCTCATGCATTCAAAAATTAATATTTATTGAGTGACATGTTATACGCAGTCACAATGCTAGATGCTGCTCATACCAATGCAGATAGTTTTTGTTCTTATAGAGTTTTACATAGTATATTTATGGCTGTATTGTTACCTGCTCGGAAAAGTAGTGCCCAGAAAGTTCAGTATATCATGGAACAGATGACCACAATAAGTGTGTGTGGAGCACTACAGTGTATAGATTCCCACAATTGCTTGGCTTAGAAAATAAATTAGAGCCTGGATTATGAAGTCTGGTTTGTTGTTAGAATAATCCAGGAAGCTTTAAAAGATTTGGATTTCTGAATGTCATTCCCAGAGATTTCTGTTAGTATATATTTGTGGAAATTAATTTCTTTCTTTTCTTTTCTTTCCTTTTTTCTTTTCTCTTTTCTTTTTCTTTCTTTCTTTCTTTCTTTCTTTCTTTCTTTCTTTCTTTCTTTCTTTCTCTCTCTCTCTCTCTCTCTCTTTCTTTCTTTCTTTCTTTCTTTCTTCTCTCTTTTTTCTTTTTTTTATTTTTTTTAGAGAGGGGGAGAGAGAGAGCCGGGGTGGCGGGGCATGTGCAGAGGCAGAGGCAAAGAAAGATTCCTAAACAGGCTTCACACCCAGTGCGGAGCCGAAAGCAGGGCTCTGAGATCATGACCTGAGCCAAAATCAAGAGTCGGGTGCTTATCCAACTGAGCCACCTGGGCACCGCATGGAAAATTACTTTAAATGGAAGTTTTAATTAAATAGTTTTAGGTTCACTACAGTAATTAGTGATTTAAAAGAAACCTATTGTTACTTCGTCTGTAAAAAGAGATTACTTTTGAAAAGTAAATTGCATTTTTACAATATATACCCAGATTTTTATCTATAGGATTTACTTTAAGCATATATTTACATGTTATGGATGGTTGGTGGGTAGCATCATATAGTTGCACTGTGATTGCCGTCTTATAAATTAAATATTTTTCCAGTTAGGGTCTCATTAAAAAGTAGGTTTATAAAATTCTGATTTGTGTTGCCTTTAAGGACTGCTTCCCATCTCCACTCCATCTGACTTTCTAGGTAATAACTACCAGTAAAAATTGTATGATTCTATGAAGTACCCTATTCTAGTATATAGGTTAATACACAGAAAATATTGAGTATGAAAATATTAGAATACCTTACCAATTAATTACATTGTTCAAAATTGGGAATAGAAAAACATTTACAAGTCATATGGGAGTGTATGCATATATAGATAAATTAATGTAACTATGTATTTTAGTTACGTTTTTAAGCAAGAAGGAGAAAAGTTACATGAAGAAACTGTTAACCTTAAAGAGATGAACTTTTTTCAGGGTATCCTTTTGCAAATTAATTTTTTATACACTTCTGATTGAAGCTCGGAAAGTTAATGCTTCTTTAAAGAAGGCAGTTATATGTATTATAGGAATAAAATCACCCATTTTCCCCTCTTGTTAGGTTCTAAGAATATTTGTTAAGTAGTATGATAGGAGAAGCTGGGAGACTGTATGCTGCAGCTATTTAATATGGAAAAAAAGGAGGATTATTAAATGAGAAATTTGGTAAGATGCCCAAATCCTTGCTTTGAAATGGCACTGGGTAATTTCAAAGCAAGCAAGCTGACTCTCCAGCTGTTTTGCTAAGGTCTAACTTAGTGGAGAGTTTTGTGAAGTGAAGTGATAAATATAAAATATTTATGTAATGTAGGCTTCTATTATTAGAAACATGACTGAGATTTTCTTCTTGTTTTGTTAATTCATAGGGAGAATGATGAATCAGTCAAAGAAGATAAATCTGAATTAAAAGAAAAATCTTCAGGAAATAAGAAGGCCAATAGATTTCATCCTTATTCAAAAGACAAGAATTCAGGCACTGGAGAAAAGAAGGGTCCGAATCGAAACAGAGTTTTCATTAGCAACATCCCATATGACATGAAATGGCAAGCTATTAAAGATCTAATGAGAGAAAAAGGTAACCATCCTTGATAAACCCACTGTTGGATAATCTTCATGTAGAAGGGGGAGGGAACTAAGCAAATGTTTTTTATTCCCCTGAGCCACACAGACTCAAAAAATTGATTTTTGTTTATTTCTTGACACGAATTAATCTTTTCCTCCTCTTTCACTTGACACAATTTCATTACAAAGTCATATGGATAAATGAAGTTTTTTTTTTCCCATTTTAGTGGTATAGTAGTGAGCCAGCATATGCATGCCACCAAGAATTTTGTTAAAGTGATTGCTTTGTCTAGTTGAAGTTCTTACAGACTTTTAAAGGGCTATTGCATTAGTTAAGCAATACATTTAGCGTGTTAAAGTATGAATAATAAGGTCTGATTATTTTTTTCCAAAAGCTGTTTTGTTATTATCTTGGTGGAGTCTGGAATCTGGCTGTGGAGTTCATTTTGTTTGCATTGTCATGAATGCCATGATGCTGTCTCTGCAGTTCTATATTAAAATTGCGTTACTGCTGTTGCAGTTTTGTTTTTAGAATAACCTGAAAACCTTCATTTTATATACATGGTTGGTTTTGGGGAAAAATAATTTTAATATTTGCTCTTGTAAAAGTTAGTTTCGTTATCTCTTGAAAAATTGAGTTTCAACAGTCCTGCAAACTATGTACTTGGCTTTGAGGCTGATCTCTTCTAATAAATAAAAAAAATTTTTGCATTGGTGTATCTGTTGTAAGGTGACAACTATTTGATTGGTTTTATTCATTGACTTTATTTAGAAAGTGTGTGGCTTGCTGTGAAGCATGACTTGTAAATTTAGTTTACTGATGGCAAACATGATTGAAGACATTCAGGTAGAAAGTCACCTTAAAACAGCTGTTGTGTGTAGGCGACCAAAGTTATTTGAAAAGTGTTAATGTTGATGTTTTTAATATGATAGGCTAAGGGACCACTTGTATGTATATGTGCATTTGTTCACCAACTATATCATGCTGGCCAAAATATGATCTGTAGTATGAATTAGGTTAATATGGTTGTTAGGTTTTTTTTAGAGAATGTGGATGATGTACATTTCAGAAAATTAGTTAAATTTACATAGCCATTGATAGGAGGTATGCTGGTCTGGTTTTGATTGTTGGTGAATAATAGGTGCTTTTCTGTAGAGTTGTGCACAGGTGTGCAGTAAAGCAAGATACTGGTGTTTAAATGTATTGTTTCTTGGTATCTTCCTTTTGTATGTCTTATGTAGTTGGTGAGGTTACATACGTGGAGCTCTTTAAGGATGCGGAAGGAAAATCAAGGGTAAGTGCTGTGGGCAATAATCTGCTTGAGGTTTAAAAGTTCCTCAGCAGTTTACTTTTTTGTATAATATTTGTACCAGTTTTTGGAAACTTAAGTTTCATTTTGTTTTACTTTATTATGCAAGATTTGAGGCTTTATACTAGCAAGTCTGACACTTATCCAAACCAAACTAGCTGCCTGGAAGGGATGGGTTTCCAAAAGGGCATTCACTTTTCTAATGCTCTAAGGTAATGCTTCTTCTTAGCCAACAGATTTTAATATAGGATTTTTTTTTTGTTGTGTTTCGATGTCTTCAAGGATATTTTAAAAGTCACTGAATTGATAATATTCTCTAAGAGTTCTATGAGAGCCCATAGCTTAAAGGTGTTAATTCAGAATGTATGTTTGAAACTTACATCGAAGAACTTAATTTGGTAGCCTGTGAGACTACATAAGAGGCAGGACTCTGACCAATTGGTATGAATGACATTGATGATTAAATTGACATAGAAGGAATTGGTTGATAGTAGATTTTGATTTTTAGCAACAAGACAGCAATACACTGAAGAATACAATGGAAAGCTTTTAAAAGTGTTTATATTGCAAAACCAGTTGGTACATGAGAAAAGCTTTGTCATCACATTCAAATGGCACTTCAAACAGTAATAATGACAAATAATTATTTTAAAATGATTCTATGAATTTGTTTCTTTAGCATAGGTGATTTTTTATACTTAAACTGGATGCTATTAAATTGTGTGCAACCAGTTTTCTCTAATAGAGAACTTATTTAAAAATGAGATTATTTCCTATTTTGATTTTAATAAAATTGAAAGATTGCATACAATTTGTGCATCATACATCTTCTGAAAATATTCGTAACAATATAAGAATAGGTATGTTGAAACCTTCAATTATTTCCGTGAGTTACTTTTGATTGAATTTGTGCAATGACGTTACTTAGTTTTAACTTAAAGAAGAGTCCTCCAAAAGTAAATATTTGCTCCAAGATTGTTAAATGCTAGATTTTACTGTCTTAAATAGATAGATTTAAGCATTGACAGAAAATTTGTGGTCGCTTGCCTATTTTGTTCTGGAAGTGTAAAAGACAAAATGTAATTGTATTATTGATTGCTTTTAACGACTTAAATGTTAGAGTCTGCCGTTAACTTCGTCTACTAATCTAAAACTTTTTTTCTTTTGCATATATTGACAAATCTACCTGGATATAGGGTTGTGGGTAAGAATTTTTTTTTTAAGTATCTTAAGTCAAATTTAAACTTCTGATTGGGAAAAAGAAAACTTAGTAAATAAACATTTCCTATAAATTTTTTCCCCATTAAGTGTGGTTGAATTCAAAGATGAAGAATTTGTAAAGAAAGCACTAGAAACTATGAACAAATATGATCTTAGTGGAAGACCCCTGAATATTAAAGAGGTAAGATTTCTTATATTTGGAATAATTTAAACTTTTGAATATAAGGACATGTTTTCTTTGATTTTCATCTTTGGGGATGTATTTCTCAACTTTTTTTTAAGCATAGGTGCTTATCGAACAAAGCATTATGTAATTGATGATAGTTTTGCCTGTACATGGTTTCCTACTTGCCTTTAAGAAGTTTTCTGTGTTTGATTTGTTGCAAGTTATTATAAGCAGAGGTATATGATTAAAAAAGTTCAGATATTTAAAGATGGCAAACTTTAGGTGCTGACTTTATTTGGTATAGACATTTTCAATTTTTAGATTGTGTTGCTTAATTTGAGAAATAGGTATTTTTGTAGTTGATAATAAAAGGTTGCTTCATAATGCAAATACCTTATGGCTTTGAGTAAGATTGATACTCACTTTAAATTACAAGTACCCCGAAACTGTGCCAGATTACAGTTTAAGAAAACTTACGAATCTATTAGTGAAATTTGTATCTGGAACTTGGAAACCCCTAAAGTGGAGTATCCCCTTTGTATGGAACTGTAGCAGTATAAATCTGTTGAAAAAAAGAATGATTAGAAGATAGATAAAAAACTATTTACACCTAAGTGTAATTGACCTTGGTAACGATTAGCTTGAATAGAAGTCATTCTCATGTCTTCTTTTAGTCCATATTGTTACTCTTACCTGAATAGTTTGATCACAGACCAGTTACCTATATATTTTTGCCAAAGTTTGTATTAACAAATAATTGAGATGTACTTTAGGACCATGAAGAGTCTTCAGCAGCAAGGTTACAAGTTATTGGTAGTAGAGCATTACTGTCGGTCACAGTTTAATTTGGTATAGTAATGATTTGAGTGCCACCTCTCTCACTTTCTAACTCTGTGACAAGGCATGTTACTTATTCTCTAAACCTCAGTAATTATAATAGTACTGATAGTATTCACCTAATAGGGTTTTTATGAGGATTAAATGAGATAACATGGTAAAGAATTTAGGCTCTTTTATCAGATAGTCTGTGACTCAGGGCAAATTACTTACCTTTAATTACTTAACAAATTGCCTAATTCTAATGACTCTATTTCTTTGTTTCCTTATCACTAAAATGGGAATAATATTAGAAGCTATCTGATAGTTTTATAAAGACTCAAAGTTAATATATGTAAAGCATTTGATAAATGTTAGCTACTATGATTGCAATGTTATTATATAAAGCACTTAGCACAGTGCTCAAAATATTAAATCACTGCATAATAAATGTTAGCTGTAATAATGAATTGATTATTGTTCTTCCTGTCCAAGGTGGGAATTTAGTGGTAGTTGGTCTCTTGATCCTGAGTATGAGGTGATAATAGCTTAAAATTAAAGGCCACGCCACCAACAAATACAAGTATCCCAAATCCCTTTATTGGAGTCAGCTTCTGAATTCCTCTAATTCTGTTTGAGTCCGGGGGTTCTTTCATTCTTTGTTTCTGTGTTTCTTTTTCTTTTTTAATATTTTGACTGGGAAGTGGAGAATTAGTAGAGAAAGTTTAGACTGTTGCAGTCTATGCCAGCCATTTATGTGGTGGTTTTTATGCTAAAGGCCAAGCCCATGTTGTTTGTTTTATTTTAAGTTTTAGCACATCGTAGATCCTCAGTAATATTTCAGAGGCCCCTGGAGTTATCCAGATTGATGTAGGATACTTCCATTTTAAACTTTTTTAAGAGAGAAAAATAATCCAGTTTGGCCTAGCTAAATGAAGGGCTATTCTTCATTCAGTTAGCTTTTTCAGACTAATATCATAAAGGTCCCTTTTCTGGGAATACCTAATTTACAAATGGGTGGCTGAGCTCAGGGCTAAAACTACTAGTGAGAAAATACTAAGGAAAATATATTTCCAGTATTCCTTACAAGATACTAGAATTGCCTTTTTTCATCATATGAAATGGGAGTTAGTAGCAGTTATAAGCTTATAGGCCCTCTAATAGCAATAGCTGGTAGTGACTGGCAGGCTCTCATCCAAGGGGAAAAGAGGAATAAAAACATGTTATACAATGGTAAATTTGTTTTAGATACATTGTATTTTATATATATTTTATGTATTTTACATGTGTATGTATAGATTTTTGTGTATACACATATTTATATACATGTCAAATGTAAAAAGACAAATCAAAACATAGGAATATGCTTTATTAATGTTAAGATGTTAAGGACAATCAGCCTATCTTAATAGTTTATGAAGCACCTCTCCTACCCTTCCATTCCCCATAGGTAACACTATCTTAAATTTTGCATTTGTATAAGTTTTTGAAGCTTTAGTTAGACCCGAAGCATTTATTTTTTATTATCTTAAAAAGTTTATAGCATTTTGCAAAACATTTGTTTCTTTACTTCTGTATTTCTTTTTATTTCTTCATGGTGAAGAAATACTTTGGAAGCTGGTAAACCTTTATTCTTGCATTTGGTTTGTCACCTTCTATTCTCCCAGCCTTCCTAGAGAATTTCTTAAGGTCATCCAACTTTCTTTTTATTAGTATCCCCAGACTGAGACCAGCAGAGTAGCACTGATGGTAACATTTACCGTTATCGTTTGGTATTGCAGAGGATAGTCTATCTATGTGTTTTTGTTTTTTTTTTGTTTTGGTTTTTTTTTTTACATTCCACCTAGTGCGATGAGTAAGAAGTATGTTTAAACTCACTTTTTTAGTTTTGTTTAAAGGTAAGATATTTTTCTTATATAGTTAATGAACTTAATAAAAAGCAATGTTTAGTATCATTCTTCACTTGGACACTTAGCCTTTCTTTATCGCCCCCCCCCCCCCACTTCATCTCTGGTAATAATCAATTGTCAGATCACAATCGTTGAGGAAGGCAAAAGGTTGGAAAGTGGATAATGATATTTTGTTTAGGAATGAAACTTACACATTATAATAGTTCCCCTTTACCCCAATATTCCTGGGTTTTATAACAGTCTGTTCCGCTGTTGAAAAGCTTTGAATTAGTCTGATTTGGCATTGCCTTGGGCATCCAGTGGTGAGAATTCACCATTACTGCATTTCGGAAAGAAAAGAGTCAACAGTAAGTATTTTGTTCCTCTTTGAGTTATGTATATTTATATATGTGTGTCATATATTTGTACACTAGTATGAGGGCAAAATTAAACTAATTTCAAGTTCTTAAGTGACTTTAGTGATTGGAAAGAGGTATTTAATTGACACCCCTGGAGACTGAAATCTTTTGTCTGTCCACAGGTTTTTATGGGACTGAATTCCCTGGATAAGAAAAAAAGCTCACTCTTCAAGAGGGCCAATAATTTGAGCCAGTTGCGATAGCTACTGTAGAATTTGAAGTTGTTATTTTAATGATACAGATTTACTGATGTATCTAGTGGTATTTAACATTCAATGTGTGTTATAGGATCCTGATGGAGAAAATGCTCGTAGGGCATTGCAACGGACAGGAGGATCATTTCCAGGAGGACATGTACCCGATATGGGATCGGGGTTGATGAATTTACCACCTTCCATTCTCAATAATCCAAACATTCCTCCTGAGGTTATCAGTAATTTGCAGGCTGGTAGACTTGGTTCCACAATTTTTGTTGCTAATGTAAGTCTAAGCTTTAGTCTAAAATTTTGTCATTCAGCTATTTAATTCTAATCATGAGATTATTAAATTAGATGAATGGGTTGTAGGTTTATAGAACATTTTGCTTATTTTTAACTAAAGTAAGCGAAACAGTAATTATTGTAAACTTGAACCCAAGTCTATATATATATATATATATATATAAGGTTAGGGTATAAGTATGAGTAGGATTCTTTAAGAGAGAACTGTGGAATTTATAAATACCTAAGCAGTTCTTGAAAATGTTTACTTGCATTATATGTGATTTTTGTTCATATTGGGAAATGGACTTCTTTCTTTAGCTTTGTTATTTGATATTTGTGAATGTGCATTGTAGTTGGTTTGTCATTTGTTCTAAGCTTTTGAAAGTCAGTGATATCAACAATATTTTCCAAAATCTGAATTTCTCTCAGTAAAAATAGATGTGCAAGTTTCAAATGTATAAACAGGATTGGGCAGTTGAGGACTGTTTTGGGAATTAAAAAAAAAAATTAAGGATAAGGAACAATGTGGATGTAGCTTAATTGATTTTAAACAACTTAAGATGTTTTTATTTGAATATTCTTGATGTACTGTCTATTAAGAAGTATAGTTCTTTATAGTTTTGACAGTTTAGAAAAGATTTGTTTGTATTATTTATAAATGGGAAGAAGGGTTTATTAGGTATGTAACTTTATATAATTTTATGTTAAGCTTGACTTCAAAGTTGGTTGGAAGAAGCTAAAGGAGGTGTTCAGCATAGCTGGAACTGTAAAGCGGGCAGATATTAAAGAAGACAAAGATGGCAAGAGCAGAGGAATGGGCACAGTCACTTTTGAACAAGCAATTGAAGCAGTTCAAGCAATTTGTATCCTGATTTACACTTTAGCATTATTTAATAAGGTTGAAGAAGATTGATACCATTTTGTGGGGGTCATGGATTCGAGGTTGCCTGACTTAGAAACGTGTATTAGACTTTAGTCTCCAGCACGTAAAACCTTTACTATGTCCAAGTACTAAAGTCACTCTTAAAACTTGAATTAGCTGTATTGTATAAGCCTGGCTTGAACTTTTTTCTACTTTCTCTTCCTACCACAACTAATTGTATGTGTATCTGCTGTTGGCAATTAATATAATCCATTGTACATTTATGCAATTGCTTTAAAGGAAGCCTTGTTAATTTTCTTTTTTCAGTGGTTGAATTAAATTATATTTTATTTATAAAGTAAAACTGTAAAGCAAAGACTTCAAGATTTTTCTTTGAGTATTTGGAAGAGACTAATATAAATATAATAGTAAAGATGTTGATTAAAATTTTAGAGGTAGTCTGACTCTTAAGATTATTAAAAACTGTGTGTTCAAGTATAATTTTATAGTCTTAACTGAGTTTCCTTGACTGAACCAACAGCTATGTTCAATGGGCAGTTTTTGTTTGATAGACCTATGCATGTGAAAATGGTGAGTTTCTATATATCACTTCAACCCTCCAACCTCTTCAAATCTTTTATCTGTTCTCCTCTGCGTTACAGATCCTTTTAGTTATGTATTAACCGTATAATAAACTTTTTTTGCAATTAGGATGACAAGTCTGTCCCTCATGAAGACTACCGTTCACATGATAGTAAAACACCACAGTTACCACGTAAGTAAAAGTTATTATTAGAAACAGTGCAGACTATTTGTTTTTCAATTTTATTATATACAAAGCAAAACTCTTTATTTTTGTGCCTGTATCCCAAATTGCCCAGTTTAGGGTTAGTTTTAGTAGTTATGGAGTAGGTCGTCATGATTGATGAGGAAGAGAGAAGATAAATATGTACCATTTTTTTTTTTTTTTGGTGGTTTTTCCTGGTTATAAAAGCAGTACACACTAAAAAAAATTGGTAAGTTCATATACACGAAGGGAAAAGGAGACCTTTTAATTTTACCACAAGAAACCTGCATTATAACACTTTTGTGTATTTTTTCCAGTCTTTCCTTATATGTATATTTTTTTTTCATGGTTGAGTACTACCATATAAATAATTTTATATTTTTTTGTGTGTTTAATAAGCAGTATTCCGTGTTGAAAATTCTTTCCAAGTATTTTTATTGGGTGTATAATAGTCTCTCGTGTAGATGCTCCATAGTTATTTCACTGTTATGTTAGGTATATTTATTTGTTTTAACTTTTTTCCTTTAATTATCAACAGAGTAATTCATGTCTTTGTATACAAATATGTGGTATGTTTTTGGTTATTTCCTTCAAGTAGATAAACAGGTTCTCAGGTATGCTCATTGATCAGTATTATCGAATAGTTTTCCAAAGGATTATAAAACAGTGTAATGTACTTAACATCTTTGTCTCAATGCTCTATCTGCAGAATGAGGATGATAATAGCACCTATATCATGGGGCTGGCATGAGTGTTGCATGAGTTAATACATGTAAAACACTTAGAACAGTTCTCGTATAATGTACATACTCAAATATACTAGCTCCTGTTCTTACGATTTTATTATACTGTCTCCAGTTTTTATTAAATTTTTTTAATCATAAAATATTTTAAATATACAGGCAAAAATAAAATTACTCCTGTAGTTATCACAGGCCATATTTGTTTTAGATGAGTTTTCTTTAAAGTAAAATTTTACAGATAAAGTTGAGACTCCCCCTCTCTCCTGACCACCAGATACCATACCAAGAGGAAACAACTTAAGGAATATAGTGTTTATCATTTAGGTTTTAGTCATTTGGCTGCGCATTTATACATCCATAAACACTACATGAAATTGTTTTGCTGGATATAAAATTTGGGGTGAGTGACATCATATTGTATATATTATTCTGCAACTTGCTGTTTTTGGTTTAATACTGTTTTTGAGATGCATTGATATTGATAGATGTAGCTTTGGTTCCTTCATTTTAACTTGCTAATACCACATTTTATATATTTTTTTGTTTTTTAGGTTATTCTAGCTTTCATCCATTAGAAACAGTACTAAGTTGAGGAGTATTTATTCTTTTTCTGTTAGAATAATCTGTTCTCTCAGTGTTCACAAGAAATTACTTGTAACACTGTCTGGCCTTCCTGTATTATTTAGGGGAAAACTTGAACTAATGATTGTTCATATTTCCTGTTGCTTCTTGAGTCAATATTGGTTATTGCTATTTTTCTAAGATTTTTACCATTTTTGTTCATTTTCAAAATTATTGGCATAAAATAGTTTCTTAAATTTCTGCTACATCTATAATTTTTCCCTTTGATAAATTCCAAAGGTTTGCGGTTTCTCTTTTTTCTTGGTCAGTTTTGCTTAGATTTTTCAGTTTTATTAGTGCTTTCAAGGAAGTGAATTTCATTTTTGTATCTTAATTTCTGCTCTTCGCTTTAATACTTTCTTCTGCTTCTTTGGGTTTAGTCTCTTTTTTTTTTTCCAAATTCCTTAAGTTGAATGTTTATTTCACTAATTTTACAGCCTCTCTTTTCTAGTAAAAGTAGTTATAACTATTAAATTTAGCTGTTGTACACAGGTTTTGGTATGGAGTATTTTTATTGTGATTTAGTTTTTATTAAATTACTATTATGATTTCTTCTTAAGAGATGCATTTTTGAGTTTTTAAATGTATGGGGCTTTTTCTTATTAATTTTTAACTTAACAGTGTGGCCAGAGAAGATATGATTGTGATTCTTGGAATTAATTTGGACTTTGCATTATGGCCTAATATATGGCACTTTTTAAATATATATTCCAGGTGTGCTTGGTGAGTGCAGTGTTCTGTATATGTCCGTTAAATCAAGTTTGTTAGTCATTTACATTTTCTTAGGTCTCTACTAATAATCATGTCTGTGCTGTCAATTATTGAGAGATGTATATGGTAAAATTTCCCACTGGAATGTTGGATTTGTCTTATTTTTTTCTTGTTTTTACTTTAAATATTTTGAAACTAACTTAGTAGGTACATCCAAGTTTAGAACTGACATATTTTCTTAATGAATCAAAATTTTATCATTATAAAGTGATTTTATCTTTAGTAACTAAGTCTTTTGTCTAATATTAATGTAGGTACAACAGCTTTGTTTTGTTTATTCACATTTATTGATTTATTTGGATTAATTCCCATTATCTCATTTTGTATTTTTTTTCTGTTTTTTGCAAATATTTTTCTCCTATCTTGCTTTCTCGTTTAGTGGTTATCCTGGATTTTTAATATAGCAATATAAACTCTGAAGTTAATGTAATTATTCTTTTACTCAATAATAGAGTGACCTTTGAATGTTTTAGTTCTGATCACTTTTCTACTGAATTATGAGCTATTATTGCTCATTGACTTAGTTCTGTATTGCTTAGTTCAGTCCCATAAATTAGGCATTACTATTATTTACCTTTTTTTTTTTTTTTAATCTTTCTCTGCTTTCACAGACCCTGGCACTAATTTTTTTTTCCCTGAAGAATATATTTTAAAAGCTCTTTCAGTGAGGATCTGTTGTTAGTAAATTGTCTCAATTTTGGATAGTCTATAAATGTCTTTAAAGATAGTTCTACTGGTTTGCAGTTTAAGATTGATAGTTATTTTGTCTCAGCCCTTTGAAAACATCCCCGTCTTCTGGCTTCCATTGTTGCTATATTAAGTCAGCTGTCAGTTGAAATGTCTTTCTTTATAGGTAATCTTTGTTCTTCATGTAGCTGATTTTAAGATATTTATCTTTGGTATGCAGTTTTCTATAGTGTGGGTATGAATTTTTACTGGGCTTTCACAATATGAGAATTCAGGGTTTTTTTTAAGTAAAGTCTGGAAAATTCTCAGCTCTCGACTTTGAATATTGCCTTTTCTCTCTTTATAGGGCAGTCTTTTCCTGCCTCACCCAAATTTACCTTATCACTTACTAATTACCATCTTTCAGGATCCTGCCTGGCTTTCTGCAGGGGCTCTTAACAGCAGGGGCTGCTGGTTTACTTTGCTACTATTAGTACTCTTCTGTTTATTTAGAGGAAAAAAAAAATCCTCTGTTGTATTCAGACTTCTATATCTATTCTTTTTGAGATTTATGTTTTTATATACTCTTCTAATATGAATTCATAGACTTGGACAGAATCTGTTTGTTCTAGTTAATCATATTAATGCCCTCATTTTTCACTTCTCTTCTTTTGCTCAAAATATTGTAACTTGTCAAGTGGGACCCTTCTCATTTCCTATGCTGCTGATACTTTTCATAAAAGCATAATTTCCCAGATTTGGGAAGTTGGGGTTTTTTTTGTTTTGGTTTTTTTTTGTTTGTTTGTTTGTTCCAGAGACATGGAATTGGCCTAGTTTCAAGGTGTCCTGGTTCCTTTTAATGAAGAATGATGTCAGAGATGAAAATATGAGATTTAGGTGTAGACATGAGCATTGCTGATAGTCAAATGTAGGCCATTTTTAGAAACTGAGCCGAAAAAAGATAATTCTTTTACTAGATCACATTAATCTTTCCAACTTAACACAATATGCTTCTGTACTTTATTTTTTAAAAAATATATATGGTATATCGTTTTCTCAGCCCCTGCCACTTAATTGCTACATTCACTATCAAGAACTTTAAAGCCATACTCAGATTTAGTAGAATAAAATAGTTCCCACTCAAATGTTAAGTATTTAAGGTCATCAAATTAACTTCTTAAAGTCTGTTTTCAACAAATTTAATTAGTTTATTTTAAGAGAGGTACTAAAAGGAATACTGAATTTAGAGACAGAAAACCTAAATTCTAGTTCTAGCTTAATCACATAGCTAAATGGCATTATACAAGTAACTTAAGGTCTCAAAAGTTTCCTTCTCTATGGAAAATAGATGTGAAAACACTTAAGGTGCCATATAAATGTCAATAAATATGTCACGGACAGGGGCACCTGGGTGGCTTAGTTGGTTGAGTGTCTGCCTTCGGCTCAGATCGTGCTCCCGGGGTCCTGGGATGGAGCCCCACGTTGGCCTCTTTGCTCAGCAGGGAGCCTGCTTCTCCCTCTACTGTTCCCGCTGCTTGTGCTTCCTCTCTCTCTCTCAATCTGTCTCTCTCTGTCAAATGAATAAAATCTTAAAAAAACAAAATGCCGTAGACAAAGCCAGGTAATGTGACATTTATTTTATTCAATATTATGTTTTCATTGTTGTTGACTTTTTAGTTTGATTTAAAGCATCTTAAAAGTAATTCTTCTATTTTAAGTGGTTCTACAAATTTGAGCAAGGTTCTCATTTTCAGATATGTATACCATTTATAAGGTATATAATATTATTCAAAATCCTCTTGGTATTTCATTAGTCCTTTTCAGTATGCTTTGAACCTAGGATATAAGATGGGCCTGCTTCATAAAACACTTCCCATTTACAAATGGTATTATAGTGAGGCTTCAGTCCGCTGCATTTTGATGAAAACAATAACCAGTGCTCTTATTTGCAAATTTGCAAGATTTTGGAAATATTACTACAGGCATCTAGCTTTAAAAAATTTATTTAGTGCCTGTTAGTTTTTTATATATGGGGTTAGTAATATTCTTATTTATGTTTTAGGCGGTCTTGGAGGGATTGGAATGGGACTTGGTCCAGGTGGACAGCCTATTAGTGCCAGCCAGTTGAACATAGGTGGTGTAATGGGAAATTTAGGTCCAAGTGGTGAGTATTCTCACATTCTTATTTCTTTTTAAATGGTACATTTGCTAGATTACAAAGTTTATGTTTACTGGTTTGTAATAATGTTCAAAGGACTCTTTTATAGTTGAGCATTTAGGATGTCATTCAGTCTGAAAATAGAATGAAACCTTGAGAGCAGAGAACAGGGAAGATGGTGAGCAAAGATCAGGCAGGTTCCTCTGAGGCCACCTTTGTTGTAGCTAGCCTTTTAGCACTTTGGATTTTAAAATGTCTGTAAGGCAGAAGGAGAATATTTAAATGTAGTGCCTTGTGTATCATGGATATACTAATGTATATGGCTGAAATGCTACCCTATCATAAGCAGGTTAAATTTATATGTATAGCTGGGAAGCTAGCTTTTCAGAGAGCTGTTTGGTTTTTTACCTGGACTAATTTACAGTTTGTCTTTGAAGATTAGTTTTTAAACTTTGTGGTTTCAGAACCCTTTTACTCTATTAAAATTTGTCGAGCATCCCAAAGTGCTTTCGTTTATGTAGTTACATAACTACAGTATTTACTGTATTAGAAATTAAAATTTAGAAATTTAAAACTACTTACGTATTTATTTAACAGTAATAAACTCATGTTAACATAAATATAATTTTTAAGAAACTAAATTGTATTTTCCAATACAAAAAAAATTAGAAGAGTGGCATTGTTTTTACCTTTTTGTATATCCTTTGATGTTTGGTTTGATACAAGACAGCCATGCTGTTGTATCTTAGTTTGTTAAGTATCATACATCGTGTAGTTTCTGGAAAATTACACCTTATATTCATGAGAGAATGAAAGTAAAACAGTCAAATAATATCTTAATATTATGTGATGAGTGGAATAGTTTTGACTTATTGGACCCCAGACCAGACATCGAGAACTGTGTCTCAATCGATGGACTAATAAATGCTATCACATTCCTGTTTTTGCTGAGGTGCTATAGCTAAACTTTTAAATTATGAGGGGAGCTACGGTGATCGTTCTGACCCACACAGATAGAAACTTTGTCCCTTACTCTTAGGCCCCCCACCCTCCTTAAACACATGCTTTTTTATTCTTAGTTGTTTACTGCTCCCTTAGCTGCCATGTAAGGGGTCCTTCCTTTTGGCTTGGTCTCTAAATCTGCTGTGGTGATGTGTGTGTGTGTGTGTGTGTGTGTGTGTGTGTGTTGGGGAAAAAAAAAAAAGTGAACGATTACTTAGTCCTAGATATTCTCTGCTTGAATATGAGTGTGACCAGTGAATTTTGTTTTCGCATTCAATAAATACTCATAGAAGCCTTTTGATTAGACAGCTGATGTGTCATAGCACACCTACCACCTGTGCCCCACTGCTTCTCTAGTGTCCATCATGACTAGACCAATGGTGTCTCTTGCTGTATTGCGTTGTGTCATTCTTTAGTCATAAAAATAAGATTGACTGAACGTACATACTGTGTATTTTATTTGAGGTATGGGAATGGATGGTCCAGGTTTTGGAGGAATGAATAGAATTGGAGGAGGTATGTATAAGCATTTGTTTTTTGTATGTACCCGTCACCATTTTTAGTAAATTAGAAGCTGTGTTGAGAAAGAATTCCAAAGGAAAAAAACAAGTCATGGTTTATTGTTGGCTCACACCTAAAGGCTGCTAGCAGAAATTGAGCCTGGTACATACTTAAGGGATATGGAAATTGATGTGTTAAGAAGCCCCTGGACAAGGTAGGGTGGATGAAGAGCTTACTGATGAGACTTAACATTTACAAAATGTACCTTTCAGCTATATAACTGTGACAGTCAAATCTCAAAATTAATCTTTATTCCATAGGAATTGGGTTTGGTGGTCTGGAAGCAATGAATAGCATGGGAGGATTTGGAGGAGTTGGCCGAATGGGAGGTAGGTAAATGTAGGAATGGGTACCGTAGATGTCTTCGGAGGGCATATGGGCCTAGGGAATAGGGACAGGCAGGATGGGACTGGGGATATTATATGGCATGTGAGGTAAGTTGGAAAATCGTGGACTTTTTTGTATTTGTGACTTTTGCTGTCTTTTCAGTTTAGTTTCAAAATTTTCCTAAATGGATTACCATGTACTGATGCACTTGAAAAAGGGTTAATTTGTTGCATAATCTTTTCAGAGCTATACCGCGGTGCGATGACTAGTAGCATGGAGAGAGATTTTGGACGTGGTGATATTGGAATAAATCGAGGCTTTGGAGATTCCTTTGGTAGACTTGGTAGGGCTGGCTGCATATTTCTCCTTTTCTTTTTGCAGATCATATTTTTCAAAGTCTGTTTCCCTTTTTTTGTGAACAATTGGAAATTTATAATGTTTCACATAATTTATTACTTGATGAAAAACATTTTGGGAATTTTAATGTACTTGCTTGCTTCTTCAATATATTACGTATTTGAACCCTATTTCTAGAAGACATATTTTTTGTTTACTGTACATCTGAGAGCATAGTACCTTGGGAATTTTAAAATATGATTCAAATTAATTAGTATATTATCTTTCCATCCTTGTTTAGGCAGTGCAATGATTGCAGGAAGAATAGGAGCTTCTAACATGGGTCCAGTAGGATCTGGAATAAGTAGGTTTAAATTTTACTAGAATTTATTTAGTAATATTTGAGTGCTTGCAAAAGACTTTGCAAGAGTAGTTATTGTAGTATAGTAATACTTTGTTCTTATGTGTTAATATGTCTTGTTATAATTTAGAGAAATTTTGATACTTACTGAGCTTTTCTGTTTTATCACTATTTGAAATTTCTAAACTAACTTTGAATTTTACTTCTTTGACATTTCTAAACTAACACCAGAGTATGTGTTAACTGTCGGCTAATCCATGAAGCTCCATTCCGACTAAGGGATCTGGAGATTTCTATGATCACATGTCAGGAGCAACTTTTGCTTTAGCACCAACTTTGTTTCCTTGCCTGTTGTCAACAACTGCTGTTGGTGACTATCTTATTTCATCTGTGAACATCTTGTGTCTTTTGGTAGATGCAGGTGAATCGCCCCACTTATAACACCTCTAGAGACCTCCTGAGGTTGAGGGCTAAGGTTGAAACAGATGCTTATTTCCTCTCCTCTTAAACTTTTCCTGTGACAGAATCAAGAGTAGTTGCAACACCAAGGAATGCCCATGTCTTCCATCTGTTTCCATTACCACATTTGAGACCTTATATTAAGTCTTAAGACATGGCTCAGTTTTTGATCTCTGTTGCTTACTGATCCATGTCTCTGTGAGCTCTCCATACTTTACTGACTTCCTTTAATTGATTGAACTCTCACAAATAGGAAATACCGCCCACTTGAACTTTTCTAAAATCCTGTCAGCTAAAGATATTTACTTCCATTGTACCTTGCTTCTCATTCCCTTTCATCATTTTTTTAGCCTTGGTCATTTTCCCATCAATCTTCCCCACTTTCCTTTTTCACCTCAGTGTTTATACTTCTGTTTCCCTAACTTTATATTTGTTATTCATGAAAGTCAATTTGAAGGTAATGCTAATTTTTAGAATTTTTATGTATGGGGATATTCACCATGAGAAAAAAGGATAAGTTTTGAGAATGAATAGGATTGGAGTTAATTAAAGGGGACTCAGTGCATAAGAATGAATTGGGTATGAGTTGTGAGTTAAATTCTGAAGCTCTGGCCAAAGGCCTGTGATTCCATTTTTTGTTATCTCCTTAAGTTCTATGTAATATTGAGATTAGAAGTTAGGTTTTTCTGCAGTTACTGAAAATTGAATTGATATGAAAGAGAAATTGCTTGTAAAACAGAAGATACTGAGGTGAAAATATGTGGGAGAGTTTGATGAGACCAACAGTTAATGTGTTGGAGTTGTAATAATTTGAATTCATTTCATGTATCTTTGTTCTAGCATTTATTAAACATGGTGTTATTAAAGAAAAATGATAACTACTATAACATTAATGGATCAAATAATTGGTAGAGAATTTATATAACTTATATGATATATTTTATGATCAGAATATAATTTTATAGAAGTATATATGATTTATGTAGTGGCTAGAATGAGAAGATTCAATTAGCCATTGACATTCAACTAACTGAATGCATATCAAATTAAATTCTGTTTCTTGGAAGGTTGTTCTGTTGTGTATATGAAAATGATTTTATGTTTATATATGATCTAATTATATAAATGAATTAATTTTTCTCTCCCTTTCTTTCTCAAAAATGATTCCCTCCTCTTTTACCTCTCCTTTCTCCTTTTTCTTCCATCTTTAAAACAAAAACACCCAAATTCCCAAATCCCCCCTCCTTCCTTTCTTGAAATCCAGGTGGTGGCATGGGTGGCATGAGCAGTGTGACTGGAGGAATGGGGATGGGACTGGACCGGATGAGCTCCAGCTTTGATAGAATGGGACCAGGTATAGGAGCTATACTGGAGAGGAGCGTCGATATGGATCGAGGATTTCTGTCTGGTCCAATGGGAAGCGGAATAAGAGACAGAATAGGCTCCAAAGGCAACCAGATATTTGTCAGAAATGTAAGCAACTAAATGTAAAGGATACTTAAATTTTTTTTTTCTTTGTATATCTGTTACTAATACCTTTTTTCATTCTAGCTGCCTTTTGACTTGACTTGGCAGAAACTAAAAGAGAAATTCAGTCAGTGTGGTAAGTATGCTAATGACTGCAGACATGTTAATATTGATTATGGAGGAAAATTTGATTATAAACTTTTAAACACCGTGTTTAGACCTCACCTGTCCAGATGTTTGTTCCTGGATAGTACGACAGGTCTAATTACGCTTCAAATAAATTACCCTGCTGTCCTCTGACAGAGCAGTGCAAATTACTACTAAATAATAACATTCAGAGTAGAGCCTGTCGTTGTCTTCTGCGGATAAAGTAAGGGCTTGTTTTATTACCTGATTTTTAAAAGGTTAATACATCATCGTTTGCGTTTAAAAAGACTTTTTTCCTGTGGGAAATATTAATGAAGGGTATGTTTATATCCTTGTTTGTAGTGTAGTGCAGTGCATTGTCAACCTGACCCCAAAATGCTGACATCCAAGTGGCGTGGAGTCATTAGATGAGACCCATTCTGCACACTGTTGCCTGTACGACACAGAAAACTTAGCTGATAGCATAGAGTCCACTGCACGGAGTTCCTTAGACAGGTACATTCTGGTGGCCCTTCTAGCCCTTTTATAAACTATTCTTGGCTGTGCTGAAGCTGTCTGTACAACCTTACTGTGTTCATTAGGTCTGTAGAAGATCAGGTGGTTTTATTACTTTAAAAGAGGGCGTTTTTCTTGATGAGAGAATTAGCGTGAGTGGAACAACATAACAGATTTCCTGTCAGTACTTTTCTGCTGTTGCATGATATCCCGGAGACTGTAAACACAGCGGTAAGCTATTGAGGTGGCATATAGTGATGAAAAGGGACATTCAGTTTCTGAGAGTTGATGGAAAGTTAGGAGTATTTGGAATATATCTTTAATTTTTTGGGATCACAAGGGGAATGACTTCAGTATTCTCCCACAAAAGTAGCCTTTGGCTACTATCATAAAGTGGTAGTGATCACTTCTGACCAAAGTGATCACGTGGCTATCATCTGCTGTGTTCTCAGAGTACTTTATACCCAACTCCCGTAATAATCTGCTCACATGTTTTCTTCCGTCCTAGATGGAGGCTCTTGAGGCAAGAACTGTCATCTTTATTCTAACAGTTTTCATTGCGTTCGTACATATAGTAAGAGTTTATTAAGTGTTTATGAGTGAGTTAAGCACTCTGAGCAGATCTTACTCATTTATTCAGTTATTTACTCATTGAATAAATCTACAAATACTGTATTTTTGGCAGTCTGCTTGTCTAAGAATTAGAAATGTGAACAAAGAAAGATATTATCCCTCCTGCGCTCAAAGAACGTATAGAATGAATCTGTCTAGGAGGTTCTTTTTGACTCCTTTTGTTGATCTTTCTTTTAAATATCTCATTTATATTTTATTCAAAGAAGAGAAACTTAATACATTTTTTATTGTAAAAAAGTTACTGAAAATGAGTTAACTACTAAACAGGGAGAGCTAAGAGAAAGCAGAATTGTAACAGTTTTGCAGTGTTGGTAACATTGGTAGGAGTGAGAACATGTACCAGAATGAGGAAGCAGCATTTGGCCCTGAATCGCAGACTGCGGAGGAGTGAATGTATTAGGGCCTTAGTGAAATATGTCAGATGAGGAGCAGTGGCAGCAGGTGTAGATGATCTGTTATAGTTTCAGTAGGAAAAAAAAAATCTCCAAATGAGATACATGACATTATTTTTAACAGTAGAACTGAGATAAAGGACAAAGTGGGGCAAACAAATGACACTAATGAAAATGTGACCAATACTGAGTTGACTTTCATCACATGTAGGCATATTTCTTTTTGAGGTCAGACGTGAGCAAGGCTTGCAGCAAACTTGAGGTCTTTTGGTGGGCTTATTGATGGAGTGGCATTGTTTTGATAGGACATCGGCAATTCAAAAATAGTTTCTGAAAGGAAAAAAATAGTCTCCAAATCTACACTTAAAAAAATATGTACAGCATTTTAGCTGATAAAATGGTTATTATTCTTTACTTTGCTATTTTTGCTCTCTTATGTCCTTTTTTTGATCAGTCTACAGTATGAGAGTAATGATTTTTGTTTTATTATATTGTAAAAGCTTTTGACTTTTAATTTATATTAAAATAATACCATATTTAAACAATTCCCTACCATCTTCCTGTTTTTAACCTTGAACTGCTTTGATGGGAAAGAAAATAAGTTATGTAATAAAGAATTAAGTGTTCAACTATTGACAGCTATGGAAATTATCTGGTTTGTATGAATGAACCATCCATTTTTCTGCCATGTCCCTTTATTTATATATTTTCAAATCTTAGAAAGTTTTTTCTTTGTTAATATGGGAAGTTTCTTTTTAACCTGCTGGAAGTCAGTAATGACCTCTTTCACAGTAAAAGGCAGGTTTTTGTTGTTGTTTATTTTCCTCCTTGAGCCCAAAATGAGATAAGTGTATACTCCTGGTTGCTTCTTAATAAGAGTCTGGTGGTACTCCAGGCATCTTCCCTGGGCAATATCTGCCCGTAAGTGGCTCACTGGCAAGCCCTCTGCTTATTAAAGGTCTATACAGATCTTCCTCGACTTACGATGGGGCTGTGCTTAACCTACTGAACACCAGAGCCTCGCCTAGCCTACCTTAAACGTTCTCAGAACACTTAACATTAGCCTACGGTTGGGCAAAATCCTCTAACACAAAGCTTATTTTATAATAAGGTGTCTTCTGCCCAGTATCATGAGTGTCATATCGCATATTACTGGCTTGGCAAAAGATCAGAATTCAAAATTCAAAGTACCGTGTATCGCTTTTGCATCATCAGGATGTCAAAAAAATTGTAAGTCGAACCATTATAAGTTGGGACCATCTGTAGTGGTTAACTGTCCTTGATCGGGCAAATCCAAAGGCCCTAGAAAGTGTATTTTAGGTTATGCTACCTTCAGTACACTTCCTCAGCTTTTATAATGGAGCGGAAAATGTGTTCAAATATCCCCAAATACGTAACAAGATGAGAAATAAGTGACTGTAGTAAAAATGGATCTTTTTTTATCCTACCCTATGTAATCCCTCAGTGACCTGCATTTTTCAGAAGGCTGAGTATAAATAAATTAACTGATTCATAAGAATTGGACCCCACATTAGTTTAAGTTGTGCCGATGGGGTCAAATATATATAGTCTTTCAAACTTGCTCCCATATATACTGTCCACTCTCGCTGTACTTTGACTTTCTGGCTCAGTATGACGCAGGACCATAACATTTTAGAACTGCAGTGCAAGGAAAGCCCATTTAATTATTCTTCCTATAAACCAAATAAACAAATACAACTTTGTTTCACACATTTCCATGCTGGAGTTCTAAATCAGTATGCTTGTTAACCGGATGGAAAGTAGGGACTTGTGGTAGATTTTATTTACTAAAGCACATGCTGCTTCAAGAGTGACTAGTGGACTTTAACTCTGGAATAATTTAATAGTAAAAAATAATGCAGTAACATTAAAAATAATATACAAAGAGCATTCATTGATAGAGTCACTTTCTTTTGTTGGTAAAGAAGCACTAAAGCTTTGTTTTTTGTCCCTTATATCATAATTATGGCTTCTTGTAGAATATTTGATTTTGCTTTTTTCTCGTTTCTATGTTACAGCTTCACTTTGGTAGTAGATTTTATTGGAACGTTTATTCGTGCTTTTAATTTGGTGTATTTTTAGATATGCTTTTATATCAGCATTTCCCAGAACATACCCCAAGATAATAGGCTGGATTAAATAAAGTGAAAAGTTTTGTTTCAGTGTAGGATAAGTCAGTTTTATAACTAGTATATGTAACAGCAATATGTTTGGTTATTCTGTGGTACTGATTTCTCATTGCATACTATTTTGTCCCATACTGCTGTTAAAATAGCAGTTCTATTTTTGTTTTTCATGGAATCATACAAGATCAGTAGATATTTAAGTCATTTAAGAAAGTCCTCAAGAGCATGTAAAAATAGCCAAGGAGATCTGATTTTAATTTTTTGAAACTAAATTTTTTTCTCCTAAATTGTTTATCTTTAGAAAAGTAAATTATCTCAATCGGTGTTTTTATGGGATTAAGAAGAAACTTAGAAAACATGCAGCTCTTTCTGGTTCTGTGCCTAGTGGGGATTTTTGGACAGTCTAACCCTGAAACACAAGTATCTGTAGGCCATTTTCTGTAGCGTGAGTGTCCAAACTGTAAGCATGTTGAAGCATCTTGGCTGAGAGACCTTGTCAAATTGAAATGCCGTGAGATCATTGTGAGTTCAGGAACTTGGGGGTCTGAGTGTTGATTCCTAAATTGAGAGAGACAAGAAAAAGAGAGAAACATGTCTTGAAAGATTAAGACATGAGATAATTACATATTTTCCTTTGACGTTTTGAAGGTTTCTCGCTTGAGTTTTATTGCTAATAAACCTATGATGGGATGCTTATGTTAAGAAAAGCCCTAAGTTTTTTATAAAAGGTAAAAGTAGAATAAGGAAGAACCTCTAACTTTAAAAGCCCTGGAAAATTCTCTATAGTCTCCTTTGGAATCATTGTACAGTGCTGCCATTTACCAAGGTATGCTTCCTTAATGAAACTTCCTTTTTTCAGGTTCCGGCATTCGAGATATTAAGAGGACTCTGGAAATTGCTCTGCATCTATCTTTAAAGCTTTTTAAAGTTTCATTTTAGGTTGTTTATTCGAAAATGATTTCTGTGTTTTTTATTTTGTTTTAACCAGTTGTAGGTTATATATTGTTTGGATCTGCTTTAATCATGATAATATAATTTTTTCTGGGGATTAGTCTGTTTTAGAAACAGTTAAAGGCTGCCTAGCTTGGGTTACAAGATCATGGTTTTGGCTCACTATGACTTTTATTAACTTGGACCATTTAATTAGTATTGAGTGGGTGAGTAGTTGACCAGCAGTTGGTTTAAAACAATGCAGTAATGGTGGGATGGGAAATGGATGAAAAAGAAGTAGAAAAGTAGTCCAGGATGTTGTAGATAAGAAAGCACTCAGATCAAGATTTAAACAGAAAACAAACTTTACTACTCATGCATTGAGATTAAAATTGATCCTGTCACCTGGAAAAGGGCTTAT
The DNA here is from genome assembly GCF_024610735.1 of Ursus americanus. Lineage (NCBI taxonomy): Eukaryota > Metazoa > Chordata > Mammalia > Carnivora > Ursidae > Ursus > Ursus americanus. The sequence continues at coordinate 4,174,601 of NC_142162.1, read as the reverse complement.
GCGATTTTTGATAAGCCCTTTGCTTTTATTGTCCCCCTCTTCCTTTTTAGTCCCTTTATAGGACTAAATATGTTTGGCTTTCTAAGTTTGTTGCCAGGCTAAAATTAGCCCATGGTGATTTGGCAATTATGTAATATTCGAGGAAAGGAAATATGGTAAGTAGGCACACAACTCACCCAAACCTGTGTGGATCAGGTGATAATACATCCCAGTTTGCCTGGGGATAGTCTCCCTTTGCATCCGTTATTTGTGTGTGATTACTAACTCTCCATTTGACTCTCTAAAGTGTTCTAGTTTGGATGGTGGATTTTTATGGACATTTTACAATTTGATAAATGATACTGATTTACTCAAATACCAGTCTCTAGAGTCAGCAATGATATTAACTGTATATGGAACAATTGTCTGGTTGTCTTCCTCCTCTTTGAAGCTTCTCTGAGGTTCTTCATGTTCTTACCATCACTGTTTTATTGATTTAAATCTGTGATATCTCTTCCATGCCTATTTCCGTAACCCATTTGGTGCCACTCTTACACTGGAGTTCAAATTGTGATGTTGAATAAATAAATGACTTTGGCACTGTGGTTGATAAACAGAATTAATGGGGCCCTTTGTGGCCTGGCAAAAATTAAAATTCTGGGCAGTTGCTACTATTTGTAGTAGGAATGAAGGAATGAAAAGGAGGATGAAAGGGAAAGAAGAGAGATTTGGGAGATTGAGCAGAAACTGACAATTTTTTCTAAAACTAATTTTGTTTAAATTTATAAGTTTATTATTGGGCATGGTGCCTTGGTGGCATTTTGTGCTAGTTTGCCATATTGCAATAAAATTCACTTCAGAGACTAAGAATTTTTTTTTTTAAGACTTTTTTCATTTGAGAGAGAGAGGGTGTGTGTGTGCACACAAGCTGGGGGAGGGGCAGGGGGAGAGGGAGAAGCAGGGAGCCTGAGCAGGGAGCCTGACGCGGGGCTTGATCCCAGGACCCTGGGATCATGACCTGAGCCAAAGGCAGACACTTAACCAGCTGAGCCACCCAGGCGCCCCCATGTATGTATTTATTACTTTGTATGAATTGCGTTATAGTCAGAATATAAAAGGATGAGAATAATGTTTATATGATGTGTTATTTTTAAATCGTTAATGTTTTTAGCCAGTTATGGATCATTTCATTGGCTACGAGGAATTTCAGACCTGTGCAGTGAAATGAAACCCAGTTAAACGGACTAGTAATTCTATAATTTGTCTTTTACAGGTCATGTAATGTTTGCGGAAATAAAGATGGAGAATGGAAAGTCAAAAGGCTGTGGAACGGTCCGATTTGACTCCCCAGAGTCAGCTGAAAAGGCCTGCAGGATAATGAACGGCATAAAACTCAGCGGCAGGGAGATCGATGTTCGCCTGGATCGCAACGCGTAATTTCAAACCCCGGTTGGGACATTCTTACATCTGTGTTGCCGAATCTCCTAGTAAAAAGTCATTTTTTTAGTAATTCCGTATGCTTACAAAAGCTGCAAAAATGAACTTTTAAAAACTCCCACCAGCTTTTAACAGTATAGTGTTAAATATACTGTGATTTTTGTTAATCTCAAGTTTGGGTTTTTAAAGACAGCAAGTCGGTCATTCAGTTTAAATGAATGGTTATACTGTTTTTAATGAAATAAGCCATTTTCTTGTTACTTTCAGTACTACAGAGTGGGGTTGGTTTGTTCAAGTTTCCTCAGCTTTTATCAACTTATTGTAAGGTGAAACATAGATGATTTTTTCAAAACTTCCGTTTTATATATGTAATTGTCCTTGAAAAGAAAGGGCTCACACAAATTAGGATGTGATTTTGGTTGGTTTTAAATTACTTTTCTTTGGTGATAAAAGTATTACTGTAAGTAAGTTTTCGATTCTAAAGTTCAGGATATTTTTTATTTCACTTAAATGATGAAATGGAGTTTTCCTTCTCTTCCCTCTCCCATCATTCACATTTTCCACATAATGCTATTAATATTAACCTCCACAGCCCCTTATTTTATTATTTCCAATGATTCCAAGTTCATATAGAACTGATAATGTGGCAATCCCCAAGTATAATAACAGGCAGACTACTCCCAACTTTCTGTCTAGTTTCCAGCCATTGAAGTGAACTGCTGAAAAAAGAAAAATAATTGAAATGTTGAGCGTGATGGTTATGTAAGTTAGTCCTCTGCTGTTCACTTCTACAGGAGCTGATGTATTTATAAATGCAGTTTTAATAAACCACGGAACACCTAAGCACAGCATATCAAACACGTTGGATCCCACGATGTTAGACATAGCCATATCTCCTTTGCCTGCAAAAAAAAGCATGTTGTTAACATGTGCACACCAATACTGTATTTTATTAATAAGCTTCATAAAAAAAAAAAAACACTGGAAATTTTTTTTGTTGGTTTTGGAAAATTGTTATATTAGAGCAAAAAGTCTTACTGAATTTGTATTTTTTAATTTGGGGGGTTAGTATTTAAAGTCTTAACATTTATTTAATAATAATTATCTTTATTTATTAAACCATTTTTCAATAAGGTCTATAGATCACTTGTTGCTTTTCATTCTAATTTAATATGGTTAATTACTATTTGATGCACATTCCAGATGAATATTATTTGGGGGATTAGATTTAGTGAAATTACTCTGCTATTAAATAGTAAATCCTTCTTTTCGAGTCACTCCTTTTTTTCTTCAAAGTATGTTAACTGAGGAAATAAATATTTTTAAAGGTATCTTTGCTCAGTGTATTTCAGCCAGGCTTGAAGAATGGGCATTGCAGCTTGAGGGACCTAGCTCTTACCTTTTCTTGCAACCAACACGCTTGCAATCGTGTCTGGCAGGCTTGTTCCGGCTGCTAATAAAGTAAGGCCCATTACCGTATCAGGAATTTCTAATGTTTCCCCTGTAATAAACAGAGATACTGCGAGTTGCAAAACTTACAGATTCAATAACCATTCTCTGCAGTTAGTTCAGATATTTCCTTCCTGAACAAAAAGAAAATAGGCACATTTAGACTTCACAACTAATATGTACTTAGATTTTACCTAGGAAAATATTTGAATAAGATTGGTAGATTGGATAACCCAGGTAGCACAAATTTTGAATGACAGATATCTAAAGATATTTAATAGAATTCTACTTAGGAGTAATCCCCCTACCTGGTATGCTTACAGAAGGTTTGGATGTTCACTGTTAATCTCATTAAGGCTGTTGCTTAATATATGCTAATGAGATTGGTCATTTTCTGCTTTTCAAACTATTTTCTTAAAGTGGTCAGAATTAAGCAAATTGTTTATAGCTATTTTTAACCTGTAAATGTATTAACATGGTACACATTTTTTAAGTCATACTTTGGTGATCTACCTTAAACAAGGGAAAACAAAAATAGGGTTCTACTTGAGTCTTCCCAACATTATGGTCCCAATTTATTAATTGTTCTGTTAAATTTGGTACCAGTTCAACATTTTTCAGAAATGTGTTCATTCTGGGAAACAATCAGAGGGAAGTTAAAAAAACGTACATGTAACTGCTCTTTAATGTTGTGATTGAAAACTTACTTTAGAATCTTCTTTCTTTTTTTTTTTCTTAAGATGTCAGTTAAAAGAACTTCAGCTGTTTATTGCATGCTTTATATATTGATATTAGAATTGGAATCGGTTGTTAATTTTTGTTACTGGTTTGCCAGAGTTCATATGTACATAAATAACACTAGTATTTATCATCTTGGGGGCTGTTCTATGATCTATTACTTGATTTTGTTCTTCTCTTGATTTCCTGTTGTCAAATATATTCTGGCTGAGAAAATTTGGAGAGATTTAATATGCAAGCTAATTGGACTTTTTCATCTTTCTCATTAAAAAAAAAAGAATACTCTGATTTCTTGCTAGCATGCTATTCTAAGTCATATATTAATTTGTGAAAAGTCAGAGAGCAGCAACCTTTTTTTGTAAGGGCCATGTAGTAATTATTACTTTAGGCTATGCAGGCTATATGGTTTCTGTTGCAGGTACTCACCTCAGCCACTGTAATGTGAAAGCATCCATAGGTAACGTATAAATGAATTAAATGAATGGGCATGATTATGTTCAGTAAAACTTCACTAGCAAAAACAGGAGACCTGGTCATTCGGTCACACAGGCCTTAGTTTGCTCACCTCTGATATGTCCATTCAGATTAACCTTTTTGGGAGAAATTCTTGATTTTTTTTCCTATGTTTATATTCAGTTTTTTCTTCTGGAGTCCTGTGGGACTAGAGCTGATTATGGCCAAGCAGTAATATTTAAATTTTAATCATGAAGGTAGTAGAAACCTAAATTGAAATTTTATTTTATGCCCTTTTCACCCATTTCATAGTTTGTTTATATGTCCATATTAAAAAGCAAAATGAAATGCAATCCAGTTAAACAGTGGGCATAACATTGTTTTCTCAAAATGCCGGCCCCTTGCTATATTTTTCATTATGGAATGAAATTCAATATAAAGAGTATATTGTGGACCTCATACAATGTGATTTAATTATTAGTGCAATAGGAAAACATCCTATGTATTTGATTTCATTTATAAGAAGATCCTGTGGCTTGTAACTCTGGGCTGTATAATATTGAGAATATAGTTGATATGTAATATGCAACTTACAAACCCTGAATGATCTTGTTGGTATATTAATATTTAACCTTTTTGTAAGTAGCACTTCTCTTTAGTCTTTGCTGAAAGAGAAATTTCCTCCGTAACTAGACTACTTTTAGTTAATATATGCAGTTTGTTCTTCTATAAAACTGATTATTTTCTTTTTAAATTGTGCTTTTATGCTAAAGATACATACCAGTTATTGTGACCATCCAAACCAGGATATATGTAAATGCAGATATCCATAGTGCTGACATGAAAAATGTTATCACAAAATAATTTTTCCAAAACTTCCTTCTACAGTCTGGTGTGGTTAGAAAAAGTAAGGTAATAATAGGAAGGGATAGTACCCAAAATATTCTTTTTAAGTCTGCTTCAGGCATGTTGAAAACACTTGGTGAATCTGTTGAGGAAAGAATAAATGATTTTGAGTTTTCTCAAATGGCCAATTAAGTTGGAAATGTCCATTTAGAAAGCTATATTGAAATAAATTAGCTGTATCAGTTTTTAAGAGGCTATTTAAAACATTTGAATACCTCATTACTGATATTGCTGGCAAAAAGAAACTAATTGAGACTTCAGGGCAGACAGTAAAAATGAGATACTCAGCATTTCTTGATTTGGGGTCTTAAATCCATCAAAACATCTTGGATCGTTCACTAAATATATTAGACGTAATGTTTATGAAGTGTCAGTTGGACTTTCTTTTTTTTCTACAATGTGGATGGTCTTTAGTAACTTTTTTTGCTTATGGGATTAACCTGGCTTCTACCTATTATAGCTATTATAGTTGTCTCTATTCCCCAGTATTGATGAAGTCTCTAGCCTGCTCTATGTGTCAGATAATGCATACTTAGGAAGTATAAAATAATTACAGCATAATCTTTTTATTAAGTTGAATATTCCATTCTAATTCTCATTGTAAGTGAATTTTGGAGGCTTGCCTCATTTTTCTTTCTTACATTGGTTTAGCAAATTTGGAATTCGCTACAGTTCTTAGGAAGAACCTTTAAGAAAATAGGAACTAGCATGGAATCTACAATGTAACTTGAGTGTGTTGCTTTATATAATTTGTTTTATTAAATTAGTGGAAGACAGTAGTATATTAGATAAAAATAAGCGTTCACTTTAAAATTATTTAAAATTTGCATGGCATTTACAAAAGAATGTACCCATATATATTGGATCAAATTACATTACAACTAATGCTAGTAAAATAATTCATGAAAAAAATTTGCCAAGCCTCAGCCAGTGGGCCACTAAGTAAATTTTAGATATAATCTCAGTGTAATGAAAAAATTTAGAGTGATTCTTTTGAATTTCTTTTTATAAAATTTAACTTGGCAATATATACTACTTACACTTGGAAGGCTAAAAACTATAATTTTTGTAAGAAGGAGAAAAGTTTTAATTTTTTTTTAGGTAGTAAAAGAATAACTTCCCTTCCTAATGTACTTAAATTTAGACTCTGTTTCATTCTAACACTTTGTAAAAAACTAATGCATAAATTTTTATTTCTGGCCATAGATGAATTTGACTTCTAAATATCTAAATGTTTTACTACTGCTTCAGATGACCTGTTTAACTCTACTATTTCTTTTTTCCCAGACCAGCCCTTTTTCCTAAATTCCAACTTTTTGTAAGTGGTGTTCCCATTTTCTCAATCAATCATGAACAAAGCCTCAGAATTTTCTCTGCTCCCTTTTCTGGCCCCATATAGTCCTTCTGTTGCCTCGTCTTGGTGGTGCTTCCTCTGCATTGTCTTTTTTATTCCTACTTTCCTTCGCTCTGTCTAGGCATCTACCAAACACATCAGCTGCTTTAGTAGCCTCTTACAGACCTCCATTTCTTTTATCCTTTAATTTCCCTGCTTCATAAACCTGCAAAGACTTGTATAATAGCAGTTAAGACTCTTCTATTCTATTCTTTCCTATCCACCTTTTCTCTGCTTCCTTACCGTGTACATTCTGTGCTCCAGGTAGGCTAGTACTTGAATAGGCCTTTTGCTCATATTAATTCCTTAGCATCAATTTATAGAATATACTTTACTCTTAACTTCTACGTCATTTACATAATAGACTTCTGTAGCTGTTACTTGTCATAAATCATGTCATCAGCTAAAATCTGATCACTTCTACCAGGCTCAGTTTAAATGCTCCCTTCTCTGTGATAATCTTTTCTATGTAGCCATCAGATTTTATATACTCTGTCCCATTTAGAAACTAGTTACACTTTTCTCTTTATAGTACTTAAACCTCCGTATTTTAGGTATTTTCTTTTTTCCATACAGCATTGGAAGCTTCTTAAGGATAAGGAACCACCTCTTCATCATTTCTGAATCTCCACAGTGTCTTTTACATAAGTGTATATAGTAATTGCTGAATTGAAATGAGATTCTTAAGTTTTTCTAGTGAATAGACTTAATAGTGGGCATGATGTGCTTATTACCTTCAGAAACCTGACTAAGATCATGTAAACTTAAAGGAAGCTGAGAGTAGCCAGACTCTTCATGAAATATCCCACTGTCAGTTCTTGATTGGCGACGGATAAATGGCTGACCCTCATCTTCCCATCCCATCAGTGGCTGTTGTTCACTTCTCTCCTCCATAGCTTCCGCAAGACAGGTGCAGCAAGGACTGAATTTCTTTATAATATATTGGCTAATTTTAATGTCAAAACACAGCACCAAAACATATAATCCATATATCAAAAGCAGCAAAGTTCCTTCATACCTATAAATTAGAGAAATTTGTGTGTTTTAAAATTAAAAACAAATTTTTTTGTTAGAGTTAATAGCTTCTGGGAAGTATCTGCTTAATAATTTTCCAGCATAGCAATAGAACAAGCAGAGAACATTGCTAGGTATATTTTGGTTTTAGAGATGTGTCCTAACTTGGTTACAGCATTACTGTTAATTTATTGATAAAAGCTTGGCAGTCTATATTTCCAATAAAACCAAGAATTATAAACTCATTGTCTTCATTTACAGATTCTTTACAAATGGTAGGCATAAACAATGCTTTGAAAATACTAGTTGTAGGTTTTCAGAATAAAAGTTAATGAATAGCGATCGGCATTCTCCATCTCAGTTCATTGGCAGCATACATTCCCCAAAATGTGTAGTAATTATAAAAGAATATAGTATCTGTTCATTTCAACTGTGTCTAGACAAATCTGGAATAAGACTTTTGTGTAAAATATTCAGAATATATATGAGGCTTTGGGACTTTCAGTTTACAGAGATTTTTTCTTTTGATGTAACTGAATTTGGCTTGTATCTGCAAGAAAACAAGGATAGTCTTAAAAATAAAATTATACCTTAGGCACTGAGAACTGTTGTCCTATGCTCTGGTTTCCTAAAGAGTGATGATTAGCTTAATACCATTACATTTGAACCTGTCATTTACCTTTTATTTTATAGCCAATGAATTTCTGCTACAGCTGAAAGCACAGAGTTCTTGATTTCCCTAATGGAGTGAGCATAAGCTTGGATACTCTCATAGTCAGTGTCCCCTTAGAGACAACTGCTGAGTCCCAGAGGGATCCCTACTATATCCATTGGTCTTTCTTTGGGAAACAGACCAGATTTTAGGATGATTCACTTCGAAATTTTTCTCTCTGCTAGATTTTTAGTTTCTTGTTAGCAGGTATTTTGCAGGGTTGCTAAGTTGTACTCCAGAAAGGTGCCATTTACATTGTTTTTTATTTTTTGGTATCCTCCGGCATTGTACAATGCACAACCTCTGTGGCTGTGCATTGTACATTCCTCTCCATCCCTTATGATTCCTAGCATTGTGTTAAACACCTACTGGATACCTGGTTCTTATTAGTTGAAAAAGTTATTAGCTGTCCACTGAGTCACCCCCTTTTTCATTTTCTTGCAACAGCAAGATACTGGGAGGTTACAAAGAAAGCAAACAATTGTTAATACCTAAATATTGTTGATTCTTAGAGGAAGGCTGTAATTCCTCTTGCTGAATGAACAGCAGAAAGTTGGAAGAATCTGAAGATTTTAAAATTTACTTCCTCCATCATTTCTCTCTAGTCTTGTGACCATGACCATTTCTAGCCAAGCTAAGGTAAACAACCCAAAAGATGAAAACCCAACTGTTGGGGGCTTTAATGGACAACAGAAGGGGAGACTTTCTGAACAGGCAGTGGGGCGAAGGAAGATTGGTAATATCCAGTGATTAGTGAGACAAGGAGACATCACTATAGAAATTTCAAAGAAGGGAAAACCCAACCAGCAGCGGTGATGAGGAAGTAAGCTCAGAGGCATATGGGAAAATGGTGCATAAGTGGCAGGTAATCAAGAGCTCAGTAACTGAAATAAGGTTTCTGAAAAAGAAACATTGCTAAACCATTGGAATTTCATAAAATCCTGTCTGTAATTGTGTTTTACATAAGAGTAACAATGATTTCAAGCTTACCAGTAAACTTGGTTGTCGAATATTATGCCAAGAACTGCGGCTACACTAACTGCATATGCTGCACAGTCCCTGAATAGGGGCCAACATGATAACGTTGAGACCTGTAAAATGATAGTTTACTGTTTCCATTACACTGTAACTTTGAGGACATGCTTAGCGTAATACTGGAATTGTATGTTTGTAGCTAAATATTGTTATCTTTTGCATTTTGCTTAGAGAAAAAGGAATTTTAAGAACAATTGTGTTTCAGAGCCTACTCTGGTTTTCATAACTTTGACCAAGAGTTATTTGTGGGTTAACTTTAAATGGAATACATGTTTTTCTACTGATTAATAAATTTGATTGAACACATTACTAGTGCCTTATTTGTTCTAGACTATAAAGAGTTTTTATAGTTTGTCAAAACAGTAAGCGGTTGAATGAAGTTTTCTTACATACCGCATTAGATAGCAAGCCACAAGCCGCACAGATGCCAAAGAGGTTATACATTGCAGATCCAAGGATGGTGCTAACGCCGATATCTCCCTTTGTGATAAATACACCTGCGAGCAAGGTAATTGCTAAGTTAGTGTTACTAGATTTGAAGAAGGGAAAATCACATTGAGTAAGCAGAAAATATAAGGAGCAATATTTACCCAGGAAAGCAGTAACTAACTCAGGAGCTGAACTACCGGCTGCCATAAAAGTTGCACCTGCAACATCCTGAGACAATCCAAGGGCTGAAGACAAATGAAATTATGTTAAAGTGGCAAATGAAAGGGTATGTCTCTATACCTAAATATTCAAATCTACAGCTTCGCAGAAAAGCACTGACAGTGACTTAAACTAGAAAAACTAAACATGCAGGTTAAAAAATTAGAGGAATCCAGTGCCTTGCTTTCTCTATGAATTCACTACTTAATGCTTCTGTGGAAAGGGAGAGGCGGCCAGGGACTATTGGAGCTATGCTGCTGCGACTCGGTATTGTGAACGCCAAGATACGGATTTTGTAGCACCCAGAAAAGCTTCCTTTCTGGCTCTATGGCTTGTAGGTGTATAGTGACAGAACAAGTTCTTTAAAATGACGCTGTCAACAGTGCTCCAATAGGAGCTGGGGAAGTGAAGTATTTCAGGAGTCATAAGTCCAATTTGAAAGAGGAGGAAAAAGTGAATATTGGTAGTTTTTAAGACCTGTAAGTGAACCTGAATTAAGGAGCTGATTCACAAATTGGCAATTTCAACCTTGTCAATATAAATGAGAGGAAATTGGTTAACTAGGAACCAAAAAGATTTACTATTGTATAATTAGAATCTATTGATTTAAAACATAAAACCAGTGAGGCTTTGCTCTAGAGTAGGAAATATAAGAAAATAAAACTACTCAAATAGTTTGTGTGTATCCCCCAGACTTACAAGCACGCAAATCCTTTATTTTCAGTGATTGCTGGGATGAGAGTCCTAAGAAACTTTTGGCTTATTCAGTTTTAGAGCTAAGGGATCTACTATGGGAAGGAAAAGGGAAAGCCATGTTGAAACCTTGCTTTGGGGAAGCCAAGACAAGGTTGCATCAGAAATCCCCAACCGGGCTTTACTGGTAGACTAAAAAGTAGCCTGTGGAAGTAGCCTGCTTTTTTATTCTTGGTGTGGCAGATTGTATTTGACAAAGATGGCTACAGTATTGGCATCCATGTGATTTTCCAGAAACTTTCCATTCCCTGCCCTCCCCCCCACCCCCCAAAAGTATAGTTTATGTGTCCTCCTGTGACTGCTTTGACTAACAGAATTTGGCAGAGCCATAATATTTCTGAGGCTAGGACATAAAAGGTGACAAAACGTCCTCAGGATTCTCTCTAGGGACCTTTGCTTCAGGGTCCTAAGCCACAGCATGAAACTACAACGACCGTTCAGCTGTACTGGAGAGCTCTCATGAAGAGCCAGCCCACACAGAGAAAGAGATGTCTGACACACCCCGACCATTTCAGCCCCCACATTTTGAATTTCCCCTTCCCAGGCACCAGACATGTGAGAGGGAGGAAGGTTTCAGATAATTCCAGCCTTCTGACTATCACTGCATGAGAGACTTCAAGTTGGAACTACCAGCTGAGCCCAGTAAACCCTCAGTGCTGTGAGAGGTAATACGGTGACTATTGTTTTACGCCGCTAGTTTTGGGGTGATTGGTTAAGCAGCCATTGATAACTGGAACACCTGGCTATTGTTCACTTAAGTTGTTACACTTTCTGAGTACCTACCATGCCAGGTGCTTTTTTAAGCGCTAGGAATATGGCAGAAAGACAAATGTTTCTGCTCTTGTGGAACTAATTCTAGTGAAGAGAACAGATAAGAAGAAACTGATAAGCAAAATATGTGTTGCATTAGAATTTTGATGTTACTATTGGCACTGTTTGGGGTTGCCACGAGCCGCACTCATACAAGATGGCGAACGTAACTGGTGAATATGTGTTCTGACTCTCCATCAACTAGTTGGCTGTTCTGCAGTTTCTCTCCCTCTCCTCACACCTCCCTATTCCCTGAGACACAAAAATACTGAAATTAGGCCAATGATTCCCCTACCATGGTCTCTCAATGTTCAAGTGAAAGGAAGAGTTGCACGTCTCTCACTTTAAGTCAAAAGCTGGAAATGATTGGGGCGCCTGGGTGGCGCAGTCGTTAAGCGTCTGCCTTCGCCGGCTCAGGGTGTGATCCCAGAGTCATGGGCTCGAGCCCCACATCAGGCTCCTCCACTGGGAGCCTGCTTCTTCCTCTCCCACTCCCCCTGCTTGTGTTCCCTCTCTCGCTGGCTGTCTCTCTGTGTCAAATAAATAAATAAAATCTTAAAAAAAAAAAAAAACGGCACTCAGGTAGGCCAATTATTTTTTTTAATTAATTAATTAATTTTTTAAATGATTTTATTATTATTATTATTATTATATTATGTTAGTCACCATACAGTACATCCCCGGTTTCCGATGTAAGGCTCGATGATTCATTAGTTGTGTATAACACCCAGTGCACCATGCAATACGTGCCCTCCTTACTACCCATCACCGGTCTATCCCATTCCCCCACCCCCCTCCCCTCTGAAGTCCTCAGTTTGTTTCTCATAGTCCATAGTCTCTCATGTTTCATTCCCCCTTCTGATTACCCCCCCTTTCTTTATCCCTTTCTTCCCCTACCGATCATCCTAGTTCTTATGTTCCATAGATGAGAGAAATCATATGATAGTTGTCTTTCTCTGCTTGACTTATTTCACTTAGCATTATCTCCTCCAGTGCCGTCCATGTTGTAGCAAATGTTGAGAACTCGTTCTTTCTGATTGCTGAGTAATATTCCATCGTATATATGGACCACAACTTCTTAATCCAGTCATCTGTAGAAGGGCATCTCGGCTCCTTCCACAATTTAGCTATTGTGGACATTGCTGCTATGAACATTGGGGTGCATATGGCCCTTCTCTTCACTACGTCTGTATCTTTGGGGTAAATTCAGGTAGGCCAATTATAACATGATGGGTAACTGAGTTATTTTCCTCCCTGATTCTTGGCATGGGCATATAGCTGCCTCCATTCTAGTCTTTCCTAGGGGAAATAATAGTTACCAGGAGTCAGGGATACTTTGGAAGTTTTCCAGCATATTCCAGAGGATGTATCAATTGAGAGATATTGGATATTGGATTATTATGAATTCTCTAATCAAATCAGGGCCCGATAATATGTGGATGAAGTTGAAAAAGAACAAAATGCTTTATTTTGAACTAAATGTCCAAACTTGGTGCCCTGAAGAGTGAATGACCAATCTTTGCTTAATGCTAGCTGAAGAATGCTTCATTAGAAAAATTCAGTCTCAAGAGGGAAAAGGTGATCTATTGAGTGTTTTGTTGCAACGTAGAAAAATAAGTGGCCCCTCCGAACACTTCTACTATAAAAAGGCAGTAACAATAAAGCTTGTCGCTATTCACTGGGCTCTAATTGAGTTATGAAAGGGAAGATTCTGTAAAGATGGATGTATAAAACTTCAAAGATATTTTAACAAGTTCTATCTTAAGGTTCTAAGAATATTTTGTAAAATGGTTTATACCTTTGAACTTTAGAATAGACCGACTTTGTCTTCGCTGACCTTTGGGTAGCATTTCTCTCTGCTATAGTTTATTATTAAAGATAAATTGTTCTGGTTTTTTTCCCCCCAGAGCTATTACTTTTTTCCCTCTTTATTACTCTAAAGGAATGATCACATTTCCTTCAGGATATAGGAGAACTGTTCAAGGTGAGTTTTCTTTATGGGTTTAGATATCATTACATTGTTTATATAAAGTGCAACTTCATGATAATGAGCTGTGGTCCACGGGGACCATGACTTAGACCAAAACTCATCAGACTTTTCGTAAGCATATTCTCTTCTCTGATGCCATGTTGAAAAGCTTTATAACAGTTTTTGAAAACTCTCTTCTGGAACTCTAACTATATTATAATATAGTAGAAAGAGCTTTAAACTGAAACAGAGACCTGTATTCTGGCCCAGCCCTAATATGGGACTTCAGACAAGTCATTGAGACAAGGCTTGTGTTTTACCATCTGTACAATGGGGCATTGGACGACATGATCTTTGAGGTATCTTCTAATTTTATCAATTTTTATCAAAATGTAGAGACTCTATACCACTTTTTATTGTTAAATAAATTTATTTTAATAAAAAACCCCTACGTTATTGAAAATTTAGGAGATAGAATGGAAATATAGAAGGGGAAGAGTCACTTACACGTTTACCATTGTGTTTTAACCACTGCTATCATTTTAATGTATTTCCAGCCATTTTCATGATGCATATTTTAATAGAGTTATAAGCATAAGCTATATATATGTGATTTGACACAATTTTAGAAGGTCCCCAGTGATAGCAAATTTTCATGCTTTGTGAATGGATTAGAGTTTTGGAACCAATCAAAGGTCATTCAGACCCAACTCTAGTGACTGAGTTGGTAGTCACCCTGTGCAGTTTTCTTTTGGGTCCAATGTGAAGTGTGACAGCAAGCCGAGGCTTTTTATGATCTGCAAAACTGGTTCTGACATTAATTTCAAATATATTTTTAGAAATTGTTTTAGTAAAGCTTTAGTGTTATTGAAATAAATGCCTAGCTTCTCAATGCACTATGTATATATGTATATATATATATGTATGTATGTATATATATATATGTATGTATGTATGTATATGTATGTATGTATATGTATGTATATATATATATACACACATACATATATATATGTATGTATATATATATTCTGTGATTTTTTTAAACAATGAATACAAATATTTTGAGTTCTTTATAGTTACCCATTTCATATTTTGTCTGAGCTATGATGGAATAAATTCTGAAACCCCATACAATATATATTATATATGTAATATATATAATATAAATAATATAAATAATATAAATAATATAAATAATATAATATAATATAATATAATATAATATAATATAATATAATATAATGCTTTTAAAGGGCTAATTCCACTTAAGAGGACTCCCACCAACTCCCAGTCTAATGCTTATAATAGTACGGTGAATTTCCAACTGCCCTAAGCCTATCATAGAACACAGACACAAGACAATTTATCTCCAAACCTTACAATTACTTCAGTTTTGGCTCCATAACTTGTCCAAGGTCACATAGGTAGTAATTGCAAGGACAGGATGGGCACCTAGCTCTTTTTACTCCAAAAAGCTGCTCTTTCAGTTTTCCATGTAGGTAAAGTGAAAAGATAAATGCATAGCCTTATTATTATTATTGCTTGTTTCCGCAATAGCAGCATACCCATGTAATCCCCAGACAGCTTGGTACTTATTTAGATCCCTCTACCTGGGGTAGATTTAGATGCGATCCAAGGGGACCACAACTTAGATCAGAGGGAAAAGAAAGACAAAGAGGATGGAAATGCTCTTGAGAGGAGGATGAGTGCCCTTGTGTCAGGGAGGAAGCACTATTCTTAGACTCTTTGTTCTTTGGGAAGGCTTTGCCTCTGTAAATTTCATGAGGATTAAGAATCAAACAATCCCCTGAAACTGTAGGCTATCCAAATGCCATACGCACAGAATTATTCAACTCCCTTTCAATTTTATCAATTTAGAACCAATTCTACCTGGAGTTAAAACTTGCATTTCTTTCTCATTGTCTATTTCTGAGACATAACATTGAAATTGAATATGGGCAAACATTAGTTCAAAGCAGAGTGAATAAAAATAAACTTTTAATTAAAAAATTAAATATTTTATGTAAGTATGTTTCCCCAACACCTTATATTAAGATCATTTTTACTTAAGACATGTTATACCTCAAAGGATTGGCCCGATGGAGGGATTAGTGTTTCTGAGTAGTATATTAGTGTAACATTTAAAAAGAAAAGTGTCTTAGCCAGCTTATGATGGACTATTGGGCTATGTCAAGTGACCAACCTTCAAGGGTTCTCAGTTTTCTATATAGTTAGCTTGGAAAAAGGTAAAGAAAGCTGCTCTAAACATTGGTTAAATAACTTGAAGAGATCCCCTTTACCTATCAAAATGATATATAAAAAGGATTTAGTTTGGCTTTATACTGAACTTTAGTTGTTTCTGAAACTGGACTGCTTATAGAGATGAGAGGTAATAGTCCTATTTGGGCTATATATAATATATAAAATATTAATTTATATTTAAATGAAATATACTTTAGAGATACCATTTCTTAAACAAGAAAAGAAGCGAAAGATAGAATAAAATGGTACGGATTTTAATATAAAAGAAATAAAAGGAACTCTAAACAGAATATTCCAAAGAGTTATCATTTAAAGTTGCCACATGGATTATTAGGTCAAAGGGTGGGTTTCATAAGCTTACTTCCCAGCTTGTGAAGGTAGTACTTGCTTTTATTTGCCTTCAACTGGGTGTCCAGGCTCTGGCAGACGCGCCCTAGACTTGGTATTTGCCCCAAACACATTCATATTGACTTGGATCACTCACTTCTGCACTTCCATCTCTGCTGAGTAAAGGATTATAGTCTTTGTAGTCTATTCTTACATAATATGAACATTTAGTGAATGTTTAGCATGTGCTAGGTTGTTGTGCGAGCGCTTGAGTTGCGTTCCGTCCTGTACGTGGCACACAGTGCTAGGAGCTGTCTCCGTCTCCGACTCTCTGTCACACACACACCTCAGTGTATCCACCAAGGATGGGTCTAGGGTCTAGAGGAGCACAGCTGGTGGGGATGAGGGAGGTCCCTTAAGTTTATTCTTTACCTCATTAGCTCCTTTCATCTCAGATAATATTCCACCTCTGAGGACGTCTTTTAACCCCTTCCCCTGAATCTTCATCCTATTTCCCAATTCAGAAACTAGATCTTATCTCCGAAGGTAAAATGCTCTGGACAACTAGAGTGTGATTTTTATTCCCTCTATGATGTGGAATTAATTTCTCTTCATTCCTCTATGTTCAAAGAATCATCATTAGCCTCTTTTCCTATAGAACTAAATGGATGTGAAAGAAGACAGGATTAGAGGAAGAGGGTATAGCGACAGCATTTTCTCATATGACTGCTACACAGCTAAGATGACAGCAAAATGTCTCAGGTTGTCTAACAGAGGTATGTGTTGGTGGTGGGGTGGGGAGAGAGTCCGTGTGACTTTTGTGATCATGAGTAGGGCAAGGAGAAAGCAAAGATCCTTGTTGGAAGAAGCCGCAGGTGGTGGTGGCTCTGGAAGAAATTTCCAGATCAACATAGCTAGCTACAGACAGAAAAGGGGCCCAGTCAGGGCATCAGCAAGAGGCTCTGCCCTCCACCATTTCCTGCTCATCGTCTCCACAGAGACTCCAGTCCTGAGCCTCTTCTAGTCTTCACCTTGCAGAAAACCCTTCTGCTAACCAAACTAACCACTGCTGTGACTTGAAGAGGGGGCAAATGGGGTGACGGGGCCGGGGTGGGCCAGGGTCCTGCCACTTCTCCCATCATGTTCTAGGCTGGGACTCAGAGCATGCACCCTACAGAAAGTCATTGCATCATACACGATGATTAGGTCCCATAGTAGTACCATAATATGAGCTCATGGACATTCTAGACAAAATGCTTAGGCCTCAGAGTCTGATTATTGTACTGTGGGCGAGTATTTATAACATTAATTTACAACCTCCTACAGGTTGCTGCAAGTCTAAACTGATTTCTTTCTAAAGCAATTGAGCGGATTCTCTTTATTTTGTAGAATACTTCCTCCATAGTAACAACAGGTATTTGACGTGTTTTTGTTTTGTTTTGTTTTTTGGGGTCAAAATTCCAGTGCCCTTGGGAGGGAAACATCGTTTAAGACTGTTTAAATAAAGACGATTCTTTTGAAACAACCATATTATGGCAGTTAACCTCAAACAAGGACGTGCAAAATTATATCATTGGGCAATCGAGAACATTGTTGGATGTTGGCATTAGAGAGAGCAGTCTCTGCAGGGTCCAAGCTGTGTAGTCTTTTTTTTTTTTTTAATTTTGAGACAGCACAAGCGGGAGTGTGGGTGGCGGGGAAGGGCAGAGGGAGAGAATCTTTCAAGCAGATCCCACCCCGGTCACACTAAGTGAGGGGTGTGACTCAGGGCTCAATCCCACAGCCCGTGAAATCATGACCAGACCTGAAACTGACTGAGGCACCCGGGCACCCCCAGGCTGTGTAGTCTTAAGTAATTAGTTATCATCTGAGCTTCAGTTTTCTTTTCTTTTTTTTTTTTTTTTTAAAGATTTTATTTATTTATTCGACAGAGATAGAGACAGCCAGCGAGAGAGGGAACACAAGCAGGGGGAGCGGGAGAGAAAGAAGCAGGCTCATAGCGGAAGAGCCTGATGTGGGGCTCGATCCCATAATGCCGGGATCACGCCCTGAGCCGAAGGCAGACGCTTTAACCGCTGTGCCACCCAGGCGCCCCTGAGCTTCAGTTTTCTCATCAGGAAAACCAATCTGTAGTCCTGACTTGGTAGGGTTTCTGTGAAGACTAAAACCATCTCTATTTAATTTAGAACCGTGCTCGGTCTCCTACAATTGTTTTATGATAAATAGCTAATAAATAAATACATAAATAAATAATAACACTCCGGCACATGGTGGAATGCTTCAGTAAACTGTTTTCAGGATTATATTAATCCTTATTAGTTGACAAAATGGGTGGAATTATTGCAACTCAGTGCTCATTAAAGAACTATGGGGAAATGTAAAGCATTTGCGGACTTCTCTGAAGCCAGTTTCTGTGGCTGGAAACAAATTCCGGAGAAATTGTTTTTTGTTGCTGATGTCCTAATTTGTATGAGACTATGCTAGACCTTGAACAGAGAAATGACAGAATTAATTTATAGGCATTTAAAAAATGAATGGAGCCAGCACTATTTCTATCTCATTTTGTTGCCAGTTATTTTCAGTATTCAAGACCAGGGTCAAGTCCTAGCAGCTGAAGAAGATTTAGAAGCAGCATAGGCGTCTATCAATCACACATGTGATATTGTGATTTATAAGAAATATACATTTGGTCATTCAGATGACCGAAATATATTTCTCATACATATTTGGTCTTCAGCCCCGGTTACCACCTCAGGCTCCCTAAACCCTTGGAATTTCCTAAGTATTAAGAGTGATGAAGGCATCTTTTGTTATGTTAACGAGGGACTTTTGGACTCCACCTAAGAACCAACTCTGTAATTAGAGGGTTGGAACTTTCAGTCCCACCCCCGACCTCTAGGAAGGAGAGAGGGACTGGAGGTCGAATCCATTGCCAATGGTCAATGGTTTATTCAATCATGCCTATGTAATGAAGCCTCCATAAAACCCAAAAGGAGCTTTCTGGAGAGCTCCCAGGTTGGTGGAGGTGCAAGGAGAGTGGAAGCTCCACGCCCTTTCCTCATACCTTGCCCCACGCATTGCTTCCATCTGGCTTTATGTCATTTTATAATTCCAGATGTGTGTGTGTATATATATACACTCATAAACCAGTAATCTAGTAAGTAAAATGTTTCTCTGAGTTCTGTGAGCCACTCTAGCAAATTAATTGAACCAAGGAGGAGGTTGTGAATCTCTGATGGACAATCAGTTGGTCAGAAGTAAGGGTAACAACCTGGGCTTATGACTGGTGTCTGAAACCCAGGGAGGGGGTCGTTGGAACCCCCAATCTATAGCTAGTCATTTAGAAGCACAGGCTTGCAACTGGCATCTAAAGTGGGGGGTGGGGAGGCTGTTGTAGGCCTGAGCCCTTAACCTGTGGACTCTGATGCTATCTCCAGGTAAATATTGTCAGAATTGAATTGATTTCTTGGACACCTTGCTGGTGTCTGAGCACTGCTTTTGCTGGCGTGGGGAACCCCTTCCCCTGTTTTGTTTGTTTTGCCACCCTGCTAGATGCAGGGATCCCAGGACCAGGGCTGCAGCTACAAGGTCGGGAAGCAGGGAGGATGGCTAAGCCAGAAACTGTGACCATGTCTTCAACCTTCCTGTCACAATTCCTGGGAGCCTGGTGGGATAGGGTGTACCTTCACCCCCTCTGCCTAATTGGGATTAATAGTGAATTCAGCTATATTGCTTGTGGTAAAAATAGCTCACTAGTTGTGTGGCCTTACACTGTGTGATCAGGAATGGGCTGAGCGACAGGCGCTTTCTAGTCCAGCACAGTGGACTGGGTAGTTACCAATGACTGAATGAGAGTCTGGTAATGGGCCAGTATCTTTGGACTGCCATGATTGTTTGTCCATAAAGGGGATATGTGTGTGAAGACCAGGAAGTGAGCTGTGACATTGTGATTAAAAAAAAAAAATATATATATATATATATATATATACATGCTTTTCCCAAAAGCCCTGGAAATTCCTAAGTGTAGAGGGTGATAAAGATGCCTTTTGTTAGGGGATCCCTCCTACATTGTTGGTGGGAATGCAAGTTGGTACAGCCACTCTGGAAAACAGTGTGGAGGTCCCTTAAAAAGTTAAAAATTGAGCTACCCTATGATTCAGCCATTGCACTACTGGGTGTTTACCCCAAAGATACAGACGTAGTGAAGAGAAGGGCCATATGCACCCAATGTTCATAGCAGCAATGTCCACAATAGCTAAATCATGGAAGTAGCTGAGATGCCCTTCAACAGATGACTGGATTAAGAAGTTGTGGTCCATATATACAATGGAATATTACTCAGCTATCAGAAAGAACGAGTTCTCAACATTTGCTACAACATGGACGGCACTGGAGGAGATAATGCTAAGTGAAATAAGTCAAGCAGAGAAAGACAACTATCATATGATTTCTCTCATCTATGGAACATAAGAACTAGGAAGATCGGTAGGGGAAGAAAGGGATAAAGAAAGGGGGGGTAATCAGAAGGGGGAATGAAACATGAGAGACTATGGACTATGAGAAACAAACTGAGGACCTCAGAGGGGAGGGGGGTGGGGGAATGGGATAGACCGGTGATGGGTAGTAAGGAAGGCACGTATTGCATGGTGCACTGGGTGTTATACACAACTAATGAATCATCGAGCCTTACATCGGAAACCGGGAATGTACTGTATGGTGACTAATATAATATAATAAAAAATCATTAAAAAAAAAAAGATGCCTTTTGTTATGTTCGTGAGGTATATTTTGGACACCTTCTAAGCGCCCCGCTGCTGGTTGCCAAGGGAACAAAGCATGTGATTAGAGGGTGGGAACTTTTAGTCCCACCCCCCTGGCCTCCAGAGAAAGGAGAAGGGCTGGAGGCTGAATCAGTTGCCCATGGTCAATGACATAATCAATAGTGCTTACATGATGAAGCCTCCCTAAGCAAAAAGTAAGAAGATGGGATTTGGAGAGCTGGGAGAGTGACACGTCTGGAGAGAGCATGGAAGCTCTGCTCCCCTTCCTTGTACCTTGCCCCATGCATCTCTTCCCTCTGGCTGTTCCTTTTATAATAAACCAGCAATCTAGTAAGTAGAATGTTTCCCTGAGTTCTGCGAGTCACTCTGGCAAATTAGTTGAACCTAAGGAGGAGGTCATGGGAACCTCTGATTTATAGCCATTTGGTCAGAAGTATAGGTAACAACCCAGCCTTAGGCCTGGTATCTGAAACCCAAGAAGGGGTCAATGGAACTCCCAATCTAGAGCCAGTCAGTCCGAAGCACAGGTAATACTTTGGGCTTGCAAATAGCATCAGAGGGCAGTGAAGGCCAGGGGTGGGGGGCATTCTGGAATCTGACGCTGTCTCTGGGTAGATAGTGTCAGAATTGCTTGCTGTTGGGGGAACTGCCCCTCCCCATCTCCCACACATTGGAATTGTGGACCCAGTTCTGGACTGAATACCAATTTACACCTTCATAATAGCTATTGTATCATATTTCAGAGCAAAGAGCGACTCACTTGTCTGCTGATGATGTTTCAGAGTAATTCCACAAGTGGCCTGTGGAAGTCATTATTAATGTTCTATGAAGTCACTTAATGAAGATTATTTGAAGTAGCAATCTAAACTTTAATGCCATTTCTGCTGCAGGCCTAGGAAATTATTCATTTATTTACCACTCCTAAGACAATTTTTTAATAAACAAAATTCTTGATGAATTTGTTCTTTCAGTCAAGTCATAGTTTGGAAATGTGAATACAAAAAGAAAAACATTTTTTGACTTTCGACTTCCCAGAAAGAGAAATTTTCAAGGTGGGACAATGTACCTCGAATTTAAAATTTCCTAGTTTCTGTTTTGTTTTTAAAGATTTGTTTATTTGTCTTAGAGAAAGAGAGCGTGAATGTGTGAGCCTGGGGTGGGAAATGGAGGGTGAGAGGCAGAGGGAGAGGGAGAGAGAAACTTAAGCAGACTCCGTGCTGAGCTTGGAGCCTGATGCGGGACTCAACCTCACAACCCTGAGACCGTGACCTGAGCTGAAACCAAGAGTCGCATGCTTAAATGACTGAGCCACCCAGGTGCCCCAGGGGCTCAGGTCATGGCCTCAGGGTCGTGAGATCAAGCCCCACGTCAGGTTCTGAGCTCAGCACATGGTCTGCTTGGGATTTGCTCTCTCCCTCTCTCTCTGCCCCTCTCCTGCTCAGAGTGCCCTCTCTTTTTCTCCCACATAAATAAATAAATCTTTAAAAAAATAAAATTAATAAAAATAAAATAAAATAAAATTTCTTAGTTTAATATAATTAACATGATCTATGTAGGTTTTCTAACTAAAGGTTCAGTCCTGGCACAAGGGTGAGCAAATAGATTATTACAACAGTAAAGAGGGTAGAAGCAAATGCACATACATATATATGTAAGAATTTAGTATATGAAAATTGATCAACTTTCTGAAAAAATAGCATTGCATCCTATAGTAAAACGAATTCTTAGTGAAAGAAAGAAAGAAATGTAAAAAAAAAAGAGAGAGAGAAACTACAAGTAAAAGAAAATATGGCAATTTTTCTGACGTGGGGATAAATGTCTTTCTAAGTGTAAAACCAAAAGGAGAATCATAAAAGAAAATATTTATAAATTCACTTAAAAATATGTAAACTTCAATGTGATACACACACAAACCACAAAAGCAAACAGCAAACTGTGAAAAAAGCATATGACATAAAAATTATATTAAGAAAAGGGTTAATATCCTTGTATAGAAAAAAAGAAGTCTTGGGAATCAGTAAGAAAAAGACAAATCCCCTCCTGTTAGAACATGGGCAAAAAGGCACAAAAGCAAAACCACAAATTTCAATAAACATGAAATGTTCAACCTCACAAATAATGGAATAAATACAAATTTTATAAAATGAGCTTCCATTTTAAAGCAATTGACAAAAATATTTATTATGTTAGTATTCATGGTTTTCTGGAATGGAAGCTATCCCACATTCTGGAGGTGTAAGTTGGCACACCACTTGTGAAGTGTTTTTGGCAATGTATAAAATAAAGCTTGAAATAAGCATAGCTCTGCATCTCTAGCAAAAAACAATCAGAGAAGTTTGCAAAGATTTTATACTAGTATGGGCACAACATTGCTTGGAATAAACAAAAGTAAAAAAACAAATGTCCAAAGAGATTAGTAATTTTAAAAATTCTGACACCTTTCTACTGGGTACCTACTATGTATAAAACCTAGTGTTAGGTTCTTGTATCATCTACAAAATCATGCTACCATTAAAAATCATGTTTTTGAAGAGCATTTAATAATGTGGGAAAATGTGCAGAATAAAATATTATATGAGGAAAAAGAAAAAAAAACCCTCAAACTGTATCTACAGCAAGACCAAAAAGCCAGATGGTGACAGGGGGGATCTTGGAGTGATGAAAATGTAAGTGATTTTACCTTTTCCTTCTTTTTTTTCTTGCATTTTATCCATCTAGGTAAAAATACTGTATTAAAGTAATTTAATCTGGGGCGCCTGGGTGGCGCAGCGGTTGAGCGTCTGCCTTCGGCTCAGGGCGTGATCCCGGCGATCTGGGATCGAGCCCCACATCAGGCTCTTCTGCTATGAGCCTGCTTCTTCCTCTCCCACTCCCCCTGCTTGTGTTCCCTCTCTCGCTGGCTGTCTCTATCTCTGTCGAATAAATAAATAAAAATCTTAAAAAAAAAGTAATTTAATCTGTATTATAGAAAAATATCAATGCTGTTGTCAATGGAATGTCAATATAAAAATGACTATATTTCTACCTACTTGAGTTCAATCATAATAATTATAACAAACTTATGCTGACCTGTACTCTGAATTTTTTTTCCTTAAACAAATACATGTCGAGAGCCTCTGTTCTTGCCAGGTCCTGTTGTGGGTGGGAAGGAGACAGCAACGGTGCAGTGAACAGGAGAGAAAATCGGGAGCACTTCAGCGGGGCCGGGGGCTGTGGCCATGGCAAAGGGAGAGTTCACATTCTAGCTCTCTGTCTCTGGGAAGAAATGCTAGCAGTGTGTGTGTGTGTGTGTGTGTGTGTGTGTGTGTGTGTGTGTGTGTGGTGGGGGGAGAGGATGCTGTTTCTGTGCAAACCTGTGAGCGTGCCGGAGGAAACCTAACCCTTAACTTTGACATTCTCTGAGGTGAGTGTGCTCAACCTATTAAGCTAACCAAGCTGGGGATAGACTGGAAACTTCTGCTGGCCCTTTTGTTGTATACGGCACGAATCATCATCGATATCCCGACTTTAAGGGACTGGGATACCGATGAAAGGTATGTGCCTAGAGTTCTGGGTGATACACAAGGCTGAGGGGTTGGAAGAGAGAGGCTTGGCCTGGCAGATCTTATTTTCCGAAACCAGCAACGGAGCTTAATTTTTAATAACTGAATTTGCAATTATCTGATGCCTGAAATCACTTTACATAAGACGCAGGACTTATTACTTATTTATTGGTTCGTAAATATCAGTTAGTTTCCTTACTAGCATAAGGCTGAAAAAGGAAGAGGGGAGAGGATAGTCCTTAATGTCATTTATTTACCATCTACCTTTAAAAAAATTACAACCACTTTAGAGTCAAACTGAAAGAAAGCTTTGTAAAGTGTAAAACGGCAAGCATTAGGAGTGCCTTGTCTTAGGAACACACACCAAGTGCATATAGGGGAAAACTCGGAACAGTTGACTTACAAACGGCCAGCCAGGCAGCATGGTAGCCAAAGAGTTTCTAGACATAGTTCTTGTAGTCATAATTGCTGGGTACTCATTTAAAGATGCCCTGCTGCACATTAACTACCAAGAAAAACCACATGCAGGCCAGTTCCTTAAGGTAGGGCCCCCAACACAGAAGTCTGAGCTCCGCGACCAGTTGAGATGGGCAACATTGTTGCCGAGCTCTTTTACAGACAGCCACGGATGCTCCGCACCGCTGTTTCAGAAGCTCGTGGGGGACATTTCCAGCCACTTACATTCACTGATGATTTCCAGGGAGGGGAGGAAGTACTCGTCACAGACAATAGACAGGGCCATGAACATGTAAAGGATAATTAAGAAGTAGATGACAATGCCTCCGTCCATGCGCTCCTGTTTCGTGAAAAACCCTTCAGGAAATTCCAGGGATGGAGACATAACACAGTGGGTGCTATTTCCTGGTAAGGAAAAGAAGGTGAAAATTTGAGGTATGCTGGTGTCGCTAGTTCCAAGCCCACAAAGAGAGATTCCTTAAGAAAACTCTAAGCGTGCGGTAACTGGGTGGAATTCTAAGAACCCTGGTGAAAAGGTATAAAGCACTTCTGAATATGATGTAGAGCTTTTTTTTAAAAAAAATAATAATCTTTGGGGCCCGAAAGGGGAGCTTTAATGAAATAAGCTGATGATAGTGAAAGAATTAGAAAAAAGAAAATCATGAAATCATTCTTGCTTGTCTGCTTTATGTCTAAAAGGGAATTCTGAACCCCTCTTCCTCCTCAAAGAGAAACTGTAACTCTGTAGAGAAAGATTCCTAATATCTGTAAAATTTCATCTTCCCGTTTCAGAGCCCAAGCTGCCCACGGGCCTGCGAAGAATCCTCCACTGTTGCGCAGAGAATTTCTAAGATGAAAGAAGATTTTTTTCATGAAGTCTCCAACAAGAAAAGAAACCGGAGACTTGCCTGCTCCATGAAGCCTGTGAATTCTTTCTGAGCTATCTTTGAGAACTTATTCGAGGGATCGAAAGTGTTTGATATTCTTCCAAATGCTAGCAGTTAGAAGAGGAAGGGTAAGCCGAAGTGAGTCAAGTGAGAATTTGCCTCCCTTTGTCCCTTCATCCGTATGTGGCAGCAGCAGGGGAGGCTGACCCCAGTGTCCACCTACCTGTGGCCCTTGGGAGACGCTGGGGCAGGGAGGCGTCCAGGGGAGGCAAGCGTGCAGCAGCCCAGAGGATGCCCAGGAGCAGAGCCCTTCTTGCCCACCGCTGGCCCCCTTCGGTCTGCATTTCTGCTGTGCTCTTACTGCAGAGCCCTGCTTTGGGAAGGGGGAAAGGGAGGAATAAGCTGGATCATGTGAGGAGTCTCCTTCCTGCTCACTGCCCTGCCCAGGACACATCTCAGCAAGGCCCGTGCAGGAGGGAGGGTGAAAGGAGCCAGACAAGCTCCTCTAATCAGGAGCCCCAAGCTCCAGAGAGGCTGGAGGAGGTGGGGAGGACAGCGGACGATTCCTGCGTCCAGCTGCAGTAATCCCAGAGGGCAGAACCGGGCGGCTTGCTCTTTAAGGCACGGTTTGACCTACTGGTCTTCACGGTGGCTGTGATTTTGACTTTCTCTGGATTTGGAATGACCTGAGTTTGCAACCGCTTCCATCTCCAGCCCTCACTTCCAGAAGTTGCTGGGGCTGGTGTGTGTGAATTCTTTGGCTCGGTAGGCACGTTTGTATATTTCCTTTGGGCCTCTCGTCCTCCTCTCCAGTTAGGGCTAGAGACAGAAAGGTAACTTCGGAAGCTGTTCCAATGGTCTAGTGAAGAAATGGCGGGGGCTCGAACCAGAGTCCTAGCAATGGGGGTGGAGAGATGCGGACAGCTTCAAGAACTGTTAGGGAGACATGGTGGATGCTATTTGATCATGGATTAATTGTGCTCTCGGCCAGAGGTTTTGAAATGCAAATTCAACAAGCCCAGGGGGTTTCAGACACAGACTTCTGTCTTCCCTACCCTAGCATTTAGTGTGCTTGCCAGGGCGTTAAGAACTTGGGGCAATGAAGGATAACATGTGCTAACAGCACAGACCACATCGTTTGAGTCCTAGCACTGCTACCTCCTAGCTCGGTGTCCTTGGGCACATGATTTAACCTCCCTGCTCCTCAATTCTCCTATCTATAAAAAGGGAGTGTTAGCCCCACCTCGCCTCTGTGGTGAGGATGACAGAAGTGAATGCACGTGATCAGCTTAGGGCAGCCTCGGCCCCGTGGTCAGTGTTACCTCTTTATCGTCTGTCTACCTTATTATTAACGGGTTACTCTTGAGTAAAAGCTTCTTGGCCAAAGGATCTCTTTTTTTAAGTTTTGCAACCCTCGTATTTCCTTTGCTTTGTGGCAAAAGCATAAAAACTGATGTGCTTGCTAAGTTTTAGATTTAGAAACTGGGTTTTTCTGGTGGAAAGGAGTGAGTTGCTTCCGGATGTTTATGATCCTGGGTCGGTAAAAATTCTCCAGCACCCTTTTGTTTTGCTGGGAATTGGTGGCCATTATAAACCTCTCTGAAACTGTCATTTCTAGGAACTGTCTCTCCAGTTGTGTGGTGTGGTTGTGAGGTTGGGATGATGAGTCACCAGAGTGTAGCCCAGAACAGAGCATATTCTCAGAAGGCAGCGTCCTGGACCGCGAGACCGCGGCCTCAGTGCCAGCCCTGGCCGAGGCCAGGGGTAGAGGCCGCTTAATTTTGTGCTGAGTGGCTGTGTTGCATGAGCCTTTCATCTTCCAACGGCGGTAGTTCAACCAATTGATAAAACTAAACATTATAAACAAACAAAATAGCACAGTATTTCCAGTGCCCAATATTAATCGGAGAAACAGCAAATAGCTCAAGATACAAGCCAATTACAATGGAATAGGGGTGCCTTACACATAGTAGGTATTTAAGAAACATTTGTTGATTGATTACATTGTAATGATTCTTAAAAACACATTCCCCAGAGCACACATGTACTTGCTCTGATCAAATTATAAAATCAAATAGGAATTTACCAAGGAGAGAGAATTTAGGAGGCTAATTACATCTGCCTTATACATTTATGGCTCATTTTGCAAAAGGATCTTGAAAAGTTTCTTATAAAATAAAGCACAGAACAGACACATGAAATAAATGTACGTTTATTGTTATATTATTATTGTTACTGTATAAGATAGAGTCCCTTGTAAACATCGCAGATCAAGAACTAGCACTTTGAGAAGGGCCATATGCACCCCAATGTTCATAGCAGCAATGTCCACAATAGCTAAATCGTGGAAGGAGCCGAGATGCCCTTCTACAGATGACTGGATTAAGAAGTTGTGGTCCATATATACAATGGAATATTACTCAGCTATCAGAAAGAACGAGTTCTCAACATTTGCTACAACATGGACAGCACTGGAGGAGATAATGCTAAGTGAAATAAGTCAAGCAGAGAAAGACAACTATCATATGATTTCTCTCATCTATGGAACATAAGAACTAGGATGATCAGTAGGGGAAGAAAGGGATAAAGAAAGGGGGGGTAATCAGAAGGGGGAATGAAACATGAGAGACTATGGACTATGAGAAACAAACTGAGGACTTCAGAGGGGAGGGGGGTGGGGGAATGGGATAGACCGGTGATGGGTAGTAAGGAGGGCACGTATTGCATGGTGCACTGGGTGTTATACACAACTAATGAATCATCGAGCCTTACATCGGAAACCGGGGATGTACTGTATGGTGACTAACATAATATAATAAAAAAATCATTAAAAAAAAAAAAGAGCTAGCACTTTGCCAGCCACCCTAGAAACCCCTTCACCCGCCTCAATCCCACCTCCTCCTTTTCTTGGAAAGTGAACAGCTACCGACTTCCGCAGAATGGCTTCCGTGTGTGTATGTTTAATAGTTTATCGCCCACTCCTAAAGGGGAGCATCTTTAGGACACGATAGCTTAGTCCTAGAAAAAAAAGACTTTTAAGGTTCTTTTAGTTTACAGATTTCCCTTCCTTCTTTTTCTTTTCATCATAATTTATCTATTGGAAAACCCCAGGGCACTTGATCTGTAGTTTCCCACAGTCCTGATTTTGTTGAGGGTGTCCTACAGTATAGCTCGACATGTCCCTCCGTTTCCTCTGTTTCTGTTAACTGGCAGCTGGATGCAGAGGCTTGATCAGAATGGGTTCTGTCCCACTGGCAGGACCAAAGCGGGTGGGCAGTGTGACCTTTCCTCAGAAAGCGCACAAGGTCTGCCTGTCTTCTCTTTTGTGATATTAGCAGCCTTTCTTTCTTTAGAGGTCACGAAAGGGCCACGTTCTAATTCTATACTTTCTTTTCCACTCGGAACATTTTACAATGAGATGATTTCTATCATCTACTCTTTGGGTACCCAGGGGTACCCAGTTTATATGGAAAAGATAAGAGACGCGCTTGATCCTTTTTCTCTACTGATCAGTCCTCAAGTTAATTGGTTCTCAATTTTCTTCCAAAAATAACCAACTAGATTTTAATAATGATTATGAATCAATGTATTTAAATATATTTGATGGCTTCCAATTGCCATGATTACCCTTTTTGAATTTCAAATCATCTCATCTTAAGCTGGTGGGAGCCTTATCTTTAGGTTGACTTCTGAGAGCCTTTGACATGACCTTACTGGCTTCTTACTACCTGCTATAAAAGAGATGTTCTGGGCTCATCCTCCACATAAAACCAGTCATTTCTCCAAAATGTCTCTTTATTTTTTTAAGTGGAAAGTACATCCATGTCATGATCGAAGAATTCGGGTTGCTAGGGATGCTCATTGCTACTGGATTGCTCATTATTTGTATTCCCCACCCCCACCCCCGCCCCGGCCATATCTCTTCCTAAAATACCTCATGAGTTCCTACTCATACTTCCCATTCAAGGGTCCTGGATGATAGAATTGGAATATCTAGTGTTTCATAATTACTTATTTACTGGTCCTATATAACATATATAAGTCTCAAAATGATGACATTGATTCTCCCACCACTAATATAATTAGTAAGAAAAGTGAAAAATTTTTGCTTATGCTCTTTCCGTTCTATTCCAAGAGCTATAGCCTATCTGTATTGACTGAGTAGATAGTCATTAAACAGCTCCCTTTAACCTTCATTTCGTCTTGGTACTACAAGTAACTACATTTTTAATGTTTGCCACCAGTCTAAGGTTGATGTTTCTCTAGATGGTTTGATGCCTGAAACATATTTTCTAGTAGATCCCTTGGAAGACCTCATGGGAACTGTGTTCCTCAAGTTCTTTCCTGTCTGTAATGATTTCTCAATGGTCTTTATACTTGAAAGTCAGCTGTGCTGGATATAAAATCACTGGCTCGCGTTTTTTTCCCCTCGAATATCTTAAATACGTTGCTATTTTTTGATGGCATAAAGCACTGCTGTTGACAAGGTGATAATGCTATAATTTTCCTCCCCTTAGATGTCACTTGCTCTTTTTTCCTAGATACCCAGAAGATTTTTTTCCCTCTTTCTTTAAAGTTCAGTAATTTTACTAGGATGTATCATAGTGTTGGCCATTTTAAGTCAATATTCTTAGGTATAGAATGTGCTCTTTCAATATGTAGTTTCAAATCTCTTTATTTCAGGAGAGTTTTATTGAATTACGGTTTTCAGTATTTGTTCCGTTCCCTTTCTTTGGATTTATTCTTTCAGGGACTTCCACTATTTCTATGTTGGATATTCTTTGGATATCTTCAATATTGTTACTTAGTCGTAAATCTTTTTTATCTTTTTCTTCATTTCTTTTTGATTTTAAAATTTTTCATGTTTTCCTTTCTATTTCTTTTAAGATAATATCTGTTGTGTTTATTGCTCCTGTGTTCTTTCTAGTTTCATATTCATTTTTTTCAAAAATTTTTCTTTTATTTCTAATATTTCCTGATGGCTACCACCTCATTTCTGAGTTTTTTCTAATTCTGATTTATGTTGTTCTTCTTATCGTGTATGATTTTCTTCATGTCTTTTAGATTCTGGGTACAGTTTGGTCTGCCATGTGGGCAGCTCTTCCTAGCGTGCTTCCCGTGTCTGAAGCAGCACTATTCTCCCCCTTATTCTCTTTTATTCTGTGGTAACTTTGTGTGGGATTTGACCTCCACGTCTTTCTTTTTCTCATCTTTATGTGAAACTAATTTTTCCTGAACTTTAAGAAGACAGTGTTGTTCAGTGTTGTTTCTCTCAATTTGCAGAGAGCAATCGCTCTTCTTTTGTTTTCTTTTAGTGTTCAAAAATGTCATGGCTAGCTCTCTGAAATTTACTGGCTCTGTCCTCCATGCCTACTTCTATTGGGACCCCCTCTTTCCTTTTTTCCCTGTTGTCGCTATCCTGCTTAGCTTTTATTCCAAGACTAGAAGTTTCAATATGTAGTTTCCAATCTCTCTGTGTCAGCCCCATCCTGGAAGGGAGCTCTGCTTGATTAGTTTTGAGAGCACATATGTATCGGACCCTAGTGTGACCCCTTGTACTCAACCACTATTAGACCGAGCCAAACCTTTTTTGGGTTTTTAACTGCTGTTTGCAAATAGTCTTATTGTATTTCATCAAATTTTTGTTGTTATTTTGGGGTGTCCTGTTCTCAGGTTGGTCAGATTCCCTATGCCTTGCCTGTACTTTCTCCCACATAGACGCTGATG
This sequence comes from Ursus americanus, assembly GCF_024610735.1. Taxonomy (NCBI): domain Eukaryota; kingdom Metazoa; phylum Chordata; class Mammalia; order Carnivora; family Ursidae; genus Ursus; species Ursus americanus. The sequence goes on along the minus strand of NC_142162.1, from coordinate 4,143,320 downwards.
CTGTGCATAGCTGGCGTCAGGAGGGTGCTTCGTTCCCACTCATTTGTGTTTGGGGCTGGTGGCGATAGCTCCATCCAACTTTCTGTTGAATGCTATTCATGGGTCTTTGCTGTCTAGTTGCTTTGTCTGTTTCTATGTGTTTCTATTTACATACAACCAGTAGGAAACTCCTCTAGGATGTAAAGTTGCATAAGCTGTACTGTTACCGAGGTTCATGCTATGCAAACAAAATAAAACTGTGAACCTATTGGATGTTTGGTCTTGGGACGATGACCTCACTTCCTAGGGCTTCCTCATGCCCATTTGTAGAACAAAAGGGCTGGTCTGGATATGTTCTTAATTCTTCTTATTAGCATTTGCTAGCAGTCAACATTATTAGACTCCGAGTGGTGGTTTTTGTATCAAAATGGTAATCAAAATAAATAAACAAATAGAGAATCTCCAGAACAAGCCATCTCTTGAAATAGCCAAGTAAGTAACTCATTAAAATCGGCACAGAAGTGGTTATTGAGCTGTGGTCAATTACAGATTGTAGTCATCCCTCGTTTTAGGATGTAAAAGCATCAGAATTACCTTCAGCTCTTCCTGGCTCACTGACCACCTTCAGTTGAACAGTCTTCTCCGAGGTACCTGGACCTCTGCTGAGTAAGACGTCGCCTGTTATGCTTGGGAATCAAAGCTAGCAGTTCTGTGTTATTGAACCTGAGGTCTTCTTGTGCTTCGTGCGGTGCAATTCTCCTACCAGCCCCAAAACACAGAAGAGGAGTTCTCACTGGTTTCTCAGTAGAAGAACCTGGTAGCTTTTAAAATTACTGATCATTTGGCACTTAACCCAGACCAATTGAAACAAAATTTCTGGGCACGGCTCAAGCGTGGATATTTAAAAAAATTTCCCAGCTGATGCTAGGAGGGTTGAAAACGACCAGGATGGCTGTTGTTATCCTTGCTTTATGGACAATCGACTGGACCAATTGCCTAAGATCTAAGTTTACATAGCTCCCACCTGAGTGGCAGAGCCAGAATGTAGGCAAAGGTCTGTCTAATGCCAAAGTACATGGCATCCACACTTGCTAAGCTGAGCCAGCTTCTTAGAAGGTGCGTTTCATGAGGGCAAACCCATGCCTCTCTAATTTCCTGTTGCATGGCCAGTGTTCAACACAGAGCCAGGTGCATGGTGGGTATCTAATAAATACTGTGAAAGGCGTGAACGAATGAAGTACACAAGGAATTTCACAGCGACGTTTCCTTGACAACATCCCTGGGACTCCACAAGGATGCACAGGGTCTTTTGTCCCATCCAGATTCCCCTTGCTGTGCTGTCTGAGCATTGGTGTGAAGTGTCCCCTAACTGGGCGGCTCCATTAGCTCTCCAGCTCCACCTGCTGATGCTTCAAATACAGTCGGGCTCTCCAGCTTCCTGTTGGAGGAAATGGGGAAAAATCTACTCTTAGAAGCCCTGTGAAATCTGTCATCTGAAAAGATATTTTGCTTCTCCTCTATAGAATGAAAGCTAAGGATGTTTGCCACCCGCCTGCCTTTTAGTGTCTGCACCCTTAAATGAAAGCTTTCGCAGGCTGCCCCTATTCCTGTGAGGACAGAGGAGAAGAAGCAGATGGCTAAGGCTGTGCCTGTGCTCTGACTCCAGCTTGTTGATAGAAATCTTTTATTTTTTAACTTTTTATTATATATTATATGTTATATAATATATACACACATATTGCATACGTATATCAAATACATATACAGAAAAGTGCATGTCGGGGCGCCTGGTTGGCACAGTGGTTAAGCGTCTGCCTTCGGCTCAGGGCGTGATCCCGGCGTTCTGGGATCGAGCCCCACATTGGGCTCCTCCGCTATGAGCCTGCTTCTTCCTCTCCCACTCCCCCTGCTTGTGTTCCCTCTCTCGCTGGCTGTCTCTATCTCTGTCGAAGAAATAAATAAAATCTTTAAAAAAAAAAAAAAGAAAAGTGCATGTCTTTTGCCATTGCCCTTTGCAGTTTAGACACGCAGACTCAAGCCCCATAGGTCATCCTTAACAAGGGGAGGGATTGAGTGTCACCATGTGTGTTCGGCACAGCGTGGGAAGGCCGGGGAGATTGAGTGTTGAGTGGGAGTGCATTGTCACAGGGAGCCTTCAGTGTCTCAGTTGCTGCTGTCCCAAGAGCGGCTGCTTGCTTAGAGAGTAGCCCAGGAATCCTCAGGACAAGGAGCTTTTAGCTCAGTCTACCAAGAACCTTCCTATTTTGTCTCCAACCAGCACAAGAGCTGCCAGCTTGAGCCATAGCCACGGCTGTGAGTCGAGTAGCCTTCTGCTTGATGGTTCACGGATTCACAAGGTGTCCGCCATCTTTCCCACACCGTCATCCTCGGTGAGTTTACCAGCCAGAAATCAGGCTCGAGCCTTGGTTTAGGGTATGACTGAACCCTAACGGTCAATTTTCAACCCAGGACAGGTTAGTCTCATTCACTGCCGTGTGGGTCCAACTCTATGAAATTACTCAAAAGCACTTTCATTTCCTAGAAGGCCTTCACAGTCTTCTCAGAATTTCTATTTTCCCCCCTTTTATGGGAGGGCATATTCCGTTTCTCTGAGTACTGAAGGGGAGTTCAAGTTTCTCAGATCAAATATTATTTAAAAAAAACATTTTGGAGTAGAAATAATTTTAGAATTAACTAAACCTCAGTTAAAGCTCCCCTTCTTCATTGTTTCTGAAATGTCGTAAGTGGGGATAATACCACATGTTTTTAGGCCGTGTGGTTATAGGCCTAGAATATAAATATTTGTCCCTTTCTCTCTGTGCTGCAACTCCGCGGGAGTACATTTTCTGTTATCAGAACTTGGTGGAGTGCTTAGCTCTCAGTGAAATCGAATGCACCGGGCAGGCCATCAGCTGGGGACAAAATGATAAGGGATTTTCATTAGCTGTATTTACAAAAATTGGAATTTTGCTTTTAGCTTGCTTTTTGATACTTGTTACCGCCACTTCATTTGTGGTAGCCTTTCTTTGTCTTTGCTCTCTGAGGCCAAATAAAAGCCTTCCCTGAGTGTGTCAGTACCTGGTGGTTGAATGAGGGATCCGGACAAGGGCCTGTCTTAGCCTGACTTTGCGTTTTCTCCTCCAGCTCTATTTCATTGAGGTGCTCTGAAGGGATGGCAAGTGAGACAAGAAGTGGAGGGGCCCTGACTAAAATATGCTGGAGTGTGGAGATTTATTTTCTTCACTTTAATCTAATAAACCCCCTCAGGGTCTGAGTTACCATCATCATTTTTCCTCAGTCTGCTCTCTGAAGGCTGCCAACCCTACGTGAGGAGATTGATGCCTCCTTTACTATCAATAATCGGGATGAAGGCATTTATCAGGGATTCTTCAAAATTTGCTGGCCTTAGAACTTCTCCCCCCGAGGCTTGGAACTCAAAAGCCCTAGAGCTCGTAAGGACTGAGTGTGAGAGAATCTGGTCCTGAAGAGAGAAAGCCGGTAGGTGCTCTGTCATTCTCTCGGTGCTGGGATTGGTGTGCGGATTATACCGGGGCCTTTGAAGTCCTTGCTTAGCAAACAGAGAAGGGAGTTGCAGTGGTGGCGGCGGGGGGGGGGGGGGGGGGGCGGGGTATGGAGCTAGAGGAGAAGTAGGGAAGTGGACCAAAAAGATTGACCATTGTAGTAAGAACAGCTTAGACACCATGCCATACCGTCCAGGGCTGCTGTTGGGACTGTGACCAGGGTCAGTCTTTGTAAATCGATCTCTCGAAGGCATGGTATACACAAGTCTCTGTGAAAAAGGCCCTTGTTTTCCAGAACACTGGGCTACTCATTCTTCTCTGTCTTTGGCTAGATATTCCCAAAGAACTAGAACAATATGACTTTTTCTCTGGAACCTAAGGACACACATTTCTCACTGTTTGCCCTTCTCTGCCTCTTTTTCCAGTTCTTCTCCCAACTGGAAGGTCACTGTGGGAAACATGAACGTGTGTCTCCCAGATCCCCTTCGAGGGAGGATTGTTGCCCCAGTCCTGGGGTGCTGTCAGTGGATGGCCTCTACCTCTCAGACCCTTGAGGGGCAGCCTGAGCCGCGGAGAGCTGCCTCACCCAACCTCACGCTATGCCCGGGGCAGCCCCCATCTAAATAAGGGAGAGCTGTGGAAGCCCAGACATTTTGGCCTGACACAGACAACTCTGATGGGTACTGCTCCTTTCAGAGCTTCCCACTGGGTTGGCTACGGTTTCATTCATCTGCCCCCAAGTTCAGCTTCTTCCACCCCCAAATTCTACTTCCTCCTTTTCTTCTCACAGATGCTGAGCCCCAGTAAACATCTTATACCCCAACTGCATCTCGGTGACGGCTTCAGAGAAACCAACATGTGACAGGTTCTAACCTGCCTGATAGTTTGGGAGAGTTCTATGCTCAGAACTCCAAACTTTATTCTTGGTGTATAAACACTGAGTTTTAGATTTTAGAAATGCTTTTTTTCTCTCAACACATCTTGGCTTTCAAAAATGTTGTCTCTGGACAGAAAAAACAGGTTGAATTTGAAACTCAAAGCTGGGGAATGAGTCCTTTGTTCTAGGCTGCGTCTACCCTTTCCTTAAATCCACGAGTGGTACTGATTCCGTGGATGGGTAGTCAGTCACAGGGCAGGAGCAAATGGGAAAAAAAAAGAGTTGGACGTATTTCTAACACGTCATCCCGATTATATCCCTATTACAGAGCTTTGCAAACTGTAGAGCACTGGACAAACTTGACGGTTGTGGCTCTTTGATGGATAGCGCTCTCCCTTTCACCATGTTGCGGTCCACTGAACAACTGGGCCGGCCTCACTTTGGTCCCTTTCTCAGCCGATTCTACTGTTCCCAGATACTTTAGGAGGCGATTTAGACAGGAGGGAGCAGTGACCTTGATGGAAGAAATGGCTTTAATCGAGTTAGAATATTTTAATTTCAGCCACTGTCTCCATTGTCTCTCACGCTTTCTGCTCTCCTTTTGCTCACGTGTTTCTCTTGTGGCTCTGGCGGATCCCTCTAACCTGGAGATTTTCAGACTTTCGTCCTAGATACAAAGGGAGTAAGAAGTTCGCTTTTGAAGGGCTGCCTCTCTTTCTGAGCCTCGTGTGCTTAACCTTTTGAATGTGACTGTGCAGCCGTCACTTTGTCCTGCATGTGGACTCATGTCCCTGAGAGGTATGACGTGGGGAGAACCCCAAAAGACCAGCAGCCTTGGATTCCCTTCACAAGGAATTTCTCTGCGACATTTAAGACTCACTCGGCGCCCCCTTCGGAGACTTGGCTTCCTTTGAGGCAAGGTCACAGAGAGAAATAGAAATAGGGCTGCCATACAGTAGAGTCTCTCAGCAGACCGTTTCATGGAGTCCAGGTCTTTCTGTGCCTGGGGACTAAAGCAGAGCTCAGAAGTTCTAGCCAAGTCTCAGGATTCTTCTTCTCTTTAAGACTCATGGTTTTCTTAAAAATAAAATAGTAGAAGTCATTTGGCACTTCCACCTGGCAGAGTAGAGTTTCTGTTAAAAAATCAATAATAAAAATAGCTTTTATTGAGCATTGATTATGATCCATGCACTGTTCTAAGCCTTTATAGTTACTACTGTATTTAATTCTTACAGTAACTCTACTAATATTTCCATTTTATCATGAAGAAAGAGAGGCAAAGGAAAAAGGCATCCATCCATTCTGGTTCCGTTCCTAACTGTTCATAAGGAGTTGCTAGCTATGTTTTCTTTTTTTCTTTTTTCTTCTGTGTTTTGGGGGGAGGGGTGCAGGTAACCTCCTTATTTTATTAATAACTATGTTTTATTTTCAGTTACTCAACAACTATTCAGTAAACACCTGTTGTATGCCAGGTGCAATGCCGGCACTGGGGGTAGAGTGCCGGTAGAGCAGACAGGGTGCCTGCACTGTTGGGAGTCAGAGATGGTCAGAACAACCAATTCTTCAGGGACGATACCTGCATATCAAGGTTTTTGGCTGGGGAATCCACCTCTAACCCTCTGCTTGCTGTCTAATTTTTCTTAAAGTCTAAGCTGAGAGAAACCAGGTTTCTGGAAAATTTCTAAAGGATGTATTATAGGCAGCCCGTTTTCCTTCCAAGTTCCCGATCTTAGTGAATGACATCGCCCTGGTTGGTATCCTTGACTTGTCCTACTTTTCCTGTCCCCTACCATATTTCTCAATCTCTGAGTCCAGATATTTCTTTCTCCTACACATCTCTTGGGTCAACACACTTCTCCCCATATCTATTGTTACCATCAGTTGTTGCCCAGAATTCTCCTGAAGGGGCGTCACCTCTCTTGACACCCCGCAGCCCACTGTCCTTGTGTGGCAAGTAGGCAGTGGAATACAGGGGTACGAACTCAGAGGGGCAGCCTGATAGGAGAGGAGGAGCCAGCAAATGAATTTCAACAAGAGGATCACTAAAGTTAAGAGGAAAACCAGAGGATTATGCTATTGCTGGAGTGGGAGACGGGTGGGTTTCAAGGAGGGAGTGGTTGGAGGTTAAGGTGAAAAACAGTCAAAGATATTTGGCAGTACAGAGATCATGGGTGCCCTTAACAGAGAAGTTTCATTAGAGTCCTGTGGGTAAGTAAAATGGGAATAAACACCGAAAAGGAAAGAAGTAGGCTTTATTTTTTTAATCTCGTGTATTTATTTATTTATTTATTTATTTATTTATTTATTTATTTGTTGTTAATGTATGTGGAACAGAAATTTAATACCAGCTGGAGGAGGATATTGGGTAAGGGATTTGGGTTTTTGTTTCTTGGTTGGTTTGTTTTTAGCATGGGACATTCTACAGCATGTCCGTGCATTGATGGGGATGATCCAATAACAAGCAAGAGATTGAAAGTGCAGCGGAGACAAGGGGATCCTTGAGAAGGTGCTGGGGATCAGGGTCCCAGAGCCCTGCAGGTAGATGGGCCATTGTCGGAGGAGCTCTGCTTCTTCCACTGAAACAAGAGAAACGGAGAAGATGGGTAGAGATGAGGCAGACTCACAGAATTTTGGTGGGGAGGAGCAGTATGAATTCTTACCTGGTGGTGTCTATCTTTTAATCAGAACATTTGAAAAATCATGTTTAATTCATATTTAAAGAGGGTTTGAGGAAAGAGACGATAGAAGGTATAAACTAATCATGACGAGACTGGAAAAGCTAATTTACTGAGGAAACATAAGAGGAGTGTTGAGTGTTTTGTTCAGGTTTCCGGTCATGAATTTAGAGTGAACCTGGTTAGCTGTATTTCACGTGTGTGTGTTTCCTCCAGGAATGTTCTGTTTTTTAAATACAGGTGTGGATAAACTGAAGTCCACCAGGCTTGGCTTTATTCCAGGCAAGTGTGACAGAAGAGAGCGGTGTAAAGGAGGAGAGGAGATTTTCAAGGAGGCGATAATAATTATAGAGCATGTGATCTGAATGATTCAGAAGGAAAATAGAAAGAGGGGACTGACTGACTGATGGATAACGGGAATGTGGCTGAGGGTTTGGAGAGAGCAGTGAGGTTAAAGAATCATGTCAGTGAGTGGGAGCTAGGGGAGGAGGTGTGGGTTAGAGACTGGCTTTCGTGAAACAGTTGGAGATGGTACGATACAGTAGTAACACAGGAGTGGGTGACAGTAAGACTAGCTCAGCTGTCATATGGTGGAAGGAAAAGCAACTGGAGATGAGAACGGTTAGGAGCTGAAAATTCAGCGTTTAGATGTTATCTCATTTTGCACACATCTCAATGTTTTGCGGTTGTTGGTCTATCTTTCCAATAAGTGTGTTATTCTCTGAAGGAAGGAACTCCATTTGTTTTATCACGGCTTCCTCCCTCATGCCCAGCACAGTACCTGACCCATAAAATACCCAATAAATATTTACTGAATGGGCAGAGAGGTCCATTCTTTTAAAAATTCTGGAAGTTATTCCCGAATCGAGAGCGGCACCCTAGGACCATTGTCTTGACTCCTTATGGACCGCTTTCTTGACCTGCCTGGTCGGTCATGGCATTTACCGCTCCTAGGGAAGCACTCCTGTTTAATTCTCCCTGGTATATAACATCGGGCTTGCTGAGGAAGTAATTCACTCCCTTGCACAGTATTCCCTTCATTAGGACCCACAGGGGAAACTTTTCTAAGATTTCATTGCTAGGAAGACCTGTGACTCTCTAAGCGAACTGACATTTTGTGAGCCTCGTAAGCAAATGTGTATTCCTCTTTGCTTTGCCCATTACAGCCAGATTCAGGGCTTAGGCTCAACTTTGCAATTATGCAGAACAAATATGGCATCGATTTCTTAGGAATAATTTTACCCTTTGCTTTATCTGGTTATTTTTTCTTGATTTCCTCAACTCGGTGATTTCTTTTCATGTTTCATTTCTATTCTAGAATATTTCGTGAATATGTAAAACTGAAGTGTGTTTCCCCAAGGTTCAGCTGGATGGAATTTTATCCTGACTCCTTTGACTGGTACATGCTTCTGGTGATCAGGTTAAAAGAGAGCCTGTTATTTTGTAACCTATAATAGCGAAGATTTAGCTTATAACCATTTACAAACAATACATGTTTCTCAGAATTTAGAGCTAATCTTTTTGAGTTAAGTTTGGAATTTCTACATAGAATGTTAAACGGGTCACCTATTTTGGACTTAATAACAAACACAAAATTGCTTACAAAAAATAAACACATTTTTGAGCATTTATCAATTAAATCAAAAGCTCCTATCAGAGCCTTTATTAATTTAATTAAAGAATCTTATGAATTTTTTGAGCATATGCTTGCTTAATCAAATAATTGAAGAAGTGTGGAAGAACTAAGTCATGACTAAGGACTTTGGGAGCCTTATTAGAAATGCAAATGCAGGGGCGCCTGGGTGGCACAGCGGTTAAGCGTCTGCCTTCGGCTCAGGGCGTGATCCTGGCGTTATGGGATCGAGCCCCACATCAGGCTCCTCCGCTGTGAGCCTGCTTCTTCCTCTCACACTCCCCCTGCTTGTGTTCCCTCTCTCGCTGGCTGTCTTTCTCTCTCTGTCAAATAAATAAATGAAATCTTTAAAAAAAAAAAGAAATGCAAATGCAATAATAAGGCAGAAATCAAGATGACAAATATGGACAAAGGCCACTGCAGAATGAGAAGGATGACTGGATATGAGAAGACATGGGAAATTCTATAGGACTAACCACAGAGGAATACCGGGCACAAAAATCTACACACAAAAGAAAATGAAAAGGAAAAACAGAGGAAACGTGTTACAGCTATGAGCTTTGCAATACGCGATATTGAAGAGTCACTAAATATATCGAGAGAGTACATAAATACTGTCATTATGGGAAAGTTTATTCCAGAACACAAGCTGAGACATCTACTATATTTTATAAGAGTTGCTTTCTGCAGATGGAAATGTGGAATCCACAGGACACAAGTACAGCTCAGCCGTGGTGCCTGCACCAGTGGGGCCGAGACCAGACCACGGTGTGTGATTTGGACAGGGATGACTGTCAGCTTCTTTCTGTAAAGTTTGATCACTGAGCTCACTAAGTATTGTATCTGAGAAGAATGAGATTGTCGATTATGTTGGCCATGAAATAGATGCATAGGAAAATAAAATGCGTTAATATTTTATCAACAACTGTAAAAATATTCCAGAATGGTATAAGTTATGTTGGCAAAGCAAGGTTTACATATTTTTGTAAGCTACCTCAAATCCTTCCTTGGGAGAAGCAGGGCTGTTCATTAACGAATGTAAAATGGACTACACAAAGTTATATTTTCAGGGGCGCCTGGGTGGCACAGCGGTTAAGTGTCTGCCTTCGGCTCAGGGCGTGATCCCGGCATTCTGGGATCGAGTCCTGCATCAGGCTCCTCCGCTAGGAGCCTGCTTTTTCCTCTCCCACTCCCCCTGCTTGTGTTCCCTCTCTCGCTGGCTGTCTCTATCTCTGTCGAATAAATAAATAAAATCTTAAAAAAAAAAAGTTATATTTTCAGTATTGAATTAAAAAAATGACTCTAGGAATGGAATGTTTATTATTAGTGTTATTAGATCTATTAACCCTCATACATGGTGTGCTTCTAATGTGCTAAACAAATGTTAAACATTTTTTTGTGCCTTATTCATTTAATCCTCACCGTAATCTGATGATAGGGATGACCGTGATTCCCATTCATGCATATGCAGCAAATATTTATTGAGTTCCTAATATGTGCTGGCGACTTTTCTCGTGAGTGAGACAGAGACCTTGCTTTCATGGTATTTCCTTACCAACGGAGGACAATAAACACAGACTCTAACAGAATGCCAATAGTAATAAATGCCAGGAGAAATGTAAGACTAGACAAGGGGATGGGGAGTGACGGGGGTACAATTTTTGAAGAGTAGTCTGGGAGGGCCTCCCTGAGGAGGTGACATTTGAGGAGAAACCTGCATACAGTGAGAAAGTGAGTCATTTCATAAACACCCAAGTTCTGGGCTAATTCTACCACAGGCCTCAAGGGCGGTTTGGAAAGTAGGATCTCAATTCCTGGAATTCCATCTTCCAAAGTCAGGGCTCGCGGCTCCCACCGCTCGGCAGCAGTCCTGCCGCGGCCACAGCAGTGCGGCTAGGCTGCAATTTCATGGCAGGGAGATAAACATGTCTTTGATGAAAACAGATTTGAAAACCAGCTGGGCTCTGTTTTGCTGCATGAAAATAGTGAGAGGGGAGTGTCTTTGGGAACTGTGCTGTGTAGGGTCGGCACTTCTGAAGCATTACTTGACGAGGTACCCGCAGAACGTTCACCTTGCTTGAGGGTAATTCATGCTGTGTCTTGCGCCTGAGTCCTTCAGGATCCAGTTGATAGAATGGAAACACATTTACCTCTTTTAACCTCCTCTCACTAGTTTCCCTGTCATGCTATCGTGGCTGCTAGAAGGGAATGCAGACTGTCCCATTTACACTTCACAGCCCACCTCCCCTTCTCTCCCTGATCCCCTCAATACAGAGAATGGACAGTCCCTGGCTGGTCCCACAAAACTGTGTGTCTGGACTGGGTTTAATCACCTCCTTTCCCAGGGTAGGAGTGAGTACGGGTGGTAGAGCCTGTTTACGAGAAGGAGGGGAGGGCATGCTATCAGTGGGAGCCTGGGTGGGATAAGCCCCCAAGGAAAGCCCGGTCCCTAAATATGCAAAATGACAGTCTTGGAGTTGATGCGGATTTGAGTAAATCTCTGAAGTTGCCGGAGAGGTCACAGAAGGGCTCAGGGAATTCCAACCTGTTTGTTCATTTGCTCATGTGCACATTTTCCACATGCTTATTAGGCAACTTCAATGTCCACCGCACAGTTCTTATCCCAGAAGGTGGTCTCATGGGACAGACAGGTGTGAACAAGGCCACTGCATTCAGGATTACAAGTGGTATAAAGAAGTACACACCGGTGATGTCAGAAACACCAAAGGTGACTACTGGGGGGTTCAAAATAGCTTCACGGAAGGTGCTCTTGAGGGTGGACCTTGGTGGAGAAGTAGAATTTGCCAAAGAGAGAAAGAATGAAGGGCAGTGTTCTAAGATAGAGGGGATAGCGTGTCCAAAGACAGAATTCAGAAGTGGCCCAGCTGCCTTAGGAGACAGCACTGGGGCACGAGATGCCTCTGCAGGGATCCGAGGAGGGATGGCTGGAGGGGAGGCTGGCTGGGCCAGACGCAGGGCCTTCTCTTCCCAGCCAGATCGGGCCTTTTTCTCTCCCTCTGTGGAATGGAACCATAGGTTTTGGGAACATCTAGTGGATAAGGAACCTGACGCCCACATGGCTAATGATGTGGAGCACTTTTTCATGAGTCTGTTGGCCATTTGTATGTCTTCTTTGGAGAAGCGTCTGTTCCTATCTTCTGTCCATTTTTGAACCACATTGAGATACCACCTTACGCCAGTTAGAATGGCAAAAATTGACAAGGCAGGAAACAACAAATGTTGGAGAGGATGTGGAGAAAGGGGATGCCTCCTACATTGTTGGTGGGAATGCAAGTTGGTACAGCCACTTTGGAAAACAGTGTGGAGGTCCCTCAAAAAGTTAGAAATAGAGCTACGCTATGACCCAGCAATTGCACTACTGGGTATTTACCCCAAAGATACAGATGTAGTGAAAAGAAGGGGCACATGCACCCAATGTTCATAGCAGCAGTGTCCACGATAGCCAAACTGTGGAAGGAGCCGAGACGCCCTTCAACAGATGAATGGATAAAGAAGATGTGGTCCATATATATGATGGAATATTACTCAGCCATCAGAAAGGATGAATACCCACCATTTGCATCGACATGGATGGAACTGGAGGAAATTATGCTAAGTGAAATAAGTGAAGCAGAGAAAGACAATTCTCATGTGGTTTCACTTATTTGTGGAACATAAGGAATAGCGTGGAGGACATCAGGAGAAGGAAGGGAAAAATGAAGGGGGGAAATCAGAGGGGGAGACAAACCATGAGAGACTACAGATTCTGGGAAACAAACCGAAGGTTTTAGAGGGGAGGGAGGTGAGGGGATGGGTTAGTCCGATGATGGGTATCAAGGAGGGCAAGTATTGCATGGAGCACTGGGTATTATATGAAAATAATGAATCATGAAACACTACATCAAAAACTAATGATGTACTGTATGGCGACTAACATGACATAAAAAAAAAAAAAAGAAAGAAAAACAACCTGATGCCCAGATGGTGACTTGATTAAACTAGATATTTAAAAATAGAATATCATTTAAGAGTTATTGCCAAGTGAGAAATTCCTGAAGATTTTTGTTGTTTGCGTATATATATATTATTTATGTATTATGTATTATGATTTTTTTTCCTTAGCTGTCCTCGTGTGCAAGGGATGGGCAATGTGTCATAAGGGCTGTGGATTCTTAACAGCCACGAGAAGTTGGTCCCGTCAATGCGTTTGCTGCACGGCATGAAGACTCATGCTTTGGACGCTCACACGCCACGCAGGTGGGAGTACGAATTGGAACAGCGCTTCTCGAGGGCAATTTGGATGTGCATGGACACAACCTATGCAATCTGCACAGCGTCGACCTCACACTCCTTTTTGAAGAATTTATCCTAAGGGATGGGCCAGATTTGCATCTAGAGTATTCACTCATTGTAGCATTTTTTACGATGTCAAGAAACTGGAGATCGCCTATATTTTCTAATAAAATAATTGTGGTATAATGGAGAGCTCTGTTGATGTTAAAAGGATTAAACAGAAGTTTATTTGTTTTTATGGAAATGTATTCCTAAATGAAAAAGTAGTTTATAAAATAATGTGCCAAAGACTCTAATCTTGTAAAAATTAGATGTACAGTCTACTGACGTGAAGTACCAAAGAAGTCCAGAAAAATATATACACAGATGTCAATCGTAGTAGTAGGATAATAAATAATTTTCAACTCCTACCATTGGCTTATCTATATAATTTCTAGGGTTTTTTGTTTGTTCGTTTAACAATAAACATGTATTACTCTGTGGCTTGCACAATATAATTTCCCCACGTGTGTGCACACTGGCTGGTTGACTGGTCAGCACACCTTTTTAAGATTTTTCTGTTATTCCATCCGGGACTGTTGGGCCAACAACTCAGGAAAATGAAAAAAAAAAAAAAGTTGGGGGACAATATATTATGTTTGGAAAACTTCTGCCTTGTGTAGGCCATGTCTGTGATGAGAAAGATAAGCTGGGCTTATCTCCGTTCCTTTTTGGAAAGCACTCATCTTTAGATTAAGCATTACTGGCAAACTTCCAGAATTCCCATTTCCTTAGTAACTGAGCAGTGTCATACATTGGATAAAAGCATCTGCTATTTTTCAAGTCGTCTGTGCTGTGCAAAAGTCTCTCCCGGACACCTGGATTCTTTTTCAAGAACCGTATTTTCATATGCAGCACATACAGATGGAAATCATCTGGATTTAACCAGTCCTCCTAGGGAGAGCGGCTTATTTGGTTTTTGCCCACTGTTGTGACTCTAGGGTTCACGTGTGCGTCACTGGAATCTTGTGTCTATTTCTAAAACTTTTAGAAAGGATTCTCTACCTTGGGTTTTATGAAGATCATAAACATGTTGTGGAAAATGAGTTGAAATGCCATTCACTGTTCCTATGTATCGCCTTCAAGCATCAAAGAAAGACACGAAGCAGATCCTGCCCGTTTCTGTTTGCCTTCCTTGTTGCAGAACTTGGAGATAACCTTTCACTAGATTAGTTCTGATCCAAACTAGATTCTTTTCTGCATGTCTCCTGTTGCTTTTATCTGAAAAGGTCTTACCTGCCCTGGGGTGTCTGCAACCTGCTTGTGCCTTTATGAGAGACTTTTGTTTCTGGCAGAACTAAGGATTGAGATATTAACTGCTGCAGGTGTCCCCTGTTTTTCCTCCTCCTTTCTTGGTTCAGAGGGAAACAAGGTTGTTGTGTTTCTTTGCCCCAGAAACTTTTGCAGGGCAGTGAGGGGAGTGGGGGCAAAGGCCCTTCCAGTGTGTGATAAAATCTTGAGCTCGTCAGAGATGTGTTGGGTATCCTGGAGAAGAGTGGTGTGGTGGGAGTACCTTTGAGGACAAGATGAGAGTAGGGGTGTGGAGGTCGGGTGGGACCCACACCCTGCTCCCAGCAGTGCTCTGGGAGGGGCAAGGCTTCCAGAGGGTTAAGGTCACCGCAGCACCTGTGAGATGGGCGGAGACTCTCTGCTTCAGAGCAGTCACACTTCAAGGGACCCTGTGGACATAGACTTTGAACATGTCAGGGGAAGCTGTCGGAAAAAATGAGGACCCGCCCCTAGTTCAGGGTTTTTTCCGGTAAATCTTCCAAATAGTGGAGGAGAAAGAGGCTGGAATAAAAGTCTGAGAGGCCATGTACCTCCCTCCCTGAATGATATGAGTTTAGAGGTATACTTGTGTTGGTGAAGAGAAAATGCTGTTTCTGGCTCTGAGTCCGTCGTATACATTTTTTTAGAAGACTTGTTTCCTTTCAACATGCTGGAGTCTCCAACATGCTGCCTGTGGTCGTATACGTTTCTGAGGTTTGTAGATCTAAAATGAAACTGGATTACTGCATTCCCTTTGCGAGGATTAGTAATTTGGAGGCCAGAAGCTGAATCTTTAAGGGCTGTGGTTATTAAGGGAGTTTGCAACCTCGTTGTGCAGGAAAAGTCACTTCCAGGTTGGAGCTGAGCAGAGACAGCCTATTTCTGTAGCTTCGTGAGATTTCCCCTATCACGTTAGTAAGCCTCGTCCCTCCCCTCTGTGGCCGCGCTGGCTATCATTGTTTCTCTATGTGTCGGAGCAGGTAAGCCATTTTTAGTCGCACTATTTAAAACTATGCCATTGATTATTCCTCGGTTTCTATCATGGTTTCGGAGGCCATGCTGCATCAAATGGGGCTCTCAGTGCAGGCTGGAGACATAAGGATGACACACTATGGAAATGCGCTGGCATTACGAGCTGCGGAGGAGGAATAAAGGTAGGAGCCCTGACCTCAGCTTTCCGACAGCTCAGTGGCGGAGTTAGAACAGAGTCACCAACACCTATAAGACACAACCTTAAAATAAGGCAGGTATTAATAAGGGCTATAATCAAGTTGCAAGGCATTGCGGGCATTTAAAAAAGAGAGCGTTTATTCCTGGATGGGTATGTGTAGACGAGTCCTGAATGATGCAGAGGATTTGGGTGGGCAGAAGGCAAAAGGTAATTTATGTTTCTATTATTCATGATGTTTTATAACTAAAGCCTATGGATTTGGTTCTTAAGATAACCCATAGGCAACCTAAATCGCCATATTTTCCCATCATGTCTTAAGTCTGAGTTTGAGGCAGATTGGAACAAGGGAAGATTGTGTTCCATTTCTTTTTAGGAGAGTTTTAGTTTCATTTCCTTTTTCCTTTCCATTCTTTTAAACTGAAGACTGAGCTGAGCTAGTGGTGTGAGTCGAGGCATTCTCCAGACATCAGGAATGACTGCGGACAAGGGGAGGTTTCGAGCTCCCTTCTCCTTGGAATGATACTGCACTGGCCCTCCCCAGCCTGCCTGTGCTTGAGAACCACGTCAGAGGAGGCAAGAGGAGGGGGTAGAAGGGAGTCAGTGTCTCCGGGTTGCTTAGCTATAAATTGCTGAACACCACACACGGAAAGGCCCGGGGCAGAATGAGGCAATGAAGTGTGGGGGACATGGTGACCAATGGAAGCGTGCTCTCCACACACGTTTTGAATCATCAAGGAGACAATAGTGAAATGGAGAGGGACCCGGATAGAAAAATTTCCAGATCTAATAGCACCGAGGCTGGCCGTTCTATTATCATATAACCATAATAGTTAGTATTTGTTGAGCATTCACTTGCAGCCAAGCTCTTGACATGCATAATCTTATTTACTGCACGTAATGACCCCATGCAGGCGATACAACTGTTATCCCTATTTTATAGACGGGGAAATTTAGGCAGAGGAGTTAAGACAATTAGCCAAGCTTATTAGCTAGTAGCTAGTGAACCGTTGAAGTCTGGCTGCAGAGCCCCAAAGTGTAATTCTTCTGCCACACCGACTGTCTGCTTTCAGGAGAGCAGAGCAGGGCATGCATAGGGAATTTCTGTTAGTGCTCCCGGCATTTCGGTTGGTAATGGAGACATCACTGAGTTTACTTGGATCAGCAGAGATAATGTAACGAACCGTATTAAAACAAAAGCACTGGCTGTCTTCATGTTTCACATGTCCTCAGATGTTTTCTCTTTCATCCTCTGCCATCAGTAGGGTCGTGGCTAGACAGTGGCATTTTTAAAAAGCATCAATAATGAATTAAAATAGCTTTTTGATGGGAAAACTATCCCTAGCCTATAAAAGAGTAACACTTAAGAACATCTGGAGTTGACGGAGGAGAGCAAATGAAACATATTTGCAACATGGTGTATTTTGCTGGTTTCGTTTCTGAAAGATAAACAAGCCAGCAAACTCTACCACTGAAGATCGCTTTGAGTTACAAGGTTGTAATATTATTCACCAATCAGGAAACATGAGCTTGCATCCCTAAATAGGCCTTTGCTTTTCAGACACATATTTGTATAATTCTTCAGCTTCCTGCGGGAGGAGTGATGTTGAACCTGTATCCTGTGTTCAGTTGCTGTTTACAAGTTCACAGCCAATGCTAGGCTCCAGTTCCAATTTTAGAAGGAGAGAACATTTCTAAGAGAGCCTTCACATTTACATCTCTACCAAAGGGATGACACAAACACATTGGAATTAATAGGAATTTTAATTAAATGTGTCCCCTCCTGGAGTTGTCATGCACTGTTCTCTAGGACTCGAGTGCAAGGGGTCTCTTAAGGACATACACAACCTTAAAGAAAATTCACTTCTATTTTGGTAAAGGTAATGCGTGCACATAATACGAAATGCAAAAGGTGTTAATAATATATACTGAAAAGTGAAGGTCCCTGCAACCCCATCCCCAAGCCACGGCAGGTACTGTTTCTTGCCTTGTGTCACATGACACCTTGATTCAGATAATTTGAGAGTATTTTGACTGGACTGTAAAACAATCAATTAAACTTTCGCCTTGAAAGAAGTTACCAAATAACACTCACGCATGAGGCAAGCCTGCACTCCTCACCCCTCCCTTACAGCCAGTTCTTTCTTTACTGCAGCTCTGATACTCACGCCATTAAGGACGCGATGAGGGAGAAGGTGGGAGGTAGGGGGTTGGTGAAGTTCGGGGAGGGGCAAGAATGGTGGGCAGTCAAAGCAGGGTACGATGAGAGGTGGCGTACGAATCGAACCGTGGGCTGTGCAGGCTCATTTTTTAAATTCAATTTTACAGCTCAATTTGGCTGCTTCGCGATGTTGTGTTTTATGTGAGGCAAAGCTTTAGTGACAGCCCTCAGAGACGCTTGGAATCTGATTAGGACATTTGGTTGGCTAAGGTAATATAACAGGAGTTCGTGACTAAGCCCTAATGGTGAGTAAGCTCTGAAAGCCCCTATTGCATGTTCCAGCCTTTATCACTGGGGGGATCGAGCAGCACCCCCACTTTAAGCAGCGTGAACAGGGGGAAGGTAGGAGGCTGCTGCGGAGAATGTGCTTCCAGACTTCACCGAAGCTTTCCCATGCCCACAGGCTGTGAGTGATTTGTAACACCTGTTCTTACACCCCCATCCCTCCCATCCCCTCCACCCCCCAAAAAAGTTTACCATGGTTTCTAGTTTTGATTGGTTCATTACAACGTAGTGTAGTGGAAATATGGAAATCAAGGGATATATATATACATAATTATTATTATATCTCTCCGTATATGTATGTGGAAAGAGAGTTGCATTTTCCAGCAGGATGAAAGAAGATGGAAATATACACAGAGGAATAACATGACCAAGGCGTGGAAGAGGGACAGCCCTGTGTGTCTGTGTGCTGGACAACAGAGTTGCATTGTCGGTTGTGGGTGAGGAGCGTGGAGTGACCCACTGCTCTCGAGGGAGCTTGGGCCTGGACGATGCTTGGCCCTGCATGAAATAGGGAGGAGGGCTGGGCCATTTGAATCAGTACGGGGGTGTGGTCCGAGTCTGGAATAACATCTTCGCTCATGGTGTCGAGGGTAGCTTAGAGAGAGAAGTCAGAGTTGCTTGTTTTCCATCATGTTACTGGCTAGCAGTACTAAATGTCACGGCCAAGAATCCAGGAACAAACTTGGAAGAAAATCCTTCATCATCCCTCACCAGAGGCATAAGGAATTTTAATGCCAGTTTTCTTCCTATAGTTTGGGCTTTCTGAGAAACTTATCTCTAGCTCTCTGGCTGACTCTTTTGGACACTACCTTGTTGCATTACCATCTGTCTGGGGGTGGAACTCAAACATTTTGGGATGTCTCAGTTGTTTATGGTTTTTAGATCCCTCAGTTAAGAACTTAGTTAATTTCTCTGATTGGGCAGGTCAGTTTACAGGTAAATTTGCCATATCCTTTTGGGGAAAAGGACAGAAATATTCTTGCCCAATAATGTAGGCACAACAGCAGTGACAAGGGCCAAGACGAGGTTTCCAGCATTGGAGCCTTGTTGCCTTAGCTAACTCATGCCTTCAGAGCTGAGCTGGAATGACTCAGCCCCACTCAGCAAGGCAGGTGAGGGTGGCGGACGATGGCAGCATGTTTGAATGCTTCTTTTATGATGAATACGGGGGGTAATACAGAGTGACCAGGAGCAATGCTAAGAGGACATGCTGAGGAAAGAGAAAGAATTGTTTTAAGCATGACCAAGGAATTTTAAGGAATTGGCTCATGGATTATGAAGGCAGGCAAGCCCAAAATCTTTAGAGATGGCTGGAGGCCCAAGAAGAGCTGATATTGCAGTTCAAGATCTCCTGCTGGTGAAATTCCCTCTTGGGACGGGGCTGGGGGTGATGAGAGGTCCATCTTTGGTTGTATTTAGGCCTTCACCTGATTGAAGGAGGCTCAACTTCCTGATGGAAGGCAATCTGCTCTACTCAAAATCTGCAAATTTAAATGTTACCCTTACCCCAAAATATCCTCACAGAAACATTCAGAATAATGTTTGCTCAAATATCTGGGCGACATGGCCCATCCAAACTGACACACAAAATTAACTCTCACAGAGACTCAGGCACACAGGGATGAAGATACTGTAAAGACGCAGTCAGAGATTTGAGTGATGTGTCTACAAGCCAAGAAACACCAAGGACAGCTGGCAACTGTGAAAGGCTAGGACAGATGTCTAGGTTGGTTTCTCCTACAGAGCTTCCAGAAGGAATCAATCCTGCCAATATCTTGATTTTGTTGATGTTGTTGTTGTTGTTTTATAAGTTGATTTTGGACTTCTGCCCTCTTGAGCTGTCAGAGAACACATTTATGATGGTTTAAGCCCCCTCATTTATGGCGTTTCTTACAGTAGCCCGCAAAATAACATATAGCTAAACTCAGCAGTATCCCAGCCACACTTCCCAGTAGAAGTTAGGGTCTGAGGTCCCACTCTGGGACTAGGTTGGGGTGTTCACGTGCCAGGCACATTGGCAGAGCTTTGGGGAGGACCGTGAAAGAAAAGAAAGGCTTAGATACAGGGTTTCTGGGGGGGCACTTCCTACGAAAGCCAAGGGCAAAGACACCGAAAAGAAGTGGAACATATATGATAGGAAAACAGGGGTTAATTTCCTTATATGTGAAAAGCTACTACAAAAAGTCAGGAAAGAAAAGATAAACACCTTTTAGAAAAGTGAGGAAAATTGAGGAACAATCCATGTAGAAAGGAAGAAGCCGGTGAATCGCTACCAGCACAACCTGGGCTCATTGTGCACCCTCCCTCCCCTTAAATTTGTACTCCAAATGTGTTCTTTTAAGTATTTCCTGAAGATGCCACACCCGGAACCCGGCTTGTGAGGACCAGAGAGAAGGCCCGAACAGCCAGATGGAGTAAAGGTGGGCACCGCACCCCTGGCCTCATCACCCAGCAGCAGGCCAGGTGCTTCTACACCGAGATGGTTTCCTCGGACCTGGAACAAAGAGTGATGGGAAATATGAAAGCATGATCAGTTGATTAATCAAGAAACAGGCATTTACCGAAGACCGCTTTGTCTCTAGCACTCTCCTGGGCACCGTGAGGAGGACGAGAACACCACTCTGTGCCCCTCGACCCCCTCCATGCAAAAGAAAAGACAGGGACGAGGAATGGTAGAACAACCACCCAAGGAGGGATCAATCATTTGGCCTAGATGCTATCAGTGGTTTCCAGCTCGGGGTGCATATTAGAATCCCTGGAGAGCTTTTTACAAAATGCAGATGCCCACTAGAACGTTCATAGTAGTAGCGCTCCTTGCAAGCGCTCCAGGCTGGAAAATCTCCCGATGCACATCAACAGGAGTTTGGACAAATAATTATGCATTATTCACCTAATGGAGTACCATTCAGCAAGGAGATGGAAAGATTGACAACTACACACATCGATGTGGATAAATCTCTTTCGTATAATGTAGAGTGAAAGAAACCAGATACAAAATATCACACTTCAATATGCCATCGTAACGTAAGATGCTCGCCACACAGGAACCTTGGCACAGGTGTCTAGGAACTCTCTGTACTACCTACACTTTTCCTGTAAAAGTAAACTGTTCTAAAATGTAAAAGCTTATTTAAGTGTAAAAAAACATCAACCGTATGGTTCCATTTATGTCAAGTACGAAGACAGACAAAATCTGTCTTATGCTGTTAGAAATCAGGAACGTGTTTACCATGGGGGGAGTGGTTTCTGGAAGGGTACGTGAGAGGACTGGGGGGAACTGGTAACATTCTGTGTCATGATCTGTGCGCTGGTTAGACGGGCATGTTTCACTGTGGAAACTCACCCAACCGAACACTCACATGCACTTTCTGTAAGTAATATTTTATTTCAATAAAAAGCTAAAAGCTAATCTGATGTCTAATCCTATCTAGACTCACTGAATCAGGTTTCTTGGAGGAGGGCCTGGGCATTAGTATTTTTAAAAGCTCCCTAGGTTATTCTACTGCTCACCCAGGATTGAGAGCAACTGTTATTTGTCCTGTAGGCAGCGAGAGAAGCCCGAAACCAGTAGAGACTTGAGCTGTGAATTCAAGCTTCCCAGAGAGGGCAGACCATGGTCCTCAAAGGCGAGGCGGGATTGATGAGGCCAGTGGGGCCGCACAATAGATGAGCATTTTGAGCCCAGGAAACGTTCAATTTCCAATTCTGATTTTCCTGTTTCTCTGGTGGTGGCTATATTTTCACATAGAAACTTGATTCCTTAGAAACTTGATCTTAAATGCTCTTAGGTTCAAGAGCTTGTGAACAGGGTCTCGCCAGAATTCATGCAAATAGAATTAAAAAGCAATTAGTGTTGTGTCCCCTAAACACTATATTTTATCTAATTTGTACCCTTTCTCGTATGTCTACTCAAGCCCCAGTAAGCCCTCCAGAAAGCATGCTTGAAATAAATGACTGGAAAAACAAGCCCCAGCATTTAGGTTGGATCAACAGAAGCACTCCCGGTAGTATCAGTGATCAACTGCTAAGACAGAATACATTTAAGTGTACAAAATCAGGGAAGGGAAACTTCATCGGGGCAAAGTTGGATGGATCCTGGCTTATGGAGGAACTTCTGTCCGAGTGCGTGTCGCTGGTTATGTTATTAGTAGTCCGGACGGGCTGGCTGACCCACTGATAGGCTTCTTACTTAGGAGAGAGGAGCTATAGAGCACCCACCGAGAACATCTTTCTAGGTGAAAATGGTAAGAATAGCCAGCTTTTACTGAATGCTCACACCACACCAAGCACACGGCCAAGCTCTTTCCATTAATGACCTAATTTAATCCTCGCTTCGATCTTATGAATCCCCACTTGACAGATGAGAAACCTGATGCCCGGGACTCACAGTTTATCCATGTTCCCACGCCCTGGCAGAAGCTTAGCCAGTTATGTCAATGCTGTTCACTTCCAGACCATGTTCTTAACCATGGTTAAGTAACTCAACGATACTGCCTCCAGTCGTCCTGCAAAAGTTGGGATGATATAACCCTGTGACAACGTGTCCATAAAGCTGCGCTTCTCCTTCCCAGCCCAGATACACCCTCCCCCACCCAAGCTCAGCTTGTCACCTCCTCCTTTCTTCTCCCTCTTGCTTTTTCATCCGTGGATACTCACATTTATTCTGGAGAGTTGTTTCTCCTTCCTCCGCTTCTCATCTCTAGAAGTCTGGCTGGTGAACTAAATCATGCTAAGACATTTGCGATTTGCTGAGTGATTTCTCTCGAGAGTGATGGTCCTTGATGAGAAACTCCCCTGGGAGGATGGCACTTACCACCATGAGTGCTTATGAAGGTGACATAAGCTGGCCCAGGCGTCAGCAAACTGCAGCCGACTGGCCAAATCCTGTGTTAGTAAATGCAATTATGTGGGACACGGCTGCGTCCTTCTGTGTATAGACCATCTATGGCTGCTTTGACACTGCAACTGCAGCCTAAAACTTTGACTGGGCCTTTCGGAGCAAGTTGGCCCATCCCCGAGCTAAGCTATGCAGGGGCTCTGTGCAGAACTCACACATAGGCACTCGATAAATGGCAATTTCCTTCCCTGCAGGGGCCAGGCATCTTCCTGGGGTGAGTTCTGGCAGGGGGAGCCTTCTACAATCACAGCACAGGGCTGATGGCTGCCCCCGCCCCTTCGCGGCGGGCCACGGAGGCCACAGTCCTCGCGGGATATTCAGTTGCCCTGTGTGGCAAGTGACAAAGTGACAGGCGTCCTCGCAGAAACAAAGCAATGTGTTGTTAGTCCTCGTGCGAAGAGGGTTTTCTGGCGTGCAGGCAGCAGGGATTGGGAGTGTGCGGTGAGCAGGACCGCAGGATTGATGCCTCAGTGTCACAGACACACGACAGTGATGTGTCCTGACAGCTGTTTCCTTCACCGGCTTAGAGAAGGGACTTAATGTCCCCTTCAACGTATGTTTAAAATATCAAAAACTGAAACTGCCTGGAAATATTTGAAGTTACCTTGAAGTTAACGGCAGCGTCTGCTTCTTTATTGCACTTTTTTAAGAACCATTTTCCATCATGCAATCCTGCTTTCCGCCAGTTAGCTGCAGGGGTGGCTGGAAGTTGTTGTGGACAAAATTGAGTGGCTACCATGCAGCCATTCCAAGAAGTCACTAAATGCAACCCCTCGATTGCTCCAGTAATTTTACTTTTTCTAAACTGGGGCAGTGGGGGACCTGCACTTTGTGGACCGTTCTCTTCAGGAACTGTAACTCCCTTCCTAGGGACACACAAGGACCGGGATCTACTCTTTTCTCCCGGATGACTTAGAAGGTCTTCAACCTTCTTAATAGGTCACATGTGACTTGATATCCCACATTATACCTCTCATCACCTTCACTAAGATCTAGTTTCTGTGAGGTTGCTACAGTGGTGGAGGTTGGAATTAGTAAGAAAGTAACCCTGCTGGGGCTCTTGGCTGGCTCAGACAGTTAAGTGTCCGACTCTTGATTTCACCTCAGGTCATGATCTCAGGGTTGTGAGATCGAGCCCCGTGTCGGACTCCATGCTGGGCTTGGAGCCTGCTTAAGATTCTCTTTCTCTCTCTCCCTGTACACCTCCTGCCCCCTCCACCTGCTTGCACATGCGCGTTCTCTTTTTCTCCCTCTCTCTCTGAAAAAAAAAAAAAAAAAAAGAGATAAAGTAGCCCCGTTGTCCTAGCCTGGCTTCCCTAGAGGCCAAGGCTTACTGGAACAACAGTTCCAGAGAGCAGGAATGAGGGCTGAGGGAAGTGAGGCAGGAAGGAGGAGGGATGGAGTGAAGAGGGGCTGTAGAACTAGACTCTAAATGAGGAGAGCTTGGTCCACAGGCTCTTAGTTCCCCTGTGCCTCCTGACTGCATGCGTAGGCCCCCAGTGGAGTCCTGAGAAGTCGCAGGGCTGCTAGTCATCGATGTGGCCACTTCGTTATCCGGTGTCCCTCAGCACTCCCGATTTTGCAGCTCTCTGCTCGAGGCTCTGTCTGGTTGCAGGAGCACGTCTGGCCCACCTACCAGGGAGTTCACATTCCTGGGAGCTAAGAGTTGGGGCTCACTACGCTGGGGTCTTCATCCCTTGGGTGTGGCGACTGGAAAGCATGTGCTGTGCATCCTCCCAGAGCTGCCAGGGGCACAGAAGCCCAGCTACCCTCTGCAACAGCTCCCCTGGACACTGGCTTTCTTCCTGTTCCTTCTCAGCATCCCTAGCAGCCACTCTAACTTCTGATTTCAGAGTCTGCTTTTAGGAGAACTTAACCGAAGCCAGGAGAGAGGTCCTTGGGGAGGTGAGGGGTGCATGGCATGGGCACGTGGTGGGTGCGGCAGCCCTGCACCTGTGCCGCCCTCCAGCTGCAACCACGGCAGGGGTGGAAGTCGGGGGAGGTCGAGAGGACCCGAGGGGGACACATACAGGTGTCTGATGGTGTCTGCTGTACCTGGCAAGAAGGGGTACAGTTCACTGATTTTAAACTGCCTCTAAATAAGTATTTACCCGGTGCAGAGACTATATTTAAGTCTCTCCACTGTGATTTGGGCACTATGAACATGGCCCACATTTTACAAATGAAGAAACAGAAGCACATAAGGATGAAGTAAGCTGCCTAAGTATTTAATAACAAAAGGTCAGAGGCAGGACTTGAACCCACGGCAATCTACATCCAGATTCTGTGCCTGTAAGTTCATGGTTCAGGGTGATGAATCTTAATCATTGCTGTTTGCAGATTTACCATGATCTGATTTAATTGTAGGGGATCAGAGCCATTCAGCCCCCCTGCTCCATTTACCTCCTCCAGACCCAGTTTCTTAGTTGAGTGTGTGTATGTGTGAGCACTGGGTGTTGGGAGCCTGGGAACTGGGGGTGAACACAGTGACCCCTTTCCCTGCAGTGTTGTTCCCCAGAGAAATAACCTCCCACCCTCTGTAATCAAAGCAGAAGCTGGATCTGAGTCTCTCATCTGGGGTTGGGTCTTTTTCCAGGACTAGAGGCTGTTTCTAAATTAGACTCTAACTTACTGGCCATCAAATAGCACAAAGCAACAACTTTTTGATGAGTTAAGTGTAAATGAGTCAGAGGCAGAGAGATTAAATTTTCCCTCAAATACACATGGGTTAAAAAAAATTATAGTCTCTAGAGAGCCTGGCTCCTTGAGGACCGAGTTTTTGCCAAGTCAGCACACTGGAGAAAGAGTCTGTGACTTTCTGCCAAACCCCAAGCGCCACTGGCTTCCTTGCCTTCGCTTCTTGCTGAACCCGGGAGGAATCTGTCTTCCTAAATCCTCGCTGTCTGTCAGAGCTGAGAGCCCATTTCTGTGCAAATGATTCATTGTTATAATTTGTGCCACTTCCTCACAGACTCAGGGACTTTTCATTTTTTACATCACTTCCTATGTAGTATTTCAACAAGTCTTTTTTCCTCCCCTGTCTCCCTCCTGCCCTTCCATCGTCTCCTCCAACAGATTCAGAGCAGGAGTCCACGACAGGGCTTTCTTTGTCTAGCCCTGAATCTCTCACTCTGCCTCTGGCAGTGTATTTCTGACAGGTGCAGAGCAGGCAGGAGGAATGACAGTATCATGCAAAATGCAAGCAAACACATTGGTGTGCGTCATCATTTCTCCTGCTGGCATCCCTTTGGGTTACAGTGAAGTCACCTTTGGGGACGACTCTTGTTCTTTTACTGAAACAAAGAGTCGCTGTGGATATCGTTCACCAACCCCCCCTTCTACTTTTAGGAGCGCAACAACGAGAAAAGGATTAGAATGATTTTGAGCATCTTAGATACTTTCCATTCCAGGATTTGGGGTAAAAATGTGTCCCCCATTGCAGGTGGCGATACAAATGAAAGTGCAGGAGGGCCATTGAGGTGCCCCTGCGTATTGGTGGCGGAGGGCCAATTTGCTCAATTGCAGGCAATTCGACTTCTGAGATGGGTGAAATAAACAACCCAGAGCCAGGAAAATAAACCTCTTCTCTTTGCATTTTAATACCAATAAATATGGCTCCGAAAATTGAGCCAGTGGCACTTGCCAATTCCTTTGTGTTCAGAGTGGATTTTAATGAGCACCCAGAGTGTAGTTGTCTCTTGCAAGCTTTCTGCAGAGTGTCCAGAGGACGCCTCAGAACTCCACCTGTAGAAGCTATGGCATCCACACCTGCGACATGCCGGAGGGATGGTCCACTCAGACACTTTTTGCCTGTGGGTCCTGGAAGGTGGTTGGGTCTGAGCGGAGAACAAATTCCAGGGAACACGCACATCAACTTGTCAAACGTTCTGCTGGGTCGGTGGCATATGTTGGCGGAGGATCGTGCCCAGCGAACAGGCTGCGTGCGGCTCATGGAAGGGTGCTGAAGGGCAGCCTGCTTGACACCGAGCCGTCCATGTGCAAACCACGGTGAAGTTGAACAGCAGATGGAAAACTCCACCAAACCTTTTATTGGCCATATGTCACTTTTGAGTGTTGGCCAACAAACTAAAATTTCAGCTAATATATAATGATTTAAACAGCAAAAAGAGCAGCTGCACTTTGATTTTTGATGCCTTTCCTCCCAGCTTTCCCAGCTCGCTGGAGTTTCTTGAGCTCCTTTCTTTAACCCTACACTCGCTCCGAATCTTCTCCAGGTGGCCCCATCTTCAGAACTGCGCTGCTGGTTACATCTGGCTTAGTCGGTCACTCTCTCCTCTTTCTTCCTTGAGCGCTGAGTTTTCTAACTTCTTTGTGGTTATAATTATTTTTTAATTTGGTAAGAAAATGGTACAAAACACAAGACTTGGGTATTTTTATACTTTTGCCCGCTACGCTGTTTCTCTTCTTTTTTTTTTTTTTTCAAATCCCTCTTGGGTAAGGACCCCATGCATTCTTTTTGGGGCGCCTGGGTTTGCCTTTGGCTTAGCCTGCAGAGCTAGTCCTCAGAGTAGACTGTGGGAGGGCAGCTCATTCTGATTTATGAGGACATGACCTGAGATGGAGTTTCTCTGGAAAAATTCAGCTCTTTTTACTGTCAGAATCATCTAGAAGGAAATGATCGATGTCAGGAATAAGGAAAGCAGGCCACCTCTTGGCTCTTTAGTCTCTTCTGGCTCTTCTATCCCACACACTTGAAGCGCCAAGTCTCTACTCCCAGCGGCCTTGGACATGATAGCCGGCTTAGTGCTTGAAGCCTCATGGAAGAAGAGGCTTCTTGTTAAACATCGAGGGTTATATAGTTGTTTCTGGGGTCAGTGTGCTGGAAACCGCCGGGAAAGGAGTGGGAGAACAATATGAATTTAAACTTGCATGCTTGCCAACCACTAACCCAGTAACTCAATTTAGGAATACATGATTGCTGAAGTTATGCCATCATAAAAGGGTTCTATAGTTGTCACTGTAAGAAACTCCAACTCAGGTTTCTGTGTATTAATTCCTGCAAAACTCAGCCACCTCCCTAATGCTATTCGAGAGATTTTGAACAGCATTGTGAATCAAATTATAGCAGAGTACGTCAAACTCAATGATTTCTATAACGTCGGGAGCCAAGCACATTAAATGGGGAGTAAAATGTACATTCATCATGGGTGTTTGGGTTTGTTTTCTGTTTTTACAAAGAAAGGAAGTAAAAAAATGTTTTTCCTGTAGGGATTTTTAGTTATCTGTTCCCGTGCTAAGCTGGACACCTCACAGAAGAATTATGGTTTTTGTATTTACAGGTTGATTCTCTTTGTGGGTCTGATTAAGATTTTGTCCTGTAGTAACTTTACTTTGGGGAATTTATCCAGAGACAGAACTGCTGTGTGAAGCAACGTGTGTACACAGTTAACCGCTTCAGCATTATTCATGAAAGCAGGAGATTGGCAGCAAGCCAAAGGTTCATCAGTGGAGAACAGACTACGTTGTAATGGATCCACACGCTGGAATGCAACCTCAAAGAAGGAAGATGGTCTCTATGTCCAGAGATGGAAAAAGCTCCAGGACACTTGTTAGTCGAGGTCAGGCATAGAACACAGTGTGCAGTGCACTA
This sequence comes from Ursus americanus, assembly GCF_024610735.1. Classification (NCBI taxonomy): domain Eukaryota; kingdom Metazoa; phylum Chordata; class Mammalia; order Carnivora; family Ursidae; genus Ursus; species Ursus americanus. Next base: position 4,114,852 of record NC_142162.1, on the reverse strand, counting down.
TATTTTGTTCCGAGTAATACCTGTGTATACACAAAGACACTTTAGAAGGATACATAAAAGAGTAGGCTGATGGGAGAGCAACAGCAGAGACCACAGGAGGGAATAAGCCATTCACTTTTTTTTTTCCAAATTGAAAGTATTTGACATATAATATTGTATAAATTTAAGGTATATAATGTGTTACTTTGCTACAGTTATATATTGTACTATGATTGCCATTGTATCAATATTATGACATTACATAATTATAGAATTATAATTATACAATTTGCCTATATTTATTTTTCTATGCATTATATCACTATGGCTTATTTATTATTTGTTGCAAGTTTGTAACCTTAAATAACATCAATTTATCCTCCCACCCACTATCCCCTGGTAACTACCATTTTACTCTTATTTTTTTACGAGTTTAACTTTTTCATATTCCACATGTAAGTGAGATCATGCAGTATTTGTCTTTCTCTCTCTGACTTATCTCACTTCGCATAATGTACTCAAGGTCCATCCATGTTGTTGCAAATGGCAGAATATTCTCCTTTCCTGTGGTTGAATAATATTCCATTGTATGTATATACACACACATACCACGTCTTTTTTATCCATCCATCCACCGATGGGCTAGGTTGTTTCCATATCTTGGCTATTGTGCATAATGCTTCAGTAAACATGGCAGTGCATATATCTGTTTGAAATACTGTTTTCATTTCCTCTGGATATGTACTCAGTTGGCACTGGCTTCTTAATCTCTTGGGATCTGACTTTTGTACCCACTGTTCTGAGGAAAATTTTCCCTACTGACTCACCTATAATGAATGTCCTAAATGCCAAACTCTCAACGTCCTTGATGTCATTGCTTACTGTTGACCACACACTCCTCCAGAATGAAGTAATTCTAGCTAGCACAATCATGAATTCCGCTGCTCACTAGCTGTGGGTGCTTGGGAACGCCGCTCAGCCTTTACAAACCTCAGCAGATAGAGGGAAGGTGGGAGCTAGTATTTCTGAGTGCCTGCATTGATTGCAGAAGTATCTTTTTTAATCATTACGGTGGCCCTATGAAATAGGTACTATTATTATCTTCATTTTACAGATGAGGAAATTGGAGCTTGGGGAACTTAACTGACTTGCTTCAAGCCATATAACTCCTCTGTTATGGGGTCAAGATGGGAATGCTGGATGGCTAGTCTCTAATGCAAGCTTATGAGGATGTTTCGCGAAGGCCAAAACCATAGTGTTTTCATCCACCATCGTCACCTGCTCTTCTCCGTGACTCTTCACCAGACTATTTCATCCACTTCTCTGGCTGCTCATTTCCCGATGCTTTTGTTGGCTCTTCTTCCTTCTCCTCACACAAGATTGTCTCCAAGGTCCTGCCCTTGTCCTCCTGTCTCTTCCTCCAGAAGAGTTTTGATCTTTACCCTGTGAGTTTTCTTTCCAAGTCTATGTCTATACCTTCAGACATTTATTTCCATTTGCTTGATGGACCTTGTCACCCAGACATCTTGCTGGAACCTGAGCACCAGTATTTCCTGAATCAAATATATCATCTTTTTGCTTACAATCTGGTTCTTCTCCTTGCTTTCTTTTTCTGAGAACGCTACCTCCCCAACTCTGCATTCCTTAAGCTCAAAACCTTACAGAAGACTTTGATTCTTTTTTTCTCCCTTACTACTAGTTTCCAATAAGTTAAAAAAAAATGCTGTTTTGACTTTGACTGACTTCATGTAGTTTTGTTATGCATTATGTCTCGCCTGGGGAGTTCTCTTTTCACTGACCACCTCGCCTCCAGCTTCGTTCCTCTGCTAACTATCTAAGAATCTGATAAATAATCTTCACAGAGAGTGTGCTCATAAGATCTATGGGAGAAAAACCTTAAAATGCTAATAAGGGGCACACAGAGAAAAAGTCTTAATAAATGGAAAGGCCAGGAGCACAAATTATTATAAAGCTGCCAATTGTCCCTAAATTAATCTATAAATTTAATAAGGCTTCAATAAAAATACCAACAGGACTTTTTTTTTTGTATTTTTCTGTAACCAGATACACTGATCTGAGAGTTTCTATAGAAAAATAGTATGATAAAATATTGCAGGAAAATTCTGAAAGGAATAAATAAAAGGCGGGGACGAATCCTTAAAGATATTAAAATTATTAAAAAGTGACAATATTAATATAGCTTAATGTACATAATGAATGAGAACAATCAATAGAATAGAATCAGAAATCGATCCCAATACGTTTATGGAAAGCTAGTACTTGATAAAGGATGAAAATCTAAATTAGTGGAGAAAAATTTACAATTTAATAAATGGTGTTGGGACAACTGGGTAGCCATCTGGAAAATAATAAAGTTGTATTCTCCTAATTCTTTAAGACAAAGTAAGTGCCAGATGGACTACCAACATAAAAATTAAACTATCAAGGTTCTAGGAAAAAAATGGAAAAAAATTTTCTAATGATCTTGGAGTGGAGAAGGACTTCCTAAGCATGCTAGAATTCAGGAGACATAAAAGAAAAGATGGATAAATTTGGCTCTCACTATCAAAGATTTCTGCGTGATAAGAAACAGTATAAATAAAGTCAAAAGACAAATCATAATCTAGGAAAAATATTTGTAACAAACATGTTAGACAAAAGAATAAGTGTGTTAAAATATAAAGAACTTCTACAAGTCAATAAGAAAAATATCAACACTCTGCTAGAAAAAATAGCAAAGGGCATGAACAAATAACTTACAAAAGAAATACAAATGGTACTAGGATCTTTGAACAGATGCCTAGATCCCTCCACAATAAGCAAATGTAAACTAAAACTGCATTTTTCAGCTAATAGCCAAAGTTCCTTCAAATGTATTTTTGACAACTCGTTTTTGACAAGGATATAGAAAAGCAGACATTGGTACATTTTTAAGGTATGTAAATTGATACAACCTCTAAAGAGAGCAATTTCAGAATATTTATCAACATTTAAAGTGTGGATACCTTTCCACACGTCAGTTCCATGTTTAAAATTGTCGCCTACAATTCTAGTTCAGCTTGTGCCTGAAGAAACGTATGAAGATATTCACTACAGCACTAAGTCCAATAGCATATTTTACCATCTCAAAAAAAGAAATGAAGAAATAGTAAAGCATGGAACCTGCCATGTTCACCCTCTACTCAACCTGCTTCCCCTTCCCCCGCGTTTCCCATCAGGTATGGAAAGGTTTGTAATCTGGCCCCACCTGCCTTTTCTGCCTTGTCTTACCTCTCTCTACACTTCTTACACTTGGTCAAAGGAGCACATTGCTGCCCTGCACAGTCCTATCTTTGTACCTCTCTTTGTGCTGAACTTGCTGAATGCTCTCTTCCCCACCCCTGCCCTGTTCTTTAAAACCGGGCTCACATGCGACCTCTTCTGAAGACACCCTTGAACCCTTGACAATAACCCATCCCTACTTGAAAATCTCTACGTGCTATGACTTTTGCCACAGCATTCTGAGGTCGTCTCTGGAATGACAGTGATATTTTGATGTCCTCCCTTTGATGTAACTGGTCTAACCTGAGGACGCTGTGATACAACCCACAGAAGATAGTATTAATTTACATTTCCCCCAAGAATGAGGCTATCTTCATTGTTTGTTTCTGATGATATAAGTAATACATACACATACTTAAAAAAGTGGAAAATCCCAAGCCTCACTCCCATGTGTGTGCATGTGATAGAATAAAGGAAAGATAATTCTCCTGAAGCAGATCCCTGGGTCAAAGAACACACATATTTACAATTGTGTTGAATGCTGCCAAACTGATCTTCAGAAAAATGTGTCATTCATTCAACAATAGTCATTGACATCAAATATGTACCAGGTACCGGGTGCCAGGTATTTGGGATGCGATGGCGAGTAACGGCAGATGTGGTCCCTGCCCTTGTGGAGTCTGGTGTAAGGGTTACTAAGGAGAGACACATGGTCCTGTGAGAAAGGACAGTAGAGGATTTGGCATAGTTGGGGAGTTCAAGGATGGCTTCGTGGAGGAAGCGACATTTCAGATAAGGCCTAAAGCTTAAGTGGGAGGTAACTAGACCGGGGTGGGGGTATGTGTGTGTGTGCGCAAGAGCTCTTCAGCCACAGCCTGTGCAAATGTGGCTGCAGGGGGCCTGCAGAAGGTGTGCATTGCTGGTGTGGAAAGTGAGGGGGAGCCTAGCACAAGGCGAGGCTGGAGAAGGGGGTCGGGAGCAGGCCACAGATGCGTTTGTATGTCTTGTGAAGGATCTTATTGTTATTGCATCAGCAATGGGAGATATAAGCAGGGTTCAGAGAGAGTATTTGTATTTTAAAAAGACAACTTTGGTGGAGTGGAGAACTGATAAACAGGCCAGAACGAACAAGGTTGACATGGTAGGAGACTATTGTAGTCGTCCAGGTGACAGGTGACGCTAGCCTGAATGACAGACGATAACAAGGTGATCAAGGCAGAAATACAGGAAAGTGGATGATTTTATAATTTTACCAATGAATATCGGTATCAGAGTGGATGTTGCTGATCTTTCCCATCTTTGCCAATCCAGTGTGTGTGTGTGTGTGTGTGTGTGTGTGTGTGTGGTATGTATTACATGTAATATGGATTATACGTATAACGTAAATAATTTTCCTTTGATTATTAGTGAGGTTGAACGTTTTTTCCTATTTCATCAGCTATTTCTTCTTTTGAATTATCTGTCCCTACCCTCTGTCCATTTTCTTATTGGGGTACTTGCCCTTCTTCTGTTCCAGGGTCTGGTCCGGGATCCCACATTGCATTTAGGTTTCATTTCTTCATTGTTTTCTCAGCTCAGTGAAAGTTTCTCAGGTGCATATATTTTTATTAATGATTTGACTAGACCATTGTGATATTGACTCAGGGCAGAGCTTGGTAAGAATCCAAGTGTGAAATTAAGGTAAATTTAAACTTTAAAAAAGCAAATGACAATGTGTGATACATGTTGCAAATATTTATCCAGTTTTTTTTTTTTAACTTGGGTGTTTCTGTATGTGTATGTTGATGTGTGATACCATCGTCGAGTCACCGTCTTTCCCTTTATTATCGCCGGCTTTGGTATAGTGCTTAGAAATCCCTCCATCCTAATGGATAGAACTATTTATGTGAGTTGTCTTATATTACTTTTACAACCATACATTTTCAGGTGATGTCAAGTAAGATGCAAGACAGACATCTTCCCTCTGTTCCTTATTCTGTCCGCCCTCCACTCACCAGATGGGACCATAAAAATCAGTTCTGAGGTGGTGCTTAGGATATAAAATCAGCAAAGTCAAAATGACAGAATGCTCTCCTCTGCATTGCTTTGACTTTGCACCGAGCTTGGGTCCTGACCAAGGCCTTCCCAGTGTCCTTGGTATTCTTCAATTGTCTTATCAATCCTACCAGACCTTGAGGGCAGGAACCACATCCATCTTCTTCTGTGTAAGACCCAGGCAGCTGGGGCCTCCTTCAACGTCTCTGCCAACATAGCCTTTCAATGCATGTATTCCTATGAAGAAAACTCAAACTCTAAGCACTGATGAAAATGTAGATTTTCTTGCAAGTTTTGTGAGGGATTTATTGGAAGCGAGAATCCATCCTAAATCTCACGGTATGACCATCCAATGTCTGTCTCAGGAAGTGCATTTATCTACTTCCTCTTCCCCTCTCTTCGACAACCACTCTCCAGTGAGAATAAAAGTCTAGTCAGCAAAATAAAACACACCATGTCAGCCTAAAGAGGGTCTCATGTGTTTTTTTCAAACTTCCTTTAAGGGTTTCAGTTCATCTTATCAAGGCTGTCTCCCTTGGTGTTTTTAACAGGGAACTTCACGCATGACGGTCAGTATGTGTCTGGGGAAGTCAACGACGTAGGCAACAATGCCGTTCCGACGCTGGACTGAGGCAGGGACTTAGGATCTAGGAGATAAAAAGGCTTTCCTTTTCTCATTCCTTCTTGTCTCCATTTCATGGAGAGAATTAGGACTCCATCGGAAACCCACCGTAGTTTTATGGGCTATCAGATCAAGTTAATTGTAATAAGGATCCATCTTAAATTCACACCAAAGTGTTTAGTTCCTAAAGCAGTGTTTTCTTAAATGGTCCCTTAGCACAGACTAGAGGACAGTGTTATTGCAAAGTGAGCAGATGGTCTGGGTGAACTGAAAATATGATTATCATCTGTCTGTCCTGGGTGGCCAGCCAGATGCAAATCCATTTGGGATCAAGCCTTCAGGCTAGAAGCCAATGGCCCCTGAATGGGAGGTTTTATCTCTTCCCTGAGGGGTATGAAGAAAGGAGTTGAGACTCCGTGCACCACTGGTCAAAGTAGATGGAAACATTCTTGGTTTTAAGGAGCAAGCCGTGTGCACACACGTGAGCAAACCAGATTACACGGGGTTGGAGAAGAGCTGCTTGATGCCTCACCCAGGCCTAGGTTAGGAGCAGGGCCCTCGGTCATTTGATCTCTTGCCTATTTTGAAAACCCGGATGATGCCTTCCTGGGATCTCTTTATATGCCACAGCCCATGAGCGGTGGCTTCTGCTGACCTCTCTGCAGGGTAGGGCAATGGGCTGGTGACAGCTGCGGGAACCATGGGAAAGAGCCAGAAGGATTGAAGCTGTAACTGAGTTAATGACACTGTGGTGCTGGGGTGGCTGTCTTGAGAACTATAAAAAAGAAAGAAAAACAAGAAAAAAACCCCTGGCCCCCAAACAAAGACAGATGTTTTGACTTAGGAAAAAAGCATAAAGAACAGTTTAGAATTTTGTTGTCCTAACAGCAAATGGATACTTAATTGGTTTAAAATAAATGAAAAGGCATTTTATATTTACATCAAAATTGACCCAAAAGGGAAGACAAATGAAGATCTAATCCTCTCAACTTCTCTATTTTCTCTCTTTTCTTTCTTTTTTCCTCTCCTCCTCCATATAATAAACAGTCCTCTTCATAAGTACCTCGAACGGCTCAGGTAAGCTGGAACCAGCCCTACGGTGGGTTAATCCATGAATGGGAGTCTCGGAAATGCCACCCCTCCTCTTGGGGTGCCTCATGGACTTGAATCTCACAGAGGCAGAAACCTCTGTGAAGTTACTTGTGAGTGGAGTGGGCTGATGATGTTGGGGAAGACGAGTGATGGCCAGCATTTGTGGACTAGTGCAGGGAGCCCACGGCCGGGATTCAGGACACATAGGCTATAGTTCCAGTTGGCTCCTAACTGACATGTGACTTTGGGAGAGTAACTCAAGCTCCTGGGGCCTCCCCTTCCTACGGTCTCTTCCTTGTCTAGTAGTCAAATGCGTGCCTCGAGCAGAGAGGCTGTTTACAGGCATGGAGGTTAAGGAGCCTACCCTGGGGACAAGTCAGGGCAGAAATCTGGCCTTTGCTCCCCTTGCCAAGACTCTGCCTCGCCAGAGGGGAAACTTGCTGAGACCCCAACAATGAGCCTGGGCAAAAGGCCCTCCCTAACGTGAGGCAGGGATGAAGAGAAGGGGAGGCATTTTTGAGAGCTTAGGACCCGAAAGCCCAATGATGTGACTATTTGCAGGATGCTTAAGAGTGACCAAAGAGAAGAGAAGTCTGCAGGAGACAATATGGAGTTTAGGAGAGGGAGGAGGAGACTGAGAGTTGGGGGGGAGGGGAATCCCGGGAGAAGTCTGCGGGAGGCAGGGGGAGGATCCCATCTCTGAATGTCTGGGTGACTTGGAGAGCAGCCGAGCCTCAATTCAATGATAAGACGCAGAGAAACCAGACAGGGAGGAGGGCGCACGCACCCTGGCCGACGCCATTCTGGCAGATGCTCCATTCTGCTGGGCTGTTGAGGAGGGGTGGGTACGGCGGGCTGGGGCACAGGCTGAGGGGGCTGGGGACGAGAGAAGAACGTGAGGATGAAACAGACCCCAAGCCTCCGCTTTGAGATAATGCATGGCTGTGATTTATCCATTTTTATACCGTTGAATAGAGTCTGTCCCTTAGAGAGTTCACACTCGGTAGAAAAGTGGATTGCTTTGTGCCTAACTGAGCCTGACTGACCGGCTTCAGGTTGTGTTTGGAGGTTCTGAGACCGGGAGATGCTGAAGAGAAGTGACAGGGAAAACGGAAGGACCAAGGCGGTGTTAAAGAAGGCAGGCCTTGCACTCGGAATACCCTAACCCTGGCCTGTCTGAGAGGGCGACGTGCGGTACCATCTGAAAGGCTGGGGCAGGAAACGTGACTAACTGAAGACACGACTGCAGAGCGGGGTTCACCCCAGGCTTCCGTGGGGAGTCCTCAGAAGGGGCAGAACCGGGCTCCATGCGGTATATCCAAGGGAGTGAATCAGCACCGGAGGGTGAGAGTCTGTGGAGAGGGCGATTGTGACCTGGGGCTGGGACGGGGAAGAGCGCTGTCCGTGCTCCCCTGGGAGGTCTGGTTTATCAGAGGGGACGGCAGAAGCCGGCAGCGCGAGGAGGGTCCCACTACCCACCGCCTTCCGCGGGCCTGGGCCGAGCTCCGTGTGGGAGGTGGTGAAAACCCGTGCGGTGGCTGACACACCCAGCTTCCACTCCGGCCTCTCCCAAAATGTGCTGGAGGTTTCTGTGTAAGCCAGGTGAGCTGAGGGCCCATAATCGGCGGCAGCGGGGGCGGGGGCTGTAAAAGTCTCAGAGAAGAACAAAGGGCTGGGGACAATCCTGTTTATCACCTACCTTGGAGGCTGAGGATGGCCAGGGGAGCAGAAGGGAGGCGTTTTGTCATGGAGGGAGAACAGCACTGGTTTAGATGACTTAGAAGGTGGGTGCTGGCCCTCCGTCAGCAGCTGAGCTTGCTTACCAAATGGGCCCCTCGGTCTGGAAGGTTCTCGTTAGCTCTCCGAGACTGAGACAAACCTCATGCCCCGTTGCTGAATACCCTCAGCTCCGTCTTCAGAACTGCCAGGGGACTGCTGACGTCAGCATCATCACAGCAGAGCTGGCTGTCACCCTACCCGCAAAGCTGGTGTCCCGACAGCAAGGCCTGACGCACCAGCCCCTGAGTGTGGGTCCTGCGTGCCGCACACTGCATTGTGATGAAGGGCTGCTCGTTCAGAGCTGGACCCCAGCGCTTGCCCGTACTATCCAGACTCTTGACATCGTTTTCTTACTTAGCAGATGAGAAATGCAGAGTTCAGGGAGGGTAGGTGGCCCACCCAATGTCATGGAGACGGCAGTCACACCAGACTGAGTTTTTCCTGCTCTACTTGATCGCGCCAAATTGAGTCCACGTCCATATTCACTCCTTGAATTGCTCTAATTTCCTCAAACTCGCAAATTGTTATTTCACAAAGAGAGTTCTATTCCTTATACCTACTAAGTCTAATACCTTCGTGGAAATAATGGTCCCTGGAACAGACTCACTTATAAAAACTAACCCTTGACAAACATTGTCAAATTAAGGTTTGTAGGCCAGAGAAGAAAATCAGATAAAATTATATTCTCGTGTTTCTTTAAATCTACCATAAAACTGAAAATCTTTAATGAACCGGAAAAATCCACAAAAACCATTAAGTTAAAAATTAACTTTAAAAATTGATGGGAAGTCAACAAGAATAATGGAAGATGTAAAGCCTGGCGAGTAGGGCAGTGATTATATTATATCGATCTGAAGGATTAAGGCAAAGAGAGGGGTCTCAAGGATACACCATGAATGTTTGCTGCCCTTTGAATGAAAACTTCCAGGAATGATGGGTGCTTAGGTTTTAGGACCTCGGGGGGAGGCCACCTTCTCCCTACCCTCAGCATGAAGAAGTTTGTTCTGCAGACTGTATTCCGAAGCAGTTTTACTAGCTACTTCTGATGTGGCCCTATGATCAGATCAGATAAAATCAAATGCCTTGTAAACTGTGAAGGGCTTTACAAATGCAAGTGGCGCCTTGGTTCTAGGGGCCAGAATTTAGGTCTCCACCACGGTTTTATCCTCAGACGGCCTGGCCACAAGAAGTGTTTGTTGAACGAATGAGTCAAATAATCTACAGATGATGCTGTTTTGATATTATTCCTTCTGACTATTCTCAAAGATTTTTGGGAAGGGGGCGGGTGCCACGGGATACTCATTTGCTTTCCACTTACACACTAAAAACTGCCCTGGGTGGTTCTGTTGCATCCCGTTCTGTTTGGAGAGGAACCTAGAGAAAAGGAGTCCTTTTACCGAGAAGGAGGATGGAGGAGATGACACCGACAGTCTTTTCAAGAGCCAAGATTCTATGATTGCAGATGCGCTGGGGTTTCTCAGGTGACACCATGTGATTCGCCCCTTGCCTTGCTCACCGCCATCCACCTCTGTGAACCGGCTGCAATGTCTCAGGATGTTCATTTCAGCTCCTAAAAACTCCGACATCACTTGATTTCTATTTTCCAGTCCTTGGAATTTTCTTTCCCAAACCATGAATAAATCCACAGAAGGTACACTGAAATAGTTGGGTTTTTGTTGTTGTTGTTGTTGTTTTGTTCTTAGGTTTCTCTTGAGGGTGGACTCCATTCGTTCATTTATTCAACAGACATTATTGATCACTTTCGGAGTGTCAGGCACTTTGCTATTATTGAAGATCCAGTCCTCAACAACACAGACAAGTTCTTCTCATAGAACTTGAATGCTGATGACGGGGAGAAGTGCCCCAGTGATGTGGGCTCTGCTGTGACTGGCCTCCACCTCCCCACCCCATCCCTGGGCCGGCTTCGCAGCAGAAAAAGAAACAATAGCATGCCTGGGAAGTCTGGGTAAGTGATAGAGGTGACACCAAGGACCTCACAATGGCAGGCTTACTAATTTTGTGTTTCTATGGTTTTTAGGATCTTTTACATTCGGCTTGGCCAAAGACTGCTAGTGCAAATGGCCACATGGAGTAGGAGGACCTGCTCCCAGCCATGACTACCTCCCGGCCCTGTTTCTCAGTGGAGGCTCTGCAGCGTAAATGGGTTGGTTCTGATACTGGCTGGAACTATTTGGGTTAAGGCTTAGGGTCAACATTCTGCTACCTTGTCCTCAAAGAGTACCCTGCTGTGAATGTTGTCTTCGCTCCATGGAGCTATGTCGTATAGTAGCTAAGAGGCACTCGATCTCAGCTGTGTACTTGGGGGTCCCAAGACCTCCTTCTAGGGATAGAGTAGAGCAAGGTTTGATCTTTCCTGTGAGCTCTGTGACAATGCTTTGCCTTATGAAGTAGTGAGCTTTTACCCCCTTTGCCTTGGCGTCCTGCAAAGAGCTTGCGGGGAAGGTATGATCCCCACCAAGTTTCCTTGCCTTCCTGGGCTGTAGGAATGTGTGTGGTGAGACACTATGCAAACTTCCACAGAGCTCCGATGAAAGGAGACAAATCAGTGATGGGGTATGTTCAGGGGTTCTGTGCGATGGAGTATTTCACCCTAACTCTGGGATGACTCCAGCCAAATTGTCAGTTTCATTTTTAGGAGCCCTTGAATAGGTCTGACCTGGTCATCAGAACTAGTTTGGAAAGATAGCTTCATTCTACAAAGATACCAGGGAGCGTAACTCATTGGCCAAAGATTCGGGAGCTCCAAGAGACGGTTTCATCAGCCACCAAAATAAATTAATCACAACAACTCTTTAAAGCCACCTAACATCCGTTCTGGAACACTGTGAGGTTACAAATGCAGAAAATAATCAAAATAAAGAATTGGTGGTTGGTGTTGGGGGACCATGGGAAGACTGAAATTTTCCCATAAGCTTTACCTTTGCTGTTACAAGAATCTATCTCGTTGGGCTCTGCCTGTTTCATCCCGTTCTGTTGCCTGATGATGTATACGTTGCCTTTCTGATAGTCAGAACCCTGCCTTCCTTTTCGCCTTTTCCCAACCCTCCCTGGAAGCGGGGAGGCAAACAACCAAGACACAAAGGAACGAAGCCAAATACTACAAAACATTAATGGAATATTTGCTCCAGATGAGATTTTTAAAGAGGCACTTTAAATGCAGCAAACACCTAAGCACTCACATCAATGTTCCTGTAAGCAGAAAATAAAATCTACAAATAAAGTTTTAGTGGAAGGTGTATCACTTTATTTTATTAGCATTCATATTCCAAATTCATATATGCAATTGTGGAGAACTTCATGAGACAATTTTGCTCTTAGGAAACAGACAACAACCCCAGACCAGCCTAATGAACATTCAAAATATCCTCCATCCCAGGCACAGGTGTTCTCCAGTTGCCACCTGTGCTGATGTTTACTGGGCTTGAGCTCCGGGCACCGTCATAATTTGTGCTCGGGTTTTGCAACCCACATGCCACTGCAGTGAAATGGCCCAATTTGTCCTGCCTCTGCGTTGGAGGGGACAGGGTCCCTGGGATCCTCCTAGCAATGTATCTGTCTTCCTGTTTACTATATTTATAGTCAGAATGACACTCCTCCTAGCCTCCCCTAACTGTTCAAGGACAGGTTAACTGAAGAAAGGGGCTTGAGGGTTTCCGGGACTGCTCTGCTGTTTGATCTGGCCCCTGACTCACAGCCGTGCACAGGTGAGGTCTTTTTTTTATGTATATATTTTTAAAGATTTTATTTATTCATTTGACAGAGAGAGAGAGACAGCCAGGGGCTTGATCCCAGGACCCTGAGATCACGACCTGAGCTGAAGGCAGACGCTTAATGGCTGAGCCACCCAGGCGCCCCAAAGATGAGGTCTTTAAACCTAGACTCCACCATCGTTCCCTGAGCGGGTAGGTGCAAGGAGGTGAGTTGATGTGCATACACTGCCCAGAACCAGGAGAGTTTTATTTATTTAATTTTTTTGATAAACTGGCCTGGTTTTGGGGAGGATCTATTGGGCTATAGGAAATGCTGGCGCTCTGCTACTTAAAAAGAATGAATTTCCTCACAGTTTTATTTGAATGTTGCAAGGGTATTCCCATTTTTGACCCCAAAGCATCGAGAAGTGACTTTTCCACTTTATAGGCACTTTTACTCTCAAGACCAGTTTCTCTCCTCAACCCACAGCAACTCTAACGATAAACTGAGAATCGTTATGAATTCCCAGTGGAAGTAATGCCACATTTAATTCCTACGGTCATGTGGTGGGGAGCCTGGCTAAAGAGAATATTCGGAATAATGACAGGGAAGAAACCTGAGAGAAAACCAAGGATTTCAACAGAATACTATGTGGATGGGAAGGAATCCTAAAGATGCCCCAGGGAAGAAACCTGAGAGAAAACCAAGGATTTCAACAGAATACTATTTGGATGGGAAGGAATCCTAAAGATGCCACAGTGTTTTAATCCTAAAGATGCTCCTGGATGTTTATAGTTCTCGGACCTAACACGGGATCTACAGAATCCGAATCTCTGTGGGAGAAGCCTAGGAATCTGTATTTTAATAAATATCTCAGGCAAGTCTGGAAAACACTAGTCCACTGAAAAAATTCCTCACGTGGACCCTGGACCTAATCTGGGATGGAGGTTCGACCCACTTTAATCCCACTTTGCCTCTCTCCTCAGCTATCCTGCCCCCCTGGATGCATCCTCTTCTGTGACCAGGAAGCGTTCTGTTTTCTCCTCCTTGTGTGAGGAAGTGCTTTCTTTTCTAATTGCACGTGGACTTAACCCCTGTGCCCTGCTACCTCCACTGCCTGCAAAGCTCTTTCTTGCCCCCCACCCCTGCCGCCATTACAGAGCACTCCCCAGTTGGCTGTATACCAGTGTCAGTCACTTTTCCTTCTTCAAGGCTTTCTCTGCCTCTTCACCTCGTCCAACAGGACTTCTCATGCAGAGCCAGACGGTTGTCTTCTCCCTAGACCTGTGTCTTGGCTCACCTGCAATCCTCTTTAAGGGCGAATTGGATTCCAATCCTGAGAAACTAAGGTGCCATGACCTGTGTCACCAGCCGGTGCCTCCTCACCAGGGACGACGGGGTGTGGATAAGATGATCTGGTCTCTCAGGAGGCAGACCCTGCCGTTACTCTCTTACTCGCTAGTACTGGTCACACACACGTGCCAAACCCTTGGCCCCTCCACACCCTGTTCAAGCCCTTTCCCTGGTGTTTGGCCCAGTTTCCCAGAACTGCTCTGTGGCCCTGTTGCTCTCTCCACCATCGTTGCCCACACAGGATGTGGGTCCCCTGCCCACTGCCTTTGCTCAGGGCTTGAGACAGCCCAGTGTAACCACCACCTTGGGCCAGTCTGCCCCAATCCGGACTGCTGGGCACAGCCCTCCACTCCAGCCGCCGTGGCCTTGCTGCAAGCAGGGGGGAGTCTGAGTCCTGTGAGCCTGTGGTGCTCAGGAGGTGAGAGAGGAGGCTTGGGGCCACAGCCCAGCCCCGAAGGGCAGACCTCCTTGGAGACTTGGGAACTGGCCAAGTAGCAGCCAAGGGACAGACATTCCTGGTGTTTCTGCTGCCGCCTGTGCCACACCCTGGGGCTCACCGCATGTTCTCCAGGTCTGCTGTGTGCCCTGCTTTGGTAGCAGATCTCGTCTCCCCCAGCCCTTCTTTTGTTCTGTCCTTTGCCACAGGGGGGTGGGGGGTGGAGAGGCTGTGGGAGGAGGGAGGGAAGGGATTTGCTGTGACTTTAGGGGTATGATACTTAGCACCTAGTCATGGGGCAGGGAAGCTCCCAAGGCTTGAGACCATGGCTGCGGAAGGTTCTCTGTCTTCCCATGTGGTCTCTAATGGCAGGGAGAGAACAGTGAGAAGGCAGAGATGGTGTTATATTCCAGGACTATTTATTAACTCCTTTTTATATAGATTCTATTCCTTCTCCAATAATCAAAGTTGACTGATTGCAAGAATAGATGCAGGGCTTATACTTTAATTTCTTTTTTCATTCAGCAAATATTCACTGAGAACATACTCTGTCTGGGCCCTTGGGGTAAAGGGGCTTGGAAGAAGTCTGAGGGGAGCTGTAGATGAGACAAGCCTGCAGCGCAGTGCCTGGGCTTGAGTAGGCCTCGAAGAATGGCTCATTTAAGAATCAGGCAATTCTGCTATAAGGAAATTAAGGGCCACATAGGTGCTATAAATAAAATATACAAGGGCCAGGAAATCTTTCTTGGCTACAGTGCCTGAGGGACGTGTCAAGGTAGAGGTAACAGTTGGTTTGGCTTTAAAGAACAGGTGGGCACTTGCAACCATGTGGATGTGGGGAGCACTGTAGGCAGTTGTCAACCGGAGTATATGTAGGGAGATGGGAAAGTTCTAGAATATTTGGGCAGTTAATAATGTTTAGTTTGGCTAAAGCTCAGGGTTTCTTTTTGTTTGTTTGTTTGTTTTAAAGATTTTATTTATTTATTCGACAGAGATAGAGACAGCCAGCGAGAGAGGGAACACAAGCAGGGGGAGTGGGAGAGGAAGAAGCAGGCTCATAGCAGAGGAGCCTGATGTGGGGCTCGATCCCATAACGCCAGTATCACGCCCTGAGCTGAAGGCAGATGCTTAAAAGCTGTGCCACCCAGGCGCCCCTAAAGCTCAGGGTTTCTTAAGAGAAATAGTGAAAATCCTGGAAAAGTTGGCCAAGGGAAATCTGTGGAACGCCTCTGACACAAGTTGAGAAGCTTTGACTTGATTTGGTCAGATATATAACCCCTGGAGGCTCTTCTCCAATGGACAGATGAGTGAACATGACAAATTGTGCTTTAAAGAAGCCAAGTCTTCCTTCCAGGCCGAGAAGATCATCAACATAACAGGTAACAGGGAAAGAGTGCTGCAGTGTGAACAGAAATAGAAAGACAAGATTTCGAGAGTGGTCCTGAGGGAGACTGAGCAGGATTTGGCAGTGCTGTGGGGATCGAAGATAGCGACCTATCAGGAACCGTTGTGTGCTTCTATATACTGATTCCTGTTGGCTGGAAAGCTTCTCAGTTCAATGTTCACAAATGTATATTCGTGCTTACTCTTTTGTCTTGTGTGAGACAAACAATACAGGAACAGCAAAGGTGCTCAGACGTAGTTTTTCCCCCAACTGGAAAAGAGACTTAGAGGAGAACCCAGGCCAACCCTTCTATTCCCTTTGGAGAGAAATCAGAGATGATCGAATGTTGTATTTAATATCATCCATGAAGTAGGAATGAGGAAAGAGGGACCAGGGTTGCCTGTGAACACCTTGGGTAGTTAAATGACTTTGTTTGGCTTTGTTTCCTTCAGAGATATTTCTTTTGACGCTGACAAGAGATGTGTATTGTGTCGCAAAGGTGAGTAAGAGATTGTCTCCCTCCCCCTCCCTCTCCTCCAGGCTCTCCCAGATTTTGAGGATGTTCAGAGGAGTTGAGAGGCATGGCAGGGCTGGGTAAAGAAGAGAACACATGCAGTGATCTGGGACTGGAAGGCAGGTCTTGTGTCTCAGTGGAACACTGGAGCTGAGGGGAGTCCTGGGAGAGGCGGCGTTTAAGACGGATGGTTGATGGGGTAGGATTTCAATAGGCAGACATAAGACAAGTGAGAATGCGGTTCCTGGTGAGAAAAAGATGGAGAGCAAAGGTGAGAAGCCAGAGATGGTTGGACACGTTTGGGGAATGCTACATTTCAAAGTCTTGTTTGAAAGATGTATAGGCAGGGCCGCCTGGGTGGCTCGGTAGGTTAAGCCTCGGACTCTTCATTTCAGCTCAGGTCACGATCTCAGGGTCCTGGGATCTTCCCCCTGAGTCGACCCCGTGGCAGGCTCTGCGCTCAGCTGGGAGTCTGCTTGAGATCTCTCTCTCTCTGTCCTTCCCCACCCCTCAAGTAAATAAATAAGTCTTTATTTTTTTTTTAAAGATTTTATTTATTTATTTGACAGAGATAGAGACAGCCAGCGAGAGACGGAACACAAGCAGGGGGAGTGGGAGAGGAAGAAGCAGGCTCTTAGCGGAGGAGCCTGATGTGGGGCTCAATCCCAGAACGCTGGGATCACGGCCTGAGCCGAAGGCAGATGCTTAATGACTGCGCCACCCAGGTGCCCCAATAAATAAATCTTTAAAAAAAAAGATGTATAGGCAGAGCATAGTCCTGTTTAAAGATAGAGTTTTGTTCTGTTCTGTTTTGTTTTGTTCATGAAGTTAAGAATAACAGTTGGAAATCCAGCTAAGTGGTTTAGAAGTTGTGGTTTAGTTGTTTCCAGTTATACAATGTTCCGGGTCTCTGATTGGGCCTAGAAGACATCCTTGTTTGTTAGCAACTGTCAAGAGTTTTTTTGTTAGGTGGATTTCTCCATTCTAGCCCAGAAGTGTGTCTGTTGGGCTTCGACTTTTGGCCATAATGTGTCCCTGGGAAGGAGACTTTCATTACTCACTATCTGAACGAGTGGAAATCATGCTTGCTTTCCTTATGGAGGCTCTTTATGGACCCTGAAACGTGTATGTGACAGGACATCTATGGCAATATGTGGAAATCACCACGTTTCATAATCACATTCCTGAAAACCCAAATGCTCGATGCCAGAAGTAGGCTGAAATTAGTCTTTTGCACTATCCTACTTCATCACTTTGGATCTTCCTTCTCCCTCAGAGTTGTTGATTCATCAAAGAGCAACTAGAAATATTATGACAACAGTATCTTTTTCATGCTAAATAAGAGGACAAGAAGGACCACCCAAGGGTAAGAGAAACAATTAACCAACGTAATCATCAGCAATGAATTGTCAGTAATTCTTAGCTATGATCTTTGGTAACATTATGTGCTAGCACGCTTAAAGTAAATACAAGAATGGATTTTTTTTTCTTTTTGGCAGGGCATGGTAGAGGGATGGTGGTTAGGGCTGGAGAATTGCTTGTCAAACAGAAAGGATTCTAATAAACGCATGCTATTCAAAACCTAAGCAGGTCTTCAAGTGTGAAGCGTTGACGCTGGTGTCTGTGGACTGCTTTCCTGGGGCTGATGTACCAAATGGCCACCTACCACGTGGCTTAAAAACAACAGCGATTTATTTTCTCACAGTTTTGGAGACCAAAAGTTCAAAATCAAGGTCATTTCAGCGTCACATTCCAATGTCTCTGAGGTGTCACAGGGAGAAGCCTTCCTTGCCTCTTCCAGCTTGACACTAACTCACTCCACTCTCCCTCCATGTTCACATGGTCTTCTGTGTGTGTCTATTTCTGAAACTGCCCCCTGCCTTTCTCTCACGGGGACGCCTATCATTGGATTTAGGATCCACACTAATCAAGGGTAATCTCGGAGGTCCTTAGCTTACATCCACCTGCAAAGACTCTTTTCCCAAATAAGGTCACAGTCACAGGTTCCAAGGATTAAGGCAGAGACTTATCTTTTGGAGGCCACCAACCTATGACACAGAAGATGCATTCTTGGTGGCATAAGGATGTCCTCCTGGATGTTCTACTAGTTTTTGTTGATTAACGACTCATCTTTAGGACAGCAGAAGATTGAATTCAGTGCAAGGAGACTGGAGATCGTGGCGGGTCTAAGTAAGCCGCACTTGGAGCAAGAGGAGTTAAGTAGTTCACTGCACAGAGATGATAAATCCGTTTTACCAATCAGTGTATGCTGGAAATTTATCAACAACTTTCTTGATAGACTCCAAGGCTGGGAACTAGAGATCCCCAAAGAGAGTGAACTACATGGTACATTTTGTTGTTCATAACACACTGTTTTTTCTGGTCCCCCCGCGCCCCCGCCCTTTCTCTTGAAAACAGAAAACTTTGAATTGATCCAGCTGGGCATTTGAAACTCTGAAATGTTAAGGAATAAAAATATACATTTTATTTCATTTATTTCATTTTATTTATTTATTTATTTATTTATTTATTTATTTATTTATTTTTATTTTTGCGAGAGAGAGAGAGAAAGAGAACATGCACAAGTGGGGATAGGGGCAGAGGGAGAAGCAGACTCCCCGCTGAGCAGGAAGCCCATTGCCGGACTGGATCCCAGGACTCTAGGATCATGACCTGAGCCAAAAAAGTACATTTTAAAGCAAGTGTCCCTAAAATAAATAGAAGACAACCCAGTAGATAATACACATTTAAGATTTTTTTCAGGAATGTTTAACAGCACCCCTTCGGGGTCAGAGTTTCTTATTTTTCATATGGGAATAGTAAGACAGAGAGAAGCTAGTGCCACAGATGCAAAGTCAGCTCCCTAAATAATCCGTGCAGAGTCCCTTTTCTCTTCCAGTAGCTGAGAAACACAGCCACCCACATATTCCTTCTCCTCTCCCCGGGTGCTTTGTGATGGTGATAGGAAATTGCCCGGAGAACACTGAGTCACCGGAAATGCTCTCCTTTCGAGAGTAAACAGCAAGAATGAAATCATGTCAGCACCATTTACCAATATTATTTTTAATTGGCTAATACGCCTTTGATCACTGAAGGGGAAATAGTGAATGAGGGCTGGCGCAAGCTTAAGGACCGGCATTATTACCCTGTATGTTCTTTTAGATCATTTCCCACCACCCACCTGAGATGCAGTTATTTATTAGCATAATATGCTTACGGATCTATCTGCAGGGCTTAAAGATGGAAATTGAAACTCTGTGATGATTTAGCTGAAAGTTACTGGAGCATTCATAAAGCTGTCAGAATTACAAGAGAAACCACATTAAGAAAACGCCAGCACTAGTTGCTATTAAATGGATATTCAAACATCGTCAGCACTGTTATCCACAGAGGGCTGGTCTAATTTATAAGCTCCTGTACAAGGGATAATGGTAGCTGCGGGTTCAAAGGAAAGTGGATCATAGGAATGACATTAGGAAGAGTGATCACATGTTTTAAAACATAAATCAGGACATAGGACAAAGGACTTTTTCCCGATTCATTAATTTATTTACATCTTTCAAAGGTATTCTCACTCATAAATCACATTTATAGAAAACAATAAAATGAACTGAAAAGGCACAAATTCAAGTTTTATTTATTCGACAAATACTTATTGAGCGCCATTTGTATGCCCGGCACGATTTTAGGTACTGGATGTGATGCAGACTAAACAGACAAAATACTGACCATAGATAGTAGCCAACTGTTCTATCAACAGAAGTTTACTGAGGGCTGCTACACACCAGGCACGTGTTAGGGTTGATACTCTGTCGATTCAAGAGCGTATACATTTGTGATCATGTATACTTGGAAAATGAGGTGTGTTACTGAGTCTCTGACCCTAAGAATTCCTGGGAGTATCCAGGTGTCTCCCACGAGCCTGCTGATCACTCTTGGGCACAACCTGTGGCTCTGTTGGCTAAGCTAGAGTTCTGTAGACTGGCTCTCAATGTACAGAGTAGCTATTCTGAGCCCAGATTTTGTGTCCATTTCCATGGCTGCCTCCATGTTCAATAGCCTCAGCACTGGTGGAGCCCGAGATCTGGATGTGATGCTGGTGCCCCTGGAATGAAGCCTGGTGCTCTGAGATGGTGTCATGAGCCGTCATGTGAATGCGCTCCTTCCCCAGCACGCTGAGCTCAGGTCACTTGTGCCCCGAGAGTAACAGTATTTAGCCAGTCAGTTCTTTCAGTTCTTCTCAAGCAGAGGTCCCTTTGCAACCCTGCATCCACCTCCTACATCTGTACCCATCTCCTAGCCCCACATAAATCTAAGGATGTTAGTGCATGTACCTTCCACTCTTTATGGGCCCGAGACCTGCACCTGCCAACCCAAGCCATCTTGTGGCACACCCTTGTGTCTTTGAAAACAAGATGGCCCAAGAAAAGCTGGAGCAGGTGGCCTTAGGAATACACCCACTGGGTGCAAACTGAGTGACACGAAGTTCAAGGTAGAAAAGCCATTACTTTATGAAAATGAGCAGCGAGGAAGATGAACCAGGAGTCAGTTACAAAGGCAAAAAACAAATTTGGGTATGAGCCATACACCCAGAAATGAAGTTGAAGTTAAGATGCAATAATTAAAAACATGGGAATTTGCATCAGAAATCAAATTAAATTGGCAAAGAGCTTAATGATCTGTCCCCAATCTTCACAGGGAGAAATTATTCCTTATGCTTCTTCTGCCATTAAAGATATGGATAGTGAGCTCCTGCCCTGACGCAGACTCTGCATTAGACAATGGGGAGATGAGGATGACCAAGTTCTTTTCCTTGCCTTGAAGAAGCTCAGAGTCTGAGACAGGGGTCGGAAAGTACGGCCCTTTGGACCAATCCAATGCGCTTGCTGTTTTCATACGGTCTGTGAGCAAACAGTGGCTTCTACATTTTTAAATGGTCGAGGGGAAAATCGAGAGACTAATATTTCATGATATATGAAAATTGCATGAGTTTAAATGTCAAGGTGTATAAATAAAGTGTTATTGGAACACAGTCCTGCTCATTCGTTCATGAATCGTGTGTGGCTGCTTTCCTGCTGGAACAGCAGAGATCGTATGAGCCACAAAGCCTGAAATGTTTACCCACTCCTGATCTAGGAGATGGAACAGAGGGAACAGCACAGACAGGGGGGAATACGGAGGTAAAGCTGTACCCTTGTGAGGGGAGTCTAGGGGAGTGATTACATGCTCTATAGCAATACCATTGATGATTCAGTTTCTGTTTTGGGGCATCAGTCATTTCTTCTGCAGCAGAAATGGTGACCACTACGTATTTGTTGGGTTGAATTGAATTCTGTTCTTGCTCTGACGGTGATGAAGGTCCTAGTCTCAAAAATTTATTGCTGCATTAAATTAGGCTAGAGCTTAAGAACTGGACAGGTATCCATTTATTTACATTTAACTACCCGATACTTTCTGCTTGACTGTTTTGCTCTAGAAAACAGAGTTTGGAGTCTCTGGGTCCCGATTTATCCAAGGGATCTATTATGACTCTTCAAGCAAGTCATCTTTATCCACGATTTTCTGGGACTCTTGCGTTAAGTGTATCCTTACTGGGCTCCTTATTCGTTCCCAACTGATTTGTGACCGACTCGGCTTCCTCCCTTTCCTTGCACTCAGCTGCTCGTCTCTGAATTTCAGGGATGCTTGCAAAGGACTGACTTAGATTTAACAGAGGGTGAGTGAGTGTTTCAGTTATCTGTATCTGTGTACCAGACTACCTTCAAACTTAGCAGCTTGAAGAACAAACATTTATAATCTCACAGTTTCGGTGGGTCAGGATGCTGGGAGTGGCTTGGTTGGGTTATTGCGGTTCAAGATTTCTCACGAGGCAGCAGTCAAGGTGTCAGCCTGGCTTGCAGTCATCTGAGACTTGATTGCGTTGGAGGGTCCACTTCCAAGACTGTGAGCATGACTGTTTGCTGGGGGCTTCATTTCCTTGCCATGTTGGCTTCTCTGCAGGGCTGCTTACACAGAACAGCATCTGGCTCTCCAGGGAAAGCGAGCCATGTGAATGAGGAAGAGCACCGAAAATGGAAGCTAGAGCTTTTCTAATCTAATATTAGACGTGGCATATTATTATCTCTGTACAGTGTGGGACATACAGATCAACGCAGGTACAATGTGGGTATAGACAACATAAGAGCCTGGATAACCGAATGTGGGTTCCTTGGGGATCATCTTGAAGGTTCACTACCATATTCTACTCTCTGGTCCCTAATGATTCACATCATTCCCACGTGCAATATACATTCATTCCTGCACAAGTTCCTCCAGAGTATCTCATTGAAGTGCCTGCTTGAAATCCAGAATTTCATTATCTGTCAGGTCTAGGAGAGGAAGAGACCCTTGAGATGTAGCTCCTTAAATGCAAGTCCTCAAGTAAGGTCCTCTTCACTTATGAAACTAACTCCCCACACCTGGCATACAGTGGGGGGAAGGGGGCAGGCATAGGATAATGGCGAAAGACATTCCCGTTCAAAAAGAGGGGGAATGAAATGCACACAAAAAGTTACTGGTATTTCAGAAATAGCAATCTGGAATCCAATTAGTTAAATGTCAGATATTCCCTGATCAACTATTGAAGCCTGAGAATAATTCTCCATGGCTCTAAGTTCTGCCTTCTGGGCTTTTGGTTCCTCCCTCTGAAGTCATCTTTCTTTTTTCTTTTTTTAAAGATTTTATTTATTTATTCAACAGAGATAGAGACAGCCAGTGAGAGAGGGAACACAGCAGGGGAGTGGGAGAGGAAGAAGCAGGCTCATAGCAGAGGAGCCTGATGTGGGGCTCGATCCCATAACGCCGGGATCACGCCCTGAGCCGAAGGCAGACGCTTTAACCGCTATGCCACCCAGTCGCCCCTCTTTTTTTTTTTTTAAATAAAATTTTAATGTTAGAATAGTTTCCGATTTCTGGAAGGTACTCAGCTTCTCCAAGCCTCTGTCTCCTCATCTTGCTTTCTGTTTTGAATAGCCTCTCGTATTTTCACCCACTTGCTTCTCCAAGCTAGAAAACTCCTACTTGATTTTCCAGTCCCCTTCTCCGGTGTGCATTCTGTGCCCAACGCCCCGTCAGTGCCCAGTTCCATTCACCCCGCACATGCTCCTTCCACATCCATTATGCACGTGAATGCAGTGGATTAGAGTTATTTCTTTTCTTGTCTCTTGTCTTTGTTCTTCAGCACCTCGAAGGCTGGACTCCAAATCCGTGTCTGGAAGACACAGGCACTTAAATATTTGTTGAATAAATTGATTAAAAAATTATTTTTTAAAAATATAAATACACAGTAAATGAATAGATTCATGTAATGACATTCACAATCAGGATACAAAACAGTTTCCTCGCTCCATGAAACTTCTTGCTATCCTTCCCTTTACCCCTAAACCCTGGCCATCACCAGTCTCTTCTCCACCCTAAGGTTTTGCCTTTTCCTGAATGTCATATACGGAATAATAGTGGGCAACCTTTTGAGACTGATTTCTTTTACTCAGCTCGATGCCTCTGAGGGTCGTCCAAATTGCCGTGTGTTTCAATAATTTGTAACTTTGACTATTTATCGTTGAGTAGTAACCCACTGTATGGATGTGCCCCAGTTTGTTTATTCATTCACCTGTGAAAAAACGCTTGGATTCATTCCATTTTTCAGTCATTATGAATAAACATTCCTGTGAACATGTTTTTGTGTTAATTCAGGTTTCATTTCTTTAGGCTACATATCTTGGAGAGGCATTTCTGGGTCGTATGATAAATATAGGCTTCACTTAATAAGAAGCAGCAAATTGTGTTCCAAAGTAGCTACATTATTTTACATTCCCACTAGTAATGTATCAGAGTTCCAGTTGCTGTGAATCTTTTCCAGAACTTAGTATTATCAGTATTTTTGGGGGGGATCCATTTTAATAGATGTGTAATGGTATCTCATATAATTTTAATTTGCTTTCCCTAATGGTTAATAATGTTGAGCAAATTTCCATGTACTTATTTGTCATCCAAACGTTCTCTTTGTTGAAGTGTCTGTTCAGTTCTTTTGCCCATTATGAAAATTGTGTTTTATATTCCTACTGTTGAGTTTTGAGAGTTCTTTATATATTCTGGGTACAAGTCCCTTGTTAGTTACATATTATAAATATTTTTCCAAACTGTAGCTTGTCCTTTAGGTATCTTAATAGTGTTATTTTGATAAGGCCCAATTTATCTTTTTTTTTAATGGATAGAGCTTTTAAAGTCATATCCATGAACTTTTGCCTGAAGATTTTCTCCTGTCTTCTTCTAAACTTTATACTTTTACATTTTATATTTATATCTGTGATCGATTTTGAGTGATTTGTTTTAAGATTTTGGTAATTAATATCCTTTTTCTTTTTTCTTGGTTAGTCTGGCTGGAGATTGATTAATTTTATTTTTTTCAACAAACCAGATTTTAGTTCGTTGATTTTTCTCTTTTCAATGTAATTAGTTTTTTCCTCTTTCTATTATGCTGGCCTTGAGTTTATCTTACTCATCTTTTTTTTACTCTCTTAAGGTGGTATCTTAGACCTTCGATTTAAAAACTTTTTCTTTTCTAATATAAACACTGACTTTCTTTTCTAATATGAATATCCCTGTAAGCACTGCAGTAGCTACATCCCAAACATTTTGGTATGCTGTATTTTAATTTTTGTTCAGTTCAAATATTTTCTAATTTTCTCCGAGACTTCCTTTTTTGACTCACAAATTAATTAGAAGTATGTTGCTTGATAGCCAAGGATTTGAAGACTTTCTCATTATTGTTCTGTTATTGGTTTTTATTTTAATTTCATTAGAGTCAGAGAAAATACTCTGTAGGGTTTTGATTCTTTTAAATTTGTTGAGATTTGTTTTACGGCCTAGGATACGATCTACCTTGATGAATTTGTCATGCACACTTGAAAACGATTTGTATCCTGCTCTTGTTGGGTGGAGTGGTCTATAAATGCCAATTAGGTCAAGCTGGTTGATAGTGTTGTTCAGCTGTTCTGTAGTCTTGCTGATTTTCGCTTGCTTGTTTTATTGATAACTGAGAGAGCAATGTGAAGTTTCCAACTTCATCTGTGGATTTGTCCATTTCTCCTTTCACTTTTGTTTCTTTTTGCTTCATGTAGTTTAAAGCTCTGTTGTTAGGTGCAATATATGTTAAGGATATGGTTGTCAGATATAGCAAAAACAACAGAACAAAAAATGACTAGGATGAATTTTAGATACACAATGAATAATTTGTTGGTATAAGTACATCCCATGCAACGTTTGTATTTTATCTGGCAACCCTAAGTCAGGATTGTTAGGTCTTCTCGATGAATTGAACTTTTCTTAATTTGTAATGTCTCTCTTTATCCTTGCTGATTTTCCTTGCTCTGAAGTCTAATTTGATATGAAAAGTGATTTCAGTTTTCTTTTTCCCCTTAGCTTTTTTTTTTTTTTATTAGTGTTTTCATGGTCTAAGCACACCAAATAGAGACAGACATTGTCAGGTTTAAAAACAAGAATAGCAACACCAATAACAATGTGCTATCTACCAGAAACTCATTTTAAATGTAATGATATTGATTATATTATGTGTCAAGTACTGTACCAAATGCAATTCTATTTAGGCAGACAAAACACCAGAGTTATCGCTCTCACCAGTTAGCAGAAGAGGAAACTGCAGTCTGAAAATGATATAATTGTTGCTTAAGGTCATACAGCTACTAAATAATGGAATCAGGATTTCAAGCTTAGCCTGACTCCAAAGTTCAGATTTTAACTACTAGATTATTCTGGTTACTTTGCCTGTAAACCAGGAGTTAGCAACTTTTTTTTTCTTTTTTTGGACCAGATAAATGTTTTAGGCTTTGCAGGTCATATGGTTTCTTTTGCAACTATTCAACTCTGCCTGTAGCTCAAAAGCAGCCACTGATAATCTATAAATAAAAAAGTGTGGTCGTGTTCTGATAAAACTTTATTTAAAAAACAGGTGGTAGATTAGATTTGGCCCATGGGCTTCTGTTTGCCAATTCCTGCTTCTAAGTTATGGGTGCATTTTTCAGTTCTTGTCTCTTGTGGGCTATATTTCTCTGGTTCTTGATTTATGAGTTCATTCCAGGTCATCATAGCTAGTGATAAAGCTTAATTCACATTTCAAGCAGTCACATGTCCTATTCCCTTACCTAAGATCTGTTTCTCTGATAAAGAACACTGGTTTTTTGTTGTTTTTTTTTTTGGTTTAGCAGGTCCTATAATAAATGCATGATTCAGAGGCAGGAGAATAGGAAGAATGATACACAAGGCTCTGTCTAAGAGAACAAGGAGAGAGAGATGTTGAACACACGCGATCTGCCCTCACTCCGCAGCCTGGTTACTGAATCTAGTCCAAGTATACATGTAATTCCAGTCTACTACGTCCCTGAAAGAATTATTTGGTTCCTTCTTGTATGCCTCTAGGGTTATGGGACTCTCCATCCCTAAAGATAATCCTTTCTGTATCGTCCTTGGGGATGGAATAAGTAGACTGCCCTAGTTCTTGGAAATGTTTTGTAAATAATGAATCGAAATGTGTCTCTGTGTGATTTGTTTCCATTCTCGAGTTGTAGCCTTTGAAGTCCCACAAAATGAGTGTAATTTCTTAACAAGGCAGTCTAGGATTGTAAATTCATTTTCTACTGGTGGGGGGATACTAGATCTCACTGGTTGTGTCAATAGCAAATGCAAAATGCTTAGAAATAAACTTAGAAAGAAATTCCAGGACTTATGTGTAGAAAATTTCACACATTTTTGAAAATATAAGAAAAATGGAAACAAACGGAGAAATACACGTGAGAAGACAGTACCATAAAAATGCCGATTCTTACCAAAATTAATCATTAGTTGTAATATAAATCTTACTCAACCCCCCAAAATTTTAGCTTTTAGAGGGGAATATTTTGCAGATTGGTCTTTTCCAGAAGCTGACTGAGGTCAAGTTTAGCATGAGAGTGCTTGTGGACTGAAGAAAGTTGGCAGGGGGTGAGGGGGGTGAGGGGGGTGGGGGGTGGGGGGTGGAGGAAGCAGGGCTGGATAGAGGGAAAACCTGGTCTGCGAAACAGTTGTCAGGCTTCCTCTGTCCCCATGGGGAGCACGGGACTAGCTTGACTCTTTAGTTATACCAAGTTGGGATTCCCCTAACCCCCAATCGGTCAGTTATCAAATGCAGACTGCTTCTGGAAGGAGGCCTGATCACAGGTGTGGGGTTTTTCTTTAGCTGAGGGCTCACAGCTGAGGGCCATCTCTGGCAGCACTGCCAGCAGCAGGGAGAATAATCCCCTATTCCGGAAGGAGGATCAGGTGGCTCATCACAACATGTACCCCATGAAGGAGATTGGACAAAAGTTCTGTCAGAAAGTTCATCTAAAATATGGGGGAAATCTTGCCCCATAAGATATTATACTATGAAGCTATCTACAATCATTAGAAGAGTAAATTATTGGCATAGACATAGAGAGACTGATCAGTGAAACAGAAATGCAAGACCAGAACCAGACCATTGCATGTGTAGGAGCTCCACACGTAACACATGTGTTCCCTCAATCTAGTAGGGAATGAATGATTATCCAATAAATGATACTAAAATAAAAATGATGTCAGATTCCCTATTGCCTACCTTACACTAAAGTTAATTTTAGATGGATTAAAATACATCTCAATGTAGAAAAGAAAACTTAAGAATACTAGAAAAAAAATGTAATGTAATAATGGGACTGGAGGACTTCCCAAGCATGATCTCAAGGTCAAAATCTATAAGAGAAAAAAATATTAACTTCAAATAAGATTAACAGTTTACAATAGCAACAAACTTACTGTAATAAAGATTTATTTATTTTACTTGAGAGAGAGAGCACACACACACACACACACACACACATGCACGGGCCGGAGTGGGGGAGAGAGCGAGAGGGCAAGAGAGAATCCTAAGCAGACTCTGCACTGAGCATTGAGCCCAATGCAACACTCGATTTCACGACCTAAGCCAAAATCAAGAGTCCGACGTTTAACTGACTGAGCCACCCAGGTGCCCCAGCAGCAAACTTACTATAATTCACCTATCTAGAATTGTCTAAGAGCTTATTTTTTTTTTTTTTTGTTTAAAGATTTTATTTATTTATTTGACAGAGATAGAGACAGCCAGTGAGAGAGGGAACACAAGCAGGGGGAGTGGGAGAGGAAGAAGCAGGCTCCTAGCGGAGGAGCCTGATGTGGGGCTCGATCCCAGAACGCCGGGATCACGCCCTGAGCCGAAGGCAGACGCTCAACCACTGTGCCACCCAGGCGCCCCTGTCTAAGAGCTTATTATGTACCAGGCACTGTTATCAGGACTTGATATGATTTGCCATCTATCCTTATGATCAAGGTACTGTGGTGTTTCCTATTTTAGTGATGAGGAAGCTGAGGACTACAGAGATATTTACCTATGTGCACATAACCGGGACATGGAAAAGCCAAGATTTGAACCCAGTTTGTTCAAACCCACTATTCTTTAAACAAATGTGGAGGACAGTGATAACCTAGGAAAAGTGTCATCAATGGCAAAAGGTCACTATCCCTACCTTAAAAAGGTCTGTTACAAATCAATATTGAATTTGTGGTTATTCCAATAGAACATTCAGGAACCCAAGGTGAAGAAGAAAAATAACGACCAATAGATATGTGAGAAGAGCTCTAACTTTAAAGTCTCACCAGTGAAGAAAAATGAAGAATTCAAAGAAGGAGAAAGAGTTTTTCCTCTGACCCTTAAGCCAAGAGTAAGAAAAGCTACATCTTGGAGTGACAAGCGTATGGGGAAATGGCCATTGTCATATAGCTAGTGAGAGTGTTGAGCAGTACGAATTTTCCAGAGCTACTTTGCAATATTTACCAAAAGCTTTGATTCAACAATGCTACTGACAGCAATCTAGCTTAAGAAAATAGGTAAATACATATTAATATGTATTAACAATATTTTAATTAATAACATAATTAAATAACATATTAAATAACATTTAATTAATAATACTATTCTGATGCTGTAATGATAATAATAGTTAATTTTTAAGAACGGAATATATTTCCACTCTACTATGTGTCATTAATGATGTCAATGCATATCTAAACTAGCCAAGAAAATTGTTCAGTTTTTTATTGAGTGGAAAAAGGTATGTATAGTGTCACATTTTGTAAATATAGTTGTACATATAATTATCTGAATGGCTATACCTAGAGTCTTAGCAAACTGGTTGTTTAGATGGTGGGATTATGGACAATTTTTCTCTTTTTGCTAGTCCTTGTGTTCTTATTTTCTACCATAAATGTGCATGTCTCGTGTGATAAAATATAAATTTTTTTTGATGTCAAAGTTTTAAGTAGACGTTTTTAAATCTGAAACCTTTTTGGAAATAGACAGCAGTCACATTCCTAGCTGGGCATTTAACATTTCTGTAAAATGTGTTTCAACTGGTTTCCTTTTTTGGGTTTCAATTTGGTTCATTTTTTAATTGGTTCAACTTGGATCCTTTTTTTGCATGGGTCCTTTGTGTATGTTTGCTCCTGGTACCTAGAAAACTTGCCTTTTCATTTGGTAAGTAAAGTAGTCAGAACAAAGCCACCAATGTAATTTGAGTAGGTGTGGATCAGAATGAATCAGGCTGCAGGAAATGATTTGGGACTGTTTTTCAAGATCTTTGCTTTTTTTTTTTCAGTCTTTTGTATTCAGGGAAGATTGAAAGCCCAAGTGGGAGAGGAAGGCTTTCAGGTTCTCAGGTTTTTAAAATACAGGTCTCCAACGCTTTCGACTGAGCTTCCTAGGCATGACAGGAACAGAATTTGGTGCAAAAAGCAAGCAAATCGCCTTGTCGGAGATATTATCCCTGTGGTCCCTCCCATCTCCCCACGTGTCCTGGGCTTTCTCTGCTCTCCTCCTCTGTCAAACACCCCTCTGCTTTTTCTCTGCTTCTCCCCCTCCCAGCTCTCTAAACTGCCAGTGTCCTTGAAACTGGACTTCTTCCCAAAGAAAGTAGAATAGCCTAGGAAGTAAGGAGAGAAAATGAGTTTATTTTCCAGTTCTCAGGGGCTACTTTTACTGAGACAGATAGTTCAAGGACTGTGCCAAGCTGTGTGTGTGTATTGTTTTGTTTTGATTATTTTTATATATATGCATTGCCCTAATGCTGTGCCCTCCCACCGACCCTCTCCCTAAAACTGCACACCCTTCTCACCCCAGCAGTATTCCTGTATGGGGAGCTGGGTAACAAAGGGAGGGAAGAATGAGATACAAGCAGTGTGTTATTGTGGACACTGGGGGGGCAAAGTGGGTGGGAGATGGTCTGAACAGAACAGGCCGTGGTATGGCAAGACACCTACAGACATTCCTGTTCATTTCAGATTCATTTGTTCATTTGTTCCTTCTTTCATTTATTGGCCCATGCTCAAACATGAATGTAGTTCCTATCTGTGCCAGATGCTCTACCAGGCCAACCTGATAGACAGATAAACCTACTTCCAGCCTCAAGCAGTTTGCTTAGAGACAAGATCGCCAACTATGGACGCTCATCAGAATCACGTGAGAATACAGATTTCGGGGCTCTAGCTCAGACCTTCTGAATCAAATTGCCAAGGGGAGTTTCAGAAATTGTAATTTTCATCAAGTTTCCCAGCTAATTCTGTGCAGTCAGCACGGATCTGAAGACCAATGTTAGGAAACCACTGGTAAGAACTTCACGACTTCTGAAAGAAAACATAATTAGGAATCAGATTGCAGTGAAAATGGCCAGGCCAGCCAGCTCCTCCTCTCTCCTTTCCTTCCCACTATTGCTGCGTAACAAACTGCTCCCACACTTAGTGCCTCATAACAGCAAACGACAATAACTGGTTGTTTTCCGCAATTCTGTGGGTTGGCTGGGATCAGCGAGCTGGTTCTTCTGTTCTACCGTTTAGAGTCGAGCTTACTTAGGTGGCCGCATTCAGGCAGGTGCTTCGGCGAGGCTGGAATGTCCAGGATGGTCTCTCATCCTCTCTGAGTTGCTCCCTGCATGGTCTCTCATAATTCCATAATCCGGCTGAATCCTCTTTACCATCTTTGCAGCTGACTTCCAAGAAAGAGAATGCTGATGCTGACAGTTCGTTTAAGGCTTGGTTGGGCTCAGAAGCCCCAGGAAATTACTTCTGCTGTATTCCATGCATTCTACTGGGCAAATCAAGACACAGGGTCACCCCAGATTCAAAGGAGAGAAGTGAGCTCACCTCTCACTGAAAGGAACGGGATGGAATTTGGGCTCATCTTTAATCTACCACACAGTTCTTATGAATAAGCTGATTTATAAAGTTTACATACCCATAGACTTCACGGATGACCCCAGGCGAGGGGTTTCAGATATGGTTCTAGAAATCAGTCAACTCAGACCAAGACCTTGACTAGTTGTATAAGTGGCCATAAATGAACAATAAAATTTAGTAGGGACAGGCTGTAAATGCAAGATGGGTCACTCTATTGTGACTACATAAAAGAGGACTAAAGATAAATAATGAACAAACAAGGCATGAGACTGTAATCTAGTGCTTTTGCCAAAAAGGCCAGCACAATATTGGATATATCTAGAAATTCTAAAGCATGGTAAAGCCATGACTAGAATATCATATCCAGTTTGGGCCCTTATAATTAGGAGTCAGAGCTGTTCAGACTAGGAACACAAATGATTGTTTTCTTTCTCCATCATGTCCTGGAGCCTGGACTTGATTAGGGAATCCAGGCTGGCCGACAGTGCAGGAAATGAGGAGTTTGGTTGAGGGGAGAAGGAGGCAATGGAATGGCAGGCCATCAGCCACCTGTTGACTCTGCAGACCTAGGACTTAGGACATCAATTAGGCTATGTCATTTGTCTGTTTCACCCTCCTTTTGCTTTTCAGGTCGCTCAGTGTAAAGCCAAGTCGATGCAAGAGCCAGCAAGGCCCCACCGTCTGGCCTCCCTCTCTAACTTCATCTTCTACAAATACTACCCCTTCCCATTTTCTCCCATCACAGTAGCCTTTCTGCTGTTGCCTGGAGATGCCAGCACACACCTGGCTTCAGGCTTTTGCACTCACTCCTCCCTCTGCCTGGGAGGCTCCTCTGTAGACCTGTATAGCCCACCCCTCACTTCTTCCAGGTCTCTGCCTACATTCAGGCCATCACCCTAAAGAGAGCGGTAACCCCCATTTTCATACTCTCTATCACCATCACCCTACTTTGCTTTCCTCCCTGCACTTACTAGCACTTACATTTATTTTCTTGTTTATATGTTTGTTGTTTCTTGCTCCCCACCAGTATGCTAGCTTTAAGAAGGCAGCAGCATGTCTTCTCTTATACCTTTAGTGGCCTCAGCTGTCCCTGGTACCGTCTAGGTACTCACTAAGGGCTTCTTGAATAAATGACTGGATCTCCTTGTGAGCCTTGGGGAACTGAATGAACACCAGGATCATAGTGGCCCTACCACGAGTGCTTGTTGAATTGACTTGTTGGCCCATACGTGGCAGAGTCAATGGGTCAGGAGACCCAAAGTTAAGCCCCTGTTCTGCCTCTAACTTCTCTGTGACTTTGGGCAAGTATTTATCCTTTCCATGTCTCATCAGGCATCTCCCCTACAAAACTCAACATTTAAAAGAACCTAGATGGGAAAGTGTTTTGGAAAGAAAATTACCAATGGTCTTGTATTATTCTTTGAGGGTCCTGCCTATTGCTCAAGGCAAGAGAATTGCAGCCCACTCTTTCGGTTCAAATCTTTGTATCCTGCTTGTGGGGAAGGACATTATCGACCTAGCCCATTGCTAATGCATAAGTAAGGATAATGGAATTCCGGAGGGCAGGCAGGGGCACGCTGGGCCCGTAAAGATGGCATTGTCCAGGATGCTGGGAGACATGGGGTTTTTCACTATTGCGTTTGGTTAGAACGCATATTAGGAATACTTGGGCAGGGATTTAATAGGGTTTTGAATCCCTCTTCTGATAGAAATGGTTATTTTTTAAAATGTTAATGGATATAGCAGGAGCATGGGCTTAGATGTCAAATTTCCTAGATTCAAATTCTATTTCACCACTTGCTAAGTGTGAGACCTAATATTTTAAAATCCTAGTTTCGCCTTCTGTAAAATGTGGATTTTAGAAATTATCTACCTTGCCAGGCCATCGTGAAGATTAGATGAAACATTCCATGCGGAGTGGCTGGAACATATGCATGTTTGCTATTATTATCATCATTATTACTATTATTGGGAACAGTAGTAGAGTAGTAATGGCAGACTCATATCGACCTAACTTAAATCCTGTAAGTCTCATATTCCATTCAGTAAAATGGGATACGAATCTATCTCACAAGGCTGTTATCCTAATCTTGTTTTGGAAACCGAATGATGGTATATGTCAAGGAACTTCGTAAATGTGTTTATCCGGATGTGGGCTATTACCGAATGCTAAGATTCGGTTACTGTCATGGGTTCCAGGGCCCAGCTCTATCTCCGCTTCCCCATGGAACACATACGATGACCCCTCTGCTTTTGGCCCCACAGTCTCCAGTCCCTCCAGTTGCTGGGTCAAATCATCCTCCAGAACTGAAGGGACCAAGGACCTCAGTTCCAGATGCACGGTGAGTACAGGCCTTTCTCGTGTCAAGTCTCTGCAAAGGACCCTAGAGGCCATGAAGGAGGGACATACTCTAAAAGCTACCACTGCAGACCCTTCTGAAGGTTGTCAAAATTGTCAACAGGAAGGTTGTCAAGTTTCTCTCCCTGAGGTTTTTAAAAATAAGAGTCTTGCCTGAAGACGGAGCCTTAATTTTATGACCTCTCAAGATCACATCTCATTAAGATTCCATATCACTTTCTGAGTTTGTATAGCCTCTCTTTTGAGAGTAAGGCCCTTCAGTAATTAAACATCTGAAGGAACTGGGCATTCATTATCTGAGCATTAATTCTGAAGACAGATCAGGGGATTCTGCAATTTCAACTCCTTTTAGTAAATGGTCATTTGATTATTATCCAGCTGACGGAATTAGAAAGAGGTCTTTGAACTCCACCTTTGTTCACATCCCTGTTCTTAGGGTTTTTGTGTATAAAGGTCTTTGATTAACTTGCTGTAAGGATGCCCTGTTGGATTTCCTTTGTAGACATGCCAGTCCCCTCTGTGATATAGGGAGCTCCTTAGGGGCCAGAAACCTGTCTTGTCCTTGTGTGTCTCTTGCTGCCTGCCACTACACAGGATATAAATAGTACAAAGTAAACGTTTTGTTTTTAATAAACAAATGAATAAAATTTCAGGGGAACTGTCAATTGATCATGACCAAACTTGGGATTGCTACTAAGAATTTTCATCATACATCTTGGATTTGCTTTGTGGTTGTCTGTTATCTGGAAACAAAATAATTAACAAACATTTTGAAGTAGACTTTTCTGACAATTCTGAATTAATATTAATGAAATTAAGTGCATTTCTGGAGTTTGCAGAAGTTATTTCAGCAAGTGACGTTTGTCCACAGAGGATAAAATCAGACTCACTTTCCACACCACTCAGAAAATGGGACAGAAGAAGGTCTCTAATCACGATAACAATGAAAGTGGATGTGAAATTTATGTTCTAGTCCTGTGTCCCGTGCTTTCTCGTCCGGCTAAGATGGAAACATCCAGCAAAAAATTGACTTGATTAATACAGATCCATTTTTCACAGCCAGGGATTTCCTGAAAGAGGGTGGTAGACTGAAGTCATAAGATTCGAATCCTCATTTTGACACCGTGGACCTCGATTTCCATGTGGGTATATATGGGGGTGGAGTGGAGAGGGAGAGCGCTAATGTTCTATGACTCAGTGCCTGGTTTCTGGTAATGCACCCACCAGAGGGTGGAAATAGCAGGGAACTTTACGGCTCTGACTGAATTCCTTGGGAGCGGCGTCTCTCACAATGCTTAATAAGAAATAACAAGGCGTGTTTACTGCCTTATGAATGTGTGGCGGAGAGTCATACTGGTTTGGGCCCTGGCTTTGACGACAGGCTGAACTGGGTCTTTTTCTTGGATCTGCCATATTCGTTAGCATTATCGCTTCATGTCTGAAAACCTTTCGAAGTCATTATAAAGTGTTAATACTTACATTCCATTGAAAAATGAAATAAAGGTAGTGCCCATATGATAAAGTTGGTGAAAGGACTGAAATGATGAAGTATGTAAGATGATGTAAGAAGCACCGGATACACAGTGAAAGCTAAAAACAGAATGATTGCTAATGTGGTGGTGATGGACGAAGATGGGGAGAACCACGATTACCTGAAAGAGACAAGGATGTCAGTGCCCTTATCTTCCTCTCAGACTGTTGAGAAGATTAAAAAGAGTTAAACAAAATACCCGGCACACAGTAGGTGCTATCAGAGTGCTGATATTTTAAAGAGAAACACGTAAATAAGTTCCCCATGCTCTCCAATACAGATCAAGCTTCTGCTGCATGAAACCAGCAGGGAAAGTAGGCGCGTGCTGTCACCGAGACATTTTCGGGGCATTGGTGTTCAATGTCATGATCAAGAAGGAACAATTCATTCCCTCCTGGGTGTGCTGTTGTCTTAAAGACAACAGGTGCTCTGCCAGAGCACAGCACACACTTCTTTCTTTTCCTCTTTCCCTCATGGTCCCCCTTCTTTTGTGTTCTCTGCCCCACCCCCCGCCTTTTGGTTGGTATTCAAGTTATTTTCCCTCTGCTGTGATCTTCCCCCTCACATCTGCTCTTATCCCTGCTTTGCTCCTGAGCCACATGAGTCATGAGGGCCGCCTGACTGAGGTGCAACTGTTCTCTGGCAATCAAAGAGCTTCTTAGGCCTGCTCAAAGTCATACGGTAATGCTGCGAATGCCAGCTCAAATGCCAGCAGAAAGCCGGACCCCCTTTCATCTTTCCCTTTTGAAGAACTTCTTTGTGGGGGTTCCCTCACAAATAGTATCTTGAGACAGAGTGCATTTTAGCCCATTTGTTTTGCTTTTCTTCCTCCACCCTGTGGAAGGAGTGGAAAGCTGGAATCAGTAAGAAAGCTGCTGTTCAACGCGGGGGCCTCCCCGAAACTGCACCACTAACTTGGGCTAGAGATGAGGTAATTTCCCTGAAGTGTGGCTTTGTCACAGCCACTGAATTATTCAGGGGGCCTCATCTAGGACTGAGCCTTACTGGTAACGCATGGAGTTACCCCCAAAGACTGTGGACTTGTCTTTAACGATCCATGGGTTGTCTCATTGGAAAATCGCGAATCTGAATTAAGTTGATCACATCAGATTTTTGTATCTTAAATATTTTAAACTGATTTTCTGTAAACCACTATGACTATCCTAGGCTCAAAACTTATGAAGGGAGAATTTGGGATTCTGGGAATAATACCAGAAGCTTGTCCTTCCCTCAGAACATTTGTAAAGAGTTTTCTTTCTCACATTAGGAAACACGGAGAAATAGATCAAGATTCCTTCCATATCCTATTATTGAACTATTCACATTTAGTTAGTTGTTGTTTACACACAGCCTAAAAGCCCTAACATCAATGCCATAGTAAGGGGAGCAGTGAACTGTCTTCATTCCAGAACTGAGCTGACACCTCCTGAAGATGAGATCCTCAGGAGATGTTCCCAGAATAATTAGGAAGGGCCTGAAGGATGTATGGTTTGGCCTTTAGTCTTATTCTGTTTCTAACAAGCTTTGCTCCTTGTCCAGGTACCGGAATATCAACAGCCATCTAAGGAGCAAGAGATCATTTCTGCTGTCCCGTGTCCAACCCCCAACCTGGACTGAAATTAGTATTGAACACCTACTGTGTGTAAGTATATAACCTAATTATTTCTAATCTTTATAAGAACTCTGTGAAACGTTGTTATGTTAAGTCTTCAGATAATGCAACTGAGGCTCGGTTTCAAAAGAATCAAGTGACTTAACCCAAGTATGGTCTTGGCAATATTTCCTGTTGCATGGCTCATTCAGAGTCCTGCTACTCTCTTACCCAGAGGGGAAGTCCATTTTCTCTCCCCTGTGAACTTGGCAGGTTTTTGTGATTGCCCCAACAAGTAGAATCTTGTAGAGGTGATGCTGCATGACTTCTCAGTTGGTTTAATAAAAGGTGACATTGTTATGTCTAGCTCTTTCTCTTTCTTTAGGAATTTTTACCATTGGAACCCAGCCATCATGTTGTGAGGAAGCTCAGGCTACGTGGAGAGGTCACATGGAGGCATTCTGTCCAACAGCCATGGCTAAGGTCCCAGCCAACAACCAGCACGTCCCAATGATTCCAGCCCACAATGTCAAGCCACGCCAGCATATGCTTGGCGTAGCAGAGACAAGCTGATCCTGCTAAGTCCTGACCTAATTGCAGATTCATAAGCAAAGTAAACATTATTGATACGATTACATTTTAGGATGGTGTGTGACATAGCAGTAAAACCAAAAAACTAAGCTCGTATAACTAGTCCATGGATGATCCAGGATTCAGACTTAAGTCTTCATGCCACTGCTCTATGACTACTGCATGACTTCACACCACTGTAGGCTGGTTCCACTGTCCCAGATCCTTACTCTTCCAAGCCTTACTCCTCAAGTAACACTTCTCCTCCACAGTCCTATTTCAGCCTGGGACCCGAGCCATTTTGCCTCTGCCTGCTGTAGACGGGCTCATGACCCTTCCTTCCTAATGAGCATCTGGCCATTAATATACAGAAACCTGAGCATCAGCACACACTCCTGGGGAAACCTTCCACATGATATTGTGGCTTTTATCATTGTTTCCTAAGGGTATAATAATAAGTCTTCACAATCGTTAGTATAGTGCAGTGGAAAGTGTACAGGTTTGAAATCTGAATGTCTAGGTTTAAATTCCACCTCTTCCATTTACCAGCTGTTTGATCTGAGGCAGTTTGTTTAACTTCTCTGTGTCTTAGTTTTCCCATCTGTAAAATGGGCTAACAACAGTTCTCCCTCCTAGAGTTGCTACAATGGATTAACGAATTAAGGAATTAAATCCTTAGAACAGCAGTGGCATGTTAATTCTCAGTAAATGTCACTTATGGGTCACCTATCGTTTAGAACCATATTTCATCACAGAATTTTTACTACTTAAGTCATTGGACAGGAAAAGTATTAATTTCTCCTGTTGGCGGTTTTTCTCTTTTGTTCTGTGTAGCCTGCTTTTGTTTAATGTGGAAGGTGGGACAAATTCTGCTGGGCATGCATCTTTGAGTAGGGAGAACCAGAGACTGGCCAGAGACATTGGCATCCAAGGTTTAGTCTTGCGCTCGTCTTAGCCACATCGTCTGTTCTGCCAAATGAGAGCCCTTGGCTTCTGTCAATGGTTTGCCGTGTATGTGAATAGATGTGTAAATCAAAATTTCTTTTGGAAGACGCTTGAGAAAATTGGGTATCTTTCCATAAGGACTCAGGAGAACCAATGGACAGGTGCATAAAATGTTGGGGAAACCTTTCTGCCTTAATACAGATAATAGAGAAACACAATTGATTGGATGGGACCAGGTAGTGGCTGACACAGCATCAGCGATCACACAGGACAGAACTGCAGGGCATCTTTAGTCCAATCTCCTCTCTTACATGAAGTCCCAGGAGTAAAGCAACTGCTCTGAGGTGGTACCACCTGCGTGGACTATAAGACCCTGTGGCTTGTTTACCTTGTGTCCTTGATCACCAAGGGCATTTGATTTTGGGGTCTATTAATTCACTTAGACTGAAATGACTAGGATTCCCCATTTTCATAATTAACTTTCTGTTCATTTTCTTTCCCTTGAAGAAAAACTGAGGTAGACAGGTAGCTGTGACAAAGCAATATATATTTAGAAGTGCCATTTGCTGGAACTAGCCGAGTGTCAGAAATTGTAGGAAACATGTAATTATCCAGTCTGTCTCATGGCTGAGGAGCCCTATTGGTGTGATGGCTAAATTAGTTTTATGATATTATTTCTGGCTTCGGTTCAGGTGACTCTAGGGACCTCGGGAGGCACACAAACTCTCTGCCGTCTCTCTATTTTCAGGACCTATCCTTGCTATGTGGGAACAAATGTGATATCAACATGAAATATAAATTGAAAAGCTTCCCTTGGCCTTCTGTGTACTGCCCAGCTTTTTACATCAGTGACTCAATTTCTATCACTTGTCTGCCATGCTCTTGAAGTCTTTGCCGTCTCCGTGTGCTGTTTAGATGCTGAATGCCTCCTCTGTTGAAGTCCATTCCCTTGGAGCTGGTGTTAATGAGGTCCCACGAAGCACTGCTACATTTTGCAGCACAATTTCAGTTGCCCGGAGAGATGGATGGTATGAAACAGGCAAAAGGGCTCCGTCAGGTTGGCTTGGAGAACAGGACCACCAGGAGCCCTGAATGGAATTCAATCAGGTGGTGCTGTGGAGTAGGGGAGGAGGAGAGCGATCCCTTTGACAGGAAAACAAATTGAAGGGAAAGAAAATCAGAAGACAAATGCCAGTTTTCAAAACGGGGGCTGGGAATAGAGGGCACTGCATTTGGCCACACCGAGGCTTCACACTGCAATGGTTTTCTAATATTCTAGGGGAGATTTCTATCTGACATTGGTCAGGGTCTTGATTAAGGTGTCTCCTGAGGAAAGAAATTTTCCATTGTAGCTTTTGGGTGCCAGGATTAATCTCAGTTCAGATGATGGCCCCATTTGAGTGGTTAAAAAATTGCGTAGAGAGCTGGTGATTATGCCTCCTTTCCTCTGCTGTCAGCTTGCATTTAAGGGCAGTTCTTTGCAGATGAAAACTTGGGAGTAGTATTGCCTACTGGGTGTGCACGCATGCACACACGCGCACGCGCACACGTATGCACACTCTGTAATGTGAGCACCAGAGGAAATTTCAGATGAAGGGGTTCGTGGTATTTTCTTAAAAGTAAAAAATGCACTTGTCTAAAAGGTATGTAGCACATCTGAGGGCTCTTTGGAATACTTTGCCTCTCTGCTTCGATGTTCTATGCGTTTCTGAGCAGGGAGACTTTAGGCAATTGCAGGGACTAGGAAAACCTACCACATGCTTTTAGGGTTTAGCCAGTGAAGTGACCTTCTTCTCCTCGGGCAGTTCTGAAGTAGTGATTCCCCGTTTGACTCAAGTGCAGCTTCCTGATGGGAGATTTAGACAACCTGGTGTAAATCCTGGCTGCTCCCTTTACTCGGCTCGGGACCTTCGGCATTTTTTTTTAAAGATTTTGTATTTATTTATTTGACAGAGAGAGACAGCCAGCAAGAGAGGGAACACCAGCAGGGGGAGTGGGAGAGGAAGAAGCAGGCTCTTAGCGAAAGAGCCTGATGTGGGGCTCGATCCCATAACGCCGGGATCGCGCCCTGAGCCGAAGGCAGACGCTTAAGGACTGCGCCACCCAGGCGCCCCGGGACCTTCAGCATTTTAATTAACAGTTGGGAGGTTCAGTTTCCTCAGCTGAAAAATGGAGATATTTAACATTGCTGTGATGGTGTTGTAAGGATGAAATGAAGTAAGGTATACCGCTGTGCGGCATAGTGCTTGCCGAGTGACAAGTGCTCAACAATTGTTACCAATTTGTAACAACAGCAGCCTGAAGAATTGGCCATTGTGGCACATATGAGCAAGCAGTTTTGGAGAGAAAAGCTGAGATTATGCACTCTTAGCAAGAAAAAGACATTAAGGAATGTGTTTCACCAACCTCAATTGGAATATAAGGTTAAATTCTTACGGAATAATGTCTCGTAAGCGGGCTTACATCAACACTGTTACTTTTACAACACACAATGTGACCAATTGCATTAAATAACTCACCATTTCAAGATGCACATAAGGGACGGTGTGCAGTGGGTGGGGTGGACATTATTGTTTCTTTAATAAAAATGAGGACCTGAGAGAGAAGGTGCATCTGGTGCATGGCTCTCAGACCTGATGTGGAGTCAACTGACCTGTGGTGGTTACGGCCACCTGCTCAAGCTGGCGGATGGGGCCAGGGCTTTGGATAGTAGGGAGGGGGAAGAGATTGAGCTCTGAGATAATGGTACCCGGGATTGAGATATAACGTTGGTGGTTGGCCATCAGTCTACTGAGTCTGCAAATCAGGTCGTTCTGATGTTCATACTATGGAGACAAACTATAGATGCGCAGTGTATTTAACCCAACTGTTGCTCTCTGGGATTTCATTCATTCAACACGCACTCATTCATCTAATGTGTAACTCCTTATGCCAGCAACTGGCATCTCTCATTTCCAATAGAAAGTCTGCATTCCCTCTGTCCCTGTAGTCCAGATCTTAGTGAAAGACCCAGCCATGTTAGCCCCCTGAGCCAGATTCCTTGGTGTGTCCCTAACGTCTCGCTTTCTCTTACTTGCCATTCCCAAAAAACATCTTACTCATTCTCCCTTTCTCCAAATTTCTCATCTCACTCCTCTCTTCTCTACCAGCACTGTTCCTGTCTTGTCCCTTGTTTGGCTTTCTGAGGTGGCCTCCTACTGTTCTTTCCTCTGGTTGCTTTTGTGGAACCTCCTGTGTAAACCCTTCAAAGGCTTTTCCCAGAGTGATGGCCAACTCCCTTCGCATAACCCAAAGGCCTTTCCTTGTCTGACCCCTCCCTACTGAGCCTCATCCCCTGCCACCCTCTCCCCTGCCTCCCTGCTTCAGAAATGCTGGTACCTTTTCTACCACTGCGTGTGCTTTCTTGCTTTGGAACCTTTGTATCCTCAGCTGTACTGTCTTTCCCCTGCACCGATGGCCTGGAAAATGCTTGTGTTTTCTTCTAGATTTTTCTTAAATGCCCCCTCCTCTGGGAAGTCTTTCTGTTTTTTTATTGCTTCTGTGCAATGCTGATTATGTTCTCCATAATCATCCTTCTCTGAGTAATCTTCCAATGTTGAACTAGGCACATCAGACTATAATTATTTGCATATAAGTCTATTTTAAAAGACAATCCTCTTCTCCCCAAGGTCAGCAACCATGTCCTCAGTACCTCAATAAGATTTACGCAATTAATTAAGGAAATCAATCTATTGATGGTAGCCATATTTAAAGACAAGTGCAATGTAGATATTCTTCTAGAAAATTGCTATTTTTTGTTTTTTTTCTGGAATGCTCTCTGATGATTTGTGTGTATGTAAAGAATGTTTCCTGGCTATGGTAAGGATGCTGGCTCCAGTGTCATTCCACCTTATTCAAGTCATGGGGTGCCTGCCTCAGAGTCAGAGAAATGACTAAGCTTCCTAATTATAGTATGGTAAGAGGGGTGCGGTGTCCAGAAATCAGACTCTGAAGGGCAGCCAACTAGAAAGGTGGTGGGTATTTGGAATGCAGATGTGTCCCCTCAGCAGGAAACAAGTACAAACCGGAAGATGAAGCAAGGAGGACACAGGCAGGAGCAGAAGGCAAGAGTGGAAAAGAAAAGGAACAATGAAGAGGTGGGAACACGGGGCCAACCGAAAAAGACAAGGGTTTGTGCAATGGGTTTGTGCCGTTGCAGTTCTGAAACAGCAACAAGCTGAATTTTAAAATCTGACTGGTAAGGCTTCCACTTCCCTTTCATCTTCGTTTGCCCCTCCTGTGGGAGGGGACTTCATCATATTGTCATCTCATCTTTTTTTTCCTTTTGAATGGAGTTCACGGTGTTAGGTTCAGAGCAAAAATGAGCAAAAGGTACAGGGATTCCTATATACCCCATGTCCCCACAAATGCATAGCCTCCCCTGCTATCAACGTCCCACTCGAGAATGGGACATTTGTTACCATAGACGTACCGGCATCGACACATCCTAACCACCCAAAGACCATAGTTTATTCCAGGTTCACTCTTGGTGTTGTGTGTTCTAAGGGTTTGGACAATGTAATGATATATATCCAGTTTCATAGAATCATACGGAATAGTTTCACTGCCCTAAAAATCTTCTCTGCTCCATCTCTTCATCCCTCCCTTCTCCCTAACCCCTGGAAACCACTGATCTTTTTTATAGTTTTCATAGTTTTGCCTTTTCCAGAATGTCATAGAGTTGCAATCATACAGTGTGTAGCCTTTCCAGATTGGCTTCTTTCACTTATTCGTATGTAATTAAGGTTCCTCCATGTCTTTTCATGGCGTGACAGCTCATTTCTTTTTAGTGATAAATACAATTCCATTGTCTGGATGTCCCATAGCTTATTTATCCATTTACTTACTGAAGGACCTCTAGGTTGCGTCCAAGTTTTGGCAATTATGAATAAATCAGCTCTAAGCAATCACGTGCAGGTTTTTGAGTGGACAGAAGTTTTCAACTCATTTGGGTAAATGTTCTGTTTGTAAGAAACTGCCCCGCTGACCCTGTACCATTTTGCATTCCCACCAGCAGCTAGGCTTGCTCACGTTCTGGATTTTGGAGGGTAGTGGTATCTTACTGTTGTTTAATTTGCATTTCCCTGGTGACATATGCTGTGGAACATCTTTTCATATGCTATTTGCCATCTGTACACCTTCTCTGGTGAGGTATCTGTTTAGTACTTTTGCCTATTTTTTTAATTGGGTTGTTTGTTTTCTTCTTGTTGAGTTTTCAGAGTTCTTTGTGTATTTTGGATACCAGACCTTTATCAG
The DNA here is from genome assembly GCF_024610735.1 of Ursus americanus. Taxonomy (NCBI): domain Eukaryota; kingdom Metazoa; phylum Chordata; class Mammalia; order Carnivora; family Ursidae; genus Ursus; species Ursus americanus. Next base: position 4,071,084 of record NC_142162.1, on the reverse strand, counting down.
ATGTATCTTTTGCCAGTATTTTCTCCCAGTCTGTGGCTTTCCCTCTCATTCCTTTCACAGTCTCTTTCCCAGAGCAGAAGTTTAAAATTTTAATGAAGTCCAGTTCATCAATTATTTCTTTCATGGACTGTGCTTTTGGTGTTGTATCTAAAAAGTCATTGTCACAGTCAAGGTCGTCTAGATTTTCTCCTCTCTTCCAGGAGTTTCATAGTTTTGCACTTTACATGTAGGTCTGTGATCTATTTTGAGTTAATGTTTGTGAAGAATGTAAAGTCTGTGTCTAGATTCTTTTTCTTTTTTTCTTTTGCATGTGAATGTCCACATCTTACTTTTGGTGTGACTATTTTATCACTTAAAAATACAAAGGTAGAGGTGTATGTAGGCTCTCTATCGTTTCATCTCGCAATGTTTGCTTTTACTGCTTATCAACACCAACCAATACCCACACTTGTCTCAAGCTACTGTAAAAATCTGCGGAGGTTTAGCGTTTCCCTGCCTTTCTCCCCCCCTCCCACCTACCACTTTTGACATATTAGATTAAATTTCAGCCCTGGGCCAATCTGTCAGAGAAACAGGAAATGTCTCTTACTATGACATATGTGCCAGCGGCTGAGGTTTGAAACCAGGTGTGTATTAGTTCTTGCACAGAAGCAATTTCTCCCCATCAAAGAAGCAGAATCACTGGATCTGCCCAGCACAAACCTTTGCTTTGTATGGCTCAGTCTCTCTGATATGAAAGAAATGTTTTAATAAATCCGCTTCGTAATTTGCAGAACTCTTGAGAAACTTAAGGAAATAAAGAAGACAACAAATTTCTACTTTGAAAGGAAAATCAACTCTAAATAGAGCACGCTTTCACCCACATTGAAATTGTACGCGGACAATTGTCATACGGTTATCAACACCCAAAACAAGCTGTGTGTGACTGGAGACAGAGTGATAAGAGGTGGGGGAAAGCGTGTTTCCCAGACAGCCTCATAACACGCTCCTGTTCTCACAGCGATCTCTAACGAGAGGAGAGTCCCCAGCTCAATTTCTCTTAACATGGGGACGATAAGGAGTGGCTCAGAGCTGCTGGGACTCATCATTCAGAGCCCGTGGTGAGGGAAGGAACCCACCTCTCTCTCTTTCATGCTCTCATGCCTTTGCTGTTCTGCTGAAGGAAAAATCAATACTGAACACAGAGAACACGTCTAGCAGCCCCGGAGAAGCAGCATTTCCCTCGTGCCTGCCTGGAGAAGACATCTTTTGCAGGCGCTGGTCAAGGAACGTAAGGGCTGCCTCCAGGCCATAGATTTTCCTTGCAGAGAAAATATTTTTACAGTAGTGTTCAGACCAGGTACCTCCAGGTGGAAGCCCAGAGTGGAGGGAGGCAGCCCACGTTTTAGAAGCCAACATTCATCCCTGCCTTTCGTGTTATGGTGAATCTAGGTCACCGCCCCCCGAGATAAGTTGTTCAAGGTGTGGCAGAAACTTGTATATTTTGCTTTGAGGTTTTGAGACACTTATTTCAGAAGCTAGGGAGCTGCCTGAGCGGGAGAGCTGTGTGCAGCCGGAGCTGCAACCAGCAATTGCCACCGAAAATCTGCCAGCTTCCCAGAGCAACCCTTCTTCTCTTTGCTGTGTTAATCAGTGATTCCCTTTACATTTACAAAATATTTTTGAAAATTCCTTTGAGTTTCGTATGTTGATTTATATCTAATCCCACATATATATGTTAATTTCAAACCTAACCGGGAAAGGAAGCTTCATGGCTTTGGACAGTAGCCAATGGAATGATCACCTTAAAGGATCTGCCAGTGACTATTTAAGCATCATTCCCCTTGGGACTAATAAGAATCATAATCATGCTAGTTATAGTAATAAAACAACGGTCACCACATGTTGAATATGTTCGATGTCTAGGCACAGTGCTTAGTCCCTTATGCATTTTTTCTTTTTCATTCTTACGGTCTGACTAGGAGATGACATTAGCTGAGGTGTCAGAGAACATAAACAAAAAAACAGACAAAAAGGCCTTAATATTTATCATCTCTAATAACAATAACAAAAGGAACCTTCTGTTGAGCACCTAAAATTCACCAGGCGTTGGTTTTACCTGCCTGGCACATGTTAGCTCATGTCAACCCTTTGGAACAGGTATTATTGTGTCCATTTGTAGCTGGTAAGTGATGGAACCAACAACCAAAGCGGACCCGCCTGGTCCCAGAGTGCCGTGTTGCCTGGGCTATCTACAAAGAGCTCTGTGCAGCCCGCTGTGAGCCCATCATGAAATAACTGCCATCTAGGTGTGGGAGGAGAGCTGTTAGGACTGGGGGAGGGGGTGAGGATGTGTCATGGGAGCCACACTGACTAGACTCCGGGGGCGAAGTCTTTCTCTCCTGGATCAAGCCTCCGGCATCTGTTGGGTAGCAATGACCTCATGCCATTGTATTCAAAATGTGAAGAAGGAGCTCTACCTCCAGGAAGGGAGAGTTGAAATACATAAGTTCAGTCGGAGGCCAACAGCGGAGGACCTGTTTTACACACTTAAGGAGCTGTTTCCTTAGTTTCTGCTTTTTCTGGAAACTCTCTCTCCATTCTTCTGACTCCTGTGACAACCATATTACAATGACATCATCCTGACCTACCAGCCACAGCTGGTTAGTCCAGGCTGGGCCCCCAGGCCACACTGGGTCAGTCATGGTTCCTCCCCTGGGAATCTGGAACTGGAACTTAGAGGGCCCAGCCTCAGAGCGAGCTGTGGGTAGCCTGGGAAGCTCAACCACAGTGAGAAAGAATAATGCTGATGTATTTGAAAGCGTGGAGAGGAAAAACTCAGAGAAGCAGTCATAAAGGCATGCTAGTTTGGGTCTGCTCCTGAGGCCCCTCTGTGTCCTTGCTCTGGGGTTCAGTGACATCATCTATGAAAAACTAAATAGAATAGGGCAGATTTCCATTTTTGTTTAAATTAATCATATGGATTTTTGTCATCGGCAGAGAGAAGGGTCTTAATTCTGGAGTGGCTAAGGCCCAGCCCCAGGTTAGACAGTGGCCCCGAGTATGCAGAGGAGGGGATGTGGTTGTGAGGATAGCTACAGTGAACAAGAAGCCGAAGGAAGCGACAGCATCTTGAGTCTGAAAACTGTCCTGAAAACGGAGGATTGAGGGCATTGCTGTTTACAGTCCAGTAATGGAACTCCCCATGGGTGAAGGGAAGAGAGCTCATGTGCTGCCCCCTCCCCATTCTGGAGTAGAATAGAAAAGGGGGTGACGATGGGCAGGAGACCCAGAGGAGCCGAGCAGCAGTAGCTGGTGCTGCCCAAGAGCCAGTGTACAGGTGGAACCATGGGGATGGGCTGCGCACCCTGGGACAGGGCGATGCGGCAGCCACGCCCTCTGGGAAGCTTGGGGGAAGGGATTGGGAGGGACGTGGGGTTTCTGTGACCTGTGGAAGGGCCTGGGGCGTCTGTGCTATGTTGTTACCATTGTTGGGATGCCACAGCACCCTGGGGGCTGACACCCCTGAAACAATGAAGCTTGCCCAAGCTGAGAAGGGTGGAGAATAAGTCAGGCTCAAACAGAGGAAAACTATCAAAGCCACCTTACCTGCCTCATATTTGGCAAAGATGGGTTTTGAATGTAAAGCATTGTCATTCTACTTGCAGCTTCTCTCTATCTGAACCAGAGACACGAGACCAGGGGGAATAACTGCCCTCACTGAATCAGACACGCCCCTGTCCTTTCTAAATGTATCCCCACCTTCTTTCCAGGCGGACTCGCCGCAGATACTCGGACACTCGGATTCAGCCCCGTGGCCACATCATTCCCCCTTGCGGCATGAATTCTAACTCCATAATAGAAGTAAAGGAAAATCCAGGAACGGAATCGGGTGCAATGGTTACAAGATCTCACTTTGTTTTACTACATTACCTTTTTACTGTAAAAAAAAAAAAAAAAAAAAAAAAAAGAGATGTATTATCTTTGAAGGAGAAGTGCCTGAGAAATTCTGTGCTTTACTGACAGAAGGGGAATCTAGCTTCTTAGGTGTTTTTCTAAGTAAGAATCCTTAGATGCTTCTTACTCTTTTCTTCTTCCTTGGAAGCTCCTTGAGTCTTTCTGATAAAAAGTCCTGTGATCCGTGAGCAGAATATCTCCCCCCTGTGTGGTTCCTGGTCATCTTGGTGACATGTTTTTGGTTGTGTTCATGAGAAATTTGTCATTTCTAAGTCACTGCACACATTTTTGTACCTGAATAAAAGAGAAATGTGCATAGACGCCATTGTGCTTGATCAAATCCTTATGCACGACGATCTAAAGTGCTTATGCGAGGCATTATGAACAATTAATGATTTACTCATCTCTGTCTTCAAGCGATGTGTGGTGCATTACCTGGGGCTGATAAAAGGCATCGTATAAGTGCAAAATGTTATTAGTTTTTAGGGAAGGGATGATAAGATTTGAAGCATAACCTAGCCCTGGTGAAATACTCATTCTCGGGTAAGCTGCTCGCAGTTCAAATTGCAGTAGCAAAGAGGCTTTTGGTCCCTACTCACATTAATCTTTTAAGCAGAAATGAAGCCTAGAAACTCATACATCTCCAAATGGTGGGGGTGCCTGGGATGTATACTGTAGGCATCTTAGAAATCACAGTGGGCACCGACTCTAGAGATGTGCCTACTGGCCTGTCTGGGTGACCTTCAGCCAGGGCTGAGTGGGTGGGGTGTGGAGGACGGCATGGGGCTGGGCAGAAGGCTTTGTTTGGCTCTAGGAGGCACCTCATCAGGAAAGGATGAGACATGCATCTCTGACTGATGGGCTGTTAGAGGTTTAAAATGTTTGCCTTGGTTGACCTTAGGGAAAAACACCATCCTCTCTGGCTTAATGTGAATTAAATTTTTCGATTACTCTAGAGGAAGGGAAGGCAGCGGCTCCAAGCATGCTTATTTGTGGAAAGTAAAATGAAATTAAACACTCCAGCAGAAGGAATCTTAGCAGCTTGCTGATCTCAGGGCATCGCCCCTTGCCACTCAACGGCAGCAAAAATTTGATTTGAGGGTAACAGATATTTCAAATGGAGTGTCCTGAATCCATCTAAACATGTTTTTATTCTGAGAGACTAACTATACTAATTTATATATCCTGGGAAAGAAATGAAGCATTTTAATATTTTTTCTTCCTTCAAGGAGAGTGCTAGAGATCTCAGGACTAATGGAAGGAGAATTTAATATCAGTATGTGTGTTCCTGTTGGCTGACGTTTTGTGGTTTGCCATATACATGCAAGGAGAGGATCCCTTCTTGGTCATGGGATGCTCAGATGAAAAATGGGATTTCTGGGAATGGGAGAAAGTCTCGTTGTTTTCATAAAAGCAAACCTGGGTGGCCCTTTCCTTCTCTTTGAAAAAGAATGAGAAAAAGTGTGTGTGTGTGTGTGTGTGTGTGTGTGTGTGTGTGTGTTTCATTAGCGTGGGGGCAAGCAATCTTGATTATATATTAGAGGGCCCACGATGCATTGTCTGTATGTAGGTGTAAAGTCTGGAACCGAGAGTCACAGAATCATCGTATCATCATCCTTGGGGGATCCTGTGAATATGCCAGATCGCTATGAGTTTGGAGTGGTTGGGGCTTAATGATTCTCAGTTAGAGCAAGAGAATACTGAGTGTGAAGCTTGACTTTAGTGCTTCTGAATATCCGCATAGTCTTTGTTTGGGGGTTTCCTGAAGAAGCAAACTAAGAAAGGATGAGGGAAGACAGGACAAATGAAAAGTTATTCCATAATATGCTGATTTTTTTGAAGTGTGCTGATGATCAAAATGGAAGTTTCCGTTTCTGGTGAAGGCTTGAGTGGGCCGAAGTGAGCTGTTCATGTGGGCAAACTTGACTTTTTAGTCAGCAAGCAAGACTCTTTAAAAAGAAGGGGGTGTAAAACCACACGTATAGCTGCCACCATCCTGTGTCTCCTTGACAACCTCCCAGGCTGCTGGACCCGACCGCTAACAACAGGTACAGGTGCCCTGAAAAAATAAAATTTCAAATGTAGTCTTGTTACCAATGAGATGTCTGTCAGATTAGAACTAGGTCCTGGGGAGGAAGAAAGAGTGAAGGGGAGACAAGGAAGAGGACGAGAAGGGAAGAAAGGAGAGGAAAGGACAAAAAGGGACAGTGATGTCCTATCTGGGATACATACTAAATGTTATTCATTGTTTATCTGAAATTCAAGTTTCTCTGGGTGTCTTGTGTTTTATGCGGCAATCCCAGCTAGTTCCTTGCAAAAGGCTAATCGAGCATTTTCCACATATCATCTCATGTAAGCTCTACCAAACTCCTGCCCTTTGTTTCTAGATCAGGAAACTGAGACTCCAAGCAGTAAAAAGACTGCCCCAAGGTCACCTCACCGGTGAGGGATGGCGCCGGGCTAAGACCCCAGGCAGGACCTAGGTCCTGGAGCCCTAGAAAAAGAAAGAAAACAAGCAGGGAAAGCAAGTCCACCCTGGGATATTTTGAAACAATTTAACAGAAGCTTTAGCTCAAAGAAAGGGAAGGCAATTAGTAAGATACATGGTCTCTGGAGATTGTCAACAACAACTTCATTGATGGTGAATAACTTCCTTTGGGGAGCTGCGCTTAACTCGTAATCCCAGATCTTTGACCGAGGAGACCCCCTCTCTATCTCCTGTTGGTGGATTAAATGAAAAATCTTCCTATATTCTGGGGAGAGAAATTAAACCTTTGCGGTAAATCTCATAAAAATGTGCCCTGGAGACGAAAAATTGCATTTAAACCTCAGCCGTCTATATTAATTATGAGGAAAGACAGTGCGATTAGGGAAAATACGAATTATGAAATATTTCTAGGTGCTGCGTGCTGGGAGAGACGCTGACAAGCCAGGACGTAGGCGAGGTCGAGTGGCTGGGCTGCTGCTGGTGGCAGCGGGCGAGTGGTGGGCAGTGGGTGTGCTGAGCATGGGCGACAAGGCCCCTGAGCACAATTTTTAAGGAAGGAAGGACTGGCAGTGGTTAGCCTGGAGACAGACAGCTGAGGGGACGTACCACAGCTCCTGAATTATGCGAGACACCATCAGTTCTAATTTCTCGTGCCTAGAATTCTGTTACTGTGAAGGATAGACCCAGCATGGTAGGTAAAGTTTTATAGAGGTTTCTACTCCTCGTAGACGATCATCTTCTAGAAATCAGAGTGGTGTAGTGGCGGGTTGGGTGATCCCTGGAAATAGTTCTATCGTCTTTTCCTGCAAGCCTTCCAGCTACACCTGGATGCCAGGCCATCCAGGATGTTACAGGAAAGATTTCTGAGTTGAGCGAACAGCTTGGTCAGGCACACACACACACACACACATATATACATACACACTTACATAAATGCGTATGTATTTAAGAAATTACACTTTGGGGGCGCCTGGGTGGCGCAGTCGTTAAGTGTCTGCCTTCGGCTCAGGGCGTGATCCCAGCGTTCTGGGATCGAGCCCCACATCAGGCTCCTCCGCTAGGAGCCTGCTTCTTCCTCTCCCACCCCCCCTGCTTGTGTTCCCTCTGTCTGTCAAATAAATAAATAAAATCTTAAAAAAAAAAAAAAGAAGAAATTACACTTTGATTACAAAGAAAACTTGAAAAGGTAAGTTCTCTCTCAAATCTGTCATTTTGGGTCCATTCCTACTGCCCCTCTCTTTCTGGGCCCTTCCTCGCTTCTCTGCATTACTGTCCAAACCTAATTATGTCTCCTGCTTCCAACCTCTTCTCTCCATAACGAATTTTCCACTGAACCTCAAGTGTGTTCTTTTCTAACTTCGAGTATATTCATCGTATTCTCTTGCCGGAAACCCTTCAGAAGCTCCCATCCTCTCTGGGGAAGACATGTGAGGAGCCTCGGCCTGGGCTAGGAGGCTGCTGGACTGTGGCCGCTGCCCCCCCCCCCCCACGGGTCTCGTCTGCCCCTTGACTTCCTGCGAGAGCTGTGCTGCATTATGTCTCCTTCCTTCACAGGCATTCTCTCTCCTTGTGAAGGCCTCTCTGCCCCTGAGACCCTCGCTCAGATTTCACCTTCTGCGGGATGCCTCTGCCGGTCATGCCGGCTACTGTGCACCCCTCCCTTGCTGTGTGGCTACTTCTGTTACCTCCCAGTCTCCTGCCACCATCATTTTAAGCCCCATGAAGGCAGGGCCTGGGCGTTAGGCTTCTGTCCAACCACACCGAGAGCGCATGGCCCGATACAAGAGAGACGCTCGTAAATACAGATAATATCATCAAAGAAGAACCTTGGGGAGGCTATAAAATGCATGTCTGCCCCAACATTTGTGAGGCCCAGAGCAACAATATAAACGGAGGCCCGTATACCATATGTCTAAATATTTAAAAATTATAAATCAAGCTAACAAACTGTTCTGTGAAATAAGCTGTACCTTCCTACCTTGACAAATGAGCCCTCATCATGGCAATACCAAATACGTATGCAGCTCTATGTTTTTAATGACTGAAAATCGGCAAAATACCAAAGATGGCTGAATTTAATTATTAATGCACACGTCGGAGAACTCTCTTGATGAGTTGGTGACATTTGCATGAGAATAAAATGAAGACATACATAATTCATAAATTACCATATATTTATTCCATTAAATTTATTCTCTTCACTTAACTTGAGCAAAAATCCCTAATTATGTGATTTTTCACATAATTTGAGTTCTATTCATAGTGATCTATCTAAAGGATTAAAAATGTAGTTGTATTCAAGATGTATTTTAAATATATATTTTCACAAGAAGATAAATCAACATCAAAGTCAAAATATAAAATTAAAATTATTTTTTATGTATATTTTCAAAATGCTTTAATAAAATCAGAAGTAAAACTAACATTTTTAATTTTAATTTTCGAATAGTTAGCTAAATCTTATTAGATGTTTCTTTTTTTTTTTTTAAAGATTTTATTTATTTATTTGACAGAAATAGAGACAGCCAGCGAGAGAGGGAACACAAGCAGGGGGAGTGGGAGAGGAAGAAGCAGGCTCATAGCAGAGGAGCCTGATGTGGGGCTCGATCCCATAACGCCGGGATCACGCCCTGAGTCGAGGCAGATGCTTTAACCACTGTGCTACCCAGGCATCCCCTTATTAGATGTTTCTTAAAATAAATTTGCATTTTGTAGCATTCAGTGTCCCTCTAGGTGCTAATGTAAAACCTCGGTATCATAATTCAAGCATGATATATATATATATATATACGTATATATATATATATATGTGTGTGTGTGTGTTTCCGGCAAGGGAATACGATTAATATACTTGAAATATATATATATATATATTTAAAAGCAATATGCATTATATAATATTGCAAAACATTCCTCAGTTGCCATGTGCAACTCTTGTGAATACCTCGGTAATTCACGATCCTATGTGGAACTACGAACTGGAATGTGGACAGAAGCAGGAAAAACCCCTCTCAGTGCTACTGGGAAATAGTACTTTATTATGTACAATTCCACTGTTCACGCTTAGAGAAAGGATTTGACAAGTTAATTAGTCTTTTCTCTTAGCTAAGCACAAATCCTCTCCACGCCCAGAAACTGTGTCTGCCTCCAGGTGTTGGACAAGTGGCAAAACCCACAAATCTTCATGGCATTCAGGTACGCTTGCTTTTTGTTTTCATTTTGTTTTTTTTTAAATCGAGATATAATTGACATATCACCTACATTGCAAGGGTACAACGTAATGATTCCGTACCTGTGTATATTGCAACATGAGGACTTAGGGCCAGAGATGCAAGGTGGTGTTTGTCTGGGACAGGAACAGTGTTAGCTATCAGTGCAGATGTTTCACGTTCTGTGTCAGGCTGGGCCAGTGCTAAGTGCCAGAGCTTGAGTGACAAGGGAGTCCACGAGCTCCTTAACAGATTGATTTTTTGTTTGCATTTTCTCTTACTTATGCAGAGCCCTCTAAAAGCAGAAAGTGCAGGGGCGCCTGGGTGGCATAGTGGTTAAGTGTTGCCTTCGGCTCAGGGCGTGATCCCGGCGTTCTGGGATCGAGCCCCACATCAGGCTCTTCCGCTATGAGCCTGCTTCTTCCTCTCCCACTCCCCCTGCTTGTGTTCCCTCTCTCACTGGCTGTCTATTTCTGTCGAATAAATAAATAAAATCTTAAAAAATAAATAAATAAAAGTAGAAAGTGCAAGGCAAGGCCCTTTCTGCCCCAGCCTGAGGAGGATACTGATCAGATCTGTTGTTTATGTGGGTATATTTAAAATAGCTCGATCTCTTTCATATTTAAAGTATTATTGCAATCTTGTTTGTTACTTGGAGTTCTCAGCCCAAAGGCCTAAAGTCCTGGTAGTAAGAACAGGGAAGTAGGGATAAGGAGATCTGGCTTTGAATTCTAGCCCTGGCACTCATTCACCGTATGAATTTATGCAAATCTGAGTCTGTTTTCTCATCAGAAAAAGAAAAGGAGGGGTCAGTGGAAGTAAGGGTAATTGTTAGGATTAAACAAGGTAAAGCAAGTGGAAGGGTTTTGTGACTGAGAAGCGTTCGTAAGTGAAAGGATTCATGTGGTATAGCCTTGTATCCGTTTGCTAGGCCTGTCCTCACGAAGTACCCCAGCCTGGGTCCTTCAGCGGCAGAAACCACAGAGACTTACCTCCTCTCTGTCTGCGGGCTGGAAGTCCAAGATCAAGGGGTCAGCAGGGGTGGCTTCTTCTGCAGCCCCTCCCTCTGGCTGGTGGATGCTGTCTTTGTGCAGCGTGTGGTCGTGCGTGCCCGTGTCCCCATCTCCTCGTCTTGTAAGGACACCGATGACACAGGCTTAGGGTCCACCCCAATGGCCTCTGTGACCTTGGCCTCGTAGATAAGGTTTTAACACCTCTGAGTTGCAGCTTTCTCATCTATAGAGTGGGACTGATGATACCTGCTCGAGTTTCCGTGAGGATCACCGGAAATACTCTGCGTAAAGCTCCTGGCAAGGCTCCCGGCCTGTGGTAAGTGATTAATAAACAGGAAAGATTATGACCTCCCCAGCTCATCTTGGCACTAAATCCCAAATGACATTGTCCTCTTCTTGACAGGTTTGGCGTAAGAGAACCAGTTGGGGAATGGCGCCGGGTACATGAGAACAGACTTGTCAAGAACAGGTAGGTTTTGAATATGCAGATATGAAGAAGAAGAATACTTGGGGTAGCGAGAATGAAATGAGTAAAGGCACAGAAGTAGGAATACAGAGTGGCCTCTATGGTGACAGGCAATGAGATCCATTTGATGGTGTTTTAGGAGACATGGAAGGGACTGGACTTGATAAGGCTGGAAAGTGGGAGGTCTAGCCTTGCTAAACTTGCATCCCTGCATGGGAGCCATAACCTTGAGGGTGCTCAGGGTCGAAGGTACAATGGTTGCTGTGGACTCAGGTGTGTGGGCTGGGATGCCAGCTACTGGGGAAGGGGGCAGGCATGTTGCAAAGCTTGGCCTGAGCTCTGTGGAGCCATTTCTGCTGCTCGGTGAGCCTGCTGCCTCGTTGGAAGCAGGACCCAAGCACCTCTCTGCAGCACATTAGTGAAAAGTCTTCACAGACTGTCCTGAAGGAGCCATGGGCGTGAGAAGCGGAAGCTGCAGGAGGAAAGCACTGTAGGGCCTGGTCTGTCATTGTCCTCAAAGATCATGACGATGCAGTTTCTTTGTGCTCACTTGGGTTCCCCGAGGCCCATGACTAAGGGCAGAAGCAAAGTTTTGTCATTGTTTCTGTTGTTTGCAATCTCCAGAGTGCTACCACGCTTCCTGGTGACTGGGCGAATTCACCTCCACGTCTTCCTTTCTGTCTCTCTCTTCAAGTTTTACAATCCCCATCCTATTTTTATGTTTTTATAGAAGTTCTATGATTTTCGTTTTAATTAAAAAAAATTTAATCGAAGTTTGGATGATAACAAGATTATATTAGTGTCAGGCGTACTTTCTCTTTGTCGTAGGATTTTGTGGCCTTTTCTACCTCAAACCAAGATTCGGGGCAGCTACCTTACCCACCCAAACCTCCGAAAGTCACCAGGGCCCCTGGGAACTGGTTCATTTGTTCTCTAAGCCTGTCCTTTTTTCCAAGAGACAAACTGACCTCTGTTCTATTACAAAGAATTAGTAGGCACTAATTTATAGTCACTTTACTTCCCATCAAGTGACTATTAGAAGTAATAAAAGGCTGGATAAAGGCCATCCACAAAGTCCTAAATTGGAAATATCTGTGACCAATTGTCTTCACACTTTAAATCCCATTTAGCAGCTGGTAACCTTCCCTTGCATGATGTTAGAGGCGCCCTAATTTTTCTGTGTTTCTTGAGCTTTGGAGAAAGAAATACAGTGTATGTAGTTTTCCAACGGAAAAGGTGCTGTGTTCAGCACGTGGCCAGAGCACGTGCGAACACGCCAGGCTGAACTGTGAGAGATTTTCCAACACGGCCTTCCAGTCTCTAGTCCCCCCACCCCCCGCCCCACTGTGGAGGTTCATTTCTTATGGCACAGTGTGTCCTCTGAAAAGTCACGTAGCGGCTGGCAGCGAGAGGTGCTCTCCCAGCAGTGAGGGCCCCTGTCTCACTCCTACAGGCTGGCTCACCTCTCTCTGAGAGTCCTTGGACCTTGAGGACAAGGACGAGAAAGCAGTAGTAAGGGAGAACGTGCTAGAGGAAAATCACATTCAGCAGGCCTATAGGCAATGACTCCAGCTGACAAGATCACAGGGAACGCCTCAGCTACAATCCTTAAAACATCTCCGCGGCTGGAGGAAGGTAGATAACATTTGCCTGTTTTGCTCACTCTTTCTGTTTTCACTTGTTTCTCACATTTGTGGGTACTCAACGTTCAGGCGAATGTCTGGCTGCTTCTGAAGCAGGGAGGCCATGGAGGAGGGCAGTTAGGGTTTAGAGAAGTTTTTTTAAGGAGGTGAGAAAGGTCATGTGGAGGGCACGCATGGCGGAAGTAGCTTGGATTGAGGAGTAAAGAAAGGGATTGAAAAAATTAAAGAAAAGCAATGTGCATAAGTGAAAAAGGGAACAGAGCCACGCAAGAGAGGTAGGCCCAGGCAGGCGTCCTCCAGATTTGGTCAATGACAGGTGGAAGGCTAAGTTTAACCCATGGGCATCTTCAGTGATACTGCTCAGAGGCAAGCCTGAGGGAATTCTGGGCTCTGGTATTTCCTAGTTGTACAAACATGGGCAAATCGTGGAGCATCCTTGAACGTCAATCATCTCAAGTATGAACATTCGCTTGATGTTACCCGTCTATCACAGATCAGTACCAGAGATCGCTATCCTCAGGAAACGAACAGATAAGCCCTGGCACCGCCCCAGCCACCTTGGGAACCCCGAGGAGGCTGGAGAAGTGGAAAGCATGGCTCCTGGCTGGGTTTGCCAACACTGTTGCTGAACAAACTCAGACAGACTCATCGAAAGCAAAGCCAATAATTCAGGAGACATTGGGGGAGGGGGTGGAAAAGAGAAAGGGAGAAATTTATTTCGGGTGCCCACAGCCAAAGGAGGTGGCGGGCTCAAGCCTTAGCCGACCTCTCTGCCAGCAAGGTGGACACCTAGAGTTTCACAGGAGAGGCTCCGGTGCAAGAGCAGCAGAGGGCGTGTGATCGTGGGTGGGCGTTGGTAGGTGTTCAGCCCCCTATCCCGGGCAGGGAAGGTGGCATGCGGGGTATGGTCTTCTAGGCTATCGGGGCTTTCCTGATCTGCTGTCTAAGGATGTTCCAAGTCACTGCAAAATGCCTTCAGCCATGCCTCAAGAAGGTGCAATAAGAAATAAGCACAATGGGTTTTAGTTAGAGCACGAGTTACGTGGTCTTGTCTATTTCTGGTTTTAACCGTTGGGGTCCTTGGTTGAGCAAGAGGGCTCGCTGACAGTAATAATAATATCCAACAATAATATTGGCATAGTGATCAAATAAGATCATGCACGTGGAAGCATTTTGTAAACTGTAAGCCCTAATGTAAGATATTATTGCACACCACCCGACCCATTATTTATGTGAACCAGGCCAGAGACTGGTCAGCAATTACAGTGTGCCTTCAAGGAGTGCACTTTTATTATTTCATAGTAATTTGGACTATGTCAGCGGGCTAGCTTAGTGAAAGAACTTGGAATATTCTCCTGCGGTGTGGTCATAGATATTGGCGGTCTCGGTTTAACAAAAATGCAAATCTTCATGCTTTCTAAGTTCTTATGATGCTTCCTAACCTAGCCCACGGTCTGCGTGGAGCAGAGATGTGAACGTTCTGGTTACATTTCAGGAAGGAATCCCAGTTTACCATCCTACCAATTCTTTCTTCCTGGAAAATTGGTCACTCTTAGTCATCCTACTTAGAAGACAGAGGTCATTTGGGTGGAAATGCACTTGTATTCTGTGGTTTCTTTAAAAAAAATCTTTTTTTTTTTTGTTAAGTAAACTCTACCCCCAACATGGGGCTTGAACTCAAGACCCTGAGATCAAGGGTCTTATGCTCTAGCAACTGAGCCAGCCAGGTGCCCCTATCCTCTGTGGTTTCTGAGAAGACAGTTGAGCGAGTGCAATGTAAAGGGCTTGTGAATTATAAAGTGGTAAAGTCAAGGGCTGTGAGTGCACTACTGTTGTTCACAGAGCCAGTTTGTGGTAATGGAAACAAATGGAATGTTGAGCCAGAAGAGCTGAGTTCAAGTCCTGACTCTGATATTGTGTATTTGTATGACCTCAGGCAAATCAGTTAACCTGCCAGTGCGCTACTCGTGTTATCTGAAAAAGATAGCAAAGGGGGTAAATCCCTATTTCACCAAAGCACAGTATGTGGGGAGGACAGCATATGAGACAACGAGAAAGCGCTAATGTATTTGAGTGTAAGCGTGTGAGCCTCTGTTTTCTCTCCTGTTGTCCACACTCTGTCCTGCTGGGGAAGCCTGCACGGTCTTTCTGCTCAGGGTCTGCACCTCGGGTTTCTGTGTCTGAACCTCACTGAGTTCTGATTGTTGACTTAAGAGTCATAACCTTTAAAATCCACAAGGGCTTTTTTAGACCAGGTGGCGGGGGAGAGACAAGAAGTGTGATATCCCCGACTGGAGCCCGAGGTCTGTGCCGTACTTCCAATGGAGGTGATCTCTGGTAATTTTTAGTTTTGAATACCTCCGTAGTGCACTTTCCATCATGTTTATGATGAGAAAGATGTCATCCGTGTAGCATCTGCGGAGCCTTGGTTGAGAAGTGAGTTGCTTTAAAACATTTCATTTCAGATTACTCCTAAAGATTGCGGTGGCACTGTCCCTTCATTCCACCTGCTAGTCAATTTTCTTCATGACCACAATAGCGTGAGTGTCATCTTTCGAGCCTAAATACTGCAGTTTAAAAGTCCCTTGAAACCGAACTAAAACACTTGTTTTCTTTAAAGTGTGAGCTTTTCGATGGCTAGGCTTAAATTCCTTTTAAATCTATTTTGGAATGCAGCTTATGTGGGCCGGTCAAGGATCTTCTTCCCTTCCCTCTGCTTCCTCTTTAGGCCCCAGCGTGGTTCATCAGTTCCAGTACACAGGCAGGCGCAGACTTGATTTGCTGACAGCTTATGGGAACTCCTGGCTCAGCATTTTAAGTGAGCTAGAGCTGGCATTTAGTATGATGTCTTGCTATCTGGAAAAATCGGTCCTTATAGGACCAGGAGTTTTCATTCACCTGAGGAATGCTGACATCTTTCAATACTTATGATGCATCGCTAACACGTTTTCTCCTTTTTTGGCTAGTGTCAACTGGTAAGCATTTTTCAGCTGGTGGGGACACCACTGACATTTTTGCTTTGCAGGGAAAGAGGTACTACTTTTGGGACACATGGATATTATTTCCTTTAATACTAACATTTTACAAAATTGTTAAAAATACACATTTGAGGCCTTTATTAATATTAATTTTTTTATATTATTAATAAGATGAGCTTGATTCTCTCCTGTTGGGAAGCAGACTGTGTGGAAAGGGCCCTGGTTCTGGAATCAGAAGATTTGGGCTTGAATCCTGGCTATCCTACTAATTAGCTAGATGACCTTGGACAAGACATTTAACCTTTACAAGTCTTAATCTCCTGCTTTGTGAAGTGGGGGATAGTAAGCATGGTTGGGACTTTAAATGAGCTAATGGATGTGATTGGGGGATGATACATAAGTGAAAAGAAAGATTATCATCAAGAATCTTTACCCTTAGGGGAAAAAAAAGAATCTTTATCCTTCAGGCTGCTGGGAGTTGGAAGGTACCTTTTGATTTGGGGGGTTTGGCCAATAGATTTCATATGATTCTTGCTCTTATAATTTCAGAGGGTAGTGCAAAATCTCAAGGCTTCACGTTCCTTTCCAACAGTGCTGTTGTTTGATGAGGAGGACGAGGAAGAGAAGGTTCCTCCGAGGAAGAGATTTTCACTCAGTTGCATGATGCATTTCTAAAATCCCTCCAAACCTAAAATCCTGCTATGATAATATTCTAGCACCAACCACTGTGATTAGTCTAAGGGCCTCATGAAACTTAGACATTGACTCATTCATTCACATCCCAGAGAGAGGACAACAGCTAGGGGACAGGTGACACTGTGCCCAGAGCTTGACAAATAATAGTTGCTTCGTTGTTTCACTTGATTGAGGATCCTTCTAGCTTCTCCTTAGGTCTTTTGTGTCAATCCAGTTTAACTGATGCTAGGATAAGTAAGGACCTAAGTGTTATGCAAGGTACCAAAATTATAGAACTCATCCTGAGTTAGCGAGCCTGTGAGTCCCTTCGTCTGTGGGGCTGCCTGTCTGACATCTCTTTCCATATCTGCACCTGTATCTGTATCTATACTGGAAGGGGACCGTGTCTATGAGGGCCTTAAAGAAAGAGTCCCACTGCTTCCAGCGTCTGACTCACCTCGAAGCAGCTCAGGCTGCCTGTGGAGGACGGGGATCTGTAGTTGGTATACCCAGGACAAACAATAAAATTTGCTGGGTGCCTTTGGCTGAAGGGTAGATTCATGGAAAGCAGGACAGTTTTGACATCAGGGATCACTCTTGTGTGATGGCCCACATAGTCATAAGCTCCAGCCTCAGTAGCTGTGGCCAGGCTGGGACCACCTTTCTTCCTTCATCACATGGCCTCTGATATCATCTTATAAGGAAAGGTTGGACTCACCTGAGAGCTGTTGCCATAGACCCATGGATTCTTCCAGCTCGCTCATTCAATCATTCACTTGTTCATTCATTCCACAAATGGCTATTGAGTGTCTACTATGGAACAGCTCCAAATACTGGTGGCAAAGTGGTGAGCAAAACCACATATCTTTGCCTTCATGGAGTTTTCAGTTTATTATGAAAGAAATACATGGATGAAAGTTATCCCTGCGATGGGCATATATGCCTGTGACAAGCGCTGGGAAGGAGAGAATTAGGCCTAGAGGGAGAGATCAGGGAAGAGCTGAAGGAGGAGAGGAGGATGACTAGCAAAATGGGCCTGGGAGAACTTTCGAGGCGGAGGACATACTACAAACCAAGGCCGCCCACACCAGTGGTCTGAGAGAAGGCAGTGTCTGAAGGTCTGAGGGTGAGGAAGAGCAAAGGTGGGATGAGACTGAGGAGGGAGAGGCGGTTAGGGTCAGGATTTTAGATTTTAAGCCCATGGGCAATGAGAAGACAAAAGGGCTTTAAGCACGGGGACTCTTCCTGCACGTTGGAGAAGGACTGAGGGTGGGGGCGTAGGACCTGACAGGAGCAGGGACCCCAGGTAGGCTATATTCTCAGTCTAGGAGAGAGAGAGAGAGAGAGAGAGAGAGAGAGAGAGATTAGCAGTTGTGGACCAGATGCTGGCCATGGAGGGCAGGGGTGGATACTGAAAGACATCCTGGAGGCCAGACCTTGGAGAAGGTTCCCTTGCGAGGGAAGGGGGAGAGAGAAGGAGACAGAGGGATGCTCAGGTGGGCCAGGAAGGCCAGAAATGAAAGCAGGAGTCAGGCTTGGAGAAGGCAGAGTGAGTAGGCAGCAGGAAATAAAAAACAGAAAGGATTTTGTTTAATTTTATTCCTTCTGCCTGTGAATGCTGCTCTAAGCCTGGTTTGTCCGATTCGGTTTCCACTGTAAGCAATTTTGCCTTAGAGCTTAACTGTGAGGGGTCAGTCAACCCCGGGGTTCAGTTTTTGGTTTATTTTTCAGGCCTGTAGGTACATGACCATGTCAGTGAATAGAGGCACAGGGAAGGAGCACCCCTCTTCTGGAATGTGGCTTTCCAGGACTTACGCAATCTTCCCCCATGCCCCATTTCTCCTCACTAACTCACCCGTGACTGAGCAAGTTTAGTTAGCCTGAGGTTGCTGAAAGCCCTTCTAGTTTTTGTTTTCTGCTCAGTAGCCATTGTGTCCTCAGGCCATGGGTTGGGCTCGTTCCTGGCTGAATGGTTTCTGTGACCCTGGAGGTGCTTTCAGGGACAGTGAGGGTGGGAGTGACTGCAGGCCTCTTCCGTTGCTTCTCATCTAAGAGTCCTAACAGAATCCTGGCCCAGCCCAGGGAAGCTTCAAATTGTTATTTAGGGCCAAGTGACCCACAATGACAGTGCATATTACTTGCGTTCTATGGAAGAGAGGTTGGTATTAGAGAGACGATGACATCTTGACATTTTGGGGGGATTTGGTGTGAAGAGACTGTTTTTTTACATAAACGTCACTGTCCCTAATGAGTATGTCCATTTTTGCATCCAGTTAGTGACTGGATACAGATTTCCTGAGCCCTTACCCGTGTGCCAGGAATAGTGCTGAAGAGGAGGAAGAGGGGAAATGTGAGTGATGACTGTTTCCAGGCCCAGCAGCGCTTCTCAGACTTTTCCTCGAAGTCCCGTGGTTCAGGGACTGAGCTCAGACTGAACGCAGAGCTGAGTCTTGGCTTGGGGCTGCTCTGTTTGGACAGCACCGCTTGCCAGAATCACCCTTGATATTTGTTTGAGGGCTTCTGTCTCAGTTAAAATTTCATGCGCCTCTTGCACTTGGCTCTATCATGTATCCGTGTTTGATTAAATATTCAAAACGTCCCCCACCCTAAAAAGAAACTTGTTCCCCCGTGAAGTACATCCTGCTTATCCCGAGCCCCTTCACCTACACCTGTGCACCCCAGACAGAGCATCACGAGAAAGACAGGAGGAGAACTCAGAGTCTGGCGGGAGACCCAGTCAGGTGTACCCGACAACAGTGCCACGGAAAAGACGAGCAATCAGGGAAGCAGACGCTAAACCAGGGTCCTGAAGAGAGGACCACGGATTTTGAGGAGCGGGGAGAGCATCTGGGAAATGAGGATTGCCTGTGTAAGTGTGCGGAGGTCTGGAATAAAATGACTTGTGCCGGGAATAAGTTGCAAGAGCACAGTTGGTGGCGAGGGAATGAGCCAGGAGAGTAGACGGCAGCCAGACCACGAAGGGCGGCGGTGAATGTCACACCGTGAGTCTGAATCCAATCCAGAGCCCCTGATTCCTTAGGCAATGAGAAACATTCGAAGTTTTTCTCAGGTGAGCTAGAAATGTCACCGATAGGACTTGGCCACAACCTGTTACAGGGGAGGGCAGTTCAGAGTTCAATGCCAGGATTCCATTCGCTCTTGGATCTTCTGGAACGGGGTGGGGGTGGGTGGGTGGCGAGGAGTGGGGTGGCCGCCCGTTTCTGATGCTGAAGAAGTCTGGGGTGGGGTCTGGCCATGTGTGTGCTCAAATATCTCATCTCAAATCTGAAAGCGATTAGCCAGGTTTGGGCCTCCCTGATCTCCCGCCACCCTTTTAGAGTGCACACGAGCAGAGACAGGAGCCTAGAGAGGCAAAGCCACCTCCCAGTGTCACCCCACTCATTATCGGCAGACACCCGGGACCCACACGCTGCTCCCGGTCACGAGTTGCCCCCAGGAGCCCAGGCTGGGAGTTTTTCTGTTCCCCTTCTCCCTTGTGTATTTCTCCGTAACCAAAGGCATGTGGGAGGACAGAGTGGTTTTGCAGGGCTCTGGAAGTTTTGTGTCCCAGCCAAGGTCAGTTGAGCATTCTTATTAACATACTGTAGATAATGGATGTCTAGAAGTCCGAGGGCATAAATATTTTAATGTAGCCATACCGTGTCGCTGTTTCTTTCAGACCTGCACTTCAATTTTATTTACTTTTATATGTTGTTGGCGTAGGGCCACAAGGTTTTCCATCAACAGAAATGGCTGCTGATTGAGGAGATTTGCTTTCTCCCCAGCACTGAAGAGAGACCCATTCTCCAAAGCAGGTGTTTTTAGATCAAGATGGGCTGTTGGATGACACAGTGGGGAATACACTTAGTAAAGCAATGTCATAAATTGGGCTGGTGTCGGCTTCCTGATTTAATGCTTTGCTCTATTTGGTCATGAATTATATATTCTTTTTCAGATTGATCATTTCTTCCACTGATAAAGGGACAGTGTTCTACCCAGTGGGTTTGGCCCCTGACCCAAGAAATACACCGATGCATCAAAATTCCCTGAGCTGACAACTTGGGTGAACTCTGGAGACTAAATCTGCAAAGGCAGTGAGAGTGGGCAGGCAGGCATGTGTACTGGGACTCTCCGCTCACTTAGTATGCGTCGGCGGCCATGATGGTGGAGCAATTCTTCATCTGCTTTTTACCCAATGTGATTTGCAAATTGATTATTCTTCCTTGGAAGTCTTTCTTAATTAAACAGTAATTGCAGTTATTACCCTCAGACAAAGGGGATATTTTAGTGTCTCGGAAGAGGACAGCCTTAGCTCAGTGGATTTTCATTTGTTGAGGTGCCCGCTATGGACTATTGTGTGTAGAGCCCCGCCTGATGGCTCCTTCTAGGGGAATGAGATGGTACCCCTTGCCCACAAGCAGCTAGAAGCGGGGGAGTTAATAATCATGCTTTACAACAAACTATGTATAGATGCCTTTGCTTTACGATGCACTCATTTCAAACACTATCTTATTCCATTTCCATACCATTTATGGCAAACGACTGTAGTCTCCAGTTGTCAGGTGAGGAAAGGAAGGGAGAAGAAGTTTAAGGATTTGCTCAAGGTCATAGAGAAAAGTGAGAAGCAGGACTAGAATATACATGACGGGTCTACTTGTCTGCTCCTGACGTTGAATGAGGTCCAACTATCTTCATTCAACAACATTTTTTCAAATGTCAAATATGATTGGGCCCTGTGGCCATGGGTAAAACTGTCATGAGGGAACAGGCATCTTCACTGGACCCCAGCCTTCCAATCAAGCCAGTGGTTCTGAATCCTTGATAGATGTCAGAAAAATCTGGGAAGCTTGTTAAAAAATTCAGTTACTTGGGCCATAGCCTAGCATTTTAAGAAGTCTGGACATGCCAGCATATATATTTCAGAAGTTCTTGAGGTGAATTGGGTGGCCAGTTAGGGTGGAAACCACAGAACTAGGCCCTTATCTTCACCAGGATTGCACAAGGCAAGGTGAAATGGAACCTGACATATGGTTCCAGTCAGACAGGAGATTTGTGGGGAAACAGGTGTCACCACCAGGAAGGTCTCAGAGCCCATGGAGAAACAGGCACAGTCTCTGCTATAAGAAAACATACCCAAGTCTCTTTGATGAAGCTCTTCTGGCATAAACCACGTCAACCTAACCGGCTGGAAAAAGAAAGCCCGTCCCCATTATGCACACTGGATCTGTCTCCTATGTTTCTCCCCATCTCTTCCTTCCATATACAAAATCCTCCATCAAAATCCTCCTCCTCATCCAAGACCCAGCTCACATGCTCCCTTTCCCATGATATCTTTGACTTCCCTTCTCAGAATGACTGTCTCTTTCCTCTATGACCTTTAGAATTTGTTCCTCTATGGTTTAACTTAGCCATCTTATATGAGGGCATTTTCTGCCTTGGCGATACATTTCCTGTTCATCTTTGTCCCTCCCAGTAAGTAACACAGGGCCTGACACATTGGGGACGATCAGTATTTGTCTGTTGAGTTAAACTGACTTAGTGAACTGAGCCTACTCAAAATTAATGAATGAAGGCATCAGTTCAAATGTAGGACACATATCCCCACCAGTAATTTCTATCCCTTGACAGCTTAAACAATAATAATAATAATAAAAGCAAAACACACTCAAAACACTTGAAGAAAGAATAATTGCTGGTTTCGATGATGAGTCTACATTGGCCATTGGTAAGTTAACTTGGATCACAGAAGTAATTGCATGGTAGGCCTCTCTGTGTGAACAGAGATTGTCCCATACAGCCACCTTGTGGCTCCTAGGTCTTGGGTACTTTTCACAAGCAGCCCTCCATGCTGCTTCCCCTGTACCCCAGGGCTGACCTTAACCTAGCCTCCTCTACCTCAGGAGGAGAAAGCTATTCCTGTTGCTCTACTCCCTGCTCCCCTTCCTACCTCTGGAACCCAAACTGACTCCTGTGTGCTGTCCTAAGCAGCCTTGCCGTGAGTCTGTGGAGACTGGCCCTGGTCAGGAAAGAGGCTGACGGAGCATCGGACAGAGGTGTGCAGCCTGGACGTGGCTGTTCCAGGTGGGTGTGCACTCTTGGTTGGAAAGGCTAAAGGTCAGGCCTAGTATAAGGAGAAAGTCCTTCCTTCTCTCCCCGCCTCCTCTTCCTTCCTGACCCTGGAGTTAGGTCTGAAGACTTGCATCTGGCCAGCTCACTCCGCGTGCACAGATTTTCAGCCAAGTTTTTCAGGCCAGGGCCGGGAACGCTCAAGGTCAAACATAGCCAGGGTTCATTTTCCATATGAGTGTGAGAAACTTGATGTGCCTACAGGGTTGATTCCTTCTACCCAGAGAAAACCCCCCTAGGGAAATAGCCTCACGATCCTGTCTGCGCCTCTGGAAATGGTGATGGGCCTACACGTCTCCATGTCCATCCTCTCACACCTGGTGGGATGCCTTCGTTGTCAGCATGGCCCTGAATCAGGGGGAGAGGCAAACAAGATGCAACTGTGATTGGAGAGTCCCAGAGCTGTCTGTTGGAGAAACACCAAAAGGTTTCCTGAAGAGAAATTTTAACAAGGCCAGCACGGCTGTCCTCAGACCCATGCAGGATCCTCCTGAGGAAGGAGGACTGAGCTTGCCCTGTGAGATCCTGTTGGGTAGAACTGGGCTGAGTCATAAATCCAATCCCCAGATTACCTTCCTCCTCCAGCTTCTGGCTATGCTAAATGCCCTTGCAGTTCTCTTTGCATTTCTAGAACCCTCTATGTGGATAACTATGACTCCTCCTTTGGGTTACGGCTTATACTTCACTTCACTTCCTTAGAACAGGGAGCCTGAATTATTCCTTAAATTCTCTAGATTAGGTCTCTTTAAGTGGCACTATTTTGGGCAGAATAATTCTTCGTGGTAGAAGGTTGTGTGTTGTAGAATGTCTAGCAGCGTCCCTGGCCTCTTTCCACTGGATACTGGCAGCATTCATTCAGTTGTGACAATAACAAATGTCTCCGGAGGCTGCCAATTGTCCCCTGGGGGTTAAATTGCCCTCCCCTCCTCTAATCTAATTGGGAACCAGTGCCCTAGACGCGTGTGCCCAGACCACCCCGTGCTTTTACTTCTGTAGCACTCATCGCATTCCTCCCACTTCTAGAGTTCTCGATGCTTGGTTAGTGTCTATCTCTTTCCTCATCAGCTTCCCGATAACAGAGATGGAGTCCAATGTTCTCTGCTGTTCCTAACCTTTTGAAATGTTTAAAAAAAAATCAGCGAGGGAATGAACTGACTGAAATGAGAAGTTTGCAGTTCTCAGAGCTATCCACAGACAGCATAGCTTCCCCTCAGAGTTATTAAATGTCCTTTCGCTGGAGGGGTCCAGACAAGGCGAACGACTACTTGCGGATGTTACAGAGCTGGGTGGGTGATCTTGAAGGTTCCTTCCAGCTATGAAATTGTATGGAATGTGGGCTTTCAGCCAACCACCCCGTGGGTAACTAATTAAATCACAAGGAAGAGGCCAACCATTCCCTCAAGAGTCAGGTGCTAAGTGTTCCCAGGAAGGGGTGATGCAGCTTGCGGAGTGACCTTTAAGTGGGTCAAGAGTCACATGAATATGGAATGCCTTGCTTTTCCCTTTCTCCTCTCCTCACAGGTCATTTGACCCATACCCTCAGGGGTAGGATCATGCTTGCAGGGTTTAGAAAACATCTAACTAAGCCCCGCCAAGTCTCACTCTCCACTGTGGCAAGCAGAGCCCGGCAGCCTGCTGGCACGTGACGTGGATGAGAAAGGAAGCCCCACACCCTTCACTGGACGGTGCGGGAATTGGCCTGGGGCGGTGTTCTCCAGACTTGGAAGGTTACAGCACGTGTGATTTATTGCTCTATTCTTCTTTCCCTATAACCCCTTTTCTACTGGGGCAAAGAGCAGTAAACAGAGACGAACAGATGCCCACTGGGCCCGCATTTTGTTCCAGGGGCTACGAAAGAATCAGGTTCGATTGCTGGGGACTGCGTGGCTGTGTGCCCGGCACTGTGCGGCTCTCTTTCGCGTGCACGAGCTCATTCATTTTCGTTCCCCAGTGAAGGAGATACGATTGAATCTATTTTCCAAAGAAACTGAAGGGGTCAGCGACTCGCACAACATCACACAGCTAGTAAGGAGCCTGGGCCTGGGCCTGAATCCATTCACACCTGCTGTGCCCCCTGCATGTCCTGCCACAAGCAGAACGTGGAAACCTTTTGCCCCAAGCTTGTGTTTCAGAAAGCCCCTGCGAGCTGGCATAAGCATGATGAAAACTACCCTTGAACTCAAAGCTGCTTTTGTGGCGGTGGCTTATGATCTTGCCAGGTTCACTTGATTATGCCTTTGCAAATCTTTCTTTACACATCTGCAGCGGAGCCTTAAATCATTGTACTTCTGATTGAATGCGGGGAATCGCATACATATGTTTATTTCTCTCTAGAAACAAAAGCAGAGGAATGAAGAAGGATAAACCTACAAGGAGAAAGAAAAGGAGAGTGAGGATCTCAAACAAAATTTGGAAGGTGAAAACTGGATGGATGAGCAATAAATGGCCTGGCATAGCAGAGAAATCTGAAACCCAGTGTCTGGGGGTGGGGTAGGGTGACATGGGAGCAGAGTGGGGTGGAGGGGTGGCAGTGGGAAGTCCATAAGATGTGAGACAGTTCCCATTGCAGAATCCCAGAAAGAATAAAGGTACGAGTGCTGGGTGCCACTGAGTACAGAAGAAAGAAGGGCGGCCACCTCCCTGCTCGGCTGCATGACCGCTCGTCTCTGACCTCAGCAGACTTTCTGAGTAAAACATACTCTGCAGACTGCAAACCAGGAAAGCTCTGGATTCAGACATGCCAGCTACAGCCAAAGCCTGGGAAGAGACACTGGTGGAAGCAGCAGCTTAAAGTTTGCATACTGCATGGTAGGATTTCACAAACCCCTTTCTCCCTATTGGCTCCCAGGTTTCTGGAAGCTAGGCTTCTACCCAATACCCCAGGTAGGAGACTGGAAAATCCTTTTCAGGGGAAACTGACCAAAGAGAAAAGACCAAAAGATTTGGATATTTGGGGTATCCTCCAATGGAAGGTCAGGTCCACATCATGCTATAGGGTGGCCCATGGTGGGCAGGCCCTGCCCATGGCATTCAGACCATTCAGTCAGGGGTTATGTGCCTCACTCTGGAAAGCCTTCAACTGTGATAGTGCTGCAATTGGGTCTTTCTTTGTCACCAAACAAGCAACTTCATTGCTATTGAGGCATCTTCGCAAACATAATATTTGCATTTCTTGACCTTCTAATCACAAAAGCCTTAGTTCTTATTTCCTTAAAAATTTTGGCCTCCCCCTTTACAAAGCTGGCATCCTTGTCCCTCTGTATATCCATAGCTCCACTCCCACCCAGTCTCCCAAAGCTCAGGTTGGTTTTTTTTTTCTTTCATTCTGACATAGATTAAAACTTTTATCCACTTTGTGGGGGCTGACAGAGCTGACCCCCTATGTATGTTGCTCAATAGCTCATTGGTTATTTTTATTGTGTTGATGTTTTTGTGTTTACTTACATTTTATGTCATTTTCCCCCACCTTACTCTTTGAATGCTCTGAACCTGATCCTGGTTTCCTGGGAATAAATAACAAATGCTTTAAAGCTTTTTGTGCTCTTGCCAGATACCATTATCTAGAAATATGTTGGCATCTCATATAAACATATGTTTAGATTTCTATAACTAAATGTATCCTTATGTATGACTTATTATTATAACTGGATTCATCTGTAAAGATATAACTTTATTTACAGGTGTGATCTATTATAAGCTCCTACATTTCTATTCAGTTGGTACGTGTGCCCAACGAAGAATGTGTCACTTCTCCTTAGGAATAAAATCACATTATTTGCGAAGACTTAATAGAGCTTGAATGAATACAAGCAGTATTTACCTTATTAAGTAGGTATTTTCAACATGTATCATTTAAAAAGGCCCATGGGAAAGGGTGATGTTCTGGGACATTTCAAGGTGACCTTTAGCTCTGGTGCTACAACAAACGAGAAAATGTGGGGAAGGCTGACACTTGCAGCTGTTTTGTGAAGGAAAGCAACGTGGTGGAGTGGAAATGGCAGGAGGTCTGAAGCCAGGGACCTCGTGAGCTCAAGCTCTTCATTTAGTGACTGTGGGATCTTGTGTGAGCCCCTCCACCTGGCTATGGAGCCTGGAAAAAATGCATATTCATGACCTCACAATTTTGTTAGGCATTGAGTTAATGTGTATGAAAGCATAACAGTAAACTGTTAGATTTAAATATATCTATTTATAAAAAATACTGTTGTATTTCCAAGCCTGTTTTATCACCCTGTTGCTTACAGTGCCTCGGGCACAGTAGTCATTCAATAAATATTTGTTGGATAATAAACTAAGAAATGAATTTGTGAGTTTGAGTTTTCAAAATATTTTTGTACCCCTTCGAGTCATAGATAGGCATTTATAAAATTGAAAGTTTAGAAGTTGTTGCTGGATAATCAGATACCTTGATTCAGAGGTAAAAGATAACTACTCAGGTGTTTAAGCCTTTCTTGCATATGAGACACTAAATGGCAGGCCTGATTATGAGAAATTGTCATCATCCTGCTCAAATATAAGATCATAGATTGGGGGAAACTTAGAGATAATCACCTTCTCAAATATAAGAAATCTGAAGCCCAGAGGCTCTTCGAAGTCAGTAACTTTATGTAATTTTTCTCTTCTATGGCTCTAGGGCTATTGTAGATAGTTGCACAACAGATACATTTTTTTTAATGGTTTTCAAGGATTGTGCTAAGCACCAGGGAAATAAACATCAGCAAGACAAACCCATCCCCTCTGAGAAACTCATGGAAAGCAGTAAGTATGCTGCTGTTGTAGTCATGTTGTGGTGGAATTACAGGGGCAGAAGGGAACTGCCAAGGGAATCTAGGGAAATAATGTCTACCCCGTGTCTTAGCTTGGGTTCCCCAGAAGGAGGTGAGTGGACAAGTGATTTCTTAAGGAAGTGTTCCTGGGAAGACCTGAAAAAGGAGTGTAGAGAAAAGAAGAGAGGGTCAGGAGAAGACCCAAGCAAGGATGAGATTTCTGGCCAAGACCCATGGAGAGTAGATTAGCCCGATGCTAAGGGGGGGCTATAGACTATAGACTCAATTTCCTAGGGAATAATTTATACCTCAAAGTTTGCCCCTGCTTCCAGGCAAAGGAACCGGACTTTCATAGTCTTACATTAGCCGGTCATTGGCTAAAGGCCATGATGGACAGGGTTGGGAAGAATTTACGGGCAGATTTGCTCCAGCAGCTAGAGCCTCTCTGAAGGGGCTCTGAAGGTTGTTGCAGGCGTGGACCATTACAAACCAAAGCACACAGAAGTTGAGGGTCAGGTGTGCAGAAATAGTAACAGGGATCTGGCTGAAGTCCTACCATGTCCACCCCACCTGAGGTCCATGAGGATTATGTGAGGTGGGTGGGAGGACATTCCAGGCTAAGTGATAGCATGAACAAAGGCTCTAAAGCGTGACGACACAGGATGTGTTTAGAGGTGAGAAGGCAGCTGGTGTGGCTACGTGGCCTTATATCCAGTGAGAAGTAAGAAGCTAAGAGATGAGTGTGGAAAGGTAGGCTGGAGTCAGGTTATGCATTTTCGTTTTTGTTGTTGTTTCATTATAATTTGTTTGCAAGGAAAAGAGATCTACTTGAGGTATTTCAAATACCGGATGGTTTATCGTAAGGATACGTGTGCTCAGTGATGGAGGAAAGGCCTGGCCCCAGGAAGAGCAGGCTTCAAGACACTAGAACCCTAGAACAAGCAGTGCTCAGGGGTCTTCGTCCTGGTGCTCAGCAGCTGCTTTTCTCTATCTTCACTTGCAACGTCTGCTTCCATTTCTACCCACCTCCTTCTCTCAGCATGTTTCTGAGTTCAGATTTCCAGGGTGAGCTGCACGGACAAGAAGATGCCCACCGATGGGCCACAGCACAGCATCAATTGTTGTCCAATCTCTGCATCCAGTTGCTGTCCTAGGTTCAGGTACACAGTAATGGTCTAACTGGCAACGCCCGAGGGAAGGAGCAGAGTCACCTAATGATATGGTATAATAAGAGTAGCTAAGATTTGTTGAACACTGTTCTGAGCATTTTATATATATTATTTTACTTAATCGTCACATTTATTTAATCAATAGTTATTTATTTATTTATTTATTTATTTATTTATTTATATTTATTTTGTTATATTAGTCACCATACAGTACATCCCCAGTTCTTGATGCAATGTTCCATGATTCATTACTTGCATATAACACCCAGTGCTCCATGCAATATGTGCCCTCCTTGCTACCCATCACCGGCCGATCCCAATAATCAATAGTCCTTTAATTCACTTTCACGTTCACTTAATCAACCCATGAAGTTGTTCTATGATTATTTACAGTTACAGAAGAGGAACGAAGTCTTAGAGATTTGGATGACTAGTCTGTGGTCAACTTCCTTAGAAGGAGCTGGCCAGGGTTGGCGTGTGCCGTCAATGCCTTACCTCTTCATGAAGGAATATGAAACATATCTGATGGTAGGCATTAAGCCACATGTCTGTAAATGTGGAATAACATCTTAGGTGTGATCTGATATGAGGCTTGGGGTCAAGAGTTGAGGAAATATTCTAGTGTGAAAAAAAAAATCCTGAGACTGTTCTATTCATTTTATTCTTGTAGAGTTTTCTCTATCAGCATCAGTTTCAACATACTAAACTCTTTTTGGTGAGAAGCAAGGGTCTCTAGCAGCTGAGTAGAAAACTCAGGAAGTCCACAAACAATAACAACGGTCTCCATGAACAAAGTCTCTGTTTTCAGAGAAATCTCCCTGTGTTTCCAGGTGGATCGATGTGTGGGTCTGCCCTGGTCATGAGAGTAATGGTGGGCCAGATGCATGAAGCTGACGGTACCTGGGACTCTCCTCTTTGTTGAAATAAGAGGCTTAATGGACTCAGCAGTCACGGGAAGCCAGCTTTATCTTGGCAACCTGGAAACAGGGAGGTGGGTGATTATCTACTTAGGCTTCTCCTTAAAAGGATGGAATTGAGTACTATTATTTCTTGTTAAGAGGAGGAACCACAGGGAGATGAGATTGTTTTGGCCTAACTTTCCCCAGGTATTCAGGCTGCAGCTGGCTGGTGCAGCATTAGAAGTACCAGAAAAAGACTTTTAGGGAAGAGGTGAGAAGGTAAGTGTAGACCCTATGCCTGGCCTCCCATTGTGCTTCCTTGTCAGTGACTCAGTGCAGATCACTTTGCAGCCAGACACCAAAGACCCTCAGTCTGCGACCTGCACCTCTGATGTGACCAGTTTATTTGTCCCTCATTAGACTTTATTTTTAACTCCATTACCGAGAAAATGGTAAGATACACTTAATGGAGAGAGGAACACTTGCAGAAACCCATTCTGAGAATAGAGGGAAGAGACTGTCGAAGTTTGGCATTGTTTCACTGTCTCCTTGGGATCGAGTGGCAGTGGGCTGTTAGGAAAGAGCCCTGGGAGGAAGGACGGGCTCATCTCAGACTACCGCAGCTCTATGCCTCGGTTTCCTTGTCCATAAAATGAAGCTTCTGGACTCAGTCTCCAAGGTCCCCTTCAGCACCCATATTTAACAAAGACAGAGGTGCAGCCAACACCACCTCCTAAAGGAAAAATTAGAGGTGTGTCAATTTCAATTTTGACTTTGGGTGGTTATTGCGCAAAGCTTTTGAAATTAAAATATATATATATTGTTTTGTAACTTCCTCTTGGACCTACCTCCGAGCCCATGCCAGCATTATACCCAGGCCCCCTTTTCAGGTCATCTGTGTTCCAGCACCCTCTTCCTTTCTCATAGAACATTCTAGTATGTACACATATACATTGATACACACACAATACACACAAGTTTGGTTGAAGCATGGGAAGCCTTTTCTTATCTGAAGAGAAAAAGAATAACAAACTTATAGAGCTTGCAAAAGTCCTTTCAAGGTTCTTGTGGAGAACACTGTTCTAGAGTCTCTGGCTTCCTCCTGAGGTGTAATTGGAAACACATTTGGCCTCTGTCTTCTGTTCACTGATCCTTTCCTCCACCTAGCCTCTGCTTAGCCAAAGGGCATGTGGTCCCTTCCTCCTGGAAGGGAGAGAGGACAATTCTGCAGATTAACATATGCCTTTATGTGACCTCCATCTTACCAGCCTTTTTCCCAAGACAGGCATTTTCTTACACTTCTTGTCCTTATTATTCTGTTGACCTGTGGCTATTTATCTTTTGTAACCTGCAAACCAGAGGGCTTGTGTGCTTTCTTCAGGGAGGTGGGAGGGAAGGAGAAACTGTAGGTTTAGCGGTTCCACGGTAAACCAAGGAGTAGGAAAGCTCTAGATGGTGGGTGGGGGTGGGGGGTGGGGGGGTAGAGAAAAGAGCAAAGGCAGTGAATGGATACTCCATGCCCAAGTCCAGCAAGGAAACTGTCCTGAGGTATCTCCAGGGTCTAGAAGTGGTCCAGGCAGGTATGCAGCACCAGGAGGCTTCCTTTGGAATATTCAGCAATATGAGCATCTTGTCCTCGTTGTGAACATGACATGAGGAAAATTCCACCTCTAGTTCATTTTGACATGGAAACGCAAAGAAAGGAAGATGGTGAGGCAAATGATCATTGTCTTTTGCCTTGGCTCTCCTCTCTGGAGTTCTGAAATGCTCCTGGAACGGACCTGGAAGATGCAAATGCTAACTTAAATACCCTTCTCGCTGGTCACTCTAGGATTTCATCAACTAGAGAGTGAATTAGGGCTTCCTGGAAGGGTAGGATGTGCTCAGGGGACTTAAACACAGTCTTACCTGAAGTATATTTTACTGGTAATCACTAGCGATGAGGGAGCAGCAGGCAAGCTAAGGGCAAAGCACAAGCTAACACCCTGCACCCCCTCCCCCCAGGTGGGATAGATGTGACATTCCTCAGGTACTCCTGGTTGCTCAAGAACAAAGGAAAGGGAAAGACAAGAGGTTAACAGAGAAAGATCACAGTCCAGCAGGACACGAGTCTCCATCAGTTTACAACCGTCTTAAGGATTTATAAGAAAGCAATCAATCTCCGGAAACCTATAGACTCAATTTCCTGGGACCCTAACATCACACTCCCCTCCCTGGGACACAAAATATTATATAATCAGTCACTCCTCACAGCCCCAGTGCAGCTCTTTCTGCCCAAGGGTCCTGTCCCCACGCTTTAATAAAACACCTTTTTGCACCAAAGATGTCTCAACAATTCTTTCTTGACCATTGGCTTCAAACCCTAACACTTCAAACCACATCAACCAGTTCTCTTTTTTTCTGAAGACTGTGAACATGGAATATTGTTTCCCAACTCCCTCTGTAGGCAAGTTCCCTTCTTCTGACACAGTGAATGATGGAGGGGCCACAAGATCGTATAGCTAGGATCACAGAGTTACCACATAGACGACAGCTCCCCAGAGAGTTACTCATACCCACCGCAGACCTTGCATGAGTGACATATTAACTTTGCTTGTATTAAGCCACTGAGATTTTGGCATTGTTTCTTTCTTTCTTTTTTTTTTTTTTTAAGATTTTTTATTTATTTATTTGACAGAGATAGAGACAGCCAGCGAGAGAGGGAACACAAGCAGGGGGAGTGGGAGAGGAAGAAGCAGGCTCATAGCAGAGGAGCCTGACATGGGGCTCGATCCCATAACCCCGGGATCACGCCCTGAGCCGAAGGCAGACGCTTAACCGCTGTGCCACCCAGGCACCCCTGGCATTGTTTCTTATTGCAGAATAACTAGCCTATCCTGACCAATACACAGACCCAGTCTAAGACCATTTCTCAAACTTATGTGTTCATCAAAACCACGCTAAGTGCTTTAAAACTCATTCTAAAGCTTCTGATCAGATCCGAGGTGGGGCCCAGGAATCTGCATTAAATGGTATGTTATATTGCCCACGGAAGTTTTGGTTCAGTCTGTGAATCCGCTCTTTCCTGAGGTCCGCACATGGGGAAACACTTGAAGGCAGGTCGAAGAGGTTAATTGACATTGCTTGCTGTTGAAGTTGCGTTTTCCTCTTACTCTGAAGGCCTCAATTACGTCCTTAGCCACTGGAAAAACAGAAGACTAAGAGATGAGTTTACAGGCAAAGAATGCTCGCATTAGTCAGGATCACGGACATAGGAATGATCCCTACCTCTTAAGCTGGTTCTGGGGATTCAAGGAGATAATTCAACAGGATACATAAATCATGTAGCCTCTTGGCTGGAGCAAGCAAGGTGGTTAATAATGTAGTTTCTTTAAAAAGGAAAAAGAAAAAGCTAAGTTTCAGGAATGGTTCATTTCAGTAAAAACAAACAATTATGATGACTTTTGTCATGCAGGGCATAGTTAGGCAAGGGCCTGACCTGACCCAGTTGTTGCAGAGCGAAGTTGGGCGGGGGGCCGAGCCCTGTGCGGCAGACAGCCAAGGAGCAAGGCTCTGTGGGTAAGGGCTTCAGGAATTACAAACCCCAAGTACTACGGGAGTTCAGAGAAGGGGGGCATTTCCGTTTGAATATTGGCTTGCTACGGCATGGTAAGGGTAATATCTTTTAAGAATGACAGCCAGGCCTTTCTCACAAGGGCTAATGAATCACTCCATTTACCTATGACAACAGCAAGGCAAAGAAATATCTTCAAGGGCCCAGACGTTATTTTTCCAGCCCTGTCCCGGGGGTATCATGTGCTTAGAAGCTATGACAAATGAGCTGCTTGTAGCAAACCTACACGAGCTCTTTTATAAAGATGGAAGTTGGGGCCTGAGTTAATGGGTTATTATTGGCAAGGGAAATAACGTTGGATGAGGAGGGCGGGCCCCAGCTAGGAAGGGCTTTGAGAAGCAGACCAAGAGCTCAGTCCTGGCTCAGGAAGTCGACTGTTCCAAAGGCAGGGACCAAGCCTCTCTGCGGTCATGGGCCATTGCTGCGCGTGTGGCCCAACAGTCATTTTACACACGGAGGTTGAGGGTAAAGTCACTGGACCACCGTACTGGGAAATGGAAAAGAAATAAAACAGAAGTAATTAAGGAACCAAAATGAAACTAGAGATGTGAGGAGAATGCAGTGCTGTGGTATTTTTTTTTTTTAACCATGCTAATTTATTTTCTCACCAGCATTGTTTTCCTAGGAGGGAGCATCCCCTTAATTTCACACTGCCGTGTTTATGCTTCTGCGTGCCCGAGTGACATTTGCAATGGCCAGCCTCTGGTCTCTCTCTGCGCTTTGGGAGGAAGAAGCCATCCCTGAAGTCAGTGTGCTCGGGCTGCAGAACCTTGTTTGGGCAGAGATGTGTGTCCCTATGTTCATTTACGTTCTATTATAATGTATGTAGAAACAGGAACCGTGAACTACGCTTTTCCATAACCTTAAAAAAAATACATATATACATATATATCTATACATGTATATACACACATATATATCTCTTAAACAAATGTCGCGTGCATAAATTTTTTAAACACAACAGGAAGCTATTTGCACCTTTTACTGATGCCTTTATTTACCTCCACTGGCATAAGGAATGAACCAATGAACCTCTGTGTCCTGTGGAAAATGTATACATGTTATCTGATATTGCTAATGTAATGGTCATTAATATTAAATCACAAATAAACAGTATTTTATTTATTTATTTATAAGATTTTATTTCTTTATCTGAGACAGAGAGGACGAGAACACAAGCAGGGGGAGGAGCAGTGGGAGAAACAGGCTCCCCGCTGAGCAGGGAACCCTATGTGGGGCTCCCTCCCAGGACCCTGGGAACGTGATCTGGGCTGAAGGCAGATGCTTAACTGACTGAGCTACCCAGGCGTCCTTAAACAGTAATTTAAACAACAAAACAAAACAAAAGAACATAGCTGATCTCAAGTGACCCCCTCGTCCTAGGTGTCGTGTAGTCAGGATGCCTATGCATGGAGACTTCAGGAAAGCAAGCAGCCTGGCAGGGGAGCAGGACGAGGCAGTCTTCTAGACCCAAGGTGGCCATAAACCTTGCTGTGGTTTGAGGGTCTTCGCCGCAATCTCTCTGTTAACGGGACTCTGCTACATTTCCAGCGCTTGCTGGCTTCTCTTTCACCGGCTCCCTCCCTCATGCTTCCTAGGCCTCATCGCTCTGCTCATGCCGGTTTCTGCCTCCTCATAACTGGGCTTCTTCACAGCCCACAATGGCCCTTGCTCTTCCTTAAAACACGGCCTTTCAGCTTTGTTTCTTCTGGCAGATTGCCTGCTTATATCTGTTTCGTTTATTTATTTTTTCCAATTGTGGCTCCTGAAAGAAAAAATCTGAAAGGACCAAGTCATTTTACTTTGTACCAAGCCATTTTACTTCTTTTTTTTAAAGAACAGCTTTATTGAGGTATAATTACGATACAGAGAACTGCAAATATTGAATGTGCATAATCCCATGAGTTTGGACATACGCAAACACCCATGAAACCATCCCCGCAATCAGAGTGTGGGTCACCGGTGAGTCAACAGTTTGGCTCCCATGACTACGTGCCAGTGAATCACAGCTGCGGCCCCTGTGGGGACTAGAGGGGGCTCAGACCCATGGGGTTAACACAGAGTGTCTTTCAGCAGGGGCTGTGCCAGGGCAGGCACCATAAGGGGCCCATTTTGCCAGGTTCTCTCGATCGTTAGTTCCCCTAGCTTCTCTGCTGGGTGCTGGCTTGGGGGTCTAAGGCTCCAGTTACTGGGGTGGTGCGCACAGAAGGCCTTGGTATTCTTTCTGCCTGTCTGCTGTGGTCAGAATGTAAGTCTGTGCTAGAGCCCACAGGGATCCCCCTATACTACGTCAGGGTGTGACAGGTCAAGGTAAGTCGGTCTTTCACCGCAAATGATAAGACAAAAGAGAAGTCAAGATTGTCTCTTGTAGGGCTCCCTCTGTTGCTGCACTTCTGAGGTGCGAGAGTCCTATGTGGTGGGGAGGAATGGCTGCCCTCCCACCAATGAGGTAAGGCGTTCGTAGCAGGCAGCTTGCTCGGCAGCAAGGTCAAAACCCAAGTCTGGCTGATTTCACTCAGGAAAGGTATGATCAGACAGTAGTGGGAAGCTCCGAGATTCTCTGGGAGGGTTTGGAAGCTGTATTACCAGGTATAACCAACCTCTCTTACTGCCAGTCATTCGGCATCGGGGCTCAGCTCCTTCCCCTGCACACAGTTCTGGTCTCTGCTGCTAAAACTGCAGCTACGCTTGCTTCTGGAAACAATCATGGTCACTGCCAGCCCTTGCCAGAATGAGCTCTCCAAGGCCCAGGCTTTTTCCGATTTAAAACTGAGGGGGTGCCGTTTGATGGTGGGTCATCTGATATCCAGGCCTTAGTTGCAAGGAGGGCTAGCAATACAACTTTCAGCAGTGGTCTCTGCTTCTTAAGATAGAGGATTCCCTAAACATGGAAATAGGGTTCAGATTCTGGGCAGTAAAATGAATGACAAGGGTCATTCTCCGGGGCCTTGTCCACTCTTAAAACAGGAGAGCAAGGTGAGGAAAACAGTGTGCTATGTATCACATGTTTGTGTTCCCCCCAACTTCATATATGGACACCCTAACCGCTAATGTGATAGTATTTGGAGATGGGGCCTTTGTGAGGCAGTTCGGTCATAAGGGTGGAACCCTCAGGGGATGATGGCCCTTATAAGAAGAGATACCAGAGAGCTTGCTTTTCTCTCTGCTTTCCATGTGAGGATACAACCAGAAGACAGGCCACCTACAAACCAGGAAGGGAGCCCTTACCAAGAACAGAATCCACCAGCGCCTTGATCTTGGACTTCAGCCTCCAGAACAGTAAGAAAGAATTGTCTGTTGGTTAAGTCCCCCAGTCTATGGTATCTTGTTCTAGCAGCTGGAGCTGACTAAACAGTTTTGGGGAAGTTGTTCTGGCGGAGTTTGCAGGATAGACTGTAGGAGAGAAGTTGAACCAGAGGGACTACATGAGGAGGGTACAAGAATGAAGTGCTGAGCTCATACGGGTAGAGCCGTGATTACCTTATCATGGGGTCTCAGCAAGGGAAGAGAGCTCTAGTCTAATGTAGATAATTTCTACGCTGCCTCAGTTTTGGGGGAGGCAGATAAGCTGAGACGGACCAATAAGCACCCAGACAGACACACAGACAGGCAGATGCATCCAGAGTGCAGGAGGTGGTCCTGTCTAGTTCTAGACGATGCTTCAGCTCCACAGCCCAAGCTGGAAAGTCCATTCCACGACTAAAAGTCCTTGCTAGCTGTGGAAACTTAGGTAAGTTAATTCACCTCAAAGCCTCAGACTTGCCGACCGTGAAAAGGGGATAATGATCGCACCTACAGTGTGCAGTGAGGACTAGAAGAGTTTGTGCTCAAAGAACTCCCGGCAGAGTGGCTGGTCCAAACCAGGTTGCCAATAAATGCTATGTATTAATAACGATATTCTGATGTGAGGTCGAGAGGCTGGCCTATTTGGTCGGCATGAAAGTGAGGCCAGGAGGGCGAAAGCGGGAGAGCTATGAAAGGCAGCACAGACGGAGCGTTGTGACAGATGGGGGCAAGGGCGCAGGGGAGAAGGAAGGGTCAGAGAAGACTCCATAAATTATTGATAAATCATCTTTCTCATTTGGTTCTTGGCATTGGGTTATTTTGATTTAAGCTGGCATTTTTCAGATAAAATAACAGGGAGAGAACAATTGAGAATTTGATCTGATAGAATGTATCACCCAAGAAGTAAAAGAATGTCTGAGTGCACACCCATAGGAAAGCGGAGGAGATGGATGAGTTGGGGGGAGTGCAGCTTCCCCCCCCCTTCCTTCTTCATATAAAGAGGACACTTGAAAACATAGGGGAAGATTTTACACCGGACTTTACCAGTCAGATAACCTGATCCTTAATCAGAACTCTTCGTTTTAAATCCATGTTAGAAGGAGACGCGATGTAAATTGCAAATAAATAAATAATCAGGTCAACACATCCACCTTAGGAATTAGTTTCTTCCCCAGCAAATGGAGGTCAGACCCGTATAAGAGGAACAAGAACTGGCCTCAAATTTGAAACTGACCTCACTGAAAAGTCAGTCCCGGTACTGGAAGTCCCCACTGTGCCATTCCCCAAGGGCGCCTCCGAAATCCAGCACATTCTAGCATCTATTCACCAGGAGAGGTAATGGTGGCTAAGCTTACATCTAACAGTAGTGGATATGATTTTCCATTAGTGTCTAGTCTTACCTGACAGAAGGGTAACTAGGGAATGAAAGACAGGATTTATAGAGAATCTTAAGACGCTTCGATTTATTTGATGCCTTGCTACCAAAAGCGTAGCCCAGGAACCAGCAACATCGACATCCCTTGGGAGCTTGGTAGAAATGCAGAACATCGGGGCCCCATGCCATCAGACCAACTAAATCAGAATCTGCATTTTAACAAGATCCCCAGGTAATTTGGGGGAATCTCTGCATTTTGAAAAGCACTGGCTGAAGGCAGGGACGGGGGGCGGGGGAGAGGGGGGGCAGGTAGAGAGAGACCAGTTTTATGGAAGACAGATGAGGCACTGGGAAGGTGGCAGAATAATGAAGTTCTTACTCATCATTTCGCCTAGGGCCGGCTTTTGAGTGGTGTTTAGAATTTTGACTCATGACAAAATCCCTTGCCAGGAAGAGTCTTCACAAAGTTCTCTGAAACCTGTAAGCATCACGTGAGCTCAGCTCCAGGTGCAGAGCTGCCTGTGGACGACAGGTTTATTGAGCTCAGCGCGTGCAGAGCACTCGCCCTCTTCCTTTAAATTGGAAACAGATTGCAGCGCTGTAGGCAGTGTCATTGAGAAGGTGGCAACTGCCTTGTTCCATCTCCAAAGTCACCCAGAGTAAAAGTGGATTCTAACGTCCCTGGGCCATTCTGGCCCGACTTTTGGGCCCTCCGAGGGTCATTTTCCAAATACCACCTCTTGTTCAGTTCGTTTGGGTTGAATTCCCTATGTTAGGGGTTCTCAAACATGCCCCTAGACCAGTAACCTCCACATCACCTGGGAACATCAGAAATGTAAAATTCTCAGGTTCCACTCCCAATGTACTGAATCGGAAAGCTGGGGCTGGGACCCAGCAATCAGAAACAAGCCCCCAGGCATTTCGGATGTCAGCTGAAGTTTGCAAACCAATGCCCTGCATTTGTGAAAACTTAAATGGAATTGAAACAAACCTCCTTTGGCCTGCCTTTCTAGATGATGGTAATGTAGACTTTCTTCTTTGATGGCCATTGAATTTCTGTGCTATTAAGAATAAGTATGAAAAGGCAAGATCTTGATATTTTAAAGAGCACTTTGGCAACTAGTGTTCCCTGTCCCACCACACACACACACACACACACACACACACACACACACACACACCCCTTTGTGAAGCAAATAGAGCAGGTGTCCAATCATATTTCCCATTTTAATTGACAAGGAAACTGTCCCCAAGCACACAGCTGTTTGATTCCCAGGAGTCAGGGTGATCTGGGTTTTGAATTTTAAGAAGACATCCAACACAGAAATTCAGTAAGGTCTCATTCAGGAAGGGACACGTCCCCAGTGATGAGGCATTCTGAAGTTTGGTCATCTTTTGGGAGGCCTTGGAGTGACTGGAGGTGTGGAAAATCTTGGACCACGCTTTGCTTTATTTGCAAAGTTCCTTCTTCTTATACTCACTGAAGTTAGTGCATTTCCAGCCCCTTCCGAAGAAGGGGTTCAACAACCGGAGTCTGACTTCATGTTTGCCTTGCTTAAAATCTGAGAGCCTCCACAAGGCCCAGATGTTGGGGTGAGGGGCTGGGGGCTCTACTTTAAAAGGCAGGACTGCCGGCCCTTTGGGGACGTTAGTGTGGTTTTTCTACTGCCATGGGAGCAGCCATCTCTTGCCCACTTCCCAGCACCCCTGAGGGTGTACTGTGATAAGTGCATATTGGACCAGGAGTGGAAAGCATGGGGAAGGAGTGGGCAGGAAGGTGGGACCCATCGTAAGGTAACCCACTGCAGACCACGGGGCCATGTGGCTTCTAGTTCTAGGTTATGCCTGAAAAGCAGTCTCTGAGAAGCTGCCTGGTGGTGCAGGAAGAATGGTTAACTAGGATGAGAAGATGTGGGTTCTGGTCCCAGTTGTCCTGATTCATCTGCTCTCCAAGTTTGGGCAAGTCACTTAAGCTTTTGGGCCCCATTTTCCTCATCTATTACATGGAAGCCTAGATACTTGCCCTGTGTGTCTCCCAGAGGGGTTGCAGGCCTTCCTGAGGTCTGTCTCTGAAAGTAACTTGTAGCCTGGGCGAAGTGAGCGGCTGGGCACTTTGCATGATGCTTCCTGTTGGGTGGTCCCCACTCTCTGCCCCTCATGGAGACCTCTGCCTTTCCTCCCCCGTGGGAGCATAGAAAATGTCTTTCACAGAGACCGCTGAGGCTTCTTGCAACAGGGCAATGATTCTTCAGCCATGCTTTTGTACGCCGGGACTCAGGGCCACCCAGAGGAGCCGCAAGAGGGTCCCTCCCCCCTTGGTGCCCACG
Source organism: Ursus americanus (assembly GCF_024610735.1). NCBI lineage: Eukaryota > Metazoa > Chordata > Mammalia > Carnivora > Ursidae > Ursus > Ursus americanus. Next base: position 4,031,116 of record NC_142162.1, on the reverse strand, counting down.
AGGCCCTGCCGCCAGTGCCCTCTTCCACCCAAAGCACACAATCCGGCCCTGTGAAGACAGTCTCTGTTCTGCCCTCCACCAAGCTGAATGGAGTTCATTCTCCTTCTTCTGCACCTTTTATCTCAAAGGATTCCTGAGCACACAATACACTTTACAGCCTGGTCCTCTGCCATTAGACAATAAAGGGTCTTTCATTGACCAGTGTTGTTGAAATGCCACCACCTCCGCTGTGCGGCTGCCAGATGGCTGTTCGGAGCTGTGCAGAAAACATCTCTCAATTCTGGGTCGTTTAGAATGTCATACGCCAATGAGAGTTCAGGGTACCATCAAGGCCCTCAGGTTATAGGAAAGCCTGGAGTTTCGTAAAACACACACACAAACCAGAACCAACCTCCCAACCAACCAATCCTAAGAGAACCAGACGGAACTCATTTATATGATGTGGATTTGTTTTGCACGGAAGACCCAAGATTTGACCCTGTCCGTTTTTGTCCTATTCAAAGTGGATAAACAATTCTTTATTATTATAAACAATTAGGCTTCTTAAAATGGGAATTGTATAAATAAAGTGTGAGAGTGGTATAATAAGCTTTCCTTGGTCCCATCTCCAAATAACTATGGATATTCGTGTATTTTGCCTGATGCAATTCCACAGCGGGTCTGCTACGTGCCAGAGCCGGACGGGCAGCTGAGGGGCTTACATGAAGTGGACAGTTTCTGGCCTCAGAGTCAAACACGTTCAGATGTTCACATTTCCTATGTAAAAGGAAAGGGCTTGGGGTAATTTCAGACCTGTGACTCTTCTTTACAACAGATGGGCCTCTTTTGGCCAAACACCCAACAAGAGCAGCACTGGCAGCCACAGGCTATCTCAGCCTGCCCTCAGTTTCCCTCTTACTATTGAAAGGAAATTCAGAGCCAATCTGGGGAGCTTTTCAATAATGATTGCATAAAAAAACTTATAATCATGATACCAGAAATGACTGTTGGCATTTGGGCTTCTTTTCTAGTGTTAATTACATCCAAACATAATTTTTATTAAGTTTCCTTCAAAGGAATGATTCAGATTTTTGTTGTGTTGTTTAGATTTTTTTTCTTTAACTGCCCCCCAAAATGCCCCAAACAAAGGAAGTTTGAGTTGTGACTATCCCACTGAGCTATACATGTGGGTCTAATACAATGCTTAGAACCCCCACCACGTCAGCTCTTCGATTTCTGCTGCTTTTTTTGTGGGTGTTAGCTATCCCTAAAGTCAACATGCTCCTTTCACAGAATCCTTCAGGAATACAATGGGACAAGGAGGGGGGAAATTGTGATGGCTTAAAATTGGTTCAAAGACTCAAATTTGTATTTTCCACAGAACCATATAAAACCAATCATGGGGGGTGCCTGGGTAGCGCAGTCGTTAAGCGTCTGCCTTCGGCCCAGGGCGTGATCCCAGAGTCCTGGGATCGAGTTCCGCATCGGGCTCCTCCGCTGGGAGCCTGCTACTTTCTCTCCCACTCCCCCTGCTGTGCTCCCTCTCTCGCTGGCTGTCTCTCTGTCAAATAAATAAATAAATAAAATCTTTAAAAAAAACCCCAAAAAACAACAAAAAAAAAAACAATCATCGACAATTTGTTAAACACCAGTTTGTGCCAGAGCTGGAGCGGGACTTGTCAGAAGCCTACAGTGAGTATTTGAACTCTGTAAGCACAAGTCCTTAGGGAGATCTGGTCAGCAAGATGAGACAATTATGGGAAACAATTCGAGAATACTCCAGGATGCTGTGTCATTAAGTACTACATTTTCTGCTGTGGAGTCCAGGGGTCTGTTGAAGTTGGTAGTTGGAGTTCAGCCAAGAGGAGGCATTAATTTACACAGAGGTAGACAGATTGGGGTGATGGCCAGGTACGTTTATATATCGATGAGTGAGGGTGAAAAACTTTTGTTGGAGCAGTAGCTTTTAAACACTCAGTTGACCATTGAGATGATCCATCGGTGGCCACATGGCCATTCCATAGAGTGGCAAATTTGCTTCTGCAGCTCCAACTTTTCCCCTCCCCTCCGCCAAGGTCAATCTTCCCAGGGAGACAGCTCCTTCATAGACTGGTGGTTGACTGCTGGTGATATCACTCTAGAGGTATGAAATTGCACAACGGATATTTCTAGATCATGCAATCCAGTGATTCTCCCATTTGTGTGTACATCACGATTACTTGGGGGTTTTGTTAAATCACAGACTGTGGAATCCTACCCCCAGAGTATCCTGTTCGGTAGGTCCGAGGCTTGAGATAGGGCCAGAGAGACTTGCATATTTAACAAGTCCCAGGTGATGCCGATGATACTGGTCCGGGGACCACACTTTGAGAACCACCCATCTAATCCATTATATCTGTTTACAAATGAGGAAATTGAGGCCCAGAGAGTTCTGAGTTTAAGGAGTATATTAGAGGGTAGTTGCCCACCACCCCTTTACTGCTCACTCTGGGCCAGGTCCAGTCTGACTTTGGTTAGATTTTAATTGTCTGAGAGCTGAGCCTCTCTAATCTCAGTTCAAGTTCTTGAATATTTAGGAACAGATCTGCCCCAAGGCAGGAGGATAAACTTGCCAACTTTGAAGATTTTAAGGCTATGAAAATGTTACATTAATAAAATATTTTTTTTTACAAATTATTAATTTATTACGTCCCTGATTTTATAACCTGTAGGTGGCAGTACCTTCCTTCTGTATACACAGCTAGCTGCTGCCAGTTTCATTTCCTGAGGCGCTAAGAAGGCTGCAAAGCATTGAGTAGGGGAGATGAGGGCACCTACCCCAGCCCACGACAGCTCCTCCAGGACAGTGGAATCAGATAACAGGATTTAGTATTCTGAGAACTATACTGTTCCTGATTACACGGGAGGGTTTTTAAATTTTAAATTTTTAATTGTAATGTTTTTATTTTCTCACATTCTTACTTTTTTGCACAAGGTTCTAAAATTTAAGATCTGTGAAAAGTCAGAAACCAGCGCCACGGAGAAGTGGAACTATTGAAATGCCACAAGTTTATTCTTCACTGGAGAGGTTTCTAGCCACCAAAGCATTCTTTTACTGGTGAAAGTCGGGGGCGGGAAGGAAGAAACAGAAAAGTGTGATTCTAGGAACCACATTGCAGAAATGCCGAAGGGAGGTTCGAACAAGTGAGTGATTGTTCATTAGCTACTGTCAATGATTAAACATGAATTCCCCATTTCCATATGACCCACGACTTGCAGATGACCTGTTGGTACATGATTTCCATTCCATCAGCAGCCACGGACATGAAAAAAGAAAACTCAGTGTACGTTCAAAAGGAAACTGAAATCACATTTTAAGAGGCTGAGGTGCGCACCTGCAAACATCCGGCCCCACATGCGCTTGCGCACTCTGCTTCCCGAAGACCCCAAGGTCGGTCCCTTTCCCAACGTCATTTGAACCCGACGTCATTTGAACGTCACTGAATTGTCTCCACTGCTGCTGTGCTAGAGAAACACTGATCTGATGACTTTTCACCATTCCCTCCTTTCTGTCTCCTCAAAGGGGACCATGATTTCCCAGTGCTGATTTCTCTCTTTTACGTCATGCAAAGATCAATTAATTTCATCTTAGTTAATTTCCTTTGTTGTTCCAACATACTAACTACTATTACAAACCGAAGTTGTGATCCCCAGGTTACCCACAGAATGGCCTTTACTTAGCCTCTCATTTGGCATTCAAGGAGATAGGGTTAGTTTCCCTCTGTTCTCTACTTCTCTGCGTTTGCTCTGAACCTCACATCATTTCCAAAATGATTTCATGCCTGTGGTTTTGTACGTTTTGTTCCCTCTGAAAAATTCCTGGTCATTTTTGAGGATTAACTGCCATTTGGGAGAAGTGTTTCCAGACTCCCCCAGAGAGCACCACACTCTGCTTTGATACAGCTTTTAGCACATTATAGTGTAATGTGCGTGTTGATTGTATCTTTCTCCCAGCCCCTCGCCTCATCTTGTTCCACTCCCCCTCCCCCTCTTGCCCGAATGGGTGGGTTCCATAAGAGTAGCAACTGGCTCATTCATCCTCATATCCCCAAGACCCAGCATAAAGCGGTGCAGATAGGAGATGCTAAGTAAAGATGTGGGGGCTTTTAATCAATGAATCCTATTCAAGATGCTTCTTTCTTTTGTTTCTTCTGGGAAGCCCCACTTTTCTCAATTACAACCTTTCTGCTACCCTATTATTTCACTCTGAACAGACAAATCACTTAGTTCTACAAGTAATAGGTTTGTATCAATGAAAAGACGAAAACGTTGACGTGGAAAGCTTGAGTGATGATGATTCTTCTTCTACTGCTCCCACTCCCAGACCAGCCTCATGGTATCTCCACGTCTTGGAAGGTTGCCTGAACTTCCTTTCAGAATATTCACAGAAGTTTTCAGCTACCCCTTTGTCTCCCCTAGAGGAACTGACCTTTCCTCGAGCGCCAGAATTCAAATAAATAAAAATGATTTATTTGTGGCTGTTGCATGTTTTATTGTCAGTTTCCAAACAATGTTGTATTCGACTTGTTTTCATTACAGTAGTGTGCTGTTTCTGATGCTTTGTGGGTTAGAGAGGGTGTTGAGGCCAAATATGTGGTCAGCTCCAACACTACGCAAACTGTTTTTAGAAGAAAATGGGTTTCACATTTCAGCAACTGACCTAAAAATGAACTTTTTGAACATGTCCTGTGTTTCAATGTGAGAAACTTGGCGTGTATATATTTGCAAGAGTGATCAATTCTTCCATTACGTCACATACGGGGCAGTACGGGGACGGAAGACATGTTGCCTGACAATGTGTTGGGAAATCTCTCATGACTCCTAGGAACACATCTTGTTCATAATCCCCAGTGACCTACCTTTGTATTTCCTGTCATAATGGGGATAAAATGAGATAAAACTGGGGTAAACGGGAGGCTGTCCTTCAGGCAAGAGCTGTCCAGCCCCGTGCAAAGGATGTTGGAACCGGTGTCATAACATGGGTGAGGCTTGATAATTCCACTTGCGAATCGGTGACAATGACCAACAGAGCCTGACGCAGCTTCTCTCTGAGGTTAGTGCACCTAGAGGCATGGAAATAAGTGACGTAAAATTAAAAAAAAAATCTTGAAAGAAGGAGCCCATCGCTTTGTTATTTAGTGTGCAAGCAGAGACACTGATTGTTTGGGAAGTCAGGGAATGAATTTGTCTTAAAATTTCCAGATGGAGACGATGACAGAACCGTGAATACCGTGAGATGGCCGGCGGGACTGGGTCAGGCTGGAAGAGGAGCGTTCAGGTGGGAGGGAGACGACAGGGAGAGGAGATCTCAGCAATGACTCAGGGAGACCCCCCGGACCCATGCGCACAACTTCTCCCGGTGAGATCCATTGGAAGCAGGAATTAAAATAGGAAACAGCACAAGCCCTGTGAGAAGGCAAGTGGATAGGTTTTATCCACAGCTGCTAGAGCCAGGTGGTATGTTTGATAGTGTGACACAAGAAATCACCATAAAGAACTTCAGAGTGTGCAGGAAGAGCTTTCCAGATAGCACTCATGTTAGAAATTATTTTCTTTTCATCCAAAATTTAAGATAATTTAGAACACCTTCCCACCACGGCAGTGCAGAAGAGAAGGCATTTTATAGCAATTATTTTGCAGAAACATTTTCGTATTGGAGTAAAATAGATCTGGAGAATTTCAGCTCTGCATATGTATGAAATAGGACACGAGCGACCAAAATACCTAGAGCAAGAGAAACACATTAAAAACAACCACAAACAAATAAAACCACATATTGTTTGCAGGCTGACCTCCAAGCATGGTAACTGCACTGACAAATATTTTATTTATAAATATATATATATATCCACATTTGTTTTTATTAAACATAACATATATACCAGATAATATATATGTAATTTATGGGGCGCCTGGGTAGCACAGTCGTTAAGCGTCTGCCTTTGGCTCAGGGCATGATCCCAGCGTTCTGGGATCGAGCCCCGCATCAGGCTCCTCCACTGGGAGCCTGCTTCTTCCTCTCCTACTCCCCCTGCTTGTGTTCCCTCTCTCACTGGCTGTCTCAATGTCAAATAAATAAATAAAGATATTTAAAAAAATATATATATATGTAATTTATATGTCAAGTTTTATGTAAAGTTTAAAGAGTAGTAATGAAATGAACACCAATGGATTCACCAATAAGTTTACGAAATACGACAGTCGATGCTCCTGTGTGTTCCTCTTGCTCTGATCCCCTGCCTGCCTTCTAGAGCTAACCACTGTCTTTAATTTTTATCACATCTATATCCCTAATGGTTTAGCTTTAAACTTTATACAAGTGGAAGATAACGCTGAGTGTGTGTGTGTGTGTGTGTGTGTGTGTATATATATATATATATATATATATATATATATATATATATATATATATTCTCCTGGAAATTTTCCCCTCTCAGTTTCGTGCTTCGAGAATTCTGATTTTTATTGCTGTGCAGTATTTCGTTTTAAGAATACCACCATTTATGTGTCCAGACTCTTGTTCATGGACATGTAAGCTCTTTCTAGGTATGACAGCTCCAAAAATGCTGATATGAACATGCTTGTCCATGTTTGCTGGAACCCATGTGCAAGAGTCTCCCAAGATCTGAATAGTTATGTAGTAGGAAATGCACATCTTCCGTTTGATTAGGTAATGACAAGTCGTTTTCCTACCGGAGTGGTTTACACTCCGCCAGCAGTAGAGACGAATTCTTATTGCTCTATGTTCTCTCCAACCTTTGCGGTTGCCAGACTTCTGCATTTTTGCCAGCTGGTGGGGGCAAAATAGTTGTGGTTTTTATTTAAATTCTTCCTTTCGATGAGGTTGAGCATATTTTCATATGATTATTGGCCATAAGTATTTTTCTCCCATGAACTGTCCAATTTTTATGGGATTGATTATTAATCGAGAGATGATTTAAATGTCCTGTATATTAATCCTTTGTCCTTTGTGTGGCAAGTGTGGGAGTCAAATTTTAATTTCTTTATGAAACTGTGCTTCTATTTTTGTCACTCATCATATACACATACATAGATCGCTCTGTTTGGACGGGAAAAGTAAATTCCCGTGGCAGTGCAACAAGACTATTTAATATCCTAGTGTGTGGCTGGTAGTAACAGTGTTTCATATAATTGGCTACATTAGAATCCGAACAGCTAAGGCTTTGTCTTCACCAGGAACCTCCTACCTAAGGGAAACACCTGATTGGTACCCTGATTAGTACCACTTGCATGTTGCAAAAGAGGAGAAAATCCAGCAAGGCACTGGCCATTCTCATTTTGTAGTTAGGTAGCAGTTCTCTCGCAACCCACAACTTTTTCTTTTTGTCTGCACTTCAAACATCCTTATATTCCCCCAAAGACAGAGAAAATAAGAGAAAGAGACCTCAGAGCTACACGGTTGAGATGAATGAGGGTGAGTGATAGGTCTGTTCATGTCTGCCCTCTGACCCTTGCTTAACAGCCTTAGATTCTTCCTGATGTCACTTTCCTACGTTAGGTACATCACTTAGCAGTACGTATCCTGACACGGGGATTGTCTGACGTCTATTTGTCCCATTTAACCCCAGACTATAACACTCTCTGAGCGCAAGGCGTTGTGTTTCATTTGTAGTGCCCGCGGCACCCAGCACAGTGCCTGGAATCCAGTGATTCTCAAAAAAAAAATCACTTGTTACATAAATGACACAAGTCTTTTGTAATTTACTCATCCTGCTTCTTTGTGTTCTCTGTTCTCTTATTTTGCAGTTTGAAAGGGTGATGCTTCTCTCTACCTATCTTACCTCCAATGATCACCTCTGCTTTTTCCATTGAAAGAAAGGTTTCTCATCTCAGTGGTTGACATACACATATGCTTTCATATTCTGTCCTGTTCTACTTGCTTTCGAAATGGCAATGGTTTGGATGATGGCACTGATAAATCCTGATCCAGTCCATGTATGCATACAGAGGCAGGGATGGAGATTGTGATAGGCTCAATCTATCAATGTGGGATCTAACAGGCACCAATGTTAAACTCTTGGGTTGGGTGCAAAAAAGAAAACCGTGCAAATTGTAGAGAAAAAAATGTGAGTTTCAGTGGCAACATGGCATTGTTTACAGTAGAGTCTTCTAGATTATCTGATTCTTTGGAGATTTTGCACCTTTCATTGTCTTTGAGCTATTATGCAATTATGTAAATCATAGATAAGCTATAGCTGTGCAAAATAATTCTTGTCTATAGACTTGCAAATAAGTTTTGTCTGGTGGAATTTCAATTGACTCTGTGGATTGGTGAGTCTTGTCTCCATTTGCAAATTCATTTCAATATTCCCAGTCTATAAATATATTCTTTGGGGGGCGCCTGGGTGGCACAGTGGTTAAGCGTCTGCCTTCGGCTCAGGGCGTGATCCCGCGTTCTGGGATTGAGTCCCACATCAGGCTCTTCCGCTAGGAGCCTGCTTTTTCCTCTCCCACTCCCCCTGCTTGTGTTCCCTCTCTCGCTGGCTGTCTCTATCTCTGTCGAATAAATAAATAAATCTTTAAAAAAAAAATAAATATATTCTTTGGATTCTCCTTTGAGCTTGGTTCCCTCACTAGGTAATTATTTAAATAAAACATTTAACACATGTCCACTTTATATTTATACAAGAATCGTGATTTTACCTTATTTTGAAAGTTATCTTTAATAAAATAAAGAAGGGGAATAACTTGGGTAAGATGAAAAACGTGAAAAAGCTTTGAAGTCTTGATTGACAATAACTCCATTATGAGTCGTAGGTGTAATATGTCTGTTGCTTTGGCTCTTTGGATATTAAGTACTTAGTTTACAATCACTATTCCAAACCACTGGTCAACTTTTCTTATTTTTAACCCAATAACTAATTGTTTTGATAATGGTTGCAATAAATCATGTTTTAAAGCTGGTATAGCAAGCCATTATAATTACCTTGGTTAAAAGAACACTTCAATATTCTTGATAGTTTATTCTTCCAAATGAATTACTCTGTGAGTTTGTCAGAGTCTATAATGTATTCATTTGGGATCTTGGTTTTGCATAAAATCTATAAATATTTGCTTAGGAATTATTGTCATTACTATTGTATTTGGTTTTTCCAATAAGAAGCAATATATATCTCTCCAATTATTCCTCTCATCTTTTATTTCTCCCATTAGGAGTTTTAAATTTTATTTGAATAATTAAATCATTTATGTCTTGAATTAAATAAATATGCATTTAATGGTTTCAATTGTAATAGAATCTTTTTTATTGTGTCTCTAGCTATTTGTCATGGGTCTAAAAGAATGCAATTGAGTATTATATTTGTTTTGTTTCCTAAAAAGTTATTATCAACCTTTCAGGGAAATTTACTGTATTTTTATCCAGTAAATACCACCAGCATTTCCAGTGCTATGTTCTCAAAAAATGGGTTAAAAAACCCAACTAGATATTCTTGGTTTGCAAATAGTCTGCATTCATCCTGGAGAAAACCAAAATAAGAAAAACTTTAGGTCCTCCTTTTCCTTCCTCAAACGTACCTTGAGTAAAGAATGCTTCACTTTTTAGGTAAGGTTATTTTGGGATGAGGCAGTTAGAAACACCAACACACATTATAAATCTTTCTAGTCGATACTTGACCAAAGATAATTTAGTACTGCCATGGGTTCAATCAATGTCTGCATGTGTAGTCCAGGGCCCAGGAGAATATTTACTCACAGATACTATTTGGAAATTCTGCACTATCTTTTCAGTATTCTTTGGAGTGTGGGCAGCATGCAAAGGAGATCAAAAGTTTGAAATTAAGATTAAAAGATAAACCAGAGCAAGATTTTTCTTAAATGTTAATATGTTTTCTATTGTTTCCAAATTTTCCTTTTTCTTCTTCTTCTTTTTCCTCTTCTTCTTCTTCTTGCTAGTTACCATCTGTCTTTAATTATAACTTAAGTCAATTTCCTTTGCAATTCCTTTTTCTAAATTAAAAAGTTTTTTTCTAAGTATTCTCTAAATTTCAGTTGTTTGAACTTAAGAAATTATGAAGCCCTTCTGGCTATCCATTTCCTTACTTGAAAAATGAGAAAGAAAAAGTTCTGCTTGTCTCCTTTGGTGGTTGTTGGAATTATATAAAATGGTTAGGATATCTTCTGCTTTGTAAGAGCAGTTGGCCATTGAGGACCGCATCCACTAAATTCAGTAAGAATAGGTTCAATCTACTTCATGGCTACCATGGTTCCGTGAAATGACAAATAAATGCAAATGTAAGTGAAATACAAAATAAAGTTCCTTCTCAAATATTCACATGCACACAAATCTCCCCAAGTCTTGTCAAGTGGCAGATTCTGATTCAGTTAGTCTGGGGTGGAGCCTGAGAATCTGCATTTCTAACCACCTCTAAGAGATGCTGATACTGCAGATGGCAAGATCCCGACAGTAGAAATCATACACATCAGAGGGAGAGATCAGGAAGAACTCTGTATCCTTGAGTATCCAAATAGATCTCTGTGGGCCAGAGCAGGGAAGATGGGAAAGGATTCAACTTTTGATTCCTTCCACTGTTGGTAAGGAGACAAAGCAGGCATACCACAGTCTTAACAGGAATGGAGAAAATGGTTAGTCTTTTGCAAGATTCTGTGGATTCATGCATTTGAAGATGCTTGAAATGGCTTCTGACAAAAAGGTATAAGGGTACTTAGCCAAGAAACAATGGGGGTAAGTTGCTGTTCGAGCTCAATATTACATATACACATACATATGGAAGTTAGGAGAGCTTAGGCATACATGTAATACTTATGTGCACATATGATCTTAGTATCAATTAGGATATTTTTTGTGTTTCTCTATAGACAAGTCACATGCTTTGCGTTTGCAATATTATTAAAGGCAGTATTTAGGCTTCACTAAGCACCAATTAAGCTCCCAGGATAGGCAGAAGCAATTCTTTCCTACATGCCAATCAGCTTGCTCTGGAATGAATGTGTTGCTGTTCTCATCCCCAGGGGCGGTCTGCAGCATAGCTACAAAACTGGGTAAATTTATCCTCTAGGCTCGTTGACTTAGTTGCTTTGGTGTCCCATCCCTTGAGGACCCAATGCCTGCTTCTCCCTAATGATCCCGATCACCCCCACTCTAATTCCCATGCTTACACCCCTTCTTGCTGTCCAATCTGTGTCATCCTATGTCTATCCCTTGAGACTGGATCTATTGTTGCAATAAACTCACTTAGGCCCCACCCGAACCCCTAACTTCAGCCAGAGAGATTAACTAACTGTTTCCCGAGCAGGTGTTCTGCTTTCTGCTCTATGCTTTAGCTTTCTTCTGGACTGATGCTTCTCTTCCATTCTTACTAGCAGGTTCTACCCATCCTGAACTCACCTCAAATCCTGCCTACTTTGTACAGCCTTCCAAGAGTCATACTCCCCCAATATGAATCCCTCAGTAAGTTATTGTTTCTACTGTCCATTGATAATCATCTGCTGCTGTGTTGCTGCTTTCCTATTTCTGCCTTCCATTGTCATTTAGAACTTACATTCAGCTCTTTAAGACTTGATATCTTGGCTCTCCAGTCACAAAGAGTTCTTGAAGTTAAAGTTTGGATCTTATATGTTTTTGTATATTGTACGGAGTCTCACACAAGTAAATGTAAAAAGTTGCTCTGACTTGATGAGCTAATTCTACAGATTTTCTGGATGATCTTGGTGAATATAGAAAGCCATTCAGTTAAAATGTTAACTGGGGCTTCCACCGGCTTAACTTTAGAAACCTGGATGGGAGCAATGGAAGTTGTCCTGATTCCCTCACAAACATCCCCCAAAGCTGACCCCTCCCTGGAGCCCGCCCCTCCTGTTGTGCTGGCCCTGTTGCCATGGAAACATGTCCTCAGCTGCGGTCCAGCTTCCAAGCTGCCATGTAAGAAAAGATGGAAGGAAGAGTATTACTTAGGTCTACTCATCCTCATTCCACTCTTATTCCCCGCCCAGGTGGGAGTGTGGCATCTCTCCAAGGAGGCATATACAATGAAGCTGGGAAGTGAAGTGTAGCTGAGGGCACAGGCAAACACCTGAGTGGTAGCTGGAAGGGGTGCTCTGCCACGGGGTGTCAATGTCTGTGATGCATTCATCACACACACCCTGCCTACATCCTCAGAACCCTCTGGCCTGTGGTCTGGCTCTTTCACTCTTCTTTGGGGATCCAGGAGTCTTGGCTGGATGGCAACTCTAGAAAGCTGGGCATGATTCTCTGTTCCCACTCTATGTGGGAGAGGTAGGGCAGGGCAGGCTCCCAGCTCAGAGAGGCAGCTGAGCCCTTCCACACATGGGCTCCCTTCTAGGCACCAAGTAATGATCTTAGCTTCAGGGGTCCAGCACTGGATTCAGGCCATTGTATCTCCCTTCCCTCCAACCCCCACCCTTTCCATATCACTAAGTTATTTCATTAAGAAAGGCAAGGCTTTAAAAAGTTACTTCTGATCATTGATGTCTGACATGTGTTCTGCTCTGAGAAATCAGAGCTGCCACCCAGGAAAATGACTGGGGAGAAGCCAGCTTTCTCCTCTGCTTTGTTCTCTGCTGGCAGCCACAAGACCGCAGTGGCCATCTTGCCCTGATGAGGTCATCTTGCAGCCACACCCTGGCTACTTGACCCATGGGCTTAGCCGTTCTTTCTTCTGCCCACTCTCTCATCTGAGCCTCAGAGAGTATTCCTAGAAAGACAAATACTAATGAACGAACCTCCTTCTTCTGGGTGAAAGAAGGGTGTCAGGGACTGGAATAAAGGGAACAAAGAAAGTGTAAAGGATTGAGTTAAGAGATTGAGGCAAGGTGAGTTTGGGGCCCAAGAGCGACCAGTTCCTTGAACCCTTAACTGGTCAAGAGGGCAGGTTTTGGGAGTGGTAGGGAACCATGTAAGAGGAGCTGGAGGGTAAAAACATTTATGATGTTTGATCTTAAATGCAAGAATAGTGATAGAGTAAGTGTCAAACCCAAGGAAGCTTATTTAGAGCTTGCTTGAGATGATCTGAGAGATGCTGAGAAATCTTCCCTACTTATCTCCTCCTAGCTCCTTAAGTCTAACTCACCACTAATCACAGAACCTGAAATTGCACGTTAGGATTTTTTGAGTATTAAGATATCTTAACTCCTAAAGTCTTTAGTTAAATAGCAGTATCTTTTAGACAAGACCAAAAAAAAAAAAAAAAAGATTATTCAGAATTGTTTGGATATTTGGAAAATAATGTAATTATCCCTTAGTAACTCCATAAAACAAAATAATTTCTAGTCTAATGTAATACTTAAATGTAAAAACAAAAAAACCCAAATCCTCAAAATACAAGAATATAGATAAATCTTTACTTATTCCAGGCCAGAAAAGCCTCTCTAAAGAAATGGAAAAAAATATGAAGGAAAAGAGTAGGCTTGACTACATAATAATTTAAGAATTCCATTTGTTAGAATAGACAATAAACACTATTAAACAGTAAATGTCAAATTGGGGGAACTTGCAATAAATATGGCAGGGGACTGATATCATAAATGTATAAAGAGCTTTTCCAAATCAATATAAAAAACTATAAGATCTCCATTGGAAAATTGGTGAAAAAAATACGAAGACAATTCACATGTGAAACAAACATTCAATTTTACTAGCAATCAAAGAAATGCAAAATAAAATGATAAAGAAATACTATTTTTTTGGAAGAAATTGACCTTAAAAAAACAGTTAAATGGAACCCAGGTGACAGTGAGATCTCCAGCCTGATGTCCCCAGCCTTCCTGACTGGCCCCCTTTCCACTCCTTTAGACATGAACTTGTCCTTCAGCATTTCTCTGTCTTCCACTGCCCTGAATGGTCTTTGTTTGCTGTGGGTGTTTGTCTGGGTATCTGGGGTGGCGTTGAAAAGGAAGGAACAGAGCATGGAGGGAAGGAAGTCTGGAATAAATATGTCATGTTTCTAGATACATTCCTTTACTTAGAAGAATATCTTATACTTACTCTAGGCCAAATAGCCTCTGGTTCTCCCTGCCAAATCTAATAGACACTTCCGGTAGAGAATGACTATACTATAGCTTGGAAGCCATTAACTCTAGCCTTAATAAATTGATAAGGGTTACTCTCTGGGCCCATAATTGGCCCATTAGCCCCTGCCTAGCTTCTCTTGACTCCTTGCCTGGCTAGGACTCTGTATTTGGCAACTTTAGTGCTGTCTTCTTTACTTTTCTAGAGTTTTGTCATCCTAATTCTGTGTTCTGTCACATTGCTTTGCCCCCTACCCCTAGGGTGAATTCCCACTTATCTCGGCTCTCTACCTCTATTCTCTGCTTGCTGGAAAAAGACAAGGGACCACTCTGGCTATGCCCGCTGCGGTTCACATGCTGTGCAATGTCAACCTCCTATTGATTTTCCTCGGCACTTCCCATAATGGCTAGTTTAAACATGTCCTACTATCCACAAAGCTCTTCTAATAATAGTAATAGTAATAACAACTACAAAAAACTGAATTTTACATTTTATGATTCCCATCGTGCCTAAAAAGTGATAACACTTACAAGTTGTCCAAATAATCTTTGTCAAACTGAAACTACTTTACAATACACGGAATGCGAGTCACAAGTTCCTGAACCCGTGCCTGTGGCTTTCTGATGAGCTCACTGTTTGAGCAGCCAGAGTATTTGAGCACCTTTCTTGACCTCTTATTACATAGTTTCATCTTTTCAGAGAACAATTCTATCATTTCTTGTCTAGTTTGAGTTTTGTCCTCCCTGCACAAAGGAAAGATGAGGTAATCCAAATAACGGCTTGTTCTGCTTGGAAAGAAGGCCAGAGACACCAACATCTGAAATAATTTTCTTTTTTGATTTCTTGAGCATCCAAAAGTGTGTGCGGTCTAATGGCCTTGAAGACCCAAAAAGCTATCATCCTGGGTGGAGAAAGGGCAGCATGGAGCCAAGGCCCGTACTCTGCTCCCCGGGAGCCCCCGTGTCACCCACTGAACAGTGGACCAGGCAGCTTTGGCAGATACAGCCTTGGACTACGGAGCCCTTCAGGCTGAGGGTGATAGTTAGGGATCCCTGCTCCAAGGGTTATTGCTCACCTGTCCCCTCCTTGGACATGGCGGCTTATCCAATCCCATTTCTGTCCTCAGCACATGCACCCTGGAAAACGTCTGCCTTTCTTCATCCTGAATCGGTCATCAGCATGACTAACAGCCAGATCTTCCTCCAGCATGTTCCACATAACCCTCGTTCCGCAGGAGATCAATCAAATCAGGTTTCCACAGTCAGATAATGCAGGATCGAGTTTAGTTTCTCAGAGTCGTTAACATGCTAAGATGGTTCCTAAATCTCCAAGATGGGTGGCATTTAAAAAATTCCTATGACTACAGAAGACTTTTCTGCATGGCCAAAAATTAGACCATTAAGCATTCTGTGCAAAAAGTTTTGGGAAATGCTGCTTAATGCTAGTATAAACAAACATACAGTAACACGGTATTTATTTACTTAGCATGTAAGAGAATGAGCTATTGTGCAACTATGAATTTTCTGGATGACTAAGAATTAAATCTCTTTTGAATCCCATTTGGCCAGCAATGTTTCTAGAATATATTACATATAACGTGGGGTACCATTTTGAGATATTCACTATGTTTGTTCTTCTTTGCATTTATCTTTTTTCCTTTCCTCCATCCAGGCAGGGTCAGCCTTCTTTGGTTCACCGTCTCAGAGAAGGAATATGAAGGGTGGAAGTAGCCTGTATATCCATCTGACTTTTGTGTGTCAAAGGCCCAGGCTCTTAGAACAACCTAGAGTATTTGCAGATGGAAGAAAGAGGGTTTGGGGCATAGAAACATGAGAGGACTAGGATGACCCTCCAGGCTCAGAATAAATGCACCCCTGATCAGAGGGAGTAGAAGGGAGAAGAGCAGAGAAGAAGCAAATAGAAGGAGATAAGGGGTGGAAGGAAGGAGAAGAAAGGGAACGGGTGGAGACAGAGCACAGACATCTGGACCTAGAAAGGAATGCTTGAGTGGTGCATCTGGGAAAAAGGGCCAGGCACAGCTTTGTAGGAAGATCTTGATTCTCCAAGACTGGATCAAAAGAAGCAGTGAGCCAAGGCTAGGATGGGGACAGGTGTGCTGACAGCCACAGAGATCTCACCTGTGTGTGTGGGTGACTCAGGGGCCACTTCACCAACGTTTTGACAATATTGACATCTCTTGGGGCCTTTGACATAGCCTCAGAATGGGGCAGAGAGGTGCTATGAAAGCTTGAGGTTTGAATTCCTAATCTGCTTAGGGGGGCCCTCCACAGAAATGATCGTGAACTAAAAAAGTTCAATTTCTTGCAAACCTTACCTTTGTGAAGCATCACACCGTCTGTTCCACAGCTGGGACCGGTTCAGGGTCAGGTCCGGAGGGTCTGTTGAGGAGGAAGCAGCTTCACTCCCACCCCCTCCCACCAGGGTTGCAGGTCCTGGTGATTTTTCAGTTTTTGTGTCTGCTTTTTATATAGTTTTCCTATCTTCAGCGAAGTCTCGCTCCCCAGTACTTATCATGGGCATCCATAGTTCTAGCTCTCTCTTTTCCTCTCCAGATTTACTCTCCTTTATGTGCCTTGGCCAGGAAGCCAGAAAGTGAAGCTTCTTGGAATTATACATAAAGGGAGAGAAAAAATCAGTTCCGAGAGTCAGCTCGCTTCCCTCACCTACAGGGTAAGGGAGCTGTCATAGATCATTGCTAAGGTCCCGTCCAGCTCTAACATGTTATGATTGCTCTGAATAGAGTGTGTGAGCTTTTATGTGCCGTCCTGGAGCATCTACTTTCCCCATTTCCTGATTCCCAGCCATGTTCTCAAGGGATGAAGTTTCTCAGCTGTGACCTCTTGGAAAGTAACGTTATTTAACTTGGTGTTTTTTGCTCAATTTACAATTCATCCATTCATTATAAAAATTATCGAGCCTCTACTGCATGCTCAGTGCTGTACTGTATAATCAGAATAGAGAGACTACTATAAGATCCCTCCCCCAAGGAGTTCACAGGCTAGAGCATGGATTCCCAATCTTTTCTGCACTCATGGCACCCTTTGGGAATCAGATGAAAGTCCCTTCTATTAGAGAAGAGTATTTATTGAGTACTTAATAAGTGCCAAGTTCTGTTCCAAACGCTTCAAAAGTAGCGTGTTTTGTCCTCAAGTATCTATGAGGTAGTTGCTATTACCTGCATTGACACCTGAAGAAATAGAGACCCACATGTGAGGACACATGGCTAATAAGTGGTGGGACCCACAGTTCACTCCCAGGCAGTGCAAACACATTTTTCATCTGGGATAATGGTGTTTCTGTAATCAACACCAAAAACAACATGGAAACCGCAACGATGGTTTTTGAGAATCGATGTCATGCGCCAGGCACTGTGCTAAGCTCTCTACATTGGTTACCTCATTTCACACTAACATCATGAGTGGGTACTTTCATTATCTACACATTTTAATAGAAACCCCCTTGGCTTCAAAAGGTTAAATAACCTGTTTCGAGGCACACATCTAATAATAAGGGGAGAGGGAGTATGAAGTGCAATTTTGGTACACATTTTGATAGTTCATGAACTTCCTGTCCTCTGGCCAAGAGGAAGAGACAGATGAGAAATATATTGATTTGTGGTCATGCAGTGGGAAGTTCTATGGGAACAGCATAAATCATTCTGCATGCTCAAGTAAAGTTTCCCAGAAGAAGGCATACCTGAGCTGAGTTTAAAGCGTAAGTGGGAACATACATTGGACCCCATGGGGAGAAAGGCATTGAGGAAAGAGCGCATACGAAAGGCAGGAACAGGAGACAATAATGTGACCCCGGGGCAAACTGCAGACTTGAGTGTTGCGGGGCAGGGTAGAGAGGAGTGAGTCTGGGAAGGCAAGCAGCAGGCAGTGCGCACAGAGCCCAGCTGTCAAGGTGTTTGAACTCTGGGGAGCCCGTGCAGGCTTTACGTGTGGGAGCGCCTTGTTTGTGCACCTTAGGGATGCTTCTAGCAGCAGGGTGCAGGGAAGCTAGGAGGGGGATCACTGCACCAGAAATAGAGAAAAGTAAATTAGACTATCATGATCAAAGCCAGATGTGATGAGAGTCGGGGTTCAGACACTGATAGTAGAAACTAACTTGAAAGGCATTTAAGAGATAAAATCAAAGAATGGTAGGAGTGAGTGGGAGAGTCTAGGAGACTCTCAGGCCAAGCCTGGAAGTCAATCTAGAAAGGTTGGTAAAACAACACAGAAAATGAAATGAGATGGTGAAAATCATATTGACCAGTTTCTTTTCGGGATATTCCTGACCAGAGTTGATGATGCCTAAACTCCATGTACTACTATATGATGTGGATGAAATGGGGCTGGGAGGCCGCCGTGCCCAGTAACCAACATCAAGTGTTCTGGGTTGAATTACGCACCCACCCCCCCCCCCCATGGGTATGTAAAAGTCCTACTCCCCAGTGCCTCCGAATGTGGCCTTATTTGGAAATAGGATCACTGCAGATGTAATGAGTTAAGCTAAGCTGAGGTCATACTGGAGTGAGGTGTACCCCTAATCCAACATAACTGGTTTTCTTTCACAAAGGGGATATTGGGACACAGAACATGCACAGGGACAACGCCGCGTGAAGATGATGGCAGAGGTCAGAGTGATGTCTCTGTAAGCCAGAGAACACCAAAGGCCACGAGCAAACCACCGGAAGCTAGGACAGAGGCCTGGGCCAGTCCTCCTCACTGCCTCTGGAGTAATCAACCCTGCCAGAACCGTGAGAATGATTTTGTGTTGTTTTCAGTCACTCGGTCGGTGGTATTCGTTCTAGGAGCCCTAGGAAGCGCACGCAGCACGTAAGCACAGACGCTCTCCAAACTGCCCTCCAAGGAGATTCCGAGTGACCAACCACCCAGACTCGCCGGGAACTGCGGGGTTTCTCAGAACACCAGATTTTCAATGATAAACATCAAGGAGGTCCTGGGCAAACTGGGACGAGCTGGTCACCCTAAGAGAGCAGGTCTGCTTAACTGTGGCTTGAAGGTGTGAGGCCAGAACAAACAATACTTTGAAGGGCTGTCCACTTGTCCTGTCTTGGTCACTTTCAGTCTCCTGAGTGGCTGCTGGCGCCATTCCCTGAGCTAGGGAATGCTAGGAGTGGAGAAGGCCTGGCAGGACACATGGTGTCTGTTCAAGGCATCCACGGTTAAGGTAACAGTGATAAATTCGAGGGTCGTAGCAGCCGGATGGAACTAAACAGAAAGTGTATCTGGGATGTGGTTCTTCAAACACAGGAAAGCTGGAAGAAGCGGCTGATATTCCAGAAGAAGGGTGCATAGGATACAGGGCCCTGGACTCCAAGTCATTGATAATGAGGAAACTGTAGTGAGAAGGGAAGTAGGGGCAGGGGAAGAATGTCAAGCAAGCGGAGAGAGAGAGAACCTGACTTATTCAATAAGGTAAAAGAACTGGGCATATGGAATGTCTGTGTGCATTCAGACAAACACATGGGTGTTATGACGCCGTCCTGCTGTGAAGACATCCATTCTCACTGCCTGCCTCAGCCCATGATAGAGCTCCCCTGACCATATTCAAGAGTACCCGACGACCCCTGCACTTCAGGAAATGGGAGTTGCCATGTGATATGAGTATTCGGTTTGCACGTCCATCCCCACATTTTCCTCTTTCCTCCATTTTCTGGCCCAGGAGAGAGTCTTAGTCTACTGACTTATAATTCAGGGATGAATGAATAATAATAATGAAAAAAAAGCCCTTTTCAGCTGGAGTGGGTTTGAGGTATAGTTAAAGCCTGTCTATCATTTCTTGGCAATCTTGTGGTTGTTCATTTCTGGTAGAAACATATGGCCCTAAATAATAACAACAGGTTAATACCTTGTCTTTGCAGAAGGCTTTACACTTTATCAAATGCTTTCCCATGCATTCTCTCACATGGTCCTTGCATGCTATTGATAGGAATTCTGGTGTGAGTTTATACAATCCCATCACTATCGTAGGTTAGATGTTAATTTATCGACCCAGTAGTAATTGGAGATTCCACCCTCTGATCCTCACAGACACTCTTTGGAGGGTCAATGGGACCTTATATTCTCACACAGTAGGAAAATTCAGGGAATTAAGAGATAATTATTTAGCCCATTATTTGAGTAAAACACTGGGCTAGGCACTGAGGGAAGATGTAAAGCAACAGTGGAGCCTCTGCCATCAAGGAGTTTGGGATTCGTTTGGGAAGACAAGATGAACAACAAGAAAAGATGACTCAGTGAAAGGATCTTACAGGTCAAATGTGGAAAGAAGGCGCAAATTAAAAGGAGAATAGGTGGTTGCTGTGGCCTGTTCAACTGAAGGGTTCATTGAGAACGTGGGGTTGAAAAGCCCTCATCCTGTGGCAGAAGAAGGGGGAAGCTTCTAGAAGGGGATGCTCTGCTCATCCAGAGACTTTAATCATGGAACTTGTTAAACTTTGGTTTGCTTGCTGGAAAGGGAAGAATGACTGCCACCAACTGGTACACTTATACTCAAATGCACAGGAATGGAATTTGTTGAGCTTTGGATGTTAATGTTTTTGCAGAGTTTACATGAAGAAGTTTAACTGAAGAAGAGGGAATATCAGGTGTGGTCAGTGGCTTATTGCACTGGAAGCTGGAGAAATTTCCAGACAGGAGACTAGAACCTGTTTAGGGGTCAGCCCCATTAAAAACAAAACAAAACAAAACAAAACAAAACAAAACAAAACAAAACAAAACAAAACAAAAAAGTGCTCCAGCTTAATTAGCACTTCCAATTTAGAGTAAGTCCCCTATTCATGAATTGGGTTTGGTCTAAAATCTTGCTACTCCAGCCGTGGTCCATGGACTGGCACCACCAGCAACACCTGGGAGCTTGTAGAAACACCAGCAACACCCGGGAGCTTGTAGAAACTTGGAATCACTGAACTCCCTGCAGGTCTCCTGAATCTTTACCTACCTTTTATAACATCTCCAGTAGGCACATAAAAGATATTCGGTTATAGGAGCTCAGAGTATGTCTTTACATTGCAACAAGGTTGAAAAGGTTATCATTTAATACATGATGGTTCTGGTCACGACCATGGAAACTCAAAACATCAATTTATGTTATTTCTATCCATTAACATATTCTTAGGAGCAACTTGCAACTCTAGGGATAGCATCCTGCCCCTTCACCACTGTCCACACGGCAGCAGGAGCCCACTTCTCTCCCCTAGTGTTCCTTTCTGGAGAAGATGTCATAGATGCTGCTGAGTTGGGGATGGGCATCTGGTGCATAGGGGAGAAAGCAGGGGCTTTGTAGACAGATGTGGATTCAAATTTAACTTACCTCTCAGCACCTGCCTCCTTCTTTATAAAATAGGGTCATACAAATGATGAGGTTCCCTACCATACAGTTTGTGAAGTTTAAAAGGATAAATTATGCAAAGCCTCTAGAAAAGTGTCTGGCATATTGAGAACATTTCCCTGCAAAAGCAAAAGCAAAGTTAATTCTACCCCTATTCCCCACAAGTACCTTGTTATCCAACCTTTAGTACGTCATTCAACCTCTTTGGGATTCAGCTGTTACTTCTGTATAAGGAGAGCCAGGGACTAGGTGATCCCTAAGATCTTCCCAGGTTCATAACTGTTCAATGCCCCAGGGTGCAAGCAGAGCACACGCTGGCTTGGTTACTGTCTCCCCACGCCCACCCCCACCCCACCCTGTGTTTCTCAGGCTACTGCGCTCCCTCTTCACGGCCCTCTGCCACCTGTTTCTGAGATCAAGGCTGGGTGGTCCTATTCCTAGTACTATTCCTTAAAGGACCAGTTTCTGCCAGGCAGGCTGACAACCTGGGTGAATCCCGTAGCAGTCAGGAGGACTAACACCCAGGATGCCAGCGCTGAGAACCCAGGTCCACTGGGCGTCGTTGGCTGCTAGCATGAAGAACCTGCCTGGGCTACACCCCTTTCCCGAGACACTGCAATCCTGCTTAGAGACGACGTAGGGAGCTCAGGGCTGTGTTGCACAAACACGTGCCACCGACAAGGCTCTTCATACCGCAACCGAATCAAAGCACCTATTACCGCAAGTCACGGGACCTAATTTTATGGGGGAAGTTGTGGTAACTTGCCAATTTTTTAATTATAAGGTTTAAAAAAAAAAAAACAACTGTGTTAACTCAAGTTCCACTTGGCAAACTTGGCCAAGTGATTTTGTGTTTGGCTGGGATTTCTGGAAACAAGAGAGGGTGCCCGCTCTTTGGTTGGGAGTTGCTGAGGGGAAAACACTGCCAAGGTGGTTAATTTGGGTCTTGTCTTTCCCGCTGACATAAAGGTTTCACCTGAACCACTGTTTATTTTTCTGGTCCTTTCTGAAGCACAAAAGCAAACACAAAAACAAAACCCAAAGAAAACAAAAACCAACTGTTTGTTTCTTGAAGATTTGAGCTTGGAGGGAAAACAGGACTTGCTTTTTCCTTTGCTTGAGTGTGTTTGCTTCCAGAGGCTGGTCTCTCTGAGCTGTGCTCTGCCCTTGTTTTTTTATCATAATGCGCCCCGTCTTTCCTCCTGTTCCAACCTCCAAGATTCCTTCTTCCCTTGAATCATGTCCTCATTCTTAAAACCATCTCGCTGACGAGGGAAGCATCATAAGCTAGCCAAGCAGAACATTTCTCTAGTAGGACTTCTCCGATGCCAGAAAAGCCATTATTGCTCCACCTGAAAGATTCGACTTCAACTTCCTGTAGCAGCTCTGAAATTTGAAAAACAATGAGTCCATTTGCCAGTAAATACTTATCAAGCCTTTACTCTCTACCCTCCTGTCAGAGGAATGGAAGAGCAGAGCTTCTCCAGCAGGAACGTAAGAATTACCGAGAGTAGAGGAGTGTGGACTCCAGGAAGAGCTTGGTGCAGGCATGGGGGGAGGGTGTCTGTGGAGCCTGAGAAGCCTTGGGCAAATATCAGATTCAACCGCATCCAGTTTTATCTCAGGAAGTAGTGTGAATATTCTACTTTTTAAAATATCTGTTTGTATTCATACATCAATAATGTTTCGATTATTTACCATGGAATAAAACCAGTGCTCCTGGAAGGTGGTTTTTTTTTTTTTTCTCTCTGTTTACTTATTTAAAAGTCTTTCTTTTTTTTAAAGCAGTTTCAGATTCACAGCAAAATTAAGAGGAAGGTAAGGAGATTTCCCATATACCCCTGCTCCTACACATGCATCGCCTCTCCTGTTACTAGCATCCCCCACCAAAGTGGTACGCTTGTTACAACTGACGAATCTACATGGACACACCGTTAACACCCAAAGTCCATAGCTCACCTTTGGGTTCAGTCTTGGTGTTGTAGATTCTATGGGTTTGGACAAATGTATGATGACATGTATTTATCATTATGGTATCATACAGAGTAGTTTCACTGCCCTAAGTATCATTTGTGTTCTGCCTGTTGGTCCCTACCCCCCACCGACCACCGATCTTTTAACTGCCTCCCCATAGTTCTGCTTTTTCCAGAATGTGGTATAACTTTCAGATTGGCTTCTTTCACTTAGTAATATGCATTTAAGTTTGCTCCATGTCTTTTCATGGCTTGATGGTTCACTTCTTTCCAGTGTTGAATGATATTGCATTGTTTGGATGTGCCAGTTTACCCATTCACCTGCGGAAGGATATCTTGGTTACTTCCATGTTTGGCAATTATGAATAAAGCTGCTATAAATATTTGTTCATAGGTTTTTGTGTGGACATAAATTTTCAACTCCTTTAGGTAAATACCAAGATGGTATAATCAAAATCTATGTAGTTTTGTAAGAAACGACCAAACTGTCTTCCAAAGTAGCTGTACCATTTTACGTTCTCACCAGCAATGAATGAGAGTTCCTGTTGCTCTATGTCTCCACTAGCATTTGGCCATTCTAATACGTGTGTAGTGATATCTCCTTGTTGTTTTAATTTGCATTTTCCTGAAAATATCTGATGTGGAGCATTATGTATCTTTTCTTTGATGACGTATCTGTTGAAGTGGTTAGCCCATTTTCAAATTGGGCGCTTGTTTTCTTATTACTGAGTTTTAAAAGTTCTTTGTAGATTTTGGACCACCGTCTTTTATCAGCTATGTCTTTTGCAAACATTTTCTCATACTCTGTGTTTATTTCTTCCCTTTCTTGGCAGTGTCTTTTGCAAAGCAGAAGTTTTTAATTTTCATGAAGTCCAGCTTATCATTTTTCCTGATGGATAGTGCTGTTGGTGTTATATCTAAAAAAGTCCCTGCCATACCCAAGGTCATTAGGCTTTCTCCTGTGTTATTCTCTTCTAGGAGATTGGTGGTTTTGCATTTTACATTTAGGTCTATGGTCATTTGTGCTAATTTTTGTGAAGAGTTAATTCTTTCTGTGTCTAGATTAATGTGTGTGGGTTTTTTTGTTTTTTTGTTTTGTTTTTTGTTGTTTTGGGATGTGGATGAACAGTTGTTCTCCTACCATTTGTTGAAAAGACTGTCTTGTCTCCTTTATGTTGCCTTTGTTGCTTTGTCAACGATCAATTGACTATATTTATGTAGGTCTATTTCTGAAGTTTCTATTGCTCTGTTGATTTGTCTATTCCTTTACCAGTACCACACGGTCTTGATTACTGTTGCTGTATAGTAAGACTTTAAGTCGAGTGGTGTCAGTCCTCCGACTTTGTTCTTCAACATCGTGTTGGCTATTCTGGGTCTTTGTTTCTTCACATAAACTTCAGCATCAGTTTGTCAATGTCCACAAAATAGTAAGATTTTAATTGGGATTTCACTGAATCTGTAGATCGGGTTGGGAAGAACTGACAACTTGATAATATTTAGTCTTATTTAGTCTTCCTGGTAATAAACATGAAATGCCTTTTCATTTACTTAGTTCTTCTTTCATTTTGTTCATCAGAGTTTTATAGCTTCCCTCAAATAGATCTTGTACATATTTTGTTAGATTTGCACCTAAGTACGTAATTTTTAAGGTGCTAATATAAATGTCATTGTGTTTTGGATTTCAGATTTTACTTGTTCATTGTTGATATGTAGGAAAATAAATGACTTTTACATATTAACCCTGTATGCTTGCCATAATTGCTTTTTAGCTTCATGAGATTTTTGTCAAATATTTGAATTTCTACATTGACAATCATGTCATCTGTGAACAAAGATAGTTTTATTTCTTTCTTTGCAATCTGTATAACTTTATTTCTTCTTCTTGTCTTATTGCATTAGCAAGCATTTTCCGTATGTTGTTGAAAAGGAGGGGTGAGAGAAGACGTCCTGGCCTTGCTCCTGATCTTAGCAGGAAAACTTTCACTTTCTTACCATTAAATATGTTGTGCACTGTAAGTTTTTGTAGATAATCTTTGTCACGTTGTAGAAATAAACTATCATGAACTGGTGTTGGATTTTGTCAAATGCTTTTTTTTTGCATCAATTGATATAATCATGTGATTTTTCTTTTAAAGCTTGTTGATATGATGAATTATAGTAATTGAGTTTTGAACATTGAATCAGTCTTGCATACCTGGGGTAAATCCCACTTGGTTGTGCATTATGATTCTTTTTATACACTGTGGATTCAATTTGCTAACATTTTGTTGAGGCTTTTTATATCTATGTTCATGAGAGATATTGGTCTGTAGTTTTCTTTTTATGTAATGTCTTTGTCTGGTTTTGGTATTAGGGTAAGTCTGGCCTCATAGAATAAGTTAGGAAGTATTCCCACTGATTCTAGCTTCTGAAAGAGATTGCAGAAAATTTGTATAATCTATTTCTTAAAAGTTTGGTTCAATTTACCTGTGAACCCATTTGGCCTGGTGCTTTTTATTTTGGAAGGTTATTCATTATTTATTTAGTTCCTTAATAGGTATAGGAATTACTCATATGGTCTCTTTCTTCTTGAATGAATTTTGGAAGATTGTCTTTCAAAGAATTGGTATATTTCATCTAGGTTGTCAAATTGTTATCAAATTTTGTAGGCATAGAGTTGTTCATAGTATTCCTTTATTATCCCTTTAATGTCCACAAAATCTGTAGTGATGTCTCTTTCATTTCTGTTATTAGTCATTAGTGTCCTCTTTCTTTCTTTCCTACTTAATCTCATCTATGATCTGAACGTTTGTGTCCCTTCCCAATTCATACATTGAAATCATAACCCCTAAAGATGACAACATTGGGGGTGGGACCTTTGCACGGTGCTTAGGTCATGAGGGTGGAATCTTGATGAATAGGATTAGTGTTCTTGTAAGTGAAATCCACAGAGACACCTTGCCCTTTCCTCCATGTGTGGACACAGCCAGAAAGCATTGGCTGTGAAATAAGAAGAGCATTTTCATCAGAAGGTGACCATGCTGGTGCCTTGATTTTGGACTTCCCAGCTTCCAGAACTCTTTTGTTTTTGTTTTGTTTTGTCAGTCATTGTTCTCTTTGCTTTTCAGTTTTGGAGGTTTCTATTGATATATCCTTGAGTTCAGAGATTCTTTCCTTAGCCATGTCTATTTTACTAATAAGCCCATCAAAGGTATTCTTCATTTCTGTTACAGTGTTTTTGATCGCTGCATTTCTTTTCAGTTCTTTCCTAGAACTCCTATCTCTCCGCTTACATTGCCTGTCTCTTCTTGCACATGGTCTACTTTATCCATTGACGTCCTTAGCATGTTAATCATAGTTGTTTTAAATTTCCAGTCTTATAATTCCAACTTTCTTGCCATGTCTGGTTCCAGTGTTTTGCTCTGTCTCTTCAAATTGTGGGTTTTTTTTTCTTCCTTTTAGCATGCCTTGTAATTTTGTCTTGATAGTCAGGCATGATGTGCCAGGTAAAAGGACACTTAGCAACGTGGCTGTCAGGTGTGGGGAGAGAGGAAGTGGTCTGTAGTCCTATGATTAGGTGTAATTTTTTAATAAGCCCTTGGACTGTGAACATCACAACTGTTTCTCAGGTTTTTTGTTTGTTTGTTTTTTGTTTTTTGTTTTTTTCCCTCCCCCTTTAGATGGGACAAGATGGCTAGGGTAGACCACAGTTGATTATTTCCCTTCTCCCACATGAAAGACTAGAGTGAGACAATGTTGGGTATTTTCCTTCCCCTAGATGAATTAAGCTCTGATCATATCGCAGCAGGTTAGGTTCTAGTTCGTTTCTCCTGAGAGCAGATCTTGTTAAGAAGAGCAGAATGCTCTGCCATATTTCAAAAGAGTTCCTTTTCTCTTAGCCCTGCCAGAAGTGGGAGGGGAATTTTCTCTGTAATTTACTGTGAGAACCTAATTAGGCTTCTGGAGGTGAAACTCACAGAAGACTGGATCTCTTTAAAATGTTTAACTTTCGGGCTTGTCTACACTCCAGCCCCAGGAATTCATCAATTACATTTCAGATTTTTCTAATCTGGTCCAGGTTCCCCAAGCAGTCTCCACTCCTGGATCTCTGTTCCGGTAAGCTATGCCTACTGTATCCACCTGTTTCTCCAGTCTTGGACAGTGCTTTGTCTTGTGTCCTCCTCTCTCTTACAGATGTAAGAAGAGTTGTTATTTGTTGTTAGGATGGAGTGGTGGTGACATCTAAGCTCCTTACATGTGGAACTGGAAACTAGAAGTTCCCTGAAGGATATTTTTTAGATGGTTTGCATCCCCCAGTAGACTGTTGCAAGCCCCAGCAATGTGCTGGCTTCAGTGTGAGAATACGACCCCAGGAAACATGACAATAGTGACCACATGGATGTTCAGAGACATCTCAAATTTAGAATATTCTATCTGAAAAAAAAAAAAGAATATTGTGTCTGATTGTTCTCATACATGGACTGCTACTGGTAGACCCATAATGAGCTAAATTTTAATTTAGGAAATAAGATCCCCACCAGCTTTTGAGATTTGTAAGGTATTTGTTCTGCACTCGAAGAGTTACTAATCTGAGGAAAGAAGATTTGCACATATGAAACAACAGACAACATGAAACAATACCTTGACTTATTCCCAAAAAGGATTTGAGATGACGAGTAAGGCCATTTTTAATTGTGTATTAGTGAGTGGTGAGTTATGGAAATAGAAAGATCAGTGCAGATGGAGGGGTCAGATGGGAACTGCGCTCAAGCTGGGAAGGAAGGGGGGTTGTTTTGGCTTTCAGAATTACTGAGCAATGGTAGTTGTCAGTGAAGAAGCTGAAGATCTGAGAAGAAGGATTTCTTTTCTTTTCCCAGAAGTGTTGGCCCATGGGGCAGTGGGGAATTGTGCCTATGACCTGTGGTCAGTAGGTCCTTCCTGTGGTTTGTTACAAGCTCAAGTGTTCTCTGAGTGGGCCACTCACGAGAGAAGGAAGGCTTTTCAAGTGATTTGTGCAGTATCTTTTTCCATCCTATTCCACCTTCGTTCAGTCTTACAAAGGCCTCTTCTTCCTGCATTGTTAGCACCTTTTTGACTTTTCTGAAACGATGCCTGCCCTTATCTTGGAGAACACCCTCAAAGGCTCAGCCATCCTTCATTTCTTTTATGGGCCAGCTTTGTGAGGTGCCTGGGAGGCTTTGTATTAGTTGCTACTCCTACAAGAAATAGCAGAGCCATAATTTGGGGCCCTAAGAAAAGGAACAGGTATTACTCTCCTCTCCTAAACCATAATTTGCTCTAGGGAAGAAGTCACTTTATGGGAGTAGAGTCACTCTCAAGTAACAGCTGGCCACTTAGATTACTCCGAACCAAAGGGTAAGCGTGAAGAAGAAAGGACCAGCCAGTAACAAATGGAATATCTACAGCATTATTGGGCAAACACTTAGATCTTCCTCTCAGTGGGTTTTATAAGCAGGGATCTTTCTAAGAAAAATAGTGAAGTAGGTGGCAGATGTTTCTGTATTATCAGTAATGCCTAGCACCTTGCCTTGCCCATGCAAGAGGCATAATAAATATCTTTCGGATAAATGAATGAACAGACACAGCATCTCATTTTAGAGCCATTATGTTTTTATGAAAGAGCAACATTTTGTATGGAGAACAAACTGGTGGCTGCCAGAGGAAAAGCTGGGTGGAGGGAATGGGTGAAATAGATAAAAGAGATTAAGAGCACACTTACGGTGATGAGCACTGCATAATGTATAGAACTGTTGAATCATTACATTGTACACCCGAAACTAATAGAACACTGAATGCTGATTATACTGGAAATTAAAAATAAATAAAAATTGTTAGAAAGAGCAGTTTTTTAAAATCAATTCTTCTATGAAATAACAGAATCCCTGAACAAGGTATGGGCAGGTATTATTGAAGTTTGTGAAAGAAAGATCTGCACAGAATTATATAAAATTTGTTCTACCTTATAAGATACTGGGCATTTTCTTGTTTGAGAGAAAAAAGTTCCTGCCCACCTTAGATTTCCTGCTAATATTAACGTTTTTGATTCTAAGCGATGATGTTGTCTATGAGAGCATTACAGTGGATTGGTTTCTTATCTTGAGCTGAGGGTTGTTATCAATAATCCTGGACCCTATTCTGAAAGATATACTATGGACTTGAGGGAAGAAGAACAGAGGGATGGAGAGGGCTCTTGGGTGACCCACAAGCTATGTGAATGTCTAAGCAGCCATGGACCACAATTCTTGCTCCCCACATATATATATATGCATGAGCTGGCCCCTCACTCCTACTTTCTACTTATTGGGGCCTGATTAAAGAAAGAATGGTGCAACCACAGAAAAGTGAGAAAAAAAGAAGAAAAAAAAAAAAGGAAGAAAGATTGGAGCACAGCACATGGAACATAGAGTTACAGTTACAATAGGCCCTTAATGGATGCTTGCTGAATTAAGACAAGAGAGAACAGAAGGTAACGGCTGACGGGGACTTGATCATGAAAGATGGAATGCAAGTAGACAAATGAAAAGACAATGTAGGAGAAAACGGGGTGGCCAAAGAACCTGGAGATGGGGTACAGGTTCACAAGAAGCAGGGAATACCCAGGAAGGACTACCCAGGCAGGTCAGAGAGCAGAGAGCTAGAACTGAAAACTGCTATCACCGATAGATGAGGACAACAACAAAAATGTATAGGGGATCCCACATCCCCCAATAATGGCAGTACAGGTTTAACCAGCACAGTGAACTTCACACTGTGAAGTGGGGGCATTGAGTTGGAAAGTCCAAGATGAAGACAAATCACATGTGGCATGTCCCAGCTAGCCATTCTAACAGCAAAATGGTTATAGATAATACTACAAAGCAAGGAATTATCTAAGGAACATTTTTAAATAATGTTTAAAAATTTTATTCCAGAAATATATTTTCCTATTCTATGAAAAATAATTCCAATTATAATCTTTATTCACGCCCTATTTTAATTAAAGAATAGTAAACATATCTCTAAGAGTTAGATAGGAGGTTGAGAATCTGGGTTTTGGTGTCACTTAGTTCTATAAAAGTAAGCGTCCAGCTCTGTCATTTTTCAATGTATGACAGCAAATTACTTACTGTCTCTAAGCTCTAGTGTCCTTACCTATAAAATGGGACAATAATACACACCTCCTATGAGTATAGGGAATTAAGTGAAAACGTACTCAAGGTATACAGAGAGCTTGATCTGCAGAACGAGCTCAAGCCTAACCAGTGGTGGCTTTTACTACCTGCAATCAATGTCACTGCTGGGAGGTCGATGCTGGTAAGCAGGCTCGTTGGAGACTGAGAAAGGAGGGTGTGGGAATATGTACCTTCCAGTTAACTTCGTCAGTGATTGTTGGGTAGCGTTGGGCCAACTGCAATTCTTTAATGAATGGGGGTGCCAAATATATTAAGATTAATGACTATCACGGCTTGTAGCCAGATGTTTACATAATTCCCTTTGTTTTAGAGCAAACATATCAGAGGAAAAGAGTTGAATGATAGAATTAGGCAAATAAGAACAGTATTTGGGGTATGTATTTTGATTAGGCTAATATTAAAAATTAACCACCATAAACCAGTTATCTAAATGAGGTAGCTTTGGATATAGGTGACTAGTGACAGAAAGCCAGTTTGGGAGTGCATGCTTCCGGCAAAATTTCCATTGATCAAATTGTGCCCTGCAGAACACAGAGAGTTAAATATGTCTTTAATAGCCTCTAGTATGAAAGGGCAAATCATTTCTTTTAATTGAGGAAGGATAAAATGTTTTTGCTCTACACATGTATTTATGTTCTATTTTAGACTCATAATTATTTTTGCAGCTGTCAGAATTTCACACAACCTAATAGGAAAATAAATCTGAGTCTAGAATAGCTCAATACTTTCCAGAGGAGTCCAGTAAATAAAAACTCTACAGTGACCTACCAGCCTCATTCAAGTCACTACTCCTAAGCCCAAATAGCTGGAATGAATGGGAACGAGGTTAATTAGTTAGAATAAATTCATGGGATTTTTTTTTTAATTTCATCCTGAATCAAGGTGATTAAAGCAACGCAAAGGGTAGACCTGTGAGAGGACAAGTTTTGCATAATTGAGTTCTTGATTATGTAGGGAAGATGGGAAAGTGATCGTGCCCATTAGGGTTGCAGACTACTAAAATCCGGGAGAGGCCAAGAGGCTGAGGCCACCAGAGTCAGAAGTGAAGCCGGAAACATCGCTAAGCTGTCCAAGGCCGGAGCACAGGGTCTCTGGAGGGTTGCTGTCAGTCGTGTGGGTGCGAATTCGGAGGCTCTAGTCATTACATTTATTTCCAGGATTTATAAAGTTAGGTCAGGAAGCCGAATATTAACACTTCACTTCCTCACCCACTGCTAAATTCAATCATTTAGCACATACTTATTTATGGACAGTTCCTGGCACTGCACATGTCCTCAGTCAGCTGCCAACCCAAAACTGCAAAGGGGAAGTCATACTGGGAGGCTGTGGTAAGTACCACAACGGCCCCTCCTAAGACATCTATGGAAAAAATCCCCAGAAAAAAATTATAGAAATAAATAATTATACATATATAATTTATATATATATAAATATATAAATAAATATATATAAATAATTATATATATAATTATAGAAATTAATAATTATATATATATAATTATTTATTTCTACAATGTGTATATATACACATTATTTCTATAATGTGTATATACACACATACATAGCAAGGTGGGGGACTAAGGTCTGCAGATGGAATTTATGTTGCTGATCAGCTGACCTTAAAATAGGAATGTTATATTGGATTATTTGTGTGCGCTCACTGTAATCACAAGGATTCTCAAAAAATGAAAGGAGGCAAAGGAGTCAATGTCAAAGAGATTCCATGTGACAAAAAACTCGAGTGGCCACTGCTAGCCTTGAAAAAAAAGGGGCATTAGCCAAAGAACACAGGTGACCTCAAGAACCTGGAAAAGGAAATGGCTTCTCCCACAGATCCTCCAGAGGGAATGGAGTGCTGCCGACACCTTGGCTTCAGCTCAGAGAAACCCCTGCTAGACTTCTCACCTCCAGAACTGCAAGAAAGT
This sequence comes from Ursus americanus, assembly GCF_024610735.1. Lineage (NCBI taxonomy): Eukaryota > Metazoa > Chordata > Mammalia > Carnivora > Ursidae > Ursus > Ursus americanus. The sequence continues at coordinate 3,998,658 of NC_142162.1, read as the reverse complement.
CAGTTTGTTATTTTAAGCCACTAAACCTCCATCTGAATTTCTTCAGAAAATTTTCCTCACCCGTAGTCACCAATCCTAAGGTGACGGATTCTAGAGGCGACAGCTTCCATAGTCTTTTCTCAGGATATTCTAGCCAGCTTTCCAGGAGGCTAGGGTCATCTTCTTGACACCGCGTTAAGGGGTAAGAGTGGCGGGGAGGGGACAATGGAAAGTGGGAAGGACAACTTTTTTCTTCATAATCCCATCACCTTGCCTCCAGATTTGCTGATCCTTCTGTTCTTTCCAAACCATAGTTTCAGAGCTTTCCCACCTACAGACTTCCTGGGGGTTAGACTAGAACGGGAGTTGTACTACAGCATATATTGTCCCTATTACCATTTTGTGTCCTGCTGAACCCTACCTGCTTGGCTCCTCCACGACCACCCACTGGGCAGATAATTTGCTCCCCCTCAGGAAGTTGCCAGTGCCCACCTTGGAGGCGAAGTGCTGCCAGGGCTGATCTTTCCTGAGAACGCCATTTCTTCTCTGCCCTTTCAATAGTCTCAGCACTCCTGCGATCACCGCTAATCCGTAGAAAATTGCAGGATGAATTTTTGTGAAGGACTGAAGTTGCAGAGTTGTTTTTTGTTGTTCATTATTGTTGAGGAGGAGGGGGGATTCTGCCTTTTGCACACAATCCGTGTGCATTTTATTGGAGGTTATGGGATTAGATTTACCCCACTCATTCACCACCCTGGCATTGCTGTGCCCGCGCAGTCGGGGCTTAGCATTAAATGATTTTCTTTGTTCAGATTTGGATGCTGTCTCTGCTTGCAAATTATTTTTCACAATGCCTTCTCTTCTCTCTCTCTTTCTCTCTCTCTCACGCACACATACACACACACGAGCGCGCACACACACGCAGAGCTGAGATTAAATACATTTTTCTATTGCCGAGTTCAGGACTGGGATAAGTCTTCTTCATTCTGGTTCCTGATCATCACACAGCCATTGTGTTCTGCTAAACAAAATAAATTACAGGAAGACACAGAGCCCATGTCTGTGTTTTAATAGAGCATGGTTCCTCCACTTCGGCTCTGTTGACATTTTGGGCTGAGCAATTATTTGCTATGTGGGGACCGTCCTGAGCATTGTAAGACGTTTAGCAGCATCCCCAGCCTCTGCCCCAGAAATGTCAGTAGCAATACTTCCTCTACTCATGGCAATAAAAAATGTCTTCAGATATTGCCATATGTTCCCCGAGGGGCAAAACTGCTCCTAGGTGAGAACCACTGGAGTAGAGAGATCATACACACCCAACTTTGAGCAACTCGTTAAGACAGCCTCAAAAATAGTGAACGGGCTCAGCTGTTCACCCAGCTGTGTGGACCACCTGTGGCCAATTACTTTGACAAGATTATTGAGTTACAGGCTTGGGCATGTGGTCTCAGCTAGAGGCAAGTGTATGCGCTCTGTGGGTTGGCTCCACTGGTGGGATTGGGTTACGCACATTCCACTTTGCTCCGCTCTTCAACCGCTTGAAGGCAGCTCACGTACATGCTAACTGAGTGATGACAGTTCAAGTTCAAACCAACTGCACAACCCCAGTGCGGTTGAATGTGCGAAGTAGAAATAACCACAGTCACTTTTTGCCCCAATTATTATTGTTGATATTGCTTCCATTATTGTTGTTATTATTATTATTATTATTATTTTACAAGGGAAAAGTTCCCAAACTTGGGGGATGACATAGATTTTATTGACTTCTCCTTTAACAACTGTAGATATACCTTTTCACCGGCTTACATGTCCCGATGTCGTCTTAGGTAGAATGCATTTGAGTCTAAGTTTATCACCATTCACTTTCCAAACAGCATTCTTAATAACTTTCCGATTTCTTTTAGTTGCTTCTGTTACCTAGCCTTGCAAGAGCTATTCATGAGCTGCCTAATTCAGTTATCAGCCTTCAAACCTTCCAACATACAGTTACCAGATTATCTCTCCTAAATCAAAGGTTGGATTAAAAAAACTATTTAAAAACATGAAATGACTCCATGAATTATTGAGTTCAAATTTTGTAGCTCAGCATTTAGGGCTTTCAGATATTCACCTTCTGCCGTATTTTTCCCCCTCCTTCTGTCTTTCCTTCCCTCCTTCCACCTCCAATGTTATCTCCTAACCAAAGTGTCTCCCAAAATGTGGTCCATGGTTCACCGGAAGAAGAATCGACAAAGATTCTGTTTGAAATGCAGATTTCTAGGTCTAACTCCCTAGAAATGTTATCCCTAGAAAAATTTATCCTTAGAAATTTATTTAGGGAAAAGTATATCCTTAAAAAATTTATCCCTAGAAAAATAATCTGATTATCTAAGAAACAGAAATATCATTATTCTTAATACTCAGCTCCAACTAACTTCTCTCTCTAAGACACTGAGTGCTTTTTCTTCTGGTACTTATCACATTCTAACTTGGAGGAGGAAGAGGTGATGAAGGTGGAGGGAAGCTGTAGTTTTTGTGCCAGAGACTGTGCCAGGCTCTTTACATTGCTCATTTCATTCAATCTTTGCAATATCATTATTCACGTTATAGATGTGGAAACGGGGGCTTAGAAAGGTTGATTTATTTGCCCACGATTATACTTAGTAGGTAGGGGAGCTTCTCACCCCAAGGTTCACAAAGTCGATACTGAGCTGTGGCCTCACTCAGATTTCACTCTGATGGCTCTTCATACACTTGTCTCATGTCTTTTGCTGAGTAAACTTTTGTGTACAGCCCTTGATAAGATGGCCCTGTGGAAAGAACATGGGACTCAATCTCTGCCTGAATTCTGGCCTTGGCATTTTTGGGTTCTTCTAGGTGGCCCTAGGGTATGGCCATCTGCCTCTTGTCCAGAACACAGCCAGACAATAAAGGAGGGGGGATGAGGTGGAAAGGTGCAAAGGGCAAGCACCTGTTGTTTTTTAAGGAGGATACCTGAAAACTTCCACCTACCCTTCGGCTAATACTCCATAACTTAGCCCTATCCCCAACCTAGCTTCAAGGGAAGTTGGTGCTTGTTTCTTTACTCAGTGGGGCCTTGAGCCCAACTAAAAATTAGACGAGAATGGACTTAGAGAGCTTTCTCTGCCACCTACCCATAACTGACATCTATTTTTTTTTCATTTTCTTTTTTCCGGTTACAATATCTTATTTTTCCTCTGGGTGCCATCCTTCTCCATCTCAATCTATGAGCTTCAGGTGACTCTTACTCCAGACTCAAGGGGAGGACACAGGCTGCAGGTCCCGCTGGTTAGAGATGGGCATAAGATCCTAGTCAGGCAAACACCTCATATCAGAGTGAATCCTGAAACTGCTGGACTAATTGGCAATGAGCCGTGCCCTCCCTGTTCCAGCTTTGAAGCTGTGAGGGGGTAAACTGGAAGCCTGGAGAGGCCGGGGCCATCAAGGAGGGAAGCAGAGCTGAGAGGCAGAGGCAAGGATCCTGATGACATCACTCAAGGCCCCAGATCAAGTCCTGCTTAAGGCTAGGGTCTCCCCTGTGTGTATCATTTATGTGTTCTCATAATTTTCTTACTTTGCTTAAGCTAGTGCTGAATAGACAGAGATTCAATAAATGGTCCCTAACAAGATGCTCATCTTTGAATTTCCCCCACCATCACCTTTTTTCGTATATAACAGATGCTTCAGAATCACTGATTGGGAGAAAAAAAGGAAAAACAATGAATGAATAAGTGATCGAGGCTCAGGAAAACCACATGAAGTTATAAGAATTTTATTAGTTTCTTTTATTCCAAATATCTTCTCGGACCACATTTACTCTTAGGAGTCACAATTATGAAAAAATAGGCCAGATGGCCTGAGATGTTTTTCAGAGCTCCTCTCAAGACCTTGAAAAGAAACCAAAAAGAGAAGATCTCCCCAGTTCCAGTCAGGCTGTGTCCATATGTGAAAATAGAACCATTCCCGAATAGTTTCCAACTAAAATTTTATTTTCCACAATCATCTGTTGCCTGTCTTCCTGGTGATGGGATGTAGTGAGGGCACCATTTCAGGGCCATCAGATGGCGTCCTCATGTAGATGGACAGTTCCCACTCAGGTCCACTGGAAGGGGACAGGGGAAAGATTTCTGCAACAGGCCCTTCGGTGGAACAAAACCTGAAATTAATCCACGCGTTTGTAACTTATACCCATTTTGCTTCCAAAACAGATTTGAGTAAGCTTTCAATAAAAGACACATGTACGATAGGTCTTTTAGAACCAGGATAAAGGAACAAAACCATACAATGAAGGGTGATTATATCTATTAATTACAAAAATTTTTAATAATAGCTGCATTTTGGGAACTTATCATACACACAGTTAAATGCACTGTTCTAAGCACTTAACTTGCATCATTTCATGTAATTCTCATAACTCTATGCTCCAATTATTTTTTGCATTTTATGACAAAGAGGTTTAGTGACCAGCTCATGATCATACATCAGTAACGCATGCATACGTTACAGCTGAGCCGGGATTTGAACCCAGACAGTCTAATCCAGGACACAGGCTAAGCAGAGGAGTGGAGAAGTCCTTGTGTTAGAGTCCATCAGCCTGGGTTTGAATCCCTGCTCTTCCACTTATTAGCCAATGACCTTGGCAAGTCAATCCACTTTTTAAGCTTCAGGTTATCACCCGTAAAATGGGAATAATGATCTTTGTCTCTGGGGTTTGCGGTGAAGACTAAAAGAGATAATGTGTAAAGCTGTGTAGTGCAGTGATTGGCACCATGTAAGTATGAGAGACGTAAAGCTATATTCTGCACGTAACCCCGTATGATTTCCTTTCAACAGCACCCTAATAATGTTCTAATAACCTAATAATAAGAAATTTAATATTAAGCAAATGTTAGGTTTTTAGCTATGGAGCTATGAATTTTTTTCCTCTTTTCCAATGGCATTTGTAAAAAACATCATCTATCCCCCATCATTTCATTTTGATGACATTGCTAAGGTTGTCTTTGCGGATGGAAAACTTTAAAAATTAAGAGGAACATTCCAGAAGTTCAAACTGGGTAGCGATAGGATATGAAATAATAACATGAAGCCAAGTGAGTGTCTCTCAATTTTCCTTTTTGAGTATGCAAATCCTCAATAAAGCTCATCAAATACAAAAGTAGGATTTAGCTGGTATAGCCCAGCCCCCTTCACTGTGTGCTTTTGAAATGAGCTCTTCTTCTTCTTCTTCTTCTTTTTTTTAAACAAATAAATAACAAACTCCCTGAGCGTTCTCAGGACCAGAAGAAAGAGTGACGTTGTCTTTCAAGGCTGCCGACACAAGGAAAGATGGGGCACCCAAGTCAACTAGCCAGCAGTTATGTAGAGGGACGGTCCTGTTACAGAAATCACGGAGGGGACATCACCCTGGGCCTGAAAACACTGGTTTGTCCTTGTGCTATGGAAAGGCACAATGATGTACAACGTGTCTCTGCTTAACTACTTGAAAAGCCTTAATATCAAGCGCTGTGTGTGTGTGTGTGTGTGTGTGTGTGTGTATACAAGTGCATGTGTTTAAGTTAAATGAACAAAGCTCAGTGGGAAAAATAATCCAACCTTCTAGATTAAATTCTGTTTGGCAAACCTCGGTTGTGAGCCACCTCTTTTGTGTCAGTCTGAGCATCGCTGCACAGGTCAGAGGGTCAGGCAGCAGCATATGGGCTCAGGAGACAGAGCACCTTCGCCTCACTTCCTGGGAACTAGATGGTAATTAGATGAGTACAGGCAGGCCCCAAGCTCAAATTACTTGTTAATCTAATAGGGCGCTTTCTCTTAGGGGGAAAAAAAAGTAAAAATACGTTGCAGTGAAACCTTTGATTTGAGGCTTCTACCAAGGGGAGGAGGCAGCGTCACTGGGAGACCCCTGGAGCCTGGAGGGAACTTGCTCAGTTCTCGGTGTTAAATAGGTGTTTCACCTCCTTTTCTTCCTGTCCTGTTTCTTTCAGCTGCTTTTTTTCCTCTTCATACTCTCCTCTCCTCACTTTGTCTTAGTCTTCTCTTTCCTTCTGTCTTTCTTCCTTCTCTTCTTTCTCCTTCCTCCCCTTTTATGGTCCTACATCAGTAACACATACAGCATGTGAGGCTAGGGACTTCTTTCCTTCTATCTTTTCTTTCTCCTTTTCCTATATTCCCGAATTTGTACCACGCATCCAGGGAGTAACCCAAGGGCTATGGTCTGAATGTTTGTGTCCCCCTAAAGTTCATGTTGAAGCCCTGATGCCCAGGATGATGGTGTTAGAAGGTGGCACCCTTGGGGAGGTGATTTGCTCAGAGTGGAGCCCTCGTGCGTGCGACTTGCGTTCTCATAGAAGAGCCTCCAGAAAGCTAGCTTGCCTCTCTTCCACCACGTGAGGATACATACAGCCAATGAGAAGTCTGCCACCTAGAAGAGGGCCTTCACTCAACCATGCTGGCACATTGATCTTGGACGGCCAGCCTTCAGCACGGGGAGAAATGGATCTGTGTGGTCTCTAAGCTACTCAGTCTACAGTCTTTTGTTACAGCGGCGCAAACAGACTGGACCATCAGGACAACTTGAGATTTGAGCCATGCTACCCATTTACCAGGCTGGCATTAAACATAGACGCTACTCAAGCTAATTCCATGACTCAGGCACATCACGGCATGTCCCTCAAGGTCAGCACTCATTGCAACAAAATGCAACACAACGTGGTGTGATCTTATTACGTCTGGTGACGTACCTGAATGCTTAGGAGAAAACCCAAGGAGCTCTTCTTTCTTTAAAAGCTTCTCTGTTCTTAGAGTTAATACAAATTTATTACATCTGATGACCAGTACTCCTGGGTTTTCCACTTCCTATAATTTAAAACATCTAAAGTTAAGTGTATTTGTTAACAGAGGTAGACTTACTGTGAACCAAAGGCAGATGAATCATGTCAAAAATTACGTTTTTGTAAAAGGTCTAAATGTAACTTGTTCCGGCCATGTGGTCTCAATTCACAGGAAAAAAAAGTTATAGAAAGAACGTAGTGACTTCACAAGCTGTAATCACTCTAAAAATCTACCCAGTTCTCCTGAATTTCACTGGACTCTGCTTTAGGACTAAGAGGGAGTCTCCTGGGACTCTCTGCACTGATTGAGTGATGTGTTTTTACCGCCAGCATGGCAAGCTACTGGAAAGGCCTGCCTAGCCACTGTCAGGCTTAGGAGAGGTATCCCGGGAGAAAGCAACGTTTTGAACGGGTCGGGTAGTCTTCTGAGGTTGCACTGGCTTGCCAGAATGCTACTCCATTTCATCTAAAAAATAATATTTTGATCCCAGACCATACCATGTTTCCAGCAAAATGTTACACTTGACAAGCTTTACCCAAATTACCATACACAGTCACATACTGTTTGCAGCTGATTCCATTTTTAGCAACGTCAAAGGGAAAAAGGAATCTCAGAATGGTGAGTGCATTTGATACGCCTGATACTGGTCAGAAGGTCAACTCCACACATGCCTTCCCCACAGGCCAGCATTCCCCAGGGCTCTTCAAACAGCTCCCTCCTGCATGAAAACCCCCTAGGCTTTGCCAAGTTTCCCCTCCTTGTACCCAAGCCCTCCCCTCCTTCAGATCTAGAAGGAGATCTAGACGGTCCAGCATTTTGGCTTTGTTCCTCCATCATGATGGAGGCCTGCTAATTTGCTAGTCTTGGCAGTGGAGTTAGGGGAAGGTGGGGGGGGGGGCGGTGGTTGTGACAATTGTGGCTGCACTGTGTGTGTGTGTGTCTTTGTGGACCCACATAAGTGTCTACATCTGAGCCACAGGCTTTTTGGAATTATTTTAGCATAAAGCCACAGAGTAAGGTGACTTCTAGGCTTGGGGAAGAAATAGAGCCTGGGTATCAACTGTCATAGCTTATATTGGAAACCTTTTCTATGCTAGCCGGAACCTTCACTTTTTTCTTTCTTTCTTTGTGGTTTTACTGTGAGATAGGACATACATACTCAACAGTGAATATAATGGATATAAATATGTGAATGAACATAACATATATTTATGTATACATTCTGTGTGTCTATATATGTATATAATACGTAGCGAAAAAAAAAAAATCAATACCCATGTCCTAGCACGCAGCTTAAGAAATAAAAGAAAAAAACAGAAATTACTCTGTACTTTCAACAACAAAAATAGAAGTCTCTCTATACTCTTGATGTGTCCCAGTTGAATTCTTATCCATTCTTTCTGTTTATAATTCTATCTCATTTTGTTGTACCTTTGTTACATACACAAGTATCCCTGAACAAGCATTGTTACATTTATATGTTTTAAGAATTTACATAAATAATGTAGGTGGTTGTCTGCACCTTGTTTTTTCCACTCAATAATATTTTGAGGGGTGCCTGGGTGGCTCAGTCAGTTAAGCGGCTGCCTTTGGCTCAGGTCATGATCCCAGGGTCCTGGGATGGAGCCCCACATCGGCCTCCCTGCTCAGTGGGGAGCCTGTGTCTCCCGCTCCCTCTTCTGCTCCTTCTGCTTCTGTTCTCTTGTTCGCACTCTCTCTCTTAAATAAATAAATAAAATCTTTAAAAAATAATATTTTGAGATTCATTCATGCCGATCTGTATAGCATATATTAGGAATGTGGTTGAACATGTAGGATACTTTATGTTTTGACTGCATCCTGATATAGGACCCATTCTACCATTTACGAGCATCGTGCTCTGTCTGATTTCTTTGATGACATGTGCAGTGCTTCTGTGAACGTTCTCTTACCTGACTCCTGGTGTACACACGTGTAAATTTCTCTAGCGCACACAGTATGTGTGAAGGGGCAGTGTCATGGGGTAGGCCTGCTATCAACTCTACTGCCCAACACCAAATTGCTTTCCAAAGGGATTGTCCAAATGTACGTTCCCACCAGCAGTATATGAAAGATCAGGCTGTCCCACATCCTCACCAACATTTGGTGCTGCCAGACTTTAGAATATGTGCCAATCTGATGTGTATGAAATAGTACATTGTTAGGATTTTAATTTGTGCTTCTCTGAATTCTAATGAGCCCAAACACTTTTCCATATGTGTACTGGCCATTCATACTCCCTTTTTTGAAATTATGTCTTTTGGCTATTTTTCTCCTGGGATTTTTTTTTTTTTGTCCTTATTGATACAGAATACCTAAAAAAGACAAACAAACAAAAAACCAAACAACAAAAAAAACTATACCTGGATACTAACACTTTGTTGTTTTTACATGTGATAAAAGGTTTTTTTAAACTTTAATGCAGTCAAAATTTCCAATATTTTTGGTTATAGTTACCTTTTCCACCTTGTCTGAAGAGTCATGCCTCCCCTCAAGATGATAAAGATACTCTTTCTTGTCTCCTAAAATTTTTCAAGTTTTGTTTTCCAGCTTAAGCCTCTAATACATTTGTAATTGGTTTTTATACGTGGCATAGGAAGGAATCCATTTTTTATAACATCGAGAAGCACGAGCCTCACGACTTTACTGATCACGAGGTACATAGTCTATGTGCCCTTCCCCCACCTCTGTCATAGATCAGGTTTCCATACATGTGGGGTCTACACTATATTCCGCTCTGGGTTCTCTATTATATTCCATGGGTCTGTTCGTTATATGTGCCAGGATCATGTTCTTACTATCGAAGCTCTGCTCTAAGTCTTGATTTTTGGTATCTCCTTGCCTTATTTTTCTAACCTCGGAGTATAGTGACTATTCTTAACCTTTTGTTCCTCAACATAAATTTTAGAATCAACTTGTCATGTTTCACTAGAAACCCTGTAGGAACTTCTACTAGAATTTTATCGAATCTATAACTCAATTTGGAGACAGTGTATGTATTACAATATTGAGTGTTTGAATCCTTGAACATGCTTCCTTCATTCCTCTGTCCCCCCTCCCTCCCTCTCTCCTTCCCTCCCTTCCTTCCTTCACCCTTTCTCCCTACCTCACTTGCTCTTTTTCCCCATCATAGGCAAACGTTCTAATTTGTTTTTTTGTGGATCTTTTATATGTATATGTTTTTATAGCATATGCTATTGCATGTATTCTAGTTTCTGTAAATGTTATTGCATAATATCATTTATTACCTTTTTCTTCTTAGTCCTGTTTTTCAGATACACTAAAGTGCTTATGTGCATATCTAGACAGTTCTTGCAAACTGATGCGTAGAATTCCAATGCATGAAGCTACCTTATTTTGCCAATTTACTCCCCAAGTTATGGGTACCCAGATTAGCCTCAACTCCTCCTGCCCTTCTTATATACACACAAGTAATAGCTCCATGAACAACCTCATGCAGGTGTGTATAGGTGAATTTCTTGGGGGGGGGTGCTATTCACTCAGAGGCAAAAATGTGTCACAGAGTATGCATGACTCTTTGGGGTCTTTTATGGTTTCATAAAAGTTTTAGGATTGTTTATTCTGTTTTTATGAAAAATGCCATTGGAATTTTGATCGGGATTGCACTGAATCTGTAGATCACTGTGGGTGGTATGGACATTTTAACAATATTAATTCTTCCATTCCATGAGCATGGAATATGTTTCCATTTCTTTGCGTCTTCTTCAATTTCTTCCAGAAGTTCTTTATTTTGATGCACTCAAATCAATCCTCTTTTTCCTTATGGCTTGACTTTTTGAAATATTGCCAGGAAGCTTTTTCCCATTCTTAAGTGTGGTAGACAGAATAATAGTCCCCAAAGATGTCGATAACGTACAGATATATTACTTTGCGTGGAAAAAGACTTTGCAGATGTGATTAAGTGAAAAATCTTGAGATGGGAAGAAGATACTTGGTTATGTGGGTGGGCCCAGTGTAATCACAAGGGTTCTATATTATAAAGAGAGAGGGAAGCAGGAGAGTGAGAGTTGAAGGAGATATAATGACAGAAGCACAAGTCAGGGAGAGAGAGAGAGAGATTTGAAGATGCTATGCTGTTGGCTACAAGCCAAGGAATTCATGTGGCCTCTAGAAGCTGGAAAAGGCAAGAAACAGGATTCTTTTCTAGAGCCTTCGGAAGGAACGTAGTGCTGCTGGCACCTTAATCTTTAAAACTTCTGACAGTAAATTTGAATTGTTTAAGCCACTAAGTTTGTTATATGTTATATGTTATATGTTATAGCAGCGGTAGAAAACCAATACACTAAATCATGAAGTTATTTTCCTGTTTCTTTTTAAGAATTTTATAGTGTAATTTTCACAGTTAGATTTTTAATCCATCTATAGTTCAGCTTTTTAACTGTTATACAGGGATCCACCTTAATTTTTTTTTGAACAATACCTACTAAGTAATATATTCTTTCCCCATTGATTTATGGTGCCACTTTGTCATATATGTAAATTCTTTTATATCCTGGGCTCTCTGTTCTGGGTAGGGGGTTCATTTGTCCTGCTCTCCATTTATTTAGATCTTCTTTAACGTTATTTTTCAAAGTTTTTCAATTTGCTCTATGAATTCTTTTTTTTTTTTGTAAAGATTTTATTTATTTATTTGACAGAGAGATAGCCAGTGAGAGAGGGAACACAAGCAGGGGGAGTGGGAGAGGAAGAAGCAGGCTCCCAGCGGAGGAGCCTGATGTGGGGCTCGATCCCATAATGCCAGGATCATGCCCTGAGCCGAAGGCAGACGCTTAACAACTGCGCTACCCAGGCGCCCCTGCTCTATGAATTCTTGCCCATACTTTCTAAGATTTATCCTTAGGTATTCTGTGTTCTTTTTAAATTATTGTTGTACGTTCTATATTTCAAAATATTTATTGTTGGTTTGTGTCTGGTGGAATAAAATGTGACTGATTTTTGTATATTAATCTCATTTCAGCCATTTTACTAATCACAGTTATTAAGAGTATTTGTCTGTAGACCCACCAAAATGGATATATCATTCACAGATATTTTTGTATTTTCTTATATGGACTGAATTGTTACCCCCTGCCCCAAATTCATATGTTGAAGCCTTAATTCCTAATGTGATATTTTTTGCAGATGGGGTCTGTGGGAGGTAATTGGGTTTATATGAAGTCATGAGGGCAGGATACCTCATGGTATCGTTAGTACCCTTAGAAGAAGAAACCAGAGAGCTTCTCTCTCTCTTCCGTATGAAGGCACAGCAGGAAGGTGGCTGTTGGCAAGCCAGGAAGTGAGACCTCACCAGGAACTGAATTGGCCAGCACCTTGGTCTGTTGTTTACGCCACCCAGTTCATGATATTTTGTTACAGCAGTCTGAGCAGACTAATACACTTCCTTTCTATGCAGTTACGTCTTTTCTCTTGCCTACCGTTCCAGCTAGATCTCTAGTATATTCTTGGTTAAATGTAGTAATAGTAGGTACCTTATTCCTGAATTTACATGAAACCCTTTTAGTTTTTTACCATTACAATGCTTGCTATATGTTTCTATTAGACACACTGTATCAAGTTAAGGAAGATTCCTTTAATTCCTATTTTGCTAAGGTTGTCAAATTTAATTCACTGCTTTATCTGTATCTATTAAGATGAGCATATGATTTTTCTGCTTTAACTATATTAATTTGTAAAATTATATCAATAGACTTATATGTTCCAATCCTTTACCAATGCATAAACATATATTTTATACACATTTTTCTGGTTTCCTGCTCTTCGGTTCAGGTAAGATTATTGAATCTGTGTTTATTAGTGAGATTATTCTGCAATTTTATTTTCTCATCTTCTTCTTGTTGGTTCTGATGTCAAAGTTATAGTTATCTTGCAAAATGAGTTGGGGGAGTATTATCTCTTTCTTTATTCTCTAGGTTGAATAAGACAGGTATTATTTATTCCCCAAAACTTTGGTATAACTCATTTGTAAAATTATCTGGACCTGTTATGAGAAGATTTGGAATAACTGATTCAATTTCTTTAATAGTTAAAGGAATATTCTAACTTTCTGATTCTTTTCAAGTTTGGTAATTTATGATTTTTTTTCTAGAAATGTATCTATTTTGTCTAAGTTTTCAAATTTATTGGCATTAAGTATTAACAATATTCTCTTATTAAATTTTAATCTATGCTGTATCTGCAGTTACATCCCTCTTTAATTTCTAGGATTTATTGTGTGTTCTTCCTCTATTTTTTCTTGATCAATTTCCCCATAGGTTTGGTTATTTTATTAATCTTTTTCCAAGAAAAATCTTTGGATCTGTTGATTCTCTGTATTACATCTTTGTTTTTGATTTCATCTATCATCATCACTATGTTATTAGAGATTTTGTGATAACTTAAAAAATACCTAAAGTTTATTGACAAATTGGCGTTGGCCAGATACCATACTGAAATGCTTGCCTATGTATCTTATACATAATCTTACTTTGTCCTTATGATGACTTTAGTAGGAAGATATTATCATTATATCTATTTACAAGTTAGGAAAGTCTGTGAAAGTCATAAAGCCAGTAAATCACAAAACTGGGATTCAAATCCGAGCCACATATACTGTGTTATTCCTCTGTTTTCTTTGAAACAGAATTCAAAGAATAAAGATAATGTTTAACTCCAGGGAATAAATTAGTAAGTGTTGGGATTTCAGGTATGGTATAAAGCCATAGAAAATTGTTGTTGAGTTTGGAGTTGAAAGCTACAGTCCATTCATGGCTGCTTCCTTCAGCAGTACTTCTGTGTTAACAGCAGCAGAATGAGAGAGCCTAATTATCATCTGAGCCAAAAAATAGTCAGACATATAATGGAGTGCTTCCTGCAAATTATAAAATTGTCTTGTAATGAATGATAATATATTTTTAAATGTCAATTTTGAAATAGCTTGTTTAGAATCAGTTCTCAAAGCATTTTCAAATACGGCATCTAGTTCTCACAATTTTTGCATCTTAGGGAGCCTGTGGGTAGATAGGACTATTATTATTCCCACCCTACAGATGCGAATTTGAGAAGTTAAATACCTTACTCAGGTTTACATACATAGTGAGATGCAGAATGATTCTCTTATGTAGGCTTTCTGATTCTCTGCTTATTCATTCTTTTTTCTTTTTTAAGATTTATTTGTTTATTAGAGATGATGCATGCACGTGTGAGCTGGGGGAGGGACAGAGAGAAAGGGAGAGGATCTCAAGCAGACTGCTCACTGAACGCAGAACCCACATGGGGCTCAATCCCAGGACCCTGAGATCATAACCTGAGCCAAAATCAAGAGTTGGACACTTAACCAACTGAGCCACCTAGGTGCCCTCGTTTATTGCTTTTTTTAAATTCACGTACCTACATATATTTATTTAAGACCCACTATATGCAAGGTACAGCGTTGGGCACTATAGTATAATAGAACATTATATAAATCAGAAATTTGAGACATTCATAAAAATAATTATGATAAAATGTTATAAGAGATTCAAGTAAAGGGTTTTGAGAAATTCAGAGGAGGGAGAGAATTAATTTTTTGGTGGAAGGAAGAGGAGGATTCTGATATTTTTCTACTAAGCTCCAAATCCATTTTAAGAATTAATTAACATCAGGGTGCCTGGGTGGCTTAGTCGTTAAGCGTCTGCCTTCAGCTCAGGGCGTGATCCTGGAGTCCTGGGATTGAGCCCCACATCAGGCTCCTCTGCTGGGAGCCTGCTTCTTCGTCTCCCATTCCCCCTGCTTGTGTTCCCTCTCTCGCTGGCTGTCTCTCTCTCTCTGTGTCATATAAACAAAAAAAATCTTTAAAAAAAAAAGGATTCATTAACATCAAAAAGCCAAACAGATTTTGGGGAAATTTTGCAATATAACATTACATTACATGCAATAGTATAAACATAGCAGAAAATCGAAGAAAATTCTAGAAAGAAATGAACCAAGTGGGAAGCTCAACATACTGTAATACTACCCTCAGCTGGAGTTAAGGAACTTTCCAGATTTGCATGGGCTTATGGTGAGACCACCACTCTCATCATCAGACACTGCCCACTTCTCTCCTATCATAACCAAGAAAAAAGCTGTGAATGGAATAAATGACCCACATTTCCCTAAGAAACCATTGGGACTAATGCCAGTGTGCTTCATTTACTCAGTCTCTTCCAGAAGTCCAAGAACCTAGGTCATCAAAGAACACACAGACACACCTCCATATATAAGAATCTGTGTCTCCTAAAGATCCAAATCCTTCCACTCTGCCTCCGACATTTATGTTCAGTCTCTGGCATAATCGTCCACATCCTCAGTCTCTCCACCAAACACTCACAGTTAATGATCTATCTAAAACCGGATTCTGCCTTTTATCTTATGGTCTTAAAAAAGTCAGGGACAGTAGATTCCAACTATTTTCCTTGAAGCCCTTTCAAGTTGTACCAAATTTTACTTCACAGTGTCCATACTAGGGACCTGAAGAAATCATGATTGGTACCCTCCTTATCCTCATTGTTTTCCCAGACATTTTCTTTTCAATCTTCTCTCAAACCCCAAATGTTTTGCAGCATATGCCATGAGACAAAACTACCTTCCCTTCCTTCTTGCAATCTCATTCCGTGATCTTTCAGTCATACCGCTCACTGAGGATTTTAGACTTGGCTTAAGTGTATCTCTGTCACTATTGCTGTCATCATTCTTGGCGACTTCAACAACTGGGTAGATGATCCATTCAACAACCGACCTCTTTACTTGATACCTTCCACCAATCCACCGCGGCTACTTACTCTTATAGCTAAACTCTAGATCTCATCATTACCTTTAACATCTCCAAATCTTAATTCGATCATTTAATTCTTTAACAATCACTCCAAGCTTTCCAACATATTTAATTCTGGTACTCTAATCGCATTTCTTTGACTCCATTGGGAACTTCAATTCATTGCCCATGCCTCTCTTTCCTTTATATCATACTTCTTTTCTTATTTCTATCCTCTTGAGCTGGACCAGCTTCCATGCTCCATCACTCCCTTGCATACAACCTAATCACGCTTTCCGTCTCTCTATATGAGGCACCTGGCAAAACCACAGCTCTGGTTAAATGAAAATTTCTGTGTCCTCTTTTCCTGCATCTGAGCAGAGTACGGCCAGGGGGAAAAATCTATTACCATGCTGCATAAAGTCACTCTAAATTTACAACCTGAAATTTACAACCTGAATTTACAAAGCTGAAGCAGATCTGCACTGTTCAGACACTCTTCTTCCTGTCTCTAGTCAATTTCCTTCCCACTCTTTGAGAAGATTATTTCTCACCTTCTGTCTCTTCAGTCTTATTCTCCCCTTCTCACTCATAACTGATGATCTCACTCTTTATTTCACTGAGGAATAGGAACAATCAGAAGAGAAAAATGTATCTTCCAACACCAATGTATCATCTGCCTTCTCTCCCAGTAACACTTCCTCATTCCCATCAAATGCTTGTGTACTGGATCTTATCTCCTATAACCTACTCAAGAAGTCTGGTCTTCCTCTTCTCTTCTGAATCATCAGTTTGCCCCTTTCTACTGGGTCATTTCTATCAACAAGCAGACATGGTGTAATATCTCTGCTTAGGGAGAAAACGTTATTCATCCTCCAGGGAAGGAAGAGAATGGATATGATTGGTGAATAGAAGAGCTGGGCTCAGATCCTTCTTCCTCTCTCTTTCCTCCTTGGGCTCCACCTGTTTAAAGAAAGCCCACATTTTATTCCTTTCTATAAAATTATAAGTTCCCCAGTAGGCAAGATCTACAATTGTTCAGTGCTGTCAGGAACTGGGCAGGTAAGTCTGCTTAATTCTCTGTAAAATATTATCAGTCATACTTGGCTAATTGACTTAAATCTACCTAGTCCAACAGTTTTGTCAGTAGTGAAGTAATATTTTGATCTTTGCCCATTTCCTATCTCTCATAGATTCAGAATTTGGGCAGAAATGAAAGGGATGCTTTTATTGGGTTCTCTCAAACCCCAACATCTCCAATCTTAAAGAATATTCCCAATATTCCCTGGAACTTGTCTTTCTGCATCTCCCCCTGATTATTAGAAATACCCTCCATTAAAGCTGAACATCCCAAGGAACTTGTACTAACTTGCTGTCGTCAACTTGGCCTTACCTTCTCTTACCTCCTCAGACTTTCAATCCCAACATACCACTAAAACAATTCTGTCAAGACTATTGGTAACTTACATCCTGCCAAGCCCAAAGGACAATTCTCAACACCTGAATTACTCAACGTCTCAATCTCATTTGCCACAGCTGGTCACTCTTTCATAAAATGCTATTTAAAATTTTCCTCTTGACTTTTTTTTCCCTCAGAAACCACTGAGGTGGGTTTTATCCTACTTAATTGGGTAGCTCACTGCCCAGTTGCTTTTCATTCTTCATTTCCCTTCTACCTCCATCTCCTGATGACTTTCAAACTATCATTTCCTCATTGTTCTTAACCCTCCTCCACCCCATTTTCCCTGCCATCAGCAAACTAGCGTAAGTACTTGGTGACATCAGTAATGACCTTTCTTTTCCATTCCTTTTTTTTCCCCCCTCAGAAACTCCCCTTCATTCTCAATGTTGTCACAGGAAACATTTTTCTTTCAGCCCTAACCGAAATCTAGTTTTCCTCTGAAGATGCCACTGTATTTTTAGCTCTTTTGCACACGCTGTGAACTTCAGGGTAGAGAGGGAATCATAGCATTCTTTCACTTTGTCATGACTGCTTTCAGACCACTGCTTTCCCATTTTATGTAAAATACCCTCCTTTGAAGCTCACTCCTTCTGGCCTCACCCATTCTCTTTATTATTCTCTCTCATCCTCCAAATGTCTCACCCTCCTTCATTGGTACCAAAGTCTCTTTGGTCTTCTTGCTACTTTTCCAATTCGCCAGATAAACTGCCTCAGGGCCTTTGCCAATGCTGTTCCCTTTTCCTGAATCACATTCCACCCAGATTTCTAGTTGGCTCTCAGTTACTTTCCGTCTTCTCAGTGAGGCCTTCTCTGACATCCATTTTTAAATTATAAGCCTCCCAATTTAGCATTCCCCATCTCTTTTCTGTTCTATATTTTTTCAAAGCTCTTCTTCCATTGATAAATCTGTTATCTTATTTATTTGCTTATTGTCTGTTTCTCCCATTAGAATGAAAATATAAGCTCCATGGAGACAACAACTTTTGTCCATATTATTTCTTTAAAATAGTCCTACTTCATGGTGAGCCCTTCTGTATTTACATAAATGAGTAAATGATTGAATCCTCTTGGGTGAATTCAACATACATCTAGCTGGCCCGTTCACTGCTTTGCCTGGGTCTCTATGACTGTCACCTGACTCAGCTTCAGCCACTACCTGCCAACTTGCTCTGTCTTAGAGTCCATGACCTCATATTCTCACAGTTCTCTCTGTCTTTAAATTGTTACCTCTTACCAGGTGCATGACTTTTTTGGAGAGCATTTTGGTAACACACATAAAAAAAATCTAAAAAAATTTGGACACCCCAAAATTGTATTTATAAAAGTATATTTTAAGAAAAGAATCTGAAAAAAAGAGAAAAGACATTTGCAAAAATGTCCATTTTAACTTTAACTTTAATTTGAAACAAATATATATATTCATTAATTGAAAAGTATTACATATAGTCAGCAATATGATTAGCTGTGTAGTTATGGACATGGGAAAGTATTATTTTAAGAGAGGTAAAAAAAATCCCAGGTTATAAGATAGTAGGTATGTTATTATCCCATTTTTACTGTCTATGAAATTATATTTAGTAGCATACACATAAAAATCAGTTTATATAGAGACAGAGTCTTAAAGCATGATATCTTTCCCATCCTTCTTCCCTATTGGATTCAGGTTGGTAGAAAAAGCCAAAGTAGGGGTGGTGGGTGAGAACTTCCTGAGTTTGGAAATAAGAACACAGATAGGAAAGGAAAAGATTGATAGGGCTGATTATACATTAACTTCTCTATGTTCATCTAGATAGCAGCTTCATATATATGTATACGAAGCTGAGAAAAATTTTCAGTAAATATGACATGATTATATAAATATATCATTCAAATTAGATAAGAAAAGCACTAAGCCAAATGTAAGTAGCACATATGAATAGCCAATTTTTGAAGAGGAAACATAACTGGCAAAAATCATGAAAGAATATTCAAGCTCACTAGGAATTAAATGTCAGCTAAGATTATAATAATGGTATCTCCCCATTAAATTAGAAAATTGTAGAATGTATGTGTAATTATGTAACATGTATATATGTAGTTATGTGTGTAAGTATAAGCATGTATAGACATATATACTTGAATACACACACATACACTCCCCCCCCACATACTCCCCACCTACTAGGTTATAAAAGTTTCATGAGGGATAAAGCTACTTCTGTGTGATTGATTGCTTTATCCTGAGCCCTCAGCTCAGTGACTGTAACTTACTAAGTGTTTAATAGATATCTGTTGAATGTATAAATGCCAATGAAGTTATGGGGAAACCGATGTACGTTTTCAAAGCACATTTTCTGCTATTATGTCTTGCCAGTTTATAAAGCCATTTCAGAATTATTAGTATTTTACATCTTTTTAACTTTGCCAGTTTCTAAATGTAATCAAATGTGTATATTGATACAGTCTTTAAACATTTTTAATTATTCTGATTATAGTTCCTTTTTAATGTTTTTTCCCTGTTATTTAGCAATGTAATCTACTTATTTTACATCATGCTTTAGTGCAACTTGCAAGAAAAATAACATGCCAGAGAAAATTGCACTGTAAATGTAAAAATGTAAATCAAATAAAAATCCCATTGCAAGTCTCTGGCGAAGCTATCTCTAACATCGATTACAGGACAAAATACAGCCGAAACAACCACTGCCTTATTATGCAGACTATAAAATACACTTTTAAAAACACTGCAAAAGGTCAAGGTCTTTCTCTTTCTCTTTTTCAAATCAAGCTGGGTAAATAATAGTGCATTCGAATGAAAAACTATAAAGATTAGTCTCCTTACCCTGGGATTGAAAACCATGGAATGTTTACAACACACATAACTCTAAAAGCACTAGTTTTTGTTTTAGCATTGATATTTGAATGATTTTGGTTGAAAACATGCATAGTTACATTGCAGTGTGTTTGAGAATTGAAAGGCAAAGCAGATCTTGGAAAGAAAGCTACAGAGTGGTCACTTGGGTACTGTGACCTAAGGAGCCTCGTTGGTGTCAAAACCCGACAATAGAAATGCATGCCTTTGGACAAATAGGTGTCCAGCTTTGAAATTCTTGGAGAAAGAAAATCTAGATAAATACCCCCAAAATGTGGTTTCTTGGGCAATTTTGCTGTCACAAACTTTCCCCTGACCTCCCTCTTCCTCCCCAATAAGAAAGAAAGGCGCTTCCTAATTCCCAACAGCATTCAAGAACACTGGCCTTTCTACCTACTGTTTTTGAGAAGCAGGCTAGCATAAAGGAGAAAACCACAGGACCGGGATTTAGGAAAACAGAGTTCAAATCCCAATTCTGTCATATGTAACCTCAGACCAGTCATTAAATTATTCTATAGCTTAGACTGTCATGGAAATATGGAATCTCAGATTTCTCGTGTGTGTAATACAACTAATAGTATCAGTTCCAGCTGCCTCCTGAGGGTGTTATGAAATTACATGGTGGTGATGTTAGTTCAAGTACTATGCACATTATATTCTTCTTCTTTCTATACTTTTATTCACCCTTATCCATGGGATTTTAGATTTGACCTAAGGCAAGTTCTCCTCAACAAGCTAGCAATCAGTCATTTACCCTTTAGTTAAAAATAACATGGACATTCACTTTCTTCTTAAGGTGTGTTGAGATCGTAGCATGGAAGGACTGAAAGTTTGAATTCACAGGAGAGATAGAGAGAAGTAATTTTGAAATAGAAGGCATTGCCCAAAGTAAACTTAAAGATCTTCCCTGGTTGATTTTCTCTTCACGCCTCTCTCACCACTGTACTCAATGACTCTCTAACTGATGTCTACAGCCTTGGCCCTCCCCTCAGCTTTGAACCTCAACCCTTACGACCACCCTGTAGGCACCTGCGGCTCAACCGTTCTCCATCTGAGCTCATCGTTCCTGAGTGCATTTCCCCAAGCCCCAGTCTCGGTCCCTGGATGAACCATTCTAGCCACTGTCAGTGCTGGAAACCTCCATTACCTTACCCTTCAATCCCTAACACTCATATTTCATGATTGTCCCCCTTTCTGAACTGTCTTTCCAAACAGCCCCTCCTCCCTCTTCTCATCACTGCCACTTCCCTATTTGAGATTCTCGTCATTCCTGCCTATTGAATTAACCACTTAACCAGATTTCTCCTCTTACTATTCATTTTCCATCCTACTATCACAGTACTCTTCCTAAAAAAATACCAGTCTTCTGCATTAAGCATTCAGGGATGCACCACTATCTAGAAAGCCCAAACTTCTTCATATGGCCTTCAAAACACTCAGACGTTCCAGTTAGGCTTCCTCTTGGCCACTCAGCCCCTCCTCCCGGCCTCAGATGCGCAAGTGCTTTAATCTCCCTGGCTGCCTTCTGCCTTCCCAGAGTGCCTTGTACGCTACTAACTCCAGACCTTTGCTCCTGCTGTCTCCCTGAGAGATATTTCTTCCTTGACTGAAATGTCATCTCTTTTGAAAAGACCCACCTGGACTTTTACTGCCTAACTTTTGGCTCCGTTTCTTGGATATGCAAACTTTGGTTCCCCTTCCTTGGGGTCCCATAGCATGTCTATTACCTTTCTTCTAGGATTTACAGCCTGAAACACTTGTTTATCTCTATACAGGACTCTGGGCTCCCAATGGCATGGGTTGCTTCTTATTCAGCTCCACATATCTAGCGATTGACTAAAATGCTTGGATTATATTAGGTGCTCAGTACATGTCTGAATGACAAATGAGGGGACAATGCATGAAGAGGTCCCTGGCAGCCAAGCCAGCCTGGGAGTCCTGGGTGGTGTGGCTGGTATGCGGTAAGGGGACAGGAAGGAGAATAGGAAGATACTGACAGTGAACTTTTGCTTTGAAATTCACAGAAGAAGCCAAGCCTAGATTTGAGAGAAGATATCAGTACAACCCTCTCCCTTCCTTGACTCACATGCAAAGTCCCCATGCTCAGCCGGTCTTCTCAGCAAGGCACCCAGCATGTGCCCCTCTCCTAGATAATCGTACCAGAAAGCTACAAACAGGAGTCCTGGGGGAGACGCTGGGCCTCTCCCTGCCTGGGAGCTTGCCCTGGGAGGAGCCACCTGACTGCCAGATAAAAAATAGAGGAATCTCAGCTTCTGTGTTTTCTCACTCTCCTACCCATCTCATAGGTAGGGCCTCGATCTTTTCAACTCTGCAGCTCCGCTGCTTCGCGTGACACACCAGCCACCGCAGAGAGCTCTCAGCCTCGAGCTCCAAGGAGTCCCATCCTAGTTGCAAAGGCTTGCCTGAACTTCCGTCCAGGTGCTGTCCCTAGGACAAATGTTCTTAATTCCCTTTGATGGATGCAGGGAGATTATTGAGGGACCTGGTTGAGGAGAGAGAGCACCAACAGTAAATTCTCCTTTAAATATGCTGGCAGTGAAGCCGGGTTCGAGTTGAAGGTGGGTACGTCTCTGCTCACAGCTCTGACTGCAGCTACCCTCCTTCTGGGGTAGAGGACTCTGAAGAGAGGGTCGATAAGGCACTCTCCAACAGGAATGACTTACGGCACAGAGCAGTTTTCTTTTCTCATTATAACCAGAAGAATCTAAAGACTTGGCTTCGGTGTTTTCATCAGAAAAAAACAGCTTCCAGCTTATAGAGAAGGCCCCTGGACCTGCCTAGGAAAGGCGGCGTCCACGTGGAGCGTTGTCACACACCCGGTTTGCTCAGGGCCCCTTGTCCCTGCTCACACACCACAGGTTGCCGCGATCCTTCATAAGACTTCTGGGCGCTTCCCCTGGTGTTGCACAAGAAAGCCGCTCATCACTCTCGCTGTGATCCTGGGCTTCACGGTTCCAGAAAACTTCCTAATCACTTCTCATTTTCATTGTACCTCTCCTATTGTTCAAAGATGCCCCCCAAACCAAAGGAGGCCAAAGAAATATTGGCCACCAAGGCCTCCTGGAGAAAAGGCAGAGCACATGGACCCAGCCTACTCACTTGGACCGATGGATACCGGACTCACAAGGAGCCTCTCTGTCTCTGTCTTTCTCTCTGTTCTCTCTCCCTCTCTCCCTCCCTCCCTCTCCCATCTCTCTCCCCTCTGGGTCAGACAATTGAGTCTTAGCACTGGCCTGTACTGGGATTATTTGTTCTTTTCTATAGGGTTCCAAGCCCAACCCTCAACTCCGGGCCAAATCCGTGCTCTTAGCAACCGCTGGGGCCTTGTTAAACGGGTGCATGGTTCCTTGGATTACTTCCCAGGACCTTTTGAACACACTTCTCTCCCTGGGCCCCCTCAATCTCTCAAGTCCCTCTTCAGTACTTTCTCTCCTCTTCTCTCTCTTGGCCACTCTTAACCGCCAGCTGCTGACTTCCTGGCCACCCACTGCAGCTCATTTTCCTGGGTTTATCTCATGCTTTTCCTTGATCCGCTTTCTTTTAAGCATTACTCCCCCTTCAGGGACTCACTACCCAAGTGTATCCCGTTGCCATTCCCTCACTCTTTGTCCTCTGGTTTCAATTGTTGATGACACATTATATCTATTATCACGTCTAAAGGCTTTAAAGTCGGTTTTGTTCGTCTAAAGAGAATCAGTACATTTCCAGTGAACACAGAATTGGAAAAGATGGCAATTTTTATTAATCTTTTTTTTCAAAGTTCGTCTCATCCTATTTGAACCTTTTCTGAGGTGGTTTAGTAGGGAATGGGAATGATAATCCAGAAAAGTCTGTTTTCCATTATATACAAATACAATTTAATTTATGATTAGTAAATGTTAAATAGGAAAACCCATAGATTTCCTTACAATGCTCACAGTCCATAAGAAAATTTGATAAACTCCATAATGGAATAGGGTTCTGATTTTATTTTGCATATATTATTTTTTTATTTTATTATTCATATTTGTTGTTTTATTACCAGTTTTTTTTTTTAAACTCAAGTTTTGTGTTTCCTGGCTCCTTGTCTTGTCTCTGTCATTTCCTTCTTGGCAGATATGAAGGCTGAGAAGCCATTATCAGGGGATTGCGTGACTTACATAATTCCTCCTATGGTTTTTGTAATAGAATAGGCAATACAAATGGAAGAATAGTCTGAAAATTCCACAAACTTTCTTTCCATATAAATGTATAATGAAGGAAGAGCAAAAGTGGGCCTCTTCTGCAAAGATAGCTGTGTACCCAGAGTTGATCTAAGATGTTTCCTTAGAACTTAATATAGCATATCACCTGCCTTTCGGTGAACTGTTTACAAAAAGCTTCCTCTTGAAGTAAACTTTTAAAGTAGTATTATGAAGATAAAGAATAAAATAGGAAACCAAGCATGGTTCAAGAGTGTGTGTCCTGGAGACATGCAGAGGGTGAAAAACTTGTGATGATTTAAAGCATCTATTTTTAAACAGAAAACGAATTCATGCTGATTACAGAAAATATTGAGAGGAAAGAAAGAAAGAAAACAGGGAGCCCAGGTGGCTCAGTCGCGTAAGCGGCAGACTCTTGATTTGGGCTCAGGTCATAATTTCAGGGTCATGAGATTGAGCCCGTGGTTGGGCTCCATGCTCAGTGGGGAGTCTCTTTCTCTCCTCTCTCTCCCTCTCCACCCACCACCCCCTGTACTCCCACACTTTCTGTCTAAAATAAATAAATAAATGAATGAATCTTCAAAGAAAAGGAAGAAAAATAAACATCCAGAATCTCCATTTCCCTTAAAGCAGACAGAAATATATCCTATTTTCATTTCAGATTTTGCTGTATTTTCTCTTTTTTCCTAAGGATAAAATTTTGCATTGTTCAATTACTATTTCTAGATGGTTTATATAGCTAATTAATCTGTTTTAAAAAACCTATTATATTATTAAACATTCCTCATATCTATAAAAGCTGCATAAAATTCTTCCATCAAATAACCATTCCTACCTCTATCCAATCACTGAACTCTCTGGAACACTTAACTTACTTCCAATGCAGGATGATAAGCATCTTTGTGCATAAATCTTCACACAAAATGTCAAATTATTTTCCTTAGGATAGATTCCTAAAGGTGTGTAAACTGAGCCAAAGGGCTGGAACATGTGTAAGACTCTTGACATATTTTGACAAATTGCTTTTCCAGAGGGTGGTACCAATTTACACTCTCACCAGTGGTGTCTGAATGTATCTCACCTCACCAGGATTGGAATAAGATAATTTTCAAAATCTTTGCTAATTGGATTAGTAAGATATGGAATTCCTTTTTGGTTTTACTTTATATTACTTTATTTCTAGAGAAGTTAAAAGTTCTTTCATCCTTATCATCCAGATAGAAAACAACATTTTTTTTTTTTAGAAAATCATGTGCAAATTGAGAATCTTATTAGCCTCTCTTACTGTTTTGCAAGTGTTGCTAACAGCTTCAGTGGACGAGGAAAAGGTCCTCCGAGTAGAAATGGTAACTGTTAAGTTAGCCTATGCTGATAGAGGCACTAGCAGGAGTATTTACGCTTAAGACATGCCCGGTTTGGGATGGAACTGAAGAATGGATTCAATTTCTCCATGTGTCTTAAGTCAGGCTCCCCAGAATGAGCCCCAGAGGATTCGTGTGAAAATGATTTATTAGGAAATGTTTCTAAGAAAATACAGGCAGGGCAGCAGGAAGTGGGTCGGGGACAAGAAAGAGGCAAAGCTTGTGTGAGGTACAAGCAAAGTCAAATGGAAGGTAGCTAGCTGTGTCAAGGGCTTTCAGGATTGCCCTGGCGTCGTACCGCAGGGTCAGGGACCAAGGGAGCTGGAGCATTTATTCCTCCCCAACCTCTGTCAGTGTTTAAGGTGCTCTTGAGGAGAACCTGGATTGTTCCAGGCACTGCTAACTTTCCATGCTCCATGCCTGCAGGCCAAGTAGGTTCCCGCGGCCCGAGGGCAGCCCTCCGACAAAGAGATGCAGCTTCTGGCTTCTGAAAGCGGAAACACTCTGAGGGTAGTTGTGCACAGAATGTTAGAGGGACTTGAGGGAGGGGAGGAGCACAGGCGACATCCCCACCCCAGGCCTCCTGGGACTAAATGTTCTGGATAACAACTCCTGTGGCCACCTTAGGCAAAGTCGGTCACTGCCTGTTGGGTGAAAATGGACCCACGTTTTCATGGAACAGTGACTCCTAAAAGGTGAAGAACCAATAAAGTAAAACCTTGTTCATATCTGTATGTGTGTGTGTGTGTGTGTGTGTGTGTGTGTGTGTGTGTGTGTGTTGGGGGTGGGGGTAACTTGAAAATGTAAAAAAAAAAAAAAGAACAAACTTGGAAGATTCTAAGGGAGGTGGAGGGAAAACGGATGGTAAATCAAGCAGCTGATGTGGAGGCGGCTGCTTAGGGGACGGCTGGAGCAGGATGCTGGGGGGAGGAGCAGCCGAGGCATGGACACAGGCCACACCATGGCGGCCGGCGCAGGATTGGGAGCTCCTCCCTACGTGGTATTTTCTGTTAGGCTTTGAAAGAAATGCATAGACATTGACTTAAGAAACCAAATAATGTGTATATTCAGAACATCCATGAGATGATTTGAATATTTTGAGACTTCAAATGCTAATATTTTGCTAGGTTTACTGTAAAATATAGATGCCGTTGTGCGACTTAGAAAACGGAAGTGAGAACTGTGGAACCAGCTTGAGGTAGTTGCCACTGGTTAGGAAGACTGTAGTTTTTCGGCAGCAATTTCTAGAACTTACTTTCTAGATTTCTGGGTGTCAAGAAACATTGGTGGTAGCAGCAGCTCTCCTTCTTCAACTCTCTGACACGTGTGTAACATTTTTAGGTGTCCTTTCTTGGTGTCAGGGTGTCTAGCAGCTGCCGTGGAAGGGGCTCCAGCCAGCGTGGTTCCACCAGCAGCCTCTGTCCTGCATTTTCTTCAGAAATCATTCCCAAAGGCTAAGCCTGGAACCTGTTTCTTCCTCCTCCAGTGAACATGTAAGCATCCAATTACCTCAGACAGGGAAATACCTCTTGATAAAACCCATGGAGTGATTTGTGTTCTACACTGAACGTTGACTAACCCAGGAATGTATACAAAATCTTTTTTTTAATAATAAAAAGAGCAGTGGTTTTCTTCCTCTTTCCCTCCCTTTTCTCTCTTTCCTTTCTGCCCTTTCCCTTCAAATCCCTTCCCTTCCCAAACAATTCAGTCCAAAAGCCATTATGTGGACAGAACAAGCTAGGCACGCATGGGGTAGGGGGCATCTTGGAGTGGCATGAGAACTCATGTGGGGTGAGGAGGGCATCCGAAGGGAGGATGGTGACATTGAGAGTTGGGTGTAGGCCATCAAAGCCACCACAAAATGAGGAGTGTATCCGAGCAGGGAGATACCACCAGAGCTTCCATGAGGTGAAGAAGGCATGCATGTGCGTGGTGCCGAATGTCAGAGCCTGAGAAGGGTCAGGACATGGTCTCTGTGTGTGCATGGCTGGCGTGGGAGGAGCGGTGCAGGGTGTTGGAGTCCCGAGTGAGAAGAGCACCCACGAAGGCCAGCAGCATTGGCGGTAGCCTGATGTGGGGTCATTGGAGCATGGGACAGATGAGGAGGGTATCTGTGTGAGTGTAGGTGGACTGTGTGTGTGTGTGTGTGTGTGTGTGTGTGTGTGTGTGTAGGGGAGATGGGCAGCCCTGCACGCAGTTTCAGAGCCTGAATGGGATAAAGAGGGCATCTGTGCAACGGGAGGGAATAAATCCAGCAGCATCAAGACGCTGGATACATACAGGGATATAGAGCAAAGAAGTAAATATTTTAAAGATGATGGAAGCAAGATTTCTCATTGTCGGAGAAGGGAGTTACAAATCTGAAAAGGGTCAAAACTAGAATGAATCCTATGGTGATAGGTTGGAGATACTGGTGTGAAGTCATAGTTTTTGATAGATCAATCAATCAATTGCTAGAAGTGGATGTAAATAGCAAGCATATATTCTCTAGCTCTGTCCATGGAGAGAGTCTGGGAGCAGTGACACCTCGGTAGCAATACACATATCAAGCATCTAGATCTTGGTAACCAAATGCCTTCTCCACTCAAAAGGATCCCTGCAGAAGCCCCAGAGATGGGGCAGAAAAAGTGCAAGTAATCCTGGGACATTGTATAGTTCCAGACAGTATTGATGTGGTCTCTGAATGCTGGGGACACGTCAAAGGACACAGAAACTAGCTTGGGGAGCTCCCAGGAACCAAATCCAGGATAATTGGAGCAGCAAGACAAATCAGGATTGTAAAGGATTATGAACCATTGAATAGAATTAGCATCCATTAGTCCATGCTGATACCAACCAGCAAATATATAGGTTGAAAGTTTTATGAGGAATGGAACATTTTATCAAGTTTCAAAGTACCTCTCTACAAAACATTGATTAAATACAAAGAAGAAAAGGATAACTTTACAGTGGAGAAGCTGGCAGATACCACCTTAATCGACTAATCAAAGGTAGCATCCTCAATGATGGGACAAACTGATACCATGTACCACCTAATAGGACACAGTAAAAAGAACACAGCATCCCTTCATAAGATGCATAATCGAAAACTAATCTTGCCGAATCATCTGACAACTCTGCATTGAGGGACAGTCTACAAAATCACTGGTCTATAATTAAAAAGTGTCCAGGTTATAAAAGATTGAAAAGCTCTTTCAAATTAAAGGACATGAAAGAGACATGATAACTAAATGCCGCTTGTGATTTCAGACTGGTTTACTTTGCTATAAATATAAGACATTATTGTCACAGTAGGTGAGACTCGAATGGGTCTGAGTATTAAATGTGCTTCGATGTTACTTTCCCTGTGTTGATGGTTGTAGCGAGTTATATCAGAGAAGGTCCTTGTTTGTAGGAATCATACGCCGAAGCATTTAGGAGTGATGGGGCATCATGTTAACAAGTTACTCTTCAGTGGCTCAGAAAAAAAATGTTCTTGTACTGTTCTTGAAATTTTTTGGTATGTTTGAGATTGTTTCACACACACACACACACACACACACAGAGCTGTGTAGAGTATTACGATCTAGACTCTCAAAAAAAAGAAAGGTGGGGCGCCTGGGTGGCGCAGTCCTTAAGTGTCTGCCTTCGGCTCAGGGCGTGATCCCGGCGTTCTGGGATCGAGTCCCACATCAGGCTTCTCCGCTGGGAGCCTGCTTCTTCCTCTCCCACTCCCCCTGCTTGTGTTCCCTCTCTCGCTGGCTGTCTCTCTCTGTCAAATAAATAAATAAAATCTTTAAAAAAAAAAAAAGGCAAGGTGCTGAGGAAGACATAGGACTGGAGAACTAAAGGGAAGAATTTCTTCATCCTTGGGCAGTGGCAGTGAAGTAGCCAGACCCACCGTGGAGCTTCCATTCAGTGGCGGTGGGGCTCGTTAGGGGGTCTCTGGAATGATAAGACAGCACAGAACTGGACAGGGCTGGGGCCTTGGTTGCAGCTGGTCAGGCCCACTGAGTCAGACTAGTGGAGTTGCCTGTGACTGTTTTGATCACTAAACCAATGTCTTGTCATTGTCACTCATCATGTCCCAGTCCATCGGGGAACAGGATCCCCTATCCTTGTCACCTTGGGCAGTTCCAGGTGCAATGCAGGCTACACGAAGAGTTCCCTTACAATCTTGACACACGTCCGGCAATGCAGGTGTTCGACACCTGATGAGAATGAGCCTCCATCGCTCCCGTTTAACTCGTTCTTTCTTTGCTCATGACCTACACTGAGGATTTTTTTGTCCTGTTCTAATTCACATTCTCTTCATCCCCATGGCTCTCCACCTCTTGCCTCCCCTCCTGCCTGCAGCCTTAGTCTCCTCCCTGGGGGCACTTCTCTTCTTAGTTGCTCTAGAAACACTCTTGGCCATCAGTCAGGTGCTAGGCAAAGAGATTGGCCTTCCTGCTGGGAGTGCCTTTTCCTGCCGAGGGAAACCAGAGCAGATGGCTCTGCTGGAAGAGCTCCAAGGGATCACATGGCCCATTTTGCAGGTGAGGACACGGAGGCCTAGAAAGGCTGTGTGATGTGCCAGTGGTGACAGAGTCGAGGGAGGACAGAGCCAGGAGCAAAGCCCAGGTTTCTCTCTCTTGGTTCAGGCCACTGTGGATTACAGATGGTGGTGGCAGAACTGAAAAAAATAAAAGTGGAAAAGAGAAAGGAACATCTTAAGAAAGGCAGAGAATTCAAGGGCAAAGCTTTTCAGTCTGATTTGGAAAAGAATGAGGAGTCACTAAAAAGGGATGATGGATTTTTGTGGATTATTTGGTATTGATTTAACATAGGGTTTCTCAGCTACGGTACTATTGATATTTGAGGCTGGATAATTCTTTCTTGTGGGGGCTGCCCTGCACAGTGTAGGGTGTTCAGGGCCATCGCTGGCCTCTACCACTTGAAGCAGTAGCACCCCCCCCCCCAGTTTGGACTATTAAAATGTCTTGACAGGAGCGCCTGGCCGGTTCTGCAGCCAAACATGTGACTCTTGATCTCAAGGGTGTGTTCAAGTCTCACGTTGGGCATAGAGTTTACCTAAAAATAAATAAATAAAATGTCTCCAGGATTGCCAAGTGTCCCCTGGAGTTAAAAAAAAAATGATCCCTCACTGAGAAACACAGGTTTAAGGGATAGATTAGAACCGAGATGCCCTGGAGAAATGAAGCCAAGGGAGGTGAGGAAGGTTTCAGTTCACTGAGGCACGCAACCAGCGGTTAAGCTGTCCTGCTCTGGAGGCAGAACGCCTGTCTCAGATCAAGACCAAACCACTTACCAGCTGGTGGCTTCCCTTGGGTTTTCTGAAACGCGGGTAACGTTAACACCTATCGTTTAGGGCTGTTATAATATAATATCTATAAAACACCGATAGCAGGGCTTGGCAAATAGGTAGATGTTCGATGTGTGAAGAGAGAGGAGGGAAGACGAGCAAGCCTTGACTGCCCATGGGGCCAATGAGGCAAGCCCTGCGTCAGTGTCAGAGGGATGTGCCTCCCTGTATAGGTGCTCTGAGCAAAACAGCTAGACCATTCTAAATGGTCTATTGATGACTGTATTTGTCCTATAAGGATTTGGTGACTGATTGATAAATTAGACTTGTGGGCATTTTAGAGTTTTTATCGAAGAGCCGAGACCAGTCTGTTTTACTAAACTTTATTTCATGTTACGTTGAAATGTATGAATCAAAGGAAAGGAATGAGGTCAGATGCCTCTATTGTTTCAAATACAAAGATAGGTAGGGGTGTACATGTTTACTTAGAATGAGAAAAGAAATCACCAGCAATGCCG
Organism: Ursus americanus; assembly: GCF_024610735.1. Lineage (NCBI taxonomy): Eukaryota > Metazoa > Chordata > Mammalia > Carnivora > Ursidae > Ursus > Ursus americanus. The sequence continues at coordinate 3,967,385 of NC_142162.1, read as the reverse complement.
GGAGCTCTGGCAATGCAGGACCGTTTCTTCTGGGATCTCTTAAGACAGTTTACTAGAAATGCTTACCCAGAAATGGTACCTAGTGCTGCCTGCCTTCCCCTCGCCACCTGCCACACTTTACAATTCCCAGCATTCTCAGGGGCCCGTGCAAGTGAGGAGCCTTGAAGTGTTAACATTATTAACCTCATGCTTCATCCGCCACTAATCACGGGATGAAAATCCCAGAGGATTGCACCGTTATGGGACTACAACACTCTGTGTCTTTGTTCGTGGGTCTTCTGGAAATATTTTGTGGGAATGAAAAATCCCCTGGCGATAGCCACAGCATGGCCGAGCTCCAGTGGCCTACAACATTCAACTGGGGCTCCTGAAAACACTCCAGCAACGGATCTGTGAACGGGTTTCACTTGGCTGCTGTTTGCTTTTCCCATTTGTATTGTTTCCTGTGCCAGAGGTATGGACTTATTTTATTTTCCCAGCCTGGAGATTTATGATTCTCCCACCCAGAGGCTTGTTTCCCTCTAGCAGCATTCTTTGAAGTAATAATAGTAATAATCCTCTGCATTTATAATACTATATACCTTTCACTGCAGTTTCGTGTCGATTACTTCGCTCGTACTATTATTTTTGCCTCAGAAATAGCTATCAGCTCTATATAGAATTTCTAATTTCATCCTAAAACCCCGTGATCCTTCCCGTTTGCTCTTTTAACAATGTTTTATGTTGTTCAGTTCACAAGGTTCAATCTTAATTAAACCAAGTTCAGGATACAAGCGGAAATGACTAGCAGCGAGGGGCAGATTACTAACACTCTATGGCACATTCATTCTAAATTTAGACAATATCCTTAGAGTCTTCCGAATTGAATCAGAATCTTATAATTAATATTTCCTGTCCTTCCTCCCTGTGTGAAATTGTCAGTCCCAGCGGCGCTTCACAGTATTCGCAAGTATTTTATTCTTTACAGATTGTATGTTGCTATATGTGAAGTGAAAATAGCAAGACAGTACTTTTCATTTTTCCCGAGGAGACAATGAGAAAATAAAATCCAAATGATAACTGCATAATTGCATGTAAATATGCTGATCCTCCTCTCAAAGTCCCTAGTTTAAAAAAAAATCTTATTTTTAGGGGCGCCTGGGTGGCACAGCGGTTGGGTGTCTGCCTTTGGCTCAGGGCGTGATCCCGGTGATCTGGGATCGAGCCCCACATCAGGCTCTTCCCCTATGAGCCTGCTTCTTCCTCTCCCACTCCCCCTGCTTGTGTTCCCTCTCTCGCTGGCTGTCTCTATCTCTGTCGTATAAATAAATAAAATCTTTAAAAAAAAATCTTATTTTTAAATTCAAAATATTTTGACATGTGTGAATCCAAATTCTATTACAGCAATATGTGTGCATATGAGCACACACATGTATGTATAGAAGGAACAGTTTCTAAAGCACCTTGCAATTGGATAGACAATCGATATGAAAGGTAATGTTCCCTTTATTTGGCGGCAATATGTAAATATGCATGAGGAAATAATATCAGATGAAACTTTATTAACCATCTGAAAACTTTCCATGTTTTCTCCAACCGGTTTTAAAGATACTGGAGAAAGAAACTCAATTTCAAAGGAGTCGAGGTTCAGGGTCAGGTGCCGGGAACTCCATATTCTGCTATGTGACAAATACCTAGCAGACATGGGTGCAGAGGGGGGTGGGGGAGATGCAGGAGGGGGGGAGGAAAAGACACTGAGCAACTAGTCTGAAATTGGGCAATGCTGCGTAAAGCGGGTGTGCGCTTACTCACGTGTGGCCACAAGAAAGTGTGTTTCATAGCTGATTTCAATAGGATTATGAAGTGCTTGGATGCACCCATCCAAAATTGCCAGTCGAAGGTGTCCTCGATAATTGGCTTTAATAATAATGTTGCATAATAGTAACCAAGACAAGAATTTGGCTAGTACTGGTGTCTCTCTGTGAAAACCACGTTTGGGATGAACTAACAACAGCTGAAACCGTGATGAATCTAGGGCTCGAGCAGAAGCCAAAAGCTGACTCAATCCATTTGTAGTTAAATGATCTAATTCCTGGTCGATAGCAGGCAACGTGAAGCCGTAGTTAAACGAACCACATACCAGAGTATCACACTTGGAGAGGTTTATGGTCATTTGAGGTGCGACAGCCATCTCTTTGCTATGTCTCCAGCCATTTATGCGTCGAAGACCTCTGCATATCTGTCCTGGTCATTTGGGATCAGAGAGGGTGGCTCTGCCTTACAGAGTTAGGAACATCTGTAGCTCTCTCCGTATGAGGTCGGTACACATCGTCTGCTGGTTAACAACTTCCTAAAGAGCCCTTCGATGCCCTTGTAGACGAGCGGTGGAAATGCAGCATCTTGAACCTGGACCTCCTGCATCAGAATGTGCATTTTAGCACAATGCCCAGGTGATTCAAATGCATTTGAATGTTCAGGAACTGTTGCTTTATATGGTCTGTCACACTTTCCTTTGGGCTCTGTCTTATAAATCTGTGTCACTGCAAAAGCCTCTGAACTGACTCTCCTGTCACCACTCTCACCCCACATCACGCAGCCGCCATGTGCATTTCTAAGGCAAAACTCAGGTGGTCCAGGAAGTGCACTTGCAATCTCCCAGGGCCTTCCTGTGGCCCTCAGAACTAAGTCCTGTCTTCTCGGCCCTTTCTGATCTACTCTTCATCTACAATTCCATATGTGTTTCTTGACATCTCCGTGGGATGTGAGACTGATGTAGCCAGGGTAGGGATAGCTACTCTAAACCAGAAGGTCTCAGAAGGTCAGAGAAGACTTCTAGAGAAGGGGGTGGTTAAGCTGAGACCTCAGTGACAAGATCCCATTGGGCCAAAATCATGCCTTCTTGTTTTTGAACGATCCATTTCCTGTACCCAAGGAATGTGGTTATACCTCACTCTGCTCCCTGCCTTAATTTTATGTTCATTTTTCCAGATTCAACTGAAATATTATTCCTTCCTGGAGAGTCTTTGCTGAGATGCTCTGATTCATGTTTGGGTTAGTTCCCTGACTCTGGACTTACATGCCCCTTCTGTATCAGGCTAAAATGACACTGTGAGGGTTTGATTCTCTGGAAGCAGACATTGATACAGAGTTTGGGCTACAACATATTTGTTCGAGGTCAACATTGTGAATGGAAGATGGAGGAAGGAGATGGGGTAGAGGAAGACATCAAGCTATGACACAGATCTGATAAGGCCTTGGCCAACCCGGTGGGAAATCTGAAGAGGGCATGGCCCATCGGAGTGTCCAGTATTGGGTCAAAATGGCCAGAATTTTAGAACGCTGTCTGATTCAATCACTGGAAGTGGGAGCTCCAGGAGGGGTGCGACTTTGGGCAAGACAGCTCTTTGCAGCTGAGGCTGACCCTGTAGGCGCTGACAGCTAGAAGCAGATGGGACCCCATTACCTGCAACTGGGCAACAAGTCTTTCCTGGAAGGGGAATCTAGGTACTGCCTCTCTGTGTGTACCTGAGGCATTTACCATATCATGTTGTTTTCTTTCTAAGTGGACTTTGAGCTCCTTGAAGGAAACAAAACCATTATGATTTTCCTTTTTGTTTTAAGACACTTGGAGCAGGGGCGCCTGAGTGGCTCAGTCATTAAGCGTCTGCCTTCAGCTCTGGGCATATTCCTGGCATTCTGGGATCGAGCCCCACATCAGGCTCCTCCGCTGGGAGCCTGCTTCCTCTCCCACTCCCTCTGCTTGTGTTCCCTCTCTCGCTGGCTGTCTCTCTCTCTGTGTCAAATAAATAAATAAAATCTTAAAAAAAAAAAACACTTGGAGCATAGCACAGAGAATGGTCCATAATAAGTATTAAATGCGTACATGTTTCCTAAATGATTGACTTGCTTTTTGAACACTGTCCCTTCTTATTGAGACCCACCCTCACACTCTATGTATGGCGGTGGGGATAATACATGTACGCTTTTTTAAGTTCTCTGAACACCTTCAGAGATTCCATACACTATTTCTTCCACTCAGTCACATTTGCTTGCTTTCTCACTTTTTTTTTGTAGAGCTGTAGACATCCTTTCTAGTAATCAAGCCAGAGGAAGCCACGCTACAGGGAGCACAGTTTAGAAATTGGTGGTCAGGCTATTGGTAATTTTGTTTCATCACATTAAATTAAAAATAATGAGAGGGTAAAGTTAATAAAACAGACCAAGAATATGGCTATGGACTTGACCTCCAAGCTGATGCAGCCTCTGGAAAGGATAGCCCTGTGTGAACTCGACAACCACGGCCTGCCCCATGTCACCACAACTCTATAAGCTAGTGCTGAACATTTGGTCCAGAGTGAGTTAATAGGTTCCCTCCTCGGGATCTTTAATTGGTGCCCTGCGAAACTGAGTTTCAGCAATGCCATTCAGGCCACTTAGGAGGAAGAATCACATTGTTTCCCTTAATCTTCAAGCACTATGGGCCAATAATGTTGTAAAATACAGTAAAAAGGAATTATCAAGAAATCAAATTGAAAGAAACCTATACTGTGAGACCAAAGGACCCAAATTCTTATTATTAGATTCAGCAGACATAAAATTCCTTTGCAATAAATATAAATAGTACAAACATAACCTATGGGGGAAAAGAATTTTAAAAATCGTGCACATTATTCACTAGAAATACAAAGAAGTGCAATTAACATAGAGTCATTATTACACTTGTAACTTCTAGGTGTTTCATAATCACAGCTAAACAAAAAGTTATGATTTTAATAGTCATTCTCCATTGTGCATTAATGTTTTAAGAAACACCATGTATATCAATATTTAAAGTTTTAATGTAACCAAAGAACCTACTGCTTGCTTAACTAATCTAATCCAGGTTGCGTTGATGATGACACTATTTTCAAAGGATCCCATGTATCTAAGCTGCTTCTGTGTTTTATTTTAATAGCACTCGTCAGAGAGAAATCAACCTTACAGAAGTAGGTTGATGGAAATGGGAGAAGATATTTTAAAGCAATTTCCGCAAGCTCAAGATATTAACTTTTACCCAAAATGAAGGAGAGGATAATGCAGTTTTAGATTTTACCTTCAATTTGGTTCAGTAGCCAGTTCCCAAAACTTAAAAATATAAAGTTAAATTTAAATATAAATTTGCTTTCAATGAGGGATATGAAGTTTGGGTTTTAAACATTTTTGGGTTACAGTTGACAAAATAACCTTAAACTGTCACATGTTGTAACAGGTCCTGCTGCATAGGATGTGTGTCTCAGGCAACACACAACCTCAATTTAGTAACACCCACACTAGTCTCTATTTTACTCAAAAAAGCAGGTCCACTCCTCGTGTCCCAGATTGGAATGTGGGGCAAGATCAAATTGCTATGAAAGTTTCTAAACATTTATTCTCAATTTCTGTACTTTTCCTTTTCTTTTACAGAATGGTAAAAATCTTTCTACAGATGGTCTGTGGACCCAATTTTAGGGGGCCAGAATCAAGTAATGGAGGAAATATGGACTGAAGTCATGTAGATTTGGGGCCCAGCGAAATTTTATGCAAGCTGAAGTTTTGGGGAAGCAGAGAAGCTTCTCAGTCTGCAAAGAGAAGAGTAGAGAAGTCAAGATCTGTGGGGTTCATTTAGAGACAGACAAGCAGCCTCAGTTCTTGACCCTCACTGTTTCATCCTGGGAGAAGCTGCGTCAATGAAATCGACTGCTTGGCCTAACCTGCTCAGCGTGGAGTTCTGTTTTGTGCAACAAAGGATCCCAGGCTAAGGAATTAGATGACAATACATCCCTTCAGGAAAGCAGAGTTAGAGTGAATTTCTCAGCCTCTTCTATCCACAGCTGGCTGCCCAGGTCCGACTACAAGCGATCCAGATGTGGACTGCCTCCACAAGACAAGGGTCTCATTAGTCTGGAAATTTCCTTGGGTCTCTTTCTTTTTTGTAACACTACCAGGGGATCGTGAGCTCTAAGCCTTAGTGTACACTTGCATTTGGGAATGTCCCGATCCATTCTCGATGTTTTGGAGAGAGAAGCAAGAAGCTGTAAGGTTGATGGGTAACTAGAGAATGGGAGGCCAAAGGTCTTCTTCAGATGATGTTACAAAGCTTGTGAGTATTTGCTGTGTATTGTGTAAGAGAGGGATTTCCATGCCAGTAGCTCTGGCCAACCCTGATGTCATCGACTAACAAGCATGACCAATGGCTGAAAAAAAAAATGATAAAAATGTGACTGCTGGTGTTAGCTGGAATTTTCCCAGTGAAGGTCAAGCAAGATGAATCCACCTGGAATTGACTGGATCGGGAGACTGGGCTATTCTTTGGCATATTGACTCTACTTCTACAGTTTCTACAGACGTTCTGTTGCTGATGCCTGTGCTCACAGTTATAATTCTATTCACCTTGCTTTCATATATGTGGGTGTTTGGTTTTACTGATGAGCATTTAAGATGATGTTTATATATTCTGGTTTTGCACAGATGTGTCTAGGGATTTAAAGCATGGGGATTTCGTTATGCTCCTCTTAATGACTAGGTATTTATTGACTAGATTAATTAACACATTATATATTCTTAGGCACAAATATCTCCATTGTCAATGATTTAGTAATTTCATGGGACACATCATTAGGGTACATCATTACCCTTCTGGAACACAAAAATGATTCTAAACTGTTGTGCCTGGAAAACCACACTAAATTAGAGACATTGGGAGAAATCATGAATAGTTTATATCTGTGTAACTCCTAAAATCTCAGCAGCACACGTGGAGGGCAATGATATTAGCCAACTCAAAAGCCCTCCCCTCTGAAGGTACATGCCAGTGTATCTGTGTTTTAGGAAGTGAAAAGAAAACAGAAACCATTAGGACCATAATTACGGGAATCAGCAAAAGAGAGTCCAGCCGAATGGAAACAGCTGATTTCAACTCATAGCCTGGTTTAATTCCCTTCCGAATTCATTACACACCAGATAGAATCTTTGCATCTCACAAAAGTCTCAAATCCTTCCCTCGGAAAGCAGGAGCCAATATCATTCTGACCTATTGACTGACAGATACACACCCCAGGCTGACCATAGTTCATTAAAAATAGTATTTGTGTTTTTCTCTATGTCATCATTTTATTGTACCCCGAATGTTCATTGCGCATTCCGAGGCTCGAAGGTTAAATCGCTGATATTGCAGAAGTTCCCTAACTTCTCTGAAAGTTATTCTTCGTGACCTCAGGTTTGGCTCTTTGAGGTAAACCTCAGGCATGGGCATTTTTAGCACCTTCTGCTTTTGAGAGGCAGCCCGCTGAAACTGTTGCTCGCAAAACATCACACTCGGATTGCTTACTGCCGCCCCCCACTTCAGTTGTTGCCAATAGGCAGGTTTTAATGTGTCAGTTCACAAAGCTCTCAGGAAGCCGCTGTCGCTTTTCATTTTTGTCACTGTGAAGTTAGTGGACGCGCTCAGCTTCATCTGCCCTTTGTGGTGTGGGGCGTGAGCTTTACATAAGCTGGCATGGGACAGGTGGCTGCACTGTCTAAGCAATTGGGGGAATCAAAAATATACATTTATATATATCGGATGTGCTTTACCCAAGGGCTCCCATTCTCCTGATCCTATCCTAGATCGGGGACTTGAATCTTTCTCCCAGCCACCCCCACTTCTCCCTTGAGACCGAGGTGGAAGCATGGGCATGATGACACAGCATCTAAGAAAAAGGGGCTTCCTGCTCTAAGACGTACTAGGCATTTTTTAAACCTCATTATGTAAATGCATTACCCTAATACACTGTTTCTTCTCTTGTTCAACAGAGCCCTTAGACATGAGACAGCCTACTACAAACTCAGAATATTAATCAGAATTCTTTTATCCATCTACTTATTAAGAAGCATTTTGGAGTTCCTACTATGTGCCCGAGGTACAAAGATCTAGCTTAGGCCATTGCAAAGATTCAGATCCAAGGCAAAGTACATTATGTTTTCTTACAATGATATCCTCCTCTCCCCAATATTTTTTACTTAGGCAACTTTAGGCTAAAATTAACTTTTAACGTGAGATGTAAAAAGAGTAGCATAAGGGCAACTTACAGACTGAAAAGCAAATACAAAGATGGGAAGGATGGACTCACATCACATCACCCAACATGGGCTTTGAGTTTTATGGGGAACAAAGGAAAGACGGTACTGAGATGACCCATAAAACTCAGGAGTGTTTGGCATCCACTACGGGGCTGCCACCTCTTTCCTCACCTGCTTTCTAAGCTTCTAAGTCACTCCCAGGTATTCAGCAGAGCTCCCCCAAAGAAAAGGCAAAGCAGAGAAGGTCAACACATAATGTGTGTGGAGCCTCAGGTTGGCCTTGAAAGCAAGTGCAGTTCTTCTTAGAGGACAAGAATAGAGAGGTCCTTCTTGTCCAGAGGGATCACAACACATAGGCCTCACAGAGTCACCAGGGTCTGAGTAGAGACCAGAGGTCAAATGCGCACAGGTGACAAGAAAGGCAGGCTGGTAGTGCTGCCTTCGTCTTGTTTCTTCTGGCTCTGGGTCCCCATTTTCTCATACCTAGACCACTGATTCCCCCTCTTGTAGTCCCCATCTTGGTCCTGTTCTCTGCCAGTCCTGATGGGGATGGAAGATACATCCACAGCCATGCTTTCCTTCTCCACCAGGAGCTGCCCACGTAGATTTACGTCACCATTACAGACCTGGCCCTGATCCTAACATTCTACTCCTGTGACCTACTCATCAGATCCAGCCCAGTTGGTGCCCCTGGAGCAATGCCTGGGATCACAACCTCCAAGTTACAGCCTACTTCCTGCTCAGCTCCCTGCTCTTCCTGCTGTTTTTGGGACTCGGCATTCACGGCTCTGCCTCACTCTTAATGATCTCCCCCCTCCGTGGGATGGGAGTTTTTACCCCTGAGCCCTGCCCAGTTGCTGGGATTTTAATTCCCAGAGAGAGCTTTGCAAGCTGGTTATCTGTCTCTCCAATGCTCTAGATTTTGGGCCACCGTCTCTTGCCATTCTGACTGGGAGCCCCACTTGATAACCAACTGTCATTTGAACCATGACTGAGATTGGTGCTGGTTTAAACACCCTTTAAAAGACTTGGTACTGTTCTTTACCAGTTCTTCCCCGTCCAGCACTCAGCCCCTGGAGCTCCGTTACTTCTCACCACTCATTCTGCCCTGGTGGTTGGTTATCTTGCTTCTTGAAGAATCATCATACACTGTACTTAAATACAATTTAATCAATTGTCAAGCATATTTTGTGCATAAGAACAACACTGGCACACAATCTCAGCTAATAACCTGTGATGTTAAGATCTGATTTTCTATGTGATGATAATTATAACAAAAGCAGTGAATGCCGGGATAATACAATACCTTAGATATGTACTTATTTGGTTCTCACAACAACCCTGTAGTAAGTACTATTGCAATCTCCATCTTATAAGGAGGAAAACCAAGTCACAGAGAGGGTAATTGGTGTGCTTAATGTCACACAGCTAGTGAGCCTATGGCTGAGTTTGGAACCCAGATATCTGACCCCAGTCCATATTCTTCACCATCATGCTATGTGCCCCTCTGACGCAGGGGCCACTTCAGGCTCACAATATAATCAGTGGTTGACTTTTAGGATAATTTTGGAGCTGTTCACATAAAATATTTTTGTCTGAATTACTACTAGCTGAGGCTAAATTAGGCTTGCAGTCTGCATAACACACATAAATCACAGCAACATACATACAAACCCACATACATCGTGACACAGACAAGTACTTAACCCCTCAGTTCACAAACGATCAGTGTGGGCAAGAGTTGTGGAGTGAAAAACAAACACTATAAAATATATATGAAGGGATTATCACAGAACATGGTGCATTGTAAACATCTGATAACGTTATTAATTATTATCAATGCATCATACATCTGTATTATGAATTAATGTGCAGTATCCCCATACTACTATCATAGACAGAATAGCTTTAATAAAAAGCTATGGGAGAAATGTCAAGCGCTCCCTTGCCTTTGGATATCTCCCTAAAATGCTTTACATGACAATTTCTCTGTATGTAAAATGGATGCTGAAATTTTGTCTCATTCAGCAACACAATAATGTTGGGAGGAAAAATAAAATAATCTGCAAATTAAAGCCCTCGAAATAGACTATTTTAATAAAATACGGGAAGAGTTCCTTTAAAGCAGATTATATTTCATACTATTACCTCTAGGCACTCACTAGAAATATATCATTTTGAAGTGGCTTTTATCAGCGAGCACTAGCATGTCCAATAAAGGGCATGGGATTATTCTCAAGTACATAAGAAAAGGAACTTCCCCCTCTCTGTCTCTCTCATCTGTGTATCTGTCCAGGGCCAGCTTCATGGTGGATTTGTACAATCCTACAGGCCTCACACTTGAGGCGCTCTCTGCTTGCTCTGCCGGCACTGTTTTGAAATGATTAATTTACGACCAAGAGACCCTGCATTTTCGTTTGTCATGAGGACCCACAAATTAGGCAGCCCCTACCTTCAGTCTGTGATGGGACCTACCTCACGGTGCACGGCTGATTCACACGGGGAGCAAATTCTCTGCAGGGCCTAATAACGCCCATGGTGGGGCTTAGCTAAACTCAGAACAGAGGAGAATTAATAGCACATTTCCACTAAAGATTTTCTTCTTTACTATTACCAATTAGACACCTACATCCTGGCAAAGCAACTTAGTGAAAAACGAAGTGAGCTTCAATTCTGTGGAGAGAAAAGGGATCAGGGTCAGAACTACTGCCTCAATGAGGGAGGAAGGGGGTGGCACTGAGAACGCCCCCATTTCTGGGATCTCGGGTGTTAAGAAGCATCTCCCATGTTCGGAGGCCTGTGCGGGGACCTGTAGGATAAGGGCTGACAGCCTTGCGGGCTGCACCTCTCCGTGTCCCTTGTCCTGGGCCGGGCCACACACCCTCCTCCAGCCCCCTTCCCCTCAAACATGGAGCTGCTCTTGTTTCAGTGCTAGTCATTTCTTAAAACAACTTCACTGTGTTAAAACAAAACAAAACAACATTATTGTAATATAATTCACATACTATAAATTCAAAGTGTACACGTTGGAGCCTCTTTAATAAATTCACAGAGTTGCGCAATCATCACTATAGTCAATTTTTCAACGCCCCTGAAAGAAATCCCATACCCATTAGCAGTCATTCTGCAGTGCTCCCCCACCCCCACTCAGCCCCTGGCAACCACTAATCTACTTTCTGTCTCTACGGATTTGTCTGTGCTAGAGATTTCATACAAATGGAATCATACAATATTTGTCCTTTAGCGTCTGGCCTATTTTACTTAGCATAATGTATTTAAGGCTCATCCATTTCGTATCATCCATCAGTACTTCATTCCGTTTTATGGCTAAATAACCTTCCATTGTATGGATATGCGGCATTTAATTTATCCATTCATCAGTTGATGGACATTTGAATGGTTTCCATTTGGGGGCTATTATGAATAATGCCGCTGAGAACATTCGTGCACAAGTTTTGTGTGGTCCTGTTTTCTTTCCCTTGGGTATATACTTAGAAGTGGAATTGCTGGTTCGTATGGTAAAGCCAGTCATTCTTCTCCATCTCTACAAAAAGAAGACCCTGCTATGGATATCACTCAAACCAAACCAGACATTGGATATGAAAACCCCTAAGGCTCCTAATTAGGTAGAGTGAAATCTTTTATATTTAGATTCGAGACTCGAGACTCGGAGTCAGATTTGCTGGAATAGCCATGGCATAAATGGCTTTATAATTAAGTAAACAAAACCCAGGAACGGTAACATCTCCTTGCCCTCCGGCACAGAGTAGATAATCCAGGATTTTTGTTCTCCCTCTGCCAAAAATTGCATTTGGCACCGGTTCAGAATCATACTCTCTCTGGAGGCACTTTGAGAGAACTGGCCTGGGAGATAGTTGTAGAAATAGCTGCAGAAGAAAAAAAAATTAACCGCGTCCCTATGTATGTGCCTAGGACAGTTTAGGGAGAGAGAGCTCTGGCAGGTGCCATGGTCCCTCTGGACCTCCCCACCCAATTCCTATAGTGAAACCTACCACAAGGAGAGGGTACTAGGAGGTGGGGCTGTGGGATGTGATTAGGTCATGAAGGTGGAGCCCTCCTCGACGGGATTCGTGTTCTCATAGAAGATGCTCCAGAGAGCTAGCTTGCCCCTCGTCCACCAGGAGGGCCCCCACCCCATCCTGCTGCACCCTGATCCTGGACTTGCAGCCTCCAGCACTGTGAGAGATAAACATCTGTTTTTATAAGCCGCCCAGGCTATGGTGTTCTGTTACCGCAGCGTGCACGAAGTGGGAGGGGGGTTTCGCTTCAGGGGAGGAGTTATGAAAAATAATCCGAAACCTGCTAAGGCGGTGTCATAATGCTGACGTGCCCACGAAATACCGAGTCTGTTGGTAAAATGGGTATTCTGATTCCGTAGGCTTAAGGAAGAGGCTTCGATGCTGCATTGCTAACACAATCCTAGGGACGTCAATGCCTCTTGCCCGTTGGCTCACATGAGGAGTGTCAAGGCTCGAAGGGACCCTGGGGCAGAAGGAGGACATGCTAAGTGACATGACTCCCTTGACTCTGAGCAGTTCCTGCATGCTGATTCGCTGCCCCAAATTTGACTCCTGTGTGGTTTTCTAGGTAAACTCAAGCATAGTAGGGCCGAATAGCCCACATCTAGTCCTCCGATGGAAGAGAAGGAAGACATGGGCACCAGAAGCCCAGTCCTCCTCTTGCAGAACCAGCAAATCTCATGGGGTCTTTCAATACCAGCAATCTCAACGAGCTTGATTGAGTGGAGACCTATTTGAAAGTCGGTCAGCTTTCTGGTGGAGTGAAAGGTCAAAGTCAGACCAGAAATGAAGAATAATTGAAAATAAAATTCAAAATCGTACTATTGTCTCCTGAAAAACATGAAAAGGGAATTTAATTTAAAAAGCTACAGAAAAAAAATATTGAAATGCTGCTTTCCCAACTATCCTCTCAGTGTTCTAGACACAACACAACAGCATTCAAGATCTTCTTTCTCGGGGCGCCTGGGTGGCACAGCGGTTAAGCGTCTGCCTTCGGCTCAGGGCGTGATCCCGGCGTTCTGGGATTGAGCCCCACATCAGGCTCCTCCGCTGGGAGCCTGCTTCTTCCTCTCCCACTCCCCCTGCTTGTGTTCCCTCTCTCGCTGGCTGTCTCTATCTCTGTCGAATAAATAAATAAAATCTTTAAAAAAAAAAAAAAGATCTTCCTCCTCGCATTTCTCACGATTCCGTGTCTCTCCCAGTCTTGCCCGCAAAGACTCTCTTTTCCCCCTCTCTGCCCTTCTCTCTGGGTCAGGTTTTTTTTTTTTTTTTAAAGATTTTATTTATTTATTCGACAGAGATAGAGACAGCCAGCGAGAGAGGGAACACAAGCAGGGGGAGTGGGAGAGGAAGAAACAGGCTCATAGCAGAGGAGCCTGATGTGGGGATCGATCCCGTTAACGCCAGGATCACGCCCTGAGCCGAAGGCAGACGCCTTAACCGCTGTGCCACCCAGGCGCCCCTCTCTGGGTCAGGTTTTAGTCGGGTAGACACCACTTCTCAGACTTTAAAGGGCATGTGGATCACCTGGGGTCTTGTTAAAACAGATTCTGACACAGTGTATCAGGTGTGGCCTAAAGAATCTGCATTTCTAACAAGTCATCTAGGTCATGCTGACATGTGTCACACTCTGAGGAGCAAGAATGGGGATTATCTTAGCCCCTCTTCTCCTTTAATTCCCCCTCTTATTTCTCCACCTCCTTCAATTAATAGGTAACAAATACTGACTGAATAAACTAAGTGATTCTTAGTTTTATCATTTATAGTAGGGATGACAATGAAGGTTCTTTCCCAAGGCCAGACTGAAGATTAAATTTAATAGTGTGACAGCTTAAGACCTAGCCCATGTGTCTGACACTCAGTAGATGCTAAATAAATATGACTTTATGTTATTTCACCTTCCTAGGTTCCTTATGGAGCTCTAGGCAGGCAAGTTTTGTAAGTGCAAGGGTTAAACAAACATTAATAATTGATATGAGCAAATATCCACAAGCCAGACTTCTCCCCATTAAAAAATGCACTTTTTATTAAAACAGAAGCTATACAACTAATGATTGTGGAAAAAACGAAATCATCCTGACTTAGAAACTGCATGAATCGGGGGTGACATCCTTTAGAATCCAGGCCTTCTAAAATGAGATGAAGATGTCAGAGAAACCCAAAGGCAAGGAGCCTCACCAATCTTTATTCCTCATCAAAGATTAAGCTATCAAAGACTAAGGTAAGAACAGTCAGATGTTACCCACCCAGTTTCTAGCCCTCTGCGTGAAGGTGGGTTCTTCAATTATCTGAGTGTTTCTGAGCCCTGGCTGACTTGGCTCTATCCATGGAGGGCAGACAGGATGACAAATGGGGTGCCTGGCTCTGTGGAGTGGGGGTGGTCTGCAAGCCTGAAGAACTTCCTTGCCAGGGAGGAGATGTTCCGACCCCTGTTACATGCTTCCTCAAGGCAGAAAAACAGGAGACCTTCGGGACACCCAGTCGTGAGTCTAATTTCATCAGGGACATTGAGGATCGAGATTCTTATATTATCTGATAGAACACAAAAAGTTAAATCAGTGTAATTTCCAAACAAAGAGGGACTTTGAACAAGAAAGTTGCAGACATTACACATTCTCATTCCTCGTTGCACTCCGCCGTCCATCTTCTGGGAAAGAGGCATACAGATCATGGCGTAACTTGCTTAGAACAATAGACAATTGTCACAGTCTATTAATTCCATCTGCTTCTGACGGGAAGGAAAAATGGTTACATGGTGAAGTCAGAGGGTCTCAGGCACAGAAGGGGAATTTCCTGAGGGTCTCCTGCAATACAGATGTATAAATGGAAGAATGATGTAAAGAAGAGAACCAGAGCCATTCTTGGCCTCTGGGTTATCAAGGTCTCAGTACCATCATTCTTTCTGTGATCTGAGGCTGTTCTTTCATTTAAATAAAAAAAAAATTTTTTTTTCAGTTGAGAACTGTGCTCAGATCTGCAGTATTAATATGGATGATGAAAAAGTAGAGGAAAGCAGGGAGGGACTTTTGCTCGAGAGTGAGATGGTATTATCGAGCTAGTCCTAAACCAGAGAACAGGACAATACCTAAATATTCTTAAGTTTCTCTCTGTTTTTGTTTTTTTTTATGATTTTTTATTATATTATGTTAGTCACCATACAGTACATCCCCGGTTTCCGATGTAAGGCTCGATGATTCATTAATTGTGTATAACACCCAGTGCACCATGCAATACGTGCCCTCCTTACTACCCATCACTGGTCTATCCCATTCCCCCACCCCCCTCCCCTTTGAAGTCCTCAGTTTGTTTCTCATAGTCCATAGTCTCTCAGGTTTCATTCCCCCTTCTGATTACCCCCCCTTTCTTTATCCCTTTCTTCCCCTACCGATCATCCTAGTTCTTATGTTCCATAGATGAGAGAAATCATATGATAATTGTCTTTCTCTGCTTGACTTATTTCACTTAGCATTATCTCCTCCAGTGCCGTCCATGTTGTAGCAAATGTTGAGAAATCGTTCTTTCTGATAGTTGAGTAATATTCCATTGTATATATGGACCACAACTTCTTAATCCAGTCATCTGTTGAAGGGCATCTCGGCTCCTTCCACGATTTAGCTATTGTGGACATTGCTGCTATGAACATTGGGGTGCATATGGCCCCTTTTCTTCACTATGTCTGTATCTTTGGGGTAAATACCCAGTAGTGCAATGGCTGAGTCCTAGGGTAGCTCAATTTTTAACTTTTTAAGGGACCTCCACACTGTTTTCCAGAGTGGCTGTACCAACTTGCATTCCCACCAACAATGTAGGAGGGATCCCCTTTCTCCACATCCTCTCCAACAATTGTTGTTTCTTGCCTTGTCTATTTTTGCCATTCTAACTGGCGTAAGGTGGTATCTCAGTGTGGTTTTGATTTGAATTTCCTTGATGGCTAATGATTTTGAACATTTTTTCATGTGTCTGTTAGCCATTTGTATGTCTTCATTGGAAAAGTGTCTGTTCATATCTTCTGCCCATTTTTTGATTTGTTTATTTGTTTCTCGTGTATTGAGTTTGAGAAGTTCTTTGTAGATCTTGGATACCAGTCCTTTATCTGTAGTGTCATTTGCAAATATATTCTCCCATTCCGTGGGCTGCCTCTTAGTTTTTCTGACTGTTTCCTTGGCTGTGCAGAAACTTTTAATCTTGATGAAGTCCCATAAATTCATTTTATCTTTTGTTTCTCTTGCCTTTGGGGATGTGTCATGAAAAAGGTTGCTTTGGCCAATGTCGTAGAGGTTGTTGCCTATGTTCTCCTCTAGAATTTTGATGGATTCCTGTCTCACATCGAGGTCTTTCATCCATTTGGAGTTTATTTTTGTGTATGGTGTGAGAGAGTGGTCAAGTTTCATTCTCTTGCATGTAGCTGTCCAATTTTCCCAGCACCATTTATTGAAGAGACTGTCTTTTTCCCACCGGATGTTTTTTCCTGCTTTATCAAATATTAGTTGCCCAAAGAGCCGAGGGTCCATTTCTGGGCTCTCTATTCTGTTCCATTGGTCTATGTGTCTGTTTTTGTGCCAGTACCATGCTGTCTTTGTGATCACAGCTTTGTAGTACAGCTCGAAATCCGGCATTGTGATGCCCCCAGCTTTGTTTTTCCTTTTCAACAGTTCCTTGGAGATTCGGGGCCTTTTCTGGTTCCATACAAATTTAAGGACTGTTTGTTCCAGTTCTTTGAAAAATGTCCTTGGTATTTTGATCGGGATAGCATTGAAAGTGTAGATTGCTCTGGGTAGCATGGACATTTTAACTATGTTAATTCTTCCGATCCATGAGCATGGAATATCTTTCCATCTTTTTATGTCTTCCTCAATGTCTTTCAAGAGTGATTTATAGTTTCTAGAATATAGGTCCTTTACATCTCTGGCTAAGTTAATTCCAAGGTAACGTATGGTTTTTGGTGCTATTGTAAATGGGATGGATTCCCTAATTTCTCTTTCTTCGGTCTCGTTATTCGTGTATAGAAATGCAACTGATTTCTGAGCATTTATTTTGTATCCTGCCACGTTACTGAATTGCTCTATAACTTCTAATAGTTTGGGAGTGGCTTCTTTTGGGTTTTCCATATAGAGTATCATGTCATCTGCAAAGAGAGACATTTTGACTTCTTCTTTGCCGATTTGAATACCTTTGATCCCTTTTTGTCGTCTGATTGCTGTTGCAAGGACTTCTAGTACTATGTTGAATAATAGTGGCGAGAGTGGGCATCCTTGTCGAGTTCCTGATCTTAAGGGAAAGGCTTCCAGCTTTTCCCCATTGAGAATAATATTTGCAGTAGGCTTTTCATAGATGGCTTTTATGAGATTGAGAAATGTACCTTCTATTCCTACACTCTGAAGGGTTTTAATCAGGAAAGGATGCTGTATTTTGTCAAATGCTTTTTCGGCATCGATTGAGAGGATCATATGGTTCCTGAGTCTTTTCTTGTTGATATGATGTATCACGCTGATTGATTTGCGAATATTGAACCACGCTTGCATCCCAGGTATGAATCCCACTTGATCGTGATGGATAATCCTTTTAATGTACTGTCGGATTCTATTAGCAAGTATCTTGTTGAGGATTTTGGCGTCCATATTCATTAGGGAAATCGGTCTGTAATTCTCCTTTTTGAGGGGGTCTTTGCCTGGTTTGGGGATCAAGGTAATATTGGCCTCATAGAAGGAGTTTGGTAGCTTTCCTTCTGTTTCTATTTTTTGAAATAGCTTTAGGAGAATAGGTATTATTTCTTCTTTGAATGTTTGGTAAAATTCCCCAGGAAAACCGTCCGGGCCTGGAGTTTTGTTATTTGGAAGGTTGTTTATCACTGACTCAATTTCTTCATAATTAATTGGCCTGTTTAAGGAATCAATTTCTTCCAGTTTCAATCTTGGTAGTTTATAGGTTTCCAGGAAGGATTCCATCTCTTCCAGATTGCTTAGTTTATTGGCATATAGCTGTTGATAAAAATTTCTAATAATCCTTCCAATTTCAATGGTGCTTGTCGTGACCTCTCCTTTTTCATTCATAATTTTAATAATCTGGGTCCTTTCTCTTTTCTTTTGGATAAGTCTTGCCAGTGGTCTGTCAATTTTATTGATTCTCTCAAAGAACCAGCTTCTAGTCCTGTTGATCTGCTCTACTATGCTTCTGGTTTCTGCTTGATTGATTTCAGCTCTAATTTTGGTCAACTGCTTCCTCGTGCGTGTATTAGGCCTGTCCCTCTGTTGCTGTTCCAGCTTCTTGAGGTGAGAATATAAAAACTGCATTTTAGATTTTTCTATTCTTTTGAGTGAGGCTTGGATGGCTATGTATTTCCCCCTTAGGACCGCCTTTGCAGTATCCCATAGGTTTTGGACTGTTGTATTTTCATTCTCATTGGTCTCCATAAATTGTTTAATTTGATTTTTGATTTCCTGGTTTAGAGTCATTCCTGAGCAGTATGGTTCTTAGTCTCCAAGTGTTTGAGTTTCTTCCAAATTTTTCCTTGTGGTTGAGTTCCAATTTCAGAGAGTTGTGGTCTGAGAATATGCAGGGGATAATTTCAATCTTTTGGTATCGGTTGAGACCTGTTTTGTGTCCCAGAACATGGTCTATTCTTGAGAATGTTCCACGGGCATTAGAATAGAATGAGTATTCTTTGGTTCTGGGGTGTAGTGTTCTATATATATCTATGAGGTCCAACTCGTCGAGTATGGCATTCAAAGCCTTTGATTCTTTGCTTAGTTTTTGCCAGGGTGTTCTGTCTATTTCTGATAGTGGAGTGTTGAGGTCCCCTACTATTAATGTATTTTTATTTATATGTCTCTTTATTCTGGTTAAGAGTTGGCTTGTGTATCTTGCTGCTCCCCTGTTGGGGGCATATATATTTATAATTGTCATATCCACTTGTTGAATACTTCCCTTAAGAATAATATAGTACCCTTCTGCATCTCTAACTATAGTCTGTAGTTTAAAATCCAATTTATCTGATATGAGAATTGCTACCCCAGCTTTCTTTTGAGGTCCATTTGCATGAAAGATGGTACTCCATCCCCTTACTCTCAGTCTGAATGCATCTTTGGGTTCGAAATGAGTCTCTTGTAGACAGCAAATGGATGGGTCATTTCTTTTTATCCAATCTGCAACCCTGTGGTGTTTTATGGGATGGTTCAAACCATTTACATTAAGACTGATTACTGAGAGATATGATTTTAATGATGACATGTTGCCAGTAAAGTCTTTGTTTGTATTGGCTGTGACTTTCTGTTCTGTATCACTCTTGGGGCCTTTTTACTTTTATAGAACCCCCCGTAATATCTCCTGCAGGGCTGGTTTCGTGGTTACAAAATTGGTTAGTGACTGGTGATTCTGAAATGTCTTTATTTCTCCATCAATTCTGAATGACAGCCTTGCTGGATAAAGGATCCTTGGCTGCATGTTTTTCTCTGAAAGAGCTTTAAATATGCTCCCCCAACCCTTTCTCTCATTCCAGGTCTGTGTAGACAGGTCTGACGTAATTCTGATGCCTTTGCCTTGGTATGTGAGAAATTTCTTTGCCCTGGCCGCTTTCAGTACTGTATCCTTGCATCTAATATTTGCGAATTGCACTATGACGTGACGTGGCGTAGGTTTGTCGTGGTTGAGCTTGGGAGGGGTCCTCTCTGCCTCTTGGACACAAATGTTTGTTTCCCTCGCTAGATTAGGGAAGTTTTCAGCTACAATTTGTTCAAATATCTCTTCTAGACCTCTGTTTTTCTCCACCCCCTCGGGGATGCCGATGATTTCTAACATTGGATCGTTTCATTGAGTCAGTAATCTCCCGTAACCTACATTCGTGGGTGTGGATTTTTTTAAGACCATCTTCTATTTTCATTTTTTCCTCTATTAACCCATCCTCTAATTCACTAACCCGTTCCTCTGCTTCTGCGACCCTGGCCGTCAGAGCCTCTAGTTTTGCCTGCATTTGGCTCATAGAATTTTTAATTTCTGTCAGATTCGCTCTCATTTCTGTCCTTAGGGATTCTATATTCTCAGTAACCTTTTCGTTAATAGTTTTTTCAATTCTACTCATCATTTTGACCATCGTTACTCTGAATTCCATTTCTGATACTTTGGTTACATCCATATCCATTATTTCTGTGGCAGAGGCCACAGACTCACTGTCTTTTCTTTGCTGGGGGGGGCTTCTCCTTCTTGTCATTCTGATGAGGAGAGGTTGCGGGGTTGTCCAGAGCCCAAATTATTGACTGGGTCCCAGGCCGTGCCCCTTGTTTTATAGGGATCTTAGGGATGTGGGCTTCTTCTTTAAAGATTTTATTTATTTATTTATGTGGCAGCCAACCAGCGAGAGAGGGAACAGAAGCAGGGGAGTGGGAGAGGAAGAAGCAGGCTCCCAGCGGAGGAGCCCGATGAGGGACTCCTTTCCGGAACGCCGGGATCACACCCTAAGCCGAAGGCAGGCGCTCAATGACTGCGCCACCCCGGCGCCTTGGGTTGTGGGCTTCTTGATTTTTCAGCCTGCCTTCTGGGGGAGGGGCCTGCCGCGCCGATACTCAGGCAACCCTGTTTGGGTAGAGTCTCCGTGTCCCCTGCGAGGGGGGATGGGGATGGGCACTCCCTGAGCCGGTGTTTCCAGGCTTTTGTTCTCTGGCGGCTTTCCCTGGCGGTTTGCTGTGCCTCTTCTGAGAGTCAGAGCAGCAGGGACCGAATTTCAGCCTCTGCCACAGAACAGAGGGATTGCGGCCCGTTCTCCACTGATGTTCTGGCCACTTTAACTCCGTTACTGTTGGTGCTGCTCAACCCTGCAGCGTCCCGGGATGTGCGCCCCACACCCGGCGTCCAGCCCTCACTTCCAGGGCCGGCGCGTCTCTGTCCTTTGTGTTTCTAATGCCGCCAGCCGCCAGCCGCCCCGCGCGCGCTCCCGGATCTCCCGGTCTCAGTCTGGATCCGGTGAGCGCACCGGGATTCCGGTGTTCCCGGAGATGCCTGGTGGCGCGCGCACCCGGCTCACGGTCTCAGTCTGCTGTTTTGCGGGTGCCGTCCGCGAGCCCCGCCCGCTCTCCCGTGCAAGTGGCTGCCACTTCCCGGCGCCCGAACACGGCGGCTCCCTCCCCCTTCCGTTTATCTTCCGATATCTGTGCGCGGTTTCATGGCTCCCCGCTTCGTACCTCAATACTCAGCGCTGGAGATGTTCATTTGTAGAGATCCAGATGCGTCTTCCTGCGTCTCAGGCTGGTTCCGTGGTTGTTTAGGCTGGTCTGGTACCGATCCAGCTCGACTCGGAGGACCGGCTGAAAACGGTGTCTCCTACTCCTCCGCCATCTTAACTCCTCCCTCTCTGTTTTTTGCTATAGAAAAAGTTCATATAATTTAGGAGTATCATTTAGATGACCTTACTTTACCTGTTTCATCCCATCAAGTAGCCCTGATTGGGAGTCAGGACTCCTGACTCAACTCAGTGCTCATGGGGTCTTCGGTAAGTAGGTTGAACTATCTAGGCCTTTATCCATAAGGAAGAGATTAGCCTGTACTGATATTTTCCAATGTGTACTGTGTGAAAGAAGTGTTAGATGACAATAGGATTCATACAAAACAGATGAACATAGGGGAAGGGAAGGAAAAATAAAATAAGATAAAAACAGAGAGGGAGGCAAAGCTTAAGAGACTCTTAACTCTAGGAAATAAACTGAGGGTTGCTGGAGGGGGGTGGAATGGGGGGGTAACTGGGTGGTGGGCATTAAGGAGGGCACGTGATGTAATGAGCACCCGGTGGTTATGCAACTGATGAATCACTAAATTCTACCCCTGCGGCTAATAATAGGGCTATGCAACATAATACCCCTATGTTCATCACTATATGTTACCTAAATTGAATTTAAATAAAGAATTTAAAGAGGTAGGATTCATCAATCAAATAAATATGGATAAGTTTAATTTTCTTTGTTACAGGACTTCTGAGTCCTTGATATGCTAATATATGCTGGAACTCTCCAAAAAGAGGTCAGAATATGCTGTTTCCTGAAAAAATTTGATCACAGAGCCCCTCTCCTTTGGCCCTCCCCGTGCGTTAGTAGCATTTTCCTAGGAATTGCATGAGATCGCACATATTTTGGGAAATGACGATCCAAATAATTTCTGAATTTTATCTAACGAATGGCTATTTTGAAAGGATATTGGCTTCTATTTCTCAAATTGCCAACCTAGAGAACATTGTCAGAAACTTCCCACACGCATTAAAAAATCGTGTTAAAAAAAACCCTCTTTGCTTTTTCGTTGACATAATATGAATTTGCTGTCAATCATGGAAGCATGAATGAACCTGATACCTTCGCGTAGTACACCTGAAGCGAACGATTCACACTCTTGGGATTGCTCTATTAATTCGATGATCAGGGGAATGTTTATGTGATTTTAACATAAGCTCCAAATATGCTTGAACCAATGTTTCAGGCTGCCTTTAAAACACATCATATTGATTTTAAGCTGATTACTCAAAAACTTCTTTTGAAAATGGTCCAGGAAAAGAGAATAGACTTCATACTGGTTGATTCAAGGGACTTATCCCAGAGTACACGGAAGTTCATTATAAACCAACATCTTAGTGGATTACAGAGGTGCAAAAGGGTCTACCAAGGGTAATTTGCAGAAAGAAATTATGAGCTATCAATGATCTTTAGAACTTGGGTATTTGTCCTTAGTGGGGATATCATTGTCTGTGCAGGAAGAGGTCCTAGTCACAAACAGGCTATTATAGTAATCCAAGCAGTGATGACTAACCATCTATTCATTTTAATTTCTTGGGTAATTGGTTCCATCTATTAGCAGTCAGCCACATATTTAAAAGACTTTTCTCCATAAAAATCTTTCCTCTTGGGTGTGATGGTCAGCTAAGCCAGTAAGCAGAGTGGATTTTGCCAGCATCTCATACCAGTGATTTCAGACACTCCAGGGACTGGCCATAAATCCTTCCCCCAACAAGATCTACCCAGTGACTCCTACTGTTCTCTAACAAAAATCATTCCAGAATGGTGTACAATTTGCAATTAGTTTTCTTTTATTGTACAGCACAGATTTATATCATTTACTCTGCTGTATTCCTGCTATCCTCAGAATGTTGCACATATCAGTATAAGATGCCATTTCAGAAGGAATAGAGTAGCGGAATCTGTTTTACAGTTTGCAATAAAAAAAGTCCTTCCTGAGAAGAGAGCACGATACTGATTTTTATGTGCCTTTCACATTTCAAACTTGGATTTAGTTGGACTACAAAATATTTACATTTTTCACAACCAACAAGTTCCTGTTTTGACAGACTGAATGTAAAGAGACTCCCAAATCTTACTCCGTCTTCAAAACTGTCCACATGCCTCACCGTCTTCTTCCTGCCACCATCTAGATATAATCTGCATTTTGGAAAAACAATCCAAGGTGATTCCTTTCCAAGCCGAGGCTAAAATGTGCTATCGCGGGGGCGCCTGGGTGGCACAGCGGTTAAAGCGTCTGCCTTCGGCTCAGGGCGTGATCCCGGCGTTCCGGGATCGAGCCCCACGTCAGGCTCCTCCTCTATGAGCCTGCTTCTTCCTCTCCCACTCCCCCTGCTTGTGTTCCCTCTCTCGCTGGCTGTCTCTCTCTCTGTCAAATAAATAAATAAAAAAAAAAAATCTTTAAAATGTGCTATCGTGTTATCATAGGAAAGAATGATTTAATTGATATCATTCCTGAAGGGGTAACAAAAATCTGTTCGAAGCTGACAAAAAGCATCACGTCGTAGTCCTCTGTTGCTAGAATTACACCACATTCACCCGAAAGGTGTGTGATTCATGTAAACCTCACTTTATGGACTTACATGCCTATCACCCGAGACCACCCTCTAAGATCATAAAACATAGACAAGGGGAGAAAATGAGGATGGATTAATTATCTACAAGAATAGAGCAAGGGAATAAAATACTTTGTTTCATTCTTAGAGGTTCAAGTTTCATTTCGGTGACTTCAACTGGTTGTAAGAAATTATGTTTTGTTTTAGATTTTTAAAAGTTAATGGTGAAAGATTTCAAATCCCCCAAATAATGCAATAGCATCTACATATGAATAGTCAAGAGTAAATGTACGTTACATTTTCCCACATTTTTCCTGGTATGCCTTTTTGAAAGAAATACTATGTTAGAGATACCTTCCAGGAGCCTCCCATTCTCCCCGCCCCGCCCTCCACAATAGCTGCTTCCGTCTTGAATTCGATGTGCATCTCACTGCGATGTGTATTGTGAAGTTTTATAATATCTACTTTTGCTTCCTTACCTACGTGTTCTATTAGTCTACACCCCTTTTTAAAACAACTTTATTGCGATATAATTCACATAACATGTAATTCATCCATTAAGAGTGTACATTTTAATGGCTTTTAGTATATTTACAGGTATTTGCAAGTGTCACCACAATTTTATAATATTTTAGTCACCTCAAGAAGGACTCCTGTGCCCTTTAGCTACCAGCCCTGTTGTTCCATCAATCTTCCCCTGCTCCCCAGTTGTAAGCAACCACTAATCTAGTTTCTGTCTCTATCGATTTGCCTATTCTAGACATTTCCTATCAATGGAACCATATAATACATGGTTTTTTGTGACTGGCTACTTTTACTTAGCATAACATTTTCAAGATTTGTCTGTGTTGTAATGTTCCATTAAATGGACTTAACACAATTTTCCATTCATCAGCTGATGGACCTACGGGTTGTTTCCATCCTTTAGCTATTATGGATGACGCTGCCGTAAACAGGCATGGACAGGCCGTTTTGTGGACAGCCGCTCTCATTTCTCTCGGGTATATTCCTAGGACCCAGCGCTGGGTTTTGCTACGTGTAGATCCTGCTGATTGTGACCGCTGTAAGGGGCCTCGTTTTATTTCCCTCTTCTCCTGCTAACGGACAATGCGGTGGTTCATTCTCTCTGTCTTCTGCTCACAGTGCTGCAGAGATGTCCTTGTATGTGCTCCTTTGCGCAGACACAGGGACTTTCAAGAGAAGACCTCCAGAGGTGGAAGACGAGCAACTCTGGAACCCTTCTAGATGTTGTCCAACTGCTCGGCAACATTGAAGCGAACATGTTCACATTTACTGGCAAGATAATAATTTTTTTCTCTTTTTTTCTTTTTTTCAAGAGAGAGAGAGAAAGAGAGAGAGAGAGAGGGAACAAGCAAAGGGGAGAGGGGAAGAGAGACTCTAAAGCAGGCTCCACACTGGGTGTGGAGCCTTACACGGGGCTCAATTCCACCACCCTGAGATCATGACCTGAGCTGAAATCAAGAGTCGGACGCTCAACTGACTCAGCCGTCCAGACACCCCAAGATAAACACTCATTTCTTCACGTTTTCCCAAAACACAGTGTTATCTGACAACTATGCTTTGCCAATGTGATGAGGGTAAATTGGTGCTTCATTAGTTTGCTTCAAAGTGCATTTTTCTGTTATTAGTGAAGTCGGGCATATTCTTGTGTTTACTGGTTCTTGCCATTTGCTCTGCAGTGAATTGCCTTTTTACAGTTTTTGTTTTCTACTGGGCTATAGTTTCTTACTAATTTGTAAGATCCCTTTTAGATATTAATTTTATATCAGTTAAAAAGAGATTGCAGATGTCTTCTGGTCTAAAGTGTTGCCCCAACTCTTCAAAAAAATGTAAAATTTTTAATTTTTCTCCATTTTTATTAGGATATAATTGCCAAATCATTGTGTAAGTAAGGTGAAGAATGTGATGATTTGACACACTTACATGGTGCAAATAATCACCACAATAGGGTTAGTTAATACACCCATCACCTCACATCATTTCCACTTTATTTTTGTGGTGAGAACATTTACGATCTACTCTCTTGGCAACTTTCATATACATAATACGATATTGTTAACTATAGTCACCATGCTGTGTGTTAGATCCCTAGAATCCATTCATCTTATGACTGGAAGTTTGTACCCTTTGACTGACTTCTCCCTATTTCCCTCACCTCACAGCCCCCGACAACCATCCTTCCGCTCTGTTTCTGAGTTCAGCTGTTCTAGGTTTCACATATGAGTGAGATCATACGTATTTGTCTTTCACTGTCTGACATATTTCACTTAGCATAATGCCCTCAAGGGCCATCCATGCTGTCACAATGTTTCCCAGCTTTTTTTTTTTTAATATATGTATTTATTTTAGAGAGAGAGAGAGCAGGGAGAAGGGCAGAGGGACAGGGAGAGAGTGTCTTAAGCAGACTGCGTGCTGAGCGCGGATGGAGCCCAATGCGGGGCTCGATCTCAGCATCCTGAGATCACAACATGAGCTGAAACCAAGAGTTGGTTGCTTAACCAACTGTACCACCGAGGCACCCCAAATGTTTCCAAACTTTTAAAATGCTTTTCATTACACATTGGTTTTAATTTTTTAAGATCAAATTTATCAGTTTTCCTTTATAACTGATATATTTTGTATCTTAGTTTAAAAATTATTTCCTTTCACAATTTTACGTTAGTCTCCTATACTTTTTTCTGAAATGCTAGGTTTTGCTTTTTTACATTTCAGTCTCTAATTCATTTGGAATTGTGTGTGTATTGTCATGAAATGGGTTAAAAATTCAAGTTCACCTTTTTCTATAAAAGTATCTATTTAGATATCTAATTGTCTTAACATCATACATTAAATAGACTATTCTTTCCTCATTGTCCTGAAATGTCATTTTTGTCATACCCCAATATTGTGTATATATGTGTGCCTGTTTGTGTGTTGTTTGTAAGCACGCGTGTGTGTGTGTGTGCACGCGTGCATGTGTATGTGTGGTGGGGGAGGAGGGGGAGGGTAAGGGAGAGACTATTTCTGGGCTCTTTATTCTGTTCGGTTTGTCTACCACTGTGGTAAAATGACTTTATTTATTTTAGCTTTATAGAAAGTCTTGTTATCTGAGAAGGTGAACCCTTCCTCTTTCCCCTCCTCCTCTTCCTTTTTTTTTTTTTTTTAAAGATTTTATTTATTTATTCAACAGAGATAGAGACAGCCAGCGAGAGAGGGAACACAGCAGGGGGAGTGGGAGAGGAAGAAGCAGGCTCATAGCGGAAGAGCCTGATGTGGGACTTGATCCCAGATCACCAGGATCACGCCCTGAGCCGAAGGCAGACGCTTTATCGACTGCGCTACCCAGGCGCCCCCTTCCTCCTCTTCCTTATCTTCAACATTATCTAGCTGGTCATGGTCTTTTGTTATCCCATATCTATCGTAGAATCATATCACAATTGTTAATGCACACTTGTTAAGCTCCAGAAAAAGCCTGCTGGTGTTTTACTTATAATTGTACTGAATTAAGATTAATTTGGAGAAAATTGATTAACTTTTGACTTTGTTGAGATGAGAACACAATCTAACATTCCAAGAGTAGCCATTAAAAAATAGAAATGGAAAAAAAAAAAATAGAAATGGAACATGTAACTTCTAAACCAGTCCAAAGCAAAAGGGAAATAAAGAAAACCCAGTCTAGTCTACTATTGACATTTTCACACTCAGATAAACCATCTTGGAGGCATGGAGGGCCTGGACTTGTGTGCTACACCCTCCCCCCGCCAAAAGCAAACATTAAACAACAACAAAACACCAGATCTGTTATAACCATATCAATATTAGCAAAAGGCTGCAAGGCACAAAGACTTACCAAGACTAAAGAAGACCATAATTTTATGATGAAAGGGAATATTTACCAGGAGTAATATATATGTTATACGTATCACTGATTTGTAATCCCAAAATGACATCAAAATGTGCAAAAGAAAACAGACAGAATTACAAAGAGAGAAAACCAAATGGACAACCATATATATGGTTTCCTTTTCAAATCTACCTGTGCTCTGACTTAGCACCTAGTGATTTTTTTGGGTATGCACACACACGCACAGACACACGCACACACACGCACAGACACACGCACACACACGCACAGACACACGCACACACACGCACATACATGTCTAGTGGTTTTTCGGTATTCTTACTTACATTCTCTTCCACGTTCTTGTCCCGTCACTCTAGTTCCTGGAGCTTTAATCCTGTTTCATTCGCTGACCCTTGCACATGGTAGATAGACTCCTTGAGTATTTATAATGATTTTCATTGCAGGCTCATCTTTAACAGACATGCTCTCCCTACCCATGGCCCAACCCACAAATCCCCGTGGAGTGGGCTATGAGACCTGAGAGGTGCTTTTGCTTCTGCCAAGAACCTCAGAAGCATCACCAGCTTTCAGACTATTTTATGTTGATTTTTTGGTGCAGGAGCTCTTGGAAATGGCCCAGTGTGGATTTGGATACAAGGTACAGGTAGGGTGGCCAATGGTCCTGGTTTGCCTAGAATTGAGGGGGCTTCAAGGATCCAGGATTTTCAGACTTAAAACTGAGACAGTTCCAGGCAAACTGTGACATATGATCATCCTAAGTAAAGGCCTGCTTTCAATTTTTCTCCCCCAGGGAAGAACGGTTTTCCACCCAAATCTCAGGCAGAGACAGATAAGCTTCTATGTCATGCCCCTAACGAGGATAATATCTTCAAGTCCACCCTTCCAATGAAGCTGCCACCCTTGGAAGCTCCCAGCTTTATTCCAGAGTGTTGGCTCCTACTCTCCTCTCACCTGCTTCAAAGGCCCTGTCTCCTGTCCCTGAACAGACACCCCAGCCCCACTCTGGCACTTCCGATCCATTAGCTTGTGTGCTTCCAAATCTTGTTTTAGCTCCCTTTTATTTCAGGTAATTGGGTGTTCCTCTTCTTCCTCGTGAGCTCACTGTGCATTTAAACATTTTAGTTTGTTATATTTTTGCAGCATCTTCTGTCTTTATAGATGGAGAGTGGTCATATTATCTTCATCTGCCATCTCGCCGAGACCAGAACTCCTCCCATGACAAATTTTTACCAGCCTGCCTGGCCCTGCACAATACAGCCTGTAAAGTCCGTAAGTACAGAGAGCTCTAAATGATTCAAGTGGATAGGTTTGCTGAGGAACAGACATTGGATAATTTGTGTCTATTGGTAAGGGTTCTCCAAAGAAACAGAACCAACAGGATATATATATAAGAATTATAGGAATTGGCTCACACAGTTATGCAGGCCCAGAAGTCCCACAATCTGCTGTCTGTAAACCAGAGAACCAAGAAAGCCAATGGTGTAATTCAGCCTAAGTCCAAAGGCCTGAGATTGGGGACTAATGGTGTTAGGTCCCGGTCAGACTCTGAAGGCCCAAGAAACTGTCCTAGAACAGAATAAGATGGATGTCCCAGCTGAAGCAAAGAGGGCAAATACACCCTTCCTCTGTCTTCTTGTTCTACTCAGGGCCTCAAAAGATCGGATGATGCCTACCCACATTGATGAGGGCAATCTTTTTAACTCTACCAATTCAAAAGCTAATCTCTTCTGGAAACACCCTCACAGACAGACCCAGAAATAATACTCTACCTGCTATCTGGGCATCTCTTAGCTCCGTCAAGTTGACGTATAAAATTAACCATCACAGCATGAATCACCATTTCTATAAATTATTTCTGAAACGATGCTGTGCGGTAGAAAATATATTGTTTAGCAAAACAGACACAAGAAATTCTTCTTTATGGCTTTGGGTAGGCAAGAGAAATCATGCAAACAGTCTGGCAGGGATATATAAGCGAGGGGATTTATTAAAAATGCTGATATTGGTCAGTTCGCCAGCTCCCTGTGTATTTTGTCTCCCATCACTATGACAGTGACCTGTGGCTGAGTCAAAACTGTGGCCCATTCTGAACTGTTGGTTCAGGAAAAGGTAACCCACCTAGAAGAAAAGACGGATGCGAAGTGTGTGTGGACCTTAACAGTATAGAAAAGTTCTGCTCGGCAAGATCCACACAACCTCACTGAAAATAATAGAGGCTCCCATCTATACAGTAACCGGACTTATTCAGTAAACAGAAAGAACATATTGCTTTTCTAGACATTTGAAGAAAGGAAAAAAACTCTTGAAAATAAGATAATCTCAGCAAAAGTATGTCTCTGAAATCGCAAAGGTTTCGATGTGAAAAGAGATAAGCCTAGAGAGGCCAATAATATGTACTGTGTGTGTGGCTGTTCTGGTCTTGATCATTCCTCACATCCTTACATCTTGCGATTTAGAGCACGGGAGCCAGGTCATGTGAATAAGTAAGCATTTCTCACTTTTACGTCTACCTTTGGCAGGAGGGCTTTGCTCCTGCAGGATGTCATGGAATGGTGGATAAATAGCATTCAGGAGGTTATTTGGCTGTTGATGTCAAACCAGGTATGCTGGTTACATTTCCAACAGCCATTTACTCTTCTTTGTTCACAAACCTCTAATTTCATTCAGGTTCCTACTTTTCCCCCACATGGCTCTGGTAAAAATCCCGATGCTTCTTGGTCAAGCACTTCAGTCCCATTTTCCTAGCCAGTAAGTGGGAAGGGGTAGGGAATGCGACTGAGCCAGTGAGAATTAAGAGGAACTCTGGGGGGAATTCTCTAGCAAAGGAATCCTTCTTTAAAAAAGGACAAATGATAGTAAACATGCTCTCATTTGACTGGACTTTGTTATTTGCCAATAATGTTTGTAGTCTTGGAAGTCATCTCGTAAATTGGAGGAGGAGTTTGTCAAAGACCAAGCTGCTTTGTTGAGGTTGGAATAGTGGAAAGAAGATGGAACCAGGGTCTTGGTGTTCTTGAGTAGCTTTCTGGAGCCACCCTCGAGCCATCTGATGCTAGGACTTCTTGTTATATAAGGTTATAGTTGTCCTTACTGTTGAAGCCAGATGAGGTGGGATTTTCTGTTATTTATAGCCCAAGTCATTCTAATTGAGACAGTAGCACTTTTCAAAGGTCTTGGCTTAATCACCACTCACTGGCCCTCATCGGATTTGGAGGACAGGGGCAGAAAGGCTTTGAGAGGTCTTCTAACTTAACAGACAGCCTAGCGTGGGGAGGGATGATAGATGTGAAATGAGGAGGCTGTAGGGTGTGACATCAAGGCTATTTCTAGAATTCTATCTGAGGCGCGCAAACTCCATTACCCGTCTCAGCAGAACCTTCTAACTCTGCTGGAGGTGCCCACTGGCTGATCGTTCGATGTTCAGGCTGCTGTGGTTTAATTAGTAATGGGGCTCTTGCTTGCATCAAAAGTACAACATTCTCCATTTTTTTCTTTTCTCCTGTGGTACAAACACTGTCCAAGATGCTTGACACTGCAGGGAGGATAGAGAAATGTGGAAAATCTGTTTATTTGGCACCTTCACCCCTGGCAATATTGGAGTCTAAGACGTTGTGCTGCTTGTTTTGCAATTTGAAAAGGGAGGGAGACTTTCTCCAACTTTTCCCGAGTGAATACAACAGTTCTGAGCAACTGATGACTGCCAAATAAGAACCTGATCTTTTGTTTTGTTTTGTTCGCTTGTTTGTTATTTTCTCTTAAAACCAGAAACAGCTGATGGCCAAAGAGGTCGAGCTTCCAACGGCAAAGCTGTGGTGGACACACCTAGGCAGGTCCTTGGGGCTGCCTGACTTCCAGTGTAGCAGGGGAGATGTCTACATGAGAATGAAGGACGTGCCCCGGGATTTCCTTCCTAGGAGGGCCATGCTCTAAAAGTGCATGCCAAAATAGAAAAATACCCCAAGAGCAACCTTCCTTCCTGTTACTCCCTCCAACCAGTTGTAACCACCACAGAAGCCTGGTTGTAGGTAGGATCAATGCTCTGTTATCACAACTCTACTGCACCTAGTTTTCCAAAGACCCGAGAGGAAGGGTGGGGAGTAGGACGTAGGGGGAGTGGGGAAGGAATACTCTAGAACTGAGCAATATGTATCAGATTGTGCCCAGGAATTATACATGGAGATTCAGAAAATGCTCCCTCAGCATCACCGCTGTCCCTAACTTGCCTCTAGTGTTCCCATCTGCAGCTGGGCTGCTGAGTCTGAGACCCGCTGGGTCCCTGGACTGGAGCAAGGAGGGTGGGAGGGAGGCCAGTCTCTCACTCGTTATGATTTCCTTCTGTTGATAATTGGGATGGACTCTGGTAGGAGAGGAAAGTGTGAAAAAGGGTCGAAGGATCTCAACTCTTTCTCCATTTTCGGCTTGCTTTGGTGGCAGCGTTTATCACCTGTCCTTTGCCCTAGTTACGACTTGCTGGAGTCCAACCAAACGGTGGGGATTTAAAACTCAAACAAAAAGGTAATCACCCAGAAATCAGATTTAAATTTTTAGTGACTGAAGCTGCTTTGTTAGAGAAATAAAAGTGTTGAGAAGCTTTTTCTTCTAAGGCTACTAACAGTTGTAGCTGGCACAAACAGGTTTGGGGCTGTTTGCATTGAGTGATAGAAAACCTACCTCGCCTGTGGAAACAGGCTATATTTACTTTGATTTCAGAGCTCCTGCAATCGCTCAGAAAACCGGAAACAATTCCTCGCTCCGATTTGGAAGAATTGATGCTTTTCTTACTAATTGTGGAGGCTCAAAATAACACGAACTTGCTCTTGGTTGGATTCCCGAATACCACCCCCACAGCAGGAAAATGAGAAGACAAATTTGACACGGGAGCCCAGTGCAGGCAAAAATTATAATGCATGTCACATTGTCATTTTACAAAGTGACTTTTTAAAATAGAAATTAAATAAATAAAGCCAGAAAAACCCCACAGAGACACGTTAATGCCTCAACCTGGAACAATAAAGCTCCGTTAAAAACACTTGCCATTAGCCACCATCTGCTGTCAGCAATTGGGGGTAATCTTTATGTTCTCTTGACAGCTTTGCCTCATTCCTTAGCCCCTTGATGAAACAAAGACTCCGAGGCGGACAAAACAGTTAGGGGTAAGGTCCCTACCTTACCTATGGATCAGTTCTGCAGTTTTTTAGTGCTCTGAGCTTGGTGACCAATATTCAATCATCTGTTCAGGGTTTTCAAGACTACATATTGAATTAGAGAAAATCTGCTAACTGTCTTTCCTTCGCCACTCATAATGCTGGGTGGGCTCACTCTCCTTGACTTATTTTGGGACTTGGGAAGATAAGAACTACGTTCTTACTCTGCTCTGATAAATGAGGGAAACTGTGTGCAGCAACAAGATTCTCCTGATCAGAATGCTTCCAGTGCACCTGCATTTTTCTCCCATTTGAACGTGCACCGGTAGACTATTTAGTAAATATAATTCTTGTTCACACCAAAAGAAAACTTATTTTCTCTTTCTAGTACTGTGGGCTACATCTCTAAAAATATCAGCAAGATCAATGGCAAAGTCATGTGCTCCCTGACA
Source organism: Ursus americanus (assembly GCF_024610735.1). NCBI lineage: Eukaryota > Metazoa > Chordata > Mammalia > Carnivora > Ursidae > Ursus > Ursus americanus. The sequence continues at coordinate 3,934,005 of NC_142162.1, read as the reverse complement.
ATGTGGCAAAGAGCTCTTGTGCAGATAGACGTACGGAGCAAAGGAAAAAGTGCTATTAATATTCTGAGTGCATTCAGACCCCTGTTTCCATCTTTCGGATGTAATCTTACTGCATATGAGGAATACGACTAGAGCAGGGAATGCCGTGCAGGTAGAACGTGAGAATGACACACACTTGTTGTCCTTTACTCCCTATGGGCGTTTTCCCTATCTAGCTCTCCGTGGTGGCACTGAGCCATAAAATGCACTTTGATTTTTCTAGAATAGTCCTTCTCCAGTTTTTGGACTACATGGACTTCTTCAAGACAAAGTTCTCATATTCTTCCGTGAACCTGCTTATTACAGTAGAGGAAATGGACAGAGGGCATAAACACAGTGATGGGACAGGTGATTTCTTCAATAGTCTTCAGCCCCAAGAGTAGTGCCCCCTGATCCACTCCGGTCATGCTTATTGCAGTCATGCCCTGTTACTTCATTTTTGGCTTGTGTCTCCTGGTGGAGAACTGAGAAGGAACAGGGGATGAAAGAGGGGGGAACAGTGGAGAAGGGGAAGGAAATATACAGTGGGCTTAGGCCAGTTTATCAGTATTTTCTTTTACCCACACTTTTGCATTCCTCTTCCTCCTAACCTGTGGGCAGTATTCCTTGCCTTAGTCTCAAAGGACCTTATGATTTACTTTCCCTTTTAACCAGTAGTGATAGCAACATCCCTGTGAATCTATCCAGAGCACCCATGACCTATTGGGAAGAAGTTGCGCTAGACACACAAATTTACCTGAATCTCTCCTCTCCTCCCCTCCCCTCCCCTCCCCTCCCCTCCCCTCCCCTCCCCTCCTCTCTCTCCTCTCCTCTCCTCTCCTCTCCTCTCCTCTCCTCTCCTCTCCTCCCCTCCCCTCCCCTCTCCTCTCCTCTCCTCTTCTCTTTTTTTTTCTTTTCCTCTCTTCTCTTCTTCCCTTCTTATTTTTTCTTCTCTTTTAAATCTTAGACTAGCTGTGGACTTCATCCAGACCAAAAATGTCACCCTATATTTGTCGACCGGTAGTCTGGAGGACTCCAGGAAACCAGTAGACATTATTCTAAAGAGTGAGAACCATTGCTCTAGGAATTCCTGTTATCTTCAAAGATTCCAATAATAAGTATTTCGCATAGGTATACGATTTATCAATCAGAACTTTCCTTCTTCTACGTGTACCACGTGTGTTCTTCTATGGTAACGTGGAGAAATTCCGGAATACCTTTGATAATGGGGGTTTATTGCAATCCTTGTGGTATGTCCACTCAGTCTCACGGAGGATAAGGACGGTAGCTCTGCACTGTTTTGAATATTGCTCAAATTCAAAGAATGTTTAGTCTCAGTGCAAATCAATGATCATAACTCCCAAGAGAGAGGATAAGATCGAGTTAGTTTTCACCATTCAGTATCAAACGCCCCACTTAATCAGAGGCTCACCTCATGGTCAGGTGGCCTTGTTTATGTCCAGACCAGTCACCATTTTCATCAACTGTGTCATCATCATCATCCCAACACTTACTCTAGGCCCTGTTGTGAGCGTTTTACACACATAAACTCAGTTTAATTGTATCAACAACTTCATGAGGTAGACACTATCATTATCCTCATTTTATAGGTAAGGAATCTGAGGAAGAAAAAGGTTACGTTACTTGCCCAAGGTCACTCAGCTAATGTTGGAGGAGCCAGAATGTGGGCTCAGGATTCATGCTATTAACTGATAGCACATTCAGAAACCCCTAATTCAATCAGACGGGCTCATTAAAGTAATAATGCTCCACTGTGTCCTTGGGCCTCTTGCTGCGGCAGTTAAATCTTTAATTGCTGGATCATGGGGAAGTGCTGGGGTTCTTAGGAAAGAGCTGCGGCAGCCTCTTTAGGGCTGGGGAAGAGCTGTTCTTCAATTGGGAAGGAGGAAGTATTTCAGTACGTTGATAATGGGTAGTCCCCCGTGACACATACAGCCCTCTGAGTATGTATGCATATCCACAGTACTCAAATTCGGTTTACTTTTCCTTAATTGAAAGTCCTGTTTCCTCTAACCACAAATAAAGGTGCCAGTTATAACACCTCTTTTCCAATATGTACACACCATTTCAGTAATGTACCATTTGTACTATTTACTTAGGAGCGAACAATACCTACATGGAGTATCTTTGGAGCCTGTATCTGAAATTAGTTCAGATGTTAGTTCAGATAAAATTAGATCAGATGAGATTAGTTCAGACAGTGAAGTTTACATGTATAACTCATTTTCAAAGATTATTATTAAAAAGGAGGAATATGTTCTGAGGGCCAGACAGCATCTCATTTCGCATTTAAAAAGCATAAGTCTAGGGGCGCCTGGGAGGCTCAGTTGGTTAAGTGTCTGCTTTTGGCTCAGGTCACGATCTCAGCATCCTGGGATTGAGCCCCGCATCAGGCTTTCTGCTCAGTGGAGAGCCTGCTTCTTCTTCTCCCTCTGCCTCTACGCCCACTCGTGCTCTCTCTCTCACTTGCTCTATCTCAAATAAATAAACAAGATCTTTAAAAAAGAGTATAGGTCTGTTTAACAATCCAGTAGTGTGCGCCCATACTACAAGTAGAGCCTAAGTGAAACAATGTAGAAATCAAATATAGAAATTATTTACAAAGAGTTCATTTAATGAGATTAGAATGAAAGAATGAATGAGGTGTATACAGAGGTAAAGCTGAAATTACCACCCAACATTTTAAACACTTGCACTGACTTAAGTGTGTTACTGAATGCAAATAATTCACCCTAAGGAGGACACTAACTGCTTTAGCAGTGACTACAGCAAAGCTGAAAACAAATGTTACCTCAAGCCCAATGTTGTAATCAACTTTTGCATACCAGATCCATTATTATACGAGCGGGAGAACTGCCCAGATATAAACCCATAACAGCCTTTCCTTTCCCCCAAACTGAGGGAGCCATTGTAACTTGGACAAAGGGAAACACCATCTTTTTAGGCCCTGGAAGTTTCATAACTTGGGAGTTCAGGGTCCTAAACTGACAAGAGCTTTAAAAAACCACCATGAACCATGAAAGACTATGGACTCTGGGAAACAACTGAGGGCCTCAGAGGGGAGGGGAGGTGGGGGAATGGGATAGGCTGGTGATGGATAGTAAGGAGGGCACGTATTGCATGGTGCACTGGGTGTTATACGCAAGTAATGAATCATGGAACTTTACATCGAAAACTAGGGATGTACTGTATGGTGACTAACATAATATAATAAAAAATATTATTAAAATTTTTTTTAAATTAAAAATAATTAAAAACCACCATGACTACTCATGGCAGTGGAAGTCATATTTTCTGTTGTTTTCCCCTCACCTATCAGAAAAGCTGCATCGTGGAGATTCTATGAGGTCCTGCAGCAGACAGGATTCTGGTTAATTCCAAGTGTCACACAGGCAATTCTTCTGGAGATACCCACAATTCTGAGAAGACAACCTTGAGGAAGTAAGGAGGCAAATCCCATGCACACGCTACTTTAGAAACCTCAGGGCCAGTCACACTCACTTTTTTTTTTTTTAACTAATAAACATGCTGAATGGAATAGCTTGAAATTGCCTCCAAGTATTAAACTGCAGGGTAATGAAAGGTAGCCTTTCTCATTAAAATGGTCCCAAGAAAGGCTGGTTTTGTTTGTGTCCTGTTCTCCAAGAAGAGCCGATAAGCAGCAGCAATTGTCGAAGTTGCCAGATGGAAATAGGTTTGAACCAATTTGACATGGCAGCTCTTCTCACATGCCAAGCCTTGACATTTCTCATGTTGTGCCTGAATTATATGCCCAGAAGGACTTAGGTCCTCTCCTCTGATAGCCCTGTACCTTACACCAAATCTGAGTCTTAGAAGAAATAAGGAAAATTTACAGTGTTGAAAATGGCCCCTTTGTGACAATAGTATTGCTCAGCTTGCTGTCTACTCCAGTGGGGAGCGTTCCCTTAGCCTCAAACATGCCAGTCCTTCATAAAGCACTCCTCCTCCTGGGGTTGAGAACATGGCCCACCCCGCTACTATAATCAAGGTTACAAGCTGATGGGGTGGGTTTACTGTAATTATAGCGTACCCAAGCTTCAGGTTAAGACTTACTTCCTTGACTTGGAAAGACAAAGGTCACTCTGGTTTGACACATTCCATTCTTGGGAGCTATTTTCTTCTCTCTTTATTAGAACTGCAGTGTTTTAAGTGAGGACAACAATGAATAATGGCCAGGGATAAAGATAGAATTGAGGTGCAAGAAAAAGCTAGCCATCACTTCTGAACCTTCCACTATCATCCCAAGGCAATTTGAAATAATTTCTATTCTAGGATAGGTGAGAAAACTCTTGTCATAATCCAACCAATCTTAGGGGCTTTCTTCCCCTCACCCCCTAAAATTGTCCAGAAAAAAAATCTGAGAACTCCCTCTGGTGGGATATTTGCACTGCATCATATCTAGCTTTGTCAATCCTTTATTTATTTGTGTTGATTCATGAATCTTTGAGAGGTTGTTCAATTCAACCAGCTCATCCTACCAACGAAGAAGCCGAGGCCTCTGAGAGAGTGAGTGATTTACCTCAGATTCCAATGTGAGAGCATGGAAAAGCTGGGATTCAACGTCAATTCTCAGGACCTATCTGAGTTCATTTTGACCCCATGCCTGCGATGCAATTTACCACTTAATAATAATCCAAGTTACAGTAGCAATATTCAATCCACAGAGCAGGAAAAAGATTTGATAGATAGATATCCATGTCAGAGGGAGTAGAATACGGGGCGGGGGGCGGGGGGGGAGGCTCAATCTGACTTTGTTCTCCAAGTTCACATATATACTTTTGTCAAAAAATTTACTTTTCTATACCGGGCACAATTTTACATTCAACATGAGGCAGAAGTAGAGTGTGTTTCTAATTTAAGGTTAACTCAAGATAGGTCACGGTTAGAATTTTGTTGATAAGGGAATTAAAAACATACGTTTGAAGTTAACGACAAGATACTCTTTGCTTGTTTCCGATGCCCCCTGACTCAAGTCCATTCATGATCCAGGACTCTGAGCCACAGACACAGCCATCACGCATCACGAATAAAATCTGAAGGCTATTTTGCCAAGTAGTTCACTAGAGTGTTATTTCAATTTTTTAAAAATGTACAAATTAGATTTTATTCATCAGAACCTCTTATGTAATAGGAAAATGTACTGTTCAAACTTCGAATTAAGGTAAAATATAAGAAAGTACATGTAAGGTTTTAGTTTGATGAATCATCACAAACTGCATTCATATAAGCAACACCTAGATGAAGAAAGAGCACATTACTAGTGTCCCCTTTGGGCCCACTTTTTGTCCTTAACAACCCCACCCCCATCCCTAGTAACTACCTTCCTTTCTTCTATGGACTCACGCTAGTATTTCCTGTTTTCTACAGATAAATGGAATAACGCGGTATGTGTTTTGGGGGCGTCTGAGTTCTTTTGCTCAGGCTTGTGCTTGTGAGGATCACCCACGTTGCCACATTTATGTGTAATTGTTCATCTTTCTGCAACTCTATCACATTTATTTAACCCTTCGAGGCTTGCTGGGTGTTTGGACAGTTCTCCTAAAGATTTTTTATTGTGTTTAATTGTTTGCAAAACACATTAACTCAAAGGAAATGAACTCACCTTTTAGAAGTGTGGGAGCTTTAGAAGCTCACCCGATGGAATTATTTTCCAAAATTGAGTTTATATTTTTTTCTCTCTGTGGGTGTATGTGCTTTTGGATTTACTGTCGTCCTGACCAACAGTTTCTGTTGAGTCTTCAGTGGTTACAACCTGAGCCTACAGTAAGGAGCCTTAACATTGCATGCTCCAGTCAAAATGAATGACTGAATCATTGTGACGTCAGTAAGCGGGTAATTCATTTCCCATGTCCTTGCGCTTCACCTTGAGCTGGTCAGCCAAGGCTTTTCAAAAACCCCGACTTGTTTGACCTGCTCCCAGTTATAGTCCCTTTCAAGCTCTTCTGTATAAAATGCAATCTTGTCAAAAGGGAAGACACCTGCTCCCAGCAGGAAGGTTACTCACCAACTGCCAAGTCCTTCGTTACGGTGTCTAGAAATGAAATGATCTTCTGTCTGGAATGTGTCTGCCACCATGACTGCTGGCCTTGGGTTGACTGCCAACCTCTGGTACAAGAGAGAGGCAGAGACACATGAGAGGAGGGTGCTGGGAAATGGATGTTGATGAGTTCTTGATATTGTGATTTTTAAAGCTAATTTTCTCTGAAGGAGGAGCTTTTACTTTTTGGGTGTCCTCAGCAAAATGCACACATTTCTAGGTCTGGTTTCTTCTTCCATGACCCCAAATCTAACTTATTTACTTCTTCTTACCTATGAAACATTTTTTAAAGCCTTCATCATTTCTCACTTTTTCTCTAAAATATTCTTCTTTGTGGAAAAGAATTTTCTTTCTTCAAGGCAGGAGAATCCACTGAGCTGCCTGTCTGCTTCACTGCCCTCCCCAACAGCGTGGGACCCTGGAATCCTCTGTGCAATGGCAGTTATGTCACACAGACACATGAGTCAGTCCCTTTGCAGTCTGGGCCTATTGAAGGAGGCTCCTCTTTCCAGCTGTGATTTAACCCTGTGAGCTGAGTCCACCTGCTGCTTAATTGGATGCAGGTTTTCATACCAACCCCCTTCTTCCTGACTGAAAATTACTAGTGTCCCCACAATTTCCAGCTTCCTGCTCTTCAGAGTCATGAGGAAGCAGAGGGCTTCTGAGAAGGCTGACTTTATTTCTATCACCACTGGGTTGTGCCCAGAACTTAGACATACGTATGTTTTCAGGTGGTATTTAAGTCACACAATGGAAAATGTCATTTTTTTTGTCCTTAAAAGTCATTTTTTTGTCCAAAAAAGAACATAAAGAGAGCATTTTAATAAAAAATCCAAAATATTTTTCAAGATTACTACTCTCCACTGAAACTCATTTAAAAGAACTCTAAGATTTCAACCCGAGAGTATTATTTGATGTAATTGCTTTAGTTGGGATAAAGGACACCCAGTTTGATGCTTTAAGATAGGCTACTGGGACGCCTGGTTGGCTCAGTCGTTAAGCGTCTGCCTTCGGCTCAGGGCGTGATCCCGGCGTTCTGGGATCGAGCCCCACATCAGGCTCCTCCGCTATGAGCCTGCTTCTTCCTCTCCCACTCCCCCTGCTTGTGTTCCCTCTCTCGCTGGCTGTCTCTGTCTCTCTCTCTCTCTCTCTCAAATAAATAAATAAAATCTTAAAAAAAAAGATAGACTACTGAGAAAGAAAAACTTAACTATTTAAAGGCATTCTATAAATTGTAAAGTATGGCATAGTGTATTGTTATTTTAATTGACCTCCAGGAATTAAATGTTTAAAATTTATCTAAATGTTCTTGGTCTCCAGATTGAGTGTAATCTTAAAAAAAAACAGTGACCACCAAACTACAAAACAAAAACCCTTCCCCTACAGAAGCTCAGTACTAATCTCTCACTCTGAATTTATTTCCTCAGAAGGTAAATAACCTCCCATGGGCTCCATCTTTGTACCTATTTAATTAAAACAACACTAATCACCTACTAATCTAGCCCACTCTTAACAAAGTATTGTATTCTAACAAGTCTCGTTGTTGTTGTTGTTGTTGTTTAATTTGGTTTTCTTCCTCCAGGGAGAAAAAAAAAAAAAGATGAGAAAAGGTAGGTATTGGTTTGAGGTCTGCAAGGAAATTTATGTAAGAAAACTAAAGTACCAGGGGAATCAACTCCATTTAGCCATAAAGCATTTCCCCTTGCAAACTCAGGAAGGATTCCAATTATTTACAAACAGATAACATTGTATAGCTCCCCCAGTATTACAGACAAGTCACCAGAAACAACTAGTTTGACAAAATTGCCCAGAAGCTCATTAACTGTACAGCTCTGCTAAATATCCGCCAGGGGCATCCCTCTGGAATTTGCTAAGGAAACTGAGGGTGGAATGAGTTCCCCACCAGAATTCTGGAAGTCATAAAATAAGAAGTTAGGAAATGGCTTATATCACTGATACACCAGTTGTATCAGTTGAAGGACTTGTTTTCACGTGTGTGTGTGTGTGAGAGAGAGAGAGAGAGAGAAAGAGAGAGAGAGAGAGCGCACGCGTAAATAAATGGTAAACATCCAGTAAGAGTAGCTAAATGTTCTGGACCTTCTAACTGTGAATGAATGTTTTGTTACAGTCTGTCTAGGGGTAGGCCAGCTTAGTGATCACTAGAGAAAGGTGTCTCCTCTGGTTCTGTGTTTGAGAGTGAAAAATTGTTTTCTTCATCTTAATGTAGATACATTCCCATCATACTATGGTACAATTGGGAAGGAATTCCGCTATACGAGGCCTGAGACTCTGAGATAAAATAAATGACTTTAGTTTAGTGGTGAAAGTTTAAAATCCTACCAAGCAACATTTTTGAAAGTGTTTTTTTATTTTTTTTATTTTCTGTTTCCCTCTGATGTCTTCTCTACAGACATTAAGAGACATCCAGGTCACTTCTATGTTTTGGGCAGGCAGGCGGGGGGGGGGGGGACTATTGGTGAATGATAAATGTCAAAATAAAAATTACAAAAACAGATACAATTTAAACATTTGTATTTAAGATGTTAGCACTTTGAACACAGAAAATGCAGTGTAATACAATTGTGCTATTCCAAACATAATTAGAGGATTTATTTTAAAATTTAAATTATTGTCACCTGTAAGTAGTTTAATCTGGTGATGGAACAAAAGCTTAAAATTATTGGATGAAGGTCATCTTCTTCCAAGCCTGTTAGTTCATGTCTGTAATTACATATGTAAATAACTTCGTTTGGAGATAATGTCTGATATCTAAATTCCAGGTAGCCATGGTAATGGGAGGCCCAGGCCACAAGGACCTCTGCTGCTTTCACGCTCCTGATAGCCTATCGCCTGATTTCATTTCTACCTGTTCATGATGCTGAGTAGGGTCTAAGTGTGGGAAGCGATTTGAGGAAAGAGATGCTTCTTACCAGTGGTTCTCAAAGGCAAGTCCCTGAACTGTCACTTGCTTGAGAATAATCTGGAATTCCCATTAGAAATACAGGGTTACTATCCAAAATATATGAAGTTCTTATACAACTCAACATCAAAAAACAAAACAAAAAAATAATCTAGTTAAAAAATGGACAGAGGACATGAACAGACATTTCTACAAAGAAGACATACAGATGGCCAACATACATGTGAAAAGATGCCCAACATCACTCATCATCAGGGAAACGCAAATCAAAACCACGAGGAGATATCACCTGTCAGAATGCCTAACATAAAAAACACGAGAAACAACAAGTCTTGGTGAGGATGTAGAAAAAAAGGAACCCTTCATGCAAGGAATGCAAACTGGTGTGGCCACTGTGGAAAACAGTATGGAGGTTCCTCAAAAAATTAAAAGTAGAATTACCATATGATCCAGTAATTCAACTACTGGGTATTTACCCAAAGACTACAAAAACACTAATATGAAAAGTTACATGCACTTCTATGCTCATGGCAGCATTATTTATGATAGCCAAGACATGGAAGCAGCCCGAGTGTCCACTGATAGATGAATGGATAAAGATGAGGTACACGTATACAATGGAATATTACTCAGCCATTGCAAACAATGAAATCTTGCCATTTGCAACAACAGGGATGGATCTAGAGGGGATTAGGCTAAGTGAAATGTTAATCAGAGAAAGACAAATACCATATAATTTCACTAATATATGGAATTTAAGAAACAAAACAAATGAACAAAGAAAAAAGAGACAAGCAAACAAACAAAAGATTCTTAGAGAAAATATAGAGAACAAATTGGTGGTTGCCAGAGGGACGGTGAGTGGAAGGATGGATGAAATAGATGAAGGGAATGAAGAGTACACTTATTGTGATGAGCAGTGAGTAATGTACAGAACTGCTGAATCACCATATTGTACACCTGGAACCAATAAACGCCGTACACAATTATACTGGATAAAAAATAAAAGAATGTTATATGAACGAAATTATACAGTATGTAACCTCTTGGAATTGGATTTTTTCACTCACAATAATTATTTGGAGATGCATGTAGATTGCTGTGCATAGGAATAAATTTATTCTTTAGAAAAAAAAAGAAATACAGATTCTGGGGCACCTGAGTGGCTCAGTTGGTTGAGTGGCGACTCTTGATTTTGACTCAGGTCATGATCTCCAGGTCCCGGGATCGAGCCCCGAGTCAGGCTCCCTGCTCAGTGGGGAGTCTACTTCTCTCTCTTTCCCTCTGACCCTCCCCCTGCTCTCTCTCTCTTTCTCAAATAAATAAATAAATCTTTAAAAAAAAACAAGTTCAGATTCTTGGCTCCACTTGAGACCTTTTGAGTCAGCATCCGTGGGGTGAGTCTCAGAAATTTGCATTTATTACAATGCCTATGTGATTTCGTTTGGGAACCACTGAGCTATGGGTTGGGATTGAGGGTAATGAGGACCGATTTCATGTGACTACAGTTGCCACCCACATTCTGGTGGAAATGCTACCTTATAATGGCCATATTTCAACTACTTACCTTCTATCCTTGGGTCATCTGAACCATTCACTGGATTGGGAACAAGTAGGGACGTTCTGAACAGGCCAATCTCAAAATCCAATTTTTTTTTTTAACCAACCTGGTCTGGCTCTTATGATGAAACACATGAAGCAGACACTCTGGGCCCAAGAAGCTCTTGCAGTTTCCTCGATGGTGGGGTCTTGAACCACGACTTTGAAGGAAATAAGCCTCTCTCCTCCAGAAAAGGATCCAGAGAACTATGGCAAATACTTGTACACCACCTCACTTGGCAGGAATTTACCCTGGGGCGAGGGCGCACTGGGGACATGAAGGCAGGGTAGCAGGGCAGGGCTATGTCATCGAGTGGCCTCCCTCTACTTGCTGCCTCCGCCTCAACTCCAAAAATACATAGGGTAAAATCCTTCCCCAGGAGTGAGATGAAAGTTCAGAGATTCATGGCCAACGGGAATATGCTGTTCCTAAGAACCCGAACATAGGTCAGCCCTCCTGCACCACCCATGCCCAAGCTGTATTCTACTTGGAGAGAGAAAGAGTATGTTCAGCAGGTGAAAAAATGCCTGGCCCCTCCCATGGAAAAGGACTTGGAAAGAGTGCAAAGAACAGAACTGGACAAGTCCTGGAAACTGTTTACAAGGAAGTGAGCCTTTGCATGGCATTGCAGATCACGCTGTTCCATTAACATAACCAGAGGGCAGAGTGTGTTGGCCACAAACAATTCCATTAAGTTGGGTGCTGAGGTAGCCATCCGGGCTTGGGATAGATAGTCTTGGCTAAATTGTATCCCTGAATAAGAAAAAGGAGGTGAAAGTTGCAGAAAAATTATAAAGCAGTACATGTGTTAGTTGTTACTCTTATCGTTAACAGCAATCAGCAAATTACTAGGTGATGTCACTTGCTAACTAATCATCTCTTTTGATGGAAGGATTCTACCTGCTTTGGCACTGTTACCGTGTCAAAGTAAAGCATTTTGAACCTATTAAAGTTATACATTGTGCTGGCACTTGTTTTGATTCCGAACGTTACATTTCATATTATAAAGGGAGATGTGGGGTACTGCTGAGAAGTCTTATTTATGCCTCCCATCCCTTCCTCCCCACTGAAATCCTTCAAAGCCCAGCACAAATGTCACCTTCATGGAGTCTTCTGACAGCCCTCTCTCCATCCAGAATTAAAAGCTCATTTCTCTGCATTCTGGAAACTTGTAATTTGTACCTCCTTTTAGCATTTCTGTCCCTCTGCCTTACATGATAGCTGTTACATGCCATCCTCTCACTAGATAATGGTCTCTGGGAGGACAGGGGCCGTGCCATCTCTGCTTCCCCATAAGCTTACACCAGGGTTTTGCAAATAGCAGGCATTCATGAAATGTCCACTAAATTCAAGTTTGTAGTCCTACGACAGAAGCCAGCCACAAGCCAGAAATATCTACGTTTTTGACATGATTGCCTATTCGACGTCTGACATTCTCCATGGCTATAAGCACCTTGGACAGAGGGGCAGCTGCCCCTTTAGAGAGGACATACTTCCTCTAGTTTCCCATAACTGTTTTTCATTATTTGTATCACCTGCTTGTCCTCCATGGACACCCTTCTCACGGAGATACTGTTCCCTTACCTTTTCAACGTTGGTCGGGACTAAACGCTTCCACGAATGGGCGTGTGACTATGCTTACAGTAGGTGCAGTTCAGAACCAAAGACTATGTTTGCCTGGATAGATCATTTACAGGTCAGCTGGTAATCAGCTGGTTTGCTGTGCTCAATGACCTAGTTTAGTTTTTAAGGGGGCAAAATGTGATCTGATCATATTTTGGCTAATTGTTTAAGGACTAGTGGCTTTGTGGAATACTAATCAAGCTTCAGTCTGAAGTCAGTACAGATAAACTAATGTAAACATTAACACTTCTTTCTTACTGGTCTGATTTTCCAGTAGGGTGATACTTCACAGTCTCCCTCCTTGATTAGAGGGGCTTATAGGTTGACAAGGTTTTCTCTACCTGAGCTCTCTATCTCCCCACTTCTCACTTGTTCCTTAATCTGCTCCAGCCTGGTCTCTGATCCCATCGTACTAAGGACAGTTCTGATATTGGCTCCATGTCACCATGGAATATTTTTCAGTGCTCTTGGTATCCAGTCGCTTGGCAATTCTTTTACAATTGACCATGCTCCATTTTTCCTGAAGGTCTTCGTATGTGTTCCTGGTGGCCATCTGGCTTCTCTTTGTCCAAAGCTTCTCCTTGCATATTTCCCTTCACCTGGTTGATTAATACTAGAGTTCTGCAAGGCTGAAACGTGCTCTTCTTTTCTTGTCATTCTATATATTCTTCCTAAGAAACATACTCATGTCCTTTACTTTAATTACTATTCATATGCCAGGGATATAAAAATATATTTATAGCACATATCTTTTCTTTAAGCTCTAGACCACGTGGTCCACTATGTACCTGACATCTTCCCTTGGATGTCTCAAGGGCATCTCAAGTTTAATTGATCCAAAAACAAATTCACATCACCTCCCAAACCAATTTCTTCAGGGTTGTCTAGATAGCAAACATCACAGCTGTCCAGATAAGCAAGTAAGCAAACTGGAAGCCATCTGCCTCACCTACCTCCCCACCATATGGTTTCTATCACCAAGCCTGATATTCTGTCTCCTAAATGCCTTGAAGCTGTCCCCTTGTCTCCATCTCTGTCATCCTATACTGGTCCCAGCTACACGTCTATTACTTAAACAGTTTAGCGTGTCAACTGGCTTCCGCCGCTTTATTCCCGCCTGGAGCCAGAATAATCCAAATGCAAATGTGACTGTGCTTAAAGAGCCCTTGTAGAGGCTTTCCATTGTTCTTAAAGACCAGAGTCCCTGGAAAGGCAGTACAAGATCTGGCCTCCACCTGCTTTCTTAGCCTCACCCATCCATACCCTGCCAGTATTCTCTGTCAGCCAACCATGCTGGACCTCTCCACATTTCTAGCTGCTGCAGACTCCTTCCCATAACAGGGCCTTTGCTTACATAGTTTTTTCTGTCCACATACCTCTATTTCCAAACTTGCCCCTCTTCAACCAATTATTTCTATTTCTTTGTTAGATGTCAACTGAAACATCACTTCTCCAGAAAGTCTTTCTTGACCTCCCTTAGTGTGTCCTCTCTGTAATGGAACAAATTATAGTCTGTAATTTTACATTCATTTTGTGACACATTTAATGTGTCTTTCTCACACTATGTTTTTGCTCATTGTCTCCCTATCTCTAGCCCCTCCGTAAGGCAGGGGACAAATATATATATTTTAGGGGGTAAAAGGTGTTACTTACCAAATTAGCGATCAGAAATATCTGAGCCCTAAGTCCGCCCCCCAAACACCCTGTTACACTTCATCATGTCACTTTGCATTTCAAAGCAATACCGGATATAAATTGTCTATAGAACAAAGTTAATAGGAATGCTTTAATTGAAAATAAGAGCAGATTTCTGTGTATGGAGCTCCATACATTCTCTACTCACACCCTAAATTTACAATTCTTTTGTAGTTTCAAAAAGTAAAGTGTCAAAGATGGATGGCTAATGGTAGAATATTTAAATTACTTTGGTAAAACATTAAAGAGAAACTGGGAACAATATTTTGATTGATGCAGCACAGCAAACAAAGTGCACTGATATGCCTCTAAATTGCTACTATCATGATCTTTAGCAATTGTATAGTGTAAATCATTACTCAATCAAGCACTCAATATACCGTGGGAGCTCTAAGAAAAATAGGCTAGATATGATAATTAAGCGAAAGCGTGATCGTTACATGAAAATGAACACGAGGCTTGTATCAATTTTGCGGTTGTGTCCAGTCGTCTTGGTCCTTGTATACTTACTAACAATTATTCCATTAAGATTCCCTGTAAAGCATGAATACACACTTGAACTCAGGTTGAATTTCTACATCTGAAACATAAAGAATATAATGACTTGGGTTTAGATTTAAAAAAAAAATCCACAGATTGACTGATTTCAAATTTCCTATCACCATTTTCCCAAATGCAAATTTCCTGACTTGGTTGCCAGGGAATGGAGGAGCTATCTTGACAGGATTTTTCTGAGAGTATTGTCAAGCAGACATCAGGAAAAGACAGAAGACAGACATAACCGAGAAGCCAGAGATCATAGAAAATATTTAAAAGTCGAAGAGCTGTATTCTCTAGGCTCTGATATATTTTTTAAGGCAAGCATACTAATAATCAAAGACAAGTGTCTTTCAAGCAGTTTGGCTGCCAGTTTCTCCCCGTTGTTCTGTTTGGTCTCAGAAATATCAGCTTTCACTGACACCAATTTTCTGCATGTAAAGTGGAGAATGTCATATGCTCTGTACACTCGGTGCCCCTCATCTGGATAGTTCTCAAATCAGAATAGATCTTCAGTGAACACAAGGTATGGTCTTTGGTGAGAGCAGAATGCGATTTGAGTCTCCTTTTCAGCAGGCGTTCTGACTAGACTCTGGAGTTGGTTTTTGTTTGAAAGCTGATCAATCGCTGACCTGCAATGTGACGTCAAATGGCGTTAGTGCTGTGCTGCACTTCTGAGCATTGGGGATCATTCAAAAATTGAATCTTCTAACACAATCGATGACCGCCATTTATCTTCCAAAGGCACATTTGACTAATCAGATTCTCTCATTTTCGTCTATCCTGACTTTCAGCCCTGCTTCCTATTAGATGGAGGAGAAACACAAAACTCTCCTTTCAACTGCTTTCCATACAATTAACATCAAAGAGAAATAAGTGACTCACAGTCACAGATAAAAAATTAGCCAATTATATACTGAAACTGGGACAAACAATTATGTCAATAAAATCGACTGGCACAAGAAACCAGACGCATAAAACCAGGGCATTTGGCAGAATCTCACTTTCCTTCCAGTCTGTCACCCACTTGCACTACTGGACGAATGGACAATGGAGACTAGACTGGACAAAAAAAAGGTCATGACTCTGGCGGAGGGGCCATTTAGGGCCAATTTATCCAGCAGGATTGGATGAGTCTGGAATGGACAAAAAGCACTTTCCCTTTCCTCTAAGCAAACCTTTGCAAAAAGACATTAACTTAGCAGCCTTTAGGACAGATGAATGTTATTTTTCAGACATAATTATTTTTTTCCTGGCATATAATTTGGAGGGGAAAAGAGCCACCAGTTTAAAAATTTAAATACTTCAATCTTTGAACACTATTTGCCAGACAGTAAGAATGAATGGCTTGATTCAAGGTCATGCCTCTGTGCTATGAAACAACCGGCGGGAAGCATCACCGAGCCAGCTAGCGCGCCATCTTAACGGGACATCAGTCTCTGAGTGGTCAGGGCACATGCGGCACATCCATCTGATTGAGTAGACAGGCCACAATGATCCAAAGTGACGGGTTCTATTGCTCCATGGTCTTTTCGTTCCAGTTGATTACACACAGCTTCAATTTTGACTAGTTTACAGACGGAGATGCTCGATGCATTCCAATTTGCGGGGATATTATTGAGGGGCTAGAAACTGAGCTCTCGTTGGTTATCTGGAGCCTGTGTGGGACAGATAATAAACTAGAAGCTCCGTCATCCCCAATATCTGAATTCCTCCTCAGGAGAAAGTTTGGCGCTTAGAAAGGCTTATTAACTATTTAAGGCCATTCAGAATACCATTTAATGCATTATTGCTACAGTAATGCCCTCTTACCCTTGCAAGGGAGCAGCACGGCTATTTCTGTGGGAGATGGAGAAATGTCAGTTAAGCTTGGCCTCTGACATCCTCCTAACATCTCTAGTTGTGCCATTTCCAAGGGGAGTAACTCTATATGTTATTGTCAACTATGGGGCAGGGGAGGGAGCCCGCACTTAACTAAGACATGAATCTGGACTCTTATAATTATGGTATTTTTTTAAAGTCCCCAATGCTGAGAGTATGTTTCTAATAATCAAAAAACAGTTTGGACACAGTATCTGAAAGCATCACTTGCTCTTTTTGCCTGTCATTGGGTTTATTTCTTTCCCTTTAAGACCAGAATTGCATTGGCAATCAAATGCCCTTATCTGTCTGAGGAAGAGAGATGTGGAAATGGGAGCATGCCCCCGTCCTGTGTCCCTTCAGATCAGACAAAATAGCTCCTTGCCCAGTGTCCAGAGGGCCAGCCGTGGAACATGAACTTGGGGAATGGAGGAACCCAGCCAGCGTTGGCAGCGTACCCCCTGCTGCCGACAGGACAGGAAGAAATGAGGCATGCCTTGAGATACCCATGTGAAGGTCTGATGACCAGGCAGAGTGGCGGGCATTGGAGTTGGACAGAAAAGTCTTTGACGTTTTAATTTTCATGTTATGTAACAGATTTCTGACCCCCACTCATAAACCATCAAGCTTAAGACTCAGAGTTCACTACTCACAAAAGACAACGGGTGCCTATTGCATGAGTTGAAAAAGAAAATCCCAAGATCAGCTAACTCGAAATCCTCAGCAATCTTCTTTTCAGCTTCTTTCCTCCTCACCACTGACCTCCCAGCTGACGTCCATTATGACTGGACAGATCTCTCCTGCCTGCAAGTGATTTCGAGAACCAAAAGCCAGCTGTCGGGAGGAGGGGTCATCCTTTTCAAACATGCTCCCTGGGCTGACGAGGGGTCTCATGGAGTCTTCTTGTCATCCTGATGCCGAACTTGGATAGCAGTGACCAAAGTCGCCGCAGCTGAATGTCTCTCTAGTGTGTAGACAAGTGAGTCTGTGCAGGGCCTGAGTGAAGAGGAAGAGCAACCTGGACACGTGGCTGGGGGCGGGGTTCCAAGCATGAACATACTCAGATTCTAAGCTTCTCAGCAGCCCTTCTGGTGACCACTGACTGAGCGTACCTGTGTGCACGTGGAGGGGAGAAAGGGTGCAGAGAGGAATGCTTTCTGACAGTCTGTTGTCCTCCCGATAAATTAATAGACTCCTTCGAGGGGGTTTTAGGGTTTTGGAAAGAGAAGTGGAGAGTACAGAGAGTTCCCATGTACGCCCTCACCTTCCCCCACATTTTCCCTCATTACGACCCCCTTGCAGGAGTGTGGCACATTTGGCCACACCGGTGAGCCATACTGACACCCGAGTAGGAGTTCCAGCCCACAGTTTACATGAGGACTCACTCTTGCTGTTGTAGGTTCTGTGGCTTTGGACAAACGTACAGCAACATGTATCCTCCACTGCAGTATTATCCAGAATAGTTTCGTTTCCCTAAAAGTCTCCTGTGCCCTGCCTCTTCCTCCCTTCCTCCCCCAGGCCCCCAGCAGCCCCCGATCTTTCTACTGTGTCCACAGTTTCGCCTTTTGCAGCATGTGATAAAACTGGGATGACGCAGAACGCACGCAGCCCTTCCAGATTGGCTCCGTTCACGTAGTAGTGTGTGCGTTTCCGTCTCCATTAAGTATTCTCGTGGCTGGAGTGCTCACTTCTTTCTGTGGCTGAATAATATTCCACTGTCGGCATGAGCCGCGGTTCGTTTGCCCGTCCACCCACTGAAGGACCTCTTGGCCGCCTCTAAGGTTCGGCAGCTATGAATAAAACTGCGATAGACACCCATGCGCATGTTTTTGGGTCAACACAAGTTTTCTGCCTTTCTGTTTTTCAGTATGGAACTTTGAGACTCGGGACTAGATCGTCGCGGCTGGGGTTCCCATACGTCATAGACCAAGGAGGAAAGACAGGAGCGCTCACCGCACACCCCAGGGGGAGCACACTCCTGGGCCATTGTAACTGCTTGGTAAATAGTGTTGAAAGAAACCACTGAATGACCTAATACAGAGGCTCCTTTGGGGTGTTATGGACTGAGTTTTGTCCCCTCAAAATTCATGTGTTAAAGTTCTAACCCCCAATGTTATTGCGTTTGGAGATAGGACCTCTAAGGACATAATGAAAGTTAAATGAGGTCATAAAAGACATCAGAGCTCTCTTTCTCTCTTCACATGCACACACAGAGGAAAGGCCCCATGAGGACAGAGTGAACGGGTTACCACTTGCACTACAGGAAGAGGGCTGTCAGCAGAAACCAAGCTTAGCACCTCCATCCAGGACTTCCAGCTTCTTCCAGCAGACTAACAGACTGGTCTCTCTTCCGTGGCTTAGTCGAGGGAGGTGAAGCTAAGGGGATGGAGGGGAAGCTTCCTCTATTCTGGGCACCCCTATGAGTTTGCGTAGGTGAGAGCTCATTTATCCCTAGTCCACGTTGTGACCTCCTCATGCAGGAACCACAGAAAGGAGATCTTATAATGCATCTCTGATGATTTCCTTGGACTTAACTCTCAAATGCAGAAGTTCAGTTCTGGAGGTAGAATTTCCAGGTTAAAGGGTATATTCAGCTTTAAAGACTGTTAGATGTGTTGTCCAATTACCAACTATACCCATTTACGTTTCTACGACGAATTTTTTAAAGTATTCATTTTACCATATTTACCAATGTTGCCTATTATTACTATAAAACATAAAAGTAAAACAAGTCTTGTTAACTTCATAAGCAAAGCACATCTGACAGCTTTTGAAATTTTTATTTATATGGAAATTATTGAGGTGGAGTATTTTTATATTTTTGTGGTCATCTGTATTTCTTCTGTGACTTGCAATTCATACCTTTTGCTCCTTTTATTGTGTGCTCCTGTTTTTCTTATTAAATTTTAAGGAACCTTTATATATTGAGAAGACTGACGCTATCAGCCAAATTGCATATTTTTTCCATGACTTTCTTTTGACATTGAATTGTGTGTAGGTATTTTGATGTGCAATTTTTAAAAAATATTTATGTTACTACAATACACCGATCTATTTGGTTTCTGCCTTCAGCATTATGTTTGGAAATCCTCAACCATAGCAAGGTTAAACATATTTTTTTTCTACATTTTCATCCAGTATTTTGTTGTTTTGGTTTTTGCAATTAAATGTTACATCGTCCTGGAAATTCTCTGTGTATAAAGTGTGCAAGAGAAATCTCCTTCTGATTCTTTTTGAGGAGGTGTGAACCAGTCTCCTTCTCTGTCTCTGTTGTTTTACTCTACTTCTCACTGACTTCTTGAGAAAATCTGAACTGAATTTGAAGATCTTCCATCAACAGAGGTCAAGGAAAGAGAGCTGGGGAAGAGTGAAGAGAGAAAAAGGGAGATCAAGAGGAAATTCTTGATTTAAAAAGCCAAGTAGAAAAGTTACTTCGGTTTCTCCATCTTCTAAATGAGCAGGCTGGACAGGATAATCTGTGGAGCTCCGTTCCAGCTTCATTTTATAGGATTTGAGGATTCAGAGGGCAAACCACATCTCTCATCCGGTCTTTCTCAAAGCAACTACTGCACACGAAACAACTCTAAGCTGAAATGACTTTTAAGCTCACGAAATGCTGCAACCCGAAAGGATCTTTGAGAACTTTTAACCTCAGTTGAATCATTTTGCTGATAAGGACAGAATCCGGGGGAGGTTAACGGATCTGCTCCGGGTCCCCCAAATGGTCAGTTGCAGGGGGCCTGGGGCTCAGGCCCCCAGATCTGCATGCCGCCCCCCTCCTTCCCACTTCTCTGGTGATCGCTTCATTTCCTCTTGCCTTCCTTGTCTTGTTGCTGCTTTCAGTATGTAAATCATTTCACCCTAATCATGATTGCTCCCATCCACTGGATGTGGCACTGTTTGCCAGTGAAAGCTGAGAAAGAAGGTGACTTGCAGCAAGAAAGATGTAATGGAGAGTCTCTCTTAGGGAATTTCCCACTTAAGGCCACTGTGTGCTTTAGTCCCCCTCGGGCACTTTAAAATATTTTCCCCTGGGAGCCCAGAGATCTTTTCAGTTCTTTTCTGAGAATCTGACTGCAACCAAAGCAATAGACTCTTCCATTTTTTGCCTAAAAGCAACGAAATGATTACCTATATCCTTAATTTAAATTCCCACTGACAGCTCAGACACTGTTGCAGCTGGAGGGGCAAGCTGACCTTCACATCTATTGTCAGTGTAGAGACAGAGGGGAATTTTATTGACCAGAGAGGATAATATGCATTAGGGAAGCCAAGCAAGGATGTTCTGACCTATTGGAATATAGTGCAAGGTCAAAGGGCACAGGATTGGAGCTGTGTGGCATCGTTAGCGTAAATGCCAATCGTGTCCCTTTGTGTGTTCTGCTGCGTCACTTGACTGTCTGTACCTTGGGGACTGGCAAGAGAGTCTCTTTCAGCAGCTCTTTGCTTATCTATGGTATTGAGAAGAGCTGCTCCCAGCCCCCCCTCCCCCGGGGCTGCCTCTTGAAAAAAGGGAAAACAACCGATTGCAACATTGCAAATCCCAGAAATTCCATCTGCATATTTTCAGAGCCTTTGGTACACTGGGTCACTCCTTAGGGGGGCAGATTACTGTATTTGCCTTTAGAAATGAACCCTCAGAAATCACTCAAGGGAATGCCCGATGAACAATTCCTTTTTCTTTCCCTCCTCCCGCTCCCCCTGCTAAGTGTCTCTGAAAAGCGCCTCTCCGGGGACACTTGTCCGTGGTATTATCAAACTCCAGTAATACGGGGGACTTCTGGATATTTTTGTTATGTACTTCTCTCCCCACTTTCCAGGTATAGGAAGAAAGGGGGAGGCTTCAGGGCCCATGAGGAGTTCATCAGATGTTCTTAGGGGCTGCCGAGCCCTATTGCAGGGAGACAGCTCTGTTCTGAGTGACAAGCACAGGCCTTCGTGTTTGATTGACATTTTCTCATTACATTGGTATTACTAGTATTCCCATTCGACAAATGAAGAAGGTATGGCACAAAAACTTAAGTAATTTGCCAAGGTAATACAGAGAGCAAGTATAGAAGTGTGATGAGAACCCAGGCATGCTGGCCCTAAAGCTCCTGCCCTTCACCACTGCCCTTTTCACCAAGACTCTCTCTCTTTCTCTCTCATTCTCTCTGTGTAGCAGACGCTCTTAATGCCCCACCCAGAACCCCTTTAGCAGGTAGCGCACCACCCATTAACTACTGTCCATGTTGACTCTTCCCAGTTCACGGCCCTCCCTACCTCTTCAGTTCCAGGAGTAGCTCATAGAACTAACAGACCGGCTTGGGAGTACAAAAGGGCCCCTTGTCCCAAGTTACGAGCAACTGTCCCATGCAAGTCCTCCTTCAGACTTGTCAGTAGTGTCAGTCTCAGCTGAGACAACATCCATGCTTGTCTTTATTTCTTCATCTTAGTCTCCTTTCCTCACCAGCTACCCACCTTTCTTGAGAGTGACTCCTTAATAAATAACTTGGAAAAGCATCCCCTTCTCAGACTCTTCTAGCCAGCCCAGTCCCAGACACTTAACCACCCTGCTTCTCTGTGCCCCTCCGTCTTGCTTTCATCTTCAGACTGATTCTTCCCATTTGGTATCAGAATGAGCATAGTAGTTCTGAGCTTACATGGTCTCCCTACAGGGAGAGAGCTCCTCTTTCTCTCTTAGCATTTTAACAGTCCCTAAAGATAGGTTCTCATGGACCAGTCTGGGTACCATGCCAGTGTATTGGGGTGAAGTGGGGTCCTGTGACTGACCGCTAAAACAAGAAGAGAAGCAATACCTGCAAAGAAGAAGGGTTGGAGATGCCAGAGGGAATTGTTCAGGGGGTCATGGACAGTGACCAAGTGACCCAGGGTTGCTTATAACCCTTACTGGCATGTGACAGTCATCACAGGATAGAGAGAATTTGCATTCACACATCCTACCAGGTTGGAGTTAGGGAAATGGTCACCCTGGTTCAATTGTGTGGCTCTCAGTAAGCATGGAGCCAGGGATTTGTGGGTGGGGGCAAGCAGGAAGAAAAGGAAAGAGGAGGAGGCCTTGGAGAGAAAAGTCTCCCAGGTGCAATCCAGGTTTGGGTCTGTTTGGGCAAAAGTCAACCGGCTGAGTGGTAATAAAAATGTTTCACGTCATTCTATGCATTCCACGTATATTTGTTATTGGTCCTTGAGTGAAAGTTTTCTTTCTGGTAATAAATAACGGGTTTGAGTTTTTCGATATTGCAGGGATTCATAGCACATCGATTCTCCCAACAAGCCTAAGGTAGGTGTTATCAGTCCCAAGTACAGATGAGAGGCAAGAGCCTTCTCAAAATCACACGGCGAATCTGAGGCCAAACCCAGATGCCAGCTTCCCGTCTTTTGGCTCTCCATGAGTCAGCAGATGGTGGCTTTGTATTTGCTGGTCAGAGGCCGAGGAGCTTATAAGCCAGGGGTGCCAGAGGACAGTTTAAATCATAAACAAAAATTTAGGGTCACAGTTGTCCCCTCCCCCTTTTTGGGGAGCCAGCCTGGGACATATTGTCAACTACCAGCCACGGATTGCTCCTGAATTAAAACACAGGTGGTAGGCACTGTAGTTATAATTTCAGCGGCTAGGGGCTCGGCATGGAGCCAGAGCAAGAGCCTGGCTGGCTTCAGACAGATCAGAGCCTCTACCCACTGGGGTAGATTTTCAGGAGAGGGTAGAGGAAGGCCTAGAGGAAGAGGTTGGGCCAGCACCAAGACAATATAGACACTCAGGTGTTACATGGAAGTAGAATCAGAGGGTGAATGTCACCACAAAGGTGCAGCAGTGGCCTCCAGGGGAGACAGGAACATTAAGGAAAACCATGAGCAGGCGGCAAACAATCAGGGGTCCAAGACCTGGGGCCAGAATTTTAATTCATCAGAGGACTGGAGAGCAAGTTCCTCACTGGCTGAAACCGAAGCTCAAGTGTTTAAGTTTACTGTTCTTGTTATAGATGTGTCCTGACGAGTGCAAGGGACATGGGACTCTGATCTCCCTGCGGAGGAATGCTGTTTCCAAGGCTTTGAGTTAGGAATGCCTTAGCAGAACCTGAATACGGTCCCATCTATAGTTAAGGACGTCCCTAGGCATCAATTGATATGAGTTAATGTACGTAAGGTGGGTTTTTTTGTTTTGTTTTTTTTAGGAGAAGGGAGACATTAGTGGGGTGAGGGCATCTGTCCCCCTGCCCAGCCCTATAGTGCTTACAAGTGGGTGAAGCACAAAGACAGGCTGTGGGAACTGCTTTCATGAGGATTCTGTGAGGAATGGAGAAATGATGGCAGCACAGCCCCGTTCTGAGGCCTGTGGGGCTTCTCAGTTCTCATCCAGAAAATAAGACAGCACCCAGGATAGGACAGCATTCGCCTACACAGGGAGCAGAGGTGACAGGGTACCTGGAGAGGGTGGTCGATACTCACAGGCACCGTGAATGCCAGTGCACAAGGTTGGTCATCAACAGAGGCCCGGAAAGAGGCCGGTAAACGGCACTGGAGCCTCCTCTGGAGACTCCAAGGGGATTTGGCAAGGGTTAGAGGGCCTGTGTGTCCAGGCGGGTGCAAGAGCAGGGGAATCAGTTTACGAAACTTAATACAATTTCATCTGAATTCATAGATGATGAGGCCTCAGGACACACTAGTTAATATTACTGAGTGATATATCACCTTAAAAGTTAGTGACGTAACACAACCACTGTATTTTGCTTACATATTCCATGGGTCAGGAAAGCAGAGAGGGTGCAGCAGACACATGATGTCTGGGGCCTCAGCTGGGAAAATTCAAAGGTTGACAGTGACTTTGACAACTGGGGGCTGAAATTATCTGGAAGCGTCTTCACTCATATGTCTGCATGTTGATGTTGGTTGTCATTAAGAAGGACAAAAAAGACCCAGGACAATCAGCCATCTGCAGAACACATAGACGGATGGCGGAGCGTGCCAAAAGGGAGCCACGGATCTCCCTCCTGGAGGCACCAGGTGGGGGTGGGCTGATAGGATGGATGATCAAATCCAGACTAAAAATGGTCTTGACGCTCTACACCCCCATGCCAAAACCCTGCAGATGAACCTTCTTACTCCGCTTTCTGGGGCTCCCACCTTTTCTCAGGTCCACTTGGTGGTGGCCTCCAAGTCAAGCAGGATGGGGTCTGGATGCCTGATCATTCCTGAGCACTTGGGGAAATACTTACAAGTATGTCACTAGATCAAAGTATATTATGACGGGAAGGAATCTTGGAAACTATCTAAATTAGTAATTTTTAACATTTAAAAGATTATCTTGACATGTTTTTCCCAAAGAAAACATAAGGAAAAAAAGAAAGAAAGAAAAGAAAAGAAAAGAAAAGAAAAGAAAAGAAAAGAAAAGAAAAGAAAAGAAAAGAAAAGAAATAACAAGGTCCAAGCCCAATGTTTAGAGCAGATAAAAGGACAGCTGCTCTGATGAAGCAGGGGTGGGGGTGCCACAGTGTCTACACACTCAACCTCCCATTGGACACCTGCGTGCAACCCTGGGGCTCTTTTTGATGAGGAGGGCGTTAAAATCCAGAGAAAGGAAATGACTTATCCAAGGTCACCCAAGTGGTTTTTGATGGAGGTAAGAATGGAACTTAGGATTCTGACTCTCAGGTTAGGGTTATTTCTATTTATAATTAATGTTTTTCATTTTGGTTACATAAATAACATAGTCATTGTAGAAAAATCTGAAAAATACAGACACATACAAGAAAATAAAAAATACTTTCAATCCCATGGCTAAGGAATAAACACTTTTATCATTTTAATGTACGTCATCCCAGTCTTTCTCCTTTTGTGTATATATACATGGTAACCTAATATAAACATTGCTTTACAGCCTGTTTTTTCTCTTTATAATTTCATGCTAAGATTGCCCATGTCATTAATTTTTTATAACATCATTTTAATGGCTGCACATAAAGAGGTAGCATGATCTATTTAACGGATCTCCTGTTATAAGATTTTTGCCTATTTATGCTCATTCTTCTCTTGCAACATCAAACTAAATTGTGATAAACATCTTTGCAGACACTTCTTCGTGCACGTCTGGGTTAATTTGATTATAATATATTCCTAGGAGTACATCTTTGGGTGAAAATCTACACACATTTATTAAGGTCTTTTGATACCTTCTGCCAAATTGACTGGGGTTCCTTCTCTGTAACACCAGGCTGCCTCTTCCTAGAAGACCACTCTGCATTGCACAGTATAGGTTTTCCTCCTTGGGGAGTGTGACATTTATTGTTTTGAGTTCTCTTTATAAGAAAGAACCATAGCAACGTTAACCTGGAAAGAACTTCAGAAGATGGATGGACCATCTCTCTCCTTGCTCTAACTAATACAATTTAATCTGAGAATGAGTGAACTGAGGAGATAAATAATGACAGGAAATCTCAAAATGCTACCACTCTAGGGTCATTTATAAAAGTAAAATGACTAACTTGAAGAAATAAGTATCAAGATTCCTGGCATTAGCTTAAGCTTGGATTTAGGGATATCTGGCTATGCTCAGAGGAAGTGTGGAGCGTGCCTGCCGGGGTATCCTAATAAAAGGAGTCTAAGGAAATGGTTGATTCACTATGTTGGAAGGAAAGGAACATTCTGAATACAAGGATGACTGTCTCTAGGACTGTATTAGTTTCTTGTTGGCACTACAGGAAATTACAACTCAGGGGCTCAAAACAACAACGTGCTCTACATTTCTGGAGGCCCAAAGCCTTACCTGAGTCTTATGGGGCTAAATTCCAGAAGAAGGCAAGGGTGATTCCTTCTAGAATCTTTAGGGGAAAATCCATTCTTTGCCTTTCCCAGCTATTGGTGGCTGCTGGTATTCCTTGGCCACACCACTCCAGTCTCTGCTTTGTCACATCACTTTCTCTTCTTCTGTAATCAAATCTCCCTCTGCCCCCTCTAATAAGGACACATGTAATCACATTTAGGGCCCTCCAAAATAATCCAGAATACTCCCCCATCTCAAAATCCTGAACTTAATCATATCCATAAAGTCTCTTTTGCCATTCAGGACAACGTTCACCGGGGCCGAGGACTGGGGCCTGTGTAACCCTGGGGGTCATTATTTGGTCTACTACAAGGCCCACCTGCAAAGAACTCACACCTAAACTGTAAGTCAAGGAAGCTGTGTGAAGGGGGAAAGACCCTGAAAAAGCTAAGCCATTTCACCCAAGTCGAGATGGTGGTAGACTCGCATAAGCAACCAGGAGCCAAAGGGAAGCAGCGGCATGTCCTCAGCGTGTCATCCTTGGAGTCATTCATGTGCACGATATCAGTGCTGTCGGCCTCAGACTCAGAACCTGAGCTTGGAAGACGGCGGTAGAACCATGTGCTTTCCTGATGGTCCCTTGATGAGGCCTAGCTGTCATCTTGGTTATTGCCACAGAAATCTAGAGCAGAAAAGACAAGAATTTTTGGAAATGTAGCCACAGGGACTATTACTCAGAGGCTACAGAGGTTATAGCTGTAAGAACCATGTGGGGACTCGAAGGGGGACAAATTTCCCACGAAGTAAGTGTGGTGACGTTGCGCCAGAAACATCCTGTGCTGAGTTTCCGTTAGCCATCCGCATCTGCAGACTGGTGGGCCTGGGAAACGTGGGTGGGACACACGTGTCAGAGCCCACGTGTCTGTGGAGAAGGAAATGCAAACTCTTGCTGAGCAAGAGGGTGGCGATGCCAAAGTGGGAGCATCACCAGGAAGAAATGCAGAGTCTTAGGTCCCACCCCAGACCTACCGAATCAGAATCTGGGTTCACAAGACCTCCAGATGACTCACCTGCACCGTCGATTTTGAGAAGCACTGATGACTCAGAAACGGGGATGGACGCTGAACAGTGACAACAGGTGACTGTTAACAAATATCCCTGTGATGGGGTTAAATTCATTCTGACAGCGTTTTCCGTGGCGGAGATCACTGAGTTGAGCGGTTATCGAGTGTTTAAAGCGACAGATAAGGAAGGTCCAATTCAACAGACTTACAGAATAGGAAGAAAATTATTATCGTACATAAGAAAATGAAAGTAAATAGTTCTTGGGCTTGTAAATTCTTTTTAAAATCTTCCCATGAAGGGGCACCTGGGTGGCTCAGTCGGTTAAGCATCTCCCTTGGGCTCAGGTCATGATCCCAGAGTCCCAGGGTCATGTCCCGCATCAGGCTCCCTGCAGAGCCTGCTTTTCCCTCTCCCTCTGCCTCGCGCTCCCCCCCCACCAGCTTGTGATCTCTCTCTCTCTCAAATAAATACATAAAATCTTAGAAAAACAAAACAAAACAAAACAAAAACCCCTTCCCATGAAGACATATGCCTCCCTGCATATTTCATTGGAAACTGGCATCCATGTCCACCTCTACGCTGAGGAAAATGGGATCTCCATCCCTGGCTTGGGCCATTCAGGATGCGTGCTTGACTCATGAGAGGAAGGAGTAGAGGCCAAAACCAAATCGGGTCGTGTCAGCAAGGAGGAAAGGCCATTAATCCCCAGGGATCAACTGTAGCGTCTTTGGTGTGTTTGTGGAACTTCCAAAGATTGCTACTATTTTTGCCAGTACCTAGGTCAGTATGCTCCATTTCCTTTTAATCAGTCATTATTTTAAAGCTCTACCTTAAAATAATTAACTTTATTTGTTTACATATCTTTTTTCCCCAATGAAGCAAGGACAATTTTTAATAAGAAAAGGAAAATGGAGCAAGAACAGCGGGAAAGAATTTTCATATTCAGACTTCTGATGGAGTGTGACAAAAGGCAAAATAAATAAAGAAGGCACTTGACAGAATCCTTTATAAAAGGCGGTCTTATTTGTTTTGTGTTTGGGCAGACATAGCTTCCTCTTCCAAGGCCTGCAGCTCGGGGTCAGCCTGTCTGTATCAACCAGGATCACTAGGATTTTTGACATTGTGCTGCGCAAGCCCTGGGGTACACATTTAAGTTGTCATATTCGGTCTGCCTCACAATGACATTCTCCCGCAAGGAAAGAAAAAGGGAGTTTGTGGCTGGTGTGAGAGAGTAGACCCGGATACCCTTGCAAGTCACACAAGAGAGTCGGAGGGCTTTTTCACACTCAGGCTTGTTTTCCTTCATTAAGGCAAAATACCAAAGTTGTTCTCAGTTTCCTAAGAACAAGGCCCAGCACCGGGGTGGATTAGAAGATAGTTAATTATGCCCAGGGCTGTGTCAATCCTCTAGTGATGATGTGAGTGTTTGTTCGGCAAGTGTGGACAATCCTGAGCCCCCCAGGGGCCGCAGTTGCTGAATGGATGCCCTCTCTTCAGGGCTCTGTTTCATAAGGGGCTCTCCAGCCCCCTCGGCCCCCTGCCTTGTGGCCCAACAGTCTGTTGTGGTAGGGGACAGTGGGTGGTTTTACACGGGCTTTATTTAGTGGCTGAATGGATGGCTTCCTCATGATTTCTTTTGTTCCCATTTTATTAACAATCTCCCTGTGCAGAGGAGTTTCGGACCAGGGTGGACGCTGGAAGGAGGTTATGTTACAAATTTCACAGGCTTCAGAATGGTCTTGCTGGCGCTTCCTCAGTCTCCAGTAGGTTTTACTCTTAAAGCCCGGTTGTTTTTGAACGTTCTTCTTGGGTTTTACAACAGAAAAAGCATTTATCGTAATTCAGGGTCCTGGAGATGCCAAGCCCTTTATATGCAATAATAGCTCATTTAACGCTTTCAAGCACCCTTTGCAAAGTGTAGCATTATCACCATTTAAAATATGAGCAACTGGGGGGCACCTGGGTGGCTCAGTTGTTAAGCATCTGCCTTCGGCTCAGGGCGTGATCCCAGGGTCCTGGGATCCAGCCCCGCATCGGGCTCCCTGCTCTTCTGGGAGCCTGCTTCTTCCTCTCCCACTCCCCCTGCTTGTGTTCCCTCTCTCGCTGGCTGTCTCTCTCTCTCTGTCAAATAAATAAATAAAATATTTAAAAATAAATAAATAAAATGGAATATGAGCAACTGAGGCTCAGAGAGGTTGTGACTTGCTCATGGTTACACAGCAAGTGGGTGAGACCCAGAGTTAAAATTCAACTTTAATTTACACCGAGGCCTGTGCTCTTTACTGGCCGAGGCTCCACCCTGTTTTTTTGGAATTGGAGGGAGCAGGCATGAAAGGGCTCGGAAGCAGAATGCTTGGAAACCACAGGCTCACAGACTGCCCTTCAGGGGGTTGTCCCAGCAGGGAACCAAAAACACAGACTTCATTCTGTGCTCAAAAGCCCACGGCCCTCGCTTGCAGCTCTCACGCTATGGTTTGGGGCGGTTCCCGCTCCTCCGGGTTGGAGACGTCTATTGATTCATCACCATCTCCCCTGAGCCTCATAGTGCCTGACACAGGTGCAAAAAGCACCAGCGGCATTTGAATGGGTGGGAGGGAGTGATGGGGAGTGGTGGGGGTCAGAGCAAAGGAGTAGTCCCACTTTTTTCTTTCTTTTTTTAAAAAAATTGCCACGACTTACTTTTTTTTTTAGTTTGAACCTCAAATTGTAAATTGTTGCTGTGTGACATTGGGCAAAGTACTAAACATCTCTGACTTTTCAAGATCACAACATTGACCGTGTGGTTTTCTTGAGGTAATTAAATAAAATGAGACGCGGAATAGAAAGAGTTTAGCTCAGTCTCTGGGTGCGGCGTGCTTTTGATAAATGGTGGCTGTCATTATCATCACCATCATGGCATTTTGCCAATGTTGGTAATCGTAATTTCACCTGGCTCCAGGGGTCCCAAACAGACTAGGTTCGGTGTTTTGCCACCGACGAAATCCAAAGGTGATGTCGAAAAAAGAAAAGGATTTATTTTTGTGAGTCCGACACTGGGAAGACAGCAGAGTAACGTCTCAAAGACTGTCTCCAAAATGCTGAAAATACTTCTAGGTTACTGTAAGGCAACTGTGGGATAAAGGTCCCTGGGTATTTGCAGATGGGCAGTAAAGGTCGGCGGATCATTGTTTGGGTCAATCTCAGGGATCTCCCCAGTGTCAGGGCAGTCCCTATTGCTTGAGGGGGTAGTTTCTGCTCCTACCATGGGATGCTTTGCCTACAGGGTCCTTTGCCTGAGTGAAAGAGATAAGCTGGAAAGAGGAACTTAATCAATTAGAAAGCACCGATGACTGAGGTCAAAACAGAAGTAGCTGAAATCTGCTTCCAGTAGGAATCTGGCTCTGTTTTCTCAAGGCAAGAACATTTGTGTTTCATGGCTCCCAATAAAGGTGTGGCCCAACCATACTGCTCTGCAGGGAGTGGGCCTGGAATTCTGACCACGGTGGAAAGGGCTTCCGTGGATTTCTATTTTCCACACCACTTGCCTCTTTCACAGCTCTGTTACCTGGGGGTTGACTGTTCTCACACTCCTGACCTACTAGGGCCCTATCATTTCAAGAAACAAACATCGGACTAGTCTCCTTCCAGGTAATACAGAGCCTAACTAGTGTTTTCCCCAATGAGTATTTTAAAACCAGAGATTTGTATGGTTCATTCAGAACCATTTTACCAGAAGAGGCAGCCGCAGGGAAAATGACTTGAAAGGACACGTGAAAGATGGACTCAGCCTGTCTGCGTGGTAACAGAAATATTGCTGTTATTAATATCATGCACTTAGAGAGTGCTGCTTTCCCAAGGAGCTCAAAGCATTGCACATATATTATCTTATTTCTCCTTGCCACATGCAAGAGAGGTAAGAGACAGGAATAGGCAAGCTTCAGTAAAAAACACTGTTTACTGAAGTGCATTTGGGTTGAACTGGAACCAGACCAAATCATCCCAGTCTGGTAGGAAGAGAGCTAATGAGTCGTATTCCCAGGGGCATCTGACTTCCTGTTGGGGGCCAGGGGAGGTAAGAAGTCCCTCTGAGTGAAACACCTGCACCCACACCTTGGAAAGAGAGTTCACGGAGTCTCTGGGCCACCCAGCAGCCTTCAGGACCCTCAGCTGACCTGGGGGCCCCACTGCCCCTCGAGCTGTGCAGTCTCCTGGAGAGCGGCTGGGTCCGGTGCCTGCCCCTAGGAATGTTGTGGATCTTGGTTTCTGACGTTCTCCATGGGTGTCGGTGGAATCCTGCAGGTAGAGTCAAGAGCATCCCCCATGACACAGGGCTCTTCCTCTGGAGGTATTAGATGCACTCAGGATTCAGTTGCAGAAGATGCCCTGGATTGGCCTCCCCACCAGTGGGAGACTGTCTGGCATTGCACATGCAGGAAGCTGTCTGGGACTTCGGGCATTTATTCCGTGTTCTACTCCCTCAGCCTTAGTTCTCCTTCGGAGCATGTCACACTTGAGCCCATCCCAACTTCGATTTGACTCAGTAAAGAGCTAGCAGTGAAGGGCTACATTTAGATAAATGTTATGCTGTAGCCGAACTGCAGCCTGGAGGAGACATCATCCCCATCTTCGTAGCTGACAGGAATTTAGGCTGAAGTTGGAGAATTTGGGGACCAGTAGAACCACGCAGAAGGCTACCGCAGGCTGCGTGGTGCCCAAGACCTCTTTAGACGGTAGGTTCTGACAGACCGGGATCCGAAGTCCCAGACCTGGACGTACGTTCCCACATGTGCTTGGAAGTCCTTTCACATTCCTGAGTCTTAGTTTCCTCACCTATAAAATGAGAACCATGACATATATCGAGGGGGTGGTTAGAGAGGCACAAGACAGTCTCTTCCTCCTGAAGGGGAGCTTGGGCGAGACTGTGGGAAACCTCATCTCTCTGTTTTGCTTTCAGGCACAGGTAACTTAGGGCCATTGGTGTTTTCAGGAAATGGTACAATCCCCGTAGGAAAATTGCAAGGAAGTACTGGCATTTCATAACTATTTATTATGAGAACATGTGTTCATCCGTTTATTCAGTCAGTGAGAGAACAAATATTTAATAAGCCTTGGACACTGGGCTAACACTCCAGACACCATGATGGAAAAGGACACAATCCCTGCCCTCAGTGAGTGGCGGCTATTGTGTTTGGCCCACTTTTTCCCCTAGTTGGTGATGGGAGAACCCCGGGTGGCCTAAGAAGAGCTGCTGTCTGCAGAGCGGTGAAAGGAAATAGCCAACACCCTCTGCGTAGACACAGCCCTGGGATTCAGCAGCTCCGGCCACACCAATTACAGCATTTTCTGTCAGGACTGACCTTTGAGGAGATTGCCTCAATTATAAAAGGTCAACATCTCCTGGTTCTGGCACAAGCAAGTCCTGAGCAAGGTGGTAAATTATAGCCAAAATTACCCCATGGAGGTCCTCTGCTTTTGCCATTCAACAGTGACCCAAGGCGATCAGACACCTTTGTAACATAGCGGTTAAATAGTTCTAACACGCAAGGTGTGTGCTGGTAAACTAGCACTTACATCTTAATATGAGTAAGTTGCACGGGCTTTTTTTTATTAGCAATTCACAACGTGTTTTCATAGCTAGTTAGTGGTTACTCCTAAGTGAATCAGTTCCGAAGGGCATGTACTTCCGCACGTACTTAACAAAAGTTAAGGTGCGTTGGTTAGAGCAATATTAAGTAGCTTTTAGAGAACTCCTTCCTCCAGGTAGGAGGGAAAGTGGGCAAGGATATTCCACAGCAAGTGTCTGTTTTTTGTCTTGTTGCCTTAACACAAACTCCAGGAAGAGAAAGTACATTCCCTGACATTGCCTGTCAGAATAATAGTGACTCTTGACCTAGATGCAATTTCCTATCGTGAAGGTCCATCATCCTGGACTACAAGACTCTATCTCCCAGCACCCAGAGTAGAAGACAGACCAGGCAGAATGTTCTTTTCAAAAGGACAAGACAAGGGACAAGGGTGTTCATAGAGAACAGTGATCTGGGTCAGACCCCCAGCGATTCTGTGGAATTGGCTTCCCACCTGCATAGTTTCTTCTGTGAACCAAATCCAGCCCTGTGTTCACACCAATTCCAGAAAGATGTACTTCTGTGTCACCGGACCAGAGAACTGGCTTATTCTCAGGCCAGGGCACAAAATCAGACTGGGAACTAATTTTGAAGCATATTTCGCATAGCCTAGATTTCCTTGTCAGGGAAGGCCTGGAATTTCTAACTCTTATGCCCCAGACATTTAGTTTGTTTTTTAGCTCTAGTTATCAGAAGATCTTTTGATAAAGTACTATATCAGACTTCTTCGCTCATTTTGCTCAGAGTAATGCTGGTAGTGCCTTTCTGACATAGTTAAATATTTGTGTCGCCTGTGGGTTAGTGTTCTCACTTAGACTTCACAGAACATACAAAAGAGCTCTCAACTTTTAGGACACAAGGTCAGTGAATGGGCTGGAATCCCTATAATTATACGCAAGCAATTTTGGATATGTATTTTTTTCAGGGGAAAGAACTAATGTTCTTTGAGAACAGATTCTCAAAGCAGTCAGTGACCTAGAACTTATTAAAAACCACTAATCTAGACAAAGTTTTCATAATTTTGGTAGCTTATAGGTGACTGATAGAGATTAGATTTCAATTGTAATAAGGGATTATAAGGAGAGAGAGAGAGAGAGAGAGAGAGAGACAGAGAGACAGAGAGTGAGAGAGAGAGAGTAGGAGAAGATCTGCCAGCAGTGAGAGGTGAGTCTCAGACTCTCTGCGATATGAGTATTAAAATCGTGGGCCTGGCTCAAATGGAATACATTTTGGTTTTTGTGTCTGTGTTCCGGCTTCATGAGACTTCCTCTTTTCATTCTGTGTTGAGTTTCTTATGAAAATATTCGTCCAGAGAAGCACTTGGATCACATGTAAATTGTAATTTCACAGACTTCTCATAGGAGAACATGAGAAAGTCTTGCAAATTCGAATTGTGTTGTATTCTGGCAAGACGTGGTTTTACTTTCACCATATCAGGAACACCATTGCTGTTACCCAATCTTTCGTGTAACTAGTAACTAGACAGCTAAAAAGCACAAAGCAAATGAGGAGAACTACCAGAACCCACATTATCCATTAAAAAGCTATGGAGAAAAGAAATAACTCATAAAATGAAAGAGAATAGCTTAAGACTGTCCTAGATAGTAAATTCAGGAAGGCTAGAAAATATACTTAAAAAAGATTTGAATGCCCTGAGAAAGAAACACACAGAGAACAAGAAAAAACAAAAGATTCCTACTAATTAAAACACATTGCCAAGAGTAAAGAAAAAAACAAAGGATGAAGTCTAAGAAAGTTCTCAGAAAATAGAGGAAAAAGACAGAGGGGGGAAAATGCAAGGAAAGGTAAGAGACCTAGGGAAAGGAAACATCCATAGAATACATACTTGATCAATATACTCCTAGAAAGAAAGAATTGAGAAAATAAAGAGAAGTAAACAATAAGAAAAGAGATTTTTTCCCAGATCCAAAATACCCTCTCAACTGAAGTGGAAGGACACCGAGTGCTGACTCCAAGTCATGGAAATACATCCTTATCTAGAGAGAGCCTTGTGAATTCAGAACACCACGGATAAAAAGAAGACCCCTAAACCTTTCAGAATTTTTATTGAACATACAAAAAACAAAAAACAAAACAAAACAAAAACCAAAAAAGAATATGACTGGCATCACCCTTCTCAAAAAGCAACTTTGGATGCAAGGAGACAATGGAGCAAACAACTTCAAAGTGTTGAGGAAAATAATGTTCGACCTAGAATTTTATGCCTGCTCAGGTAGGAAGTGTAAATAGAAATCTTTTCAGATATCAAAGACTCAGAATGGGGGCGCCTGGGTGGTACAGTAGGTTAAGCATCTGGCTCTTGATTTCACCTCAGGTTGTGACTTCCGGGCTGTGAGATCTAGAAAGATTCTCTCTCCCTCTCCCTCCAACCCTCCCGCTCATGCTCTCACTCTCTCTCTCTCAAATAAATAAATAAAGCTTAAAAAAACCCACAACCGTACATCTTATGACTGGCAAGTTTGAAGTGTCAGATTGGGAAAAGTGGAGGGTAAGGGGAGGCTAAACAGCACCCAGAGAGTTGCCCAAATTAGACCACAACTTATTTGGGTGGGACAGCACTCCCACCTCCACAGAGGACGGAAAACATGGCTGGTGTCCCTGCTGCTGCTGGCCCAGCTACTGGACCCTCACTCTCTGTCTCGGAATCCACAGAAACTCAATACTCTGGCCACTGTCACCAACACCACCATCCCATCCAGAGCAAATTCTCCATGCTTCCTGTCTCTTTGAGCCACTAGCTTTTAATTCAGTCCTAAGTAGGGAAATCTGATAGGTAAATCCTAGGTAACTTGTTCATGCAGAGCAGTTTAGAGGAATGGGTTGTAGGTATTTTGAGGTTCCAAAAGGGGAACATGGGCTTTGGCCCCAGAAGACCCAGCTGGGAGAAAATTCCTCATACAAAAAAAGAGAGTTTAGATTCTGAGTAAAAAATTGCATAAGATAATTTGGACATACTTGGTGATACCTTAAAGGCCAACATGCAAACTAAAATAAAACATAAAATTGGAAGCTCTAAGAAAATAAACAAACAAAAGCAGAGGAGCATAGTGGTTCCACCGTGGAGCCAAGTAGAATGTTTGATTTTATGTAATTGATCGAGTATAATGGAATAAAGCACTTTTAACTTTGATGCTAGAAATCTTCCTACCAATGACTCAGGGATCGGGAGGTGAGATCTATGAAGAAAGAATGCAATCCTGGCGTGCTGTTTAACACAGCAAGGAACAAAATCTACGCAATCAAAATAATGTTAACAGGTGTTCCTTGTTGCTGTGTTCGATGTTTACTATCAATTTGTGAAGAAAGTACGCTTGCTTGTGGTTGCAGCCCGGAATGCAAATGTAAGTGACACTGGCCATGCCAATGTGTGGGTGACTGAGAGAAGGACATAGAGAGTAGGAGAAAGGGTGGAGAAAAAGGTAGGACACGAATACCCTCACCTGACAAGTAGGGTACCAAGAAACACACTGAAATTCTGTGGGACAAGAAATAGGAGAGCATTCAGCTACAACAAGAAACACTAGAACTTTTTCAAAACTAATTTAACTATCAAACGTTGGGAACAGAAGAGAAGGGGGCAGCATAAGTGACTCGAATCCTCATCTTTTGTATTTGAAAGCTAGTAGAAAAATTCCTCATTTTAACGAATCGAGACATGGTGTGACAAGCCTGTCTCTAGGGGTACTGTGATTACCACAGGATGACTGAAAATTGACGAGACCGGAGATTGCTATTGGGGAGTGAGGCTAGAAGAAAGGGACCTGAGACAAGGAGTCCTGCTTTCTATCATCATCTCTTGAGTTGTTATTATATGTAACTTGGATAAACATTAAATTAAAAGTAAATAAATAAGCATCTTTGATGGAAAAACAACCAAAATGACATTCATTTATTTCCTTTGTTTCATGAGTAGAAGAAAACCATGATATTAAAAACAGATCAGGAATCAGGATTATGTAAAAAATAGCTAATGGCATATGTCCCTTCTTTAACACAATCCAAGAGCAAGGATTTATTTTAATTTTACTGAAAATTATCCCTATAAAGATGCTGAAGAAGCATTTTAGAGGTCTAATATATGTGAGCTCGTTGTGGAATATAAAACAGTAAGTTTTCAAATTCCTTTTGGCAAGTTTAGATTTGAATGGGGTGATTTTCTTTTTCTCTTTCTTTCTTTCTTTCTTTCTTTTTTTTGGGGGGGGAGGGTTGTTACCTTCTGAATTTCAATTTTAGAAGACACCAGCAAAGATCTGCAAAAGAAAACTGTATTTCCAAACAAAGAACCTTACTTTGACCGAAGTTGTTGAATTCCATAATTAATTCTTGTCTGTAGATCAATGAATTGCGTAAATGACAGATGAACCTTGACAAGACGGAACAAATACAATCGTTAGCGAAATCCCAACAATACAGAACAATTGACTGTGAATTTAGGTCAGTTTGTCTGCCTCGAAACACTTCTCCTTGGTACTATTGCATACTCGATGCGTCCTTATTATGTTCTTGACATCTTTTCGTAATTGTTCGTAGACAATTTTAAATAGTCTCTGTTTATTTAAAAAATATTTACTTAAGAGATGCGAACGTGTGGACCACGGATAGCGAGTTAACTCGAAGTTTTAACATAGTGTAGGAAACACAGCAGCCTTCGTCTTCTGAGATTCTAGAATAATACTTATGTCTAGAATATGAGTTGGATGGCAGGGCGTGTAGGGAGGGGAACGATTCTGCTGAAAGTAAGGGGGTGAAACAGCATTCTCTCTCTGGAAGACATGAAAATCTGGACTTGGAGTATCTCAGTGAAGAATTTGAAAAAGGACAAAAGCAGAGAGGAACCTAAGTGATGGGGCATCTTTCCAATAGGAACGTCAGATTTGGCAGGCAATGGGCCCACAGAGAGGATCTTCTTATGCATATAGGGTGGTACCCGTCTTTTTTCATCATTAGAAGTCTTCCATCACCTTCCATCTGATTGGGTTTTTGTGCTGCTTCCTTCTTCCCATGGAGCATTCTTTGTGGCTCTAAGAAAGACACGACAGGCTTAGTCATATTTGGCTTCCTGGGAGGTTAGTGGACCCGCTGTTTTCACTGGGTCTCCTTTGTGCACAGCGGCGTGGTGATTAGGAAGCCCTCTGGGTATGCCAGGCAGACATTTACTCTTCTTACCAACCACAAAACACAAAATGATCCGGTTTTTATAAGCTTCCCAGGAGGCTCGTGCTTACGAGGAAGACGCGCTCTCGTGTTTTTACTTCTACCTAATAGAGCCTCTTCAACGTTACATTCAGAATTCTTAATCATTTGTACAAACATTGGAGAAAAAGGTCTTGAAGGTAAATACAAAGCTCGCTGGAGGGTCTCAGTGCTGCTCGGTTTAATCCTATTATAGCCAGAGAAGCAAGGTTGCCTTGGTCATAAAGTTAGGCAGTAGTCCTCTCAGAAACGCAGACTTGGTGCAGAGAGAGCTCGTCCCACCTGTGAGGAGTGGCTGACTATTACTAGCCACTTCTCATGTACCCTTGATCTCTGCTGCGTCCCCAACACCTTTTCATCATGGTGGGTGCAATGTGCTAAGAACAGAGTTTTTGAACTTTCTAAATGTAACTCTTGACCATTCTCTTCAGGGCTCCTTCATCTGCCCTCTTCTACTCAGGGGATGTATCTTCAGCTTCCCAAGTGCTGAAGCCAGTGACCAGTGAGCACTTCTTATCTCTTTTATCACACACTCTCTCCAATCGGTTCCAAGTTCTACAGACTTTATTTCGAGTTCATCCACTCTGTACGTCCCCATTCCCTCAAGTCTAAACACCCACCCACAACTCTTTCCTGGACAACAAGAATCTTACTGGTCTCCCTGATTCCTTTCTTGGATCTTTGCAGTCCACTCTGCACATGGCTGTGAGAATGATCTTTAAGAAACCAAAACGTAGAGGGGAGGGGTGGGGGGATGGGCTAGCCCAGTGATGGGGGTTAAGGAGGGCACGTATTGCATGGAGCACGGGGTGTTATACGCAAACAACGAATCGTGGAACACTACATCAAAAACCAAGGATGTACTGTATGGTGACTGGCATTACATAATAATAATAAATAAATAAATAAATAAAAATTTAAAAATTAAAAAAAAAAAACCCAAACCCGTGGATTTCACCATGTCATTGTCGAGCTTAAGGTCCAAATTTCTTAACATATTTTTACAGGACTTTTTGCTGTGGCCCCTGATTCCTTCTCCAGCATCCAGAATGTGACCCATTCTCCTGACTCTCACACTCCAGCTACGCTGGCCTTCGTCCAATTAGTTGAATGTGGCCAAGCTCTTTCTCACTGTGAGGCCTTACACTGCTGAAAAGTTCCTTCCCCATTTCCACCTGAATGTCTCCTTCCTACCTTCCAGACCTTCCCTTTAATGCCACTTCTTAAAGATCATCCCTGGGATTCTCTGAATTCACATATGTGGCTAAACACTGTTTTTATAGGACAGCACGGCTCTCGGGGTGTGGCAAGTACAAGGTTAGCCTAGCTCCTGCTTTATCTCTGCCTGCCTCTGCCTCTCCCCAATCCTACCAGCCCATGGCCTTGGCTTTCTGCATTCTGCAGCATGTCTTGGCTTTGTCCTCACTAATGTTCAACCAAAGCTCACATTGTTACGTGGCTCTCGGTTGAATACTCAGCACTTAGGACTACACGTTTGAGGACTCCAATGATGCACAGATTGGCCCTAGATATACGATGCTCCATTTGCTGAAACATGCAACAAATTTTTTTTTGTAGCTGTGTCATGCCAGGTACTGTGCTAAGTACTGGGGCTAGAAAAGTGAATGAGGTGGAGTGCCCTCCTGCATGGAGCTCATACTTGATGAGAGGGACAGATATCAAGCAAATACATAAACACACTCGTACACATGCACGCATGCATGTATAATAACACACTGGTATACGTTGTTGTAAATTCTATGGTGAAAGTATTAGGACTGGAGGATCTATGATTTTACATTCTCTAATAACTAGATCTAAAAAGGTGGGAAAAAACCTGGTGGAATTAATTTTAATAGAAATATTTATATGTTTTATTTATCCCTATCCAAAATGTTACTTTTCAACATGCAATCAATATGGAAAATTAATATTTTCCTTTTTATGTATGAGTCTTCAAACTCCGCTGTGTACTTTACACACCCAGTGTGTCTCAATTCAGACCAGCCATAGTTCAAGTACTCAATAATCACCGATGGTCAATGGCTACCCGATCGGATGGAGGAGCCATACGGACTCTCAAAGGCTTACCGGTGCTCACCACGCACTTGCCCTAATTCTCTCACAAAGGGATACCATCACTCAGGTAGGGCATGACTTGGCTTCTTGAGTTGCGCACTCCTGACAACCTTAATTCCACTCCAGGCGAAGGACGTAGGTAAAGCTGACATAATGAGAAAGTTTTTGTGTGGTTCCAGTATGCAGAACCAGAACTGAATTTCAAGGAGGCAGATTGTACTCAAAACTTCAAACAATAAGAACTTTCAGGAAACAAACGAGATGCCCTGACTTGTACTTCTTGTCATGAGAAGAGCCATGGAGAGGCTAATGCCCACTTGGTCTAGGAGTCAATCATTCAGTGAAGGTTTCTATCAGATGATCTCTCAAGTTCCTTTGAATCATGGGATTCTGTAATTGAATTAAACTTGAGTCATTCTTCCAACAAAGCGTGGTATTTTTTTCTTTTTTGGCCTTTATTTAGAAAGCATTAGAAAATGCCTTTGAAAGCATTTTATTTTCAGAGGAAACAAGTTTTCATCTATAGCTACACACACAGAGAGAATTTTAGAATTTAGGCAACCATTCAAATAATTTTAGAGGAAAAAAATGATGAAAATATTTTTGGGGAGGGTGAAGAAGAAATCTCTTTAACTCCTTGTTTCTTAACTAGAAACAAGGCCTGATAGTATAACTATTTGTTAGTATAAATTAGACCTAATGAATTTTCACCCTCTAAAGCATATTGGACTCATCTGCAATTTTTTTTTAAGATTTATTTATTTATTTGAGAGAGAGAGAGGGAGCGTGCACAAACAGGGGTAGACAGAGAGAGAGAAGCAGACTCCCTGCTGAGCTCAAGACCCGACGCGAGGCTCTCTCTCACACCCCTGAGACCACAACCTGAGCAGAAGTCAAGAGGAGCTGGACACCCAAGTGACTGAGCCACCCAGGCGCTCCTCATCTATAATCTTATGTGACTGAATGATGTATGTTAGTGATTGTATCTCATTTTTTTTAATGAAATTATAACTACACATTTATATATAAAATTACAAATTGTAAATAGACAGATTTTCTGTACTGTGGAACTCAGAGGGCCTGGGAAATACTGACTTATGGTAGTCACTTCTCCATAAATATTAAATCAATACATTTAGCTTCCTGTTTCTTCCCACAAATGGCCTTCATGAGGTCTGAGCCTGCTTCATGCTGAATAGTCACCTCTATGATGCTGGGAAGACAGAGCTCTGCTCAGCCAGACAGCTAGGGATTCTCCCCGCTTTTAACCCGAGAGACAAAAATTAACATTAAAAAAAATAAGACATATATGGGCGCCTGGATGGCTCAGTTGGTTGAGCATCTGACTCTTGGTTTTGGCTCAGGTCATGACCTCATGGATCGTGAGATGGAGCCTTACAACACGCTCTGCGCTCCGTGTTGGGGAGTCTGCTTGGGATTCTCTCCCTTTGCTCCTCCTCCCACTCACGCACGTATGCATGCACGTTCTCTCTCTCAAATAAATAAATACATCTTAAAAAAAATAAAAACAGTAAAAAACATATAAAGCTGGTTACAAGGGGGGATGGGTGAAATACGTAATGAGGATTAAGGAGTGCATTTACACCGGATGATGTATGGAATGGTTGAATCACTATATTGTACACCTGAAACTAATGTCGCACCGTATATTAACTAGAATTTAAATAAATAAATAAATAAATAAATGCATATAAAGAAATAAAGTTGATAATATGGAGAAGAGTGAGATAATGTATTTTGCAGTAATAAGCACTCATTTTTATTTGTTTTTTAAATGACTAAGGTTAAGGTTGCTTCTAGAAATCTGCAAATTTTCTTTAATTTTGGTATTCATATTATGATTATTTTCAATGTGTAAATGGCTTCTATATTTATGGATCTTCTCTTATTAACTCTATGTATTCCAATCTATCGTCCGTGTGCTCTACACTCCTCGTTCATGTCCTGCTCCTACCTCATAGGCACACATTGCTCTCACACACGTCCCCTGGCCTCATGTGTGCACATGTGTGTGTGTGCATGCTGACTTGTGCGCACACACACACACACAGAGCAATAGAAGAGTCCACCCTTTTTTTTTTTTTTAAGATTTTATTTATCCATTTGACGTGAGAGAGCACAGAGGGGAAGTGAGAGGGAGAAGCAGGCTCTCTGCCGAGCAGGGAGCCCGACATGGGGCTTGATCCCAGGACCCCGGGATCATGACCTGAGCCAAAGGCAGATGCTTAACCAGCTGAGCCACTCCGGCACCCCAAGGAGTCCACTCTTTTAAGGCTGCTAACTTCTTCCCTATGTTCCCAGGTGAGGTAACAGAGTGCCTTTAGAACTCATTCTCTCTTCTTGGGCACTTTCTGTCCTATCTGTTACCAGATTCCGATGAAACTAGTTCAAAGCCATTAGTTTTACGCTCAAAGAATAGTTTAGGCTGTAGAAGAATGTACAGAGTGCTAAATGGTATCCTTGTCTTATTTAGAAAGGATTTCACTCAGGTGAAAATGAAAAAATGGAGGGCTCTTTCCTTTTGTAACCTTACTGTTTAATTAACTTACCTGTTCATTCGCTCATTTAGCAGACATTATTTCTGAACTCATGCTTCACGCCAGCCCTGTAGAGGAGGGTAAGCCCATTCCATACCGACTTAGTTCACAAGTAAGCAGAGGGACGCATTCATCAAAACACTGACTTTACTACCACATGACGAATTAGGTAATGGACAAGTGCACGAGATACCATGGCATGGGCATGCTGGGGAGGGAGTGGCAAGCTCTGCCCACCTCCTAGAAGAGATGGTATTTGGGCCAGGCCTTCAAGAATGCTGTGCACTTCTGGCACTTGGCAGAGGGTGGGGGGGGG
This sequence comes from Ursus americanus, assembly GCF_024610735.1. Lineage (NCBI taxonomy): Eukaryota > Metazoa > Chordata > Mammalia > Carnivora > Ursidae > Ursus > Ursus americanus. Next base: position 3,891,081 of record NC_142162.1, on the reverse strand, counting down.
GGCAGCAGCCCGGGCGCAAAGCAGGGCAAGCACAGGGCATTTGTGGGGAGCAACAGGTGGTGTGAAGTGACTGGCTAGTTGGGAGTCAAGGCGACAAAGCCAAGAGAGGGCAGGTCGTGAAGAGCCTAAGGGCTGGAACTGCCCCGGGGACTTTCATCCTTCTCTCTTGGTATTTCAAATGTTTTTTAATTCTAGGTCTAAAGATGGAGACTAGAGACTCTTCCAGAATGCTAGATTGGAAAATAGGAATAATAATCAGGTTACATTTTGGTGGTGGTGGCAGCAGGCAGGGGTGGCTTCTTCCTCCTCTACGAGCTCCTCCTCCCTCTGTAAAATAGCAAGAATGCATCTTTTTGTAATAATTTTGCAAACAATAGTGCATAGAATGCCTAGACACAGGGAGACACAGGGAAATTTGGGTACCATTCTGTACTAGTTTTCTATTCAAAAACAAAATGCTGTTATCTCATAGACATAAAATGTTAATGAGCTGTGTTTCTGTGCCCATTGGGAGCCACCCATGGGCCAACTCTGCTGTGGAAAGCGCTAGAGATTGCTGAGTAGAATGTCAGAATTCAAGTGACCTGAAAGCCCCATTGTGACCAAATGGCCCTTAGCATGAATGGGGATGTTCACACTCCCGCCTGTGACTACAGAAAAAGGAGCTGATCCACCATCCCTAGACGATTATGTAGTCTCTGCAAACCAGACTACTCCGAAGCATGTTTTCTCCTGAAGTGAGGCTGTAGATCCCATGGGAAAGCAGAAAATCAAATGTGAAATCTGTGCCCTACCCTGGTTGTAACATCTGAAAAGCCACCACGATGGAAAATGACTGATTAATCTTGTTGACTCCGGTGAGCTGGTACTCGGATCTTAAGAGCCAAGACCACATTAGTATGCCGCTCAGACTGGACTAATCAGAGTGGCCGAGTTATTTTGTGCATACAGACACTGCCTGGATTCCAGCAACAGATCGTATCTTGGCCTGACTTTTGATAAGGCACTTCCTTGTATATCGGGTTCATTCTCAACCTTTGATGCTGACCTAAGCACGCTACTCCTTCAGCCTTTAAAGGACCGGGTAGCAAGCGTGCGGACCTGCAAGCTCACAGCAGACAAACATTTTTCTGAGCTCACATAAGGCCATCCCAGGATCACCTTCATGCATTTCAGAAAGGGATGTAAAATATCAATGAATTGAATTTTGGCAAACTTAAGCTTCTTATACTTAAAGTAATTTCTCCAAAATCTCCAAAATCTGTCTCAACTTCTGTCCATCTGTATCTATCATCAGATCTCCCGTTATTGGTTCCTACCCCAACCCCTCCACTCATCCACAAAGTTTGTTACCTTCTGTTTGCTCAATCTATTCCCCCTTTCTTAAAAAGTCAGCCTCGTTTTCTCTTACCTAAGTCCTTATCCCCGTAGCTCTTGTGGCTCGGCTTTGTTTTCCATATGATCTAGAACTGTTTTCCCCACAGTCTCGAGAAACCACAAATAACTCCCCTTTTTTCATCTTCATTGCAGTAAATAATGACCAAGTGTCTACTTCACGTCAGTATCGTGTGCTGTGAAGACGTAAAGGGAGGTGAGAGTCCCTGTCCTAAGGAGCTTACAGTTTAAAGAAGGAATTGGTGCAGTAGCCAAGTCTACCGGGAAGGCGCGGCCAAGGGAGTGCCACGCACAGCTGCAACCCTGTGCTTGGGGACCCTAAGGAAGAGGGGACTGTGATGACCTGAGGGACTCCGCAGAGGCTGCATTTAAGCCCCGTCTTGCTGAACGTGAATAATCTTCCATCTCTGATTGTTTTCAGTACTTGTGGTACCTTGTACTGCAGCATTGAATTAACACAATGCATGTAATTAAACCTAATGTGACAGTCTTTTAAAATACATGATTTGCTTCATGCCCAATTTTGTCACCCGTGGGTGGATCTAGTTTCCCTGGCGGAGAGCAAATTGTCTTGGTGGCAGCACTGCCGTCATCTGCTCTTCATGTCCTGGGGACACATGAACCCTGGCCGGGTCATGATGGGTAGCCATAGATTTGGTTACTTCAAACAATGCGACGTGAAGAACCTGAGGCCTCCTTTCAAACAGGGCCTGTTGTTTAGAATCCTAAAGCGCCACGTGATGTATTTCGAAATCCTACTCCCTCTTTAAAGCCGTGGCTCCGCCGGAGTTTGCCTACTGCCCCCAAAGGATTCTTTGTAGAGGCCTCTTTAGAGACTGAGATCTGAGAATCTAAATTTAGAACCACAGTAACCTGATGTTGTGGCCACATATCAACCTTGTCGAGAGCACAGCTAACTCTGCCCTGGGGTCTGGTGTGATCCAAGGGGAGGAGCCTTCAGAGCAGGCGGGCAAAGCCCACGTGGGAAATCTGGGCGATCCCTGCTGCCTCTAATTCCAGACCAAAGCAAAACTTTATCACAGAAGCATTTTTCTTTATTCCATGAACTTGGTATTCAGCCGAAGCTTGCTCTGTTACGCGGTAAGCTCTTCATGGACTCAGGGAACTGTGGCTTCTTGACTGATGATATTTCCCCGGAGTTGTGATTGCCAATCTTCTTGCCTGATAGAATTGTTGGAAAGGATGGATGAATCGTTCATGGGCAATCCCAAACATTAGGCAGTCTGTACGGTAGTCACCTCACCCTGCTGTCGGGGTCACATTTGTTTTCAACTGGATGCAGTATTCTTCCCAGTGGCTCCTCGCCTGGGTCACCTCCCTCAACCTTTAGAAGTCAGCAAAGCCAGATCTTGGTTTATCAGACATCAGCAGGTGATGATCCCTTCTGCTCTCCCCCTGGTACAATGGAACAGAATGGAGGGCTGGCCACTTGACTGTCTCCTCATTGCATTGTTTTCAAGATTTCAGTTATCACTGGCATGCAGCAATGCCTTTTGGATCAGGGAAGTCTCACTGTCTAAGGACTTGATTTTCTGGACTGCTAGCTTGTGTTCAAGGATGTTCGTTTCTCAAGCATGGCACTAAGCAGTTTTAGGAAACACTGATACAACTGTAGCAATTTTCCCCTATTTGTTCCTGACAAAGAACTCTCTTCAAAATTGAGTTGGCTTCTTTTCTTTTGTTCGAAAACGCTGGTAAACACAATTAGCCTCATTAACCTCAGTTTCTGTTTCATAACTGAAAATTAGCCTACAATCACTGGTTTGCTGGAAAGCACAGTTGTAATTAGTCTTTGACTGATATGAAAAATCTGCCTCTTCTTTAATGTCTTTGACATCTCAATGCATTTGAAAACACGTCTGACCTCTCACACTGGCAGTGGGGATGGGAGTAAAAATAAATCAGGGATTTAAATCAAGGATCTCAAGCTGAGACATGAAAACTGATATTCTTGCACATGGAAATCGGAGACGAAGAGGCATTTGTCAAGGAGGAGATGAGAAGAAGGGAGATCCTATGAAGTCTATTCCCAGTACCGCTTCTAACATGTCCAGAGAAGGTGTTCGTGTGTTGATGAATCTGTCATCCGTAGGCAAAGTCAAATGATTATTGGCAAAAAAAGACTGGGGAGAAAATAGTTGCTCCCTTGGCACAGGGGAAGAATCACTATCCCAGCTCTCAAAAACTATGTTGTTGACCAGCTATACAAGGCCCCTTTTTTGTGGGCAAAAGAAGAAGTCACATTTCATGAGCAGTCTTGGCTCTTGTTCTTTGTTCCGCCAGCACCTAAAGGCTGCACTTTTCAGCTCTGTGATCAGACAGCTGGGATTATGAGTTTCATCGAGAAACCCTAGGACCGTCATCCCTCCAGTGGACAGGAGCCTAAAGAAAGTGTCCAGTACAGAAAGGATGAGGCTATTCATTTCCCCTCGATGAACCTGCAATCTGCTGAGATAAAGGGAAAGTAATTTGAAGTAGTTCGACCAGGTCTCTGCACCTGAGTTTAACAGGGTGCGATCCGGGGAGCCCGGCGGTGACGGACTTCCGTTTGGTGGGGCCCACTGATCTGGGTTAGTCACTGAGGTGGCAAGTCAAACACATACACTGGCGTGTGTGCCCTTCTGGCTTGCTGGCTTTGGGGATGGCGTGCTGGCGATGACTGTGTCCGTGCTCAGAAATCTCAGGCCATGGGGACTTCGTGTGTGTGTGTGTGTGTGTGTGCATGAGTGGGGTAGATGGTGTAAGGCACATCCTGAGGCTGAAGCGTGGATGACTCCAAATGAAGCTCATTGTGTAGAGGGGTCCTGCAATGGAAGACGGGAGAGCTCAGAGTTGCAAACATTTTTTCCTTTATTGGCTTCAGTTCCACTTCAGTGGAATGAGGAGTTCGGAGGTTATAATCCCTAAGACCCATCTAGCCCTGGCACCGTTGGAGTGGACACTAGGCAAAGTCATAGTCTCCAGCCTGCACAAACAAGTACTGGATCAGCTAATATAGACATAATTCTTTTCTTTGTCCCTTCCCCTGCTCCCTAAACTCCTTTGTTCTCTTCACTCCCACTAAATGTTCTTAATTCCTGAGTTCTCTATAGACTTCGACAGTGTCCCCTGGCAGGCACATGCTCAAGGACCCTGAATTGTCCCCCTGCCCGTGTGGGCTCTGGCTGGAGGGTTGTGAAATGGAGCCGAGCTGTTCTGTCTCAGTGCCCAAACTGCAAATGAGAAATCTTATAATTCAAATTGAAGTTCTCCCGTGTCACTCCCCGCACTTCTTATCAAGCCCCATAATGCTGAAATAAAATAGTCACTAAGTCAGGAAATAATCCAGGGCAGTAAAGTAGCTTTTATTAGGCACCTAAGGCATCAGATGCAAATAAAGTAATGAGAGAGGAAATTAATATTATTTTCTCTGTGCTTGTAGGAAAAGGTGGCGTGTGGCCCTTGACTGAGTGGCAATAACTTTGAAACATCTTCCTTACTCTCCAGCTTGTTTATGCAAGGGTCTCTGTCTATGCAATAAGCAGGTTCAAGTGGTCATGTGTTCAGGCAAGATAACTGGATCTAATTACTGGGAGCTCCCGGATAGAAGTGTCTGAGTTGAGAAATCTATCTGAAGAATTCCCAGGAACGTACTATTTAGGAACCACGCTGTAGTCCAAAGAATGACACTGAGACTCTTACTTGCAGAGACACGCCTGTCCTTAGCTGTCTCCTACCCTATTCCACCTTCTCCGGCCTCGCAGCCATCTGCTTTCTCCATTTCATTCTCTGTTCATTTCAAACAAGCACCACACATCCCAGAGAAAGAGGAAGATTAGGGGTGGTTAATTTGACAAGACACTCAAGAATAGGCACCTCCCTCTTCCTTTGGCATTCATTTCTTGCATGTTTCTTTTGGGTAATTAAACACAGAAAGGTCACCTAGCATCCTGGCAAGTACAGGAAATGGGAGGGGGGAACATAAAGTAAAAGCAAACAATCAATATGAGAAAGTCAACACTGTGTTTTTGTTTTTCTTCCAGTTTCTCTAGAAAGGGATTAGTTATGTATTGATTATTCATATGCCACCTACTTCCCCAAAGATTTTTGAGGCCGTCCAATGTGAGAACATCTCAGTAACACCTGCATGCTCCTAAATTTAATTTCTTGACAAAACAACAACAAGCCAATACAAAAATATGATTTGTGTGCTTCTAAGTTCCAGAGAAATAAAAAATTGGTCTCAGGGAAAACATCTGTATTCACCTGTTCCACTTCTCTGTTCCACCATCCAGTCATGTTACCTTCATTTCAAGAAAGCATTTGCTTCCCTGCCCTGCTCAGATGCTCGTGTCAAACCAGGTGCAGCTCCAAGATTTGAAACTTTCCATTTCTTGCACCTTCTTAGCCCCACCCAGCAAGGAGTGCAAACTATATCCCACAGCCCCCAGCATCCAAGGGGGCTTGTGTCAGAATGAACCTCCTTTCGATAGAGCTACTTCTCTAGAGAATCACCACTCCCTCTGGATCAGTTCGTATAGTCAATATTACGATAGTGGCCATTTTGAAGTTCTGCACCCTTTTCATTCAACTGGGTTGTTGCTATTCTGTGACTATATCTCAGGCTTTCTCATTCCATGGTTTCCTTTGTGCTCTTCCTTTGGCTTGAAAATCTCCCTATTTACACTGCCTGTCACCATCCTCCTCAGTCTTCACGGTTTTGTTGAAAGGCGGCTACCTCATGAAGGCTTTGGTGTCAATTGTCATGATAAAGCTGAGGAACAAACAAATCATCCAAGTGTAGTAGCGAACTCCAGTAAACACTGTTGGGTCCCCACAAGTCTACAGATCAACTGCACGGTTCTCAGGATCTCAGTTGGGTTCACCTATGTAACTGCAGACAGCTATGTGATGACAGAAAAGACTGTTGATCTTGGCTGGGCTCTCTCACACATGAGGTGGTTGGCTGGCTGTGAGGTGGCCTACGATAGCCTTAGTTGGGACAACTGTGCTTTCCTCCACATGGTCTCTCATCCTCCAGAAGGTTAGCTTGGGCTTGGTCTCATGACGGTGACAGGGTCTGAGAGACAAAGGCAACGTGCAAAGAACCCTGAAGCTTAGGCTCAGAACCAGCATGCCATGACTTCTACTGCTTTCTATTGGCCAAGGCAAGTCACAAGACCAACTCCATTTGAAGGGGCGGGGAACGAGACTTTATCCCTTATGGCAGGAACTGCAAAATCACATTGCAATGGGCATGGAGAGGGAGAATGAAAAATTGGAAATTTTTTTCAGTCAATTGATCACAACTTTTCTAACCACCTGGCTTGAAGTTTTATTGTTTTAGTAGCAATTTAAAAATAGAATATTATTTGGGCACTTGCTTTGTCTTCCTATAAGACCCTAAAAGTCAGAAGCCACGTCTCCTTCATTCTTTGGGCCTTAAGTTGCTTAGTTCAGTGACTTGTCCCTCTTAAGCGTTATGCATATTTAAACATAGAAACAATCTACAAATACGGCAAGATAGAAAACATAAGCACGCAGAATTTTCAATCTGGATTGACCTCAAAAGTTCATTCCATCATTCTGTCTGGTAGTAGTATGTTAGCTGCCCTAAATAGAAAGCCGATAAAAACGTGATCTCAAAATGTAGAGAAGTCCCTCACCTAATCAATGTCTGTTGCAAGCATCTATGCACCCTAACACTCCAGCTTCACGTTTCCTATTTCTTAGCAGAGAAAGAAGGGCTATTTTTCCATTTTCATCTTAGCCTTTACCGTCTGCCTTCTTCTTCTCACTCTGATCCAGCTACATACTTCATTGGTGACAATGACATCTCCTCAACATTCCAAGTTGGAAACAGAGCCTGAGTGTCAAGAACAACGCTTTGCAAATAGTAGGTGCTCAATAACTGCTGTGGAGGCAGGAGATTCTGTTATAGGATCCTGCAGAGAAGTCTGGCTTCTCTGATGTCTTTCTTGACTTCCAAGGGAGTCAGTCCACATCAGACCTTCAGAGCACACTAAGTCTCCATCTATTGAAATCTTCCATCCAGCCTCTTGGCCAGAGGTGGCTTTTCAGAAGACTAAGCCAATCCATTTGTGGTGGGGGGGGGGTGGTGGTGGCAAGGAGTGAACTCGACTCTGAAGAGAAAGAGAAGATTGAGTTCTGTATTGATTCATTCATCTTGAGTGCTCTCCACTCTGCAGAATAGAATTCAATTAATATTTCAGGTTTTTAATGAAACTTGTTCTCACCATGACTTTTCCTGTCACCATTGATTTGAGTTCTAGGTTTGTAGACCTCAGTATTAAAGGTGTTTTATAATCAGCATATACCTTCTTAGTTTTCCTGTTTTGGGTTTGCTTCCCCAGCCAAATCACTGACAAATAAGAGCCTCATTTTTCTTTCACGTTGGGAACGGTTTCCCAAGGAAAGCCTTTTTAAGTCTATAATTCGGTACCCTTTCTTGTTAGTTCTAGGTTAGCATGTTTAATTATAATACAATGTATCTGGCGGATTCTCTGGGACTCATTTTCTTTGAATCCGTCCCTGTGATCGTCAGTGTGTCAACGTGACTGGATCCCAGGGTGCCCAGATATTCGACTGAGGATTATTTCTGTGTCTGTGACAGTGTTTCCAGATGAGATTCGCATTTGAATCTGTATGCCGAGGAAAGCAGATTGTCCTCCTCAGGGCTGGTATGCATTACCCGACCTGTTGAGGGCCCGCATAGAACAAAAAGGTGGAGGGAGGCAGAATTCACTCTCTCTGCCTGACTGCCTGAGCTGAAACTTTGGTCTTTTGCCCTCAGACTGGGGCTTACACCACCAGCTTTCCTTTGTCCCCAGGTTGCAGATGGCAAATTGTGGGACTTCCCAGCCTCCACAGATGTGTGAGCTAATTCCTTACAATAAATCTCTTTATACATCCAATTGGTTCTGTTTCTCTGGAGAATCCTGACTAATCTAGTTCCTTATTGTGATACGACTATGGCTTTGTGACTTTAGGACAACCTGATATCTGGTCCCCTCTGGCCATTTATCCTCAACTGCCAGCATTTCTCCATCAACAGAGGTCAACAGAAGTAATCAGATTGATAGCCCCATCTGCCTTTTTACCTTTCAGGATGGTCTACCTTTCTTTATGACTTTTAAGATTCTATCTTTCCTGATTTCCTTGAAATTTAGTCTTTCCTATCAGAAGAGGACAGCTTCCCACTTTTGCCTTTCAAAAAAAAAGCATTTTTCTCTCCAAAATCATTTATTTTCTTTTCCATAGTCAAGGTCTATTTGAAATTTTATATAGTGCTCTCTTAAGACAGGCTAGAAATGGTTACCAGACCTGCCATTTAGAGTGATAAATTACTGGCTAAAATCTTCACAATGGTTTATTTCAAAATGTTTTAAAATGCATTTCAAAGGTAGCTTTAATGCAACTTTTTACTCTATAATTATTTATTCCTGATATTCTCCCAGAGATTTCACATAATAATAGACTTCGCCTCTTTTCTTTGTCTTTATCCTTTGAGAATAACCCTTATTCTTCAGACAGTTCACACAGCTTTTATTGAGCAACTGCTAGGTAACTGGCACTTGTACTGGGGACTGAGGATCCAAACACGAATGCCCTCAGGCTGTGCAAGGAACGTTTTGTGTGTCTTCCTGCCAGGATCCTGATCCGGGTCCTGAGGATCCCGGCTTAGGAAGGTGGGGGAAGCCTTTCCTTCTTTCCCTTACTCACTCTGATTCCAGAATGATGTTTTGAGCACTTGATGTTCATCTAGTCACTGAGTAAGATATTGAACAGGATGCTAGGATGCAATTTTAAAGAGAAACATCTCTGGTGTGTGTGTGTGTGTGTGTGTGTGTGTGTGTGTGTGTGTGTGTGTGTTTTCTCTCTCTGCCACTTTTGAATACTAGGCTATGGTCATTCCAAATCTTATGTCTAGTGACATCCCAGGTAGTATAATGTCTATACCGTCAATGATTTATGCTCCCTTCTTTTTCTGGCTGTGTTTTTCTCCTCCTGAAATATATTCCTGTCTCCTATCTGCCAGCCTTTCCCATGAATGCTCAGGCACAGAAATTCATTCAATTTTCTGCAATCTCAGTTTCTAACATCAGTGAAGAACCCACCTATCACTTTGAGGACTTGCTGATCTTTTGCTTCTTATTAACTTGACATGTTTTAATTTTTTGTCTTTAGTTTTTACGTATTTTTGCTTCCATTGTCTGGTGTGGCTTCTTTGCACCCAGCTCTGCACCCTGGCGACCTAGTTTTGGCTTCTCAGACCCTCGCTTTTCCTTTCTTCTCCTTTGCAGAGGCTCCTCCACCCCCAGGCTCTTGTTCCCATGCGTCCTGCTCCTGCCTGTCTCACCAGGGGTCCGCTGCCTGCTTAGCTGCTTGGGTCACAGCTCATCTTGGCTTCCATTCATTTACCTCTGTGCCCTTACCCTCCTCCTTCTCTTGCCTATGCTCACTAAATTTTTCTTACCGAACTGTGCAAAGCAGAATTTTCAGAAAGTGGAAAGCCTCTTTACCCACCCCAACCTCAGTCCCCATCACCACTCGTCACAGTGAAACAGGTGGGAGCTCACAAGAGGTTGATTTAGTTGGACGATACTGTGAGCAATATTGGCAATGCCTTATGACCTCTTCCCAGGTACAGCGTTCCCTCTCTACTCCCTGCTTCTCACCCTCTCTTTGTTGCTTACTGGAAACCTACCGTACCATGCAAAGAGATTTGGTTAATATTTTATTTTGACAGTTTCAACTTACAGAAAAGTTGCGTAAATAGTAGAAAAACTTCCCATGAACTCTTGACTCAGAAGCCCATTCAAGTTTTGCTAAATGTCTCAGCCACATCCGTTAGAGCAGAAGGTCCGCACAAAGAGCACCTACTGAGCCAGTCGTCAGCATCCCGAGTCTTATAATGTGGAATGTTCCTTAGTCTTCCCTAATCTCCATGACCTTGACATTCTTAAGACTGTAGTCCAGTCACTTTATGGAATTTTCCTCAATTTAGGTTTCGTAGTGGTGCTTCATGATTAGGCCCCAATTACGTATTTTGTGGTGGGAACATCATAGATGCTATGATAAATGTACTGTGGGGTGATATTTTGAGACTATGTAAAATCTTTTTTTCTCCTCCATTTTTTGCCCACAAGTTTTAGCATCTTTTGATATGGTTTTTTTTTTTTTTTTTTTGCCTGAATTCATTATTGCTGTGATGGAAATTGCAACTATCCAATACTATCATTCCTTCTACATTCATTAGTTGATCTCCCACCCTAAGAAAGCCTTTCCTTCTTAGTTCATTAATTTATTCATTCATTTATTTGTATCGATGTGGGCTCATGGCTTCTTATTTTATTCAACATGTTATAATGTATTCTCATATTATTGTCTATTTTGATGCTCAAATTGTCCACATTTGACCAATGGAAGCCCTATATATGTGAACTTTTGGCATGTCTCCATCATTCCTTGATCATTTCCTTACTATCTGTTATTAAAAAGATGTCCCAGACCCACCTTGTTCTTTGCCTGACCCAACCCTGGGAAATCAGTCGTTTATACATATATATATGCATGTGCATGTATGTATATGTACATACATGTGCGTATATACATGCATATGTGTAAACCTACACACACATACATAGTCTATATTTATTCTCTTCCTAACTATATTGAAAACCATGGGTGCTCACTGATACTTCTTTCTTTAAAGATTTATTTATTTATTTGAGTGAGAGACCATGATGTGGGGGAGAGGTTGAGAGAGAGGGAGAGAATCTTCAAGCAGACTCCCCATTGAACACAGAGCCTGACATGGGGCTAGATCCCAGGACCCTGAGATCATGACCTGAGCTGAAATCAAGCGTCAGACACTTAACTGACTGAGCCACCCACATGCCCCGTCACTGATACTCCAGTATAACACCCACCGATTCCAGTACACCACCACAGGGTTTACTCTGGCTTTCCCCCTTTCTATACTTGTACTTCCTTTCCCTGACAGTGAGAAAACTGGCCCCCAATATCTCCATCACCTGGTATGTAACCAATCCCCTGGTCTCACCTGCCTGCTATGCTCCTTCCTCCTTCAGATCACCTACATGTTTATGACTGTCTCAGCGTCTTTTTTATAAGGGAAATAAATAAACCAAGAAACGTCTTTTAAAGAAGGGAAGAGAAAGAGTAAATGCACGGTGCTAAGAGTTTTTATACAAACCACATTTGTTATTTCCATCTCTCTTTGAATTTAATTACTTCTTTACCATGTATGAAGTAATCTGAAATAATTTAAAAATATATCTTTGACTCTTTTGCTCTAATATTTATATTTATATTTGTTGACAGTCTGTGCTGTTGCTACAAATAGTTACTAGTCAATTGTCCTTGAGAATAGATGGTAATATAAGACACCCAGTTTAGTGCTGTGAAGAGAATAGTTTCTCTTTTGATTGAAATGGGTTGTTAAGCTGTACAAACAAGGATCCCCCGAATCTCAGTGACTTAACACAACCAAAGCTTAGTTCTCGTTCATGCAATATGCCCAAAGCAGGTAGACAGATGGAGATCTCAGAGACCTAGACTGATAGAGGCTTTATTTCTAAATGTGTTCCCGTGATTTCCATAGTTGTAGGAAGAGACTGTGACTAATTGCACACTGGCTTTTAAAGTGTCTGCCAGGACATGAAACATATATTTCTGCTCACGTTTCACTGGCCAGAGCAAATCACATGACCACACTTCCCAGGAGATGGGGCATTCCTACCATGTGTCTTGAAAGAGGAGAGTCTGAAATATTTGAAGAAGAGCACTAATGACTCCCAGAGTGTCTATGGACAAGGGACATCAAGGCCAGTGCTCTGACTTTGGCTCTGCCATTCACTACCAGTCTTACCTTGTATTGTTTCCATTTCTTTATCTTCAAGGAAAGAAAACCTGGCCCATGTGATTATTACAACAAAAATACTAAAAGTGCTTTACAAAATGTAAATACTGTAAGAAGTCTGAGAGCATCATGACTTCTCTAATAATAATGTCCCCAAATGGCAGATAATCTCCCTGGGAGCTTCCATATTCCAGGTGCTGAGGAGGATAACCTTCTGATCTAATTATAAAAGTAATAGGTACTCAGTGTTGATCATCTGCTCAATATAAAAACACATAAATAAGAAAATACAAATATCCATTATTTCAGAACAGAACACTGTTTACCTTTTGGTATTCATCTTTCCAGTTTTTTTTCTGTTTATAGTTTAAGTAGTTGAAATAATGCACAATATTTGGTATTATTACATCAGCGTGCATTTATTTTCAAATTATAATTTGAACGTATAGGCAATATTTTTCTATATTTTTACTTAATCCTAAACTTTCAATTTTTTTCTCATATAATTACAAATTTCTTTTAAATAGTGTTTTTCAAAGCCCACATAATATTTCATAATTAAACATTTATCTATTGTTGAGCATTTAGCCTGTTTTCATACACATGATACTCATGGTTATTTAACTTTTGTGCTATAATAATTCCTTGCTTCCACACTCTACCCGTTCTGCGCCTCAGATTCGTTCCTCACCCCCCTCTGCTCTGCTCCACATTCCAGGCCCAAGGTCAGCAGGCTGCCGGCTGAATTCACCTCATGGAAGACACTGACAGATGACTGACTGCAGGACAAGGGTACGAGAGATGCCCAGCTCTTACATCCCTTCCCCTCTGCCTTGGATGGTTTCGTTGGCGGTAGCCGTGCCTCCTCCTTGGCTCTGGCTCTCACCAGATAGGATCCTTGGACATGACCTGACCCCTAGGCTCCGGTAACATGCCCACCTCCCTTTGTCTCTCTTGCCCGGGTATGATACTGGCTTCCTGCTGTTGCTGCTAGTCTCTCATTATCTCCTGATTGGCACTCGGCTGCTCCATCCCTTGGGTTACCAACTCCCCGCATCAAATTCTCTTTGAAGAATGGCTGCATAGGAAAACCACTGGGGCCTGAAATGGACAAGAGTTTCCTCCATGATGGAAGGAGTGAGGAGATGGATATCAAGTATTGGCATTGGTGATGTTTTATTTTTTAAAGTTTTGAAGACTTATTTATTTATTTTAGAGAGAGAGAGCAAGCACGGGGGAGAGGGGAAAGGGAGAGGGAGAGAGAGAATCTCAAGCAAACTCCCTTCTGAGCACAGAGCTCGATGCCCCTGAGATCATGACCTGAGCTGAAATCAAGAGTGGGACACTTAACCGACTGAGCCACCCGGGTGCCCCGGTGAGGTTTTATTAGGTTAGCTTGACAGTGACTATGAGTGAATTCTTTTTATTATTACCATTTGAGCTAAGTTAAATGTGTATGCTTGCATATGTGATATACTTAGTAGAATAAAATGTACATATAAAATATATATATTTAATATATAAAATATATAATACGTAAAATGGAAATCCTTCTAAATCTGTTTATAATTGTCCAAAGCTTAATTTTGAAAGAATAAAGATTTTAAAATGTGTTTCCTTTACTCCATTTTTGTTATTGCTACTACAGAAAACCATGCACAGCTGCGAAGATCCAGGTTTTTCTACGCTAATGTGAAAATTCTGTATAGAATGATTGCTATGAAAAGTCTCCTTCTGCTTACTGCTGTGCTGGGAGGTTACTGTAAATTTTCTTATCTTCTTGATGAAAAGAAATTCATCTGGGAGGCTCTTTCTTATGACTCAAAGGTCCGGATTCTCTGGCCATTTCCTGTGTGACAACACCAAGCCTACTGCCTGGCCACAGCAGCTGTGGATGACATGTGTTCACTTGCCACCTCACTGGGGTTTTGCTATTTAGTGTTTCATTCCTATTGCAAGTGATCCTGCTATGCAAGACGTATCCAGGGGTCGCACCATCCATGCCTCCGTGTTGACTGCTATTCTGCACCTTTTGTTTACAGTCTAAATGTCCACCCTCCTTCCTCTCATCCAGTCATTTTCAGCAGGAAGTTGACTCTTGATGTCCCCCAAAAGGGAAATATCAGCAGAGCCTCTGCTTTTATACTAATTGGCCAGGACAGTGGGTTCCTCATTTGAAGTGTTTATTTTTTAACTCCTGCCCATGCGTGTCTGCACTCTTATTTATATCGGCCGCAATTTGGAAGTCAGGTCAGGTTCTGTTGATAGTCATGGCCACTGCCTCTCCAATTTTTGTAGCCAGATGTCCCTCAAAACATGGCATCTTTCCAATGTCCCTGGGAACAGCCCTTCTCCAAGGATTTACCTCTCGCCAGTTGTTTTCTTGTGACATTTGCAGTGCTGTGCTGGAGGGAATCATAATAGTGAGTGAGAGGTGATTGTTAAATACTCAGGAATTTTGCAAGTCACTTGTTAAACCATTGCTAACAAAAAATATATCATGGTGGGAGTGTTTACACCATGAAAATTGGCAAATGCTACATAAATCAGAGCTTCCCCTCCCCCCACCCCCAAGAAAGCCAGTTTACTAGTACACCACCAGACTTGGGTAATTAAAGTGAAAATAATGAAAATAAAGACATATTTTGTGAACATGGATAATCAGAAAATTTCTATTATTGAGGATACTTAGAAAATGTTCTTTAAAAAGTTTCAGAAAAAAATCACCCAAACAGGTAAGCCAAGATTTTCTAAAGGAAATAAAAAATGCTAAATATAAAAGAGTTGATAAACTGGACTTTATCATAATTTAAAAATCATTTTGAAATACTGTTAAGAAAATGAAAAGGAAACTGCAGACTAGAGAATATATTTCCAATATGGCAAAGAGCTTATATCTAGAGTATATATAAAAACTTCTGTAAATACACAAATAATAAAAAGACAATTTGATAATGAAGTGGGGAAAATATTTGCATAGACACATCTCAAAAGAAATATGTAAATAATCACATGAAAAAAGGCTCAACATCATTATCAGTAGGGAAATGAAAAATAAAACCGCAATGAAATGCCATTTCACATCGACTAGAAGGGCTCAAGTTAAATAGTAGGTCTAGAATATGGAATAACCAGAGCCCTCAAACTGCTGGTGGAAATGAAAAATGTTGTACCACTTTGGAAAACTAATTGGCAGTTACTCATAATGTTAAACACACACCTACCCTTTGATCTTGCCATTCTACTCCTTCCCAAGAGAAGTGAAAACATACCCACAAGGAGACTTGCATAAGAATCTCGAGTAGCTCGATTCACAACCACCCCAACCTGGAAGCTTTCCAAATACCCATCAACAGGAGAAGGGATATACAAATCGTGGTACATTTATATAACGGAATACAACTCAGCAATAAAAATGAGCAAATTATTTATACATGCAACAACAGGGATGAGGATTCAGAACTTGTTGAGTAAAAGAATCGGACACCACAGACTATGTTTCTATGGATATGAAGTTTAAAAACAGACAAAACTAACCTTTGAAATCAGAACAGTGGTTGCCATGCAGGGGATGGGAATGGTTGGGAATAATTAGAAAGGGACACAAGGCAGCTCTCTGGGATGACAGAGGTATTCTACACCTCGATTAAGGAAGTGGTAACACAGGAATATGTATTTATCAGAACTCATTATCTGTTAATTCAACCCAATACAGAGAAGAAGTATAGGGGCGCCTGGGTGGCTCAGATGGCTAAGCGTCTGCCTTTGGCTCAGGTCATGATTCCGGGGTCCTCGGACTGAGCCCCGCATCAGGCTCCCTGCTCGTTGGGGAGTCTGCTTCTCCCTCTGCCTCTGCCTCTCTCTCTCTGTCTCTCATGAATAAATAAACAAAATCTTAAAAAAAAAAAAAGAATAGGAAAAAAATATGCTCCCAATATAGCCGTGTAAAGAACCCAACCAAATTGAGACTTTCATCAAGTCTCAGGACAACGAAGTAACGTTTTCTCCGGTTTTAGTGATGACAAATATATATCATGAGATGATATCGCACAGAGTATCAGACCGGAAGACAAAAAGAGCAGAGAGCAGAAAGCAATTTAACCTTATTCCATTACACATTTAGTATGACATTACACGAAAACTCTCCACCAATCATTTTATATCAGCTCAATGGTACCTCAGGAGTAGTAGTTTCATTCCTGGCCTTTAGAAAAAATAGTTTGGCCTGTTTACTCATATTGGTGGAAATAATAAACCTCATAAATCATCGCTGCCTCCCGCGCTCCTCGGCGGGCGCTAAGTTGCCGACTGACGGTGCAGCCGCCGGGCTTGGCAGGCCGTGACCCACGGGGCCTGCGGCTCGCTGCGCAGCTGCAGGGATCTGAGGAAGAGTCTGGAGAGCGGTCCGCGGGTTGAGGACGCCTGCCTAGGAATTACATGACGGCAGAGGCAGCCAATCAGCGTTTATGAAACTAGACGTGGTTAGTCCACCCCGCGTGCTTGGCGCTGCGGCCACCACGGGGCTCAGGCAACGAGGTGGTTTCTCGGAGGAGCACGCAGTCTCCTCCCGTCCTAGACGTCCAGGTTAGCTTTGGTTACTGTTAGAGGAAGATGGTTCCAGCCCATTCCCCCATCTTGACTGCCACACTTTTAGCATCCTCCTGGACGTTCCTGAGAGTTTCTCTGCGGTCCCCATGTGTCGTGGTGCCACCTGTGAGAGGCTCTCCAAACCTGGCTCACTTTCTCAGCCCCTTTTGGCCTCTGGGGTCCTGGGACCTGTGAACACAGCTCACCGCAGTGGTGGTGTCACCAGCGGGACCCTAAACTTAATGGCTCGTAGATCCCTCTAGAAGGCGTGATGAAATGTGGAGAGGGCTGCGTAGCACAGACTGGAGACAGGCTGATACTGGCTGTGGAACGTCAGAGTCGCTGAGCACCCTGCGTTGGGCTCCCATCATGGGGAGTCCTTTCATGGGAGCTCTTTCCTCAAGCCTGGCTTCCTCGTCTTATCGCTGGGACCCATGTTCACCTGATTGAAGAGTCCCCTCCACCCCGCCCCGCTCCTGGAGCTGGGACATATGAAATGAAAACCTCATCTCACAGGAAAGCAAGCTCTCAATCTCATCACTGCCTTACTGTGCATAATAGTTTAGCTTCTTTTGTCTTGACGACCCCCTTCCGTGCCCTTGTCTCCCTAACAAAAACCCCTTAAATAAAAGAATAGTGCCTGTCTGTCCTCACTCATGATTTCCACACACATGAAACCCCCCACCCATTAGGCTGAAAAACCGCCTTCAGTGTCACAAAACAGTATTTGTTCCTTCCCTTTAGCTCTATTATTTTAAAATTTGAATTAGTTTTCCTAAAGCTGGTGCCGTTCGGGCTAGATGTTTGTGGAAGCTCAGCATTCTATGGATAGGTACGTACTGTTGCCATTTTGTTACTTATTGTATGGTGGTTTTTGTACTTCTCTGTTCCTTTCATCTCTTGCTCTCTTCTCCCAGGTTCAGTTGGCTTTCTCTAGTGAAATACTTGCATACCTTTCTCTTTGTTTTTTGCGTATCTATTACTGGTTTTTGATTTGTGGTTACCATTTGGTGTGTCGAAGAAGGTCAGCATTCCACAGAGCACAGCAGAGGGCAGGGCTAGGTGGACGGTGGGGAGAACACAGCTAATCCGAGCCTTGCCCGCATGTCCTCTTGCCTGGCTGTGGAGTGCCCCTTAATTTCTCAACATTACGAACACGGTGAGTACATGAGCTAGTGGGGCCTTTCCTCCAGGCCACAGAGTCCCATGCACATGAATGGAAGCGGGGGCAGCCCCAGGAGCCCACAATGCGCAGCACAGGGCTTTGCATCCGCTCAGCGGCTTTTGTGCGGGCTCTCCTCTCTGGTCCTGAGTGAGGCCCCGAGTGAAGGAACCACGGTTCCCCTTCCTGCCAAGTAGAGCCTCATCTGAGGCTTCCTGAGACCGCTGTTTTCCAGGGACTGGTCTCCTAAAGCAGCTTTGGAATAAGCTTTGCCGGGTTCTTTTCATGTAAAATAAGAAGACACCAAGGCCATTTGCCATTCGCTCCAGCATCCACGGCCCTCGGTGTTACACTGTGGTAAGCTTTTTTTCTACCAGACTCTGACCCTGAGATGGGGCTGGAAGGGCAGGCAGGGTCCCTTGCGGCTGCCTGGCTGCAGGCTGAGGCCAACTGTAAACACACCTCGATTAGCATTTTCAAACAGGCTCCCTAAGAAGGATGAGTACTCAGGACAGAAGAAAATTCTACTAGCTGGAGCCCTCTCAGACTGCCTTTAGACAGTCTCCCATGCCTTTGTTCTCCCGTCCAGGTGCTTCTTACAATATTTACAAAAAGGCTGAGCGTGAGCACGGGGCCTGGGAAGCTCCGAGTTGACTAGCCTGCTCTCTCTTCCACGGCGAGGAGTAAGAAACCGGAGCCGAATATCAAAGCGTTCACCAGCATTTTCTACACCAGTGCGCCAGAGGAGACGGCAATGGCTCTTCGTTTTCCCCTTTATTTTATGTATTTCATTTAAAAAAAATTTTTTTTAAATAAGTAGCCCCGGGGAATTGCAGACGTCCAGCTCAGCTTGGGGCAACTGTAAAAGCCCGCGGCCAGATCCCCACCGAGATAAGCAGCCCCCACGCTGAGACGCTGCCCCATCAGCTAGGGGCGATGACTGAAGCCCAGATAGGGAAGAGGAGAGATGCTTTTACAAAAATAACGTAATTTGGCTCTCTGAGAAAAGGAAAGGCAAAATGCAGGTTGTGTTCCTTCTTCTCTCCCTCGCTCGCTACCCTGGGCAGAAGCATTAATAGGCTTAGTGCTTATTAAGGTGAAATCAAAATGAGAGACCGACAGAGAAACTGCATGAACAATATTCCTAGAGACCTAAAGTTTGAGGGTTTCCAGCTGGTTCATTTGCTTCAAGAAAGGCACTTTGGGGAGTGCTGGGGCCTCTCTCTGCCTTCACTTAGCTTCAAAAGGAAGAAGGAGGGAAGAAGTCGACAGCTAATGCAGAGGGTGTGATCCAAAGTGATGGAAACTATGTCATCTTTTCACTTCCGCAAATATTTACCGACGGCTGACGATGTGCCCAGTGCTGGGCTTGATACGAGAAACATTCAAGAGGACTTAATTGGAGCTGCTCCCCCTCTCCCGTCTTCATCATTTAATATCTCCAAGGATGAAGCAGAGCTCGTATCAGAGAAAGAAGGCCTTCCACTTTCCAGATTCCCGAGACAGCCTTGGATGATTCGAATGGATCAGACGCTAGCAAGAGTTAAAATGTCCTGTTGCGGGTCATTTCTGAGTCTCCACAGCGGGGTTGCTGTGGTGATTTTACGATCAGCTCACCCACTCTAATTTGGGAGTTGTTTATCTTTGCCTTTTTCCCGACATCCTGCATCTGAATTGTTTGCACCACACTGACATCACTGATGTGAAACACTAACCGAATTTCTTTCCCATGTTCGACCTCAGTTTCTCCATCTGCGTAGTTACAGAATCATCTGGCCCTAAGGCATTCAGGGTCTTGGCAGAGGCGCCGTGCATTTGAAAGCCAGTAGGTACTTGTGTCAAGTCCTTATGGTTCAGTCCTCTCTGTCTGTCAGTCAAGTGTATCTGCTTAGTATCTCTGTGTTTTATGTCTATAAAGATGCGTTATTGGAAAAAAAAATCCCTGGAAATACTCACCGGCATAATAGTCTCTTTTCCAGTAATTCGGCATTGTTTTCTGTTTAATGAATACAAAGACTTCAGGAATATTGTACATTTAAATTCAGGTTCAGGACAGACTGACATTGAAAAGATCTGCTGGAATTCTTCCCTCTGAGAAAGAATCTGGCTCTGTGGTACTATAAACCTCTGTGGGGGGAGGGGGGGCATGTTATCTTCACTGGCTTTTTTAAGCCTAGCAGTGTGTGTGTGTGTGTGTGTGTGTGTGTGTGTGTGTGTGTGTGGTTGAAAAGTTGGACTGGAAATCAGACTAGACATTTTTGCAGAAATTAAGCAATTACTATTTGCTGATATAATGTCAATTCATAAGTGACCCTTTAATAGCATCAAAACAGATCGCTTGGAAATAAGAAAATAACCACTTCACTGAGCAAGCAGATGTGTTTGTTTAGGTAAGGCACCCAGGAGCTACCTGACCCTGCAGCTAACCCAGACTGGAAGAGGCGGTGCCCCGCGTGCCCATCAGTCCGAGGAGGGACTCGGAAACCTCCATCGCCTACGGCCCATGGGTTCTGACAGCAAAGTGAATCACTTCTGGGGAAGACAATGACTTGTTTACTTTTCACTGAATTGAAAATTGAAGATATTTCATAACAGGATCTGGGAAAATTTGCCAGATGTTTCATTCCACTGTGTTCTTCTGGCAGGTCTACAAGATATAATGCTGAGAAAGGCTAATAAATCAAGGTAGGTATGAAAAGCTTAGGGACAAAATTCATAAAAACTTGAACTGCGGGAGGACACCTTTTCCCTAGCTGCTGGAATACGAGATTTCCTTACTTTTTTTTTTTTTTGGTGCTTCACAGACAAGCTAATATAAACTATAGATCTTACTTTTACTTGTTTCTCTCTCCTCTTTTCCTCCTTCCCTTCTTCCTTTCTGTTCCAGTTTTGCCAATCTGAGGATCTCTAAACCCAGAATAGGAAAATATGTCTTCTAAACTACTGGAAGGATGACCACATGAATAAATAACCACAGCTCTGGATAGAGCTCAGTGTGAGGGCTTTTTCACCTGGCCCAAGGAAAAGTACACTGGAACAAAGTTCGAGATGTTTTAAATAACAAATTCATTTTGCCAAGAACACACACCAAATGGGAAGCTTTTGGCTTATTTTCCTTGTTTTCCTCTTCAGATTTTTGAGGTGCTAATGAACTGTGGCTTTAACCAGAGGAACACTGGTACAGACTTTATAATGGTCATCTGTTACTTTTTGGACCCAGTCTGTGTCATAGCGACTCCAGTCCCAGTTGTTGGAGGTATCCATTACTGCATAAACAAATCATCCTAAAACTTAGTGGCTCAAAACTACAACCATATTGTCTCAAATTTCCACTGGTCAGAAATTTGGGAGTGGCGTAGCTGGGTGGTCTAGCTCAGGCTCTCTGTGAGGCTGCAGCCAGGATGCTGACTGGGGCTACAGGCGAGGAAGGTCTGACCGGAGCTGGAGGATCTGCTTCCAAGATGGCGCACTCACACTGCTTTTGGCAAAAGGTTCAGTTCTTTACAGTGTGGACCTTCCATGGGCTGCCTGAGGGTTTTCACGACATGGCAGCTGGCTGCTCTCAGAACAAATACCCCAAGTGAGCAAGTGAGAAAGAACAAACATAAAACCACAGGGCCTTCTATGGTCTAGTCTCCAAAGTCACACTGTGTGCTCTATTCTATTTGTTAGAAAGCACTAAGTCCCGTCCATACTCCAGGGGAGGGGAACTGGTCTCCGTCTCTGAAAGGGAGGCATATCAGTGAATTTATATCTTAAAATCATCTCACTGGTTAAACAGAATTTCTAATTTGTGCAGTCGATAGGGAGATATCAATAAACATCATGCCAAAAAAAAAAAAAAAAAAAAGAGAGAGAGAGGGAGAGAGAGAAAGAAAAACAGAACTCTGTTCATGTCAGTCTATTCTGCTCCACCAACTTCCATTCCAAGCTTCACCCCCACCCTTTACCCCACTCTGACACTGCTGGGGGCTTTAGCTAGCTTCTCCCTAACTCCAATTGTTGGTCTTAAATTGCTGAGATCTTACAACACTGAGATCTCTCAACTTCTTAGGGAAAAGAACCCAACATAGGCAGAGGCCCAGGTACCCCTAAAGTCCGGAGTCCAAAGGAAGCCAAAACTCTATGAAATCAGAGGACAAAGGTGAAGCAATAACGTAAGGAGGAGAGAAATTTTCACAGATGTGATCCTTTTTACCTGCTGTCTCCCGGAGTTCTGGGAGGCGTTGCTAAGGCCTCCCAGAGGATCTCCTCTTCTAACGACAGGAGCAGGCGCTCTCACCTGCGTGGGGCCGCCATGTCTGGTTTCTCACTCTTCAATCCCCTGTAGCTCCTCCGAGCTTCCGGGGCCCGGTACTTCCGGCCTGCGCTGCACAGTAATCACAGTACTAAATCACTCTCTGCCCATTATTATCCAGAGTTTGCCCATGGACATCTTTATATCCCACCAGGAAGTCTGTTCTGATCAGCCGTTCACCGACTTCCTTTCATACTTACGACAGGCAAGAAAAGTGGCTTCGGGGACTAGCAGCTCACAGGGCGCAGTCAGTCCTAATGGCCTTATCACTCGGCTACCTGCTCCTCCTTCCCAAAGGGAACGCCAGTTAGTGTATGTGAGCCAGAGAGTCTGGCTGAGCCATCCTATTACTGTTTTATATAAAGCACTTACTGAATTCCTAGAGGGAAGAAGAGTCTCCAAGGGGGATTTGTCTCATTAAACTGCTGCCTGCTTTCCAAGCAGCCAGAGAGGATCTAAAATGAGCAGGGAGGCAAGACCTTTGTGGGTCTTGGTGATGCTAGTGCACTAAGCTCTGGGCATGTGGGCAGTGTCAAGGGGGGTAACCGCAGAGGAGAAAACCAGAAATGTGCTTTTCTCCTTTGTCCCACTTAATGGAGTTGAAGAAGAAACAAAGACATTTTTATAGAGTGAGAAAAATATGCTCAGTATCAAAGCTTCTAGGTTCCTGTACCTAAAAACGCTTTATGATTTATTCTTTTTTCTTTCTTTCTTTCTTTCTTTCTTTCTTTCTTTCTTTCTTTCTTTCTTTCTTTCTCTTTCTCTTTCTTTCTTTCTTTCTTCCTTTCTCTTTCTTTCTTTCTTTCTTTCTTTCTTTCTTTCTTTCTTTCTTTCTTTCTTTCTTCTTTCTTCTTCTTTTTCATAAAGAAAGTTCTCCTTCTGCCTCTGCCCTATAGAATTCTCTACTTAGCCTTAGATAGATAAAGAAAATGGCTTCTGAAGATGTGATCTTTTAAAAGCTTGGAGAAGAAAGAACAGAAATGTCTTTAAAAGGCCTCTGGCCATGATGTCTTTTAACTCCAGTTTATAGGAACCATTCACAGGAACCCTCTGGAAAAATGGCTTTTTGCTAAGAAAGCACCACAGAAAACAAGCCAACTCCCAGGTTGACAGATCCTGTCTGCAGAGAACTTGGGGATTGCATTTGCAAAGGTTTCCAGAGAAGATTGATGCACTTGGATGCAATGGACTCTGGTGTCAGATCGTTAGGGACTTCTTTCTACTGCCGAGGCTAAGTCTGTAGGAAGAGGAGAAGGAAACCCTCGGCACAGCGGAGGACAATGGGGATGTGATTTCTGAACACCATTCTGCCCCAACAGGGGGGTGGGAAGGTTTACTTGTCCCCCTTCTTAGCTCTTCAACACAGAGTGGGGGTGTCTGATTCTCCTGCCTTTTCTAGGGGGGGTTTAAGTTAACATTTCTACGAGGCAATCTGAGAAGGGGTGTGTATGTGGTAGTAGTAGATGGTTATGCCTGTGTGGTGGCACCTTCCAATGTCCGAGAACACCCGGATGTCCACTGTGACCTCAGGCAGGGCCAGCTGTACTTAGAACCAAATGTTAATTGACTTTCCATTCCCAGGGTGTAATTGCTTTCTTTGCCGACAGGGCCTAGAGCCGGTCATTAGGGCTGAGAGCAAATATTCTAATACTCCTTGAGGACATTTGGTAGAACTCTTTTCCCTCAACACCTTTGAAATGAGCTGTGGCCACCTGTGGCCATTTTGCTCACGAAAATTTGGGTGGCACTAATTGTGCCACTTTCTGTTGAAGCTTTAAGAGTTACTAAACCACCTCTTCTCTTACCTGCCAAGGGGACTGGCAGCGGTCTAGTGATGGCTGCTTCCAAAGTGAGGATGACTTGGGGCAGAGCCCCCACCAACATTTGATGGACATACAGGGAGAGTAAGAAACAAGCTTTTACTGTCACAAGCCACCAAGATAATTGCCTTGTTATTTTAGGTTGGCCTAT
This sequence comes from Ursus americanus, assembly GCF_024610735.1. Lineage (NCBI taxonomy): Eukaryota > Metazoa > Chordata > Mammalia > Carnivora > Ursidae > Ursus > Ursus americanus. The sequence goes on along the minus strand of NC_142162.1, from coordinate 3,866,763 downwards.
TCTGTTCTATCTGACTCTCATAATCTCCCCTGGGAAGAGGGGGCTTCTAGCTGCCAACAGAAAGAATCTATGTTCCTCATTCATAGAAACATCTCTATAGATGGCTGTTTGAAAAAATCCTTCTTACCTCCAGTCCAGGAAATATATATTATCTAGGCCACAGGAAAGAACCAAGTTTCCATAAAAATTGAGCTGTATATAATTTCACTATGGAAACATAGAGAATTAACTCATTTTTTTTTTCTATTGCTTTGTTCAAGTTTACTATTAAACTAAGCTGTCTTTCTTTCTAGGCCCATGTGCAGCCTACAGCCCCTACAGCACGTGAAAGTGTGCTGTTCCCATTTCTTATCTGCGTGCATGTTATCCCTTGCACAGAAGTGGGGTGGGCGATCCTGAGCCGATGCTCAGCAGTGATACAGCCGGCAGCGCCCTTGTCTAGATATTCTTAATGAACTTGCACACCTGTCTCTACAGAGACGCTTTGGGAAAGATCTGCTTTAGGACCCCTAAGAGTCAACAAAGGGTTATAAGCAGTTGCCTATCAGAATTGTATTCTCTTCAAATGGCAAGTAAGAAGTATCATGTGTAAAAGTCTGTATAGTAAGGTTCGATATACGTGAGCTCTGGTTATGAGGATGGTTGTTCCAAAAATAGGCAGACGCCCTGGATATGCGTGGCATCATTGGCCTGGGTCCCCTAGAACAGAGCTCAAGCAGGGTTTAAACGCTAACCCTTCACGGGGTGGGGGGGACACGATTCCAGGGCATGGGGAGTGAGGCAAGGGAAGCAGGCAGAGCAAGTGAAAGGTGGTGCTTTCTGGGCAGGCCGCAGCTCCACAAGAAAACACGGCTGGTTCCTACAAAGGCTTGGGAGATGTCACGAGGAGCCACGGCCCCTCAGAACAATCTGTGGGGGGGAGGGGTGCAGAAGCAGAGTTTTCCTGCTGGCTTTCTTTCTGCCTCCTGCCTCTTACTGGTCAGGTATTTTCTTACTGTGTGTTAATCCCACCAACCTCACCCCCTACACACACACACACACACACACACACACACACACACACACACTACCAGGTTGTTTTAGCTCTTCTGAGAGAGGGTCAAACCCCCGCCTCATGCCCTGGTGTCTAATCCATGCCCCAAAATGAAGAGGTGCCTGAACCTCTGCAGATCCAATAAAGTGTGTATAGACCGATTGAGCGGCTGCCGGTGGTGATAGGAAGCAGGTGGCAACAGCCTGTCGATAGGTGATAGGGACACAAGGGGCAGAGCAATGTGGAGAGGAGCATAAAGTGAGTCCAACATAGGTACTTGCTATTTAATTGAAGGAAGTATATGTCTACATGGAGACAATGGTGAAAGAGTCCTTGAAATGTTATTATATGTGGACAGTTAAATGCTTGTCATTATCGATGGCTGACAACCTGTTTCAGAGGGCTGGGGAGCTTCTCAGGGGAAAGCAGCCTGGATGAGGTTTAATGTTAAGATATTACGAGCTGTTTCAGAAGTGGTATACCTTGAATGCCCAGAATGTTGGGAATCATGAGGCCGTCAGCCTACTGCAGCCTTTGTGAGGGTGAGAGGTGAATCGGTTATGCAAGAGTGGTCAGTCAGTCCTCATCATATTGCAGCCAAGGAGGGTTTGCCAACACATAGGCAAGAATATACTCAAAAGACAAACAAAAAACTAGTGTCGCCTGGGTGGCTCAGTTGGCGAAGCGTCTGACTCTTGATTTCGGCTCAGGTCATGATCTCAGGGTCTTGAGATTAAGTCCTGAGTCAGGCTCCATGCTGGGCGTGGAACCTGGTTAAGATCCTCTCTCTCCTTCTCTCTCTGCCCCTCCCCCCTCACGTGCACACACTCTCTCTCTTTCTTTCTCTCTCTCTAAAATAAGAAAACAAAAACAAAGCAAAAAACCAAAAGTGAGGCATTAGGTTACTGGTGACTGAACTAACTGGAATAGTAGGTTATGCTTACTTGGTAGCAGAAATCATCCAAATAGCCAAACAGGGGGTGTCCTATACACCAGGGAACATGCCTTCTTAGAGTGCTTTCCAAGATGCGAGACTATCTGGAAGTAAAGGTCTACATGGCCATGTCGGTCTGGACTTGCTCCTCGCCTTGCCTTGTCTTGGAACTGAAATAGCACAAGGCTCCAAGCTGTCTTACTGTAAAGCACCTCGCTTCACACAGCATTCATGTCCCAACCTTATTTCATCATAGGCCGCTCCTTTCGCATAACAAGTATCTACCCTCAAGGACCTGGCAGTCCTTTGAGAACACCGGGGCAAAATCTCGACTACTGAGAAAGGCCATGTAATTTGGTAGAAATTCCGGCAGCTAAGAGCCTGAGAACTGGGCTCCAGGACTGCTGTTGGCATGAAAGCTCTGTGACTTTAAAATCAAGTCACACAACCATGCTTTCCCTCTGTTTCTTTGTTTTCCAAATAGAGGTGCCTTAGAAGGTAACAAGGAGTAACAGGCTAGCGGTTTACAAGACCCAGGAAGCCCTGGTGGAGGAATGGATGTGAAGGCATTTTGGAAAATTTAAAAGGAAAGAAAACACAAGTGAACTGTCTACTTTTCAAATGAATGTTTGATGGCCCACGATTGATTCAATAAGCACCCCCGTTTTTTTACGGATGAGTCCTATGCTGATCTGAGCAGGCTTTGCCTTTTTTAACAGTTCTGTGAATGCTGAACAGCGAGAAGAGAGTGGTTGCCAGGGTGAAATGAGAAAGCCTTCCTGCCAGCTTCCACCAAAAAGTAGGTGCTTAGATCATGTTATCCTAACCAGTTCTTTGAAGGCACTAAGTACTGAATAAATATGACTAAGATGCTTGTTTAGCTTCTCTGCTTTGGAGGCAGAGAGTGAATCATAGAGTTCAGGGTCCACCCCATCCACATCTCTCTTCTGCTTGTTCCTTCTGGGGAGAAATGAAAGGAGTGTGCATCACCAGCTTCTCAAATGGCAGAACAGGAAGGAACTTTCACCCAGGCTCACTTTCTCCCTCCCTCCACTCGCCAGAGGAGTAAACTGAGACCCAAGAGCTCTACAGACTTATCCCCTGTCCAAATGAGTGCTGACCATGGTACCGGACCCAGTTCCTCTTCATTCTAAGCCAGTACTGCCCTACTCCAGTGTGCAGCCCCATTTTCTCCTCCCCAGTGGTCTGAAAACATTACTACCAAAGACCCACTAGCCCCTTAATTATAAATGAACCACAGAGGAAATTTGTTAGGATTACATAAAGCCTCCAAAGGGCAGCCGTGCAGCAAAGCAGTCTGTCTACCAGTTAAAATGGCTTTTCTAGAAGGGGGTTATATGAAATGACACATTGAGGAGAGACGAACTGAATCAGGTTGGGTTCCTTAGAAGGAGAGCCTGGCACAGGATAGGGCAGGGGAAGAAGCCTAGCAAGGATGTGGTCTAGGGTAAGGCCTCCCTTTGGTCTCATTCGTGGGAGAGAGGTTCTGGAATGCACGCTACCTAGAATATATGTCTCCTTTTAGGCAGAGAGGTCACCTTTCTCTAGCCCGTGTAGATTGGGTACTGGCTGTAGGACTCTAGGGAGGGAGTTTATCTCCCCAGGCGAGACAGCTTCTGTCCTCTGAGGGCGGTTCTCTGGAGAATGGGGTAGCTGTGAGTCATTAGTGGCCACCTCTCACAGCAGGTGGGGTCTGGGCACTGGCTGGTTATGGGGATCTGGGCCCGGCCCCCACCATCTGCCACAGGGACAGAGTATTCGTACAGGGAGAGGGAAAAGGTTTAATAGTGGGCAGAGAGAAAAAGTCAAGTTTAAGGTCCTTCCCCTGGAGAAGGGTTTCTTCTGCATTTCAATTGTAATATTCTAAGCAAAGAAACCAAGGAGAAGGGCAGGTGTGATGATATCTCTCAATGCATTGGCAGCCATCCTTGACCCTCGTGCTGCCCAGAGAAGCCATCCAGAACTTTCCCATCGCAGAGTGGGAGGACAAGCACGGCAAGCACTCACCGAATAAACATGGGGTGTGGTGCTCTCCTACCCTGATAAATTAGAAAGTATTTCTCTCATCTCCCTTCTCAGTTCTCTTTGGTATGTGAACTTGTGGTTCCAGGCCAGATTAGAAGGTGGAGAAAATATGAATTTATTTGCACAATCATGTGTCAACCGTTCTTAAGAAGAACAAACCCATTCTTATCACAGGATGAAGAAAATATGAATTCTTCACTTTGGAGAGTTGGGCCACAATGCTCTGTCACAGCATGTTATTGTCGGGAAAGGCTTTAGGACAATCCTTGTCCAACTTCCTCATTTTAAAATGGGGGAAAACGAGGCCAGAAAAATGGAAACGATTTCACTAAGAGCACAGAGCTAGTTAATGACAAAAACCAAAAGTATCGTTCTTTAAAAACAGGCAAACAAACAAACAAAAAACCCTCTGAGGCTTCTACTGGAAGTTGACTAGGACCGGTGGTCACCCTGTAGGAAGGGACCCTGTACCATGGATACTAACGGCATGTGCTCCCCCTGAAATTCTCGGGATGCGGGTGGTACTGGAAGGCAGATACCATGAACTCTGCCTGAGGAATTTGGGGGAAGCCTCTGCAGAGGAGGGGATATTTATGTTGGAACTTAGAGGGATGAGTCACAATTTGAAATTCAGGAAATGGAAAAAGAAGGATAAAGAAGGCCCCCCTACATAATGAACAGCCTAAATGAAGGCAGAGAGAGAGGAGGGACTGGCATTTTTTAGGGGAAGGGGCAAGTGACTCTGAGTCACTGCACCTGAGAGCTGGAATGGACTCCAGAGGGGAAATGGTGTGTGAGCCCTCGTTTGGAAACTGAGCCTGGAAGGGGAAGGGAGGAGAGAAGGGAATGAATAATATGGACCTGTCAAAGCGGACTTGACTTATGAGAAGTGAAGAACAAAGATCAGGCCCTCTTAACTATGAAATCTCTCTCTGGCCCTATCCAGCACCCTTGTTCAGCCCTGATGCTTAAAATTCACTGTTCAGGATTTATTTCTTTGGGTATTGACGATGTCCTTGTCTTAAGTAAGCCCTATTAAAATGTAATGCTCCTGAGTGAGATGAGTAAGATACTTTCAGCAATTTGTCAACAGCTAAATGACAGCCAGCTGAACACAAGATCTGGAGGAACGAAAACAGAGGAGGTGCACAAGGGGGAGGAAGCTGAGTGACAAGAAAGAAGGAAAGGTGTTGAGAGGGGAGGCTTCATAATTGTGCCTACGGCAAGGCCTGCCTGAGAACAGCATGTGCGGGCCACGTCTGGGGTCAAAAGGAACTTTGCTGGGCCTCAAGTTTGATGGGTGGTGCCCAAGCCCCAGTTCTGAAGGGGAACACGATACATGTTCAGCCAATGACCTCCAGGAAGGAGAGTGTGGCTTCCTTAACCAAAACCTTATTTGGTTTGAAGGGAGAAAGAGGGAGTGCCACCTCACATAAGACTGTAGTTTCTCTTCTGCTTCTGGGGAACATGGGGAAGGCAACCCCAAATCTGGATATTCTTCGACTCTGCTAGGAATCTGCTTGTACCTCCTATAAACTGACACGGGCTTTACATGAAACTTGCTCCAGTCTTCTGCAGGGTCTGCATGGCTCTCGTCTCCAAATTTGGATTCTACTGCCTGCCCATTCTCTAATAACTGAAATGTCACATAGCTTATGGTGAGACAGCTAAAAAGTTGAAAAGTGAACTGGCAGAGCAAAGAAAAGACGTGGAAGAGGAAAATCAAACCATCGCAAAGAAGACATCCCCGTAAAGAAAATACGAAGAGTAAAAAGTTGGATGGAAACGTTGTCAGGGACATGGATAACAGACCTGAGGGAATTATCATTATACAATCATAAGATACAATTTAAAAAAATAAAGTGATAGCAATACAGTGAAAACTATCAGAGGCGGAAGATAGACCAAGACAATCATACGTCCATGAAAGTAGATGTCCATTTCATAAAAGTTATGGACTCATCACTTGTGTCCCCTCTTCCCAAATTCACATATCGAAGCCCTAATCCCTAGTGTGACTGTATTTGGAGATGTGTCTCTGAGGGGGTAATTAAGGTGAAAATAAATGAGGTCATAAGGGTAAGGCCCTGATCCAATAGGATGTGCCCTTACAAGAGGAAACCCCAGAAAGCTCGCACTCTGTGTGTCCGTCTCACTCTCGCTCTTGACCATGTGAGCACACAGTGAGGAGAGGACCATCTGGAAGCCAGGAAGATGCTCACCAGAACCCAGCCATGAGGGCACCCTGATCTCATACTGGTGGTCTCCAGAACTGTGACAAATTAATGTCTGTCATTTAAGCCACATGGTCTGTGCTATTTCGATACAGTGGCCCAAGCCGACTTACATGAGAGGTGAGAGAATTAAGGCACAAAGAGATTAAGGAACATAGCCGAGTTTGCCCAGAAGGTCAGCAGCAGAGCTGCTGTGTGATTCCAGGGTCCACGTTCCCACTGCTGTCCTCTACAGCCTCTCATGGGATACAAAACAACTGGAATCTGAAAATATTCAGAGATATAATAAAAGACAGTTTTGTCGAAACGTTAGGAGGAACGGTGCGATAGTGCACAGCACTCACCATGTGTCAGGCTGTGCCAAACAGCTGACTGTGGCAGCGGCAGACCTGATAGAGTGAGCCAAATCCAAGTAACTCATGATAAAGGATTTTTTAAAAAGAATCTTCTGGCACCCAAGCAAATCCTAAGTATGAGAAAAATAGGAGTGACCTTGCCCGACTCCATGTCAACATTTAATAATAAACTACACTGACCACTCATGAAACATCCATATGAAAAATAATTTTGATGGCTTTATTTTTAGGTTTACCTTAATTTACACTTTTGGCCCAAACGATGGCATGAATTATATGAAAATTACATTTTATGTTAATTTTTTATCTCACTGCTGTCAGTAGAATACAAATTATGTGAAAAATCTCAATTATAAGAACATAATGTGTGAGTTGGCTTAAATACAAAAAATAAATACCTAATACTTCATAAATTATGTATGTACTTGATCACTTATATAAACATTGAAACACATCAGTAGGAGAAAAAAATAATTATATTCAATTGTCTATGATATTTGCCAACTTTTAGCCGTATGCAGAAACATGTTTTACATGTTTTTTAGTTTTATCATTATGAAAGTATATTTGTCAAAGTAGGAGGATAAAGAGAATTTCATTTAAGAGTTAGCATTCATAACACTTAAATGTTTAGGCACAGGCTGAGTTTTTATTTTACTGTTGCCTTAGACCTCACAAAAGTTAGGACCAAATTGACTAGCATAAATAATAATAATCATGAGGTGGAAAGAGCAGAATGCTAATTTCCTCATAATTTATGCGAGAGAATCGATAAACACTGTTACAAGTAAAAAAGGAGCTTTTGTAAAAAAAATAATTCTCCATCTATAAACACTGCCCATAATCTTCCCTTTCAAATGTTAGGCATCATTTAGAAATCAAAAAAAAAAATTATCTGAAGACTGATATGTTTTGTTTTATTGGCTTTTATCTTATTAACATTTAGATAACTTAATCAATACATTTTAATAAAAATAGCTTGTCTAGTAACTTCAGTTTTGTGAAATTTGGTTTCCAGCCCTGTTTCTTCTATCTGTATATAGACCACTGGAATGATGTCCCTAAGTTCCCCGACACCTCTATTATAGGCTTTTTCTATGTGCTTTGTTTTTTCGGTTTTTTTTTTTTTTTTTTTTTTTTGCTTTGCTCTTGGTACTCTAAATTGCTTGATTTTTGCCCCCACAGGCAGCAATAATTTTCTCAAAAAAAAAAAAATCGTAAAAACACGTGTGTTTATATGTGTTTGGAGAAAACAAAGACAATTGTATTAGCTTCATCGACCAGGGCACAGAAGTCGTTCCACAATTTGTTGGATTGGGCTTCCCTGGTTTGATGATATCAGCCTATGTCAGCTCACCTAGATTCCATCTGAGCTGATCTGCATCCTCCTTGCTGATTTGCATAGCACCATATGCTGCCCCGACTGAATCTTTGCACAGTATGAAATAATTCCTTTTGACAGGATAACCACTCTTACAGCAGGTAGGCGAAACTGGGGGAAAACTGTAATCAAATTAAGGGAACAGTAACTAGGCAATTAGGTTTACCCCACCACCAAACGCTGGCACTAATCTGTTCTGGATATCTAGAGAGCATTTGGCTGCGAATGGCTCGAGGGCCACTTAGAACATGACTGCAGTGTGAACATGAGACCTCCTGAAGATTCCTATTCATAAGCTGTTTAGGCCTTATTGGTGGTATTAAATCCTGATTTTTGCCATATTTTGAAAAATGAACATTTTAGTCCATGCCTCGAAACCCAAAGGTATAGATCTAGGACCAAGAATGCACTACAAATTGGCTTTCCTGTTTAGCCCAATGGCCTCATGCATTAGTTTAATAACCACGTGTTTAAATTTTAGTGTCATAGGTTAATGTTTAATTATCTGACCAGAAGATATAATTGCACACTCTGGAATGTAAGCTCAGATGGTCCCTTCTATCCTACAACCCTGCCATCTTCCCTTCGCCTCACTTCGGTGCTGTCAACAAGCAAGCATTTCAGTTACGGCCACAGTAGGGATGTGATTTCACAGTTATCTCATAGAAAATTTCTGCTCAAGTGGGCAGGCCACTGGCACCACATTCTGAAATCTCACCCTTTTCCTTGATCGTCATAAGGCACTTGACCCTAGATTCTCTAGAAAATTGCTGCTTATCCTTCCTCCCCAGTGTGTGCACTTGCACAGAGGTGAGAGCTCCCAAGCCAAACTGAAGTGTCTGAGTTGAGAAATTCACTCTGGAAATGACGAGATGGGAGCAGTCAGAGTTCCGTGGGACATCTCTGAGAGTGAGCAAAGCTTCTGTTCCTAAGGGGGCTGAGCTGTTCTGTAGGACGCCATGGAGGTGAGAATGTTTTTTCATGGCTCCTGAAGTTTGAAGAAAAAAACTCAAGGGTGTAATTGTGGGGTCCGATGGCTTTCTTATAACCTGGGTCTTTAGGGACAGTCAGTTAAGGTTTACCTTCTGGAGCATTTTGCAGAACAAATCAATATCTCATTTATTAAAAATGAAGAATCTTCATAAGCCTTCATAGCTTTGAATACGCAAGTGAAAAAGCAGGGGGCCACATAGCAATGAAGGCTTGGAGGACTAAGGGGGGGAGAGCAAAGCATACATTTATGATTTTGGATGGACCACAAAGTTCAGAGTGTTGTCATGCTGTATTGCACGGCTTTAGCATAACCAAGTTTGCTTACTTTTAGTTTCTGAACTCTGAGCTGCAATTAAGCTTGATTTGTATTCTGTTTCTTCCAGATCACAAGCTCCAGCTCTGAAAGCAGGAGGAGTTAAAGAAGGGACTCACAGAGGCTGGAGAGGGTAAGCAGACTACCGGCCTTCTTTGAAATAGAATAGGATACAGAAAACGTGGCCGAGGTTTCTTTTTTGTTTTGTTTTGTTTTTTTTTAAGATTTTATTTATTTATTTTGAGAGAGGGAGAGAGATTGTGCATGAGCGGGGGGAGGGCAGAGGCAGAGGGAGAGAGAGAATCTCAAGCAGACTTCCTGCTGAATGTGGAGCCTGGTGCAGGGCTTGATCTTAGGACCCTGAGATCATAACCTGAGCAGAAATCAAGAGTCAGCCGCTTAATGGAATGAGCCAATCAGGCCCCCCAATGGAGACTTTTCTTACTGAACTTTCCACTTGTAAATTTTGAGTGGGTCTCTTCACCCAAAACCAGCCCTATCCCCAGAAAACAATTCCTCACCCCCCAAGCTCCCCCATACCATAACTTTAAGGACAACAGGCCATTGGCATTCCACAGGTGCTCTTGCCCTCCCATTCCACAGCTCCGTCACTGGTTGGCCCATCCTGTCAGTACCTGTAGCCACAAGTTCTCAAGCTTGTTTGTGCATTTGAGTCACCTGGAGAGTTTCAGAAAACACCCATGCCTTAGTCCCACCCCACAAAAATTCTGATATAATTAGTATGGGGCACAGATTGGGCATTGGGATTCTTAAATTCCTAAGTAATTCTGATGCGTGGCCAAGTTTGAGAACCACTAAAAGGGTTGGTGCTTCTCAAAATATGGCCCTCAGAACAGCAGCACCAGGATCCCCTGGAAGCTTGTCTATCACCACCTTAATCCATTATCTCTGGGCTCTAACTGTCCCTTGGCCGGTCTCCCTGCTACCAACTTTGCACTTCACACAAAAGCAGGCTGATCGTTTCATAAACTTTTCTCAGATTATCACCATCACTCTCCCTCATTGTAAAACATTCAAATGACTTTTAGAGAAAATGCAAGCAGGCATTGTGAACTTTGGCCTCTGTCTGCAAAGATGTGGTCTTTTTCCTCACTTCCTCTACCTCAGCTACAGGAACTCATTTCTCTGTGGGCCTCCATACTACCCCTTTTCTCCACCTAAAACTCTTTCTCCCCAGGAAATTGCATGGCTATCCTCCTCTAGTCACGGCTAAACTCAAGGGTCTTGTCCTCAGAGAGGTCTTCCCCTGACCACACTGTCTGAAACCAGTTCTCTTCTCAACTTATAATACTCCAGCGTCTAGGCCTATCACCATCTGAATTATCCTGTTAATGTTTTTTTTTCCCCCATTGTTCCTTTGTATGTATCACCACCACAATATAAATTCAGGAGAATAAATACCTTGTCTGTTTGTATTTTGTATAATGGGCCTTCCATAAATCGAAGAGAATGGTGGCAGGAGATATCACCTATGCTATCTCCATTTCCATGTTAATTCATTTAGTTTAATAATAGATATAAACAAAAAGAGTTGACAAAACTAGCTGTGCAGTTTGGAAAAATCCATATAAATGGACCCATATTTGAACCATTAGCCATAACCCCAGCGAGCTGGGGTACCACGGGATGCAAGGGGGATGAATCATGGCTGCCCTCTGCTCTCTTTTTTCAGACCTTGCCTGTATGCAGTGCTTTAAGACCTTATTCAGTTCTATGATGTTTTCCCACATTTCTTGGCACCCAAAGGAATCACATTCAATTTGCCACTCCCTCCTCATATGACATCCAGATGCCACGGAAGACACACCTGGTAGGTGTCCTATTATTTCACTTATCAGTTTATCTTTATGACAGACTCATACTGCTTGATGGCACAAAACCCAAATAATCTGATTTTATAATAGGCAGAGGACTTGAATAGATATTTTCCCAAAAAACATACCAATGACAACAGGTACATGAAAAGATGTTCAACATCATTAATCATCAGGGAAATGCAAATCAAAACCACAATGAGATATTACCTCACACCTGTAAGACTGGCTATTATAAAAAAGACAAGAGATGACAAGTGTTAATAAGAACATGGAGAAAAAAGAACCCTTGTGCACTGTTGGTGGGAATGCAAACTGGTGCAGCCACTATGGAAAACCGTATGGAGGTTCCTCAAGAAATTAAAAATAGGACTACCCTATGATCCAGAAATTCCACTCCTGGGTCTGTATCCAAAGGAAATGAAATCACTATCCTGAAGAAATATCTATACTCCTGTGTTCATTGTAGCACTATTCAGAATAACCAAGACATGAAAACAACTTGTGTCCATGGACAGATGAATGGATAAAGAAGACGTGGTGTCTGTATAGACAATGGTATATTATTTGGCTATAAAAAGAAGAAACTCCTGACATTTGTGACAACATGGTTGGACCATAGGGGCATTATGATAAGTGAAATAAGTCAGCCAGAGAAAGACAAAAACTGTTATGGTATTACTTATATGTGGAATCTAAAAAAACCAAACTCACAGGAACAGAGAGTAGAATTGTTGCCAAGGGCTGGGAGTTAGGGAAAATGAGAAGATGTTTGTCAAAGGGTATCACCTTTTAGTTATAAAATGAATAAGTTCTGGGGATCTAATGTACAGCATGGTGACCATAGTTAACAATAGTGTATAATATACTTGAAAGTTGCTTAGAGGCTAGATCTTAAATGTTCTCACACACAAAAATAGTAATTATGTGGGGTGATGTTTATGTTCACTAGCCTTGTTGTGGTCGTTATTGCAGAATATATACTCATGTCAAATCACCACATTGTAAACCTTCAATATACACAGTGGTTATATGTCAATTATGTCTGAATGAAGCTGAGGAAATTTCTTTAATGATTCGGGGATATTTTGTATGTTTGACCCACACAATGACTCATGGTCTTTTCCTCAGTTTTTATTTTCTTTTCAAAAGATGAACTAACTTTTCATCATGCTATTTGAGAGATTTAGTTTCATATAAGGAGTTGTTAAATCAGTTATTAATATTTTTCTCTCCTTGTCTACACGTAAACACGTATACAGATACACACACATACATCTGAGATTTCCCAGGATGCCCTCTCTCACATGGGAACATTTGATCAATAAGGTCATTTTTAACCTAAACAACTTATTCTGTTCTTGGTGCTATAATTGTTGTTCTTAAATAATACATCTAAATATTACAAGGTTTTTTCTTTAACTTTATGAGAAAGTCGTCTTACAAAGGGAGGAAGGTGAGGAAAGAAAATATTAAACACAGCGTTGCCTCAAGTCCATGAATTCACCTCATTAATGGAAGCTGAGCTACACAACAATTCAAATTGAAGTTTAAACTAAGATCATCCAACCAGTGGTAGATATGTGATAAAGCAAGTATATTAAAAATGTCTATGGGGTGGGGGCCTGGGTGGCTCAGACTCTTGATTTTGGGTAGTGATCCTGGGGTCGTGAGACCTGTGTTAAGCTCTGTGCTGGGAGTGGAGCCTGCTTAAGATTCTCTCTCTCTTTCCCTCCCCCTCTTGCCTTCCACCCTCACGCTCTCTCTCTTAAAAAAAAAAAAAGTCAATGGTATAATCTCGCTGGATATATAGTTGTTCACGGTAACATTCTTCCAAGCTGGTTGCATGCTTAAAATTTCAACATAAAAAGCTGGAGAAGGAGTAGAAGGAGATGGAAGTTTAGATCGTCAAATAGCTTCTCTTTCCTTATTTCTCTCCTTCATGAAAGTACTATTTATAGTGAAATGCGGTATTCATATCTCTGAAAAATAAACTAGAAGACGGTATAAGCAGGGCATGATTACAAATGATGCTTCCATTAAGAATGTCCATCTTTTACAAGTTTCAGGTTTAATTTATGCACTTATGACCCAGGGGAGGAAAAGACCTCGGAGTGCTCAGCCTGTTTCCAGCCTGAAGCAGGAGCGCTTTGTGGAAGCCCCAGGGACCTCTTCAAAAGCCTGTAACGGAGCTCAGGGGGACCTACTGCCCCTCCGACTAGGACTGAAACACAAACTGTCCACGCCGAGAAGGAAGGTAAAGGAGGAAGAAAGGAAATAACTTTGCAACACTCTTTCATTGTTTTCACTTTTCCTTTTGCTAATTCAGGTGTCTGTAGCTAGCTGACGTTTTATTTTAACTGTCCACTTAAAAAGAAAGAAAGAAAGAAAAAAGAAAGAAAGAAAGAAAAGAAGAGGAAAAAAAAGAAAAGGAAAGAAAAGAAAAGAAAACATTTAAAAAAGAAAAAGAAAAGAAAAAAAAAAAAAAAAGATCCGGCCTGTGTAACGTGCGCATCTCAGGCTTCACCAGCCTGGGGGCGCAAGCTGTGGGAATACCCACATCGCAGTGGCTGCAAGCCCCTCGCGTGTTGAATTGTATTACCCCACCCCACCCTCTTTCCAGGGTAACTGGTCTCTATGATTCATCCCTACCGCTTCCCAAACTTGTGCTCTATCTCATGGAGACTCCGCAGTCCTGCCCTGATGTTTCTAGGGAGGGACCATTCTGATTCTAGAATGCAACTCTTGTCTCTGTTGCTGTTGCTTGAATCCTGCAGAAATTGAACACGAGCTGTTCTCCATGTCAAGGGAACAGGAAGGCTACCTGGCGCCTGGAGGCCACAGATCCTCGTGGGAAGGGGAGGGTGGAGCCAGGAATGTGGAGGGTGGAAGACAGGATTTCCTGCGGAAATTCAGCTCGAGTCTCAAAATACCACTGGAATTAGTGATGCAGCTCTTTCCTCTTCCTCTTCCCTAGCAGATCGGCAGCCCACACGTGGGCAGCTCCTGAGATCCGGGTCTGAGGTGGGAACGTGCGTGCATCGCCGCAGTCGCGAGCGCTGCCGGTACCCAGCGGGGTCTAAGGTGGTGTCCCAGATGTGCGTAGGGCAGCCCTTTCAGAGAAACGGGGAGAAAATGACTTCATTTCCAGCTTTGTGAAAGAGTAAGGTTCCCAGCATGAGATTACATGAACAGCCCTCAAGTATTTGGAGATCTGTTCTTCTCGTGTCCATAAACACACACACACACACACACACACACACACACACACACACACACACACACACACTGGTAGTGACGAGCTGGATGTGGGAGATCGGAGATGTGGGCAAACTCTCCGATGCACGTCCCGCGGAGAGGAGGCCCGGTTGCCTCCCCGTGAATCCGGCTGGCCTGTGTATGGCCGAGAGCCTGGGCTTTGAACTTCTGCCCTGACCTGTTGGAACACCGCACCAGCCTCTAAACTCCACCACCCCGCTGGAAAAACGAGGTGGAGAGAGGGTGGGCTCTGCTGAGTCCAGCCTTCCAGCCATCCCCAGTCCCCGGCTGAATACCACAGGCTGACCCCAGTAATGCCCCCTGATGCAGCGGGATCGGCCCATCCCTGACCTGTATGCAGTGGTTGTGGTTTTAACTCACTACGTTGGGGACTACTCTGTGACACAGCCGGAGATTCCTGGAGGCCTGTGTAAGGATGATTTCTACAGGCACCTCTAAGCTCCATTCCCTCTCAAGACCTAGGCCCTGTTTCTTTTTCTTTTCTTTTCTTTTTTTTTTTTAAGATTTTATTTATTTATTTTGACAGAGAGAGACAGCCAGCGAGAGAGGGAACACAGCAGGGGGAGTGGGAGAGGAAGAAGCAGGCTCCCAGCGGAGGAGCCCGATGTGGGACTCGATCCTGAAACGCCAGGATCACGCCCTGAGCCGAAGGCAGCGGCCTAACGACTGCGCTACCCAGGCGCCCCCTAGGCCCTGTTTCTTACCTGACCCCCCTCACCAGCCTCTTTTCCACTGGGTGCAGACCTTTCGGTGCCCCCAGAAGTACAGTCCTCGTGACACCAGCCCGGTTCATTAGATAGGAGTCAACGTAACTCCTACCAGGAATTGTAGGTACAACTACTATATGCAAAAAGACTTGCTCAAAATATTGGAGTCCCATTCTCTGCCTGGTCAGGATATCCTGTTAGATTTATTTGATGAGTTGCAATCATTATTATTTTAAAGCTTTTTTTTAAAGGTTAGTTGATGAAGATTAAGCAGGAGAAAAGGTAAATATTTCCAGGGTTTTTTTTTCATAGACTATGAGCAGAAGGAAATATTCGAGGATGGAAAGTGCTTGAATAATTATGGTACTTTAATCCTTCCTTATTTTTCCTTTGAAACCATTATGTTTTCTCTTCCCCAAGTTCCAGTTCCTGAAGACTGTGCTGCATTTCAGGATATAAATCCAAAAGTTTGTGATTAATATTCTCCATTAGAGCAATTTTTCCCCCTCGATTTCTCTTTTTCTTCCCCTGCTAAAATTAGCATTCCTAGCTGGACTCCACAGTGAACTCAGTCCGTTGCTCTAGCTCTGAGTCGGACGCCAAGAGCACCTTTTCATTCTGGTTCCCAGGGTGTCGGCATTGACGTGCTATGCTGGGACATGAATATGATGTTCAGTGATGCATAGCTCTTTCTGTTCTAAGGGCTGCGTTTGACTGTTTATAGAACAGCAAGAAACAGACCTTCACCTGCAGACAAAGTGACTGTGGGCGAGATGTTTCTAGATTCACGGCACTGATGCTCGTGACCAGTGATCAGCTGAGGTTAGGTGTGGCTTAGAGGAGGCAGGAGCTTACTGGATCCTAGATCCTCAAATGGCCTTTTCATTCGATTTGTGCATGAAGAGACCGTTCCTTAGCTGGCGAAAAGCAAGAAAGATTCAGGAATTCGCTGTGTCAAAGTCATCATGCTCCATTTATCAAGGGATCTTTAATTACTTTCTGATCTTCTCACATCCAGTTGCATGGTTATTTGTGAAAAGCATAAAAAGAAAATCTGAGAAAGAATTGAAGGGGTTCATTAGGACTTGTTATTTCAAGTTATGGAAAAACCTGAGTGGCCCTGTGATTTATTCCCCAAATTAAGGTACTTTCAGAGTGAAAGGAGGGATCACTAATAATTACTCCAGGACAATGGGTATAAACTTGGACTGTTCTAGGCAAATGGGACACACTTTTACCCTTAAAATACCCAATTCGAATTGACTTGAGCAGTAAAGGGGATTTCAGTGGTCCGTATAAGAAGAACTCCAGAGGCTGAGTGGGCTTCAACCAGCTCAACCAGTTTCTTCCAATATCTCTGCGCTGCCTCCTGGATGGTACATTTATCCTAGGACGTGTTCTTCGTGTCTTCCTAGGATGAGTGTCCACAGCAATCGGAGCATCACGCTGCTGTTTTACATGAAGCAGCAGGGTGAGCACTTCTGCCCCAGCCTTCTCAGCAAGACTTCTGAGGTTTAGACACGTCACATGGCCACCCACCACGATGTAAATGACATGGCCAAGGAAATGGAAGGCCTCGATTGGTTTCAACCAACAAGGGCCTACTGTTGGAGCTGTGAGTGGGGTCAGTTTCTCACAAGTACTGGGACAATTTGGGGATGAGTGACTTTTTTTTTTTTTTTTTTTTGCTAGCTCGCAAACACCGGCTCTATTGGAAGCAAACCTGAAATGTAATGAAGTGACTTATTTTATGCTGTGGTTGCTAGGAGGAGAACTTCCTCGGTGTAAATCCAGGTTTTACCATTGAATAGCCATGTGAATTTGGACACATTGTTTAACTTCAATCTCATTTCCCCAAGTTGGAAAGTGAGATGATTATATTCACTGGCCTTATACGGTTGCTATGGCATTAAATAAGATAATATATGCAAAGTGCTTGTGACATTGTCTGGCTCATAGTAAGTGATTAATAAATATGAGCTTTACTGTAATGGTCACTTAATTGACTCTTGAGGGGGATGTTCATGGGAATTTGTAAATAAATGTTAAAGTATCAACAATAGAGAAATCCATTTATTTCTTCATGGGGGGGGAATACTAAAGGCAGAAATAAGAGCTGGAGGAAGGAGTGGGGTGAGGGCCGCCTAGAGGGGAGAAGCATGATCACAAATAAGTAGATGAGTAAAGCTGGGTTTGAGAAAATTTAAAATGGTTCCTGTCCAAGGCCAGTCTGTCATTCTTAAACATTACAAGACTCTCTTAGGAGCCCTTCCCAATGTTTCATGGTGAAGAAATGCTCCCTTACATTCAAGGTAAATCCCTCCACTTGTCACGTCAGCGCGTTTTATGTCTTCACACAGGATAAAACACGGGTAACGTTTTAACAGTCTTGGAGAGCGAAGATAGAACTTTAGAGACGTTGCAAAGGACAAGTGACAAGGCTTAGTGACATCTATTTCTTAGTGACAGGGAGAAAAGGGTGGTGTCAGATGCAGGCTTGTGATAGTGAGCATGAAAGATGATGGAGACAGTGGTGTCTCTGACACAGAGGGAGAGGGGAGAGATTGGTCTGCCTGATAAGGAGTGGGATTCATAAATATAACGTAGTGATATCCCCAGAGCTTTGATAGTAAAATCAAAATAGTGCCAGAATAGTAAAGAAGACGTATCCTCTTCCCCTCTGTCCTTTCCTAGATATGTAGGCCATTAAAAAGAGAGGAGAGGAGAAAATGTCGCAAACAATGGGAAACTTTAGCCATCTGTACACATTCTGGCAAGGTTTACTCATTAGAAGAACATCAAAAACAGATATTACCAAGTCCTAGTTTTTGGTGGGGGGTGGGGGCTGGTGGTGTAGAGATGGTTGTTGGTTTTTCTTTGCTTCCCAAGGACTTTGGGTTCAAAAGTGGTACTTCCTCGCACCAGGCATCAAGTGAGCCTTCTGCGTTGTAAATGCAGCCTGAACCATTCCCAGGACCCACACCTGTGCGGTCATTAGAGGTTTTGTTTTCCTGTATTTCCCTATGGATTTTCTGGGATGTTTCTCTCCCGTATTTAAAGAGAAATTATATTTTCTTATGACTGGTTTCAACAAAAGACAAGGATCATCCAAAATTTGGTTGCTTACTATATATAACTGCATTAACTTATATAACCGCATTAAATGTAACTTCTCCAAAAATTAAATTCATTTTCATTATAAAAAGTTATCTGTGGTTTTAGAAGTACTTAATTTAACTTGCAATCACATAGCATCTGGTAATCATTTTGCATCGAAAATAATGAAGAGTAGGGTTCTGCCTCTGAAATTTGTACACTGATTTGGGAAAAGAAATATCTACTATCACTGGTAGAAAATTGAAATCCTGAAGAGGATTGTGTGCCATGAAAAAGAAAGAATATGAAAAGAATTCTTTTTTTTTCTTTCTGTTTTTGCTTTCCCAGTGTACTTGTGTCACAAATTATGGATTTTTTTATACAATATCTTAACTCCATTATCAAATTGATTGTAAGTAATGTGCTTTTTTTTTTTTTAAACAAATAGCAGTTGTTCAAAAAAGTGATTGCAAGTGAATGGATGAATCTATTATACTTGAGAAAATCATTCGGGGTTCTGAATTTGTCCCTGAGTTGCTTTGAAATATTCTGTGTCTTGATGCAAATTTATGGGCACAATAAACTTGCATTTTATATTTTAAAATTATCTGACCCAATTTATTAATATGTTTAAGAATTTAATTCTTACTTACCCACTTGACCTACCACTGTCCACTAGTCGCAATTACTTAACAACTTAAACTGACACTTAATAAGTATGTAAATGGAAAGCACCCTAACATAATACAGGTAGCTTCCTAAGTGCCAATTATATGCCTCAACATTCCCTTCAATTTGAATGTGTTAGTAAGAATCTAATTACACTGGTTTATAGCTGATGGAATTACAGAAGGAGAAGATTTCTCTCCTACATACTTATTAGACCTCAATAAGTGTTCCTTTGCAATCTGTTGCTATTCAATTACCAAGTAATAACTGTCTTAATGAATCTAATTGAAATGCTTATTTCAGACTCCTATCACCAAAAAAAGAAAAAAAAGAAAGAAAAAGTAAAAGAAAAAGAAAGAAAGAAAGAAAAGACTTCACTTAGAGCGATTCCACTGGATGGGGTCTGACTTGTTTTTCCAGAAAGAAGTAACTTCACTGGGAAGAGTTTCACATTTGTGACAGTTTTTGCAGAGTTTCAAGGACATTCACTTCTCCACCATCCATGTATCATAAAACTGAAGCCCCTCCACACACTTCTGCCACTCCAACCCACGCCTCTAAGAACCCTCGCACAATCACTGAGCCTGCATTTTCCCCTCACAATGAGAAACTCTGGTTTGGCTCTCCTCAGTGAAGACAAAATAATAATAAAACTTAAAATATCAATAGCTACTATAGAGAGAGTACTTCCTGCTGCCAATGCTGCCTGAACACTTGACACATACAAACTCATTTAATCTCCATGAACTCCCTAAGAGGGATATATACTGTTATCATACCCACTTAACAGATGAAGAAATGGAGGATAGTTTGTTTTATGGAGAAGGGCAAGTTTGTACAGCATATAGGCTAATTAATGGCGGAGATCATGGAGCAACCCCAGGTCAACTGGCTTCAGCACTAGAAGCTTACAAAAAGTTACACTTGAAACACTTGGTTGATACAATCTCTTGTTACTTAGGAAATTGAGGGTTGGAACTCACACAGCAAAGACAGGACAACAAAATAGTTACACAACAAAAACAACAAAACCCCTTGAGTTAGATGTTCTAAGTAACACTCCCTGCCCCCTTCTCCTGCCTTTTGTAACTTTTGTTTCCGTCAGCAACCGTTTTTTTTCTTCATTTGCTTTATTACTCTAAACAAATTTCTATTATTTTTTTAGTTTCCTTGGGTCTAAGCTTCTTTATCCATCAGCAACTTTTAAACTCATTCATTTCAAGATGGCAGAATTTGTTTGAAAGAATGTATATGAGGACAGCCCAAAACATACTACTGTGTTTATTTGCTTAAAGAAATGTAAGTTTTATTGCCCAGAAGTGAGATTGATTCAGGGA
Source organism: Ursus americanus (assembly GCF_024610735.1). NCBI lineage: Eukaryota > Metazoa > Chordata > Mammalia > Carnivora > Ursidae > Ursus > Ursus americanus. The sequence goes on along the minus strand of NC_142162.1, from coordinate 3,846,550 downwards.
TCTGCAGATCACCAACGATTCATAATTGTTATGCACATTTTGTACCATCGCCCCACGTATGGACAGCCACCTCTGGAGACCCAGCAGAGCCTGGGAACTAAGCCCAGAGAGTCACTGAAAGTCAAGTTAGCCTCAGCCGACTGTGCTCTTCTCACATTGTGTCCTCACAGTCATGGAGATGGGCAGATGCCATGGTCTCGCCCTGGGACATATGCTGTATGGATTTTCTTCTCCAAAAATGATGATGGCTCAGGTAACACCTCAGTGATGGTGCAGTTTGTCTATGGAATTTACAATGATTTTAGATACAAAAAGACCTCTCGGACGAGAATCAAACCAATGCTTTGTGTAAATTATCAGGTTTACTAAGGCATCACCTCATGACTTACATGAGTGTGTTTTTTATTTGTAACCATTGGTTCCTCTCGGCAGTGCCTGAGGTCCTTGCCCCAGTTAGGAATAGCCAGAAAGGGAGTCCCTCAGGCCCGTCTCTGTCCCTCATTGTCATCTGTGTGGAATTCTTCTCATTCTAAGCTGTGATGTTTTTCTGCAGACATCCATGCTGCTTCATGTCAATTCCAGGGGCTTTAAGGTTCCTTTGGAATTCAGTCAGGAACAGTTTTTAAGGAGCAAAGGTCCTGATTTCTACCCAGTTAACACAGACTTCTAATAGAGCAATAACTTCTTTTCTATGGAAAGGGGGGGGGACCAAACACGATAGGAGTAAGTTATTTATCCCCTTGAGGAAGCCTGAGTTCCTCTAGGCAGCCAAACGAATTGGTTTTGAGTTCCATTTATGTGCCACACACTGTACTGTGTTCCCTGGCTTAGAATTTACAGCCTGGAGAACTACAGCTTATAGTTTGGGGGGAGCTCCCAGGAATGTCCTTACAATGATGTCCATGGAAAATTTGCAGTGGGGAGCAGGGAACACAGTGTTGCGCCCAGGCCCTGAGACCTAGACCTAGCCTGTCTAAGAGGTGTCCCCAAAGAATTCAAGGACAGACACAACACAGAGTTTGAGCAGTATGGGCAGGCAGGTTTATTAAAGCCAAAGTACGCTCTCGTGATGTGGGAGCAGGCAAGCTGGAGAGAGAGCTAATGCTGGGGTTTGGGTTTCTGCCTTTCATTGACAGCTGTTAGCAAGGGGGTGGAATATTCATTACTTGAGGCAGGGATTTCTTGGAAGCAAGGTTTCCATGCTCTTTCTTCCTTATTTGGTCAGGGGTTTCCGGCCTCTTTTGTCAGCCATCTTGTTTTTGTGCGTGGTTTAATCTGGTTTCCTGTGGCTTTATTTTGGAGTGCTGCCAGGACAGGCCTCTGACTTTCCAGATAGCTGGCCATGACTTCCTCCCTGCTGGCCTCCAGGCATCCTGTTAGAACCTAACTAAGGGCCGCTAACAACAGGATGGAGAAATGAGAGTTTTACTTAATCCTGTCCTTCCTAAACAGAAAAAGCCCAGAACAAAGTTTCATGTAGACACCCAGCAGGCAGACCCAGTTCTACACAGAGAAACTGGTTTATATAACAAAATTTTTAAAATGTCAAGAATATTTTAAGTCCAAAATTGATTTGGGGTGGGGGGTGGGGATAACTACTTCTATGTATATAGATATACATATATGTATATGTATAGAAGGGTCATATGGATTTGAAATACTTTCATTCGAAATTTTAAAATATTTTCAATGTGAATCTGCGTATCTGACTATAGTCCACAAGCAGTAAATTTAGTAGAGCATGTGGAAATTTTTTCTGCAGGGAACTAAATTGTATAGTACTTACAGAACACGAACTCTAGTCTCTATTGATTTTTTTTAAGATAGTGGGTTATTTGGTTTTGGACTTCTACGAGGGTTATTTATTTATTAAATTGGGACTATTTTTACTTTGTTGCTGCTTTAAGGTACAATATCAACAGTCTTTGAAGTGTTTTCTCCTACTCCCCGCCCCTACCTCTCTCTCATCTTTGGCTTTTTCTCAGTAGGCTCTTTAATTTTTCTCTTAAAGTATCAAAATCAACTCAAGACTCCCTATTTTGGGCCCAAAGAATTGATGTGGGTAGAAGGTAGTGATTTAAACTCTGGGTTTGAAGCTCTTGATGCAAATGGAAAGGAAATAATCCCAGGCTACCCATAGTGTAAAGGGAGGTTTACAGCATTGAAGAAGAGAGTGTCTCTCATTCATTCAACACATAGTTACTGAGTATCCAGTATGTTCCAGAGGGTAAATCTCTGAATGAAATGAAGTCCTGCCCCTGCAGAGTGCACATTCTGATTGGATAAAATAAGCAGATAATATGCCAACAAATAAGAGAATATCTGAAGGTGTCGTAAAAGGGATAAAGCTCAGGAGGAAGGGGTTATTTCAAGTACTAAGGACTCCTGTGGGAAGGCAACACTTGAATTGAGATCTTACAAGCTATGTAACTTTAGATCAATCACTTAACCTTATTGAGTCTCTGGAGGGTAAAATTAGGAAAAAAAGTCCCCAGCTCTTAGTTTATCATAAGGACAAAGGGGAGGAAAAAATATATATATAAAGTAGTCCCACAAATACTAGCTGTTATTACTGTCATTGACAAAATATTATGTCAGTTAGGATCTGAGCAAGAAATTGCCGGCACACTCATATTGGGATAATTTGAGGAAAGTTTCACAGGGGAAGAATTTACAAAACTGTGGATGGGGTGTAGGGAAAGTGCAGTATCTGGGGCCTAGTGAGAGCAGACATGATTATCAGCTCTAGACCCATGGGAGAGAACAGAGTGCGGTTAGGCACTCGGAGGCAGAGAGAGCTATGTGGGGCAGGCAGCCAGACCCAGCTAAAACATTCAGTTTCGTGGCCTTGAGACGTTTGGGTCTAATTATGTGCAGAATTAGGTTAGGCACTGTTGCGCATTACAAAGGTGTGCTAGGTACTGGAGTCTGCCACCAACAGGCTTACAGTCAAGAATGGGAAATGACACGAGTGTGAGATTTGATTGCGATGTGGACTATAATAAGGGCCATCAAAGGAGTTCATAGAAAGACCAGGGAATCTCAGAGGCTCGTTGCTTCAGCCAACAGATTAGAGGAATTGCCAGAGAAGAGGTGACTGTGTTTGTCCTGGACCTTAAAGCAGAGATGGGATTCACACAGGTAGCAGTGAGGAGCAGTGGGAAAACTTACAGGCGCAGAAAATGGGAAGTTGAGTTTGACTGGAGCCCCTGGCACGAGAAAGGGATTTAGATCATTTCTATGCATCTGTCCAATCTTCACCCCCTCACCTTTCTCCTTTCCTCTTTCAACCTGTACCTTCTCTCTCCATCTTTCGTGGACTTTCTCATTTTTCTTATCCTGTTGTTGGTCTCTTTTATGAGAGGAGGTTTTGGGTGGAAGGGTGAATGGGAGTGCTGAGGGGCTCCATGGGGTGTCTAGATTTCCCAAGCTCTAGCTCAGACCTAGTCTGGGACTGGACATCACTTGACAGGATGGGAAATGACAGGGAGAAGAAACAAAATGACCCCAGACGAAGCTGTTTATTTGTCTCTTTAACCCAATTCTCCTGGTTCTCTGCCTATTTTCTAAGAAGTAGAAGCAGAAAACGTGGAGAAATAGAAGGGAAATAGACTATAGAGAATATGAGCTTGTCCTTTGTCCTCAGTCTCCACTGCCCCTTTCACAGCTCCACCTATGTGGACAAGTGGGCTAGCACTCGAGTCAGGAACGTTCTCACTGGTCACAGGGCAGCAGCCCTTTCTAACCTGCTCTACAGCCACCCAGGCGAGACGCTCTTCCTCTCACAGGACAGTGTTAAGGAAAGGTGGAGAAACTGTCCTGCAGCTGCCTTTGTATGCTTTCTTCTTCTTCTGCTTCTCCTCCTCTTCCTTGTCCTCCTCCTCCTCCTCCTCCTCTTTCTTCTTTTTTCGGTTTGTTTCTTCATTCACCATGCATTCACCATGGCGGCCCAGTTAAAGCGGAAGGTTTAAACTCAGTGCCTTCCCACTGGTTTCTCTAGGTGCTTTCACAATGCTCACTGAATGTACATTGAATGTTTGCGAAACGGTACCAAGGTTGAAGAGCCATCATAATCACCCCACTGTGTCCACTTTAATTGCCATTTATTATCTTCCTGCTTCCCTCCAGTGAGCCTTGCCCAGACTGGGGAAACAATACTTTGTTCATCTTTGAATCCCTAGGAGCTAGAAGACTATCTAAGCTTCATAATAGGTCCTCAATGCATACTTGTTTGAATGAATGAGTAACTAAATTAATGAATGAACAATCCTGGTTTCCGAGCATGATTTAGGGGATGGAATAAGGTCCCATTCTTGAGACCATTTTGGCAAAGGCCTTGTATACAAGACTGAGGAGGTTGGCTTTTGTTACTTAACTTTTTTGCTCTAGGGAATGACTGAAGATTTTAAAGGCGTCAGGGAGTAATTTAGTGACCAAGCCTATTTAGAAAGATCATTCTGGTGGTTACGTAAAAGACTAATTGCTGTGGTGCAACATCTAAGTTACTGTCGATTTCAAAGGGTGACAATGGGAACTTCCGTGAACAAAGGACTTTTTAGTTTAAACACAGATGTGGCTGCTTTAAATCTATTGTCTATTAATGGAAATAAATAATCTATTTTTCCATTAATGGAAATAGGTATCTATTTTTCTTTTAATGGAAATAAATATACTTTACTCACCTTACGTGATCAGAGTGTTGTATAGTTTTAAAAGACGAGGTGTCCTCGCAAAACTAGTATAAAGTAAATGTGTACAATTATTTATCATTTTGGTGAAGTATAGAGTCACAGGGACCTCCTAGATCCTTAATGGCGATCAAGACTATCCTCAAATGAAGGGAGAGAAAGGCTCCTCTTCTCACGTTTAACATCCCGCTGGGAAAGAGAATTCTTTGATTCCAGTGGCCCTCCAAGGTGCCGGACATCAAGTTGCACGATGTGGTCACTCTAAGATGGGAAAGGTTAGACTTGTAGGAGCAGATTGTCTTGTTTCTATCATCTGAGTAGCTTGCCCCTGACGGTCACACCTTAACACAGTTTCGGTCAGTCACTTGGGATTTTCTCAGAGTAACCTGAAATGTTTGGGGCTGTAGCTGAGAAGAGCTCAGATCCATCTACCTGTGCTTTCTTGTAGCTCTAAAACCACACTGAACACCTTACTGTTAACGTATCATCATGAATATTGATTACTCACTATGACATATTATATATGGCTATAAATTTTTTTACTGTTCCTTTTATAAAGCAGCGGAGTCTGTTTCTCCCACTCCCTGAATCTGAACTGGCCTTATGACTTGCTTTGACCAAAAGCAAGTGGCAGATGTGATTTTGTGTGATTTCCAGGCCTCTGCTTTAAGAGACCTTAGAGCTTCTATGCTCCCTCTCTTGGAGCTCTACACCTTGAAGCAAGCCCAGGCTAGCCTGTCTGAACATGAGAGAGCCTGTGGAGAGAAAAGCAGAAAAAGACCATGTAGTAATAGAGGTCCAGCCGTCCCAGACATCCGAGCTGAGGCCCGAGAAGTGTGAGGGCATCCAGGACCGGCCGGCCTCGCAGTCAGCTCTACTAACTGACTGATTGCAAACACGCCAGTAATCCCAGCTCACCTCCTGTGGAGCAGAGGTGAGCTGTCCTAACTGAGCCCAACTGCCGACCTACAGATTTGTGAGAAATAAATGGTTATTGTTGTCAGCCAGTAAATTTGGGAGTATTGTGGTAGACAGAATTCTAAAGATGCCCTCCTGCCAAGATCCCCATTCTTTTGTTATTCAATCAAACACTAAAGTAGATACTGCTGGGAATGGAGTTTTCAAATATAATTAAAGCCCCAAGTCAGCTGACCTTGTGATAGGGCCCTGACATGATGATTTAAAATGCTGAAATGAGCATTTTAAAATCAGTCAGGTTTTCTCTGGCTTGTTAGAAAAGGGTACATCATAGAGATTCAAAGAATGAGAAGGAGTTGTTGCACGTTTGCCGAGTCACAGATAGAAGGGGCCACGAGACAGGAATATGGGAGCCTCTGGAAGTTCCTAGCAGAGCCTCAGCTGACAGCTAGCAAGGGGGCTGGGACCTCAGCCATACAACCACAAGAAATAGAATTCTACAGAGCGTGAGAGAGTTGAAAGCAGATTCTTGCCCAGAACCTCCACAGAAGAGCTTCATTTAACCACAGCCTTGATTTCAGCCTTGTGAGACTTGGAACAGAGAACCCAGGCCAGCCTGCCCACATTATCCCTGACCTACAGAACCGCGTGCTAATACGTCCCTATGTGTGTGCTAGTTTGTTATGCAATGGTAGAAAATGTGTACAAGCAGTTTATTTCATAGGCCTAGATGACGAACACACTCACATTTTTACAACACTTGGAAAGACGCGAGACAGAGTAGGGATTTCAGTTCTGGCTGCACATCGAAATCTTGTGGAGAGCGCTTTAAAAATACCGAAGTGTGGGCCCACCCCTGAGATGCTGATTTAATTGATTTAATTGTTCTGGGATGTGGCCCAGGCATTGGTATTTTCAAAAAGCTCCCCAGGTGATTCTAATATCCAGCTGGAACTGGAAACCACTAATACAGAACAAAATATATATGGACAGATAGATGAGCGAGAGGGGATGATTTCCAGCCCCTCAGCCCCCATCCCCCTCCACGCTGAGGTAACCACCTTCGGATATGCTGGTGACTAATATTCTACTACCAATTCCAATACGTGGGTTTTTTCCCCACACCCAGCAGCTCGGGGACACTGTCAGGCTGTCCTACAATTCGTCTCAATTCGGACAGGACCTACCTGAAGGTGGTGTCAGATTCCACAGGTTAAGGACTCAGTCCTACAAGACGGCTCTGCGTCTCTCTGCTTCCGATGCCAGTTACTAGTTCAGAAGGTTGCCTGTGCTTCTGACTAACCAGCTACAGATTGCAGAGTCCCATCCCCCCTTCTTGAATTCAATTAATTTGCTGGAGTGCCTTACAGAACTCAGAGAAACATTTTACTTACTAGGTTATGGGTTTATTATAAAAGGGTTTAACTCAGGAACAACCCGATGAAAGAGATGCACAGGACAAGGTGTGAGGAAAGGGTGTGGGACTTCCACGCCCTCTCCAGGCATGCCTGGAAGCTCTCTGTACCCCATCCTTTTAGGTTCTTATGGAGGCTTCATCACACAGGCACAGTTGATTAAATAATCAGCCATTGGCAATCAATTCAACTTCTAACCCCATTCCCCTACCTGGAAATGGGGGGGGGAGCAGAGGGGGTGTGGAGAGTGGCAGGTCGGAAAGATCCAACTCTCTCATCATGGTTGACTCCACTGGCAAACAGTCCCCACCCTTAGATTACCTAAGGGCTTTCCTAAAGCTGCCCCATTGTATAAAAAAAAGACATCTTTATCTTTCTCATTACTGGAAATTCCAGGGGTTTTAGGAGCTTTGTGGCGAGAGCCGGATGACCACATATATATTTCTTATTACAAATCACAGTATCACAATGGCCTCAACCGTTAGGGGACTTTCAGCTGAAGAAACAATATTACATCAGTACTGGGGAGCAAGAACATTAATTCCTCTCTTAATAGAAAAGCCAGACCCGGGGGGCTTATAGTTGGCTAGTTCAGGAGCTCCATGCAGCCATCAAGGGCTTTCCATCCCTCGGTCTGCTGTCTTCAGCATGTGGCCTTTCTCCTACTTTGCCTTTATCGCACCAGGATGGTGGCTGCTGGTCCGTGGAGCATAGGTCACGCCGTCATCCAAAGGGCTGAAGTTTCTCCTCATGTACTCTCATTCTGTTAAGGAAGGAAACCTTCCTCAAAGTCTCCCCATACTTTCCCTCTGGTTCTCCTGGCCAGAATTGGGTTATATATCCATGTCCTCACTGTAAGAGAGAATAGAAAAGACGTATTTGGCGTTTTCAGCCTCTGTAGTGGGAAGTGGGTGGGCTCTCCCAGCAAGTTAGAAGCAGGGGAAGGTGGGTGGATGGTTACTGGGTAGACTAACAACCATGTCAATTCTTTCACGCACCTCTTTATGCTCACATAAAAATACTTGCGTATATTTACTTATATAGATATACACATGTGAATGAGATTATATCATACTGTCCTTTACTGTGGTCATCCTCCCTCTCACGTTGCATTATTGTTATTACACTTTGGACTCACTGCACTTTACCCCGGTAACAAATGCTCTCACCTGGTGTTTATCGTTTAATAATTCCCTCAGTGCTTATGTAAAGCATAAAAATGCGTACAGTTCTGTGATGGAGGTGGGGGTGTCATTTATTTAACAGAATAGAATCACGTAGTACATTCTGGCAATTCTTTTAAGTCAGGTACATACAACCGCTTAGGTGTCTGACTACTAATCTCTAAATGTTGCCCGTTAGTGCCAACTTTCCCCCCATTTTCCCTCTGATTCAACTCTCCGCTTCCTTCAACTTTTATCAAAGAGCCCAATTAAGATTGAGTAGAACTCTCTAGCCTAACTCATACTTGTTGTTTGGGATGTCAGGGCAACAGTTATGAAGCCAAGTGTTCTCTAAGTCCCTCTCTAGTTTTAACTAGCTATTGTTAACTAACTTTATCTAACTTGCTGCTCACATGCAGAGAAGTTTTCTGGGTCTCCTGTCATTCATTTTGTCCTTCCTAAGCTTCTGGAAGCTGCATTATCTCCTAGGGGAATACAAAACTTCGGGATAATATTTTGCATTTCCAAACATGCCACATTTTCCCATGACTTTTGCTACCCAAATGGTAGAGGTTTCCTATTGCAGGCTGGAGAGGAATTCATTCTTTTCAGACTCCCTTCCTTCTCTTTCCATGTTTACTCCAACAGAGGGTTTCTTCGCAAAGTCCTAAAATTCAACTGTCCTGCCAAGGATTTCTGTTTTGCTTTATTGTTGTTTATTTTTGGGAGCTGTGGGTTTTCTGATATTTTTTAGTTAGATGTGAACAGAACCAAACAGTTGTTAGACAAATTTACAGAGGAGTTATGTTATAGATTTCTGTCAAACATAGTTAGCCTGAATCTTGTATGCGTTTCTTCTAAACAACTCCCTCCACATACTGGTGTCTGAGGAGAGAAGAAAAGAAGCAAAAGAGCTGATCACTGGAAAAGACAGAAAACCATTCAAAAAGGATTACAGCAAAATATGATTCCGGCCACCCTTAGTTCAAGCACAGGGCTTTGTCAGATCGGGCCTGACCAGATTCTAACCAAATGTGAATAAGGCCGAGAGCAGCAGGGGTCTCGAAAAGCTGTAATCAATTCATCTTCAGTGTGCCCAGGTGACCTGGTTTAGGTAGTGGAGATTTAGAAATTAAAATTACTCAGTGGGGGTGATTTCATAGGTAAAGATGGGAAAAGTACTCTTTCTTGAGAGATATCTCTTAATTACCCGGTAGTAGGTGACTAATTTAAATCAAGGGACAAGGCCAGTTATGAGACTAATTAAAATGTTTTTTGGGGCGCCTGGGTAGCGCAGTCATTAAGCGTCTGCCTTCGGCTCAGGGCGTTATCCTGACGTTTCAGGATCGAGTCCCACATCAGGCTCCTCCACTAGAAGCCTGCTTCTTCCTCTCCCACTCCCCTGCTGTGTTCCCTCTCTCACTGGCTGTCTCTCTGTCAAAAATCTTTAAAAAAAAAAAAAAATAAAATAAAATAAAATGTTTTTCATGCTGAGGGTAATTTTCTCCATAGTGGCTTCATTCTCCCTTTTACATATGAAGCTTATTTTCAGAGAACAAGAAATTGAAGTGTCTTGCTAATTGACACTCTTGATGTAAGTTAGGACAGTGGAAATGCCAATGAAAAAAGATGATAATACAACATCACTTATCATCAGGGAATTGCAAATCAAAACCACAGTGAGATATCACCTTACATATGTCAGAATGGCTAAACTGAAGAAGATAAGAAAAAACAAGCATTGGTGATCATGTGGGAAAAAAGGAACCTTCTTGCACTGTTAGGAACGCAACCTGGTGCAACCACCATGAAAGACAATATGGAGCCTCCTTAAAAAATTAAAAATAGAATTACCATATGATCCAATAATTCCACTACTAGGTATTTACCACTCTGTTCCAAAAAGACCCCCAAAACATGAATTTGAAAGGACATATAGATGGTTATGTTTACTGAAGCATTATTTACAATAGCCGAGATATGGAAGCAGCCCAAGTGTGTATCAGTAGACGAATGGATAAAGAAGATATGTATATAATGGAATATTCCTCAGCCATGAAAAAGAATGAAATCTTGCCATTTGCGACAATATGGATGGAGCTAGAGAGTATTATGCTAAGTGAAATAAGTCAGTCAGAAAAAGACAAATACCGTACGATTTCACTCATATGTGGAATTTAAGAAACAAAACAAATGAACAAAGGAAAAAAGAGACACACAAACAAACCAGACTCTTAAATACAGAGAACAAACTGGTGGTTGCCAGAGGGGTTGGGATGGGGGAAACAGGTGAAGGGGATTAAGAGCACACTTGCTGTGGTGAGCACTGAGTAAAGTACAGAATTGTTGGATCACTATATTGTACACCTGAGACAAATACAACACTGTATGTTAATTATTCTTCAATTAAAAAAAAGAAAAAAATATGATATACAGCTAAATGACAACTTAGAGGCTGAATTCCATTTTGGCCGACTATACTGGTTAAGATGCGTTGGCATCGTTAATCTCTGTGGTCCGCAGCTATGACAGATAGGAGGAGCAAAGTCCCTTCAAAGAGAGAACTTGTTAAACTGAGAAAATTCATTTTTTAAAAGTTTTATTTATTTAAGCAATCTTTACACTCAATGTTGGGCTCGAACTCATGACCCAGAGATCAAGAGTCACATTCTTCTCCCCCTGAGCAAGCCAGGAGCCCTCAAATTCATTTTTTTAAAGTAGGGGAGGGAGGCAACGCAGGACTTTTGGAAGGGGGTGTGGCTTTCCTGACAGCCTTACCGGGCACCTGCCCAGAGGAGAGGATTTCGCTCTACTAATTACTTCGTATTTTCACAAGTTATTATTACCATAATAATCTCATCGTCCTCAGAGCTACCTGCTCTCTAGTCATCAGCTTCCTTCCTTTTTGTTACTCTGGAAGACAGGGACAGAAGACAAAGGAGCAAATGGGGCTTTGCAGGTTTCCCTGTGCCTCCCGTTGAGGCTGACTCAGCTTCTCCATTCTGAGCTCCTGCTCTGGGCCTCAGGCCGCTCAGCCACTGCTGCTCTGGTTACTTCACCTCAGTCATATTTCTGTCCCTTGGAAGCCTCTTTTCTGCCTTTCAGTATTTTCACAATTCCCGTAGTTCAACCGTTCAGTCCTAGCATATCCAACTAAAAGAGAAATACTGCTTAGACCCTTTAGAAGCCAAAGGACATCGAGGTCTATCGTAATCACAGACATCTCCTTTGTAGCTAAATTATACCTTCTAGGAGTTTGTTTTTGGCCGTGGACTTCATCATTTCTCAAGACCAGATAACTAAGTAAAGTCAGAGGCTGTTTCCAAGGTTATTTTTTTTTTCTTTTCTAGAGTCAAACTTAAAGAGACTTTTCCAAAATATGTGTTTGAGTGGAGCACATAATAAAATGATATGTTAGTTTTAATGATTATAACCAGCTTTCAATATTTTTGTATGTTTCTTTCTAGAGTCCTTTCTATATGTGTATATTTACATTTAAATTGATTTGAATTCTATTGCTTTCTTCAGGTTAGTATTTTGCTATTTTCATTAAATAAATTTATAATAAATATTTATGTTAATTAAGCAAACATCAAGAGTTCCACTGTTTCCACCTCTCTGAATGTAGATTGCGAACGCAATTGGAAATAATCTCTGAGTAAGTCCTGGTGATCAGATGGACTTATTAAGGGGCAGCCTTAACTGAAGAGTCAGTCATCGAGTCAGGTTGAATCTTAAGTTTTGACTTCAGTTCTATGAGTTGCTGCAGGTACATAATGACCAACAAACAGCCAGTTGCCTCCAGCAAATAGTCTTATTTTTCACCCTGAGCTGTTATTGAACTTTGGAGCCTAACTCAAATCCCAAATGCACTAGAGGCTTTCACGTTTGCAAAAGTACTCCAAGGGTTCCATTTTCTTTTTACAGTTTCTAAACTTGTCCCCCAAACCCATGGAATGTGCCTTTTAGAATGTTTGAAGAGTTCTATCGTCTTATTTGGGAAACTGATTTTGCAAGTGCCAAGAAGGGGTGTATGCCTCTACTATGCTTGTGAACATTAACAGTTGCAAATGTCCCGCGAGGCTGTGCCACCTGACCTAGGACAAAGCTCTGGGGCAGTCCTTAAATTTGGTCCTTCAACAGACCTTGTCGATATGCTTACTCTATGCCTCATGGAGGGCCAGGCAGCTCAAATCCTCAGGAAACACTCTCCTTTAAGGTAAAGTCTCACTCCTACAGCTCCCCCAACCATAGGAAGCAGGCAAAAAATTACAGCCATATTTAACTCCCAATATGTCACCCCAGCTCAATATGAAGCCGTTTCACAATAAGAAATGAAGTGAATTCTCCCCTGAGACTCTGACACTCCACAGATGTAGATCTGGCAGGATGCCCAGAAACTTAGATGGGTACAATCTGGACACATCGGGTTAGTTTCTTTTAACATCTATGCTTTCATCCTCTTTGGTTGCTTTCAGCCTACACTGTGTCAACTCAATCCATGGACTTTTTTCCAAGTAATTGATTTGGCGTGTTCATTACAATGGCCCGGCATGTGACTGATTCGGTGAATGTTTCATTTTTCACTGGATGTTTGGCACCTACTCCTGGATACTGTAATTATTCTACCTTTTTTGTTTCTCTTCATTATACATGAAGTGTTGGAGAAAGGCCATCCTTTCTGATTGAACACTGATATTTGCTTTCAGCCCTTTCATGGAGGGTGTTGGTTTGTGCACAGGGTATGAGTGTGAGAATATGTGAATTAGCCCTGATTTGTGAATTGGCTGTCATCTACATTTCCATAGTTGTCAGCCCCGTTGACCTCAATTTCTGTACCTTGAAAATGTGAATGACAAATCTTATCCCTTTTCAGCAAAAAGCATGTTGAGGATTAACTGCATAGGGCTCAAAAGCACCAGGAAAACCCAAGAGGAGCCTGTCTACTCAAACCAGGTAGCATCATGTGGGTCCATCTCATACAAATGAAGAATAGTCCTAAGTAACGGTGCTTATGTACCAAATGCCATGTTTTCATACTTTCCTTCACCCAGCATAAGAGACAAAGATAAACCAAAGGGCATGTTACAAAGAGATTTATCAACCAGTAATCAATACCTAATTTTAAAAAGAATTATATCATGCGCCAGGGTCTAGAAATATTCTACTTTCTTTTATATGTGAATTCCAATTGAGTCATGGTCTGAATATCCAGGATTTGACTCCCCCCCACCCCATCCTCTCACCTCCCCCACTCCTCTGTGAATTAAAGATTGATTTTATTATAGGTCCATTTCCTTCTTGTTTATGGTATCACATCTATTTGATAAAGAATGTAACATTGGCAGAGATTTAAGTATTTTGCATGTTATATATGCAAAAAGGGTAAACATCAACTATAGACACAAGCTGAATGGCTTAAAGTGCATTGTTTATCATGCCTTATTTTATTGCTAATCTCACATATATCTCACATCTAACAGGGAACAGGCCTCACACATCCATAAAAAGCCTACAAACCAAGCTATTGAAAGAGTAATATTTAAGCATAGCATTCATAAAATATGTAATGGAATTGTAGAGTTGACAGATACCATAGAGCTGTCAACAAAATAGATGCTGAGCCACCTCTTTTCAAAAATGAGAAAACTAAAATCCAGAGAAGTGTAGTGTCACAAAGTTATTTGCTGAGTGACGGAGTCAGGATTAGAACCCAGCTCCTGCATGGGGAGCCAGGGCTATTTTGGATACCTCCTTCATTGACCTGCTGTGACAAAGGGGATGAAGAAGATAAGCTGGGAGGGGAAGGAAGAGAGATGGCCACTCTCACATGGAGGAAATTGAGTCCTCCTGGCCAGCACCTAGGCCACCCAAGGCCCACTATCTTGGATGGGAGACACTCTTTCTTCTTAGCCTACATGGGCATCTCAAGTGTTCCACGTGGCTTCAAAATTGCCATTTCCCAGAGTAACCTAAATGCCAATGAATGGGATTTCTGGAATGACAGCACTGATGGTTTGTCCTGGTTAATTTGAATGTGCCTTTATGATGTCTTTGATATGAAAAGCTCCAAGTTCTCTAAACCCACTTGTCTCAAATGGCATTTAAGCATTTATCTTGAGGATTCATGTATGTGGTTTTAGCGGTCTGTAAATCCCCTGAAAAGGAAAATGAAATTCAGCTCCCAGTCTGTATTCATTAAATTATCAAAGATATCCGTGATTGCAAAAAGCTAAGAAAGATCTGCCATAAAGGGAGAAGAGAAAGATGTACTTTATTATTATTTTTTTTAAGAGAGAGAGAGAGAAAGAGAGAGAGAGAGAGCACATGCAGGGGGAGGGGCCAAGGGAGAGGAAGAAGCAGACTCCCCACTGAACAAAGACCCCGATGGGGGGCTTGAACCCAGGACCCTGGAATCACAACCTGAGCCAAAGGCAGACGCTTAATCAACTCAGCCACCCAGGCGCCCCAAGAAAGATGCGCCTTTTAGAAGAAAAAAAATCACTAAACCCAGGAAAACTGGCATGATGACCATAAGGCATAATAAATGCCAATTTAATAGAAATAGGCAATGTAAATGAAGGAGAAATCAATGACCAGGAAGCCCAGGAAGAAACAAGGTTGAAGATAGAGTTTCCTTAATTGTCTCTTCCTTCCCTCATTTGTCCAAACCATAAGAGCTATAAATCAACTTCTGCAAGTCAGTGGGATGGGAGAAAACCTTCCACCCACTTCTCCAGCACTGCAGAGGGCTACAGGCTGACCCAGACTTCCCGCAATGGTGGGACAGGGTTTCGAGGGCCAAGCCAGCCTCCATGACCTGTGGCAGGCACCGCCTCCCTGAGTACCAGCTACAGCGGTGGTAGCTGTAAAAAGGGGCAAATCGCCTCCCACCTGTCTTTCCCTCTCAGGAGAGGGTCCCTGCAAACCCTCCCTCGCATCTCTAGATGAGAGTATGCCATGATAGGAATGAAAAAAGACCCCGGAATACCACTGAACTAATAACTAATACAGCAGCCTAATGTGATGACACCATGACGGAGAACAAGGCCCAGACAGGAATATGGCGGCTTCTGCCTCTGCAGAGATGCTGCTGGGGCTCTGGAAGGAGGTACGGAGGGGCTTGGGTCAGGAGCAGCAGCTAGAACCAAGGGCACAGAGATTGCTACAGACACTCCTCTTGTCTCTCCCGGAAGTGTTGTGACACCCTCAACACCCACAAGAGGCAAGGACAGCGGCCACCAGCTCACCCCATGCTAAAGGCAGGACCGAATGGGGTCATAATTTTGTCTTCCATTTCGATATTTGGGGAAGGTGTCTCAACATAGTCTAGTCAATGAAAACAACGTAACTGAGAAATGCCGTCTACCCAATAGCAAGAAACGTTCACAGGAACCTGGTTTGCCGGCTGTAATTCTGGACTAAGATGACATCAAAATTTTCACGCGGGAATACAAATCATGCACGTTAAAAATGCCTGCCGCGCCAGGTGTGTGGACCAGGCGAGTCGCCGGCATGTGAGCCTGAAGCGTTTGCCTGTTGCGACAGGTGCAGTTCATCGGGCTTTCTGACTCCTTTCTCAGGTTTTCGGGGCCTCTGCCTATCAGTATCAGCTTTCCGAGAAGAGAATGGTGGCGGAACCATGACCAAGTAGCAGGTATTCCAGATAAGTATATTTTGAAGGAAACTCTCAGTGGTGTTGATTGACCATAAAAAATATCTTAAACATGGTGAGTCATTAACCTCTTCAATATCAAGACAGGCTATAATGATTTGTATATTTTATTTTGACTTTACATGCGGTGTTAAAAACCCAAAGTACATATTATTTACACATCCACAATACAAGTTTACAAGATATCTATACATGTTAAAGTACTCTATAAAACAGTATAGAGCCACTTCACTTTAGGGTTACTTTTTATGCCGTACCATTAAAAAAGATACAATCTGTGTTTACCTTTGCACAAATGGATAAAGCATTTAAAAATTAAATTAACAGGATAGAGACTAGATTTTATGTTAGAAATTTCAACATAAATACTGATAGAACTCACATTACAAACTACAAGGCAGCACAATGTTACAAAATGTTATCCGGGTTCACATAGAGTTACGGTGCCATTTTCCGCACGCTGGGATTAATATTGGTAAGGTGAATTCAAACACGTGTGTTGGCGGTGGACTGAGTAGTGTTTATCATTGGTTGGTTTAATTTATTATTAATCTGTAATATTTTAGTTGCAAAGCTGACGTGTTTCAAGAACAGACGTTCTAGTTTTTGAGTTTCCAGAGATCTCAGGGAATCACGTTCTTTATAAAACAATATTCTCAAAGGAAAAGAATAACTGTATCAGTATTCTACAATCTGCATAAAAATGCTCTGGTCTTCTGCAACCCATCCTCCCCCAAGTGGTACAGATCATCAGTGTTACCACAAGAAATCAGTTGAATTTACTTGTGTGACTAAGTCGGGAGCATTCCCCTGCCTTGATACTTTCTAGATTAGGTTCAATAAACCATGGTGTGGTGTGCAGCATATTAACTGAAACAGTCCTCAGGGTTACACATCATCAACTGTAAGTGGCTTCTGCAAAACTATGAATCAATGACTCTACGGTTCCCGCAGATGTCACATTACCCGAGAAACCTCATTTGACTTCACATTATCACTGTTTCATCCTTGGGAAAGCAGGAGTGGAATGTTTATCATGGCAAAGGTTGTAATGCTGCTATTTGGGTGGATTGTTTGACAATTAATTGTTCTAGGTTGTTTTTATGAGTTTTTAAAAGTCTTTTCAGGTGCTGGTTGAAAAACATTTACAACTGGCACTCAGTAAATGATGTGCTATACTGAAAACACTTGACATATTTTAGTACTTCTATCATTCTCATGAATAAGGCACAAAATGCACAGATTCAGGTAAACTCACATGTAATATTTACAGTATATTGTCATTACCTGCATGACTTAGAAGAAAATTCTAATAGAACACAACACAGACAACATGACTGCACCACTGTTCGGTTTTCAGAGAATCTCTCTGTTAGGCCAATTCGAATTCCTTTCACATTTCCTTCTTTTGTCTTCTGTTTGGTTTTGCTCTTTATCTTGGGGGTAGGAGGAGTTAAAGGAAGAGAAATTGTACTACTTGGGAGAAACCAAACAACATCAAAATAAAACCTTATTAGTGTGTCCAAGGTTAAATACAGTGAGTCAGGCTTGGATTCACAGTGGACAGGTAAATTGTACTACTGAATACTGGTGGATAAATCAAGGGTACCTCTTAACATCTCTATCTCCTTGAGCTGGCAAGACTGTAATAGAAGTTTTAATGAATAGCAGCACAAAATTATTTAGAACTCTTACATTCTGGCATTGGGGACCACGTGAGTCAAGTTAATCATTTTGATGGTCAAATCAGCCTTGATTTTATTTCTTTTCTCAAAGCTGAACCCAATGGACTGCTGTGGGAAGAAGTTATTGTCTCTTGTTCAGTCATGCTCAATGTAAACAAGTCCATAGCACAAAAAAGATGCAATGGGCACCAAAACAAATCCTAGTGGGTACAGAACACACACACACTTACACACACACACACACACGTGCACACACGCACACACATACGCACACGCACCACAGTTCATTGGTGGCATGAAAAAAAATGCCACCCTTGAAAAAAATGCTACAGTTTGGGTCAAAGACTGAATTTTTAGCAAATTGTTTGGTAATCTACAAGTTCATTTCTTTGAGACATTACCAATGTTTTTTGACATTTGTGCAAGAGGCAAGGTGAATGCATACAATTAAAATGTTCACATTTAATGGGAAGACCACACATAATGGTAGTCTAAGTTGAACCCATTTTCAAGTATTTGCTCACAGATCCTTCTGAGTACTGTATCAGCTCTCTATACTGGTAGGGTAGCCCCTGGGAGCTACACATCTCTTTAGCTTCAAACAAAAGAAATGGAATGACCAGCACCTTCCTTTGTTTTCGGGCAAGTACACAGAAGCTTTGCTGTAGTAGCTACATGTGGCAAGTTCTGATGTTGCCAAAGTTAGAAAGAGTTTCTTTGGCCACTTGGTTCTCTTAAAATACAAGGGAGTCTCTTATCTTAAGGTACCCTTACAACATCATCCTCTCAACAACACGGACAGGATAAAGCCACACGGAGAATAGCACACTTGAGGCCTAGTAAGTGTATTTGTTCAGTGGTCTGACAGACGTGGTTTGAGGAACAAATGAAGGCTTTGGTGGCACATCAGGTTTTAAGGACGGTGTCCTCTTTAGTCCCGTCCTAGGAAGGGTGCCATTACTGGTATAGCTGCTCTGTCTGGAGAGGGAAGGCTGCAGATGAACACTCACAGGTGTTCCCTGAATATAGTCCACCTTTGCCCCAGTGGGGGTGGGCATATAGCCTCCACGGTTCATACTAGGCTGTCTAGATAACAAAACACCATTTGGTGAGTTTAAGTTTTTAGGCATTGCAGATATAGAGTGCCTCTGGGAGGAATTTTTGTGGTAACCCCTTTGTCTTTCCAGGGAAGTCATTGGGACTCCAGGAGTGGTGGGGACGTCCACTCGCTTGGTTGGGCTGTTTCTGGGGAGAGTTGAAGGAGGAGAGTATAGTGATGCCTCCCGGTTAGGGACCTTGGGTGGGACCTCAGACATAGGTCCCACAGGATCCAGCATTAGGGTCTGGTGGGCCATCTGGATATCTCCCATGATGGCTTTGGGGTTGCTGTTTGGGTCATTTAGATGCTTCAGAAGATCATTGAGGGTATTTCTGGAATCCACAGAACGTCGGTGATCTCTTTTACTGGATGACTTTGTAAGTGGGTGGTCAATGTTTTGAAGCTTCTTTTCAGCTTTGTGAGCGTTGGAGTTTGAGAAAGACGTGTTGTAGTCATGAGTAGCATTAGGAAGAACAATGGCACTGGGGATATGCCCGTGACTTAACGGGGAGTGGGGTGGTGGACTAGAAGGGAAAAACTGTGGGGTTTCTTTCCTTGAAGCCCCATGGCCATGGGCCTTGTCTGAGTGGCTCTTCATGGCCTGCAGGGTCTTCTGGTGAAGGACAGGTGTAGACTCAGGCGTGGGGAGAGCAGCCAGCTCGGGTGGTTGGCCTCGATGGTCCATGACCATGGATTTAGTATCTCCATTGGGTGGCAGCTCTTTCCGACTGGTCAGCAGGTTACTGTACAATTTGGGAGAATCGATATTCTGTTGATATTCCTTGACCGGGCTGTCAAAGAGACCATTCAGTTTGGCAAAACTCCCACTGGAGTCTGTGCACGACTGGGCAGATTCTGCATCTTTGTGAATCTTTCTGTTTTTCCGAACAAACATGTCACGATAGCAGTATACTGCGACACCTGCAATGAACGCACCCAAAACAAAAGCAGCAAAGACACAGGTGATGAGGACATTCATGTGGACCATCTGGTTGGACTCTCCCGACTGGACCTCCCATCGCACACCTGCAACAGACATTCAGGAAAAGAGTCTGAGTGAGGTGCTTCTTTCCAACAATATTAACCAGCAAATGGCTTCCATTGAGCCAGTACTACCTCCACATGGTCCATATGCTTAGCCCGGAGGGTCAGAGAGTTCTAAAATTCCATCTATATATTTTTCTCGAGTCATGATCGGATCCCCAGAGACATATAAGATTGCTGCAAATGCCAGGATAACTCTGATCTCCCACTGATCCGTATGTGCCTTCCCCCCCAAATCCCTCTTAAGTAGTTGTTACCTAATATTCAAAATTTGTAGAGTTTTGGGGTCTAAAAATTAGAGTCAGAAAGTACGTATTTTCTAAGTGGCCAATTTAGAAATGTTTTAAAATGTTTTGTCTCATGGTTTTCTCCTAATTCATACATCAGGATTACAGGGCAACTGCAGGAATTAGGAAAATGTATGGATTGGCATAAATGTACATTATGTGAAAATAATTATGCTAATATAATTATGCTATCTTAACTAGAATAAAGGCACACAATTGGTTCACAAACGAAAAGCGCCTGCTTGGTCATTGCTAACTACAAATATGGACTTCCATGTTTGCTTTGATATTGTTTTTCCCATTCCATCTTGGAGCGAAGTAGTCTTGAATTGCTTGCTAAGAAAGAAATCCAGACGGTCTAAAGAAGTATAATATGTAGTAGTCAAGTGATATTATCCAACTGTCTTGAGATATTTAAGAAATACTTAAGTTAGACTAGAAGAAGAGTGATTAGTTTGTAATTATTGGGGTTTTTAATGCAACCACAGACATCTATAACAGTCAATCAAAGAAATGTTAGTTTAAGAGGTATCCAAGTCTGTTACATGCTACAAGCACAGCTATCCCAGGATAAGGTTAAGTCAGGATAATTTTGAAGATTCTGTTGCTTGAGATTAGTACTAAGGCTTTTTGAACATTAGTTGCTTTTAATCAATGTTCAGGATTATGGAATTCAGTGGCATTGGGAAAGACAAAGAAAGAAAAGTAGAAAGAAATGATATTACAAAGGCAACAAAACAGAAGGAATGATTATAAAACTGTTTACAATGAAAACATATAAAACCCAAATCAACAGATGTAAATCATAAATGACAATGTACTGGCATAAAAACTGATTGGAAACCTGATACCATAGTTTACTAAGCACCAAAGAAGAGATTTTTTTTTTTTTCCCAGAGTAGTATGTCTAATAAACTAACTCAACAGGCAGCTGTTTTATAACTGCTTCTATTAAGGGCTGAAAGTGATAGTTATGGACAAGCGCTCTGTTATGTTTTATTGCTTGTGACGTGCAAGCAACTCGCTAGCCCCTTGCCTATCCTTCTCATATTGCATTTGGAATCGAAGCTAAGCAGACGGCTGGGAAAGCCTATTAGACCAAACATCTGATACCAGGATATTTGCAGTTAATGAGTTTTGATGTTGTTGGGGTGGTCCTGGAAATTCTCTGACGTGGAGCAGACTCTCAGCGTCTTCAGGCAGAAACCAACACAGACTAGACTGGCCGAGTGGCTATCTTATCACCCCTTTCTTTCACGGCTTCCCACCTCTTTGGTCTGCGCAGGAAGGCACTGCTTACAAGCCCAGAAACGGGAGCGAGGGCCGCCAGGGGAGGTGGCGTGAACAGCGGCAGAGCTGTGCCAGCCCACCTCCAGGAAGCCCTACGCCCACCGGCTCCTCAGAGATATCAGGAATCAGGTTTCCACTCAGCGAGAGATGAGTTCCCTGGTGAGGCCTTACCCTTTGGGATACCTGATAAAGGATCAGTAAAATCAGAAGTGTTTGGGTCATCTTGAACTACAAATTTCCGGGAGCTCGTCAGTTTAGGTCTCCAGGTATCAATCACTTTAGGTGTGATTTCTGGGATACTTGCCATTGTGGTAACAGATGATGAAGATACCTCCATGTCTGTGGTGGCAAACAGATTTTTATTAACGCGGGTAGTGCGGGCGGATTTCTCTGACTGCTCTGTTGCATTTCTAAGTAACGTTTCAGTCAATTTTATGAGAAAGCCTGTTCTAGGATTTCAGAAAAAACACACCGAACCTCTTTCTTGCAAGAGAAAAGGAAAACCTAAAAATTAACCATAAAGACCAATTAAGCAGATTTCAAAACTAGAGACACTGAAAACGCTCCTACCAAAGCCCCTAGGGTGATTAATGACCCTTGTGGAAAAGGTCAGACAAATGCCAAAGATGATCTGCTACTTTCTCGTCTTTTTGTGAGACGGCGTCAGTTCATTTCTTTTTGTGTGTATGTCTAAGAGCATTTTCCTGAACGGCTGGAGACTGCATGTCCTTCGCTGGGGAACCTACGGGGTCACCATCAGGAAACACCTGGCTCAGTGCACGTGAACACTTGAGTTTTGACCCGATAGAGCACGCCGTTCTGCTCTACCACAGACCTCCCATCCATCCGTGCACGGAGGCCTCACGCCATCCACGGTAAAACACCAAAGCCGGGGGAACCTCGCCTGTGCCTTCAACACGCTCAGGGAACTTCTTCCAAAGAATTAGCAGCAACTCATGCAAAAGAAATGGCATTTATAAGCTGAATAAGGATGCTCGGATACATGAGATCGGCCATCCTTTTCTCCTGCTGCGACCTTTAGAAGCAGCGGGAGGACCAGAAGTGACTTAACCTCTTCACACGTGTGTTACTGATTTCCACAAAGGAGATTTTCCCTCAGAATGTAAGCATACGGTTTTAGGTGAAAATTCTGGAGACCCCCGTTCAGACTGGTGCAATGGTCGCAGATGAAGACTCCAGAACAGATACAGACAGACGGGCACGGAGAGCCCCCTGAACACCTTCAGACAGCAGACACCAGCTTCCTCCAGCGGGAGCCTTCTGCACACCACTGAGACCACAGCATTCAAAGATTCCTGGGCTCACCGCAAACCATTCAAAAAAAGATGTCTCAAATGTATAAATACACATTTTAGGGAAATGCGTATTTGTTTACTAGGTCTTAGGAAAGGCGAGGAGAGAAGGAGGAAATAATGAGATTCTGCCATCCATTCAGGATCGATGGCCAGAGGGAGCATCCACAATGCACAGGGGTGAGAGAGAAGAAAAGCTCGGGTGGGCGGGCGTGCAGCTGGAATGCAGTCTATGTGAATCCATTCGATTTTTCTTACGGGATGTGCCTTGGTCAATGATGAACTGTTCACATGCTACACAGGGGTGGAGTGCTGGGTAAGAAAAAGTCTCTCAGTACCATCGGTGGGATTATGAGTCAAAGCAGAAACATGAGGGACTGCCAAACTGCGCAAAAGGAGGGGAGAAGGGGCTGAAAATGCTGAACTGAAGGAAAGAAAAGGTTGTTAATTCAAAAAAATTAAAAAAAACTAACCAGATGTTGGACCGCCAAATATTTTGTAATCTGGGGTAGTTGAAGTAGGCAAAATTTCTAAAAGAATTAAAGGAACAAGTAATCAGTAAAAAGTAACCAAAAGAAAGCAAAAATTTATGAATTCCAATTAACTAAAAAAGTCAAAAGAAAAGACTACAAATTAAAAGATTAACCTACTGGTTAGACTACCTTTCTCTAGATTTTCTACAAAATTGTAAGTGGTGAAGGAAAAAAAAAAAGTAAGATTCTTCTCTAACGCATCCCCATGACCAAACAGCTCAGCTTTTGCGAAGTTTAAGTTAAATGCTAGGTGGTATGTGTCCTGAGTCATTAAAAGGCTGATTGTAAAATAATGTTCACGTGCAAATGTGGTCAAAAAGAATTGCCAGAAGGGGGAGGAATGTCCGGGCTTACCATGGCAGTCCCCTAGGTGGGCCGTGTTGCCGTATTCTGTGTCTTGTTCATATCCTCCAACGCTGTGGTTATGGAAAGCAAAGAAGTCTTCGGTTAACAGCCTTCATAGGGACACAAGTGACAACCAGAGCAGAACCAAGAACACAGACCGATTAGTAAGAACGGACACAGAGAAAAAATGGACATTTCAACACAGCTTGCTAAAACGAGTATTTCTGTTCAGTATCTGGCCACTAGAATGTTGAGGGGAGGAGAGAGAATTGTTTGTTCTCTCCATCCATTTCCCTCAGGTATTATCTTGTCTACAATCTCCCTTCTTTCTTACAGCCCCGGGTTTTTTTCCTTCCCTTCCCTTCTCTTCCCTTCCCTTCCCTTCCCTTCCCTTCCCTTCCCTTCCCTTCCCTTCCCTTCCCTTCCCTTCCCTTCCCTTCCCTTCCCTTCCCTCTTTTTTACCTCCCCCATATCAAAAAAAGAAAAGAGAGGAAGAAAAGAACAAAAATAGTACTATTGGAATTTTTCTAAAATGTCTAGCTTTAGAGACCCCAGAGAAGACAGAGGCAGCTCTCTGAAGATCCTGGCTAAGGTGACACGAACATACTTACAGCATCCCTGGGGTCACTCTGCCACAGGCCCCCTGGCTTAACCAGCCACAGTATGGGTCCCGAGATGCAACACAAGACCTGTATAAAACCAAAGAATGAAACTTGGATTTTCTCATCATCAAACGTCACGATGCTGCAAGACCCATGGTAAGGAAAGAAACGTCAGCTTACTTTTTACAGGATCCATAACGCTCACAGCGACTGAGGGGGAGGCGAATAATGCAGCTGGAGAACGCCACGTACACAGCGTGATGGTCTTTATCCAACTGTAATGAGATGACCTTTCTGTCCTCCTCACTCTCAGCATTACACCTGTATTTGGGGATACATTTTTGAAGCCATATGTTTAGTAAGTCGAAAGCTACATGAAATATACAAAGCAAGCGGGGGTTTGGTTTTGCAATTATTAAGAGCTGGAGGTCCTGAGGAATCTTCTCAGTAGCAAACCAGTTAAGTACACAGTTTGGGAAGTAATAATCTGTTTGATCTTCTGCTGCTCTGCACAATTGGTTAAACTTCAGGTTGGACAAAGAGTTTTTTTTAAGATTGCTTTCTTGTTCTGGTGACAAGGCAACTGTGTTTGTGAAGACGATTTTAGACCATAGGGAAGAAAAAGGACAGTGTTTCAGTGCACTTAAATCTTGCTGTGCTAGATGTTTCTGGATCTCTCTTTAGTCTCCTTTGCTCCATTTCTCTCACCTACTTCTTGTTTGTTTTAATGGTCCAGTTATCTTTTATATCAGCGGTTGGAAGAATTGTACTGCGATCGAGCTCCTGTGCATACTTGCAGATAGCAGCCAAAAATAAACCTGCAGGGTATCAGGGGTGGGTGCTAACCTGTTCTCACTGCCCATAGATGAAAAACGAGGGCGAATTATTTTTAAACTCATCCATTTCCCACCATCCTAGGTCTAGCGAACTCAGGAAAAACAACAAACTCAGGATTTATTTCACTAAGGAAAAAAACCCCCAAACACTCATATGCCAAACCACTGCTAATTTCTCGGGGCTCGAAGGAAATTCCTAGATGAAATACATGCCGGAAAGTTTTGAGCCGCGCTGAAAAGCCTCCTCGTTAAAATACACCTACTTTGCATGGTTGTAGGCTTCAATCTCTTCCAGTAATACGCTGTCATTCAAAGAGAAAGGGCTGGTCTTTGCCAAAACTTTGAGCACCACGCCAGCTTCAGAGCCAACAAAGATGACTGTGTAGTTCTGGTGGGGCCCAGCAGTGTGGTCAACAGCGATGGCCGTCAGTCTGTACCTGCCAGAGGAGGTAGGCCAGGTCAGAGGGGGAGGCCAACAGGAAGAGAAGGTGTTAGAGGGGAGTGGGTGGCTGTTGCCTTCAGGCTTACCTGATCCGAGTCTTTGTGAACCAGGGCTCGTCGGCAATAGGTGGGACGGCCGAGTCCATTAGTGGGTGGGATTTGATGAACGACAGGGTTTCGTCAGGGAAATCGATGGAGGTTTTATAAGCTTCGGCAAGGCCATGCTTTGCACAACAGCCAGGCCTGAAAGGAAAACAGTGTGTTTTTCCCCCTCACAAACTGTATCTAAGGGATAAGTGTCCATTCTGAAAGAAGAGGCCAAGAAAGAAAGGAGAATGAGCAAAACCAGAGCAGCAGCGCTCTCTCCCTGCACTCAGCAGGCTCTCCACATTCACCCCCGCAGGGCTCTGTGGACCGGCTCTGTGTGCAGTGCCCCCCGGGGACCCCTTCCTGGCACGGGAGGTTGGCCCCTCTGCTCTTGGAGGATGGAGGCTTCCAGTGACCAGAGGGTTTTGTCAAAGACAAAAACCACTTTCTGTCTTTTTTTCTTTACCTTGGCTTCGGTACTTTGTCTTCGGGGACTGCTGTCCACACAGAATCTGGAGTTTTCTGTTCTTTAAACCGTCCTTTGAATACCTTTTCAATGTCATCCATGCTAAATGCACACACTGCAGACCCAGGAATGCTGCAAAGGGGAACAGCATCAGGAAAAGTATCAGGCAACAGGAGGCCCACTCCTGGGTCCCAGAAGCAAGTGCAGAGCAGCCTGCGAAGTTCCAGGGCTCTGTTCTCACCTGTTGAGCTGTGTGGTGAACACCCCGACCACAGTGGGGATGCCGTTGATTTGTATGATGTCTGTAATAGACTGCAGGACATCAAAGTAGAAAAACGAATCTCCGGGGACAGAGCAGTTAAGCCGAGCCTTCAGAAATGAAGTCCAGTGTTTCTCCAGGACCCGCTGGGAGCCACCCATGTCATTTTTACATATGCGGGCCACACGGGAATACACAGCCTGACCAGGGGACGAAAGCAAAGCCAGAGGGTTACGCGCACGGACTGGGAATGGAAAGGAAAAGCTGCTATTTTAAGGGAGGGGCAAAAAAGTGCTAAAGATACGTCTGGCTCAAAAGAATCTAGCAATCTTCTCTCTAGGGATTCGTCCAGAAAGAATGTAAACTAGATTTACCTGGGAGAAAAGAGGGCCATTTTCCTGTTCTGCCGAACGAGCTCCCCAAGAAGTGAGCTGTTGACCAGCCTGGGGAAATGCAAACCATCCCCACACCTTGTCTCTTCTATCGTTAATGAAATGTGCCATCCTTACACTTGGCAAAACGAGGTGGTGATGCTTAAAAATTATATTGGCTTTCACTGAAGCACTCAAAATTGAATAGGGGTCTCTACCTTCCATCCTGCCTTTTGATACTGAGAAAGAATAAACGATCAACAGATTTCTAAAGCGTTAAAGGGTAGCTCAAGGGTGCCTGTAGAATACTCTCTGTAGGGACAGAAAAAAGGAAACCTTCTCAAGGCCCAAGGCTGCTGTTCTCACTCTGGCCATTGTTCAGGTGTTTTCCAGCAATTATTCTCGTGATAAGCAAATCACTTCTCTGCACTTGGCCTTAAATGCACCGAGTGCTGGAAACATGCAAAGAGCATCACTCTACCAAAGCGGGCTCGATTCCATGCAGTACAAGTCCAGAATACAAGTCAAGTGCATATACTTGCCTTGCCTAAATTATTATGTTCTACAGCAATTTCTCGAAAGAAGAAATAGACATAGTTTCCATATTCTATGGCATGAAGAAAATGTGGCTCTGAAAGAAAAATCGAAAACAAACTGGTTCCTAAAGGATAATTCAATTAGCACAAGACCCCAGCTCCTAGGCATGACTGACAGATGTCGCACAGCTATGCACAAGCCAGGGAGAACTCCAAGACACCAAGGCGCTCAAGGAGTCCCAATGTGGGTGTGCCGAAGCTTCAAGGAACCCATAGCCTTTCATGTCAGCTAATGGACTGTAAAAAACCTACGGGAACTGTAAAAAACCTACAGCAAAGGTCTTTGTTTCAACAGATTTATTCATTAACCTATTTAACTAGGGAAGAAAACTTCTTGCATGGAGAATAAAAGATCTTGATATCTAGACTTCAAAGAACGAAATGGCTCCGCGGAGATGAGCCAATCAATTCTCAGTGTCAACTCTGCAGGATAGGTAGATGGGAGTGGACAAGGAACATTATGTGTATTTAGAGGCAGGCAAGTTGGCACACAGAACTGAGGTCTCTCTTTTTTGAGGTCAACCGGGATAAAATCGTAGATGAGTCTACTTTTCTGACATGGCTACTAATTTCCTCTTTCCTTGTCAACGCTCCCGCTTACAACCCAAGCAACTTGTCCTTGTTCTAAATAAACAATATAAAGTCATGCACTGAGCCTCTGATGCCACAGCTCCTGTTCCCACGTGGCCATCCCACTACCCTTGGCAATCCCACAACGCTACTTTTCAAGGGTACCTTTTATCCATTTGGAATCATATTTTATTGTACGAAGGGCAGATCCATCGCCCATGCTTCGATAAATAACAGCATCGCTGGCCAAGAAGTCAGCCACTGTGGCAGAATATAGCTTTCCATCTGAAACCAGAGTTATAATTTGGGTAAAATAACCATAATTATCCTGTAGTGTGTTATCCTATGTAGTGTGTTATAGCTTTCGGAGTGCTTTCACCTGCTATCCCTATGTTCACAAATAAACCCAGACCTGACGCTCAAGATCAACCTGTGACAGGTTGCCCCATGGTATCACCTCATTTTACAGCGTAAGGATCTAAGTATCAAAAAGTTAAGCAACTCATTCAGGGTCATTGACCGAGTTAACAACAGAGCTAAGTGTCAGAACACTTATGCTCACTTTTAAATCCTCTTTTTCGGAAATATTTTTCATAGCTCCTGACTGTGAAACACCTATATCAAGGTAGCTACCCCGGGTATGAGCTTTTTTCTTCCTTTAAATTCCCTTTTACCTTCAATGTCATTAATCATTTATATTCATTACACTAACGGATCTTACCAGCAAAAAGGGCAACATTGGTTTGTCTGGCATCAAATGGGCATCTTGCCAGGCCACTAATTTCCTCCCCGTCATACTCTAAGGTATTCAACTATAAAAGAAAAATAAATAGCTGGTGTCACATCTGTTCAATGGACCTGTTTGAAGGCAATACTGCTTTTATTTGTACTGAAATTCTATTTGAAGAATTTTGTCTTTATTCTTCCATAGCATTAGAGATAAATGGGTTAGAGCAGAAAGGATTCAACTCTAACAGCATGACGGTGAAGAAAAAAAAGTTGATAAAAAAAGCACACCATGTGAAATATACTCACCCTGTAGTATCTACACATGGGATTAAATGCATTGGTACCACATACAAAAACCATCTCATCGTTTCTTGGAACAAATACTTTAATAAAGTTGTGGCATTCATCCTAAAGAAAGTAATAATTGAATTACTGTTAGACATTCCGTATGTTGACATTGTGGGATGAAGCCCACGTAAAGACGAAGTCTGGCAGATAACTTATCTGTTTTACTTACTTTATGTTTGCCTTTCATAGCACAGTTTTCTCGGTCCTGTTGTCTTGACCGCCATGTCAGTTTCTGTATTAATCAAGCAAAACCAAAGTTCAGTATTTTAACTGAAAATTTTTGGAGGAGAGGGAGACATTATCCAAGTTCTGCGGGAATGCAAATAAATTTCACTTGCTCACCTTGCTCGGTATTACTTCTGTTTTGGGGATTTCACTTAAGTTTACTGTATAAACTTGATCCCTGTTGGAAACGAGGCAGTAAGTCATATCAGGTGAATGCATAAAAATGTTAAGCTGCTGCTTCTTATTTTATTTTTTACAGATCTGCCTTTATTGTATTTTGGAGATCATTAGGTTTTTCTCTGTCTCCAACAAAGTCAACAAAGAGGACTTTTTCATTAGTGAGATGCTTTATATATCACTGTGGTTAGGGAGCAAAGAAAGCACTTCTCTTCAGGCATGGGTCAAACTGCTACTTGCTATTAGCATAGGCATATTTCTAATATTTGCTTGAATAATTCCAAGTTGAAAAAGAATAAAGAAAGATTTTTTTTCCCTGCTGCTTTAGGAATAAAGAATGGTGTATGATTTCTTGATGGCAGTAATAAAATAGCACCGCTGAAGGCTTTAGCTCTGTATTTTGTTCCTGGTACACAACACTGACTCTTCTCAGAGAATATTTTTGGCTACTTGCAATTTTTGATCACAATCACATATTAGTTTTTCATGAACTAGACACATTAATGCAAGCACCACAAGAGAAAAGAATTTTAATCTAATAAACCAACGAGAGGAAAATTACCTGCCAGCAATATAAAGTGTGTCTCGAATTTTCAACATCAGCTGAAAGTCCAGCCTGTGCTGGGATTCATTGCCTGAAGGGCGTCCTCTAAAAACCGGATATTGCTTTGAATCTGCAAGTAAAAATGGGCTAAACCATCAGTCAGGATTATGGAGCTGAAGAATCAATATACAGCATTGATTAGCTGTATATACTAGTTGTAGAAGGGTTTTAACTAAATTCCTCTCTTAAGGTCTTGAATATAAATGAATAAAAGACGGTGAATGTTAGCAAATGGTCTTTTTTCTTTTAACAGAAAATATATAACCCATACATGGGTTGCTTTAGAAAAGCAACCAACAAAGCTGTCCCATTTTCTCCAAACAGTAAGAAATGACTCTGGATCAATTAATATGCAAAAACAGTTTGAAGACATATAAAACTCTCTTTCTAAAAACAAATATACTTAGAGGATCGAAACCAAAAAAGCTCCCTTCTCGGAAAAGAAGAATGTTCTTTAGATGACTTACAGTGATAATCAACAGTATTGAGGGGTTCATCATCTTCAGGAAAGCTGACTGCCCTCAGCTGGGAAATCACCAGAAGCAGCATGTAGGCACAAAGCAGGAAGAACCTCATGGTGGGCCAAGATGAAGTCAGAGCAGCCCCTCCTCAGAAATCCCACTTAGCTACCTGGAAAACAGAAACAGTTTGGAAAGATCTCCATGGTGTGATGAAACTTTCTCATTTGTAATCAGTTCAATTTTCACCACGGGCTCTCTCCGGTGCCCCCTCCCACCAGGAGCCCTGGCAGTGGTGGGTGAGGTATCTCTGAAAACACAGGCCAAAGATGGCAACAGGCCAGGCCTGATGGAAGCATCTGGTGAGCATATTGAAGTTTGAGGCACATTTGCAAGAGTTTTTGAGGTAACTATGTATGTCATCACAGCAAGATCACCAGAACCACAAACAGAAATGCTGGCTGCTGACTTGGCAAGAAGATGGGCTAAGTTGGGATTAGAATTTTAATTAAACTCCAATCTGCTTCCCTTCCCCCAGCCTGAAAAACATCCAGTACAGCTTGTCTCTGCACAACCCCCCCAATAAAATGCCCAAGCTGTCTCGCAAATGTCCAGGGAGCTGATGGTCCTGTTGCCCCTCATCGGATCCTTACTAAAGGCATTGCCAAA
Source organism: Ursus americanus (assembly GCF_024610735.1). Lineage (NCBI taxonomy): Eukaryota > Metazoa > Chordata > Mammalia > Carnivora > Ursidae > Ursus > Ursus americanus. The sequence continues at coordinate 3,815,657 of NC_142162.1, read as the reverse complement.
TTCCCAGCATTACTTAAGCCTTAGCCCTAAATTCTTTTTTTTTTTTAAGATTTTATTTATTTATTCGACAGAGATAAAGACAGCCAGCAAGAGAGGGAACACAAGCAGGGGGAGTGGGAGAGGAAGAAGCAGGCTCACAGCGGAAGAGCCTGATGTGGGGCTCGATCCCAGAACGCCGGGATCACGCCCTGAGCCGAAGGCAGACGCTTAACCGCTGTGCCACCCAGGCGCCCCCTTAGCCCTAAATTCTTAAGTAGAAAGTTCCCTTAGCTTACTAAGACCAACATGGAAGCAAGGACGTGAATGACATTGAATCAGGGTGAAAGAGAATTAAAAGAAATGAAATGATTTCACGATCTATCAATTAAGCAGGACAGGATTGAAGGAGCACAGCTGACACCAGACCACTGGGGAAGTCTACTTTTTTACATAAAACCATCTGGACACAAACCAATACCCTAAGTATGCCTGTCCTCTTAGCGTTATTGAACTTCAGAACCGTAGGGGGCCTTAGGGACCATCTAGTCCAACCCCCTCATTTTTCAGATGAGAAAACCATGGGCTGGAAATATTAAGGGGCTCACCGAATCTCAGGGAGCTATTTAGAGCATGATCAGGGTACAGACTCACATCACCTGAGTCTCTGTCTCCATCCGGGCCCTTTTCATCAAATTAGATGAGGAAATTAAGTGACTGTTTTTTTTTTTTCCTTCAAAAATACAGCACCACAAAAAATCTTTTTGGGCTAATGGGTATATTCATTATCTTTATTGAAGTGATGTTTCACAGCTGCATGCATATGTTAGATTTTATCAACTTGTACATTTACAATAGCATTACATAGCATTAATTGCTATATTATCCATCAATAAATTTAAAAAATCTTTAGCTGTTATTAATTTATTAAAAAAGAAAACTAGGGCTCTGCTGGGCCAATGGGCTGGCTTTTTTGAAACTGTAAAGGCTCTACTTTACTACCCCATCCTCGGCCATAATTATCACTTACAGCTACTATACTGAACAGTGTAACGGTTAGCTGTATCTCCAGTTTCATCTACCTAAGAACTTGAGGAGAGATCATGAGAATCACTTCAAATTCTGGGTGAGTCCAACCACTCAGCTGGGTACTTACTATGCCTCTTTTATCTTCTTAATGTCAAACACACAGATGCACAGGCATGTAAGCTATGCAATGCTCCCCATGTTTGTCTTCCTGACTAAGGTAGAAGCCAAGTACACGTGAGTTTTAGAATCCGAGTTTTGCAAGAGAGTGAATAATCTTGTGATACGTTTTTTCTTACTGGAGGATTAATGCAGCAGTAAGTCAACGCATCGAAAATGCCCTGCCAAGAGCAGGTGGAGTGGGACCTGCGGCAACATCGTTGCGTACTCAGCCCGAAAGAGAGCAGATGTTGCATTAGTCTGAACTGGGCTTGGCTGGAACTCCACAATTGTTAGCTGACTGACCTGGGGAAGCTTCTTCTGTCTCTCTGAGTGTTCATTTCTTTATTTATATGATGGGGATAATACCCCCTTATCTACTGGGTGAAAAGGAAGTAAATGTCTGGCTCCTATAAGTTCTGAGCAAAGTTGGTCCTCCTCACCCATTGCCTACTGAACACCATGCACATGACCTTGACCTAAGAATCCGGGCAGAGTCTGGGAAAAAGATGTCCTAAAATATTAAAGCTATTTGGCCATTCCCCCCCCCAAACAGAGAGCTATTTTAAAATACAAAAGGATTATTTTAAAAATAATTTTCACAACTCGAGCTTATTTATTAAACCTAGAAAAGAAGGTAAAAAACAATCACTGTCAATCCGACCATCCAAACACAACAACCATAATGATTTGGTTCTAGTCTTCTTGTCACATGCACATATTCTCAATGATGACAAGGTGACCTCTTTTAATGTATGACTTCTCCTGAGGCAGAGTCTTCCTGTCTCACTTTTCCACCACATTTCCATGTTTCCCCATTTATACAGACCCTGGAAAGTCGAAGTAGTATAAACACATGAAAAGTTGCTGCAAGAACAACATTCTGCTGTGACATTGATCCCAAACTTCATCCTCTGGATGGAAAGTCACTGGGTGCTTCTCTTGGGTGTCAGGGGTAAAATGAGGAGCACCAATCCATGCTAAAGAAACTTAGGAATATCTGTGTGAAAACAAGAGGCAGACAGTTCTGTGACTCTTTCTCCACCATGACAGGTAACTGAATGGTTCACATCATGGGGGCAGAACCTTGATGTCCCGGACAGCAGGACAGGGAGGGGCCTCACCAGGAAGGGTGTCTCTCACATCTGTGATTCCAGCATTGAGGCCGAGGATGAAATCACTGCTGACTCACTGGCAAGCACCAAGTTGCCGGCTGAGCTATCATTTCCTATAACTCACTCAACTCATCTGACACTGCAGAAAGCAATTTCTCCTCATACCCTACCCCCACCCATCTCATCCTCTAAAAATAAAGCCCCACCACTAATTGCTTCCTGTCCCTGCATAAAGCTTTATTTTAAAAAATTACTTTCAGATTTGCCATACAAATTATAAATGGAAGTGTTTAATGTAAAATATATATCAAAGTAAGACTAAGTCGGGAAGGGAAGGATCTAGAAATACCTGAGAGAAACCAGGGAGATTTATTTGCATATAAACCTCTCAGACGATCTGGCTTTTACCTTATTTAAGGAAATATCTCAGAATTCCAGGGCTCAGTAAAATCGTGAGACTAGTTACGCTGAAGGACAACGAGTCGAGAGGTAGGACAAAATGTTGAAAGAGAATATATACCTTGGGGTTTGAAAAGTCTGGTTCAGACTTGTTTGTGCCATTTACTTCCTGGCTCTGGGAACTCGTTTAGGTGGACTTAACCTCTTAAAGCCTCAGTTTCCTTAAGTGTATATTAGGAAAATTACCATTACTACCTCCTAGGCCCTTCTGAGGATTAAGTGAGACAACCTATATAAAACACATAACATAGAACCTGGCCCATAGTAAATGCCTAGTAAATTTTAGTGGGTATTATTATAACTATTATTATTACATCTTACTGGGCAACAATGACCCCAGAAGGGGAAAGAAATGTTCACTCTTTTATCATGTACAACTATTCACAAAAGCATTTATGAATATCACCATAACCCTGATAAGGGTGTTCTTAGAGGATTAAGATACAGTTTCACAGACATAGATGCTTCCGAGGAGGAGGAAACCCCCTTCCTCATGGGTAAGGTAGGGTAAAGAACACGCCTAGATGAGATTCTTCCTTTCAGCCAGAGAACAGGGTAACTGAGTGAGTCTATTTTGTCATTTTTTGGGGTATTAAATATAGGCATCTCCCACATATATCTGATGTTAAAGCCTAAATATAATGAGGGAATTTCTTAAAAGCAGTTCAGAACTGCCAAGATAGCAAGCATTTGAATGGCAGAATCCTTGCGAGAAGGGAGGGTGCCAGGAAATGAGCTCCACATTTAGCACTTGATTTCATATTATGGGATTTGCTGATTCTTTTTTTTTCTTTCTTTCAAGGATTTATTTATTTATTTATTTGAGAGAGAGAGAGAGAGAGTGGGGGGAGGGCCAGAGAGAGAGAATCTTCAAGCAGACTCCCCGCTGAACATGGAACCTGATGCAGGGCTTTGTCTCAAGACTCTGAGATCATGACCTGAGCCAAAACCAAGAGCTGGACACTTAACCAACTAAACCACCCAGATGCCCCAGGACTTGCTAATTCTTAATCTACCTAAAGATGAGAGTGTAGCTATAAAGAAGAGCCAGATTTTTAACAGTATCAAGTTTAGGACCCACCATAAAGCTGTCCCAATAAGTATCTGCAGGCTTTCTTTTGGACTCTGACGATCAATACTCTAAGGAGAGGAGACACACATGAGGTAGACCAAACTGTATAAAACTCCAACTCGGTCTCCAAAAAATGAAGTCCAGGATCGAATAGATGTAATCTCCTCCCGCTCTACCTCCTTGAATAAAAGATAAGGTGAGCCCTCTCTAGAGAAAAATAGTATTATCTGGAGACTACAGTTTTTTTTTTTTCAAAGATTTTATTTATTTATTTGACAGAGAGAGACAGCCAGCAGTGAGAGAGGGAACACAAGCAGAGGGAGTGGGAGAGGCAGAAGCAGGCTCCCAGCGGAGGAGCCTGATGTGGGGCTCGATCCCATAACACCGGGATCACGCCCTGAGCCGAAGGCAGACGCTTAACGACTGCGCTACCCAGGCGCCCCCTGGAGACTACAGTTTTTTATACAAAATGCTTAACAGCAATTACTAGACATTCCAAGAACTAAGACCAAAAGAGAAAGGAAGACAACAGAAATAGGCCCACAGGTAACCCAGATATTAGAGTCATGAGACATCAATTTAAAAAATTATTGTTTATTTTGTCCAAGAAAAAGATGACAAAATGGAGAATTTCACCAGAGAACTGGACTCTATTAATACAGAATTAAATGGAAATTTTACCACAACAAAAAAGCACAATCATTAAAGTGTCATAATAGATGTGTTTAGCAATGTATTCCTTTTAGCTGAAGACCAGACTAGTGAACTAGAAGATGGGCTAATAGAAAATATCAACAGAGACATGAAGAGCAAAGATGTTGGGAAAAACAGACAAGAAAGTAAGAGACACACAGGATCTTATGAAAACATCTAACATCGGAGTGCTGGTGAGTGAAGAGAGAGATATGTGGACAGAAGCAACATTTGATGAAATAATGGCGGCATTTTTTTTCAAAACTGGCCCCAAACCATAAATCTCACATTCAAGAAACTAGAACTTCTACATACAAAGAAAAACATACTTAAACACATCATAGTCAAGATGCTGAACACAAAGACAAAAAAAATGTTAAAAGCTAAGGGATATTTTACCTTCAAAGAAGTGAGAATAATATTGACAGCTGACTTATCAATAGAAATGATGGAATCCAATGGACCATAGAATGACATTTTTAAAGTGCTGAAAGAAAGTAAATTCTCAGGCGAGAGTTCTATTACCAGTGAAAATATTCTTCAGAAATGAAGGCAAAATAAAGACATTTTAGACAGACAAAAGCCAAGAGATTTGTTGTTAGCAAATCCAGACTAAAAGAAATACTGAAAGGGAGTTCTTTAAGCAGGATAATGTATAGGGCTGGTTGATAAAAGTTCTTTTTATAGTTACAGAATAGTGGCCAAATTTGAAATTAATGAATCCCAGATAAATAAATTGGTATTGAGTCTTTGTCTCCTTGAAAATTATATTAGTGCAAAGGAATGGAGAAATCAGAAATGGAATAGGCCTACTTTATCCCCAGCCCAAAGAACCCAGAAAGATACCATGCTGATTTTGAAGCTCTGGCTCTTCTGGGGATGCCACTTCTTGAAGAGGAGCTGTTCAGACTCTCCTACTGCATATACCCCAGGATCTGAAAGTGGAGTTGGTTCCTCCTACTTTCCCAGTTACTCCTCCAGATCTTGGAACTTCATGATCTTCAAAATAAACCTTTCTATTTGAGGTCCTGTTTCTCCTCCTCCTTTTCAGCTGATAGCGTCCTAGTCACTTACTCTAAGAAAGACTTTTCAAAGACTTCAGTAGCCCTGGTCTATGGTTCCACTCTGGCACTTGTCATCAGCTTTAGCTTCTTCACCTCAAAACGCATAAAGTCAAGCACTGCATGCTTTGCTCTCAATCTCTTGTCCTTCTAGCTTGCTTGTCTGACCACTTTCACCGTGATTGCTCCTTCTTCTCATCAGGGCCATCAGTCTCCTAACGGATCTCATTTCTTCTAATTCATTAGCATTCCTCGATCTTGACATATCACTTTATTCATCTTAGATGCAACAGTCAATAGTCAATCATTTCAATAATACTTTAGCCTATATTCTAGACTCCTTCATCCTTTGTATCCTTATCAGACTTTCTTGAAAAGTTCTTACCTCGGATGAACTCAACCCTTCACCTGCTGCACCTGTCCCAGAGCAGCTGAGGACCAGTAAAGACAACCATACTCTGGGACAATTTGGTAGTAACATCACAGGATTCTTGGTCACTGACTACAAGTTGCACTATAATCTGTGGGGACGCCATGTTTCTCTACCAGGTTTGCCCACACCCCAAATGAATAAGTTTAAACTTTTGCTATTCTCCTCAAAGCCCTCATCTGATCCTTCTCCTCACACCACTACATTCTTCCCTACTGTCCCATAGCTACTTCACACAGAAAGCAAAATCCATGAGTTAGGAACTTCCTCAATTCCCCTCTCCCCAGCCCAGTACCAGTCAGACCCATTGTCTGCATCCTCATCTAGTGTTTCTTCTTTCCGTCCTATTTTAAGAGAATTTTCCACCCCCCCCCCCCCAAGTCCTCTCCGTGTGCTTTAAACCCAACCCTTTCTGTCTTTCCTGGAATAGAAAAAGCATGGATTATGTTTTTCTCTCTCCGGTATAGTCTCTAACTTTTTATTGATTAAATATTATCCATAAGCACTTAATTTGTCTAAGCTTCTCTCATCTCAAAAAAAAAAAAAAGAAGTAGAAGAAGAAGAAGAAATAAAAAGCTTCTGTGACCCCAGATCCTTCTCTAGCCACCACCTTCCTCTTTCCTTCCATTCACAGACACTTAAAGTTCTGTATTCTCACTGTTGTCATTTCCTCACCTCCCACTCATTCTTCCACTTCCTCTGTTCTAGCTCCTCTCTCAAAAACACCTTTCAGTGAACGCATGATGACCTCCGGGTTGCTAAATGCAATGGATGCTTCCAGCCATGTCTCATATAATTTCCCAGTAGCTTTAGACACAGTTGACTGTCCACAGCTTTTTAAGACACCACCATTCCCTGCCTTCCATTATACCACATTCTTTTGACCTCTTACTATTCTTTCTGCCCCTTGTTTATCTTTCAATCATGTCTAAATGCAATAAGCATTATCTCTTCAGAATATAAATCTTATCATATAATCTCATAATCCTCCAGTAACTTTCTAGTACTCTTTGGAGAAAGCCCTAATATTTGTAATGGGGCCATTAAGACTTTCCATGTTCTGAGTCCTGTCTCCATCTCCAGTCCTTTTTGAGCCTATCTCCTTCTTTACTTGTGCTTCTACCACCCTGGCCCTGTGTCTGGCCACAGACTGTGTCATTCCACCTACTTCCATCAAGTCTTTGTTCCTACTTTCACTCTGGATGTCCCTTCTTGTTTCCCATCCCTGGCCTAGTTAAGTCTTCCTAATTTTATTTTAGAGCCTGGGGAAGATTCTTTTCAGTGCCTTGGGACAACTATACTTGAGACAACTGTGAATGAATAGCAAAAGAAGGAAGAAACAAAACTAATCCTGTGCCCTGAATCACCACAAGTCCCGCTGAATCTCTCAGGGCAAGATTAGCCTTTCAGACTCCTGTCTAATCTAGATTTATTTAATACTGTTAACTAAGCAAACAACAACTATAACAATGGGTAGCAGACCCAGAGAACCCTAGGTTCTACTCCCAAATAGCATTCTTTTAGTTGAGTATGCTGTGAACTAAAGGAAAGAATGGGGGTGGAACCAGAGCTGTAGTATAAGGGGCACCATTCATTCTACAGTCTATGAAATTCCAGGGGGGCACTGTTGGAACCTGCCAAGACTCAGAAGGTTGTAATTGAAGGTCAGTTACAAAAGGTTCATGTTTATATAGCATTGACATGTCTGGATTCTAGGCAGTATGTTCTATGTAGGGCTGCAGATTTTAATAAGTGCTCAACATCAGTATTTAATCAGAATGATATGACAACCAGGCCAACAACACAGCCTTTTAAATATAAGAAAATGAGAGGGAGAGATGATGAACCATTACTAGCTCTAGAAGACCCGTACGCAGAGTTGAGGTGGATATTCTGGGCACTTCTGAGAAGCTACCATAGGTAGTTCCCTGCATCAGGCTCGCCAAGTGACTCCTGACCAATAGGATCTCCTGGAAGAGCACCAACTCTCCTGTTTAAGGAATCTCTAGTGGTACCCCACCCATACCTGCACAATCCTCTCCTTCACATAGGTTTGGGGACCAGGTGCCATGTATGAACAAATACATCCTCTCTTACTCTGGGCCAGGAAGAGGTGGCTGCAAGGTCATTGGATCTGAGACCCTTCTGCCCTCTGGGAACTTGAGTGCCCAGATGAGAAGAAGAGGCTTCGAGCATTGTCATGTTACTGACACTTTATAATCAACCACCTCAAACGCTGCCCCATGGGTTGTTGAGGAAATGATGAGTCAGCTCTCTGACTCACCCTCTACACAGCTGAGTTCCTGCTGACACATCAGAATCCGGAAGGATGTGCATCTTCAAGGAGCAGAGAAGAACCCTTGTGGGGAACTGGGGACTTGGAATAAAGAACATATCAGGGATTCTTCTCCCACTGACACTGGTAGTAGGAGAGGAATGAGACCAGGAACCTTGAGATTTGGGGCTACAGACTTGTGTGATCCCCGACAAGTCTCTGGCTTGAGTTTCTTCATGCAATAAAAGTGGGGTGGGGGAGACTAGAAATGTAGGACCACCTCTTTCTCTAAGAGTCCATGATCTTCTGAGGGTTGGAGGAGAGAGGACTGCTTCTCCTACCTACTCAGAGAAACATCCTAGTGTAATCCCCATTGCTCCCCAGGTTCTTTCCCCTCAACATGTGAGCATCTCAAGTGACTCCCATCTCACACACACACAGTATTTCCCCTGATCCTGAGGTGGCCTGTGTTCTCCCTATCTCTCACCTCCTCCACCAAGTTTCTCTGAAGAGAGGTCTGAGCACATTGTCTCCATTTTCTCACTTTTTATTATTTTTTTACCCACTTCAGTCTGACTTCAACTCTTGCCCATCAACCACCAAATTGTCAAACCCAATGCAACCCTCATTCTAAATCTTCCTTCATCTCCCCAAGGTATTTGATCATGTTGGTCTCTCCTCAGCTCTTGAATGTCACCTCTGGCTTTCATAGTAATCTCCTTACCTGTCTAGCTACTCCTTTTCAGCAAACTTCTCCAACTTGTCCCAACACACTCACTCTTAGATGTGATTCTTCATGGTTCCACTTGGCTCTTTGGCGATTCACCCACACTACACCCACATTTTTCACTACCACCACTTAATTTATAAATGCCAAATCCACATGTCCAGCAAAGACCACATGTCTTAGCTGCAGAGCCAGCTGTCCAAGTCTCTGTCAGATATTTTGATCTCAGTAAAATATAAGCACTTTAAATTCAGAAGGTGCAAACCTGAACTTCATATACTTTGCCCTGGCTCGTCCTCCTGCTAAATTCCCTACAAAGCACAGGTTCTGGGCTCAATGTGCCTGGATGCAAATTCATGCTCTATCACTTACCAACCATGTGACCTTGGATATATTACTTAATCTCTCAGAGTCTCAAGTTTTCTCACCAAAATGAGGACAATTACAGCACTTACATCATTACAATGATTCAGTGAAATAATCTATGCAACCCATATCGCCAAACCCTGTACACCTGGTAAGGATCCAACAGTCACAACTATTATTGTTGTTGTCATTACTGATATTTTTAATATCCTACTCAGTCATTTAATCCTTAAACCTGAGAGTCATACTAGATTTCTCCCTCTCTATCATCTTCTCCAATCTGTTAGCACACCCTATTGATTTTTCCCTTCATTGCTCTAGAACACACTAACTGGTTTTTGCTCTTCTAGACTTAAGTCCATTCTCCAAAAGCCACTAGAATGATCTTTCCAAAGAAAAGTATCGTGTTACTTTCTTGTCTAAAAACAATTTAATGGTTCCTAAAGGCCTGATGATAAACTCCAAATTCATTTTCAAGATTTACAAGGTTCTCCGCAATCTGATTCTTGCCACCTTCTGTTTCATCTACCAATACTTCCCCACCTTGATCCCAAAGCAGTATCTCCTGCGAACACTATTCTCTCTCAACTGCTCTTCTTGGAAATTATCTACTGACCAACTCAAAATGTCCCTGGTCTTTGCCTCTTTCCTATTCCTCCCCTCAACCCCAAATTCCTCTCCTCTGCCCACACTGTTCTCCTAAGGATGGCCAATCATACTGTACTACCACATAAATACTGCTATTACAGAACTTATCGTATCATCGTAATTACTTGTTTTCACATTTTCTCTATTAAACTGGGAGGCTTGAAAGAGAAAGAAGATCTTAGTCATCCTGTATCCCAGCATCAGGCACAGGGACTGGCACCTGGGAGGTCTTAAGCCAGTATTTAATAAATACAGGAAGAGGGAGATATACAGAAGAGTCTGTACATGCGATGGGACTCAGCTATGGCACAGGTAGCCACATAAACATGTCTCTACCATTGCCCCAAAGACCTACAGTCTTGAGTCTACAATTGTTCTCCTATGACATTGGCACGCAATCCTCATTATCCCCCAGTCCATGAGTTTTCAGGTGCTGCAGAACCAAGAGGTTCTTTACAAATGGCAACAGATGCCTCTTTTCACACTTACCCATCATTAACAAATTGCTCTTTGATCCGGGAATGATGGGTAACACGGGCCAAAGGAATAAGTGATTTCTGTCACTCCCCACTGGAATTCCTGTTCATTTTGCAGCTCTCCCAGAACAAAGGAGAGGAAAGCAGAGCTGTTCCTGAGATTAAAGAAGAGAGTCTATGGGACTGACAGGAAGTCTACTTGACTCCCCACTGCCCAACAAACAAAAATAAAATAAAAATCAGCCAGCCATTAGGCAGAGATCCTGCAATGGGTAATTCCTTCCTTTGGCTGAAACCCTTTTTTCCAGTTAAAATTAAGTAGTGCTAAAGCGTAACGAAGTCTGAAATCAGTACGAACACCTTTCTAAGATCTTTCCTTTGGGCTAGATTATGATAGAAGAAAAAAGGAAGGTGGCAGTAGATGCCCCGGAAGGGAGACGCGGGCACACTGCAGGGTACGGAAGCCTGTTGTGTTCTCTATTAATGCCTTGCGTTTATAATCGATGTCTTCCCCAAAGTCAGGTCAATTTTTGTTTATTTTAATTTCATTTTACATGCATGAGGAAAGCTGGCTATTTTTAAAGTTCTCTGAAAATTAAAGCAGCTCTTATGTAAGGTTTTCAGTTTAAGTCTGAAGTTTTTTAAAGCAAAGCACGCTGATATCTCCATCAGTAATGCTTCTCGTCAAATATTAATAATTCAAAAAGGAAATGAACTTAAAAGGAATTGAGCAGGAAGGGACATAAAACAGGACCTAACCTGTCTTTGCCAAATCCTAAGCAAATCAGAAACAGGGATCTCAGAATTTGACCTTTGAGAAGAACCATGGCTCCAGGGAGCAGAATTCTAGTGACAACTTGTCTACAAGTTTTGCCTGTCCATCCTGACTCAAATTGGGTAATGTTTTAAAGCTAAATTGTCCTAGAAACAGTCTTCATTTCATGTGAAAATAACACAAGAAAGTAATGAGAAGATGGGCCCCGTATCTAAGCCGAGAGGCTCTGCTATCCAGGCAGATGACAAACACATCAACTTCTTAAGAGATCAAGAGAAGAACTAGCTTTGTGAAAACAGAAAGCATAGGGACCTTCTACGATTGAAAAAGAAACAAGAAAATTATATAGCAGAATATTGCTGTGGCAGATACTAACACGACAGTGTGTCCTTTTTCCAGGGAGGACTGCAGGGCTTTCAAGGCTAACTTGGTGACAAGAGAAATTAAAAGCCTTTTCTTTTGTTATCTCCTCTGTACACAGAGCCCCAGCTAGACCCGGCTGCTCCCCGTGGGCCTCCAGGAAAGGAACCATTCTAGACAAAGGAAGAGCTCAGGGTTCCAAAGCATGACTGAGATGCCAAAGGACTCAGCCTGTCTTTGGAACATTGGCTTATTCTAGCAGATGACCTGCTGGGGTTGCCATATGGCCTGCGCATGACATTCTGTTCAGGATAATAGGGCCTGGGTCCATGCCTGGTTCTGCCCTCTGGGCTGGGATGACAGAAGTAGAGCATGTTTGTTCTGACTCCACTGACTTGTCTGATCCTGCCACTGGGGAGCCTTAGCTCTCGATAGCCTCCGCGGTGCCTTTTTCAAGTTTTCGACGAACATGAACAATGCCCAGGCAAGGAAAGACTAAGGACGAGCTGCTGCTACTATTCCTGGAAGAGAAGAAGCAGATAAATTAAGGGACTTGGGATTCAAGAGTGGCGAAGCCAGTGCAAAACCTAGAAGTCCCCAGAGTCCAGTTCACCATCACTGACAACAACAAGAGCAGTTGTTCAATGTTAAGGATTTGGGGTCTCCATGTTCTATATTCTGCAAACCGCCTCACCAGAGACTTCCAGACAATGCTGTGACTTCAAATGGTGTCGGAGGGTTTAGAGAAGGGTTGAATTCTAACAACCCAGAGAAAAAGAAGTGGTCTTTTTTTACATTTTAAAAGCCAAAAAAATTCCTCGTTCAAGTCCTATGATTTTCAGTTGCCAAAAACATGGCCTTTTGAATTTGCCTTCTGTCTTTGAAAACAGTAATAGTTGCTTGTCCATGGTGCATGTGGTGAATGATTACTAAGTTCAGAAGGACCCAAAGCATCACCATTATCCACACTCCATCAGCAAACTCAGTTCTACTTGGTTGGAAGAATGCCTTTCCCGGGTGAAGAGTGCATGGCCTCTGTACTATTGTTGCAACTTCCTGTGAGGTTGTAATTAGTTCAAAATACTTTTTTTAAAAAGTGTTTTGTCCTACTGATAGAAATGAGAGCCCTGGTCCGTTACGTTAGCCCAACAGTCCTGGATTAAAAAAGAAGGTGTCATCAAGAGTGAGAATAAAGGGCCGGAGTGAATTTCATGCCCAGCAAAACCTCTGGGAGGACCCAACCTGGGTCTGAGATCGTTTACTGGGGACCCACCCGTAGACCTCTGTTTGAGCTCCACATCTGAGATCTATGAGTTTTTAAAACATTTGCATTCACAGAGGCACACTGAGAGCGTAGGTAAATCATGCCAATTCCTGATTTTTACTAAATCAACTCAACACCCAGAGGGTATGAGAAAAAGTGGGGCCTTTCCTTCTCTGAAGGGTGGGTCCTGCCTGAAGTGCCAGGCAAAGCAATACTGGAGTGGGGAACGTGGACTCTGGAGCCAGAATGTCCACGTACGAGTCCCAGCGTTGCCACTTAACTAGCCATTTGCCCTTGAGCCAGGGGTTAACTACTCTCTGTACATCAGCTTCTCTGTAAACCGGGAATAAGGCTAGCCGCTTTCTCACAGAGTTGCTCGGAGGATTGAGCGTACAGAATTCCCAGCACTTGTTAGAGACCGGATGAGTGGCAGGAAGACTGTACAAGACTAAAGGCGCAACCTTGAGGAAGGGTTGTTGTGCTTCTATCACTAGTGTTGGAGATAATTATGCTTCACACGTTATATTACCCTTATCTATATTTATTCTTGCCTTGCCTTATGAATCACCTTGGGGGTACTAAGCTTACCCCTGACATCAAACACACCTGGAGATAACAGGGAGTTAGGAAATCTGGGTTCTACTTTTGATTCGGCTTCAGCTAGTGGAGAGGCCACGAGAAAGTCAATGCACCCTGTCTGGCTTCTGTTTCCTCCTCTCTATAATGAGAGGGTTGGGCTAGAATGTCGCTGGTCTCGTAGGCCCCCTCCAAGTCACTAGATTTTATGATTCTAAGGTTGGTGCCTGATTTGAGAAGGGCTCTTTACCAAAAGCAATATGATTCTCATTTCACACTTCTAAATTTGTCCTATAGCATTGATGTTGCCTAGGAAACACAGGGCAAGTACTCCCTCTGAACCCCGAGACCGGGGAGCGCAGTGATCACTGCCTCCGATTCGTAATTCGAACACCAAACCACAAATGGGCTTCCCAGTACAAACGGATGTGCCGAACACGGAATGAGTCTCCAGTGGCACTGATGAATGTGGATCTGGCATTCCGATGGTCTCCCAGATGAAATGGCAGAGGGTCCATTTATTCCCTCCCAATCATGTGGCTTTGGGAAATACTAGCTTTAAGTGCTGCCTCGAACTTCTCTGGATCTGGGGATCAGGCATTGCAAGCCCGTCCACCAGTCAACAAATTGCTTCCAATTCCTTCTTTACATTTTGTGACATGCTGTGGGAAGCTCAGCTCACATACACCTGGGACCTCTAGGTTTCTTCCCCTGTCTCTCTGTCCCCACACGTACTTCACAGTTGACAGGTATTTCATTCACATCTGTGTGTGACAGTAGTCCCCAGCTCTCAGGGATATTCATCCTACACCAGGGGCTGGGCAATGAGGTTTTCCTTTTTATAGTGTTTCATGCTTTTAAAGCAAAATATACCTTATCTATTTTGGTTCTTAAATGTTTAGGACAGAAATTATTATCTGTACTGAATTTCATGTCAGCTTCATGAGGACAGAAGTTAATTCTGTTCTGTTCTCAGCTTTATCTATTTTTTTTTAAGAGAGAGAGAGAAAGATCTCAAGCAGACTCCCCACTGAGCATGGAACCTGATGTGGGGCTCAATATCAGGACCCTGAGATCATGACCTGAGCCAAAACCAAGAGTCAGATGCCTAACCGACTGAGCCATCCAGGCGACCCCTCAGCTTTATCTGGTACCAGACGCCTACTTAGAGAATGTTTGCTGAGTTAGTGAATGGATCTCCACTATACAGACGAGAAATTAAAGAACTGCGTGAGGTTAGGTTGTTGAAAAAGGCGTCTGGATCATCTGTCTCCAGGTCTGCTGCTCTTTCTATCACCTCAGTGGCTAATCTCGGAGAGGCTCAAGATGGATTTGCGCCGACAAAAATAAAACCCATGCTCCATGACAACACTCGGCAGGGACCTTACAAGTGCAAGGCCGAAAAGGGACCAGGGGGCAGCATCTGGATGATGCTTCTCTTAGCACCCCACGTTCTGGGTGTATGGATTCCCCCAATTTCCAAAACAAACCTGCTTCCCCGCCTCCCTGCCTTTGCGTATGCTGTGCCTACCTCCTGGAATTTCTTCTTGTCCTCTCCTTGTCCTCGATAGGCCAACTCTTAATCAGATATCACATTCCACCAAGATCTTCTGCCACTGAAATCTGAGCTCACCTTTGTCAGAGCACATATCACACAATGTTCTATTTCCTCATTTTCTCAACTTCCTTTCTCTTCCCCAGCCCCACACTCTAAGTTCTTGAGCACAGGGACTGTGTCTTTTATGTCCATAAATAAATTCCTAAAATGTGGTTGGTACATAGGGTTTTAATAGTTGTTGGTCGAATGAATTGTTGTGTGCAACCCTGTACCTTATCAAGAGAAAAGAAAAGTTGAAAAATCTCCTAAGAGCACTTTTCCCACTGATGATGAAATGGTAGCAATAGGTCACCCATATGCACCAGTAACGAACACAGGGCCAACGCGAAATTAGGCTGTGGAATGTGTGGAAGGCATTCTCTCTTGTGGCTGCTGAGGTGACCACAAGAAGACACGGGCTGCTGTCGATGTTGCAGTTGTAGGGATGGACACACAGGAGTCACACTGCTCCAGTGATACTGTCTGGCCCATTTCCTACAACGACCACAGCCTTGGGCCTGGCGCCCCAGATTCCATCCCAGCCACAGCAAATGGAAGCACCCTGGGAAGGTACAGAAGAAAGGGTGTTGCTTTCCACACACAGACAGGCTGAACATTGTGGAGAAAAGATTGGGGGTAATTAGCCTAATTGCTTTTGGAGAGAAAAGTGTGGCTGGCTTTCCTTTTCACCACTTACCCTTATTACAGACTTACAGCTCTTGGTAAAAAGCATTATAAAACTAGGGAAGGTGGAGGGTTTGGGGGTCTTTTATATAAAGGATACAGGGACAAAGTAGGATTATAACAAGAATAAATAAAGAACTCTACCAGGACTTGGGGAAAGAAAACAGGAGGGACACTGAGGTTTCTTCCCAAGTTGTGTCTATTCCAAGCTGGGGCGAGAGGGAGAGCTGCCTCTTTCATGTTGCACATACTGAAGGGTCCAGAGAGTCTTCAGGGTAGTTGGAACTCAAGCAGAGGCTGCCATTAACACAGGCACAATGCTCACCCGAGTGGGGTGGGGGCACCGCTTTCAGAGGCACTCTAATCAAAAGTTGCCAGGCCCTAAGCTCTATCTCAAGTGAGTGGCTAGCACCTTCTCTGCTTCCTGCGTCTCTGCAGAACCCAACCTCCCAACGCAGGGGAGGACAGAGAGCGCTCTGCGGAGCACCCGAAGGCTGGGCAGCCAGGGCCCCACGGGCATGTGTGGACTGGTGTGGACCCCCACACTCCCAGGCCAGCCCTGTTGCCTCTTCCGAGGTGAGATCCGGGAGCATTGCTGCTGACTGCCTCGCCAGGGCTTTTTCAAGAAAGGGACAAGTGAGAAGATGGAAGCAAAAATACTTTGTCAATTGCAAAGGTGCAATACAAGCGAGAAGAAGGAGTATTATTATCAGTGCTTTATTTAGTTGCAGTTTGCATCAGCACCGTATACTGACATCGCTGACGCTTTGGCTCCGATGCATATTAACCTTCCTCGTTCCACAGACGCAGCTGCTCCACGAGTTGCCAGCCGCGCCCCCCCCCCCGCCCCGCCCCGGGCCTCCTGCCCTTTGCTCCTGCTGTTGTCTGGACCTGGAAGGCCTTCTGAGTGAGGCTGCTCTGACTGGCAAGTTCCTGATTGTCCTGAGGGCCCATCACCCTTTTCTTTCTTTTTTTTTTCATAATAATATTTTTATTATGTTAGTCACCATACAGTACTTCCCCGGTTTCCGATGTAAGGCTCGATGATTCATTAGTTGCGTATAACACCCAGTGCACCATGCAATACGTGCCCTCCTTACTACCCATCACCAGCTATCCCATTCCCCCACCCCCCTCCCCTCTGAAGCCCTCAGTTTGTTTTTCAGAGTCCATAGCCTCTCATGCTTCATTCCCCCGTCTGATTATCCCCCCTTTCTTTATCCCTTTCTTCTCCTACCGATCTTCCTAGTTCTTATGTTCCATCACCCTTTTCTATCTCCCACTGGTCTCCTTTCACAGCACCCCATCCAGTTCAACTAGGGATGTGCCATGGTGGGTAGCACTGCTCACCTACTTGCTCACCTTTCTGACTGGACTGTGAGTTCCTGGAAGGCAGGATCTATGACTTATTAGTGGAAAAACGCTCACAGGCCAGTACGTGAGATGTTTCCCATGCCTGCTCCTCTAAGGGAGCAAAGTTTGCCGTCGATAACAGAATCATTTGGTTTACATGCCCCACACCTGGAGTTGTGTGTAATCTGCACATGCTGGAGCCTGGAGGAGTAGAGGTGATAATGATCACGACAAGCCATGGATGAATGCTAAGGAGGCATGAGGCATTGTGCTAAGCAGCCCCCCAGGCTGCTAGTGCCATTTTCCCAAATTTGCAGATGAGCAAATAAAAGAGGCAATCTGCCTTCGGCCCCCAAACTAAATAGCAGGGCTTAAGTCAGTTTGACTCCAATGTCTGTGGTCTTAATCACTACACCAGGAAAAGATAATGCAGAAGAAATGGAAAAGAGAGAAGAAAAGAGGCATTTGTCATTTACTAAGAAAGGAATATCCTATTTTTAGCTTGACTTCATTATTGTCTTTTTAAGATATGAATGGCACTATTTCCCTTACATCCCTTCTTCTAGTCTAATGACCTACCAGCTAATGGCAGCAAAGTTTCTATGAAACAATAAAATAATAAGAGCGGGCTCTCAGGCAGAAGAGGGCCAAGATCCTGCCTCCCTAAGTCCCGGGAGTTGGATCTGCCTCCTCTCCCATCTGTACCTTTGAAGTGGTCAGAGACCTCCTCCTACCATCCTTAACACAACAGCAAAAGCTTTAAACCGTTTCCAGGGATGACAGGGCTGGGGTGTAGCAGGGACCCACCCCCAGGGCCAGGGAATCTCCTTGTCCTGACGCTGCTCTGTGGACACAAATTAGGGTGGAAGGCCTGACAGGCCCCTTTGCTCCTAGGTCCTTCAAAGCTAAAGAAAGCCTCTCTTGGGAACCCCTTCCATTAAATGTCTGATGGGCCAGCAGAGTAGATGTCAGGGGGAAGCACGTTACGAGGGAAGTCTCCACCTCTAGAGAGCTTGTCTACCTTTTTTTTTTTTTTACTTTCTGTCTTCAAGGACCAATAAGAGAACAGCAAAGGGGAAGTTCTCACCTACACCCCATCTCAACCCCATAAAATGACTGGAAAAGGGATGTCATTGTGTGGAACCCAAAGAAAGAACAACGGGTGATGGTCTATTTCTGTACCACTCCTGAGGATAAACACCCTCATACAATTCAATAAGGAAACAAGTTTTCAGAATATTCTGGCTCTACCAACCACTAGCTGTGTGACCTTCAAAAAATTACTTCACCTGTATCTGTAAAAATAGAAAATGATTCCACTCATCTTAAAGGATTGTTCTGAGGGTTATAGGCTTAATATACAGCAACCCTTTAAAACTGTGCCTGGTGAATACGTGCAGTAAGTATTAGCTGTTAGTATGGTCACTGCCGTTAGTATTATTATCACCCTCACTCTGTTTTCTCTCTGCTCTGTCCCCTGCCTTGCGATAATCTCACCTATTCTGAAGATAAACTCTAGAGGTTATGGTTCCTAATTCTCTCTTGTAATATTCTTTGGAAGACAGGACAAAGAAACTGACTTCAAATTACTTCCCTTTTCGTGGCACTAGTAATAGAAACACCTAAGTCAACCACTCAACATTCAGGCAAGATTCTCATAAAGATGGCTGCCAGCACATTAGAAGTTAAGCATTTTGCCAATATAAGCGCACCAAATATACCTAATGTCATTATTCTTGAGACGCCTCACGTACTCAACCTCATCTCTAATATCTATCTTGATAGAAAAGAGCCATGACAACAGATGATTACTAGCACCAAGACCTGGTTTCCTGAAGAAGGCTGGATAATGGAAGGAATATCGGTACATTCCCAGTAGCAGAAAAGGCTGTCCAAGAGACGCTGGACTAAATCCTTTGTGGGGAAGGTAAATGGTGTCAATGGAGAACTCACTCCTGATGCATTCTGGAAAGCAGGGGTGGAAGTTAGTGCTATAATACATCCCAGTCCATGATGTTCCAAGAATCTAGATGTTCAAACTCTCAGAGGGCTAGAAACTCCATATAGCAATTTAAAAACATGGCAATATTTTTATACTGTTCCCATTTAGAAGTGGATATACATATCCTCCCCTTGAATCTAGGACTCCTTGAATAATGGAATATGGTGGAAGTGATGTATCAGTTTCTGGGCCCAGAAATCAATAAATGGGCAGCTTCCACTTCCTACTTCTTCAGACACGGGATGTTGAACCAGCCACCGTTGTATGCTCATGGAGAAGGTTTGTGCAGAGGCCCCCATAGAGAGCAACTCGGGCCAGTCCTAGCTGAGCTCTCAGGGCTAATGAGCAACACTGGCCCCCATGTGAGGGGCCGTCTCAGAACTGGATCCTACAGCGCCTGGCTGAGCCATCCCAGATGGTACTACGTGGAGCAGAGTAGTATCTGCCAAAATGTAGATTCACGAGTCAAATCAATGATTTTTTTTTTTTTAAGTAAATGCTGTGTCCAACGTGGGGCTGGAACTCATGACCCCAAGATCAAGAGGAGCATGCTTGACTGACTGAGCCAGCCACCTGCCACCAAGCACCCCTGATCGTTTTTGTTTTAAACGTCTGGTTTTGGCATGGTTTCTAATGCAGTTAGATAACTTATATATTTCATGTTTTGGGGAGAATCCCTTCCTGGATCCTTTCTAGGTATTCTCTCTATCTTGAAATATTGCTTTCTCCTCTTAGGCTAGCAAAACACTGAAATTAGCTGTCAGATATATAGTGGAAGATATTGCTGGATCTATTGTAGAAACAGAGGGAGCCTTGGGTCAGAATGCAGATGCCATGACAATTCCCCAGCAGTTTTCAGACTGTTTGTGTGTGAAACAGTACAAAACTTGTCCCTAAGATGTTTTGTCCCAGTCTCTCAAGATAACGTCTTCTTGTTATTTTTTATAAGATTTTATTTATTTATTTACTTATTTATTTAAGTGATAGAGCGTGAGCTCAAGCAGGGCGAGGGGCAGAGGGCGAGAATCTCAAGCAGACTCCGTGCTGAGTGCAGAGCCTGACATGGGGCTTGATCTCATGATCCTGAGATCATGACTTGAGCCAAAATCAAGAGTGGGAGGCTTTATCAACTGAGCCACCCACGTGCCCCTTCTCTTTATTAATCGTAGAAAAGCAAATTATATCAATGAGGTACAATCTCAGATTAGCTTTTTTTTTTTTTTTTTTTTACAGGATAATATTTAATGCTGGTGAACTTGGGATGAGATCAATATATTGCACATGGCGGGGTAACTTAGGACAACCATTTAGAAAACAGTCTGACAATGTGCAATACACACGCTCCCATCCATGTACATTAGCAATACTAACCTTTGACTCCGTAATTTTACCTCTAATGATTTATTCTAAGCAAATAACATAAAGTGAGAAAAAAAAAAAAGGAAACTTATTATAGAGGGAGATGCTCATTGTAGTTTTATTTATCGTGGTGAAAAAATCGGAAGCAGGCTAAATTTCTAAACATGGAGAAGAAATTAAAATAATAGTATATTACATCAGCCTCATGGAATATTATGCAACCATTAAGATGATAACAAGGAAGACCAGACATCCTCAGCTTATGATGTAATACTAAGTGGGAAAAAAATCAGAATATAAAACTATATATATATTGACTATGACTTTATAAAGACAGAGATACATATAAATACAGATTAAAATGGAAAAGATAAGAAATAAGTTATTTTTTATAATAGTTTATATTAGGTTTTTTCCCTTTTAGAAAGAAAACTTTGTATTTTTTAATATTTAAAGAAGGTGGGATGGAGAGCTGATACATTGAAAAAATTAAAATGACCCCCCAGCTCAATGAAGCAGAGCACTGTCTTGGTCAAAATGGTTGTTATTGCCCGTCTGATGAATAAAACCGAGAACTAACACTTGGATCCCTTGGAAAATATCTTATTTTAGATGGTAACTTCCTAGACAATAAGTATCTCTGTCACTTTGAATCGTATTTATCCTCTGGGTGTCAGTAAGAGAAAATGGAGGTGATCCAGAAACTGCAGTTAATCGAGCACATTGTATCTGTGGCTTTGTTCCTCTCCCCTCCCAACCTTCTACTTTTCCCTTCCTAGACTTCCAGGATATAAAGTGCTAAAATAAAACCAACAACAACAGTTTCTATTTCTAGAGTGAATTTTAATTCAATTTTTACCGAGATCCATGCCAGTTCAAAATCACTGCTCTTCTCTTGGTGCTAGTAATACAGTGATTGTCTTTTGCATTAAAATTTAAGACTTACAGTCACGTAGGAGAAAGAAAACTTGGCTTAGATTTCTTAGTGGTCAAATGTACACCAGCAAAAACAAATGGAAAACTGATTGCAGCTGTGTACTTGGGTATTTAAAGCCAGCACCATTTTTACCCCAATGGCTCAAATACTGGCATTAAGGTCTCCTTTCTCGACTCCAAAAACACGCACAGGAAAGTGGAGAAGGAAGGCCTGGCCTAGTCAAATTCCAAATTTCCACTTACAGCCCTGAAGTGGAGGGGCAGGAAGTAAGGACGCTTTCTCTGCCAGCTTTCTTGCTCACTGCTGTCGTCATCCCCCTCCTTCACCACGATCCAAATAAGTGACCATCAAAGCGTTAGATTAACTTTTATTTGAATGTGTAGCAAAACATTAAGTACACGTTTTTATAAACTAATTTCCAAGCAGAACTGTTCATATGTTACCTTAGAGGTAAATGGCTGCTGGAACACTGAATCTATTTCAGAATTTGGTCACCTTGAGCCATTTTTCTTAGTCATAAAGTAAATACCATAGCAGATAAGGATAATTCTGTACTCCTGCCATTGGTTGCTAGAACAACAGGAAGTCGGACTTCAGCTCTCTCCACAGCCCTTTACAAATCAGCCCACTCAACACTAATGCAAACATAAACACATCATTCTGCCAACCCCTGGGCCTGAAGGAATATCTTGGGAGCTAATATGTGAACTCCCATTTGGTTCCAAGGCTTCTAGGCTAAGCACCTTATTGCCACAGGGAAACAGGCAGAAGTCAAGATGTTCTCCATCAGGAGAAAATAAAGTTAAATAAGGTTAAATTAAATTAAAATAAGTAAATATAAACAAACCCATAAACTGGATAACTTTTAGGAGCCCCAAAGACAGGATACTTGTAGCTCTTGAAAGTAGAAAAACGACCACTCTCTCTCTTTCTTTCTCTCACATACACACACAAACACCCTAAACTATTAGAGTTGTTTAAAAGAATCTACACTTACACCCCTTGATCAGGGTCAAAGTAAAAATTGCTTAATATTTAAGTGATGAAATCCATAGCACTAAGCATTGAGGCTTTGATCTTAATTGGCTCCTGCTACTGTGACTTACACTGGAGTTGTTTGTGGGCTTTTAACACTACAGACAGGCTCCCCATCTCTTTGCTCAAACAGGTCAACAGCATGCCTATAAAGTGAAGAGGTCCACTTGGTGATGCAAATGTGCAGGCGGGTGATTAGAGACACTTGAAGCATCGAATTTTCTTGTGATCTAAAATTTGCTAAAACAGAAGGTGGTTTCAGGCAGAACTAACGGCGTATCAATGATGGCTGCTGAATCTCAGTTAATTTAGCGGGCTTTTTTTTTCTTTGAAACGTCTTTATTCAATGCAATTTGCCGGTGACCTCGACTTGATAAAAAAAAAAAACCATGAATGTATCTGAAATCCGTGCCTGCCACGAAATAGCTGTAAGTTTTAATAAAGAATTCGTACCTGTGTTCTCAGAGGTGTCAGAATGACTGAACCAGAAAAGATCTTGGTTCTCACACTGAGTAAATGCAGATTCAATGGTGGTGCCTTATTTTTTATGCCTTGGAGACACGGGGTCTCTGTAGATATCGGGGCTGCTGTGAGGATGGTGGCACCTTTCTAGAAGTTAATACTGAGTGTAAGATGACATGGAAAACACCTTGAGCTGCCGTTCACTTGGTCTCGCACCGTGGAGTCTGTTTTAATTGGTCAGTGCCCATGCCAAAGGGCTGGCTAAATATTCTGATTACTACCTTGCAATATACCAAACTTCTTGGATTGTAAATTAGAAAGTTCTCAAAGATGCCAATATTTGTATGTTAGAATTTTAAGGCCTTAGATATGGATTTCTTTTTAAGTGTAACAAAAGTACTATAGTGAGTTAAGTCTCCTCTGGGATATTAGCATAAAAATCTATAGAAAGGAAAGGACAGATCCAAATGAAATGAGCAGAATAATGCCAGCGCTCAATGAATTTGATTTTATGTTGTACAACCACCAAACAGCATGTAGGCCTAGTCTAGAGGTCAAAGGTTTCAACAAGAACCCTGATTTCAACTTTCCTTTTTTTTTCCTTTTGGTCCTATAATCCCCATGTCTTAATATCAAGTTTTGAGAGTGTGATCATTACAGTTATAATTCAAATGCAGGCCTGACATAACTTTATACTAGTATCTTAGTCTACTGAACTGTGAGGATTGCTGGCAGTGACCTTGGAGGCCATGTCTATTCTGCCTTAGTTTACAACCAAGAGAACCAACGCCCAGGGAAATTAGGTGGCTTGTTTGAGTATATGATGCAGTGGGAACTCAGACCCAGAGCCTAGGACTCTTTACAACTCATGTCTGTCGACACAGATCAATAGAAAACAAATGTCATTGGTGAAAAGGAGTCATCAGGACGGGCCACATGATTTGCAGGGGCCAGTGCAAAATGAAAATGTGGAGGTCCTAACTAAAAAATTATTAAGAATTTTAAGATAGCTACAGAAGAGCATTCTAGGCATGGGGCCAAGTATGACTGCACGGGTAACACACCCTGGAAACTGATCCTGGGTGCCATGATTTCATAATTTACTGGATGCTGACTCTCAGAAGGCAAAGGGGAAGAAAGGCTTTTTGAACACTGAAAATGTTCAAAAATTATCTGTCGCATAGATAAGTGAATGAACGACTACGTACATGAGGGAAAGAATACACCTAGGAAATTACTACTAGCACTCAGGGGCAGGTTGAGTTAATGCAATAAGTCATCATGAGAACTTGGTCTGTTATTTAAGTGTCACAATTCATAATCTGAAAATACCACATAACACAATCAACCTTCCCAGCCCTGACACAAATAGGCTGCGAGAACTACGTCCAGCACGCGAGTGGCCATGTGCGCATGTGGTAGGCATTACTGTGCTATTATGTGCTCAAGAAATGCCAACTGCTTACCAGAACTGTTTGTATTTTTTCTCTCTTTTTGCATTTAGAAGTATTTATCCAGATACATTTCATGGAACCCATCCATGTGCAAAATCTACAAGCCCTTTAGATATGAATATTTCATACATTGCCAGGCACCCTTGATTTAAAAACAATAGTAATAATAATAAAACTATTACAATTTATTGAGTTTTTATTATGTCAGATATCATGCCAAGTGCTTTGAATGTATTTCCTCCTGAAGAGGACCTCATAACATCTCTATGAGGTAGGTATATTACCCTGATTTTCCAGCGAGGAAAACCAGGCTCTGAAAGCTTGAGTGGCAGAATCAGAATTTGACCTTAGGACTATTTGGATTCCTGGAGTCTCACTGTTCTTTGAAAGGAAAATAGTGCAAGTTGGACATACCGAGAACCACAGAGCAGGAGCTATTGCTTGACTTGAAAAGAAGGAGACTTTTTATTTGATAAGGCCTGAGTGAAGTTTCACTTTGGTGAACAGAAATGAAAATCTCGGTGGTTAATTTTCAGCTTACTACAAAGGCAGATCAGTTGTACAAAGGCAGGTGGAGGAGGAGCCTCCTTGCCCACATTTTATGGGGCCTTCGGCCTGATTTATTGCATTACTATACCAGGAGAAGAGATTAACGGTATAACAGTGCAGAGTGAAAGAAGGCTCAGAGCCAAGCTGAGATTTCCACTCAGGTAGTGTGTAGTATGTTTCATTAAGAGACAGGAAAACGATAAAAAAAAAAAAGTGCATAATTTTCCTCCGTAGATACAGATTTATAATGTGTAATAGAAACACGGGAAACGTTAACTTTAGAGACTCAGGGGTTAATGGTTTTTTGAAGTAGGAATCATAAGAAAATGTGAGTTTATAATCATGAAATGTCTCAGAATTGAAGAAAATACAGTTAGTGTTTCTGTCTCTACCTCTCAGGAGATAAAAGTGCCTTCCTAATTATGGCTTCTATTTATTATGATGTTTCAAAGTGTTAATCTGGCAGGAGTATCTTATTTCTTATTTAAAACAAGCTACGGAAAAAAATAAGGAAAAATGTGGAAGCGTAGCAAAAGCAAATTCATTTTACATATATTCTGTTCACATTTTGCAGCATCGTCCTCCAATGTCATACTTTTTATATTTTTTAATTGCCTGATTAAATAACAAGTCTGTTTTTGGTATGCAAAATTTTCAAATACCAGCAGAAAAATATTTCTGGCCAAACACCACAGTTTTATAGCTTGAGCACATTCATGAATATGTCTACATAATACACACTGTGTATACATAGTATGAATATGTAACAATGTGATACATACAAATAATTTGTAACAAACTGCTGATTTTGTCCACGTATCCAATGGTAAGAGAGTCTCCCCCATCTAAGTCTATTGGGGTGTGGTCTTATTCCCCTGCCCAAGACTACTTTAGGTTTCAGCCATGAGCAGGTGTCATGACTCTACACACAGACACCAAGGAGAAATACGTTACTAGGAAAGGTTTCTTAGTTAGACTTGGTCCCTTGATCAGCTGGATACTCACTTGGAATATGCCAGTTTTACTGGAAATAGGAAAGAGCTAGAGAAGGACAGGATGACAGGATGGGACCAGCAGGGAACACAGAAAGCACCCAGGTCTTTGATGACGTTGTTTAACAAAGAATTTACCAACCCTGGAGCCACCCCATCTCAGGGCTTCTTTTTATGTGACTTAATATACATGTCCTCACTGTTGAAACAACTGTGAGTTGGGTTTTCCATTACTTGTAGCCAAATGCAGCATGACTGACACCTATCATGTTCGAAGACCTATTCTGGCCAATTTCCATGGATTATCTCCAATTGATTTCACATCTCTAAGCTAAGGGATATTTTCTCCATTTAACAGAAAAGGAAACTAAGACTTGGAGAAACTAAGCATATACTCACATCCAGTTAGTGGATAGGACAGGATTCCAACCTTAGTCTGTTTGACTTTGAAAGTTATCATTTAAAATCTCTATATGTGGGGTGCCTGAGTGACTCAGTCAGTTAAGGGTCTGACTCTTGATTTCAGCTCAGTTCATGATCTCAGGGTTGTGAGAGTGAGCTTGCTTAAGCTTCTCTTTCTCCCTTTCTCTCTGCCGCCCCCCCCCCCCCCGCCAAAGCTTCTAAAATCTCTGTAAGCCTCTGTGTACATGTGTGGCAGTACTGAATTTTTATATGTGTCCACACTTATATACCTGTGGTGAAGGGGTTATCTGTGGTAGCCCAACATTTATCCCATTTTTCAGTCTTTGAAATGTTAAAAGGTTAAACATAAACACGTTTAACATAAAATGTTAAAAAGAGTGAGGCAGAATTGAGGGAACATGTGATAAAATAAAGCAAATGGCAAGCTCTGGGAAAAGTAATCATTACCAGGTTTCCTTTTCCATGGGGATTACTTATTTTCCTTCTCATGGGTCAGATAATTCTAGCTCTGTTCTTGCGGCTAGCTGAGACATCAACATCGTGGCAGATGACATCTGCATTAAATACTTATCAACCTGTATAGATACCATTAATGAGTAGGAATGTCGTAAGGGAGATACGTGTCTCTACAGAAAATACCGAATCAAAGATCAAATTTGCTGGATGGGGGCTACCATGCATCTTCCGTTTTCACAGAAGACTTTCCTAATCAATCAAGGCATTTCTTTTTCTCCCTGACCTTGGATGTAGACCCACAGCTTCTTCAACACTGGCTGAGGCAGCCACTAGCAGTTGGTCAGGTGTGGCTCTCAACTTGGAAACTCATTTGCACCGTGTGTCCTACATGTTCCAGGGGGAGGGCTCTTCAGGGACAAAACTGAAATTACAGGGAAATTGTGCCATGCTAACTTCTCAACCCCTGAGAGCTGAATGAGGGGAAATTACTGCTAACTGAAAATATTATCTATGTATTTCTGAAAATTGAGTCTAAAAACTATATTAGCAGCAATGAAGTTTAAGTGATCCCGAAAGAAAAGGGCAAAGTGTTGTAAAATATAAATGGCAATAATAAATTTGAAAGTTGGACTATTTGTGTGTCTGTCTCTTTTTTACAGATAGCTATATGCACATTCATGATGTGAATTCATATTTTGAAAAATCACCTTTGGATTCGATCCTACCACCTAGCTAAATAAAATATGAAAATAAATATAGCATTAAGGAATCCTACTACTAGAAAAATCTTGGACTTTATCTAGACTCTCTGCTGCCCATCCCCCCTCACTTTGTTCTAATGAGAAAACTAAGGGCAGCAAGGCCAGTGCCTTGTCCGTAGATATTTGCTAACTCCATTAAACGCCCTCCTTACAGTCCTCCAAAATGACCCTCTGGTCCCCCAAATTCTCCTCCTTTATTCAGTCACCCCATGAAAGACAACTGGATTCAGGAATTCTGTAAATGAAGTTAATCAGGTAAATAATATTCATCCTCCCAAGAAAGAAATGAAAGACTAGGTACAGTTTGGTGAGTACAGAGTAGGACACGAAGACCAGTATGGTGAATGTTTGTTTTGTTACCACTATAATGATTATTTTGAAAAGCCCCCAATTGATTATTCTAAAAGTAACAGCGCCCTCCTGAGCACTTCTGTTCTATGATTTTATTGTTTCTTCCACTGATGGAACCAAGGAGGTTTTCGAGTGAGTGGTTGAGTTGTGGGCTTTGAAGTCAGACAGGCGTGGGCAAGAATCCTGACTCTGCCACGGTCTGCTCCTGGTGAGGTACTGAACTGTGGTAGACAGGAATAACATCCCCACCCCTCCCCAAAGATGTCCACACCCTCATAATCCCTGGAACCTGTGAAGAGGCTATACTACCTGGCAAGAGGGACTTGTATATGTGATGAAGTAAAGGATCTGAAAATCGGGAGATTTTCCTGGATTACCCTGGGTGGGGGGGGGGCAATGTAATCATCAGGGTCCTGAAAAGATGGAAGGGGGAGGAACACAGCCAGGAAGGAGCTGTGACTACAGAAACAGAAGCTGGCAGTCAGGGACAGCTGGCTTGGACTTAGAGAAGGGACCACAAGGGAAGGAAGGAATGGCTTCACCCCTACCTAGGGCCTCCGGAAGAAATACAGGCCTGCGGACACCCTGCCTTTAGCCCAGTGACACCCATTTGGGTCTTTCTACGTCCAGAACTGTGATGTCATACAGTCATGTTGTTTTAGGCCTCTGAAGCTAGGAGAATTCATTACCACAGCAACAGGAAACTAACGGATACCCCTGAGCATGTGTCCTCATCTATAAAATGGGAATAAAAAAGAATGTGCCCCCAAGGGCTTATGTGAGGATTATATTAAGAGAATATAAAGAAAACAAGTTAGTGCTTGGCAAAGCTTAAAAACTCAGTGAATGCCCACTGTCATTATACATGTGATATCATCACATAGCCTAGGGATTTATATAGTGCTGATTATAAGAAATGGTGATTTACTGAAATGCAATTCATTTTATCATAATAATACCTTACATCTGAGCAGCACTCATCTGGCTTTTATGAAGCATGTTCAGCTCTGCTGTCTCATGTGATGCTTGGTAGAATTGTGACTCCACAGATGAAGAGACTGAGGGTCTGAGGGGACAGGGCTTTCCACAGTCACTCAGAGAGTACTCTGTTGGCCAAAGTTGGAGTCCAGGTCGTCTGATTCCAAATACTGTATACTCCCAATCTCATCCTGTGGCTTACAGAAATATACAGGCCTGGTATGCAGAATCTTAATATGAAACAAAAATGATAACGCCAAATGATGATGGGGTTATTCATCGCACACCAGACCATTTCCCATATGATCTCACCCAGCGACGTCTTCTGCCAGGGCCTCCAGCCCCCGCCCCCCCCCCCCCCCCCCCCCCGCTCCTCCAAGCGCAGCCTGAGTACTCTCTCTAATGCATCTAGTCAATTGTGCAAAGCACAAGGGAAAAAATTCCATCCTGACCGCAGCAGGCAATCACCTTATGCCCTGAAGCATGAAGTTTGATTACCCTTATCTCAGTTTATCATTAAATCAAAAACTGTTGCTATGAATACTGGCCTAGGACTCCATTTATGAAATGATATAGGCCAGTCAGCAGAAATAAGTGAGTGCCCTTTTTCTTTCTTAATTTCTGCTCACTGTGAAGATTTTATTTTATTTTTTGAACAAGGGGCAAAAAAAGCCTCTTTAGCTTTGAATAGATTTTATTACTTTCTTCACTCTTTCATGAACTAGCTGGGATACCTCTGGCTCATCACCATTCTCCCTGTGCTGTAGGCAAGAGGTTTCAGATCTGATACCTAATGGCCTGCCAATGCCAGCTTCGAAGTCTACGCCTTGTTTCGGAGGGGATGTGCACTCTGGCCATACGAGAGCATCATTTATCAAAGTGTGGTCAAGGGACTTCAAGGTGTGAGTCACTTGAGTTATGTGCTGAAAATGCATACTCCGGACCCAGCAGAATGGAGCTATTAGTGCCGGGACCCTGGGAATCTGCATTTTAACCCTACGTGATACTGATGAATTTTATCACTGGAGGACCGCCGGTAGGGATCAAAGCTGTGGGTAATGACAGGAATGGTCTGGGAATGTGCCTGGATTTCCCAGGTACCACTCAGCTTTTCATCAGCCTGGGGACAACCAGCACAGAACATACGCCAATCATCTCCATCGGCCTTTAACACAATCAACATGAGAAGCCAGATTTCTGAAGTCATGAACCAAAACTGCTGACATCAGGGTCAGGCTTATGCAACTAAGCATCAAGGTCTGGGGTAAATCTCCAGGCCACTGGACCTCTCCTGCCAAACTCCCCTTTCCAGTCTGGCTGAATGTGTGGCAAGTGTCGTTAATGAGGGTAGAGGGAGCCTGGTGGGGAAACGGGCTTCAAGGGCTACAGATCAGTTAGAGAGACATGATAAAATCCCATGGGAAAAGACAGCACAGTATGAGGGCTAAAAGCGAGGGCTCTGGAGCCAGACTGCATTTATTTTTGTTTAATAGACACCGAGGCATAGACAGCACTCACTACCTACCAAGCACTATTCTAAGTGCTGTTCAAATATTAATTCATTTATGTCTCACTATAACCCTTCTACGTGGGTACTGGCATTGTTGTCCACCTTTTCTGTGGTGACACTGAGGCTCAGAGAGATGAAGTAATGGGCTCAAGATCAAGCTTATCACCAGACTCACACCCCGACAAGCCGTCTCCAGAGTTCATGCTGTTCAGTATCCTGCCACGCTATTTCTCATGGATCCAAGCCCCCTGGGTTGACCCTGGGAGAACTGCTTCAGCTCCCATCCCTTGGTGTCCCCCTGTATCAAAGGAGGACGTTATTAATAATAGTACCTACCTCCAAGAATGCTAATCAGACCATTTAATAGTTGCACTGAAAAGAGTATCAGGCACACAGTAAGCGCTCAGTAAATGCTAGCTCTCAGTTACCGATCGGTCCTACATTCTCAGGGGCAGCCTGAGGATTAAATTAGATAACATACTTGAAGTGTTAGGCACAGTGCCACGGCACACAGTAAGTGCTAGCTGTTATTATTAGCCGAGTTGAGCCAGGCCAGTTTATTTTAGGTCCTGTCTGGAAGGCAACTGTGCTTTATGCAGGAGGAGGCAGCCAGTCCTTCAAAAAAAATAACTGGGTGGGAGCCAGACTAATTATTAGACAGAACAGGTTCTCTGCTTTATGTCACTGGAATATTCCTGAAAAGTTCCCGATAGTGAATTTGTATATGCTTAATCCTTTTTCCCCATTGACCTATTTTATAATTTCTGATTGATCTTTCATTGGCAGTGATTTTTCTGACTTAAGTCTTCTCTCAGACTGTCATGTAACTATTAACTTGTAAAAGACTTAAATATACCAAGGAAAATTGAACCACTGGAGCAACTCTTGGCAAAGTAATTGGCTTAATCATTCCCTAATGTAATTGTTTTCATTTTATTTTTCTTTTATTATGTGTTCTAATAAGCAGGCTTCTACTACACTGAACGTCCCAACTTCCTTTCCGTGAGGCTTATCACCTCCACTATTAAACGTAACCGTGATTAAGTGGTTTGATTGCAATTTGTGTTAACTCAAGGGGTGAAGGATGGCTTGGCAACCCTCATACCCAACAGCCTAGCTTGGAGTAGGGTTGGGCATGGGAGGGAGAAGGGAGGTGGGGAGGGAGTTGGGAAGGTGGGGTTGTGGGAGCCACTGCTGGGAGGTGAGTTTATCCTGAAAGCACAGACCCAGAAAGTGCAGCCTAATCCCCAGGGTCTCTTGAGGATGGGATTTTCCAAAAGGAAGCATTAGTAACTTTCCAGGTTGTTTAGTGCTACTTTTTCACTTTATTAGGAAAAAACTGTCAGCTCCAGCCCAGTTTTTTGCAGAGTTTACCAGGCATGATAGGCTCTATCTGCAATATAATAAAATGTTAAACTCAACCAACACGTTTTTACTAAGATGTTTGCTGGGCGTCGCTCACTCTGCTGCCTTTCCGAGAGGAATAGGCAATCCAGCCTCCTGGGACCTGCAGTGTGGACTGAGCACGGAGCGTCCAGCTCTTATCACTCCCACATTTTTCACAAGTTTCTGCTCTCTTCTGCCTCCTCTCTCCACATCCCCTTTCCCCCTCTCCCAAGCCCCCCATATATGTATGAAATTTATTCCTTACCATAGAGTCTATGTCTAGAGCTCCTTCAAGTTAAAAAAGATGAAACCAGTGAAGCAGGACCCTTCTAGTTTGGTTCTGCTAAACAACCCCGTGGGGGAACTGCCTTGCTGGGTAATTTGAGGCAAATCATGTTATCCCTTGCAATGTTCCTGTGCAACGCTGAACCAGTTGGCAGTTGATATGGGGTTTTTAGCTCTGATCACGGAGCAATCTACTGAATCGCCACAAGATTGATCCCATTCATTCTGATGGCTTAAGCAGCGGGGCCATCTGCTGAATGGCTAAGTAGAGTAGACCAAAGATACCCAATAAATATTTGTGGACTGCATGGCAAACTGCCTCTTCACACCTGAAATGCAAGTGTGTCCTAGGTTAGGACTCCAATGTGGACAACTGATCAAGACCCCAACCGCACCCCCACCCCAGGGCCTTTGCCTAAGCTGTTCTCTATGCTTGGAATGCCCTCCCTCTCACCACCTCCCCCACTGCCCCTCACAGTCCACCTGTCCAAATCCTACCTAGTTCAAGGACCAGCTCAAATATCAGCGGCTCCACAAAGCCTTCCCTGACTACCCTAGCCAGAAATAACTTCTCACTCCTCTCAATTTCCACAGGTCTGTGTGTATGTTTTCTGGTGCTAAAAAGGCGCGCCATTTTATTTGGGCTATGTGTTTACCTTGTCTTTTCTACACCACTCAGCAAGACCCTGGAGCTCTGGAACTACGTGTCAGTTCCTCTTTGAACCAGCCCCCCACCCCCAACTGGCACCTACTTGTGCAGAGCAGACATTGGTAAAAGTTGGCTGAATGAACAAATGGTTACCCCAGCAATGACAAAAACAGAAACAACTGCAACATTCTTTATTCCTCCTTCTGCCTCTCCTCCTCCTCCTCTTCCTTCTTCCATAGCTTTTAAAAATATATGTATTTGATCCACCAATTACCCAGGGGAGGAGGTCTGGGGACTTACTGATAGATGAAGACAACTCCGCAGACCAAAAAAGCTTCCAGAGACCCCTATAATGACAAGTGAAGCCTAGGCCAACGTAGACGTTGGGGGAGTCTGAGTCTCTGGTCTGCTGACAGCCGGCTCCTGGGAATGGAAGTGTTATTTTCCCAAAGAGCTTCATCTGCTCTGGTTCATATGTGCCAGTTCCTCGTCTGACTAGAAACTCCTGACTTTATTTTTAAATAGTTACTCCAATAATAGGCTAAGTAATCGCAGATCTTCCCGAGGCCTTATTACACACGTCCCAACATACTGGCCTTCTTCAAACCCATATTTCTTTCCCGTAAATATATGTTGAACACCTTAAATTTCAGCATTCTATGTAGTGGTAATGTGTATTTGTTTTTTTTTTCCCTCCCATAGGAATCCTGAATAAAAGAGGATACCGAAAGAAATGCTGATGTGCGAGTGACAATTTCTCAACAATGTGTCTGATTACTCGTATAGGCAAAAGGATTCTCCTGCAACCGTAAGTAAGAAAAATGTGTATTACAATATAATACATAGTCAAACTTCAATAACACACTTTCCATCCCGGTGCCACTAATGCTTGAACAGCTGCAGCTCTCACTGTCTTTGTTGATGGGGCCCATAAATACTCCTGGGAAATGGGACAAGGATACATAATGGATCTTCACCTGCCAAGATCAGGGAAATGAATGTCAATCGCACCCTGATGCAGACGCACTTTTTGGTGGAGAGTGATGAATATTGCCATTTGTCCTATGCCACTGTAATCTTGGACAGGAAAGCCTACCATGGAGAAAAATGGTGGGAGAAGAAGCTGTTCTAGGACACTTGAAAAGAAGTGTGTGTCATAATTATTTGGCCACCAGGAATAAAAGTGAAAGAAGTGTATAACAATATGATTTAGTTTGGAGAAAGGTTAAAATTTAAGAGGATACCCACACTGTACATAGCATTTCATTCCGTATAAAATTTTCCCTCAAAATAGGACTCTTTTATTGAAGACCAAATGTCAAAGAAAACAGGGAGTCACAAAATTGTAGGGTCGTTCATGTTCCCAGAAACAATTCAGTGTAGCAATGAAAGTGTGTGGGCTGACACGCTAGGCCGATGTGAGTTCAAATCCTGACTCTACCACCTCCCTGCTGGTAAGACCTCAGGAAAGTGACCTGACTTCTCAGGTCCCTGAGTTTTCTTTTTAGATAGAGCAGTGATAATAACAGAGCTCACCTTGTGCAGTTAATTGAAGGTTACATGATATAATTATGATCAAGACAAACAATAAGTGCTGGGTATTGTGTGGTTGCTGCTGTTTTCCCCCTCTTCCCCTTTCTCCATCATCATCATCTTTGTCCTATCATCCCAGCTGGTTTGTGGCTGATTTCATTAGTCAATATGAGGGGAAGAAGCAAGAAGACTACCTCCCACCAAAATACAAGGCAGACTCCCCCGCCCACATCAAACTCCAGAAACAGTACTTCTAATCATAAAGGTTTCCTTTTTAAAGCTTCGCAACATAACTTAACAAATGTATCCACCTAACTCCTGTCATTCTTGTTTTATCAAGCAATGACTACTGTAACAGATACCTTCTTAGCAAAAAGAAGACCCCTCCCCCACCAAAAAAAAAAAATACTGATAGAAAGCACTGGGTACTATCAGACACGAGTCCTAGATTTAGGTACATCACATATTCTTTGTGAAAAGGGAGGAAGCAATGACCTGTCCAGTTCTCCAAGGAACTTAGACAAGGTCTTTTTTTGTTTTCAGTCATTTGGAATCACAGGCTAAAGGCTGCTTCATTCTTCCCTTCCCCTTCTCAGAAAGACTGCCTTCTGAAGGTCTAGGATGAGTGGTGTCTGAATGACTTCTTCTAATGCTGCAGCTCTGGGGGTTTAATTGCATCAAGCCTACAGAGGCTTTCCCGTGGGTTGTCTAAGGCTGGGGCAACTCCTCTCTTAAGTGGGGCACGCCATTGCAAGTCGGCGGGGCCTTTCTGCAGGTGTGCCCCCGGAACTGGCTGAGGGGCCCAGCACAGGTTGCCAAACAATGGAAACTTCCCGTTCTGGGTGTTAACTTTAGTTACCACAGCCAGACAATGCTGCCAGTGGTGTGGAAGAAAAAATTGCTGTAGCCAGCTGTGCTGTTCACAGTCGGATGGATTCTGTGTAGCTCCAAATGGTGACGGAGCCAGCAGCCTGTTGTAGCCAAGGACAGGATGATGGACGATCTACATACTGTGTCCAAGTAGAGAGAATGGCAGAAGTTCACTTCAGGGCTGTTAAAATGCTAATCTGGGTGAGTTAACAAAAGCTTAATAGAAACGAAAAGTTTGAGAAATAAGTACGCCTCCTGTGGTATCTATGTGGACCACGGATTTGATCGCCCTTGGTTACACCAACGGTGGCTTTTCACAGTAAAAACGTTTCCTAGTTCTCCTGTTGGATGAATGGGAGTGGCTCCAAATTATGAGCGGCACTGCCACTGTTGTCAGGGTCTGAGGAGGAAAGGTCAGCCCAACAATAGCCGCCTTAACTGAAGAAGGTTACGCTAGGCTTAATATCGTTATATGCATTTTATTCTCTCTATGCGTCCTGGGAATAAATTGCAACACGCTCTTTTCCCCCCAACTAGAAGTTGGCAGCTGTTCATGAAATAAGCAGCAACCTAAGACATGGGCTTTGGTAGATTTTAATGCAAAGTCTCCATTCACATGAGTTGTCCTGTTCTAATGACAGTTTCAATTCGTGAATTACACTAATAGTATATCGAATCATTAGTGCTCATAATTTAGGATTCAACGAGATGCTTCCAAAAAAGGTGCATATTTACATTTCTTGCCAAGTGATCCATTTTGCCACGCTCTAGTTCTTTGCATTCTTATTTAAGTTGAACATACAGAAACATGCCTGCCTCACCTGGTGTGGGAACATTGGCTAGTAGAGCTTCTTGCAAATGATAGATACTCAATAAATACTGAGTGTTTGGCATACCCCAAGTGCCTCTTGCTTCCTCTAGAAATGAATCTAGAATGTGCAGGCTTAAAGTCTATTAATTGAAATAAAAGGTAATATTTTATCCTGCAATGTGTGAGGGAAGGAGTTCACCTCCTACGGTTACACCAATAATGGTTAGGCATTCAGCCAGGCTCTTAACTCTGCATAAAATGCATCAGAAGGGTGAAAAATGACCCCATTTCAGATGCATTTTTCACTCTTTGTAACTTAGTGAAACTCACATGCAAGAACAATGACTAAGCTAATTACCAGCGTTTAATATGATGGAGCAGCAAGAAGTGAAGAACTTCTCCAGTTTCAGTAAGTCCCTAACAATTATGGGCATCTTTGTAAATTAAAGCTCTGATTCCTGCTTCCTTGCCTGTGTACCTTTCAAGCAAAGGAAACCACCACTCGAGGATGCACGGGCCCACTTACCCAGAGCACAGTTACTGGACAGATCCTTCCTGTGCAGCAAGCAGCCAGTGAACTGAAGTCTACTGGACTTCTAAGTTGCCCTCACTCTAAGGACTAATAGGTTTACGTCAGAGCCATCTTTCAAAGCCATCAAACCAGGGGAGATATGACCAGATGGTGCTATTAGTGGGCACCAAAAAAATGAAAGAGAGACAGAAAGAGAGAGAGAGAAAGAGAGAAAGAAAAGAGAAAGAAAGAAAAAACAGGGCAGAATGCCCACAAATCTAAATCAAACTTGAGTTAACCAGCTGTTTGGTGATGGAGAAGTCACAATATTCCTGGCATACTGTCCTGCATCACAGAAATATTCCTCCAAAAGGTCATCTATGTAGTATCTCTAATAGAAGCGAAGATAGGTAGCAATATTCTGTAGGGTCCAATAAGACATAGTAACTTGTTGTTAATCTAAATGTGCCAGTAGAAGAAAATGGTTTGCTAAACAACACATTTTGGAAATCTTAGGGTTATTTGTTTAACTGTCTTTCTAAGAGCACATTCTAGGGACCTAAATCAGAGCATAGACAGTAACTACAAAAAACAAAACCCAGCTATGGCTGGGCTATAGTTTATTTACCTTAGATGTTTTAAGTTCATGATAATATAGGCCCAAATCTCAGGACTTACTTGACAATTTCTATTTATCTAAGCCAGGTAAATGTTTGTGTAATATTTGCCAGCCTGACAGAATATGCCTGTCACTCACTACATTGAACAGGACTACACACAACTTAATTTCCTGAGTTAGATAGCTAAGAGAAGAATAGGATTTTTTTTTTTTTACAACTTGAATAAACCAGCATCGAAACCTACTGTTTATTAAACCAAAAGGATAGTAAAATCCTCACCTGGAGCTGAGATTTTTCTCAATTCTACAAGGACAAAATCTGGAAAAATTTCTCCAAACAAAAATGTTTCCTATGCTGACGGACAGAGACCAAACCAGTGTAGAAAAATGTTAAACCTTTCCCTAGGACTTTAGCCTTGAAATAAAAGAATCCACTTTATTGCTCCAAACATCAAGCAGAGGGAAGTACAATCTTTAAAAAGCAACTAGACTTCTTACTGCAGACTTAAAATTCTCAGTAGCCAGAAGTTCTTGGTAAAATTACCCTAGACATTTCTTTTCCCAAGTAACTGGAAACACTACCGTTATTTTTGACAGAAAGCAGCCGCCCATAGTGGTGGACATAAGGTCCAATTACTGTTTACAAAGTCCATATATCTATAATAACGATCTAGTGTCCCTTCTGTGTGGAAGTCACCCAGCTGAGACTGGCGAGGGGTTGGGATGCTGGAACTTGGGTTGCTGACGGGTCATCTCAGAACAGGGAGTATTACCCTGAGTTCCTCTAAAGCTGTAATTAATATTGCTATTTCATTCCCCTCTAGCTCCATGACATTTAGCTCTTTACCAGGTTCAGGATTTCAACAATCTCCTGACAGCGGTGGTCCCGAGAGTCGATTTAGCAGAAATTTTTAAAACCCAGTTCTCATCCACACCAAGTCTTTTATGACCTTTTATTTCAATCCAAGACTTATACACGATAGGAAGCTTTAAGCCCTCCCAAATTACCCAAGGCGGCTGCTGTATCAGTTTCTGCAGACCAGGAACAAACATCATCGCTGTCAAGACGGGAAATAAAAGTTTCCCTACCTTCCTCCTCACCATCCCCCTGCCAGCGGCTGCCGACGCGAGCGGCGGCTCCCTCCCGGCTGCAGGACTCCTCTCGCCGCCGGAGAAGGGGCTCATGCAAAATTGACTCTTCCTTATTTGTTTCCATCCATAATTGATGGGTAGATGAGAACGTAACACATCTCAGCGCTGGGCTCTTGCCGCCTGGCGGAGACCCTGTCCAAAACGCTTCCGTAAATCATTTCCAGCCGTAGAACAAAGCACGGAAAGTTGCGGGGGAGAGTGGCCAGCAGGAGAAACCCGGGCGCCGGGTGGGCGGTGGGGGTGGGCGGTGGGCAGCTCCCGGCCCCAGAGCCCGACCGCGGCGCTCTAGGCCAGCAGGGGGAGAAGGAGGGTGGGAAGTGGCTGCCCTCCCGGCTGGACCCGGGGGTGGAGGTGGCGGAGTACCCCGAGCCCCCACCCCCGCCCCCAGGCGCTGCCGGGGGCTTTCCGAGCCGGGGGCGCACTGACAGGTAGCCGGCGTCCACGGTGAGCAGCTGGGGTCTCGGCGGCGGCTCTGCGCCCGTTCTTCGAGCGCGGGCGAATGCCCGCGGGTCCACTCCTAGCCTTGCTGGCGCTGCGCGACCCCGACGGTCCCAGCGTCGGCTCCGGGGCCGGCGGGCGGGCGGAAGGGGGCGGCCGAGCCTGCGGCCGGCTCTTTCGGCCTTGGCTCGGCTCTCGCGCTGGCTGGAGACGCCGTGCCCGAGCAGCCAAGCAGCCCGGGTTCCCGCTGATAATGTGCGGGGAGAGCGCGGAGACGGCTCTGCCTGGCAAGAAACTTTTACTTGCCCCCTCCTTCCGCTTTTTTTGGGGGGGCGGGGTGCACAGTGGAGGGGGGCCTCCAAGTCCACATGCCCCTCCCCCTAAGCCTCCAGCAATGCCAGTTTTGACGGGTCCGCCAAACCTCTCCTGCCCGCTGCGCGTCCCTTGAACGGCAGGCGGACAGGGCTGCTTGGACGAGAAATCAACTCTCCAGTGACAACACACCCGCACGCACATACACACGCACGCACATACACACACACACGCACAGGCACACGCACACACACGGGCTGCGATTCAGGCTCTGAGCATTTGGGTCCGATCCCCACCAGGCGCCCAGAGCATTAGCAGATTATAAGACGTCTCTTACCTCATGGGGTGGGGGTGGGGGTCGGCTGGTTAAAAAAAAAAAAAAAAGAGAGAGAGAAAAGAAAAAAAGAAAAAAAGCAGCTCGTCAAACGCAGGGAAGAAATAAAATAAAGAAAAAATCCGTCTTTCTCTTTAGGTTTTGGCTTCCTCGATATAATCCTGAAACTCGCCACCACCAGTCCTTGCAGCAGCGACAGCAGCAGCAGCGGGACGGAGCGGGAGCAAAACAAATCGAGGCAAGGCAAATGGTGTAATTCGATCCATCTCCAAGTCAATCCATCAGGCGAGCCGAGCTGGTTCCCTCCCCGCACCAGGCCGCTTGCGACGCGGGGCCCACCCCCGGGCACGGACGGCAGGAGGCGCGGGCGGCCCGGCGCGCTCACCCTCGGCCGAGAGTCGCGGAAAGCGCCGCCTGGAGGCCCCCAGCCCGGCGCCGCGGCCCCGCTGACCCCTCGGTGGCCCCCGCGTCCCTCCTCCCAGGCGCTCTGCTGCGCACCCTCCCTCTCCCCACCTCTCAAGGGCTGCTCCTTCCAGCAACTCCCAGAGCCTCAGTCATCCAGCTCTCGGTGGCTGCAGCAGCCTGCGAAGCAGCCTTTTCTCGTTCCTCCCTCTTTCCCTCTTTTTTCTCCTTCCCTCACTTTTTGCAGAGCTTTCCTCCATCCATCCAGAGGACAAATCATCGCAGCCCGGAGGAGCTGCAGGCGCAGTTGCTCTGTAAAGTTCGGCCTCGGTTTCCTAATCTAAGATTTATTTTTTTAAGCACATCCTTACAAAACCGCCCCCATATTACCTTTCTCGTCCCCCAACCCCCTCCAATTTCTCTTTATAACTACTAAGCAAAACAGCTGGGAAGAAGCAATCAAACATTGCTTTATCTTTATAAAATACAGAAATTGCCTACTAAAAACCCCATTTCTACTTTGAATGAAAGCCATTCAGTACAGTATAATTTTGCAGGCTAATGAGCCGGTTTTACAGGCAAGTGTTTCGTGTAATATGTTGTGGGAGAAATGAAAATGTCCTTGAAGTGACATCATTTAAAATTGACTGTCACAAATGAAAGGGGGGGAAAGGCCATATATTCCAAAACAAGAGGATTTTAATCCAAACTTCATTTCCAAGAACGGGGGCTGTGTTTTATTAATTTCCAGTCGAATTATGAATCACTGAGGGCTCTACATGGCTGGAATGAACCACGATATCCCTATTTAAAAAAAAAAAAAGAAGAAGAAGAAGAGAGCTTTTTCGCCAAACTTTTAATTTTCATTTGAGTATGGTTAATTGCCGTGAAAGAGAGAAAAAGGGGGCAGAGAAAGGATTTTCCTTTCCTCAATGGTTCCTGCTTTCTGCCCTGCACAAAGTTACATGTTTACATTTAGGAAAAATACCCTGTTCTGAGTTGTTTCTGAAACTTCCACTGACAGCCTTGAAAAGGAACTCAAAAAAGACACCCCAAGGAACTGAGGCAGGGCTCATCCGGAGAACTGTTTCCTTGCTAGTTAACACTTTGTTACCAAAAGGAAGAAGGAGGAAGGAGGAGGGAGAGTCTTTTAAAATACAAACTCTCTTCCTGCTGTTCTTCCTATTCGAAGAAAGGGGTAGGGGGCGGAAAGAACAGCTTTGGCAACTCTGCTCTGTGATTTTTCTGTTGTTGTTAAGGCTTTTGTTGGCTGGCTGGCTGGTGTTTTCTGGTTGTGCTGGGCTCTGACATCATTGCAAGTTACTTGGCAGTCAGGGCCCTTCCCCAGCCAACTTCTGACCCAGAAAGCTGTGCCTGTTTTACTGGCATCCAGTCATCCCGTATTTTCTCCATCAAGGGAGCAGGCCCCGCTGCAGGCAGAGCGCTCTGTGCACTGCATGAAGATGCAAGGGGGTGACCAGTGGCTCCATGAGAGTCAAATTGCCATCCACCTGGAGACAGAAAGCTTAGGAGTTGTTCTGTTCAATTCTTCAGATTCCTGAATTCTTTGCTGAAATTCTGTGATGGCCAACTTTACAGAGCACCACCCCTGGGAGTACAGTTTATCCCGGCTGAGTCCTTAAATCCAGGAATTAAACAAACAAAAACAACAAACAAACAACAAAAAAAAAAACAGAACAAAAAACTTTGAGGTTGCAGAAGGATGTGCTAATAGGTTATTTCGAGCCAAGGATTAGACGTTTTCAGTCTAAATATCAGTCTAGACCTCTGAGCCAATCTCGATGTTTGGTTCGCTGGGGAAGAGAAGGAGGGAAGTGGACAATCCACTGACGTGGAAAGAAAGACACCCTTTATCTTTTGGTTGGGACCAAGACATTACTCTTAAGGATTCATCATCTCCTTGGTTCCCAGAATCTTGATAGTCAGGAAAATGACATTCTTTTAATTTGATTTTAGTGGAAAGAAGTCTAAGGAAAGTGCTCACTCTATGCGGTTTGTTAGCATTTGGTCCTTTCAGTTGATTTTATAGGCTTTCAACCTTTCAGCCCTGTTGACTTCTCTAGTGCGACATTCCGACATTCGGTCGTCCCACGTCCCACCCTGTGTCAGCATTAGGCTCTAGCATCGCGTGGCGCCTGGCAGCTCCCCACCACGTCACTCTGCTTCATGTCCCCTGTCTTCACTTGTGGTGTCTCTGCTTTTAGGGCTGCTCTTTCCCCATAATGTCAGGTACTTTAATTTCTGCTTTTCTTCACTTTTACCAAAAATTTTGTCTAGGTGTCAGAGTTTCCCTCCTCCCACTAGCCCAGGGATGGATTTAAGCACCTCTTTTCTATGCTCTCCCAGCAAGTTCATCTCGGTAATTTACCACATTAAAGGGAAAATATCTGTTTAGGATGTTTTCCCTAGTGGGTGCTTCTGAAGTGCAGGGATCTTGCCTTTAGACCTGGAT
The DNA here is from genome assembly GCF_024610735.1 of Ursus americanus. Lineage (NCBI taxonomy): Eukaryota > Metazoa > Chordata > Mammalia > Carnivora > Ursidae > Ursus > Ursus americanus. The sequence goes on along the minus strand of NC_142162.1, from coordinate 3,773,521 downwards.
AGCCCCCGTGCCTAGCACAGTGCCTGGCATTTACTGGGCACTCAATAAATACTCTCAAAACAGGTCAGGTAAGGGAGCCTAGAGTTTTCTCATACCCTTTTATGTGCTAAACCAGAGAGTATAGTCATCTCTAGATTGTGTGCTCTTCCAGAGTAGGGATTTATTCACCAGTATCCCGTATATCCCGGAGCAAGCATAGCAGCTGTAGGGATGTCGGTTGAATGCGTGAATAATGAAGGAAGAAAGAAAGAAGAAAGTAAGGAAGATACCTGGCTCATACCTAAAGGACTCACTGCTGTAGATGGTTAGTGATGATGCTTTAGTGTTATCTGCATACATCTCCCATTAGTGATAAGTAGTAATTTAATTCACAATCCTTTGTTTGTTTGTTTCCTCTAGGAGTAAAGTTCAAATTTAATTTCCATGTTTCATTCCCAATCTGTTTTCAGAATAAAAGCTCTCTGAAAATTAGAGAGAATCTGTGTGTGATAGTCAATGAAAGTATATCAATCATCAACGAGTACAACTCATTAACTACTGCAGCACAAAGCATTAGTGCTTAATGCGCGCCCAACTGTTCTTAGCATTCTACAAATATTAACTCGTAACAATTCTATGAGGTAAGTACTATTATTATCTTCATTTTATAGAAGAGGAAACGGAAGCTTACAGAGTTCCAGTGACTTGCCTAAGGCCACACAGGCAGTAATTAAGTAGGATCTGAACCCTCCCTCTTGCTTAGTTCTAACAGTGGTTAATAGTGAGGTCACAGTTAATAGCAGTAGTTAATAGTGAAGGCTTTAACACATTAGACAACCTGGGCTCATGTCCAGGCTCCACCTCTCTTGGGATAATTTATTTGATTACACTGTGTTTCAGTCTTCTCATCTGTGAAACAGGGGTGATAACAATATTTCAAATGGGTCTTATGAAGACTGGATGTGATGATGCATGTAAAGTGTTTAGCATCTTACCTGGAACACAGCAAGCACCGAATAAATATTAGCCAATGTTATTATACATGCCCTGAAGGCAGTGCAATCTTGGAAGCCTGCAGAATTGAAAAGGAAACTTAATCCAACCTCACATTAAATGTGAGCATTAGTGCAAAAGCACATGGTATACAATAGGTGTGCAATACCTTTTTGTTCCATTCTATCTCCTTCCTTCCCTCACCTCTGTCTATATATTTTTTAATTCGGATACACACACTACTCACTATCCAGTGGATATGAAATAACATTTTTGTATGAATTTTAATGAATAATACAGTTGAGGATCTAGAATTTCATGTTCCAAAATAAAGAGAGAGGTATTGAAATTTCAAAGGTAGCTACAGCTCCTGTGATTACTTTAATTTGGAATGCACATATAGTATTCCTTGCGTTCACACATTATAGAAAGTGCTTTTGTGGCAAGGGATTGCTTTCAAAACTAATCTAAGCTCTCTATGACATGATAAATCATTAATAATATAGACCCAAATCTCAGCATCTGCATGGGCACAGCTGGCCTCCTTGTGTCAACAGTCTGCATATGAAAGCGACTCTGCCAAGATATTTCACTTTAATGAAAAATATTTATCATGGTAAATCTTAAACCTCAAGATTTTACTGACATAATTCATTTCTATTATTATGTACTATGATAAGATACCACCACAGCTACGCTTATGTTCGCAATGATAAAAATGTGCCTTTTTAGTCATTTTGATAACTATTCCTTAGCATGAACAATTTTGCTGTACACTCTAAGTAAAGGGAATGCACCATGCATTTATGGAAATAATAAATTAGTTCCTTATCTAATTTTGCTAATGACCCCACAGGTGCTGCTGTGTGGAAGGACACTGAGTGCTCAGGCCAAATAAAAGCAGACTTTTTTTTTTTGTGCCATCAGAAAGATGAACGGTACAGTCTTTAATAATACTAGCTCTTTTGAAAAGAGACAAGAGATCAGGAATGCTATCACCATTTTATCAAAGATCTTTTGAAAAGGCAGAAGGAAAATAAACTTTTTAGAGGGAGGGTCAAATAAAAGGACGATAACTTAGAGTTGCTTACTTGTTCTTATATGTACTTTGGGAAGGAGAGCTTAGGATGCAGGGATGCTAGCTTACATTCCCGCAGACATAGGGAAGCTGAGACTCGGTGTCAATTCCTCAGAGATTTCTCTCCACAAATTTACAGTAACCAACCCCCTGGCTTTGAGGAATTGGGGCTGAATAATATCTATTAAATGTTAGAATCTCTTCACAAAAATGAAAGATAATACAAATAATCAAAAGTGGTAAAGAATTAGAACATTTTATGTTTTTTTAAACATATACTTTTTAATTTTTTTAACAAAGATATCAAATATCTTTTTTTGTAAAAGATTTTTTTTATTTATTTGAAAGAGAGCATGAGCAGGGGGAGGGGCAGAGGGAGAGGGGCAAAGTTCTCCCCACTGAGCAGGGGGGCCCTATGCAGGGCTCCCAGGACCCCGAGATCATGACCTGAGAGGAAGGCAGACGCTTAACCAATTGAGCCACCCAGGTGCCCCAATTTGTTTTTTTGAAATAGACCTCACTGCCTAATCATCTTCTTCCCCTTCTCCTTCGCTTCCCCCTCCTTCTGCTTTTTTTTTTTTTTTTTTGCCTCAGCCAATGTTAAAATTCAAATCAACAAAGGGAGAAGAAACTAACTGGGTATTTATTACATCCTAGATACCGATGAACTACAATAGTGTCCACTTAATTTTTACCATAATTCTTAAAGACAGGAATCATGTAGGAATGAAGAAACCCAGGATTGTTTGAGCTAACCAGCCTTGTAGATGATGGAGTCTAGAGTCTACCACAGGTCTGTTTGGCTCTCAAGCCTAATTTGCTTTCTAGGACACCATGCTGTAAGAAATGAAAAGAGCACAGGTTTGAAAACCAGTGTGTCTTGGATAACACAGGAAATAAAAATATTTTAAAACCCACAACTATACTCTCAAAGCTAGGTTAAAAATGTGAGCTTCAATTTCTAACTCTTTGATAGTTGTTGCTTGTCCCATACAAACTAGTATCAGGAATACTGTGATAGGGTTAATAGCATACTTTAAACTTCTCTACATTATATGCATACTATTACCCATATAACTACTCGGGATCACTTATAAATAATAATTTAAAAAACCTATTTAACAGCATGCAAATTTATATTAAAATAATTCCCACTGGGTAAGCTACAAATGTTTCAATTAATGGTGAGGGCCATAATGATGGTACCTTTTGCCAAAAAAAAAAAAAAAAAAAAAAAAATCCTAATCTCTAAAAGCTACATTTGTTAGAGCTGTATATTAGAGCTACAGACTCAATTCATTCCTAGAAACCCCTAGTGCCACCTATTGGTTAAAAAAAAAAAAGAATAGGATTCTGGGTAATTTCCACATTTCCAAACAAGGCAGGCAAGGATACATTTTTTTTCTTTCCTTTTACCTTCTCAGGAGGATGTTTTCCGTTATGGACATTTGATTAATACTGAATATGTTGGAGTCATTTAAAAAATGACACTGGTAATGTGCAAGGGAGTGAAAGGTAATACATGTATGGGGGACAGGAAAAAGTTGACATTCTGGAATAAAAATCAATAGCAAACACTGTTCGCATTCTGCTGTAATTATAGGAGTTGTCTAAAATCCCAAATGCCCTATTAGACTGTGATGAAGTGGCAAGGGCCAGCAGCACATGGGGAGATACATTTGGCTAACAAGTGTTTAAATCTGGGTCTGGGATATGGTGTCACCGAGTCAGCAATGACACGAACAAGGTCATAGGAGGTAATGTTCTCTCCATCAGCCCCCAGCTATTGGAGTTTCATGTATGTTCTAGAAGGAGGCTTAAGAGGAACCTGCTGTTTGTTTAACCTTCCACTGGTTCTACAAAGTGGTCTCCCCAGATCTCTCTTGGCCTTCGAAACCAGAACCCATCATCAATAGATAGTCAGCAAGTAAAAACAGTTAAGGATCATAAATTTTTACAACAGAATTTTCTTGCTGGGATGGTCCTAGCAACCAAGTTAGATTTAAACATTATCCGTCTTACTTTACTGTAGTCGAGGATGAGCTCCATAATGGCCGCCTTCTAAAAGTTTGAATTGTGATATGCACTGAAAAAAAATCACCTCGAGCTTACATTCTTAAGGATACCTTTAAAAGAGGAGCCTCAGAGTTTGCCATTGTCTGAATTTGTATTTCAGTTATAAAGCTAGGAGAAGAAACTGTTTGGCTAAACGCCTTTCTGGAAAATCCAGAAAAAGTCCAGAAGGACCGTTTAGAGGCTTTTGACCATCCATTAATTAGAATCTTTCCATGTTACAGTTGTAGTCAATGGTTGACTTTTCAAATCTTGCATCTCGACCCATATGCACATACAATGTATGTGTGTGTGTGTGTGTCTATGTATTTTTCGTCTAAGAATTCCTGTTTAAAGTATTTGTGAGTTCTTTCGCTAGATTAAAATCTTTGGAATTGTGCTCATAAACCACCCCAATGTGTTCTGAATTTCTGGGTCATAATTACAGACTAAATAGATTCATTTCTCATCACAAATTTTAATTAAGAATTCCAGTTATGCAATTATTTGCTAATGAATAATACCTACTCAGTACCAAAGCGTACTCTTAAATATGTTTACTCAAAAGTATGTTTTCTAAAGATACTTCCCATGGGTTAGTTCCTCACTTTTAGGTCATCAACCTTATATTTAAATAAGAGGAAAATGTTTATCTACTATTTTATTGAGATATATGACAATTCAGAAGACAAGGATAGGAACTGGGAATAAATTAATATTAAAGTCTAATCAGTCATGATTTCAGCTCTTCAAAAATATCAAGATAGTTATTTCTGTGATTTATCTTTGCTTAAATCATTTGGTGAGGCTACCCAATTGCCTATTCACTGGCTAGACTTTTGACTAGGAAAGGAGTAGTGAAGGCAATTATTTGCCCTACGTTTATTTATTGTGCTTTTGAAAAAACTATCCAAGGCTACTGATTCCTTCAATACGCTCTTGGTTTCCATGTAATACAGGAACAGTCAATTTGCTTGTTTTTGGTTTATTTGCCAGCTTTTAAGTTGATGAACAAAAAACATAAATCGATAAACAAATTATTCATCCCTTTTGATATCAGGTAAGTGTGCAGCCTATAGAAGGGATGTTATTTCTGGAAATTTCAAACAAAGTTAATCCTTTGAAGTTAAACCACTGGGAAGACACAAGGGTTAAAGTAGACTAACTGTAGAAATGTTTCCCCTAAGAGACAATGAGTTCCAAGGGAGCGGAGGACCTTCCATATCAAAGCAGGACGTTACAAAATCCAATCAAGGCAAGAAGAGATGCCCCAGATAAGAATGTAACTAATGTGGAAGAGGGCAGGATCATTCACTCGTTCATCCTTGCATACGTTCATTTCACCATTTGTTATTAATAGCAGCAATCTGCTTTGTGTAAAGCACTGTGCAGAGATAAATGAGATATACCTTGCATTTAGACAGCAACTTAGAGTTTGAAAAGCAGCTTTATCAGTCAGAGTCCTGGCAGGGAACAGATGGCACATTCAACTTGTGTAATTTGAGGAGCCTTTAATAAAGGGATTATTTGTAAAGGTGTGGGTAGAGTGCAGGGAAACCACAGGGAGAGTTAACCTGGGTCCTGACTACCCCTAGGACCCAAGGAGCCAGCGGAGGGAGCAATTGGAAGAACCCAGAGACGTAGAGACAATGTGGGGAAGACCCCCTTGCTTAGAAGTCAATTTCTAGAGTCACAGAGTAGAGAAAAAGGACAGAAGTTGGATCTGGTGGAACAAATGAGAAGCCATTATTTAATTTTATTTTGATTCTTACTGAATAGTAGTTGGTAGAAATCCTAATTTTTCAAATGAGAAAACTGAAACTAGATTTGCTTATCATAACTTAGTTATATAGCAGAGCCAGACCTTGAACTTGAGTCTTCTGAATCTAAGTCTGGTGCTTATCAACCTATCTCCCTATTCCCTACTCTTTGGACTTCCTTAGTACACTTATCATACTGAGCTATTAACATGTTTTATCCCTTAGTGGACTATCTTCTTGACAGGGAGAACTAGGTCATTGTATTTAGTATATAGAATTGCAGCTGGATAGGAATCCTGGAGACCTCTGATGGATAGAGTTGAGAGAGCATACAACCTAACTGGAGAGACAGACGTATGAGACTAACATCATACACAGCAGAATGCTGCAAATGCGAAGTCCAGAGGCAGAGGGAAAGTGCTGTAAATGGGCAGAAAAAGGAGGAATAGGTAACTGTGTAGGTTGTAAAGGCTTTACGATGTGGGGTCATACGAGCTGAGCCAAGCACACTGAAAGACATGTGTCAAAGGTAGAAGACTATAAGCAAGTTACTGTGGGCCAAGGGGACAGCAGAGGCAGGAGAGGGTGGGAGGACATGGTGTTGTTGGGCATGCTTGACATTCCTGGAGGCAAGTAGTCCAAGATGTCGCTAGAAGGACAAGAAACAGATCATAGCATGGAATTTGCTGGAATTAGAATGTTTTTCTCAGGGTGTTTAGAAGCCATAGATTTTTTTTAACAAAAGATGATCGTAATCTAGGCTGTGCTTTTGAGAGGTGGTGCTCAAGCCAAAGGGAGGAAGATCTTGGAGAAGCAGGAGGTTTCAGAGTAAAGGTGCTAGTGTAGGGGTCAGGGCAGAAAATGGCTTCAGTGGTATTGGAATCAGCACATACCAGAGACACATCAGCAGGCTGATGTTTGACTGTTCATGTGGGATGTGGGAGATTTTCCCAAGTTTTCTTGGTGTGGCCAAATTTAAGAAAAGTTGAATTATTATAAGAGATGGAAATGCAGGGAGTGGAGCAGGTTTGCAGGGGGGATAATTGAGTTTGGCTTTGGGTAAGTGGAGCTTAAAGTGCTGGCCTGGTATCCCTGAAGGGCAGCAGCAGATTAGAAGCTGTTATAATAATTATAGTTAGTGGACAGGGGAAACTTTCTATTTTCTGGAGAAACAGCAACATCTAAATGAGCCAAACACATAGAATAAGGTGAGAGGGAATTTAGTTTTTATCAAATGACCTAGGTTAACGCCTTTATGCCCTCCTAAGTCTCATATACTCAGAGATGATCTGGTGAGAAACTTTAATCCTTCCCATTCCTGGACCTTTCCCTCCAACATGGAAAACATACGCTGGAGAATTACAGAATTATTGCCGTTTCTCAGCCATGTCCATACAAACATAGGAATAATGGACCTGGCAATTCATCATATTTTATCTAATACCTTTTGGGCCAACTGTTCAGTGATATCTGTCCCACCTGACACTTTTAGAGAAAATGCTGATTCCTACTTTTAAAATTTTTTGTGAGACTACTCAAAATCATTATTTTAGAATGCTAAGGGAAATTTGATGTTTCTAAAAGTGGTGTAGATGAGAAAAGTGTCCAAAAATTAATTGATTTAAGCCATTATCACTCCATGTAAAATTAGGTATCCCTAGTATCTGATTATCGATATTTGCTACTGAAGTCTAAATGAACTCAGAGAAATACAAATCTGTGGTTTCTTCTTTTGATTATCTTAAATAATGAGAACATCACCATTTTACTTGATTTGAAATGTTAACATGAAATATAATAGAGAGTGGATCATTTCAGAGTAAGAAATCACATCTTGACAGCCTGATGATAAAATGCTGTAACGGTGAAGATTAGATCATTTCCAGTTCTCTTTACAAAAAATTTGGGAAAAAATAGAATATGACTTTAAATTCTTCAAGCTTAGTTTTTCTATTTATTTAGAAAAAGAAAGTGAGTGTAGGGGCCACGAACATCGTGATATTGAACGGTTAGAATAAGCTTCAAAGTAATTTCTATCAAGACACCTTATAATGTAATGGTTATAGGATTTGATAAGTTTCTTCATTTATGTTATGTAGGTTAAAAACATACAGTGTTCTCCCCCAGTACATAAGGGAGACAGACAGGAGGGAAGAGGGGGTGGGGCAGAAAAAAGTAGAGCAACAAAATGAAAGAAAAGGAATGCAAATGGGAATCTAATTAAATTTAACAGCACATTTCCAAGAAAAAGATAAAGCCTTTTGCAACATCTGCAGGTTCAGTTTCTGAACTGTAGGTACTTATATTGGCAGGAACTTACTGTTTTCCCCTTTTTGTTTTATTATTTGCTGTTAATGGGAGGAGAAATAAAATAGATATAAGTATTTGTTAATTTCATGCAACCCATTTCAAATTACACAGAATGTCATAGAATGTAAGTATTTGTTAATTTCATGCAACCCATTTCAAATTACACAGAATGTCATAGAATGTAAGCTTAATTACATAAGCAACCTTTGTATTAAAAACATCACTTTATTACCCTCTATAAACATTTTATGAATCCATTTAGTTTATGGTTAAATTAAGAGGAAATGAAAGGCAGGGATAAACTACAAAGGATTCTTTCCTCATCTTTTAAACTGACTTCATTAGAACCATAATTTAGTGCTAGGTATCTGTGAGCAATCCGAGCATAGAGATGGGACAAATCTACACTTACATTATTCAGTCAAATGTTGAAAAAGTAGTGTTTGGCTTTTGATGAATATTTAATATGCCAGAGAGCTCTCAAGATTCCACTTTAGTGGTGAGATCTGGAGCAGTTTTCAGCAGAGACTGAATTGCTGATCTGGCCCTCTGAACTCCCTCTCCACTTTTCTTCCTCTGATATTCCTTAAGTTGCAGAGAGCTAGAAAAATACAATACCCAGTTGCCCAAACAGTCTCCTATGTGTACAGTGTAAATGAAGAAGATTAGGAAAAGGACCCTGAGACTGAGGCAGTCCCCACTCTGGAGAAGTAGCCTGGTCTTGCTTTGAGGCCACAGGAGTATGACTATACCCAGCAAAGGTTTTTGTCTCCCTGGTAATGGCCTTAAGCCTCCAGGGCTGGATAGAAAGCCAACATTTTTCACACTGCAGCATAGAATTTGGACCCAATTTGAGCAAGTTGGACCCTTCCTTGCCTCTTCATCAGCACAAGTCAATGTGGGACAAGAACGCGGGGCTTTCCCAGAGGATGGGTCTTAGTTATTCCTGTAATTCAGAGGGACTGGGAAAAGCACTGCTTGGGCTGGCCTGATGTGATCAACTGGTGATTCTCTGGTTCAAGGGGGAAATGGTGAGCTTCTGGGCAAAAAATTAGGAAAAAATGAATTTTAGAACCTCTATGAAAAATTTACTAAGTCATATACGTTATTCAATTATTTTATTAGAGTAAGTGCACAGGTTTTGGTTTTTTGCTTAGCTTTGGTATCCTAACAATTCCAGGTTTCAGTTTCCTCTTCTGTAATGTTGAGATATTTAATATGAGGTTACCGTTAGGAGTAAAGTAATCAACGTTTGTGAAAACATTATATAGTTTTTATAGAGTAAAACTTTAAAACCTTATAATAGGATTAGATATTACCAAAGTTCAGTGGCCGACCTGGTGGCCAGATAAGAATCACTCGGGAAGCTTTGTTAGACCATATGTGTCATACCTGCTTCCTTCCCTTCCTTCCCCATTATGATCTGTCCCTCTAAGTGTCCTTCTCTTCTCTCGCATTGAGTATCATTACTTTATTTTTTTTTAAAGATTTTATTTATTTATTCGACAATGTTAGAGACAGCCAGCGAGAGAGGGAACACAAGCAGGGGGAGTGGGAGAGGAAGAAGCAGGCTCGTAGCGGAGGAGCCTGATGTGGGGCTCGATCCCATAACGCCGGGATCACGCCCTGAGCCGAAGGCAGACGCTTAACCACTGTGCCACCCAGGCACCCCTGAGTATCATTACTTTAGTGATCCACTGTTATATTGTGTCTTGTAAGTTCTTCAGAGTAATAAAAAGTCTAAAAGTAGCTGCCTTTAAGCAGCGAGTAGCTAGAAAGCTGTATTTGTATTCCCAGAACAGTATCTGGCTAAATATATATTTATTGACTGGGCAGTTTAAATGATAACACAGAGATTACTACCAGAAAGGTGAACGTAGTTCTACTACTATAGTACATCTTTTAACAACTTTAAATACACCTTAACTACAGCTCTGGAAAAAAAAAAAAAAACACCTAGAATAGTATAATTCTTCAACATGATCAAAATGCAAGCCACTCCACATATTGCATGGTGCACTGGGTGTTATATGCAAATAATGAATCATGGAACATTGCATCAAAAACTGGGGATGAACTGTACGGTGACTAATATAACAAAATAAAAATTATAAAAAAAAATGCAAGCCACTCATATCAAAATCCAACAAGTTCCTAGTGGTAAAATACAAGAATTCCTCTTAAAAAAAAAAAAGCCACAGATATCAGTCATCAAGTTCTTCTATAATATACCATAATTCTGATATGCTAGCCAAAGCAATAAGTCAAGAAAGTAAAATATAGTCATAAATATTAGAAAGAAGGAGGCAAACATTGTAAAGTTTTTAGAAAGAATAAGAGAGGGGCACCTGGATGGCTCAGTCAGTTAAGTGTCTGCCTTCGGCTCTGGTCATAATCCCAGGGTCCTGGGATTAAGCCCTACATCAGGCTCCCTGCTCAGCGGGGAGCTGCTTCTCCTTCTCTCTCTGTCCCTCCCCCTGCTTGTGCTTGTGCTCTCTCACTCTCTCTCTGTCAAATAAATAAATAAAATCTTTAAAAAAAGGAAAGAATAAGAGAGCTTATCAAGGTTAATAATTTATAAAATAATGCAAAAATCACTAGTCTTCCCATATACCAAATACCACACAAATATTATTGTAACATATAATGGAAAAAATATCACATTCACAAAGGCAAATGAAATACAGATTAGCTGAAGATAAACTTGGAAAGAAATGTGCTAGATGTATATTAAGAAGACTATAATGCTCTTCTGAGGAATGTAAAAGAAGATGAGTAAATGGAGAATCAGCTTTTATTCTTACTTAAGAAATCTCAATAAATATGTTTGAATTAAACTCGAAATACAGTATACCTGTAATTAAATTCCCAGTGTTTTATTTTGAGGATGTATTGAACACTGCTTTAAAAAACATTTAGAATTGTAATACATGACTAATCTAGATAGTTGGAGACAAAGAAGGTAACTCTTTCCTGCTTGAACAATAACATGTATGGTAAAGCTACAACTAAAACAATGCCATGGTGATGCAAGAAGAAGCATTCAAGTAAACAGAACAGAGTACAGGTATAGACACAAATTTTTCTATAAAATTAAATTCATTAATATGCAAATTAAAATATAAATATGGTAGCAGTTCAAGTAACAGAGAAAGGATAAATTCTTAAATAACCAAGCTGAAACAACTATCCTATTTCATACTTCATTGTCTGCCAAAAAATAAATTTCTAATGGATCATATATCCAAATTTTAAAAAGAGGTTATAAAAATGTGTAAGTGATTACTTCCACAAACCTAAGATAGTTTCTAAATATTACACAAAACCAAAAATCAGATTAAAAGACTGATATTTTTCCTATAAATATATGAAAATTTATATGCAGTAAAAAACACAATAAAACTTAAGAACACCAACTAGAAACCATCTGCAATATAAAAAACAAAAAGGATTATTATTCTTTTCTAAATAACAGCTGTACTAAGATGTAATTCACATATTAAAAAGCTCACTCTTTTACAGTATACAATTCAGTGGTTTTTAGTATATTGACAGAGTTGTGCATCCATCACTGCAATTGAATTCCAGTATGTTTGTATCAACCCAAAAAGAAGCCCTGTACCCATCAGCAGTCACTCCTCATTCCTTCCTTCCCTTAACCCTGGTAGCATTAATCTACTTTTGTCTTTGTAGATTTGCATATTCTGGACATTTCATACATGTGGAATCATACAATATGCAGCCTTTTGGGTCTGCTCCTTTCACTTAGCATAAAGTTTTCAAGACTCATCCATGTTGTACCATGCATCAGTACTTGATTCTTTTTATGGCTGAATAATATTCTTTTGTATGGATATGCCACATTTTGTTTATTGCTCATCAGCTTATGGACATTTGAGTTGTTTCTATTTTTTGGCTATTATGAATAATACTGCTATGGAAATTTATATACAAGATTTTGCATGGATACATGTTTTCATTTCTTTTGGGCATATACCTAGGAGTGGACTTGCTATGATAACCCTGTCTTTAATTTATTGAACGACTACCAAACTGTTTTACACATCGGGTGCATAATTTTATATTCTCATTAGCAATGTAGTAGAGTCCTAATTCTTTACATCCTCATCAACACTTGTTATTGTCTGTCTGATTATAGCCATCTTAGTGTGTAAAGTAACATCTCATTGTAGTATTGTTTTGCATTTTTCTAACGACTAAAGGTGCTGAACTCTTTTCATGAGCTTACTGGCCATTCAAATTTTTTTTTGAGAAATGTCTATTTAAATTCTTCACCTATTTAAAAATTGGGTTATTTGCCTTTTTATTACTGAATCATAAGAGGTCTTTATATATTATAGGCAAAAGTCCTTTACCAGATATATGATCTGCAAATGTCTTCTCTCATTCCATGGGTTGCCTGGATGGTGTCCTCTGGAGCACAAAAGTTTAAAATTTTGATGAAGCCCAATTTACCTATTTTGTATTTTGTTGTTTGTGCATTTGGTGTTATATCTAAGAAACCACTGCCTAATCCAAGATCATGACGCTTTACTCCTATATCGTCTTCTAAGAGTACAATAGTTTTAGCTTTCACATATACAGCTATGATCTATTTTGAGTTAATTTTATATGGTGTGAGGTAGGGGTCCAAGGTCATTATTGTGCATGTAAAAAAATATTACCCTTAATATATTAAGTGCATTTCAATAAGAAAAATTGCAAGTATGCCAATAATAAAATAGACAAATGATATTAAGCAGGTAATTTCAATCAACTGAAAAGATATCAACTTCAAAAAGTAATCAAGATGTAAATTAAAACAATGAGTTATCATTTATATTCAATCAGTTTAGCATTAATTAGACAGACTAGTAAAATCTAATGATGAAGATGTATGGGGACATACGCTTCCTTGTATTTATTGATGGGAGCAATTTGGCACCATGTATCTGAATGTAAGATGTACTTTTTTTTCAACCAGAAGGTTCATCTCTGTGAATTAATTCTTTAAAAAAAATTACGCTACTGCACACACATAGAACTATTTATGATAGCAATAAATTTCAAACAACCTAGACATCTATCATTAGAAGACTATTTAAATTATGGTGTATTCAATCAGTTCTATACTATACAGCTATTGAAAGGGACATTAATATTTTGTGCATAGAAATACATCTACTACATCCTAAGTGATAAAGATAGACTATAGAGCAGTTCATTTCATATGCTTTCATATTTTAAAAACAAAACCCAAATGAGGGGTGTGTGTGAATATAAATAAAAATTTTAAAAATCCCTATGGTTTTAAAACCAGGTAATTTTCTTTCTTCTTCACATCTCCATGTACTATCAGAAATTTTTCTCTTTTTATCAAGAAGGAATTAATTTTATTAGCAGAGAAAACTTAATTGTTTTTAACAAAATCTAAAACATTGTAAAACTTTCAATATGTTCCCACATACGGTGCATATACACACATAAGCCCACCCCATCTTCCTTCCTCTCTGAAAAAGAGAAAGAGCAAAAACTGGTGCCATTATTTAGTATTGGACCCAAATGTTATTTACATCTCCATTATTAATTTGTATATTTCAGGGAGAGTTTTTTTCCTCCCAGAATTATCTAGGTAATTGTATTAATTTTCCACTTTCCCTTTTGGAAATATAAGTTCAAAGAGTAGGAGCCATCTTTCACAGGCTTCATTTTTCCCTGCAGGAAGTTTCCAGAAATGGTCACAGGTGAGTTGCTTCATGATGGGTTCTTTTCTCTTTTTCCAAAGGCACAGTGATATACATGAAAGCTCACATAGTTGATCAAAATGTGTCATGTAATTGATATCATGACATAAATAACAGCTTTAGCCAATGTCAAAAATTCAAATATGCAAATGTGCCCCTTTACATTTTCTTTAAACAAGAAAATGTTATTTCATGTCCTATACACAAAGTGTGAAAATATTTTTATTGATTATACAAAGGGCCCCCCAAACCATAAAACAAATGTATAGCCTATAAAAATACAATTCCACCATGCTATAAATTACACTGTGCTAAAGGCTAGCTGGAGCAAACATTAAACATTTGACTAACAATATGCTTTAGAGTTTAGAAATTCTTTTGGAGAATGTTTCAATAGACACCTTTTTTGAAAAAGCTGTATGTCAAAATTTGAAATAAGAATGTTTTTATTAGTAATAAATTCATGGACTGTATTCAAAACCTTTCTATCTATCCTTTTCTTTAAACACACACAAATTGTATCATAATCATTTTTGGGCAGCACTGACAATCGCTCGACTACAAGAAGGGGATTGGAAAGTAGGAATATCTTGAATTGGGTTTTCTTGCTTTTCCTCCCCCAAATATTTCCCTTCCTTTGCTACTGAACTGATGGTAAATGCAAGGGGGAAATTTAAGCAACTTTTTTAGGGCTGACTCGGAGGGACAGCTGCTATTCTCTGTGGCTGGTAGCTTATGTTTCCAGGATTCTGTTTGTTGACCTTTTTTAGAGGTAGTTTGGTGTAGCAGAAAGAGCACTGCATAGAGACAAATAAAGCCAGGTTTATAACCCAATTTTGTTCCTTAATAGCTGTTGGAAAAGTTACTTTAATTTAATAAGTTTTAATTTCCTCATGTATAAAATAGAAATAATATCAATCCTCATAGGGTTTTTATACAGCTAGATGAGATAGCACTGGCAAAGCACTTAGCATAATGCTGGGCACACAGTAGGCTTGCCATAAATATTAGGTCTTGTGTTATTTCGCCTAAGTCCTATTATTATATGGAGGTTAGTTTCAGAGAGGAAATACAGGTGCTAAGTGGACAGTGTTGAATAAAAGTAAAATAAAGGTCGTTGTAAAGCTGGCATAGGCTGACCCTTCAGATCTTCAAGGGGCTGGGCACAGAGTAGATGTTAAATAAATTATATAGATAGTTAGGATAGAAAAGCAATTTAGGGATTACTCTTTTTTTCACATTCTCCCTCTTTTATAATCATAGTCACTTCCCTTTTGCCTGCCTTTGCTCTCACAGCCATTTTAAAATTTAAGTTTATTATACAGTGGAGAATGTTATAGCTACTACTTCTGCAGTGGCGGTAGGCTAAAACAGAGCCCGGAAAACCACACCATTATGGACCTAGTTAGTCTCTGGTTTATAGGAGGTAAGTAAGTGTAATATATTGTGCGAACTCTGCTAGATAGTGACTGCACGGGCTACTGCATTGCCAAAGACTCTGTGGCTGCAGGAGGACACGTGGGGAAGAGTACTGCCTATTGAGTTATGCCTGCTACGGTTACGACAATATGGACTAGACATCTTTGCACCATCTATTTCTATTTCGTATATGGGAATCAGCTACGCCGGAGGAAAAATGGAGGAAGGGAAAATGTAACAGGTGATTTCTAGACAGGAGGGGAACAATCAAGTTTATAAATGTTCCTCATTTAGTGGATTCACATTTTTAGGTCCCATCTACATCAAATTTTTTTTCATTTCCCTCTTGAGAAGTTTTCCTTGCTAGGAAGATTTTAGTAGCCATACCTCGAGGAAGTCTTAAGAGAGTTTTAGTTTTATTGCTAGAGGTTTTGCCATAGAAGCAAAAAGCATTTATAAAATTTTGTTCTTGCCATTGGAGAGTTTGATCATTTGGCCTGTTAAATAATCTCTAAGCTTATGCAGGCCCTCTTTTTCTCATTTTCTCATCTATTCCATTGGTTACATAGAGGCAGGACATCTAAAAGAGCTTGCATTTGCATGTTTATTGACCATGCCCCCACTTCGCCATAAGCACTGTTCAAATATTAAATTTCATGGATTTTGCAAAGTATATGTAATCCCAAAGGGATCTCACCAAACCCATATTTTAATAATGGAAAATATCTATTTTGAGGGCAAATAAAAAAGTGTACATAGTTCCTACAAGCATATGTTAAAGATCAAGGGATTTCTGATAGAATAAACTTAAAATTGAACAGATTCTAAAGATCATCTATGGTCAAGTCTTCTATTTTACTGGTCAAAAAACTGAGGCCCAGGGAAGTTAGTGATCCTTTGGTCTTAGTGAGTTAGGTAAGCGCCATGTTGAAATGGAATCCAAGTCTCTTGACACTCAGTCATAGCATTTTCTACCAAATGTCACTGCCTCTGAAGACAGTTGTGTCAGAAATAAGATGATAAGGATATGTATTCAGGAGGATGCTAGGAAGCTTATGTAACGGAAGGGGTAGGTAGGTTGAGGTGGAAAAATGAGGACAGTTTAAACAGCAACAGACATAGAATTGGGTTAATTAGGGGCACCTGGGTGGCACAGCGGTTAAGCGGCTGCCTTCGGCTCAGGGCGTGATCCCAGCGTTCTGGGATCGAGCCCCACATCAGGCTCCTGTGCTATGAGCCTGCTTCTTCCTCTCCCACTCCCCCTGCTTGTGTTCCCTCTCTCGCTGGCTGTCTCTATCTCTGTCGAATGAATAAATAAAATCTTTAAAAAAAAAAAGAATTGGATTAATTAAGATTAATCTCAAATCAGCAGAACTTCTCAATATAGGAAGAGAGATTTTGAAAGAGACTAATGGACAATTGGAAAACAATGAACTGAAGGAGTTTTGGAGTCTGAATCCTAACAAATGTAGCTTATTGGAGTATTATGTGAAAACAATTGAAAGTTTGAAGTAAAAACAGAATCAACCTTGAAATCCAATGAGTATCAGTCAATAATCAATCAATTAGGAAAACAAATGCCACAACGTTTGCTAGTGGGAGAGAAGAGGCAAGATGTCAGATGGCAACCAAGCATCATGTGGGCACTCTGGATGTCCTGAGTTCAGAGAGGGGAGTGAGTGCGGACTGGCTTTTTTTCAGAGAGCAGAATAACTGCTAACCCTCAGAATGCCGATTAGGGTACCCTGTGGACAGACATGCCTTCCTGTGCTTCTCTGCTCTGGCAGTGAGGAGAGATATGCAGGTTTCTCCACACCCCGTTCCCTTGTTTCTCTAGCAAGTTCACAGATATGCATGCCCTTGCCTTTCCTGGACAAGGAGGACACAGCTGACATACCCTAGGATGTTCTTTAAAACCTGGGCCTGGTATGAGAGTGAGAGGAGCAGTAAAAACACCCCTTTCTCTATGTGATAATTGGATAATCTCACAAAAGCTTTATTGGACACTAATGAAGTGACAAGCATAGCATTATAGTAATAGGGGCCTGGGCTGGACTTACATGATGATGATGATTACAATGATAATAATAATAATAATAATAGCAGTTTCCATGTATTGAGTCCCTACTGTGTCAAATACCTAATTGGATACTTTACAAATTTTAGTCTTTATAATAAATCTATGTGGTATACATTATTATCACCAGTAATGTATGTATATCCACGAAATGTGCAAGCAGTGCCTAGGGCAGTGGCTCAAATGCCAGGTGTATCACTACCTGTGTGACTAGAGAAAGTAACTGAACTCTTGGAGTCTTCGTTTCTTATGTGCAAAATGGGAGTATTATTTCCCACATGGCAGGGTTGTTGCTGGAGTGCCTTTCACAGTACTTGGCCTCCAAGAAGCCACAGAGCAGATGTCAGATCCTTTCCACTGCCTTCATCCTTTCTCTTCACCTTGGCAGCAAGAGAAGTCACTAGGAGCTTTTGCCAAGTTTTCTCACCACAGAGAGCCCTTCTTGCTTCCCCCTCCCACCCCTGCTTCTAAAAGTAGCTGCTGAGAGTTGTAATCTTGAGAGCAATGTCTACAGTGTGTTGTTCAGGCTGAGCGAACCCCTGGAAATCTCTCTTCCCTCTTGAACTTAGCAAGAGACCTTGTTCCTCAGGAGAGTTCCAGAATTTCAGTGTCACATGACTTGGACTTCTAGGGATGGATGGAGAATGCAGAACATCCAACCAGCCCCTGGAGTAGATAAATATAACCTGGTGAATTTAAAGGCTGAGTTCTCTAAAGAGACTTGGATTGAAAACAAGTTTTTAGGTCCCCAATAAAAACCTGGAAAAAGTGGAGGTCAGATCACCCTCTTAACACGTCATCAACTGACATCCAAGAAGCACACTGGAGGTGAGTAAAGAGAAGACTTCTCTTGTGCTAAGGAAAAATATATTTCTTAAGGGGTAGAGGAAAGAATTAAACAGCAGAGATGTGCATGCACATGGGTAAGTGTGTACGTGGTTTTTTCTTGCAACAAATGTTTGCAAATGTGTACTAAAACGACCAAGGACCTGACTGTAACAATGCATTACTGAAACCCATCCTTACTGGATATACTGATGGCTTACTGGTTACAAAAATGTCAGCTTAGTTTATCACAGATCAATAACTCATTACATGCTCCAGAATATACACGATACAATATGAATCAGCTTGCTGTCACATCCAGCCATTCAAATCCCACACCAATATGGACCTTTAGTCACGTGGTTCTTAATTTTCTCCTTCCTACACTCTACTAGCTTTGGGGATTAAAACACATTTTACATTTTGTTAGATAGAAAAATAATAATAAAATGTTTAGCTTTCATTTGGAAAGTTTGACAGCTGAAGGAGTTAGCAGATGATGATAAAAACCAAAATCTTCATTTAACAAGACCTGTGTGTGTGTGTGTGTGCTCTCACACACACATATGTACACACAATGCCTGTCTTTCTTAGTTAGAAGTTGTCAGGGCTTCCATAATTCAAATTACAAATCTATTCCAGCTGATTTGAGCAGAGACCATTCTTGGTACATTGTAGGGGAGTGAAGATACCCAAATTGCCCTTACATTTTCTACGCTCATAACGTACTAGGGCCTGAAATACGGCTGCATGGAAGGGAACATAATTTACACAGCTATGCTAGCAAGATACTTAAAGGCCAACAGGAAAGGGAACACATTACTTTTTCTTCTTTTCTCCATTTGAAAAAAGTAGAATTTGGGTTTGGCATTGGTATTACAGATCAGTTTGAGTCCACAGAAGTTTGATTTATATTTGGCCACAAATGAGGAACTTCACCAATTGTGCCCACCAAACAAGCATTGACCACCTAGTGACCAGGCAATCTGCTTGTCTGTGTAATTTAGATTCTAAGCCCTGGGGGCATATGTTAGGCACAGTGTTGCCATTCAAGGAATAAATAACCTCCGTCAACATTAACTTAATTTTTGCCTAGGGCAGTGCCTTGCTCAAGCCTATCATGTTTGGGGCTCTGGATCCTCTCCTTGTTACCTGCGGCAGACATTGCTACTATCTCAGTAACTATAACACACACTCTAATTGGACACAGATGTATTTTAATTACCAACCTTCTCTGCCATGACTTTTCATCTTTGTCACTTTCATATAAAAATGAGTCTGATTTGAGAAAAGCTGTTGTCCTGTGCCCTGCTGCAAAAAATAACTTGCAGTTGACTGGCCACGACAGACACATGCGTTGATCTTTTCACAGCTGGGCTGTTTGTATTCATGTGAGCCTAGGAAAAATATTGCCATTTGTATCAGGTGAGTGAATCCACAGCTCTACCACAGGCCTGTAAGCCTCGGCATGGAGATTGATGGCCACGAGCAGGAGGCTTCGGTTTCTCTTAGGCAGCCCCTAACTCAGCTGGGGTGGGGGAGCATGCGGCAGGACACGAGAGGCCTTTCCCTGGAAAGTATGCTTATTTTGGAATTAAGAAAGGGCGAAACTCTCTCTCCTAAATTTATAGTTTGGTGGGTTGGAGGTGGAGAGGAGGGGTCTCAACTGGGATCTTTGGACCCTGAGACATCCATGGACCAGACAGGTAGACTGTGAATTCTCTGATATTAAATGAAAAATTTGGGGCACATGTACATTATAGATTGATTGATTGATTTTGTGGAAAGGGTCCACAACTTCTCAGATCCTCATGATCATCCAACATGTGAAACCGCAATGTCCTAGACCAGTGTTTTCAAACATGAGCATGCATCAGCATCATCTGTAGGGGTTGTTAAAACAGGGATCCTGGAACCCCACCCCAAGAGTTTCTGATTCAGGAGGTCTGCTGTAGGCCTTGAGAATCTGCATTTCTCACAGTTTTCCAGATGACTGTGATATAGCTGGTCTGGGGACCAAACTTTGAGGAGCACTGAACTAAACGAATGTAAGGTTTCCAAACCTATCTGCACGCTGGAATCACTTGGGTGGAATTTTGAAAAACAGCAAGTCCTAGTCTCAGCTCCAAGAAATCCTAATTTGATTGATCTGGGAAGCCCAGGTTCGTCTTTTTCCAAATTCTCGAGGTACTTCCAAAAATGTGAGGCAGGGCTGAGAATCACTGCCTCAGAGCAACAGGGGAGTTGCGGCGATAGTGGGGGAGGGCATGTATTGAGATAAAAGACCCCTTTCACTTTCAATGATTTAGCCTTCTGGTTCTCTTCTTTCATCTCAGGTGATAAATAATTGCATGAGTTTGCCAGGGTTGCTGGACAAAGAGTCACAGACTGGGTAGCTTACAAAATAGTAATTTACTGTCTCAGTTCTTGCAGACCAGAAATCCCAAATCAAGGTGTCTGCAAGAGTTAGTTCCTTCTGAGGGCTGGGAAGGAGGTTCCCTTCCAGGTGTCTCTCCTTGGCTTGTAGGTGGCAGTCTTTTTCCTGTGTCTATTCAAATTGTCTTCCCTCTGTGCATATGTCCAAATTCCTCCTTTTTGTAAGGGTGCCAATCAAACTGGATTAGGACTCACCCTAATGACCTCATTTTAAGTTGATTAGCCCTGCAAAGATCCTGTGTCCCTACAGGTCACATTCAGAGGAACAGGGAGTCAAGACTTCAACACATGTATTTGGGGGGGAGGAACACAATTCAATCTGTAACACTAATACTGTTGTTTCTAAAACTGTAAATATCTGGAAATGGGAGAAGGATACTCTCTACTCCTTTTTGCAAATTTCCCATTCAAACCAAAGCCTTTTATAATTGTAGAAAAATCAATCTTCTGTAAATACTTTCTTCTTAGCTTATAACTGCAGAGTCCAAACTTCATGCTATACTTTTGAGGCAGAGCATTGAGCTACCAGAATGAGGTCCCAGCGTCATTGCTAAACAACTAGAAAATAGACGGTCATTTGTATGCAATGGATTGCCCATCCAGCTGACACCACGGGTCATCTCTGCAACAGATCCCAAGAAAACTTGAACGTCCTTTCCAGTTCAGCCAGCCAAGAATTTTCTGACAGGTTTACATGACTCTGCTTTATTCTGAACATTGGAGAATCGGGTATAATGTGTTTTTAATGTAACGTGACAATATTTAAGGTACTAGACAACCTTGTTTTCACAGCTTAACTCTCTGTGCTGAAGGGATGCTAAGTTTGCAGCACGCTTAGGGATTTTTTTAAGCAGAGAAAATCGTGTAATCAGCAAGTGGACCTTAGCAAGATCATTACTAGGGCGGCAGAACAGTAATTGGCATGGAAGAAATGGGAAAGCAAAGATGGTAAGTGGGTGCACCTTCAATATTCTGATATGTTCACAGCAGAGGAAGGAAAGCTTTGTGGAATAAATAACACTTTTAACTATGAGCAAAATTAAGGTTAAGGGCTGCGGTAGGGGGAGAAATGCATTTCTAATACCACCAAAGACTTAGAAAAATGCCTAAATCTGAGCAGAATGCTAGATGGTCATCAACGAAGGGGGAAAAAACATGTAAATAAGCTTTCTGAAGAGTTTTGGCCATTAAGCACAGTAGCTCTTATACTCTTCACTCTGTTCCAGCCGCTTTGACCATCTTCCATTCTCTCAAACATCTGAAGCTCTTTCCCATCTTAGAGTCTTTGCCTTTGTACTTGCTTCTTCCAGAAATGCTTTTCTTCTGGCTCTTTGTATAGAGCAGCCCTTGCTACCTTTTGGGTTGCACTGTAAATATTACCTCTGGAGTGAAGTTTTCTTTTACCATTCCATCTACATATGTTCCCTCTCCCATTTTTCTTTTATAAGAGTTTCACATTGTAATGTTTTCCATTTATTCATTGGGTCTTCTTTCATTACAGTGTAAGTTCCATGAAGGCAGGGATGATACAACCAGCACCTAGCTTCTGGTAGACACTCAATATGGATTTTTTGAATGAATGAATGAATGAATGTATGAATGAAGCAGGCTAAACTAAAGGTTTCATGAACATGAACAGATGACCAACATTACACAGGAACAGAGACATCTAGCCTGTCTCCCATCAGACATGGTGAATACTTTTTATTGAGTATCTGCAATGGGCCTGACCCTAGGTGGGAACCTTTTATTTATAATCTTTAATATTTAAATCAACCCTGCAAGATAGATACTGTTATCACTACTTTGAAGAAAAGAATGCTAATACTTGTCCAAGACCACAGATCTATGATTTAAAGTGAGGATGATGTGACTCATGTCATTCTCATTTTATCATGAGTGTACTTATAATTGTCCCCTAAGTCACTGTATTTTCCTGCAACTATAGACTATAGACAGAAGCAGCTGGTGACAGTGGTAAAGATGGAAGAAGTATTTACACTGCCTACCACCTTCAGTACACATAGATAAAAACGAGAAAGACCATATTTCAGCTTTGTTTCAAGCACTCTGAGGTGCACAGTGATTACTATGATGGGCTACATTGGCTTTTGGGTATCATCCTGGAACTCCAACTATTAAAAATACAATAATTCAGGGGCACCTGGATGGCTCAGTCTGACTCTTGGTTTTGGCTCAGGTCGTGATCTCATGCATCATGGGATCGAGACCTGTGCCAGACTCCCCGCTCAGTGTGGAGTCTGTTTGAGATTCCCTCTGCCCCTCCTCCCACTCATGTGTGCACACTCTTGCTCTCTCCCTCTGTCTCAAATAAGTCAATCATTAAGGATATAAATAAAAATAATAGTTTCAGAGAGAAAAATAGTTACTTTTGCAATAGAGGAACCTGGGAGTCACCATTTTAAGCAAGTAATCAAAATTAATTTCATTAGTAATAAGACATATGGACATCAAGTACCTTCGGATATGATGCTGAGATGGGCTCAATATTACTTCTTTGGTATTTTTGAAAAAATACATACCCTCATTTTAATCATGAGACAACAAGGACAACTCCAAATTGAGGCATATTTCTAACAAATAACTAGCCAGTACTCTTTTTAAAAGTGTCATAGGATCATGAAGAGCAGTCCCAGATTAGGGGAGACCAAGCAGACATGACAATTAAATGCAGGGTGGATCCTGGGTTGATTCCTGAACCAGAAGGAGGATGTTAGTAGGATGATCACTGAAATTCAGATGAAGTCTACAGATTCTTTAATACTGTTATATCATTGTCGATTTCCTGTTTCGGATTACTGTTCTGTAGTTATATAAAATGTTAACAAGAGGTGGTGAAGGGAAGTTGGGTGAAAGGTGTAGCAGAACTTTGTGTATATTTTTTGAACTTTTTAAAATTGAAGCATAATTAACACAGTGTTATATTAGTTTCAGGTGTACAATATAATGATTCAACAATTCCATACATTTCTCAGTGCTCATCAAGATAAGTGCACTCTTAGCCCTCTTTATCCATTTCACCTATTCCCCGTCCCCCAATTTCTCCTCTAGCAAACACCAGTTTGTTCTCTGTATTTAGGAGTCTGGTTTTTTTGTTTGTCTCTCTTTCTCTCTTTTTTTAATTTGTTCATTTGTTCATTGTTCAAATTCCACATGAGTGAAATCATATATTATTTGTCATTCTCTCACTGACTTTTTTCACTTAGCATTATGCCCTCTAGATCCATCCGTGTTGGAAATGGCAAAATTTCATTATCTCTCAGATACATATATATATAATCTTCTTTATCCATTCATCTATGGATGGACAATTGGGTTGCTTCCATATATTTTTTGGAACTTTTTAGAGTTCAAAATTATTACAAAATGAAATGTTAAGAAACAGCATAGTTTCTAAAAAAATAATGAAGACATTCCAATTTCAAAAAACTAAAATTAAAACACGACTACCAAAGGGAGTTTAGAACAATGTCTCCGTGTCAGTTGGGATCTCTAAGTTTGGTGCCACTGGGAACCACTGTGTGGTGCCGAAGGTTGTTTAATGGATTCTGAAGGTACAATGCTTTGTTATTATTGTGTTTCCTAGAGGAGAAATCGAGAAAAAAACTTGCAGAATCAATAGTATATCCCTGTACATATGAATGACAGCAGATAGTCTTGGATTCACTCCTTCTCCATTCTTGGGAAAATGAGGAATTCCTTGGGGAGATGTGGATAAAGTCTGAAATCAACAAATGAAGTGGATACTAATTGTCTATGTAAAAACTATGGTATCTCCTAAGATTTATGATTCCTCTTTTCGCCATCTATCATGAAAGACTAATTCAAGTGCCATCCCCACCCTATCTTTATCATACATACCACACCTGAAACAGACCAATGAAAGGTTCACAATAAGGCACTCTGGGAACAATGACTTCTCAAAGCCACAAGGGAGAATCACCTGGGTTTTGAAGCTTCTGAGCTTTCCAGTAGATGCAAGTTGTTCCCTATTGTAGCCAGGCTATAGCTTCATATATGGGCAAAACACCATGCCTACAGATGGGCGGCACAGGCCGTAATTGTTGGAGGGAGCCAGTGCCTCTATCTATATGATAGTAACACTCCACTTAACAGAGCAACGGAGGTATATGGCCGCGAAGGAGCTTTGTAACAGCAGAACCAGCCTGCCCAGGCAGTATGTTCCAGGGAAACATTTTGCTCTAAATCTCTGCTTTCCCCGCCCCAGAGCAAATCTCCTGCTGCCCAGAAAACCCCTGCAGAGGTGTGAAAAGGAAAGGGATGATGATGAGCAAATTCATGCATACAGAAAAGCTGTGGGCTCCAGCGAGCTCATTTCATCAGACTATTGTGGAAGCTGATGATTTGAGGCAAGGCAAGCTAACGAGAAGGGGCAGGAATGGAGTTAGGACCTTGCTCTAAATCACGCAGTCCAGCTCATTTCCCAAATAAGTTGGCAGTGCAGCTGCAAGTAGTGGCCAGAGAAAATTAGGCTTCTTAGAGGCCAAATTTCTCCCTCTGCTAGAGCTTTTAGGTTGACTGGGGCTCTTTATTAAAGCTCTGAAGGGAGGAGAGGCCCTTCTTCATTTTACGCACTGCCCAGGGCAAGCCCTTACACTGTGATATTAGGGGAAAGAGACTGGAAAGCAACCTAGGTCTGCTTATTTTCTGATGTTCTTTCCTATCACCTCATGGAACTAAAAGCCAACTTCACATGACCAAGACTGCTACTCTAAGATATAACCAATTGACTAAGCACTAACAAAATTCTCTGGGAATTGCCATCTGATTGGCACAATTTTATATGTGCTCATTCATGAAGGAACCAAATCAACTTTTACTATGGAATTGGGTTACATGCTGAAACTGCCTTCCTATGGCAACTTTTAGGATTTCAGC
This sequence comes from Ursus americanus, assembly GCF_024610735.1. Classification (NCBI taxonomy): domain Eukaryota; kingdom Metazoa; phylum Chordata; class Mammalia; order Carnivora; family Ursidae; genus Ursus; species Ursus americanus. Next base: position 3,747,928 of record NC_142162.1, on the reverse strand, counting down.
CTTTCTTGAACAGGCCATCAGAACCTAGAGATGTTCCAACTATCCATATAAAAATGAAATTCAAAGGAATGACTAAAATTGGAAGCATACATTTAAAAAATCTGAATGTGAGTGTCATTGAGTATGATGAGTGCGAACAAATAGCAGTGATACACTTTGCAGTGAAAAGTCTCAGCTAATATCGCGCGGGGGCTTTCCCAACCCTCCCTTCCCTGGGTGGGTCTTTGAGTAATAGTAAATCCATTAAACTCGGCATGATTCAAATGGCTTATCTATGACTCAGAATTGGTTTACACTGTTTTGGACAACTTGCACAATAAGCCAAGACTCATTTCCTTTGACTCCTGAGAAATCTTCTTTTTTTTTTTTTTTAATTCTTCCATCCAACCAAACCTGTATGTGATGCATTTGCATAACTGAAGTGTATTTGGTTACATGTGGGTAGACAGTCTGGTCAGGAGTATTAGCTGAAGAGGATGAGACTTCACAGATTTTAAGGACCTCAGCAAACACTCTGTCAGTTCCTCATCTTTCAGCGAGGAGACCGAATCAGGGAATGCCAAGGTTGGAAAGGACATGAAAACTATGTTAACCTACCCATTCAACTATCTTGTTATTCTCTCCGCAGAATCCTTACCAGGTCTTCACCCACCTTTGTTTAAATACCCCCTGTGGTAAGGAATGTACTACCTCTATGTCTTATTAAATAATTGTGGAATAAACAAATACACAATAATTTTAATCCAGCTCCTATGTGATTGCCCTTTTAATATTTGAGGATGAATCATCTTTTATTTAGACTGAGCATTCATGCTCGCTTCAGTAATTCTCTGGCTTTCTCTTGCTTTTCCGTCACTTCATCACCTGGACCTTCTCTTCCAGATCTGCCTGTAGTGCGGTACCCAACAATTAATAGGCTCCTCCCAAGGAGAACAGCACTCTCCATTACCTTATTTTAGCCCTAGATGGGGTATTAATGCACACTAGCATTACTTTATCTTTCTGTAAAGCCATATAGCATTTTTTATTCTTTGAACTTAGTGTATATTCAGAATGTACTTCCTATATATTCTTTCTCTAATTCTCTGGCCTCGTTTGTTTCCGTGCCTTTACTTATCACATATATGTTGACTCTCAAACATGTATCTCATTCAATGAACTTAGACCTCATTCATGAACTCCAAATTCTTAGGTCCAACTGTACTTTGGTCATCTGTGCTTGAAAAACCTGCACGAATGTCGAATTCCACAGGACCCAAGTTTGAATCATTTTCTCTCCTTAAACTGCTGTTGGCCCAATATTTTCATTTCACCGAGTGGCACAATCATATAAGCAGATACTCCAGCCAGAAATGCTCCCCTTATATCTCATATCCAGCACATCTAGTTGCTTCAACCTCATAAATCTCTTTCTATTTGTCTCCGTTCTTACTGTTAACGGCTATTAGGTTGTCTTGCCTGGGTTTCTCCTACACGTGCCTATTGTCCACTTGATTCCAAGTTGATACTTCAAAGACTCATATCTGACCATGTTACTTTCCTGCTTAAAACGGTACAATGGTCAGGACTCAGTTGGTTAAGCATCTGCCTTCAGCTCAGGTCATGATCTCAGGGTCTTGGGATCCGGAATCAAGCCTGGTGGAATCCCTGCTCAGGGGGAGTGTGCTACCCCCCCCAACGCACACACTCTCTCTCAAATAAATAAAATCTTCTCAAACAAACAAACAAACAAACCTTTTCAATGTGTTCCCATTGCCTTCCAAGTAAAATTTAATCACTTAATGTGGCTTAAAAGGACTTTCATGATCTGACTTTTGCTACATTTTCCAATTCTTTGAATAAACCATTCCACGTACCATTCCCTACTGAAACACTCTACAACTCTGCCTTATTTAGTTAATTTCCAATCAGTCCTCTCAATCCTCTTTGAGGTAGCTTTTCTTGAAGAACCCCACACCACTGAATCACATACATCTTTCCTCTACACAACAAAGTTGGTGTAACTATGATTAGATGCCTAACCCTTCATGTCTAGGGATGAAACTTTCATTGAAGCACTTTAAGGAAGTTTCAGAAGGTTGGAACTTATTTAAATGACCCTTCTAAAACATTTAAATGACAAAAGAGTTTTCCTTTTGCCCCCAATTTATATTTACCCTCAATTTTACTTGTAAATCATTACAAATGATTTTATAATATGACTTACTCTCCTGGGAACAAGGTAGCTTATAAATGACTTGAATTCCTCTTAATGTATCTTGCCATGTGAAGGAATGTATCAACCAGATAGTGGCTGAGATTAAATATCTACATTTTTATTTAAATAAATAAATAAAATCCAATATTTTCATTTCTATTCCTCTCTGCAAATCTAGACCCACTTGCTCTCCACTGGCCTCTGTCAGTAATCATACACTCCTGCATTGGCCCTTTCTCAGGTATACTTCTTTTAGTCAGACTGTGTTCCCACCCCACCCCCACAATTACAAGTTCTCCCAGCAGTGTTGAATGGAGTCTCAAGGAGATGCAAAGCTAAACCAGGAACGTGGCACATCTTCCTGGGGTCAGTTTTACTCACGAGTTGTGTGAGACTCCTCATGCAGCCAGCCCCAGATCCTCTGGGGCTCACCTGTCTCTAGGATCCTTGGTCACATGTTTTACCGTAACTGTTTTGGTTTGAGACTCTTGCTAGGGGTCTCAAAACCCTCCCACCACTTCTGGGCTCAGGCAAAGCACTAGCTACTATGGGAGATGTGATATGCTCCTTGGCTTGTTGAAAGGGCCGTGTGGTCCATTTCAGTATTCAGGGGAGTTCACTCCATGTGGGGTAAATTTTAATAAACATGAAAGGGAATCGGGCAGCTAAGTTCCTCCAGTCCCTTCCCCCATCCTCTCCAATGGACTGTTCAGCAAACAGTAGTCCCCACATGGCCTTTAAAAAGACTTCTGACCAGACCAGGCAATCACTCTGCTTGATACAAGTGATGGTTAACTTGGTCATGTCCCCTCATATTCACTCTCTCTCCTCTGCCTCATCCCCTTTCTCCTTCCCACCTGCCTCTCTGGAATTTCACTAACCAATGAGGTGTTAGCATGAAAGTGTTTGCCTCAGACTCTGTTTTCTAGGGATTCTGAGAAAACTTATTGGATGGCATTGCAAAAAAAAATTCATAAATTTTATAAAACATGATTCTCCAAAGACAGTTAAAGCTTAAGACGGACCCCTCATGATATTCACCCAGACCCCTTGGAAGACAGGCTTGTTTTCATCTGCTATTAGAAATCCTTCAGTAAAAACATTAGAGAAACATTGGGAAAAAGTGTGAGTTTTTCAACATATTATTTAATCTTGAATTTTAGTCCACCCTGTCTTCCTCCTCTTCCTTCTTGACACAATAATTATTTCACTTTGTTTATCACTAGTTTTTTATAATTTTCCTTATGTCTCTGATATTTGGCATTGAGCCTGGCACAAAGATTCCAACTAGTGAATATTTTAAAAGTAAATTTATATGTGAATGAATGAGTGAACAAATGGGTAGATGGAATAACTTTCACTTCCCTACCATAATGACTAGATTGAATAACTAAAACTAATTGTAATTGTCATAAATAGGCTAATACGATTTTCAAAAAATGGAATTCCCATATTAAAAGGTCTTATAATTTGTTAAATATTTAACTTTCAATTATAATTGGATAACTGCTGGCATAGTAATCTTTGACAAGCTACATTCATTCATTTATTCAACAAACAATTATAAAGACCCTGGTATGTGCCAGGCATTATTACAGACTCAAGAAAACAAAGCAATGTACTACACAGTCAAACACTCCTGCATTCCTAGAGCTTATGTTCTTTTTTTAAATTCAATTAGCCAACATATAGTATATCATTAGTTTCAAATGTAGAGTTCACTTAATCATTAGTTGCATATGACACCCAGTGCTCATCACATCACATGCCCTCCTTAATGCCCATCACCCTTTTACCCCATCCCCTCATCCACCTCCCCTCCATCAACCCTCAGTTTGTTTCCTATAGTTAAGAGTCTAGAGCTTATGTTCTATGTCATGTTTCTGTGCTTTAATATTAACTGTAAAATGGGTACACACCTTATCTCAACCTTAATTTTTAAAAGAAAAAAATGATATGTACATATATAATAGTAAGGATTATATAGTATTATAGTATATAGCATTATTATATAGTGTTATATAGTATTATAGTATTACGATACTATAATATGGATATATCTATATCTAAATCTATATATCTCTATAGTTTTTAAGGTACTACCAAGGTCCTACCAAACATGTAGTTGACACTCAGTAAATGCTAGTAGTTGTTATTATAGATTTTATTATTATTATTATTATTAGGCTGGGGAATGTTCCATAAAACTATATAGCCCACATGAAGATAATTCAAGCCTGACCACCCCCTTAGTGCAGGCAATATTTGATGTGGCCTTTGGAAGGCATCAGTATCTTTTAGGGAGAGGGGAATGAAGACTATAATGCTTTTCTTTTGGCTAAAAGTGCTTAGGTGTAAAGACCATTCAGTCTGCCATTCTGAGGATGACCCCATGTCAATCGATACAAAACATATCCATTCTTTTAAAGAACCCTGCCTCTTCATCATCTGTCTTCAGTACCTCTTGAATTTTGCTATCACTAGGTATTAAACTTTAGGAGTGTTACTAAGTGCATGTTGCTAGAAAAAAGTAACATTAGCTACACAGTACCAGAACTGAACTGAATGAAGACACAATTCATTTCCTTTGTGCAGTCAATATTTCATTCAGTCATGGCCTCAATGTCTGGACTCCCAGAGAAGAATGAGTCATTCATGTGTCAGTACAACCACACTGATACCTAGGAAAGTAAGGCTAATAGTAGTAATACTTAACTATTTTGAGTATGATTTCTGTTGATAAAAACAGGGCAAATATCAATACAAACCAAATAAAATGTTCATGAATGATTTTTTTTCCTGAAAATAATGCAGGCAAGATAAACTAAAACTTATATTTGGATTAACAGTAGGTATTAAACACAAAAAATACTATGCTTTCCGTGAAAGTTAAGGATTTAGAGATTTTCAGAAACCACTCGCTTTTCTATTTTCAGAACTTGGACATCACTGCTTTTAGGTGCAGATCTTGGCATTAAAATTATGCACACAGACTAATCATTTCTCTTCCTGGTCTGCTGTTTGGAGTTTCGATGCAGCCATGGGAATTAAACCTGAGCGAATTCGCTGTGTTCAGGAAATCAATCAGCAGCATTTATATGCTTAGCATTAGTGTTGAGCATGCTCTTTTGCTGGGGAAATCTATCCCCTTCCCTCAAGTCGTGTTTGCGTGGTGTCCAGGCTTTCTATCTTCATTTCTCCCAGTGGGCATTTGTGAGGCAAGTTTTATGTACTGCTCAGGCCAAATGACTCACATCAAAAAATGATTTAATTTTCAGCTTAACTAGGATATTATTATTTGGCAGAGTTGTGTTATTCTTAGAGTACAGTAACAGTTGATTTGCTATAGTTTAACTGGTATTTTCCTTGGAGAGAATGATATGGGGTAAGCCTTGCTGGTAAAGAACCATCCCAGACTTGGTATGTAGGGTGAGAAAACCAAGTAAACTAAACCTTGGAAATGGGGGAATAAAGAAAGAAGTCAGTCAGTGAAGTCTTCAATTCTTGACATTTTTTAGTTTGTGATTTGAAGACTGATTTAGAATGATGTGAGTATTGCAGACGTTAACTGATACAGAAGTGGCACTGTTTGGGTCAGGCTCTCACACCTCTGTATCCTGAAATACTAACTGATTGAAAGGAGACCTAACAGTTAACTTTACCCTTTAGGGTGTTATGTATATTCCCTAAATCACACCTTACTCAGTGACATTTAGTAAGATTAATGTGATGGAGCTGAAACTTGGCTTCTATAAAAATTGAATATTATTTGAAACAACTAGGCCATTAGATCTAAAAGCTTTTTCTTAGAGAGTAATTGTTATGATAAATATATATATTTTAACTGATCACACTTGGGAAATTTTGTCAACAGCAACCACATCCCCATGATTATCCCTCCTTTAGGTGAAAAATACTAACACAATTTATGATGACAATAATAAACCCACCTTTCATTTTATAATGCTTTGCAATTGATAATCATTTCACTTCAACCTTACATCAACACTGTATAGAAGATATTACTATCTAAGGATTCACTGTACAAGATACAATGAATGAGTGACAAATATTGGTCTGAAGTAAGCATTCATTCATCCATCCACTTATTTATTCATTCATTTTTTCTTTTTTCTTTTTTTTTTTTTTACTGTAACTTGAGATCAACACTCTGAGCAAATCTTTAGGTATGGTATTTTTTTTTAATACTTTCTGCTCATTTTCTTTTCTTCTTTTTCATTTTTTTAAAATTATGTTCAGTTAGCCAACATATAGTACAGTACTGTGAAGCACAATGTTGTATAGCAGATTTTCAGAACTCTTTCAACTTGCATGACTGAAACTCCATCCCCGTTCATCAGCAACTCTCCGTTTCTCTTCCCACAACACCTGACAATCACCACTCTATTTTCTGTCTCTATGAATTTGGTTAGAGACCATCTAAGTTGAACAATGCATTACTTGTCCTTCTGTGACTGGCTTATTTCACTCACGTTAATGTCCTCAAGGTTCATCATGTTGTATGTAGTCTGTGTCAGATTTTCCTTCCTTTTTAAGGCAGATTGATATTCCATTGTATGTATGCACCATATTATCTTTACTGATTCATCTGTCAATGGGTTTTAGGTTGTTTTCACTTCTTGGCCATTGTGAATAATGATGCAATAAACATGGGAATGCAAATATTTCTCTGAGAAACTGATGTCAATTCTTTTGGATAAATACCCACAAGTGGGATTGCTGGATCATATGATTATTCTATTTTTAATTTTTTCCCAGGAACTTCCATACTATTTTCCATAGATGCCCACCGTTTGACATTCCTCCAACAGTGTACAGGGGTTCCAGGTTCTCCACATCCTTGACAACACTTGTTATTTTGTTTGTTTGTTTAGGAATGGCCATCCTGACAGATGTGAGGTAATATCTCACTGTGATTTTGATCTGCATTTCCTTGATACCGAGTGATGTTGATCATGTTTTCGTATATCAGTTGGCCATTTGTATGTCTTCTTTGGAGAAATGTCTATTCAAGTCTTTGTCCATTTTTTAATTGGGTAATTTGGGTTTTTTTTGCTATTGAGTCATAGGAGTTAACATTTAGATATTACCCTTACCAAATGGATGGTTTGCATTTATTTTCTCTTTCTATTATACCACCTAGTAACTGTCTATACTGAGTCATTTGAGAAGTTGGCGAGGCTTCACCTTGCCAATAAATATCTGATTCTTGATATATTCAAGTAACTACATTTATGTCATTGGCCTCATTCTTTTAAGGGTAAGGATAGAAAGCCTTTCAATGTATGCATGTTATCTGGAAGGGGCAATATATTAACCAATTAGTACCCACAATTTCATATAAAAATGAATTATTTATTAGGTTTCTATCATGTTCTTTGGTTCAGAGTAGAATTCACAAATTATGTGACAACAAATACAAGAACTCTAGTGGTGAAGAGGGTCAGTTCAGTTGGAGAACATGAGATATACCTAGGAGAACAGGTTTTGAGATATGGGGATGCATTTCAGGGAGCACCTCTGAATTGTAAGAAATAATATGAAGATTCTGAACATATGCTAATTGTTGCCATGGGAGAGTGATGAAAAGGGCAAAAGAGGCAAAATTTTGCTGTTTTATCATGGAGAGAGGAAGCTAGTTCCCATAATCTTACAACACGGGGGGTGCTATTTATACTCTGGGGCATTGTCTTCGGAGTCTTAAGCAGCTGAGAGGGGCAATTCTAATATGGGGGTTATCTGGTGATTCTTACACCCTTGATGCTTGTAAGAACTTAACTGGATTCAGTAATGCTCAAAGGTCCACTTCTGCCATTTAACAGTTTGGAGATATGAGGTAATCTAGAAAACCACTCAAACTTAAACCATCTAGTTTTCTTCTCTGTGAAAGCCAGGATTGGCATGAGGACCAAATGAGCCTAAGACTAGGAAAATGATTTAATATCTGTAGAATGTTATAGATATGTTATTAGTGATTACTATAATTATTTTTCCTTCAGGTGTCTCAGCATTTACAAACTTTGTCATGGGAAAATTGATTCTAACTTTCATCAATTTAAAAAATTTGCTCTGTGAACCACTTGAGGAAAAGATAGGGAAGTTGTGGAACAGGACAGAATGATGGGGTGTTCCTCTCTGGCAAGGGTGAGCAAGAAGAGAGTGAAGGTGGCTGAAGAGCCACAGCAGAGCTCCAGGGAAAAAGGATTTGTTTTTTTCCTTTTCTCCCATGAAAATGTGAGAGACTCACTTGGAGGAATGGAAGAACTAAGGTCAAAGTATTCTCTGTCTTTCTTATCCAGAATATATGGATAGATAAATACTATGGTTTTGGATCTCAGAATCCTCTTCATGACTATGTAACCCATCCCTTTATTTTCTATATAAGGCAACTGCCCATTTGCCTGAAGAGGGCAATGAACTCCCTCACAGTCACACAGCCCTAGGTGGTAGAATTTAGGGTCTTCTCATTCTCAATTCAACATTTTTCACTTCACAAAAATGGAACTTATATTAAAAAAACACATATCTATAGCAAAAGTTAGTCAAAGCACTTTAATTTGCAGCAGCAAATATAAGTCAATTCTACGTGCATAAATACACAGTCTATGACATTGGACCGACTTTCAATATCAAATTCTTATTTTTCAAGAGTCTAGAAGTAAAAGCAGAGATTCACCTTCTCAGATGACCAGAGTTCATTAGGATTTTAGAATCTACTTTGAATAATTAAAGTCTGGAGCTAGACATCATGGTCTTTATTCCTGGTTCTAATACTCAGTAACCTCATGATCTTGGGGCCTTCATTTCACCTCCCCGTGCCATGGTTTCACCCGTAAGTGGGAATAATAAGAGCAACTATCACACAATAACATTATTGTGAGGAATAAATGAATAAATACATTATTGAAAAGAAGTCTAACACAGAGCAAAACAGATAGAAAAGACTCAATAAACAGCGATTGTAACAAGAGTCATGACTAAAGGGATAGAGAAAGCGTGCTGGAACAAAAATCAGTACTCACCACTCCCATCAGCAACACTTTGCTCCTTACTAGCAATGTGTCCTTTGGCAAGTCTCTTCGTTTACAAGGGCTCCTTTTCCCTCAGTTGTGGGAATGTGGGCAATAGTAGTTAGCAGTATCATGGGATTGATGTAAAGATCCAATGAAATAATTTAGACAGCACTTTCTGATATATAATATACCCATAAGAAAAGATAAGGAAAGACAAGAAGGATGGGACGAAGGGAAGAAAGAAGGAAGGAAGGAAGGAATAGGAAAACATTAGAAAATCATAAAGCATTTTTAACTGTCGAGCCTAAGAAAGGGGCCTCTGTCAATCTGTGGCTGAAAAGTTGCTTTACCTTCTTGCCACAGCTCAGCCACTGACTTATTGTCTGATGCTGGGAAATCATTTAATCTCTAGATTATGATCTCGGTGGGTGTATATAATTTGTAATCTTCTGCCCCGTATCACTGCATTGGATAAGATGACCTTGAGGTCCCCTTCAGCTCTAATTTTCTATGATAAAATTATGTTCCTGTGCTGGTGGTGCCTCTCCATTAAAAAGAAAATAGTAAAACCTTAGGCTAGTGAATGTGTCAAATGCTTTGAGATTTGCAGGAGAAAATTAATGTTCGCAGGGTGGTTCTCGTTGAGAAAGGATACTCCCCATTTTCACACTCCCTTTTTCTATTGAGGCTTTTAATTTAGTGGAATTATAATGCTTCTTTGCTGCTCTACAGCTTTCAAACATGGTGTGCTTTTGTGAAAAGTCTTTAATCATCTAATTTCTTACATTCTCTGTCTAAAAGCTACATCGTGAGGATTGCTGGCAATTTAAACTTTTCCTTTTATATGATTTCTTGGTTTTCAGGACCTATAGCTAGATAGATACAGATGTCGTTGTTCACAATGAACAAAACACTGAATATTTTTAGTGTGAATGAACTGTAAAAAGTATCTTGTTCAATTATCTCATTTAAGAATTGAAGATCCTGGGGCTCAGAGAGAGAAGGCATCTAAACCAAGATCACACGGAATGGACTCCAATTTCCTGATTCTTAGTAACTATGACAAAAGGCATTTTCTAAAGATGGTTGTAACAATATTTCCCATTCCCATACGCTTGTTTGTAATGTGGTTTTTTCTACTCTTCGTGGAAGACGTGGAGGCTAATTCCTTTCCCCTTGAATGTGCCTAATAGAATGTGGCACAAGTGACATCAGAAAATAGCAAGACTAGGGCATGAGGGACCTTAGTAGCTTCTGCCTGGGCCTCTTGGGATGCTCTCCCTTAGAATTCATCCTGCGTGTTGTGAGAAGCCCAAGCCACGCGGAGAGGCTAGGCATAGGCAACATAGTCTGCAGCCCCAGGTGAGCTCCCAGCCCATAACCAGAAGCTACTGCTAGTCAAGAGTGTGAGTTTTCTTGGATGTTCAGCTCAGTAGAACCATTAGAAGACAAAAGTCCCAGCTACCATCTGTGACCCCATGAGACATCCCAAAAGAGAACTCATTTGAGCCCAGCCTACCCACAGAACCATAAGATAATGAATATTTGTTTCAGGATATAAGTTTTGGGGTGTTTTGTTATGCAGCAAAAGATAACCCAAGAGTATCCCTCCATTTCATTGACTCTCAGGCTCTACATTACTTCCTTTTGATTCTACATTACTTCTCAAATTATTTGGGATTAGCAGGTTTCTGTAATTAGTACCTTGGTCTCAACTGTTGCATGGAATTGAAAATGAGAGCCAATTTGAGTTTGGACAAATTCTTGAAGTTGCACAAATTGTAATTTCCCATCTTTCGTTCATATGGAAAATTTGCCTTGGTTTCTCAGATTGCCAATATTGGACAAGCTGTCTCTAAAAGTATTAGACCTCATTAAGTTTAATATGAAAGGAGTCAAGCATGGAGATGTGGAAATACTTTTTAAAGACAGAGTGGCAGAAACAGCTATTTGCCACTCTATCTACTTTCCCCATCTTCTTTGTTCATAGAATCCTAAATCATTTATTGTGTCAGTGGACCCACTTAGTACACTACATTTCTCAGCTACCTTTGCTACTGGGAGTAGTCGTGTGACTAAATTTTGGCTAATGAGGTATAGGGCGAAATGTTATATGTGATTTTCTGAAAGGTTGCTTAAAAGGGTTGACTTAGTCAGGAGGTAAGAACTTTCCATTCTCCTTTAGCTTCCTTCTTCTTCTGTCCCAGAACTAGACATGATGGGTAGAGTGCCAGCAAAAAGCTCAGACAATGGGGTGCTATGGAGGATAGAAGTTGCATCTGGTAGGGTCCTATCAGGAAAACAAAGCCACATTTTATTAATACTGATTGAATTCAAAACAGGGAATTGGTTGTATACATATTGGAAGAGCTGAGACACCAAACAGCATGGTGAGAAGACTTAGAAATTAGCAATAGTAGGTAGCCACTACCAGTGTAAGGTGGAAGACAAAGGAAGGAGGCAGTGTTCCTGGAATCTAGAGTGCAGAGTCACCCAGCACAAACTGTAACACCGTGGACCTGCCCTGCTAGAACGAGAACCCCAGACAGACACAGCTGCTCCAGAGGGGCAGCCCAAAGCAGAAAAGCTTCATCCTTCCTCCTGTCTCCTGAACTCTGGCCAATGCTTCCCATTGGCTAAACGCAGCTTGGAGCCAATAATCTCAGGAACCAGGGAGATACCAGCTGCAGGGGCCAGTTTCCCTGCAATGCAGGGCAGGTCAGGGAAAAGGTTAAAAATGACCCTGACAGTAATTGATCCCAGGACTACCACAGAACCTAATGCTGGCATGATGAAAGAGAAAGCCACAAGGAGGCTGAGCCCTGATGATCATGAGATTGCCATGTTAGAAAAATGCCAGTCGTCTGTAAGTTATATTTTGGATCTTATATTGCATACTGCAAACCACAATCCTAATTGATAGTAAATCTCCTAGGGAGGGCAGTATATTAGCTTATTAAGGCTACCTTAACAAAATACCACAGACTGGGGCACTTAAACAATGGAATATTATTCTCCCACAGTTCTAGAGGCTGAAAATCCAAGATCAAGATGTCAGCATGTTGGGTTTCTTCTGAGGCCTCTCTCCTTGGCTTGCAGGTGGCTGCCTTCCTGCCTTATCCCCATATGCTCTTCCTTCTGTGTGCACACACCCCCAGTGTTTCTCTGTGTGTCCAGATTCCCTCTTGTAAAGACACCAGTCAGATTGGATTAGAACCCACCCTAATGGTCTCACTTTAATGTCATTCCCTCTTTAAAGGCCTTTTTATCAGTCACATTCTGAGGTGCTGGGGGTTATGGCTTCAACACATGAATATTTGGAGGGGACATAATTTGGCCCATAACAGAGGTTAAGAGGAAAAATCAGAAAATTGGAGAACTAAGTCAATTTAAATACTACATGCTAAGTAGGAAATAACAGTATTGATAATGCCAAAAAGCAAATAAATTAAGAAACATTTTTATGTGGCTTTATAATACTGCGGTTACTCCTTGATCTTGCTCTGTGTTTTGTGTTGTTGATAGGCTGTTATGTAATTCAGCCTGCTTTATTTGCTCAAGTGGAGGCCCACCATTAGTTATCACTTAGATCATTGAGCCAGGAGGTCTTCCAAGAGACCTGGGATTTGGCAGGTGCTAATTATTCACTAACCCCTCAACTAATGGGAATTCCCACTTCTGCTGGAGAAAGGATGCAGATGGTCATGAATCCTCAATAAAGGGGCAGCTGCAAAACGGTGTCGCTTCTATAGTTGGCTCCTATAATTAGCTCCACCTTAATCCTCATGTACACAATACCTTCTGAGACTACAAAAGCCCAGCCTTGTCCAGCTGCCATTCTTCCCCTCTAAGCTTGCTTTTGGCTGGACCATGCTTCTTCTGAAGATGTAATTAAGTGTTTTGGTTGAAAGGGCAAAATCTAATAAGTGATCTTGAGTGGTGATAAACAGAATCTTGACCCTCCCAACCACTATGGGTACAAACAGGGTAAGAGAAAGCAGAGGCAGTTAGAATGTCAGTGAAGGGGGCAAAAGTGACCCAGTAGGTGGGAATTTCAAGCTAGCCTCTTAATCAAACAACAATTAATTGATGATGTTTTCAACCTGAACCAAGCTTTCCCAAAGCTGTTCTTTATTCAAGTTGAATTACGGGTTTAACGTGGCCCCAGTGACATCCTATGGCAATGGTGATGGTGGCTGAAGGATGGGATGCCCCTTCTATAATCTCCTTTTTTCCTTCCAACTCTTTCTTGTCACTCTCCCTTCTACCAGGAGAACAAGCCAGGCCTGAGGATACTTCAGTGATCTGAAAATTACCCTAAAACGGATTTTTGAGGTAGCCAGTGGGTTCTTATTTGGAAATGATTTTGCTATGAACTGCATATTTTCCTTATTTCGCTTTACGTGGGTTCAAACCAATGGGCCTCTGGGGGCACTTGCCCCAGGGCTGGGTCCCAGGAGCTAGGGCTGGTTTTGTGTGGAAGTGAGGCTGTCCCATAGGCCGCACAGGATGATGGAAGATTTACAGAGAGGGTCCCAGGACAAACTTAAGTGCAATGGCCGGAAGGGCAAGATGCAAAGAACCAGATGGGAAGCAATGAGGAAAAAAGCAAAGGTGTCAAGCCATAGAAAGGCCAGCCTGGGAAAGCACTGTACAGTGGGCACAGCCTGAAGACCTATCCTAAGGAACGGAGCAGAGCATTACTTCTCCCATGGAAACCTTTATACTGCTGGTATGCAAGTTTTCCTATGTGGGCAGAAGGGCACTTCTGCAGGCATCAGGCTAGTTGGGCAATAAACTCCTTGGTTTCTTTTCATAATCTTCCTTCTCTCAGTTATCGTGGTGCTAATCCCCCTCCACCCGACCCCCGCGTGTGCTGAACCACTACAGAGCCTTCCTCCTTCTTCCTTTTCCTACCCCACTGCAAGTTCCTCAGCAGAACTGGTTTGCCCCATAGACTGGGCTGGTTTTCAGCTGATTATGAAGCTTACAGTGTTGTCACTGCATCAAAAAAACAAGCTTTTCCTGCAAACCTTATCCCTGGATTGAACGTGACATATCCTACTGAATGCTTTCTGGACCAGCCCAGTCCTTGTGTGACAGGCGTGTAGGCAGCATTCCCAGACACGGATTCTGGTAGACAGCCATTTGAAAGCAGGGGTTAAGTTGGAGAGGGAAAAGGGGAGGGGGGAGTGTTCTCAGCTCGTGTTGATTTCTGTCAGATTTCAGTCGAGGTTTGTGAAGAGATAATTGTGTTATATTTTCTCATCCTTCACAGGCTGGTGGTTCCTGTATAATTATATATGCCTGAGCTTAATATTAGTTCAGAAAGAAGAAAAGTATACAACAGATTTTTAGCCTCAGGCTTCTTATGATTGGGTACAGATTTTACTCTTGCAAATAATTTAGTTCTTTTTTTTTTCCCTTTGCAAAGAGTAATTGTAGGGATGTGGCTCAAGTGGAGAGCTGGCCATTGGGGGATTTTCTGGGGCTGAGGGAAGATTGCCAGGCTCTGGGCATATGTTGTTCAGGACCCGATGAAATGCACAGAAGTGGTCCTCCCGTGTTTTCGACAGCAACCAGGGAGATGACGGATCTTTCTGCCTCTGGCATCAGAAGCTAAAGGAGTTGGCTTGCAATGAAAATCCCATTTGAAAAAGTTCCTTGTCTCTCTGATAACCCAGACTATTTGTTCAAATTGTAGGAACATTTCTGAATGTCATTTAATTTTTGCCACTTACATTATTAATGTGATTAAATATTACTAGGCCATATTTATTATGTTGCACTGAATTATTCTGATAAGTATTAATACATTGCCTAGAGTGGAAGAATAAAAGGAAGCAATTCAGGTTGAGTGAAATTTTTATATCGATGTTATATAATTATCATTATTTAACCAGAAAGAGAAGCTGATGCAATTAGGAAAATAAAACATAGTCCAAACGTTTTTATTGGTATCATTAATACATGTGCTCAGGACTGCCAATAAACATTTTAATACAACTTGGTGATAGAATAAATTACATCCATAAAATAATTATTTCAAGTTAATTAAAATATTACTGGCATATATTTCTCTTAAAACTCAGGATTTAACCCTATGTTCTTCACTGTTTGCACTACTTTCAGGGTTCCAGTCTGTGTACAGTTGACTTCTACGTAGAACTTTGTTTTGCCTTCTTTTTCATAAACTTTTGTGGTCTATAGCCAAGAGAGAAGTGGGCATTCCCTATAGAACTTTACTTTCTAAGAGTCAGTTTTGGATATGTAAAATGGGAATGATCAGGAAAGTAATTTCTCACTATTGTTGGACTCCGCCTGATACAATTAGTTAAAGCATATAAAACGCTTTGCAGCATAGCGTGGCAGTTGAGTTCAGACTCTTGAGCCAGGCTACCTGCTTTTGAATCCCGGCTTTGTGTGTAATCTTTGTCAAGTCACTTAACCTCTCTGTGCTTCGGTTCCCTCCTGTGTAAAAGAGAGATGACTATATCCCGTGGGGATATTATAAGGATTACGTGTGATGCTAATATCATGTAGGGATTTTAAAAGGTCTTCTATGAATTCATCTAGGCAATGTTTGCTGTGATTATTAGCAGACACCTCGTATGCAGTAAATGCACAATAAATAGTAGTAGCTGTTATTCTCACACACATATCCACACACACGTGTCCTTGAAGCGGAACATTGCAACTTTCTATTCTACTATAAGCATTGGCATCGTATTCCTCTCTGTCACTCAAGTTCTTTCTCCCTCGCTTGCCCTTTTATCGACCCAGTTACCAAACCTTATAGCTGCTTCTTTCACATCTCTTCGGTTCCATTTTATTGCTACCACCACCAGGTTTTCAAACTTAAAATATTGTAACAGCTTCTGAACTGCTATTCCTGCCTCCGATTTCTCGCACTCCAATCCATCCTTTGTGGTAGGAAAAGACACGTGTTTCCTGACTACTTGGACTCCCACTGTCCAGATTCCTTATGTTGTCAACCTGAGCTTTCTATCTCGGGGCCCCAAATCTATTATTTCCTTTCATTACCCAGTGCTCCAGCCATGCTGATTTATCCCGCATGCTCGCAAAAAGCTATCAGCACCATCACTTTTCTTTTGCCTGAAGTCCCCCTACCAACTCAAACCCTACCTGCTTTCCTGCTTAAGTTTCTCTTTCTATCCCTCAAATATTTCTCATTATGCCAATTCCCGTAGGTCTCATGTAGATCTTATACACATTTGTCATAAGAACAAGTATTGTATTGCATTATTTTATGATTTGACCTGTGTCCACATTTTGTATATACCCTGGAGAGCATTGGCCACTTCTGACAGTTTTCTTGTATGCCCTCCATCGCCTAGGATCATGACAAACAAAATGGTAGGTATTTGAGAAATTCTTAGAACAACTATTGTATCTAGCCTAAAATACTCAGTTTCATTTTTCAACTCAATTCAGCATCATTTTCTGGTTCTTATGCACAGTGTATAATGAGATTTGCTTTGAGTTATCAACACTGCAGGGAAATGTTTAAATTAGAAGGGAAAAAAACCCACCACCAATTTCTTTGAAAATGGAATAAAAACACAAAGATATTTTCTATATTCTATTATCAAAATAAAATCTAAATCCAAAGCTATCATCTCGACAATACCATTGTTTTCTCAAGAATGCAAACTTGGTTTACAGAATGTACTTATTGAAAGTAATTAAATGGAAACCAAAACCCTTCTAAAACACTACTGTGTAGTATTTCTCATTATAAAAAATAGAATTCGCTAATGTTTAGTAACTAACATAGCAGTAGGAAAAAGCTGATACTCACAAGAAAACCAGTGGACTTGGGAATTTAATACAGCCCTTTAACAATGAGTGAGAAAGGAGGAAGGCAAGTAGGTTCATAAGTGTTAAAATGTGCGTATACATATGGGAAGGAGCCACTGGAGCTTACTTTTGTCCTTCAAGTTTCAACTCCTTAACTGTACTCATCCCTTGGATGATTTTTCTTGTGCACCTCATGGGAACAGAAAACCTACGAAGTATTATTTCAAAGGAGTCTACAGCGGTGGAAAGACATCACTAAAGTAGTGCTTCCCCATTTCTCATTGGCTTTCTGCTGCAGGTTGGCCCCAGGAGTCTTCACGTTGATACCAATAACCAAGCAAGGACAGACACAAGAAAACCATACCCTTCTTACTTGGCGATACTTTGTAAGGTATAACTGTTTCTCAGATAATGTACCACATTGTGGTGGTAAGGTTAAGCACATGTGTGTATAAAACAAATGAAGAGGGGCGCCTGGTTGGCACAGCGGCTGGGCGTCTGCCTTCGGCTCGCGGTGTGATCCTGGCATTGTGGGATCGAGCCCCACATCAGGCTCCTCCACTATGAGCCTGCTTCTTCCTCTCCCACTCCCCCTGCTTGTGTTCCCTCTCTCGCTGGCTGTCTCTATCTCCGTCGGATAAATAAATAAAATCTTAAAAAAAAAAAAAAACAAATGAAGACACTAGAGCTCACAGAGTAGTGCCTATGACTAGTGTTCACAGTGCAACATAATGAATATTTTGTAACAGTGTTAGTGAAGGTTAAGGGCCCACAGAGAAGGGATTGACTAATTCTTTTATTTATTCTTGGGTGTTTAAGAGGAGCGGTTATACTCCAGGAATGCTTCACAGTGAGTATGGCATTTGAAATAGATCTTGAAAGATGGGCAGAATTCCTCCAGCCATAGGAGCGCTCAGGGTATCTCCAGCAGGGCAACATGTCCAAAGCTACAGAATGAGGGAAAGGACTCAATGTGCTTCGGGAACCAGACAGGCATGGGGACTAATGCCAACTTAATGGCTTGCACTTGCCAGGTAGTTGTCTCACAAAGCTATTGAACTTACAGTTACCTATGATAACAATACCAACTCCATATTCCGGAAGAAGAGAGGCTGGTAACAGCTGTAAAATGTTAGAGCTAGGATTCAAGTCCAGATCAGACTTCTGGGCAGTTTGTTCTATACCACATAGAATGGGACGTGATGAAGCTCAGATACAAATGTTGCTCGGCAAAGGAAGAGGGATGTTTCATTCTCTGAAATAACTGAGAAGGAAAGGATAGATAAAGGTGTGGAGGAGAAGGAAGTTGATGGAGGAATCAATAGATACATGAGAAGAGGCAGTCTGGGTCATCTTTTTATAGTAAAAGGAACACAGCTGGGATGAGACAGGGATAAGATTCTGAATAGTAGCCATGGAGAATTGGAAAGGGCATCTTTGGATTGTCAGGGAAGGCATGGCAGATGGTTAAGGGAATGAGAAGCTTTGGAGTTCTGGGATGGGAGACCAAAAAAGCACTATCCTCATTTAGCCATTCATTTATTTGGATAACAGTTAATAAACATGCACCATATGCCTGGCCCTGGGCCAAGAGCTGACGATGCAGAGAAAAATAGGAAAAGGATCCCTGCCCTTAGAGGCTTACAGTGGATCAAGAAGATACAAATTTATATACAGCTCCATGCAAGGACTAGTTACAGATGCTAAGATCAAGGTAAACATGTGAAAAATGAGAGGAGGATGCTCAAAGGAAGAGCTGAGGATTCCATTTGTGTGGAGGGAATGGGGTCCAGGAAGGACTTCAAAAGACAGTGCTTTAAAAATGTCCTTGTCCTGAGGAGCTCTGTGCCAAAGTAGCCACAGATGAATTGGCCCGATGATCCTGCCCAACTTACTTTCAAACTCTACAGCAAAAGAAAAGAGAGATAGAAATTTGTGGATAAAAAAGAGAAGAAGACGTGGATAAAGCCAAAGGCAGCAAAATGATAACTGGTAGATCTATCTGGGTGTTCCTTATATTTCCCAACTTTTCTGTAAGTTTGGATTAAAACAAAAAGTGGTGAGGAATAAAAGGAGGCACCTTACAATGAGAACCAAACTGTAAATTATTTCCTGCCTGTGGACGAAAGATGGGAGAGTGTCCAATCAGAAGAGACTATGCGGGCATCTGGGTGGCTCTGTTGGTTAAAAGTTCAACTCCTGGTTTTGGCTCAGGTCATGATCTCAAGGTTGTGAGATGGAGCCCTAAGACAGGCTGCACGCTCAGCAGGGAGTCTACTTGAGATTCTCTCTCTCCCTCTGCCCCTCTCCCCACTCCTGCACATGCACTCTTTCCCTCTCTCTTAAATAAATAAATAAATAAATAAATAAATAAATAAATAAATAAATGGAAGAAGAAGAAGAAGAAGAAGAAGAAGAAGAAGAAGAAGAAGAAGCAGAAGAAGAAGAAGAAGAAGAAGGGGCTATGATAGCAGAGAGGCAAGACTTAGCCTTGGTGGGAACTGCAATCAGCAGCATTCATCCTTGGAAACATTAGAACCTTCCTCCAAGCAGGGCAAGTGTGGCGAGATGAAGCTACAATGGCAGAGAGAGGCCAGTCGTGGTGAGGAAAAAGAAGCTATTCATTACGTCAAAGAACAGCGATATTGAAGTTTTGGAAGAGACTGTTCCTTCCCAATCTGCAGAGGGTCTCGCTCTGTAGGTTCAAATAAGCTTTTGGTTTCTTGAAGTGGAGCATGCAGAGAGAGGTGGATGGAGGGCAGGATGGTATTTATCTCATTGATTTTGTAATTTCTGAGATGTATGAAACCAGAGCAAGCCGCTAGGAGCAGAACAGAGCCCATATATTACCCAGCTCTTTATACATAAGATGTTGGAATAGTGTATATGTTACAAACAGTGGAGTGGAAATTAGTTGGCCAAGAGCTGGAACAGTTCAGTCTTCATTTTAGTCTTAATACTTTCCAGTGTTAGATCAACTAGATGTTTATAGTACGACACAGAACAAACTGGCTCACGTTATTTCAGAGCCATTAATAGTGGGCATTGTTTTAGATTATTGTATTAACAGAGTATATTCCAAACTTCTAGGTACATCAAAGGGGAAATAAAGTCAGTGGAATCCTGTATCAGCGATACTTTTGAGTAATCTTGGAGATAAAGAAATACTCCACAGTTGTACTTCTAAGGCATTAATGTTTTCAAAACAAATTTCATAAAAGTTGTAATTAACTATATTTGTTCAAGATGATTTTAAAGGGGCATCTGGGTGGCTCAGTCGATTAAGCGTCTGCCTTTGGCTTGGGTCATGATCTCAGGGTCCTGGGATCGAGCCCCTCCCTCAGCAAGGACCCTGCTTCTCCCTCTCACTCTCCCTCTGTGCTCTCTCTCTAATAAGTAAATACAATCTAAAAAAAATTATCTTAAAAAAAGATGATTTTTAAAAGCAAAGAATTAAAACTTTTAAAATGTAAGAACGAAGACAGAGAATAAGCGTGTGGGAATAAATAGAGAAGAAAAAGCTTTCCTCATCAAGGAGCCTGCCCAAGTGGACCCTGGATGCCTCCCTCAGTGTCACGGTTTATGGAGCTGTCTGTTCTCTCCTGGGGACCACCCAGTCTGAGGAATTAGGCGTCTTCATGTGGCTTTCTACGAAGCGTGAGGCCTGATATGCTAGGGAATGCTTATAGCTTCCCACAAAATTAGACTATGTTGCGCTCGAATAGTGTTTTTAAATACCCTCAGCATTCTGTATGGCTACTTACTGTTTCAGCAAATCAAAACTTCACAATGACAAGTTCATTAATGATGATGGTGATTGTTCCAGTTATTCTCACTTTGTAACAAACCACTCCAAAATGCAATAGTATCAAGCGACTATTTATGCTCACAGATTCTGGGGGTCAGGAATTCGGACAGGGCATAATGGGGATGGCTTGGCTGTGCTCCAAGATTTTTGGTGTTTCAGCTGGAACGGCTTGAAAGCTGGGAGTGACTAGACAGTGCTGGAATCATCTGGAAGCTTCTTCACTCCCATGTGGGACAGTCAGGCCATGATGACTCTAAGACTAAGCCCAGTTAGGACTGTTGATTGGAATGCCTATGAGTGCCCCATGTGACTTGGGATCTTTCCAGCATAGCAGCCTCAGGGTAGCTAAGCATCCTACCTGGTAGCTTATTTAGGGCCATATAAGAGCCATGAAAGGGCCATGATCATGACAATAATAATTTAGAAAGCACTTTTCTTTCAAATGCATAAAATGCATTCACATTGAGAAGCTTCATTTGCTGTTCATGTGATGAACACGCATTGCCTAGATGTAGACTTGGGAGCAAGAGCCAGAGAAGCAGGGAATTCTCACAAGTGGGTCATAGTAGAAATAATTTATCTGTATTTTGATAACTCTAAGAACAAAAAATTCTCTAAAAGAAGAAAAATTCAGCACCGTCTTCTGCACACTAAGAGCATATCTACTTATGGTCCTTGTCTCTGTCGTGTTCTCCCTACACAGTTCTGGTTTCCAAAAGATGCCACAAACCCATAGGACTCCCCTTATTGAAAAGCTTAAAAGCGTTCTCTTAGCTGTAGCCTCCCCAATTCTCTCCCTAAATGAAAATAAAGGAGTTGGTGACTAAGCGTGGGATTATCCCTTAAATGTCACAATTTTGCCCTAGCCAGGTTGGTGCTAAATATAATTCCTAGCACAATTACTCAATGGGGGTAAAATAAGGATTTTTCTCAGACCACTGGCCTTGCCATTATGTATAGAGACATGTCTGGGCCCAACTTCCTGTAGCAGGAAGAAAGTTCTACTTCTTATTTTCTCTCAGAGCATTCTTATGACACGGTGAAAACGCAAACACTGTTAGAGCAGGACTTATGAGTAGGAATCTGTAAACAAGCATTTCTGTACGTTCAGAAAAACACATCACACAAAATTTCCCTTAACTACTGGCTGAAAATTTTACCATGGGTGTTTTGGAAATCTGAATTCTCACGTTGCTGGGACCATCCATGTATTATTGACAAGCACTTAGTTTTAGAACAGCAATATTTTACAATCTAGGAATTGGGACACATGGTCTAGCAATAGGAAGAACCCAGGAACTCTGAGTTTGTTCTGGATACTCTTGGCTGTAGTGTTGTCAAACTTAATTGCCTAAGGTTATTTCTTCATCTGTAAAAATGTGAGTGCCAAAACTGATCTAATGGTGACTTGTTCTTCTCGGCTATGCTCTAAGGGTAAACATTTCTTTAAAAGGGCCCCGAATGTATTTACCTTGGGCAATGTCTGCCCACACCCTTTCTCTAACCCTAATCTTGCTCTTTGCCCTCCCAAAGTTCTGTCTTCCTGAAAAGGTTAGAGGATCAGAGAAAGACTGGAAGGCACATGCAGACAATAAAAGACAAAAACATGAATAAATAGGGGCGGGTGCCTGGGTGGCTCAGTTGATTAAGCATCTCACTCAGGTCATGATCTTGTGGTTGTGAGATGGAGCCCCTCATCGGGCTCAGCACTGGCCGTGGAGTGTGAAGATTCTCTCCCTCCCCCTCTGCCTCCCTCTTCTCTCTCTAAAAACAAACACAAAAACAAAACATGAATAAAGATAGGTAAGGGGAGAAAAGGCAGGAAGGATGGAAAGGGAAGGATGGAAGGGAAGGGAAGGCTAGAAGGGTGGAAAGGGAATAGCTTATAACACTTAAGAGTAGAGGAGATGACCTAAAGCTGCGAAGACAAGAGTGAAGAATAGTCTTCTTTTGACCCTTCCCTTCTTCCTGTTCAAGGGCTGAGAATATCAAGAACCATTCATAATTGTGATTTAAATAAAAAAGTTAATAACAACTCCACCGAGTCAACACCTATTTGCTACGGCTAGAGGGGAAATTTGACAGAAAAAGACATTACATTAAGAAGCATAAAGGGTTCTTGAGATGAGAGATGAAAGGGGAGCTTCTAGGTGACACTCTGCTTGGGAAATTCCCCCACCCCACCCCCATTAAAGCTGGGGAGATGAATACAATCAGAGGAGTTCTGGAGCAGCCACGGTTGCTGAGGCCATCCACTGAGCCCGCCCAGTATTTGCATCTGTCTTTCCAATTAATGCAAATGCTGTGAACAGTATAAAGAGTTGACTGGTAGGACTCAACTCTAAAGATGAGTTTTGAACAAATACAAAGAGAATGCTTGAAAACTTCACAATTAGATGTTTAATGTGGATACTAGAAAGTGACTAACCACCACAGATTGGCGTGGTTCAAAAAAGAGAACAGATCAGGTGCACAATGGGCACAAAGGAAAACGGAAGCCCAAAGCAGGACCAAAGAAGAGAGCTCATTCTTCCTGAGAAGTGCCTTCAGAGATGGTAAATGCCCTGCCCAGGGCCACATCCTCGTGAGAAGGGGCTGTTATGTGATACAAATTACGGTTATGCCTACGATTGTGTGCTACTTTGTTTTGAATATTTTATAGCTGTAATACATGATAAATGGTTCAGTTCCCATCACAGTACAGATCTGAGTCCAAATAATTACTTTGTTTGTTTTTTTTCAAGTTAAGAAGACTTCTTAAGTAGAATCACGACTACCTGGAACTTTGCCTGGCACATGCAGTAGGAGCTCACCAAATAGTCTATAAACAGAACTTAGTTATTATAAGGTGAGGAATCTTCAAAAATAACCAATCAGAGCAAATTCATCTGCAGTTATGCCTGCATTTGTAAAGCATAAGGTTGGCACCTTATAAATATTAAACAAATGTCACCCTTTTATGTGTGTTTATATGTAGGTGTAAATACATGTTAGTTGAGCAGAAATAACTATAAATAAATAGTATCTACAGTAGATATAATACCAGGGGTTGAAAATTGTTTTGATCTGAGGCTCTATTAATATATCCACTGTCATTTGTCTTCAGATTTGGTCTAATACTGACTTCTGAATTTTTTTTTATTCAGAAGATGAATATCTACTCAGTTATGATGAAAAAGTCTGACACAGTAAAATACAAAGAGACCCAGAAGTCAAAAGACTCAGGGTCTGATACAAATGCTCCTAACAGTCTAGCTATCCATGAGCAGCATTTCTGCATCTCTGAACGAGAGAGCTCAATCTGACGACTTTAAGTGTCATATCCATGTGCCCAGATTATCTAAAGGACAGTTGAACTTTCAAACTTTTTCTCTCTTCTCCCATGCAAACCACTAGGATATCTTAATAATTCTAGCACTTTGGATTTCTAATTACATTACACAGGCTGCCTTGAACTCAAAGAAGCACTGAGATCTTTTGATTGATTTTGTTTCCAGAATTCTGGTGAAGAACTCTGATCAGTGTATTCCAGGTACTCCCTCCCTATGACACTAAGCTTCCCAGGTTTTTATTTCTGGACACCAGAAGGCCTAGCACCAGTTTACATATAAATGTCTTTTTTTCAAAGTTCCCAACCCCACCGCTACTGTGGAAACAAAACAAAGCATCATCTGTTACTTCAAAGATCAATCCAAGATTAATTCAGGATCAGGAAATAAGGTGATTCAGTTCTAGTGACACTGAATTGAGTCAGAATAAACAGTTCACTGGCCAAAGGGAGTGAAGGATTTCAAGTATCTTTCTAGTTGGAACAAAGTAATTTTCCATTGCTGAACATGGTTGGACTTCGCACAGTGACCAGTGTTCTTGGAGTACTCTTTCCGGAAATTGTTCATGTCTGGGTAATCTTTAAGGGCTCCACTGCCCACAGAATTAAAGGAACTGATTTATTGAGCACCAATGTTATACCAGATACTATTAAATGCCTTATGTATGTTGTTTCATTGGGTCATCAGAATTGCTTTAAAATATATTATGGGTATTTTACTCTGATCTTTAATGGCTTCTGTATGGTCTCAATTTAGCTTTTGAGCCTACTTCTCCCCAACATGTAGCATAAGGTTATTTCATACTAACAGAACTATATGCTTTAACATATTTAATTTGCCATATCTATAACTTTTATCATCCCGTATGAGTCAGTTGTGCGTGTGCGTGTGTGTGTGAACAATAACTCCTTACTCTGAGCTCCTTCTCTCCTACAACCTACCCCCTCAATCTAGGTGAAATGCCATCTGCTTAAAAAAATGTCTTTCGTACTCTACTCAACTCAAAATTGGTATACAGTAGTGCTCAAAATATATATATACTAGTTGAATTGAGTTCACATATTCTGTGTTTAAAATAGAACTTTAAAAGAAATTAACTCCAAGAAGTGATGTAAATATGTATACATACAGAATGCCTAATGAGGCAAGTTATTGCTGAAATGTATTCGGACATATTTAGGGCTCAAATAGAGACAGAGGAAGATAAATTCTGAAAAGGATGGGCAAAGAGTGATGAGCTAATAACAGAATTTTCTGGCCTTCCTGATTTTACAACACTGTCATTAGCAGATAAACCTGAGACAAATGCTATTTCATAAAGACTTGGCTAATTTTAGGTTTCAGTGGTGCATTCAAAGGGGATGGCAGAAACACAGAAATGGATTTACTGCTGCTACTTGTCCTGCTGCTTTTGGAGATGGCACTCAAAGACTGTGAGGACACACCACAAACACACAGAGGGCTCTGCCAGAGAGTGTGCGTGTGCGGGGTGGGGGAGGCAATACTCCTGCTCCGACACTGCATCTCTTTCGTATGCATAGCTTTGGAAACATTGCAACCTGTCAGGTTCCCAAACACTGCAGAGACACACTGATACACTCTAACATGGGACCTCACTAGCTCTCCTCGTGCTTCCAAGGGGAGGCAAACCAGATACATACTTTGCATTTGCAGGCCACACTGGAAGTCTGGGGTGACTGGCTTGGAATGGGCCTCAGGTCAATTCATCACGGGTGTTAGAAATACCAGAAAACAAATGAAGACGCAACTGAGCACTTTCAACTAAGTGATTTGTGGAAGACAACTGGGCTGATGTCAGGACAAGAAGTGTGTCTGAATAACCAGGGTCTGTATTGGCATCATTTAAAAAATTTTTTGCCTTAGTTTAGGGACATGGGTTCTAATTCTACTCCTGCCGGCACTTTTGACATTTAGAGCAAAATCTCTCTGTAACTAGGCAACGTGGTTTCGCTTTGAACAAAAGGACTCCAGCATCACCTTCTGGGGACACAAGCTGGCCATTCTTCTTCTTGGACACACAAACATTATTACCTTCAAAGTCCCCATTTTCCCACAGAGCCAGCGCTTCAGTTCCTCTGTTCACTTCCTAGAATGTGCTTTTCACGAATACGTTTTTTCTCTCTGAGTTTCTCCCTTCAGGAGAGAATGTGAGAAGCCAGTTCTTCATGCAGTTTCCATAGCTTCACCCCTCACCCAGAAAATCTTAAGGATTGTAGATTTAGCAGGGCAGTGCCAAGGTGGCAGAACCAAAACGGATTTTAAAAATCTTAATTCAGCCTGGCAGGCAGAGATTGCATCATCAGTATTTTCATCATCAAGTTTTATTTCATTTTCGTTACAGTCGAAATTACAACATGGTAAGTATGCCAGAAAAGCACATTTAAAACAGGGCATCTTAGAAACAAATAGAGTCAACCTCAATCTTTGTATACATCTCTTATGACACAGTTTCCTGGGGAAGTGCCTTATTGAAAATTCCATGGAGGAGGGGGTAGGGAAGGGGACCAGCAGGTAAATGCTCCCTAGAGAAATGTGCAGTGATAAAAGTGGTGCCTAAAGCTGATTAAGAAAGAAAACCTCCTTTTACTTGGCTTTCTGAGAAAATTAAGTGAATACGAAAAAGACTTGATATCTGTGACTCAGAGTTCAAAACTTGACTGGCTCTCTTTTGCTCAAAGAACACATTTGGCAAATGTGACTGTGTTTTTTTATTCCAAACCTAACTTTATTAACAGATGAAATGGCAGCCTATTCTTGCTTTTCAAATTACTTAAATTTGTGTGTGAAAACATGGGTTCTCCTGAACTGTCCAAACAAGTATGAAGAAATATAGTGAAAAATCAACTCTCAGAATCTTTAGGAAGGTTGTGAGTTACTCAAAATTCACTTGTCACATAAAAACTCATTCTTAAACTACGTATTTTCATTGAAAAAGCAATACTTGTATATGGTAAAAATTCAAATATTACAAAAACTATCCACCAAAAAGTAAGTTTTCTGGTAACTGGGTTCACTTCCTTAGAGCAACTGCTGTTCCAAGTGGCTTGTTTATCCATATAAAAATAGGTAAATAGAACCCAGGCAACCATCTGTGTCTCCATGTGTCTGTTATTTCTGCCTACATATCATATACACTTTTCTGTCCCTTGCTACTCTTATTTTTTTAATCTTAGAACATACTGAAGTTCTCTATTTATAGATCTAGCCCATTAAAAAAAATACAAATTATCACATTGTGTCAATCCCCATAATTTATTTAATTTGGTCTCTTATTCATTCATTTAGATTATTTCCACATGTTTATTATAACTTTTCATGAAGTATTTTATGCTCCTTACAAGAAACATAACCTCAGGCAAGTTATTTAATATATGCCTTGGTTTCTTTGTTAATTGGGGACAACAGTAGTACTTATCTATGGCAAAAACTTTTTTTTTTAACATTCATTTATTTATTTTTTGGGGGGGTGTGAGCACAAGAGTGGGGGAGGGAGAGATTGAAAGAATCTCAAGCAGACTCCCTGCTGAGCACAGAGCCTGAGTTGGGCTTGATCCCAGGACCCTGAGATCAGGACCTGAGCCCAAAATCAAGAGTCAGACGCTCAGCCGACTGAGCCACCCAGGAACCCCTCTGTGGCAAATACTTTTGATTTCCTATCCAGCAACTATTTCCTCCTTTTTTTAAATTTTAGAATCCTGACTTGTCTTCTTGCCCACACAACATGCTCAGGTAAGTTGAGGCCCTCCCCTAGCCCTAGAGGATGAAGAAAATAATTTGTTTAAACAAGATTAGCAATTATATTCCCTTTTGTTAGGGATTAGTTTAAGCCCAGGCACAAGATATGGTGATATAATTAATTGTTTAAGAGTGTAACTCTTATTATGTTGAGCTATATTCCCTCTAAATCTACACTAAACCTATTAAAACTCTCAGCAAACTAGGTTTAAAGGAACATACCTCAACATTATAAAGTCCATATATGAAAAACTCACAGTTAACATCATACTCAGTGGCGAAAAACTGAGAGCTTTTCCTCCAAAATCAGGAATAAGACAAGGATGTCCACATTCACCACTACTATTCAACATAATACTGGAAATCCTAGCCATAGCAATCAGACAACAAAAAGAAATGAAAGGTATCCAAATCAGTAATGAAGAAGTAAAACTTTCACTATTTGCAGATGACATGATACTATGTATAGAAAATCCTAAAAACTCCTCCCCAAACCTCTAGAACTGATAAATGAATTTAGTAAAGTCACAGGGTACAAAATTAATACACAAAAATCTGTTGCATTTCTTTATACTGATAAGGAAGTAGCAGAAAGAGAAATTAAGAAAACAATAATTTGCACCAGAAATAATAAAATACCTAGGCAAAAATTTAACGAAAGAGGTGAAAGACCTGCAGTCTAAAACCTATAAAACACTGATGAATGAAATTGAAAATGATACAAACGCAAACATATTCCATGCTCATGGATTGGAAGAACCAATATTGTTAAAATGTCCATACTCCCCAAAGCAATCTACAGATTTAATTCAATCTCTATCAAAATACCTGCCACGTTTTTCACAGAACTAGAACAAATAATACTAAAATTTGTATGGACGCAAAAAAGAGCACGAATAGCCAAAGCAGTCATGAGAAAGATGAAGAAAACTCAAGGTATCACAATCCCAGATATCAAAACAGTATGGTACTGGCACAAAAATAGACACAAAAATTAATGGAGCAGAATAGAGTCCAGAAATAAACCCATGCATATAGGGTCAATTAATCTATGGCAAAGAGGCAAGAATATACAATGGAGGAAAGACTGCCTCTTCAGTAAATAGTACTAAGAAAACTGGACCACTTTCTTACACCATACAAAAAAATAAACTCACACTGGATTAAAGACCTAAATATGAGACCTGAAACCATGAAACTCTTAGAAGAAAATGTAGGCAATAATTTCTTTGACATTGGCCATAGAAACGTTTTTCTAGATTTGTCTCCTCAGGCAATGGAAACAAAAGCAAAATTAAACTAGTGGACTACACCTATTAAAATAGAAAAACTTTGCACAGCAAAAGAAATCATTAAGAAAATGACAAGGCAATCTACTGAGTGGGAGAAGATATTTGCAAGTGATATATCCATTAAGGGGTTAATATCCAAAGCATACAAAGAATGTATACAACTCAACACCAAAAAACCCAAATAATCCAATTAAAAATCGGAAGAGGACCTGAAAAGACATATTCCCAAAGGAGACATATAAATGGCCAATAGCCACAGGAAAAGATGTTCAACAACACTAATATCAGGGAAATGCAAATGAAAACCACAATGAGATAGCACTTACACCTGTCAGAATGGCTAAAATAAAAAAGACAAGAAATAACAAGTATTGGCAAAGATATAGAGAAAGGAACTCTTGTGCACTGTTGGGAATGCAAACTGGTTCAGCCACCGTGGAAGACAGTAGAGTTTCCTCAAAAAATTGGAAATAGAAGTATATGATCCAATAATTCCACTAATGGGTATTTACCCAAAGAAATAAAACACTAATTTGGAAATATATATATGTAAGTGAGGTTAAGCATCTTTCTTATATTTATAGGCCATCTGTATTTCTTTTTCTGTGACCTATGTCTTCCTGATCTTCATCCATTATTGAATTCCAAGAAATTTGTATACATAAAGGAAATCATCCTTTTGTCATAGGGTACAAATATAAATTTGCCATTAATTTTTTTTGTTGTTGTTGTGCCAAAACTGAATTCTGTAATCAAAGTCATAAGCCATCACTTTTTTTTGCTTACAAAAACCTTTTGCACTCCAAGTTTGTAAACAAAACAACAACACAAAAAGTGTAATCCCATATATTCTTCTAATACTTTCTTTTCTTTCTTTCTTTCTTTCTTTCTTTCTTTCTTTCTTTCTTTCTTTCTTTCTTTCTTTCTTTCTTCTTTCTTCCTTTCTTTCTTTCTTCTTTCTTTCTTTCTTTTTTTTAACATTTGACTGGTGGATCCATTAGTATTTGGTAACAGATATAGCTTTATTCTTTTGCAGATGGCTGGCCACTTTCCCAATACCATTTTATTGAGCGATTCCTGTTTCTCCATTGATTTTAGCATTACATTTATTATATACTAAATTTTCTACATATATTTGGAACTGGATTCTCTGTCCTATCTTACTGTTCTAGTTGTATATAATGTGCTAACACCAATTGCTTAATGTAGAAGTACATTTATATAGCGATTGAGTTATACTTCACTTATTATTTCTACTTTTCTGAACTTTTCTGGGTATTCCCACGTGTTCATTTTTTACAAGGCTTTCTTATCTGTTTTTCTAACTTAAAATATTTCATTGATATTTTACTTTGGATTCTATCAAATTCATTAATTTGAAAACTGACATCTTAACAATATCGAGACCTTCTGTTCAAGGATAATGTATGCCCTTTTTATTCCCCCATAGTTTTCTTTATAAAAATCATGGTGATTTCTTGTTCAGCTTATTGTCAACTATTTTCTTGGTTGTTACTTAAAATTGTATCTTTGCTTCTATTATATATTTTAAACTGTTGTTTGCATAAATCTGAGGAAATTGAATAATAGTCCTTATGCCTTAACGGAATAGGCCCAATATAATTTAACTTTTCTCTTTTAACACAAATTGCTAAATTATGTAGACTACTGCGACTAATGTGATAAACTATAACTATATAAGATATCATAATAGATGCTAGAAGACGATGGATCAAATCTTTACAGGTGTGGGGGTAAAGATTGCATAACCTGACACCAAAATTGAACAAAGGTAGCTTTGCCTGGTGTCATTTATGAACGTCATCACTAAAATTAAAAATAAATTCTTGAAATTTAAATTCAGGAGTCTTCTATCATTTCTTAGTTCTAAGCTATAATTTCTTTTTATATTTTAATGTCTTTGAAGATAAAAAGCACCTCATAATCCATATGTATATTTTACACAGTAATGCTTCTTTTTCCTGTTGGAAATTTCTTTACCATAATAATTGATGACATCTAAGACTCGAGAAAATACTATAATACATTACAGCCATGCAGATTCCCTACCCACCCACTCCAGGAAAGTAAGAACAGTTTAGTATATTTATTAATATGATTATGGCTATTGTTCAAAGGATAAAATGTAGTGAAGAGAAGGGCCATATGCACCCCAATGTTCATAGCAGCATTGTCCACAATAGCTAAATCGTGGAAGGAGAAGAGATGCCCTTCAACAGATGACTGGATTAAGAAGATGTGGTCCAAAAATATGCCACTTTGTGCGTGGATTATTCTGAGCTGAAGGTAATTAAGACCCATGAGATCCAAGAAAAACTTTTATCTTTCCCTTAACTACCCTAAAAGAACTTAGATAAGAGGCCTGGCTCAGAAAGAGCTATTATCAGAGAAAGTTTTTTATCTGAAACATTTATATCTATATGTATGGCATCTAAATCTATATGTATGGCAGGGCAAACATCTAATTACTAAACATCTGCTCTTCTTATCCTGTGAGTCATCCTCCTCCCCTCTGAAGTCCCACACCTCTATCCCATTCCTTAGCTCAAGATGACATCTAAGCCTCTACTGCTCAATTTGCCTTTGGGTCTCATATTCATGAGGCTCCTGTACATAGGTAATTAAATTTTTTTCTCCTGTTAGAAAAAGAAAAGAAGATGTGGTCCATATATACAATGGAATATTACTCAGCCATCACAAAGAACAATTTCTCAACATTTGCTGCAACATGGACGGGACTGGAGGAGATAATACTAAGCGAAATAAGTCAAGCAGAGAAAGACAATTATCATATGGTTTCACTCATTTATGGAACATAAGAAGTAGGAAGATTGGTAGGAGAAGAAAGGGAAGAAGAAAGGGGGGTGGTAAACAGAGGGGGGAATGAACCATGATAGACTGTGGACTCTGGGAAACAAACTGAGGGCTTCACAGGGGAGAGGGGTGGGGGATGGGATAGGCTGGTGATGGGTATTAAGGAGGGCACATTTTGTATGGTGTACTGGGTGTTGTACGCAAGTAATGAATCATGGAACTTTACATCAAAAACTAGGGATATACTGTATGGTGACTACCATAATATAATAAAAATATTATATAAAAAATAAAAATTTATTGAGAGATGTTGAAAGATTTGGATAAGATCAACATCTGTTTTTCTTTTAAAGTTAGTAACATTAGATAAAGAATAATACTATCTGGTTTTTTTTTTAAAGATTTTATTTATTTATTTGACAGAGACAGAGACAGCCAGTGAGAGAGGGAACACAAGCAGGGGGAGTGGGAGAGGAAGAAGCAGGCTCATAGAGGAGGAGCCTGATGTGGGGCTCGATCCCATAACACCGGGATCACGCCCTGAGCCGAAGGCAGACGCTCAACCGCTGTGCCACCCAGGCGCCCCTGTTTTTTTTAAAGTTAGTAACATATTAGATAAAGAATAATACTTCACTACCATCATAAAAATATCTTAAACCAATTACCAGCATCATTCTTATAATAAGACACTACATACAAATGTTACATTAAAATCAGGATGAAAACTGAAGTCCTTCTATCATTGTATGCAATCAATTTTTCTATCAATTCTAGCTTAAGTTTTGTTGGATTAAATAAAAGGTATAAAGGGAGGAGAACATGCATTGTTTTTAGATATATTCTTCCTCTTTCTGAATTAAATTTTGAAGTAAATTCAATTAAATTTTTAAAATGCAAAAATCAATGAATTCCTTATACTCTTATAACCATGTAGTCTGAAAGTGGAAAAAATATTGTTCATGGCAACAGTAATAGTTTTAAAAACCTAGGAAAAAACTTAGAATGAGTAGGAACAAATTAAAGAAAACCAAAAAACTTAAAGACATGAGGAATCATATTACTTCTTTATATAGAAATCCCAAGTATGTCACATATATGATTTTAAGGCACTTAGAACCTACAAATATTTAACAGCTTCCCATTCTTGATTCTGATATTAGGGCTTAAAAGCTTAGTACTCAGCTGACTCATTATCATTTGTCTGTGCTCACTCATTTTTTTCTATTAATGTTAGCATTACATTTTTGCTTCTGTCTTTTGCCTTTCACTAGAGGAAGGCAAATAAAATGGTACAATTTCCCCAATGCTCTGATCCACTACAGAGATTGCACACATCCTATTCCTCAGAGTAGCATATTTAGGGTAGCTCTAACATTGGATACAATGGGTGACCTAGAGAGACCCTTTGTTGGATGACATGTTTTCAACATGGCAGTCTGACATCCTCTAGGATTATAGGCATTACACAGGGCATTCTTTGTGTCCTAATCATCATAGCTGTTTGCTTTTTTTCTCTTTTGTCACTTGTTATTTTCCACTGTTAGAGTATCTACTGGTTTCCATGCCTGTTTCTGCTTCTAATTGATGTCACCATGCTGATCACCATCCTTCTCCTCTGCATGTTTTGTAGCTTTTTGCAAAAGGCAGGCTTAGTATTTCATCAAAGGGCTCTTCCCATCCATGTGGCAGCTTTTATCAGCTGCATTTGGTGCTGTGCTGCTTCTTTGCTGCTAAAAAGTTTCATGTATTTTTCCAGCTATTTATGAGTTTGAAGGTTTTCTGGAAGTCTGGCTATTCTAGAAAGCTGAATTCTGGACAGTAAAAGCTTGCATGGAATTGTTTTTATAGATAAGAAAAAAATACAATTTTTATTATAAATAGAATTCAACGTGTTCATTGATATCTGGATTTAATTAAGAATACTTTTAAGATGAAAAATCTGGGGAATGCATAAGAAGGTAACCATAAGAATGCCAACCTCTTCCAGCAAGAATTATCTGCCAGCCTATCATGCTGGACACTTTGTACAGTCAATTCTCATTATTCAAGGTATTTATGTTCTATAAAGTCACCACAACCACTAAATTAGAGAATATGGAACCATTGCTCCTATGGGAAATACAGGGTTAGGTTCCTGTGAGCCTCTGTCACAGCATTTTTGTCAACTAATCAATGCACAGCCTTGTTATATGGCTGTTTTTATCTAAAGGCACCTTATTCAATATATATTGTTCACTGTTCATTGATTTATTGACATTGAAATCATGGCCAACAGGACTAAACAGGACTATAACTCATACCTGAGTGAAGCTTATCTAACACATGCATTTTCTCCAAAAGACACATCACAGCCTTCTTGCACTTAGAAACACCAAACCAGGACTTCAACCCTACACTTGGATACATGGAAGCCAGTTTGTGAAGCAGTGAAATCACCAACAAAACAACAACAGCAACAAAAATCCAAAACATGGCACTAACTAGACCATGGAAGGACAATTGTTTACAGAATGAGGGCTGAAACAAGAAGGCAGAACACAGCTTTCTTTGGTCAGCAGGGAATGTGTGTCAGGCCTCTCAAAATTTCATCACTTTGTACATGTCCATAAATGACCAGGAAATTATCATGAGCATTGATTTCGGAGTCACAAATAAATTTTGGCAAGTAGGCTAGTATTTGTATTTGCATTTAATATTTTAAAAAACTCTCAAAGATAAATCCCCAACTTACAGATGAGAAAGCTGAGATATAGAGAAGCTTCACAGTAAAGAAGCTTCAAGAACATGTTAATAATATGTGGTGCTTTGTTCATTTAATTCTAAGACCCTAATTCTTCCCCTGACAGATTTCCAAATATGAATAATGACCTAATTAATTTTCTTTGAAGAAACTTGAATGTATTTGCAATATTTAAAATAGGGTGCATGTTCACCTAAAAACAATAAAATAGTGATATATGTCATTTTCTTGGGCTTCTTGTAATCTTTTAAGTATTTACGGCAATAATATTACCTCTGAAGTTCCTGACTTTCTGCTTGGTAGAGTTTAAGAATATAATTATGGAAAGGCAAGAATTATGACCATTTTTCTTAACTCGGTCTTCACATCAGAATCACTTGTGAAGTTAAATACGGAGATATGAATGCCCAAATCCCAACCTGGGCCAATTAATTAGAATCTCTGTGGGTGAGACCCAAGCATTTGTAACATTTGAATGTGTGGCCAGGTTGAGATCCATTGAATTGCAGGGGATACAGAAACCAGCCAAGCCTGTTTGCTCCATTTTCTTCAATATGGGGTCCTGAAAGATATGGAAAGAAAGGTAGAGATCCACCATGGAACTATAAAACTGGCTGAATAGTGGTGTAAATGATAATCTAACACTAGTGAATTAAACAGAAAGAACCTTCTAATTTGGAATTGAAAGATTATCATCATCCCTCCATTCCTCCTCATCTTAGATTAAGACCTAAGTACGGGTCTTGAGTAGAAGATTTACAATCATATCAACATGGAAGATAAGATTCCATATGACGGTAAATTCCCTAGGGCAGGGACTATACCTATTTTGCTTGCCACTGAATCTCCAGAGCCCAACAGAGTACCTGGAAAAATGTAAGTCTCACTAAATATGTATTGAGTATATTAGTAATGCATTGCACTGATCTGAGAATGAATGAGGCAGAATTAATCCTTGATTAATTCTCCATTCATTTATTCATGGACAGTATCTCCTCCATGTACATGCATGTCTTCTGTGTCTCTGTTTACTGTGCAATACATATACAAAAGAAACCACCAAGAACTTGTACTACTGTTGCATGGACAAGGCATATAAAATATTAGTAATCCATATTAAATAATTATTTTAACAGCACCACCCTGAATCACAAAGATAATAAGTATTGCTGTTGGGAGTGTTTAGGCAAAGCTTTACAGAGGCATGGGGTCTCCTGGAGAACCTGCAGGCTCTCCATAGAAAAGAGTAAGTCAGTCAAAGGAACATTCAACACATGAAGGAGATGCTAGTGGCATCAGCTCTCTTCTCCACAGGCCTTGCGATGAAGGAGTGAGCCTTTTCTCTGTGTTTGGGAAGAGTGCATGGGTTCTAGGGAGTGAGCACCAGTAGTCGATTTTCTCTGCTTTTTGTGATTTTTATTTTCATCGTATATGAAGAGTCTCTATTATTTCCTACAGAGTCAAGTTTCTTTTTATGTGCAGATTCCATTGCACATTAAGCATGCTTACATGCGGATAGCTTCAGGTTACAGCTTTATTTGAAGTTTTTCTATGTAATGAGCGATTCAGCCTTGATTTAAGAAAATTTCTCATTATCTTGCATTTTCCTTGTAAACTGATCTTCCCTCAATTACACCTTGCCAGGTGTATGGGCATGTTTATCTGCTAAGAAGACAGAATTACTTTTACCATCTGCTCTCTCAGTGCTCCTGAGTCCTCGGCACCACAAGCTCCGTGTCCCAGGAGTACTAGGCTCCTGTATGTTTCACTATTTAAATAATTTTGTCTGCTGCCACTGAGTGGTGAATTGATTTAAAAACCAGCTTTATTGTCGCTGGACTGAGGGCCCCTCAAAAATGCTTCCACTCACTGATGGGGAACAGCAGTATGGTTGTCTATCTAATTCTGAGGCAAAGCAGAGGCCTTTTGGGACCAACCTCTTAAATAAATGAGACACCGATGAGCCAACTGTACACCAAGCTAGTCCTTGAATCTTTGTTTGGACCTTGCTTTCTCTTGAGATGTGTGGGACACAGGTCCATGCAAAGTCTTTGAGTATTATTATTACTACTCTAGGTAATAGTGAGTGTCACAGGAACACGGTCTACACTGGAGGCAGATCCAAGAAGGCCCCAGCAAGGACTTCTGTGTATGTATGACTCAAAAGTACTCAGCGTTATCTAGCAACATAGTTCCACAGTTGCATCTTTAGCACTCCCTGGAAAGTGGAGAGGGGTGGGAATTTTAAAGAGGATAAAGGTAGTTGGGGTTGGGAAGGGGAACTGGGGAATTCCAGAGCCTAGCACAGACTTCAAAGTCCTATTCCTGCTAATCTCATAACGTCCTTGAACTCCTCCACAAACAGCTGCACTTGTTAGTAAAACTCTTAACCCTTAACATACTAGTACCTCGCAAACTCAGGAAACCACACAAAGGCCAGGTGGCATATCTTGTGAAAACAATGGACTTTGTTTACTGTTTTTCTTTCTCATCTTTTTCATCATCTCAGCATTAACTGAGTGAACCTCCTATGTGCAAAGTGCTGTTTAAAGAGAGTAGGGAATTCCAAATTTAAGAATTATTTCCTGACTACCAGGAGTTATAGTTTCCCAGTGAAGATAGAGGAGTGTATGTGTAGCAAAAAATGATTCAGAAAATAAGGTTATGAATATTAGGAGTAGGATGAGATCACCACCAAAGTGGGAAATGAGGGAAGTGTTCCAATATTTAAGCAAGCCATTCTTGAAGGACACACAGACTCTCATTGACCAAGGTGCGTTCAGGCAGGAGCAAGATGCAGTGGTTGCAAAGTGCAAGGAAGTGACTGGTACAGCTGGGCTGAAGGAAGGTTCACATGGGGTGGTAAAGCTGTGCAGGAAGGTTGGGGCCTAACTGTGTAGAGTGATGAAGTCTTTCTCTTAAGAAGCACATAGTAGAGAAGATGTTTTAGGAAAATGATTGCCTTCTTGGTATGTGGTATTGTTTGGAGATAGGAGAAGATAGGGTACACAGTGCAGTTGGGGGGGTATGAATGATAATCCTAAACATTTGTGTAGAACTTCACCTTTTATGAAGCGCTTCCACATTTAACTCTCTTAGTACAGGAAGTAGGGGAAATGGGCTCAGAAAATTTCACGGTTGCATGCCTGGGTGGCTCAGATGGTTAAGCGTCTGCCTTCGGCTCAGATCATGATCCCAGGGTCCTGGGATCGAGCCCCACATCAGGCTCCTGGCTCAGCGGGGAGCCTGCTTCTCCCTCTCCCTCTGCCTCTCTCCCTGCTCATGTTCTCTCTCTCTCTGTATCTCTGTGTCTCAAGTGAATAAATAAAATCTTAACAAAAAACAAAAAGGAAAATTTCATGATTTTCTTGGCAAAACCAGAATTCAAATACAACCCTGATATGAAGTTATACACCAGGGATTTTTTCCAATTTGCCACAGTCCCTACTGTTCCACTAGGGGCTCAAATCTGTGAACTGAGGTAGTAGCTGTGGGAAAAGGAAGGAGAGATGGATAGAAAAGAGGTTGTAAAGAAAGGTCTTGGTGACCGATATGCAGGACATGACTTGCAGGGATCTAGACTCAATTCCTGACTTTCATTAAGGCTTTATTGAACATTTCATTTTTCTGAATTCCTAGAATACATTGTCTAAATCACATATCATTCAGTTTATTCCTTACTAATATTTTCTCTAATTGCTTTTGGAATGTTAGTCTTTTATCTCCAAGTCTAAGATTACCCAAACATGAGACATGACTTCATTTATTCTTGTTGTATTCCCCATATCAATTGGACCATTACTGGGAAAATACAAATAGATTTATTAAGTAGTTCTCTATCATGTGTGAAATATAACTTCTTTAGGTAATAATTGAGCCAAATATGTACATCATGGAAAGGAAGGAGCATACGGAGTAACAATAATGATTATGAGATGGGTTGATAAAATCTTGACATATTATGATTTTTCCAGATCTAAAAGAAACGAATGTTTGGACACTACTCATTCATCTGTCACTATCTCAGAATTTCATTTCCCAGAGGTACTAAGGGTGAAGATTAGCTTTTTGTTGTTGTTGTTATACAAGGCTGTGTTGTAACACAGTTTGGATTACAGTCATTGATTCATTTAGCGAACATTAATGGGTGTCTTCTATGAAATATGTACTGTCCCACGGAAGTGAGCTGGCCCTCTGAAACTCTAGCCCTTCATGGGGGTAGTGAGGTGGATTCCTTGAGACTGGATAGCAAGGCAAGGAGTCCTAAGCTGAAACAATTGGAAATGCTACTCTCAATAATATATCAGAAAATGTTTAGGACACAGAGGGTACAAAATTACTGAAAGGAACATCAGACAAAGGGTGCCAAATCTAGTAAGGAACATGGCTAGAATATCAGATAGTAGGATCAGGAGGTCTGATGTGAAGGAGACCAACCAAAGAGAAACTAGGATTGAAAACGGGGGCAGGACATGGAAAGATTCTGAGTAATTGCCTTCCTCCAGAACATTCCTTAGGTGTCAAGATTCATAATGCAAAGGTAGTTTAACTCTGGTTTAAAGGCCTCAGTCAGCTTAGTCATGAGTGGATTGGCAACCAGACAGAATAATTTCCACTGGTAGAAGCTCTTTGGGAACAGGATCTTGGATTATTTCATGTTTGTATTTGTGTCCCCGTTACTTGAATCTTATTAATTTTTTGATGGTTCTTGTTTACAGTAGAGGAAAAGGAAAAAGGACCTTTACCTCCTCATGTTATTAATGTAAAGCTTTGTCTGAAAATTATTAATAAGATCATAAACAAGAAAACAGCACACAATTATAAACACATTCGCTAGCAAGCAGTAAACAAAGAACAGATGTGAACATTACTGTTCTAATGAATCAACAACACAGTAAGATCAGCACTCACTTCCAGATACTTTTAAAGTTCCTTCTTAGAACATGTCAACAAATTTGAACGTCATTTCCATGTTGTCCAGAAGGAAGTATGATCTGAGCTGACTTGAGATGCAGCAGAGTAAGAGAAATATTATCCCGAATTTACGGTTCAGGTTGGCGCGGTACTAGCCTTGCAGTTTGGTGAATTAATTCATTCCTTCAAGCCTCATTTTCCTAATTTGTACAGAGAAGACAAAAAATAAGGACTGTTTTACCTATGTTCCAATATTATTGTAAAGAAAAAATGAGTTAATAAATGTGAATTTGGAAACGAAGGCTTCCTGTGGTACAAACCACTATATAAATGCATGGTACCTGAATCAATTGAGAAGGAAATCAGCAATTAATTACTGAACTGGGCGTCAGCTATGTGTGTGTGTAATAATAACATATGTGTGTGTGCATATATATAGAGAGAGATATAGATATAGATATTTATATTGAGCCTCTTCTATGTGCTAGGCAGCGTATTTTCAAATTCGAAGTCAGTGAATCCCACTCAGCTGTGAGTTCCCACAGAGACAGAATCGTTTCTTGGATGAGGTGTTGCCCTGTTTTTTGCATCACAAGCCCCCCCCCCAGGTGATTCTGATCTCTTCATCCACAGTGATAGGTGAACGTGTGGATGAGGTTGTGCGGCATGGCACTCGTGGGCTAGGTCTCTAGAGTAAAGGCAAACCTAAAAAATAAAGCATGAAAAATAAAGAACCTTCAATGAATACGATTCCAATCGGGAAACCGGGGTCTGCTCCTGAATCCCGCACTTAACTAACAACATCCCCTTGCACAAATCCGTTAGCTCAATGCTAGAATTCTCTGTGCAGGGTTGCTGGCAGGATAAAATGTCACCAGGCCTGTACGTGTTGAGCACGTTACTGACACGTCACAGGTGCTCAGTAAATGCTGTCTGTGTTGGTCGTGGTGGTTGAGAAAGGATACCACGGGCCAGTAATCTGGTTTCCAACTCTGTTTTATTATCTGGGGATGGTAAACAGCTATGTTTCACAAGTGCTTTCAGTGCAGACTATCCTTTTTCATGTACCTCTTTTTTTTTTTTTTTTTCAGCCAAGACTCTGAGCTGGCGGGGAAAGAAGTTTTGAGAACACACTACTAGCCCTCACTGATTCATTATGGAAACTGCCTACAGGAACTATTTTGTGGCAACATTTTTGAAAAGTTGTAGGCATTTGGCTTCTATGAAAGTGAACTGCCATCTGTTGGTCCTGCAGGCATTTGCACAAGAAAGAGTCGTAGCCCTTTCTTTTGATGACTTGTGGCTGGAGCCCTCTTTTTCCCCCTATTTCCGTGAAGGTCTCTGAGGGAAGCCCCTGTCTGTGCAGGCCCCTTTGACTGGTGTTGGATAGTTGTTCTCCTGTCAGCCGATAATGTTCCAATGGCTTGTGCAGTTCAGCTTTGAATGACTCAGTGTCATCTGTGTCAGGCATTTATTTTTAGTACATTTTGCCCCACAGATACATCTCTGAGATGTGTCTCTTCCATCTGTCTATCTGGCTCAATGCTTCTGTTTAAGTGACACACAAAGCTTTGTATCCAATTCTTTATACCTAAGCCTTTCCATAGCCCTTCTCTTCCTTATATCATTGAGACAGCCGCACAGAGCTACAGGATTGACCATTTATTCACATTTGTAAATGGGTTCCTCGTGGCCATGACTTCAATATTACACATATATGTTAAAAAGAGGCCCATTGAAAGTATACAGACATGCGCGCATGTATTCACACATACACATTTTCAAGCAGAAATAGATATGTGTCCATTTATAAATACACACGTGGATGTATTTTACGTATATAGTATCATCAATATTATATTGTCATATTAAAATTGGCACATAAAAACACATGTGCACATTTATGTATTTATACAGAAATACATTTTGATATATACATAGAAGCCGATATATGCTTTGATCATCAAGCAGTTTTACAGTCTTCTTTTGTTTTCTGTTAGGTTCTATATTCCTAAAATTGTCCAGAATATGAACATGTAATTGTGCAGAAAGGAGTATTTCAGCCACCATCCTTTTGTCCCTGCTTTGGGATGAAATGTTAAATCTACTTTTGTAGTTATGTTACACTTCAGGGAATGTTCTGCTGCTTCTCAGCTGTGCTATATAAGAAGCCATGGCCATCTTACAATCTGTAGAATAATTTAGGCTATTTGGGTCCACTGCATAAATTGCTTGCATGAAGGCTGTCAGTGCTGGCTTCCTTTGTCCACGATTGGGTGTGCTCCGTGTGAGTTCTGATCTAGGAAAACTCCATTTAGTAGAACTTTAAAGATTAAAAATGTGTGAATTTAGTTTCGTCTGCAATTGACCAGGCTGATCTAAGAATTAAAGTGTTTCTATTTTCTCCTCTTTCTTTTTTATCCATGTGCTTTGTCACTAAAACATCAATATGCCCACGTTCATTTGGAAATATTAAATATTTTTGCATGACATTTGCACATGCAAAAAATGCTCAACACCTCTTAAGTGTATCCTCCATAACTTATCAGGCATTTCATCTGTCAGCCTGAAAAAGAAAGACCTTCAATGAATACAATTCCAATCAGGTAATCCTGCAAGTTCAAAGTGAGCTTCAATAGCCCTTGACAGACCCCAGCAGAACAAGCTCACTGCATGAAAACAAACCACACAATTCTGTTTTT
Source organism: Ursus americanus (assembly GCF_024610735.1). Classification (NCBI taxonomy): domain Eukaryota; kingdom Metazoa; phylum Chordata; class Mammalia; order Carnivora; family Ursidae; genus Ursus; species Ursus americanus. The sequence goes on along the minus strand of NC_142162.1, from coordinate 3,705,500 downwards.
ATATACACGTTGGTATGTGTTGACATACTATTAAATTGTTTTAATAGGGCCTACTTAGGAAAGTGTATATCTTGGTAGTTAAAACCTACTACATTGTAAAGTACGCTTTATATGCAAAATATTGCTCTCATAGGAAAATTGTAATTACAATGTTTAGAGTTCATAGCCAAACTATGTTGCTTTGTCTTGTCTTTGGAAAACCTATACTAAGCTAAAATTGTACCTGTCATTGAATCAGCAGTGACGAGAAAAAAAAAAGATCACCTGGGGATTTAGTAGAATATGGAGAGTGTAGGTTGCTGCACAATTAACCACAGTTCTGCTGGATTATTTTTGGTCACAGCTGCAGTCTGTAGGAAAAGTAAATGCCGACCTTTTTTAGTTTCTGAAAATCCTGTTCTTCCATGAAATTTGTTTACCACAGCTTTCTCTCAGAGAAGATGGTGGATAGTAATACATTTTTCAGCTAGCGACATATTTTGCCAAAGGGGACACGTTTGCCTAGTGAATAAGTAAGTCCAGTCATTTCCTTTCATGCTTATCCTGAAGTTGAACTCCCTGGCTGCCTTTGTCATCATACCCAAGAAAGTGAATGCTTGGTCCTAAGTAAGAATATGGATCACTATATCCTTAGCCCTTTGGGCTTAGAGAGAAATACTGTGATTCAGAATTATGCTGTCCACAGAACATTTCCAGTTTAGCTACAGCAATTTGATTTTCTTCTTTCCACTCTAAAAATCTTGAAAATGCCATCAGATTTTTCTCTTTCCCTCAAATGATTCCACTAATGTTCAGAAGTGTCTTTTTCTTATACAAATGGAGATAGTTCCAAATGTTTTCAGTCAGTTCTCATGTCTAGGTAGGCATTATAACCTCAAACATCCTTCTTGAGACTTTCTGGCATGTATCTCTCACCCACTCTGCCACCACCTGGGAGCTAATCTACAGGTAAATTCGTGTATGTAAAGAGAAGATGGGAGACAAGGCCAGGGAGTGAGCAAGGCAAAGAGCAACTCTGGAAGATGCTATTGTTTTCTAGATGTTTTGTGAATTACACATGGCAGCATACACTTGCCCTAGTGTCCTCAGAGAGGGAGAAGCAGTCCCTTAAGTTGGAAACTGTTTTTGCAGTGATGACAATAGCTACAACACAATAGATGAGAAGAGGGAGAAGATAAAAGCGAGATGCTTATTATCCACGACTTGACTGTTTTCTTAAAGATGTTTCCAATAAGGGGCTAAAGCAGCACATAATTTGGCCAAACTTCCTTTCTCCTTCTTGTTTGGATTATCAAAGCTGCAAGCAATGAACCAGATTTGGAACCCAACCAGGTCTCTGATAGAGTCCCAGCTCCCACATGCTTATGTCACTGTGGACAGGCCGATCTCAACATCTTCACCAGAGTGGATGTTCTTTTGTTGTCTTGGAAACAGATGTGTTTGCCCTTTTAGAGACACATGGATCAGCACGTTGTGTCCCTGAAAAATCTCCAATATGCTAATTTTAGTCCCTCTCCTATGTTAGTAAGCTTCGTTTGGTCATTCCAGACTAACTCAGGCCTCCAAAAGGAAACACCTACAGTTGATGGGAACAGGACAGACCCAAAGAGCCACTTGGGTTGTTTCCATGACCCACTATTAGAAACTATTTGATATGGAAGAACCCTCCTTCCTGTGAGTAGAAAGCTAGAATTAATTCCATCAAACTGTAGAGCTGACACAATCCACTTTTATCATAATTAAATACTTTCACTTAAATGATATGACATTATCCATGACACAATGATTTTTAATGCCGACTGGGTATTGTGTATGTATTTAACATCTGTAAATCATTTTCACTCATTTATCAACCATGCATTGACTGAGGATTCACAATATGCCAGAAACTGATTAATTGTTTAAAAGTTTATGATATTTGCAGGAATAAATATTAAGTAGGAGGATAAAGCATGGTACAAATATTTTGATCTTTGTATGTATTCACTAATTCACAGCAAATAAAACAGAAAAGCTGGAGTGAGACCTGGCATAGATAATTTTTAAAAGCCCCCCAGGTACACTCAGGGATGAGGATAGTCTAGACCAGGGAGGATTAATTGACTTCCTTCAAAGACATGCTTTCCCACCTCGCTTATGATCAGTGTCACCATCTCCTGGAAGTTTGTTCTGAATGCAGAATCCCAGGCCTCATGATAGATCAACTGAATTGGAATCTGCATTTTAATAAGGCCCCCAGGTGACTGGCAAATACATAGAAGTTTGAGAAGACCTACTCCACCATGTCACACACTGCAGCTGGATTCCATATTTGAAGCCTATAACTAAGCCTTGCCACCTTCCTCCTTCACACCTGCCTCAGAGGCTTTGCTGGAGGCACCGAGAAGCTGCACTATACAGGCAAGATGCATTTTCCTCTCTTTGTCAGGTCTTCCAGAGCAGTGGGAATGCAGGCCCTAGACACTTTAAGAGGCAGAGAGAGCCAAGCCCATTCATGGTAACTAGTCCAAAACATGTTTTTCATCAGAGAAGCGGAGGTCACATGTGCAAAATAATAGATTAAACCTCTGTACTCACTGTGTGTGGTGTATTTATCACGCACTGTCTTCCTGTCAATCTGAGTGTGATGACCACAGAAAAACACATTGCACATATTTGACTCAGTAGAGACTCACAATTCCAATCTCCCTTTTCTAGTGCACTTGAGGAATCCTTCCTGGTAGTTGGACCGTGCAACAATGCCCATCCCTGCCCCTATTTCTGTTTGTCTCTCTTTCCCCTTATTTCCATCTCCATCTCTACTTCTCCATATATCTAGCTACTCAGCCATTTTCCAAGCATTATCTGAGATGGTTCACAGCAAAAGCACAGGATAAAATCATAGACCACCCAAACCCTCCTGCCTTGCTGCCTCGTGCTTGCTCTCCTGGGATGGCCTTCTCCACCGTCCCTGCATATTCAGCGCTGTCTCCCGGAGGGCATGGTCCGTTCTCTCTCTGCTCTGCTACATTGTCCGTTTTGCTCTCTCACAGTCTCTCTCACTCCCTCTCTCTCTCTCTCTCTCTCTCACAGACTCCTGGCTGAACCACTTCAGGCCTTCTGAAACCTCGTGCCTCCTCTCAGATTGTGCATTGCTTTCATCTAGATATGTGCATGTCTTGCCTCTCCAACTAAACAGAGAAGCATTTGAGGGTGAGGCCTGTGGCTTTGGGTGCTCAAAAAGCCATGAACCCTGCTGTACTCACAGTGGGTCCTCAGCAGCTATGTATTCAGTGTGTGTGTGTGTGTGTGTGTGTGTGTGCACGTACTTCTCTGTTTCTACCACAGGGTGAAGAGTAGTAGGAAAAGCACTGAGTTCTGAGTCAAAAAATCACAGTGTTATCTAATGACCTTTGTCAAGATATTTAAACTCTGCACCCCAGTTTACTCATGTGTAAAAGGAGGGGGTTGCACTAGTCATCTCTACATTTCTTTCCAGCTCAGACTTGCTCTATTTCCGTTAGTATCCTCAGATAAAGCCTCCACTGGCACTGGCTGCTATAAAATCCACTTTAATAGTCACATGACATATCTGTGCACAGAACAATAATGTCCATCAATTTGTCTCTAAAATATAAAAAAATCTGATCCTGTCTCTAAAATACAAAAAAATCATCACCAAGTTAGGTAGGCTGACTCCATCAAGAAGGCTGGGGAAACAGATCATGATTAATTCGGTAAACATTTACTGAGCAGCTGCATGTGCCAGACACTGTGCTGAGCCCTGGTGACACAGCCCTCAAGGCTAGAGGGGTGAAGCAAACAGAGAAACCAACAATTGTAGCACAGCATGCTCTGTTCTACGTTAGAGGTACACACAGCACCATCAGACAGTAGGCGTGCTGGGGATTATCAAAGAGCTGAGTTTTCTATAGAGTGAGCAATACCAGTGGGCAGGGTTGGGGAGCACAGTGTTTCACAGCCAAGGGAGTGGTGGGTACAGACATGAGATTGGGCGAAACAAAAGCAATTCAGTAGAGTTGAGAGGCAAGAAGGTACGGGGCAGATAGGGCTGAAGAGGAGCAGGTGGCAAAGTCCTGTCAACCTGGATTCCTGGCTCAGGAATGGGAGTTTAGGTGGGACAAGCCAGGGGAACCCCCTCTTCCTCACAAAAGGAGCTGCATATCCCCCAAACTCCCAGCCAAGGACTCTTTGGAAGAACCCAGCCAGCTGGGATCTAAGCCTTGCCAAGATAAGGATTCCGTTAACCTTAGCCCATACCAGTTACTCTCATAAACATGAGGCAAAAATTAGGAACTAGAAATTTTGGAAAAAGTGGAGAGAGAGCAAAGAGAGAGAGAGAAACACAGAAAGACAGAAATAGAGACACGGAGGAGACAGAGACATTCCTAAGGCTACACAAACAGCAAATAACAGACCCAGGATTCACAGATAGATCTTCTGCCAACAAACCCAATTTTCACTGCTTTTTAGCCTCCAATTTTGAAGTGTCCATGTGTTTTTAAAAATCTCCTTAAAGCCATGATATTTCTATAAGCGGCTCTTGTTTCCTGCTGTCCTTGCTGCTCAGCACGGCCACTCATTATTTCACCCTGCTCCCTAAGCTGCATAAACATGTGGGAAGGTGATAAAGGAGGGATGGATGCTGCAGCTGCCCCAGGGCCAGAAGACGCTGTGGGGACCTGGAGCAACTCCTCCCCCCTCCCACTCTGCTCCATTTAACTTGGCTTTGAAAAGGCAGACCATTGGGGACCAGGTTTTTATCACTAGTGACTTCCTTTCCCAAGAAATGTGAGCCCCGTGGATAGGAAGAATAATTGGTGAAGTACTTTGAGATTTCTTGAATATAAAGGACTGTGTAGGTGTGTAACATTATTATTACCACTTTCTGTTCAAGAAGTGATCTTTAAAAAAAAAAAGGTATGTAATTTTCAGCTTTTCTCCCAGACTGGCCTATGGCCATATTTAACATTAATATCATATTCTTTTGGGTGCACATAAGTAGGATGGTTTTTATGACTAGTTAACTCTTGACTTGAGAAGTGTATTACGTAACATCATCTTTTCTCCGTTACTCTAAGCAGCAAGGAGGCAGAGGTAGCCAACCCTGATGACCTTCAGTTCATGAAAGAGAGGAGAAGATACCTGCAATATATGAAATAAGGCTGCTAAGACAGATTATTTGAAAAGAAACCATGAATGTATAAAATTCTTTAAAATTAATAAACAACTTCCTTTATAGTGATCCTTTAGGTACATTGGAAACCTTTTCAGGGGGACTGATCTCCTATTTGTAGAGAATCACCAGTTTCACTAGAGTACAAGATATTTCTTTGAGCTCCCTCTGGACTCAGATAATTTCACAAGTTCACTCTAAGGTGGAATTGGGCAGGATCTTAGGGTTGCTCTAAAACCAGCGAGCTTTTGAAGATAACAGACATATTTGTATCTTAACGACAGTCCCAATTCTTTATATATCCTCTTCCTGAGACACCTTGCTTCATCCCATCTGCAGGGAAATCCCTGCAGATGGTGAGATGACTTGTACATGGGAATCTCGCCTCAGTCCCAGCCTGTTTGTTCCTCACACTATGAATTATCCTTGGTGTCCAATATTTCGTAAAAGAAAAAAATTACACACGCTTTTTTAAAAATAGACTTTATTTTTTAGAACAGTTTTAGATATGCAGAAAAATGTAAAAGATAGTCACAGAGACTTCCCATATATCCCTGAACCTGGCTTTCCCCTCTTATTAACAGCTTACATTAATATATTTGTTATATTAATAAATGGATATTGACACATTATTATTAACTAAGGTCCACAGTTTATTTAGATGTCCTTAGTTTTTTACCCAATGTCCTTTTTCTGATCCTATCCAGGATACTACATTACATTTAGTTGTCAAGTCTCCTTAGGCTCCTCTTGGCTGTGGCAGTTTCTCAGACTGTTTTTGATGACCTTGACAGTTTTGAGGAGTGCTCATCAGGTATTTTGAAGAATGTCCTACTATTGGGATTTATAGGATGGGTTTTTTTCATGATAATATTGGAGCTCTGGGTTCTTGGGAGAAGACCACACAGATAGAGTGCCATTTTCATCACATCATATCAAAGGCACAAACTATCAACGTGATTTATGACTGTTGATGTTGGCATTGATCCCCTGGCTGAGGTAGTACTTGTCAGGTTTCTCCACTGTCAGGTTACTCTTCCTCCCCATCCCCCTTTCCATTCTGCCTTCTTCTGAAGGAAGTCATTATGTGCAGCCCACACCTAAGGAGTGGGGAGCTATGATGTACACCTCCATAAATTACTTGGAATGTTCCTGTGTGGAAGATTTGACTCTTATTTCCCATTTATTAATGTCTTTCATCATTTACTTATAACATTATGTGTTCATGGATATTTATTTTATTTCTTGGGCTATAATTCAATACCACTTAATTTATTTTGTTATTCAAATTGTTCCAACTTTGCCCATTGGGAGCTCTTTCAGTTGGCTTCTGTGCCCCTTTTACATACTCTTATCAATATGTTGGCTTTAAAATTTTTTTTTTTACTTGTTTTAAGCATGTCCTTATTTTCTGGCACTACAAGATGCTCCAGGTTCATCTTGTACACATGCTTTTCATTGGTGGAAAACATCTGGTCACCAGCAGTTGTCCCTTTAAAGAGATTTGCCTTCGACCTTGGAATGAGCCTGAACGTGGATGTAGATTAAAACTGCATGCTGACTGGTACCTTGTGGAAGCAGAGTTGTATCCTCCTAACTGAGAAAGTGGCCCCAGCTCTACGTGTTGTGCGTGGATGTGAGGGAGGATGGCACAGACATGCAGGTGACTGGACAGAAAACTATCAGAAGGAGATTGCAGCCGAGGGCCACTTCTCTTCCTGAGACCAAGTCCTATTTTCTCAAGCTTAGAGGACTGATCATTCGCAGCTGAGAGCAACCACATAGCCAACCTGATCCATCTGCTCACAGAACATTTGAGTTGAGGCAGCCAGTTTTTAAAGACATTTGGGGAAATCTTTGGTTTAGACAGGAGCGAGAAATAGGGAGAGCAGAAAGAAGCATCTCCTTCACGTCATGTGCCAACCGAAATTAACAACTAATGAAAGCAGATTGTATTTAGCAGATTTTAATATAAATTAGGTTAATGGTGACACATTTGAAATAGTGCACTGAAAAATCAGTCTGTAATAACAAGCTAACAGATGTTGGCATTTTTATTATTAATTATACATTTCATTATCATCTGATTATTGTCAAACATCATCATACAGAAAAAATCATATAAATGATTCATACACATTTGTTACATTGTTAAGGGGTGCTAGTGTCTGTTTTATTAATGCAGTGACTTGAATTTTCTAATATCATTCCAAAAATCTTAAGTTTAATTAAGACTATTGAAGCATACACAATGTGTAACAATCATCTTTAGCTGGGCTTGTCATTGGTGGATCTCAAAGACTTTCACATCCTGATTTGTCTTACCCACCCTTCTGGCCTCTTCAGTGTAAGGCCTATAGTGAGGAGGTTCAGGTTCTCAGGGGATATTATTGAACAAATATAATGGTATCATCACATACCATAACATTATTTTTCAAAAATATCCCAGAGAGAAACCATTATGAACCTATTGTTCCAGAGTCTGGGGAACTGAGAAACTGGGTGCTTTTCTTATATAAGCAAAATGAAATTAAGAAATGGGCAGCATAAATAGCCAGTCACCAGACCAGTACAATTTTAAGTTTTTTTTCCCCCTCAGATATTCTTGGTCAAATCTGCTTATACACCATATATCCTACCGATAATCTATGCCAGTAGCATAATCTTTCTTCTTGGATGTCATTCTGGTTATGGTTTGCTGAATACTTCAGACAGGTTAGGGACTGTAATAAAGTCTTGTGATGCATGCTTTTTTCTGGTACTATGTTAGGCTAGTAGTTCCTTAACTGTGGTGGAGTGTGGGTCATTGATGAAGACTGCCAAGAATGGTGTGGAAGCACCAGATGTTCCCTCCATAAAGAACTGGTAATGGAGTGGGAGATTCTTAGCAGAAAGAACAGCTTATATTTGGCTAGTGGGAAAATACCTTATCTGCGTGACTGAAAGGTTCTAAAAGCCCATTTGAAAATATCTTCTCCCAAAAGCTTATCACAGCATCATACCTGTTTACTAACTGATCTGTGACTCTCAATGTGGAAGTCATTCCCCTTGGAAAACTGGTAAGATGCCAGTGACAGAAGGTGACTGTGAAATGTTCCCACTTCTTGAACATAGAGGAAGGCTCTTGGGTTCTCTGCCATTGATACACAAGGAAAAAAGTGTGTCTTGCATCAGTCAAGTGATTTACCTGGGAGCATCAACCTGTCTCTAAGAACACAGTCAGAACAGTGGATGGGCCAGCCAAGCAGCTGCCCGTGATTCCCAATCTGCATGGGGTGATGGAGCATGAACAGAAATAAAACAAGATTCAAAATATCACATCACTCAGAACCTCTCAGGGAGAATGGTGTTTGGGATAGAAAGGAGTATTTTATTAGCTGGGGGAGTATAAGTCAAGGTCTTCTGGAGCATGCTTTAGTAACAACAGGTGGCAGCTACACTGGCTTTCTAGATGCTGTGCTCAGATCAAAGTAGACCTTTTGTTTCTCTGACAAGACGTAAAAAAAAAAAACAACAAACAAAAAAACGTGTCCAGAGCGGAGTTGCTGAGAACCATTAGTGGGGTCTGAGTGTGGGCTCCCTTCACTGCACTGCCCTTCTCTCAGTAGCACTGAACTCATTTCTACTTCAGGCTCAACCGCTATTTCAAGAACACTGAGTTAACTGGGCTTCAATTTATTAACCTGCTAAGTGTGTCCACATGTCTCAGCCAGGCCTACAACAGCCATGAGCAGGTATGGGCCTGATGAAAAATAATTAGGGAAACCTCCAACAAGGGGAGATCAACTAGCAACATTGATAAGATATTTATATATACATCAGGTTAGGTTCCAGGGCTCTTTTGCACTACAGGTCCCGGTGCTATGGCAGCGCTGTAGTAGGACTGAGGCCAGTATGTGGCTTCTCCTCTCCGACCCTGGTACGGTGCTGCCTGAGGGGACTGGTAAAATTGCACTGGGGTCAAGGAGTTTCTTGCCTTGATCACAAGATGTTCTTGATGTTAAGGGCATGCAATCATATAAAGGAAGTAATAGAAGAGGACTGGCCAGAAGGCATCACCTGGGGTTTGGATAATTGCAGAGGCGGGGAGCCCTGAGAGTATACCATAGCCAAAGAGGGCAGGTTCAGCTTGATGAGAAATCTGCGGTAGGCAAATTCAGGGGATGGCTCTACTCTATGCTGAAAAGGAGAGAGAGAAAGAGAGACAGCACGCGCCTTGCAAACAGTCTGTACTTCTTTCATAATTCTGCTCATGCTTGGCTTTCCTAAGAGCTCTACCAGGGACAAAGAGGTGCATTTATGTCCTCTTCAGATGTTATGCTAGTTCATCCATAATCAACATTAGTCTTCAAGAATATAATTCAAGTTTTTAAAACTGCCCTTAATTCAGAAAAGAGGAAATTCTCTGTGGTGTTTTTCATTCTATTACTATTTTAATTTTTTAGAATTTAATAATTTTTAGTAAATGTATAAACCTGTGCAACCATCACTACAATCTAGTTTTAGAACATTCCCATCATCTCTGAAAGCTTCTTGTGCCTGTCTGCAGTCAATCCTTCTCCCCATCCGCATCAGTTTTGAGAACAAAAGCAACACACACAGGTTGAATATTCAAGATTGCCTCTGTGAAAACAACTGTGTGCTTGACGATCCTAAATAGAATGATCCTTCTTAGTAATAAGATTTTTTTTAAGATTTAAGTTTTTAAAATGTTTATTTTTTGGTAAAGGGCAGTCTTTATGGATACAACCAGGAGAGAATTTCTGATGCATGTGTATTTAGTTAAAATGTATACAACATCTGTCACACATGCCTGCTGATGTGGTTGCCTGTCTGTCAAAAATCAGATCCTCAACTTTGGCTGCATATTTTGATGCCCTGGTGTAGGGTATTTTCCAACATCAACAACCAGTTCTCTGATTCCCCAGACACCAACTGCATGTTCAATAATTCAATTTGTACACCAACTACCCATTATTAGCCCAGACCTCAAAGCTTAAGGGTTCAGTCCTACAAGATCATCCCCCACTTCAGATGCCAGTTGTAAGACCTGGGACTCCTGTATTTTTGACTGACTAGCTATAAATCAAGGTTCCCATGACCCCTTCCTCAGGTTTGAAAATTTGCTGGAACAGCTCACAGAACTCAGGAATACACTTCACTTTCTTTTACTACTTAATTATAAAGGACATTATAAAGGCTAAAGAGTCCCAAGTGCAGGAGTTTCTGTTCTGTGTGACTGGGGTAAACCACCTTCCCAGCACATGGCTGTGTTCACTAACTTGGAAGCTCTTGGAACCCCATCATTTAAGGTTTTTTATGGATGTCTTGCTATGCAGATATGGTTGATTAAATCACTTGCTACTGGTGACTGACTCGATCTTCAGCCCCTGTTCTTTCTCTGGAGGTTGAAGGTGAGGCTGAAAATTCCAAGCTTCTAATCTAGATCTAGTGACCCGTCTCCATCTGAAGCCATACAGGGGCTACCAAGAGTCACCTCATTAGAACAAAATATACTCCTATAACCTTTATCATTCAGGGACTTCTAAGAGTTTTAGGAACTCTGTGCCAGGAATTGGGGACAAAGATCATATATCTTTCTCTGATACCGTACCTGTGACCACTTTAAAAAGTCTCAGTTCATAGGCTCTACATCTAGAGTCTGATCTAGTTGATCTTAGTAGGGTCTGGATGATTTTGAAAGTGCTCTAGGTGAGTCTAAAGTATAACTGAATTTGATAATCACTGTGAAATATCTGTTGATCACCTTCTATGTGCTTAGCAGGGACTGTACTGAACTTTAAGACAATTAAAAAGGGAAATAAAACTTATTCCAATACTTCAAGGGATTTATAATCTAGAGTTTGGATTAGATAAATGAGTGCATATATGATAAAACAAAGAAACGTAAGAAGATATATTATCATTCTATGAAGACACAATAAAGAAATAATCACTTTTGGCTAGAGGGAGTAGAGAAGGCTCTAAAGAGGTGGAGGCCTATGGTCTGGGCTTTGAAACATGAGTCTAACTGTTATAGACAGAGAATGTGGAATAGGCATTACAGTCCCAGTATATGACTTATCCTCAAATTTCATAGACAACCCTGATGTCTTATCATTGTAGAGAATATCCTTCCTTTCCTTGACTTCCTTATTCTAGAAGGAAAAATAACCATTCCATTGAAAAATCCAGGTATACATTCATATGTTTAACAAAGATTCTTTATTCCTTTCTTGCTCTACAAAGAATTTGAGGTTAACAAATAATTTAAGGAATTTATGCAAAAATCAGCGAGGACCAAAATAAATACATCCCATGTTCTGGTACACATCACTCTGGCATAGAAAATATGTACCTGGGATACTTTTGCACAGTGAGCTTGACACATTTCATATGAACAGTCAACCCATGGTCTGGGAGGGAAAGTGTGCTAAGATAGATCTGTGAACTAACACCTGTTCGGATGTTAATACCAATTTGTAGGACTGTTTATTTTATAAATGAAGGGTGTTTGTATCTCAAGTCTGTGCCTTCTAAATTTTCCATGAAATGGTGTAATTATTTCTTAAAGGGAAGTTAAAGGCTTATAACATCTGGCCTCTGTTACGGAGTAGAGAAGACAGTCCACATAGGATTTATCATGGACGAACAGAGTCTAATTCTTGAAGGTCACGACATTGAGAGCAGTTCAGGTAGCTCCAAGCTATTAAGAGAGTTCTGGTGTTCACTGTCCCATTTAAAGAGTCAGTAGGTTTATTTCATTCATTTATTATTTATCTCTGTGATTCTAATAACTAGAAGATGTCATCTTCACTGATAAGAGCATCTCTAAAGTGAGGTTTCTAAATGAAAATCACATGTGAAAACACATCCTTCTAATGGAATCTTCCAAGTGAAGGGATTTCATTTAAAGTATGTTTCACTTAACATATGTATGATATCTTTGAAGTCCCATATTCTGGTGGGAATTACAATCTAAATTTGACAATTACTATTAGGGACTTTTGTTTTAAAAAAAAGTCACAATGAATATTAAAATCAAAAGGGAACTTCTGGTTCATCCAGGATGGAGTAGCCCCATTATTCTCATATCCTCCCCTTTACGGCTGAAAAACCATGGACATCATACAACAATAAGCATAGGTAGGTTCTGAAAGATAAAAAAAAAAAAGGCAAACTGTATAGGGACATCAGGATTTGAGGAATGACAAGGTGGTGAGTTCCCTAGATTTCTTTACTGTGCCCCATATGTCTTCAGAGGGGGTTTTAGAAGCCAACAGGCACTGACTTAAAAAGCGGCAAAAAAGGCATGTTCCTCTGGATGAAAAACCAGGAAAAGGTGACCTAAAAACAAAAAAAACCTGTTTGACAATATTTGCCATACTCTTGTCAAACACCAATGGAAAACCTGTACCATCACACCCTCTGATGTTTCAATACAGAAAGTGGAGAATTGATCTTCCACTCCATACCCCATATCTGGAGAAGTAAGAAGTCCTCTGATCCCTTTGCCTAGTGGTGTTGGTGGGCAGGAAGTTGATCTTCTATTTTTCACCCAGCAAACACAAGCAGTATTCCAATTTCCCCCAGTGGTAGGGTAGTGTCAACAGGGTCTAGCAGTGAGTTGGACCCCCATACTTACCCAGCAACAATGAGATTGAACAAAGTTAGCTGATACTCCTGTTCTCTCTATCCTCCCCACATGTGGTGTGTCATGGGATACAGTAGGTAACTGAGCCTCCACTCCTTCCCCCCACCCAGAATCAGTGAATGTTTGAGGAAGGACTAGTGGCACTCTACATCCTCTCCTTCCCTCCTATGGTGGCAGTGGAGCCCAGTGGGGAGGTGAACTTCTGCTCTTACCTTGCAGCAACAAAGTAGTGTGAGTCAATCCTCCTTTTACCCTTCCCTGGTGGACCAATGGGGTGGTAATCTTCCACCCAACTCAAGACAATGAAGGACTATAAATTGGTGCTCCACTTTCGTCAGGAAGGTATTAGTAGCACCAAGGGGGAGAGCTGAAAGTTTATCCTACCTATCTACAACAAGGAAATATGAGTAAGTCACCCACTTTTGCTGGTGTTGTATTGGTGCAGAAAGTTAATCATATATACCCACCTGACCTTCACTATATGTACCAACTTGGCAGGTGGGGAAGGGGGATGGAGAGACTGCCTGCCAAAAAGGAAGATTGAATACGATCCAGATTCTCATAATATAATATGCCAAATGTTCCACATACAATAGAAAAATCACTAATCATACCAAGAACCAGGAAAATTTCAACATGAATGAAAAAAGATAATCTAAAGACATCAAACCAAGATGAATCAGGTATTGGAATTATCTGATGAGGATTTAAGCAGGCATCATAAAAATGTTTCAACAAGTAATTACAAATTATCTTGAAACAAATGAGAAAAAAAGGAATATAAGCAAAGAAATAGAAATTATAAAAAAGAATCAAATGGAAATTACAGAATGAAAAAATGTAATAATCAAAATAAAAGCTGGCTGAATGAATTTGATAGTAGAGTGGAGATGACAGAGAATAGAATCAATGAACTTGAGGACAAATCAATAGAATTAACCTACTCTGAACAACAGAGACAAAATAGATGGAAAAAATTAACTGAGTCTTGAGGGATCTGTGGGACAATAACAAAGTAGCATTTGTATCTTCAGATCTCAGAAGGAAAAGAGAGAGAACATGATACTGAAGAAGTATTCAATTAAATAATAGCTGAAAATTCCATAGATTTGACAAATGACATAAATCCACATATTTAAGAAGTTGAATAAATCCTGAATAGGGTAAGTCTACCGAAATTCATATCAAGACAAATTATAATTCAACTTCTGAAAACTAAAGAGAAAGAAAAAAATTGTGAAAGCAGCCATAGAGAAATGACATAACTTTAGGGATCACCAATTTGAATGACAGCAGATTTCTTATCTGAAGACATAGAAGCCAGAAGTGCCACATCGTTTTCAAGTACTGAAAGAGAGAAATATCAACTGTGATTTCTTTTTTTTTTTTTAAGATTTTATTTATTTAGTTGACAGAGACAGCCAGCGAGAGAGGGAACACAAGCAGGGGGAGTGGGAGAGAAAGAAGCAGGCTCATAGCAGAGGAGCCTGATGTGGGGCTTGATCCCATAACGCCGGGATCACGCCCTGAGCCGAAGGCAGACGTTTAACGACTGCGCCACCCAGGCGCCCCTCAACTGTGATTTCTATATCCAGTCAAACTATCCTTTAACAATAAAAGGGAGGGAAAGACATTCTCAGACAAAAGAAAATGAGGAGAATCTGTTAATAGAAAATCTACCCTAAAAGAATGGCTGAGGAGGAAATATGACTAAAGAAAGTAAATAAGAACAGAGAAGGTTTGGGAATTCATGAAGGAAAGAACACTAGAATGGGTAAAAATAGGAGTAAATATAATTGAATAACTTCTCATTAGCTTTGTAAATCATATTTGGTGGTTGAAACACAAATTGTAACACCATCAGATGTGGTGTTCAATATATGTAGAGGATATACTTAAGACAATTATGCTTTAAAAGTGGGGAGGGTAAAAGAACCTAAATAGAACTAGGGTTTCTACACTTCACTTGAAGTGGTAATGATACCAGTGGACTGTGATAAGTTATGCATGTATATTGTAATAATTAAAACAAACATTAAGAAAATTATTAGATCATAATATACTCATATGCACTATAAATAAATCAAGTTAGAATCCTAAAAACATATTCAAATAACCCACAGTAAGATATGAAAAAAGAAACAGTAATAAGAAAGAGTAGAAGCAGAAAACAAATACCAAAATGACAAACTTAAACCTAACATACCAATCATTATCTTAAATGTAAATGGTCTAAATACACCTGCCACTAGACAAAGATTTGTAGAACTGATACAGGAAAAAAAAAACCAAACACGGCTTAACTATATGCGGTCTACGAGAAACTCACTTCAAATTCAATAGCCTAGGAACATTGAAAGTAAAAGGATAGAAAAGATATACCATGCAAACAGTAACCAAAACAAAACAAAACAAAACACAACACACACACACACACACACACACACACACACAAAACCAGAAGTGGCTATATTAACATCAGATAACATAGAATTCACAGTAAAAAAAAAAAATTACTAGAGACACGGAGGGATCAGTTCACTGGGAAGACAAAATGATCCTAAATATGTACATATCAAATAAAAGAGCTTCAAATAAACCCAAAGCTGGTAGAGCTGAAAAGCAAAATAGACAAATGCACAGTTACGGTTGCAGGCCTCAATACAGCCTTTGCAGCAACTGATAGGACTACTAGACAGAAAATCAGCAAGGCTATACAAGTTCTGAACACAACCAATCAATAAGATCTGACCAACACAGATAGCATATTCTATTCCGAAACAGCAGATTACACCTTTTCAATAAGTTCCCATGGTACACACTCCCCAAGATAGACCATTTCCTGTGCCATAAAACAAACCTCAACAAATTTAAAAGAATCTAAATCATACTGTGTTTTCTGACCATAGTGGAATGAAACTAGTAATCAAAAACAGAAAGAAAATAGGAAAAATCTTGAAATACTTGAAAATTAAACAAACACTTCTAAATAAGCCATGGCCAAAGAGGAAGTCTCAAAGGAAATTTAAAAAAATACAGAGCTAAGTAAAAATGGAAATACAACATATCAAAATATGTGAGATGCAGTCAAAGCCAGTGGCGAGAGGAAATTTCATAGTACTGAATGCTTACACTAGACATAAGAAAATGTGAAAAATCAAAAACCTAAGTTCCTATCTCAAGAAACTAACAGCAAAAGAAAGCAAAATAAGTTCAAAGCAAGCAAGAGAAAGAAAATCATAAAGAGCATAAATCAATGAAATTGAAAAGAATAAAATGATGGGGGAAAATCAATGAAACAAAAATGCAGCTATTTGAAAAAAAATCAATAAAATTGATAAATCTTTAGCAAGACTACCGAAGATAAAAAGAAAAGAAGACACAAATTATCTATATCGGGAATGAAACGGGATATCACTTCAGATCTCACCACCGGAATAATCAAGCGGTATGTACTGGTCTCCTATGACTGCTGTAACAAATTACTACAAACTTGGTGGTTTAAAACAACACATTTATTCTCTCATAGTTCTGGAGATCAGAAGTCCAAAATCAGTTTCACTAGGCCTCCCTCTGGAGGGTCTAGGGAAAGATCTATTTCCTCGCCTTTTTCAGCTTCTAGCTCTTCATTCTCTGCACTCCTGGCTCATGGCATCTTCTTCCATCTTAAAGCCAATGGCTTAATTTCTTGGTTCAGTCACCATAATGCCTTCGTCTCTTTTTGTAGCCAAATCTCCCTCAGCCTCCATTTTATGGAGGGATTGCATTTATGGCCCACCTCTATAATACAGGATAATCTCCCCGTTTCAAGATACTTAAATTACATCAGCAAAGCCTCTCGCTGCCATATAAGGTAACATTTACAGATTCCAGAAATTAGAACCTGGATACCATTGAAGGCCATTATTCAGCCTCCTACAGAATACAACAAATAACTTTATGCTCATAAATTCTATAATTTTAAATAAATGGATTTCAAAAATCATCAATTGTCAAAAATCAACCAAAATGAAATAGAAAACTGAACAGTTAAAATCATTAAAGAAATTGAATGCTTAATTAAAAAACACCTAAGAAAGAAGTTTTCAGGCCCCAAAGTCATCACTGAAGAATTATACCAAACATTTAAAGAATTAACACCAATCGTATACAATCTCTTCTAGATAATAAACAGGAAACATGTCACAACTTATTTATGAGGCTGATCTTATCCTGATACAAAATCAGACAAAGATAGTACAAAAAATTACGGACTAATATTTGTCATGAACTTAGGTGCAAAATCCTCAAAAACTTGCAGAAAATCAAATCCAATAATGTATAAAAAGAATTCTGTACCATTACCAGGTGGGATTTCATCCAGGTAGGAAAGCCTGCTCAAACATTCAAAAATCAATGTAATACACTATACCAACAGAAAAGAGAGAAAAAAATCATATGATCATATCAGTTAATACAGAAGAAGCATTTGCCAAAGTCTAAACTCTATTTATGATTTTTAAAACCTAGAAAAGTAGAAATAGAGGGAAATTTGATTTAAAGAATCTGCAGAAAGCCAATAATTGGTATCACCATACATAATGGTGAAAGACTGAATACCGTCCTAAGACTGGGAACCAAGCAGGGATGCCCACTTTTACTACTCTTATTCAACATAGAACTGGCATTCCTATTCACTGCAGCAAGCAAGGAAATAAAAGGCATATCAACTGGAAAGGAAGAAATTAAACTGTTCCTATTTGCAGATAACATGATTGTAAAAATAGAAAATCTCAAAGAATCTACATTACAAACTCCTGGAACAAATGAGTTCATCAAGGTCATAGGACACAAGATCAATATTTCATTTCTACATAATTAGCAATGAACATGTAAAACTGAAAATTAAAAACACAGTATGATGAAATTCACTCCTAAGATATAAAATACTTAGATAAAATTAACAAAATATGTATAGGACCTGTATGATGAAAATTAAAATACTGATGCAAGAAATTAAAGGAAACCTAAAAAAGTCAAGTGATACACCATGTTCATGAATGGAAGCGTCAATGTAGTAAAAATATCAATTGTCTCCTCCAAATTCATCAGTAGATTTAATGCAATTCCTATCTGGCTCCTAGGATTTTTTTTTTTTTTTTTGGTATTCATGGACAAGCTCATTGTAAAATTTGTATGGACGAGCACAGGTTTTACACTAGCTGAAACAAACCCGAATAATAAAGTGGGAGGAACCACTCATTCCAAAATTGGAACCCAGTAGATAGTGGGAGAAATCAGCCCACCCAATTTCATGATTTATTATATAGCTACAATAATCAAGAGTGTGTGGTATTAGTGGAGGGATACACACACACAGATCAATGACACAAAATACAGAACTTAGAAATAGACCCAAACAAATTGTCCAATTGATTTTTGACAAAGGTGTAGAAAAGCAATTCAACAGAGGAAGGATTGCCTTTTCAACAAATGGTGCTGGAGCAATAATAGATAGATAGATAGATAGATAGATAGATAGATAGATAGATAGATAGATAGATATACAGACAGAAAGAAAGAATTTTGATCTAATCCTCATGACTTTTTAAAAAAACTGGCTCAAAACAAATCACAGACTTAGATGTAAAATTAAAACTATAAACATTTTAGGAAAAAAAGAGAAAGTCTTCAGGATTGAGGGCTATGTAAAAAATTTATAGACTTGACACTAAAAATACAATCTATAAAATAAAATAAAAAAATACATCAAATGTCTTCAAAATTAAAAACTTTTGCTCTGCAAAAGAGCACATTAAGAGGATGAAAAGATAGGTTATGGACTGAGAGAAAGGATTTGCAAACCTCGTATCTGACAAGGAGCTAGGATCCAGAATATTTTAGAAACCATCAAAACTAAATAGTAAAAATCAAATAATCCAATTAGGAAATGAGGGAGAATTCACTGAAGAGGACACATAGATGGCTAATAAGCACACAAAGAAATGCTCAATATCACTGTTATTAGGGAAATGAAAATTAAAACCACAATGAGATATCACTACACATCTCAAAGAATAGCTAAAATAAAAAACAGTGACAACACGAATTTGATGAGAACGCAGAGAAACCAAATCACATACATTGTGGCTGGGAATGTAAAATGATACAGCTACTCTGGAAAACAGTTTGGCAGTTTCTTAGGAAAAGGAAACATGCAACTACCACACAGCCTGGAATTGCAATCTTGGGAATTTATCTTTGAGAAACGAAAACTTACATTCACACAAAAACCTGTACACAAATGTTCATAATAGTTTTATTTTATAATAATCATTTTATAATAGTTTTATTCATAATAGCCAAAAACTAGAAACAACCCGGATGTCTTTCAGTGGGTGAATGGTTAAACTGTGGTACAGGACTAGCAGGTAATCAAAAGTGTGTGATATTAGTGGACGGGTAAGCTAACAGGATAGGATCGTATATAATACTATTCAGCAAAAAAAAGGGGGGAACAGAAAAATTTTTGATACATGCAACAATGTGGAGGAATCTTCAGGTAAATATCTGGGGTGACAAAAGCCAATTTCAGTAGGTTACATATCGTGGAAGTCCATTTATACAACATTCTTGAAATGATACAGTTATAGAATTGGAGAACAGGTTAGTGGTTGCTGGGAGTTAGGGGCCGAGGGAGAGGGAGAGGGCTGGGTGTAGCTCTAAAAGGGAAATAGGAGGGATCCCTGTGGTGATGGAACCGTACTCTATCTTGACTACATCAGTGTCAGTATCCTGGTGTGATATTGTACCACAGTTTTGTAAGATATTACCATAGGACAGTAAAGTGTACAGAGGCTCTCTCTGTACCATTTCTTACAACTGCATGTGAATCTATAATTATTTCAAAATGAAACATTTAATTTAAAAAAATCAGATGGAGGTGAGAGGAGGGCTAGCAGTTATTGAGCACTTCCTATGAGGCAGACGCTGAGCTGAGTGCTTTTCACATATTAGAGCATATATCCTCACAGTAATTCTGGGAGGTATGGATTATTGCCCCATTTTACAGATGGGAAACTGTAATGGCTTAGAGACGAGAATAAAATTGATTTAGGGAACATAATGATAGAGGCAGAGCTAGAATTTTAACCCTGGTCAAACTTAAAAAGTTAGAACACAGATCAATGTGATCAACTAATTGTTTCATTTCCACATCACCATAATTTTTCGCTTATTGGGTACATTACACATTCTCAGTGGTGTTCTTTTAACAGGCTGATCTCAAAGCAGCATTTGCTATAAATGGATCTGAGAACAAGCATGTCAAAGACAAAGACGAATTTATTTTCGTTTCTTTACACTTTCCCCCCATCTTCAACCCACATCACCAGAGCGGGAGGAGGTTGGTAGTAATTGCCAAGCAAGTCAGTGCCACCACCTGTGACAGCTGTCTCCCTAATCACCCTCATCATACCAAACAAGGAAAACCTGGCTGTGGTGATAAGGCGAGCTCTCTTTCTTCTACCAGCTTGTTTTTGCAGAATTACACTTTTTTGGTAAGTAACTCTCTTTCTTGTTTCATATGATGTCCCTACTGTTAGCGTTCTTTTGTGCCTCCCATTCTGTCAAATGATTTTAAACATCAGGAAATTGAATTTTGAACATCCCTCAAACAAAAAGTTGCATGCATTGTGGAACATCTCTATCAGCCAAAGCACGGATATTTTTTGGTAGATAATTCAAGGTTGACTCCCAGTTACTTGACCGATGCCCCACCCTCTTGAAGACTTAGGCTTGTGATGTATTTCCAAAATTAAAAGAGTATAAAATGGGCATGGTGTGTGTAGAAGGGCAGTTCAGAAAAACATAACAATAACAGTAGCAGCCGCCGCAACAAAAACCTACTACCTACTCACTGCCTCAAGTCCCTTCTTTAATTCATCTTTCTTGGTTTCTTGGTCAAATGAAAATATTGAAAACTTACTTTTTTTTTTAGGATAACAAAGGATGGGGTTTTTTTTTATTTTTTAAGATTTTATTTATTTGACACAGAGAGAGAGAGACAGCGACAGAGGGAACACAAGCAGGGGGAGTGGGAGAGGGAGAAGCAGACTCCCTGCTGAGCAGGGAGCCGGATGCGGGGCTGGATCCCAGGACCCTGGGATCACGACCTGAGCTGAAGGCAGACGCTTAATGACTGAGCCACCCAGGTGCCCCAAAGGAAGGGTTTTATTGAAGGGTCTCCATTCCTCCAAGTCTTTGGGAAGCTGATGACGACAGTCATTCAGAAAGTCCACACTCAGTGTTACTGGCCACTTTTATTAAAAAGAGGACTTCTGAGTTGGACCATCAGTGATATGCCCATCAGAGGATGGCCACATGGTCAGAAAACTCGTATTCTCTTATGCCACAGATCATAGCATTAGTACATCTAGGGAAGCCCACACCGCTCTTCTGTCCTCAGGTTTTGTTAGGGAAGTAGCCTTAGCATCCTGATTTCATGGAGGGCAGCCCTTTCCACCATACCTTCAAAGCTCCCGGGTGAGTGACACACATGCATTCCCAGGGCCTGAATCTCACCCAACAGCCTCACTGGAGAAGTATTCTGGCCCAGGAACTCTGTCTGTCTTTCTAGAAGGAGCTTTTCTCATGGGTACTGAAAGCAGTTCTGTATGCTTCGATGATCTAAGCACAAGTTATATATTTAAAGGTCTACTAATGCTCAGTTGCATCCTTTTAAATTCCATTTTTACAAATGTATAAAATTTAGTAGTAGTACACAGTCATGCATGTAATTTGTAAGTAAATAAACATTCTTGTTTTTGCATGTATTCTCTATAGATATTTTACTAATCAAGACACAAACATCAAAACTGTAGAGCCTGCGCATCTAAACCATGCTTGGCAGACGATCGCCTATCTTCTTAGGGAGAGAGATTTTTGCAACCTTCAGTCCTGACTAGTCTAAATATTTTATCGTTGTCTGTGTGTATGCATTCACTCACTTTAATCACTGAAAAATTATTATAGCATATAACAATTAGGCCATAAGCTAGGTAAATGGCTTTGGCTTAGAATTATTTTTCCTCCCCATGAGCAAGTTATTTCCCCAAAGAGTCTGAGGGAGAAAAATGATTTGTCAACTAGAATCTTAGGCCCATTTGATCTCTCCTGAACACAAAAGAACAATTCAACCTTCTCATAAAAAAAAAAAACAACCTGTGAAACGATGACAATAATATTTAACCTGCAAGGCTGTTGCAAAAACTAAATGACGTTAACGTTCATTAATGTAGCATGTTGTTAATTGGACCAGTTTAATAATGTAGCAGCATTTTGATTCTCAGAAACAGTAATTCCCTCTTCCAGTCTATGCTAAATAACCTCATTTTCTTTAATATCTTCTCAAAATATATTTCATTCGTTTATGACTTGATGGCTGAAAGTGGATGCCCTGCTCTGCTGGAATCACATGAAGGTAAAAATCTCTTCCCAGACCAATATGTCAAACCTCATTTAATGCATCTGGGAAATATGAATTTGTCCTGCATTTTCTTTCTATAATGGCACTTCATTGCTTACTCACATTTGTCTCACGGTTAGTTATGTGTCCTAAGTGTTTTTCCACTATATTTACGCTTAGCCATCCTATATTTATGTTACTGGATTCGTGTTCTTTGGAGGATGACTTGGCATTTACCATATTACAATTAGCTTTGTTGATGAAATCATTTTCGCATCTTTCAAGAACACTTTCTATTTTTTTCTCCACATCTAGAATTCTGGTAACCCCACCTAATTTAATATTATGTACCAATGTGATGAATACATTTGTAAGTTTTTCATAAAGATGATAAAAAATTACATGTTCCCTACCAGAAAGTGTTTGATAGAGCTTCCCAGGTCAATGCCATTAATAACTTGTTTTATCTTCTTCCCTTAGGCTAAAAGAAATGTGCAAGGCAGTGGAATGCTAAGTGCAATAATATGGGTAAATACCCAGAGCTGTGAGGGCATGCAGGTATGGTTCCTAACACAGTTTTGTGAGATCAAGGAAGTCTTCTAAGACCTTGTGACATCTACGCAGAGACTAGTAAAAAACAACAACAACGATAAAAAAAAAAACACGTGGTGGGGGCGGCAAGAAGCATATGCCATAAAACAGGTATAAAGGTCTGAACTGAACTTGAGAGTGCCAGACTGTATTTCTTCTGGGTATTGAGAGTCGCTCTGTATGGCAGAGGGGACTAGGCGTGCCAGTGAGGGATTGGCACATTTAGTTCCTGAGGGACCTTGTCAGCCAGACTAAGGATGGACTTGAGGTCACTGGGAAGACAACAAAGGACTTTTAAAGCAGGATCCTGATGCCCTCAGATTGTTTTGTAGAAAAATGAAAAATTGTTCTCTTCAGCGTGAAGAACGGATTATGGAGAGGGCCAAATTTAAAGCAGAGGGATTGTATAGCTATCTATATGTATGTCTTATATTTCCTTCTGGTCCCCAAATACTCTGAAATATGTGTTTTTCTTGTTTCCCTTCTGTCACCTGGCATAAGCCCTTGAAAATATGTTATGTACACATCATATCTGCATCTTGTCCTTGGCGACTGTGGTTACCACTCTACCATAGGAGAACATTAAACTCATCTAGACTACATGCTCTTCACAAAATACTGTTTTTGCTTTTTGCTTTATCTTCAACACTGTTTGTATCAAAGAGGCTTTCATTATTTAAGCCACTGTTAATCATTCATTTCATGATGCACTCTAGTATACTCCTAAGAATTGTTCCAATGGTTGGCATATCAGTAGGATATATTGGCTATCAGAAGACATTATTTTGCTTTGGTTGCCTTATCTGTAAAATAAGGATGATAATTTTCCCTACACAGTGGGGTTATAATGACGATTAAATTAGTTAATGTAAGTAAAGTGCACAAACTAGTTGCCTAGCAGAAATAAACACTCAGTAATTGCTAAGTATTGGGTTGTGATTATTAGAGTTATTTTAGCCACAGATAAATGCTAGAGTGTCTGGGAGTTCACAACTCCCAGATGCCCTTACCAATGACTGACCAGTGCAGGCCTACAAAAGCCCAGATTCCCAGCCTTTGGTGGAACAAACCTGAATGAATAATTATGCTCCACAGCTCCCTATGGGATCAGAATGGGGTTAGGACTTTGTCTGAACTCACACACCTACTAGACTTCTCCTCTGTCCTTCTTGCCTCCTCCCTTGCTGGCTTCCCCCCAGAGCACTTTCTGAGTAAGTCACTTACACTCACATGCTTGTTTTAGGGTTTGCTTCTCCAGACCCTCCTGAGACAGGTGTGAGGAGCAAGGAGAGGGAAAGTTGGAAAGAAGCATTAAAGGCCAAGGGCACCAAGAAGGAACTCAGCTCCTCCAGACTTGGGCTGTTTCCCCAGGAGCTTCTATGTTGGTTTGTTGGGTGGCTGAATTTCCTGGCTACAGTACACTCCTCTTCCACGTTCAAGACAGAAGCAACATTAGAGGAAACCTCGTGGAAAACAAGCAGAATTTCAGCCTCGTTTGGAGACAAGGAATTTGAACTTTGGTTACTCTTACTCTCGAGTTTTGAGATTCCCTGCGAATGAGGGTAGCTGAATCAGCAATTGCTCCCATATTTTCAATGGCTGGGTTTGGCCTGCATAGATTCAAGAGGCTCACTGGTTTAAAGCTACCACAAAAAGGTTTTGGTCAGGAAGTCATTTATAACCTCAACCACCAGCAATTTACCCTGATGATTTCTGGGTGAGTTTTTGTCCTGTTGAATCAGCCCTCTCAGTAGTGCCAGTAGGAATTTCTACCTCATTATCAGAACCCTCTCTGTTACTATCCCACCTATCAAGGAGGCAGCAGCTCCCAGCCTTCACAATCTCTGGAAATGAGAGGTGGGGTTAAAGTATGATGCTTGAAGACTAATAATTTCTTAGTTTTCATAAATTTTTATGTTGCAAAGTGCTTTTATATGCTTCCTTGGTAGCTCTCCATAACAATATTGTGAAGAAGGTAAAATTGATTGAATTGTGTCCATTTGACAGGTGAGAAAACTGAGGCAAAGGAAGGTCAAGTGAGGAGTGAGGTCCTTAGAGCCACAGAAAGGGAAGACCTAGAGCTGGGAGCTGAATCGAGTCAGGATTTCCTGACTGTGTGTTCTGTGCAGAGGGGGTTGGGCCAGGGAGCATGGGATGAGATGGTAGCCACTTCTCAATTCTCTAAGGCACAGGAACATCTAAGAGCAGCATGTGGAAGTGAGACAAACTGTGCCTGTGAACTCATGTACTCTGGGGCCCCACAGAAAATTGCCCACAGACCCAAACTGGCTTTATCCAACACAAGTGATTTCTTCGGGCAGATTTAGACTTCCTTGCCAAGCAAGATCTAAAGTGAGTCATTACTGTTGATTCACTGGGCTTATGCATTTAGCTAATTCAGCTAAAATGAAGATTCTATCCTGGGAGAAGAGTTTGGACATGTAGAGCTTATAATTCCCACATTTCTGTCTCTGGTTGTGACTGTGGTTTATGACATTGGGCGATCCTTTTGTTCTATTTAGCAAAAAGTTAGAGATGAGTATCTGTAACAGGAGTGAGTATTGCAGATTTTAGCTGCTGGTATTCTCACCCGTTGTTAGAAGTGGGTACGCAAGCATGCATGCATGTGTGTTCACCCGAGGGAGACTTCAGAAAATGCTACCATTTAGACTGGAACAGGCTGGGTTAGTTCTAGGATATTTTCTTACCATGGACTGTGAACTAATGAGGACAGGAGAGCCCATCTATGTGAGCTGATATGCCCATGTGTGTACCACACAGCTGTCCTTTCACACAACCCTGGGTGTTGCCCACTGCCCTTCCTCCCCTTCTATTAGGTCCTTCCTACCACATACATTCAGGATTCCATGCTGATGAGAGCTGGGACACAGGGTGGCATGTAGCAGGACACTCAGGCTGGGTCTCTTTTTCCAGGAATGGTTACTAATCATCCAGCCTGGGATCAGGCTAGAGTTTGGTCTGTCCCAGCTTCCCCTTGCCATATGCGAGAGGTAGGTAGATAGGATATATTCCTCTAAACCTCTCTAAACCCAAAGTAAAAAACACACCCACAATGAAATAATATTTGCACAAATAGAAGACAATTTAAAAAAAAGCAAATACAACCACTCAGCTGCAACAACCACCCCCTAATTTATTGCCTGTAGTACCCAATAGATCATGGTGCGCTGACAGCGTGATGAAGTAGGGAAGATGGATACACTGAGTGTCAGCACAGCTGGCTGATTTGCTTTTTAAAAATAACCAAGGACTGGATCAATAAGTAACCAGAGGCTGCATGTTCATCTTAATTTTGAAACTTTAAATATTAGTTATTCTTTCCCCCTGTGCCCTGAAATTACAAGAAGTCTCTATTGCCTTGACATTGAGAACAAAGTGGGCTGAGTGCTGATGTCCTGAAGTGGATGTTCTCACCCCCTCCCCTCAGGGACCCTCCCTCTGAGGCACAACCACGCAAGAGTGGTAGAAGCCTTGCAAAAGGACACACTCTGTTACAGAGTTCAAAACACCAACTCACATGCCCAGGGTGGGTGCAGACTCATCACAATCGTTGTGTGTTGCTCTTTAAGAAGTTAGTGCAGTCTTAGATCGCGTTAATAGATGCTTAGTGTCTGGGCAAAGGGAGGAGTGTCACCGCACCAAGACCTGCCAACACCTCAAGTGTTGAGCTCAGATCCAGGTGCCATATTGTAACCCCCTAGTTTCACTGTCACTATCACCCCTTTTCTGAAACATGCTGTTCCCTTACTCACATCCTGTATTGATCAGTAGATGTAACACGAGCAGGGAAACAAAATAAAATAATAAAATCTGGGCTTTGGAAGGCCCTCAAAGGAAATCCGTGTCCATGAACTTTGGATTTCCCAGGCCAACAAAACTGACACAGGGTTGCTAATCTTAATGTTTTTCTAAGTAAGGATGTTAAAATAAACAGACAAAAACTGCCTTTACTTTCAACATCAATTCATTTTAAACCGCTATTTTAATGCCCGAAATTCAGATTACAGAGAAGTCCTGTAAGCCAGAGTTGTCAGATGTTAATGAGAATCCAAATCACCAGGACAGCTTGTTAAAAACAGATTCCTGGGCCTCACCCCCAGAGATGCGGATTCATAAGGTGGGGGGCCTGAATTCTACATTGCCAGGTCATGCTGATATTGCTGGTCTGTGGGCCACATGTCAGGGAATGCTGCTGTAAAGAAAATAAAACTCCGTTGCTTAGAACTCACTGCCTTGTGCTTATACTTTTTTTGTCCAGGGCCAGAGAACACTTTCTCATACATGGGCTTTTGTCTGCAGACCCACGATCAAGCATAACCGTTCCCCTGATGCCACATCCCTTCTGCTACATATCAAATCACGTGTTATCCATGGGTTTCAACAATCCCACCCTCTGGTGCATGGCTGTAACTAAAGGCTTAAAGATAGATGTAAGGCTCTCCTCCATTACCTCCCCAACACACTCAGTGAATGAGTAGCTTAATTTCCTCCAAAGAGGAGAAATAGGGAAACCCAGGAGGGAAGGCACTAGAGACAGGGAAGTAGTGTTTGTTGGCCTACGTGGTGACTAAGACAGGTCTTTCTTTAGTGGTTTGACTGTTTCTGCCCAAGTTTCACTGCCTTGGAAACTACCCAGTATGCAGAACTACCCATACTTGAGTCTTGCAGCGTGTGCACTTACTACTGAGCTTCCCTCAACTCTCCTTTACTCAAAAGGGTCGAGGGAAGAGCTCTTCTGGCCCTTGGGTCACCTCCAGAAAGACCACCTTTACCTCCATTCAGGAAGTGACACAGGTGGACAGAGTTATTTATATTACATCAGACTCTATTATTTATCAGGCATGCTCAAACACATTGTCTCTTTGAATCTACCTATCAACCCTAAAAGAAAGCTATTATTAGCTCCATTTTTTTTTTAGATGAAGAAACTGGTATTTATGCTCAGTAAACTTGTTCAGTGTTACCCAGGAAGTGATTGTGTATCACAGCAGTCATTCCACTCTGGCTGTACCATGCACTTATTTTTAAGATTATTCTCATTCAGCTGTGTTCCTCTTTCTACTCCTTCCGACAGAGAGGTGGCAAAGGTCAAACGTGAAGCTAAATGCAGAGTGGAGATTAACTCTACTATCTCTATAAGAAAAAATACCCCAAATCCCTACAGCGACATCATAGCAAAGCCACCCAATTAATTCAGTGATGAGATCAGCCACATTGATCGGATGAAGAGTCGAGTGAACAATACAACTCATTGATTGGATGTTTTATTTTTCAGAGGCTTGTGTAGACATAGCACGGGAAGTCTCTTCCAAAAGTGTTACCATGGCACCAACCAATTGGTTTGCTTGTCCAGCTTCCTCTGTTCCCCCGGGCAGTCCTTTTAGAGACTCAGTCAGAGGTCTGCTTGCCTAGGTCAAGATCTGAACACCTCTCCTTGGACTGGATGGCTTTTCAAACAAATGTGCTTGTCTTCCAGGACAGTGTTATTTCAGTTACTAAGAACCTATTGACTTTACGTTTACAAATTGCTATGCTCCTTTTTTTTAATTTGCAATCCAAGCACTGAAAGAGAACCCACAGTATTATCCCCATCTTACAGACAGATGGGACATGAAAGCCCAGAGAGGGTTAGGTCACCCAGCAAGCTAGATTGGGGCCAAAATTGTTTCTCCCAGTTTGAATATTCTCTGAACCGTCTTCTGTCTTCATAGGGATAAATCAATGAAGATGCATTAACCTTGAGAATCAACTCAATTAGGGAAGAACAGACAGGAATTAGAACAGACGTCTTATCAGGACCATACCAAATGGATGCCTAGCGAAATCTCAATCGGAGGAAATGAACTCAAATGAGAAGGAGAAGGAGATGTTAAGAGTACCTAATAGTTACACAGCATCTAGCCCTTACTTTGTGCCAGGCACTATTTTAAGTGTTCACAAAGATTAACTCATTTAGGGGCGCCTGGGTGGCTCAGTCGTTAAGAGTCTGCCTTCAGCTCAGGGCGTGATGTTCTGGGATTGAGCCCCACATCAGGCTCCTCTGCTGGAAACCTGCTTTTCCCTCTCCCACTCCCCCTGCTTGTGTTCCTTCTCTTGCTGGCTGTCTCTATCTCTGTCAAATAAATAAATAAAATCTTTGGGGAAAAAAATTAACTCATTTAATCTCTAGTTCAGCCCTAAGAGTTACATACCATCCCACTTAACAAATGGCAAACTGAGTTTTCCCAGGGTAATTTACCCTTGGTCAACAGAACTGGGATCTAGACCAAGTAATTTAACTTTGTAGGGTATGCTTAGGCACCGTGCTAAGTACTTCTCAAAGAAAGAATGTTCTATAATATTTCTTCATTGTAGTGGGGGGAAAAACCCACAAAGAAACCAAACCAAACCAAACATATAAACCTGGCCATTTCCTTCTTTCCTTAAAGCCTATATCTGTTACCATGTCATATTCAAAGCAAATAAAAATTTGTCTATAGCAGCTCTGACAAATTTTTACCAACCCCTCCCTTAAAGGGGCAACAAAGAGGGTGAATGTCACCACATAATACATAGCAAAACGTTGTGCCATTAGCAACTACTTCTCACGGTCCCTGTAGACCCTTTATTTTTTCGTCATCCCATAATCAACTTTTGATTTTCTCAGCCAGTTTCCTACAAGCATCTAAGCAACGACTGAAGTCTGAAAGGTGATGAATTCTTCTAATCCTCTCCTACAGACTGTAGGTAACCTTGGAGGAGCCTTCGGAGAAGCAGTAATAAGCTCCAGCTTCTGAGAGGAATCCTGAACCCAACTAACAATGAGACCAAGGTAGAGCGATGACTTTGGCAGGCAACTCACCGTTGAGCTCAGAGAAGGCAGCAGCTCACGCCTGCTAATGTTCACGCCTGGGAGCTAAGTTTGCTGCTGCAAGTCTTGGCCCTGGGCTAATATGTGACTAGAAATTCAGGTGTAAAAAAGCATGTATGCCAAAATCAGCTGTTTCTTAGCAGTTGAGTTGAAGCAGCTGAGGGAATCTAAAATAATACTTCTCAACATATGTGCTGTGCTGTCTAAAAGTCATAGAACTGTTGAGAGAAGATGAGAAGGCTGGGGCTTGAATCCCATAAAGGGGGAAGGGAGGGGGAGTTCGGGAGAAGTGTACAGCCGATACTGTGCGTCCAGTCTTCTATTTTTGACACTGACTTTTCCATCTTGGACACCAGGAGTTCCAGCACTTAAAAAGCACACATCCAGATTCTGTCTTACCCAAATCTTTCGTGCATGCATCCTTTATCCACATAAATATCTATGCAATTAAATGACACCCTGTCCGGACCCATCTATAATTTTGTCTTCAGGTTCATCTCTTTGGAGATCAATGGCAAATAGTCCACAATCCACACCCTCCTATTTTTAAAACATCTACATTGTGCCATAGCCAAGCAGAGTACTGGAAGTAGAGATTTTTTAAGTCAAGGTCCAGTTACCTGAGAAGATCACAGTTGAAAGAGGGTGAGAGGATAGTAAATGATTAATTCAAATATGACATAATCATACTAGAATGTGCACAGAAGACTACAGGTGGGTGCTGCAACTGTGGCTATAGCTAATCTACAGGAAGGCTTCAAGGTGGAGGTGATATATGAATATCTGAATTGAGCCTTAACATGTGTTAGGAGTTTACCAGATATTCAGAAGAAAAATACAGTCTTTAGTAATTGGCTATTGCATGTCATTGTATATATTTTGATTTAAGATGCAAAGCCCACATCCATTTCAGATTTTAACAGTCCATCTGAAATGGTTTTCATCTTTTTGCTTTATTAATGCAAATGCTTTCACAAAGAGAAAATTTCTGCCCAGGCCTTGCTGAGTGTTAAATAAAACAGAATTTCCCTCTTATGTATGGCACACTTTCTTTTCCTTTTATTATCATCATTTGGATTGATGTAGTAATAAAAGATCCTGAAACCAAGTATTCAAATATATTAGAATTTATGCCCCTTGGGTCTTCCTTATCTGTTTTCTTTGATAAGGTTATTTTTGGGAATAGGCAGAGAAAAAAAGTTAAAACATCCTCATTTTTGAAAAATAAACACACAAGCAGATACTTTTTCTTTAAACACTCAAGTTGGTGTGTATATAAATGAAGTCTTAACTTTTGTAATTATAACTATGAGGAAGCTGTCATGGTAAAGTCATGAAAGTTGGTATGTATTGGGTTGAAAGAAACTTTCCTAGTATGCTCTGGGGACTCACCCTGAGTTCCAAGCACTTCAGGTTTATTCTTCAATAGATTGTAGTTGATACATACCAGTGCATTAAAAAAATGTATCTATTGAATGTATCTATTGAGTAAATATTAATAAAAATGGCCAGATACTGGCAAACAATGGCAATATTATCTCATTTCATCATTAGATCAAATCCATAAGACATTAACTGTCATTAATCCCATTTTATACATGAAAAGACTGAGGCTCCAAGGATTAAGTAAATTGGTAAGGTCACACATCCTAAATGGCAGAGTATAACTTCCAACACAGGGTGGTCTGCCTTCTTCTTCTTTTTTTTTTAAGACTTATTTATTTAATTAGAGAGAGAGAGAGAGAGCAAGTGGAGGGAGGGGCAGAGGGAGAAGGAGCGAGACAATCTCAAGACTCGCCACTGACTGAGGAGCCTGATGCCGGGGCTCTATCCCAGGACCTTGAGATTATGACTTGAGTGAAACCAAGAGTCAGACGCTTAACCAGCTGAACCACCCTGACACCCCAGGACTGTCTGACTTCTAAGCCTTGCATTACAATGACTGTATCCCACACTGTGCTAGATCCTGGACCCACAGAGACGATAGAGTGGGAAATCTCAAGGAGCTGGCATCGTACAGGGGAGTTCATATGTGCACAAAGATACTCAGCAAGATCAGGGGAGTTATGAAGACACCTGCAGAATACGGTGGAGCAGGGAGAAGGACCTTATAAGTGGACTCTTTAGTCTTCTGGCTGGTGCAGGATCTAAAGTAACTTAGACAGGAAGCTCTGCTCTCTCAGAGGAGATCAAGAGGCTGAAGAGAAAGACAGATAGGAGCTGCAAAGAATTAAATCAAGGTTGTCAACTTAAAGGAGGCGTTTGGCACCTGATAGGACAAATTCTAGCAAAGCTGACCCATTTGAACCATCTGAATTGTTTTGTATTGCCTGCCATGACCAGAGGGAGGTGAAAACTCATAACTGCTGCAAGAAGGTGCTTGCAAACAAAGACACGCTGCTTTCTGATCACCCAGAGAGGTGCCAGGGGAGTCGCTTGGGGACGTACTTTGTCACCATGTTATATAGCAGGGTTTTGTGTACGTGTGTGCCTCCCCCTGATTCAATCTTCACTTTTTTAAGTTTCTTAAAGGGGTTTTAAGGTCCTCCACCCATGAACTAGGCTGACATTTTTTAAGGAATCGAAACTGGGCATGAAAAATAACTGCCACCTAATGCCAACCGTCCTAAGTTCAAATACTCCCAAACAGTAATATTCTAAAGAAAAAAAAAAGTTTGAAGAACTCTTAACAGTCCAGATAAATTGCATGTATAAGCATGTTTCTTATTTACGATTTATTCTGTAAGCACCATGATGGCAAAGGCCAAGTGTTACCCATCTTAGTGTCTCACCCTAAACTGAGCACTACCTAATATTTTTGTATTATGAATGCATTTCTTTGCTGCTGTTTTTCCTCAATAGAAGTGTAAGCTCCTGAGAGAAGAGACCTTGTCTGTGTTGGTCACTGCTATGTATCCCTGACACCTGGAGGGGTCCCTAAGAGGTACAGGAGCTCAATAAATGTTTGGTGATGAATTAATAACATATTAATTAAAACAGTCCTAGAAATTAATAGGAGCTTAAAACATTTCCTAATGAATGAATAAATGAGATTTAAAAACCTCCCCTTCCCCCACAACTGAAGAGGTAGGACAGATGAAATCTGCTTGTTTTGCGAGAGTGTGTGCGTATGGGGGAGAGGTCTTTCTCAGAGCTGTGGTGGTAGCTAGTTAGCTCTGCTACATAGATGTACATTTTTAAAGTTCCTTAGATTTTAGAATAATCGGCAGCATTCTTTCTTCCAAAAATCATGGAAAAAGAAATAATCTGTAGTTTTAGGCTCCACGTCGCTCAAAAGCTACTGCCATGAAACAACGTTATTTCTGTTTCTTGTAAACCCATTTACCTCGGTTCTAAAGTGTAGTGTTGTTGAGAGTTTTATAACTCCAAGATCTAGAAAAGAAGTTATAAAAGTTCCAGATTTGTAGCAAGTTGGCAAGAGAACAATGGTTTGATATTACTTCACTTAAAAGAAGCCACTAGTTGGGGCGCCTGGGTGGCACAGCGGTTAAGCGTCTGCCTTCGGCTCAGGGCGTGATCCCGGCGTCATGGGATCGAGCCCCACATCAGGCTCCTCTGCTATGAGCCTGCTTCTTCCTCTCCCACTCCCCTTGCTTGTGTTCCCTCTCTCGCTGGCTGTCTCTATCTCTGTCGAATAAATAAATAAAATCTTAAAAAAAAAAAAAGAAGCCACTAGCTGTCAATCTCAATTATCTAGAATAAAACAAAAAAGTAAAAAATGAGCAAAAAGGCCTTTGCTTTGTCAAAACAGTCTTTATCAGAAAGTCTGAGTGTTCAAGCCCATGGGCCTTCACCCACACAAAAAGCTCCTCAGGCCCTCACTCTTGGGCACAGCGCTAACCAACAGATTCCTAGCCCAGGTGCAGTGCAAAGGGCAAATGAGAAGGGCTTGGAGGCTGCTGGAGATGGTGAGAAACAATATGAGAGCCAGACAACTAGAGAAATGACGTAATATCCAAGAAAAGGAACACAAGGTATCCACAAGCTTAGCCCTCCTAGAATCATTTTGAACAAGAGCTTTTTACAGCACACCAATTTTTAAAGGCATTACTCTGCTATGCAGAAATTGATTGCATTAATTTTGCCCCAAAGGAATAAATATATTGAATTTCCTTTGTTTACGTAGGCAAGGGACTGATGGTTGTACCGTACATGTATTTTATTCTCAAAAATGCTTATTTTCTTAGTAGAAATTTCTTAGTGAGCCTTAGTGAGCCCTGAGGTTTGGTCACCATAATTCATTTTCAGTTCTTTAAAGGAATCTATTACAAATCCAAACATGCAAAGGGAAAATAATACAGCCACAGGATTGGCATAAAGGGTAGCGTTTTATTACAAAATCTGTAGTCCGTATACCATTCTCTCAAGAACGTTCTATTCCATTGCATTCTCAACTTTCACCTTAGTGACTCCTAAGGGATGAACTTTCCTCCCTTAGAAACTAATGCTTTTTTACCCTACAGATTTATTTATTTATTTATTTTTATTTATTTATTTGAGAGGGAGAGAGAGAGTGCGCACAGAGGAAGAGGGAGAGGGAGAAGCAGGCTCCATGCTGAGCAGGGAGCCCGAAATGGGGCTCAATCACTGGGACTCTGGGATCATGAACCGAGCCAAAGGCAGCCCCTTAACCGACTGAGCCACCCAGGCGCCCCGAAACTAACGTTTTTTCTAGCACTCCAGGACTTTAACATTTGTAATAATCCTATGGGTCTTAGCTATCTATAAACATTGTTCTATTATAAGATTTGCTTTCCTATATAATGTCCCATTTTTCCCTTTATTTAGTTAATACGTGCTTGTTAGAGAAAATATGGACCCCACAGAAAAATATACTAGAAAAATTCCTTGTAATTACCTCAGCCTAATGATAAATAAGCATATTGTGGACTTCATTCACACAGAAATATGCACACACACGTTCATTATACTGTGTATACAGTTCTGTATTTTGGGTTTTCACTTCATGTTTTAGCTTATTTTTCCACATCACTAAAAATTTATTAAAAGCATTTTAAAACATATGGCGTTTTGATCATAAAAATATATCACTGCCATTGTTGAGTCCTTTTGTTACTGTTAGATATTTAGGATATAAAAAAAGGCCAGGTATTTTGCATCCAAAATGTAGAGAAGTGCAAAGGCTGTGGTATCTGCAAGTCTGAAGCCAAGTTCTAGACTCCTGGGTCTGTGTGTGTGTGTGAGTGTGTGTGTATGTGTGTGTGTGTGTGTGTGTGTGTGTGTGTGTGTGTGTGTAGGAGGTAGGGATGGTAGGCTAATCTGTGTGCAACTTTGGCACAGGTGTCTTTGCTGTTGCTTCCATTATGATGGGGTTTCACATGCTTTCACTCAGGTGCTGCATACATTAGGAATGATGACAGAACCTCAGTCATCCACATGCCATTTGCCATGTGCCACATAAAGACATATGTTCTGAACACGTCTAGCTGTTTTTAAATCTTTTTAACTGCCATATAACATAAAGTCATTCCTTAAATAACTTAATCCACTTTGAAATGAGCTATATGCCTATCTGTTTCCTTTCCCTGTCCTGCTTTCGTTCATTCTGCACTCTACACTGGAAACAATCATATCAGGCATTTCTATAGTTTATTAACTATATTCTTCAGCAACAGAAAAACAAGTAAATGCGGAGAAAATTTCTTCTTTACTATTTTGGCACACAGTATTGCTATTAAGAGTTTGGAAGAAAAATGGTACCAAGAATAAATTACTATACTATGAACGAGTAAGATAATATATCTAGGAAGGAAGCAGATTATGGAAAGTATTTATTTAAAGAGGGAAAACTATAAACGTACATTGTAGTGAGGATGTAGCTTGGGCCTTAGCCTGTTACTCTCTGTTGCTAAGGTTCAGACATGTCTGCAAATTTTCATCACACGGATAGCGAAGATATTAAAAAAAAAAGTTCACTCATACAGAACCCAAAGATTTTCTTGAGGGTGGGGGATGTGGTTAAAGGTGAAGCCACTGTTGGAATGTGTGTTGAACTTATACAGTGGTCCAGTGGAAGTTTAGTAGGGGTAGGTTGGGGGGTGGGCATGGCACTAAGTACTTTTCTAGGAAGAACCCATCCCAAGAAGGAGAGACCCAGTTGTGATGCTTTTGCTCATGTAAAAATGTCTTAGGTGTTGGTGAGGAACAGGAAGCCTGTCTATGACATGGTAACTATGACTCAAATTAGTCTCTGTCCAAGTATTCGGGAAACATGGTCAAGTCCTGGCGAGAGAGGGGGCTAGAAGGAAAATTCGAAAGAACCTAAACTGTCTAACTCACTGGGATTCAAGCCACACTTCTTCAGGACCCCTCTTTAACCATAGAAGAAATCCATTCCCCTAACTCTATTGCAGGCTAGGGAATAGCCTGGATATTTTCAAGGGAGTCACCAGGAGATCATGACCAGACCAGATAGGCCAACAGGAAAGACAAAGCCACTAGGCAGAAGGGAGCATATGCACAGAGCTTGGTAGGTATTGCAAAGGACAGTGGAGCTTTTGAAGCAGTCGGGGCAATAGCAGGTGGGAGGGCTGGTGGTGGGGGAGTGTTGTCCCTGATGGAGCCTCAGATAAATACTTATGCTGTGAAAGTTGTTCCAGACATATGGGAGGCATTAGCTGGGAACTCCCAGGAGGATTTGGGGAGGGGGAAATTTACAGACTACTGGAGTTCCTGCGTGAGGAGGTAGGGGACGGAGCCAGGTTAATTGGGTTACAGGTGGTAAAATTTAGTTAAGTCCTATGATTTACATATCACATACATATGCCGTTTTAGTGCAGAAACACTTCAATTTTAAATAAGTTTTAGAAGCAGTGAATTTCTAAGCTCTCCTTTGGGGTCAATTAAGACCTGCATATATACCTTCAAATATTTAAGGGAGTTGTTCCTCAATAGAGGGGCAGCTCAAGGTAATGCATATTCAATTAGGAAGAGACTGATAAAATGGCCTCTGAAAAGGGCTTCAGTTTTCTGTTTCTAAATGGATGAATCCAGATTTGTACTTTATATCAAGCTCTGTATACACAGGAATATCATGGTAGCGATAAGCTAGTGAATTATGCCCAAACTGTGTATGTCAACATATTTTTTTCTGGTGGTGTATGGTATACTCACCATCCCTCCATCTATGCCTGCGTATTTCATTTATTTAAAGTTTTATTTATTAAGCTCTATGTGATGGATGGTGTGGATAATAGAGATGCATTAGGTAAAAGTCACTAATCTCATTGCTGCTCCGTTCTCCACTTTGTTACTCAGTCTGAGCCAGCAGAACTAGTGTGGCTACTTGAACATTTCAAGTCTGACATCACTGAAAATTCACAATATAATTTTAAACGATTGCATTTAGTGTTTATGTGAGTCTAATATGGGAGGAACACATCAAATCCTTAACTGTTTGCTTAGTTTTTCTTTTAAAAGCATGAACCAGAATAAAATGTATCAATACAGACTAACCAAAAGCAGGGTGCTTTGTAATAATTCTAGTAGTAGATGTGTTCATGATTATTTTCACAAAATTTATAGTTTCTCCTTTAGGAAACCACTAGGGATTAAAATGGAATTAAAAAGGAAAAGGATTCAACATACAAATGTTCATTTAGTTGTACCAGAAACACACAAGGCGCTGACGGTATGGTTAAAAAAAAAAACATGCATCAGACAAGTAAAATATTGCTTTTGTGTGTGGGGGGGAGGTATTGAGATGTTTTGTTGAATACAGATCCAGAGAAAATCTTACGGTTACTCGATGCTTAGAAATTTTTGGCACGCTGCTATTTGATTTATGGGAAAATGAAGAGAATTATGGAACTTATGAAGAGAATAATGGAGAAAAACCCCAAAAGTAGCCTCTTTCCTTCCAGATAACAGCTGGCAACTTTGTAATTTTAATGGAAACCTAGAAAATCAGGTATTGTAGAACTGTCTTCTCTTTCCAATAGAAGTAAGGAGAGAGGGAGTTCATATTCTCTTGCCGAAGCCTGTGGGTGAAAATTCCTGTATAAGTAAAACTAACCCTAGTACATATAATTAGTCTAATTCTTGGTCATTACCAGTCACTTAGATTAGTCTAGGAAAGATAATTGCTAGTGACAGAGCATAAGGAAGAGAAGTTTATGAATCAATAATCTATAGATTAAAGACTTCTACATCTTTTAAATCATTTAAGAAAGGAAATTACCATGATGTCCCTTTAAGGAAATGGCAGAGAATCCCGGTGTACTCCCATTTGGCACACAAATGAGCCATTCCATAATAATATTATCTTGACTGTGAAAAGAACAGAATCTTTGTTTACATGGAAGCTGGAAAACTTTTAAATAAAAATCCTGAGAACGGAGAGTGTACTACAGTACACTCTCTGAGGCCAAATTATGACCTCAGTTGTATCAAAGACAGTACAGAGAGCCCAAAAAGAGATAAGAAAGGGACAAAGAGAAGAGACAGGAAAACAAAGTCGCCAGAGAAATGCTTGGCAGAAGCCCAGCAGAAGCCTGACATCTTCCCCTGAGGCCTCCTGCCTGTCTGCAGAACCACCACTCAGTCACCACCACCTTCTCTGGCCTGAAAGAAATGCCAGTGAACCCCTTCCAACGCTTCATCAATACCAAATGTGTCAAGATAAATAGGCCCATACAAACCCATATTGCATGGTTCTCCAAAGAAGCTTCTTCTCGTAAGAACAAGATTTCTCATTTGCAAGAGTCACAAAATAGGGAACTGTATTGTTTTTAAGCCTGTATTGTTCGACGGAAATTACGTCTTTTTTTGTTTAATGAAAATATTTTCTTAAACACATTGGCACTTTCCCCTTGAAACCAATAATTCTCTACTTCTTAACATGTGTGTTTGTTTAAATAAGAGATAAGCATATATTTACTCAAAGTAAATAGAGAAAAAATACACCAACTGCTCGGTATAGTAGATGTGTAGAAGAGGACAAGGGTTCAGGCATGCCCTACTGCAATCTGCTGCCACGAACTCGCTTTGTCACCTTAGGACAGTATCTTAACGTTTCTGGGCCTCGGGTTCTAGAACTATAAATTGAGAGAGCAGGAAATTTATAAGGCTGTTTGTTAGTTTGATGATCTGTGATCTATCTACTACCAGTCAACTCCAAAACAGCATGCTGGAAATACCATTCTGAGAGTCAATTAGAGGATTTGGTACTGACTGAAGAGAGCGTATATGATTTTCATATACTCTAAAAAAAAATTAGGTCTTACTCTCCCCAAGTCAACTAAACATATTCCAAGGCCCTTGACCTCATCTTCACCAAAAACATCTCATGCGATCCTTATCATTTGATTTAAAGAATTTTGAGTCTTAGAATTGTATACATTTTAGCACCAGATGCCACAACGTAGATCATTTCCATTGATTGTCAGATTTTAGAGATGGGAAAACACAGGTCATGGTACAGCTCAGTAGCAAGAATAGCATCAGAGCCCAATCCCACAGTTGGTGCTTAGTGATTTTTCCATTGCCAGAATCTACGTTCAGAACTCTGAGTTGGACACATAGCTCATTGTTAAGCTTTGAGGATTCCAGTGAGGAACACCAGCAAGCTTGTTTTTCAATAGCTCACACTTCAAGGGCTGGTAAGAGGTCAGTAAAATAAATGGACACCATATCATCATTTAGCCAAGAAATCATATTCTTGATCACATTCAAACCACAATCATGGGGACACCAGATTTCCTTGAAACATCTGTAGATAAAGGGAGAAAAATCACAGTAGATGCGAAGTCAGACACCCATATAGTCTGCTCTTGGCATTCATGTCCTTGTGTAGTTCCCTGCTGCACTGCATCAGAGTTGGTCTGTGTGACCAACAGAATACAACAGAAGTGATGGGATACCATCCCCTCTATGCCTAAGAAGTTAGGTAGCTCAAGATTTTCTAGGCTCCATCGTTCTCTCAAGGCTTTATTTTTATGTGACCAGATGGGTTCTAGAATCTTTCTAGGAATTACGTTCTGTAATAACAATTATATGTTGATCATTTCTTTATGTAAACCTTTAGTGCAAAAACTTAGATGTGCACAAAATGTCTCATTTCTTCATTTGTTAAAAATCAAGTTAACTTGGGGCACCTGGGTGGCTCAGTTGGTTAAACGTCTGCCTTTGGCCCAGGTCATGATTCCAGGATCCTGGGGTTGAGCCCCGCATCGGGCATCTTGCTTAGTGCAGAGTCGGCTTCTCCCCCTGCTTGTGATCTCTCTCTCCTTCTCTCTCTCAAATAAATATAATCTTTTAGAAAAAATCAAGTTAATTTAGTTCCTGATGTCTATGTTACCAGACAGATGAGAAATCTAACCTCAGTTATTATCGAAGCTCCTTCTCTCCATCCTTCAGCATCTGGCCATGGGCTTGGTCATGGGCAAAGACACAGAGAGGGCCTCTGGCCTTTTGTTCCTAGCTTAGCCCTTTACATGCTTATTGTCTGATACTGGAGCACGTTTTCTTCAGGCCCAGGCTGGGCCACGTACTTGCAGTGGTGGGAGGAAAACCAAGGAGAGAACAAACACTATACAATACCTCAACAAATCATCCTACGGCAGGCAGTCAGAGAACAAATTAAATGCTGAGAAAAACAGAAAAGAAGTAAGGAACATGGTGCCAGCCATGCGAGAGAGGGAACAAGCAGGGGAGTGGGAGAGGAAGAAGCAGGCTCATAGAGGAGGAGCCTGATGTGGGGCTCGATCC
Organism: Ursus americanus; assembly: GCF_024610735.1. NCBI lineage: Eukaryota > Metazoa > Chordata > Mammalia > Carnivora > Ursidae > Ursus > Ursus americanus. The sequence goes on along the minus strand of NC_142162.1, from coordinate 3,665,014 downwards.
CATAACGCCGGGATCACGCCCTGAGCCGAAGGCAGAGGCTTAACCGCTGTGCCACCCAGGTGCCCCAGCCTTCGGGTTTCTTAAACACTGGGAACAGGAAGTGCAGAAACAATAAACCAGGGAACAAGAGTAGGGCATTTTAAGAAGTACCATTTAAATTGCAGAGGCTGAAGGAATCAACAGAAGGAAATGACCAGAGTGGAGTGGGCTTAATAATAATAAACTTATGTATATTTAATCCCTCACATTTGTATGTATATGTTATGAAGGACTTTTCCCACATTTATAATTTCATTTGAGATACTCTTTTAAAATGAGGTTGGCAGGACAGAGGTTAACAGCTTCATTTTACAGATGAGGAAACTGGGACTCTGATAGCTTTGGTATCTTGTTCGGCCTCACAGAGCTGGTTAGTAGAGAAATAGAAAACTGAGCCCAGCTCTCTTTCTACCTAGTCCTTTCTCTGGCCCCTCCTCCACTTCCATGGTGAACTGGTTCCCTGGAGGTAAGTTCTAAAACAAGGTGGAATCCTTGACATGGACAAAGAAAAGAGGCATTCAAGAGTGACATGGAGTGCAGGTGGCCATAGGAGAGCATGGAAATATATGAGAAGGAAATGATCAAGTAGGTGGATGGTTCTGGATATAAAATAGAAAAGCCAGGGTGTGAAACACTGAGAGAATGCCAAGTGGTGACCAAGGGAACCATCGATCTTAGATAGCAAGTTCTCCCCTTCCAACCCCTGACTAAAAAATTTGTCTCCTACATCTCTTCAAACTGAATGAACATAAAGAAAACACCAGTATCGTCATGTAGGATATCATCCAATGCAGGCATATATGATCTTTCTGGGTAAATCTTAGAGTGAGTGACATCATTCTCATTTCCTATTCTCCGTGTCCTATATCTAAGGCTTATATTTTGGTCTGGACCACACAGACAGAGGTGAGTCCTTTAAGAAGGGCATCATATCCACTTACTAATACGCCTCTATAATTCTTAGACATATTTGATATTGCCACCCACACTGACCCCAGATAAAACAGTGAGAGCTTCCAGGGAGGCGTGACTCGAGCCAGGTTCTTCTATACAGCACAAAGACAGGGATGGAGTTCAGGAGATGGTGTATTGTATCTCTAAGTGGAACAAGACAGAAGGTCTCTAAAGGAACAATGGGATGGAGCACTGATTTAGGATAAGATGCCAGATATGTACAGTGAACTTTACGGTATTGTGATGCTGTGCTAATTTTTTCATAAATATTTTGTGTGTCCTGAAGCTTTGGTGTTGAGAACCTATGCTGATTTCTGTGCTTACAAATAAGAAAGTTATTAGCAAATGGAAAAAAAAGAAAAAAAAAAACCCAACCTCTACCAATATGCAATTTCTCCCCATACCCATAGCTCTCAACATTGTTATCTATTTTAATAAGCAACAGTATTTTGGCAAATGAAAATTCTCAAAATCCTCCATCACGCCCTTATCCCAAAGCCTGGACTTAGTTCGAAAGCTTTATGGCTCTGACTCAGTAGAGCTGGTTATCCTCTTTAATTGGATTGATGGCGACAATTGTAATTACCTTAGATGAGATTGCCTGTAATGTAATTATGCTTCCTTCATCAGCCTGAGCTGGACTTGTGGAATACATACAGAAGACGCCTCCAATTACTGAGAGGTTAAGGAGAGCATCATACTGCTTCACAAATCATGTTTGTTACTATATAGGATTTTAAAAATTATGTAGGAAGCTGAAGGAATTAGTCCTCTAAAGCAGCTTTTCTGATCCAAAGATGTTCCTGTATGAGCTATAATGTAGAGTGAGATGGCTACATTCCAGAGCTGTACTTTTATTTGCATAAAAAAACATATTTTAAGGACGTGACATGGAGTACCAATAGTAAACTGTATTTTCTCACTGTTTTGTTAGTACTTACTGTTTATAAATAGTGATAGCATCTTAAAAGACATTTAAAAAAACACACACAATACATAGTAAAGTTTAACCTGAATTTTTTGTATGCTTTGAAAAGTTACAGTTTCTAAAACTAACATAATAAATAACAGGAGGTAATTTTAAAATACTAGTCTTTATGATAGATGGAGCTATAATTAATACCTAAGGAGCCAGCTGCTCTACTACAATAATGCCTCTCTCTTATTTTCCAATTAACACATGGAGAACTTTAAAATTTTTCAATTGGAAGCCCAGCCTCTAAACAGGACAAGTCTGCCAAACGTACTGCAAACACATGTAGTTTAGGAGAAATGGCACATACTGGAAATCCACCCCAATCTTATTAACTTTAGCATTGCTCTCATTAAAAATAGAGCTGCTTATGGGTTTTTCCTTCTGAAGCATATGAAACATAGAACTTGGAAATGTGCCCTTTTGAAAAACTTATTCCTGTATTCACAAACCAGATGGTGCACATCAAATGCATCCTGATTTCCTAATGAAATAAAAAAAGGATTCCTATTGTGTTCTTTAATAAGATTAATGCATCCTCAATTGCTACTTTGGACAGATACTCCTGGAAAGTTAAACAACTTGGCTAATGCTGTCCTGCTGGACCTGGACAGGAAGGCCTCGGCTGAGCTGAAGAGCTGGGGCCATACTGAGGGGCACTCTGCTTTTAATTTTTCCAAAGTAGGCTCTAGTGGAGGTGCAAGTCCCACCACAGCTGCCGCTCACAAAGAAACCTTCTGTCTGAACATCAGAGATGAAGAGTCTTCTGTCTCATAAAAGAGCGAATCAAGCAAAAAAAAAAAAAAAAGAGTCCCTCTCCTCCCCTCCCTTCCTCTCTCCCTCTCTGTCTCCCTCCCTCCTTCGGGTCCACTGCTTGGTTTAGCCATCAAATTATACTTGTAGGGTGCTCTCGTCACTAACATCACCAATAAAAAACTAATTTTAGGCACCATTTGAATGTCACACTCATGACTTTGAAACACCATACAGTTAAAATGTATCCAAAGCCAATAAAATTATGCTGGAATTTTCCAACAAATTGCTTACCTTGGAGAAGCCTGGCTTGTGTGGTCAAAAATCTGAAAAAAGAAAAGAGAAATGGATTAATTTTCTATTACTTCTGACATTTGCCACCATGATACTGCATTAAACATAGCTGTGTTATGTCTATTAATTAGCATGTCATTTCTTGCTTGAAGTAATAGAATGGTTTAAGCCAAGTTGGATTCTAACCTGAATCCAGTTGCTCTATTTAATTCCGCTATTAAGTTAGGAATATGTTCGGCTAAGGAAAAGCATCCACCAATAGACTTGAATAAAAAACTGTGGCAGTCAAGGCACTTTAGTTGTAAAACATTATTATTTTCTTTAACTTTCAACAAGTTGAAGATCTCTGAAACACTATGTCTTATTTTATCTCCCTGCACAGAGAAGAAAATTTTTTCTTTGTGCCGAAACACCCTGTTTCATGAAATGCAACATCGTATCTCATTTTTCTTCATGAACTGCTCTAATTTAACAGCTGGGCTGGAAGAGCACACGTTATCAACAGGTTCAGTCATATAACACCCCAAACTTGGAAATAACGACTTGGAAGCTTCACAGCCTACAAAATAAATCAGTTACCCTATCAATTCTATAAGCCTAAGAGTCTGAAAATGGAAGGAAGGCATTTTGAACAGCACTGTGCAAAAGCTGTTGCTGAGTTAGGTGTTCAGTTGAGCTGAACATCATGTCATGTTCCTAGTTTCCTTTGCAGAAGCATTTAAATATGCATACCTTCTAACTTGGGCGAGAAAGACTTAATTTAAAATAACACCACCACCATCAAGTGATGCTATTGTTGATCAATACTTCAAGATTTGAAAAAGTTTTCCCCAAATGTCACACAATTCCCTGGGACCTGGGAGCTTTTCTTCCCTTTAAGGTGTAAGAGCTTTTCCTTTTGCTGTTTTGCCATTAAAAAAAAAAACCCAAAAAACAACAAAAAAACCTATTTAACAAACCACTACCAAATCCATCTAAAGGTTAGCATTCTTTTTATTTTAGTGCTCTTTCTTAATGGGCAAAAATTGATTGATTAGTTCACCTAGAACATTCTTAGCCTTAGGGCAGAAACAGTGCTTTGTATACAATAGTGGATTGGATTTAAAAAACAAAAAAGAAAATCAACATTCAAGAATACAGTGGAGTTCAAAAATGAAAGAAAATAGAAAAAGCAAATTCAGAAAGCATATTAAAACTCATATTTATTTAAAATCTGATGGATGTGCTTTAAGTTGTATTGAATTATCATGTGTGTACCGGCTTTTCATCTTAGCTGGAAATGTATTTACACGGACAAGTCCAATTCATCTGGATAGTTTATATAGTGAACATCAGAATCACTTTATTTTCCCTTACTCCATACACTTTTTGATAGAAAAATTAAGACAATTATTTTCCCAATAAATCCACAACTTCTATTACTTTCTTTTCCCTCCACCACCATCACCCTTCCACAGTGACTCTGAAACTAATTTCAGGAAGAAGATTCTCCAAGTGGAAAGTTTGTTGACCTTTCAGAAAAGACAAGAGGTGAAAGAGAAGCAGCTAATTCCTTGCCACTGGCTAAAACGAAGTGAGTGAACCTGTGTAATACTAATTCTCTTATACTCTGATCTTATCTCTGACCCTCTTCTATCATTTATTGTTTGGGTATCTGGAAGTACCATGACCCCAGCACAATGATTTATACTGGGCCGGTGACAGGTATCAAGGAGGGCACGTATTGCATGGAGCACTGGGTGTTATACACAAACCATGAATCATGGAACACTACATCAAAAACTAAGGATGTACTGTATGGTGACTAACATAACATTAAAAAAAATAATAAATAAATAAATAAATAAATAAATTTAAGTGTGTATGCAAATTCTTTGGGATGCTTCTTAAAAATGCAGATTCCTGTGTTCCAGCTCAGCTCAAGTAAATCTGAATGTCTAAAGGGTCAGTGCCCAGGAATGTTCATTTTCAATAACCTTTCCAGGCACCTATGACTGGGTTGTCATTTTGAGAAATACAGACTTAGGAAGATATGAAAAGTGATCATGGGCTGCACCAAGTGTTGGGATGGATAAGGTGTATTATACCCACAGAGTAAAAATGTAGTACTTTTAGAATGTGTTTGAACTTGTGACCATCAACTTACTATATACTGCTATACACGTAAGATGTCATATAGGAACTTAATGGTAACCTGAATTCAAAAACCTATAATAGATACACAAAAAATAAAGAGAAAGGAATCCAAGCATAACACTAAAGAAAGCCATCAAACCACAACGGAAGAGAAAACGAGAAGAAGAAAGGAACAGGAACTACAAAAACAACCAGAAAACAATGCAAAAATGGCAGTAAGTACATATTTATCAATAATTACTTTACTTGTAAATGGACTAAATGCTCCAGTCAAAAGACAAGCTGACTGAATGGATAAAAACCAAAAACAAAAAACAAGACCCATCTATATGCTGCCTACAAGAGACTTACTTCGGACCTAAAGGCACATACAGACTGAAAGTGAAGGGATGAAGCATATATCATGCAAATGGAAGAAAAAAAAAAGCTGGGGTAGACATTATTATTATTATTATTATTATTATTATTATTATTATTGGGTAGTCTTTAAAACAAAGATGTAGCAAGAGACAAAAAGGGCTTTACATAATGATAAAAAGATTAGTCCAATAAGAGGATATAACAATTGTAAATATCTATGCATCCAACATAGGAGCACCTAAATACACAAAGAAAATATTACCAGACATAAAGATGGAAATTGACAGTAATACAATATTAGTAGGGGACTTTAACAGCTCACTTACATCAATGGATAGATCAACAAGGAAACAGTGGTTCTGAATGTCACATTAGACTAGATGGTCGTAATAGATACAGAACATTCAATCCAAAAACAATTGTATATACATTCTTTTCAAGTACACATGAAACATTCTCCAGGATACACCACATATTGTGCTGCAAAGCAAGTCTCAATAAATTTCAGAAGACTGAAATCATATCAAGCATCTTTTCTAAACATGATGGTAGGAATCTCGAAATCAATTACAAGGAAAAAAACTGGAAAAGTGATAAAACATATGGAAGTCAAACAACATGCAAACAAATCGAAGAGGAAATTAAAAAATCCATGAAGACAAAAGAAAATGAAAACACAATGGTCCAAAATCTTCAGGATGTAGCAAAAGCAGTTTTAAGAGGAAAGTTTATAGGCATACAGGTCTACCTCAGGAAACAAGAAAAATCTCAAATAAATAACCTAACTTTGCATCTAAAGGAGGTAGAAAAAGAACAAACAAAGCCCAAAGCTAATAGAAGGAAAGAAATAATAAAACTTAGGGCAGAAATAAATGAAAGAGATTATAAAAATAATAGAAAAGATCAATGAAACCAAGTGTTGGTTCTTTGAAAAAATAAACCAAACTGATAAACCTTTAGCCAGACTTCTCATGGAAAAAAAGAGAGAGGACTCAAATAAAATCAGAAATGAAGGAGGAGCTATAACAATAGACACCACAGAAATACAAAAAATTATAAATAATAATATTATGAAAAATTATATACCAACAAATTGGACAAGCTAGAAGAAATGGATAAATGTCTAGACACATACAATCTTCTAAAACTGAATCAGGAAGAAACTGGAAATTTGAACAGACCAGTTACTAGCAATGAATTGGCAATCAAAAAATTCTCAATGAACTAAAGTCCAGGACCAGATGGCTTCACAGGTGAATTCTACTGAACATTTAAAGAAGAGTTAACACCTATTCTCTCAAACTATTCCAAAAATATAGAAAGGGAAAGAAAACTTCCAAATTCATTCTACAAGGCCGGCATTATCCAGACACCAAAACCAGAGAAAGACACTATACAAAAAAGAAAACTACAGGCTGGCTGATATCTCTGGTGAACAGAGATGCAAAAATCCTCAACAAAATATTAGCAAACTGATTTCAATACATCAAAAATATAATAATAATTCACCCATCAAGTGGGATTTATTCCAGGATGCAAGGATGGTTTGACATTTGCAAATCAATTAATGTGATATATCATATTAACACAAGGAAGGATAAAAACAATATGAATATTTGAATAGATCATTTGACAAAATACAACACCTGTTCATGATAAAAACTCACAACAAAATGGGTTTAGAAGGAACATACCTTAACATAATAAAAGCCACGTATGAAAAACCCACAACTGACTTTGAACTCAATGTTGAAAACCGAAAGTATTTCCTCTAAGATCAGGAACAAGGCAAGGATGTCCAATTTCACCACTTTTATTCAACATAGTACTGGAAGTCCTAGCTATAGCAGTTAGACAAAAAAAAAAAAACACACATCAAAATTGGTAAGGAATAAGTATTATTGTCACTATTTGCAGATGACATGATACTATATACAGAAAACCCTAAAGACTCCACCAAAAACTATTAGAATTGATAAATAAATTCAGTAAAGTTGCAAGATACAAAATTAAAAAAGAAATCTGTTACATTTCTATACACTAATAATGAAGTAGCAGAAAAAGAAATTAAGAAAGCAATCTCATGTACGAATGCACCAAACAGAATAAAATACCAAGGAATAAATTTAATCAAGGAGGTAAAAGCCCTGCATTCTAAAAACTATAAGATATGGATAAAATAAATTCAAAACAATATAAATAAACAGAGGGACATACTGTGCTCATGGATTGGAAGAATTAATAGTGTTAAAATGTCTATACCACCCAAAGCAATCTACAGATTCAATGCAATGCCTATCAAAATAAGAATGGCATTTTTCATAGAACTAGAACAATTAATTCTAAAATGTGTTTGGAACCACAAAAGATCTTAAATAGCCCAAGCAATCTTGAGAAAGAAAAACAAAGAAAGAGGTATCACAAAGCCCAGATTTCAAGTTATACTACAAAGCTACATTAATCAAAACAGTATGGTACTGGCATGGATATAGATACATGGATAATGGAATGAGATAGAGAGCCCAGAAATAATCCACACCATATGGTCAATTAAATTACAACAAAGGAGGCATAAATATGCGATGGGGAAAAGAGTATTTTCAATAAATGGTGTTGGGAAAACTGGACAGCTACATGCAAAAGAATGAAACTGGACTATTTTCTTTCTTTTTTTTTTTTTTAAAGATTTTATTTATTTATTTGACAGAGATAGAGACAGCCAGCGAGAGAGGGAACACAAGCAGGGGGAGTGGGAGAGGAAGAAGCAGGCTCATAGCGGAGGAGCCTGATGTGGGGCTCGATCCCAGATCGCCAGGATCACGCCCTGAGCCGAAGGCAGACGCTTAACCGCTGTGCCACCCAGGCGCCCCTGGACTATTTTCTTATACCATACACAAAAATAATAGATTGAAATAGATCAAAGACCTAAATGGAAGACCTGAAACCATAAAACTATTAAAGAAAACATAGGCACTAACTCTTGGACATTGGCTTTAGCAACATATTTATAGATAGGTCTCCTCAGGCAAGGAAAACAAGAGCAAAATAAACTATTGGGATTACACCAAAATAAAAAGCTTTTGCACAGTAAAGGAAACAATCAACAAACCAAAAGGCAACCCAGTGAATGGGAGAAGATACTTGCAAATGATATATCTGATAAGGTGTTAATGTTTAAAATATATAAAGAACCTATACACTTCCCAACTCAACACCAAAAAACCCCCAAGCTAGCCAACTAAAAAATGGGCAGAGAACCTGAATAAGAAATTTGTCCAAAGAAAACATTCAGATGGCCAACAGACACGTGAAAAGATGCTGAACCTCACTAACCGTCAGGGAAATGCAAATAAAAACCACAATGAGATATCAGCTCACACCAGTCAGAACGTCTAGTATCAACAAAAGAAAACAAAAAACAAAACAAAACAAAAAACTGAGAAATAACAAGTGTTAGTGAGGATGTGGAGAAAAGAGCACACTTGTGCACTGTTGATGGGAAATGGTGCAATCACGGTGGAAAGTGAAGTTCCTCAAAATATTAAAAATAGAAACACCATATGACCCAGTAATTCTACTACTGGGCATATATCCAAAGAAAACAAGAACACGGATTCAAAAAGAATTGCACCTGTATGTTTATTGCATCATTATTTACAATAGCCAAGATATGGAAACAACTCAAATGCCCATCGATAGATCAATGGATAAGGAAAATGCGGTATAGATATACAATGGAATATCAGCCATAAAAAGGAATGAGAGCTTGCCATTTGTGACAACATGGATCAACCTAGAGGATATTATACTAAGTCAAGTAATTCAGATATAGAAAGACAAGTATCAAATGATTTCACTTATATGTGGAATCTAAAAAATAAAACACACACACACACACACACACACACACAGCAGACTCTTAAACATAGAGAACAAACTGGTGGTTGACAGGAAGAGGGTGAGGAATGGGTGAAATAGAGAAGTGCAAACTCCCAGTTATAAAATAAATAAGTCACGGAGATGAAAAGTACAGCATAGGGAATATAGTCGATAATATTGTAAAAACATTGTATGGTAACAGATAGTGACTGCATTTATCATGGTAAGCATTAAGTAATGTATAGAATTGTTGAATCAATATGTTGCAAACCCGAAACTAATATAACATTGTATGTCAATTATGCTTCAATAAAAAGCAATTGACATTAACTAAGATATACAATATGATTATTTAAAGTACAAAAACAAAAGATTATATATGGTGTTAGAGTCAAAACAGTGGTTGCATGGGTGTGGGAGGGATATCTAAAAGGTAACACAGATGAGGGAATTTCAAAGTTGTTGTTTATACAGATGTCTTCAGTTTGAGAAACTTCATTAAGCCAAATACTTGTAATATGCTTTTATATGTGAATATTATATCTGAATAAAACAATTCTTTAACGTGAAAAAACCTGATGCCCCATCTCAGAAGACATGCACAATGAATTTTAGTTTGAAAAAAAAAAGTATTTAATATATAAGTACAACTTGTACATTATTTGCAGATGTTTCTCCTTCTCCTTTATGATTTCCAAACAGATATCTGACCTGCGTTAAGCATTATTTTGCTTTGGTAATCTATAAATTACTGAAAAAGGAGAAAGTATATGGAATGTAGACCCCAATTAATGGGGACCTGATTCATTGTTTATCTCCAGGTAAGTCATAGAATCCTCGAAGTTTCTAGTTGGAAGGACTTCAGAAAACAATTAGCCCAATCTTTTCATTTTTTTCAGGTGAAGAAGCTTTTATGTAGAGAGATCAACTAGCTTTAGGATTATTTTATAAATGGGGTGATGTGAAAGATTAATGGAAAATTTTAGCTGTGATCTTAAATAATTCCCAGGTGTCTTGCTTAATTTTTACCCCTTCTCAGTTCAAATGGAAATATCCATAAAAAGACCTACCTAAGTAAATACAATTAATCATAATCAATCATGTACTGTCTTGGATTTGTTTAGAACCAAAATACTGAAATGGACACATGGCATCCTGCTGGCTCTAATTTTCCATCAATTCATGAAACACTTCATGGTTTGCTTGTGACAACACAAACCCTTCAGCTTCGTATTATAATTAATGTTATGAAAGGAACTGACATGCCCATAGACGTGCCATGAAGTTCCTGAGTGTGGAATGGCCCTTTTTGATACATATAGTTTGCATGAATGATAATAGACATATTAATATCACTTTCTTTGTTTTGGCCTCAGGACGTCACTTCCTTTATTTATAAATGTTAGCTTCAGGCTAGATGATATATAAGAATCTAACAGAATGATACAATTAAGCTAAAACAAAGGACTCATATAAAGATGCCAACTTTTAATTTAAAACATATATAAAAATGTTTGAAAGATGATCATCTCTCCTATCACCATCATTTCACTGAAAAGGAAAATTTTAACACTAAAAGCATAGGAAGCACATAATTTCAAAATAAAGACCACTCTTCAATTGAAAAACAGACAGTAAAATACTATATTGTCCTTATGTTTTCCATATTGCTATAGATTCATAATAACTTGGTTAATGACCAGCAGCAATCTATGAACTATTTTTTGGGAGCCACTGTTCTAAAGTTCTCCTACAAAGAACTTAAGGACAGCATTTCCCTAGGTGTATTTGATACAACACTCATGCCCTGAGATGTTTCTAAATAAAGGATTTCCTGGTTTTAGAACAAAAGGGGGCAGTGGAGGAGGTGAGTGCTTCACAGTATAATCCTCTTTCAAAAATTCTTAGTGAAAATATTACAGATTCAGAGTTCTTTCTCTCTTTGAAATATTTATTTATTTGAGAGAGAGAGAGTGTGTGTGAAAGCGTGCGGTGGGGAGAGTCAGAGGGAGAGGGAGAGAGGGTCTTAAGCAGACTCTGCTCTGAGCAAGGAGCCCACGCTCACAACCTGAAACAAAGAGTCCGACACTTAACAGAGAGTGCCCCAAAGGCACCCGCAGAGTTCTCTTGAAATAAGGCAACATGTTAACTTTATTTTATCCATCATTCAAAAAATTTATTTACCCCAGAAGATATTTTTTGCACATAGCACTTGTTAACATTCTGCAAAACTAGTGTTCTGCATAGCACACTCTCAGAAAGTATTCTACAGTTTTCCCTAAATCAGCTCTACATCCTGAAATGCCAGCTAGAGTTAAGCGGCCCACCATTCTCCCACTCCCTAATGGTAACTTTGGAGGAATCTTTGACCTACACTCAAGAAATACTAGTTAAGTGAACAGGAAGTGAGCCAACACTGCAGAAGGCAGGCCACAAGGCCAGTCCAGAATCAAGCCCTGGAGGAGGGTAGGTCTTTGTAAGGGAGATGGTGTCCTCCTACCCTCACCAGGGCAAGCCATATCTTCCAGGTCTTCTTTCTTCCTGATAATTTTGGAAAGCTCAGCTGTGTGTAAGGAGACCAAAAGAACAATGGCTTAAACAAGATAAGTTCTATTTTCCTCTGGTATGTATAATTACGTCGTCATGCGCAGTGGTTCTCAAAGTGCAGCCCAGGGTAGGAGCATCAGCATCACCCAGGAACTTGTTTGAGATGCAAATTTTTGAGACTCTCCCTTTACCTGCTTAATCAGAGCCTTGCCAAGCCCTCTGGGTGATGCTGATACTAAACCTTCAGAACTAGTGGTCTAGAGGTAACTGGTCCAGGGCTGGAATGCAGACTCTGTCCAGGGGGTCTTCCAGGATCCCAGGCTTCTTCTCTCTTGATGCTTCACTCACTATACCCCAAGAGGAGTCCCTTATACACATGAACCCAAATGACTTGCTACCACATGTGTTCAGCCACAATGCCTATGCTCTCTTCCCCAGGAAACATTGTCCAAACCAGGCTCCTCCTGTGAGTTCCTCTGCCATAGGTCTGGTTCAGGCCCCATCAGCTCTACCTGGACTGCTGCAATGGTCTCCTAGTTGCCTCTGTTCTGCCCACTGATTCTCTTCAGCCTAGTCCACCCCCACCTAACTAGCCGAATTATCTTTTTTTATGTGACGTTTGTCTCTTACTAGACCATCATCGAATTTCCATGGCAAAGCTTTAACTCTACAATAAAAGTGGCACCTTTCAATATCTGATATCTATCTTTCTTCTCAAATCTCCCTCAATTCCTCACCTGGACACCTTCTGGATCCCCGTTACAGTAAACCCCATTTCCAGATCTGACCACATTGCTTTGTCTTGCATGCCTTTGCACATGCTTTTCCCTTTGTTTAGAATGCCTGTGTTAGGACTCCTCTATACACACACACACACACCCACACACACACACCCTCAGACACACTTCTTCCAATCTTATTTTTCACCTCAAAACACCTGCTCATTCCTTGAAGTCTAACCTACACAACACATATGTGGGGTCTTTTTCAATTTTCCCAAGTGTGGCTCCTTCCTTGTGCTCTCACTGTAGGTATTCTTATCAAATGGAATACTCATCAAATTGTATTATGATTTTCTGTGTACAAATATGCCTCCCACATTAGATGGGAAACTTCTTGGAAGCAAGCACTGCTACTTATTCAATAAACATCAAATGCCCACTTTGTGTTGGGATCATATCCTAAAGTGTAGAGCTTAGCACGGTGTCAGTGTCCAATAGGTACCCAATAACTGAAGATTCAAAGCATAAGTGAATGAATGTTTTCTGTAAATTCTCTCAAGGATGTAATGATTGTAATTAACACCTATTTACAATATACCTGTGGGTGTCCCTGAGAAACACACATACGTATCTTAGTTGTTAGTAACGTGTTAGGTTTGGTCACTTGAAAAATGGAAAAGTATTTTCAGAGTAAGTACTGGACTTTAAATAGCAAAAGAAGAAGGAGAAGGAGGGGAATGAGGAGAAAACCGCCTGGGACCAGGGCAAAAGACGTGAAATTTCAACACTCAAAGCAAGGAATGTGTTTCTATCTGGGAAGATTGGGCAAAATAGTCCTGTAATGATTTCAGCTCTACAGAGAAACAAATATTATCCTTCCAAGTTTGTAAGACTTAGTGGCACCTGTCCCTCTTGCTTAGCAGGAGATGGTGAATTATGTTGTCTATGCACTGATGAATTTAAATTTCCTCAGGCATAGTTGACTGTGATGCCACTGTACCCTGAAATCGTTTTCTTTCTTTTTTTTTTAAAGAAAGGAGAACGTCCTAATGGTTGAAGCTTTTCTTCTGATTATTTAAAAAATGAAGATCTTTCCAGGCAATTGTCCAAAACCAAGAGCTTAAATTAAAATGCTCATTTTCAGAATTTCTCATGTAACTTCCTGTTTGGATTGAGGATATAGATCTTCTTTTGACTAACCATGGGACAGAGAGGAATGAATGCTTCTGAAATTCTAGACCAAGTTAGAATCAAGGACACTTAGCAGAGACAAGTGGTACTGCTGTGGCTCTCAGGAAGAGGCCTAAGGGCAAGCCAATCTTTTTATGATCTGTCCTGTGCCAAGACCTAGCTTTTTGTTTATTCCATCAGTGAATGCATTCTGGAAGGTTATGTTCATTATGGTACTTTGTCACTAATCTGATAAGAAAAAACGATTAATGTGATTGCCAACATTGTTACTTTTCATAATGAACCAAGCAATATATATGCAGTTTTGAGGCATAATCGTTGTATGTAAAGTATTATGGACTGTATTTACAATTTGTTCGTCAATTACAAAGCAAATAAAAAATGCTACAATCTTTTCATAATTTTTATGAAGGGCCCTTCTAGATGCAAATTTTTATTTATGTAATTTTCACAGGATGCAATTTGACGTAGTCTCCATCTCATAAGCAGGGGGTTTGTTGTAAACACTCTATTTAGCTTGCAAGTACCATACAGTTAAATGACTAATCACAGAAACTCAGTCCATGATCATTGACAAAAATGGCCACACTTAGAGCTGAAATTAACACAGAGGAAAGTGGATCTGCTTTCACCCACACCCAGGAAGTCAAGCACAGCAAAATGGCCCAACCATGACTACAAGTTTGTGATGAGATACAATTAATTTGTGCAGTCTGAGTCAGGAAAAAAAATGGTTATCTTAGGTCCTGTTTTCCCACTCCAAGTATGCCGGATGCAATGAAGGGGCATTGGTCCATAGCAACAGGGCAAGATATTCTCTCAATGTTTGGATAAGATGTGTGAACTCTTTTTCACATTTTTCTTACCCACTAACTCTTCTCTTATGGCCTACCAAATACAAAGATATTGATTTTTAATGAAATATACTTATGAAATAGTAATAATATTTTCCCAGCTCCCATTACCTTGATTTCAGAAATAACATCTAGTTCACGTTAGGGACTTACATTATGGCTAGAAGACTCAGAAAATATCACCAAGATTGCCAGATAGTGGGTAACAATTGCTCCCCCATGGATTTCACTCCTACCCCTGCAAAGTTTATTATTTTATATTGACAAGTGTTGGGGTCTTTTGGCATATGTTTACTGTAGTTAATTCTGTCCCATTCTCCACTGTGGCTCTTTCAAAAAGTCACTCTCCCAAGTTCTCTCTCTCCTATCATATTTCTTTCCAGTGTCAGTAGATAATATTGCTCCTTCAAACCCAGAGACACTAGAAGTCAATACATGGGAACTCTCTCAATATCCTGAAATTTCTCTATCCACTTCCACATCCCATTCTTCATCCACACATTTATGTCTTTACCCATCCTCCCCTGCTTCTCTCCTGATACAATGAAAGAGGTATTTCTCTTACAGCCTAAAGCTTTCAACTTTTGGTGCATCTTTCCCATAAATATCTCAAATCAAAAAGAAAGAAAGAAAGAAAAGAAAGAAAGAAAGAAAGAAAGAAAGAAAGAAAGAAAGAAAGAGAAAGAAAGAAAGAAAGAAAGAAAGAAAGAAAGAAAGAAAGAAAGAAAAGAAAGAGAGAGAGAGAGAAAGAAAGAAAAGAAAGAAAGAAAGAAAGAAAGAAAGAAAGAAAGAAAGAAAGAAAGAAAGAAAAAAGAAAGGAAGAAAGAAAAAAGAAAACTTTCTATCAACCTTCCTATTCCTTGGAAATCAAACTTCATTAAAGAAGTGCTTCTAATCCTTATTCTGGGTTAGCCAGACCATTAAAAGGACCCTCCAACAAAACATTTCTCCTGGTTTTTGTGTCCTTGTTTAGTTCCCTCTCTTTGAAGCTGAGCAGGACTTGTGACTTACTTTTGGGCCAAAAGAATGCAAGAAAGTGACATCATATAACTTTTGAGGTTAGGTCAAAAGAACTTTTGCACTTTCCACCTGGGACTCCTTTAACACTTGTTCTTGGGGAAGCTAGTTGCCATATAAACAGTCCAACCAACCTGAGATTACTACACTATTACAAAACCCAAATTGGCTATGTAGAGAGGTGGAATGGAGAAAGAGAGCAATGCCCATCCAGCCCCCAGCAGTTCCCATCATCCCAGATGAGGCACCTGCCGTGTGAATGAAGAAGTCCTCTTAGCCCAATAGAACCCTCAGATAATTGCAGTCTGGTCATGATCTGGCTGCAATTGTAGGAGAGATCCTCTATTAGTTTCCTAGGAATGCTGTAACAAAGCACCACAGATTGGGTAGCTTAAAGACAGCAGAAATTTATTCTCTCACAGTTCTGAAAGGCTAGAAGTCCGAAATTAGGTATGCTCCCTCTGAGACTCTGGGAAGAATCACCTTCCTTGCTGTTTCCTAGCTTCTGAGGGTGGCCATCAACCCTCAGCATTCCTTGGATTACAGCTGCATCGATCCAGTCTCTGCCTCTGACATCACAGGGAATTGTCCCTGTGTGTTTCTTTCCTCCTCTTCTAAGAATGTTAGTCATATTGGGTTAACAGCCCACTCTACTCCAGGATGACCTCATCTTAACTATATCTATGAAGACCTTATTTCTAAATAAGGTCACATTTTGCGGTACTGGGGATTAGGACTTCACCATATGTTTCTGAGGGACACAATTCAGCCCATAACAGACCCCCATGTAGATCCCTCCAGCTGAACCCAGTCAACCCAAAAAACTATAAGAGATAACAATCCATGGTGGTTTCAAGCCACAAAGTTTTAGGGTGGTTTGTCCCATAGCAATGGGTAACCAAAATGCCTTTCTTTACTGAAATTATTTCAACTAACTGCAACCTGGCTTCTGCCAACACATTCTATTGACAAGGTCACCAGTGGCCTCTGGTGTTAAATCCAATGGACAGAGGTGCTGTTCCAGAAGGGTGACATAGCCTACACATCTACCTCCCTTCCTCCCTGAAGTCCAAATGACAAAATAAATTTGTATATAAGAATAATTCATCAAATCTCTGAGAAACAAAGAAAGGTGACATCAACAGACAGAAATTGGAAGCATTTCTTAAAGACTGAAAGCAGACAGAGTTGGAAAGAAGATGGAAAAACACAGCCAGGGAACCCATAGTTCAACAGGCTGAGGAGGGGGCCACTGAAATGGTGACTCATGTGGCCTACTCAGAGCCCAGGGAAGAGCCCAGGCTCCAAGTCGCAGGATCAGAAGGCTTTGTCAGAGCTGGAGCCAGTGTCCCCTGCCCTCTTTTTTGCCCCTCAGTGCAGAACAGACATGCTCCTTCACCTACAGTAGTTAGGAAAGTAAAGTAGGACCTTTGTGGGGGTGGGGGTGGGGGTTCCTACCTTGGGGATTGGAGTCAGAGGGGCAAGTGGCAGTGTCCTCAATAAAGGCAGAACTCCACAGACAGGGGGAGAGCAAATTAGAGGGGGGTCCAACAGCTCAGCACAGGGGCAGGAGCCAAAAAAATGCTTCCTCCCATCCACTTCCCTCCACTTCCCCTTTCCTGCCACCACAATCCAGGTGGGT
This sequence comes from Ursus americanus, assembly GCF_024610735.1. Taxonomy (NCBI): domain Eukaryota; kingdom Metazoa; phylum Chordata; class Mammalia; order Carnivora; family Ursidae; genus Ursus; species Ursus americanus. The sequence goes on along the minus strand of NC_142162.1, from coordinate 3,647,653 downwards.
GTGGTGCCCTCTGCTCTCCAGCCACCCTCCCACCCTGAAGAAAACTTGCCTCATAAGCCTAAGCCTAACCACTCACCGTATCATGTCACTACTGATAGTGCAGAGTTGTTCAGAATGAGAGATACCTTTAAGTCTGTATTTCCCAATGTGGGCACTATCGACATTTGGGTCCAGACAATTCTCTGTTGTGGGATCTGTTCTGTACATTGTAGGATGCAGGTCAAGTGACATTCTTGTCCTCTACCCACAAGACACCATAAATATGCCTCCACCACCCCATCCCTGAGTTGTGACAACTCAGAATATCTGCAGACCTCACCAAATCCCCCCTTTGAGAACTGATTCATAACTCACAAACTCCTTCTCTGGCTCTCTGCTTATTATTAAGAGACTATACAACTCCATCCTCTAGGAGACACTGATCAGGTCTAACAGTAACCGCCTTCTCAGCTCCTACTCCACTCTCTAAATTGTTCCAGGGACTTGACTTCACAGACAGAGCCACAGCAGAAGCACAGACTTGCAGACAACATCCAGATGTTGGTCTTCACACAGCACTTGCAAAGGCCTGCGAGGGAAGCTCGCTGCTCTCTCAAACGCATGATTTGTGGTTTCAGATACGTGCGGTAATTGTGCTCACTCAAAACTTCTCCCCAAGTAAAGACTTATCAAGCCCTGAGGAGCGTGGTTTACAAAAGAGAAAAAGTAGGAGTGTGTGGTTGAAAGGCGGATACCAGGGATTCGACTCTCAACAAGTGAAGTCAGCAGAGGGAGTAAATTATTCTCCGAAGGACTGGGGTAGAAAAGAAATCAGGCTAAAATTCTGCCCTAGACAGTAGACCTTGCTGGAGTTTCATTTAAGCTAACTGCTCCTCTCTGAAAAGGAAATGTCCCCAGGCAAGACAAGCCTCGCCCACTTCTGCTTCCTGGAGAGAACTTCAGACCCCAGGTGCCACCAGAGATGAAGGGTAGTGTGGGAGGAACACTTGGAGAGTGAGAAAAGAAACTTCACTGGAGTCTTTAGGGGCTCCTTCTCACAGGCCATCTCCAACTAAGGGCAATGGGAGCATGCGCTGGGGGAGGGGCAAGGATGGGGCGAAGAGGCCCCTTCATCTCAGTCTTTCCACAGGCGGTGAGGGAATTTCCTCATTAGTTAGGCATCTATTTATCTTTCTTTAATGCTTTTCTCTGGAAGTAGATGCACACATGTAACCTCCCACCAGCTCTTTTCAGAGGGAACACATCTGTCCAAGTGAATCAATGTTGCCAGCTCAAAGCTCATTCAGCTGCAACAGCAAGCTCACTGTTACACATATGGAGAAGGGGAAAGTGATCCAGGCCTTTTACAATTGACCAAGATGTCAAAGTGGTACCTTATTAAAAGAAAGGGATAAACAATTGTTATTGTTCCAGAGCAGTGGTCCGCAAACTCTGAGCCCATCATCTATTCTTATAAATAAAGTTTTATCAGAACATAGCCACACTCATACCATCTTTGGCTGCTTACAATGGCAGATTAGTTGTGACAGAGACCATACGATCCAAAAAGTCTAAAGTATTTATTATCTTGCCCTTTACAGAAAGAATTTGCCAACCCAGCTCCAGAGTACCGAAGGAAATTTGTTTTTAATATTTCATCTAGCTGCCTGCTTTTCTTCTCTGTGCTTTAGCTGTACTTAAACAGAATGTGAAGTTTTCAGTATAAGACTGTGAGTTTTTGTAAAAGATATACTTAGATTTCTTCATTTCTTAAAAAAGATTTATTTGTTTGTTTTAGAGAGAGAGAGAGAGCGAGCAGGGGAGGGGCAGAGAGAGAGACAGAGAGAGAATCTGAAGCAGGCTCCACGCCTAGCACGGAGCCCCACACAGGGCTTGATCTCATGACCCTGAGATCTTGACCTGAGCTGAAACCAAGAATCTAATGCCTAACCAACTGTGCCACTCAGGCACCCCAGATTTCTTCACTTTTAAACAAATAGTGCTTTCAGAATGCTGCAGCGTGGTCTAGTGTGGACCTGCAAGTCTGCAGGGAAAGAAGATGGAACAAAGAAAGATGAGACAAGGACTGTTTGGAAGAGAGAGGCAAGGGCAAGGTGCCGGTTCTACTTTGCCAACCCAGGACAGAGTCAGGTGACTTGGGGACAAGGCTGGGTGGAGGGAGCCTTGTCTCCGAGGGCCCTTCTCCACTCCCAGCCATCTTGTTTTCTTTTAGTTCTGCTCCTTTCATGGACCCAAGGTTCCTCCAGGTGTAGGAAGGGGCTTCCTCCCCTGCTTGCCCATCCAGGAATGCCAGAGCTCTGTCTTCCTGTCTATTGATCCTATTTTATGATCACCCTCTGCTCTTCCCTTGCTTGCCCTCAAACCCAGATCCCTTGGAGACATCCACCGCCAGCCTAGCCCTCTGGCAGCTTTCCCAGCCCACTGGAAGCACCCTGGGGAGAAGAGAGTGAACATAAACACAGGCAGGTCTTGTAAAAAACCTGTCAAATTTCATTTTGAAAATCTCACCCTGCATTTAAATAACAGTTCTAGAACAAAACAAGTAGCAAAACAGAGTTTTCTTTGCAAATTGATGGCTACAGGGTTGGGGAGCTTGTGAATGCATCTGTTCTTTAGTAATTTTTGTTGAAGAAAATTCGTTTAATTCGGTGAAGCACTGCTACTATGAGCCAGCTGCTGGGACATATGAGAGGCTTTGCTCATAGGACTCCAATTTTAAATGATGCTGGTTTAAAAGTAGTTTAACTTTCCAGAAGTAAAATCTCATTTATACAATAAGTGGACATCAGAATATTTGGATAATATGACCACGTTGTATTTATTTACATTCGTGTAATATTTCATAACATATAAATCACTTCCACAGAGATGACCCTATTTGGTCTTCCAAGCCAATCTGGGAGTTAGATAAAATGCCATTCCTTTGGAAAAGTAAGTAAATGAAGGCTCAGAGAAGCTCACTGCCTTAACTAAGGCTACACCAGAAAGAGCACACTCACCAAGACTTTGATTTCTGAGTTCTTGGAATTTCCTCCAGCACTCTTGGTGTGTTTTCTAAATTAGAGGCTGGTTTTCATCTCATCGGGGGCCCCTGTCATTTCTTGCAAGAGCCCCCTGAATTCTTATGCCCACTAAGCATTCTCTATGTAATAAATAAATAAAGGCTATACCGGACACATCTAAAGAAGCCATGATAAATAGCTTATAATTAACTCATTTAAAAGGCACCTTTTGTCATTTTTACACACAGCAAATATTAAAAGCAAGTGTCCTTTTCTTTAACCTTAGAAATAGCTGCTCATTTGAAAAGGTGGAGAAACAGTAAACAAACAGGTTTACCGAAGTGGGTACTGCTGTGTTTTGGGGAACCATAGGAAGCTTGGGTGGTGATGTAATCCTAAAAAAGGGTCCCCTTGGCCCCATCATTTGGCCAAAAAGTCAATTAATTATAATAACTCAATATAGAGAGGCTGTGTGCCTAGAATTTAGGGGTATAGTCTGGAGGGAGATAAATCCTGAACAAGTTTCTAAACTTTTCTCGACTCGGGCTTCTGCACATATAAAATAGTACTTACTTTACAAGGTTGCTATAGGGATTGAATGGGATAACTCATTTTTATAAATTACTTAACACAGTGCATAGCACATAGTAATTGGTGGATAAAGTTTTGTTATTGTTTTCAACAGTACTGTTGATATAAATAATATATTTTCGGCCTCTCCCCTACCTTAGTCAGTACTTGCCCATTTCTGTGAAAAGATGCTTCATGGTTGATGTGTTGGACGCTTGCCGAAACCTGTTATAGGAAAGGTGGTCTGTCTTTCTCTTATTTCTTGCCACATAGTGTTCATGCCTCTATTAAGCTAGCAACAAGCCCCAGGCAATATTACCTTTTCAAGATGAGGACACACTCCCACATCGGGGCTGTCAGAGAGAATTTGGGGCATGTGAGCCATTTAAATGAATCAGACCTGACAAATCCGATTTACAGATTAAAATAATGTTGTGATATTTACCAAAAGTATATATAGTGAGTTAAGACACCTCCGACAGGCAGACATTGATTGCCTATTTTAATCAGCTGGTATAATTTAGCTACCACCAGAAGCAAAATGCTTAGGAAAGGTAAATCTGATCATAAATAATTCCAGAACATTCTGATGCATTTAAAAATGAAGTAAGACCTTTGTTCCAGGTTTGCTACAAGGTGACACGTCTACTACATGATGGGAGGTCACATCAGGTTTCATTTGGGTGTTAGGAGAAGATCTGACTTGACATAAACAGCTGCCAAACAAAGCGTTAAAGCAATTTCACCAGGTGCCGGTGTGTTAAGGTAGACACAGAGACGATTGAGACTCACTGCCCGCGTATATTCACTAAATCCCTGACACTTCTGGGACTTTATCGATATTATTTCATCAATCCTCTCCAAATTTCCTAGCAGAATCAAGAATCATAGCCTTGAAAGAGACCTCAAGAAGTTGCTTCATTGAGAAACCCTGGAGCAAGGTTATTGCTTAAGAGAATCATGGCCTGGCTTTCAAGACTTATTTGTTGAACGAACGAAAAAAATTCTCTTCACCTCCCAACTCCAGAAGGCTGCTTAGCCCTGGGGGTAAGAGAGGGGCTGGAGAGTCTGGAGCAGACCCAAGGGTTTAAAGCCCTATCCACTTACTTATTATTTATACCCCGCCTGCTTCTAAAAAAGATTTGAGGCAGCTTACAACAAAAGATACCAGCAATAAAGAGCCTTATCCTCAGTCATCCCTTGCAGGGTTTTATCATCACTTTCATGATCATCAAAAATGAGTACTAAATGGCTATTTGCATGGGATGCTATGCCAGGGGCTGAATAAATCAGGCAGAGCCAGGCTCTGACCTCCATAAATTTCCATCCATTCAGTTTGAGTTCATTCATTCTTTTGACAAATATTTATTCAACACGTTCTCCATGCAAGTGCTCTTAGGCAGTGTGGGGGTGGCAAAATGAATTACAGATGGGCATTGCCCTGCCCTCAAGAAGTTTACAGACTAGCGTAGGGGCCCTTGAGGAAGGGTGTGTGATAGTGATATATGTCTGGACAAGACACAAACCTAAACTCTTCCGTGTCAGAGGGGAATCATGATGTGAGCAAGTTGCAGAGAAGTGCAGTAGAAGGAGATCAGAGGAGATGCATCTACTCCCTGCGTGTCCTAAAGAGACACCAGCTGAAGCAGATCCGGCTGCCGGCAAAGCTGTGAAGGAGAACTCTGCCTTCCCCGATGTCTCTTTGTCCTCCTGGCATTCTCTGCCTCCTCTTCCCCCTCTTTCCCTTCCCATCTGGACACCCTTAACCCTAATGCTGTCAGAGCTGCCTAGCTTCCCAGAGGACTGGCGTGTCACCTTAGTGACATGTTCTGGGATACAAATGCACATTTCTATAGGACTGTGCTCTCTGCTGGTGATCACCAACAATAGGGATACAGAGCCCCATTGTGCACCAAGGTAAAAATAATTGGCCATTGTTTGTTGCCAAGCTGTGCCTAGGAGTGTCTGATTTTAAAAGAAGACCAGGCCTGGGCACAAGTAATCTTGACAAAATACATGGCTCCTGGAGGCCTGCTGATGACATGAGAGTTTTCTGGGTGTCCTGAAACCCAAGATCCAAATGCCTTCCAGCCCTGTGTACCTAGAAGGCAAGGAGTCCCCAGAAAAAAGATCCTTGAAGGGTCTTACCAGAAGAAGGTCTACTAGCTCCTGAGCTAGACTGTAAGGTGGAGAAAGAACCTCTTTAGCTATAGTCCTTCATTCCTTGAAGCAGTTTTTATACTTTAGTTTTTGTAAGAATCTCCAGGGAAGCTTGAAAAAGTGCAGATTCCAAGACTCCATCCTTACAAACTCCTTTTCTTCAGGGGGCCTGGAGTGGGTCCTGGAATTTGAATTTTTAATAAGCATCACAATAGCCTCTGAGGAATGGTCTCAGGGCCACTCTTGAGATATACTGCCAAAGGGACATACATTCAGGAGAAGGTCTAGAAGAACAGGTGTCTGTCTTATTCATAGATGAACTCCTAGCACTTGAAGAGTCTATAGCTCAGAGGATACACTCCACAAATATGGATTGATTTAATTAGTGAATGGGTACCTGTCCTGTCTCCTGGTACCCTGTGTGAGTAGAGGGCTTGGTAACACTTTTTAGTGAATGATAGCTTTGGAGAATAAACGTACACCAGAGGCTGCATAAAGGACTCAGGATTATTTAGATGTGGAATGAGGAGTACAGAACTAGTTTACTGGTTGAAAGGAGTAATCACATATGGATCTTGCCCTACCCTCAAAGATTTGACAGGCTAAGGGGGCGGGGCAGGATTGGAAAGAAACGCTTTAAGCTTAGCCTGAGAATCAGAGCTCTGCTCAGCATCTCACCATTCACCCTCCCCTCACCAGGTTTCTGGATGAAAGAAAGTCCTGAATGAGGAGTGGTGACTGGCTGACAGAAGGCAGGACCAGGAATGAGGAGCAGAAAGCAGTGTGGGGAGCCCAAGGCTGCAGGGCACTGCACACTGGGGACAGCTCCTCTGACCTACAAGGGAGACTAAGCATAGTCTCAGCTGCCTTAGAGGCAGCTGCCTCTTTTGCTCAGTGTGGAGTGAAACCCCAAATAGGCTGCTTTTGGCCAAGGCATTTACCCTGTGGCATTTAGCCTATTGTCAGGTTAAATTTATTCTTTTGTCTTCTGACTGACTTTGATAAAAAACAAGTGTCAATCTATCTAAGAAGAGAAATCCTGCAACTTCTTTCAGTGACTCATTGCTGGGCCTTATAATCCACTGTCAGGGAATTCTCATGTCTCATGTCTCATGTCAGTTAGCAGAACAGAGAGAGCAATCCTCACATTCACTGACTGCATCATTAGACTTCATAAGAGCACTGCTCAGACTGGGCAGATCTGGGCTCTGGAAGTTGCTCCAAGCAGGACTGGCTGCCTTACAAATCTTGCTAACATCTATGATGGCTTAGTTGACATTTTGTCTGGTCTATTTTCCTTTTACCAGTGGAAAGAAACAAGATACGGGGCACAGCCTGGTTAAACTGGACTTCTTCCCAATACCATCATGTTTGAGGGAGCAATTAATGGATCCAGAATCTACTTTTGGACAATCTGAGGAAATTTTCCAATCGATATGTTCTTCCTCAGAGTTCAAATGAAGGATTCATCTACGGATTGCTGTGTATGTATTCTATTTCCATGCAAAAAGATATGAGACCGAGGTTCTGGCTTGGGATGTAGCCTTCTGTAAGGAGTGTAAACTCGGGGATGCTGGGGTGGCTCAGTCGGTTAAGCACCTGCCCTCGGCTCAGGTCATGATTCCAGGGTCCCGAGATCAAGCCTCATGTCTCGCTCCCCACTCAGGGAAGCCTGCTTCTCCTTCTCCCTCTGCTGCTCCCCCTGCTTGTGCTCTCTCTCTCTCTCTCTGTCAAATAAATAAATATATAAATAAAATCTTAAAAAAAAAAAAGAAGTGTAAACTCCCCAGATCTCCTATCCCTCTGTAAATGGAGTGGGTTCTGCTATTAGTAGTGAAAAAAATCCTCTAATGGCTTCTCAACACACTTAAAATTCCAATTACTTAACAATGAGTATATGATTTGGGGCCCAGCTACTGTTCCCACCTCTCTGTTTCATGCACTGGCCCTCTTTGTTCCTCTAGCACTCCAAGCTTATTCCTGCTTTGGGACCTCTGCACATACCTCCTCCCTCAAATTCCACCCCACCCCGCCTCCACTGTTACACACGAAGTAGTGTTACCCCAGATTTTTGCATGGCTGGCTCCTTTTTGTTATTCAGGTGTCAAGTTCAAATGTGACCTTTTCAGAGAGGTTTCCATGACCATTCAATCTCATTCCCTGATTTAATTTTTTCAAGGCACTTACCATTACCTGGCATTACCTTGTTTATTTGGTAATTTGCTTGTTTGCAAATAGTTCTGCCATAACATGACATATGTGTTCCTAAAAATCACCACTACCTGTAATTGTACAATAAGAACCACTGGGCTAATGGCAAAAATGGGGTTGTGGGCCCTATACTCAAAAACTTCAGTGACACATTAAAAAAAAAAGATGGAAACAATAAAAATGTAAAAGTGTTATTTACGCTGTGGGTTCAAGATATTCATATATACCACAATATATATGTCACCTTATCTTGAAAAAGACTTGCCGGTGGAAGTAGGCATGGGGAGGGCTGCAGCTTGAGAGCTACTGCATGAAATCAGACGGACAGCTGAAACACCAGATGTGGCTCATAACACACTCAGAGAAAGGAGGTAGCTGAGATGTTTGAGGTGAGTGGGCACGCCCATTTTGCATATTCCTATCCTATGTGACTCAGTTAAACTTGGTGCTGTTTTCTGTGTTCTAATATTTCTCACAGATGAAATCATGCCCAAGCAAACATGGAATTCACATTGTGCTTAAGCCATTCCCTAATATATCGGTAGCACTGGAATCAATTCACATTTTTAAAACAAGCATTATAGGAGATCTGATGGTATTTGCATGCTCTGCTCACTAGAATTTAAGCTCCACATGGTCAGGGAACTTTCCTGTTTTATTCATTACTATATTCCCATCTAAATAACCTGGCTTATAATAGATTTTCAGCTGGTATTTGCTGAATGAGTGAATGAATGAATCTTCCTTTGACTTTCTTCTCCCCCCACCTACCAGTCTGCCCTTTCATGGGTCACAGTGATCTTCATCAGTGTGGGGGTTGCTTATGGTAAGGGGGCAATAAGATGGCAAGAATTTCAAAATTGCTATGTTGGGGCATATGTTCTCTGAAGACAAACACACACCAAAAAAACCCAGAAACGAAACCCAAACAACTACAAATTATTATGATGTCCACCTAGGTCCTTCCGCTTTTGTAGTCATGGAAGATCTCCAAGTCCTTGTATACATTGCAAATACCTAATTCTAATTAGAGATTGTCTTGATGAATGTGTGTAGAACACAGCTGAAGGAAGGTAGAAACACCACACAGAGCCCGACATTATATGGAAAGCCTCCTGGAACTCATTCCATCAGGATTAAAGGAAGCTTCAAGTCTAACTGTCAGCCGGTAAATTTTCTGGGAAATTCTAGCCTCTGTCTCTCTTCTCCCTATATGACTGAGACCTAAAATCTAATCACTCTTCTACTAAGTCAGAGAACAGGATTAGAAGTGGCTTTGAAAGGTCATCCCAGACAGGTGGGTTATGTCGTATTCCTAAAGGGTTTGAAAATTGTTTGAATTTCAGGGAAACTGTCTAGCACTACTAAGTAAAAGGTCAAATCAGAAAGTCCCCAAAGAGCTAAGGAATGCTCTTTCTTCTAAATTTTCTCTGATTTAAATTCTGAGCCTAAGAAAATGTGCCTGAAAATGCAAATGTTGTGATTGAGTTGCTTTAGTTTATCAGGCAAAATAGGGAATATTTTGTTATGATTCTTTACTTCCTCAGTAACTGCTCAATCTTATGGAGAGTTGAGTGGAGTGGCAAAGTAATTACATGGTGAGTACCATATATTTACGATTATTTATGTTTTCTAGATTGGAGTACAGGGTAATTATTTTTGGTCTTATTAAGTGCAAATTACCAAGTAGTCTTCAGGAACATGTAATTACTATGTACTGTAGTCACATGCCACTTATCAAGCAAAATGAATGCAGTCAAAATTTTATTTAATACAAGCAAAATGATGCATGTGGTTTTATGACGCAAAGTTTACAGGGACCTGCCTTCCTGTCTTGGGAGAGCAAACAGAAGCAGTTCTTCTTAACTTAGGGCTCTCCCTCAGTGAACTAGATCAACATTTCTCAAAGGTTGGTGCTCATTAAGAATACAGATTTCTGAAGACCCAACCCAGACATAAACAGTCCTACGAGGTGAGGTCGTAGAGTCTGTGTCTTTAGCAAGCCCTCAAGGTGGTTTATGTGCTCACTGCTATGAAAGAGCATCTGTCTGAGATTCACAAAATACTCTGACCAGCAGGATCACCTCCACACACAACAGGTGGGAAAAAATAGGGTCCTAGATGGTGTGAATTTTTCTGTTTTTCACTGTTTGACTAGTTTGTGTTCTTTTTAGATTGCACTTTGACATGAATCTTTAATCCCACTTGCGAGGATACAGAAGTGTTATTATACATTGAGTATTCCCTGTGAGTTGTTTTCGATTATACGTAGGCCATCTAAAGTCAATTTAGTTTAGACCTTTTAGATTTTAGTGAACACACAAAGACACGCATATGGACACAAACATACACAAAATCTGAAGGACAGCAGTATGAGTCTAAATAGCAATTTGCCTCATGGTCATACCAAGGGCAAACTTTACTCAGCTGGTATTTCCTGAGCATTTACTCTACATGATGTCATTTTACTTTCTATACCCATTTATTCTATACCCATTTATTTAATTCTTATTTCCTTAATTGATCAGAGGAGTGGTTATGGGCACGTGATCTGGAGTCAGGGGACCCCATTCCCACCATTTACTGGTTAGAAAGTATTGGGTGGTGTCAAACCATGGTCTGAATGTTTGTGTGCCCCCCAAATTCTTATGTCGAAATCCTACTCCTAAAAGTGATAGTATTAGTAGGTGGGACCTTTGGGAAGTGATTAGATCATGAGGGTGGAGCCTTCATGAATGGGATTAGCGCCTTTATTAAAGAGACCCACAGAGCTCCTTCTGCCCTGTGCCCATACAACTAGAAGTCTGTGACTAGGCAGAGAGCCCTCACCTGACCATGTCAGCATGTTGACGTCAGACATCCAGCCTCTAGAACTGTGCAAAGTACATTTCTATTGTTTATAAAAGACACCCAGTCTATGGTATTTTCTTTTAGCAGCCGAACGGACAAAGACAATAGGCAAGTTACCTCTGTGGCTCACCTTTTTCATTGTAGATTAGGGAAAATAAAAATGCTTGTCTTAGAGGGTTATTTTGAGGGAAAATAGTATAATGCTTGCAGAGGGCTTAACACACTGCTACCATCTATAAAAGTCTCAAAAAATGTAGCTGTTCTTGACACATTAAACATGAAAATACTGCATTCATATATTCGGCACTTGCGTTTGCTTTATTAGGCCTAATCTGAAAAGAAAAATCATTAAGACAATTTTTACGCATATCTTTCCTCTCACATTTAAAAAAGTCCAACCACACTGACAGGCAAGAGTATAACATGCTTTGTCCTTGCAAGGCAGGGAAAAGGTTAAATTTTTGACTTCAAGAGAAGCCAGCTGGAGAAGCAGACTGTCTGCTAATGGTAAGGGAGGGGAAACAAGAACTAATTTTAGCCATCATTCCTCAATCACTGTCCAGTTCCTCTTACACTCCTCCCTGCCTGCCCCCATCCTTTCGGGACTGTGAGGCATAACACTGTTTTCTCCAGGGCACCTTCAGTCCCAGGAGGGGGGATATAATTCTATGGTGTCTTCCAGTGAATTGGAAATGCTTATGTCCCAGTTTAAAAAATATCCTAAACATTATAAATACCAGCTTTCTACTCCTTGTAAATTATGTCTGTCTTTTTCTCAGAAATACTCATGCAACCATGTGCCTTTCCTGCCATCTTTTGCTGAAAGTTACTTGTTCAAAAATGTGAAGCATTGCCGTAGAAAAATCTGAGAAAGTCCAGACACACTTTAACTCACTCTTATAGTAAACAAGAATGAAGAAAGCAAAGATTAATGATGATTGTTAGGGTGAGCACATATGCTTGTATAACTTTGTTCAACCTTGCTGCTGAAGTGAAAACATCAAGGGAAAAGGAGAGAAAATTATGCAAGTAAATATTATATTTCACGGACCTTTCTGCTATAAAGATCGTGAAATATATATACGTGTGTGTGTATACATACATATATATATGTGAAATGCAAACATTTTTCACTTACTAATGTTTATAATTAAGGCACAAGTTCTTACTAAGTAAAAATCCTAGCTTGGGGAATAAAAGCATAAACAGAAACACAATTAATGCTTTTGCTGACAGCAGGTTTCTTCTGTGGGTAAGAGCAAGCATTCCACATGTGCATAAATACTGAGATGTATTTCTGTAAGTACACAAACATACACGCACATAAAATATGGTCACAGGCAATGAGAGCTCAGAAACAAAAGGGGGCATCTAACTGCTCAGATCTGAGACTCACACGGGGCATGTTTTGTTCTGGATTGATAAACAGTGCAGAAAAGGCTTTGAATGACATGGTCTGGACACAGAAAGAATGAAAAAGGGTTAGTCCTTTTCACCAGGTCACAGAAAACCCTGCCTGAAAATATTCTGCTAGTGCTAGCCCAGACAGAAGGAGCTAATGTTTGAATAAAAGAAGCCTTAGAATCACAAAGAAAGGTAACCATAAGAGACGTTGAACTCTAGGAAATAAACTGAGGGTCACTGGAGGGCAGGTGGGTGGGGAAAGGGGTAACTGGGTGATGGGCATTAAGGAGGGCACTTGATGTAATGAGCAGTGAGTGTTATATGCAACTGATGAATCACTAAATTCTACCCCTAATACAGTATATGTTAACTATAGTGAATTTAAATAAAGAATTAACCAAAAAAAAAAAAAAAAGAAGAAGAAGAAGAAGAAGGCTCAGAATCACAAAGAGTCTTCTAATTGGATCCTAGGTTTGCCTGTAGAACCAATACCCCAGTGACCTTTGGCCCAGGGGCAGAATAACTCACAGCTGTCAAGTTGCCTCTGAGCCTAGTGATGGGCCAGGCTCAGACCAGGGGAGTCCTTACCTGAGGCTATATGAGGATGTCAGCTTATCCAAGTTCTGAGACAAATTGATCAAAGAAGGGGAGCTGATCAGACCACCTTGCCCTACCTCCTGTTGCCCTCGTCAACATCTTCATTTTGATCTACACCAAAGGGCTTGCCTTGGCACCTGGTCCTGCATTAACCTCTATCTGCAGGTATTTGTCCTTTGGCCGCCTTCACCTGTGATGAGATGTGCTGAGTTCAGCGGCATTTGGACCAGAGGGTCCTAACAAATCATTTTAGTTTTTCTTTACCTCAGTTCTCTCTCTCCATTACTCTTCATTCTAAAGTGTAAATTCCAAACTAGAGGCTAAACATTACAAAAGGTGGGTTTCTGCTAAAATTAAAATAAGCACAGAGAATAAATTGATTGCCGAAAGACTTTTTAAAAATAAATCATGGTCAATTGGTAATGCTTTTAGAAATGTACAGTTTAAAGGAACAGTGTGAATCATTTTGTCACATAAAACTTTTGTGATGAAAATATTTTGTTTGAGCAAATTCAGAATTTTTTCTATCATGGCTCCTTATCAAGCAAGACTGGAAAAACTGGAAGACAGAAAAGATGGTATGTATTTATTTAAATAATACAGAGGACCTACAACATGGTCCTTTCTATTAATTTTTAAGCCCGTGTGTTCCTCATTCAGCTTATATACTTACAAAGTTGAGGCTCCGCAATGTTTACTGATTTCTTTAAGAGATCTCCTGGATGCTACCTCAGAGCCTTACTGCTAAAGCACCCACATCTTGTCCCAGCCAGCCTCCAGCCACCTGCACCTCTCTGTGCCTTCTAGCCCCGATCCCTCCAGCCCACGCCACATCTGGGCTTTGCTGACACTTCAGCTAAGATAGTCTTGACTCTCTTAATGATGTTATTTCCACCCCTTCCCTGCCCAGCAGCTTTACAATATTCTCTATTTAAGAAAAACTACGTGTTGGGAGAAAGCTATGCATACTCCGATCCTCTTTCAGTACCCTCAAAAGAATCAAGAGACAGAGTGGAATACATTACTACATAATTGATATGATTAATTTGTTTCAATGAATGAAATGACAATTGTGTCCACAGTGCCCTTGTTTCCATCAGCTCAGTGACCTAATCAGCAGATCTAATTTCACTTCATAGGTATAGCTTAGCAAACTCCATTTGAAAGTCCTCTCATTCAATAAACATTCTGGCATCGTATTTTTAATGTTAAGTTTGCTTGTCAAGAAGCTAAGTTTTTTTTTTAGGGGGGGGGTTTGGATTTTACAGTTTGAACTGAGTTTAGCCAAAATGAAAAGTGATCAATCATTTCCAGGGTACATCAACGCATTCAGATCCGAATAATACCAAACGAAAACTACTCTTTGAATACTGACCATTCCTACTCTTGTGGAAAGAGCCCCAAAGATGAGATCAGTCTCTATCCCAAAGACCTAAGGTCTTACTCAATAATTGTTTCATCGTACATCAGCCTGCAAGATCCATCAGGTTCTTGCTTAATGATTAAGGTAATTAGCAAGCACAGAGCTCTAATGCGTGCTAGGCACCACACTCCAGGCTTCACGTGCATCAGCTCACCAATTCACAGAAGACTGCTGAACAGATACTACTATTTGTATTAAAAATAATGAATGCAGGGCTCCAAATATGTTAACACTTCCTGAAAAAGCAACAGTCCATATTCTGTGTTTATGTTCTTTTTGTATTGGAAGAAACAGCTATGCGTGCCTGTGTGTTTGTATGTCTATGTATGTGAATGCATGTGACTTGATGCTTAATGTGTCACAAGAGAACTGCCTGTTTCTGATCTCAGCTGGCTGGAAAAGCAGGAGAGAGGATGGTAGGTATCCTCCAGATAGAGTGGCAGAGATGGACTCATAAAGGAAGGGCTAAAGTAAGGTCTATCATAGCCTCTGTGATCAATATTAAACTGCCATCTAAAATCAAATCTTTTGTTTCAAAACACTAACAATATAAGTAAAATAATTATAAATGTACAAAGTATTTTCCGCATGCTTTTTTTGTATGCTTTGTCGCAATATTAAGTTTAAAAAGTGGCAAAAATTATAGTACACAAATCACTTATTTCTAAAAATAATCAAGGCTTAAGATGTTCTTCAAAAATTAAAAATGACTATAAACCTCATTTGATATACATTTGGTCAGAGGAAGCTAGTCACTATCACAGACACATTTTAAGAACATTTTGGATCTAGTTGTTCCCTGGAGATGACAACTAATCTTGAGATTATTGTACTAACCCCATGGCCTTTACTTTCAGAAACATATATTGCCACGTGATCAAGGAGGTGTTTCTTAAGCTAAAATTTTCAACTTCATCTACAGTCAAAAGTGATGCTGTTCTAAATCGATGACAATGTATAATTTGGCTTCTGTTTCTATAATACTTTCAACTAAATATTGAATGGGAAACTCAGCTCCAAGCGGAAAATAATAGGTCTTGTTTTTCAAGGACTTTTTGTTGGAAGAATAAATCATGTTTTTGTTAGCTCCTAGTAAGGATGAACTAAAGGATGTACATGTATACACACACACACACACGTATAATCTCAGATGCCCAATTTTCAGACCCCATATTTTCATAATTCAACTGATATTTGGGCAATTTCCTATTCCTTACCAAAAAATGATCTTACAAAACTTTAATATTTATGGTTCCTGTGAACATTATCCATTGAGGTCAATGGAACTCTAAATATGCCTAAACCACAGCTGTTAAGTGAAACTATTTAACAGTATTTTCTGCAATGTTTTTTCAGGAAACCATCCCAGCCACAAAATAGATATCCTCAGCATTAGATATTTAGCTTTCTTAAACCCAGATTAAAGATCAGTGATGGTTCTGGGATGCTTTTAAACCGCTCTGTAATTGTAAATGGTTAATCAAATTCATTAATCAAAATTCAAAGACCTACACTTTGACTTAATGTACTGCTTCTGAACTTGAGAATTCTCTAATCAGACAGCAGAGCATTTGTAATTGGCATTCTCAAGGTCAGTGGACGTGGCCACCACTTGTATAAATTCCAGGGACATTAACCTCTGAAAACATCCTTTATTTTATTTCCAAATGCTTTTGTCCAAATTGGGCTCCAGGATTTTTTTTTCTCTTCCTGTTACAGAATGAGTATAGCTACGCTTTTCATTTTGGTCCCAAATATATTTAAATAAGTGGGCTAAAGAGTGACTGTCCAGGAGAAATGAACTTATGACCCTGTCAATTAAAAAGAAAAGTCATGGTGAATGTACAAGATAAAGATGTGAGGCATAGCTTGGAGACAGGCAAGAGGGGAGCAGGGATGGGAAGGAATTCAGATGAACTTTGTTGTTTTGTACCATTTTGAATTGTACATGGTCCAAAATTTATGTCAGCTTTTGGATCTGTTCATAGAGCCGAAAACTCCCCGGCCCTAGATGTCTCTTTGGCAGAGCAGAGAAGCGCCTGCACCTCAGCCACTCCTTTCAGAGTAGCTTTTCACATATTGAGCCTTTCCCAAAGCATGGGGACGCTACATCACTGTGGCGCCCCTGGCCTCTTCCACCAACAGAAGCATTAGGTTGGACCTTGCTGGGTCTTTTGGCCACAGCGTAATCATTTGGGACAGGGTGGTCTGGGAAGAGCTGTAAAGCACCCCAATTTGTCCTGCATGAAGGCAGAGTCTCCGGGACTCAGAACTGAACCGAGTGTGCCTTTGGTGGTGGGGGCAGGATGTCACTTACCAGATGAGGCCAGGGCTGCAGCCACAAGGTTGTGAGGCACTGGGGCTAACCAGCAGAGATGGAAAAAAGAGGATGTGATTAAATGAGAGATCTGATCCTTTATGATGCACAGAGTCTTAGGGAAATCTCAGAAGTCAAGTGGTGACTTATTTTTCTTTCAGCCTTAAGATAGATTACAAATAGAGAAAAGCCAAAATGAGATTTTGCCAATCAATGAATATGTAAATATTTACGTTTAAACAAAACAATAACAGCAAAACACTAAACAACAACAAAAAATCCATATAATTGTCCTGTTCACAAGGCAATTACAGGATTTCCAACAATCTATCATTGTAAGAATTCACTATAAGCAGTGTAATTGGTAATGGGTGAAGTTGAAGTCTGGACTCCTTATTTTAACCCACTCAGTACACCTCCCACCCCCTGCCCTGACTGTATGTATTATCTCACTTGAAAATGACATCCAAAGCCCGAGGGGGGGTGGTGCTAAGGGCCCCATGGGCCACCTGCATGGGGGCAGGGCATGCAGCCTGGAGCCAGCCATAGGCTTTATGAGTCCACAGTCTCTACATTCCTCAGTCAAGAGACACAGTAAGTGACCTCTGGGGCAATGGAGGGGAGATAGAGTGGGCAGCAAAGAGCTCTGAAATTTTTTGATGTTAATAAAAGAGGTCTTCCACTAAAAAGAAAATATAGAAAAAGAAAAAAAGCACAGGGAAATACTGCTCTGGGTCAGCGATTTTCAAATCTTGTAAAACATCCACCACAAGGTAATTTATTAAAGTATTAATTTATTAAAGTATTGACTCATCGATTTATTAAAGTATTAAGTATTAATTTATTAAAACATTAATTAAGTAATGTGTGTATATATTTCCCTCATTGTATATCTCTCCTCTATTCCAAGAAGGTGGCCAGCTTCTGTGTTTGAAAGTGGAGGTAACTGATCCTGCTATAAGGCAAATGTGTTTCGGAGGGTCCTCCAGTATCAGGGACTCTGCTTGGAACCTACAAGGTGTCTTGGAATGGTGTCTGGTCCTCTGAGGGAATTGCTGTATGGTTCTCTCAAGAAGCTAGACTCAAACATATGGTCTCCAGTCACTATAGGTGTCCTGTACTCCAGGTCATTCAGGACCCACTGAGCCACTTCAGGGCCCATGTCAGCTTGCATGAAAAGCATATCAGAAATGGCCATGTGCACTGTAGGCCAGAGGGTTCTCTTGAAATGCTCTGCTTTGCATAAGACCTGTAGAACCTTACATGATCCTGGTGAATAAAGGGCAAGGTAGAAAGGGAGAGCCACTAACAGATACTGAATTTCTCATCAGCCAGGTGGAATGGAGTTGCAGGATCAGAATCAGATTTAATTTAATTTTAAAAAATAACGTACATTGCTTACACTGCCACATGATGGTTGAAAATGTATAGTTATTGCAAGTCAAAAAATGGGCAGAAGATATGAACAGACACTTCTCAAAAGAAGACATACAAATGGCTAACAGACACATGAAAAAGTGTTCAGCGTCATTGGCCATCAGGGAATTCAAATCAAAACCACATTGAGATACCACCTTATACCAGTTAGAATGGCAAAAATTGACAAGGCAAGAAACAACAAATGTCGGAGACATTGTGGAGAAAGGGGATCCCTCTTACACTGTTGGTGGGAATGCAAGCTGGTACAGCCACTTTGGAAAACAGTGTGGAGGTTCCTCACAAAGTTAAAAACAGAGTTACCCTATGACCCAGCAATTGCGCTACTGGGTATTTACCCCAAAGATACAGACGTAGTGAAAAGAAGGGCCACATGCACCCCAATGTTCATAGCAGCAATGTCCACAACAGCTAAACTGTGGAAGGAGCTGAGATGCCTTTCAACAGACAAACGGATAAAAAAGATGTGGTCCATATACACAATGGAACATTATTCTAGGCATAAGAAAGGGTGAATACCCACCATTTGCATTAACGTGGATGGAACTGGAGGAGATTATGCTAAGTGAAGTAAGTCAAGCAGAGAAAGACAATTATCATATGGTTTCACTTATATGCGGAACATAGGAATAGCATGGAGGACATTAGGAGAAGAAAGGGAAAAATGAATGGGGGGAATCAGAGGGGGAGATAAACCATGAGAGACTATGGACTCCGGGAAACAAACTGAGGGTTTCAGAGGGGAGGTGGGGTGGGGGGATGGGCTAGCTTGGTGATGGGTATTAAGGAGGGCACGTGTTGCATGGAGCTCTGGGTGTTATACGCAAACAATGTATTATGGAACACTACATCAAAAACTAAGGATGTGCTGTATGGTGACTAACATATCATAATAAAATTTAAAAAAATAAAGAAAATGTATAGTTATTTCAAAGCTATATAGTTTTTCTTTAAAGGTAATCTTACTTGGAAGCCCAAGGTCAAAAGAGGTAAAAATTAAAGCTTTTCAAATTAAAACAGGTCATGAGAAGGCCTGAAATCCTGTGTTCCTGTTTCCCCAAAGAGTGCCTAAGAGGCTTCATAGACACCTTGGGATTCCATGAAGTTCTCTGGAGTTCCGTGGAGCACAGTTTGAACGTGGATGTCGCACTCAGTGAGCACCAGTGAAGAACGTGATGGTGACAATGACAGCATTACTAATGAGGAGAATGGATTGCTCTGTGGTTGAAAAGGCACTTTTATGTATGTAACATCACTTAATCTCTGCAAAACCTGACATAGATGAAGCATGTATCCTAATTCTTAAGAAGCAGCAACCTGCTCTGGGCACAGCACCAGTTAGTCCGGTGCCTATTTTTTGTTGGTATCTTTTAATTTGAGAAAGCACATCAAAATACAAAAAGAGTACTGAGGACACGTAACAAACACTAGTGTTCTTATAACCTGAAATGAGTAAGTATTAACTTTTGTTATAGGTACCTGAGATGTCATTGTTAAAGAGATATAAAGTTACAGATAAAGAGTTCCCCTCTGTTTCCCTCCCCGGGCCTCACACATTTTATCCTCAAAAGAACTGGTATAATTCAGGTAATATAGGCCGGATTCTTGCTTTATTTAGAAGTGATACAGAGATTTATTTTGTAAATTTTAATTTATAAAGGTCATACTCTATGGCAAACTTGCACTGTCATTCAACATTAAATCATTTTACTGCTATTTAATAGTACCACATAATTTGATTCCACTATAATTTATTTATGCTTTCTCCTAATGATAGGCATTTGAGTGGTTTCCGACTATATACACTGGGAAAAACATTGCTACAAAAATGAAAACAGCCATAACTGAAATAGTTTCTCTAGAGGAGACAATGTTAGTTTACAGGGTATGAGCATAATAAGTTTTGTGAGATATTGCCACTTTTTTCTCCAAGTTATGTTCCTATCAGCATTATATGAAAATTTGGATATACCTATGTTCTCATCAAAATTGGAATTGGCCTGTTTTTTAAATTTTAAAAAATCAAACAGAGGTTAAATAATATCACATTATTGTTTTAATTAGCATTTCTCTCTATTAGTGAAGTTGAACATTTTTTCTTATGATTATTGGCCACGTGGGTTTCCACTTCTGCACATCACCTGCTTAAAATTTTTGTAGATTTCTTAGTTGGTTGTCTTCTTCTTAGTGATTTCTTTCATGCCACTCCACAGCCACTATAAATATTGGTGACAGAATAGTTCCAAACAGCAAATTTCAGCTTCCAACAATGATCTCATCCTAGAGAGTAAAGGGAAGCTGGTATTTTCACACCTTGTCCATAAAAGCAAAAATTGGCAGGGGGGGTGGCTATTCCTTTTCCTTTCCCTGATACACCACCTTGTTTTCTTCTCAAACAAAAACATCTTCCATTCTCTTGCAGAGCTCAGATTTTTATCAGGGCTAGACCACTCACCTTAACAAACATTCCATGTAGTGGGCACTGTATGAAGTACTTTCCATGCATTCCTCATAATGACCCTGGGGGAGGTATTTATTACCACCACTTTCTAGATGTGGAAATTCAGGTTCAGGGAGGTTAAACGACTTGCTCACAGTCACACAGTTGTAGGTGATTTGATCTCTCTCTTAGTATGGCCTGAGTTGGGCCCTTCAAGACATTAGCAGAGCAGGTGGAGGCCCAAACACTGACAGCTAAAGACTTTGGAAATGTCCTCTGTCTCTTGTGAACCCAGAAACCCACAGATTCTAGAGCTGGAAGTGACCTCAAAAGATTACTCCATCCAGCCATCTGCCTTTGTCAGGTGTCAGACATTATCTCAATTTTGATGATGAGGTAACTGGGACTATGAGAGATTACATGACCAACCCAAGGTCATATGCTGAGGAAGTGACTATAGAGGCTTGAGCCCTAGTTTAATAAGCTATGGCTTTTATTACACCTTAGAGTATTTCATTGGGGTTTTGAGATATTTTCAAAAATTTTACACTTTATAACTCAGTTGAGAACTAAGAAAAAAAATGGGTAGTGACAGGGTTGATAGTCAAGAGAGAAACACTGAAAGTGAAGGGAGAGAAGTTCTCAAAGGGAAGTGGAGGGATAAAGAAGATAAATTTTGCTCACTTCCTGCTTTGCCCTGGATAAAATCTATTTTGAATTTCCATTGGTACTCTTCTGGAATTTTACAATGATGGAGGTAGGGAAAAAGGAAAAGAAGAGAGCAATACATAATACACTACACATTTGTTGTCTAATTAAATTTTCCCCCCACCAAAATCTATGAAGTAGGAACAGGTCCCCCACCTTTTATCTAAAACCCTTAGAGTTAGATGGCTCCCAGATTCTGAATTGTTCAGATTTTAGAAAGGCAATACATGTATCATAAATTACAAAACATTTCCAATAGCATCTGGATAACATCCTGTAATCAAATACATTTGTATTTATTCAGCCAAAATATGAATATTCTCATTAAGTGGGATTAAACAAAGACTATAAATAGCCTCATATCAGTTCAAGTAAGGTTTTGCAGCCAACCAAGTTCAGATCAGGTCAGATTTTGACATCAAATGGGTTATTTTAAAAAAAAGCTCTGTTTTGAGAGATTTCTGGAATTTGAAACTGCAGATAAGGGATTGGGGATCTACATTAATATCCTGTACTATTATCATATCATAAATGAAGAAATAGAGGCTTAGAGTTTGAGTAATTGCCTAAGTTCCCACAGTTCCATGCCAGAAGCGGGATTAGAAACTAAAGCCCTCCATACCACACTCTCTTCTCATTCCTGCCTCCAAGGAGGGCATTTCTTCTCTCAAAGAGATGAAAGGCAATCTTATACGGACATGGGCAGGCTGATACTTGTGCTTTGTATTTTTAATATAGTCCAGGAGGGCTTGCACAGCATTATGAACATGGTACACAAACTAAAGGCTTATGAACAAATGAACGCCAAGGCTCACAAATGAGTACAAAGGAGATGGTTTGAAGATGTGTAGAGGTAGGGTCTGGCTTCTCTGAGTTCATAATCGAGATGGTGTTCAGAACCTCTCAAAGGGGGTACAACAAAGGAGATGTTCATCAAGGATTTATATTCACAAAAAGGAGAGGCTTCTGCCTGTCAACTCTTGTCTTTGTGAGGGAGGGTGAAGGAAGAGGGAAGTTCCTTACCAACTGCCACAGGACATTGGCCAAAGAGATCATTGGGAAGGGTGCACATTGTGGGGATCTTTACGATGGTAAATAACCTATGCAAATATGACACTTTTATTAATTCCATAAATGTTGGTTAAGCATTCTACGTACCATTATGGTGCTAGAACCTACTGGGAATATCAAAATAAGTAAAACTTATTTAACGCTCTCATAGTGTCCTCAAGAGGAAGAGACAGAAAAAGAGATAAGGCACACAAAGACTTAATTTTAATACAAAGTAAAGAATGAATAAGGTCAGAAGAAAACAATAAATACAAAGAATGAATAAGGTCAGAAGAAAACAATAAATAAAGTGCTGTGAGAGCTAAAAATATAGTCATCTGACCAAAAAATTCAAGAAGGGCTTTGGAGATGATTAGGGAAGAAGGGATAACACTGGAGATGAATGGAGGTAGGGAGGAATGTGTTTCAGATGGGAGGGACATAATAAATCAAGGCTACTTGGCATTTTGTTTTCTTGGATTCCTGATTAGAAAAGTAGCTATATGCCTATATGTATATTTTTATGCCTTTATTTGTAATCCATATTTATGTAATCTTCATTTTTAATCTCTCTTATATAATCTCCATTATGTAACCATTATTTACTTCCTTAATTCTTTCATGTTTTTCTTCCATTTCTAATGGTCTTCAAGACTTTGTAAATGATTCAATGATTTCTAGTAAATTTATAAAATGGTGCAACTATCATCACAATTCAGTTTTAGAACATTTCTATAATCTAGTGATATATATTTTTTAAAGATTTTATTTATTTATTTGACAGAGAGAGAGATAGCCAGTAAGAAAGGGAACACAAGTGGGGGAGGGGGTGGGAGAGGAAGAAGCAGGCTCCCAGCAGAGAAGCCCGATGCGGGGCTCGATCCCGGGACTGTGGGATCACGCTCTGAGCTGAAGGCAGACACTTAACGACTGAGCCACCCAGGTGCCCCCATCTAGTGATATTTCTTTCAGCCCATTTATAGTCAGTTCCTGTTCCTACCCCTAGCTGAAGCAATCACTGATCTGCTATCTATAAATTTCCCCTTTTTGAAAAGATGAAATAAATGAGATCATACGTTGTTTAGTCTTTTGCCAACTGGCAGCTGTCACTTAAAGTGTTTGAGGTTCTCTCATGTTATAACAAATATCAGCAGTTCATTCTTTTGCTGTTGACCCATATTTTACTACATGGATATACCACATTGAGCTTCTATATTCACCAGCTGATGGACATTTGTATAGTTTCCTAATAGTTGGCTATTAGGTGTAATACTGTGAATATTCTCAAGTTCCTATTTGGGCATATGTTTTAAGTTCTCTTAGATTACTAAATCTACTAAGATCTTGGTTTTTGGAAACTTTATATTTAATTTTCTAAGAAACTGCCAAATTGTTTCTAACGTGGCTGTATCATTTTACATTTTTACCAGCAAAGCACCAGGATTTCTGTTTCTCCACTCCACATCCTTTCCAACACTTGGCATTGTCTATCCTCTTTATTATAGTCATTCTAGTGTGTATCTCATTGTGATTTAAATTTGCATTTTCTGAATGATTAATGATCCTGAGCACCCTCTCATGTGCTTATTGGCCATATGTCTTTTTTGATATGTCTATACAACTCTTATCAAATGTATAATTTGCAAATATTTTTTTCCCAGTTCTTGGCTTGGCTTTTTATTTTCTTAAAGGTGTCTTTTGAAACACAAAAGTTATTAATTTTAATGAATACAATTTATCTTTTTTTATGGGTCTTGGTTTTAGTGTTGAATCTAAGAACACATTGATTAATCTAAGGTCATGTAGAATTTCTATGTTTTCTTCTAGAAGTTTTATAGTTTCACTTCTTCCATTTAGGTCTATGACATATTTTGAGTTAGATTTTCAAATGGTATGATCTAAGAATCTAAGTTTATTTAGTTTATTTGCAAATGGATAGCAAATTGTTTAAGTACTAATTGTTGAAAGGCTATGGCTTTTCTTTTGAATCACGTTTGTACTCTAAAAATCAGTTGTTCATGTGTGTGTGGGTATATTTCTGGACTTTCTACTTTGTCCCATTGATTGAGTTGTCTACTTTTATTCCAATATTATCCTATATTGATAATTGTAGCTTTATTATATACCTTCAGATAAGGTAGTATCAGTCCTCTAACTTTGATCTTTTTTTTTTTTTGAAATATTGTGTTGGCCATTCTTTTTTAATTTTAGAATTTAGATCCTTGAATTTTAGAATCAGTTTATCAATTTCTATTAAAAAAGACTTCTGGACTTATTATAAAAGAAATAAAAGAGGCCTGTTGGCATTGTGAAAGGGATTGCATTGAATCTATATATCAATTTGGGAAGAATTGGTATCATAAAAACATTTGGTCTTCAAATCCATAGAAATAAAATATTTCTCCATCTGTTTATATCTTCTTTAAATTTCTGAGCAAATTCACATAGTTTTTACTGTATAAACCTTGTACTTCTTTTGCTAAATTTATTCTTAACTGAATTTATTATTTTTAGGCTTTTGCAAATGAAATTTTTTTTATTAATTTCATTTATAGTTTTATCTTTGCTGGTATAACATTGATATTTATATATTGGTTTTGTATCCTGTGATCTTGTCAAGCTCATTTACTTGTTCTAGAATGTCTTATTCTTGGTTAGATAGAGTATCTAATACAATGTTGAATGGAAGTAACATGAATGGATATCTTTGACTTGGTCCAAATTTTAGGGGGAAAGCATTTTGTCTTCCAGCATGAAGGACAGGGTTAGCCATAGGTTTTCACAAATGTCATTTATCACATTGAGGAATTTTCTTCTATTCCCAGTTTGTTTAGAGTTTTTATTATCAATGAGTGCTGGATTTTGTCAATGGCTTTTCTGTGTCTTGTGAAATCATCATGTAATTTTTATCCTTTAGTCTACTAATATGAGGTAATATGTTAATTTATTTTTGAATGTTAACTAAACATACCTTTCCGGGATAAATCTAACTTAGTCATGATTTTAAACTTTTTAAAATATATTTTGCAGAATTCAATTACTTTTGGTAAGGGATTTTGCATCTGTGTATGCTCCTCTTTGTGTCTAATAATATTTCTTGCCTTAAAACTATTTTATCTCTTAATATAGCCACTCCAGCTCTGTTACTTTTACTGTTTGCATGGTGTATCCTTTTCCATCCTTTACTTTCAACCATTTGTCTTCAAATCTAACGTATGCCTCTTGTATATAGCATATACTTCCTTTTTTTAAAAATCAAGTTTGATTATCTTTGCCTTTTGAGTGAGGTGTTTAGTCTATTCATAATTGCTATAATTATTGATATGATTGTATTTACACTTGTCATTTTGCTATTTGTTTTCTATTTGTCTCATGTCCTTTTGTTCTTCTATTTGTCCCTAGCTTCTTTTATGTTAACTAAATATATTTTTGGTGTACTATTTTAATTACCTTGTTTATATATATGTATATTTAATTACCTTGTTTATATATATGTATATATATACATATATACACACATGTCAACAAATATATATATATTATATATTAATGGTTGCTCTAGGGGTTATAATATAATACGCGTCTTAACTCATCACAACATACTCTAGAATAATATTAACTTAGTTCTGGTAAACTATAGAAACTTCATCCCAATATAAATCCTCTCCCTCTTTTGTGCTATTTTGTCATATATATTGCATCTATATATGTTATAAACCCAACAACACAGTGTTTTAATCATCACTTTTACAATCTTACCTATTTTAAAGAAATTAGGGAAAAATGAAAAAAATACATTTATAGAATCTTTCATATTTGCCCACATTTAAGTTTTTCTGTACTTGTCAGTCCTTCAGATTTTTGTTATTCTCTGCTATCATTTCCTTTTGGCCTATATGACTTTCCTTCATATTTATTGTAAGGCACGTTTTTAAGCAACAAATTCTTTTAGTCTTTGTTTATCTAGCAATGTCTTTATTTCGCCTTCAATTTTGAAAAATGGTTTTCCTGGAGACAGAATATACAGTTGACAAGATTTTTTTTTTTTTCTTTCAGTTTTAGGTGTCATTCCACTGACTTCTGGACTCGATTGTTTCTGATGATAAATCAGCTGTTAATCATTCCCCTGTATGTGGTGAGTCATTTCACTCCGGCTGCTTTCAAATTTTTCTCTTTTCCTTCAACTCTATAAAACAGTCTACAACGTGTCTAGATGTGGATCCCTTGGATTTTGCTAAATGAGATTCATTGATCTTTTTAAACCTGCAGATTAATATTTTTATTAAATTTGGGAGATTGTCAATCATTTCTTCAAATATTTTTTTCTGTTCTGTATTAGTTTCCTGGGCTGCTATAACAATATGCTACAAACTGGGTGGCTTAAACAACAGAAATGTATTGTTTCTCAATTCTGGAGGTGAGAAGTCTAAAATCAAAGTGTTGGCAGGGTTGGTTCCTTCTTAAGGATGTGAAAGAGAAATCGTTCCATGACTCTCTCCTATTTTCTGGTAACATCAGATTTCCCTTGCCTTCCTTGTGTCAC
Organism: Ursus americanus; assembly: GCF_024610735.1. NCBI lineage: Eukaryota > Metazoa > Chordata > Mammalia > Carnivora > Ursidae > Ursus > Ursus americanus. The sequence goes on along the minus strand of NC_142162.1, from coordinate 3,620,941 downwards.
CACATTGTCTTCCTTCTGTGCAAGTTGTTCTGTGTCCAAATTCCCCCTTTTCATAAGAATACCAGTCATAATGCACCAAGGCCCACCCTAATGACCTCATCTTAACTTCATCTTCCAACTTCCTAGCTCTAAATAAGGTCACATCACAGGTAGTGTGAGTTAGAAATTCATAGATTTTTGGGAGACACAATTCAATCTATAACATGCCCCTTTTGCTCTCCTCTGCTCTGGAATTAAATTTACATGTATAATGGTATGTTTGATGCTGTTCTATAGGTCTCTGAGGCTCTGTTCATTTCTCTTCAATATTTTTCTCTCTGTTCTTTAGACTGGGTAATCTCTATTGATTTATCTTCAAGTTCACATCTTTTTTTTCCTTCTTCCACCTCAAATCTGTTCTTGAGGCCTCTACTGAAATTTTTTATTTCAGATATTATAATTTTTAACTCTAGAATTCCCTTTTGAGATTCTCTATTCATTGTCATCATGCTTTTATTTTGTTGTTTAGACATAGAATACTTTAATTTGTTGAGCTTATTAATAAAAGTTTTTTTAAAGACTTTTTCAGCTAAATCCTACATCTGGGGATAATCAAGAGTTTTATTGACTGCCCTCCCTGCTACGCCCTCCCTCCAGTAGGGGTCAATCCTCCTTGTTTCTTTACATGTTTTGGAATTTTTGTTGAATACATTTTACATAATCTATTGTAGTAATTCTAAATTTTGACTTTTGACTTTTCTCCCATTGTTTTGCTGGTATTTTATTTGTTTGTTTAGTAATTTGCATGGACTAAATCTGTGAACTCTGTCTCCCCTGAGAGTTATAGCCACTTATGTCCCTAATTCAATATTTTCATTTGTTTTGTTTTCATTTTTAGGAAAACTTCCTAGGTATCATCCCTTTGTCTGCATCACTTAGTGTTCAGGCAAAGATAGGTCAGAAGTTATGCTCAAACACCTTGAGCCAGTAAGCTCTCTGCTAATGGATGTGGGTGTAGGCTGGAGAGCACATTCAGATTTCAGGCCATTCCCAAACTGAAATTGGTTTTTGCTTCCTTCTAGGCTCTCTAATATTTCCTCTGAGAATTTGTGCATGCTACACCAATCAGGAATGTTTGAATGGCTTGAGCCTGTACCAGTCTTTCCAGAATATCTGCACTTTTATGACACTGTAGTACATAGGTTGGCCCAGGCAGGACTGCAACCTCAGGCTAGTAGAGGCCCTGAGAGTCCACAGTGAAGTGCCTATTAGCTTGCTACTAAGCTGACCATCTTAACTGCCAATGCTCCAATATAGGTGAACATTCTACAGCATGAGTAACAAAGCTACTGGCAAGTATAATGAGCTAATTGTGCTGAGGGAGAGATGGAAGAAGCAACTGACAACACCACAGGCTTATATTGTTCTTAGCTGAAATTCAGTATTTTTCAAGAATAAATGCTTCTAAATATATTGTATGCCTTTGGTTGGTTTCTAGAGCTCTGAATGGTTGTATCTGATGTTTTTGTTCAGTATTACAGTTGCTTTTTAGGGAGAGAGTTCCCCATTCTGTCATGTTTGGAGAGAATCTCTCATTTCAGGAGGTTGTTTTTATCAGTCTTATCTTTGATTTTCTTGGCATTGTGCATTGACTCTTCGCTGTGTCCTTATAATGATATTTTCTCCAATGCTTTTGGTCCTAGCAGCTTGGGAGACAGACTAATTCTGGAGATAGCTGAGCCAAGTGAAATGGATAGAACCTTTATTTCCCATCTCTTACTTTATCTCTACAAATTAACAAGTTTTTCAAATACCCTGAGTTTTTTCCATCAATTAGCACTCTCTGGAATGTATTGCCTCCCCTTTTCATACCAGTTGCTGCTCTAAGACTCTGCTCAAGATCATCCTCCTTTATAAAGTCATTCTTAATTACTTCAACCTCCTCCAACTTCCCTTCTCTTTGAACTCTTTGGTTATTATTTTTGCCATTATTTTTGGAAATTACACAGAATCTATCATATTCTTCTCCTAACTATTCTTTTATGCACTATTCTTTCTTATCTCCCTAGGGAGATCACATTTATTGAAGGTGGAAGCAAAGCTATTATTTTGCATGTCTCATAGATTTTACTGAAATCCTAGATATAACTGGTGCACAATTTAGAGTTGGTAGATTGAACTGAAGATGATCAAGTGAATGGCTGCCTAATTGGTGATCATGTCATATACTTTTAGAAAAGTTGGAATCATAAAAAGATGTTTTACACTCTTTCACACGGTGCAAGTCTCTACATGCCTAAGTCACTCAACTTTTCGAAGTCTAGATAAAATACCCTCCTTCCTGAAATGGCAGTGTATCCTGTACTTTGCCTGTGATGTTTGTCACTCTGCCACCATCACAGCTTTATGTGTATGCCCTTTTCCTCTTAGCTATGAGCATCCATTTCAGGCAAGGATTTATCTCTATAACTTATCGATAGAATGTCCTGGTATACAAATAACTTGGTACTTGTATACTAAATAAACAAATAATGGGTGAAGCTCAATCTTAGCTTTTAAATTATACTCAGCTTGTAGGATATAGTGGTTGAAGTGACTTTTGTAAAGTCAGAAGAGGTCAGCACTGGAAAAGAACTTAGAGATGATCTAGAATAGTTCCTTTGCAGATAGGATCACTGGAGTCCAGTTAAGTAAAATGACTTAATCCAGAGAATTAGTAGCTGAGGTCTCTGGATGGCTGATGAGGTTGTTTCACATGTTTTTATCCACCCTTCCCTCAGGGATGCAGAATGAAACTGTGGCTTTGCACATGTTACAAGCAACTACTGGGTTCATCAGAATTCCAAGTTTCATTTAGTGCTTCTCTTTATGTCAATGAATTTATATTCAAATCCTTTTACCATCAACAGTAGAGCTGGTCTTGCATTCACTGTAGGGTAACAAATTAATGGGCCCATTCTAACAGCATAGTTACCAGGTCTGACAACCAAGGCTTTCCCTTTGATGGAAATACATTAATAGACCCCAATGTATTGACTGGCCCTTAACAAGGAAGTAAATTCAAAACTAACAAGAAAATGTAAACCTGATGTGATTTCCCTAACCAAAACAGAGAGCAAATAGACCCCATTCTCCGTGAAGTGTACAGCTACTAAACTTTAATGACAATATCAGTTCTGCTCGATGAGGGCAATAGTAAGTCCTCAGTTCATCTATTATAAAGATTGGAGTTTGGGCTGATTTCACTGCATTTGGCAGGTGGCCGAGCATTAACGAGCTAATGCAGGCCATAGTCTAGCTGTACTTAATGAAGGCAGCACCCAAGACATGAACTTCAAGCAAAAAGCTTATATACATATCTGTTTCAGACTGAACAGCAGAATATTGTGTTTGCCAGGTTGCTGATGTTTAAGAGCATGTTAACCTCAAATTAAAGAAATAGTAAAATCACAGTTAGGTAGCTGTCAAATCTGTGCTTTCATTGTAAGGGGTGAGGGTACTTTGGGAAAGGCACCAATAGAGTGTGACAGGCATCCCTATAGATAGACACTTCCCTCTGGTCCTTTTAAAACAACCCATGTTTACATCTTATAATAACCTATTGTAGAATTTTTCCTAAGCCCCTCCCCCTCTAGCCATTCTGCCCCTCTGTACCACATTGACTCCTCCTATAGCACACAAGAATACTATAACTAGAGATAACTGCTTTCACTAATTGAGATTGTATCATATCTGACATCTCTACTAGATGCCTTATACCATCTCATTTAATTACAACAAATCTTTTCAGTTAAGCATTGTTACATGCATTTTAGAGATGAAGTGCATAAGAATCAGAGAAATTAACTGCCTTGTTCAGGGTCACATTGCCAGTAAGGGATAAAGACAGGTTTTAGGGGCATCTGGGTGCCTCAGTCGTTAAGCATCTGCCTTTGGCTCAGGGCGTGATCCCAGGGCCTGGGATCCAGCCCCACATTGGGCTCCCTACTGGGAGCCTGCTTCTTCCTCTCCCACTCCCCCTGCTTGTGTTCCCTCTCTCGCTGGCTGACTTTCTCTCTGTCAAATAAATAAATAAAATCTTTAAAAAAAAAAGAAGACAGGTTTTAAACACCCAACAATCTGCAACAATCTGCACGAACACCATGATTTCTTATTTTCATCCTTGATTTTGACTTTGTGCACCTGAAAGACATCACTTTCAGTTACTGTTGTTCATCTTCTTTGTCCTAACCTCAGGGAAAGGAAGCGTGCAGCCCTCACCCTGTTATAGTCCTCTAGGGCTTTCCTTTTGGGAAGAGGCTCCATAACAGGGAAAGGCAATCAGGGAAAGGGGACTTTGCGTAATTTTTCTCAATATTGGATGCCCAAAATATTTTTGGGGAGCCATCCATGGTATACATTTCTGTAGTGTGGACTATAGACAATAACACAAAAGTATGAGAAAAGCCAAGAAACCTTTTACTACTGTATTATGTGCACCAATGCCAGGCATAGTGTCTGACACATAACAGGTGAGCAATACATACAAAATTTGACATTTTTGGTAAGAAAGTATTCTTCCAAAAATTCATTTTCTGGTCTTTATTATATGAGGATCTTTGTCTATTCATTACACACAGTTATAATGTTAAGTAGAAAAAGCAGAGAATAAAATCTTATCCATGCTATGATTACCAGAAGAAAAAATTATGAGTATCAAAAATAATTGGAAGGGGATATAAAATGGGAGCAATGATTTGTTGGTGTGGTTGAGTTGTGGGATGATTTTTTTTCTTCCGTGTTGATTCCTATTAAAGCCACGATGGTGGTGTTTATGCAATAAATAATTTTTAAAAGTATAACTGTGAATACCAATTAAAAGTAAAACATGGAAGGTATGTGCCAACACCATCAGGAAGCATAAACGTGGCATTTCTATTTCTGCTGGAGTTCTGGCTTCTAGTGAGATCTTTATCCTTGTCACAAAGTATAATCAACCCCCAACTAACTGTGTTAATAGAGGGAAGTGCTGATGAGGGTCGGCTCAACATGTGGATGGAAGCTAAGGGACCCAGCGCATCCCAACGGGTACTCCACTGGAACTCTTTCTATTGTCTGGGGGCTTGAGGGCCTGATAGGCACGGTTTTGTAGATCATTTCTAAATAATTACACTGACTACCATGAAAGCATCTTTACTCTGAGTTCCTTAACAGAATTTGACCCCAATTGCTGTTGCCACTATTACATCATGTGGTTTGATAATGCTCAAAGGCACTGTAAGGTCTAAACTAGTGACTTTCAAAGTATTGTCCCTGAGTAGCAACTTCGGGGGCTTGTTAGAAATGCAGACACTCCAGCCCCTCTGTCTTTTTGAATCAGAAACTCTGGAGGGTGGGCCACAAACCTGTGTTTTAAAAAGCCTTTCAGGTGATTCTGATGATCAGTACCTTTTGAGAACCCTTGGACTACACATACCCCACTTTGTCCCTACCCTGCATTAGCCAAAGGGTCTAGTATTTTACTTTTGTCAGGACTGATTGCTTAGTTCACATAACTCATTTACTATTTCAGGTTAAAACGATAAAAGTTATTTAAACACAAATGTGTTGCATAAAAAGGGTGGTGTTTTAAAATGTTATGTGCCATTAACATGTTAGGTTGAATTAATTCCTCAATTTGCCTCGAAAAAGACCAGATTCCTTGGGGTTTGGGAGTTGAGAGTTTAACTGGAGAGCAGTTATGAGAAGAGGAAATGATGGTAGGGCAGGAGAGGCTATCACAGAGGTAGCTGGGGGTAAATCCAGGTGCTGCAAACAGAACTTACCTACCTTTTAGGCTACCCGAACCAGCATCCCATGCATTCAGACCAGTTCAATGTCCTCCTTGGGAAGTGGCTCCTGTCTACCTCCCCTATTGCAAAAGCTGGATGCATCCATTCTCTGAACATATATTAGGGATTTAGTACTCAAAATGGGCCTGTGCAGAAGCCTCAGTTCTTATCCAGAAAATATCACCTTCTTATAAGATGCAAAGCCATTTTCAATCAAAGCAAAAATAATAGGCCTCTCAAATCTTGTTTTCACATATAATTATGAATCATTTATCCTGGCTTGAGCCCTGCTGAGCATGGTTCCATCCTAGGATCACCATAATCCCCCTGAGAACACAGACCTCTTTGCTTCAGCACTTCCCCCACTGAGGGCTTAATAGAGAAAATACACAGAAGCTACACGACCAAAACAAACCCTTCACCTAAGACTATCAAAGATGTTACCTACAGCAGCGATGTTCAACGGAGGACCTCAGGGTGTGTGCACCCTTCATGTAATGCCACCGTTCATTACCTGCGTGTCACTTAGCGTTTGGCTTTGCAGCCATTCGCCTTGCTGAAAATAAGCAGTAGGATGATAGAAGAGTGAAAAGCTGCTTCCTTGGGCATTAAAAGAAAACTGAATCCTGAAGTCAACACATATTTCCTGTCTAGGTAGGGTCACGACCAACCCTAGGCAGATTTACCCTGTGGCAAAGTTTGTTTTCTTCCATCGCTACACCCTCTTGTCCCCAGATTGCCTCTCCGTTCCCAAAGTGCCCACCATGTAGCACTACACCGACTGACTGTATGACGCGTTTTCGTAGAGCTTGCATTCACACCTTGTTCCTGCACTTTTCCAGGCTGAATATGTGCAGTTTTCTACCAATTTCTCATGACTAAGTAGGGAAGCTGGACAGCATACTGATTATGAATATGGACTTTTGAGCTGGAGAGTCTGAGTTCAAATCCTTTCTCCACCACTCAGCAGCCATATGGCCTCGGGCAAGTAATTCAACCTTCATTTTTGTCAGCTTTCACATCAATATATGTGACATTTATAGTGACCTTAGGGGGTGGTCAGAGAGGCACATAATATGCGGTTAAAGAGAAGTTTGTTTCCTCTCCCTCACCCCCGCTGTTCTATATCTTGTCTCGCCCTCATCTTTCTCTTTTGGTCACACTCATTGGTAGCCCCTCTTCCTAAAATGGGTTGCTAGGAGCACAATCTCTCTAATAACATATACATCTTTATGTTTAACCCACTTTTTTTATTTTTATTTTTACAGAATTTGGGAAAGCCCCTCAGATGCAATCTATTCGTTTCCAAACATTTTCCTATTCTTTTGACTTCTTATCAAACAACACTGAAATGCCCTTCTTAAGACAGGAATAATATAGAAGAAAATAGTTTGGCCTCACACACAGCTGAATGAAGGCTGGTTTGCACCCCAAACACAACTTCAGCTTCATTTCTAATCATGATTTAAAGTCTTTTCACCCCTGTGATGTTCTCTCTTTCAAGTCCAATATTTGCTGGTACAATACATTAGCAGCTTTAAAATATCTTTTTCGGGCAGGGAATGTGAGCTATTAGCAGGGCTATAATACGCCAGCTGAAAGGAAAAGGGTGAGAGGCGTGGGTGTGGGCGAAAGGTGTTCTATGCAACCCCACTGGGACATCATCACTTTAGAAAACAATTTTACAGTCATAGAGTTAAATTAACTGGTAGTTAGAGGCAATTATGTGATAAAGTAAAAATATTTATGTTCTTTAGAGCTCCAAAACTGTCATTTGAAGTGTGACAAATTTTCAAGTAATTTCACCTACAACTTTTGAAAGATTAGTCCTATGACTAAGGGCATAAAATTGAAACAGGTTGCCACTGTAAAATAAAATCAAACCTGTCTCCTCCTTGTAATTTTGCTTGAATGCAGTGCTCATGAAATGTCTCACGGTCATAGCTCTCATGCTTAAAATCCTTATTTTCTAAACAACCACAATTTGAAATTTAAGATTTTAAAACGCCATTCTCCCCTAAGAAACCCAAAATACGTTTGTGCACACATGAATACACACATTTGTATGGTTCCTGGTGCCTTGCCTTATCATTTTTTGGCCTCTTTTCTTGATGGTAAGCATAAACTCACACTTTCTCTTCTTATTCTTGTTAAAAAGTACATTGGAAGCCATAAGCCATAAAAAACAAAGAAATCACCTACTACCATATCTTCTACATAGCTATTTTATGGCTGCTTATTTCCATTTTTGTCTCTGTTCAAGTACATTTACATTTTTACACAATTGCAACTACAGTGTATGTACAATTTGGTGTTTTTTCTTGGTACTTCCTATTGTGCATTTTTAGTATTGTCAGTCTCCATGACCATCATTTTAACAAGCTGCAAAATATTCTTTTGCATGACTACATCCTAATTCATTTTACTATTCTTCTATTGTTGGGTACTTCATTGGTTTCTGGTGTTTCACTATTGTACCTAGTGCTGTGATGAACATTTTTACGCTATGGCTTTCTCTTTCTTTTATTCTATTTCCTTGGGCTAGAGTCCCACAAGTGGGATGACCAGGTTAAAATGTATGCGCTTTTTACTTTGGTAGCTCTTGATACCTAAGGTCAAATTACTTAAAGTATTTTATCAATTGACATGACTTCTAGCAATATAGAAGTTCATCTATACCTCTGTGTCTTTCAATCTCATAGCAACATGTTTATTTCTATGGTTGCAATGATATTATACATAATTCGATAGCATTTAACTATGTCTTCTAGTCTTTGGCCTTGGTGGAAGGCCTTTTGCTCCTGCAGCTTTCATGGGTGTTACTATCACAGCATTCAAATGCAAGTGCATACAGGGACACACGTGTACACATCCCCAGATGTCAGACTGGTAGTGGGGTAGGAATGGGGGAAATCAGTCAGATATTTCCCTCATATATTGGAAGTACAAAGACACAAAGGAAAATGAAATGTAGTATGTGGAGTTCAGTCTCCAGGCTTTCTCACTTTATTCTCACCTCTTGTTTCCACCACTTAACTGCCTCAGTCCTAAACCCCAGCTCCTGCTGAGTCTGTGCTCTTTTTCATTCATGGCAGGACACCAGCCTTTGTGTGTCGCTATTGGTCCAACTGGCCCTTTGCCATAGTCTACCTACCTCTGAATGTCACCATGAGAATATGTGTAAATTCAATCTGTTCCTCCCCCCAACCGCAAACTGCTCTCAGTCACGTACACAAAGGCCTGCCACATTGCTGTGCATGAACCAGGCCCCTGGACGCAAAATAGCACAGGAGATAAACATGCTCCTGGCTGGTCAAGCAATGGATAAGCTCGCTAAGCTCCCACCAATACAGATCATGAGTTGTAGTCCTCTAATCATGAGAGACTGGATCAGAGCCAGTAACTCATTTCACATGGGTCACACAGGAGCCCAAGACAGAAATAAGTTTGAATCAATGCAATCAAAAGGTGAAAACCTCCATATAACTGGAGGTGTAGGGAGCAAAGCTTATTGATATCTTGAATTGTTGTAGCTCCCATAAAAAGTTATAGCTTTAACCTTTCATATATGATGGTTCTAGTCTAATTTTTATTACAATATTATGGATAATGTATGTCTACTAGAGAAAATGTGCACTTTTGAAAATGATAATGCCATATTTACTTTTTACATTTTCTTGCACATAGAATTTTGTCCCCATTTGGGAAAATTTCTGCTTGGGGCGTCAATGACAAGGGTCAGCTTTTCAGAGCTTATAGGGCATCAGATTCCCAGCCAAAAGAGACTGAAATAATAATATAGGCACTACATACCTCTGAAATAATTTTTGCAAATGACCTTGGAGGGTTATTTGAGCTTGAAAAAGGAACTGCTGTATACCTCTGTTGAGTATGACGCTCGCCTGGCTATTGCAGCTTAGAACTGGGCCCACATGGAGGGTGGGTTATGCTGCTGGCCCAGTCCATCAGTGAAGATGAATTCAATCACAGAGCTTCTCAAGAGCACACTCCCGGATTCTTTTGCCAAAGTTTGGTTCTCACCTTAGGAACACATTTTGTATTCTATTAAAAAGGTGCTCCTTCTAGAAAGACCTACATCCAAAATTAGTTGTAAGCAGGAGCAAATTGCATTGAGCTATTTGTCACTTAATGGAAAGAAGTGAGGAAGAACATGATATCTGAGTACGATTCTCCTTTGCCTCTCCCGCTTCACAGGCAGTGATAGAGGGGCATCTGAGTTTTGTTTTACTTTACACTACGGATATTAAAAAATGGCTCCAGAAAAGATGACTGGCCATTCTGCTACCAGATCAAAACTTCCAAACTTGGAAGGAAAGAAACCCTAGCTCAAAAATTATTTTTTCAATCATTTGTGCTCACTTTCATTTTTGGCTTCCCATGATATAAAAGTAAAACCTCCTGAAAGGTGATAAAGTACTCTAACAACATGTTCTATATTCTCTCAAACAGGCCAGCACATGGGCAGCAATACCTCTCTTCTCTCTCCTTAATGAACACTTCGATTGCCCAGGGAGCACTTTAAGGATGAAAGGAGGGACCACCAAGTGGGAGATCCAGACTTCAATGACCTTTGTCACATCACCTGTGCAACTTTAGGCAAGTACTGGGACATTAATAAAAGGAGTAGACTCTCACGGGTGAGTGACATTTGCACAGGTCTATAGTGAAGAAAGACCCACATTTCACACTTTGGAACCCCTTTAATTTTCTCAAAGTTAAAAGATCTGGGGTGGAGGAGAAGTGTTATATAAATCAGTACTGTAAGTGTTCATAATCATCATTTTTGTTTCAGTAACTCTGAAACAAATGCTATTTCGTAGCAGACAAATGAATTTATTTCCTTGTGCATAAAACCCACAATGAAAAGCTGTTCATATTCTAGATTTTTTAAAAATCATATTTAAAACATTTCTTCCATTTCCTATAAGATGGGATTAAGTGATCTCCCCCATAACAGCTCCATGACATGGAAGAGGACCGTAGTCACAGAAAATCTGACATCACCATAGATCTACTACAGTGTGGCTTCATGCCCTGACAGGACTTTCGTAGGAAACGAGTAGACTGTGCTGGGGAAAGAAAAAGATTCTCAAGAGTACCAAGACAATGCTGCCAGAAGGTTGGGAATCTTCTCTTCATGTACACTGCTGGCAAAGATTCCTCGGTTTCCACTAGCAGGGAAGCCAGGCCCTCCATCCCTGTTCGCAGAGCTGACTGCAAGCCCTCCTGCCACATGTTTTCTTTGCTAGCTGCTGTGGGAAAAAAAGTACATGGTTGGCTCCATAGGGGCTGGGGAATTCCCTGTGATACACTTAGCTAAATGAATATGTATATTTTCAGTCCCGAGGGTTGGATGAATTGATTCAGATCAAAGTGTAATGATCTTCACCAGCCTGTCCTCATAACTCCTAAGGTGACTTGGAGAGCATGAATGCTATGCTTCATGCTCCCTGGTTGATGCTGTTCATAATATTGATGATAATGATGACATTATAATTAATAATAATAATGATAGTAACAAACAAAAGGTCTCCTAAGGAAGTCCATTATAATTTTATAGGATCATACTTTCGTATATTTTTCTAAATGTTTACAATAAGCACATGCTATTTTAGATTCAGACAAAATTACACATGTATGTGTATGTGTGTTATCTTTACATACATATGCATGTATAGATATGTGTATGTGAGATATATATTTGTGTGTGTGTGTATTTGTGTGTGTTATCTTTACATACATATGCATGTATAGATATGTGTATGTGAGATATATATTTGTGTGTGTGTGTATTTGTGTGTGTTATCTTTACATACATATGCATGTATAGATATGTGTATGTGAGATATATATTTGTGTGTGTGTGTATGTGTATCTCTCTATATAGATATATATGTATACCAATCATCATACTGAAGGGGGTTCTCTTATTCTGTCAACCATGCTTTGGAAGCACAATGTGCTGTCCTGAGAGCATTCATGCTGCTTTGAAGAATGTCCAAATGGCAACTGGGATGACTCTGGAGAGTTGTGTGAAAGCTTCACTGAGAGGGGAATGGCTCTCTCCATATTTTTGAACATGTGCAAATTCCCTTGCCTACACTTTGTATACTTCCCCATTTCTGTGTTTGCTTCCAGAAGGGAGAGGGCCAAGAAAGAGCTGAACTTGTTCCAAAGGGAGGTGTTTCTGGCAGGTGTGAGGATTTTAAGATAATAAAAACATGTAGCAACCAGCAGTCCCCTCAGCTGAGCAGCAGCTGCCTCTCCACGCTACCCACTAAAGCCTGCTTTGGAAGTGCTGTTGGCTTCAGACACTAAGCGGACCCACTTCTGTGTTTCCAACCATTTGATCTTTTTACTGCTTAGCCCATCACTGGGGATTCCCAACTACTAAATTAGGAAAGTTTGAAAAGCTCTTCATTTCAACCAGTTCCCATCAACTATGGCAGGCAGAGCACATCGTTTAATCTTAAGCACATAATTTTCCTCAAAGAGCTTGTGGCAAATAAAAGGACACAGGGATTAAAATTGAATCAAAGGGAAGAATGTGTCAGCAGTTATGTAGTTTGGGGGAAAACAAGTTTTCACCCCAGAGGTGGGAAATTCCAGAATCTTCTGTGTTTCTGGACTAAACTCAGCACAAATGTGAGAAATGGAGTCGTCTTTTCTTCTTTCTATGGTTAATGTGGGTAAGAGCCACAGTGAGCTGAAACTGACTCCATTTTGATTGCTTTCGTGTAGGTAAGAGATGGATGTTAATAATGTTTCAGACATACATTTTTATAAGGGTTTTAGAGGCCTTAGGCCAACATGGCTGGATTTTTTTTAAAGATTTTCTTTATGCTCTTTGCACATTTTTGAGCTTCAAACTACGATTCTATGAGCCAGCTATTTTCAAGTGCAGATAACAACATGATTGAAACAAATCTCTATTAAAGAAGAACAAAGATGGATGAACACATTTTCTTCCATTTTATTGGGACTTACCAAATGATGGAAGTTAAAAAAAATAGTCAAAAACCAATATAGCACAGAAACAGGAACAGTGCTGGAATATTTGATGTGTAAAACAAAAACAAAAGCAAAAATACTATTTCGCAGAAATTAGTAGTATAGTTGGAAAGCAAGGCATTTTGCTCTGCAGGAAGGTCTTTCTCACGCTTTGGGCTGTACAAAAGTAAGCAGCAAATATTAATTTAGCCCCACAATTTTCCTGAGATTAGTGGTAATGGTGTTGTTACTAATGTTTCTGGAGGGACATCAGGGGTTTCTGTGGTATGAGAGTTTATAAACTGGTGGATTTTGAGATATAGAGTATTTTCATCATTTTCCCCCTGTATTTAAGGCTGTCTTGTCTTGTCCTGATGTAATCAGGATTCCCCAGAAATAATAATAATCTTCCCAACTAGTATTTATATGTGTATAATTTGAGTTAGATGTAAAAATAGTATCATTTCACAAGTGCACATAAAGTCAGAGGTATTTCTGTGTGTGTATTTTTATAAGCAACGACCCCCCCCCATTGACCCTCCCCAGAGTAGGCTAAGCTGGGCACAGGATATTTTTGTCAGCTAGAATGTCTGGCTCTTGATGCACAAGTACTAGACAGAACTGGGTTGGAACATGGACTGAAGGGGCCAAGGTCACAGGCTGGATGCCAATTAGCTTTGTACAGAGGATACAACTGTGTCCTAGGGGCACAGATGCCCCTTGGTCATCTGACTGGGAGCTGCATATGGTTGATCTAGAGGGAAATCCAAGTGTGAATGATCTAGTGTGATCAGTCATATCCACTGTGATCACACCAAATGCACACACCCCTCCACAATAGGTTTCTCCTGCATGGCCGCAGGGTGCTGGTCATGCGTCCTAAATGTAAAGGGTTGGTGGGGGACGGGAGGGAAGTTCCTCTGGGTTTGTGGCATTATTTTCTAGGTCACCCACATTGGAACTTATAAGCCAAGGTTTGATTGTGATGTGAAACCATGTTATGTAGTGAGAGGGCATCCTATTTCAAACTATTTAGAAATGTAATAGCCTTGCAGATACAGAGCTATAGCTATCCATTATGGTTTTATTGGCTAGATTTCATTGGTTAGGAAGTCAAGACAGTGCAGTGCAAAGAAGCTCAACTTTGGAGTCAGACAAATTTAAATTAGAATCCCAACTCCATACTACTTTCTATAACTTTAGGAAAGTTAAGCAATCTACCAAGCCTCCGTTTCCCAAACCATAAAATGGAATGAATATGTTTGATGCCTATCTTTTTCATATTTGGTTTCAGTATACTCCAAATTTCTCTTTTTCTTTCTTCAGTATCTTCCAGCTCTTTTCATTTACATGATTTTGGAGTTTTAAGTTTCCTTAAATGAAAACTTCCTATGCCAGTTCATAACAACTTTAAAAACTCCCCTATTCCCCCTAGCAGGGTGAGTTCTAACCTCCCCCACTCCCAGCCCTACATACATGTAGTATGTATGTGTGCATGTGTGCATGTGTTGGAGATGAGAGCTTCAGGTAGTACTTATCTCCATGCCTCTACACTTTTCCACCTTGAGTTGGGTGCAGCTTTCTGCTTGCTGCTTCTATCTGAAAGGGGCCTTTTATGTGGCTCAGCACTGTTGCCACATTGGGAAGGGAAGAAGAAAATAAGGGAGAAGTGCTAGGAAAAAGTGGTGTCACAAACTAAGGCCAGAAAGCAACATCTGAACTGGTACAAGATAGGATGTCCTCAAGTGTTGATTCCAGGGCTCCTTTCATTCCTTCTCTGTCTTCTGAATGGCAGAAGATATATATTTTTTCACCTCTTAGTTCTTTCATAAAATATAAAAGGGATACTATGACTATACACTAAAAATTGATCACATTTTCTTACATCTTAGAAGCTAGATTTAGAGTAACCTATTTATGGACATGCAAAATAAAACAAGACTATATAATTCAATTCAGAAACTGACAAATTGGGAATACATGTTGATATTCTGAGCTAATAGCTATTAATATCAAGAAAGAGTGATGTCTTGCTACTGTCCTGCAGTTGTATGAGGTAAACTCTAATCCGATTAGGTATTATAGCCTAAGGAATATGTCTTTTATGACAGGCCAACAACAACCTTTGTTATCGATCATGCAATCCAGAATAGGTATTGGTAGATAGAGTACAAATCGATAAGTGTCCACTGTATTCACCCAGTGATGAATAACTTAGCAACTTATTTTAATTTACCTTAATTTGCAATTCAATTGATTACACATTTTCTCCCAAAGTGTTAATCAATTTTCAATCAAAGGAGATTGAAGTGTCACCCTGGGTCCCTTCAGAGTCCTAAAACATTATTTATTTTAGAGGCAAAATCTCAACTCTTTGGCATATGTCTACATTTTCCTGGAAAGCGCTGAGCTATAGATTTGTTGGTTTACTGACCCACTTGCACAAATGAAAGTCCACGTTCTCTGCCCCTACCCCGTGCCATCTTGCAAAGAAACCAATTCATATACAGTAATTTCCCAGTATGGCAGCTTTAGATAAATTCTTAAGATAAAAATATTTGCTTCAGGCTATAGCTGTATTGAAGACTGTCCAAACAAACAAACAAACAAACAAAACCCACAAGTCCCCTTGTCCACGTGTTTTCCCTCTGTTTGATCCTTCTGGCTCACCTAAAGCTGTTGTCCATGTTACCAGAGCCACATATGGGAGTATCCTTCCCTGTTCTGGATTTCTAAAGTCCTTCATATTCTAGAAGTCTTTCTGGTTCCTTTCTCCATCAGAGTTTAACCACCCTCAGTTCCGTTTTCCCAGGAGTTCTTGGATGACAAGAACTAATCTGAATTATTTGACCTTAGGGACAATGGGCTATGGTGGCATGATGAACAAATACTTCAGTATTGTAAAATATAAATTCCATAAGAGAAGGACCATGATATTATTTTAAATTACATTTGAGTCTAAACTTTCCAGCACAGTGCCTGACAAATAGTACTCAATTTTGAGCCCATAAGTATTCAACAGCTATTGTTGATTGAATAAAGGAATAAAGATACTTATTTATATTCTAACAAGGGTTTTCAAAATTTTAATCCAAAGCATTTATAATGATGGTGTTCCTAAAACTCAGAGCACACTTCAAAGAGGTATTTTGGGATTAGGGTGTTCCAGAAGGTATGCTAAATGCTTCATGCTATTGGTTGCCTAATCTACCACAGGTAGATAATTACAATTAATTTCACAAAAATAAATTTTTATAAAATATCTAGTTATATTCATTTAGCAGGCATTAAAATGTTTTAATTGAATTTAAAATATATAACTTTGAGCCTACATAGTTTAGTTTGATTAAAATAAACAAAGTGATTTCTTTATTTACTATATTAGAGATGAATAGGGATGTTTCTGATCAATGGTAGACTTCTGAATACCGTAAGACAAGTCTATCAACTAACTATAGTTTCTGTATTTAGGTAACTCACTTCTTCTTCTGGTCTGGCAAATTCCTCATTTTCTGATCTCTCACATATATAATTTTAGCTTTATTTTTACTTGTTTGGAAGAAAGCTCCCCCTGCCCAATTTAGCATTGTGAAAGTACCCAGAAGCTATTTTATTTTATTTATTTTATTCCATTTCATTTCATTTTTAAAGATTTATGTACTTATTTCAGAGAGAGAGAGAGAAGAGGGGAGAGGAGCAGAAGGAGAGGGAAAGAGAAACTCAAGCAGATCCCTGGCTGAGCACAAAGCCCTACCTGGGGCTCGATCCCAAGACCCATGAGATCATGACCTAAGCCAAAACCAAGACTAACTGCACCACCCAGGCACTCCCAGAATCAATTTTAGTAGGTTAACACCCCTTAATAGAGTCTGCAGACTGAAATAACCCCTCAACAGTCACAGAATTCCAGAAGTGGAAGAAAACACTAGAGATCATTTAGTCCAAGCCCTTTAGTTGAAAAAACAGATTTGACTTAATAAGTTGTCCAGAGTGACACAGCAAGTTTAGACTAAAGTTTAGGCCCTTTAATTCTTATTCCAGGATTTGTCTGAAGTTTCATCCTTAGTCATGGAGTCATTAATTCATTCAAGACCCCTTTTATTAGACATCTATAATGTGACAGATACTGCTAAAGCAGATGATGCAGGGATAAGAGATAGTGCTAGATTGACAATATCTACTGCACTGTCCGTGTCCTCAGGATGCTCACAGTCTAATGAATGCAGCAGATGTCTAAATAGATAACTACCAGCAGTGTAAAACTATAGGCCTTGTGGAAACACTTAACAGGGCATTTAAGTCAACCTGAGGTCAGGGAAGACACCTGTGCTGTGGCTCCTCTTCTGAAGCCCCATTGCTAACCTGAACAGACACAAGGAATCATTGCTGAAAAGAACATCTGACTTATTGGTCCTGTTTCCCCCAGAGTCACATTAGTGCTTCTATGACATTCTAGTGATTGGCAATATGTAGTATTGCCTATAATCAGAAGAAAAAAATTGACAAAAACCTCGCAGGCAACTAAGAAAAAAGAAAATAGCACTTCTTTAAGCAAATAGTATTCTAATTTTTTAGAATAGATAAGAAGGAAAGGCAGGAATGCCAGAACCTCTAGCTGGGTAAGATGTTAAGCGAAAATAGATCACATGTTTAATGGTGTCATTACTTGTGAGTTGCACACAGGATCAACCAACTCTTATAAATCACCGGCCAAACAAGCAGCTTCACAAGGGACTAGAGTCCAAGAACTGCACATGTAGAATCAGGGATGAGATGCATTTGTATTGTTGGCTGAAAGAGAGTGCAGCTATAGCAGAAAGGATGGTGGTGACTTGTTGGCAGTTCAAGAAGCCATATAAGTTCTCCAAGGTATATATAATCCAAATACCACAGGATTGGCTTTTTGTCTAATCAGTTCCTCAACAAAAATATTCTTGTCAGATCATTGGGTTATTTTGCTTTGGAAAGAAATATTTCTTGAATATTATAGGTGGAAGTCAGAAGAAAATAGAATATAATATTATAGGAATTTATGATTGGCTTATTATTATACCCATAACCCGAGTTGCACCTGCAGTTAAGTTCTGTGATTGGTCTTCATGACGATTTCATTGACAGTCAACGTCTTCATTTTTCTTGTTATAACAGCAACCTCACTCTGTATGTATGCATATATAACAGTTTTTTAAGGGAATGCAAAAATGTTTCGAAGGGTCTTTTTAAAAATCAAATAAGCAGCTGCAAATGGGGAAATAACCATTCCAACTCTGTTTGGGAAACAGCTCTGATCACTCAGGGTATTCAGCAACTGCACAGGGAACTTATTTAGAACAGCTCTGAATATACCATGAAAACCAGCCCTAAGCTAATTCGTCTGATTGTACTCTTGGCAGCTCTTTTCGGATTGCTAACACTTTGCAGCTGTAAAAATAAAACAAAAACACCCTTGAAATAAGTTAGGTGCATATATGAAAAGCACAGCTGGCCTACTCCCCCAGATCATCTGCAGATATAAGATTCATTTTTTGAATGCTATTTTGCAAAGGGGAAGACCGTGGCCATCTCTGAAGAAAAACCAAAATTGCAAAGAGGATTCATTCATAGTTCTTTTTTCCCTCTATACCTTTTCTCTCCCATGTCTCTGGAACCATTTTACTGAGTTCCATGGAAATTGCTCTTAGACTCATCAGTTTTGTCCAAGTCCACACAAAACCAAGTAGACATCAAGCAATTTTTGGAGGCTCAGAACAACAGAGAATCTGGATGATTCTGGCCACGAAATGTCTTTATTTACCATCAGGATTCTTTCATCACAAATTCTTTGGATAATTGTTTATGTTCACATGGTCTTTATAGGAAGACTTTTAGAAGTTATAGGAGACAAATTATCCGGTTGACTTTTACTGTAATGGAGCTAAAATATCTTTCTGGAAAACTTTCTGCCCATCTCCAGGAGTCTGCCTAATAGAATAGCGTTTTCAGAACCAAACACTTGAATATTTCTTATTTGCAATCTTCTTTACTATGTTGCACATGAGTGTTTTGTCATATGCAAAAGTCAGAAGGCTCACTGAGGGAAGGGTTTACATCTCTTCTTACACACAGCATCCTTGCATACTGCTCATCACAAATTTGATCATGTTATTAAAATTCCTCCACGGTTCCCTTTTATCTTTGTCATAAATCTTGTAATTTAAACTTGATTTTTACTTCCTGTTCAGTCTTATCATCAGCACTCTATTCCATCAGTTTTCTTCTCCATCAGTAATGGGAATGCAAAAATACTCGTTCTTGTGACACTGTCATGCTTGCTCACACTTGTTGCTTTTGAAAACCCTTTCCCTTTGTTGGGAATATGCTCTCCATTTCTGCCTGGGATCTTTTCATTTGTCCTTTCCAGTCACTATGACCTTCCTTTGGAAGCCTTCTTGAACATCCCCAGAGCGGCCCTCTGTGTTCTTTTCTCAGCTTTTCCAGAGCATAGTGTGAATTATTTCATGATAGGATTGATCCTGTTATCTTTCAATTAGATGGAACACTCCCTGGGCCCAGAGCCTTGTCTTTTCATTCTTGTATTCAGAAGTGATATATAGGCCTTAACCAGTTAGGACACCAGCCACACATCCAGTTCATCTGTATGGAGTACATGCTGGCTGAGTGCAACCTACCTGTCACCAAAACCATACATTTTTGTGTATTGTTTTGTGCAGCTACCATACACTCATTAACCATTTACTGAACAAATTGAGAGCTGTAATGAATGAACAGAAAGATGAATGGATGAATGAATGATTATTTTTTCAGTGCAAGTTCATGGAATATCTTACTAACTTGCCTGTTGGTGGCAAAGGATGCCTTTCTAATTTTGAAATATTATCTCACATTCAGAGGCCACTAACCATAAAAACCCAGAAATAAAGTTTTAAGACATTTTATTCAGACCCTGTGTCGCATTGATCTTTCTAAACCATAGGCAAAGCTCATTTACATGTGGGTGGATTCTCTGAATTACGGTTTATTCACAATAAACCATGTTTTAAAGTTCTTACTAAGAATTAGCACCTACTCTAAATTAATTAAGTGTTCACAGTGTGGCTTCATTACATGTTTGAAGTGTTGTGAATTCCCAGAGCACCAGACACATCCATATTCAAATGTAAGTGCAAAATAAAATTTAAAAAGCACATTACAGAGCTAAATGTAAAAACTTTTTGGATCATGATCCTACTCATCTCTTACATGAGGAGAGTCCTTCCAGTTCTCCAAAGTGTGTTCTCATGCATTTAAAAGGCCAGGTAAGCTGATATCATCACCTTTTACACATGAGAAAACAGGAACCAATGAAGAGGAGCAACGGTTTGCCTAGTGAAATGCAACTCAATAATGACAAAGAAGGTCCCAGATCCACTGTCTCCTAGATCAGATCTGGACTCATGTCTTCTGTCCGATACCTTGATGGCTACATTTCTCTGCAGTTGCACAGTTGAAAACACAGGTGCACACATAACCAAGAATTGTGTTTCCCTTCTATGCTCCTGGGTATAGGATGCATATTACATGCTTATTTCCTGGGCATAAAACTGAGCCCAGGGTTATGCAGTGAATGGCCTTTGTCTCAGAGACATTTAAAATTACATTATCATAATATTATTAATCTTTTGATTACATGAACTCATTTCTTTTGAGAATAAATTTACAATGTTTTAATTGTCACCACACTTTGTGGTAACTAGTCACATAGTTGTAAGCAGATGTCAGTAGAAATTTCAATGGCAGTACCAGGTGATGACAAGCATATCACAATATAGAAAATACTGAAATAAAATTTTTATGTTCTAAATTATCTGGCTAGATCATAAAATTCAGCAAAGCAGGATATTTCCTTCAATATGCTTTCTAACACCTTGTCCAGGAAAGGCGTGGTTATCAATTTCTCTGAAGCTTAAGTCATAGCTCAAACATTTTCACTAAAAAGAGGGTTTTTGAGGATTCTTAGCTTAATGTTTCTTTTCTTAATTTTATTCCCTGAGCTCTAAGTATATCTTCTTGATACCAGGGAAATTATTTCTTTCCTTCCTCTGGGTTTACATTCTCTGCATGGTTGTTAAAGGTGTGTCTGTGCTCTTTTTCTCTTTACAAAACTAAGTTTTCTAAAAACTTATTTTTGCCAGCATTTTGCCATATATCAGTGTGCTGACACCAGATAATAATTTTAGTAGACTTTATGACAACTGGAAAATCCTGAAACAGTATTCATTATTAAACTCAATAAAAAAGAACTTCTTTATTAGACTATTAAAGTTTGCCTGACCTAAGCCTATTCATTGCTGCTTTAAACAACCACATTCTCTCATATATTATGACAAATATCAATAGCTCTTGTGCTTATCTCAGACACCAATTAACAAACCAGTGGATTCTGGTGCAGATAATTAGTTTGAGTGTAAAAGAGACCTTTGCTTAGCTGTTGGCTTTCTTTTCTGAAGTTGGTATAATCCAAATTCACTACTAGGACGTGATTTGAATTGTAACCCAAAGAGCTATAAAATACCTGGGGCCCTTCTACCCCTCAACTTGCCTGATATGCTCCCAGGTCCTATGGGAATTAGAATGGAAGGTGAGACATATGGCAAAAGCCTCTAACTGTACTGGAATAACTCTCAAGTTCTTCAAACTTTTTATGGTAAATATTAATGACCAGTCACTGTGTTAGATGTGGGAGATACAGTATGAGCCCACGCAGACACATTCTCTAATCCCCGCAGTGACTCAGAAGCAAATGGAACAAACCATGTTATTCAGATAATCATACTAAAACAGTTAAAATTACATCTATAACAGGTGCTTCCAAACAATAAAATATGGTCTGATGAAAGCATACAAACAGATTTTATCTAAATAGGAAGTAACTGATAACAAATTTATCGGTTGTAGAAACTCAAGAAGGGTTAAGAGGACTGGCATCAAAGGCTGAGAGCTCAGGACAAGTGGGAAAATAATACGTAATGTATAGAAAGACATAGAATAACAGAGAGAAAAGAAAGGATGTGGAAGAAAGGGAAGATAGGGATAAGAGATGTAAAAAATGTACAGCTGAGGGAACTTCTCACAATGTACGGCAACATCCAGATGTCCAGACCATATGGGGTTTGTTGAGAAGATGGGGATAGGAACAGGCTAAGATTTATAAAACAGAAGGGACCATAACAGAGATGGATGGGTAGCAACATCAGAATCAGGAGGGATCTGGATAGAAAGAGAATTAGGGAATAGAAATCTGAACTATTGACTGTATTCAGAATGTTTTGGGTGTTGAGCAATCAGAAAATATGTGGTTCTATCAAATTACTACAGTTTTTGAGAAAATACCTTATCATGTTTTCCCTTTTTGCCTCTCTCATCACCTCTCCTCAGTCTCCCTGCATGGGCTCCAATTCTGTATTTGCTCTCAAGCTTTGGTCTTCCATCTTGACTTTTTCCTGAATCAACCTCTGGAAGAGCACATAATCTCATATCTCATGACCACAGCTGTATCATTGACTTTCAAACCTATTCCTCCAACCCTGACAGCTTTCCTGCGGTATAACTATTTTAAATTTATATAATCTGTTGTCAACCCCAACTCCAGACCCATGTGGCTTCAAGCCTGACCTATGGCAGAGACTTTGATCTGTTCTCCTAGGCTCCAGGGCTTTCTTCTCTCCAACTTATTCTAGAAACATCAGTGTAATATTCCATAAATAAATTTTAAACATCTTTCTCCCTTTTAAGAACTCCACAATATTTTATAGTATCCAATCTAAACTGTTCCCCACTGCCTCCATCTCATGCTGAGCTAACCTCTACCTTCTATCTAATACTTGGATTTGCCATGTTTCCTGACCAAGAAACATTCTTCCTTATCCTCTTAACCCATATAGTTTTTTTTTTCCCTTTAGGTCTACTTTGTTGTTTTATAATCCATTTAAGTCCATCCCTACGAGCCATGATATATTTGTCAAGCACTACTCTCTATTATTTATATTGTGAAAATAAGACTGTTTGTTTTTCTCCCTTTCCAAATATAAAATTAATTCATATTTATTGTGATTTTCTAAATTATATACTACCTCCAGGAAGTTGTGGTAACCAGCATTCTCTGTTGAGAATCACAGGCTCTACTTTGCTAAGATGCTTTTTATACCACTTGGTCCTCTCTGACTTCCACATCTAAATGCTTACAGATGCACCACACTGATATTTTCTTAATGAAATGCTTCATGTACTGTTATTTAAATATATCACGAAGACTATTTAACTTAGACAAGTTGTAACAGTTTGAATTATTTTTACTCTTTATGAGTAATGAAGATATGTGATAATGAAATCAAAATAGTTCCAAGTAATTTCCTCTTTAGACCTGAGGAATATAAAATTGATATATAATTATTAGAAAAAGCAAATATTTTATAAAATAAATCAATAGAGTTTTTTTAAAGCATGCAGTGCTCGTACATGGAGAAATTATTCCCTAAATATTAAAAGATGGCTTCTCTAAGTTGGGTCACTTTCTTGGTTTTTCCATTTTCCCAGCTTTCTATATGAATTCTGCTTTGTAGAATAATACGGTCTTTGGAAATTGTGGATTTTATCGTTAGTGACCTATATTCACTCTGATTGGCTTCATTATAATGGATGTGGACAAGCTGATTGTGTTTTGTTCTTGACTACATTTTGTTTTCTCACTATTCATAATCAATATTGATCCTGGAAAAGACATCTTGGGACCAATAATGAGATACATTCTCTATATGAAGACATGGACATCATTACTGATTTGCGCACACTTAATAATTATTCCAAATTGTCCCTCAGTGATAGAAAGTCATTTGGTCTGAGTCTGGAGGCCAACTATACAATCTGACAACTGTGACCAAGCTTGCATTGGCTAAGAGAGAGGAAACCATGCACAGGAGTTAATCCACCATAAGCCTTCACTGTGCCCCAGTGAAAATTAATACCCTTCCCTCTTGACTTTCACAGAATTTTGCACATCTTCATAACACAATACCTGTAAGGAGCTCCTTGAAGTCAGGGATATCTTATTTATTTCTATGTTCCCCAAATCTGCCATAGAACCATGTTGTAGGAGATTTTAGATAAATTATTGTTCCATTGAATACAAAGACAGATTTATCCACCCCAGACATTAGCATTTCAAGTAACTGTGCCATTCTAAATAATGGATTAATCTTCCTGAAGCATAGTTGAAAATTTTTTCATAGTTCCCACCCAAATAAAATCCAAATACAGAATTCAAGACTCCTCATGACCTGAACCTGATCCACTTTTCCTGCCTCACTACCCACTACTCTTCATGAAGGCAACACAGACAAACTACCTGCTGTTCCCTGTGTCTACCCCAGGTTTTCTAGCCTTGTTTTCCCTTACCTGAATGTTTTCCAATCTTTATACATCTAAATCCAAGTGACTTTCTAAATGTCCTCTTTGTAAGGTTTTTCTTCAAACCCCTTCTCTCTTTGCCCACATACCTTAATGCCTATGAACTGGAGATTCAAAAAATTCATAAAATTGCTCTCTTTTGAAAACTCGCATATCATTCACCAGCGTCTTCTTTTGTTATATTTATAGCACATTCTATCTAGTATGATAGTAGTTTTTATAGCTGTCTTAACTTTCTTTGGGGTAGTAGCCTATCTGATTTCTTGTTTTCTCCTCCAAGGTACCTAGTATTTATGCATAGCAGGTGCTTAAAAAGTATTTGTTGCATTGCCAATAGAATGGTTTTCCAGAATCAAAAAATATAGAAAACCTCTGCCCCATTTTAGGGACAAGGATTAGGGTCTGTATAATATAGTGGTAAATAGCATGGACTTTGAAGCAAACTGACTCAGTCTGTATCCCATCTCTGCTTCTTCCTAGCTAGTGACCTTGAGCAAGTTACTTGACCCCTGTCTGCCTCCATGTTCTTAACTGTGGAATGGGGTAACACTCATATTTACTGCATAGGGTTTAGAATTTAATGAGTATTGTATACTTAAAAACTTAGAATAGGTATATAGTAGGTATCACATAATCACATAGCATTAGCTCAACCCCTCAGAGCAGTTTTCTCAGATTCTACTACAAATTTTCTAAAAGGTCATTCCCTTTCATTTCACTGGTTTCCTGTCACATTCTTTCCTTTCATCCCTCTCATTTGCCTGATTCTGAATCATCTGCTGTTGAAAGATTGCCCTCCCATAGTTGTTCCATTCATTACTAAGTTTATTTCTAGTGTTCCTGAGTTTAATATCACAAATAGCTACATTTACATTTATTATGAATAGGCTAATGTGATAGATTTGTAATATGCAAATGATTAAATTTTTTTATGTATCAAGTTTTTATTTAAATTTTATTTTGTTAACATACAGTGTAATACCGGTTTCAGGAGTAGAATTTAGTGATTCATCACTTATATCTAATGCCCAGCGCTCATCACAAGTGCCCTCCTAAATACCCATCACCCATTTACTCCATCTCCCACCCACCTCCCTTCCAACAACCTTCAGTCTGTTCTCTACATTTAATAGTCTCTTATTATTTGCCTCACTCTCTTTTTTCTTCCTTTCCCTATGTTCACCTGTTTTGTTTTTTGAATTCCACATACGAGGGAAATCATATTGTATTTGTCTTTCTCTGACTGACTTATTTCACTTAGGATAGTACACTCTAGCTCCATCCACGTCATTGCAAATGGCAAGAGTTAATTCTTTTTGATGGCTGAGTAATATTCCATTATATATATACACCACATCTTCTTTATCCGTTCATCAGTTGAACTATATTTGGGCTCTTTCCTTAATTAGATATTATTGATAATGCTGCTATAAACATTGGGGTGTATGTGCCCCTTCAAATCAGTATTTTTGTATCCTTTGGGTAAATACCTACTAGTGCAATTGTTGAGTCATAGGATGGTGTAGACATTTTAACCGTATTTGTTCTTCCAATCCTTGAGCATGGAATATTTTTCCATTTCTTTGTGTCATCTTCAATTTCTTTCATAAGCATTCTATACTTTTCAGAGCACAGATCTTTAACTTCTTTGGTTAGGTTTATTCCTAGGTATCTTATAGTTTTGGGGACGAATGGGTTTTTTATTGATATGTCAGACAGAGATAAGGAAGAGACAATATTGTGGCAGAAACACTATTATAAAAGGAATTTGTGTGTGTGTGTGCAGGTAAGGAGGAGTGAGATAGAGTAAAAATTCAGGCTAGGTGAAAAACTAACCTTCCCCCATAGGAAACTTCTTCAAGGATCAGAAATATTCAGAAGCATTATGCGGTTTCCTCAATAGCAGAATATTGTCAGCCCAAACAACTAATTCACATGAGCATTTGGTTATGACAGTCAACATATTAACATATACTTAATAGTTTTATTTTTTAATTGTTTTTTTAAAGATTTTATTTATTCATTTGAGAGAGAGCGTGCAAGAGAGAGAGAGAGTACAAGCGGGGGGAGAGGGGAAGAGCGAGAGGGAGAAGCAGGCTCCCCACTGAGCAGGGAGCCAATGCCGGACTCTATCCCAGGACCCCCAGGATCATGACCTGAGCTGAAGGCAGACACTTAACTGAGGCACCCAGGCACTCTTAATATAGTTTTATTAACATTAGTAACTATTCTATTTCTTTTTGATGAAACTTATACTCTTAGGTTGCTTTAGCATTCAACTTTAAGGAATAAATACTCATTGGTTTGGATTAATTTTTGCTAGTGATGTCCTATAGATGGACAAATACTTAGTATATTTCCACATTCTGCTCTCTGTCCTGATTCCTCTTGAGGTAATAAGCACCATGTCAGTCTATGCCACAATAAACTACGTGACTTTGGATTGATTTCAGATGTAATGATTTAATGACAAATATATATTTCTATGTCTTTGCATCTCAGTTAAAATTAACATGTCAGTAGCATTTTCCAGTAAAACTTTTAAAAGTACTTATGTTACTCACAAATCTGACACAATTCTGCCATTTTTAATTTTAAGTCTTTTGGTCAATTAGAGTAACCATAGCACATTCAGCCTGAGTATCACAGGCCATGTGACATCCCAGGCTTGGCTTCAATGTTAAACTCTGTAAATAAGTTCCATCCATCCCCCATTCATTTAAGAAACCAAAAGCTTCTCTTTGCACATTCTTTTTCCAATTGACCTCTGTCCTCCCACGAATAGAATATAATGGTTTGGTATGAGCAAAGTCAAGGAGTTTAGCTTTGGCAAGTGGTAATTGCCCTCACACCCTCAGGTGGCCATCCATCCCTTTAGAGCCCATCTCAGCTCAGTGAACTGTCTCTTTTCTGTACTTCCCACATGTCACATGGAGAGCAAACCTACAGACTTCATTTTGAACTTCAAAGAAGGAGACCAAGTGAAAACTTTGTGCCGACTACTGCACTCTCTGTGTTTCAAGACAAAATAGCCATAAGCAGTATTTAATAATCTCCATGATATGTTTTACAGATAAACACCGTAATCAGTTTATTATCACCACACCTACGCTCAAAGTTTTTTTTTTATATATTTTAAAAATCATTTTAATGATTTCCAGGAGAGAGTAGAGACTGTTTCTTTGCTGCCTTTCAATACTTTTCTGTTGCCCTTACTGGTTTACACTTATACTTCCTGAAGTAGATTCAAGTTTTCCTTTTGCAAATTTTCAACCATGTAATCACTATGATTTATCATCTACTAGATCTATTAGGCATATAGGGAGAGGGAACACAAGCAGGGGGAGTGGGAGAGGAAGAAGCAGGCTCATAGCAGAGGAGCCTGACGTGGGGCTCGATCCCATAACGCCGGGATCACGCCCTGAGCCGAAGGCAGATGCTTAACCGCTGTGCCACCCAGGCGCCCCCATATAGGGAGAAAATAAGATTCTCTCAGGGATAAGAATTTTAGATACCAAGGGTTTCTCAATTTTTTATAGCTATTCTGTGGGTTATCAGTAGTATCATGTAAAATATTAATAACATCTGAGGACTTTTTCCTGTTTTATTTGTGAATATGACATACAAGATGGGCTGATTCTTCTTTAGGCTAAGCAATCTCATCATATCACCATCATCATCAATATCATCAAGCAATTTCTATTAAATGACCAAACTGGAATGCCATTGTGCTGAATGATGTACACTTCACTTTATACCCATGCCAACTAAAATGGGCAATGGAAACACTGAAGTGTATATATAGTGAATTTGCTGTTACCCAGCAGTACTGAGATTTGAAATGTTCAGGTTAATAAAAGCTTTCAGTGAAATTGAGATATTTAGTCGATTTGTCAAGCATACTCAACTTCCTCGTCTTGTTTAATCTGCCATAGATAATAGCCCAGAAGGGCATATCTCCGCAGGATCTCTACCCACCACTGCTGATTAGGCCAGAGGTGGACAAGAGACCAGGATGAATAAATCCACTCACTGACCAGCCACCAATTAGATATTCTCTCTGAAGGGTTTGAACTGAGAGAACAAGAATAACAAACTAGGATTCAACTCTGACACTGGATAAAGGTTTGGGACCGGAATCGGCGCCATAACAACTCCGAGCTTCATGAAAGCCAAAGTAATGGGGAGCTGGAAGTAAGAGACTTTTGCCCTGAGAGCAGAGCAAATGGACAGCTTAGGTGAATGACAGTACAGACCCAGAGGAAGAGGGAGAGAGACCAGGGTTCCAGGAAAGTCAGACTACATGAAATTGGATTTTATGAGATTTAACCAAAGCCTTTTAATTAATGCTTTTATTCAGTGAGCTGATTTGGGGGGTGGGTGTTTAAAACCAAACTATCCTTGACAAAGACACTAGTCAATTAAGACAAGCTAATTTTCCGAGGATTAAAATATATTAATGCCCTTTACAAGAAACCTTCCTAGACTGTGATTTGATTTCAAATTGATGCTTGAGAAGGTCCTCCAGGATCTTGCAGTGGCCAAGAACTTTGATACCAAAAAAGGAGAAGTGGAGAGAATTAGGGCTGAGCTATAGAGTGGACAGAAGGGTCTGGGTGCCATTCTACCATGAGGAACATTCTTTTTTTTTTTTTTTTAAGCGAGGGGAGGGAGAGGAAGGGTGGGGGAGGGGCAAAGGGAGAGAGAGAGAGAGAATCTCAAGCAGACTCCCCGCTGAGCACAGAGCCTGCTAGATCTCACAACCCTGTAATCTTGACCTGAGCCTAAATCAAGAGTTAGATGCTTAATCAGACTGAGCCACCCAGGAACCCCCATGAGGAACATTCTACTAGTCCACTAGGTGTTTTAGAACAGAGCCGCCTGCACCCTCCCAGACTTGCTCTCTCTCCATACACACACACACACACACACACACACACACACACACACAGAGGACAGAGCACAGCAACATGATCTCTAACAGGTAGCTCATTTGGAAAGTGGATAAATAATGATGGCAGGAGTGGACGTTGGCAGGAGGAAGGGAAGGCAGGTTGTAACTAGCCAGGGCTTTCTCTTTCATTGATTCCCAACACTCCATTTTTGTCCTGACACTGACCCCCTGGAGAGGATGGGGTGGCATAGGGACTAGCGATGTCCCCTTCTCTCTCCAATCCCCATTCTAATGATCAACCACAGAGGGAGCCCTGGCTAAACTGTTGAATTCATTTGGCAAAATAAAGATAATCACAAATGCATATGCGTATGTGCATGGTCCTTTTTGCCTGAAAATATATGCAATGATATAAAGTGCTGCTTATAATAGCATCTTCCAAATGTGCAGCTTCTTTCTGATACCTGATAATTCTGGTCATAACTATGTTACAGAGTCAGTGTGTGTGATCATGCAATGAAAGCCCAAATATAATTTGTCTATGCATATGGAGACAAGGAACAGAAATGAGGTTATGATGAAGATTTCCTGTTTGAATCCTAATTTCCTTTGCATTTCAAATCACAATCTTAATGTTAGGCTGATATTTTGCACATATAATTTTAAAGTGTCTATTTGCTATATGTGTATTTATAGCAAATTGACAATACATAGTTTTCTTCACTGGAGTCTAATTCGGTAGGAAACTTTTCATGTACATATAAACAGTATACATCTTTGACCTATTTTTATTTTCACTTAGATTTTGTTTTGATTGTATAAAGGCAAATTGGATAATGTGTCATGATTCATTTGTGCTTATTTTTTATTTTTTGTGTAAATTTGTTTTTATACATAAATACATCATGTAAAATAATTACACCAATAGTAATATACAATTATTGAATGCTTACTCTGGCCAGAGAGATGCTAAGTTCCTACCTTGAATTATTTCATTTAACTCTCTCAATCACCCATATAGAATAGGCATCATTATTAGCTCCACCATATAGATCAGGAAACTGAGGCTGTAAGAGGATTTATAACTTCCTCCAAAATTATCCCAGCTAATGAGTAGCAGTGGCAAGACTCAACTCAAGCTTGCCGGTCTCCTAACTTTACCATCACAACTACTAAGCCACACTATTTACTCTATCATCTATAAAGGCAGATGATTTAAGCTAAAATTGGCATTCTGGGAAACTGGATCTTAAAAACATCACTTGTGACTTATAACCCCTAGATAGGTCCTTTAGTACACACAGTGTATTCAAAACCTATCTGAGGTCTCTTTAAATGTCTTGTGACCTTAATTATATAAAATAATAACTATGTCAAAGAAATAGGCATGGAGGATATTTTTGAAGGAGCAGGAGGGTCCGAGCTTAGGTGTACATTTTATGTGACAACAGGATTTTGTACAAATGGTCCAACTTAGGGGACCATTAGTTTAATTATGAAGTGCCTAATTTTGTTGTTTTAAACTGGGACATTTGGTATTTAGAACGAAATATGATTATACATTTGTTTAAGTCCCTTTGGGTTGCTCAGAAGTTTGATATTCTGCCTAAAGGAGTTTGTCATGACAGGGAGGAATGCAGGAAAGATTTTAAAAATATAAAGCCCAGTATTTCTAAAGGAGATTCTACTGAACTGGAATTACCCTTCCTTTGCTCCTTGGTGTGTGTGAGTCACAGCAAACAGCTTCTCCTGTTCTGCCACGGGATTCAGGGCCCGAGAGGATCACCGTACAAGTATTTCCTTGGTTCAGAAACATGGAAGGAAATCAGGATATGTGATCCCTTTGCTTTGGTCCTGACAGCTAAGTGGGGCTATGGAGACCATCTCCTCCTCCCTGCAGAGCTCAGTAAGCTTGGGATCGAATCATGACTTGTCATGGGAGCTGCATTTCAGACTGAAACTATCATCCAAAGAATGAAGACAAAATATGTGAGGCTTTAAATATCTTCCTGAAATACACACTCCCAAACTCACAGCAAATTGATGGAACAATCACTCCTTCACATGAAATAACCTAAAGATTAAGAAAAATGTAGGTTTTCAAAAATAAATGATATTCTTCCCCAAACCCTACCATCTCCAAGAGGCTTATACCAATGATTCTCATTTGTAGAAATTCTTTCCAAATAGGGCTCTTGAGGACATCGATAATTAAATACTGAGAAAATAAGTTAAGTACATAAAAAAAAAAAGCCTCAAAGTCAGGCAGATTCTTTTAGTGAGACAGCTACTTAGGATTAAAATAGGGAGAAAGCCAGAAGAATAGGAACCTCTTTTCTGAGTGGAAATAGGTTAGCTTTAGGAAACAGATGACAACCTATGTTGAAGCTTACCTTCTCCTATCTTCCCCACCCCAGAGTCTCCCCTAACAAACAGCTCCAGTCTTGTTATCCAATAGCTACTTTCTCCTTCTTGCATAGTAACAGAATTATCAGCTGGTCACAGGGACACTGAGGGTAAAGACTACATTTCCCAGCCTCCTTCCCTAAAAAAGATGTTGCCTGGTTCTGGTCAATGGGTCAATGATACTTCAAACTTCTGTCCTGCAACATTAAAGAAGGGGCCTTTCCCTTCCTCCATCATGCTACATGGTGGTGAACCTTGTTGGACCACAGAGAGCAAAATATTCCTTTATTCCAAAGTTACAGATGAGGCTTAAAATACAGTCTCCTAAATGTTGGCCAACTGAGAGGAATGGAGAAAGGAATCAAATAGTAAAGGTAAGACACAAATTAGATGGTCCCACAGACAACCTTGTCTATTTTCCCACTCTACTCCAAGTCGAGTATCTTTCACTAAAGTGTGAGGACGGTCCTCTAAGTCGCCTCAAGAGAAGGACTGGACAATCTAACCTTAGGAGACATAGAGTGATGAGAAAGATCTAGATATGGGGGTTTTCCTCTTAGGAATTCTCTCCCTAGTTGTTACCTAAGGAAAAAACAAAACTAAAACTACATAAGAATTGGTTATGTTTCTGATTATTTACATAGCGAATGAGTGTTGGGAGAGGTGAAGCATTGCCCTTACTTAGTTGAAAATGAATGCCGTGTCCACATTAAAGTTTAAAACAGAGACTCAGGATTACATCAACCAGGTGCCTTACATTTTCCCTGGCTTTGTTCTGGGTGCAGTCAGGCATGAGGAGCTGAAGTGCTGATCCTTCCACCCAGAGTCTGGCTGGCAATAAAATGATACTACCTTTTGTCATCTAGGAAGCAGTTACACAGCACAGGAACTTTTCTGTTGAAGTAATACTGGAAACCTGGCCTTAAAAAAATAATAACAAAGAATTATGCTTTACCATACTGACATGCAATATCTTGAAATCTACGGGGGATTTTCCTACCTGCTGGGGGTTATAGAGTGTGAAAAAACAGCTGTTAGCAGTTTCAACAGTAGATTATTTTACAGAAATTTTCATGAAAAAAATTCACATGCCTTCTCCAGTATTCCTTTTCTCCCCCTTTCCTTCAGGAAGCATCTAAGGAAGAATATAAATTTAGTTTCCTTCTTTTTTTTTTTTTTCTCCCACTGTTCAGAATGCACTAAAGGGAACAAATGTGGTGGGGAAATAAAGTAAGGCTATGAGTTTTATGAGATTGGCATACAAAATTGCCTTCCTCATTTTGTACTGTGAACTCAATCAAACACTTTATTTTCTCTAGAAGAAGAAACCCAAACACAAAAACACACATACAAAAAAACACCTTTCATCAATTACTTCCACAGAAAATCTTTGAGAGGTTGGTTTTCTTATTCTCCCTTGGAACTAGATCTATAACAAACTCCAGAACAATCTACCTGTGGTATCACAAGTTTTTTGGGTTTGTTTGTTTGTTTGTTTGTTTGTTTGTTTTGGTATTTCCATACAATTTTTGGTCAAAACACTCTTTTGCTAAAATATGTATCTGAGATATTCATACATTTTTAAAACACTTGTATCATGTTAACAAAATATTTACTCTTTATTCTTTTCAATATTTCCTCTGAGCAAATGTGTGTGTTTAGTGTTGTCACTGCCAGTTTGAAATTTAGAGCCTTATTTTTTTGGAGGGGACTATTTTGTCTGTTTCTGCCTTTTTGTTAGAACATATAATCATCACTGTTCAGGCCTATTTCCCACCCGCTCAGCCTGACAAGACATAAAGTATTTGGTGAAGATTCCTCTCTTGGGGGTCATTCCTGTCAACAGTCAGTTGTTGAGCAAAATCCTGAGACACTGAATAAATGAAGGACAATTCAGTTAAGAATCACTAGTTCCATTTCAGTGCCAAACACCACCACCAAAACCCAAATCCAAAACAAGCAAAGAACGATTCTGGCAGATCAGGACAGCTGGTTGCCCAATGCGATAGCAATGATACTATCTACTGATGACAGATTTGAAATTAAAATGTTCATTACAGGGGCGCCTGGGTGGCTCAGTCAGTGAAGCATCTGACTCTTGATTTTGGCTCAGGTCGTGATCTTATGGGTCATGGGATTGAGCCCCATGATGAGCCCTGAGTCGGGCTTCTAGCTGAGGAAGGAGTTGGCTTAAAGATTCTCTCCCTCTTTCCTTTCCCTTACTCTCGTGCGTGCTCTCTCTCTCTCTCAAATAAATAAAGAAATCTTTAAAAATGAAATGAAATAAAATAAAATAAAATATTCATCACATTTTAACAGGCATTGCTAAATAATGGCCATGTCTCTACAGGATTGGCTAGACACTTTGATCTGAAGTCTGGTCCTTGGGGAGGATTAGCAATAACATTCAGGTCATTGGTAGTGGTTCTTAAGTCACAGCCTACCCCAAAGCCAGCCTTTTATGCATGGATATTTGTTTACATGGAACACTTTTAGAGATGCTGATCTGGAGTCTTAGCTCTCAGAAAACTTCCCCCTTTCCAACTTTTGTTTCTCTCAATTATGGTGTTTGATTGAGAGAAAGTTTTGAGGTCCTCTTCCAGTTCCCTAATAAAAGGCAAAGAGTGGGGTGCCTGGCTGGCTCACTCGGTTCAGCATCTGACTCTTGTTTTCTGCTCAGGTTGTGATCTCAGACTCATGTCTGGTGTTGGGCTCCAAGCTCAGCACAGAGTCTGCTTGGATTCTCTCCCTCTCCCTCACCCTCTGCTACTCCCCCTACTCTCTCTCTAAAATAAATAGATAAACTCTTTTTAAAAAATAAAAAAATAAAATAAAAGGCAAATAGTTCTAAGAAGGACGGCCATAGGCCATTAGTAGTTCAGAATGAGGGAAATATATGTGATAAATTGTTGAAAGCAAAGTCCTGTTGGAATGGGGTACCCACTGGTATCGAGGAGGGAAGCAAAAAGAATAGAAATAAAGAGTGGTGGAGGGCTATGGCCTCACCTCGGTAGTTTTACTGTAAAAGGGAAATCTGAACAACAGAAACTAAAAAAGAATGAAAAACTTTAAAAGTTGAAAAAGAAAAGGGAATGGAAATAATCAAGGTACAGATCCTGGAGTTAAGAAGATGCCAAAGTCTGACTCTAGTAAAGAGACCAAACACTAGTGTGAAAGCGTGAAATGTCTTCCTTACTACCTTGCTTGCTGAAATCCCACAACGCACCAATGAGGAGGTGATTGTTTTATCTCGGAAGCTTTCTTCCCCAATAGATGCAGAGAGCTTCTAGAAAAGGTGGTCTGCCTCCTCCCCTTTTCCATATCACTGGACTAGTTTTCTGTTGTTTGTCTTTTACAGACTATTTTAAATGTCCTATGAGTAGATACATGAGAAGCTGCCTATCTGGTTTCAGACACCTCTGTGAGGCTCTCCTGCCTCTACTACCCTTGTAGGAAGCTGAAATTGTGCAAACAGAATTACAGGATTTTACAGTGGGGCCGGACCTCTGAGAGCATTTTAAATCAGGCTGCAGCCAATGCAGGGACCCTTTCTTAACCTTCAATGGCACATGAGTAGAACAATTATTTTGGAAGTGAGGTTCCCTGTTCAAATGATAACACTTATTTTCAATTTCCTACTCCTCTTTGTGGATGAGTTTTTAAAACCCACACTGAAAAGTAGGATTTGAGAAAAGAAAGAGGATAGCAGGGAGAGACAGTGAGCAGAAACAGGAGGGCTACTTACGCAGGTGGCAGAAGAATCTGAAGAGTCCAAGAGGAAGCCCTAAAGACTTTGTCCTTGTTATGAACTATACAGCTGAGGTCCCACCCAGCTTGACCCCAAAGCTTTGGAGCACCTTGTGAGATATCTCCTTTATGAAGCAGCTATTTGCAAAAAGACAAGGACCATAGTTATGTTTATCTAAAGTGCCCCAGGTGACTTGAAGCCATCCTCAGAGAATTATAAATCTCTTATTTGTGCTACCCTAGAGGCACTCATTTGTCATCTTTCCTATCTCTTTAAATCCTCTGTTCTCTTTGATCCAGATTGTCCATGTTAGAAGCAGGTAAAAGCAGAGAGAATTATGGCTGGGGGCCCAAGGCACATGGAAGGATGACAGGTGAAGACACTGAAGTGACAGAGGCAGACACTCTGGCTGTGAAAAGAGAGGAATAAAAGCAGAAAGGCAGCCTGTTTCCTACCCGGTCAACCTCTTTCTAGGAGGAGAACAGCCTGGAGAAATGCTCAGGTCTCCATGAATGTGACTAAACTTGGTCCATTAACATTGTCATGAGCAAATACTCTGTCATCTCATTATTATGCTCATGTTCCCCTGGTTCCTGGGTAGCAAGACATAAATACCTCCTTTATGTTTCTGTTCCTGAAAGTCATATGTAGAAACTCCAATTCCAATGCGATGGTGCTTGGAGGTGGGACCTTTGGGAGGTAATTAGGTTTAGATGAGGTCATGAAAGTAGTTAAGTGTCCTTATAAGAGAAAGTGACTTTATCTCTCTGTGCCCTGAGAGGACACCAAGAAGACAGCCATGTGCAAACCAGGAAGAGAGCTCACTAAAAGCCTGATTACAATGCTACCCTGATCTCAGACTTCCAGCCTCCAGAACTGTGAGAAGTAAACTTCAGTTATGTAAGCCACCCAGCCTATTGGTCTTCTGTTAGAGAAGCCCAAACTGACTAAGTCACCTTTTGTGATCGCTGGTCTCAGGAAAGGCCCTAATATTTGCTATGTTGGCCTAGTCTAATAAAACAGTTATTAAGCAATCTATTTTAGTAGTCTGAGCCCAATTCATCTAACCAGGAAGATAAATTTCCTCATTTGCTACCAGGATAATTCCAAACATGAGTAGAGAGGAGACTACCTTGCATTAATGAAAATCTTGATACTGTAGTACTGTCTCTAACTAATTAGGTTTCAGAATGATCACACCCCTGAATCTTTTGGGTCTGACTTGGTATTAAGTCATTTATAATTAGGCATAAACTATAGCAAGCTTTCAATTTGTCTATGATTTATCCATGGTATCAGGCATCTTTAGGAAAGTAAGCCCTTTATATTTCTTTTATTGGCAGAAACCTCATTAATTTGGGGTGTGTGTGTGTGTGTGTGTGTGTGTGTGTGTGTGTGTGTGTGTTTCCTGATAAGGCTCAAATTATTACCAAGGTAATCTTCAAGTAAGTTTCAATCAGCGGCCTCACAAGGGGGAATGGCATCCAGGCAAGTGGAAACACAGGCCCCAGTCACCTGCATGCAAAGCTTGTGCTCATCTTCCCTCACCATCCGCAGTCTCCCGGGGAGATGAGGATTAGGCTGAGCATGTTAATTCAAGACGGAATAAAATGGCTTAAATCTTTAGGCGGTTCCATCCATACCTAGATACGGCAACATTTCACCATGCAGCAATCTTGTCAGCAAGGAAACATAATGCACAAAACTGTCACTAAATTATACACTGAAGCCAGTTTGTATCGGTGGCAATAGATTTTATGATAGGTCCTACGCTGAAGCAGGGCGCATAATTTATATCTATCCCACGTCTCTTGCCTCTCCTTGATAAAAGTCAGGAGGAAGGCCTATTTGTATTCCACTGTCCTCTGCCGAGGGTGTTTAACATGCTTATAGGCCAAATGAAGCTGCTTTGTTTGTTATCTCCTGGCTTCCAGAAATAGTCAGCTCTGATAATGTGCCACTGGAGCTCTGAGTTACCACATCATGATGTAATGGCTCAGGGAGTACAGTGAAGCCACAAACGTCCAAATGAATTGACACAATTTCCTGCAGAGGAAGCAATCTGAAAATAATAGGCAGAAATTCTGGCTCCTTTTGCACTTAGAAGAGATGACAATCATCACTGAAGGGGTGTCTGGGAGTGTTCTGGTTGATCCACGAAAGGGAATGCTCACAAAAATCAGGCTTTTTTACATGCGTGGTGAACCCATTAAGTGTTCTTTATCTACCTTCTAAAAGGGGGCAGGCTTGTGGAGTAAATAACCAACACTGAGAATCACCCAGCCATCCTGTTCAAGTTTGGGAATCCCGTCAAGAGTGTCACAAAACAATCATACTCTCTTTTACTTCTTGATTTTGCACCTGCCATTTCCTTTGCATGGAACCCTGCGTTCCTTTCCAACTGTTACTCCTCCTTTCTTCCCTCACCCCACCCTGATGCCTCCACAGCCTTCGAGTCACAGTTTGAGCTTGGTCTCCATTGGGAAGTCCTCACTGAACAAGCCTGGAATTTGGGGCGGTTCTCTCCATGTGCTTGCTCAGCAACCTCATCATCTATGTCCTCTGCAAGCACATTTCTATCCACTCAACTGGAAGCCCCCTGGAGGTGGGCACCATCCTTTATTCATTCACTCTTCCATCCCTAACAGCCCACACAGGCCTGGGACAGAGGAGATGCTCAGTCAGTGTTTACCAAAAGATTATTGAGAGAAAGAACCCAAGCTACAGGGCTTCGCTTTGTTGCTGAAGTTTGATATTTTGGGCTTTAAGCCCATAAAAATATTTACAAGCTCTCTCTAGCAGACCTGCAGTTTTTGGCATGCCCCTCTCTGATAGATATTCCATTGGCCCTTTGGGATCTACTCTCTACTCTTCTGGACCCTGTTCTATGCCCTGAGAGGTTGACCTCCCGGGCTCTCATACTCCTGCACCTTGACTTTCAGTTGAATTCAGCCAGCAGAGGTCACCATTAGGAGACAGAATATGAGAGGAGAGTATGGTGGGGATACTTACCCTACCCCCCCCCATAAACACGCAAAACCAAATTCCCACTGCCTTCTTGGCTTGTTGGCACTGTTCCTCTGTTGGAAGACCATGGTCCTTTTGATAGTCTTTTCCTACAACCTTATGGCCTTATGACCCCCACTCCTCTTGTACATAGACACCTAAAGTACTGATGACTTCTCTCATTTCTAGGCATAGACGGTTTCTTTATCCCCTAACCTGTGCATATTTTCTCAAAGGACCATTCATTAAATTCTCTCGAATTACCTGGTTAAGAATTATCTCTGTTTCCTGCTAAGACCCGGAGGGATATGCCTTCCTTCCCTCATTCTGCCCTTGTGAACAAAGGAGACCACACAAAGGCATTGTCACTATTGCCATGCCCACTCCTCCTTGTGGGAGGGCTCCATCAACACTTACTGGAGCCATGCACACACCTTCCAAAGATCACCCCCCTTGCTTACTCTCCTAAAGGAAATATCATTCTTCAAAGAGTGCTGATCCACTTTTTATTTATTCATCATTTAACAAACATGTATTATGACTCTGTGCTTGCCGTTTGAGATAAAGTGTAAATAAGTAGGCAAGGTCCCCAACCACATGAAGCTTATAGACTGATAGGGGAAACCAGACAATAAGCAAGACATGTAATTTACAACAGTGGAAAAATGGTGCCACAAGATTTCTGATAATATCCTATAGTTCATATATAAAATATTTCTTGTATAGGTTCCTGTATTTTAAAAATCTAATAAAGTGACTGAAATATAATTACAAATGTTTGCATTATACTTGAAAAGCACAAGACATTCCAAGACTCCCTCTAAACTCTTAGGGCACAGCTTTCCCTGGTTTCATGTCAGCTCCATGGAAGATGCATACAGTCGACCTGGTACCCACAGAGCTGTGCTATCCACTTGTGGTTTGGAGAGGAGTTGGACAAATGCAGTCTGATTACTGGCAGGTAAAGGGAGATACATCGTTCTTCTAAAGAGCATGCTTAGGGGCGCCTGGGTGTCTTAGTCGGTTAAGTGTCTGCCTTCAGCTCAGGTCATGATCCCGGGGTCCTTGGATTGAGCCCCATACAGGGTTTCCTGCTCAGCGGGGAGTCTGCTTCTCCCTCTGACCCTCCCCCCAATCAAGTCTCTCTCTCTCACTCTCTCTCAAATAAATAAATAAAATATTTTTTTTAAAAAAGACCATGCTTAATAATGAGTCTTTGTGATATATTTATTTCTTAGTGCTAAGGAAATATTTTTTTGAAAACCAAAATAATTTAATTTTGTCCCCTATTATTAGGAGATTATAATCTGGAATGATAGTATATTTGAAGAAAAAGAAACCTTCTAAACTGGTATCATGCAACAATTGTGGAAGTAAGTCATACCTTTATTCAACTAACATTTGTTAAATGCTTGCTATGTGCCAATTTTGGCATAGGTGCAAAGGAGGTCAAGGGGCTTGTAAGGCAATCAGATCCTGGAAGAGTTTACATTTTAGGTGAGGAGATTGTCCAGAACGCCAAGGCAGGAGAAGACGTAACCTTCAGAAAGGTAACTGCCCTGGGCCTTAGGCAAAAGCAGGTGGGGAAAAAAAAGTCTCCTCTAAAAGGTGCTATGGAACCTGAAGCTTCTGTAGAACTCAGGGTACTCCCTCCACAACTGCCCCTCCAGCACGTCACTTACGACATCTCTTCCCCTTCCACGTGCCCTCCCAGAGCACTGCAACCTGCAACCTGTGTCCAGCCGGGTTATGTGCATCAATGCTAAACTGAATGAGCCCGTATTGACCCATCTACATTCAAGGTGGCCCCGTGAATAGCACAGTTGCTCTTGTCAACGGAGCACCTTTGAGCCAAAACCCACTAGAGGAGGTGGTTTTATTCTGGTACAGCAGCACAACAAGGCAACTTTTCCACTATTCCAACCCAAATTGCAACTCTACTCACCCTGCCTAAAGCTGGGTAATTAAAGTTCAAGAAACACAAAATCCAAGTTTTCTCTCCAGTCTTTGGAGACTCTTCTACCTCAAAAATGGCCCTTGCAGAGACACCATAAGCAGGCACAACTGCCTTTGCTAGATGCTAGCTTTCTTCTAACACCCTCCATTCCCTTTTTCGTTAGCTCCCTAAGGCAAAAAAAAAAAAAAAAAAGTATCCATTAGATTCTTCACTGTAATTTCCCATTATTTGACCTTTGATCCCTGCAGCCTCAACTCCTCTGTTTCACAGCATCCCTTCAAGGCCCTGCCATTTGTGGCTGAGATTACAGGTGTTCATGGGATACTGCTCAGAAATAACCAGCTTGCAGAATTTTCTGAAGATCAATGCACAGTGCAATATCTCTTCTCCTGGCCACTTTTTACACTCTATTCTGACAGGTGGAATTGGAGGTAAAATTTTTAGAGTCAGCCTTCTGGTAGCTCAAATTACATTCTATAGGTCTTGTCCAAGATGTGAGTAAAGAAGTGTTAAAGCATCTATGTCCATCTTAGGTCCTCTCACGTTGACAAAGTGTGATATGATGAGAAAGAAATGAGTACAAGTTTGGATCCCCAGAGACCTAGTTCCTCCCCTTCACTCTGCTGCTGGTGGAGGGCCTGGGGTCTCACCTTCTCTGGGTCTCAATTTCCTCACAGTACTCTTTCACTATTTGGACCTATGTGCAAAATAAATTCCCAGAACATGAATCCCTAAAGTAAATTTTAACTATCTTTTAAAATCAAAGGAAAATTGATTTTTTTTATCATGCACTGGTTTCTCCATGACCCTGGCTGGTGAGAACTGCCCAGGTTTCATGGAGACACAGAACTGCACATGAACAGGACCAAAAAGATGTGGAGAATCCATTCATCATTGTCCTAAAGGTCTTGCTCGCTGACGAAATACTTCTAAGCTCCTTTAGGGAAGAACTTGGAAGGTCAGCAGCCTGAGGAAGGATTAACGGAGACTGAGAATCTAATGTTGAAAATAGGGTCTGTCCTAGCATGAAACACGGTGTGAAAACATTTTCAAGTATTCTGTGATGGTGATAATAATGACAAAATCTTTTGTTTCTCCAAAGAAGCTCAAAGAATTTCATAGGCCTCGTATCAATCATCCTTGCCACTTCACCATGAGGAAGGATGAGGGCAGGCACTAATATGATATAAACGGCAGCAGCAGAGTAAGCCATCACATTGAACTAGAGCCTTATAAATTGTTCGTGGCCCCTTGTAACCAAACAGCAGCTATAGTGAGAGGCAGGGAGGGGGCTTGGCCTATCTCAGGCCAGAGGCAATATCCCCTAGGAGACCTCCAGACAAGTCAGTGCACCTGATTTTTATAAATGGCACTTTAGATAACCATTTATCACTGATTAAAGCTTGTCTTAGATTTTAAAGTTATCTTTGCTGTCCTGATATTTTTTTATTGCGTAAGACCTGGCTTGCACCAACTAGCGATTACTGGATTTCCCCTTAACCCCCTGATTGTCATCCGTATAAACAACTACTTATCATTCCCTGATTGCTATCTGAGTTCTTATTCCCGAGTTCTTGTTGTCCAAAAAGAATGAGTCTGCTTAGTCATCACCCTTTAAAAAATAAAGAAGACAAAGCCTTCTCCGGGCTTCTCTGGCCTAAATATCTCCATCTCTACCTTGTCTGCTCACTCTCTCCAGTCCTTGCAAGTCCTTCTTATTAAAAATTAAATCCCTATTCCCTGTTCTGAATGACACCCCCACATATGCTCATGCAATTCCAGTTTAAGAAGTAAATAAACAGCCATGTTCCTGGCAGCTGTAATTGTCCTCATCTCACTACCATCACCAACATTTAGCAGGCTCCCATGAAGGTGAGGACAGTACTGTCCAGAAAGAAGCAAGCACAGTCACTGCTCCCAGCGCAATCCACTTCTTGAAATAAGTTGGTATGGCCCACCTTGGAAAACAAACAGTGGGTAGAGTGGGCTAATTGGGGGAGGAAAGCAGGAAGCCTATGGAGGAAATGGCTTCAGGGGGAAGAGACAGCTCCCCCAACTTGCTAATGCTGGAAAGGCAGTTTTATTACTTAAGGGTGGAGGTCAGTCTATGAAGGGTTAAGGAGAGTGCGCGGGGAGGACCGAGCTGAGTATAGGTCACTCTTCTTAAGAAAACAAAAGTGATGGGAAGGATATTCAACAGCTAAGGGTGATTCTAAGGTCAGGAAAAGTGTCTTCTCCCAGATAAAAATTTCCTGGGGTGGGGAGGAGGAGGAGAGGAAGAAGGAAACAAATAAGCAACAAAAAAGGCAACAAAAACAAAAAAAACTCCTCCATCTTATGATTTTAAGGCTATATTTTGCTCCCTGTCTCAGTTTCTTGAGGTACCTCTAAAAAAAAAAAAAAAAAAAAAGGAAAGCCTGAAATAGAATTCACTGCATTCCTTGTACCACAATATAGGTGTGTAATGAATGCATGGAGGGGAGCAAATAGGTTTTTCCTATAAACACACACACACAGACACACACACACACACACACACACACACAAACACGTTCAGCTGTCTTGCCAGAGTCCTTCAATTAGGTGGATTTCAGAATGGGCCTGTCTGACCTCGAAGACATCTGCCTTCCAATCTGAGAATCGATGATCTCCAAAACCACTTCGAAAACTCCTGGTAAGGAATACTTAACAATGTGACCACAATGGAAAAAATCAAGCAGCCAGGGAATCCGGGACAGCCATACAACTGGCTTCAACAGGGTCTTTCCCCTGAATATCTAAGGATCGTAGATGATGGTTCATTCCTTATTTATTACAAAGCTAAAGACCTGAAAAAGTCTACTGATCATGGTATTACCTTTCCTAGAAGTGCAACTGGAAGCCACAAAATTAGAGAGCAGCACTGGCTCTTGAAAATACTGTTTTTCTAGAAAGCACTGCTCTGTACCCAAGGAAACTGCTTCAGACCAACACGTCCCTCAATAAGCCTTATTCTGGGCACTTAAAACTCATTTTTTAAAATTATTTCTTCTCTTTACAAAAAAATAAATAAATAAAATGCATTATTCAATATAGCTTTTTCTGAGTGTGGACTCTTGACACACTGAAGTTACAAGGCTCTGGATCAGCTGCTCGGAGAATATTTTGGCACTCGGTAATTATTTTGCATGAGCAAGTCTTATGACTCATCAATACTTATCACTTTAATGATGTCCTCTTCTAACTAATTTCTTTTAAGAAGTGAGGTACCTCACTTGTTAGCTTGGTAGAGCTGTAGCCAAGGGCACACTTATATGACACATCCTAATTTACAGTGTCCCCACCAGATAGATGGGACTTTCCTGTCTCTTAGCTCTCTATCCATATGGAACAGTGGGGAGGAGTTCTGAACAGTTAGTATTCTAAGCTTCCTCTTATTCCCTGGGAAGGTACGACAAATTGATGAGATAGTAAATTAGTCTTTTGTTAAATCAACTCAGTTTGACAGTAATGGTTAAATTCAAACTAGAACATCAATAGCATCGAAAAGTAAGTTGCCTGTCCCTTTGATGTGGCTGTGGCTGCTGTGATCATCTGAGAGCAAATGGACAATGCATACCATTTCATTCCAGAAGATCCTTTTGTAATTTCATTGAAGTTAGTTTTCAGGCCAGGCTACTCAGATTGGGGAACTGAACTTAAGTACTGGGTTGTTTGGCATGATAATGAGCTAAGTTCACATCAGGGTGACTGGGTGCCAATGCAACTTACACAATTATGAAATGGTGTATGTGTGAATATGGCACTCCTGAGAGCAGGGTCTATAGAGTCACTACAAACAATGATGTTCCCAACAAAAACCACCCATTCCGCATGGCTCAACAGGGGTAACTGTGCAAGTAGAATCCAATAGCTCACAAGTCCAAGGCTCCATTCTGCAGCCAACCTGTCGCCCACAATTTGAGGTGTGGTTTTCTGGTTTCTAAAAGTAACTTTCTATCTCTGTCTTCCTTTTCAGATCCACCCAAATTATAGCTTTGGCTGTGAAGAAGGGTTGGAAAAATGACCACAGAGTGAGAAAGGTATTTTTTTAAAAAGGTAATTGCACCATGTACTGGTTCTGCTTCAAATCTAGCCCACAGAGTGAAAACATATCAAAATGACATAAGGCAGCCTCATTGAAAAGTTGTCCTATGCACGGCTCATGCCTTTCAAAACTGAAGACATATGCTCCCAACCTGTTGCAGATCATGTTGTAGGAAGATGCTAACTTTGCTCCAGCTCCTCAGAAATTCTCAAAGAGGAAAGGAAAACGGCAAACTCCCTCCCTGCTGGGGCTGCCCCCAGGAGAGGTACTATCTCCTTTCCACTCTTAGACCTTTGTACTCTTCCTGGGGGTAAAGAATCCTTACTGTTATGTAAGGGTCTCTGTAGAAATTTATATACAGTCCCAAATTAGCAAGCAGCAGAA
Source organism: Ursus americanus (assembly GCF_024610735.1). Classification (NCBI taxonomy): domain Eukaryota; kingdom Metazoa; phylum Chordata; class Mammalia; order Carnivora; family Ursidae; genus Ursus; species Ursus americanus. Next base: position 3,576,238 of record NC_142162.1, on the reverse strand, counting down.
TATCTACTACATTAATTAATTCATTCCATAGTGATTATTGAGAGCCTATTATCCCTCAGGGATGATTTTAGACACTTTTTATCAGTAAAGGTCCTTGTGGAGTTGACATTTGTGGCAGGGGGCAGTGGAAAGACAGATAAAAAAAACTGATGTAATAAGTAGATTATAGAATATATTAGTAGGTGAGAAGGGCTAAGAAACATAAAACAGATCCAAATGAGGGGATTGGGAATTTCAGGAGAAGGGCCGTTAGCAATTTTAGAATATGGTAGTCTGGATAGTTCTCTTTGAAAGGTAATATTTGAGCAAAGGCTTGAAGGAGGTGAGGAAGTTGGTGATACTGATGTCTGGAAGATCATTCCAGGAAGAGGGAACATCCAGTGAGAAACCCTTAAGTCAAGAGCATGAACACCATGTTTTGAGAAAGTCTAAGAGGCCAGTCTGGACTCTTCTAGTGTGACTGCAGGGGGGTTAGCGGGTGGCAGGGGGGTAGTGTAGGACATGAGGTCAAAGAATAACAGGAGTCCAGATCATGTGGAGTCTTGCAGATCACTGCTTCTCAAACTTTCAAGTGGATATATATCATCTGGGATCTTGTGAAAATGAAGAGTCGCCTCCACTTGGTGTGGGGTAGGGCCTGAGATTCTGCGTCTCTAACACGTTCCCAGTTGCCTCTGGTGCTGCTGCTCAAGGGCCCATACTTTGAGTAGCGGAACTTTTGACCACTGTGAATGACTTTTACTCTGCATGACGTAGGGAATCCACTGAAAGAATCTAAGACTGTTGAGAAGAGACTGCGATGGGGGAAAAGAAGGTAAGAAGGCTATTGTGGTAATAGGGGCAAGAGACTTGGATTAAGGAGGTATCAGTGGAAGTAATTAGATTCTGGACATGTTTTGAGAGTAGAGCTATAATAATTTTCTGATGGATTAAAAGCTGTGTGGGAGAGAGACAGAAATCAAAATGATGCTAAAATATTTAATCTGAGCAACTGGGAAATGGAGCAGCCATCAACCTGAAATGGGAGTGCTACAAGTGGAATATGTTCTAGAATGTAGGTTAGGAGTTCAGTTTGGATGTAATGCATTTGGTGATGTTAAAAAGGCAAAGTCTGGAACTTTAGAAAGAGAAGGCTGGACTGGAGGTGAATGTGGGAGTGGTTGACAGAAGATATTTAAAGCCATAAAACTGGATGAGATCGCCCAGAGAGAGTATGTAGATAGAAAATAATACACCAGTAACAGCCCTGGGGCACTCATCTCCAGAAGACAACACAGAGCAAGTCTGCAAAGAGAATTCTCTCTCAGGTTTCCCTGGAAGTGACACTTGTGAACTGTGTTTGAAGAGTCCTGCAATGTCTCCCACACCACATCTCAGTCACACAGGTAACAAGGCCATTGCTCCTTCAACAATGACTTATGGACACATGTAGAGAGGGAGAAAAGGTGCACTTTCCCACCCTCTACAATTTCAGCTTCTATGATGGAGCTACACCTACCAACATGAATTATCATCTGAATGGTCAACAACTTGGAGTCCCTATGCGGTTTGCTGCAACAGGTGAAAAACAAGCACCCGTTTAAGGTGGCAGCACAAACATTTACTTATTCATTCCACTACACAGAGTGAGCAATACAGCATCTGGCCTGAACAATACAGAAGCTACAGAGAACAGCATCTATGGATTTTACCTACCTAACCATTTCAATAACTTTAACAGCTGAGCTTGGCTGAGGTGCTTTAAGATCAAACCACACACACACACACACACACACACACACACAGAGTCTATTGCCCCTGGGAATCTATCTTGGATCCACTTCTCAAACCTACTCATTCCATCTAGCTAAGCTTCTGTTGCAGATTTATCCCTTTATGACCCTTCTGTTCTCTCCCTGCCACCTTGCTAACTGAACTTTAGGCTCATCTATTTTCCTGGAATATGTATTTAGCTCAGTTCTACCCATACCTAAGGCCAGCTGCAGTTCTCAAGACCCAGAGCAGGCAAAGCTGTAGGCCCTCTGCTTACTCAGTACTAGAGATAATTAGGAACTCTCCTGAAAAAAATTATGGTATAATAGAGATTAGTATTATAGGATTGCTTGATACATGAGCCAGGGTATGTATGTGTGATTATTTAATTTCATGTACACATAGACGTGGATTATTAGTAGCATAGACACTGTCATGTAACTTGTGGACCTTTGGTCCATTCTGCCTTTTGTTCCATCTCAGACTTTGGTACCATTTGGGGGGGGGGGTTGGGGGGGAGAGGATTGTCATTCTCTGATACCACCCAAAGGTTAAGTGTGCCTGGTTTCTATTAATAATTCACTCAGGGTCTCTCATCCATGAATTTATCTATACCTTTCCTGAAGCTATTGACATTTTAGAATGTACCACCTCCTGGGGGTAATGACATAGCATTTTATGCATCACTGGAAAGTGACAATGGAGAAGAAATCTGTCAAGGCCTGCTTTGGTTCCTGTTCCCCTAGCCTGCCTCTCCCAAATGCAGGGAACACATTCCTCCCACCTATAGACGAAGCCCTGCCCCAGGGTCTAGGGCCAATCCTATCTTTAATCACAAGGATTTTAAGAGTTCTTCTTCAACATTTAGGGGCCTCAGAATCAAATCACTGTAGCTGCCAGTTCTCTTAGACCGCATGACCCGGTTCTATAAATGAGCTTCTGTCTTGTTCCTGAGATCAGCTTCCCACCTCCTACCCCAGTTCTGGCAGCATAATCTTTGTCTTGCTCCTTTGTATTGAGGTCCCCAGCTTGGTAACCTTCCCAGTACTCTCAGCCTTCTAGGAATACGTCCTGCCTTTTTTTCCCAGGACTTCTGCCCAAGTGGTGGGAATCCACCCCCGAGCCCTGGAATTGCCTGATGCTGCCTGTTTGCATGTCTGCCTACTCCACGATCCTCCATTTCTGTGCTCTTCCCACCTGTCAGGACTGCATGGTGTTTCACATCTTACCCTCCTCACTCACTGCTTTCTGGATCCACCTGTTGTTACTGGTTTAACTGTGTATATATTGTGAGTAAGGCATGGATGATACCTGCTTTACCATAAGCATGCATGCAAGAGAAATAAAGAATATTAACCTGAGCCACTGCTTACTGCTGTGCAGATTACATACTGCTCAATTGCAGAGGGCAACATATGCAACATCTGAAAGGTACAGCATATCGCCATGTAAATGGCACCCCCTGGAGTTGTGCTGTGCAGCAACCCTGACGTTAACCGCAGCTTGATATCCTAGGGATATCACTTAGGGATTGTACTTATAGCAAGTTAAGTGGTTATCAGCATATGCATTAGTGTTTAACATATCAGCATTTAAGTTTGGGAATGCTGACTCAAAGCCAGATAAACTTTAATTATAGCCTAATAACAGGATCAGAGTCAAAAGAAAAAAGTGAGGCAGTATGCCTAATCTCAAACACTGAGTAAAGTTAAATAATTTAACAGACAATGAGAAATCAAATTTTCATGATTGAGGCAGGCTGTTTGCGCAAGACAGGTTGCTTCCTGAAATGATACAGTACATATTCCAGACTGTAATGGTCCTCAGAGCATATGTGTGGCCTGAGGTGTGCCAAAGGCATTCTTGCTTTCGATCAGTTCCTCCTCCCACCTGCCACAGAGCATACCTCCTCAACATTAAGGTTAGGTTTTAGGATTAACTGAATTGGAGCCCCACTCAACTCCTTCATTTGCCCCTCCCCACAAAAATTTATCTTAGAAACCCAGTAGGTATTCATCTTAACACAAATCAGCATTAGTGACTCGATGGCTCATATTTAAGTTTCTGATGGGATATATTATGGGCCAGGTGTAGCAGGGAAGTAGAGGAAACAACAATGTCAAGATATAGGGGCAACCTAATACATTTGGGGGAGTGGAAATTGATTTGAGAGGCAGGAGAAGTGGGATCCAGTGGACATTAGACTACTATCCACTGTGCAACCCTGGCCAAGCCATGCTACATCTCTGAGCATCTGCCCTTTCAACTGTAAAGAGGAGGGAGTCAGATTAGATGACATCTAAGGTATTTTCTACCACTAAAATTGCAGACTATAAATTGGAAGTTGAAGCTTTTTTTGTCACAGAGTCCCACAGTGGTGATCTTCAGATAGCACAAGGTCACAGACTAAACCGATGCTACAGGAATCCCCAGCCAGGGTGGTGGAATGCCCCCAAACAACTCCACCTCCTCCACTATTCCCCCCAAGGCAGCTCTGAAGGAAGATGAATGCTTAATTGCAAAGCAGGCACTCAAACAACAGCCATGGGTAATTGAAGAGGTGGTTTCATAGGCACCATTTAAAACGTAAGGAAATTGGAAGCTGTGCACATTGGCATTCATTCAGAAGGTAGTATTGCGAACACTTATTATACACCCAGATTTTCCTCTCATAAATTAGATTATAATGTACGTGGTTAATTCTAGCAAAGTATTAATATCACATTAATCTGAGTCATAAGAATAAAGTGTTTATGGATCTTATTCAGCCTGTTAAGAACCAAGTGCCATATGGAAGGTACTGGAGAATCACGTTCACAGATGAGTCTCCCAGCTCCTATTCAAGGAGATGCACCCTAATTCTTCTAGTCTACCGAGGTCCTCTACCTGTTAGGTTTAGCTGTAGCTCCATTTTGCCCTGAGCAGCCCCCTAAAGCCAGCCTGCAATCCCCCTCTTGCTGATTTCCTATGGCACTCATTCCTGCACTTCTTGGTGAACCTCCGCCTCCTGGCCACTGTGTGTTTTTCTTAATCATCACATATATGCAAGTCTTGACATTCTGATTAGATTGTAAACTCCTTCAGACCAAGATCCTGTGATGCATTGCTCTTTCATCTTTTCAAGGGCCTGGCATTGGAGACTGGCACATATTTAATGCTCAGCAAGCATGCTTTGAATAGAATTAATTTCATAGACTTTTGAGTGTCTACCAGGGGCCAGGCTGGGAGATAAAATAGTGGATTAGAGAATCTCGGTCTTGAGCATTGACTGAGGGAAAGTAAAGAAAAAAATGTGTGCACATAATCATTGAGACACAAAGGTCGTGGAAAAAAAAAAAAGAACAAAACATTTCGCAATCAAAGAGGAGAGCGATTCATTTCAAAAGATGGGCTCAACCTTGGTTCTCAAGCTGTACCATGCATTGGAATCATCTGCATGGCACCCCTTACTGAGCCCCCCACTTCCAGAGCTTCTTACTCAGTTTTGGAAATGGCCTGAACATTTGCATTTCTTACTAGCCTAGGTGATGAACTAACCCTAGCTCAAGGGTAATACTTTGAGAACTACGGGGCTAAAGAGCAAATAGACCTGAAATAGGGAACAGCATCTCAGCAGTTATTTTTATCTTTTCTAAAGCAGCGAGGGGAGACATTGCCACATGAGTGGTATGAGCAGGAAGGTAGAGACAGAGAAGCACCCACAATTTTTACAGAGGGCAAATAGCTGTATGGAGAGATGAGGCTCCCAGAATTCAGGGGCATTATTTTGGGGGCCTTCAATATCATACCATGGAACCTGGGTTCCCTATGGGGCAACGGAGAATACGGGAGTGCTGTACACAGATCCCAAGGAAAGGCTGACAACAGAAGGCAATGGAAGAATGGACAACAGGGCTTGATAATTAAGCCACTAAACCAATCTGTCTTTATTAAAGGGAAACCAAAATAGAACTGAGACATGTGTTCATCCGAAAGCCACTCCATATGTTTCTGGAGTTCATCTGAGTAAGCGGGACAAAGGTCTCACTTTGACCATTGCCCAGGGTTTTGGGATTCTGCTCTTATTATCACGCATCCACACAGAAACACACAGGTACACCAGAATTTAGAACACGCCTCTTCACACGCCCACATGAGTCTGTAGCTGTGAAGTTAGGATTTAGCCCCAGGGCTAAATGCATGGGTGTGGAAGCATTACCAAATGCACAGGGTAAGATACTTCTCTAAGTCAAACCAGGCGCTGTCCAGAATGGAAACATGATGTACCAAGTGGGGCTAAAGAGGAGGAAAATCACACTGAACTCTCCAGTCAGGCTCTGTCTGAAAGAAAAAAAAAAGTTGGGTTTGAACTCTGACTCCCAAAATAAAAATAACAGCCAACAGATAGTGCCAGACACTGTTCCAAACACAATAAATACATTATGCTACTGAATCCTCATAAGAGATTATTGTTATCTTTATTTTACAGATGAGAAAACAAAGACAGAGAGAAGTAAGAAAATGTGACAAGGTCACACAGCTAGTAAGAGGTAGAGCCAGGATTTGAATTCAGAAAGACCCAAAATCAGCATTTGTGTGTTTATCCATGACACTAGATTTGCACTCTCAGTTGCACAGGGATCTTGAGGTTACACATGCATTTGAAAAATTAAGCCTTGATTTGTGTCTCATTCCTCTTCCTTCCCTCTCTCCCTTGCCTCTTCCTTTCCAAATTATTGAACATCTATGGTTTGTCAATGCACATAGATTGAAGCCGCTTTTTGAAAGTTGAGCTAAGAAGCTGTCCTAAGCAAATAAATAATGTTAGCAGTAAATTACATATGTGGCCAGGATACAGGGTCTTCAAAAGGATGGGGCTACCCTCTCGGAGTGCAGCTGTGGCTACACTTGCAACTTAATAAAATTCCAGGACCTCGTCCCTCGCCTCATTTAGTTTCCTATCACAAACCACACTGAACCTTTTTGCAATGCCAAATAGGATTCAAAGCCCCCTGGAAGAAGAGAGTGTAAAGAGGGCTTTTATATAGTTATGGGGAAAAAATACCTTAAAACACATTCATCTGAAGCCTTCTCTCAATTCTCCCATGGAATGCTAACCTTTATTTGCAGTTTGTGAGATTCATGTCAGAAGCTTGCTGTAGCCTGAGGTTTAAACCAGAGAGATTCTGACTTGGTCCTGAGGCAGGTACCTTTGTAGCTATCTAATCTCTCTCTGAAGTTTGGGGCTTTTAAGGGAGGTTGGTGATGTTCCCTGCGGAGGATTTTCTGTCATTCTGTGGGCAGGAATGCATGGTTGTGATACAAAGAACTGAAGTTTAAATCTCTTTACATTCTGCTTAATTGCCATTATTGGCCTAATTGCAGGTACAGGGCTCAAAGAGAACGAATGTCACTTGCCATCTGTAGCTGGAAGGTGCTTGAATCAAACCAAATCTGTTCAGGATGCAAAAGACACTTTAGCATATGCAGATGCCCGAAATGGCTTTACAGACCCAAATCCTTTTAATAAGCTTAAGACAGGCCTGAATTTATTTAAATGTCTAATTCTAAATGTACGTATGCCTGGTAGTAATGTTTACCATCTGTCTGACACTGCCTGGTTGAGGTAATTGTCAAGCTACAGTATGACATATGGTGCACATATTTGGACCTTAAATATAACAGCCTTGGCATGAAACAATTGGAAACCAAGATTTAATCGTTGGTATCATTCAAGTTGGAGTTGAACAAACAGACAGTTCTGGGCTATTACTGTTTTCTTCCTTTATGATAAATACTCCTCCATAGACATGCTTGAGAACAACATTGGAGGGGCAGGCCTTGTTTCAATGCACTGCCTTTTTTTTGCTCTGGCTCCAGCACTTGGAAACCCAGTCTGAATGGCAATTCTGCAGTGGAGGCCAGAAGCCAGTCTCCGGCCCAGGCAGCATCTGGTCTCAGCCAAAGAATATTAGGAGGGTCCTACTTGAGAGCCCAGCAGAGCTGGTTGCCCAGGCAGAAGAGGCAGAGCAGAATCCAAGGCAATGGCAGCAACAGCAACTCTTCTTTCTATTCTTTATTCTATTTGCCTGTCTTCTCTTTTTATCTCCATTCTATTTTATTTCCCTGTTTTGGTTTCCAATCGTCCTGTCAAATATGGTAAGGTTGGGGGAAGGGAGGAAGAAAGGCTAGAGGTTGACAGCTCCAAGAGCCCCCCTAATGCCCTGGGGAAATGCACATGACTCCACGAGAGAGAGAGAGAGAGAGAGAGAGAGAGAGAGAGAGACGAGAACAACACCCTTTTCAAGTTATTTTGGTTAAATGATAGAGACCCTGGAGTGACAAATATCTCAGGCACTGCTGCCTTCATTCTTTAAATACTAGCAGCACTGTAGCAGTAGAAACAGCTGTGTAGATGCCTAAAGCCTGACTTGAAAGACCTACTTTATGCTTGGCTTAGAGGATGAGTGTAGCTATTGTGGTTGCAGTCGCTGTCTGGATCTAAAGTGATGTAAATATGGCAACAGGAATAATGTAGCTCTTGCAGTAATGTAACTAAGAATGTGGTCGATGCCTCTTCTCAAAGGGTATGGTATGTCATTATGCACGGCACTCCATACAATAATAGCTTCCAGTATAAAGTCAACATAGACACTCTTTCTCTAACCCTGTTTCTGTCCCTAGGCTCCACTGCCTTTTCATTTAGAAAAGGAGGCATGGGGGATTCTGGAGGATGAGCAGGATACTTAACAGTGATCTGTGCGTGCGTGCGCGTGTGTGGATGCCTGCACCGTGTACGAGGTCTGAAAGGCGAAAATGACAATACACAAGGTTAGCCACCAAGGTAATCCGGCCTTGGACTTTCCCCCAGTCTGAAATGACGACTTGATTCCAGATTTTGGTATCCTGCCAGGTTCTGTATTTAAGCCTGAAGCTTAACATGTCCTCTGTTCCTAATTAGCAACAAGGCTAAATTTAGCAAAGGTTTCTCTGGTGCCACCACAGTCACAAAACGATTCTAAAACCGAACATGAAGGCAGGTTACTTGATGGATTTCGGAAAAGACAAAACAAACCTGAAGATGCCTCTCTGAGATCTGATGGCCTCGGGAGGCCAAGGAATGTTGAGGCAAAGGGATAAAATTGGCCATTGTGTAAATATGTAACTTTTGATACAGGAAAGTCCCTCCCTTGGGCCTCAGAGTACACATAGTGGCAGCCCAGGGGTTACACTCTCAGACAGGCCTGGCCCAGGGGAACAATGAGAAGAGGACACAATTCGTTTCTCATGCCTCCCAACTCCCCATTAGGATCCTACTGCTCTCTGTCCCGCCTCCTCTCCTCTGACCACCCCCCAGCTGTGGGATCGTCCCCAACAGATCAAAGTTCCCCTGTGCAACCCCATCCCCCACCCCAGACTTCTCAGCACATTGAGACTTCAGTTATCATGCAGCAGTATCCCCCACACCAGCCTTTCCTTCTGGTTGGCCATCCGTCCTCCTGGTGCTTCCTCCCTGCTCTCTACAACTTTTTATTTTTAAAATATTTCACATCTACAGAGGAGCTGCAAGAATAGGATGATGAACGATGAACGGGTGTCTAACCTTCACCTCGAGTCGTCTTGCTGCATATACTTTATTTTTCCTTTTCTCTTTCCTTGTATGTGTGTGGGTGTGTGTGTAAATACAATACATGCAGTATTTCGGTTTTTGTTGCTGAACCATGTGAGAGTTAGTTAGGCATCCGAACTCCTTACTCCTCAGTATTTTCACATGCATCGCCGAAGAATAAGGACATTAGCTAACCACGATTACAATCACACTTAGGAAATTTAACACTGATACCCTATAACTAGGTAACATACAGCCCCTGTTCACATTTCCCCAGTTGTCCCCTAGTGCCTGTTACAGGTTTTTTATGTGAGATATTGGTGTTTATGTAAGGTCTGAGCCAGTAGTTTTGCCCAATGGGCTTTACTGCTGTAAACATCACTAAGTGTTACCACTTTTGCCACCCCACCAGTGGTCTCAAACACCACTGGACATGGTTCAGACTTACGTTCTTATCCTCACTTAAGAAGTAAAGAATGAGGGGCGCCTGGGTGGCACAGCGGTTAAGCGTCTGCCTTCGGCTCAGGGCGTGATCCCGGCGTTATGGGATCGAGCCCCACATCAGGCTCCTCCGCTATGAGCCTGCTTCTTCCTCTCCCACTCCCCCTGCTTATGTTCCCTCTCTCACTGGCTGTCTCTATCTCTGTCAAATAAATAAATAAAATCTTTAAAAAAAAAAAAAAGTAAAGAATGAAGATGCCACATGGAGGGCAGACCCCCAGTCCAGGGCCAGCCAGAGGAACCAGGGAGGAAGAGCACGTTTATGGCCTTTTATCCTCCCTTCATCTCAGATCCCCCACAGCTGTAACTCCAACTTATGTGAGGCCTGATATCCTTCCTTACTCCTGGTCTACACCCGCTTCTCATGCAAACAGCCACTCTGAGCCACTGTAATTAAGACAGGAATGAGACAAATTCTCCTTACTCCCCACTCCTTTTTTTTCTTCCCCCGTCGAGGACAGGGAATTTCCACTCCCCTCCACAAAAAGAAAACCTGTGGGGAGACTACCGAACCCCCTCCTCTGTGAAGTGACTCAAATCTGGGTATGCCCGGCCAGCCCCTTCCTCTTTTGCTCCCAGCTGCCTGTCTGAGCAGACAGACTTACGTGCTCACGGCATCGCCTGTGTGTGTTTGCGTACGTGGTGGGAGTAGTTAGGATGACCATGGTCAGCGTAGAGAGCAGAGTAAAGGGCCTGTTTGGTGGCACGTCAAAGTCATGTCACATTCTCTAATTAGCTTCATCAAAAATAAAGCTGCTATTTTGATTTTATCTGTCTGGTGCCTGTAATTCCCTGCTGTTTTCCATCTCAGGAGGGCTAACGGGTCTTATTTATTGGCTCTCTGAATCCCCAATTTTTCGATCAGAGCATTAACCGTAATAGAGCAACACAAGTTTCCCGCTGCCCTCGCCATGGGGTGGAATGGCTACTGTGCCTGTACTGAACTCTCCCCTCTTGAAGGGTACGTAGGGTTGCCTAGGCTGTGGGACAATGGGGAGAACTGAGGGCTGCGCAGGCAGGGTGGGGGTGGTGAGCACAGAGGCAGCCAGCCAGCTTCAGCTGAGCCCCAGCCAGCTGGTCTGCTCAGACACTCCACAGAATTCAGAAGGTGGGAGGAGAGGCCCATGATTCTTTTAGGCAGGTGCAAAGAAGTTGAAAATGGACCAAGTCCCCAATTTAAACTCTTTGGGGAAAGGGCAGATCTGGCTGATACTGCCTGTAATATACCATCCCTGGTGACCAGGTGGGAGGACCTCAGCAGGAGGAGAAGGGGGCTTTGTGTCTGGCTGCCAAGGGCTAATGCGTTTGCTATGGAAACTGAGCCTTGGGTTCCTACCAGGTTCTCTGGAGACACTCGGGCTTCTTTACCAAGAGGTGACTGAGCTGTCCTTTCTAACAAAGACTTCCTCTTAGATACAAAGAAAAATGGCCTCTTGTTAGTTGGGGATTTGGGTGTGGGATGAAGGTTAAGTGGCAGTAAATGTAAGAACTGGGGTCTTTCAGCCTTTTGCTTACATCACTAAGACTTTAAATTATCCTGAATGATGTCTGGTGTGTCTGTGTGTGAGAAGAAATGACAGAAAAAGATGTCATTCAAAGTAGAAGTGAAGCTGTCTAGGTCTTGAACTGTCACACATAGAGATGTGACACGTGTGTGTGCGCGTGTGTGTATGTGTGTGTGTTGTGTGTGCACATGCACAGGAACAAGCAAAAATATCTGTGTTTCCCCCAAGGAAGAGTGAAGTTATTGTTCATGCTGCGTCTACACAACTGCCAATGTTTGAATAATTCACCTCCACCTCTACCACACACATATGCTTGTTTTCCGTCCCAAAGAGTAGAAGCAAAATGGCCCTGTCTCTTGGTCTGCTCCCCCAGTCCTGACTAGAATCATTGCCCACTTTGGTGTGCTGGACAGGTTTGACTATATGGATTGTTTTCCCAAGTGAAACTTTTTAAGACCCTGTGATCATGGAACTTACACAGTGCATGGCACAAGGGGCGTGTCTCATAAAAGAGGAGACATGTTACGTCCTTTCCTCTGAGTGCCAAACAGTAGGGTGTGCACGTTAATGACAGGGGAGTCCTATAACTTGTTAATTTGGTGACTTTGGGTAAGTTACTTGACTTCGTTAAGTATCACTTTCCTCATTTATGAAATAACAATAAGGACAGTCTTGTGCTATTGTTTGAGGTTGTCATAATATGGCTAAAGTATACAGCTGAATTCCTGGCACTAATCAGAACTCAATAAAATTTGGGTTGGAGCTGAGAGTAGTGCTTTATCAATAAATTGCTATATTGGAAAAAGTCTCAGTGGGCCTCTGCTCCTCATCTCATAATTAACATGGTTGCATTAGATTCTCAAATTAACCAGACAGTATCTGCCTTTGTTTTGTGTGATGTGTGTGGGGGGTGTGGTCCTGGGGACAGGAGTTGTCTTAGGAAGTCTTCAAAGGAGGATTTTGAGTCTCTAGTAACTTGGGAGATTTTTCAACAAAACTCCCAATTTTACATAGTACTTGCATTAATCTAGAGTTAGAAAATTGCCTTTCTGGACATATAAAATCTTAAAGTATGTTGGAGAAAAAATTAATCTGATATATGAACCTTTTGACAGACTTCACTGAACTTCTAAACATAATGTTCTCTCCCTGCCTATCAAATATTCTGAATTAGAGAGAACGGACCAAAATCTTGCGTTTCTATCCTATGTGTATACATGATAAACTACAGAGGAAATGCAGGTCATTGTGGCAACTTAAGGGATTGCTGACTCAAGTGTCTAGTCTGTGACTAAATCAATGAGTTTTTGCTGCCCCATGGCACTATTCTAGTTGTGGAACTTCTCCCAAGGTTGACATCATTAAGAGAAGGGGGGTTTCCACTTGTCTTTAAAAGGAACAAAAACCACCCACAGGCTCCATAAGTCATACAGAGACTCAACATGTGCTCATGTGTGTAAGCGTAGGCATGTTGTATGGACAAAACAAAAATGCTCAGATACAGCAAAATGCGGACCACCTTCAATGTCTTGTGCTACTGCCCTTTTACTCTTTTTTCCCTGTGATGCTCCCATTGTGTTCTTTATCTTAGGTTCCCTGAAGACACAAGTTCCTCTCATTCACGGCAGTTAGTCAAGGATGCAAGGAAATAAAATGCACCTGTGCTTCAAGCCCAGACTTTCTGGCCAGGAGGAGAGGAATCTCATTTCCATGTGAGCATAGAAAAGAAAGCAGGGTAAGCACCACACACTTTGCTCTCCCAAAGTCTGACGGTGACACCCACGGATACCCACGATCCTCTGACCTGATACAAGCAGCTAGAGCTACAGTTATTTGGTCATGGCACATTCAAGCGCAGAACCAGGGATACCACTGCCCTCAGTGTGGAGAGGAATGAGAGAATACTGCCTGATGCTCCCCCCTCACTGGCCACAGACTTCTCTGGGGTCTGCGTGGGCCACATGCCTTTTTTCTCCGGATCTCCGCAAACCATGGCTGCCTTTATCATGGGAACTTTCGAGGTGTTCCTTAAAGTACACAGTTATGAGCCCATGGCTTTGAATGCAGGTGAGGGACAAAATACATGAAGGAAAATGTGTTCGAAATCTTTGGCTCCTCCTCTTGAACCTGGCCAAGTTACTTAAATGCTTTAGAACCTATTTTCCTCATCTTTAAAGGGCAACTATTGGTGTATATCCCTCACCTTGCTATTAAGGTGAAATGACACACATTTTGAAAAATACCTACCATTGAATCAATGCTCAAATGTGTAAGCTTCTCTTTCCTTGTTGACCATAACACCTACACGTGGGCTGGACAGTACCTCTATCTTTCAGAAGGATGCCTGTCCGCTGGGCAAGCTTTGTTGCTTGATAGCAGCAACAGACACAGTGTGGACAACTGGAGGGCCTTGTGTTAGAGAAACCATGATACTGAAGGTTGGGAGACCTGGGTTCTAGTCCTGGCTCCTTTCTTTACTAGCCCCATGACTATAAGCAAGTCACTTGACCTCTCCGAGTCTGTTTCTGCCCATCTCTAAATGCCTGTTCCACCAAACTTACAAGTGTGATAAGGAGCAGTAGAGATGTTAGTGCCCCCCCTTTTTTTTAAAGATTTTATTTATTTATTTAACACAGATAGAGACAGCCAGAGAGAGAGGGAACACAAGCAGGGGGAGTGGGAGAGGAAGAAGCAGGCTCATAGTGGAGGAGCCTGATGCGGGGCTCGATCCCACAACGCTGGGATCACGCCTTGAGCTGAAGGCAGATGCTTAACCGCTGTGCCACCCAGGCACCCTGCTAGTGCCCTTTCAATGGTAAGGCTCAGTGTAAACACTTCAGATCAATAATAGCAAGCTCCCATGGTCAAGTGTCAGTCAGCTCCAGAGGCTCCTCAGTTGGGACTTCCACTCTGTAGGGGGGCGGTCCTACTTATCCTATTCTGTGGACACTGGCAAAAAGATAGCACAGACATGTCTCTAAAGTAAAAACTAGGACCGGGAGAGGCCCAAACTTCCCATTTCTGGCCCAATGTCATGGGCTCCCAATACAAAGCATATTCATATATCAGGACTTAGGGCTGAGTCTATAACAGATCTGTGGAGATCTACACTCTTAGATCATTCCTAGTATCCTGGCCTAGCCAAGGTCCCCCAGATATGGACAGCCAACCCTTCATTAAGCAAATCTTGTACCCTAACATTCATTTATTAAACATTTACTATATTAATGAAGATAAAGCAAATGGCAGGCATCAAGCAAATATGAAATTCTGCAAATATTATTTATTATCCTCATCTTAAAGATATGGGAACCTCAACTGCTCCAAAGCTGTCTAGCTGGTGAGTGACAGATCAGTCTGCCCTCTTTGACTTCACCAGACTGACAATCTCACCCTTTCTATAAACATATTTATAGGGGTCTGGCGTGGTCCTACTCACTTTGTTCGTCTTTCTGGTAAAAGAAGAGTTTACATTTTAAATGAAGATTCAATATGATGAATGGTGACTCAGGTATATGTCACTTCAAGAAAAATCAACATACAGAAAACCATTTTTTCCCCTAAATAGATGTGCAAGCAGAAGGGTATTCAAATTTTATCCCAGAATTCATCACAAGATATTACTAATGATCAATTTTCCATAAGATACAATTTGAGTTTCAAAAGTCTGATTGATGCAGATTTTTGTATTATGTTACTACTTGGGTAAAGTCAGTATAAGATAGTATGTAGTCAATAAAATGGACATCATTAAAGGCAGAAAAGAAACTGTATTGTTTCTAGAAGTATATCAACACAACCATAAATATAATTACTGATTTTACTAATATTTTGTGTCAAGTGTCAAGGCAAAAATACAAAATGAGGCCAGGCTTTCAACAAAAATGATATTGGATGAAGGGTAGGAAGTGGCCACAGTCTACTCATCTTTTTCATTCTTATTTGGCCCAGTTGTTATGGGGGAAATCACAATGAAAAAACAGTTCAATGAAAATATTCCTCAAAATCAATAGATGCATGTAATGTCTTGACCTAATAGCTTGGGTCATAGGACCCAGGAATGGCAGAAGGCAGGATTGACATTAATATGTGGAGGGAATGTCTAGAAGACATTTCATGAACCAGTGAACATTCTTAGTCTGAATGAATTTGAAAATTTGTTACAGAAGACATTCCATTCATTTGGGTAGAAGGGAACCATCTTTCAAAGATGATGTGACATGTCCTTGTCATATTCACATGGTTTGGGTCACAGATTTTGCCAATTACTGCACAGCCTTTAAAGTTTTCATCCCATATCAATTTTCTTCCATTCACACCTCAGGCCAGAGGTGGGAGGGTAGTATCTTTCTTTCCATGTGGCTTTATGCCGGGGAGCCCTTTCATCAGGGGCATGACAAAACAAAGGAGCACAGACCATAGAGCTGAAATGTACTGGATTCCCAGAGAAGCCCACTTTCTGTAGTGTACTTTTAAATCACAGAATTTATTTATGTTCTCTCTCTCCTTTCTGTGGTCAATGACACGGGTCAAAGGCATTTAATCAAACCCTTGTAGAGAGATGGGTCCCATCACCATGCAGTGCGACGATCTAATTTGTCTTCTGTCAAAAAATGTATTTTGGGAACCGAGCTGAATATGATAAGTGTGATGTCTTTTTACGGTCACTGCTGAAATATGTGTACGGCACAGATTTGCTAGGCTCATTATTTCATCTGTCTCTGGGTAAATATTGAAATTGTTGTTAGTGTGGATGCTAAATACTGAAGAAACATGGGGACATGTTTTCTTTATTCCACTCTGAGTTTAGCTAGTGAAAGCCAAAACTACCTTCTCATCTCTGAATCAGAATAATTGAAGACTAAGAAGGCAATGCAATGACAGGAAGGTCTACAGACCAGATGTCTGATTGCTGCTGGAGAAATAATAATGTGAATGAAGCTTATAATGAGAAACAGAAACAAAAACTCCTCCAGCCAGCAGGTGGTGCCACAATTTATAGTGTTTGGCTACTTTGGGCTTTATGAACAGCTTGCTAATTGCTTTGTCAATTACTTTAAGTGATGTAATTTAATTTCTTCTGCTGTATCACATAGTAGTTTAATAAAGAAATCATATCCAGCTCCTTGGCCCTGGATGACCAGCTCATTTGTTAATGTTACTAACAATTTCCAGGCGTCCTCTGCTGAATTCTCCATCCGCCTAACTCCAAGAGGAAGAGACAAGTTTGATCCTAGGTATTAATCAAGTGCAGATATAGATCTAGATTCTGAACTAGATCCTATGTCTCAAACTTAAATCTGAACCTGTAAAGAAGATGTAAAGATGTAAAGAATGATGCCCCATTCTCAAGATATTAGAGAAAATCTCTTTGTTCCCATGTAGGATCCTTTCCCCTAAGACCACTGCAAATTTTTGCTATATGACAGACAAAGCCCTGGTCAGTCCTCAAGCATTCTCTTATGTATAATTTATTTTATTTTCTTTTCCAAAGAAGTAGAGAATAAAAATAACACATGAGACAAGGAAGGGAAGTGAGAAACTTACAAGAAACTTGACAAGAAGGGAAAATTCCACCTCTGAAAATAACTCCCGTCAGTGATACATCTCCTAGTATTTACAGAAGTCCCTGATTAATTTTAAGTTTGGAGCCCTGAAAGCTGTATTTCTAATGCAAATTAAAGAACTGAGGAACTTGGCTGAACTGATAAAAAGAAAAAAAATGTTTGTTGTTTTGGGATTCCCCATTTCCCCAGGTGCCAAAAGTTACTTCAATTCTCTGCGTTGCCTTTTCTAGACATACCCAGACCAATACTTCCCTCTACTGCTTGAAAGCAATTCTACAACGAGTCAACCAGAATTATTTATACAAAATAGCATACCTGTTTCACAGGTGTAGAAACTGAGGCATAAGCATTACGTTGACTTTTGCAAAGTAAAGTCAAAAGAAAAGTTTAGAAATTATTCAAAACTTTCTCACCTCTGTGGAACATCTCTATGTAAGTGTAGGCAAATTTACCTTTCTGAATGTAAATCTTAACCAACTGACTCTGTAAAGTGAAGATATGAGACTTCACAAAAATAAATCTTTGAAATAGATTTAAGAAAAGAGCAGAAATGACAAATTATCAAGGTATGTATATACCCAAGCTTGGGTCTAACACTATACTGATTATATTAGAACGTCTGTGGGTTCTGTATTAGAACCTGGACACTAGCATTTACTGAAATTCTCCAAGCAATTCTAATAACTACTAAACTACTAAAATGCAATGTTGACTAGTAGGGTTTTTGAAAGCAGTGAAGAAGGGAATTAGAGGAATATCTTTTTTATCAAATCATTATAAAATTGTTGCAGTTTGATTATTTGATATAATCAAATGATGGAATCAAATTGATGGAATAAATTAATATACACTGATTATATTGTGGTCTCAGTTATCGTAAATTAGTATAAATATTTGCAATAGTCACAGTTATTGGGCATATAAACATGTAATGTAGGAATTCTGAGCAGATATTGCTATCTATACATTGTTTCATTCATAATTTAGCTGCCCGATTACGTTTATTGAATAGGGGCAGACAGAACGAAAGGGCAGCGTGTGAGGGTAATAGGATCTGTATGACCCACCAAGTACCTATTATACCAAGAGAGCCTTCTCAAGGCCAGAGTGGCTTCTAACCAGTCAAAATCTCCTCTTTCCATCAGAGGGGTCACTCGACTAGTGTCCCATATGACTGACTATGAAAATGACTTCTCAAGGAAATAGAGAGGCTAGTAGTATTGCAGCAAAAGGAATTGTGGCTGAGGAGGAGGATCTGGGTTCATCACTGATAGGTTAAGAGCCAGATCATGAACAACTTCTTGCCAAGTAATCATGGTGATGTCAAGAACGTCTGTGGGTAGGAATATTGGTGCTGCCTTTATTCACTGGAGGGGAAAAAAAAAAAGCTTGAAGCACGGGGATAATCACTTATATCACCATCTGTGCGCCTGCTGCTGTATAGGGGAAAAATAACAGGCTATAAACACATGATTTACCTGCAAAAGCTTTAGAACTGCAATCTCAAGCCTTACAGACACAGCTCTATCTTTTATTTAAACAGCCTTTTGTTTCCATCCAAGAAACTATAAGCAATTTATAGACACAGCTGAACCCCAAGGTTCATAAGGAATGTAATCTTGAGAAAGAAAGGACTTAAAATCGTGTAACTGAAAGCATTAAAATAACCTTAAATTAGTCCTGAAAACATGATCTATTCATCATACTTTTATGAAGAAAAATATTTAAATACAAAATATCACAATGCCATTAATAATCCTATTCAAATGTTTGTTATGGGTTATACTTTGATGAAGTTACAAATTAATAGGTTGCTAACTAATTTTTGTTACAAATGACATAAATGCTTTATCTATGGCTGGTCTTACTCGGCTTTGCACGTTAGCAGTGGAAAATCTGCAGAGTCTGGGAGAGGGAGCCAAGGGAAGTGTTGAGTGAATGAGCCTGAGAAGGGTGCAGAAGCTGGGATAGAAAGACCATTTCTGGGGACAGGTGAGAGGCTTAGAGGGAGATAAGATCTTTGGTCTTAGATCTTGGTGTCTAGTCCTGTCCTACCATTTACTAACTGTGCAACCCTGAACAAGTTGCTTAATCTTTATGACTGCTATAATCTGAATGTTTGTGTCCCCCCTTTCCCCCAAATTCAAATGTGGAAATCTTAATGCCCAATGAGATGGTAGTGGTAGGTGGGGTCTTTGGGAGATGTTTAAATCATGAAAGTGGAGCATTCATGTATGAGATTAGTGTTCTCCAGAGAGATCCCTCACTCCTTCCACCATGTGAAGATGCAGTGAGAAGGCACTGGCTACGAATTAGAAAGAGGGATTCTATCAAACTCTGACCATGCTGGCACCTTGATCTTGGATTTCCCAGTCTCCAGAAATGTAAGTAAATTTCTGTTGTTTATAAGCCACCCAGTCTGTGCGTTTTTTGTTATGGCAGTCTAAATGGACTAAGACAATGACCTTCAGTCTCCTCATCTGAAAGTAGTAATAGACAATATGTTATAAAATTGTTTTAGGGGCTAAATTAAAATGATGCATAGAAAGTGATGAGAAAAGGGCACAGTAAGTACACAAAAATGGCAACAACAATAATTTATATAATTTCTCATAGCTGGTCTCCACTGGGTTACTTAAGAGAATCGTTAACTATCGTTCAAATAGAAAATCAGGGAGGACATTTATTGTACAATGGTTCCAATGGGAATCCTCGAGGTCCTGTGTAGTATTTGCATCAAAAGGACAGAGTTAACCTTTGTAGAAGTAGAACCTACTGGAAACTGACTAGAGGTCAAAGGGGGCCAATGAGGGAAGCATGAGAAAGAGAAGGAAGATTAAGAAGATTCCAAGGCTTCAGCAGTGGTTTACTAGCAGTAAGATGCTTCACCAAACAGAATTAAAAGATACTAATTATAGTGGAACCAAATACAACATATGTTGGTTGAAGTGCTAAAGGTTGTCATAGAATTGGTCAAGAAGAATTGGGCATGGAGCTCTGGAGCTGTGTAAAGAGATTGGGGTTATACAAGTATACTTAAGAATCATCTATTAAGGAGATATTTGCCACCAAGAAATGCATTAATTTACTGAGGGAGAGATGTATATTTAGAGGAGGAAAAGGCAGCCAAAAAAGAGAGACAGAAAACAACAATGACAGGAAAGTAGAAAATTCAGAAAGGAACTAAAGAGCAGTGTCAAGGTTGTAAGGTCAAAGTAAATGATCACTGAAAAAAGATGACTGAAAGGGAGCCAAGGATATAGATTTTGTTTGACACTGAAGGCAGGGTGGAAAGAAATCAGGCATCAGCTTGGGGAAGTGACAAGCTTAAAAAAGCTTTTTTTTTCCTTTTTTCCTTTTCTTTCTTTCTTTCTTTCTTTCTTTCTTTCTTTCTTTCTTTCTTTGGTGTGGGGAAGATGACAAAAGAATTATGAAAAAAAAGCCAGAGTCAGAGAATGGTTTATGGAGCAAGAGATTAACAGAAGCAGCAAGAATAGCATCCAACACAAGAGAAGAAAGGATGAATTCTGGCAACAAGTAGGAACCCTTCTGTCTCACAGATAAGAAAGGAAGAGATGGAAAATGAGTAATAATTCATGAAGCATAAGAAAGAAATTAAGGGAACTGTGTCATGTATGAGTTTATTGAAACTGTGGAGAAAGAACTGAGAGTGGAATTTTGAGACAATGGAGGGTGTTTAAAATCATTGCTGGGAGTTTGGCTGATGCCAGCTAGTGGTGAGTAAGGGGACTGACTGCAATGCAGCCATGATGGCTCAAATGAGGAAAAGTGGTAAAAATGCTTGCTTAGCAGTTAAGTGGCTCAGAAGTCAAAGAATCCAGTAATCTTCTGAATTAGAGACCAATAAGGTGGGAGGAGGTAAGGACAAGTAGGGGAGGCATCCTTGTATCAACCTGACTCCAATGCTGAATTTTCTGAAAGGGAACTCAGGCTAAGCAGAAAGTAGGAAAACAATGAGAAAAGGGTGACAAACCTAGAAAATGAGGATTCAAGTACCAGAAAGGATGTAGAGGATAAACATCAGATTTAGGTAAAGGGTAGGAACTTCTTATCAGAGGTGAAGTAGGACCATTTCAAATATGATGACATCTAAGACATTGACTAAGTCACTGGTGGAATGAAAATATAAGTTTCTAGAGTCGAAAAGTAAAGGAGTAGATATTAAAATGAGGGAGGAGCTTGAGCTCCCAGAAAGGAGAATAACCAAGAGGTAAGTTCTGAGGTCACTGAGGACATTAGAAAGTGTTGGTGAATCTTCAATGAAATAATGGAAAAGACGTTATAAACACACAAAGAACAAATGTTTCAAAAAATGTATCTATCTCCATTTAGTAAATGAATGGTTGGATGGCCCCTGATGAGATAGGACCAGCACTTTCAGAGGCAACTAAATATGGCTCAGGTCTAATCATGGAGATCATGAAAAATCACTGTATTGCTTAGTCTTTGGCCAGCTAGAGAAATATTGAATCTGAAAGTATAATAAATTTGCTCCTGTGTTCCATGAAGATACATTAACATCAGTAATCAGAAATTTTAAAAAAGACGTTTAATGAAAAAATGGGAGGTGAGTCCCTACTGTTTTCATTATACTCCATTTTCTAGTGAACATTGTTTCTAACTCCTTTGGAGAATTTCCTTTAGGAGACCAAGTGAAAAATGTGTCTATAAAAGAAATATTGATTAGTTTAACAATCTCATTAAATCTGATTAACCTTTTAAGAGCATTAGGTAGATCTTTAAACTATACAAAGCTGAATAATACCTTTATGTGCAATGAAGGGCAACTTTTAAACACCTCAGAAATTCATGAGAATTGGGTACTTATAAGACTAAAGTTAACATTTAGAATTTTAAAATGTGTCACTTTTCTGTATCTTATTTTTAAAGTGATTCAGAATTAAAAATGACTTTGTATTTGCCTTATTTTTAAAAATATTCATGAAGAGAATGATAACTACACTAGGCTAAAAGAGAGGCCAATAGAAAACAGGTCAAAAAGAGTCCTAGACCATCTTTCTCTTTTTTTTTTTAACCTTTTCCAAATTCTATGTCATCCCATTTATGATCTCACAGATTTGTGAACAGGACCTAGTAACAAGAGTTCTAACATAAATGGTAAAGGAGTTTGTAGGGAAAAGGACTAAAATCAGTCCTTGAAATACAGCAGCTAGCTCCTCCATCTCTAGACCTCAGTTAGGAAAGTAAGTTCCTAGGCATCATTATCAAGTCAACTCAACTCCGCAAAGTCTCAATTTACAACCAAGGCATAACATAGGCTCAACGGGAGAATAGAACTCATCAGTAAATAGAAAAACACTTTTTCTTTTATTTTCCTTTCCTTTAAAAAATAATGTATAGTAAGAAACATTGATATTTCTCTGAATGGATGGTTGCAAAATGATTATTTATATAATTCCTTCAATCATGCATGGTCATAAGAATGACTTTCAGATTTTCTATTTCCCATGTAGAGCAGATTTTTTTAAATTTAATTTATTTATTTCTCAGAGAGAGAATAATCAGGGGGTGCAGTAGGTAAAGGGAGAGGGAGAAGCTGGCAGAGGGAGAGGAAGGAGTGGGCAGAGGGAGAGGTAGAAGCAGGCTCCCCACTGAGCAGGGAGCCTGACGGGGGTCTTGATCTTAGGACCCTGGGTCATGACCTGAGCTGAAGGCAGATGCTTAACCGACTGAGCCACCCAGGGGTCCCCATAGCAGATTTTTAAAATAAAAATGGTAAGGCATCAGAAACTTAGTCCCTTATGTAATTGCCCTTTAAAAAATTCAGAATTTTTATTGACTGTCCATTGTATTTTCTTCCCCTGAGATACCCGTATGGTAATCAAAGCATGGGAATAGGTAATCAAAGACTGGGAATCATCAAACATTATTACAAAACCCCAAAGGTCTGCTGTCATGTGTAAAATGATTCATCAATTGCCGTGTGTGTGTGTGTGTGTGTGTGTGTGTGTGTGTGTGTGTGTGTACAATCTCCAGATTTTCTATTGCATTTTGGGGATAAGAATAAAAATAGGGAAAATATGCAATTATTTTTTTAAAAGGGAAAATAATGCAATTATTTTAAATTATAACATATTGCCAAATCCTTCAACAGCCATTTATCATGTAAAATAAGTTATAGTATTCATTGGTCATGCATACTGAAAATTTCTCATATTATACATCAATAAATTATGCCCAAGATGCATAATACTTAACATGAAAACTTGTGAAGGCTGACAAAGACTTTTGACATGTCTCCGATTTGTGACTTTAACACTGCTTAGACATTTCTTCAGGGCATTTAAAACTCCTTTTGTGACTCCTCATCAGCTGTTTTACAGACAGCAGCGATCTCTATAATATACATTTCACTTTCTGCATGGTTGAGGGAGTTCATGTGCGATATCCAATTTTAAGGTAGAGTGTAAGATTACATTTCGAGAATATAGAAAGCCACAGCCATCGAAACTGCACTATTGCTGTTGATAGTAATGCCTACTATTTACTGTTTGACGGACATTTGCAAAATGTAGAGAAGATGGTGCCAAGATGATCGTCAGGCCACTGTAATAACTGGTAGTGCATGTTGTCAGCTGTAGATAGGCCTGAACCCACAAGCACTTGGGTACTCAAGACACTTTGAAGTCAGCTGCTTCTTTGCTTTTTGGAATGGAACTGACTGAAGTATATATTGCGGAAATATATGAAATACCATTCTGGCTGACTTTCTTTGTCTTATTGAAGGCTTCATGTTGCATACATTTGAGGCTTCAATTTTTCATTGTGGATTTTATTCAAGTTGAAGCTTTGCAAACTACCTTCCATTTCCAACAGCCTCGCCATGAATTTTACATAGGATTCCAACGTACTTGCAAACAAAAAGTCTAGGAGGGGCAGACTCAAAGAATAATTATGAGCATCAACTTTGGATGAGGCTGACCGGGATCAGATCTTTAACTGGTCTTAGATAAATTACTTTGGTCTCTCTGACTTCAGTTTCCTTACCTTAAAAGTGGGATCACTGTGTTTTCTACCCCCCAGGATATAATGAGGTTTTAATGAAAAAATACACATGAACCAGGTAATAAGAGTTCCTGGCAAATAGGAAATGCTCAGAACTGTTAGCTAGTACATTATGAACTCACATACATATGTAGGCCTTTTCTGTTAACTCTTGTTCAGTTTACTGACCAATTCCCTATCAAGGGTCTCTGTGAATGGGAGTTATGGCTAATCTACCTCCAGTGCCCAGCACTGGTATCTGCTGGAAATATATTATAAGGTGATTTTCTAGCTAAGATGTGTGCTCATATAATTTTTCAATTCTAAAGAGAAACCTCCATGTTTGACCCGATGATGTTTTTACTTGCCAACAAAGAAAAAAAGACCACAAGATGAAAAGATGTAGGGGTCAAAGTTGCTGACAAAATCTCACATAGTGCATTTCTCCAGCAGAGGTATGCTTTCAGGAGGCATCATTTTTTCCCATGAAAGTACCAAATTCTGAGAATGGGCCACTCTGAGAATGGGCCATTGTTCACCTGTGTGTTTTGCTGATATGTCCACCACCCCTCTGTTACAGAGTGCTGAACCCAAGGGATGGGAACCTCTTATGAGGAACTGGACCTCTGTGGACATTTGGAGAATCTTGATTATGGTAGCTATTCTTACACTAACTCAAATCCTGTTCTGCAGACAATCTTTTTTTATTTGAAATCCAAGTGTTTCTTTACACGTTCAGCCTTTAAGGCTGGATGCAGAAGGAAGCTAAGTTTCTTTTCTTGTCCCTCCCCCCCTACTCAGAGGACCCTGGTAATGAATATGCAGGAATTTGATACCCTAAGGACAAAAAGAATCTTACTTGGCAAATAACTAAACCAAAGTTGGGAGCAAGGCAACAATCAAAAATATATGCAAAATGTGGATTCTTTCTTTCTTTTTAAAGGTTTATCTTGAACTCTCTGTAACACTGTGCTCTTCCACTCAAGGGACACCAGGTAAAGTTATGTCAGCGTTTTCACCATAAAACCCCTAGTGCCCAGGCCTTGAAAGCTACCTACAAAATTTATGTGAATACAGAATACAGTATTCCAAATCTCATTATCTGAGTATATTTTTAAAATTCACTTGAAATCAATATTTCCAGAATTTAAAAATGGTTAAAAGAAACAATGCCACATTCGGGTTCTCAAATAGTTTTTCCAGAACATCTTTATATATTGCTTGGAAAGGTATAAAAATACAGAAAGGGCTGTGTAAAAAATACACACAATTTAAGGTCCTGGCTAAAGATCAAATGTTCAGGGAGCTGGGACGAGCACTTTGTGCATTTGCCTCAGAAATGTGTACTTCCCTCCCTTGGGGACCACATGTGGGAGAGAGCTTTTTAAGTATTAATCGCAGTTTTATTTTTGTTCTCTTTGCCAGGAATTGGACAGGCAATTCTATATTTCAATACCATGGCTCAGTCGGATCTTATGGAAGACATCTCTGGTTTTTGTCCTCTATCCTAACTTAAGTCAAGTTTAGGTTTATCTGGTTTTCAGTCTAATTTGGATTTTTTTTCCTTTCATTCTGGGTAACTTCACGTAACAGTATTTAAATCAGACATTTCTAACTTGGATCTTCTTAGGCTTCTCTGGCCAAAGTCACTCATGTGCTTTCCTACATTACGATGACCTGCATTTACTGTAATCATAAACACTAACTGGAAAATTATCACATTCTTGAATTTCCACGTCTTGCATTTCATGACAGATTCTAAAACACTGAAGCCTAATATCCAGCACTTGTGATGAAGACCTCCCATTTTACAAAGTAATAGCTAACTATAACAGAAAGAAGCAGAACCCAAACACATGAGTTTATGAGTTAATTCAAACAGTGGAATTACTTTGTGTTTTTTTTTTAAGATTTTATTTATTTATTTTATAGAGAGGGAGACAGCCAGGGTGAGAGGGAACACAAGCTGGGGGAGTGGGAGAGGAAGAAGCAGGCTCCCGGGGGAGCAGGGAGCCCGATGTGGGGCTCAATCCCAGGACCCCGGGATCACGCCCTGAGCCAAAGGCAGACGCCCAACAACCGAGCCACCCAGATGCCCCTGGATTTAATTTTTTAAACTGCTCTCTGCTCCAGGGAGGGACAAATCACTGCTACGTAAATGAGAAAAAATTAGAGCACTGACCAAAGAAAAAATGCATTACACAGAATGAGACTTCTTTGGCAGAAATTAATAACTAAGCTCATTTTGAAGTGAAATCACACATATTTATGTATGTACACACATGTACCTATATGTACATGTCTACACATATGTATATACACACATATATATATACATACACACACACACATATACAAAAATCTCAAATGGACAGACTTAATTAGAGGGACCTATCCTCATTTAAAAGGTATTATTGCCCTCTGCATGGCTCTCTTTTACCTTATTTCAATTTAATTATAATAAGCTCACCACCAGTTCAATAACCAAAAACACTATCATTCACTTACATCTATTAATAAGCACCTCACCATTCTTTGCCTCCCCTGAGAAGTAAACAACACCTTGGATTTTGTGTTTAATAACTTCCTTACTTTTTAAAGAATACAGTTTGGAAGTCACCCATCCACCCACACACCCACACCCCCCCCCACATATATATATAAAATATGCATTTATTTATAAATAACGTATTATTTAATTCTACCTATTTTTTAGTTTTATGATGGGGTATCATGCAGTCTTCTGGGACTTGCTTTTCTTCACTCCACATTGTGTTACTATGAGTCATCTCATTGCCATATAATATTCTATTGTGAAAACATATCACAAGTTATCTATCCAGGATCTTGTCAGGCTCTTGTCAAAGACATCTTGGTTGTTTCTACTTGTGATATTATTTGAGAAGAAGAAATGTTATTAGGCTGTGAGGGTTGAGGACATTTTGTCATTTTACTGCCGAAAAATTATTGTATATGCCTTCTAATGGTGCATTTGTGCCAGTGTTTCTTCATGTATGTATGTATGCATGCATAAGTGCATGTCTGTATGTATGTATAACTGCTAGATCATAGGGTCTGGGACTTTATTATCTCAATTTTATTAAATAATGCCAAGTTATTTCCAACGCAGCTGCTTTAGTTTACATTTACAGTAGCAATTTTAAAGAGACCTCACCGAACCTTATCATCTCCAGCACTTGATTTTATTAGTTTTCTCAGATTTTTTTGTTCCCAGTTGAAAGGGTGTAAATGGTATTGCAAGTCTGCATTTTCGATTACTAGTTAGATCGAGCATATCTTTATATGTTTACGGACCAAATGTATTTATTCTTCTCTTAAATGCATATTGACGTTTCTTAAATCCATTTTTAAATTGCGTCATTTGTATTTTCCTTATTTGTGTGGTGGAGTATTTTATAAAGTCTAAATACTAATCCCTTGTCAGTCGTATTTTTTACAAATACCACTTTATTAGTTTGTGGCTTGTCTTTCCAATTTTTAAGTGTCTTTTAGAGAATAGAAGTTTCTAATTTAGTAAACTCTAATTTATCAATCATTTCTTTTATGCATAGTTTTATACATTAAATGAAAACTGAGCACTCTTTATGTGCCTGGGTTATAACAGGCCCTGGGAAGACAAACATGAAAACAAAAATAGTTCTTTCTCTTAAGGAGCTCAAACACTACTGAGAAAGTAAAATGGGTAAATGATTATAACATACTGTGATATCTGCTGTTAAAGGCAGGAAAAACTTACTAAATACAATTAGGGAAGCTTTGCAGAAACTGATGAAATATTTAAGCTACTACCAAACCCTGGAAGAAAGAAATTTTATCAGCATATGCCAAGGCCCAGTGACATAAAAACTCACAGTGGGAAACTGCAGGTAAAATCCACCCAACATGGCAACTCATAAGAATGAAAAAAAGAGAAGCATTAAAGACTGTAACCCCAAAGATCCCACATTGATAGGTGATGTGTTGTGAAGAAATATAAGGTTACAAATGCAGGGACTTTTTTGTGCGTTTCTTTATCCATCGCTCTATCCCCAGGACTTTGAACAGTTTTGATATAAAGTGAATGCTCTCAATAGACATTCGTTGAATATCTGAGCAAATGAATAAAAGGATAAAGGAAGCAATGCATATCAGCTTCCTAAGGCTGCCAAAACAAAGTACCACGAACTTAGTGGCTTAAAATAACAGAAGTCTATTCTCTCACTGCTGGAAACCAGAAGTCTAAAATCAAGATGTTGGCAAGGCCATGCTCCCTCCAAAGACTCCAGCGGAGAATCCTTTCTTGTCCCTTCCAGCTTCTGGTGGCTCCAGGTGTTCCTTGGCTTGTCCAAACATAACTCCAGTCTTTGCCTCCAGTTCTTCCCCCGCCCTCCTCCCCTGTGTTTTCCTCTTCTTTGAAGGACTTCTATCACTGGACTTAGGGACCACTCAAGTAATCCAGGATGATTCTCTGTTGAGATCCTTAACTTCATTACATCTGCAAAGAGCTTTTTTTTCAAATAAGGTCACATTCATAAGTATGTGGGGTTAGGACTTGGACATATATTTTTGGGGCAATCAATCCACTATAGAATGTCACTTCTATGCTGAAAATCTTTTAATGACTCCACTGTTTTGGAGTAAAATATTAATTCTTTGAAATAGCCGATAGGACCCTAAGGATCTGACTGCTGTCTATCTCTCTGTCTTCATCTCACTCCCTCCCCTGCTCCGCATACTATGCTCTAGTCACAACAGTCTTCTAGAATTTTTTTCAGGCCATGATTTTCCATGCTTGGGCTGTCTGCACATTAGTCCTTCTGCTGTGGCTGTCTTCTTTCCTTTCTACCTCTGTCTCCTCCTCTGGTTTCAGACTTTCTTCTCTGGTCCTCAAATAAAAGTTATCCTACTAGAGTTCTACATGTTTAAATACTAGAAAGCTTACTGTATGGTGACTAACATAATATAATAAAAAATCATTAAAAAAAAAGAAGGAAAAATAAATAAATAAATAAATAAATACATACATACATACATACATACTAGAAAGCTGCATTAGCCAAAACAGTGTCTTCAGAAAAGGAAGGGTAGATAAATATCTCATAGTACGTACATACTATGGAATCCCATGTAGTTGTTTTTTTAAAAAAGGTCTGACTATGCACAGACATGAAAAGATCTCCAAGAGTGTGAAGTGACAAAAGCAAGTTGAAATCATATGTATAGCACAATCTTACTTATAGTAATAAAAAGAACATAACAGATATGTCTATATAGCTTCATGTATATATGGAAACACATAGAGAAACCAGAATAATATCTCCAAAATGTTGACAGTTGGGAGGAAGGCAGGAAGAGTAATAAGGAGAAGAAAGAGTCTTCCATATTTCCTCTGAATGTTTCTGAACTCTTTCAACCATGTGCAAAGAAAAAGTTATGTATTACTTGTATAACAAAAATAGTAATGACAGAAACAAAAAGAAGTTTAAAACATAGTATGATTTATTCAGTGATGTACAAATAGACTAGCAGAAAAAAACAGAAAGGCTAGTAACAGGTGCACACATATTGGAGACTTAGTATTTGGTAGAGGTAGCCTCTCAAATCAGCCACAAATGGATCAGATCTTCAATAAAAGGTACTGAGGCAAGTACCTGGCAAGCAGTGGGGGCTAAGAGAGGCAGATAATAGATTGCTGGCTCTAACCAGGCACTGAAAGTCAGATGAAAGAAAGAGCAAAATATAAAGAGCAAAATTATGAGAAATATTAGAAGAATATACAAGATAATATATTTTATAATATTGGGACTGAAATAACTTTCATAAGCAACACAAACTAGATAATCATTGTTAGATAACTACACCTGAAAAATGCTTGCATGTGTGCATAAAGAAAAATGTATAAAGGTGTTCACTGAAGTACTGCAACTTAAAATTAGAAATAACCTAAAAAGTCAAAAATAGGGGGAGGATTAGGTAAAATGTCATATGTCTTTATTATGGTAGCATTTTACCATAAAAAGCATATGGAATGCTTTTTTAGCATTCAAAACAATGAAGTAGATCTACATTTAGTGACATAGAAAAGTCTTCAATATATAATCCAAGTGAAGAAAATTATAATACATATAATCCATTTGTGTTTTTTAAAAGGAAGCTATATACTTACACACATCTGCACAGGTGTATGTATATGTGAGTGCACATGTACATATGCATATGCACATACATAACTATGCATGTGTGTATGCACAGATGTATGTATAAATGTAAATATGTGTGTGCAGTAGAAATGTGTGGACATAGGCTTGAAAAAACAAACATTAACTCTTAGAGTGGTGAAAGCACTAAGAGAGTGGGTTAGAAGGAGGGACATCTATAGATATTACCAGATTACTAATCCTTTCCTCCACTTTCCTTTAGGGAGCCAACCTTCTCCCCTTCTTTAGGGTTCTTATGTGAATGCCAAACACAATACACACTCTCTTGCGTAGGAATTGATAAGGATGGTCATATGACTTAAGAAGGCCCAACAGGGTCCTTCCCTGAGAGTTTATATATATGGATGCTAGGAAAAGAAAGCATTCTCTTTCTTCTAGAGCCACTACCAGTATGAGTATGATTAATCTCCAGCTGTCTGAAGCCACGTTACCAATCCCTGCCTTCTTGGACTAGGAGGAAGTGAGAGAAGAGAAGAAAGGAAAGGGGAGGAGGGAGAGAGGCCAATCATTCGGGTCTTTGCATCTAGTTGTCAGTTGGCTGGTCATGCCTTAAAACCAGCCCATCTCTGAATCTCCCAGTTATATGAATCATAAACTCACTTTTCTTAATTTGATTGCATGTCTTTCACTTGGAACTGAAAGTCTTGACTAATCTAGGCACTTTCATTTTGACTGTATGTATTTATACAGTTTGACTATCTTTATAAAGAAAATGTACTGTGTTACTCGTATAAAAATGTCACACTGATTTAAATATCTATTTGTATATTTGTTCAATACTACTTTGCCCATTAGACTTGAGGGCAGGGCCCACTGTAAAAACAGTGTCCATATCTGCTATATAGTAGTTGCTTGTTGAACACTTATTTTTAAAAAATGTATTATGGAAATATCAAACTGGAAATATGGCTTTACCATAGGATGTTTAGGGACTAGTAAAACTAAAAAAGGGTGATAAGTATATGAGGGACAAATTATGAAGGACTTTTTAAGTCATGCAATACATTCACAGTCAGTGGTAGTATAGATTTAGCATTAGTGCCATCGATTACATTTCTAGTCTAAATTCTTTTACCTATAAAAGTGTACAAACTTAGTTATAGAGAGTTTTCTAACATCAAGAATTCATTAAAATATAATTGTACCCTCCCATGTCTTTTGCCAGGTGGCAAAACTGGTTTCATTAGGGTGCATATGAGGCCAAGAGAACAGATGTGATTCTTTGGTAGGCCTGTTTTCTTCATTGTAATGCACGTCCAGCTGTCTGGCAACCTACACAATGGGAATGGGTGATAGGGTGTTTCCAAGTTGGCACAGATCCACTAAAAAGAGCTCAAAACACTTTGGGTTGTTGGGGAATATCAACATCTTCATCTTCCTTAATAGAAGACGACTTCAGAAATGGGACATCTTTTCCTACAATACCCTCTCACTGGCAGAATCAACATCAAAAGTCCAATCTTTATAAAATCTATGTAACTTCTTGCATTGTTGTTCCTGCTTATGGCGCACATCTGTTTATTTTCTTGACATAAGTTGCACATTACAAATTAATTTAGTACATGGATGGAAAATATTAGCAGAACATTGACTGCAGCTGTCCTTTTCATAGTCTGATATTGTTTGCAGCTCTGCCTTGTATACCTTTTTTATGCTTTAACTAAAAATGAGTTCTTATGTCCCATCACTAACAACAATCCCACTTTCTCAGTAGCTATAACTATGGACTTTAGCAGACTTGGGATTTTATTAGACATTTTGGATACTTCTCCTAACTACCTCCCTACTACCTGGCCCTACTGCCGTAATTCACTTCATGACAAAGCAGCTATTTGGCCACTTTGTCCTTTCATTATCTACATAAACACAGTCCAATAATGTGGACTTGCAATAAACAGCATCACTAGCCCTGTAGATTGAATTGTTTTGGATCTTTTTGGAAAACGGTATTGCCTTCTCCTATCATGTTAACTGTAACTGATGAAAAAGCTCACAAAGTTGCGTGCATGGCAGAGAACAATGCCACATCTCTTGACTATATGAATTACGACATGGACCAGACTGCCATGCCCCTGTGGCTCAGTGTTATGCTTATCTGCCACTCCCATGGAAGATTTACAAACTAGCTTACTTGGATTTTCTGCTTTGTTTCTGTCCTCGTGTCACAAGTTCTGGACAACGGTAAGGCCAACTCAATAGCATCATTCTAGAAAGCTGGACCTATAACATAATTGAGCCTGACCAAACTTTCTTTGAATTAAATATTGTATACCTTTCTTTGGTATAGATTTAATTATTATTAAAGCAGAGTATTTCACTCTTTTTGCAAAATATTGTATTATATACCTGTTCCTGGTGACCTTCGTTTTTTTAAGGGATGGGGATTATGTCTCTAACTAATTGTGGTCATTTTATGTTTATTCCTTCTTCCAAGGTATTAACCACTTCTCCAAAAATAGACCATGCTTGATACCCTGAGAAACGTGGACGTGACGCCCAAAAATGTTGGTTTGTTTCATTCAATGTGACCCGTTACCTTAATGTGGACCTAGAAATATTGATCTTCCTGTTTTGCAGGTCAGTGACTCAGATTTTGACTACACAATCACATTCAGTTTAGTCATGGTGATACAGATATGGCATTTATGTCACCTGAGACCATGGTAAATCTACGTCCTCCATATCATGAAAGCCACATGTACACAAACTCTAATTTGAAGTGTTCTCAAGATTGAATATCCATATTATTCATATTATGTCCATATTATTCTAAGATATGTTTGTCCAGTGTGATATGCTATAACCATCCTTGTAGCCTTTGAAGAATAAATGGAAAAGCCTTAATAAACAACTTTACAAATCAGAGTCAGGATTTATCTCACAGGAAATTGCATAGCATTCTCTTCTCCCATCCCCACAACTGTACGATTTGAAACTGCTCTTTGAATTGACTACTCTCTTGGCAATGATAGGGTTTGCACTGTGCTTTTTATTTATTGTTTATTGTTAGGGAATAAGGAACATAATAAAAAACGCTCAAGATATAAATAGTACAGGTTTTGCTTCCTTCTTGAATGCTATTATGAATTCAGAGGTTTCTTGGGACTTTAAACCTGACTGGATTCCATCATTTCCATGCCTGGGTACCCATGTCTTCAGGGACTCTGACAAGGGAATAAAATATTAGATTCATCAACTAAATGGTAATAGTATTTTATATGCTTGTAAAGAACTCCAACAATCTTGGAAACGAAATTAAAAAAAAAAAAGGATCCTGAGTTGCTGTGTGGCCACTGCAACAGAATATTTAATCAAAACCAAAAGTATCCTTGAAACTACTCCTCTTGGTGCAAGGACTGTAATGATGTTACACAGGATGTGTCCCCAAAGTACCACAGAAGTACCCCTGCATTGCTACTTATGGGGTAGGAATTTCAATACTGCTACACAGGAAATGTCTCTAAAGAGTCGTTGATGGAGCAGGGATATTTAATGATGTTACACAGGAAGTACCTCTACACTGCTACTGCTGAGACAATGTCAAAGCACTGCTCAATGGGGAATATTTTTAGCTTATTGCCAGGCATAAGATAACTCTTACTGCCAAAAACAGACTGAAAATACCCTTCCTGCTGCCAGAGTATGCTTAGAATACTACAAGATGCAGGAAAAAAAATGCTGTGCCAAAAAGAATGGAAAGAGGAAGGAGCCCTCCTCTATGAGAAGAGTTGCAGGGCCAACCAAATAGACCAAAGAAGCTGTTACGAGGGTAACATGTAAAGCAGGCAGCCAGAATTTTGGTGAGCTGAACAAAAATCCTGCAAAAGTTCAATGTGAAGTGAACTTTAAGCTTTTGCAGACAGGAAGTCCAAGAACTATCAGTAAGAACCCTGAAACTAGAAACCCAAACCCCCCTATGAAAGAAACAAGGCAGGGCATTTGCAGCATACCAAAGAGACTCCAAGAAATAGGAATGATGAGAAAGGAGAAGAGTTTAGAGTGAGCCAGCGCAGATACCATTTTTTTGCCATGAAAGTTGAGAGATTTTAACAAATCCTTGCTGAGAAGGGCATGAAGGTGGAAATCTGAACACAAGGGAGTGATATTTATGGTCATTTTATAGTAAAGGTGGTTTGATGGTAATTGAATGGTAAAATCCATACAGTTCCAATTCCAGAGAGTAGCTTCAATCCCTCAACAAATCCTTTCATGGTCTTCAAAGGCCTTAACTAAAAAATCTTCTCCAGGTGTTGTAATTGATAGAAATTTGAATAGACTATATTTAACTATTGCATTTAAGATTCTGGTGTCTGAAGGGGCAAAATCAGGCAATCTGCCCTCGTCGTCCTTTGTAGTATAAATCTATCAATGCAAGCAACATGAAGAATCCAGTAGGCCAAATGTTCCATACTACTCAATCACTGGAGGTTACCTACACTTTTCTTTCCTTTGCCGGAAGGCAGTAAGATCAGTATAAGATTCAAGATGATCGATTTTTGGTCTCTAAAAAGTCCTAACACATATCTCTGTAGCCTGCAGGGTCTATGGCTAGTGACTCTCGATGATCAGAGGTAAGAAAATTAATTGTTAGTATTTCCTAAAGTTGTATGAAGTTAACCCAGCGAATACTCTGGCAGTAGGTCAAATGAGGATGTATAAATGAATAACTCCTAATTCCCTCCATGTCCCCTGAATTTCTGATCATTCTTATGCTTTTATACACTTTTCTTTCTTTTATGGTATTTATCTTCTAATGGACTAGGTGATTATTTATTGTATCTACTGTTGGTTGTCTGTCTCCTGTCCTTGGAATTTATGCCCCAGGCTTACTCACCAATATATCCCAAACACCCAAAAAAGTATCTGGTACAGAGTAATTGCTCAAAATATATTTATTTAAAGTGTTGAGTGAATAAAGTTATCAACCCCAATATTATATTCCATCCTTTCTTTAAGGCATTTAATTACAATCATATGGAGCTAAGCTTAATAGATTAATAAATAACTCATTTTCTTATCAAACCAAGAATTCCTCCCTCACTTCTCTATTATATTCTTACAACAACTCTTTGTAGTCCCTTATATTTCTACATTTTCACTCATTTTCTATTCATTTTTCCTCATCCTCTATGCCTATGTCATCCTGTCAGCATATCCTACATATAGACTTCTACATAATAGCCCCTATTATATCATTTCCACATGTTACACCATAGTCTAAAACAGGAGCAGCATTTAGCAATCATCTAGCTTGCCAACTCAAATTGTTTGGTAGAGGTTTCCCAGAGGGCTATGCTGAGAAGGATTCTGTTGCCATTCTGAAAGTATTCTGCTTTTGAATAGGGATACCTGTCAGAGAACAGGTAACTAAGGCTTGTCATCCCTGGTCTAAGCCCTCATCAGTTCATGGATTTAATGTATCAAACTCCTTTATAGTGCCCAAGTTTTACATCTTTCCTCTCTAATACCTTTAATATAAAAGTTTTAAAACAATCTTCCTCAAAAGTATTTTATTATTTCTCCCCCTTCACTCAATAATTTATAATGGCTCCCTTTGTCATTATGTCAAGTCATAACATTAAATTCTAGATATATCACTTACTGAATGTCCCCCTCCCCATTCTCAGAGGTTTAATCATTTATGATTTACCTACCCAGAATCCTTATCCTAGTCCAAGGATCTGCCTGCTTTCTTGCATGTCTTACTTGACATTGTCCGAGTCTCATTATGTCATGTTGCATGCTGCACCTGAAATGGTTGCCCTCCCTTCCCAGATACTTCTCTAATTGCTCAGAAAAACGACTTATTCTGGGAAGCTTTCTGTAATTAATAAGACCTGACAGGTCACGCCTCCACTCTACCCTTCCTCGGATCTCCTCTGTTAGCCTTACTTTGTTTTATTTTCTTTTAAACATAATTTTGTGTGGTTTTTTTGTTTGTTGGTGTTTAATCTTTTCTTAAATTTTTTCTTTTAAACATACTTTTGTACACAAACATAGAGCTATATCTTTAACAGGCAGGGCTGAACCATAATAGCATGTAACTATGTTCCTCCCTTGGATTTAGCATGTAGAGGGAAACCGTCTACACTGATTACACACTAAGCCATACCATTTTCTGCCCTGTTCAGAGCACTGCAGACATAGTCAATAGTGGAGCTCAATAGATTTGCAAGTTGGAGGTGACTGGGGTTGGCAGTGGCCTGACTTCAGGGCCAGGTGTTTGGAAACTGCAGTGGTCATGAGTTAAAACAGGCTTTTATCCATCAATCTCAAATTCTTGGAAACACTCAGGCAAGTCTGGTTCGAGAAGAACCACAGGAAATGTCCCAGTGCAAAGAATTGGAGCTCAGGTGTCTAAAAAACCCTAAGAGTTCAAAACATTCACTACTCTCTAGAATCCACCCAAACTCCTTCAAATCCAAAGGTACTTATCCTCTTCATGTCCTTAAGTACAGAGCTACTTTGTAGCTGTAAATGGGGGTGGCTGTGAACTTCAAGATGACAAAGCCCAGGCTGAACATAATTTTAGAACCTGAAAACTGGAAGTGTTTTGTGTCTGCTCATCTCAAAAAGGGCTCTCTAATCTCAACTGCCCTCATCCTCTATCTCCAGCCTTATCAGGAAAGTGCCATGGATTTGAGCCCTTAAAAAAGTCTTTCCGGATGTACTAAGCACCTATAATATGGCAGCTATGATTCTCAGAGGCTTAGGGAATTTCATACTATATAATTCCTTGGGGGGGATTTTGAATCTAATAGTGGAGACAGCCCTTTAATTAGAAAATTTCATTATGATGATGTGGACCCAAGATGAAAGTACGAACAAAAAACAATGAGAAAACACAAAGGTGCACTTAGCCCAGCCCTGAAGTTTTAAGAACTTTCTGCAAGAGGTGATATTCAAACTGGGTCTTTATAGTTAAGTAGGAATGCACTAGGTGAAAGGAGATAGCAGGATTGGGGAAAGTAACTTTATTTAAGTTATTATGTTTTCATTATGAAGATACAATGAGAAGTAGGATAAAGTGGATCACCATAGACTGTTACAGTGTTATTACAGAAATGAGCTGGATCTACATATAAATAAATACATATAATAAGAATGGTACAGATAAGAACCTTGGGAGTTCTGGAAGAAGTTGGAAGGCGGGGAGAGAAATTAGGTAAGATGTGCCATTAGATCATCGAGCCTTACATCGAAAACCGGGGATGTACTGTATGGTGACTAACATAATATAATAAAAAATCATAAAAAAAAAAGATGTGCCATTAGTGTGACATGTGAGGTAGATCTTGAAATGAAGAATTTCAGTGTGGAAAAATAGTTGGGATAGCATAAGCCAGGGAATGGAGATGAGACAGCTCAACGAATGTACAGGACACATGAAAAGGGCTATTTAAATTGAAATGCAGGCTGTCAGAAGGAGAGTAGTGGGGGATCAGTTACAAACAGCAAGTTGGGCCCAGCTTGTGGGTACTTGTGACTGTCAGCATAAGGTGATTGGACTGTGTCATGTAGACCCAGAGAGCCACTGAAGGTGTTTGAGTGGGACAGTAATGTGATCAGCGTTCCACATTAGATAGGAAATATCCATCAGACAGCAATACATCAAACACATTGGAGATAGAGAC
Source organism: Ursus americanus (assembly GCF_024610735.1). Taxonomy (NCBI): domain Eukaryota; kingdom Metazoa; phylum Chordata; class Mammalia; order Carnivora; family Ursidae; genus Ursus; species Ursus americanus. The sequence goes on along the minus strand of NC_142162.1, from coordinate 3,538,447 downwards.
AGAATTAAGGAAGCTGCTTTGAAAGCATTGCTTTCCTCTAGGTGAGAAATAACAAAGAACACAGGCAGTGAAATAACAATGATGAGAACATAAGGAATTTTTTAAATGTTGCAGTATATAATTTCACAGAATTGCAAAACATTTGCATTTGTCTTTAGATGTGTATTTTCATTTAGGGGTGGGAGGTCCTCTTCTTATCCCTGTGTTATTACTGGGCCCCTAGACCTAGTATATGCCAACATTTGGTTAATAATAAAGGAGCTCCAATCCCAATTTACTCATCCTGAAGGTTTCCAAGTCACTACTCTAAAATTTCAACTTATTTTACATAGACATAATAAAAATCAGATTTCCCCCACCCCTTGTAAGACAACCTCATAGACTCGTTCTGATGAGATAAGAATAAAGTGTGAAGTGCTTAAAAGTTTATTGGTATTACACATTTATTAGTATTGTGGAGTTCTCTGGTGTCAGTAGCTGTGTATTGGTTCCATAAAAGGTACATTTCTATAACTGAGATGGGGTTCTCGGTACTTAGCACATCATGCCTGCCCCTCACTGAACTTGCAGGGGACGCTGGTTGGGTCATTCAAGACCATTCTGCTCATCCAGTGATCTCAATGTACTGAGCACAGCAGAACACAGGGAAGATTCCTAAAGTGAAAGTTTTGTTCCCTGAGAGCTTAGAACTCATTTGGCGATATGAAATTAATATACACATGAAATAACTTTCAGACCAAGACCAATCGGGGCTGAAGAATGTGATTCACACTTTGAAGCGCACAGACTGATGGAAAGGAAAGACATGTTCGTCAGTTTTTGTTTGCCATCTGCTGTAGATAATCCTTGTCAGAGCTCTGATAAAGCCTCCATCATTCATGAAGCTTGGCTTTGGTTCTAGTTCCCTTCCTTCAATCCCGCACTACCCCAGCTTTCTGCCCTTGGCCCTTTGCTTTTCCTTCAGACTCTATGGTTGCTTTAGAAAGGTCTAATATTAGCCTGACCCTTCTGGTTAGCATCACACTTTCTTTATGATATTTGTGGGACTTAAAGATGAACCAGACAGACAAGAACTTTAAACTCTGTTATTGCCCTTCCTTGACACTTCCAACAAGTTAATTGTCTGTTTGCCTTCCTGTAATTACTTTAATTACATGCCATTAGTGACCATTAACAAATGCAAGTGTGTTTGATTTTCACAAATCTTACTCTTCTTACTCTCTGTAGAACTCCACCAAAGCTTTCACATGCGATCAAAATAGAAAGTGAGGCAACTAAGCACATTCACATTTAACCTTTGAGGCTAAAGTGAAGAATAAAGGATAATTCATGAATGGGCTAATTGTTTTTCCCTGCTTCTGACACTGGCCAGCATCCTCTCTATAGTGGCTACATATATATGCCATGTGTTCATTTATAAGACAGCAAAAGTTAAAAGGGGTTGAGAATAAAAGCTGCCTAATTGCTGCTATTACCTCAACTCAGGGAGAGAATTGCTGGGTGATATTATGAGGATCGAAAAACCATTGAAGATTTTATTGATGGAACACTTTCGCTCTAACTTCAAGCCCCAGAAAATGAAGGTCATGATTTCAGTTTTTATGAGCACCTGATTGGGCATTTACATAGAAAGAGCTGAACTATGAGGAGACTAAGCCAATATTCTCTCTGCTACAGTTTACTAGATTACATCACAGTATCTTGTATCAAAACACTTTATCCCATATTGTTTTTTGGTCAGCTTTACCAATGAAGCCAACTGAAAAATATTTTCTCAAGGCAGTTTGGAGAATGAAATGTATCAAGAAATGGTTAGTTAAATGTTCCGTACTGTCACTTCAACAACAACAATAAAATCACTGGTAAAAATGTTTAGATCTGTGGTTTTTTAATACTTTCTGCATAATTCTCTTGCTTTTTAAAACATTACATAGACTAAACTTATTTGTAATAATAGCAATATGCTTTTCTCCAAATATAAAATAATGATGTTCATCTTTAATTACCAGAATTTATTATTTGAGTTTTTTTTCTTCTGGTGAAAATGGGTTATGCCAGGTCATTCATGATCTTTCCCTACTGTAGACTAATGGCAACACTTGAGAAGGCTGCCCAGGGTTGAGCCTATGGGTTCTCTGAAGCTACGGAAAGGCAATTTAAATGTGTTACCCCATCCAGGTAAACCCAAGAAGGTGGCGTCATTAGTACCCTGTGTTCCTCATCACATACTCTGCCCAGGTCACGAGGACAGGACTGATAATATAATTTACATGCCACTTCCTGTAGAGTTCATGTGGAGTAATATTTACTCATCTTTTTGGAGTAATAAAAACTCAATACTGTAATTAATTCCAGGTAAAAATATATTTTCCTAATATTTTAGAAATATCTGGTTTGTGATTCTAGTCAACAAATTCTGATTAAATTAAAGGGAATATAAAATTCATTCTGTATTATAAAATGTCAGTTTTCTGATTCATCCACATTGTTCTCACATCATGAACCTTTAATCATGCAATATGACCTTTTACATGACTACTAAGTATTACCATCTCCTCCTTCTTCAAATGCCAACATATTTTTGGATAAAGGGTAGATTTGTCCTTAAAAGATATCATCTGCCCAAGACCTCTCTGCAAAGGAGGGAAGTGAAGGGGTGCTAAAAAAATGAAAGGATTGGAGTCAGGAAAAAAATTCTAAGGGATGAAATAGGAGTTGTCTTATGTTGGGGTAAATGGGATAAGTCCATGGACAAAAACTAAAACAACTGACTGAATTAAATCACACAGTATGCATGGAATATGTTAGCTTATCTGTATCCATACTTCCCCACCCCCATTCTCACTGTTGGTTTCTAAAATGACTTCAGGGGTTTTTTTCACTTTTTTTTTTTTTTTTTGAGGAGACAGGAACCTGGGGAAGCTTGTAGATAGGATGACAGGTAAATGGGAGAAGTGGTACATAATTCTAAGTTGTTTATAAGCTCCACCATTGATTTTTGTTTAATTGAACCTAAAAATAATGCATATCAAATCCCCAGATACCTAACACACATAAAATGAGTACAATAATTAAGTCTATCTCCTTCTATCAAATAAAAGCTTATATTTTAAGGTTGTAAAGGTCATTTACAATTTTCCTTAAATTAAACCTTCAAATCAGCAAGAGGAACAAAGCCCTTCCCAACCTCATCTTAAATAATTTTGCATCCTACCAATTCACCCATGAAATTTATGCATCAACTAATCATCAGGGTCAACAATAGAGCTAAATGAAAGAATAAATGAATAAATGAATGAAGCCTTAACTTATCAAATACAGAAAACCCTTTCTCACTTCTTTGCCTTTGCTTAGAATGCCCTCCTACCTCCTTTGCCTAAAATATGCCCATGTCTCCATCAAGATCTAGGATCAAGGTTACCTCCCCTGTGGCACAGGTCTTCCCCCACATTTTCTCTTCTCTAACCACACCCTTTACAAACTCCCACCATAGCTATGCTATTCAGCAGCGTCATTTTGAGCCACTTGAGGGTAGTGCTCCCTATTGGCTTGGCAGGTGTATTAGTCAGGAGAAGCTCCATTATGCAAGTTTCAAACTGAGCCCCAAATCTCTGTAACTTAACTTAAAATTAGACAGAAGCTTATTTCTTGCTCATGCTTTATGTCCCATTCATGATCTGCAGGAACTCTGCTCCACATAGCTACTCAGAGATCCAGGTTGACGGTAACTCCCATCATCTTGTAGCTATGTCATCCAGAACATGGGCCTACTTGATTATTATAAAATCATGCCATGAAATCATGCCACAAAATCATGAAAAACCGCATATGGTCTTTTACTGTCTCGGTCCAAAAGTGATAAATTCATCACTTCAACTCACATGGTATTGACCAGTATTGGTCATAGTGCCTTGCCTAATTGTAAAGGGGCCAAGGAATACAGGGGAACAAAGGCAACATTTGCTAACCATTATGGTCTTTACATCAATGTTCTATTAAAATATTGTTAAAATGTCCATACTCCCTGAAGGAATCTACAGATTAAATGCTATTCTTGTTGAAGACCCAAATGGCATTGCTTTTACAGAAATAGAAGAAATAATCCTAAAGTTCATATAGAAAACCATGAAAGACTCAGAGTAGCCAAAGTAATCTTGAGGAAAGGAAAATAAAGCTGGAAGTATCACACTTCCTAATTTCAAAATATATTACAAAACTACAGTAATTAAAACAGTATGGTACTGGCATAAAGACCGACAGAACAAAATAGAGATCCAGAAGTAAACCCACACATATATGGTCAACTGATTTTTGACAAGAGTGCCAAGAATACACAATGGGGAAAGAATAGGCTCTTGAACAAATTGTATTGGGAAAATTGGATATCCAAAAAAAAGAATGAAATCAAAACGCTATCTTACATCATACATAAAAATCAACTCAAAGGGGATTAAGGACTGTATGACCTAAAGCTATAAAAGTCCCAGAAAACACACACACGCGCACACACACACACACACACACACACACACACACACACAGTAGAAAAGCTTCATGACATTGGTTTTGGCAAGTACTTTTTGGATATGACACCAAAAGCAGAGACAACAAAGGCAAAAATAGACAAGTGGGACTACATCAAACGATAAAACTTCTGCACTGCAAAGGAAACAATCAACAGAGTGAAAGGCAACCATGGAATGGGAGAAATAATTTCAAACCAAATATCTGACAAAGGATTACTCTTCAAAATACATAAGGAATTCCCACAACTCAATAGCAAAAGAAGGAGGAGGAGGAGGAGGAGGAGGAGGAGGAGGAGGAGGAGGAGGAGAAGGGAAGAAAGAAAGAAAAGAAAAAAGAAAGTAACCCAATTAGAAAACGAGCAAAACATTTAATAGACATTTCTTCAAAGAAGACATATGAACGGTAAACAGACACATGAAAAGATGCTCAACATCATTCATCATCAGGGAAATGCAAATCAAAACCACAGTGAGATATCACCTCACACCAATTAAAATAGCTATAACAAACAAAAAATAAGTATCGCCAAGATTTTGGAGAAACTAGAACTCTTATGTGCTGTTACTGGGAATGTAAAACGCTGCAGCTGCTATGGAAAAGAGTATGGAAGTGCCTTAAAAAATTAAAAATAGAACTACCACATGATCCAGTAATCCCATGTCTGGGTATATACCCCAAAACATTGAAATCAGGAGCTCAGAAAGGTATCTTCATTCCTATGTTCTCTGTAGCATTATTTATAATAGCGAAGGTAAACAAACAAACTAAATGTCCATCAATGGTTGGATGGATAAAGAAAATGTGGTAGATAAATAAAATGGAATATTATTCATCTCTAAGAGAGAAGGAAATCCTGCCCTCTGTAACAACGTGGATGGACCTGGAGGAAATTATGCTAAGTGAAATAAGCCAGTCACACAGGACAAATAACGTAGGATTTTACTTATATGAGGTACCTAAAATAGTCAAAGTTATAGAAGAAGCAAATAGAATGGTGATTGGCAGGTTATGGGGGAAAGGGGAAATAGGGACCTGTTCAATAGGTATAAAGTTACTTGTACAAGATGAGCAAGTTCTAGAGATATGCTGTACAACATAGTACCTATTAACAATACAATCCTGTGCACTTAAAATTTTATGAAGAGGGTAGGTCTCATGTTAAATGTTCTTACCACAAAACAGAAACAAGCAAACAAAAACAAAATATAAATGGACATAAGGAAATTTCTGAAGGTGACCAATATGCTTTATAACCTTGATTATGATGATGGTATCATGGGTGTATGGACATGTTCAAACTCATCAAATTGTATACATTAAATATGGGCAATTTTTGTCTGTCAATTATATTTCAATAAAGTTGTAAAGAAATGCTCTATTAAGCACTGGGAAAAGAGAAATGATTAAGACTTAGTGCCTTCTTGCATAGAGCAAGCTGGATAAATACTGAATAATTTTACTAAAGCCAGTGTCTACTAGAGCCATGTTGCATAAATGAGCATTTCACTGAGGTCACACTAGTCTCTCCAAGAAGAATCATATTTTAAGATGACTTTTTGGAGTTATGTAGCATTTGCTGCAAAAAATATACTCATAAATTTCAGTGTTAATGACATATACCCTTTGATATATGCAATGAGATTTGGGATGCCTAGAAATAAGTGTTTGTAGTTTATGTTTATGGTAATTTCGTGGGAACATAGAAAGGATCCTAATGTATTGAGCAAACATTCCACAACTAATTAGGCCATTTACTCCTCAATCCACTTCTCCTCTAATTGAAAGGAGAGAGGCTGAGAGATTCTGACCCCAGTGGCGACAGGGAGGGTCTGTGTACCTCAAGGCTCAGTTGTAAGCCTGTCTCAGGCAGCCCTCAAGCTTCTTCCGGAACTCAGTTCACTCCACAAGCCCACAAACAAGGCGACAAGCTGACAGGAACTAAGCCAGGATTCTTGGCCTTCTACTCTGTTTCATGAGCCAAAGGGAAAGGAGGCCACCTTCCAAGGTCCAGCCAGCTAGGAATTAAGCCTCCTCCTCCCCTCTTCCTTTACCCTCGCCAGACAGCCTGTGGACAGCCTTCTCAGGCTTCCGGCACTCCTGGCCAGCTGGGAAAGGAAAGGCCTTTCCAGACCCTGTGAGCTCGCCAATAAACCTTTTTTTTTTTCCCCCACTCAAGAGCCAGAATTGGGAGATTACAAAGCCACTGTCACAAAATGGTCACTAATAGAGGTTTTAAGGGACCAAGGGGAAAGAAAGAGTTTCTGGGTCAAAGAAAAAGAAAGAAAGTGGAGAGTTTCTAGCAGTGTAGTCACGGTTTTCCATAGTCTGCTGATAATCAGAGAAAATCTTTTCCTTCCAAGGGACCCCAGGCAGGCTGGAAGATGTGTTTCTGAAATCTGTTCAGAGCCGTATTTCATTAGTTTTATTTTATGAGAAGTTCTTTTTGAGCATTAATCCCAATTCTCTAATGCATGAAAAATTTAAGTTGATATTTTGTGAAGAGGTATAAACATTGGTATCAGATCCCTGTTTCACATGCAGACTTCCTGGGGACCTGGTGGGAAAGCAGCTAGAGACAGTCACTCATTCAGATTGTGTTAATGCGCACCAGGGGACTCAAGCACGATTGTTTGATTTGACTTGTGGTATAGATCTTTTCCAAGGCTGGCCTTAGCGTGTCTTGGCCCAAGAACCTCCCTGGTCCCGCAACAGACCTCTCTCAAGTAGTACTGAATCTCTGATTTGGTCTGGTATTATCCAGGGTCTACTGGGCTCTGTAAATTCCAAATCTTCTCCAGGGCCAAGTTTGGACTGTAATCAAAGCTGCCTCTGCAGTGGCCAAGGGGAAAGGCCCCATGAGGAACAGGAACTGCAGAGTTGTGTGGCTCAAGTGAGGCCACCATACCTTTCCAAGGAGGACTGAATATCTGCCTCCTCCTCTCACCATTGTCCACGTTCCCAAGACATCAACAGCATTAGCAAAGTATTTGTTTCCCTAAGGCTAACCCTGGAGAAGAGGTACTGTCTTAGTCTCTTTTTCCTAGGAAAGCTCCCCTGAGTCTTATGGGAATGGTGCACTGTCTAACTTCATTTACTTACACCTTCTAAGGCTAGGACCTACATAAGGCAAAAATGTACTCTTAAGCTCTCCCTCCAGAACAATGGATCTACTTACTCTATGTATACATTACTATAAGCAACCAGGCAAGTAGTTCTTGACAAAACAAAAGCAAATTCAACCTTACAAGTGAACTGACCTTCTAACTTTAACTGCAGAATCCAGTTCCAATCACCAAATCAATATATTCCAGCTTCAACAATTTTAAGATCCAGTCTTCACCTATCAGTCTTTTATATACATGTCTTATTTCATCTTCTGTTCAATTTTATCATATCAATGTTATCATAGCTTTTAGATGAGGAAGCTGAAACTCAGGAGAAATCGAGTAACAATATCAGTGTCACACAGATTATAAAAGATGGATGCAAAATTTGACTCCAGTTGTCTTTGGCCACAAAGCTCCTTTTCTTCTACCATTCACATTCATCCAGTACAGTCCTGGGGCCGTTTAGGATGAAGAGGAATAGCATGGTTGGGAAACAGGATACTATTCTCTCGTCCTCACTATCTCTCCCATGTTTACTTTAACTGTTCTACACATTGGGTCTTCATAAAAGATTTTCCTTGAAGGTAAGAAAAATTGGAACACAGAATACTACACCATTTGTTCTCTTATTTCAGACCTCTTATTTAGGAAAATACAGGAGCTAAGACAGCGGTATATGACTGATGAGATATCTTCTAAGGATACAATTTCTGAGTGATCCTGTGAAACAAGATTAATTGGTTATCATGTTAACTTACTAGACAATCAGAGATGATACCCCAAACTCCCTTATGGCCCAAATTTTTTCTAATAGACAAAAATATTAATTAAGGTAAATGAGAATGAATGCATTTCAGACTCTTTTAATATCTTTTACATTTGGGAGAAAATATCAAATTTCCTCTGCTCTTGTGATTTGGAAAGGATAGGCTACTGACAATTAGGACAATGACCCTCCAATCTGAATACTGCTTCTAGTTAAACGAAAAGAGTGGTAATACATGTGACCCCCTGGGCTATAGTTTTTGAAAATGCCATCTAGCATTAACATTTCCTGATTTCTCTGCATAATAGGGGATACCAAAATGCATAGCATGCTAGAACCCACCCCCTACTGTCTATTCCAGTGGTACTTAGACACCTTTAAGGATGGAAGACGCAATGCCAAGGTATGTGCCCTCAAAGCTTAGCTGTCACAAGTAGTTCCTGATCAGTCACATCTGCCTTCTGGCTTCTTGCTGATCTCACTTAGCCTTGCTTTCTAATGATAAAGTATGCATGTGTCTTCTCTCTTCTCTCTCCTTCTCCTCCTCCTCTCTCTCTCTTTCTCTCTGTGTATGCAGTGTGCAGTGGTGTGTGTGTGTGTGTGTGTGTGTGTGTGCGCGCACGCGCGTGTGTGTGAAAGAGAGAGGGAGAACTCTGATCAACTGAAGTTGGTGTATTTCAGCAATGATCTCCCTTTCTGCTGATTTATCAACCTCAGATGTGTCTATCAGGGACTTTTCTTAGCAGCTATGCCCCTTCTTCAGAAAGGCACTTCCATATTAAATACAAGGGACACAATCAAAGCTGCTTACCTGGTTGTCTAGCCCCTCCCACTAGGCCCACTCCCCAGTCTGGCTCAAAAAACAAGTCAAACACGTCTGTCTGCCAGGCTGCTCTGTACTGCCATCTCATGGTGAGCCAGGCTTTTTCTGAGAATTAACCTCAGTTGGTGCAGACCCTCCTAGACTAAGTAGACAAATTATGAAGGGTCCTAACCGCCAGAAGAGCAGTCTTTATAACAGATTGCTTAGACGTAAGTTGAAAATAACTAAGGAATTGCTGAATGAGTTACAGTTTTAGCAACGAATACAGTTTAGTATATCAGCACCTGATTTGAGAAATAAGAAAACATGACATAGGAAAAGGGGAATCCTGGGGAAGCAGCAAATTGAAAAATACTAGAATTTTGGAGACATATTTATAGGAACTCACAGACTTAAAACTGCACCAAGAGTCAGTAATGATTTCAACACGATCAGTCGGACAGCCTATTGGTGTCTCACAGGGTCTGTGCGGAAGTTCACAGTTACCATAATAGTCATCCAGTCACCCCACACCACTGTCGATGTTTGAATAGAACTGCTCTGACTCTGTTCCCTCAAATATTCATGAGGCAAAACAGTCACATGTCCCAGTCAATTAACAGTCTTTCTTTCATACTTGGTTGCTTCTTCTCTTACCACATGGTCAAAACCAGTAGTATTTTCCTCTATACTCATCATATGACTCACCTTGCTCCAGCAACTGCCTGCCAGACATGGTTGTTACTATATATATATATATATACGTATATATATATATATATATATATATATATATGTGTGTGTGTATATATATATACATATATATATATATATATATATATATATATGTATATATTCAGTTCCCAAGCATAACTTTACATTGATTAAAATTTTGAAATGACTCCATAAAGCATTTTCGGTTTATGGCATACAGCAAACTGACCCGATTGTTATTCAAATGGTATATTTAAAGCAGTGTTTCTATTATTTATCTTTATTCTCCTTCTATTATCTTTTTTCTAAACTGGCAAAGAGGGTTAAAAATCATAATAAAACTTAAATTTTGACCTATACTAAATCAAGAAACCAATCTGAAAAGCTAACCCAACCTGACTACGTAGTTGACCATGTCTAGAGCCAGTATGAGGCAAAAGTCCAGATAAGATGATATATATTTCCCTGAGAAGAATGAACCTTCCAAATTCAAGCTTAAATCAAATTGCAGTATCATTCTATGTGGAAGAAACAGAATTGCAGAAGACCCATGCCTTACTGTTAGGAGTCTTGGTCTTCCTTAGGATTCCAGGATTCCAGGCTGTCAATCTGTGGCTAAGCGATCCAGGACTCTGCATTCTACAGTAAATAGAAAAGAAAATGAACGAAAAGATATTGGGACAGCTACAAATGCAGCGAAAGTGCATTGCTTACAGATTACTAAGGAAATAGAAAATAAATTGGAATGAGTTTCATAATCTCTTTTTTTTTAAATTTTATTTATTTATTTGACAGAGAGGAGACAGCCAGCGAGAGAGGGAACACAAGCAGGGGGAGTGGGAGAGGAAGAAGCAGGCTCCCAGCGGACCAAGGAGCCCGATGCGGGGCTCGATCCCAGGACTCGGGGATCATGTCCTGAGCTGAAGGCAGACGCTTAACGACTGAGCCACGTAGGTGCCCCCATAATCCCTCTTTAAGCAATTCTAGACCTCCATCAAAAGAAAAAATTTCTCCACACAAAGCCAATATGTAAGCCAGTAGTTTCATAAGGGCCTTAGAAACTACGCAATGTGGTTACTGAAGGTAACAAGACCCTGCTAGGAGGAACATGATAAGGAATGAAATAATGCCAAGGCACATAGGACAACATTATTTCCTTCTCAATACTTCTGATGAGTTCAAGGAAAAAGTTTTATGTTGGTTAAAGTGCGTATCTTCTTTGCTAATCTCTCTTTTAAACCAACCTAGGTCTTGGCAGACCACAAGATAATGCTAGAATTTATTAACTGAGTTCATTTCCATTGTATTCATATTTACATCTTATATTATCATGTCTTATATTTATTACGAACCATATGAATATCCATTTACCTACTTAGAGGAAACGTGTTTTCTTTTAAAATAATTTTAAATTTAAGAGAGTGTCAATTGAAAGAAAATCTGAAATAAATAATAGTACTTTTGGTATACCAACACAGGAAAAATCACAAAGGTAATAAGTAGGTGACTAAGTTTGTGTGATTTTATTTATATAAAGAAGAAAGGTAAGTATCTATGGGAGACTAGAAGCTACATCATGATAGTCTAGTATTTCTATATCAATCTGATCTTCAATATCTGGCACAGTGCATGGCACATAGAAGGTATTTGATAAATATTTTCAAAAATAAAGAAACAAATAGCTTCTGGAGAATCTGGAGGATGTTTAGATGTCTGAGCTGTTGGTAGGCATGGAGCAGGGCTTGCCCATCACCATAATTCTAACACCTAGTACAGGTCCTTGATCTAATAAGGGTCCACAAATACTTACTGAATATATAACTGAACAGGCTTATGTGTCTTGACTTTAAAAAATTCTCAAAAAAAAATTCAAAACCTAAAGACCATTTCTTTCTTACTACCACCCCCCACCAAATTAAAAAAATAAAATAAAAAAAATAAAACTTGGAGCAATATTTCCAAAAGTCTTTGAGTTTTGACAATGGTGTTCCAAGGTGGGGGGAATCTACTTGAGGTTCAGAAAATAAGAGGGTGCGCTGCTGTAGATAATTTTAGAAAAACAATAAAAGTTTTTCTAAACTCGATTTAGAAAATCAACTTGATCAACCTGATCCCACTAAAAGTTGATTTGCTTTTTATCATTGCCATGCACTGACAATTCTCAACCAAGTCAGTAATAAAATACTCCCCACCAGGCAGATAGCTCCACTGCCTCCACCTGGTACAGCGCAGAGTTCAGAAAAGATGGGCTCTTTAACTAAGCTAAGAAATTATGGTGATAAGGAATTGGGCAGTGACAAACTTTCTGAACCCAGAGACCTCAAGTGTTCAAGGGTGGATTGAAAGGGAAATCTAGCAAAGCTGTCCTACAGAGAAAATTCCAAGGCATCTTACACTGGGTAGCATAGAGAGGTTTATTTGGGAATTATCCTAAATGGCTTTCCAGTGCGTTGGTGAAGGTAAATGGATAGAGCCCAGGGACAGGACTACTTCCTCTGGCCTGAGTGTCTACCAGTCATGAGACAATTCTAACTGTGCCATCCAAACCTTGGACACTGGATACTGGTAACTGTTCTGTGCTTTCTTTGGTATCGTTGCTATAGACAATAAGCAAGGAAGTGTTGCTTTAATACCTGACCAGGTATCAACAGCAAATAATACGGTTTGATCAGTAAGTGGTCTTATGGAAAGTCTTGAAGTACCTCCCTCTTGCTCTGAACTTGCTCCCCATAATCCAGCTCATTTCATATCTAGTGTTAACTCTTCCAAGGTTATCAACTTGGCTGGATGTGCGCTTTGTTGAGTTGTCCCCCTTCTCTGATCCCAGCATTCACTCACTGAAACTCTGAGGCCATGAATCTGATAATTCTTGCTTCTTACTGCCTGCTTCCTGGCTGAGTTAGGACTCAGGGTTTAAGCCACTATCTCCAGAACATCTTATTTCCTGTTCAATTACAAAGGTTGATGCAGTTTCCACTTCTCAAACCAAATCTGCTATCATGAGAAAACCCCAGTGATGGAAATCACTGTCAGCTGTACCCAATTTTTCAACAATGAAGAAACATAGATATGAACAGCATACAGGTACACATACATATACATACACATGTATATGGGTACATGTATATACATACATAGTTTCACATAAGACCTAAGAAAGGAGGCTGAAGTTGCTGATTTCCTTGATTATATTCTTTTTCCAACAAGAAGACAGGTCTAGTGCAGCAAGTGACAGACAGTGACACAAGCCCATTATTTACATAACATACGTACTGGCCTGTGCTTCACCAAGTACTGTTACGTAAGCTGTCTCATCTGAATCTCCTAACAACATTGCTGATGTTCTTATTTCTCATACTATAGATGAGAGAAAACACTAAGGCCCATAGGAGCAAAGAAACTTTCTCCGATCACACAGCCAGTAGGAGAAGGAGTTCAAACCTCTCTCCTTTCTGCTTGCTGCCTTAGCAGACACATCTACTAAATGACACCAATGCTGCTGGATTGGGTCCTGCAAAAACCCATGATGATAAAGAATTCTACCCATTTTCTCTTAACATCCCATCAGGGAAAGAAAAGAGACAATGTCCTAATATGAAGCAAAATGCCATGATGTGTAAAAGGGATGTGATAAAGGCAGAGAAGCAATCCCACTCCCATTTCCCACATACCTAGATCAAGTGCTACAAGTTTTTCCCTAATTAAACAGCCTTTTTTTTCTTCCATCCCTTCCTCTACTTCTCAGTCGGCCATTTAACTAACATTTTCAAGTTGTTTTTTTCCCACAAATTTGCCAGCCTTCTTGCATTTTCAGCCTTTACATGTTTAATGAGAACACACTGGGTCTAAGGCCTTATGTCAATCCACCTACTATAGGTTGCATTTTCTAGCAAGCATTAGCATAAATACCAACATGTTTACATCATAATTACTTTAATTCCCTTGGCCCCTACTAGACCTGGAGTGTGTCATTCCACAGTGATTTCAGGGGTAAGAGATGATTACTGGTCCATGAAACAAAAATTACAGTAATGCTTGGAAACTTGGCATACTGCTTTCAATACGATCTCAACTTTGCATCAGGGAGGGCATAATGCTTTTTTGTTGATGTGAGCAAGTCACCATTTTCTAGGTCTTCAGGTTCTCATTTATAAAACAAGGATCAAAATTCTTATCTTTACCTTTTCCCCATGAATAACTGCAAATATGAACATTTTGGCAACTGAAAAGCATGTCAAAAAAAGCATGTTTTTCCCTGGAAAGAACCATTAGGTAAATATTATTACAGAGCTGGCAAATCCTTTCCTGGTCTGCAACTTAAAAGTCAGGGACCTTTCCCTGTTATAGGTAAAAGAGTTTAGTACAACTAGCAATGTTGCAAAGCAAGTATCTAGGAAGTAAGAATTTTAAATGGCATGTGCACAATTACTTATTATATAATTGCATATGTATATACAAAGGTCTATATTTGGGGCTTATTATTAATAACCAGACAATTAGCAGAAGAGGTTGAAGTCAGAAGTCAGAGGCTCATTTTAAGCGACTGCAATTTTATGAGGGATATTTCCATTTCTCTTACAGAACAGAGATTCATATATTCACTGGTAAAAACATATTTATTGACTAATGCATGCAAAAGCACTGTGGGTATAGGATAGAAAAGTCTTTATTGAGCACCTATCAAATTGTAGATGCTTACAAGGTGCATTTACTTGTGTGTTTGTGAGTGGTGGTGGTGGGAGGATGGGAAGGAGAGAAGGTGTAAGAGAAAGAGAGGAATGGAGTATTCTAGCTGAAGTCTCAGCTCTACTCATCCCTAGGATTCATACATATGCAGCAAACTTGTAGCATTATCTGTCTATTTGCACAAGAGAGATAAGAATGCCCTAAGAGTACTAATTCAGACAAACTGGCTTGGTCCATGACAGTACATCATTTATTAATGGGGCATGACAATCCACGGGACTGCCACTTTGATTTGTGTTGTGAGCTAACTGTACATGGACTCATATATATGGTACATGTCTATTAAAGAGGTATTTAAATTAAATCAGAGAGAGAGAAGAAAGTCTCCATGTTGGCAAGGGTGCAGGGTAGTTCGTGCACATGCAAGAAGACTATGAAGAACAAAATACAACTTTGGCACCTTGAGAGGTTGAGTAACTCGGCCACACCACAGTGGTGGCGGCACATGGTCTCCATGGCAGCACGCCGGCAGCAAAGCAAAATAATAATCTGAGAAGAGGGAAAAGTAGACCTAGCTGTGGAATATATTGCTGGCAAATGTGGGGGTATCAGGAAGCAAGGCCCTTGGCATGGAACTGGGCACAGGCAGCAGTGGCTTGGCATGAAGTTGCGAAGATAGGTATCACCAAAGGCACTCGAAGCAAGATATGATGGTGGTGGTTGGGGTGGCAGGAGGGCTGATGTCTTCTGATGACTGAATGCATTTTTTAATGAACACATATGAGACACCCCTAGGGATAAGGTGCTGCAGGGGCTGAATTTATTACAAGAGCAATGGGTGGTCCATCGGAGAAATGTTATTTACCATTTATGTGACCCTGCAAAACACGGTTTTACACAAAAAAATATATTTAACCATGATAATGGAAGGTCATTGTCCTCATCTTACTGATGAGAAACTGTAGCTCAAAAAAATGAAATCTCATTAGGGTTACTATATAGGTTGAGTAGTGGCCTCTAAAAAAATACATGCATGTCCTAACCCCTAGAACCTCTGAATACTACCTTATATGGCAAAATATAGGATTAAGATAAGGATCTTGAGAGGACGAGCTTATCCTGGATTATCTCAATACCTCTAAATACAATCGCATGTATGCTCATAAAAAAGAAACAGAGTGTGTTTTGGGGCACCTGGTGGCTCAGATGGTTAAGTGTCTGACTCTTGGTTTCAGCTCAGGTCATGACCTCTGGCGTCATGAGATCAAGCCCCAGGCAGAGCTCTGCGCCCAGCAGGAAGTCTGCTTGGGCATTCTCTCCCTTTGCCCCTCCCCCATCTTGCACACGTGCAAAAGCACACACTCGCTTGCTCTCTCTCTAAAATGAATAAACAAATCTTTAAAAAAAAAAAGCAGCAGCAGCAGAGGGAGTTTTGGAACACACACGTACAGAGAAGACACACAGAAAAAGAGGAGGCAATGCGATCACAAAGGTAAAGATGAGAAAGGTGCAGCCACAAGCTTGGAGCCATCAGAAGCTGGAAGGGGCCAACAGCGCCTCTGCCAACACCTTGATTTCAGTTCTGGCCTGTGGAACTGTGGCAGCACGCATGTCTGCTTTAAGCCATCCTCTCTGTGACAATTTCTTACCACCACCACAGGAAACTAATACAGTCCCACAATTATCTAGTAAAAAGAGGAAACGTGTTTCAGATCTAAGTTTGTCTGACTTTAAAATCTGTCTCTTTGGGCCTGTTGGGATCCCTCCCATACACCCTCAGGATATGCTGCAGTCGTACAGTTCTTGGACCTTGCAAAATACTTACCATCTGCTTTAGTCAACACCACCTTCTATTTGGAAATGCACTAAAACTATTGGATATGTTAAGATTTAAATGAAAAGTATATGCACTAAGGGCTATAGGAACTGAATCAAGAGAATGCGTCATGGTCAAAAATGATCAGGAAAGAGTTTACGGAGAAGGATTTGAATCGTGAGGAAAAGGATGTACATAATTGGATAATTGTGAAGGGCCAGGTAGAACGTTGCGGAGTCTCTGAAGAACAACTTGAGCAATATTTCAAGGGGAAAATTACAAGCTCCATGCAGAGTACACTGTGTAACCCAGCTTGCAATTGAAAATCTTGTACTAAAACGAGAAACTAATTAGATTTAGATCCTGATTGTTTCTGTTACTGCTACAGTGGATTGTTACTATCCCTTCTGGAATCTGAGGTATTCTTATTTACTTACCGAAGATCCTTTCCTTAAAAAAAAAAAATCCTTCCCACATCCAAATTCATTATTGAATTGGTTTTATAGCTACACCTCTTTGTGGCCAGGCATTTTCTTTCTGCCCATGTGCCTCTTTCGATGCCATCTGTTTTGCTAAAGGATTTAATGAATTACAAGCCAGGCCGGCAACATACAGGGCCACAAAGACCGGGTTCTTGAAGCACAGGTTGTTAGCTTTCCATCAGCCCTTCCTTCTTCACGAAGGTGAATTAAGTAATCCTTACAAGAGATAAAATTACCTGCACTCTTGCCTAACATAATAATGAAAAAGAGAAGGCCTTTTGTCTATTCATTGTAAACAGAGTAATCACAATTTGCTATGGCTCACAGAAACAGGAAAAAAACAATAACAACAAACCACCACAACTAATGTATTTTTCATTTTATCTGAGAACCTTAAGAACTTGGTAGTCTTAACTATAGTTCATTGCATTCAACGAATTTCTGATGGCAGAGTAGCAAGAAATACATTTATGGCCCCGGTAGCAACAGCATCACCCCAGATCAATAGTCACAGAGACTGAGGAAAAGAGGTTCAGTTTTTGCAAAAACACCTATGTATGTACCACCTGAGAACAAAGAAGCTGAGATGGGACATTGGGGTGTGACATCCACTGGCAACATCTGTATTGCCACAAACTATGGAGTATTAAAAAGGTTTAAAGCATCATCTCTGCCTTAAAAAACTAGAGAGATGAGACATAAGTCTTAAATTTTAAATAATAGCCCCAACCAATCAAAACAAAAAGGACCTAAAGTAAGAGTTCAAGAAAGCAAAAATAGCACAAGACAGGATATATTTAATTATCAATAATTGCTACAGGATGTCAGAGAAATAGAGAGAACGTATCATACTAAAGTGGTCTGGAAAAGCTCCATCGCAGTACCAAGATTTGAAATGAATCACGCTGGATGAGTATAAAAAGCCAAAAAAAAAAAATCAATATCCAGAATCACCAAATGGTGCCTTTATGAATATTTGGTAAACTCTGGTAATACAGAAGGACTGTCTTGCTTATGTGGCAGGATCAAATCTAATACCCATTGACTTGAACCAGTAAACATCTATAGCCTTTTTCATCCATCCCACCATAGAAATGTGAAGATGCAGACAAAAACATATATTCATCACTTATTTTAAATGTGTTTTGTAAGTGGAAGCTCTAATCTTATGGATTTTATCCCTTCGGGACTAGTGTGCTTGTACTGACCTTAGTTCATCTTTCTTAAATTAACAGGCAAGGACCAGATTTTCCATTCCAAAGAGCATGCATGACTCATCCAAGGACAGAAAGCAATTAAATTTCCAAGAAGAAGCGTCTTTCTAACATCCTGTACACCTCACTTGATCAATAAGAATTTACTTAGAATCATGATTGTGATTATGATTATTACTACTACTAATTTTAATGATGGAAAGACTCTGGTTCCATGCCTCTGTGATACTGTTATGTGATTATCAAATCTGACAGACAAACCTCAGATTTCTTGTTCTGCAGGTTTCAATTTAACCACTTGCCCAATAAATATTCCAGAATGTCTGCTTTATACGTGGCAGATACAATGGATGGTGAAGAGGAATGCTACAAAGTCTATGTGTTAATGCAGTTTACATCCAAGCATGTGTGTGCATGTGTGTGCACACAAGTGTATTGGGGGGAGATAGACAATAAACAAGTAGTTCAAATGAATGAAAGCAATTTCGATTGTGAGGTGTCTGCTACGTAGAAATGACAGTGTGATGAAATGGAGAGTGACTGAGGAGGGTGGCTGTGAGCGGATGTACAGTTATTTTAGATGATGTGGTCACCAAAGGCCTCTCTGAGAAGATCATATTTCAAGAACTGAATGAAGGCAGTGATGTGAAGACCAAGGGGAGAGTGGCCCAGCCAGAGAGAAGAGTAAGTACAAAGGTCCTGGGATAGAAATGAGCTTGTTCAAGGAGGCAGAGGCCAGGACAGTTGGAGAATGAGAGGGGTCCTGGTTGGAAAAAAGCAGGAAGAGGAAGTAGGCAGGACTTAGACCATGTGGGGCCTTGTGGATCATGGAAATGACTCAATATGCTTGTTTAGGGCAAATATTAATAGTGATTTCATAAGATCAAGGCAAATTTATTTGAATTAATTTCTAGGTCAGTATATCTGCTCTTGTATGTTATGATACTTGTTGGTAACAAACATTTTAGACACTTATTTGCAATATTTACTAGAAATATAACATTTACCAAAACTGAGATTTGTTGTTTACACAGTTTTATGATCCTATTTAAGAAAATAAGAAAATAATTTCTTAAATAAGAAATTATAAGATTTTTGCAATACATTTCAATGCTCCCCACCTTCTCTAACAATATTATCTACACAAAAGTTTGGAAAACAAAGGGAAAAAGCTATAATCACATAACACTAACAAATCATTTATTTTCAGTTGTCTTTGCTCCTTCGTGTACCTGTCCTCAAGCATACAGCATCATGAGGTAGCTTTAATCATGCCAGAAGTATGATTTTTCCTTCACTGCTTTCAAAGCACATTTAGAGTAGGGTACTTATTATTTTGTAAGATTTGGTCATTGGCAAGAAGATTTCTTGGCCACTCTAAATAAGCCTGGCAAACCAGGTTCCACTGATCACTTCTTGCAACGATTTTTCCCCCTCTCATTGACTCAGATCTCCACTTCTTATCAAAATTGGCCATTCAGGGTAAAAAAGGACTTGAGATGAAAAGTAATTTCTGATAAGCAGTAATGAGCCTGACTCCTTCTTACGAGGCTCCCTGGGTATAAAAATTAGATTCTAAGTAATTCTAAATAATTTTTGAGAATTCACAGGAGGAGAATTCCTCCTCTTGGTTGAGTGTCATTTGGTTGCAAATGAGAAGACACAGCTGTGGGATGGCTAATTAGAAGATTTTAACCTCACCTCACTATGTCTTAACAAAACCTAAAAAAATAGACATTTTTCTTAGTCTTTGTGTAATATTTTAAAGCTCCCTGACATGGGGATTTGAATATAGGGATCTAGAGAGCTTAAAAGGTCAATGGAGGAGTTAGTGGAATTGATTTCTTAAGGAACGGATTTTATTTCATAAATTCACATGTTATTTAGAAAACTGAAGTAGAAGGACCAAATACTACTGTATTTGTATATACTGCACTACTCCACATTTTCCCCCCAGATAGTTATCTCTGATATTGCCAAAGAGATGAAATCCTTCTAAATAGAACTTAATAGAGTTTTCACAGAAATTAATAAAATTTAATATTGGTTTAAGTGGAAGGCTGTAGGGGAAAAAGGGAGAAAATCTATCATGTGTTTTGTGGTTATTTTACAAGTTTTTAGATTTAAATATTTCCCCTTGGAGGTAAAACAGGCATCTCAAAATTAGTACAGTCAGTACAGTCAGTACAGAATTGATAACCACGCTCACTATCCACCTGTTACTCCATGGTCCTTCTTAGCTTAGTAAATCATGATGCATCCAATGCCAAATCAAACTAGATCCTACTTGATTCTCCTCTCTCAGAGCCTCCTTCAACTCCATCCACATCCAATCCATCTGCAAGTCTTACAAAATATATCACAGGCTGCAATCAAGGAGTTGCTGGGCTTTGTTCTCCTCTGGAGGCTCAACTGGAAAGAATATTTCTGTGCAGCTGTTTGACTGAGGGGGCTGGCTGCTGATTGTTGGCTGAAGGCTACTCTCAGGTTGTAGTGGCCACCAGAAGTTCCTAGAGGCTGTCTATATGCCCTTGCCATGTCGGTTTCTTCAACATAGCCATTCAATCCATTAGCCTATAAGAAGAGTCTCTGGTTCAAGTCTGCTAAGACAAGAGTTTTATATAACATTATGATGGGAGTTACATCCTATCATCTTTGCCATTTAATATGACCTAATTATAGGAATGGCATCGCATCACCATTACCATATTTATTTGGCTAGAAAACAAGTCACTGGTCCCACCCACACTCAAGGGGAAAGGAAGATAGGAATCACTAGGGCTCACCTTAGGGTCTGCCTGCCACATTTTAATTGATATTCTTTTCCACAGCTTTTTATTTTGTTTTTTGGGGCTCGTATTCTTATTATTTCTTTTGCTTACTTTGGTTTAAATTGCTCTTCCCTGGCCCCTTAGTTTCTTTAGGTGGAAACTTAGGCCATTGATTTGAGACCATTCTTCTTTCCTAATAAAGGTGTTTTAGTGCTATTAATTGCCCTCCAATCACCGTGATAGCAGCATCCTACATATTTTCATTTGTCTTGTTTTTATTTTCATTCAGTGAAAAATACATCCTAATTTCCTTTTTGATCTCTTCTTTGACACAGAAGTTAATTAGAATTGTGTATTTTATTTCCAAATATTTTAGGATTTCCAGATTTTTCTGTTATTGAGTTCTAACCGAATTCCACAGTGATTAGGGAATATATTTTATATGTCTTGAATCCTTTTTATATTAAAGAGGCCTGTTTTATAGTCAGAATATTGTCTATCTTGGGGCGCCTGGGTGGCTCAGTCATTAAGCGTCTGCCTTTGGCTCAGGGTGTGATCCTGGTGTTGGGATCGAGCCCCACATTGGGCTCCTCTGCTGGAAGCCTGCTTCTTCCTCTCCCACTCCCCCTGCTTGTGTTTCCTCTCTCTCTGGCTGTCTCTCTCTCTGTCAAATAAAATATATATATGTATAGTCTTTCTTTGTAAACATCCCATAAGCACTTGAAAACAATCCTTCTGTTATTAGGTAGAGACTTCTATAAATATAAGTTAGGTCAGATTGGTTGATAGAGTTAAGACTTTTATATATTTATTTAATGTACATTTTCTATTATTTATTTAGAGAGGGTTGTTGAAATCTCCAATGATGTATATTTATCTAATTCTTTTACTTCTACCAGTTTCTCTTTCATGTTTTGGAAACTCTGTTTTTAAGTACAGAAATATTTAAGACTGTTATGTTCTCTTGATGAATTGACCTCTTTGACATTATGAAATGGTACTCTTTAACCCTGGTCATTTTCTTTTTCTAACATCAATATAGCCACTCAGCTTTATTTTAATTAGTATTATTATGAAATAACTTTTTGTATAATTTTACTTTTAACCAATTTATGTTTTTATATTTTAAGTAAGTTTCTTATTTTCTTACAGGCAGCATATCTTGGATCTTGCTTTTTTATTCAGTCTGATGATCTCTCATTTTTAATCGGGTGTTTAAACCATTTACATTTAATGTGATTATTGGTATCATTTCATTTAAATCTGCCATGCTTTTCTTTGTTTTATATGTACCCCATCTCTTCTTTAGTCCCTTTCTACCTTTGTTATCGAATGAATGTGTCCCCTCTACCAAATTCATGGTAAAACCTTAACGTAAATGTGATGATATTTGGAGATAGGACTTTTGGGAGACAGAGTTAGATTAAATCATGAAGATGGGACCCTCATGATGGGCCTTATAAGGTGGCCCTTTTAAGAAAAGGAAGAGAGACAAAGAGAGAGAGAGAGAGAGAGCTCCCTCCCCCTGTCTACATACCCACACAAAGGAAAGAACATGTGAGGACATAGCAAGTAGGTAGCTATCTTCCAGCCAGGTAGAGAACTCTCACCAGAAACCATGCATTGGCTAGCATCTTGATCTTGGACTTCCCAGCTTTCAGAACTGTGAGAAATAAATTTCTGTTGTTTAAGCCCCCAGGCTATGGCATTTTTTTATGGCATCCTGAGCAGACTAAGACATACCTTTTCTCCTGCTTTCTTTTAGATTAATTGAATATATTTTAAAATTATTCCACTCTGTATCCATTGTTGGCTTATTGGTTATACCTCTTCCTTTTTTACAGTGGCTGCTTTAAGGGTTTACAGTATATACATCTTTAAAATATAGAACTTCAAGCAATATTATGCCATTTCATACAGATTGTGAGACCACTACAACAGTATACACCCAGTATACACCCATTTCTCCTCTCCCATTCTAGCACTATTCTTTTCATACATGTTAATACCATAGACATTATAATACCCCTCAATATGTCATGATTATTCCTGATTTAAATAATTATATTTTAAAAGATAATTTAAAATTAAGAAAAAGTATTTTAATATATGCCTACATGTTTACCATTTCCAGTACTCTTCATTTCTCTGTGTAGATTTATATTTCAGCTTTTTTCTGAGAGTCTTTATTTTGGTTTTTGTGTTTGAGAGATATTCCTGTTGAGTATACATTTTAGGTTGACAATTTTGTTCTGTTAATACTTTGCTCTTCTGTCTGGTCTGCATTGTTTCCAATGAGAAGTTGGCAATCATTCTTATTTTTTTTGCCTCTGTATGGGCTGTGCCTTTGGTTACTTTTAAGATTTTCTTCTTATTACTTACTGGTTTGGCCATTTGATTATGAAATGTCTTGGTGTAGCTTCCATCATGTGTTTATGCCTGGGATTTATTGAGTTTCTTGGATCTCTAAGTTTATATTTTTCACCAAATTTGTAAATTCCTCACCTATATTTCGTCAAGTATTTTTATATGCCCTTCTCTTTTTTGAGGACTCCAATAACAAATATATTAGTCTGACTGAAAATTTCCTACACTTCACTGATGCTGTTTATTTTTCATTTTTTCAGTTTTTTCTTCCTCTCTGTGTTTCATTGTAGTTCTTGTCTATTGTCATGCCTTCAAATTCACTAACCTTTTCTTTCGTAGTGTCCAATCTTCTGATAATCTCATTTTATTTACTTTTAAATCTGAGACAGTTTTTTTTTTTTAATCCCCATGTTTTATTTGGGTCTTTCTAAATATCTTCCTTGTCTCTCCTTAATGTGTTCATACTTTATTTTACTTTTTTTCAGCAAATGGGATATATTTTTAATATCCTTGTATGCTAATTCTTTCATCTGGTTCATTTCTGTCTTTTTGTATTGGTTAATCTTTTCTTTTATACTGGGTGTATTTTCCTACTTCTTTGCATGTATGAGAAAATTTTTATTGGATGCTTGATATATGAATTTTATATTTTTAGATGCTGGGTATTTTTATATTCTTTTTAATATGTTTGAGCTTCATTCTGAGACTCAAACAAATTATTTGATAAGCTTTTCAAGGATTACGTATAAACTTTGGTATGAAAATCAGAGTAGTCTTTAGTTTAGGGTTAAGTTTTCACTGCTATTAAGGCAATAAAATTCTGCATACTCTACCCAATGCCCCATGTATTACAAGGTTATTCCGCTCTGTCTGGTAGGAACAAAAACTAAAACAAGCCCTGTATAATCTCTTGTGACTGTTTCACCTGATCTTTTATAAGTTTTTTTCTCCAGATGTAGTGATTTCATCACATCCTTGCGCTGAACAGAACACAGAAGACTTAAGGAGAACACTTTGGAGATCTAAAGTCTTCTCTCAATGCAGCTCTCTCCTCTCCAGTACTCTGCCTTGCAAATTCTTGACTCCTTGGCCTCCCTGAATTCTCAATCCCATCACCTCAGTTCAAGGGAACTACTGAGATCTGGTTACAGCTTCTTCCTGGAAACTCCTGAGGCAGTAAGCTGAGACCATCATAGGGCTTGCCTCCTTTATTTTTCTTTTTTAACTTTCCATAGGTATCATTGTCTTATACTGCCCATTGTTTAATATCTTAAAACTGTTGTTTCTTTATATGCTGTCTATTTTTTTTTTCATTGTTTAAGATGGGTGCATAATGTAGTCTTGGTCCCTCATCATTACTAGAAGTGGAAATGTGCAGGGATCCTTTATCTTTTTATTTTGTGCCATGGCCTCTATTGGCAGTCTGGTGAAATCTATGTACTCTTCTCAGAATATTGATATGAAATTCATATAACCATAGCAAAGTAAACCAATTATCCTGAAATACATTTATCAAAATATTTTTATAAATAATTGTGTTACTGTAATATATGCGCTTCTTTATTAAAACATTAAAAAATATTCTAGCAGCAAGTCTAATAATTACCAAAATCTGAAGCAGTGTTCAGCATAAATAATATTTTCAGATACCTGCAGCAACTCTATGTATTATGAAAATATTTTTAATTTCTATTGGTGACAAAAATCACAAGAATTGCTAATGCTACTCAGATTTGGATCCTGCATTCATAATAGAAGGAATGCTAAATTTCAGTTAGAGGTTAGTGAAATTAGAGATACATTTTTTTTTTCTTATCCATGTTATGGGCCTCTGCATTGTCCATGAACATCATGGAAGTCTATAGACCCTATGATAAGAAATGCCCCCAATTCTTTGATTATGGGGAGTAGGTCATGACAGAATTTGCTGCCTCTGACACCCTGGTTTCTCAAGCTTACTGCTAGTTCTATATCTTCAATATTATTGAGGTCCTAATGAACAATAGGATTAAATGGGATCATAGGTAAAGCACTTAACCATTGTGCATGGCACCCAGTAAGCCCACAAAAATCACAATAACATTAGCTATTAATCATCGTCACCATCTTTATCATGGTGGGAGGGACCACTTTTGTGGCAAGGAACAGGCCAAGGCATATATAATGTGAAGGGCCCCTCTTAAGGAAAATCAATAAAATATTTTCCTTTTGCCGTTTTTATGAAAACTTATGGTTATGTGAATGCATTACTAGGGTCTCTCCCAGGGCCTCAAAGCCTCCTAGCCAAGTAAGGATTCCTGAAACCTGAGTTTCTTTAACTTCATGGTAAATCCGCTTCTGTCTGACAGTCTCCTCTTATCTTCATAAACCTTATCACCTATCCATGATGGCAGAGCGATCTCTTTGTCCTCATTAAAGTGGAGGTAATCGTGTTGGGAAATACGGAGGTGTGGTGGAGATAGAGAGAACCACCACCAGGCCTAGCTTCAATCTTTGGAGTCCTTCATTGAGCGTTTGACTCATGAAGGGATTATTTTCCATGTTCCCAATGCAGGTATATTAGAGTGGACCAGTGACAAAGAACAGAGAGAACAGAGAGCTCTGCTTATGTTACTCCTTACTCTATTGCCATCGCATAGCAAAGTAGTAATAGCACATGGTGAATGCTCCATGCAAATGTATCAAAACCATGAATAAATGTAGTTTTATTTTCTAGGAATCCTTTGAAAATGAAAATAAAGTAAAAAATAACAAATAACAAATCCAGATACTGCTATTTTTAAATTTTAACTAATGAATAAAATATGTTCTCGTGCTGGGATGTAGAAAAGAGAGGTATATCGGGGTGAATGGAGAAAACGACCTGTTTAATTGTTATTTAGCGCCTTTCCCACTGCCCTCCTAACTGCTATCATCCTTCCTCCAATTATGCCCTCTGAACCTTTCCCACTTCTAGTGTGTTATTCCTATTAATCTTTTGTTGCAGCTGAGGTGTTTGTACATAATTAATAATGGTAATAATAGTAACAACTAAAACTTATTGTTTACTATGTGCCAGGCTCTGAGATGTAACTGTATCATATCCCAATCAATCCTTTCACAATCCCTGAATATAGGTACTATCATCACTCCCATCTCACAGATTGGGAAATTAATGTTCACAGGACCCAGGTAATGTGTTCACTGTCACACAGTTAATGAGTAGCAGACTCAAGATTCAAATCTAAGCATTCCGATTCCAGAACTTAGGCTCAAAACTACTTAGTCACCATACCACCGTATTGTAGTAGAATAAAATTTGAAGGTTAGCTCAGAAAGTGTCTGCATTTTTAAAAGGGTCATTCTATAATGAAAAGCCTTCAGTATTCACAGAAATATAAATAAAAGGGTGACATGTGACATATCAGGAGACCGAGGTGAATAAAAATCCTATCATATGAACATCAGTATGTCCCATGTATAAATAATAGAATCGAAAACTTTGTGTGTACATGTGTGTGCACACACACCTGCATGCCAGGACAGTGAGCTCTTTCTATGAATGCATCCTCAAAGCCTCATCTGAAGACAGCTCATTGCTTTCTTGCTAGGTAGTCTTCATACAGGACAGTCAGTCCTCACGAACAGAGATCTAGCTATTGCCCCAGAAATTTGCTTAGCAAAAAATGTTCAATACACATTTGTGAAATGAAGATTATATCCTGGTACCAGGAATAGAACCAGGGAACATCAAAATGACAAGTTGAAAAATAACTTTAGAAATTAAGCTACTTTCAGGAAAAGAGGCTGCTTTATTATAAGGATCATTAATGGGCAAGAACTCAGTTACCAAAACTAGACTGTAAGTTCTTGAGGAGTATTATAAAGAAGGCAGGGATCCATAGCCTTTGATTCATATTTGAATCTTACTACTAAAGATCCTAGTATATAACCACCAGGATCTCTATAAATGCTCAGTGAGTGCATGAAAAAGCTATACTGTTTTAAACTGTATGTTCTCCGCTGACTGCACCACCGATCTCGCATTACTTAGAACATTACTTGGGTGGCAGCAGGCTTTTGCTCATTTGTTCTTTAGTCCTATGAAGTAAGGGTTGCCACAAATCACTGGGATGTCAGATACTCATGACCAGAGAGATCATTAATGGGGAAGGAGCTTTGTAAAGAGCATGGCTCTCTGGGCTTCATCTGAGGAGGGCTCCTCTTTCCAACACATGTTTGTTTAGGATCACACTACTTACAGCTTTATCTGCAATAGCTTTCAAGTTTGTGTATGGCTTGTCAGAAATTCTGGCCACAGGATGGGACTTGCGTTGGGCTCTTGATCCCTCTCCTATGCCACCTTTTCTGAAAAGAGTTGTTAGAAGTGGTTCCTGTGATAAAGCAAGATGTTTTGAGATAGATCAAACCAGTGACATTTGATTCTGCCTCTTTGTGGAGTGGGGCTATTTGTTTTAGTTCATGGAATAAAACCGAATACTTGCAGACGTGCTGTTACTACTTAAAATTGGACTCTTCTTTGAACATGAAATAAAGATAGGCCCTAAGTACCATTCCCAGCTCTTTCCTCTAAGTAGGATACAAAGCTTTTGTGCACATAATGAACTCAGATATTTTAATAGCTGATTTGTACCCTTCAGGCCGCTGTTGTCATAACCTCTACTGACTCACTGTGGATTATTATGTAGGCTTAGCACTGTTGATTTACTTTTTTTCATATCTGTTCCCAAAGTGATAGAAATTGTCACTTCCGTTTAAAACACATTTGTTGAAATGGTGTTTTTCTTCTAAAGGGCATTTAAGTCATTTTTATTTAAAATAAATTAATTAAATTTATCTTCCTCATTTGCCTCTACATGACCTTTTGGGAACTTGGAAATTAAATTTTCTCCTAATATTTTACTTTCCAACTTGGCAAACATTGACGTTGTTTTAGATTCTGAACAAAGTTGAAAAAGCACAGATTTCTTTTCAAAATCACTTCAACTTTAAAACAAGAAATGACAAGGAATCTGGAAATTTATCTGCTGTAGTATAAGCTTTACTTTTTCTTTTTAAAATAAATTACAAAGAAGGTAATGATGAATGTAAAAAATAATGAGATCATTAAAAAATCAACTAAAACAAACAAAAGCCCCCATGAGTGATTTCAGTTGTAGATATACCCATTTGAAAAATGTAAAAATGCCCTTAATGCCATTTAGTAAATATTATTATTTGATGTTGATGAACATAATAAATTACTGAATAGAAATTGAAACATATGTTTTTGAGTAAGCCAAATAAAAATTACTAATGGTAATAACATTAAGTAACCATTTCCAAAATATACCAAAACACAGAATAGATCAAACAATTTGCTATTTACAACTTAAAATACTTTTTCATGCTTGATCACATAATCATGTAATAAAAGTATTCCAGGAGCTTCAGGAAATGTTTTAAAAATTAAAAAAAAAAACTTTCTTGTTAAAGTTAAAAAATGAAGATTCATTCTCCTTAAAATGTCAGTATTTTCTTAAATGGAAGAAGAAAATTGTGTATTATTGACTAATTGTACATTATAAAAACACTAATTACATAAAACTTTACAATTTGTGGAGACATCTTCATACACATCTTCTGAAGAGGTAGTTAAAACCGGTATTTCTTATACCTCCATTTAAAGACATAAAGCTCAGAAAAGTGAAGTAACTCTCCCAAATCATATAGAGTCTAAGTGTCAAAGCTGGGACTTGAATACAAGTCATCTGACTTTGTTTTTTGTTTTTTTTTTTAAGATTTTATTTATTTATGTGACAGAGAGACAGCCAGCGAGAGAGGGAACACAGCAGGGAGAGGGAGAGGAAGAAGCAGGCTCCCAGCTGAGGAGCCCAATGTGGGACTCGAACCCGGAACGCCGGTATCACGCCCTGAGCCCAAGGCAGACGCTTAACCACTGCGCTACCCAGGCGCCCCTCAAGTCACCTGACTTTGAATCCAGTTTTTGACTAACCAAGAAACACACCCTTCCCCAATCCCTTCAAAAGCAATTTGACAACTGTCTTCTCTGTAATTGGGTGACACTGACCAGCTCCATTCTTTCATTTGCTCCAACATTGCTATCATCAATGGTTATTTCTTACCGTAGTGCTTGTTGCTATGGAGAACTCAGAGAAGAGAAAAGAGCAAGCCGTGGGCCAGGCCTTCGGGATCTGAGAGGTAAGCAGGGGAGCAAGCCAGGAAATGAAGTAGTGACAGAAGGTCTATGTGTGCATATTGGGCACCAATTCTAAGTACTAGTGGCCTTCACAAAAAGAAGTGATCAGTTGGACAAAGTGGTGAACAACAAACAATTCAATTTTTGGTTTTGGTCTTAAGTCAATTATACTGAGATATAATTTACATACGATAAAATGTATGTTTTCTGTATACCATTCAAAGACCACCACAGTTGAGTCCAAGAGCATTTCCTTCACCCCCACAAGTTCCCCTCCAGCTTTTTTGTAGGCAATCCTTCCTCCCACCCTTGGCCTCATACATCCATTGATCTGATAGAATTTTCAAAATCTAGAAAGCAGAGAGGGTAAGGGCAACAGTGAGAACACAGGGAGGACTTAAATCAGATGAATTGCCCAACTCTTAGAATTCCAGGTTGTAAGTCTAAATAAAATGACCAGGCAAGGAAGAAAAAGTGAGTTGGGTTTGTGGGGGGAGAGACAGCCTCCGGCACGCCCATGTAACTCTATTCCTTTCCAGCAATCTTTTCCTGGCTTCTCACCAATTTATCACAACCCAGGCCCATCTGCACATATATTTATAGAATGAAAATGATACCTGCAGAGCCCTGCTATATTGAGGAGCTGCAAGGTGGACCACACTGGTAGCTCCAACCAGCATCCTATGTCCATGCATCCTAGCCAAGACTCTCCTCAAGTAGTTCTTAAACTTCTGGGGATCACAGACATCTCTAAGGAAGCTTTTGATATTCTCCCTGGTAACATGCACCTCAGCACACAATTTTCCATTCAATTTCAGGTGGTCCCAGGACCCCTAAAACCCATTCCTGGAATCTAAGGACTGTCTTTGATGTTCAGTGTAAAATCTTCCCATAACCATGCATTTTTCTGCACCTTCCTGCTTTGATCAGACCAGGGACAAATATCTCACCCTGTGCAAAAAGAATCAGAAGAGTCTCTGCATCACCACTTTAAGTGCTACATTAGCATTTTCTTCAAAAAGCATTTTTTTTTTTTTTGGCTTTTATAACACCTTATCTTTCCTTGTGTTGGAGGTGGAGACATCCCACTACTTTGCACAAGGAAATAAGGTTCTGAAGAAAGACGTGGGGTTAGGGAGTGATGTGTGGCTTGTCGAGAAGAAATGCAGCAAAGGTGAAGAGAACACAAGACATTCCACAGTTCCTCTTAGTCTTGTTTTCCCCCAGTAGATATGGGCCTAATGTTGAGAAGGTCACAGACTTTGCTGGGTATCCCCAGTATGCTCATATTTCAAATGAGAAGGCACTGGATTGGGTAGTGTCTTTGAGCTCAGTATTCTAAGATTCCATACTGCCTTCCCTTATATCATACTACCCTTTCCCTTTTATAATTGTTAATAAACTATGCTGGACACTTGAGGTCATCTTATAAAATATCCAGCACACAGAGGCAATCATCCGGACATCTGAAAAGCCCATAAGCTGCAAAGTGATCTGGAATGTACATGGCCAGGAGGAGGCAGTTTCTGAGGACAGAACTTGATTCCTCTAAGTCATTCTCTCACAGAGGACCCCTTCCAAGGGAACTCACAATAAAACAGTGATCTACTTTAGGGACCGACTGTCTGTAAACACACTAAGCAAGTGACATTGACAAGCACAGGAACGCCTGTAATGAGCATACTGTGGTGGATAGGTGGCAGCTATACCAAGGAATATCATTCCCCAAATCATCTAGTATATCATGTAAATACATATGTCTTGAATGAATGCATGAAAAGAGGGAAATTATGTTACATAATCTGTGCACAAAAAGAACAGGGAATGAATGAGTTAGATGTTTTGAGTTATTTTATCTGGGGTTATCTGATTTATTAAATGTGCATGTAAGATAAGCTTATCTTGGGAGGTTCTTTGCCTGTGCAAGGAGCACTGAATTTGTTCTATTTGCTTCACGTCTAATCCTATTTTTAAAGGACAATTAAAACAGTGCCAAACAGGCCCCATATTCACAAGAGGTCAGCTACTCCTCAAAACAACTTTCTCTGGCTTGGTAGCTGTAGAAACCGTGATACATCTCTTGGAGTTTCCCTAATTCTTTGTAACATTTTAAAATAAGTACTCTGGGGCAGCTAAACACATAACTTGTCATCTAAATATGTATTCAGAGACTTCTAATACATATTATAAATATGTATTTAGGGATTTTCTTACAAGGAATAAAGAGCTTTATAATAACTCCTTTGGAAAGATTGTACTCTATTGCATTATATGTGTTCAGTCTTTTAAAAAATTCATGCTATTTCCCTGATAGACCAGGATGTATGATAAGAGATGGTAACAAGACACTGTCAGGGAGGCATGGAGAATCTCAAATTCCACATGTGATGCGAAGCCCCATTCTTCATGAAAGACAAGGTTGTGGTGAGGAGCTCAGGATGCTTTGTTTTCCCTATAAATAATGCAACATAGTTGCTCACATGTCAGCCCATAAATGGGCAAACACAATGCACATGAACTGGGTCAGCCAGGTTCAAGGCAATCTGTGAGCAGAAGCCTGCCCACAATTCTAGGAGGGAGATAGAACCTGCCTGTTTATGCAGATGGTTAAATGCAATGAGTTGTTTTGTAGGATCCTGCATGCCTTTTCCCAGTCATATCCTTTTGGCTCTGGGCACATATAACTTACTATTGTCTACTGCAATGGACATCAGCATTTTTTATTATGTACTCCATTAGTAAACTATTGTTATAAGTATATCTCCAGTATATGTATATTCATCAACTCATATGCTATGTATACTGAATTTTAGTAAAGCTTAATCTATGCTTTATTTTTAAATAATACATGAGTATGAGTGCTGGTATTTTTCTCCACTCCTCAATAAATTACCAGGTTCTTGGTTTTGGAGAAGTTAGTTCAAATTAGGAAGTATCCTCACAGGAAGTATGGCTTGTCTAGACCTTTCTTGCTTCATGATAGTCTCTTCAAAAGATGCAGAGAAGGGAGTCAAAGCCTGCAACCATACCAGCACATGTCAGCAATTCTCTTTGACCACAAGAGAAGCAATGAGTGGGGCAGTGGGTGAGTTTTCACCTGC
This sequence comes from Ursus americanus, assembly GCF_024610735.1. Taxonomy (NCBI): domain Eukaryota; kingdom Metazoa; phylum Chordata; class Mammalia; order Carnivora; family Ursidae; genus Ursus; species Ursus americanus. Next base: position 3,505,895 of record NC_142162.1, on the reverse strand, counting down.
TTATATCTTAGAATGAGATTCTAGATGGACAAAGCAACAAGACCCCCTGTGAGATTAGGCCAGAGTGGAAGAAGAGAACTTGCCATGACCCTCTGTTTGAAGTGCTGGCAGAAGCTATCCCATGACAAAAGTAAAGACTCTTGTCTTCTCTCTGGAAACAGGTATCTTCTACAAGCAGCACAGTTCCCTCCACAGTGATTATCCTCTAAAGAAAGGCTCTTCCTTCATCTCTACTTGTTTTTCTCTGCAAAATTTTCCCTTCTCTGATCTCCATGTTAAGCACCCAGAGTCCTCATTTCTTTCTCCTCACAACAAAGAGGCTATGCTATTAAGAAAATATTGTGATAAACAGATTTCATCTCCTTTTTATTTGACAAATGTTATTGAACGCCAACAGTCTTCCAGGTTGAGGAACAAGTGATTGATCAGGCACTACTCCTCCAAGAACTACCTGCTTAAAGAGTGTACCCCATTGCTAATGGTTTAGATGTCAGTAACCAGATCTCCCAAGCCTTACTGACACCATGTCACACACCACTCTGCCTCCCAGAACAACCTCCACCTGCAGCCTGGCCAATCAGCTGAGTCAGATCATACTCAAATTATTTTTTACTGGAAAAGAATGACCTATTCTCCATTTATTTGTCACACAGGTATAAACAAAAGACATGGCCCAGGATTCATGATACCCTGGAATTAATACCTGGGCTTGAGGTCTATAGAAAGGAGTACAGAATGATGGAAGGGTGGCAAGGTGAGCAAGAAAACTACAAAACAAGATCAGCAAGGCAGTCTTCATGAAGCTAATGTTAGTACATCTGTGGCAAGTATACCTTTTGTCGCCCTTGATAGTGCAGTGTAATTGGGTGGATTTCTTGGTTTCTCTGAGAGTGCCTTGTAGTTTTACACCCACACTGAGAGGGCAACATTGGGCACATTCTTTTGGAGATGGAAATGTTTCTTGTAGTTTGGAAAGGGTAGGTGTGGGGTCTACCTTAAAGTGGACATTGGCTTTAAGATCTAGATAAATTTCCAGATCATTAATTCATCAGACATTTGTTAAGAGCTTCTCTGGACCATGACAGTATCAGAGGCCTGAAGCAAATAAGGCATAAGCTCTGCTTATAAGAAGCATGTAGTAATTTAGGGGCAATAGAAGTAAAGTTCATAGTAATAGAGAAAGAAGTGTAATAGCAGATGTATGTCATATTCAGTAGAGGCAAACTTGAAAAAGACATCCATTATGCTAGATGAGAATGCTTCAAAAAGGAAAGGCTGACAGAGCTGAGAGGGTCTTGAAGGATGAATGGCAGTGCCAGCATATTAACTGGGTGAGATATTCCACTGGAGGAAACAACCTGACAAATTGCATGACATGAATGGAGAACTGTATGTAGGTCCATATGGTTACAGCATGGGGTGTCTGTGGGGATATGGCTGGTGAAAGAGGACAGGCATGTAGGCAAGGAAAAGATCATGGAAGACCTTGTGTGCCATGCTGAGATTTCTGGAATTTATCCTGTATGCAAGTGGGAATTACTGAAAGTTTTCAAGAAGGGAAATGTATTTTAGAATGGATTGGTCCTGTTGAATTCCTACACTTTGCTGAATATTTCAAAACAGGAGTTTTCAAATTCACTACAATACACATTACATATTTCCACTTGCAGCATGGTTCCATGAAATGTTATTACAAGTAAGGTAGGTGATGTTATGTTTAATTTCTGGCACACTAGCTGTAACTCCATTGTTTTCTCTATCTTTCTGAAGGAAGCTTGTCAGATTTCAAGCAAAGGAGGGGAGGATTTATCATAAAGATAATATTGAAAAGAAAACAAATGATTTGTGAAGTTCACTACTGAATTACTATGAGTAACTGAACACTGCTCTACACCAGAATAGGGCCTGCCAGTGGGTTATAACAATGAGTGACTACCACTGTTATAAACACATATTTGCAAACATCATAGTTCTTATCTTAAAAAGTCTAGGGAGTGTAGGAAGATGGCTGCAGAGTAGGAGGACCGTAGGTTCAACCTCATTCCATGAATACAATTAGATAACTATCAAATCCTCCTAAATACCCCAGAAATTGACCTGAAGACTGGCAGAACAAACTCCACAACTAAAGGTAGAGAAGATGACACATCGAGAAGGTAAGAAGTGCAAAATGTAGTTTTGGGAGAGAAATGGACCTTGGACACTGTGGTAGGGAAGAAGCCACAATCAATAAGAAGGAGAGAGACTGACTAGCACACAGAGGAGCCCACAGGGAAGACAAATCCCCATGGCAATTGCTTGGAAAGCAATGGGGATGCATTTTGTGAGTTCCTGCTACCAGAAAAGCTTAAAGGCTGGAGTTTTAAAGGTCAGCAGGCTTGGCTCGGGTAGAGCCCTGAGGGCATTGTGCTCTTCTTGGAGAGAAGGCAGGGAAATAGCCTGTAGACATACAGTGAGGAAACAGTGATCTGAAGAGCACCTGGGGCATACAGTAGGGAGATTATCTGCTCATCTCGCAGTGTGTCCCCAAGAAGCAGCATTCATGGGGCGCCTGGGTGGCACAGCGGTTAAGCATCTGCCTTTGGCTCAGGGCGTGATCCCAGTGCTCTGGGATCGAGCCCCACATCAGGCTCCTCCTCTAGGAGCCTGCTTCTTTCTCTCCCACTCCCCCTGCTTGTGTTCCCTCTCTCGCTGGCTGTCTCTATCTCTGTCAGATAAATAAATAAAATCTTAAAAAAAAAAAAAAAAGAAGCAGCATTCATGAAGAGATGCCTCTGGGAACAAAGAAACTGGCAGGTTCCATCCCTCCCTCCCTGCCCCTCAGCATAAACACAAAGCCAACTGTGGGAACAAGCTCAGTGCCTACATTTAATACTAACTTACACCAAGAACTGTAACCCTCCCTCTCCCTGACATCCCCCCTCCTCGCCCAGCTCTCTGGTGGAACTGCCCTTCCCAGTCATGCTTACCTTAGTCCCAGCACAGCAGGCCCCTTCCACCAGAAGACAAGCCCAAATCCCTGCTCAGCATGTCTCATGACCCAGGGGTTTCTTCTTCATAAGGCCATTACCTTTAAGAACAGGAGAAGTAGCTGACTTTGCTAACACACACAAGCAGGCACAGAGACTTAGACAAAATGAGAAGACAGAGGAATCTGTCCCAAATGAAAGTAGGGGACAAGGCCATGGCCAGAGGTCTAAGTGAAACAGATATAAGTAACATGCTTGCCAGAGAATTTAAAGTAATGATCATAAAGATACTCACCAGACTTGAGAAAAGAGTGGAAGACATGAGTAAGATCCTTAACAGAGATAAGGAATAACATAGCAGAGTAAAGGGCTCAATAAATGACATAAGAAACACACTTGATGGAATGAACAGCAGGCTGGAAGAAGCAGAGGAATGAATCAATGACCTAGAAAACAGAAAGCAATCAAACCGAACAAAAGAAACAGACATCCAGATCTAGGAGGCACCAAGAATCCCCAACAAAATCAACAAAAGCACATCCACATCAAGACATATTACAATTAAGGTGGCAAAATACAGTGATAAAGAAAAAAATTTTTAAAGCAGCAAGACCAAAAAAAAAGCAGGGCGGGGGGGAGAAGAAAGGTAGCAAGAAAAAATAAGACAGTTACATACAAGGGAAACTACATGAGGCCATTAGGAGATTTTTCAGCAGAAACCTTCTGGGCCAGAGAAGAGTGGCATGATATATTCACAGTGCTGAATGGGGAAAAATCTGCAGCCAAGAATACTCTATCCAGCAAAGCTATCATTCAAAATAGAAAGTGATAAAGAGGGGTGCCTGGGTGGCTCAGTCAGTTAAGTGTCTGACTTTGGCTCAGATCACTATCTCAGGGTCCTGGGACTGGCCCCCACATCAGGCTCCATGCTCAGTGGCAAGTCTGCTTCTCCCTCTCCCTTTATCTCTGCCCCTCTCCCAAGTCGTGTTCTCCCCTCTCTCTCTCTCAAATAAGTAAATAAAATCTTTTTTAAAAAAAAGATAAAGAGTTTCCCAGACAAACAAAATTGAAAGTTGTTCATGACCAGTAAACCAGCCCTGAAAAAAATATTAAAGGGGACTCTGAGTGGAGAGGAAAGATCAAAAGTGAAAGTATGAAGGTAGGAAACAAAAAGTGGTAAAAATAAATATTTCTATAAAAATATCAGCCAAAGAACTCAGAAAACAAAAGGATGTAAAATATGACACCATATACCTAAAATGTGGGGAAGAAAGGAGTAAAGAATGGGTTCAACCTTAAACGACCATCAACTTAATACAGACTACTATATGCAAAAGATGTTATATGCAAACCTAATGGTAACCACAAATCAAAAACTACTAATAAATATTTGAAGAATAAAGAGAAAGAAATCTAAATATATCACTAAAAAAGACTAGCAAACCATGAAAAAGAGAAAAACAAGACCTTTAGGGAAAAATCTTTAGGAACAACCATAAAACAAGTAATATAATGGCAAGAAATATGCTCCTATTGATAATTACTTTGAATGTAAATGGACTAAATGCTCCAATCAAAAGACAAAGGATGACAGAATGGATAAAAAAACAAGATCCATCTATATGCTACCTACAAGAGACTTATTTCAGATGTAAAGACACATGCAGGCTGAAAGTGAGAGGATAGAGAAACATCTATCATGCAAATGGATGTCAAAAGAAGGCCAGGGTAGCAATACATTTATTGGACAAAATAGACTTTAAAACAAAGACTGTAACAAGAGACAAAGAAGGACACTATACAATAATAAAGAGGACAATCCAACAAGAAGATATAACGATTGTAAATATTTATGCACCCAACATAGAAGCACCCAAATATATAAAACAGTTAATAACAAACATAAAGGAACTAATCAATAATAATACAATAATAGCAAGGGACTTTAACACCCCACTCACATCAATGGACATATTGTCTAAACAGAAAACCCACAAGGAAACAGTGGCTTTGAATGACACACTGGACCAGATGTTTTTTACAGATACATTCAGAACATTCCAACCTAAAACAGCAGAATAAACAATCTTTTTCAAGTTCACATAGGACATTCTCCAGAATAGATCATGTTTGGCCACAAAACAAGCCTCAATAATTTCAAAAGAAGCGAAGTCATACCATGTGTCTTTTCTGATCACAACACTATAAAACTAGCAGTAAACCACAAGAAAAAAATCTGGAAAGACCACAAATACATGGAGGTTAAATAACATGTTACTAAACAGTGGGTGGGTCAACCAGTAAATAAAAGAAGAAATAAAAAAAATACATGAAAACAAATGAAAGTGAAAAAGAACAACTCAAAACCTTTGGGATGCAGCAAAAGCAGTTCTAAGAGAGAAGTTTATAGCAATAGAGGCCTACCTCAAGGGCCAGAAAAATCTCAAATAAATAACCTAACTTTACATGTAAGGGAGATAGAAAAAGAACAACAAATGAAGGCTAAAGCCAGCAGAAGAAAGGAAATAATTAAGATTAAAACAGAAATAAATGATATAGAAACTAAGAAAGCAATAGAACACATCAATGAAGCCAAGTGTTGGTTCTTTGCAAAAATCAATAAAATTGATAGTCTCACCACACTTATCAAAAAGAAAGAGAAAAGACTCAAATAAATAAACTTACAAATGAGAGAGGAGAAATAACAATCAGCACAACCACAATACAAGCAATTACAAGAGAATATTATGAAAAACTATATGCCAACAAATTGGACAACCTAGAAGAAATGGATAAATTCCTATAAACATATAAATGATCAAAACTGAAACAGGAAGAAATAGAAAATTTGAACAGACTGATTACCAGCAAAGACACTGAATCAGTAATCGAAAAAATTCCCAAGAAACAAACACCCAGGACCAGATGGCTTCACGGGCAAGTTCTACCAAACATTTAAAGAAGAGTTAATACCTATTCTTCTCAAACGATTCCAAAAAACAGAAAAGGAAGGAAAACTTTCAAATTCATTCTGAGGCGAGCATTACCCTGATACCAAAACAAAAACAACAACAACAAAAAAGAGAACTACAGGCCAATATCACTAAAGAACACAGATGCAAAAATCCTCAATAAAATACTAGCAAACTGAATCTAATAATACATTTTAAAAAATCACTCACCACAATCAAGTAAGATTCATTTCTGCATTGCAAGCATGGTTCAGTATTCATAAATCAATCAACATGATACCTCATATAAATAATAGAAAGATTAAAAACCATATAATCATTTCAATAGATGCAGAAAAAACATTTGACAAAGTACAATATCCATTTATGATTTTAAAAAACCCTCAGCAAAGTAGGTTTAGAGGGAATATAACATGATAAAGACCATTCATGAAGAACCCACAGTTAACATCATCCTCAATGGGGAAAAACTAAGAGCCTTTCCCGTAAGGTCAGGAACAGCACAAGGATGTCCACTCTCATCACTTTTATTCAACATAGTACTGGACATCCTAGACACAGTAATCAGACAACAAAAAGATATAAAAAGCATCCAAATCAGTAAAGAAGAAGTCAAACTTTCACTATTTGCAGATGACATGATACCATATGTAGAAAGCCTAAAAGACTCCACCAAGAAACTGCTAGAACTGATAAATGAATACAGTAAATCATAGAATACAAAATCAATGTACAGAAACCAGTTGCATTTTTGTATACTAATAATGAAGTAGCAGAAAGAGAAATTAAGAAAACAATCCCATTTATAATTACACCCAAAATAATAAGATACCCAGGAATAAATCTAACCAAAGAGGTGAAAGACCTATACCCTGAAAACTATAAAACACTGATGAAAGAAATTGAAGATGACACAAACACATGGAAAAACATTCCATGTTCATAGATTGGAAGAAGAAATATTGTTAAAATGTCTATACATCTCAAAGCAATCTATACATTTAATGCAATCCCTATCAAAATACCAATATCATTTTTCACAGAAGTAGAACAAACAATCCTAAAATTTGTATGGAACCACAAAACACCCTGAATACCTAAAGCAATCTTGAAAAAGAAAATCTAAGCTGGAGGCATCACAATTCCAGACTTCAAGTTATATTACAAAACTAGGGTAATCAAAACAGTATGGTACTGGCACAAAACAGACACATAGATCAATAGAACAGAATCAAAAATCCAGAAATAAACCTGCATTTATATGACCAATTAATCTTCCACAAAGCAGGAAAAAATATCCAGTAAGAAAAAGACAGTCTCTTCAGTAGATGGTGTTGGGAAAACTGGACAGCAACATGGAAAAGAGTGAAATTACACCATTTTCTTACACCGTACACAAAAATAAATTCAAAATAGATTAAAGACCTGAACAAAAATCCTAAAGAGAACACAAGTAGTAACCTCTCTGACATTGGCTATAGCAACTTTTTTCTAGATAGGTCCCCTGAGGCAAGGGAAACAAAGCAAAAATAAGCTATCAGAATTTCATTAAAATAAAAAGCTTCTGCACAGCAAAGGAAAGAGTCAGCAAAACTAAAAAGCAACCTATGGAATGGAAGATGATATTTCCAAATGACATGTCGGATAAAGGGCTAGTATCCAAAATAGATAATGAACTTACAAAACTCAACACCCCCAAAACAAATAATCCAATTAAAAATGGGCAGAAAACATGAACAAAGATAGACAAAGAAGACATCCAGATGGCCAACAGACACATGAAAAGATGCTCATAATCACTTACCATCAAGGAAATGCAAATCAAAACTACAATGAGATATCGCCTCACACTTGTCATAAAAACAAAACAAAACATAAGAAACAACAAATGTTGGCAAGGAGGTGGAGAAAAAGGAACCCTCTTGCACTGTTAGTGGGAATGCACACTGGTGCAGGCACTGTGGAAAACAGTATGGAGGCCCCTCAAAAAGTGAAAAATAGAACTACTCTACAATCTAGCAATCACACTACTAGGCATTTACTCAACAATACAAAAACACTAATTCAAAGGGATGCATGCATCCCGATGTTTATAGCAGCATTATTTACAATAGCTAAATCATGGAAGCAGCCCAACTGTCCATCGATTGATGAATGAATTAGGAAGAAGTGTTGAATATGTATACAATGGAATATTAATTCAGTCATAAAAAAGAAAGAAATCTTGCTATTTGCAACAACATGGATGGAACAAGAGTATAATGCTCAGTGAACTTGGTCAAAGAAAGACAAATACCATATTTCACTCATATGTAAAATTTAAGAAACAAAACAAATGAGAAAAGGGGGAAAAAAAAGAGGGAGAGACAAATCAAGAAACAGACTCTTAATTATAGAGAACAAACTGATGGTTACCAGAGGGAGTGGGGTGGGGAGATGGGTTTAATAGGTGGTGGAGATTAAGGGTACATTTGTTGTGATGAGCAGTAGGTGATGCAGGGAAATGTACACCTGAAACTAATACAACATTGTATGGTAACCAACCAATTAAAAGAAAAACTTAAAAAAAGTAAAATAAATCTAATAAAAACTTAAAAGAAATAAAAAGAAAAATAATAAGTCTAAACACCCATTTTGCTAATTGAAGAATTGGAATGTATGCACAATTTATATTGTGTATACATACAAATTAGTATTGCAATTAGAGATGATAATACATACACTAAGACAAATATACTGATGTTCATCCTGGGGACGCACACAGAAGAGAGCATCCCAAGCACACCCCCACTGGTATAGGTCAGCATCCCCCAAGACTAGTGGCTTTTCCTCCCAGACCACCCTCACAGTGGCCAAGGGGGACTCACCTCCTCTCCTGGAAGTGATCAGTGCCCTAGCAGGATTTGGGGGGATAGCGTGACAGTGAGAAGTACACCAACAAGATTGATCACCGAGGTGCAGGTGGAGACTAGCAAGAGCAGAGAGTGGGTGACGAATGGAGGAAATTTTCATGTAGAAAGGAAAACATTTGTGCATGGTCATTTATTTTCTCTTGCACAAGGATTGTATATTTCCCTTTAGTGAGAGGGAAGTGGGAGGTGGTCATTCTTTGTAAGTCCAAAGTACTTTTATGCCAAACTACCACCCCCTAAGTCCATTGTCATGCTGTAACTTGCATCCCAGGTGAGCCACCTCACCCTCTGAATATAACCTTTTGAAACAAGTAATATTTGTCATGTATATGGAGTTTGAATAGAGGACACAAAGATATGCTTAGGGGGAGGAGGACATGCTTTGAATTCTGAAGTGCCATCAGTTTTTTCAAGCTGAAAATTTGAGCAAAAATAATAAAAATTAAAAAGTGCTGGAAACAATATAAATAGCCTACAAAAGGGAAATGGCTCAGTAATAGGTAACACATAGAAAGAAGGAATATCATGCAGCTGCTAAATTAGTGCTAAGGAAATTAGTACTAGTCACTAAGTACCATGCTAAATCAGCAAGTATAGAATACAAACTGATATACACTATAATTACCAACATGTGAAACAGACACAGGTATGGTTAAGCCCTGAGCAGGGATCGACATGTTATAATGAAAAGAGTTGACATATTATTGCAGTAGGGAGATGAGTTTTACTTACGTTCTCTTTTTCCTATTTTCCATAAGTTTTCTTAGGAACAGTATCATAACTTAATATCATGAAAAGAGCATAATAAAAATTATATTTAAAAATCTGTGATAGAAACAGGATTTTGATGTATCATAAATTTGTACTTTCCCAACAAATAAACTAGTTCAGCTCATTCTGGAGACAACTAAGCATCTGCCCCATTATCCGTGTGACACTACGTACTTGTGATATTTACTCAAAGAAATGAGGATGGAGAAGCAGCCTTCCATCCTTGAAAGCTTATCTTCGGTATCAGAGGAGTTAAAGGAAATCAGCTAACCCAACACTTCACTAACTGCCACTTTAATGAAGGCTTATATATCCCATCTCCACTGACAAGCCATCCTTACTCATTCCAGCTAACATGAACTTTCTGCTTTTTGAACATCCAGTCTGTCCATACTGTTTATTTGAGGGTCAGAACCTACTTTGTATTGTTAATAACTCTGTGTGTGTGTGCTTGTGTAAACTCCACGAGACCTTGTTATTTTTCTCTGAATTGCTCCTCAGTGTCCTGCACGTAGCAAATAGGCATAGGGTAAAAGGTCAAGATACAGTCATTGATGAGCAAGACAGCAGCATACTCAGTCACATTTCAGCCAGTGCAGATCACTTCCAAAATAAGGGTGTGGCTGACTCTAAAAGGTTAAGGAGCCTCCGCTGGGATTCTGACCACATCTCCAAGGCACTGTGACTGTCTTCTAGATCATCCGTTTGTTTGTCATCTTTACTCTCCTTGCACCCGCTCTGGTCTAGAATGATGGGTTATTAGTAAAAGGTAATGATTTTACATGTCCTGAGAAGACAAATTTCCATGGTAGGTGGCCATTACTAATTAATTTCCTAAAACTACCTGATGTGTGAGTGCACTCCTTTACCTTCAAAAAACTGAAAGACTAACACAGTTGCTAATGCTTGGTGATTATCTTGATAGAAAACCCTCTTTAAGAGTTTTATTTAAGAGCTTATGTTAGTATTCTCTCAGTGTGTTCCAGTTATTTATAACTATATAAAAAAATTACCCCAAAACTTAGAGGGTCAAAACAATGTTAATTTTATTATCTTCCCTGGATTTGGGAAGGGCTCAGCTGGGTTCTGTCTGGGTCTCTTGTAAGGCTGCAGTCAGATGCTCAGTACACTCAGGGCAGCAGGTGCTACCCCAGCTAGGAGCTGGTTAAGCATCTCTCTGTTCATGTAGTCTCAAGACCTCTCTATGTGGTCACTCCACAAGGGCTAGTTTGGGCTTCCTCACACCATGGTGACTTAAAAGCAGACTATATGAATGGCAACTCTGTAAAAGAGTTAATTCCACTGAGCAAAGTGAAAACTGTATTGCCTTTACAGCCAAGTCTCAACCGTCATTTTGAACTGTTTTCTATTAGCCAACATAATAGCTTGCCAAGTTTCAAGAGGAGGGAATGCAACACAGATCCCACCTCTCAATGGGAGGAATATAGGGATGGAAGATAGTGCTGTGACCATCTTTGGAAATGCCATCTGCCACAAGGTGATGGATAGATAGATAGATAGATAGATAGATCATTGCATTCCATGTGATTAGTAATCATTTCAGTTTGCTGAATTGGAAAGCAGTTTCTACTATCATTGGCAAAAAAAAAAGGATAAATTTCTAGTCAGTGTACTCTTCCATAATAATCTGTAACTACTGCTGGTTAGACTGGGATTAGCCCTCCTGTTTTGGTTCTGGAGAATGCTACCCAGGACACACACCTATGACTTGGAAGAAAGGAGCAATATGTAATAACTCTAATCCATTTGGAATTCCTAGAGTTATAAGTTTTTAGAGTCCAGCTGTATCTCATCAGGGGTTTCCCTATTTCATAGCAAAGTTGTTTTTGTTTTGTTTTGGTTTTTTAATACAGGAAATCAACACCCAAAAAAGATCACTCTTGTGTTACAGTGGAGGACTATGGAAAATACACTTCCTTACCTGGCATTTCTGATGTAGCTAATAACAGTAATGTAGACCTCTATAGTACTTTTCCACCCTGGAAGGTGGCTCTTAACCCACACAATGTCAACTTGTAATATTTAAAACTTTAAACTTTTGGTAGCACTTCCACCAATGTTTCCTTATAATATAGCTATCTAGGGCAGGTTTTACTTTCCTTTGAATGATGAGAAAGGGGAGAGAAAAGGAGATCAAGTGGCATAGGTTATTTGGCTAGCTGGTGGCAGAGTGGGGATAAGAATCTAGGACCCTGGTTGCAGCCTAGGGCTCTTCCTGCTCAGCTTTGTGGAGTAGAACAGGTATAAATTTTTCTGTGGCTGCAGAGACATAGAAAAGGTAGCTGAGCCTCCCTTTTCTGTACATCACAAAGGGTATCCTTTAGAAGTATGGTTATAGTCCACTCCTCTTATAGGAAGAGGAGGTGAAGGGGAAGTCTTAGTTTCTAAGTGTCTCAAACACTGTCAAGTAGGTCGCAAATCTAGGAAACATCAGCATTATGTAAATAATGTAAATAATACTGTTAATAGATTTTAATCAAACTTCTTTTTTTTATTATGTTCAGTTAGCCACTGTATAGCACATCGTTAGTATTTGATGTAGTGTTCAGTGATTCAATAGTTGCATATAACACCCAGTTCTCATCACAACATGTGCCCTCCTCAATACCCATCACCTGGCTTCAATGGAAATATTGCAGACATATTGTGGATGCAAGGTTTGCTAGTCATTCAGAATCTCTTCCCAAGCTATTTATGCCCATTATAACATAATGAATGAAATTAGGATAAATTTTAGCTGCCTGTATAATGCTAGAAATTGCACACAATGAGGGTGGTGTGGTAAACTTGGAGGAATATGCTTATAATTCATACATTTAAAACTTGGCTAATTATCTCATTTAGTTGTTTCAATATCAATAGTAACCTAAGGAAATTTAGGGTTATGGTGCTCTCAGTGTAGAGATGTGGCAGTCCCCTCCTGCACTCCATCCCTCCCAACCAAAGGAGCTATAGGGAAATCAGCCTTAGACTACAAATGCTTTCTCTGCTTTTCTCCTTGGGTTGAAATATTTCATATTAACGGATATTCATAATATATTACGGGTTGGAACATATTCAAATCAACCTCATTAAAAAATAAAATGTATTTGTTAGGATTCCATAAAACATTTCAGCATATGGAGTCCTCAAGGCCAGTTTGTGGTTTTGTTTTTTTTTTTCCAGTCAACTGGGATCGGCTGTTGCCAAAAATCATGCAATGTCTATAGTAGAAAGACAGTTATGCATTTTGAAACTCCTGCCCAGGGGTGCCTGGGCGGCTCAGTCAGTGAAGTGACTGCCTTCTGCTCAGGTCATGATCTTGGGGTCCTGGGATCCAGCCCGAATCATGTTGGGCTCCCTGCTCAGTGGAGAGCCTGCGTCTCCCTCTGCCTCTGCTCCTCCCCCAGCTTGTGCTCTCTCTTCCTGTCTCTCTCTCTCAAATAAATAAATAAAATCTTTAAAGAAAAAAACTTTAAAAAAAGAAACTCCTGCCTATAGACATTTAAAAGACAAATGGTATATCAAACCATTATACAAGTGACATTGTGTCTGCATTCCTTTATAGTAATAAACATATCATTTATCTTGCTTGTTGTAACAGGAACATTCCATTTTTGTCTTTGCATTGGTCATTTCTCATTACATCTTTTTCCCATCCCCTCCATCTGCATTATAATTTTTGTTGCTTCTGACTTGTATCCACTTTACTTTCTTTCCAACATTATTTGCTCTGTATTTCTCTTCTCTGTTTAACTTGACTTTCGCTTTCCAGATGATTATTTTTCCATTAAATGCCAATTACAGGGTGAGGAACATATTTTGGGGTGAGGAATGATTACCCAGGAAAGAGAGAGACTGGAAAGCATGTGATGTACATAGGTGACATAGTTCATATATATACCTAAGAAAGACCAAATGAGACTCATAAAGAGATGCAAAATAGTATTATACAAAGTGAGTGTCTAAAACCTAACAGGATACTATAATTAACCCCGCAGGGCTGCCATGTAAAGGTAAGTGTCAAGCAGAGTATCAGAGGGATGTGGCATTTCAAAGGCAAAAGAAGGAGCAAGTTTACATACAAGGTGATGACAAATAGATGAGCTTAGTTGTAGAGTTTGGTTTCCTAAAGGTCAAGAGAAGAGTAAGTGTGAGTCCCAGCAATAGGTTCTCCTGCAGGTTCCATAAATTTGTCACAATCCTCCTTCCTTTTTCTTTTTTCCTTTTCATGTGCTAAACAATCTGAATGCATACACTTTAAATTGCCTCCCTGTCCTTACCACTAACTTCTTTCATGTCAGACAACCTAGTTGGATTTCATTTTGATCAATGAAAAGTCCTCAGAGATCACAAAAGACCTGATCTCTTTGTCTATTTCTGTTCTTGAGCTCAGTCTCTGCTATATTAGACTTCATTCACTGCCATCTTTTTGACTTTATCTTTAGGAACATTGTACACTTGCTTTCCTTTCTAAATTGAGGTCTGCCGAAGCCTTTCTTAAAAAGTGGTCCTCCCATCTCCTTCATGCATAAATGGCAGTTCTCTTCCAGAGTTTAGTTGGGGTCTTGTGCTCTTTCTTCAATGCTCTGTTCTTTTCCAGCCAATAATTCCCACATGCCACTCAATACATGTTTGCATGTAACTCTCCCAATACAATCCTCAGCTCAATATTTCTTGCTGATTATAGGCTGTCATTGCAGATTTCTTGCCAATAACAAGTGAAATATAATCACAGCCAAGTTCATTATAAAGTCCCTATTTCAAATTCATAGCAAACCCCCACTTCCATGTCATTTTCTTTGACCTTATTGATTAAGAGGATAATCTCTTGCCTCCTTGTGCCCTTACTTACAGAAGGACATCTTCAGGTTCTCTTTTTCATATCTTCATTCTGCCAAGTCCCTATATTTCTCTCTCCCTTGTCGGTCTTAGACATATTTCTTCCTCTATTTCTGAAACTACAGTCTTCATCTAATCTCTAACACATTCACAATTGTTCAAGGGTACTCATCACCCCCATGGTGTCCATCCCTTCTTTTGTTCTCCCAAGTTCAACTTATACGTGAGCAACTTGCTTTTCTGTAAGTCTCCAGACTCATCACAAAGCATGTGCTCAATAAATGTTGGAGGCTGACAGTTCCTGTCACTTGAGACTATACCTTAAATGCATTGTATTTTTTCCCCTTTTTTCCCTTAGTGCCAGGAATGCTTTTTAAAACGAAACTACTATCCTCCTTGTATTCAAATTCTTCTTGGTAATTGTGATCTTTTGGGGAAAAAATTTAGTAGTATCTTGGTGAAGGATTTTCAAAGATTTAAGTGAGTTTCTTTCTTTCTTTCTTTTTCTTTCTTTCTTTCTTTCTTTCTTTCTTTCTTTCTTTCTTTCTTTCTTTCTTTCTTCCTTCCTTCCTTCCTTCCTTCCTTCCTTCCTTTTCTTTCTTTCTTTCTTTCTTTCTTTCTTTCTTTCTTTCTTTCTTTCTTTCTTTCTTTCTTTCACCTCACAGTTATTTTCTATCTGATTTTTGTTGTCTATTTCATTTGGCCTCTAAAACCCACAGGACAGAAATTAGGTATAAAAGTGTTCAGTCATGAGAACAGCATCGGCACTTAGTCAATAATGCACTGTCTACTTCTAGCTCGGCCTTTGCAAAGTGAATGAGAAATCCCACATGGAAAAGGCTGTAATGAAAAGATACACCATGGCCAAGAGGATATTGTACAGATCATATCATCACTTAGGTCACATGATAAATTTTCTCTGTAAGGGAGAGTTCACACGTTCAGAGAAGAAAGTACATCCAAAATTACAGCGTTTGCACAGCTCAGGCCAAATTGTTTCGGTTGTTTCTAGTAACCATATAAACAGAAACACAGAATCTTCAGTAGCATATAATTAAAGACTTCTAGAGAATTGATCTGTATAAATACAGAGATTATAAGTATTCAGTTTATATAGGTTTTTAAATAGAAGTGAGCTGACTCACAAACATTATTAAAAATGTACACAAACTACTCACTTCTTGGTACATAGCTATTATTTGATTACAAAAATAAAACATTGCTAATGAAATAATTTCCAGAGTATATGCTCAAATTAACTGGTACAGTGGTCTAATTATAACATGCAAAGAATACAGGGTGATCCTCTTTCATTGCATAGGTATCACAAATTAAAAATTCACAAAAGCTCCAGTTCTCACAGGACTTTTTAGTTTCTCTCTTTAAATTGGTAGACTCAAACGTTTTTATTCTTTCCTCTTCCACTCCTTCCTAAAACGTCACCCCACCACTCCAGCTGCTTACCTACTACAAGGTATTGCTGGGAGATAGCACCACATCAAATGCATCCAGTAAACATGATGCACATCTATGTTACGGATACTGTTGTAGCCATTTGGGATATAATAGTGGGCCACATCAACAAAAATCCTCTCCCCATGGAGTTTACATTCTACAGGGGGGAAAACACACAACAAAGGAAATGGAGGAGAAAATGATGTGGATAAGCAGAACTAGGGATACCCAGGGTGAGGACAAGGACAAATGATCATGGTAGGCCTCATTAAGGAAATAGATGAGCAGACTTAAAAGAGGTGGAGGAGTTAGCCATCTGTGGGAAAAGCAAGTGCAAAGGTCTTGGGGCAGGAGCATTTCAAGAGGGTCTCAGGAATGGCAAGGGGAACAATGTCCCTAGAGCAGAGAGTAGTGGGAGGTTTTATGAGAGGAGAGGGGAGACCTAAAAGTCAAATCTCATAGGACGTAATGAGATGTTAAAAAGATTTTGGCTCTTACAGTGTGTGAGATGAAAATCCATTATGGGATTTTGAGTAGAAGAGTCACAGGATCTTATCTATATTTTAAAAGATCACTCTGGCTGCTGTGTTGAGATAGCTTCTAGGGAATCAAGAGAGAAAGCTGAGAGACAATTCAGGAGTCTTTTGCAGTCAAGAGATGATGGCAGCTTGTATCAGAGTGACCGCAATGGAGGTGGAGAAAAGTGGTAGGATTAAGGATATATTTTGAATATAGACTCAATAGGACTTTTCTGAAAGTTTATATGTGAGATGTGAGAGAAGAAAGTTTATATGTGAGATGTGAGAGAAGAGAAGTCCAGGGTAACTCCAAGGTACTTTGGTCTGAGCAACTGAGGGAAAGACTGCAAGCTGAAAAAAATAGCGGGGGGTGGGAGGGAGGTCAGAAATTTACTTTAGGACATGTTAAGTCAAACAATTCATTCACACTATCCAAATTCTGTAGCAGTTATAAAGTAGAAGTCCCAGGTATGAGACCACTTTTATAAGCCACCCCCTCACTTATTCCAGATTTTGCTAGAAGCTTAAGTCACAGCAAGGGCACAGAGTGAGAAAGAAAACTTCTATAGTAGGCTCAGGAATCAAAGAGATTCGTAGGTTATTATTTTTGGTGCTTTCAAAGCAAACAGTAGGAAGAGTGGGAATGCAGTATGTTGTTTAGAAGAAAAAACAAGCCCAAGGTTTTTATTTTGTCTTACCTCTAGGGGAAAAAAATCATAGTTATAGTAAATTAGCTGAATCATCTTCACTGGCTATGACTCAGACAAATCAATGCAGTACAGGTCTCTTGAAGGAGGTTCTCCTTTAGTTGGAGGGAAAGAAAGTGACTAAGTGCCAGCCAGCAAGGTTGGTATCCAAAGTGGGAGATCACTTCTTTTTCTTTCAAACTAGATACTGCTTAGTTACTTTGCTAATTTCAGACTGTTGTGGGTGGGGAATGATTTGGGATGAAAGAACAGAATTAATATGTAGGCAAATGTGCAGAGGGAAATTTATACAATTTATTTTCAGTTAGATTGTAACTGACTATTCAAAAACTTCCCTGACGTGGTTGTAGATAACTAGTAATTTTGACACATTGATTCGTTCAACAGTAAATATTTGACATGGCTCACTAACATCATGGATCATATTAGTGGTGGGGGTAAAAAACATAATAAGACATGGCCCTTGCCCTCAAGATCACTGTGGGCCTTCCCAGCCTATATAAAGGTTATTTCTTACAGTAATCAGAATCGCATATATCATGATTTGGAATGGTCACAAGACAGCAATTGGCTAATGAAGTGTTTGCTTGAATAAAACACTGGAAACTCCTCTTGCAGGGTAAGAAAAGAAATGCTCTTTTAAGTGTTAGTGAGGGACAGACAACTGAACCATCATTTTTAATGTTGGTTTCCAGCAATCATTTTTCTGCAGTATTTTTCTATATCATAGGATTTAAAAAATTGAATTTCTGCTTTAGAAAAATAGTTAAAATATATATAAATCCTTCAGAGTCTATTAAAGCATCACAAATACTATTTGTATTAGTCAGGTCAGGTTAACAATGATGTGTTAACAAACAGCCCCCAAATCTCACACCTTAAAACAGAAAGTCAAGTTTTTATTTACACTGCATACCTAATATGGAAGGGGGCTTTCCTCTTTAGAGTCACTTTGAGATCAAAATGCTGGAACGCTTAGCCTCCTTAGGGGATGAGATAATGCTTCACTGAGCATTGGTTTCTTACTGCCTCAGCCTGAAAGTGACTCATACCATTTACCTTAATAGCCCTTGGGCCAAAGCTAATCATATCACTTCTCCTAAACTGAAAGGATCTTAGGAATATGAGGAATATTTGATGAGTCGTTCTTTTCCATACCATCTTTTTGTTTATTTTTAAGGAAATGAAAATAAAAACATGACTTGAAGATAGAGTCTTAGTGACCCAAAGTATGATTCTTCTTTAAAATGTGTGTAGAAGTAAAATAAATAAATAAATAAATAAATAAATAAATAAATAAAATGTATACAGAAGTCAGTGAAAACCATTGAAAAAAGCCTTTCTCAATTCTTAATAAAAGTCAGACAAAAGGATCAAATTATTCTAGTCAGTAGTGCTTCTACCTAGAAAGAGCCCCATACGAATCTTGCCTCTCTTAAGAGCCAGACCAGAATAAGCCAAACCGAGCCAGAGTATTCTGAGGGTCTAGCAGATAGCAGGCTCAGCACCTCCCTTAGCTAAAGTGCTCACAAAGCAATTAATCTGGTCCAGCCATGTAGGGAACCACACATAGGGAACCACACAGCCTTCGACTTGCCATAAGCAGTTCATTGTTTCTCATCAGGGTCTTTGAGCATGTATATTACAGGACACAAGGCATATATGGAAAACAGTTTCTACCATTCCATGAAGCCAAATTTTATCACGGAAGATGGAGATAGAATGGAGGGAGACCATAATCTATGTTGCAAATAGTTTGAAGGATGATGGATCAAAGATAGGGACTGATGGTTCACAAACCAGGCTGCTTCTACTGCAGCAATCTCACAGAAATTTCAGACTGTAGTTTAGAATATTTCCTTCTTCATTTGGGGAAATGGTCTTTTCAAGTGTGACTTCCCAAGAAAAGCCCAGCTTCCCCACCGCCTAATGCAAACCACAAAGTCTCTGAAGAATAAGGCAAAGTATAGAAAGGGACTGAAACTTGAACTTATTTCCAACATGGTTTAGTTTAAAATCTGGCCATTCTCCACTAATTTACAACCCAATAATTTTTTTTTAACATTTATTATCTTCCTTTGGGATCAAGACAAAGCTGTTAAAGAACTGTGATCTCTGTCTCTCTGTCTCTGTCTGTCTCTTTCTCTGTGTGTGTATGTGTGTGTGTGTTTCTGATAACCAGCTGTGTTTAGTCCCTCTTAAAGGTCAAAGGAAGGCCCCTTTTTCTTCCCATCTGGCATATTTCTTACAAAGAACACACTGATATAAACACACATATTCCTCGTGTGCACCAGGTCTTGCTCTTGGATTGATTCCGGCTTAGTCAATGGGCCCTCACATATGATTCAGAGGGAGCTGTGCCGTGTGGGACCACACATTATCTATTGGTAGAATGAATTCTATATTCCAGACACTCTTATGTGCTGTGTAAGATAGAAAGTGGACCAAACACAGATTCAACTCATGAAGTAGCTTTAGTCCGATAGTTTATCACCTGCATTTAGTTAATCTTCCTGAAAACTGAGGAAAACAAAGTTATATTTATACATTACTGCTCATAGAGGGAATAAAATAAGGAAAACAGCAGAAAATTATCAGGATGGCATGTAGCAAGAAAAGAGAGGGATAGAAGATGGAAGAAGGAAAATATATCTGCTTTGACTCAGCTTATTCCTTCACAGCCAGAACCCTGTTCTCTCTGCTTCAGTTTCATTCACTGTCAGCCCGTCCAGCATTTCATTGTGAATGATCTAGAATGTACCCATCTCAATAGGATTAAACACTTATTCCCAAACCGCTTCCTCTAAACTTTCTTATTTTTGCCAATCTTTTTTATCGCCAGACTTGAAACTACAGTTACGGTGTTTTTTTCCCCTTCTCCTTCAGCTCCCAAACATAGTTACTCTGCCCAATTTTATCACACATCAATTCTCATTTTCTATCATCAATGCCACCATCTAACTGAGGCCTCATCTTTTTGTACCCATATTGTCATCATTGTTTTATACTTGGCTTGTTTTACACTTTTATTGTGCCAACTCTACACCATCATTTATGATTTTAGCTGACTTTGTTGGGAGTTGGGACACTGGAGTTTATTGAAATAATGAAAACTTATGTCCTCGCTAAAAATCTTAACATTCCGAACTTTGATGTAATTACTGAATGCCTATCTCATAGGTTGCATTTTCAAAAGCATAAGGAATCTGTGGACAGAATGCAACTCTCACAGGACGAAGGTTTTTTTCTCTTAATCTTTTCCACATCTCATAATTAAATCGATTTTGACATCTAAGCCATATTTTACGTTTACCCCATTATGCTTTGAAAAGAGACTAAGAGTTATCCAAGGACAACTCCAAGGATTCCAAGGTTGTGACTGTGTATCTGTGTCAGGCGCCTCCCGTACTCCATATCTTCCATGAGTTCTTTGCCTAATTAATTATCAACCTTACAAAAACTCAGTCCCAGAATGTGTGATCCGTGAAACACTGAATTGCAATGTTTGACAGAAAAAAACTTTGGCAAAATAAAGTAAAAGATACATTAAATGCAGCCAATTTTTATTAAAATCTAAACCCTAGTGTTTTGAGGCAAAACCATTATTTATTTAGCTGGAGAATTTGACTGGTTAATGAAAAGCCACTCAAGTCTCCATTTTTGCTTTTATTGCTGTTATTCTGCATGACAAGCTGTTGTTTAGAAGACACATTTTATAACGGTAAGATATTTGGATATATGCCTAAGAATCAAGAAATGTAAACCTTTTATTAGTATTCTAGTAATGCAAGTAACTCAAGGGCCTGATGTAAATTTACATTTGTACTGTCCACAAAAAGAGTTCAGCAAAATTTTATAAAAGATTAAGAGTATAATTACACGAGAAGTGATAATCTCTAAAATACTGAAGCACCAATAGCATTTATCACAATTGGTGATTATAGATTATAGCTTATTAACAGCTTATAAACAATGATTTACCACGGTAATCTTACTACATAGCCTGGTATAAAAGCTCAGAAAATTTTGTTGGAACGGATCAATTCTTTTGAGTACCTTACAAACACTCGAAAGATCCATTCACAAGTAATAGGTGAATCACTTTACCCACTCTTTAAAAATAGCTCATTAAGTTTTTGATAATCACTGATGGCCCAGTTTATTTTATGGTTTTAAAAATAATTTTTCACATCTTAAAAATTCACACTTCTCACCAAAGCAAAAAGCACTTTGATCATTCAGATTTTTAGTTTTTCTAAGCTGGATTGTTTTAACTTGGAAAATACAGTAGTTCTCCCAAGAGATGCCTAGACCAGCTAATAATTTGGAGTGGTTAGTTTTAGAGCTGCTTTTCCATCTCAAGTGTGGTCACATGATCTTTTCAGCACATTGGCTTGTTATGCTTCCTCTCAGACAAGGCTAGTCACTTCACCTTTTATTTATTTATTTATTTTGGCTGATTTCTTATTGACTGTGTATTTATACACATATATGTGTGTTACATATATATGTATTTTATTTTATGTATTTTATTTTATTACATATGTATATAGAGAGAAAAAGGGGTGACAGAAAACTGTCAGCTTTTATCAAGAAAATTTTCCCCACCTTCTAAGATTCATCAGCCTAAACATAAATTGCTCTGTATTTGTTTCTATTGATTCATATTCATAAGCTGTATTTATTCAGGGTAATGCTTTCACCCTCTCTTCTTATCTCTATATTATAAAAATAGAGGATGTAAGAATCAAATCTACATAGTTTTATAGAGTGGGCATTGGCTATTCTGCCATTTGTTTTCAATGAGGGCATTGACAGGTCAGAAATTGCTCTTGGCTCTTTTGGATTCATTAATGATTTTCATGAACACCTCACTCTCCTCTTAAAGAAGAAACATCTTCTAGGGGCCAGTGGTCTCATGCATTGCTCGAGGCACTGGAACATCACCCCCATGGAGCCATGTATCATTGCTGGTGGTTGGGGTGGATATTTAAAAGAATGAAAAATAGTCATTATTACTTTTAACACATTTCAAGGTTGTTTCAATGAATACAAGGTCTTGTGCATACACAGGATATTTATAAAATAACTAAGAGGCTTATTTATAATTATTATCCTTGTTTCAACAGAAACACGAAGACATCTTTTAGTCACATAAGACATCTTGATGTCTTGATTTAGATTCGGAATAATTTAGGCTCTATGCAATATTAGAAAGGGATACGGATCATTTTTCAACTGGTGTTATGTCAATACTGTGCTTTGAAATGTTAGTGAGATTCTAAAATATAAGATTTTAGTGTATTATTTTTTATTTAATTTAATTTAATATGAATACCCAACTATATACGGCAAAAGCCTCAGAAATCAGTTTTTAAAGAGGAGGCTTAAGACTCACATTACAAATTGCCTTTCCTGTAAATAGCCATCCATCCTCAAAAGAAAAGCCTAGCATGAGGTAGTGGAAAAAGTGATGCCCAAACCTCATAGTCACAGGTACCTTTTCAGACTAGAAAGTTACTATTGCCAGGTGTTCACAACATGAACCTGACAAGTTTCACTGTGTTCTTCAAGGGAAAAAAAAGTAAATATTTGATTCAACCAAAATGATAAAAAAAAAAACACAAACATATTTTGAGACCCAAACAGAGTCTAATCCATCTAGAGGTTACCGGTTTTTTAATAGTTGTGGAAATGACCACCATATGTGATCCAGAGGACTGGCCTGAGTGATTTGCTTCATGAAAGGACTCAGTGGCTAGGGGTCCTGACCAGCAGAGCTTTGTCTGGGCTGACATGTGCTTCCCAGGCAAGAGTGCTTGCTTCTGCTGTTAGGCACCCTACCCCCACCCCATCCAAGACGCTACATTGCTAACATGGCAGAGGGATGAGAAAGAGTGAAGAATGGTGGTAGCAGCTGATATGGTAGTCTCATGTGTTTCTTTCTATCTCAAAAATTTTGCATTTTTACAGATAGCAAATAGAATGTGTACATAAGTTTCAGAAAGTATGTAGCTGTCTTCCAATCTTACCAATGTTCATCTGGGCTCTGAGACATTACCTTGGGCCTGTGGGGAACTGGGGTGAGAACAGAGGCAGGGGGAACACATTATAACCCTAAGAGGAAACATATGTTCCTTCTTTTCCAGCATTTTACATGTTTTCTTCCTGTCTCTCTGCTCTGCCTCAGCACTTCCAGGCAGAGACACATGGCTTTGACCTGCTACAAGGAAGACCCAGCTCACATTAGCCTGTCTCTGTCCCATTGTTTCTGCCCTTCCAGCTGCCTCATTAAAAATCATACATATTTTATATTGGAGGAGACACAATTTTCTCAAACTAGCGCCTAGCCTGATGAGATGCCAAAGAAAGAAAAATACTTCCTGGATGATCACAGACAATAAGCAAAAAAACACGCACCAAGAAAGTGATAGTTTGCAGTAATTGTGCAAGTAAAATGGGCCCTCAGGCAAAGTGGGAATGCTCCCCTCCACTTTTGCTGTAGATTCCTATGTTAGAAAAAAGGAATTCTCTTTTTTCCCCTCTCTATAGCAGAGGAAATGACTTGGTCTATGAAGGAGACTTTTTGGAGAATGGGGTAAAGTAGGAAAGGAAGAATAACGATTTAATGTTAAAACCAAAAAATATGTGGCACACTGCACTTTTCTTACTCTCTCACTCTATCAAAGTCCGACACCCCAGGCTACTCATGGGAATGGTCGCTAAATCAGGTTGGAAATCTCACCATAGGAGCCTCTCACTTGCAGATAGAGCTATACGGGCCCCTTATAATGATAGGCTCCAAACCAACATAAAAGATACTTTGGCTGTGTTATATCATTTAAAGGTGCAAAAAAGTGAGAAAACTTTCCATGGATGCCCATTCAATTACCATGAGGTAAGACCAGATCTTTCTAATCACTAGGAAGGTCAACTGGTATGGTCAGAGCAATCTGAGAGCTTTAAAACTCCGAGGGACAAGAAGAGACACTTTTTTATTTTTTAAGAAAAATCCTCTTAGAAACACCCTTGAACCATTTTAGTTATTGATGGACTTTGATAGGACACAGCATAGTGGCCTTGACCATACAATATGACAAAAGTTGATTCAGAAGGGTACCATCTGCCCTCTTGTATTTCTTTCCAGGCAGGTGTTTCCTGTAGAGCCAAGTGCTTATCACCAACGTACAACTGTGTTAGTGTTCTACTGCCTTACCAAGAAATACGCAGTAATGCAACAGCAAAGTATACTCACAGATGCCACAAATCTACGTCAAGTAAAATCCTCAGACATTCACACTAGATTTTTGAAGGACTGCCTAGATGTGATATTGCATGACTTCTTGGAATTTCATGTCGCTTACATACATAACAACACTATCTCACAGCTATCTCACATTTTACTAATAAACTTCACATATCTTTATTTAATCCTTAGAAGAACCCTAACCAAAAAAGTACATTATTGTATAAGAGGACTCAGAGAATTGAAGAGGCAGTCAGACAGGCAGTGAGTAGCAGAGCCAACAACTGAACAGCTCACAACTTCTAATAACTTTGGTACTGTCAGCACTGTATCCTTACCACTGCTACCTCCAGGTTTCCTGCTTCTGGGAGGTGGGCAGGCCCTGGGCTCACCCATGCTCTCACGAACACTAGTACCTGCTCTGGATCTTTCAGGGTGGGAATGCTCTGTTTTATCGGAAATGGTCTTCCTTTGTCCCTTACCTCCATCCCTTTCTTCCTCCTTTCTTTTCTCCCTTCCTCCCTCCCTCCATTTCTTCCTTCCTCCCTCCCTCCCACTCACTTGTTTATTCATGCAACTATATAATCCATCTGTATTGAGTATCTGAGTACCTAAAATATACAATGTACATAAATACCAAGTGATGGAAAAACGAAAATCATGGCACACATCTCATCCATTTTTAAGGACAAGTTCGAGCCCAAAGCCACACTTGAAGACTTTTCTACCTCCCTATTTTTAGAACTCTTTTGCTCTTGTAACTAAAGTGTGCAGTTCTAACTGGAAATACTTTGGTCTCCTGCAAAGCCTGTATTGATTGATTTCTATTTATACCATGTGTTCATGTTAGCTTCGCAGTGAAGTTGTAAGATTTTTTTATTAATATGCACACATCATACTATTCATTTTATCTCTCATGGTCCTGGACATATTATATTATATAGTATATAATATGTACTAAATAAGTTCTCAGTGCTTGATTTATTGGTACTTTGACTCTATTGTAATATGGCAGGTAGATAGGCCAATTTACACTTAAATTCACCTATTTATTATAATTATTAATAATGCTCAGCTTCTCTCTTTTTGTATATTTTTAAGGTAGGTCTCTTATGTAATCTGATAAAACATCTGAATCTTGGAGCTCCTCTGGGGAGCTAATGATTTCAAAGTAATTTGTCTGAAAGCAATTTATTCAATTATCCTATTTCATATATCCCATTCCATTTTTCTTTTTCCCTAGGAAGAATATATTATTTCTCTTAGTTTCCTCAAAGAGGGTTGGGAAGAAAGTTTAGTAAATCAGAAAGAGCTCCAGTATTATAAGTAAGCTTTTCACTACTTCTGAGACACAGCTCCTAGGGTTATTATGATTATTATTATTTATATATATTATATAATTATTATATAATTATATTATATACGATATAATTAATCATATTATATAATGAACAACAGTAATAATACCATTAATGAGAGCACCACCTCTTTTAGAATTTGTATCCAACAGCTCTCTTGGTGTTAGAGATGATATCACTACTCCCATTTCCCAACAGGCTTTAATGATATCCCCAAGGCCGTATATTTAGCAAAGAGCAGACAATAATCTAACATAAGTTTCCTAATATCACATTCAGCATCCTTTCCTATGTGTAATATTGTCCTCTTTTTTAAAATAAATGTATTTATGATATGTAAAGGATAATATCATTGAGACCAGTGTTTTCCAAAGTGTTTTCCATACAATCGTAATTCCATGGGATATTATAAAAGGTGGTAGAAAAAAGAGGAAGCCAATAAGTTTGGGAAATGCTACGTTTAAAAACCGGTGAGCTTCAACATTTCTCAGAGCATCTACCCTGCTGTGACGCGCTGTGATTCTCCACGCGCGTGCAGTATCTCCCAGACTCATTAGACTGTGGAGCCAGTAGCACACAGCACGTTTGTGTTCAGTGTCTCTCAAACTTACATGAGCAATGGCTCATTATAGTGATCAACAACTCTTGAGATTTGTGTCCCAGGACACATACTTGGGGCAATACTGATCTCTACCAATGCCTTTTTTCTCCCTATTAAAGTGTTTCACTATCAATTCTTTAAATTAAAGGAAATGATGCTATCCATATCCAAATGAATATGGATCTTACTTCAATAAGATCACAAAAGAAAATGCAAATATGTCTTACTACACACTACTGGCATTTGAAATTGCATTTGGTACCTGACTTATTAATTTCTTTTTACTACAGTTTAACCTGTATAAAGAAGAATGTGATTTCTACCATTTAAACCCTATCGGTAAAACCATCTTTATGTCTTTTGAACTGAAAATATTCTCTTCGGATTTATGACTTGCATCCGGCAGAGAAAAACTATGTAGTTTATACAATTCTTTACCACAGTAGTAACAAGAATGAGAGTCACAGCAGCCCTTAGGATTGTACAGAACAAATTTGAAACTAGCCCTTGCTAGTGTTAGGCTTCACTTGGGGAAAATCTATTTGGTATTATACGTGTGTGTGAAAGACAGAATTTGAGTTTCTATACCCTATAGGAAGTACACATCAGGGATGTGCTTTTATATGTTAAAAAGTGTTAATAAAAGACCATAATCTATCTTTAAATATTTCCTTCTGAATTCCCGTGCCTTTTAACTAGAAACCGTTGGGAAGAAAGATTTTACCAGCAATGATCCTGAGGCCCTATCTTTTTCTCTATAAAGACCACTTCCTCATGTGCCCCACATGGTAGGATCAGAACAGAGTTGGTTCAATTAATCCAAATGTTTCCATACAGGATACTGATTATCAAAACTGAATCCATTGTGTGTTTTCCTTTGCATCTGAAGCTCTTCAGGTTCTTGTGATAAAATGGCCAACCATTAGACAAAAAGAAAAAACAAATAAAACAAAAAAAAAATTACAATTAAAACTCTTGCACCAAGCTATCTCAGGTGCTAGGTCGATATGTATATATTCCTGGAATTGGGGAACATAGCAAAAAAAAATGCAGAAAGGCTTTCAAGGGATAAGACAAGTAGACAAAGCAACATTTATTATAATGTATATATTAGCATAAATGTGAGTTTTGTATAGGTTCTTTCCCCCAATTTTTATGGAACACCTGCCAATAGCCATATACACACAAAAATCTCCAGCAGAGAATGAATAAAAGTAATTAGAACAGGTGTTTATTGGACTGGGAAATTAGAAGGGAGAATTTAGATTATTCATTGAAGAGAAACTCCTAAAGGGTCCTTGGATCCTGTAAAAACTTGGAAGTGGGAGAAAAGGTCCCTTTACTATGCAAGACCATGAAACAAATTCCTGTTGCATTCAGGGAGAAAGTAAGGGGTATCAAAGCACACCACACCAGTACTATTCCAAAGGGTAAAAGAGATAAACCACAGAATAAGGAATTAGTGTTAATTAGCCTAATCCATTAGCCCATTAGCCTTGAAGGCCAACATGGAGGTTAAAGATAGAATTCATACATCTTATTCAGATTTGCTCCACCTACATCATATAGCATCATTACCAATTTTCCAAGGTATGAGAAGGTTTAACATTGACCAATATTGTTGTGGGGCATCTCTTATATGCAAAGCGTTTTTAGACACCTGTGCCTAAGTATAATAAGTTAGCTTACAGTAATCTTTTTACTTAGAAAATTGGTCCAAGTAAAAATAAAGAAGGACTAGCACTTCATCCTGACCTCTTCTAACATTTATTCATTCCTTATATCATGGTTTATAGTCTCCTTTCTCTCCTATTCAAATGAGAGCTCCTTGTCAGTAGGATCCATCTCTGATTTTCATTTCACGTTTCTTAAACTCTAGTACTTGCTTCGCCCCAAGAAGTATTCAGTACATGGCCAGTGAATTAATGGATGAAAAAATAAATTTAAAAATAAATAAACTGAAACAGAGATAGTGTCACAGACATTTACTCTGAACATATTTTCTAATTATAAAACTGATAGACTCTAATTTAATCTAGACTTATGGTAGATAAAAATTTTATTCCATTAAAATTTGTTTTATTTCATCATAAATGATCTAGCAAAGCAACTGAAAGCACAGTGCATTTTTGATTTTCAACACAAATTTCCTTTTTTTCTATTACTTAGAATATATGCAATATTTTAAAGCTGCATATATGTCCTAATTTCTTCTCTTTATATTTCCATGATACATGTCTATTTTTAACTTCCAGCAGGAATTAGAGGTTTTGGCAAATATCACTCTTCTCTCTAGACATGGAATGTTTTAAATACACTTTCCTAGATAGTACAGTTACTCTCTAAACAAATAACATTGAGCAACATCACAATTTAATAATACACTGTGTGCCATTTGCTGCTTTAGATGTTGTTTCCCTCTCTAGGCTTTCACTGATTTTCTGCTTAAAATTTAGTAAAACTGCAAAATTCTGTGAATAGCAGAATCATTCTATGAGTTTATTTTGTTATATTAGAAACAAGTGGAGACTGTGAGTTCCTGCCTGTCAATTACAGACAAACAACTTTTGCCTGGTCCCAATGGTTGGTGTTATTTTTAAATGATTTTAGTATTATTTAGTACTCAAAGCAATAAAAGCACTTGCAAACAGTAATGTCAAACACCAGTCATTTTTAGACAATTCCCACCCCCTATGCACACACAAATACTTGTTCCTGGCAAAGCAAGACTGTGAAAGACCAGAATTAGAGCTTGGTGCTGGATCCTTTAAGTCTGGGGAAAAATCCATACTCTAATTCAATTACTGCAGTGGTGAATATTTCATATACATCAAGACACACTATAGAATATCAAAAACATGAAATATCATTTCTCCTTTTAGGAAAAAAATTGATTCCTTTATCCTGTGGATTTGTACTTGCTGTTTTCCTTTAGTATGTCATCTAAGGGTTTAATTATAGTATATGTTTGATGAAGACTAGAAGTTTCATTAGACAACATCCCAGGTGAGCTAGCAAGTATGTTATTAGATGTGCTTGACTAAGAAAGCAAGGAAGCAGATTTAGAATTCTTGTAAGCATTCAAATAATTCTTATAACAAGAAAGGCTAATTTTGAGTAATGTTTCTTGTTGTTTTAAGAATGCCTAAGAGAAGGTGATGGTAAAGAATATTTACCAATGCAGTAAGTTTGGGTTCTGGGCCCCAAGGCAGCTATATGTTTCTTAAATACACAAACACACTTATAAGAACCTCCATCTTTGGTCTCCTGCAAACTAGGCACTGCTTGGGTGTTTCACTTTTATCTGAGAGTTCTATCATCGAAAGCCAGAGTTAGACATTCCCCAAGCATAAGAGGTGTGACCCATAATTCTATAATGTGCAGTATAACACACACATCACAGTGACTCAGAGTCAATCAGAAGGAACAGGAACTCCACTTATAGCATTTATTTTAGCAAAAGGCCAATCCTCACCTTTCATTTATGTGTCTTTGTTAAAGGCTCTTTTAGCCCAAGGGTGTTTTCTCCTCTCTCTTACCAATTTCCTTTGAGTGTTGGCCTTCCGTTTCAACTGAGTTATTTTGATGATAATGTTTCCTTTAAGATGATTATTTGTTTAAAGTTCAAGCTAATAAAAGTAACTTACCAACTAAAAATATTCTGGGGAGCAGAACAACATTTTAGGATGTTAATTGCTCATGTTACCAGTCATCCATGAAACATATGCCGAAAATGCTCTTAAAGGTTCCAAAATATCTCCTGCAGCTATAAATCTTTTACAGGTACAATTATGTGGGAACAGAAATAAGAAAAAGTGCACCCAACATCTGGAGTCAGATGGTTTACTGAAGTAAAATTACAAAATTAAATTTAAATGAACTTAATTAAAAAGAGGAGGGGGATCCAATTTAATATGGACATTCATCATGTCCTCGTTGAGGTTTCTTCTAGCACCAGAAAAATACAATAGTCCGAATACAAAAGTTGGATAAAGCCTCTAATGGAGTGTGAAAAGATGACCAAAGAGACACAGGCAGAATATATTCTCTTTTTCTCCCTGCTATGTTAACGACATGGAATACCCAATTGTTTTGAAAAGACAATATCAATCAAGAAACTGAGCTTGGAAACTTATCTGTTTCAACCATCTCCTCTGTTTAGAGTTTCACTATACATATTTTGTCACTTAAGGATGGCAATTACTAGGCTTAGTTTTTAATTCAATGAAGCATGATTGAGGACTCTAACAATATGCAGCAAAAACAAACAAACAAAAAACACCAAACAGGGAAGTGTTCCTTTCAAATCACCTGCCCCTTTAGTTCTCATTCTCTAAAACAATAATATTAACAAAACATATAAGCATGGGAGAAGAGTAAGGGGTAAAAAAAGAGAGAGGAGAGGCACACCATAAGAGACTGTTAACAATAGAGAACAAACAAGGGTTGATGGAGGGAGGTGGGTAGGGGATGGGCTAAACGCATGATGGGCATTAAAGAGGGCACTTGTGATGAGCACTGGGTGTTTTATGTAAGTGATAAATCACTAAATTCTACACCTGAAACCAGTTTTACCATATATGTTAACTAACTAGAATTTAAATAAAACTTGAAATAAAAAAAAAGGAAAAAATCATCATCATCAAAATACTGACCCCCTTTAATACTGTGGTACTGAGTTCTTATTGCTCATTGATCAGTTTCTGTCTTCCTAGTTCTTAAACATTCTTAAACACTCTTCTTAGTTCTATGCTATGCTTATGTCCTGAGGGGGACATGTTAAAAAATAAAATTATATATCATAAAGTTACGTATCTATAGTTACATGAAAAGAATAACATTTAATTTAATTGATTGAGATTCTAGAAGAGACAGCCAATGTTATTTGGCTGGTTTTTGCTCCTTGGTGGTTCTACATATGATGGACATTGCTAGAAGTCTGGTTTATGAAAACTTTATACCATCATTTGATACTCAGATTCCGGTCATGTCATCTTTCCCTTCTTTTCCATAAATATTTAGTTTTCTCATACTTATCATTAGCATATTTCCTTCAGATCTTCCTTATCTAAACAAGACTCCTAACACCTCCCCTTCCCAACCAGAAAGCTCATCTAATATGGCACACATTCACTGGTCAAGTGGAAAGCAAAGGCAAAAAATGTTTAAGCAGAAAAAAGGAGTAAACAGTGGAGGAGGCCAGAAAAACATAAAACAGGAAAGCTAACCAAATACCTGAGGCTGAAACCAAGGAGCGCATGATGAATGTGTATTTATTGAGCACATACTATTTATAACAGTGTACTGAACACTTTCAAATACAGTAGAGAAGTTCACACAGCAACCCTGTGATAAGAGAACAGAGAATAATAACACTCATATAACTTCCTTAACACTGGACGGCTGGTAAGTAGCAAAGCCAGAATTCAAGTATCAGCCGTTTGATGCCACATCCCATGCTCTTACCTCTATCACATTGCCTCAGACACTGCAGCTGCTGGGAACCATATTAAAGGAGATTGAGGAGTATAACAAGAAGATTGAATCTTATCTTGCAGTGGGGATAGAGAACCAGTGGTACAGGTGAGAAGGAATAATGAATAATTTTAACTGTTAAAAAAAGTTCATTCATCTAAATCATGTGTTCTTCACTGTCTCACAGCATTTTCTTCCCATAAAAAGTATAAAAATATTACATTTTAAAATCTTTGCAGTATCTCTACATTGTAGGAAAAGAAGAGAAATAGCAATTTATAATTCATAATAACCCCAATGGTACTGATGGTCTGCGTCACTAACTGATCCCATTCTATTCATAATCTATTCCATATGTATGTATTTTTTCAGAGACCTGAATACCTGCTTCTAAGGTCACAAACAGAAAACAGCTTTATTTTTCAGAGATATTGGGCCTGAAGCATTAGATTTAATTACAACTTGCCTTTTAGTCCCATAGAGTGGCCAGCTACAGTGCTCCAAAAACTTTATGACTATTACTATCCCTCCCCCCCAAAAAACTGTTGATTTTAGAAGTGTCTTAGATGGTAAGAGCAAAAGTTAAGAGTCATTTATGATTCTGCTGAAGTTCTCAAGTCCGTTCTGCAAAGACAGAAAGTCAGGACAAAGGAAAAGGTCACTAGAACTTGCAAAACACATACCTTCATTCACTTCAGAGCACATGACATTGAAGATGAACAAAACTGTGGGGTAACCAGTATTTTAGAGAATGCACAGAATAAGAAAATGTAGTACTTCTAAGAAAAAGGGGGAGAACACAGTCATATTGGCAGTTATTCATGCACTAATTGTATCAAGGAATGGAACAGGCCCAGGGAGAAAAATGGGGAGGGGAGGAACAGGTTGATAGGAAAAAAATCACAAAAGGAGGACATTAAAGTTCAATAACGAATTCCACAGTGAAGTCTGTATCTGATGTGCCAAATACTGAGTGCAATGTTCTACTGGTAAAGGAAGTTAAGGGGGTTCTTCTGATTAAAGATGAATCACTGGGTTCTATAATGATGAACTCAGAGGAAGCCAGCCCATTCAGTGTAAGACCACCTCACTGAAGACCACTGTTTGGCTCAAGTCAAGAGAGTATCTGTGTGTCCTGAGTCATATCACTCTTCTGAAAGACAACTGTCTCCTCAGCAAAAAAGTGGAAACCTCAGAACTCTTTGTCCTCTTGGAAAGGTCTGACTTACAATCCTTGAATCTTGCACTCAAGGGACATTATTCTCCTTGCCCCGAACACTTAGTACCACCACAGTCTGTGAGAGCAGTGGGACAGCTATCATCAGACCCCTGCATGTGCATCGCTATCGTCTCTTGTCTTTTCTTCTCTCACACCCATAGGATTTTGTTCACTACTTGTTCTGACCCTGGCCCCATGCCTCTTGAAACCCTTTCCCTGAACCCCCTGAGACATTAGATCAATCACCGGTAAGTCCACTTATTCTCAACTTCCTTTAGAAACTTCCCTTTCACTTTTAGCACCAGTTGAAACCTGGCTCACCTCCATAACACTGATTCCACTAAAGCCCTTCCAAGAGGTAGCTTTTCCTCTCATAGATCCCTAAACCAAAGAGGCTGAGAGTATGTTAGGTGCCCTCCTTGCTCTTCATTACTGCACCCAAAACTTTCTCTCTTCTTCACCTATAAAATTCCAGCTTTCATTTCCACATCATCAGGCTATACTACCCTCTACCCCTGCTGGTGCTTCTTCTACCATCCTCCAGTTGTTTCCTCCTCCATTAACTAGAATTTCTAGTGCCTGGTTCATGATCACTCTTTAATACTACTCCTATTTAATTTTGGGGCATTTCCATATCCAATGGGATGATCCTTCAAATATCCTATCGTGTCAGTTCCTGGACTTTATCTCTTCCAAGATTTCATCAGCTATCCTTCCTGACCCACTCACTTACACAGTCTCACCTTTGACCTTGTTGTTAGCTATAACTGTAGCCCCTAAAAAAATCTCCATTTCAAATATTCCTTTCTCTGATCATGAGCAGTTATCTTTCCTGCTCACCTCCTTTAACATCTCAAATCCTACAGTTCTGCCACCCCACCAGCACCTAAAATCCACTCTCTTAGTGTCCCTGAGTTTTCTCCCCCATGATATCTTCTCCTGCCTCCTTGCCAAGGGTCATCATTATAATCATACCTAACTCCTTTTTTGCTTTGGCGAACTTTCCTGGTAAAATCATAACCCTTATTAAAATCAATCAGGCAAACCACTCAGTGCCTACACTCATGCAGTCTGATTTGCCTGATGTTTGGTAGATAATCAAGTGAGAACTTCCACACACTCTCACTATCACATCTGTGCCTCTCCTTAACTCTCTGATTACTCTGAATAAGTTCCTTGTGCTCTCAGACAAGGTCAGCCTCTCCACTTATGAACAGACCCTTCTCCTGCCTTCTTAATAGAATTACTGCAGCATGCTCCTAAGTGGTCTCCCCACTTATACCTTGCCTGCCCACTCCATGTGTCCCCTTCTATCATCCACTCTCAGCATGGCAGCCAGATCCTCATAAAAGTATAAGTCAGATCAATCATGCCACTGCTCTACCCAAAACCTCCAAAGGCCTCTCAGCTCACTGAGTATGAGCCAAGTCTTCCACAGTACCAGTTCCCTATATGATCTGATTCCACATTGCCTCTCAGACCTCATCTACTATCTCTCCCTCTTTCACTCCAACCTCAATGGCTTCCTTGCTGTTTTACAAATATGCCAGGCACCCTTTTGTGTCACTCACTGTTCTCACTACCTAGGAACCTCTAGATATCAGCATGGCTTGTTTCCTCATTTCCTTCAAGTCTTGTTTCAAAAGGTCTCAAAAGGTCTATCTAGGAAAGCTCTCCTAGGCCACTCTATAATTCAACACCTGTCCCACCCTGCCCTCCACAACTCTACTTTTTCTCTCTAGCACCCATCTATATATAAAATACATATGGGGGTATACAATATATAAACACTACATCTTTTAGATTTGTATCTTGTTCACTGTTCATCTTTTCCACTAGAAGGTAATCCATGGAGGCAAGGGTTTTTATCTTTTGGGTTTACTTCAGTATCCCCAGTACGATGCCTAGAAAGACCTAGTTGGTGATCAATAATTATTTGTTCAATGAATGCATCAACAAATAAATGGGTGTATGAATGACTAGGGAAAGAGAAAACTGAAAGTTATAATGTTTTTCACATGGGATATTAATAAATTAATGCCTATTTTTACTATGAAATCTCCTGTGTATGAAGTCAGGATTTGGGGGGGATCCTAGGATAAAACAGTTGTCACAGTGGTGCAGTGACAATATAACAATACAGCTCACTGAGCAACACAAAAACATCAAGATTAAAGTAAATCCTTGAACAACTCTAAAATCACCATGTTTAATCTTAGCAGTAACTGTTGCTCCTTGAGGAAAGAAATATTTGGTATATACTGCCCTTTCAGTTTAACCTGCAAAAGTTTCACTTTTGGTGGTATCTGCTTCCTACTTTCTCAGACATTCTCTCTCTCTCTCTCTCTCATACACACATACACACACACACACACACATACACACACACACACACACACACACACCATATAAGCAGAAATAGTTTAAAAGCTGACATACATGGCCTAGGGGTAGTATGTCAGAACAAATCTTTTTGCCTAATATTAGGATGTAATCATAGTATGCCTACACAGTTTATGTTTCTCAGCTCCCCTTGCCCTCCACACTCCCTAACAAACAGAATATTTATCTTTAAGCTTTTAAAATGTTTTCCAGAATCATATTTGTGCCCTTATATTTTTATAACGTATCTTTAGATAGCTAATTAGAATTTTTTGCAGATGGTTGATAAGACACCAGAGAACACATTATTAAAACTATCGCTCCCCTTCCCCCTCAATTCTGTAGAATCCTCCAGTGATATATAAAGATTGTCTTTTATCAGAGGCTCTCAATCTATCCCAATTTTCCACAAGTCACTGTGCTCTAATGACATTTTGTCAGATGCAAAACTTAAAAATAAAAGGAGAAAATTCACTTTTGACTTTATTACACCAAAAGTGTCTGAGTGATAGATGGGACCATTGCAGATATGGTGGTTGTTTGGTTCCTATTGTTAGTCATGGGTTATTTTGTTCAGCTGCAAAGGAATAGTGGGTGACTGGAATAGAAAATCACTCGTCGTTTTCTGGAGCTTCAGTGAAATGCGAATCAAAGTAGCTGAGATTTTAGAGACCCTACTTGAATTTCTATCAATTTCCATCATTTCGTGATCCCATTACTGGGAAGGGTCTTAAGAATTTCTCTTTGCTGATTATATCTCATCTCCATTTTTGCTTTGGGGAAAAGCAGAGGTCAATGATTGAAAAGAGAAATTATCTCTTGAGTTGGGAATACTGAAAATAATAGTATCCAGATCAGCCAGATCCCTAGAAAATTGTTTCACTGAGTTTTAGTAGTATGGTCTGCTGTGATGATTAAAAACTACAATTTTCAGGCTAATTGGGTCAGTTATAAACATGCAGAAATCTGTATGGAGTATCCTGAGATAACATTTCCCATACTTAACTTTAGTCCTATCTTAATTCTCTTTGGTTACTCTTCCAGATTAGTTGCAGAATTTTGTGACCCAAAGAAAATTTAAATTAGATTCTAACATAAGAACAGAATGAACTATACCCAAGCTTGAAGGATCATTAGTTACTTTTGTTCTCTTAGTAGAATAAATTAGTAGGAATGAGGGTGGGTTTAACAGTCAAAGAAGGTAAAAATGATGCTACCATGTAGCTGGACATCTTGAGACCAGGAAAGAGAAAGACACTGCATGTAAGTAAACATCTCCACAATGATGAACTTTGGATGGTCAAATTTTATCCCTAAAAAAACTAAATGGGTGATACTCTTGGTTGGTATTTCATACGTCAGGCAATTTCTCTGACCCACATCCATTAGATTAACATTCTTCTCTGGCACTCTGGATAAAAATTTTGACTACTATGTTTAACTTCATCCATTATTAATAGTCCTTAATTGCTTCTAACATTAGTAGATAAACTGGGAACTCTGGAAGATTTTCTGTAACATGTAATTTTTGGAATTTCCTGTTTATTATCTAGGTGATATTTTTTAATAATTATGGCTTTAATCTTTTTTAATTTAAATTCAATTTAATTAACATATAGTGTATTATTTGTTTCAGAGGTACTTTTGTGATTCGTCAGTTGCATATAACACCCAGTGCTCATTACATCAAGTGCCCTCTTTAATGCCCATCACCCAGTTACCCCATCACCCCACCCACCACCCCTCCAGCAACCCTAAGTTTTTTTCCTATAGTTAAGTCTCTTATAGTTTGTCTCCCTCTGTTTTCATCTTGTTTTTCCTTCCCTTCCCTTATGTTCATCTGTTTTGTTTCTTAAATTCCATATATGAGTGAAATAATATATTTGTCTTTCTCTGACTGACTTATTTCACTTAGCATAATATCCTCAGTTCCATCCACATCATTGCAAATGGCAAGATTTCATTCTTTCAGATGGCTGAGTAATATTCCATTATATACATATGCCATTTTTCTTTATCCATTCATCTGTCAATGGATATCTGGGTTCTTTCCATATTTTGGCTATTGTGGACATTGTTGCTATAAACATTAGAGTGCATGTGCCCCTTTGAATCACTGTTTCTAGCCTTTGGATAAATACCTAATAGTGCAATTGCTGGGTCATAGGCAGCTCTATTTTTAACTTTTTGAGGAACCTCCATACTGTTTTCCAAAGTGGCTGCACCAGTTTGAATTCCCACCAACAGTGTAAGAGGGTTCCCCTTTCTCCACATCCTCGCCAACATCTGTTGTTTCCTGAATTGTTCATTTTAGCCATTCTGACCTGTTTGAGGTGGTATCTCATTGTGGTTTTGATTTGTATTTCCTTGACTAATTATGGCTTTATTCTTAAAGGACATGTGATCAACAGTTCTTTGCAGGGGCAAAGACTATGGTGTGTTGTAGCAAACCGTGTTTTTTGACCCAAGACACTTCCCCACCCCTGATTCATATTGACTGTCGGTTTGTAATGAAATGGAGTCAGAAAGTAATCTCAGGGCTATAGGGGTGTATTTGTCTTAGATATCAAACACTTAAGGCAGGATTTATGGAAGCAGAAGGCTGTGGGTCAATAGCCAGAAAAAAAAAATACTGGATTGTAAACAAGTAAAGGACTTTCTGAGGTGTGAAGGAGAGGAGAAAGGAGAGTGGGAGGCGATAGAGAGGAAGATAAGGGGCAGGTAGATAAGCAGAGACTCTGGTTTAGTAAAAAGTATATATCTGAAAAAAAATTAGAGGGAGAGAGGTCTGGGAAAGACTGATTCATCTCAGGAGTCAACCCTAGAAACCCTTTCCTCCCCATTCTGCTGACAGCGATGTATTATAAATATTTCTTCATTCTCACCCATGCTCTCCTTTTGTAGTAACTCTAGGACACTGAAATTTGGGGTCAATGCATCATAAACACCAGAGACCAGTTCAGACACCAGTCAGAGGCAGTTATAACAACTGACTTTTGTCGTTAACACAATTTAGAAAGAAACCAAATATATTAGAGCTCAGAACAACTGTAAGCCTTTGTTCAATGTGAAGGCATCCATGATGACCTATTAAGATCCTTTTTGACATAATTTTTAAATCAGACAAGTGCTATTAATAAGGAATCAACTTCCTAGCAATACTAAGTTCTGTGTAATGATTTTAAGTTTCTTAAAGTGTTTCTCATTCATTATTTTATCTTTGTATGAAACTATAGAGGAGTACAGTGAGTATTAACCTCATTTTACAGATTAAAAACTAAGGCCCAAGAGTTAAGTGACTAAGATCTTGGAGGCAAAGAAGGAAAAAACAAACCAACCAACAAACAAATAAAAAAACTTCTCTAGCTCAGTCAACTATAATGTCAGGATTAGGATTTAGGTCCATTGATTCTTAAATCATTGCTCTTTCTATTATACCACTCTTCATCAACGTCTTCTTTCTCAAACAAGTCTGTCTGGTCAACAGAGTGTTCTCCCGTTGCAAAAGTGGCACAGGATTCAGTACCGCCTGGTTCTCTACAGAGATTAGAAGCTCCAAGGCTAGCTTCAAGAAAAACTTCCCATGTCCCAAGGGACACAAATCAGGTCAGCATGATCTATTGGGTTTCTCTGGTAGGCTTTCACTCTTGATAATAGAAAACATAATTTGATATACAGAGTTCAGATGAAACTATGATTTCTGTGGTCCAGAAGTGATTGACTAGACCACCTCCATGAAGGTTTATTGTTTCATTAAGGCCAGTCACATACATGTTTCTCCTACTTTTGTTGTTCTCCTCAAACTGTCCAGCCTTGGGGATTTTAAAAAGCCCTGTTCAGTTTACCTCTGGCCCTTCTGATATCTGAGATTTAATGACTTTCATTAGGATGTTATCTTGAATTCAGTGTATATATGAGAAACCATGACTTATGTATGGGAATTAGAGCTTGGTGGTAGTTCCTAGAAAGCACATCTAAATCATGAAATAAAACATTAAACTCAAATGCAAAGTAATTTAATTTTTAAAAGGAATGTGGTATTCAGATAAAAGAAACCATAATAGTACATTCATTTACTTTTATATGTATGAAAGTATGAAGTTGTACTGTCATTTTCAGGTATCAGTTTTAAGTAATGCATCTTCCAGGCTATTTAATAATCATTCTTCCATTGTTCCATAAATAGATTATGTGAATACAAGCTGTTAAACTAAAAGTTACCGCAATAATATAACTGAATAAAACAGCAGGGCAATTTGAGAGGAATATACTCAGAAGACTAAATTTGAATACTGAATCGCCAAAATATATCCTTTGAAAATTCACAGATATAAGGCCATCTGTGGTATACAAAAATGGACAAATAAGTTGGTTAAGTCACATTTTGTTCAATGTATCATGAACCTACTACAAAGCCACATGAAAATGGAGACCCAAACACATGTGGAAAATATACTAAAATGGTAGCCATCTGAGAACTAAAAATGCCAAATATAGTCTCACTCTATGAAGATCTGGTTCACCCTGAAGTTCGTAAATGGAATGGGTATTATTACTGAATTTAACCTTTTAAGTTCAACAGTGCAGAGTCGAAACAATCTACCTGGGTCATAGATGATCTTGTTTGACTCCAGTTAACCACGTCATGGTACATTTTCTACTTTATATTTGAAATGTATCTAGACACTTTGTTCTATTCCATAAAATATGGAATGTTTAAATAATACTTTATTCAGTATATCAGATCTAAGAGTGTGTGTATGCACACATATATGTAAACGCACACACAGAGTGGAAGACTTCTCTTTTCAAAACAATCTTCTAATAACACAATTTGCTATCCGTCTGCCAACATCTTCATCATTATGACTCTCTTTTTAAGAAACATCATATGGTTGCACCTCTGACACCAATAAGCATCCAGTATATCACCACGCCATCGCCATCAGGCATTCTTCATTTTTATGCAATCACCTGATTGACTACAGATTTGATTCTTTTAGAAACCCAATCTCTGGGCCCATACTGAGTCTATGACTGCCCCCTAAGATATTGAAAACAGAATCACCTCCCCTTTCTTTTTCCCCATTGATCTTAACCTTGTCTCCCTTTGTGCCCTGATAATCATATCTCTTCTGAATAGACAAAATTTCATTTTTCAATATGGAAACCATTTCTTCCACTTGGTCCAATTGTATAGAAATAAAAAAAATCTTGATATTACTTAGTTTCCCTATTTTCACCAACCCGAATGATACTAAATTCAACATTTATATATTATAGATTTCTCTTGTGTTTACTGTGTTTTTATAAAAGGTAACAGAATAGAAACCCATATGGGTCAAAAAATATTACATGTAAACAACTTCACTTTCATATATAGTACAAAAAAGCCAGAACCCAGTAATATTTAATGTCTTTCATTGTTATATCTTTAAATCTTACCACGGCAGGCAAATGTGAAAATCCTTAAATTGCTGGCCTCGGTGTTCCCATGTCAACTGGCATATGCTGAGGTTGGTGATCCTGCCAAAAGTCAAAGGAAAACGTTTATGAGACAGAGCCTAATGGACGATTATTTTAATCCTGCATGTCCAGCACTGCCGGCAAGCTTGATTTCTGAATGCCTGCCGCTGTTTTAATGATAAGACCTCTTAAACACAGCTGAATGCAATGCACCAATGGATTGTCTTCTTTTTTTTTTCTTCTAGGAGACTGATTATGGATCTCCACCTGGATGTTCCTATCGAGAACACACCATTCATGAATGCAAGCAAAAAGAATAATGGTGCACACTGCATGGGTAGTTTAAATAAACTTCAATAGAAACACAGTTTCCATGGAAAGAAAAGGAACCAACGAATCTTTTTTTTTTTAAGATTTTATTTATTTATTTGACAGAGATAGAGACAGCCAGCGAGAGAGGGAACACAAGCAGGGGGAGTGGGAGAGAAAGAAGCAGGCTCATAGCAGAAGAGCCTGATGTGGGGCTCGATCCCATAACGCCGGGATCACGCCCTGAGCCAAAGGCAGACGCTTAACCGCTGTGCCACCCAGGCGCCCCGGAACCAACGAATCTTAATGAAGTATGTGCTTACATGACTGAAAAGTCTGTGGACATTCTATGGGCCGAGCATTGGATAGTCCAGGGCACCTGGGTTTTGACCGAGCACCTCATCA
Source organism: Ursus americanus (assembly GCF_024610735.1). Classification (NCBI taxonomy): domain Eukaryota; kingdom Metazoa; phylum Chordata; class Mammalia; order Carnivora; family Ursidae; genus Ursus; species Ursus americanus. The sequence continues at coordinate 3,464,288 of NC_142162.1, read as the reverse complement.
GACTGAATATAGGGCCCCAAGGACATCCTATACTCCTATTCCAGGGAGGCTTCCAAGTTCTCCCTATTGCCCTTAGAATAGAAGCTTTGCAGGTAAGAATGGACAGGTCTGACTACACTACTGGAATAGAGGGATTTGACACAGAAATGGCTATATAGAAACAGAAGGGATATGAGCCCAGTGGGAAACTCGAGAATCCAAAACCTGAATACAGGAGGGTGAAAAGTAGATAAATGAACATCTCTAGGAGCTCTCTGAAGCTGCTTGAAAAACCAGAGAAGCCTTTGGCCAGGAATGGATGGTTCACTGGGCTTAACCCGAAGCCTGTGACACTCAACCGACTAGAGATCTTTCAGACACACTCTGGGGTTCCAGGTCTTTTGCTGGTGGGAGGGTACCTGAGACATGTATTTCAAATGCATCTGGGTGACTCTGTAGCTTGATCCAGAGTAAGAGATATTCACTCATTTGTTTACCACAGATTTTTTTCTTTCACTTTCAGAACCAAGGTGTTTTAAAGTTAGAAAATGTCAGACATAGTAATACTTACATGGGTTTTTATTCTACCAGGGTAAGAATGTGCATGTTAGTTTGTTTAATGCTAAGAGGAGACATAAATTTTATATTCACCATTTGCTAAAGTAATTTTTGGAATTATACATCTGATGTTTTTATATTAAAAAAACAAAGCAGAACTATGGGAGTAATTCTTCAACGGCAAGAATACATGCAGTTGTGAAGATAAAAAAAAGTGTATATACTAAGGAAGCTCCCTTCAGATGAGGGCCACAGAGAAATCTCTACATCTCTACACCCTTCGCAGTGCCTATCATGGCATTAACCATACCACAGCCCCTCATTTCCTTGTATTTCAATTGAGGGGAAAAAGTATTTTGTTGGAAAAATGCAAGATTATAAACTTTAGCATAATACACTTATATTTTTCAAATATGCTTTCTGAATTCTGCATTACCTTAACATTTTAAAGGCCAAAGAGTCATTTAGGATAGACTGATCATTAGATTAGCATTATTAAAGACTGGAAATATTTGGGCAAGTATTGAGGAAGGCAATTCTTGAACATGAGTGTGCATAAGGAGTACTTGGAGAGTTTGTAAAAATATAGATTATTTGGCCCTACTTCCTAAAGATTCTGAAACAAGAGATCTAGGATAGGGTCCAGGACTATATATTTTCAAGGAAAACAGATCACCCTAATACACTTAACCCAAAGATTCAATTTGAGAACTAATTAGTAGAGACCAATTTCAGACCCAGTAAATGAGAAAAACTTTTCTCTTTAACCAGCTCCTTCTTGTGTTTTCTGGCTACAGTGAGATAAGTCGAGCACTGAATTTAGCAGAAGTATATGTAAGAGGAGCAACAGCTGTGATATTTAAAAAGGGAACTGGCTTTTTAAAAATCAGACACTGCCAACAACAAAACAGGTAAGACTTATTTGGAGAGAGATATAAACCCAAACTTGTGTTGAGATGCTTTCTGCACAAATGAAGTTATTAAACCAAAAAAAAAAAAAAAAAAAAGCCAAAGGCACACTTTCTCTCACATGTAGCTATGTTGCTTTTTAACAGCTGATTCCAACATCTACTTTGAGTAATAAAGTGCAGTGCAAAGGCCTTTCACCTGAAATCCTAGAATCACCACCACCACTTGCCTGCTTAAACAATTTGCAAATGTGATGTGTTCCCCTGTGAGGCATGTGCCCTCATCCCATCCCCCACTCCCAGAAGGTCTACAGCTGTCTTGGGATTTTTTAAGATGGACACTGACTCATAAGGTTAAAAACCTTTGGATTGGTGGTCTAAGGATGTTGTTTCTTTTTTTTTTTTTTTTTTTGGTTTTTATATTTGTTTTTTTTAAATAATATTTATTTTGTTATATTAGTCACCATACAGTAGTACATCCCCAGTTCTTGATGCAATGTTCCATGATTCATTACTTGCATATAACACCCAGTGTACCATGCAATATGTGCCCTCCTTAATACCCATCACCTGCCTATCCCAATCCCCCAACCCCCTCCCCTCTGAAGCCCTCAGTTTGTTTCCCAGAGTCCACAGTCTCTCATGGTTCATTCCCCCTTCTGTTTAACCCCCTTCATTCCTCCCCTCCCTCTCCCACCAATCCTCCTATCTCTCATGTTCCATATATGAGTGAAACCATATGATAATTGTCTTTCTCTGCTTGACTTATTTCACTTAGCATAATCTCCTCCAGTCCCGTCCATGTTGCTGCAAATGTTGAGAAATCGTTCTTTCTGATGGCTGAGTAATATTCCATTCTAATCCTAGCTCTGCTTCTAACTCATTTTGTGGCCTTCAGCAACTGACTTCACCTCTCTACACCTCAGTTTTCTCATCTGTGAAATGAAAACTCTTAAGTTTTCTATTGGCTCCTCAGTTCTAGGAAATGCCAATAAAATGGCAACAACTAGGAGGACTGATATGGAAGGTATATTGCCATGTCCATTGGCTTAATCTCTTTATTTATGGGGGAGAAAAATAAAGCCTAGAGAGCTTTTCATACAATGTCTTATGGTAAAAGATCAAGGATTGAACCCAGAATTTTAGACTCATACATCAATTCACTCTTTTATCCTAATACACAAAAAGTTTATAAAGCTGTATTCCCAGCTCACAGTTTTACTCATTGACCAAGGGAGCATTTCAAGCAGGATTTTCCTTTCTTGGCTGGGAGAGGGGTACAATGTGTCCTTTGGGGTTCTCTCCCAGATTTTCACAGGGAGAGAACATATGCTCAGGTCCCCAGAGAATTGTGCTCCCACACTCACAGCTGTACGACAGACAAGAAAAAGCTGTCTACAAGCTTAAAAAAAAAATAATCAGCATTTGCAAAAGTGCTCTGGGGTATCTTCAGGAAGTGTTCCAGGAGAATTGCTATTATAAAATGATCACTAGGTTCTCTTCTTCTGGATTCTATTCCACATTCAGACATTAATATTTTAGGTACATCAGTGATACTCATTTACTCATTCAAAGTTCAACAATCAGCAAGTATGCCTGGCAACAACAGACCAAGTCCTTGTTCTCATGCTGATCACTGCCCAGCAAGGAGCTGTGCCTCCTGGAAGATCTGCTGCACTCCTGCCAGTGTGGACTAAGGGCCAGGGAGAAGTACCGCGTTCCCAAGAAAAGGGCTCATGCTTCCTGTAAGTTTCCCTTTTTCAAATTTACAAACACAGCTCAGGAGAATCTCTATTTACCTTAGTGTGAATCAGTTTACCCAAACAGCTTTCGTTGAACCTAATAAAGCATTAGACTGTACGTCTTTCCTCATTCTGTCAATGCCCATTTGCTTATCATTATCCTACTTATTCAATAACACCTAGATCAAATTCTCCCTTTTCAATCTCTCAGTATGACTTTATCCCACCTACCTAAGAATGTACAGAGCAACCTCATTTATTCCTCTCACACAGCACTTGAACTGTAGGAATTTCAGAACTTCATTGGTGTACAGGAATTATAAGTCATTGAGTTTAACTTCATTTTATGCAAGGGAAAGAGTGGTCTAGAAAGCCAAAGTTGCAGAATAACTGTTAATGAATTATTATAAATCAAAGGGAAAGAACAGAAGAGCAAAAGAGCATTTGCTCTGCACTATGTTCTTTGGAACATATTTTAAGTACATTATGTCACCTAATTCTCAGAAAAATCTTGCGCGCGCACGCGCACGCGCGCTCTCTCTCTCTCTATGTATATACGTATATATATATATATATATATATATATATATATATATACTCTCTCTCTCTATATATATATATACGTATATATATTATTATCCCCATTTACAGGTGCAGAAAGCAAGTATCAGAGTGAATAACTTAAATCAGGCCAAGCAACTGCAAGTGGTAGCTGGCAGAAGTGAGGTCCAAACACAGCTCTGCCTCAGGACGCCACACCATGCCAGAGGCAATTCTTATCCACCAGTCCCCTCTACTTCCACATGGGAGTCACAGAGATAAGAAGTAAGAGCACTGAAATTCACTGAGAAAGGGAATTTGGGCAGCCCTGCCAATAAATCATAGGTCCACAACAACTTGGTCAAGGGCCTGCGTCTGAGACCAATTACCCTCCCACATGAAGGGCCAAGAGGATGAAGAAAGGTATAAAAGCGCCATCATTGTTGGAAAGAAAGCGATGAAGACTGGCAGAATTTGCAAGTATCTGAGCTTCTGGCTCCTTGTCAATCAAATGGGCGTTGGTAATCACGTTCTAACTTCAAGCTCCAGGAATGATAATAGCCGAGCAGTTGTAAAATGTAAAATCTGCAGGTTTCCACCTTGTATACACCACTCTCAGAGGGAACAGAGGATCTCCTGATCCTTATTTCCAAATATTATCCATCTTATACACATAGGAGGTATTTGGCAGCTTCGCACACCAAAAGGTAGACAGGAATTGGGCGTGATGGGTGAATGCAGCTATTCCTCTGAGGAACAGTAACACGCTGTATCTACTTCAAATGGACTGTTCCTAAAAATTCTGTAATGACAGCCTAAGTACCACTAAAATAATGACAATAACCACACCTTCTGGATAATTAGAATTTTTCACTTTACAAAGTATCTTTACATATACGGTTAACATCCATAAAAACTATGTAAAGCAAATAGGGTAGTTATTATTCATCCAATTTTTATTTATTTACATTTTTGAACCATTTTTTAAATAAGGAAACTGAAGCTCAATGAAGTGTTCAAGATAATGTGTAACAATGTAAAAACAATAAAAGTTGAAGTTATTGAGGTCTTGCTATGGGCTGCACACCACTGCAAAGGTTATGTAAGTTTACATACTTAATCTGCAGAACCACTGCATGAAGTAGGCATTATCATCTTCATACAAATGAATAATCCAAGGATTAAAGTGGGTAAAATGACTTGCCTAAGGTCATACAGCAAGTTAGTACCAGAGCAGGATTCAAATCCAGGTTTAAATCAAAACCCACAGTCTCAACCAAAATCTGACCTCAAGTCTAAATAAAGTAATATGATTTCCAGAGACGTCCTCATTGCCTGAGCATCTGGACTCCTTAGTCTGCCATGCCCTGCCTTTTGTGACATTCTGAGGCCTCTGTATCACACTCCGAAATATAGAAAAGTTCAAGTTACTGGACACTTCCATCAAAATTTGTTAGTATCACTCTCCATAATCGGGTAGTTCGGGCAAAACGATCTATGTCAAGCAATGTAGGTACTTGACTTTGTTTCCCTTGTTGTGTATATGTAGAGTGAGCTTTGTTGCTTTTCTCACTTTCTCCTGTAACTACTGATGGTTACCTGCCTACATATGTGCAAAGCTGTATATAACACATAATGTGCATGCTCAAACAAACCTTTTCCATACTTCCTTCATGGGTTCAGAAAAAGAAAACTGAAGAACTGTGAAGAGAAGAGAGTGAAGAAAGGATATGTTAAAGCTCTTTTCCTTTCAAAGAGCAGTTCTCAGGTCCCCTTGCATATGGCGCCTGTGTGAATGAAAATGTGGCGTGCACTTGGGAAGTGCTGTAGGGCATGTGTCTCTGCATACATATGCATAATGTCCTTTTCACACTTTGGAGTTACCAGATGCCTGGTTCTGCTGGAAGGGGTTTGGTAACCCACTTGAAATCATGAGGATTCATAACTCATTTATGCAAGCCGCAGAACCCCTCTAGATGACATCTCCTGCTCTAAAGAACGATTGAGAGAAAGATGTAATAGAGCTGAAAATGACAATGAAATATTAGCAGCCGCAGAGTTTATATGAGGCATTCTGGGTAGATGAGGGAATTATGCAAGTCAAAAGAAGAGCCTTCAGGCAACATGAGAAGCAAAAACAAGAGAAGTAAGAATGTCTAGGTGTCAAGGACTAATTTTGTTGCTATGGGAAAGACCCGAAGGCACTGACTCACTGTATAGGAGGCTGGTATGCAGCCCTCAACCTTGGACTATTCAGGCTAGCAAGTGCTAGGCAAAACTTCTCCTCCATTCACAACTGACCTCTAAAATTACTTAACCCTCTGAGGAAGTGTGTAAAGGTTAGGGGTGGGTAGTTAGGATGACTGAGCCTCTGCCTTGAGGCAGGGACCTTAGGGTCTGAGCCTCTTCTCCTGGCACCATCCTCCTCCAATCAAATCATTCCCCATCAATTCTCAAAATTTTTTTCTGAGACACAAAGTTCATGCCATCTCTCTCAACTTCACACCTCCTCCCCACCAAAAACACCTCACTCAGGGATGAGATTCCGGCTCCTACATGGGAATACAAAGCCGTTTAGAATCCTGCACAAACTTTCCACTTCTTGCCACGTGGAGCTTCGTACATCTAAAACACTTTCAGTTTACTGTGCCTTTGCTCTGCTTGTCCCCTATTCCTTTCTCACTTCTCCACTGGGCAAATTTCCTACTCATTCTTTTAAGAAACAGCTACATATAAGCAGCTGGGTGAAGACTTGCTCAAACTCTAGGAAAGAGCTAATCATTCCCTCTGCTATATTCTCATAACATTGCACACATCTTTACTTGACCACTTAGCACTCACTACTAGAATTGTAGCTTACATGTTTCAGCCTGCACAAAAGTATGAATTTCTGGAGGCCAAGAGCAATGCCTATAAATATAACTTTTTATCCTCTGTACGAAGCAAAATACCTAAGATATATTAGCTTAATAAAGACATGTTGATTGAAAAAAAATGAATGAATGACTCCCTCATTTCCCTCCCATGTGCTATCAGCAAATTAGAATGATTCTTTGCCATTCTTTGATATACTATAGTGGTGATATCGGAGGGAAAAAAAAAAACTACCTCTAGAAGGCAACAGATCAGAGTACTACTGGCTTGGCATCTTTGTCCTGAAACCTATCCCTTTTGCCAATTTCTACTTTACTATAAAGGACACCCCTCTGTTATAACGTTAGGGTTTTCTCAGATCACAGGATTAAAGCTCCCAGGAGAGAAGTAGTGTTGTATGCTGCAAAGATCTTGCGTTTTGTAATGAGATGGTCCTTGGCTCAAATCCAGGTGTAGCATCTGGTAGTAACAGGAGCTAGAGCAAGTTTCAGAATCTAGCTGAACTTTAGGTCCCTCCTTGGTAAAATGAGGATGAATAGCTACCTATCAGGCCATTATCAAGATCAAATTAAATTATAGCTGCCCAGAACATAGCTCATTGTAGGTTCTCAGTAAACTATAACATTTATTTTTTACATCTTCAGCCATAATCTCTCCACTTCTGAGCCCTCAAAAAGTTCTTTCTTTCTTCTAGAATAGGGATTATATTTGGTGGGGTGGTTAGAAGATGGTTTATATACCAGAATCATCTAGGGTGATTTTCCATGTTATACCCCCACATTCCTTTCCAGAAACACTCATGTAGTGTACTAGGACTGCAGAGTTGTGTATATTTTATTTCTCAGAAGTTATCATATAGAAAGGAGGTTGAGAATCACTTCTCTAGAATTACTTTGGAAAGTCTTGCTCTTTATTTTCACAGCCAAAATTCTAACTGGGACCCTAAGCCTCTCACCCTAAAATTAGCAAAATAGCTTCCTAGCTAACCTTCCTATTTAGAGGTTTTCCTCTTGTCAATGTGTCCTGTATATAATAGCAGGAATCATCTCTCAAACTCCATAAAGGCACAACAATCTTCTGATGAAATGAACACTCAGTAGTCTGCACTAGGAGACCACACTTTTCCCCAATACCCCCTACAAGCTCTTCCACATCTTTGTGCATTTGCCTATGCTCTTGCTTCTAACTGGAGAGTCCTTCCCTTTCCTTCTAGGCTCTACCCCAGTGCAACCCATGTAGCCAAAGAATTTCTACACATGGTTCAAGACAAACTCAGGTAGAGTTAACCAACCCCTCCACTGTGCCACCACAGGACCCAGCTTATCTCTATTATTGCATTCATCATATTTTGTCACAAGTTATTGGTTTACCAGCCTTTCTGCTGTACTAGGTTGTGAATTCTTTAAAGGAAGAAACTGTGTCTTAATTATTCATGTATGTCCCCATAAAGTACATACTCACTAAATTTTTATTGAATTGAATTGGACTGAACTGAGATAAAGCTCTGTTCACACTCCATTTCATCATTTAAGTTGCTACTATCACCTCCTAGGATGGGTGTATGTGTGTGTGTATAGTATGCACACTTCTGAGGTTCTCTCATCACTTTCACATTTTTTTCCATAGGCTCTTTTCAGACAAAGATTGTGCAAGAAAGAAGAATTGTTCATCTACTGGTCAAGTTCATTTCAGACCCCAGGGAAGCTGGGCAAGCTCTCTAGCCAACACATGGATTGTGAAAAACAACTTTTGTTAAAACACCTTGTTGCTTCCTATTCTTTAAATCCAAACTCCCTCCAGTGGACTGCAAGATGGTACTGCCAACTTGACTGAAACTGCACCCAATCTAACTGCCTAAACTGGCCTAGAACACATAACTGCTTCTCTTTGTGATTTTCATGTGAACAGGACAGGTTTCTGCATCCACATGTCTCTCTCTGTCTAGTGGGTGACACTTGCAGGCTGGTAGCACTCTGGTATATTCATTCTTCTGTGATGAACATGTTAGGCCTCTAGGAGTTGTTGGCTTTTTCCTCAATTCAATGTTCATTCATTCATTCATTCATCAAACATTTATTGACCCTCTTTCCTTATATGAAGTGCTATAGTAAGTCCTAGGGAAATAAAGATACATAAGAAAAAGAGTTTGGTGCTCAATGAAGTCACCCAGGATGGGGAGAAGATAGAACATAAACAAATAATGACACTATAATAAAACAAGTAGAAAAAGGATATATGTGCATAATGTTAGAAGGGCCCAGTGGAAGCAGATAAAAAAAAAAAAAAGGCTGATGTCTTTTCCCAAGTGTTAGCTCTGCAGGAAACCTGAAAGCACCCAACACAGACATCTTACTTGGGCCCCAAATACCCCCGTGAACCCAAAGACGGTGGAGAAAACTGCTAACCCTATCATAAAAATTGTTGCTGTAGTTACCTGGGTGGCTCCAAGAGCCCAAATTTCCCCTCTGAGAAGCCCATCAGTGGAGGGGCTGTCGTATGCTAATAGAATAGGGCTGCTGTCTTATCACAGTATCTTAAAATCTCTGTTCTCCAACATGTGTAACACCCTGACTTTGACCAAGTATAAGATATAGTATATAACTGAGAAGGAAATAAAGATAAGGCATACTCAAGAAGAATTTTCAATAAAACCTTGCTTCGGCTCTAACTCAACAACTGTGCTGTCCTGTACATTAGCCACTAGCCACAAGTAGTTATTTAAATATAGATTACTTACAACTAAATAACATTACAGTTCTGCAGTTGCATCAGCCACATTTCATTATTTCAATTGGATAGATATTGAACATTGTCATTATCATAAAAACGTTTTATTGGACAATGCTGCTCTAGAAAATAATCTGAAATTTTTATTCATTGATTCAATTATTTTCTAATTTTATAACTTGCCTACTTTGTAAAAGACTCAGTTCTGGGTTTTGGAGAAGGCAGAGATTAAAAGTAGAGTAGTGGATGGTATGAGTGCATGGAGACAAAACAGCCTAACACATGCTATAAAAAGTAAGAGAAGACCTCAAAGAAGAGGTGACACAACATGATTCTTGGAGAGTGAGTAGTTACTTTCCTAATTTACCAGTGGGCAGGGCACTAGAGATGGTGAGAGCAGTACATGCAGAATCGCAGGACTTGGAAGAGCTTAGAACCCTGCAAGGCATTTAGCATTCCAAGAGTGGAATGTAAACTTCTGGGAAGAGGTTGGGTAAGAACAGACTGGCAAGGTGGATGGCACAGTGTGCTAAAGGGTATTGGGTGAGCAGGCTGCCGGAGGAAGGGAGGTTACAAATTATAACACAGCAATTAATAGCATTGACATTATCCCAAACGAGGTTTCTACTCAAAATTTGCCACTGTTAGCTTTATTATCTTGGCAAATTTTTAAATCTCTCAGAATCCAATTTTTCTCATCTGTAAAATGGTGTTAATACCCTGCCAACTTTTTACGATTTGTGTATAGATTAAATGAGACCATGTGCTTGTCACAATGCATGGCACGTGTTAAATAATCAAAAATGAAAGTTATTGTCATTTATAAAAGGAATGTGGAGTTATGAAAGGATTTGAGCAGAAGAATTAAATGATTATATTGTATACAGAAATAAGACACAAGACAATTATCTATGTCAATAATAATAATAAAACAATAGCTAATATTTACTGAATATTTACTAGGCATCAGGCATGATTCCAAGTGCTTTAAGTAAGCTAGTCGTTTAATCCTCTCAACAACCCTATGAGGTAGGCTACCATTACTATCTCCCTCTTACAGATGAGGAAATGAAAGCACAAACAAGTTAAATAATTTGTCTCACTACTAATAAATGACAAAATGGGATTCAAACCCAGACATCCATCTCTTGAATCTTTATCCTTGGCCCCCAGGCTGTTCTGCCTCTCTTAGAAATTCTTCGACAAAAGCCTGCCTGATTTTATATTGGATTATTTCCCACCACAGCATGGCTTCAAAATAATTTTATGTAAGTACAGATCTTCAAAACAACATTCTCACACCATGAAAGCCAGTAGGCCAGTATGTGCACTGCAGAAAAATTCCACAGAAGGTCATCTGGATAGAAACGGACAAATGCTTGATAAATTGTGTATCATTAGAAAGGTAGGTTCAAAGCTTCCTTGGATAATCCAGACATGATTGTAATTCCAGAGATTTCTCAACAATAGCGGCCGATAACAACCTCTCCTAAAAGTCAGCTTCTTCTCATGAAAATGGGGCTAATGGGTGCCTCACAGGTCTGCAAGAAATATTAAATAAGAGGATTTTGCCTGGTGTGTAGCACATAGAAGGTGTTCACTGAGAAGTATCTTTTGCAGCTACAATTTTTGTTCTTTTAATTGAAGCATCATTGTCCAATACAAGGTCTGCTGAGTCTTGAAAAATATTTCTTAGGACTTACTGGGATGCTCTTAAACACATTAAGGACGGAGAGGAGGGTATCATAGATATGAAATTCTTCAAAACAAACACATCCTAGTCTATGCCCTTAATTCCCACTCTCCTTATTTAAGACCTCTTCTGATTCAATTTCAAAAATACGTCCATGTTTTTACCTAAATCTGGGCCCAGGTGAGCCTAACAAATTGATGTTTTTATTGACTGACCTCACCAAAGGCCTCATCTCTCAAGGAAGTTCTTCCAAATGTCTCTTCTTCTGAAGGTCTGTCCTTTAGTTTGACATTCATCCTCACTTTAATGAGTGAGATAACATAATTATCCTTCAAATTTGTTCCATGCCTTTAGAGCAGCCTCTCCCTGAGGTCCCTTGGCTAGCACAACCATGCTTTCCCCAGCATAAGGCACTGGCCTGGGTCTCAGCCCTGGCCAAAGGAGCATGTTCTTTCCTGCTGATGATGGCAAGTAATAATTATGGAAGCACAGATCCTCAAACCACAAAGCCCCTATTTTTGGTCTTACAAATTTGGTAGAACCAGAAAGCAGATCTAGGGCATCAGCGAGGAAACCAGAGGAGCTGAAGTCTAGGAGGCCAGGATTTGGGAAGAAAAGAGGTTTAGGTGGCTGTTACATAGTTCCCAGGCCCTGAGTTGAGCGAAATTCTTGGAGAGATTCAGCAGGATGGTGGCTGGTAGGAGAATCAGTAAGTTGAATGTTGCTTTGGCACTTGATTAAAAGCAGATTGTTGTGAGCTGAGTTGTCATGGGAATCTCACTGGACTAGAAAGCTCACTGTGGGTTTGTGGCCTAGAATTACCAGCTATGTGACCTTGAGCAAATCACTTAACCTCTTCTATTCTCTGTTGTTTTTCCTTCACTAAAATGCATATAATAATAGAAAATAATAAAAACAGCAAAATGACTTTTGTTTTTAACTGAGAAAATATACAATAGTCTATATTTTTACAAGTGCCTATAAATTTACAAAATACTCTTCATATAAAGAATTTATGGGAAAGAACTTGGCAAGACTAGTGGCTCACAAATGTTAACTAAAGCATAGTCATATCAATCTTTCAGTGGTGCATTCTAATGACTATTTTTAAGGCACAAAGAGGGTAAGTAACTTGACCAAGGTTTTGCTGATGGTAAATTTATCCAGGCAGTCTGGCTCCTGAGCCAGGGGCCCCAAACACTCTCTAGAAGAGGGCCCTACAGTCAGCGTAGCTTATCTGAGTTGCAAAGGCAAAAGCATCAGGTTTGTTCCTGAGAGACTGATGATGGCTACTCAGAGCCATCAGCTGACTTCAGGACTCCCACAGCAATGGCCATGGCACTACCCCATACTACTCCCTTGTTCTCACTTCTGAGTCTTCACATCCTTCCCTGTGTCTAAAATTACAATGTCCTCCCTCTTCTATGCCAAACCATATCTCTCTATTCCTTTAAAATTCTCAGCTGAAGCCTCAGGGTCACAGGGAGTAGGAATTAGAATGGTTTTCATCAGGCTTTCAGGATATTTAAGAAGCAAAACAACAACAAACCTCTTGTTCATCTTACTGGCATAGACAAAGACTCTGGGACCCTTGGTCCTACTCTGAAGACTCACCAAAGACAAGCAGAAGTTCAGGAATTTATAGCCTGAAAAGTGAGGCATCTGTGACTTTAGATGGTTTGAAAGGGTATCTTATTTGATAGCAGCCAATAAAGCAGGAGACAGTGCCAGATCAGATAAGAAGAAAGAACATCTCCGGCCAGAATTAAAAAGGCTATTTTGGGATATGTCAAAAGGAGTAAAGCTAGATTGAAAATGACTGCAAAGGTGATTAAATAGGTGAGAACAAAGAGAACACTTCCTGAGTTCTGGCTAAGATGGGAACAATTCTTAATCATCTTTTAATTGTACTTCATAATTAGCCAAGTCACAAATGCCATGGCTGGGATTAGAAGATTTTTCATAAGGCAGAGACTGTTCTGGATTTTTGCTAGGGAAAGTGTCGGGGGCTGGGGGATGGTGTGAGTGCTGAAGGGCTTTCAATTTGTGTAGTGATTTGAGAAACTAGGTTTTATAAGCGTATTTGTTCATAAAGCACATTTTGAAAGATACTGTTGTTCTATTTTTGCCTTTTTTCTCTTTCCAAAGGAAATGAAAAACAGTAATGGAAATTTTTCCGGAGAAACAAAATCTCAGCAAACAGTGAAACAAATAGCCACTGGAAACTGCTTATGAAGCTCCTAGAGATAATGGATATATGATATCATAGTTATGCTACAACATCTTCAGTGACAAGTGGTGAAGAGCAAGAAAATGCTGAAATTACATCTGAGTGAGTTATTCCACACTAAATATTTTTAACTGGTATCACAGAAGGCATGGGACACAGGTTAATTACTTACAGAAATAAAACAATAAAATCACCTCTAACAGGCATGCATATAATAAATCAATGTATAATTTCTGCTGGGGAAGCAAACCCTTTCCAAATTAGAGGGAGTTAAGAAAAAGTCTGTGAGAAAAATAATAATACTTCTGAATAACTTGCTGGTTATATCTTCACTCATTCTTTGAACATTTATCTAACACCTACTATGTGTAAGACATTTTGCTCATGAATTGCAAGAACAAATTAAAATACATGATCTGCCCTCATGAAGCTTGAAATCTTGGCAGAAAAATAAACATCTTTTTTTCTCATCCACACTCTCTCTTCTCTCTATGCCTCTGTGATTTCATTTGGTTTATAGCTTCAAATAAGTTCTCCGTGCTGACTAATATCTGAATGGTATCTCTAGCTGACCTATAATATGAGCAAGACCCACATACCCAAGTAGGCCCAAGCAGGCCTGTTGGTCGTCTATACAGAAGTCTATGAGGGCTCTCCAAACAAGTGTGTCCAAATCAGAGCTGGCCATTGCTCCCATTCCTGCCTCAGTCTTTCACCAACCTCTATAAGTTGTTCAAGGCCATCAGCAAAAAAAGCTGATGTGGCAGAGAAATAGGATGTAGGAACAGACCCTGAAGGGCCCATACTTGGTTTAATGCTCTGCTGTCACTGTCCTGAGATTCTTAATAATTTCATCTTTCAACTGCGTTTTGTATGAGAAGTCCAACGAGGCAATGGAGCATGTGTATAAAGAGAGAAGATAACCAGAGGAAAGGAAAACCTTGATATTTTAGTATCTTTACTGGCAGTTTTTTTTCCTGTTTTTGAACAGAGCCCCCACATTTTCATTTTTCACTGGGCCCTGTAAATTGAGTAGCTGATTCTATGTATGAATATCACACAAATCAGATTCAGACGGATGGTCCTTCCCCCATGTTTGCGCTGTATCCTCGGTGTGCTACCTTGCCCCATTCCTTTCCCCCTTGCTTCTTGCTGTGGGTTTTAAATTGGTCTGAGCATCAGCATTTGGTCTTTCCGTTCCATGACCTCTGGGATAGCTTGCCTGGCAATGGACTTGGAGGCTACCACTGCATCACAGCATTTCCCCACATGATAGCACTTGCCCCTGGATAGATCTTCTCTAGCCTGTGTGCATTCTCCAGAGCAACAGACGATGATACTCAAATGGTTTCTTATTCTTTCAAAAGGATGTGCTCTTTATGTACCATGTAACAGTCAACAAAATACCTTTCTTACAATCCATGGAAAGTCTAAAAAACCTCTTATCACAGCTTTCTGCTTTGAAAACCAGGGTTTGCTCCACAGAATTTGACTATTTCATTTGACTCTTCCATTGACAAAGCCAATGAAGATTTGCATCTTAAATTTCACAACTTTCCAATGACATTTTAAAACTCTCACTCCCCAAAAGCAGAAATGTTTCTGAAATCCCAAGAGTACTCTTTGAAGAAAATCTCTTCCCCCTCACAGCACTTAGTAGAACAATGTCGTATAATATATTTTCCAAAGTACAACTAATTGAAGCACTTTGTCTTTCTTAGTTTCCCACATTTCAAAATACATATTCTGTACTTAATTTTATAAATCAGGTGTACTGTAATGCCATACCTTTATGTCTTTGGGAATTTCATCATTTCTCAGTTTAAAAAAAATGTCAAGGAAAGCTACAAATTTCGGGGGCATGGCATCTCCGAAAAACATATCTGTAAGATCACAGAGATCTTAATGAGGTTTGCTTGGGTCGAAAATGGCAACAGGGAAGAAGTGAAAGATTACCCTTTTCTTCACTTAAAAAAAATAGGCATCATAGGTTGCCACTTCACAGTAATGTCTTAATATTCTCTCATTTAATTATGTAAATCATCAAAGAAGGCTGCTGTTTATGGTAATTTGCACGTGTGGAGATCTGCTTCCCAAGGTAAGCTAATTTAAATCAAATTATAACTAAGGGAGATTTACCACTTGTTGATTTAGACAATCATTTATAACTCTACCAAACGGCTAGCGAAGATGGCAGGATTTGAAAAGTGAGGTGAAACAGTGGTGATCCTGCTGTGAAAGGAATCAACTGAAATGCTACGGTAGGATTTAGTATTCCTATTGATGTCAGCAAGAACTGAAGGCAGCCTCTTTTGTGAGGGAAGTGATTAGTGAATACCGTTGACCCTCACTACCTCCACATTGAAGCCTTCCTTTACACATGAAGTTAGAGGCTGTTCTCCCCAACTAATTCACCACTCTCTTTTGATACAAATCCAGCCCTCTTCAGAATCTGCCGGCATTCTACTTGCATAGTTGTACCAAGTGCTGAATGTAACAGAGAAAAGACCATTGTGAATCGCTGAAGTGTTCATGTGTCCCCTCCTTTCTTTTCTTTTCTTTTCTTTTTTAACCATTAAAGATACTCCATTTCAGTTTGAGAAACTAAGCATGTACAAATTCATTCTTTGTTTTAGGGGCACATTTGTTACAGTGAATCCCTCCTTAGCTAATGCAACTGGCCATGTGGGTTTCCGATGGACCAAGAAAGGTACACCTCCTCCTGGATGCAGACACAGGTGTCTGTGACAATGGCCACAACCTGGATTGGGCAACAAGGAGGATGTAAGTATAGTAAACTGATTAAGAGAGTGAGCTTAAGAGCCAGAGAGAACTGGGTCCAAATACCCATTTTGCTACTCACTTGCTAAAAAATCTTTAAGAAATTTCCTCAGCCCCTCTGAACCTCATTGTTCTTATGAAAAGATAGCATTAATTATACATTCTTCGTAAGATTCACATGATGACTTAAAAAGCCAATGCATATAAAGCACAAAGATTAATATAAATGTTCATCTTCAAAAAATAGCAGCTATGAATAATAACAATAATGATGATACTGCAGTGTTATACACGGAAAATGAGCAATTTCCAATATACTTATCGGTAAACAGTAAATAAAACCTTTTCCATTCTCCATGAGAACTTGACCTTCATTTAACTTTCAAGCTGGGTTAATCTGTTAAGAGTAATATGTTGGCTACGTTGCTAGTGAATGCTGCTTATGATGAAATGTGGCCCATGATTCATAAATTGAATCTGGATTGGGAGGCACATACATGAACTATAAACACCTGGTAGAAGACCACCTGGGACTTCCCTGAGTGTGCTGAATTTGTCACTGACATGTCCCTCGTGGGGACCCTGGAAATTATGCCTATATTATTGTTATTATAAGAGATACTGGTTCTTGGAGCATGTGGCTTTGAAGCAGCTGCCCAGTGTAGACCCTCTCTCCTTGCAGCTGGCCTGTACTACACAGAATTCTGTGAAAACTCCCACAGAAGGGAAATGCCTCTGGATGTCCTGCCGATATGCTAGGTTTCCCATCCAGGTCCATCTAAGTGAAGATGCTGTCCAGTATCTTGTGGGTCTATGAAAATCTTGTGGGTCTGGATGCTTAACTAAGTAACTCCGTAAATATTGTAGAATATTTCGATTTGTTTTTTTGACCACCAAGGTATATGTTTGAAGACTAAGAGTGTGATGACATTAGGATAATATAGGTTCTGGATCAATTATGAATACTTATGGAATACCAAAAATTTCCCCCGCTTATATATATTTTCCCATTTCCTTGAAGGGGATGTTTCTGCTATTGATGATTCTTAGGGACTGGTAAAGCCATTTGGGGAGGCCAGAGACTTCTTGATTAGAATCAATTCACAAATGTAATCTTCTCAGTGTGTCACCTGAAGGTGGCCAAACGGAAGTAAAACATAGATCTGCTGGAGATGAGTTTCTCTCCAGAGACCTCTTCAATGGCCCTCTGAACGGCAATGGCACCCAGAGATATCCCTCATTTTCGTTAGAAGACTTTACTCACCCTGGTGGTAACCTGGGGTTCCTGGAGAAAATTAAGCCCTAATTCCCAAAAGCATCTATATTAGTTTTTTGTGGTTGCTGTAACAAATTACCACAGAATTAGAGCCTTAAAACAACACAAATTTAGTATCTTACAGTTCCAGAAGTCAGGGGTCTGTAATGGGTCTCACTGGGTGTCAGCAGGGCTGTATTCCTTCTGGAGGCTCTGTAGGGATGTATTTTCCAACTTCTACAAGCTGCCCTGGTTTGTGATCCCTTCCTCCATCTTCAAAGCCAGCAGCATAGCATCTTCACATCTGTCTCTGACTCTGACCTTTCTGCCTCCTTCTTTAACTCCTTTGACTCACTCTGGTGATTATATCCCACTCACCCAAGCAATCTAGGATAATCTTCCCATCACAAGATCCTTAACTTAACCACTTCTACAAAGTCCTTTTTGCCATGTACAGTAAGAGATTCACAAATTCTAGAGATTAGGAAGTGAATAGTTTGTGTGTGGGGCCATTACTCTAGCATCCTTTGTTTATAATAAATTAACTTCTCTCTTGTGCCAGTTATGTACCATCCCCAGAAGAATTGAGAAAACTATCACTCAAATCATTTTTGGTGTCCTATGAATTGGATGAGTAATTTCAGTTGTGAAAGAGTCCTTGCTGAGACCATTACCTTAAATGAACAGGAAATGAGACACTTTTAGTGACAGTAGCTTTACAAATTCTTTTAAAATTGGATAGAGAAGTAAGCAAAGGAGGTGGACCATGAAAATTAAGTGTGAGCCCAGAAAGCATATGGTAGTGATTTTAAGATGCATTGTTGGGTGTAAATATATCTATTAACAGAGAGAGATTGGGGTAACAGGAGTGGGAGAGAATGTAAATATGAATAGCTGGTGCCCCTAAATTCCATCTTTTCTAAAAATGTACCAGCTATCAATGTTGTCTTTCTTTCTTTTTAAAAAATATAGCCTTTATTCTAATGACCCTTGCATACTTCAGTGACTACTCCCACAAGAAATATTCAGCAAAAAAATGTATGTGTGTAAAAACCATACAATAGCTAGTTTCACTCCTCTTGCAAAAAAAAAAAAATCAATAGTTGTTTCTGTCCCCAAATTTCATCTTGGGCCTCTTTGTGAAATGTGCAGTTCAATTTAGTGTTGATAGGTCATTCCAGTCAGTGTGAGTTTATATACAATTCAGTATTAATTTCCAGCCAACTGGAAACGAAAGCAATCCAGTTAGAGTCAACTCTCCCTAGTATGCTTGACATTGTCTTTTAACTAATAATAGGAGCCATTGTCTGATGGATTGATCCTTACAATGATTGCATAATGTCCAGCAAGAAGGGTGGAAGATTCATTTACTGTCACTATGTATTTAGAGCTGAGTGAAGCCTTTGTTATAAATTTTAGGCTACCTAATTCGGCATTAGAATGTTTTCTATCATAAGAAAGAGTTCTGCAGTGATAGACAAGAGACCTGGCTGTGGTCGTGGCTCTGCCAGCATCCAATGTGTATGTGCCTAGAGCACAATTCAGAGAGCAGAGGAGCCAGTTGGTTGAGTGGGGTTACTGATGGCTGATTTAGGGTAAGCTTTTATAAGGAAAAACAGGAGCTGCTGTCTGGTAGAAGTCTTGGAGTGTCTCTGAAGAAGAAATACTTTGAGAAGGGAACGTAGAGCAAAAGGGGTTAACTCATCAGATTGTGGTAAACTGAGGAAGCAAGTGCCAAATTCAGGAAGGAAAGCTCAAAGCAGAGTCATGAGTCTTTTTGAGCATGAAGAGAATAAGAATTGGGCTAACCGAGAATTTGAGCTTCACACGCACCCTTGCAAGTCCCAGACTCTGCTTCTGACTCACATCCTCTTGATTATTAATTACAAAGGGAGGCTAACATTTCAGACAATACAGAATGGAGGGGGAAAGTCAGTCTAGTAGGGAAGACAGATATCCAAGCTGGTAAAGAGAAAACAAAGGTAACAAACTAATATAAATGTGATGAAGGAAGAAGGCTACTGAGAGAATCACCAGGAGGTTACCCCCTATTAATGTCTCCAGGAAAGACTTCTCTGAGGAATTTATATTTAAGCTAAAATTAGAAAGAACCCTAGGAAGCCTTAGATCTTGATGGAATTAGATATTCAAATGTTTCTTGAGGCAGGAAAGAAACTGTCCTGTGTGAAGAACTGGGGGAAAAAAAACAAGGAGGCTAGATCAAGGTGAACAATTGAGGTGAAGCCAGAAAGGTATATGTTAGGTTACTCCCAGGCAAATACTCACTTTTGCCCTCCTACTTGCTCAATTCACTGTTGTTGAAACGAACCATGTAACTTGCTTTGCTGTCCGATGGCTGAGCGAACTTCGCTTACACTTAACTTTGGCCTCAACCACGTCACTTCTCTGGCGAAGGGGACATTAGCAAATATGACTCAAGATTATGTTTAAAATGTGCTTGCACAGTGGAGCTCACCCTATGGCATTGCTGTCACTGTGGGGAAAGAACGTGCCCTGGGTAGTCCATGGGTGACAAGAGGATGAGAGACGTGAGCAGCAGACATGGATCCAACACGCAGACTGGAGTCAAGTCCAACTGGTCCTACCTAGATCAGCCAACCTCCAGCTGATCTGAAGATGCTTGAGTGAGATTAAATAATTGTTGTGTTAAGCCACCAACTTTTGGAGTGGCCTGTTATTCAGCATTATTATGGGAACAGCTGACAGAGTATGTAAGGATCATCTTACAGAGCTTATGGGAAAATAGTTGGAGAGTTTTAAGTAGGGAGTGATATGAAATGAATCATGGTTATTGAAGCTCACTCTGCTTTGAGAGGCCAGCAAGGAGGGAGAAGTTGGAATAGTCCATCTGGAGAGAATAGTAGTAATGGAGCAAAAAGGAAGTGAATATATTTGACATAAGTCTTGGAGACAGAACAATAATACTTGCTAATGAGTTATATACAGAGAGAAAGGGAAGTGAAGAACTAAAGAGTGACTCCCATATTTCCAGCCTGGACAACTGGGTAGAGGGTAGAACACTTTGGATTTTCCACTTTGCTATTTTTCTCATAATTTAAATTTCTATACAGTCAGCACAGCATGAATTACTTAATTGTACTTTATGTTGGGCGTTGGTTTGTTTCCTGTTTTATTCTTTTATCAAAACTCAACAGTTAACCTCTAAGTATATTTAATTTTCATATATTTTAGATGGGGGGTGTGTGTAGATTCCTGGGAATGGGACAACTGAGTCAATGCATTTCAGTAATATCTATTCTTTTTTCCTCCAGAGAGTCCATTCCTTCCCATAGGTAGGAAGTGAAGTATGGCATATGGCAGAAGCACATTCACAAAGAACAATACATTTAGCTTTAGTGAAATGTCACAGCCTCCCTGAGATTCCTAATAATACCAATGGCACACTTTTATAAAATGTTTTATACATGCCAGACACTGTTTTAGACTCTTTATGTATACATTAGCTGACCTAATCCTCACAACAATTCTAAGAAATAGATACTAATATTATTCCCATTTTTAAGGAATCTAAGTCCAAGGAGCTAAATAACTTGTCTCTAAGAACATAAGAAATAGTTGTGTAGAAATTCACCATGTCTAGTGAGGATGAGGTTGAAACATTTGTTAGCTCACCACAGGTAACTTATTTGGACTTGTAAAGAAACTGCTTCTCACTTTTGTATCAAATAATCCTTGTCTTATTCTAAGGAAATAGTAGGTTTCATTTGATGAGTTTTGTACCAAATAACTACTCGTTTTTTCCTAAGAAAAGAGACTTTTATTGGACAAAGCTTGTAACCGATGAAGTTCTACCTAGAAAATCTGTAGCCAAATGTCTAGCTCACTTGGGCACGTGTCTAGCTCTTTATACATGTTTATCCTCATTCCTGGTCCCTATTACACTTCCTGTCTTCTTTTGGCATTTATTTCTAATTTTAATTTACACTGTGGTGGATTTTATATATCCTGTAAGATTCCTTAAATCCTTTCTGAAACAAAGGAAGATTAAATAAATAAATAAGTAAACAGACTCAGGCAAGTCTTAAAAAAAAAAGAATATCAATATAAAAACAAGTCAATGTCTATGAATCCTACAGGAATTATATTTCATTAACAATGGTTTCTAGCACTTCCAATTCTTTTAAGTGGTATATTTGATAGACTCAATCAGGAAACGGTACCTGAAAGAGGTACCCCCTTTCCAAGCCAGAAAGTTCCAGTGCAACCAAAGAGTAATAATAATCCTTAGAACAGTAATATAATTTTTAAATAATAATAATGACATTTGTTGAGTGCTTACTATTCTTCTAAGTAGCAGAACTTAGGTGGACACTAAGTACTTTATAACAAATCACCTTATTCAATCCTTACACCAATCCCATGAAGGCCTTACTATCCTATACACATGCTACAGATGGGGAAACAGATTTCAGGGGGTTAAACAATTTGCCTAATGTCACAGAACTCCCACATGGCAGATTTGGGGATTAAACTGAGGTTTGTTTAGCACCCAAACTCATGTTATTGATTACATGATATTTACATACATTCCTGGGATAATGAGCTCCCAACTTCCTGCAAAATTATTGCTAATTTTTCGTTTTAACATTGTCTGCCCTGATGTAACACTCATCTGAATCAATCTGTCAACCAATTAGTCAGAGGAAAGAAATGAGCATTTATTAAATCCCTCCTACGTGGTAGGTGTGAGATTAGGCACTTGAAACCATTTAATTCTTAAAACAATTTCAAGTTCCCACTTAAACTTAAACATATTGGGACTCAAAAGGTTTGTTACTAATCCAAAGTCACAAAATTAGTTAGAACTGAATCTAAATGCCTCCAAATCCATGTTTGCTTTATTTTTTCCACTAATAGAGTATGAGCATGTCTGGGAAATTACAACTTTAATGTGCCTCAACCTTCTTATCAGCAAAATGGAATAATAAGGCCTGCCTTATATTTTCTAGGCAGTGTGCTGGAGATGACCACCACACTTAGCAATCAGATAGGGAAAATTACTTTCCAGGGCTGTTATTAATGAAGGATTTTTTTGTGTCCTAGAAGACTGCTTACCCCTGGGGATGGAGCCACATGTCTAAGCTGCCCCCTAAATTAGTCTGATAAAGGGAAGCAACCAGGAACATGATGGACGCACCCAAACAGTGGGGTCTGAAAGTGCACACGCCCTCATAATGACTACGTCTGCAGGGGCGTGCCATTGCTCCCTCTTGCTGATTTGCCATTCTCTCACCCATACTACATTTGTAAGTAAGCCAAAAACAGAGGTAAACGTTCCTGCCTCTGCACTCAAGCCCAGCTAGCCTGCAGGATAGTTTAATTCTAGATAAAACAACCCATGATTTTGGGTTGATGTCTAGCCTCTGTGCCATGCTTATGTGGTGGCCGTAAGAACACGCCTGACAGACCCCCAACTACTGGGAATGTAACTAGCCAAGGCCCCCAGCTGCTGCCCTCTGAAATCCAGCCCCAGGTCTGCCCAGAAGTCATGCTTCCCATAGACTACTGCCAGTCAGTGACTGAGCAGACTGGGACACTAAGACAGGACAGAGCTTGGGAGACGGATTTCTCTAACAGCCAACTTTGGCTGCAGAACTCCTTGAAGGCCCTCGAACGTTGATGTGACTGCACGCCAGTCTAGGACCCTCCCCTTCCTTTTCTCCTTCACTGGGGCCAGTGTTGGGTCAAGGTCTGACATTTCACCCGGACTCTACCTCTATCTCCTTATTGTCACTCATAGGCATTTCCCCCTTGTAAAAGCCTCATACATTTAATCCCACATTGGCCAGTGCTGCTCGAAGGACCCAGACTCACACATTTTATAATGTTTCCTGCTGCTTTGGTTTCTATTAATACTACCCTTCAAACTTCCCACGGAGCAATAATCGATTCCCCCAAATCCCAAGCTCCAGCTGGAAGATTTTCCTGTTGCCTCTTATCTTTACTTCTTTTAATATACCTAAGTAATTTTACCATTAATTATGGTTGTCTATGTAGATATTTTATCTCCTCTCCAGATGTTGAGCCCCTTGAATGTATGGCATCAAAACTTACTGATACATTCTATCACCCTATGCCAGGCATTGTGCCTGAGTTTTCCATATGGTACATACCTATTTAATCCTCATCAGAACTCTGCTAGGTATACCTTACCAATTCCATTTTACAGAGAAGAAAATTGAAGCCCAGAGAAATGAAATGCCTTGCCCAATGCTGCACAGTTAATAGTAAACCTTATTTTGAATTTGGGCTTTCAGACTAAATCCTGTGCTCAAATTATAATTCAACTTCTGTCAAAAGCTCTTGCTGATATAATAAGTGCTAGATAGCTCATCTTGTTTCTCAAGGTCTAGGAAGCAGAGGGCTAAATTTCCTGCCCCGTGGGAGCAGATGGCCTTCGCCCTGGGGTTCAGTTATTGTTCACAGCCTCAACCTTAATTGTATAACTTTTTTTTTGTTTTTCATTTTATTGCTACAGTTCTGATGAACATGAATCATTTGAGGGTGTGGAAAGTTATAAAAAGCAAGCAGGAACTTCTGTACACCTTTGGGTTCAGATGCATAGAAACATGGAGATATATATCTCTGACAAACCCAAAACAAGCTGTAAAAAATGATCTTGGAGAAAGTAGAAGCCAGGTGGTGCTTTTCTCTGTTAAAACAAAAAGAAATTAGGGGCGCCTGGGTGGCACAGCGGTTAAGCGTCTGCCTTCGGCTCAGGGCGTGATCCTGGCGTTATGGGATCGAGCCCCACATCAGGCTCCTCTGCTATGAGCCTGCTTCTTCCTCTCCCACTCCCCCTGCTTATGTTCCCTCTCTCACTGGCTGTCTCTATCTCTGTCGAATAAATAAATAAAATCTTAAAAAAAAAAGAAATTAATTTTTACATATTCACACAACAATTTGGTTATGGAAATTAAAATGGAACTCACTACTCTCAGTTCCCAGAGCAAAGACCAAGTCGCCTTCATCGCGGAAAGGAAGAGCATAATGTCTACTGTGACTAAGTCAAAATGTATATTCATGTGTTTTGAGACAAGGTATTTTGTAAGTGGAAACCAGGTCTATGAAGTCCCTTACTTGACTTAATGGCACTTATTCACTCTTGAATTCTTTATTGCGATGTTCTGTTTGTAGTGCAAATTGCATTATTAAGTATTGATGAAAATTCCTAAAAATACACCTCTATCTATCCAAAAGTTGGATGCAATATTTGCATGAGTTATGAAAACTGTTGTATATAATGAGTCAGAACACTGCCTCGTGAATTCTGTGGTAAAAAATTACAGTCCAGCTCCATGAATGTAATTATTCAGGCACCCAGTCTGATTTATCATCTTGATGAGAAGCTAAGCCATGAAATATTCTCTGCTAGAAATCAGCCTTCGTTCATTTCACAAATACACTTGAGAGAAACAGGAGGGGTGAGAAAAACAACAAATGATCCGCCAGGACTAGAGGAAACATATTTCTTTTTCTTTACTCAAAAAAAAAAAACAAGAAACAAAAAACAAAAACCCAACAACAAAAAATACCCTTTAGTGATCAAATGTTAATTTTGAAAGAGATAAATGGGAAAATAACTACACACTGCTATATATGTTTTTGGCAGTGTGAGCCTGACTCAGGGCTAGAGATGTTTGCTTTCACACCACTTATTCAAAATCAAAACCTAAGGGTAGAGACCCAGAGGGAGGAGCTTCTGGGCAAGAGGAATAAAGGCATTTGGAGCTCCCCACACAGACACCCTCATATGCCACGGTTGGTAGCGATTAGTCCCTTTGCAGGCAGCAGTGTCTCTGTTGGCCTCTGCTTGCTGCTTATTGCACAAATTAGTGAAAATGAGTCACAGCATGTGCAAGCAAGTGGGGCTGATGGAATCTGCGGAGGTCAGCTTGCTGAGAAATCATTTCAAAGGAAAATAGGAACTTCCGACAGATGGAAGAGTGGGAAGCTGATAAAGATGTTTCAGGGGAAAGGGAAAGGTGAAGTGGGAAAAAAAAAAAGCTTCCCAACTCTGAACAACAAGAGAACATTTAATGAATAGGCACTAGAAAGGCAGCAAATATTTTGAATTTGCTCTTTTTTCCAAATCTGTTTAAAACACCTTTTATGCATTGCTAAACATGCATATAATATTTTGGCTTTTCTGTTCTTTTGATACAACTGCTGTGACTGAGTGGGGGGGCCGGAGGGGTGGAGATGGGATGTGGAAGCTGGCAGTTGCCTATTCTGATTTGTAAAAAAAACTAAATCCCGTCACATTGGTCTTAAACCATTTTGTGGAGTTCCCTGAAATTCTTAACATTTAAAAAACAGCCCAAAATGACATTGGGTATGAGGAATAACTGAACCTATTATAAATGAAATAGTGAAAATAGACTTCATGTGTGTGAGTGTGTGTAAGTGTGAGTGTATGCGTGTGTGGTTTATGGAAGCAGGAGCTTGAACTTGGACCAGGAGACACAGAGAGATGCTTCTTAGAACAAAGGTAAAAGGTTATGAGAAATTGAATGTGTGCTAAAATTTCTTAGCATGCTGGAGACCATTCAGTGTAGTCTGGTGGCTAAGCGTTCTGTGTCACGGAATCAGAAAAGGCAAGTTCAAGTACAGCCTTACCCCTAGATCTGTAAACATGGGCACTCAGTTAACCTCGCTGAGCTTCACTTTTCATTATCTTAAAAGGTGGAGATGATTATAATATTTCACTCATAGGGTTCTTGTGAATAAAGCAAGCAAAGCGATTTACTTCATTGTCTGAGACAAGTGAAGCACTCAATAAATTATTATTATAGTGTTGTGAGTACTAAGCCTCTGCCAGTGCCAAATGTGAAAAGAAAGGAAGCCTGATCTCCAAGAACAGTATGCCCTCTTCAGGAACATCAGTGCTGGCAGTTTTAAAAATCAACCGGTAGGGAGCCAGGAGATAGAAGTTAAGGACCAGTTACAGCGCCGATGCCCATTCCCCTCTGCGCGGGAGGCACTATGATGTGGAATCCCCCCATATTTTCCATATGTCTATCTGAGCAAATGAATCATGAAGATGAATCAGAACCTGCTAGAAGCCATTGCCTACAACTCTTTCCGGATGAGCTGCAGCAGACGTGAAGAGACTAGGATCTTGCCTCTTTGACGCTAGGGAATCACGATCCTCCATATCCTTGGAAACAGGCGATCAGCCTAAGACCATTTATTTGCATCAAAACTGTGGACTACCAGGGGGCTGAGAAGAAACTGTCCTTCTCAGGAGGCACAGAGGGAAGTCCCCTGGATCATTTTGAGAGATAAAAGTTAGAGCCATAAAATGTCACCTATTTTCACTAAATGGTACTACAAGATTAACAAACAAGAGTTAGGGCCCCTGGGTGGCTCAGTCAGTTAAGCCTCTGCCTTCTGCTCAGGTCATAATCCCAGGGGCCTGGGATCCAGTTCCCCGTTGGGCTCCCTGATCCACAGGGAGTCTGCTTCTCCCTCTGCCCCTTCCCCCACTCACTCTTGCGCTTTCTTCCAAGTATATAAAATCTTAAAAAACAACAACAACAAACAAGCAACAGTTAAGCACAGAGGACTGTTGCTCTGAAATCATGCTTTTCTCTTGTCCTACCTAGTAAACTGTGGGCTCTGAGAAGATGGAAACCGTGTCTTAGCTACATCTGTATTCTACTCGGGCACTTGAGTAACACTTGACTGGTCTCATAACAGCTCTTATAAATGTTTGTTGACTGGGTTTGTACTTTTTAAAGAAATCTCCTTTGGTCTAAAAATGCCTCAGTAATCCCATCTTAAAAGGCTTGATTCATCATGTAAAAATTGTTTATTTAAGTTTATGTGATACTATTCCTGTGTCTCTCTTGCTATGTTAATCTAGTAACATTCTACTGAAAGCAAGCAGCAACTATTTGTCATCTCTTCTCTTTATTTCATCAAATATTTCCTTACCAAAGAGCAAAGCAATGTAAAACATTCTCAGGGCGTTAACAAGGTCTTATTCACCTTTGTCTCCTCTAAACCCAAACACAGTCTCTGGCTCAGAGTAAACATTCAACACGTCTTCATTGAATGAATGAACAGAGAGGGGCAAATAGGACAAAGATCATTTATAACCATGCACGAGAGCTAGCCCGTATGTTCTCCACTGCCTCATTAGTCACTCCTCAAAAGATTTGTTCACAGTGGCTACAAGTTCATTGTGAAATGTGGAGGTTTACAACTCATTTTTCCCATAATTTTATATTAATATCACATTTTTCTGCATTTGCATACAATTCTATGATTTTCCTTTCTAAGTGTGGTCACAACTGTTATTTTGTCTTTCCTCTGTTCAAAAACATTTCCATTTATAAAAAAATTCATGATCTCTCCTTTGATAGAACACTTTGAAACCTTCAAGAAACCCTTGAAGTCACCTCTATTAGAGGTCACCTTCCCATTTACTTTAACCGCAGCACCCCCAAGGCCGCAAGTGTGCTGGTTTGTCCCTGAGTTTGGGGCATTGATTAGATTGATTTCAGGAAATTATCCTGCAGTTGTCACTCCAGAAACTAATTTGGGTAAGCAAGACCCCATGGAATTAGGCTCTTTGTTCAGTCTGCAACAGCTATCTGTGGATGGGCTTTAGTTCGAAACTAGAAATTACACCTATTGGCTGTTTACTAAAGCCACAAATATGATGCCACTAATTTTATTGCCCAAGTTTTTGGTGCAACCTGTGGATTTGCTCTGAAGTGGTCTGTTTTTGAGATTGTAAATCTACCATAATCCACTGTAATTTTTACCGTGTAGACACAGTCTAAGTCCTCTGCTGCAATACCATTGAACCAGATGTTCAAAGTGTAAAATCCCCCAAAAGAATGCTTGGCCTTGAGCCCAGCAGGCTGGTAGCTTCAGCCTGGCTTAATTCACAGTTTTGCATTTCTATTATGTTTCTGGGCCACAGAGATGTTTTACTTGTTTGTCTGACTGCAGCTGTTTTAACTTTCTCTTTTTAGCATTTTATTTATCATCACTAGGGATGAGAGTGGTGGGTGATGTATGATAACCTCCAACTATTTTGACTGCAAGTCCTAGAGTCACTTTTAATTGAGTCCTAAATAGGCTCATCTTTGAGCCTGCCTTCATAATTTTGTTACCATAGCTATTTCAATAGAGTATCTCTCTACTGGCTGATCTTTACTCAACGGACCTATATCCTTCGTCTCTAAAATATATGAAGTAAGACCAGACCCTCTCCACATTGAATTGTCTCATGCAGCAGGCTGTCATTAGTAAACCTATACACTTCTACTCCCATAAAATGATGTGACTGTTTTCCAGTGGTCACTTATGTATGTTCCTAAACCCAGTAATATGGTTGTTCTTATTACAATTAAATTAACCAATTAAATATGAATCTGAAAATAAAGAGAATTTTTGTCATAAGGGAAATTGCACTGATGTTGTGGAAAGAATGTTCTTAAGGTGTGTATAGATGGGATAATTATAAACACTTGTGGGGAAAAATGAGAGCCACAGCAGAAGCAGATCATATTCATACTGGTTAGTCAATGTCTCAGAATTCTGATCTCATGTCCAAGGAACTGAATCTGGAAATTGAGAATAATACAGGTGTCTGTGGTTAATACAATATAGTCATTAGAAAGAAGAAAGAATCAACAGATCCCGCTCAAAGAATATACCCTGATGTTTTGTTGAAAAAAACTGTGATCGAGTGTACATTTATAGGCTTCAAGTTAAAATAAAATATTTAACGTTTATGTACTCCATATTTTATGATTCCCTTCCATAATGTTATTTTTTGATTAACCAACCAACATATGTCAGATGAAAGGGCTTCTACTATATTTCTAAATGTGGTACTCAGGCTAAGAAAATCTTGTTCTGTGCTCAAAACTTGCTATTTCATGTCCTTGGGGGTAAGGCTATTTATCTCATTTAACAGTTCTCTCCACTAGTCTGTTCTCAAAATCTTATTCAAAATTCACCTCTTCCAGGAAGTCTTCTCTGATTATTTCTACCTGTGTTTTAATTACCTTTACTTTTTATCCCTTTATCATATATGGACTCAATCTACCCCATCTCAATTGCTTCTTCTTCTTACACTGCCAATTATTAAATGCTTTTTTTTTAAATCTGTTAGGCTGATTTCCCTAAACAGATTATAAATTTTTCCAAGGCAAAGACTGCTTCTTCTCTGTTTTGAAAGTTCCTTTAGTGCCTTCAGTAGTACTCTCTATAGAGTACATTTACTCTATCTTAACTGACCTATTATTTTAGACATTTAAATGAATGGATTAAATAAATGATTTCTATATACAGGTATTTTCTTCCTTGAAAATGCCAGTTTTGGGATGCCTAGGTGGCTCAGTTGGTTAAGCATCTGCCTTCAGCTCAGGTCATGATCCCAGGACCCTGGGATTGAGCTCCACATCAGGCTCCCTGCTGAGAGGGGGGGAGAGGGAGAGATCTCTGTGCTGAGCAGGGAGCTTCTCCCTCTCCCTCTGCCTGCCACTCCCCCTGCTTGTGCGTGCTCTCTCTCCCTCTCTCTCTGTCAAATAAATAGATAAAATCTTTAAAGAGAAGTGCCAGCTTTGAGAAAGGCTAAGCAGTTCCCCCCAAGCACATTATTTCTACCTTAAAAGCTATGGAAATTTGGTCAGGGAAATGTAAAAGATTTGAATTAATTTATTAGCAAGATAATATGAAAGAGGTCTTAATCACAGTTAACTGTGTCAACAAACGCTTTAAAGTTCAAAGGTTTGTAGCTGGGTGGCAAATTATATCCCAGGCTACAGCAGTTATAGAGCCAGAAAGAATTTTCCAACATAATTCCACCCTTTCTGTTGAAGTCTCTGGTTGAAGGAGGAGGGAAAGAATTACCTAAGAATATGCTGTGTAGGTCTTCTGATAGACCCCTTGCAAATGATTACAAACTGCTTGCCTCAACTATGGGAGCTCGGGTGGCTTCCACAATGTCCAGTTTAGGTCTGAAAAGTAAGACATATTTTCTGCAATTGGCCCAGTAAGTAGCTCATTAAATTTTGTGAAGTCAGAACAGAATATCATACTAATAGAGCTCTCTGCCATTTCTGGTAATCCCATTTTACAGATTATAGAATGATTAAGTCAAGTCTGGATTCATTTAGCAGAATCTTTCCAAGCCATAACGTATTATGGAGTGAATGACAGCATCTGGTGAAAAACAATGTATTTAGGCCAGTTTTATGCAAAACATTGTCCTAACTGAAGTAAGCAAGGCAGTAAGGAGTCTGTTTTGGAAATGGGTACCAAGTTTGAGGCACAAAAACTATTCAGGGGTTTTTTTAATTGTCATGAAAATTCTTAGGTTGGAAGGAAAGACGAGATTCACCTAAGTTTTAAAAGATGTGCAAAGCACACTTCCCAATGATAATACACCAGACAACTGGCCAAACATCTGCTCAGGAAGATGCTTCAATCTTTAACACTGAGAACACTGGTCTGATTTTAAAAGGGGAGGCAGAGGGGAAAAAAGCATTTATTTTAAACAAGATTCTTTTGGTAGCCATTCTTGCTGCAGATATTCTGCTTCTAGAAAGGAGAGAATTGTGCTTTTATTATTATCCTAACCTCCTGCTTTTAGGCTGTTTTTAAGGTATTTTTAAGTGTTTCTCCCATTAAGGACATTTCCAGTTAATATATTCAATTGAAAGTGACCAGGCAGTATAAAGCTTCCTCTAAACACTTTTTTATAAACATGTGGGAGAGAAAACAGGTAGGTTTCTCAAACATCAGTCTGGAAGGACAACACCCTCCTGCTAAAAGGAAATTAAGAACCAGGAGCTTTGTGACTTGCCTCTACTGCTCTCAGAAGACATAAACAGCTTAATATTCTCCTCAGACTCTGGGAAACGATTAGAGGTCACCTGTCAGACTGCACTTACTTCCTGGACTCCAGGTAACTTTTCTAGTTCTATTCCCAGGCACCTTCCCACTTCCCACTCAGCCACCCCTTCCCTGCCTTACTTTGGGATTGACTCCATACATGATAGGATGGTAGGACATCTTCTGACACCTTCTGATCCTCCCACTTGTTGAGGAGTTGTGTTTTCATTTTATAAGACCTTATTTTCCACATACCCTTTGCTACTTGCCTACAAGGACTCTTAGGCCCTGATCCTTAGGTCTTCATGAAACAGACTTTTTTTTTCCCCCTAAGCATTGCTCTCTATTTCTCATCTCTGCCACCCAGGAGGCACTTGGCAACAGTGACAGACGTAAGTTACTATTTCCATCTGATTGCATTGCTAGGAATTACTGAATTTCCCCAGGAGGCCCCTTGTACCTATTTCCTGATGGTTCCGAGGATGACAGCCAATCCCTGAAATCATTTCATGTTATTAAGATACAAATTTATTATCACTGAATAAATTATATATTTGATTCAAAATTCAGGCTAAGTGGAAAAATTAGATTATTACTATCATCCCGCACAGATTTTATTATTAATTTGTTCATTTGAAATTTAATAATTCTAGGGAGGTCAAATAAATTATTTAAAATTGTATTCTGCCCTCAGACACAAATCTAACATCTCTTCAGATATTCAATTACTCATCATATGCAGCTTCTTCAGAAGACAAGATGAGGTCTGGAAAATAATCATGGGGGAAAATAGGGTCACTGATCAGCTACCAGGCATTCATTATTGATTATTATTTTAAGCCAAAGTAGTTATTTAAATTATCATTGCAAAATAGGAACAATAGAAGAAAATGTCCAAATTATGCTTCTGATGTGAGCATGGGAAAAATAAGGAGCTGATCAATTTCTCAGTAGCAAATCCACAGAAGGTCAACTCAGGGATCTGTGGAGACTGCTGATATTTAACATATTTTACCCCACAAGAAGGCAACCGCCTTTCAAGCACATGTATCTGCCCATCCCACAGTAATATGTAACCTAATAAAGGACCGAGTGCTCCCTAGCTACCCATTGTCTGGACAGAGTTGTTTATCTTTCTTTAGCAAGCTCTACAGAAAGAAGAGCAGTTTTCCAAAACTTAGATGAACAGTCTGGGCTTACAAAATAGCATTTTGGTTTTCTCACAGTAGCAATTTTAGGCGACACTAGTGCTTGGCTAGAAAGCTGAACACAAGTTATAAACAACCATTCACATAACCACCGGGTGGACATTATGACGAAGCCAACTTTTATGTTCAACATCTCCATTGTGAAAGCAGCTTGGCATTTGGTTTTGTAAAAGTAGAAGGCAGTCTGTGCTGGGGGTGCTGATGTGGATTTCTTGCTGTGCTCAGCATCCAGCAGCGGGCTGAATTACTTGCATTCAAATCCAGGTTGTGATAAAGAAAGGAAGTTAAAAGGAGTACCCCGGAAAGATAGCTTTGTCAAAGGACGGACAGATGGAGGTCCAAATGAGAGACCTGCAGCAAAGGGGGCACAAACCAGCCAGGGAGCCCCGCCCCTCACCCCTTCCCTTGTCTCCTGGAAATCCTCGTCCCTGAAAATAACCGATCAGGTGCTCAAGAAGTGCTTGCTCCTAAAAGGGGTTTATACTCAGCCAACAAAAAGAACGATTTCTCAACATTTGCTGCAACATGGACGGGACTGGAGGAGAGAATGCTAAGCGAAATAAGTCAAGCAGAGAAAGACAATTATCATATGGTTTCACTCATTTATGGAACATAAGAAGTAGGAAGATCCGTAGGAGAAGAAAGGGAAGAAGGAAGGGGGGGTAAACAGAAGAAGGAATGAACCATGAGAGACTATGGACTCTGGGAAACAAACTGAGGGCTTCAGAAGGGAGGGGGGGTGGGGAATGGGATAGGCCGGTGATGGGTCTTAAGGAGGGCACGTATTGCATGGTGCACTGGGTGTTATACGCAAGTAATGAATCGTGGAACACTACATCAAAAACTAGGGATGTACTGTATGGTGAGTAATATAACATAATAAAAAAATTAGTAAAAAATAAATAAATATTTTAAATTCAAATCATGGGGGAAAAGGGTGGGTTTATAAACCTTGTAAGTTCATTTTAGTGGTGTGCACTGTTTGAGGACACAGAACCAGCTCCATTTTAAACAATTCTTCTCTACACCGATTACATCCTATAGTTATAATATAAACACCACACCACTGCAGGCTGAGGAACAGGCACTCTGAGTGGGTCCAAACTCAGCCTCAAAGGACACGCAGTTTTTCTTTTTTTTTTCTATATAAAAGACCAGCGTTTGACTCTTATTAATTTTTTTCCGGTTAAGACAATGGAGCATAAATGTATATGTAATGTCTATTGTCCTTTAAATTATTTTCAGTGCATTATAAATCATGATCCACACAATTTATTAGTGAAATAAAATTATATTTGCTATGCTTCCCTGGTCATTTAATTTTTAACAGACTTCTGTAAGTAAATCCACATCCTTCCCTTTGTCATATAAGAATTAGAATTGTAACTGGGTCAATAGACCGATTCCTTGTTGAAATGCTCGGAAACTGAGTTTGACGTTTTTATCTTCTCTGGCATGGTGTGAAGTCACACGCTCTGCTCACCAGCAGGTTAAAATAACTAAGATATGCACCGGTATTATAATTCAGCAGGCATGTGGACAAAAAAAAATTAGTAATTTTCTTTGGAAAAAAAAAAAAGAATGTTGGAGAAGGGGAGATAGAGACTTGGAGAAAACAGAAAGCTGAGCACGGAGGAGGAAAGAAGGGAAGGAAGAAGAGCAGAAGGAGGGAGAGGGGAAAGTCGGCAATAGGCTCCATGGGGGACAAATGGGCAGCTGGAAAAGTTTTTTCCAAGATTTCAAGATTTTAGACTTGTTCTACACCGACACCATTCCTGCATTTCCTAGACTCTGACTTCTCCTCATGCTGCTCCTAGCCTCCTCCTGACCCATCTTTTTGGGGCCAGGTATTTTTTTGCTTTTACAGCATCTATACCACCTGGAGATTGCTACTCTCCCAAATGTTAGACTCCTAGTATGGTGAGTCAGCTTTTTCAGCCACCTCTCAAAGAGCAATACAGACAAAAGACAGTTAAGAAATAAGCAGAACAGCACAGACTACACAGGATACAGAAGTTCAGAGGTGAGAAGTTATGAAGTGCCCGGGGGTGGGGGAGACAGGAAAGAGTGCAGGAAGCAGCTGCTGCTAACCACCCTCGCGGGCCTCCATGACCGGTCCCAGACAGAGCTGGAGTCTGATCAGGAGGAGAGAAGACATCGCAGTGATCCTTCTCCTGCCCTTCCCACACAGCTTCATGCACCAGACCTGGTCAGTGTTCCCACACCTGGGTTCCTGGAGCGCTGCGGAGGCAGGATCAGTGGGGCACCAGCCCCAAAGA
The DNA here is from genome assembly GCF_024610735.1 of Ursus americanus. Lineage (NCBI taxonomy): Eukaryota > Metazoa > Chordata > Mammalia > Carnivora > Ursidae > Ursus > Ursus americanus. Next base: position 3,429,612 of record NC_142162.1, on the reverse strand, counting down.
CGGGAGCGTTGGTAATTTGTCCCTGCTGTTCCTCCCCCTCACTCGGCACAGTAACCCTGGGCCGACGACAGGTGCTAAAAGGTCTTACCAATCACATGGGAAACACTTACATTAAATGAAATGTGCCTCACATGCAGCAGAAGCAGCCAAATCAAGCTTTAACATCTATGACAACCAGCCTCTCTGTAGGGGCCTCCTGGACAGAGAGGAAACAGCTCTGATTTGGACAGCCGATTATGGAGCAAGAGAGGGTTAAGGAAGCACTGATGCTGCCAGTTCACATTTGGCTTGCACACAGAAAACAGGTGCACTGCCAAGCTTGCTGACTGAAAAAGGCCCCTTCGCAAGAAGGGAGACGCTTCAGTCCTCTCCCCAAGAATGAGCTCCACCACCATTTTCTGCGTGGCCCTCTCCTCTCTTGCAGCTGGCAGGAAGGGTAAACAGAGATTGAAGCACTTCTCTTCACCACCTCCGCCCTCACTCCTTCTATGGGATTTCTTCCATGAGCCAATTTCCTAAATCTAATCCTATTTCTTCTTTTCCAAATGAATGTTTCAGTTCCTTACATTAATAACTTTCCCATTTATTCTGGATAATGGGGGGAAGTGGTTATATGTCCTTTTTTTTAAAAGATTTTATATATGTATTTGAGAGAGAGAGAGAGAGAATGTGTAAGCGGGGTGAGGGGTAGAAGGAGAAGCAGACTCCCTGCTGAGGAGGGAGCCCGAAGCAGGACTCAATCCCAGGACTCTGGGATCATGACCTGAGTCGAAGGCAGATGCTTAACTGACTGAGCCACCCAGGCGCCCCTGGTTATATGATCTTAAGGCTGGAAGACAGTGAATGTCTAGAGCTACCGTAGATGTTTTCCGTTTTATTTGCAGGCATTCAGCATTCTTTGTCCTAGTACATGTCCAAACTAAGGTTGATTTCTGCCAGCTAATCTTCACATCTGTTGCGGTTCGGTCTTTAGCCATCCATGGATGAGTTATTTACTGCTGGATGGGTTTGTGCTATGACCTCTGCTCGTGGTCATGCCTAAGAACCCCAATGAAATGTTAGAAACCAATTATTTACCTTTATCCAACAAAAGGTTAGCTCTTCCATTTAGACCTTTTGTTCAAAAGCCAGGGAAAGTTTTACAGTCAGTAAAATACAGGTTTTGGTAAAAAAATTGAAAAAGAAAACACAATTGTCTGAAAAGGAGGCTGGAACTTACAGGATGCAACATGAATAATAATAGTTCAATAACTAAGCGATAAATAGTAATACTTAGTCACAAGGTTAGGAACTATCCAATTTATTTATCATATGTACAGAAACCTCATAATGTTCCTACCACCTGTGCCAAATACAACTCAGTCTGTATGTCAGAGGAGTGAGGTCGAATAACACTGTCTTACACTTCCTCCCTTTCTTGTCCTCTGTGAGAGAACTTTCTTCCCACACCAGGACTCCAGTATCAAAAGCCATTTGTTTCTCCCTTCAAGCCTCTTAAAAAATTGAATTTTCTGAAAAGATGCTGATCATAATCATGTCGGAATTGTCATTGTGTTGCTTCAAACATAGGGTATATTTACATTTTAAGGTATCTGTAATTTCTTTTTTTTTTAATTTTTTATTATAAGATATCTGTAATTTCTTTTTTTAAATAATTTTTTACTATGTTATGTTAGCCACCATACAGTATATCCTTACTTCTTGATGTAGTGTTCCATGATTCATTATTTGTGTATAACACCCAGCACACCATGCAATATGTGCCCTCCTTAATACCCATCTGTAATTTCTGTCCATGTTTCTTTTAAAAATACAAAAGCACTGAAAAGCAGCTGGAGGAAGAGTGGGAGAGGAGGCTTCCTGGCTCCTGCAAACCCCACTGTCCATGTGATGACTTGCTCAAACACAAGTTTGAGCATCAATAGCACCTAGGATGACATGTCCGAGCTACCTGGATCTGATGGGCACTGGGAAGTCATGTACAGCTGGCTTATTCACCCCCGGATTCTTGTCAGTGTCCCTAACAGTGTGATACCCAAAACTAGTGCTTAGCATTGAGGTTGGAGGTGGTGATGAAGGCCTTTGAGAGCTAGACAGAGAAATAGAAGCTGAGATAGGTTTCATGCCTGTGTGTTCTCGGTAGAATTACTGTTCCATGATCTAAGTTTGGCATTTGGTGACCTTGTCATCAAGGAGCTGGAAGTTAGGAATTAAAGTTATGTTTCTGGTGACACACAATCTGGATTCTATTTCTTTCCTCAAGCCTGAAAATGACCCTGGCCAGTCCTATGATTATCGACCAGAATTAGCAGCGGAGGATGTTCTAGTGAAAACATAGCTCAGTGGCAGGAGGATAACATTTATAAGTATCCTGGAGGGAGTTGTTGGAGTTTTAGGGGCAAAGTTTAATGTAGCTGTTTCTTTCCCTTTTGAAACCTGAGGCCACAAAATAAACAATATTGTGGTTTTATTAAAACACTAAATACATGGTGATTTTCCACTGACATTTACCTAATCATGGGAAAGACTGTACCAAAGGGGCTCAGAGGCCCCTGCAGATTTGTGCTTTGTAAGCTGTAGCATCAGCAAACATTTGCAGCAGAAGCAGGGAGGTGAGCTAAATAGGGAGCTCTCAGGTCGTGTTTATTTTGAGGCTAACTAAATATGGAGTTGGTTTTTGCTTTCCATCCATCTCTTCAAGTCCAGTTCTATCTTTGCAAATAAAAAGAAAGAAGCAATTTCCATGTTATTCCATCCATCAGCTCAAGCATGAGAAATTTTGGAATTTCCTATTACAGGTTATATCCCAGGCCAGGTATTTCTGATCTCGTCCTTGCCTGAAGACCAGGGGAGGCCTGGGAGCCGTGCCAACCAGACGACTGGAAGTGCTAGGCCTGGGTTTGATCAGGTAGTGCAGTTACAAAGCCAGACACTGAGTGCCAACAAAGAAAGAACTCTAAAGTCAAAAATCACTGAAGCCAAAGCTTTAATCTAGTCCAATCAATGTGTGAAGAGCTGAGAACTGGAGATGAAACCAAAAGACATGGGTTGCAGATAGAGTATTATCACAGCAGGTGCCAGCTTGGGGATTGAGACCACTTGGGCTTCAATACTGACTCCAACACTTAACACTTGTGTGGCCCTGAGCCCATGACTGGATCTCATGAAGCTTCCATTTCCTTGTCTATAAATGGGGGAAAGTATGACTCATAGGACCGTTTTCATTATTGAGAAAATGTTGGCAAAACACTCCGCAGCGTTCCTGACAAGCAATTAAGTACTCGATAAATATATATGATGGTCATCATCAAACACAAAATACAGCAAGAAGCTGCAAGAGTGAACTTGAAGTAGGAGGGCCTGGAGACTTATCTTCCAAATGCTTAGGATGTCTAAATATGCTTTTTAATTGCTCACCAGTTATATGGTGTCTGGTTCACCTTGAAAGTAATGGCTCACAAAAGCCAACAGGTTGCTCTGCACAACAGCTACGGGGGGAGGATGGTGCCTCCACGGTGACACTGAAGAGTACCTAAGGCTCCTGTACGTGAAGAGTGTCTTTCTTCTACTCTTCTGAAGTTTTCGGCATTCATGTCACTTTTAGAAGGGTTTTCTTAAGAAGGTATATGATTTCATTGATTTGGGGTGGAAACCTAATTGAGGGAACTGAGTAGCAAACACATGCAAGATTTCTTAAGCATTGGCTTGATTCATTTGTTTGACTATCTATCACATAATTATACATTTATTTTTTTCAGCAGACTTTTCCGCTCCTGTGGAAACTATGGAGATGGGAGTTAAGTATCTACCATCATCACCTGGCAGAAAACTGAATTTTGAGGGCACTTTTGTGATGAATGAGCATTATGGTGGAAAGAAAAAGTCTCCAGATTGTCATCCTAGGCTAAGAACTTGGTTTAACAAAACACGTTGACACTGGCTTTTCATGAACAGTGGCCCTAAAGGAAAAGTACATAGGAGTCCATACTGATTAGGAAACCCTCGGCCAACTGCAATATTTGGCCATGCATTGTTTTGGCTGGCACTGGACTGGGGGAACAGATTCTTCCCAGCAGCTGCACACTAGCTGGCAGCAAGTTGCATCCCAAGTCCCACCTTCTGCATCCAAGTCATTTACCAGGTTACCCTCGATACAGCATTCCCTTCACTGCCTCCTGCATTATCCCCCATTCTTCCCTTTCCATCAAATGAACTCAGTACTCTCTTCATATAACTTATGAGATGGTCTCCCTATTTTTCTTACTTCAAGACTGCCAAGCCCTCATGATTTTCCTGTTTAAACTATTTCTGAAATGCCAAAAGACTTATTTCTAAGTATTGGAGAGTAAGGGGGTGACACCTTGGGAATGACCCTCTTGCCCTTTCCCAGAGGACAGAGGTCAAACTGAGTAGGTTTAGGCCTCAGCTCTATCTCTTACCAGCTACATAATCTCAGGTAAGATAGATAACATACGTGTGCCTTAGTTTCCTCATCCATAAAATGGGAATAACAACAGACCTCTCTCACAGGGGAAATAAATGAGTCGACCCAATGCAAAATGCTTAAAACAGAGTCTGGTGTATAATAAGCACTTCATACTTATTTTGTAGCATGTGCCTCCAGAAAGGATATGAATGCTTAACTGAACTGTATATAGATTTTCTAGTCAGAATCACAGTGTCTCAGTATTTGAAAAATTTCCTTTTTGGTAGGAACTTCCTTTATTCTTATGGCAATAACATATACTTTAGCAGAGGCTGGTAATCCAACACAATTCTAATGTACTAACCTTTTATGTATATGGTAAAATACATCAGTGATTACTATAATGATCAGTAAGTTTCAAAAATGAACCACATTTCATCATAATCGGTATCTTATAGTAGAAGGAAAAAAGGAGAATTGTTACTTTTGAATTTCAATGGGAGGATTTAAAACCATGATAACAGATTGGGATTCAAATTTTCACACTAAGCACAACATAGTAGATGAAACATCGGCAATAATGGAAAGATATGGAGGGCAATTTTCTAAGATGTTTTTTCTTTTATAAACTATTATTGTCTTTTTTCCTCCTGAAAACTTCAATACATTGTAAAGGTGTCAGATAATTCAAAGTTGCTTCAAAACCCTCTGAGCTCCACGCCTGATGCAACTTTTTAAAAATGTTGTTACTGAATTAGAACATACATACAGAAAAGTACACACATCATAGGTGTATAATTTGATTAATCTTCACAAACTAAACACTCCCATGTGACCAGTTCCAGATCATGAAACAGAACATGACCAGAACCCAGAAGCCCCTTGGGCCCCTTTCATTTCCTACCTCTGAAAATAACTACTACCTTGATTTCTGACACTATCAATTAGTTTCACCTCCTTTTGGACTTTTATAAATGGGACCACAGAGTAGTCATCTGGCTTCTTTTGTTCCACATGGTTTATGACATTAACCTGTATTGCATAGCCCCCAAGTTACTTATAGGTTAAAGCAACGATGTAGCTTTCCTGCCAAGAACCCACAGACCATTTGGAATGTTCAGTGTGATCTCTGAGAATCTAAAGTGACCAAGATGTATCTCTAAGGGAGACTGCATCTCTCTCCAGGCGCAATTTTAAGAAATATTAAGTGCTGAAATGTAGCAGAAAGTAAAAGACTTTTGATCAGAAAGTCCGGGCTCCGATCTTGCTCTGTTACTCTAGTACGAACTTCAAGCTTCCATCTGATATGTATCCGACAAAATGGAAATGGAAAGGTCTGGCAGTTAATGCAAGGATCAGGACAGCATTTTTGGAACTCCTACTAGGTGCCTGTCACGTGGTTCAAATAAAGGTTGGTTTCCGTTTCTTTTGTTACAGAGGAAAAGATACATGGAAGGGTAGTCCAGGTGTGTGCAGTGAGCATGTGAGGAAAGGAGAAGAGAAGGCAGACACACCTGTTTTTTGCCTTAGTGAAGGTGTTGGAGAGTGAGACTTCTGGAATGACTTCACGGTTAGGAGACTCAAGGCTTTCGGATCACACAGGTGATGGAGCTGCCTCCTCTCCTCCCCTGGCTGCCTCCCTGAATCACTTCCATGGCCGGGTCCGCCAAAGCTGGGGAGCCTGGCACGATGCTGTTGGTTTGTCCTATCTTAAAGATAACTCTTGCAATGGTGTTAAGGTTGCGGGCTCTGGTACCTAAATAGAAAGATGAAATGCTGAGCACACCGCTGGAAACTGATCTGAAAGCCTCATGAAAAGCTTGTCCTTTTACTGTTTTATGTGGGCCCAAACATTCTGTTCTAGTCACATGCCAAATGTCCTTATGAAAAGAAAAAGGGAGCATTAAGCTTCAGGGGGCCCTTGGTCTCTCAGAAGTGTCCTCATCTTGTCAAAGCTAAACTGGGAGTTTCTGAGTATGAGCCAAGGCTTGTCATCAGAAAAACAGAAAAGCTTGCACCAACATTATTTAATTAAAATGTTAAAGAGATGCTCATGTTGTCAGCTTAAATCCATGGATTGTAGTATTACTTAAGGAAGAAGCCAACTGTATTAATCTCTCTGTTTCTCTCTGTCTACCTCTCTCTCTCTCTCTCTCTATCTGTCTATAAGGAAAAGGAGAGTAGTCACAATTGCAAAATCCTAGATTAACAGTTTTCCTTCCCAACAATCCCTTTAAAAATAGCTTGAAATGACTTTTGCTATAGTTTAGGAATAAAAGATAATTCTGGTAAAGCATTAGACAGAAAACAGTTTAGATACCCCACAACTGAGTATGCCAGAAGGCAAGGGAGCTTTAAAAAGTGGATTTTTTAAAGTTATTTGACGTAAGAAGGCAAAATACTTGGGATTTTCTTCTGTTTTCAGTGCTGCTAATACCAAGTAGATATGCAGATGACCTGAGGTTTGTAGTCCATTTGAACGAGACTTGTGATTTATAATCTAGTCAGAGCAGGATTAGGAAGAAAATCTGTCCTGCGGGCTCTGTGATGTTTGCAATAACAACTATAATAATAATTAGAGGAAGAGGATGGGGAAGGCAAGAGCAGGAAGAGAAGCAGCAGCAATGTAAGAAGATCCACCAATAGTTATTGTGCAATTTTTAAATACCAGACACTCTGGCAAATGAATTACATCACAGATTAGTTCAGCTCTACGAGGCAGGTGCTATTAGGAATCCTCCTTAAGGGCTAATGAAACTGAAGTGTACAGAGGTTTTAAATAACGATGAGGGATGACCCATGCATTCCCATTCCAGGGCCTGCACTCTTACTACTAGGATGCCTCTAGGGGCGAGGCAGAGCCTAACTGGCTGCCAGTTTTCTGACTGGAGCTTAACTGGCCAAGCAGTTAGTACTGAATCTATTTCTTGATAGAATTTTATCTTAGATGTCCGAACAGTTGAACGACGGTCCTTTGTGATCTGTCCCTACCCCAGCTCTCTAACTCTTTCATTACACCCCTTGCTGCCTGTACCCACTGTCTCCATTGTTTTCTACCACTAAGGAATTTCTTGCCTCTACAAGCTGTGCTCTTTGTTATCTTAAGTCTTTTTACACAAGGATTCCTCTGCCTGAAATTCTTTATTCACTCTGTGTAATATCTACTCATCCCTCAAGACCAGGGTCTAATGTCATTTCCTCTCTGAAGTCTCTCGGATTCCCTCAAGCACAGTTAATAACTCTCTTTCCTGTTTCCCAGCAGCACTCTGGTACATACCATGAATATAGTCTCAGGGCATTTTGTGCAGTTTTTCTGTCCTTACGTATTTGCCTTTGTCACCATTCTTTTGATAGGCAGGACTTCACTGTCATATTCTATATTCTTACTCTGTCTTATTAAATAGATCACTGCTTTTGTCCTTGTAGGAAAATGGACATAACCAGAGCTGCCATATATGACCATTCAGATTTTAAACTGCACAACTCCAGAGGGCACTATCTGCATAAGCTACAGGTGGGAAAGTCTCCTCTGGAGTCATGCAGTACATTCCCTGCATGACTGACCATAACAGCCTGGTATCAACAATAAGATATTAAAATTTGTGGATGCATAGGGTACATATGGATTAAGAGCTGTAGCACATGGCATATATATAAATAACTGAAATCAGAATGACAGAATTTTGACTTTCAGTCTAAACCTTATCATTTGTGATCAGTTATATCCCAGTTTGAATAAAACATTGACACTATAAAGAGTATAATCAGCTCATAAGTGACCCAGATCATAATTTAAACATCTCCTAAACAAAATATGCTCTGGAAAAAAAAAAAAAACTTGGTGACTTCTGTTTCTAATACTATATCTACATTTGCTCAAGCATGGACAGTATAGCTTCATCATAAATATACTGACACTTGACCCACTTAAGAGATTAGATGCGGATGTCAGAAACAAATTGCTGTAAGAGGAAGAGAGATTCACAGCTATTATATGGCCACGGCAGTGTTCTTTGGGCTTCAGTGGGGTTATCCATCTGTAGGAGTTCCTGGGCACAGTTGTAGGGATAGGGAGACGACGATTATCCACCCTTCACCAAGCAAAACATCAAGCCCCAAGAAGAGACAAGAGTGCATATGCTAAACAAGGGAGAAAACAATTGCAACACTGTGCAATGTATAAATAAAATTGGCTGTCCTGCTTTAACTTTGCTTAGCCAGGCTGTCAACTTAAGGTCTGATGATCAGCAGGTTGTCTATTTTGCTCCAGTCCATTCCTAATGAAGGTTCTGTCTGTGGGATACCCTCCCAGAGCCTTTTAGGCCCTACCAGGCCAGTTGAAGGGCTAATGATTGGAGGCTGCTTTTAATTTCCTCCCGGCTTCCCTTTTGTTATCTTACTGCTTGCCATCTCTCAGATGCTTGTACTTGATGGATTCTGTGGAGATAAAGATAAGGGTAATTTCTTGCCTACGATGCTTTTCTTTTGATCTTTTGTGGTTTTATTTTTGCACTTTGGAGTGTGGCACTCCTACTGTGCAGCCAGATGTGCCTAGATCCTATTGAGATGCAGCCCAGAGCATACAGACCACAGCAAGGCAGTTCTGAGGTGGCCGGAATCATTTGTGTCCTGGGCCCCGGGGAACTAGAGGAGGGAGGGCAGGGGGGATGGCGAGAGACAGGAAGTAGGTGAGAGGCTTAAGGCAGGGAAGGCTGAAAGAGGGGCAGTGGAGGAAGGCTGTGGAGTGGGGAGATGGCCCGCTGCTCTACTCTCAGTGTTAAGCCACACATTTATTCTATGTTGGTTACCTAGAAAACAAATTACAGCTACTGTATAAAACTCCACATTTGCAGGGCAGGGATATAAATAATGGTAATTATGCTGTTCCTTCCCCAGCATCTTGCATGTTGACCCTGAGCAGACCCCTGGAGCTAGCTTATTTGAACTAAAAATCCCTTCTAGACCTTTTCTTCTTTGGTCTCTCGCATCTTTCGAGTGACTGATTATGAGACAAACTGTCCTGTAGGCCATGGTCGTTTTGAAGCAGTGGTAATATAGTACAGCAGGGCTCCTGCTGCCCACAAAATCAGTCACAGCTGATTCCGACCTGCAGCTCCAAAGGTATGAAAACAGTTCCACACCTATGCAGCCAGAACTTCAGAAGAAATTTTTGTTTTGGAACAAGTGTAGTTAAGTGACCCTCAGACCAACACAATGTGCTTGTGCCATCTTGCTCAGCTCGGCTGCACCTGGCCCCTGACCTAAGTCATGTCTTAATTTTGTAACCCTCCTTCCTAAACAGACATGCCCTCTACTTTTTTAACTGATTTAACCTGTTCCTTAGCCTTCACAATGACTAAATCACTCCCTTGTCGATACTTTCATGCCACTGTGTTTTCACAAAGATTCTGCTACTTGCTTTGTACCCTAGGTCTTGCTTTGTTTTGTTTTTCTGGGTTATGGGGGCAGCGCCAGCTGCATGGGCGTGTCACCTGGGCTGCTCTTCAGAAGGACCCCGTGTTTGGCTTAATGCAATGTGGTTTAATAACACCATTAACGTCTTCATCCTGCAAGTTATTTACCCAGTCCTGAATAGGACACACATTCCCCCACCCTATCCCACCTCAGAAAGTGAACTCAGATTCACATATCCCCATTAGTCCTGCTTCATGCTAGGCCCATGATAGGTATTGAATGAACGTTCAGTGTTCTTAACACCCTGTGAGTCCAGAGTCTGAAGCCGAACGCTTAGGCTCAAATTTCAGATTCCACCACTTACTAGCTTTGTGAGCTTGGTCAGGTTATCTTTTTGTGTCTTACATTCTTCCTCTATAAACAAAACAATAATAGCACCTATTTTCACGAAGTTTTGGTGAGGATAAACTGTGTGAACACATAAAGTTCATACAAGAGTTTCTGGCAGGTAGTCAGCAAATATTATATATTAGGCACTATCATTATTGTTTTTGTTGTTATTTGGAGATCTTTTGCTTTCTAACCGAATTTGATTCAGGTATGGGAGGGCAGCAGCATTCAGAAGGTTTCCTAAGGACGTCAGACTGTTTCAGCAAGCTCTCAGGGTTTGGTCCTTGGCCTGGGAGCGCCTACAATTTTTCCCCAAGAGCAAATGAGCAGCATGAAGTCATCACCTCTAGAAATTCCCACTGGCCCTAACTCAAGAAACTCAGCCTCTCCCTCCCAGCCACTCTTGCAGTATCGAGCGGGGCGCATCCTCAAGTAGGGAAAATGATTGTGTATTGGCAGCAGCAACTCAGAGGCTTGTGGCTGCCTCTCCCCCCACCCTTCCTGTGACTAGTCCCTGTGGGGGCTTCATTATGGTCGGCCACAGCCACGGCTCTCCTCTCCAAACCGGTGGTTAGGAGGCTCCAGAGAGGGCCACTCTGCTTTCTCCACACTGATTACTATGATCTTCAAGAAGCTGGGGGCCTGAAGCAGATGGTTTGGGGGCTGGTTAACCCACACAAGAGCCCTGTGAGGAGTGGGGTCAGCTGGCATCATGGACTGTGTGAAACAGGGACACTGAGAGCCCAGAGGTTAAAGTCATCTCGGTAAGGGGCAGAGAACTGGGAGCCCCGGCAGCTCAGCTGGTCAGTCTGTGTGAGGCCAGGTTCCAGTATCACGAACAAAGACTTTCCTACTTGGGAAACAAGAATTCCCATTCTTGCTATGGAATCCCAAGGCTCTGTATTTATACTGCGTCCGTCAGCATACCACTGACTCCCTCCTCTCCCAGACTAGTCTTATTATGCCCCTAGAGCTTCAGCAAGGCAGGAATCTGTCTTTCCCGATGATGATTTCCACTTCACTAGGTAGCCAGCTCTGTCCCCCTTCCTCTTTTCCCCTTTCTTGATCCCCACTCATCCCTTCCCTGGCTTCCATGGTGGTTACTTGATGACATTTCTCCTTGCCAATTAAGGCAGGCCACTCAGCGTTCAACAATTTAGAGAAGGTGACCACAGAAATCAATGTTTTGTAATAAAAGGGGAACACATTTATGAAGCCTAATTTACTCTAACAAGCTCATTTTTGTTTTAATGTTTTTAAATCTTGGTAATTCCATTAAATTGAGAGTCTTTGAGAAGAATGTTGCAAGGATAATTGCACGGTACAGTTTGTTTTCCAGCCCCAGCTTTATGGAGAAATCAGAGACGGTGGTGTAATGCAGCAGAGTCCCTGGGACTTTCTAAAAAGAGAGGATACAGCCATGGTAATACCGGAAGTAGTGGCACGCAAGAGCTGAGGGGAGTGAAGGTAGATTGTGATATGGGCACTGGGTCCAGCAGGAAAGGACATAAAGGGAGACAGGTCGGCTCCTTCCATTCATTCATTCCATAAATATGCGCTGGGCATCTGTGGGGTCACCGGCACTGTGCTAGACCTTGAGAGACATAGGAACAAGCAGATGGCTCAAGTCCCTGCCCTCACAGAATTGCCAGTGTAGCTGGGGGGCTGTTAGTGGTCTTTACAGAACTCTGAATGGAAAGGGGCAATAAGAGACTTTCTAGTACAACCTTTCCACTTTACAGATGAAGATTTGTGCTGTGAAGTATAAGATTTGCAGAAATCATTGTCAGCACGACATACCCCAGATCTCCTGATTTCTAATCTAATGCTGTTTTATCCCCTTCGATGTAACTCGAGGAATAATAAAAAGTGGACTACAATTTCTCCATCGGTGGACTGCCATGGGGCATGAGTTTCTCGAGGCCAGTGGTCCTTCCCAAGGGGACATGTACGTTTTGACTGAATGAAAGCAAGATGTTATCTGAAGGGGTGGTTGGGGAATGTCACAGAGAAAGAATTTATGTCACCAGCACAGCTGAATCCTGAAACACAGAGGGGCCAGGCTCCAGGTTCCAGGATGCAAGAGAGGAAAAAGGCAAAAGAAGGCCCTGAGAAGGAGGTGAGGAAGAAGAGAGGAACTGGGAAAGGGCCTAGTCATTAACAACCATCTATATTTCATACGTGCTTCTACAGTAAATCCTCAGGACAATGCCATTTTGCCCATTTCTGCCCAAGGGGGCCACCATTTTCAGGAGGCAAAGTTAGGACCCAAATCCAAGTTGTTTCGTTTCAAATATATATATGTGGATGTATATTTCAAACAGCCACTCTATGAGCCACCCTCATAAAATTTCCCAGTTCCATGGTTTCCTGTGACTTAGTGCTTCATTATAGCCTTACATTTTATTTTATTATTTTATTTTATATTTATTTCATTTTTGACTGCTCTCTAAATACAATTAAGAACCTGTAAATATTTAAAAATCAGTGGAGGTAGCTGAATAGAATGTATTCTGAATCACCATATGAGGAGAATGAATGCTTCCTAAATTATTCTCTTTGTAAGCCTGCAGTTTCACAGGTTGCGTTTTGTTGAAACAGGATACACTTGCTTTCTATTGACAACTGGTAAATTTTCTTGCCTTGCACCTATGGTCTAGTATAGCAACATCCCATAGCACTTTCTACAAGAACAGATAGTTTTCAAATTTGTGATGTCCAGTATAGTAGTCACTAGACACATGTGACTACTGAGCACTTGAAATGTGGCTATGATGATGGAAGCACTGAATTTTAAATTTTGCTTAATTTAAAACAGCCACATCATGTCTAATGGCTAATATACTGAACAACAAAGATCTGAAAGGTTCTATAAATGTAAGTTGCACAGATAGACCTATACTTACCTGCTAGAAAAGCTCAGCACGTACTGGGGGAAACTGAAGAATGCTGGCACTCTGATATGAAGACACAAACATCAGAAGCAATCTGGGATAATAGCTTTAGTAACATCCAGACATCATCAGTGGACTTAAGGATTCATTAAGTTTTAGAATCCCTTCACTGACGAGCAGGACGCACTTATCTGATATGGCTAGCTGTGTCACATTATTTTACGGGCAAAATGCACATTCTCGAAAATTTATGTCCTTGTGTAAAAGGTTAGGAAAAAACAAAAGCAAAAAAACTTTCAGCCTTTGACTATGTCAAGCTCAGAGCACTTCCAAAATCTCCACTGGGTGCAAATCAGCTTTGCCTATAGATGTGAACACAATCCAGCACCACTCTGGGTCTTTCACCTAAATACATTATAATCTGCTTTAGAGCTTTTGTTTCTCCCCCACCCCCAACTCTATTTGATCCCCTCAAATTTCACAGTGTTTCTAGCAAATGTGTTATAAGACTGAGGTAAATTGTGAAAAAGAATCTCTGAATGAAAAGCTATTATAACCTAACTAGGACTACGATCATCGGGTTGCCTGGGTGGCTCAGTTGGTTAAGCAGCGGCTCTTGATTTCATCTCAGGTCATGATCTCAGGGTCCTGGGATGGAGCCCTGTGTTGGGCTCCATGCTCAGTGGGAAGTCTGCTCCAGATTCTCCCTCTCCCTCTGCCCCTCCCCAGCTCTCTCTCTCTCTCTCATAAATAATTTAAAAAAATTTTTTTAAAAAGAACCATGATTATCATTTTTTTCCTTTTCTCTTTTATATGGTCATTCTACCCAGTAGATACTAATCCCTAGAAAGATTTTTTAGTTGGCATAAAGTATTTGAATTTTCATAACTCAAAGTGATTAAAATATGTAAAAAAATATGTGTTCTACTTGCATAGCATCTTTCTCTCAGAACCTTAAGTCTTCATGCTCGTTCTGCTTCATTCCCATGGAGCAGAAAAAAGAGGAATTCCACCCCTCTCTCCCATACTTTCCATATTCCAGGCAAATATCAATTGTCCACTCTGTGCTAAGCATTGCTCTAAAGAATTATAAATAGATTAGTTCATTTAATCCTCATGGCAATCCTTATGAAATTACTACCATAGATGATGAAAGTGAGGTATGGAGAGGCTAAGGAGCTTGATTATTCAATAAATGATCAACTACGTGCCAGAGATACATATACCCAGCACTGTACTAGGTGCCATAGAGATATAGTTCTTACCCTCAAGAAATTTCCAGTCCAGAAAGGGCAGAAAATATGCATCTGGCTATCTAAGATGAAAGATAAATTCCATAAAAGATAACATGGCAGACCAAGAATGGTCAGAACTAAAACTATCCTTACTACAGGAATGAAAAGCCTTTCTTCTCCTCTGTCTTCTGAGACCCTTACAGATCAGAGTTAAGGCTCTCCTCCCCAGAGATGAATACCCTAAATTTATGTTTAAATTCTCGTAGACTATTCAACTGTTCTTATGCATAAAATAGCTGTAGCTATCATGCCCAATCAGGGCCCTGACTCATGGAGAATACATACTGCTTTCCTTTGAGACATCTGATGAAATCCAGATCTGCCCATGTGGGTGTTGAAAGCGCTTCATTCACACATTACCACTTCTGCCCCAGGAAATAAATTACAGCCAGGTGGTCTCCTACCCATTTCAGAAACCAGGAAACTGAAAAATATAAAGAGGATCCTTGCACCAGATGTTTCAGAAAGCTTTGGAGGATAAAAAATAGGAACCATATTTCCTATCATCCCATTCCTTTCCTTCCTCCCCAACAGACCACGATAAACTCCCATGTTTACATAGGGATCATCACTAGGAAGCAATTATAGTAAAAAGCTAAACCTATACTCTTACTTTAATTATTATTTTTAAAAATATTTTTCTATAAATAAACTGGTGGGGGGGTGTCAGAGATAAAAATTACTGTACATAAAAGGACAGATTATGAACCAAAAAAGGCCAAGAAATAAATGGTGATTATGACAGCAGGATCATGGTGATCATTCTTCACAGGAAGTTACTACCAATCATCCAAGGTCAAACATCATCTTATTCAAAGACATGGGGAGGCTCCCTTTCACACATACTGTCCACATAATCTTTGGACAGGCAAATGAAGAGTTTAGAGAATAGCATCATCCACCTACAAAGAAAACTCAGAGGCTCAGCCTTGTGGGACTCTGAAAAAAGATAGTTTCTAAAAATTCCCAAAGTCTATAGAAATATGGAGGGTTTTTTTTTTCCAAAGTGAGTTTAAATATGTGTAGTTTGCAATATATTAGTAAACCCTGTTATAATATGCCTTCCTATTAGAATAATTGTGACAAAAATACCCACCCAAATCACCTTCTTGTTGGATCTGTGGATGGTGTTGTTAATAGCTTCAGAGGAGGAAGAACTGCCAGTCTCTGATGTCACTAGGTAAGCATAGCGGATGGCTCTGTACATAATATAAGCACTTCTCAGATTCCTCTGGTCTTCTTGATGGGTGGCTCTCTTGGTGTTTTGGAGGTTTGGGAATGGTGTTTGTTTGTTTGTTTGTTTGTTTGTTTGTTTGTTTTGGAATGTTTTACCAAAATGTCATGCACAGCCCCTATTTTATGTAAACATTAGAGTTTGTTCATATCCAAATAGAAAGGATTTGAAGATTATCTGGCTCTTTGGTGTAATCAACATCTCCATCCTCCTACATAACTTTAAACAATTGAGGCTTGCCCAATTCTCATATTTTAAAATATTCATTGGCTAGTGTTATCGACTGAAGAGTTCTTTCGTTCTCTGGGAGAAGAGACCTAGTCTAACTTACGTGGAACTAAGTAGAAATGTGGTAGTTACTTACTGACACTCTGGGGGATCAATTTTTCTTCTAAGGATGATCTTCCCTAAACAATTTAGCTTTACTCTTTGTTTCCACTTTTTTCCCTTTTCTGTCTCTCAAATGAATGTGAAAAAAGGTGGGGAAAGAAGAAAAATAGGGAACATAAAGAGATCAAAAGAGGTGAACTGTCAGTACAATGGGACTACTCAAGTGACCAAGAATTGAGGGAGGCTTCCAACTCTCACTGTGGCTGAGTCTCCCTCTGGGTTAGACTGTCCGCATTTGGAGCTCTGAAATTCTAAGGTTTTCCTGCTCTCACAATGTTATCCAGAGTAGAATGTCCTGTTTAACTAGAAATACTGTAAACAGAGGCTTGGAAGAGCAATTCAAAACAGCAAAATCTCGCCCCTGAAATTGTTTTTGTAATTATAATCTTTGCATTGGGAAAACATGGCCTTCTAATTTACATGCCCTCCTAGTGTGAAGGCCTGATACACGCTGATCTGCAATGTAAATCACAAGGAACCCTTGCTAGATTTAAGAGAGCAGTACTCTAACTCTGCAGTCAAGTGCATTGAATTCTTTTTTTTTCATTTTCCCTTCCCAGAGTTGGTTTAAAAGCTATTTAGGAAAGTAAGCATAGTCCTGAAAGGACAAGCAAATGGAAAGGAGGGTTGCAGGATACAGCAGAATGAAGGAGCCAGAGCAGACGTCTGCTCTACAAAGACTACAATGAAATGGTAAATGCATTTTCGAAACTTTCCCTTTCACACACACATACACGTACACACAGCCTTTCTTCTGACAGTCTCTAATACAGATAATTTTCCACCTCTGATCTCTGAGTCCTCAATATCTTTCTTAGGCAACATCAGCTGCAAACAAAACAAAGCTTTTCGTTGTTATCTCGAAATGAAAGGAAAACAGCTTCAACAGGAAATTTTTGAGGAGGTAAAGTTATCATCAGCATCTACTATTTTCTTTTTAATTTAATTTTTGTTTCAACACTTTAGGATCTTAGTCCTCTTATCTGTGTTTAACTGATTGGCAATTCAGTTTTTGGAATCCTTCGTTCACTACTTGCAACCTACAACTACTTCTTGGTCCTTCCCTTCCACCCGCATTTCCCTCTCCAGCCTCCTGTCTGTCTCTTAGCTCTTCCTTCCCTAACCTGAACAAAAAGTAAGACCTCCAAAGAGAATAAAGTCTGAAAATACGGAAGTTTGCTACACAAGTTTACAGTTCAATGCTCCAGATGGAAAATCCTAAACCTTTGCCATCTTTAATCACAGTAATTCAAATATTTCTTCCTGGACTCTTAAATCTTCTAATTGGTTTCAAATAACATGCAAAAAAATTTTCACTAATTCATTGCAACAATTTCACAAATTCTTGAATGATTCTGTCCCATAGGGCTGGACACACACATTTTTGGCAGTTTAAACTGTTAAATAAACCAACTTTGTCACTTTTTTTCTTCCTGTACTTAGGCTGCCAGCGATAGAGACACGAAGTGGACTGCAAGGCCTTTTGCTGACCACATGTCTCCTCTCTGCAGAATGGCAAGCAGCCACTTCTAACCATAACTGTTATGTGCCTGTATCATTGCTGGCACCATCCTGCTGATTCACCCTTACCCCCTTCACAGGAGGGGAGACACACTAACTGAAAACTTGTAGGGAAAAGAACATATTATGGTTCAATGGTAACTCCCAAGTTGCCTTTCCTCTGCCAAATAACAGTGGACTCCTAATCTTAAGTTTCAACCTCAAAATAGATCAGGGAGAGACTGGTGGGAGGCAGGGGAAGAGCTGAGCCATGAGAATGGTTAGTTGTGATTTGTAAAAATTAAACACAAAATACAAAATTAAAAACAGGAGAAAAATGTCAACCAGTCAATTAACTTGTAGCAAAAATCCTTTTTTTTCCCTCTCTCTATTTTCTTCATGTGAAGGACTAAAGGAACTGAGAATACTTATCCCAAAAAAGAAAATTACAGGAAGGCATGGGATATCAGGTGTGGGGACAAGGAAAGCTCGATTTTCTTTGAATGGTTGAAGTACTGCAATTAGAAAGAAGGGACAAGTTTGACATATGTGGCTCTAAGGAAAGAACAAGGTCCAACGGATGGAAGGTACGGGAAAATGGATTTTGAGAATGTTAAGAATATTAGACAGCAGTTCATAAGAATCAGACCTGCCCAATGATGGAATGGGACATCTTGGTGGAAGGAGAGATTCAATTACTGAAGCTAGGTGGATCTAATGGTATGATGGAGGCAGCACTGGACCAGGAGTCAGGAATCCTTGCTTTGTCACTTAATAGCCAAATGATATTGAGAAAAATAAATTAACCCACTTGGACCTCGCTTTTCTCATCTTCAAAATGAGATACTTAGATGTGCTTTTCTCTACAGTCCTTCCAGCTCCCATAACATCCTATTATTATTTACTTACACATTTTTCTACTAGTTTTTCATAAATTGATGTGGTGCTTGGGTAATATGTGGACATAATTTGGGCATACTATTTGGATGTACATTTCTCAAATTTTATTCTCACAATACAGAATGCCTGAAACCATTACCCTTATGCATTGCAATGAAAATTCCTCCTATAACCAGAGGTGCTTGACAATTTTGGTTAACTTCTGTTTCCAGCAAACCGTACAGCTAAATTTGTTCAAGGAGAAGCTATAAGTAATACAGAGGGGAAAAATGTGATACACCAACTATGATTAGAGCTTACTAGTTTTATTGATGATGCATTCTGCTGCGTGTTGTTCAAAGTAAAATAGAGAACTATGAAAAAGATTGAGGCTACACTCAGGCCTTGGAGGAATCAAGATAAGGGTTCAGCGAAGCACAATAGTATTTTTTCCCTAAGACTGAGGATCCACAAGATTGGATATTGGCAAATGCTCTACAACCACTGTAAAATCTCAATTATAGCTCCATATCCACCCCGGAAGTCTTGTGTTCATCTCATTCTTTGCTCTCACCTCTCAACACACACACCTGCATCAAATCATTCAGAAAGCATTCCATCAAAAGACATTATGATAAGATGGTATGGTTAAATTTAAAGGACAAATATCTGTATTTCTATATTCTGTCTACCCCGGGAGAAGTAAGAATTGGAAAAGCGAGAATCATGAGCAGCCCACCTCTTTGCTGAAAGCCATATTGACATTCGGAGGGGAAGGTGCACTTCTTTATTTCTCCTTCTATTCTTAAATCATCAAAAGGTATAGCCCCAGAAAGGGCTTATTAAGAAAAGTACCAGCACACCAAAGACCACAGTATGATGCCAAGAATCAAAACTTACCTTAGAAATTGAAAAAGTCAGAGAGAGAGAGACAGAAAGAGACAAAGAGAAACAGAGAGACAGAGACAGCTTATTAGTGGAGATGATTTAAGAATCCCACAGGAAAATAACTAAATAATATTTTAAATCTGGTTCTTTGTGAAATATATTTTTCAAAATCTTGAAACTATTTCCAATAACTTATCTGAAGATACATCCTTCATAATTGTCTGCATATCCCTTGTATCTATGTTAATGGTCTCAATAAAAAAGGAGAAGATCTGCATACAACAGTCTTGACAACCTTACCCAAATTTTACACAAATGGTACAAAATTGGCTTCATTTTTGTCTTTAGGGAAAAGGATAATTCACTCATTCTTTCCTGACAAATGTTTACTCTCTACCTTTTTTGGGCACTGCTCTAGGAGCCAAGGTGAATTCAAAGGGAGATTAATATATTCCTTAGCTTCAAGTAATTTATTCTCACACTGAGAAGACCAAACATGTAATAAAATTTAAATAATATAATAAGGACTACAAGCGAGGTATAAGTTTAGAGAATGAAGAGACAATTCTGCTGGACAAAACCAAAGAACTCTTCATGGAGAAGGTAACGCATGCCTGAGTGTGACACATTCCCAATGAGAACAGCATATGGAAGGGTACCAGGGTAGAAAGGTACCAAGATAGAAAGCACTGGAGGTGTACCTCTTTGTTAGAAGCATAAGGTATAGAAAAAAGAGGAAGGAAAATCATTATCTACCATTTATGTCAGGAAAAGGAATTTGATTTTTATTTGGTTGACTCTAGTCAGTATGGTCAGGGATTCCTAAATGGGATGCAGGTCTAATGAAGTCTAAGGCCTCCATTATAAAGACAGAACACATATCTCTTTAGGAACTATCAGTGTAATTTGCCATCCTAAAACTCAGCATCTTTTGTGAGACCCTTGGGATAGCTTAAAAAGGTTAATCATGAAGATTTCATTATGAACAGAATTTGACTAAATGTAGTATATATATATATATATATATATATATATATATATATATATATATACACACACACATATATATATATAATGAATTCATATATAGTGAATATATATATAATGAATATATATATAATGAACAAACTGTCAGTAGAAAATAAAAGCAGCAAATCAAGATCCTAATAGGAGTCTTCATGACATCTGTGTAGAGCTAAATAAACCTTTGTACAGAAGATTACTAGTAAGAGATATTGATGTTCCAGTATCCAAACAGTATTCATCCAAAAACTATTTCATGAAAATGCTATCTGCCTGGTTCTATCTACAGGATGTTAACAATATATAGGCAAGAAATAATCAGAATAAATCCTCTTGGGTGACTGGATTTTTATAGGACAATAAATCCAATACTGGGAATATACTTAATATTCAGGAACCTTTGCAGGACACACAACTCAATTACAACCTTGAGAATGTAGTCAAAAACTGTCAATCAACTAATCCTTCATCCTTATTTCTCTCTATAGCTCATGATCAGGAGCTACATACTTATGTGACCATGGCTGAAGGAAGTCTAACTCTTTTCAGCATTCAGTGTACAATAGTGGATGGAATTAGGATGACTGAGATAAATGATCCAAAGCAGAAGGTTCTTCACCCTTAGAAGGTGAGCTCCTTACAGGTCTATCTGCCACCTCATAAGCCTGAACTACATTCCATCCTTCTGATGGGACATGTCCTCTCTGAATCAGTCTCAGGACATGATGATTGAAATAGTGTTTATTCAAGGCTGCCACTCTCTTGAGCTTCTAAGGCAGAGTAGTGAAGATAAGATAGCTTGGTAAAGATAAAGAGGTTATTAGTCTTCAGATAAGACATCATATCTTCAACACCTTCTCCTACTTTAATATTGAGGCTCTGTCAATTCAATGACAGCACGTTGATGAAAATCAGCCAATTATTCATCTGGATGTTATAAATATAAATAAACAGAATGTGTCATTATTTACTTTTCTATTAATTATTAAAATATCAATAATATTATCTGTTGCTTAACTAATGTTAATTTTTCTTTTGATCAAGTATAATCTTCTGTTTCAGTGGGAAACAGATTTCTAGCTTCCGCATGTATGTTTGTTACATAGTGACAGTGAAAGTTTAAAGACATTTACTCCTTCAATTATGGGACTGTCCTTATTTATTTTCAGATTGACTGGATAATAGATTTTAAAATCCTGTTTTAATTTTGTTCTTTTGGAACATGTCATTTCTTTTGGTCAAGCTGTATTTTCCATTTTATTTTGATGACAGTTAAACATAGTACTTTCCTCTCAGAAATCTTCCATGTCAGAGCTATAAAAGAATGTACTAAAGGTTCTAAATTTTTCAGTTGTTCACCAAATTGTTTTGGACCACCCTTACTTTTGTGTGAGACAGTGAGTCAAGTCATGTTTAAATACCAGGAACTATCAAACATAAATTTAGCCCTCAAGGAACAACAGCTATAGTAACTCAGGTCATAGGTAACTACACAACGAACTAGAGAGTGATAAATGACAAGCAAAAGGAGGTATAGGTGTGAGGCACAGTCGTCTGTCCTGGTTAAGGACAAGGTCTATGAATTAGAAATCCAGATCTAAAGTCATATATCTGACCTTGGATAATTGCTGTGCCCTCTCTACAGATTTCTTCTCTGGTGAATTAGGAACAATAGTAGTATCTACATTATGGGGTTTTTTGTGGATTACATGAAATAACGTACATAAGGATCTTTTCATATTATAGAACAGCATTTAATGTTTATTATTGTTGTTATTGGTACAGTAGAAAAGAAAGCATCACAAAATTAGAATTAATATGTGAGAGATTTTATAAATGAGAGAGAGAAAAAAAACATGTCCAACTTAAGAATCAGGAAATTATTTTAAAAATTTTGACATTTGAGTTGAATCTTTAGGGGCAGATATGATATAAACACATGGAAATGGGTGGGAAGAGGGGCACCTAGGTGGCATAGTCGATTAATCGGCCAACTGGTTTCGGCTCAGGTAGTTATCTCGGGGTTGTGAGATTCAGCCCCACATCAGGCTCCATGCTCAGCACAGCATTTGGTTAAGACTCTCCCTCTCCCTCTGCCCCTCCTTCCCGTACTCTCTCTCTCTCAAATAAATAAATAAACAAATAAATCTGAAAGAAAGAAGAAAGAAAGAAAGAAAGAAAGAAAGAAAGAAAGAAAGAAAGAAAGAAAGAAAGAAAGAGGTGGAAAGAAGTGTATGCACTAAGAGACAGAACCAAGAAAGCATCAAGTTTCCAAGGAAAATAAGAGGCTGCTCAGCTTGACAGCTGGGCAATGGTATGTGAAAAGAAGAGTCTAAGCATACTACTAATATCCATGCAACAAAGAATCTGACCTTGATTCTGCAAGAAATGTAGAGCACTTCAGGAGTTTTGATGGTGAATGTTAACATATATAACAAAAGTAGTATAGATGTGATATGGTCCCACCTCCTACTTGGGACAGAAAACCTTATAAACAAAATGGCCTGATGAGCTAAGATAAAGAAGCCACTTATGATTCCATTTTCTTTAAAATTTGTATTTACACAAAAGTTCAAATTGTTTGGATTCGCAACATCTGTCTTAAGCTCAATAGCAATAACTAAAACAGCTACAGTTCTTTTTAAAAATAATATTACTTGTCCAATCATTCAGGTAGTTTAATAAAAATATAAATACAGCTTTGCCATTATTAATAATAAAGGTAAAAAACTTTTGCATTGGAAATATACAGATTTTTGTCTTTTCCCCCTTTTTCCTCTTTATGAAAGTGATATAGAAAAGCAAACACCAAAAGTTTTATGTGAGTGGAAAGGCCAGATCTATGGAGACAGTTGATGGGAAAAGACAAATAAATGACTCAAAAGGGTCTGTCACTTGAAACAAAGAAGCCATGTAAGAAGGAGCCTTTGCTAACAGAATACCTTGAATATCAAATTCCAAAGATAATCCAAATGTTTGACCTACTATGTTCAAGTTTACTATTTGAAATTCAATTTTTCAACATTTATTTAGTAAGATACTATATGTAAAGTACAAGGCTGGTACACTTAAACCCCTTAGATTGGCTTAGTTTCTGCTCTAGTGACTGACCTGGTATAGGAATCCAGATCGGGTATTTCAATAAAGGACTATTTTATTAAAAGCTTACTAATCCCCCATTGTTGTTTTTGATATCCATCCTATGAGAATGTATGAGTTTTAATCAAGATCAGTTGAATTAAGATACTTGATTTGTGATAAAGGGATATGACTGAGTTATCATGAAAACATACTTATGTGACCATCACATACAAACATGAACACATACACATATCCCTGGACATACTGAAAAATAAAATGCTCTTTTCTTATGCTAACTTCTGAAACGAGTAAACTGCTCTAAAACTTACATGAAATCATTCTCCAATAATAGACCCCACTTAGTTAAGTTGTTGTTGTTGTTGTTGTTGTTGTTGTTGTTGTTGATTTGTGCACCACACTGCAATGACATGAAACATTCAAGGGTTATTTCATCTTTCATGGATGTGGAGTTTATCTCCATGGAGTGATAAAGAAGATGAGGCCAGTATTTTATTCTAGATTGTATTCAACAACATTAGCATTGAGACCAAATTTCAATTTACTCCAGGCAGTTAGCAAAATCTGTTTTTATATTAGGCCTTATCTCTAGATCCATATTTTTTATACTGATCTCAATTCCACTTTCTCTCCTGCATCTTTCGGTAGTGCAATATCTACTTAAATGCAGTTAAAATTCATTGTAACACCTTATTTATACTACAACCACACACAGTATTTTCTATGAAAAAGTATTCACATTTTAAAACAATCAGGCAAAGGCCCTTCGAGCAGCAGAACCACTGGATAATACTTCCCTGTCTTTACATTCAAAACATCTTGGCACACTGATATGGTGGTGGGGCTTGATCCTGCAAATGCTTCTTCCCTGGGTTTAACCAGATGCATCAACATGCCCCATAGAGTCATGAAGAGTGAACAAATAAACAAAAGTGCCTCTTCCTCATAGAGATGTTAGCCTGCACCTGCAAAATCTCAAATAACATCCTCTGATAAGGAAATCAAATCAAATCCACAAAAGCACCTTCTGCTTTTTAGAAGAAAATTGTAACCAATATGCCTAGAAGAATTATTCCTAAGGAATATAATTCCCTTCTGTGTGGGATAAGCAGGCCTAGATAAATGACTACAGGCTGAAGCACTCTGTTTATACCACGGAGAGAATAATGGAGAAAAACGGAGATCCTTCACCCAGAATCTGCTTTGGGATTGTGGGGGAGAATGGAGCTCAGCAAGTTCCGCCATTGGATGTCCTGATTCTTTTCTCCTGCCCTCCATCTCACATCCTTGAAGAGCAGATCTACAGGGTGGTGCAGCACCTGCTTGGCGAAGAACAAAACCAGCTACCCAAAGTTTCTAACTTCTGTAATCCTGTTGTTTCCCACATCACAAATTCCTCTTCCATTCTCTGCCTGATAGCTCTCATTCTTCCTTAAATGCCTAAATATCACCCCCTCTGGAAGACTTTCCATGAGTCTTTCCATAGAATTAGTTACTGGTGCTATGGTACAGTAGGAAAAAAACAAAGTATGTGTGTGGGGGTGGGGGGTGCCTGCAGGCACACTCTTGAGTCAAGGAGGCTTGGCTTTGAATACTGACTTGGGCAGTTACCAGTAAGATGATCTTGAGCACAAGATTATTTTGAGATACAATGAGATTACATATTGCTATGGATTAAATGTTTATGTCCCCCCAAAATTCATATGTTGAAATCCTAATCTGTGTGATAGAATTTGGAGGTGGTGCCTTTGGGGTTGAATAGGTCATGAGGGTGGAGCCTGACAAATAGGATTAGTGCCCTTCTAGGAAGAGACAGTAGCAGAAGTAGTGACTGCTTATGTATATATAGTTCTTATGTGTATGGTGCTATTTTAAGAGTTTTAACATATTAAGTCATTAATCCTCACAACTCTATAATGAAGCACCAATGTGTCCATTTACAGATGAGGAAACAAGGAAACAAAGATGTTAGATAAATTTTCCAAAGTCACGTTCTAGTAACCAACACAGGTTTCATTTAAACCCAGGCAGTCTGGCTGTAGAGCTCAGGGTGTGCAGTAAGTGTTAAATGAAGTAAAATAAGAGCAAATAAACAAATGCTGATCTATATATTCTTTCAGCTTTATACCTAAGTATATGCTGGCTATGTTATTTAGGATGCAAAATTTGAAAGTATTTTGATTAGAAAGATTACATCAAGAAACAGACTTTAATGAAGAAAAGAAGGGTAAAGAACAGGGACTGCCAAAAAACAGAGTATCTAGATATTTATGTGGCAAGACAGAAGAACATAAGAAACTCTCCCGTCCCATAGCATCTTCCCCAAATAGCCAAAGGCTTTTTAATTTCTACCATAGAGACATGGTTGAATTTCTGGAAATAATACACCATGTTCACTGACACTAAATATTAGTGATTTATTAGGAGTAGTAGATCCAATTTCCTTAGAGAAATACAGGGAATATGTGACCTCTGGTTTTCCAAGGACAGATCTGGAGAAGGGAAATGAGATGATGAGGGAATGAAAGGACTCAGAAGGGACTCCATGCCTCCTCCATGTTTCTATGATTCCATGTGCATTCACCGTTTCTGCAAGAAGAGGCAGATACTCACAGGGTTTATAGAAGAAAACATACGGAGCAAAACGTTGCTACCTTGTACACTCTTATTATTACTTATGGATTTTTAAGTGTCTCCAGTGAGTTCCAGCTACCTGATGTCTGTACTGTGATTACAGATGCCCAGCAAGTCATTGAAACAAGTGCTGTAGTCTGAAATGAGCAGAAATGCTGATCAATATTCTCAATTGTTATTTGGAGGGAAATAGCTGCTTTCTGTCAGAAGAGGCTGCTCCATTTAATTTTCAACATTGGCTGTGAATAGGTCTCCATTTGTTGGAAGAAATACCAACTATGTTGGGTTGGGCTTTAATTTAGGTTTAAATTTTTACCAGTTACTCTAGAGCTGTCCCTGACATTCCAAGGTAAATGGGCTTTATGTTAAGAAATATGTTTCAGTAGAATCACAAAAGCTATGGTAGAATTGCAGGTTGTCATCAATTATACAAACACCACTTCTGCTAGAGTTAGGTAGGACTCTGACAGTATTAACTTCTTTTTAATGTTGTTAAAAAAATACAAAAAATTCACTTAAGACAGAAACCTGGCACCATTCCTAGATGAGAAGATTGTACTTTTAAAACTCTTTTTATAAAAATAGAGAGATTAGCAAATCTTTTATTCCACTCTTACTATGTCACCATAGAATATCACTATAATTATTCCGTTTCTAAATTTGAATTGCCTTTATTTGATTTTTATTTAAAGCCATATAATTCTTCTCTCATTACCTTGTGCTATCATCTGGTGGTTGAACTTCCAGTCACCTCAGCCCTCTTGAACACAGCTACAGGCTGGAGGCAAAATGACAGTTGTGGAAGAAGTTTGGGAGGATTAAATTTAAACTCTTTGTTTTCCATATGCGGTGCAGAGATGTTAAGTGACTTTCTTAGACACACAGAATAAATGGAGGCAAAGATCCAGGTGATACTAGGCCAAAACCCCTGGTCTCCTGATGCTATTCCACTGCCTTCCAAAACTCCATTTTGCCTTTGAAAGAAAATCCTGAGCAACATGAAAAACTTGTCTTTTAGAGTCCATCTACTTTACTTATTAAGAGAAATGGACATACCTGCAACCAGAATTCACTGATGTAATATGGTTAGCAAAATCGGAATTACTAAACTAAGTGTCTTATCCAGACTTTGAGAAACTTAAGCTCTGACATAGGTAGCAACAAGGTTTCCTGATTGTGGTATATCCAAGATGACTTTGGGGGATATATATTTTGTAATGGTTATATATTTAATATTTTAATAGTTGTATGAGGTATAATCAATATAATAAAATATTCATATGTAAACTGTACAATCTGTTTAAACATATATATATATATACATATATACCTGTGAAATTGTCACCATAATCAAGACATGAACATATATACCCATCACTCCAAAAAGCTTCCTTGTGCCATTCCTACCCTCCTTCAACCTCCCTATCCCTAGGTAACCACTGATTTACCTTCTGTCACAATAGAGTAATTTGCATTTCCTAGAGTTTTTGTTAAATATAATCATACAAGGTAGTTTTTTGGGGGGGTCTGTTTTCTTTAACTCAGCTCTATTATTTTGAGATTCATCTATGTTGTTGCATGTATCAATAATGCATTTTTAAATGACATTTCTAAAAAGAATTTATTTATTTATTTGAGAGAGAGAGAGAGAAAAATCATGAGCAGAGGAAGGGCAGAGGCAGAAGCAGAGTCCCTACTGAGCAGGCAGCCCAATGCAAGGCTTGATCCCAGGATTCTAGGATCATGACCTGAGCCACAGTCAGATGCTTAACCAGCTGAGCCGCCCAGGCACCCCAACAGTGCATTTTTTAAAAAAGATTTTATTTACTTATTTGAGGGAGAAAGACAGTGAGCTAGAGAACACAAGCTGGGGAGGTGGGGAGGTGGGTGAGGCAGAGAGAGAAGCAGACTCTCCTCTAAGCAGGGAACCCAATGCGGGGCTCAATCCCAGAACCCTGGGAGCATGAACACCTGAGCCAAAGGCAGACACTTAACCAACTGAGCCACCCAGATGCCCAGCGCACTTTTTTTAAATTGCTGAGTTGCACTCCATTGTTTGCGTACATCATGTTTGTTTATCCATTCACTTGTTGATGGACATTTGTTTCTAGTGTTGGGCTATTACAAATAGAGTTGCTATGAACATTCATGTACAATTATACGCTCATATGCTATCATTTATCTTAGGTAAATATCTAGGTATATAATGGTTGTGTATTTAACTTTAAAAAAAATGTCAAGTTGTTTTCTCAAGAGGTTGTACCATTTTACATTCCTACAAGGAGAGTTTGGAAAGTTCAGTTCTCCAAATCCTTGTCAACAGTTGACATGGTCAGTCTTCTAATTTTAGCCATCCTAAAAGGTGTGTAGTGATACCTCATGTGATTTTCATTTGTACTTCCCTAATGACTAATGATGTTGAGCATTTTTTTATGTGCTTATTTGTCAACTTACACATCTTCTTCGTTGAAGTGTCTGTTCAAATCTTTCACCCATTTTTTTTTAATTTTAAGAGTTTATTTGAAGAAAAATTGATTCAAATTGGGCAGCACCAAACAGACAGTGGTTAGGAACACTGTGTCAACAGGAGCTCAAAGAGAGACTTTTATAGAGAAAAGTAAGGACGTTTTTGATTGGCTATAGCTGAAAGCCTATTGGCAGCCCACTGGCTGTGATGAGTGTCCTTAGGTTACAATTTCATAACCTTGAGGCATGTACAGGCTTAGATTTTAATTTGCTTACAAAGGCCATAATGGCAATATGGCCACTTCAGTCAAATGGCCTTAACAGTTGCCATGTCTCTGTAGTCCCCTTCATTTTGTAACACTTCTTCAGCCTTTCTTTGACCATGTCATTTTTCTTTTACATTCCAGGATAGTTAATATACAGTGTTATATTAGTTTCAGGCGCACAATATAGTGATTCAACAGTTCTATTCATCACTCAGTGCTCATCGTTGTAAGTATACTCTTAATTTTCTTCACCTATTTCATCCACCCTTCCACCCACCTTTCCTCTAGTAACCATTAGTTTGTTCTCTATAGCTAAAAATCTGTTTCTTGGTTTGTCTTTTTTTTTTCTTTTGTTCATTTGTTTTGTTTCTTAAATTCCACACAGGAATTAAATATGGTATTTGTCTTTCTCTGACTGACTTATTTCGCTTAGCATTATACTCTCTAGATTCATCCATGTTGTTGCTAATGGCAAGATTTCATTCTTTTTTATGTCTGAGTAATATTCCATCTTCTTTATACATTCATCTATTAATGGACACTTGGGCTGCTTCCACAATTTGACTATTGTAAATAATGCTGCCATAAACACAGGTGTGCGTGTATCCCTCTGAATTAGTGTGTTTGTATTTTAGGGGTTAATACCCTATAGTACGATAAATGGATCATAGGGTAGTTCTATTTTTAACTTTTTGAGGGACCTCCATATTGTCTTGCACAGGGCTGCACTACTTTGCATTCCCATCAACAGTGCACAAGGATTCCCATTTCTCCGCATCCTTACTAACACTTGTTGCTTCTTGTGTGTTTGATTTGATCCATTCTGACAGGTGTGAGGTGACATCTCATTGTGGTTTTGATTTGCCTTTCCCTAATGATGAGTCACACTGAACATCTTTTTACGTGTATCGCTGGGCTATCTGTATATCTTCTTTGAAAAATGTCTGTTCATGTCTTCCACCCATTATTTTTAAAGATTTATTTATTTATTTGAGGAGAGAGAGAGAGCACACACGCATGAGTGGGGGGAGGGGCAAAGGGAGAGGGAGAGAGAGAGAAAAGCAGACTCCACACTGAGCAGGGGAACCCAGCGTGGGGCTCAATCCTATGACCATGAGATAATGACCCAAGCTGAAATCAAGAGTCAGACGCTCAACCAACTGAACCACCCAGGCACCCTGTCTTCCACCCATTTTTTAATTGGTGTTGAGTTATTTTGGATACCAGCCCTTCATCGGATATGTCATTTGCAAGTATCTTCTCCCATTCAGTAGGTAATCTTTTAGTTTTGTTGGTTGTTCTTTCGCTATGCAGAAGCTTTTTATTTTCATGTAGTCCCAATAGTTTATTTTTGTTTCTTTTGCCCAATTTTTAATCAGGCTGTTTATTTTTTTATTATTAAGCTGAAAAGTTCTTTTAAGTCCCAAATATATGGTCTTCATCAGATATATTCTGCATCTGTGTCTTGTCTTTTCATTCCTTTAGTAGTGTCCACTGAAGAGTAGAAATTTTAATTTTTTTAAATTTTATTTATTTATTTGAGAGAGAGAGAGAGAGCAAGGAGGAGAGGCAGAGGGAGAGGGAGAGGGAGAAGCAGACTCCCCATGGAGCAGGGAGCCCAACTCGGGGCCTCATCCCAGGACTCTGGGATCATGACCTGAGCCAAAGGCAGCTGCTTAACTGACTGTGCCACCCAGGCACCCCAAAATTTTAATTTTAGTAAAATTCACTTCTCAATTATTTCTTTTGTGAATCATGCTTTTGGTATCATACCTAAGAAAGCTTTGCCTAGGTTAAGGCAACAATGGCTTCCTCTTACATTGTTACCTTCTTGATGTTTTATAGTTTTAGGTTTCACATTTGCCTATGATCCAATATCAAGTTAATTTTTTGTACATGGCTATTAATTTTTTGTGTATAGTATGAGGTATGGATTAAAGCTCTTTTTTTTCTTTACATATGGCTATCTATTTGTTCTAGCACCATTTGTTGAAAAGATCACACTTTCCCCACAGAACTACATTTGATCCTGTGTTGGAAAGCAAGCGTCCATTTATAAGTGGATCTGTTTCCGTACTCTCTTCTGTCCCATTGATCTGTTTGTCTATTGTTACTCTAATACCATACTGTCCTGATTACTGTAGTCTTATAATAAATCTTATGATATTTTAGTGTTAGTCAGCAAAGTCATTTTGGTATTTGGCAATTTAGATAATTTTTATTTGCATTTTCAAATGAATAAGTTTGCCAATTTCTACAAAAAGCTCACTGCAGTTTGATTTGGAATTGTAGCCTATGTATAGATCAATATGGAGAGAAATGATAACTTAACAAACCATGTCTTCTAACCTATAAACACATTTATTTATGTCTTCTTCAATTTCCTTTACTGATGTTATATAATTTTCAGTGTATAGATGGTGTATGACTTTTTTCAGATTTATCCCTAAGTTGTTCGTATTTTTGATGCTATTCTAAATGGCTTTGACTTACAATTTTCAAATACTTATTGCTAATATATAAAAATACAACAGATTTTTGTCTATTGATCTTATATCTTGTAACCTTGCTAACTTCATTTCTTAGTTTATGTAGGGTTTTTTTTTTCTTTTTTGGTAGATTTTCTATGTATTTGTTGTCTGCAAACAAAAGAGTTTTATTTCTTTTTTCCTACCTAGGTACTTTTTTCCTTGCCATTCTTTACTGCCTAAAATTTCCAGTGTAATATTGCCTTGATTGGTATTTAATTGAATCCTCAAGATAGATACTCTGCAGATCTCCAGAGTTCTCCATGCAATTCTCTCTTCTCAGGATCTTTGTACTGAGGACTCCAGCCACCTTGATCTCTCACACACTCAGCTTCATATGGGAGTGTATCATGTTCCTCCTTGGTGTCCCCTCTTTATACTATGGCCTAGAAACTCTCCAAAGAGTAGCTGGGGCAATTATATGTCCTACTTGGTTTTTTTCCCATCTCTCAGGAATTACTGTCCTTCTTACCTAATATACATTGTCTTGAAAATCATTATCGCATATATTTTTTTTTTTACATTTTTGTGGCTTTTCAGGTGAGAGTATAAATCCATTCCTTTTTACTTCATCTTGACTGGAAATCCTTATATATTCATTTTAATGTATACTAAAATATAAGTAACAGTTATACAGATAGTAGAACAGTGATATGATTATCTTTCAAAATAATTTTAAGTAAAAAGGGGCTCCTGGGTGGTGCAGTCGGTTGAGCACCCAACTCTTGGTTTTGGCTCAGGTTGTGATCTATGTGTGTGAGATAGAGCCCTGAGTCAGGCTCCATGCTCAGTGCAGGGTCTGACTGGGATTCTCTCTCCTTCTTCTTTTCTTTTTTCTTTTTAATGATTTTTTATTATATTATGTTAGTCACCATACAGTACATCCCCGGTTTCCGATATAAAGTTCGATGATTCATTAGTTGCATATAACACCCAGTGCACCGTGCAATATGTGCCCTCCTTACTACCCATTACCAGTCTATCCCATTCCCCACCCCCTCCCCTCTGAGGCCCTCAGTTTGTTTCTCATAGTCCATAGTCTCTCATGTTTCATTCCCCCATCTGATTACCCCCCCTTTCTTTATCCCTTTCTTCCCCTACCGATCATCCTATTTCTTATGTTCCATAGATGAGAGAAATCATATGATATTTGTCTTTCTCTGCTTGACTTATTCCACTTAGCATTATCTCCTCCAGTGCCGTCTGTGTTGCAGCAAATGTTGAGAACTCATTCTTTCTGATAGCTGAGTAATATTCCATTGTCTATATGGACCACAACTTCTTAATCCAGTCATCTGTTGAAGGGCATCTCGGCTCCTTCCATGATTTAGCTATTGTGGACAATGCTGCTATGAACATTGGGGTGCATATGGCCCTTCTCTTCACTACATCTGTATCTTTGGGGTAAACACCCAGTAGTGCAATGGCTGGGTCATAGGGTAGCTCAATTTTTAACTTTTTAAGGGACCTCCACACTGTTTTCCAGAGTGGCTGTACCAACTTGCATTCCCACCAACAATGTAGGAGGGATCCCCTTTCTCCACATCCTCTCCAACAATTGTTGTTTCTTGCCTTGTCTATTTTTGCCATTCTAACTGGTGTAAGGTGGTATCTCAGTGTGGTTTTGATTTGAATTTCCCTGATGGCTAATGATTTTGAACATTTTTTCATGTGTCTGTTAGCCAAAAAGAATGAAACTTGACCAATCTCTCACACCATACACAAAAATAAACTCTAAATGGATGAAAGACCTCGATGTGAGACAGGAATCCATCAAAATTCTAGAGGAGAACATAGGCAGCAACCTCTACGACATCGGCCAAAGCAACCTTTTTCATGACACATCTCCAAAGGCAAGAGAAACAAAAGATAAAATGAACTTATGGGACTTCATCAAGATAAAAAGCTTCTGCACAGCCAAGGAAACAGTCAAAAAAACTAAGAGGCAGCCCACAGAATGGGAGAATATCTTTGCAAATGACACTACAGATAAAAGACTGGTTTCCAAGATCTACAAAGAACTTCTCAAACTCAATACACGAGAAACAAATAAACAAATCAAAAAATGGGCAAAAGATATGAACGGACACTTTTCTCCTTCTCCTTCTACCCCTCCTGCTTGTGCACTCGCTCTCTGTCTCTCAAATAAATACATAAATCTCTAAAAAATAATTTTAAGTAAAAATAAAACTAGTCTATTGTTGAAAACATTACATGTATAATACAGATAAAACTGTTGTGGCAAAAACCCTGAAGCTAGTACTAAAATCATTAAGTTTATGAAGCACCATAATAGGAGGTAAATTAAAAGCACCATGAGTGAGGGCTTACACTGAAAGGATCAACTGGGAAAATACAGGTGACTCTGAGCAAAGAAGCAAAAAATCTGGCTGCCTTGAAAGTAACTTGGGTCTATTTAGTGTAGAGGCAAGAGGTCTGCACCCAACAAAAATTATTTCAGTTATCACTGTACTTAAGAATATAATAAGTGTTGCTCATGATGACGATAATTTTTTATCAAAAAAAAGGTAAACTGGGTTCAGAATACTATGTAAGTAAGTAATCATAAGACATTTCAGGAACAAGTAATTAAACATATGTTAAAATTCTTGCTGACAGAGATAAGGCTTATATATTTGCAGAACTTATTCAATGAGAACATCTTCATAGTGTTTCCTGAAAACTACAGAAGAATGTTATTGTTCATTACTTTTTATTTTTTTATAATAATTTTTTATTATGTTGTGTTAGTCACCATACAGTACATCCCCAGTTTTTGATGCAATGTTCCATGATTCATTATTTGTGTATAACACCCAGTGCACTATGCAATATGTGCTCTCCTTAATACCCATCACCAGCCTATCCCAGTCCCCCACCCCCCTCCCCTCTGAAGCCTCCAGTTTGTTTGCCAGAGTCCATAGTCTCTCATGGTTCATTCCCCCTTCTGTTTACCCCCCACCCTTCGTTCATTACTTTTTAGATGATTAAGGGTTAGTACTTTGGTGTTCTAGGGCAAACAAGAAACAGTTTCATTGGATTTAATGGCTCAGAGCTGGAGCAATCCAAAAGGGTTCAGGCACAGAGGATGGAAGGAGGGTGGAAAGGGAACAAAACATGAGTTTACCATTAGGGACACTTCATTTCCCAGATGCCACAAGAAATATCATGAGCCTAAAAGCAGTGTCCTGTGAAACCCTAGAACAATAGCTTTGGCTTTGTGTAACTATTTCTAGAATAACAATGACCTCAATTCAAATGGTGCACAAGGATCCCTGTAGAGTGATTCTTTAAATGCTACAAAGCTGTTTAATGATAGAAGCAAATATTTATTCATAATTTTACAGTTACGAAAGTATTTGATCACATTTTATCTCAATTTTAATACTCAGGAAAATCTAAAGAGAGAAAGCGATATAATTATCCTTACATTATAGATGAGAACGTTTGGGGAGATTGTGACCTGTCCAAAATCATACAGCTGCTAAGTGGCAAAACTTGGAAAGAACACAGACATTTCTCCCCAAGCTACTGCTACTTACAACATGCAAAAATATGTTTGGATCTCATTCTTAATTCCACTTTTGATCCTTTGGTAGTTAAAAATTTAACCTGAATCCACTGACAGGCTTGAGAGTTCTCTAAGTCTCCTAAAATGATTTCACATATGTAGACATTTTTAATGAGTGAATGGTCCAAGTCGTTAAGACCAAAATGGGTTAAAAAGTTTTACTTTACATAATTTTGGAATGATCACTGAAGCCGGAGTTCTAAATTTCCCAATAGTACCTCCCATACCAATGGTGCAATGGGACTTTGTAGATTATATCAGTAAACACAGGAATCTAAGGGACACAGAGTGGTGTTCCAATTTCTATTTGAATCAGTGCTTTCCTACTGCCCACTTCTCTTTTGCTCAGGACAGTTTATTTTAAGCCTGGGGCTATGGCCTTAATGGCATGATTTAACTCCAAAGCCCTACATCTGCATAATGTTTCTATCAGCCAACTGAAACCAATTCTAGGGATTCAGCTGATGGCTTCCAGATCTGACCCCTGAAAAAAAGTAAACATGGTGTAGAAAGAATGATTTTGACTAGAAATGTAAAGTCGTAGATATATATTATTTTCTCTTGACAGTAGGAGTTGACGACTTTCCTGAAAGGGGAAACAGCAAGTAGATGGCAATATATGACTAACGGAGAGAGTAGAGGGTCCTCTGTTCTCCCTAGAGAGGTTGCAGCAGAATTATCATTCCAACTACGTATTCTCTAAGTAAATTTCTCTTTGAGTTTTTATTTTTTTAATTAGCACTCGGGTAGTTTGTTTTGCCTGGTTCACATGCAAAGCTGGTTCTGAAAAACAATTAACTTGGCTCACTGTCATCTCCAACACTCTCCCCTCTCCTTCATTTCCAGGCAAATCCCTCTCTCACAGTAGCTTCTTACCTATCAGCTGACTCCCTCCCAGCTCTGTAACCTCATCTCCTCCTACCATTATTTCCTGTGCCCACTCTACTCCATCCATATATCCTTGCTCTTCTTTGAAACTGACAAGCCTTTGGCACCTCAGTACCTTTGAACCTAATGATCCCTCTTGGCCCCAGATAGCTACATGGCTTGCTTCTTCACTTCATTTAGATCTTTGCTCAAATGTCACCTTATTAAAGACTACCTTGTGAAAAATAGTGGCCTCCCTACTCCCAACACTATCCCCATCTTGCTTCATTTTTCCTTATAGAACTTTGTAATGTCTAGCCTACTATACATTTACTAATTTACTTGTTTATTTCTGGCCTTCCCCAAATTAGAATATAACTTCCATAATAGCAAGGGATTTTGTGTGTTTTGATTCCTGACGATCACCAGCAACTAGAGTGATATCTGGAAAAAGGAGGAAATCAATTAATCTTTGCTGAATGACTGAGTGAATAAATGATGTGTGCCATCAAATTAACTACTTACTTTTCCATTACTTGTTATGACACTTGCCATCAAATTTTAGGTGGTACTTCCAGGTCCAATACTAATCAGACTATTGCCATCCAGATATTTGGATAAGCTGTTACAGAGTGGACTGTGAGGTCTTAGCTATTAGCTATAGCCTTTGGATCTGAACTGCTAGGCCTGAACTTCTTGTCAATAAAATGGAAATATGTTAAGTATGCCCCAGCTTTCACTTATAGTTTATGAATTTTTTCTTAAAGTTTTTCACCCATGGAACGCTACATCAAAAACTAAGGATATACCGTATGGCAACTAACATAACATAATAAAAAATTATTCAAAAAAATAAATAAATTGTTTTTCACCAATTTTTCTTTAGGTTTTGATCAGTTATTCTGTTTTACATTATGACATACATTTCACAACACCATGGACTATTATAAATGAATATTTATCACTAAATCCTACTCTGTTAACCATAGCTTAATTTAACTGGAGTAAGCTCTGTAGACTTGAATAGAGCATATCTTAAACTCATGAATTTTTAGAGTCATAAGGAACAAAGGTTTCCAAACCCAGTCTCCCACCTCACTTAGGAACTTCTTCCAAAAAAGAGGGAAGGAAGGAAGGAAGGAAGGAAGGAAGGAAGGAAGGAAGGAAGGGAAAGAAGAAAGAAAGAAAGAAAGAAAGAAAGAAAGAAAGAAAGAAAGAAAGAAAGAAAGAAAGAAAGAAAGAAA
Source organism: Ursus americanus (assembly GCF_024610735.1). Taxonomy (NCBI): domain Eukaryota; kingdom Metazoa; phylum Chordata; class Mammalia; order Carnivora; family Ursidae; genus Ursus; species Ursus americanus. The sequence continues at coordinate 3,392,603 of NC_142162.1, read as the reverse complement.
GAAAGAAAGAGAGAGAGAGAGAGAGGGAGGGAGGGAGGGAGGGAGGGAGGGAGGAAGGAAGGAAGAAAGAAAGAAAGAAAGAAAGAAAGAAAGAAAGAAAGAAAGAAAGAAAGAAAGATGGAGGGAAGAAGGGAGGGAGGAAAGCAAGGAGGGAGGGAGGAAGGAAAGAAGGAAGAAAGAAAGAAGAAACAATAACCACAGAAGTAACAGCATCCATGTATGAAGTTTTTATCTTACTATATTATCTAATTATCTTAGGTTACAGTAAGTATTTGAATTTTTTGTCTTCCACTGGCTCCTTCCAGTAACCCAGTTAAATAGATGGGCAATAGTCATTGGAGTGGCAACAGTGTAAATGACTGATTACTTGTGCATACAGCTGAATGGTGCCTGTGTTTAGAGTACTGTATTGTGCATGTATGCAGACCTGTTCTGTGATTCAGGACCCATCCCACGTAGGGCCCTAATCTACTGCCACAATCCTTTATCCAATAAGCACGATTATCTTGTGGGCACCCTAGGACCCAACCCCGCAGACCGAGGCCTTCAAGATTATGGAAACGCTTGTCTTTCTCACCCATATAACTCCTTAAGAATAAATGACCCCACAGCCACAGCTAGATTCCAGAGGAAGAGGTCTGTTCTTGATTTAAAGCTTAAGTGGACTTAGAAAATCATCTTGAGTTACATCCCAAAGGGGGGAAAGCACAGTTTGAATAGTTAAAGAAAAGCTGTCATATTGTCCTTCTTGTGCCACCCAGGGGCACATTCCCAAATTCCTTCTGGTTGTTTAACCGCAGCAACGCCAACAACAGACAATGAGGTGAAAGCTTTGAGCTTAAAAATAAGCTGTCAGGGCCAGGACCCATTCCTTCCTGGACTCGCTGCTCAGACATGATGTTTTAGCAGCCTGCCTTTCCCGCGAAACCTTCCCTGGCAGACACGTCCAAGGCTGGAGTGGGAACCTGAGTGTGTTTCTTCAATCTTGCAAGCAGTTTTTGATCTCCACTCAAGGTCACATAAATATGCACAAACCAATTAAAGCTCAGTTATTATGTCAACAAGGAGACAGTGTTTGTTGGCACTGCAGCACACTGTAGCGCTATTAGTTAAGGAAAAGTAGAATCACCAACGATGTCTTGTTAGGTGCATTAATGTCATTTACACTCATTCTTCAGATAAGTAAGCTAATTAGAAACAGACTTTAGCCTAAGCACTTCTCATTCAAAACCCTAACACATTGGAAGAATGATAATAAAGAAGAGAGGTGAGTTTCCTGCCAAAGTTGTGCACAGTTTTAGGGCAATGGCGGGATTCTTTTACTAAGCTCCTTCTTCCAAGATTGTAATTGACTCAGTCATCACCACATCAGGCTGCTACTGGTGCAAAATGTAGCAAGTGACTGGAAACATACGTTATTGCTCTTAGTACGTTTTTCTATGTTGTCTCTTCTCATAATGGCTACGGAGAGAAACATTTACCACAAATCTATTTTTGGCTTTGGTTCTTACTTATCCCTCAGTTGTTTGTTTGTCTGTTTGTTTTTCAATTTTTAAGTAGTATTTTCATTGTAGAAAATTTTGAAAATGTTGAAAACTATACACGGGATAATAAAAATCACCTATAATTATACCATCCAAAATAACCACTGTTATTTTGCTTTGCCGCATTTCCTTATACAATCCTGTCTCCATACACGTATGTTTACATGTATGCCCATGCATTATTTTTGTCCAAAAACTGAGTGTAATACCATATATTTAGCTTTGTATTCTGTTTTTTTCCAAGGTATATAATGAACATTTTCCATATTTTCCCATATAATTAAGAGAAAAATAAGATTTAATGATATGTGATATGATAATATTCTAACAGATGAATGTACAATATTTGCTTGGGCAAATTGTTTGAACTGTAACTAGTTTCTAATTTTTCACTATTACAAATAATGCTGCATTGTATATCCCTCTGTATTTATCTTGGCATACATATGAGATTATTTTCATATAGTCTACTTTTAAAACAGAGAAAAATATATACTCATTAATAAGGTCAATGCTTATGAGTGCTAGCTCAAGAAAATTAAAAAACAAGAATGATGTGGCCAAGGGTTGGACTATTCCAAAAGACATCCAGATTTCCCTACGGTGACCCTTTATCACTTTGGCCTGGGAGGTGGGTAGAGTGCATTATGAAATTATGAGGAAGTAAAATTTGCCAGTGAAATTTGGGGGTGGGGGGAGAAATCAGAGATTAAACTCATAACCTAGACGATTCAGATCTGATGCTCTTGTCACAGCTGAAGACGGAAATCGGACAACATAAACAAGGCTATACAACATGGAGGAGAAGCCACACTTCTAGGCATGACCTGCATTCTTTCACATCCGTAACTAAGTATGCATTGTCGCTACACATGGCCCATGCATGTGTCCACATCCTGGATCCTCTAATCAGAAACTGTTTCTCTCTCCTGTCTACCTTGCATTTTACAATGCACACATTGAAACTCACCCATTTCCTCTGAGAAGGCTTTGCAAACCTTTCCAAAAACATGTGGTTATCTCTGAGATCCCAACATTTTGTACTGAGAAAGCATTACTTGGCTGTGTGTGCAGATTACTGTCAAACAGTACTCCATGACGACACAGACTCTATCTTCTTTATCTTGGTAGGTCCACAGATTCTGGCATATAGTAGGGATTTAATAAATGATGGCTGAATTAAGGAGGTAGTGATTGGCACTGATATTAATACCATGAAGCATAGCCCACTCACCCCTACACAGCCCCAACAGTTTCCTTAGCCAGTTTTGGAACATGGAAAATATGAAAGTAGAGACTTCCATCTTAGCGCCTGGCTCCTCAGTCAAGCTCGCCTCCCCCATCCATCAGTGACTCTGATCACTATCACCATTGCAACCCAACTCCATGACTTACATGATGATCCTTTCCAAGAGACAGTACCTTCCCGTGAATGCCATATCCTATGCAGAAAAACCGTGGATTAAGAAGTTGTGGTCCATATATACAATGGAATATTACTCAGCTATCAGAAAGAACGAATTCTCAACATCTGCTGCAACACAGATGGCACTGGAGGAGATAATGCTAAGTGAAATAAGTCAAGCAGAGAAAGACAATTATCATATGATTTCTCTCATCTGTGGAACATAAGAACTAGGAAGATCGGTAGGGGAAGAAAGGGATAAAGAAAGGGGGGTAATCAGAAGGGGGAATGAAGCATGAGAGACTATGGACTTTGAGAAACAAACTGAGGGCTTCGGGGGGGGGATGGGATAGACTGGTGATGGGTAGTAAGGAGGGCGCATATTGCATGGTGCACTGGGTGTTATACGCAACTAATGAATCATCAAACTTTACATCGGAAATTGGGGATGTACTGTATGGTGACTAACATAATGTAATAAAAAAACATTTAAAAAAAAGAAAAAAAAAGAAAAACCGTGGACTGCTTAATTACCAGTAGACTAAGGATTACCTACATCATGTACACACACACACACACACACACACACACGGACACACACAGATACACAGAAATATCACTCATTTCTACAGTTGCATGCAAACGTCCACACGCACAGTCCCAGACAAGACCAAAAGAAAGAAAAAGAATAAAATGGGAAAAGCTGAATATAAAATAAAAAGCATAACAAGAAATCATGAATATTTTGTGTATGAGAGATGGGACCCTGGATGGGGAGGGCGGGTAAACGTGTGGTCAGCAAAGGGGCCACGAGTTGCTAATTCTAAATAAAGGCAGCACTGGACGCACAACTTAGTTCGGTTTTCTTGTCATCTGTCACCTTACCAAGTGGGCAACCTGCAGGCATCAGGCTGGTCACAAAGGCAGTGTGCAGTTCTGAAGCAGCATCTTTATCAGCTGATTGAGGCAATGATGACAACTTAATGAGACAACAGTAGAAAGATACGACTCGAAAGCAATGTTTTCAAACTTTAGTGTGCAGGAGAAATGTCTTCCGATCTTGTTAAAAATGCAGATAGTCCCTATCCTAAGTAATTTTGATTCTGTGAATCTGTGGTAGAGGCCAAAAAATGACATTTTTAGCAACCACTCAAGTGTATTCCGAGGTAGGTCTGAGAGCCATACTTAAAGGAAACACTGCTATAAAGGGAATGAAAAGAAATACAGAAGGGAAGAGGCAGTGAGCTAAACTAACTAATATAACCCAAACGACGCACACTGTGGTATATCACAATCATTTACTCTACTTCAACTAAAATATTCTGACATTAATTTTATTTCATTGACTTGAGATAATGATCCCAAAACTTTATATACCTACTTATTTTCTCATGTATACGTTTTATAGTCAGTACATACAGTGCCACCATGAGACCCATGACACCTTTGTTATAGATTCATGCTAGGAGCTGCATGGCTTACTAGTGAAGAGGTTAAGAAAACAGTTAAGAGGATGGTTTTTCCATTCATTTTAAACACTCCTTCCACAGAGCTTCCCCTAATCCCTCAGCTCATTCTACCATGAGAAAGCACCCCATAGTTTCTCAAACTGCTGTTTGTAATACTTGAAATTACTAACCCCCACTCTGTCTTACTCACAAACTAGAAAAAGCTCCATGAAGACAGAATCTTATCTGTCTTGTTCAACAGTCTATGGCCAGCATCAAGAACAATGCCTGGCACATTTTAGGTCCTTAAACTTTTTGCTGAAGAATGAACAAGCTTTATCTTGAATGATGAAAATCTACCCTCAAGATAATTTGGCTAAAAAGGGAATCATAAAATAAGCTTGGATTAATGAAAGAATGAATAAACTCCATCTTGATTGATGAAAATCTACTCAAATGACTTGAAGGGCGAATAATTAAATGACAAGATACTGAAGATTGAAATGATAAAACAGGCATGTTAATGTTTCCCCTGACAAATCCATTGTCACCTCTTTGGTGGGCCATTTTTTTCCTTCCTCCTCAGTGCCAAGTTGGTAAGAGGTAAGGGATGCACCAGAGCTCATGATTGGAGGGTGACAGGCTGGCCAGCAACATCAAGGTGTATCTCTTCCACAGGTAGATGCTGAGCTGGAGGCCCGACCAGAGGAGCTGCAGGCTAAGCCTTGTTCACCTTCCTGAGGAGTCCTGCGAGATGCTCTGATGATGGTCTAAAGCACGCGCTTAACTCACAGCAATCCAGGTGTCCTCCATTGTTTCTGTCTTAAAATGGACCCTTTATGCCTCCAAGGCTCAATTAGGACCTTGATGCGCATTAAAGAAAGCTTCATCCTCTCAGCAATCTCTGGTTTACCGCCCAACAGCAAAATTATATCTGCCGGGTGGGAAAACCAGAATTTTCCGGGACAAAGCCCACTTTTTAGTGTTTTGGAGAAGCTTCCCCAAATATTCTGATATACTCTCTTGGTTAGGGGTTTAGAATTCATGCCAACTTGGCATCAAAGAGCTGACATGGTCTTGCTAGCTAGATAGTCATCCTGAGGAAAATTAGGTTTCCTGCCGTCTTTGTTCTATCTAAGGTATACAGAATCAAGATTCGAGATTAGTTTTGTCTTTGTGCCTGAATTATCAGACTTTAACAATTTGTTCTGCAGCTTTCCTCATATTTGCAAACTAATCTTTAGAGGGGCATATATTTGACAGCTAGCATACCTGGATTCAAATTCTGGTTCTCCTCTTTACTGGCAATATATCCATGAATGAACAAATTAGCTGGCCTTACTTTTACTCAAGGTAAAAGTACCTTGATCCTGGCATTTAGTAAGTGTTCAATAAATATTAGTTCCCTCTCCTATTCACGTTCTCAGAAAGGCCTAAGTTTGCTTACAAGGCACTTGTGAGCATTTGAACATTGCAAATTCTGCAGGAATTCTTCTCTGACAGGCAGAAGCACTGTCCCACGACACACCAGCGTTCCCTAGTCCAAACATGCTTTTCTTTTCTTTAATGAGGAAAGGATTTCTCCACTAAGAAAAAAAAAATGTTTTTTATTGTTTGCATTCCACCTAATATTTACCTTGTATTCATGTTTTCTACTTCTAAGTCACAAGCTAAGGGTTAAAAAGTACTGTGTGAATAGGCTTGTATGTAAGTACAAACATAGGCTTTCTACTAGCATACCTGTAAAAAAAAAAACCAAACTTTTAAAATAAACAGAAACACAAACAACACCTTCAGTTCAAACACATATGAATCTATTCGTTATTAAATGTGGTTAATGGAGCATAGTGGCCTCTCATTTGTGAATTTTAACAAAAAAGTTAGAAAATATGGGGGCGGGGCTATTAATGTAATGAGAATAACTAGTAAGTGTATCATTCTTAGGTGCCTGGCACATGGCTGAGTAGTTTACTTTAATTATCTGATTGGATTCTTATAATAACGTTATGACTTAGAGGGATCATGGGTATTTTACAGGTGAGAAACTTGAGAAAAGGAGGCTAAATAACTTACCCAAGATCACTTGGCTAGTCAGTGGGGAACCAGGGCACGAGCCCAGTACCGATGGGCCCAAAGTGCATATACAATATCTATGCAGTATCTGCTTCCCAAAGGCTTAAACATCACTGATATAACCAACACCTGATCACCCAAGGGGCATGGTCTCACCACAGAACAGCAAGAATTTGACTCTGGGCTGACTCTTACTGTCATGGGATGAATTGGCATGGCTTTTGGAGACTGTCCCTTAGAAATGGCACATCCAGATGTCCAGAGCATGGTCCAGAGTTTTCCAGAGAGGTGTCCATGGCCTACCCACTATAACCATGTGAATAACCAGCCTTGTGTGCCTTTAGTGGGGGTGGGTGGAGTGGACAAAGAGAATTAATCTGGCATGGGGAAAATCTCTTTCTCCCCCAACAGATAACAAACCCCAATTACTAAAACACACACACACACCCTAAGTCACTGATTTTCCTTCAATAATCAGTGCCTCACAACCAACACATTACAAACCTGATTCCCACATTCTGAACTTGAGCTTGGCACTTTCAAAATTTCCTGTCAGATCTATTTTCAAGGTTCACATGGCAACACTGCTTGTAAACAACTCTTACTAACAACCCTTACTAACAAAATGTAAGCATAAACCAGGCTGTAACCTAATGGGAGACAGTAAACACATTTTGAGAATGGAGAAGAGAAAGATCTACTTCCCATCTGACCTGTTTGCGATTCTGTTCTTCACACATCATGTGAATACATTAGAAAAGCAACACCTTTTGAACAAGAATATCCATAGCAAATGCTTTTAACAGGCCAGGACAGATGGGATGAAATGATCTCTTTTTTCTTTCTGATTGAGAGCAGTAGTGTGACTGCTATGCTACCCTGGTTAATAGCAGAGCCATTATTGTCATAAGTAAAATGAAATAACGTTTATGACAACATTTCTGTAACTCTTTTACAATTGCTCTGATTCGAGATTTTAAACATGATTGTGAGGGAATTTAGTTCATTATTTTCATGCCCAGCAGTAAAGAAATTAATGAAAACTGCGTAAGGGAATCTGTTTCCATAATGGTTTCTCATGTGGGTCTTCTCCAAGGTGGTACAGCTTAGGGAGGTTTTCACAAGGAAGGGTGGAGGGCAGCTTTGGTTTGAACCCTTAATGTTGAAAGTAATTTAATAGCAGCCACTTTTCTAGAAACCTTCTGATTTCCTACAAATCCAAATCCAATTACGTGTAGAGGTTCTAATAACTAGTTACATGAGGATTTTTTTTGTTTTGTTCTTGTTATTTTCTGGTACCTGGGCAACTGCTTCAGGCAACAAATTCACATCTCTTATAAGCAACTTTCAGATTTTATTTTTTGACTACAGAAGAAGCCCTAAAGATAAAAACAACAACTGCAAATCAAATACCAACATGCAAATCAGTCCTTTCATTAATAACCTGGCAATTCAGGAACAGAGAAGGTATAAGAAGGGAAATAGCATGGGTAATGGCAAAACCGAACATTTAGACCCAACCACAGGATGAAGGGATGGCCAGGGAATCAGCATAAGGGCTATTTAAATGGCAAAGAGGTTTTAAGGTTGTTTTCACTTTTGCAGAAGAAGCCTTGGTAGTAATGCATTTTTAAAGGGAAGGCATTCTGTCACAGTCCATTAGAATATATGAAAGGAAATAATATAGACAGATCTTGAATCTGAAAATCTCTACCCTGTGCTCTTCTATCCAAAGATCACGTAATGGTTAAGGACAATGGATAATTAAGTGTGGCTTATTCTAAATAAAAACAGTGAATTGAGTAAACTAGAAAAGTGTTACAAGGTTAACTTAAAGTTTCTGCTGTGAGTGAGGGGGACTATGATAGAGATCAATTTAGAAAATAAATATTTTTTCTATAGAATTATGTTGAGCAAATTCAGAGAAATATACCCCAAAAATGGCCCAAGAACCACAAAGAAAAATATTCAAACTATTTAGAAAACAGAGAAAATAAAAGAATGAGGTAATACTTCTTTTCCTAGCAAAAACATTACAAAGAACGATACCAGTATTCAGAAAAAGTGTGTTATGTCTGGCACGTGCATACACTGCTGGCAGGAGGGTAAATTAGTACCACCTTTCTAGAGTGTGATTTCAGAAATTTGTATAAAAATGGACTTATCCTTTGACTCGATAGCTCCACAAAGATGTGTTCATCTGAAGATTGTCTGTGATAGCAACCACTAGAGCCAAAAATCAAATGTGAATGAGTAAAGAGTTTTAAATAAATTAAAGAACCACATTACAATGGAATAATAACAGCTTTTAAAAATTATGTTGAACTATATTCATTGGCATGGAAGGAAGCTCACAATGTTATTTCTTTTTTTTTATTATTAAAGATTTTATTTATTTATTCGACAGAGATAGAGACAGGCAGCGAGAGAGGGAACACAAGCAGGGGGAGTGGGAGAGGAAGAAGCAGGCTCATAGCGGAGGAGCCTGATGTGGGGCTCGATCCCAGGACTCCAGGATCATGCCCTGAGCCGAAGGCAGATGCCCAACCGCTGTGCCACCCAGGCGCCCCTCACAATGTTATTTCTAAGTGAAAAGAGCAGATCATAAAACAGTATATCCTACACTTACTATATCTAGACATATATCTAGACATATATATATACATATATCATACGCTTACATTTACACACACTTATGCATATATATATATATATGGTAAGTATATGATACTTAGTATACAACATAAATAGCATATGTTTATATTTAATATAATTTATATAGATATATATGCATATAAACATATATACTATATACATCCGTATATGTATGGATATGTATATCATATACTATTTGACTTCCCATGTTTGCTTAAGAGAATCATTAACCATTATTTAATAAGTAAATCCCTGCTATTACCCATCTTAGACCTTGCAATAATATTTTCTATATGGATAGCAATTGATTATGAACTTTTGAAGTCTACAGTTTTGAAGATCTAAGTCTTTTCATTTGGTTTTTATATTAGAAATCAATATGCTTTTCCACCACGGCTTCTGCGACCATATATGTATCTCTAAATAGGTGAACACAGGTGAAGTCACTTTTTTGTGGGAAGCATAAAAGATGATACCAAACTAAAATTTATTTGTATACATTTATAAACTCCTATTTACCAAAGAAAAATATTTAGGTAAATATCTAGGTGCAAAAAAATGTTAATATGGCTATCTCTGGATTGTGAAAATTTGTGTTAACTTGTGTTATATATTACATATTGACTGCCTTTGGTTAACTTTGATGTTTAAATCTGTTCCTTTTGGTCTTCTAGTCTATGTACTAGAAAACCAAAATGACTCAAGCAAAATGCCAGTAATACTAGATAAGTGCTCTCTTCTCGACTGCCAATGGTACCCACTGGAGTCTAGGTGAATATAGCAATATGCTTTATTGGGAAAGAAAGATAGAAAGATAATTGTCATTTGAGGGAAATACAAAATCACCATTAGGCAAATACCACACTTGCAGGCTACATCCACTAATGGATGCTAAAATCAATGTACAGATGATTAAGTAGAAATAGGATGTAATATTAATTCAAAGTATCTCCTCCAAGATATTTATCAACCAGAAAGAGAAAATTCGTCATTCTACAGTGGAGAAATCTAGCAGGTGTAAGGTTAACATCACTAGTAATAATACAGACAGACATCATGTAGTCATGGTATAAAGCACTGAAAAGGGTGCAACACTATGTCTGTGGTATCCCTCCCAAAAGTGCATAACCTCAATTGATTCACGAAGAAACACCTGACAAGCTGAAGTTGAGAGACACTGTACAAAATAACTGGCCAGACCTCATTAAAAGTGTGAAGGTCATGAAAGACAAGAAAAGAATAAGAAACTGTCACAAATTAGAATAGAATAAGGAGACGCAAAATAACTAAATCCGGATTGGATCCTAGAACAGAAAAATAACAGTAAAGGTAATTTTTTAAAAAGCCAGTGAACTTTAATAAGATCTGAAGTTTACCTAATAGTATTTCACCAATGTAAATATCCTAGTTTAAGGGGAAGATTCGTTAAGGGTATAATTAGTAAATTCTCTGTACTATTTTTGCAACTTTTCAGTTAATAAATTATTTGGAAATGAAAAGTTTTTTAAAATGGGGGGAAATTGCCATGCCTTCTTTCTGAATTTGATTCTTGTTCCATAGACATCAAAGGAACTTTCAACTCTTCACATCGTTTTCTATTTTACATAAGCACAGTAGTCTTAATGCCTGAGTCTTAACAGTATAGCTAAGAGAGGCTCTTCACAATCCATACTGTTAAATTGATATGATAGTGTCTCCCACTGTTCTAACGGTGCACTCTAATCAGGAAAGGGCTTTCCTGCTCTCTGCAGAGTATTAGAGAGGGAGGGAGATTGTGTTATTAAGCATTTAAAAATTATCCCATCTAAAGCATTGGGAGGTCTTATCTAGTCATCTTCTGTAACAACCACAATGTAAGTGGCCAGTACCTAAGTAAGTGCTAGTCACATAAATTTGTGTTGACTGGTGAATAAGAAACATAAAACAACTATATGCTCCATCTCCCCATACTGAAAAGGTAAAAATTATTTTTCCCATAAAGAAATAACACTTCTTCAAATTTATGTTCATTAGACTATATGGTCATTTCTTATAAGGAACACACATAGTCTTCTAATAAGAATGAAGATGGCAACACGTAATTTATTATAATAGATTCTTTGTAGAGGGAAAAATGAAACAGGTATAGACCTCTTAGTTTTGACTCTGAGATTGTGGTTAATGACAAAATTTCTTCACTCAATAAGTACTGTTGCATGATGGCTGATGAAACAAATGTATTCCATTATCTATCCCTAAAGTATCTAGGCAAAAACCTATGGCCATTATTCTCTGCATCTTCTCCCCTCCCCTTTTTAGGGTGACTCCAAAGTCTGCAAGCTAGATGACACTCAGTTCTGTCTTATTTGACCTAGAAACAGACAGAGACTGTAAAGATGGGAGTGAATCCCTAATACGGTGCCAAGTACTCCTTATCGGAAGGGCTTCCCCTGATTGATTTAAGTTATTGGGACCTGGGGGATAGATAGATACTAATAGATATTAATATATTAATTATATTTTTAAATTTAATTTTATCTAGCTAATGCTGTGCAATAAGAGACAGAACCTTGTTATCAAGTAGTTTGTAATTCAGCATAGAGGACAAAAATAATACTTTAAATTAATCACAGAATACATAAATATCAGGCCATGTAATGGGGTCAATATGCCATCCAGAATCACTGCAAATATCCATGTATTGAATTACTGCTTTCTATGTGACAGGCACTGCTTAGTATTAGGGAGATAAAGACAAACACACACTGGGGCACCTGGGTGGCTCAGTCGGTTAAGTGTTAAGCATCTGTCTTTGGCTCAGGTCATGATCCCAGGGTCCTGAGATTGAGCCCCACCTCAGGCTCCTTGCTCAGTGGGGAGTCTTCTTCTCCCTCTCCCTCTGCCTGCCGCTCCCCCTGCTTGTGCACTCTCTCTCTCTCTTTCTGTGTCAAATAAATTAAAAAACCTTAAAAAAAAAAAGACAAACACACACTTTCCTTACTCTCAAGCAATTCACAAGTCTAAGGGAGAAGTTAGGAAATTAAAAAAAAAAAAAAGCAGTACAGGGAGTGAAGTGTTAAAACAAAAGAGGAGGCACTTAAACTCTTCCTGGATGGAAGAAGGAAGACTCTGGAGAGGAGGTGATGTTTGAACTGAGACTTAATGGATGAAAGGGAATTTTTAAAGAAAGAACACAGGTTGGGAGAAAGGGCATCCTAAGCATAAAGAACAGCAGGTATTAAGTCAGGAAACCATGAAAAGAAGTAAAGTGTAAGGAGTCATAAAATTTGTGGGTAACTGCAGCCTCTGATAGAGAGAAAGAAGGGGGCAGAAGTCACAGCTGGAAAGGCAGACCAGGGCCAGGGCAGGAAGGACCTTTATGACACACTGGGGAGCTGAGGCTTTATGAGATAGATAATGAGGAATCACTGCATATTAAGTGAAATTGAGTGATATAATTTTGGTTGCTGCAAAGATAAAATATGGAACAGGGCAATAGAGAAAAGAAGACAAGTCAGAACACTACTGTGTATTATTAACATTAGGGCCCTTAGGGAAAGAAAGAGGATTTCAATGAGGACTACAAGGTTTCTGGTCAGGATGCTAAGTGGATGGTGCAGGGATGAGAAATGCAGAGAGGGAGCTCATGAAGTCTCCCTGGATATGAGAGCTGGAGAAGCCTCCCTGCAGATATACCCAGTGAGTATTCAGAGAAACTAGGGCAACAGAAAGGCAGAAGAAAAGAAAAAACAAAATAAAACAAAACATGGCCCAAAATGGTCTAAAGCTGTGCTGCCCAACACAGAAGCCACTAATCCCATGTGGCAAATGAGCCCCTGAAATGTGGCTCCTCTGAATGAGATGTGCTCAAAGTGTAAAAACACACCTGATTCCAATGATTTCACTTAAAACAGTAAAATATCTCAAAATAAAAATAAAAGTTAAAAAAAAATGTAAAAAGCATGAGAGACTATGGACTCTGAGAAACAAACTGAGGGCTTCAGAGGGGAGGGGGGTGTGGGAATGGGATAGACTGGTGATGGGTAGTAAGGAGGGCACGCATTGCATGATGCACTGGGTGTTATATGCAACTAATGAATCATCGAACTTTACATCAGAAACCAGGGATGTACTGTATGGTGACTAACATAATATAATAAAAAAACATTAAAATAAAAAAAAAATTTTTTTAAGTAAAATGTCTCATTAATATCCTGTATATTGGTTCTATGTTGAGATAGTAATATTGTGAAATACTGGATTAAATGAAAACGTAATCAAAATTCTTTTCACCTGTTTATATTTACCTTTTTAAATATAGCTCTTAGGAAGTTACAATTATGTATGTAATTACAAATGTAGCTTGCATTAGATTTCCGTGGGACAGTGCTGGTCTATAGGCCCCAGCCTTAACACTGTGGTAGGGTTTAAGGATGTGACACGGGAAGCAAGGCTAGTCTGGGCCCTGTTTGAAAGTAGAGGCTGATCAGAGACTGGAAAAGGAAACAGAAAAATCAGAAGTACTAAAGACATGATCAATTATCATTTTGACAGATCATGGTGAGGAAAACAGCCTGGATGGAGTAGACATGCATAAAGATGGACACATAAAAAGAAGGGAATTCGATTACGGAGAATAATGAATGAATATGGCTAAACATGTCTGCGGTGTAAAACAGAGAGCAGCTGGCAAGGGTAGCATCATGATGAGAACAGTGTTTTAGGAAGAACCGTAAGTCATTGGTACACAGGATGAAATAGAGACAGAGAGAGACTGAAGACAAGAAGGCAGAGGGAGCCGTGGTTGTTGTCTAGCAGTAAAATGATGTATTTGTAGAGGAGGATGAAGGTTATGGGAAGAGGAAAAGGAAAACCTAAGAAAGATGCGTAAGCAGGAAGGGGTGCTGTCAAAGGCAGGTGAAATCTAAACTGGAGCCCATCATTGGGAGTGGCCAGGCCAACGTTACGCTCAGAGCTGACATCAGAGACATCAGGCCACACCACTTCTTCTGCTTTAGCTCACATCTACGAGGGGCTTTATTGCATCAACACTGCTGAAGACGGCAAGCTGCACAGTCTTCTCGCAAGAGCTTCAGGAAACGGCAAGGTCGCTGAAGATAGCTCCATAATTAACATCCATCGCCAGGCCTGTCTCCTGCGGCTTTGAGCTGCTGCAGACATTTGGTTTGCCTCATGTAGACACAGGAGAAAACCCACCAAAAGAGATTTCCCATAAGCAAGGAAGAAATGTGAACAGCCTAGGGTAATTCTCGACTTTTGTTGTTAACTGCTATGCAGCGGGAAGAAAAAAAAAAGCTATATATGGATTTTTTTTTCATTCCTGTTTCTGTAATTTTAATGAGACCCAAAGTTAAAGTAAAAAGATTCAAAATTTCAAATCCAAAAGATAACTTTTAATTTGTAAGAGAAATGGAAATACGTCTTTTACTTCGGGGTAAATATCACTGTGCTGATCTGCAAAATGACCTGATTCTGGAACTGAATACATAAAAATATATGTTTAAAAAATCCACACAGCTCCTCCTGCAGGCATCACATTCAATATCCTCCCATGATCCCCTGTTGGCTCCAAAGCAGATTATATTCAAGAATCAAGAGGTGAAAACACTTGACGAATAAGGGTATTAAAATGAATGCTGTGTCTCTGAGATAGCAATTACATTAATAGCTTCTCCGGAATCCTTCAAAAAAAAAAAGAAGAAGAAGAAGAAGAAGAAGAAGAAGTTAGCTTTCACAAAGGGTGTCAAATTGAGTATATGGACAACTAAATCCTACCTTACCCATATAAACTCTTTAAATGGAGGAGAACACATTTATGCATGCTACCTAAGACAACCGATCAAGTTACTGCATAAAGGGAAAAGTGTGTAGATGATGCAACAAAAGTCAAACTCTTTGGGTCAGTTCTTCCTAGGTCGTGCTGTCAGGAAATCTTGAACAGACAGCAGTAGGACAATGAGGTCTTTCATGAATGGTACTTGGTTGCAATTCCAAATCAAAGTGCTATCCTAAGCATGCATTGTATTGTAACTTTGTCCAGAGCTTCAGCCAAGGAATTAGGCAGTATGTGATATAATCAATCCTAATCAAGCAAGAAATTCTGTACTCAACTATGGCCATAAAGCCAAGTTAGGAATATTTCCATGATTTTTTAAGAAAAGAAACAATGGAGGAACTAGAATTTATATGTCTACCTTCAACTTCTGTAAATCATGCTCAGATATTTTTTTTTCCTTCTGGCTTTGTCTCAGTCCTCTTATAGATTGTGATGAAGTACAACATTGAGAAAGAAACTGTGATCTTAGGTCTCAATTTCCTATAGATAATATATGGAAAATACCATCTCTCCTTATAGGACCAGAGTGAAGATTAAGTGAGATGAAAGTGTCTAGTATACCGCAGATTCTCCATAACAATAATAACAACTATTACTATTCAAAGAGTATATAAGGTTTGGTTAAAAAAAAAAATCACGAACTATATTTGTATGCATTTAGGGCATTATTTTTGCCCCCAGACAATTCCTTAGAATTTTACAAACTCCTTCAAAGTACTCTACAAGTTGGGTAAACCATGGGAGCAAATGTGTAAAAAGCAGCTGGCTCATTTCAAATAAGTAATGTCCTACATTAAAAACAGAGACGTGCCTGCTTCACCAAATGTAGACACTGGCCGAAACACGACCTGGACCAGGAATCTAATATCCTTCTCATCATCAGCCCTCATAGCGTCTACAACTTTTATCTCCTCTTCCAGTTCAGAGTTATGATGGGTGTATGGATTCTAAACGTAAGCTGAGCTTGTAGCCCTTCCATCTCTAAGTCAGGGTTAGGGATGTGGTTTTGTCAGTACTAAGCAACAGCTTGTGCACTCCATCTATCCTTCCACTTTGCCACAGATCTGAGAGGATGTGTTCACAAGACTCTCCCGTGTACCACACACACCAGAAATTTAGAAGGTTGGGACATCTGGGTGGCTCAGTCAGTTAAGCATCTGCCTTCGGCTCCAATCATGGTCCCAGGGTCCTAGGATTGAGCCCTGGATCATGCTCCTTGCTCAGCCCCTCT
Source organism: Ursus americanus (assembly GCF_024610735.1). Taxonomy (NCBI): domain Eukaryota; kingdom Metazoa; phylum Chordata; class Mammalia; order Carnivora; family Ursidae; genus Ursus; species Ursus americanus. The sequence continues at coordinate 3,376,411 of NC_142162.1, read as the reverse complement.
GCCCCTCCCCCTGCTTGTGCTTTCTGTCCCTCCCCCTCAAATAAATAAATTAAAAACATCTTTTAAAAAAAGAAATTTAGAAGTTTGTAAGTGAGGAAACTGAAAATGAGTGTAAAGATGAACCATGTCCCCTTTGTTTCCTACAGGCAGTCAGGAGTCCTGAGAAACACGATCCTATATTGCCCTTAGGAATAATATATTTTATAATTTTATAAGTGCATCTCTGAAAGTAAATGTCAATCCTCTAGTAATGCTAGAGGGGCAACCACAGTGTTGTGCTTGAAAGATGTTAAGGGATTTGGTAGATGTGTGTTTTAACTTTGGCTATATCCATATGATGCCAAGCCGATAAATGACAGAAAAGAAAATAAAAATTTCCAATTTTTAAATAACTACAGCAGACTTAGCTGTTTTAGTTTCTGTCCAAAATAGTTCCACTCTAATGGAGAAGAGTTACACTTATATCATTTCCCTCCATTAACTCTCTTTCTACAATTATAGGAACAAAAAGGCAAAATTTGACTTCAATTTTCTGCCAATGATCACTATGGTTTGTTCACAGAGATACATGAAGATCTCAACCCAATTCCCTGATGCTATTGCCAACGCTGTTATGTAAAACACCTGAATCATTTGTCCAAAGGTTACTCTGAGACATGACTATGGAACTGCTCTGTCAGTGAGCTGTTGTGTCTCAGGAGGTTGGTTCTAAAGATTTCAAGGGAATTTTCTTGGCTTGCTTAATTAAGAAGATAGGCCTACACAAATCTTCATTTATTTTAGAGAATACAGGTAGAAGACAATGTTTTAAGACTCAACAGATAAGTAAAGCTTAATATTTGTTGAATGTCTACAATATGTCAGAAATTGCACAGTAAACAATACTCTCATTTAATGACAAGATGGCACATTCTCATTAGCACAACAGCAAATTGAGGTCTGGGGGAAGAAATGGTCATTTATACAACCAGCATATAACGCCTTGGTGGCAGAGCTAGGATTTGAACAAAGGGTCTTTACAGCTATGTAGACATACACCAGGGAGAAAAGACCAGTTAGGCCAGGACTTAAATTTTGGAAGATCTTTCTTTGTCTTTTAAAATACGCTCTGAAATGTATAAGCTTAATGTCAAGTTGCTTACCTCTCAACCATCTTGGGGGGGAAAAAAAGTAGCCAGGTCAAATTCTGACACATTTTTGCAGGCAGTAAACATGCAAAAACTCATCAGAACTTGTCATCTTAAGATTCCTGATTAAACTGCTACAGAAAATACTCTTCGATCAAACAAGTATGTCATCACATATAGATCCCTTTTATGTAATTCTTGTAAATCATCTTTCGAATAATGAAGACGAATTAGTATAATTACATTTTGCAAGTAACAGTCATTTTCTTTTACTTGGAAGGAAATGAAAGATATTTTGGAAATGAGGAGGGGATATTGACAAAAGCTACTAGAACTGCTTTTTTTTTTTTAAGATTTTTTTATTTATTTATTTATTCGATAGAGATAGAGACAGCCAGCAAGAGAGGGAACACAAGCAGGGGGAGTGGGAGAGGAAGAAGCAGGCTCACAGCGGAAGAGCCTGATGTGGGGCTCGATCCCATAATGCCGGGATCACGCCCTGAGCCGAAGGCAGACGCTTAACCGCTGTGCCACCCAGGTGCCCCTAGAACTGCTTTCTTTTCCTTATTGTACCCCTTCTACCTAACTGTTCAGCTTATATCAAGCAACTAGCCTTGAATGAACATTCTGTTCGCAGTGACAGTCACCTTCTTTCCTGCTTTACATTCTGAAGTTTGGCCACTTATCTTTCCCAGTTTTGTACATTTGTGAATTTCCTGGAGAACTCAGGGAAAATTTTTCTCATAATTGAACTGAGAAAATTCATAGTACTTTTCCTTGGGCCTGGGATTAAGCAGGAGTTGGCAGGGAAAATTATGAAGAAGAATTCTAGGGATTCCTACAATTTCATCACCGCCATCTCTCAAATGTGTATCTCATCTTTTTTTTTTTTCTTCCCTAGGTTTCCCAACACATGATGGTTTGTTCCTAACAAAGAAAAATCACAACATAAAAGACTAATTCTAAGAGGTTTTTGATTTGCCCGAATGATATCATACATTTGCAGTTAACAAACTCTTCTAGCCTAAATGTGTAATAACAGAGAATTAATCAATAATAACAGCTAACATCTATTGACTATTCCCTATTTGTAGGGCACTTTTCTAAGTGCTTAACATATAATTAATTATATCATTAATCCTCACAACAGCCCAGTGAGAGGAATGCTATTATTATCCCCATTATACACTTGAGAAAATGGAAGCACAGGGAATTTCAGGTAATACTTGGGTCACACATCTATTCAGAGATGGAACCAGGATTCAAATGTAAGAAGTCTGGCTCGAGTGCTTGTGTTCTTAAATACCACAATACACTTCTACCAACAAAATGGAATGCTCATAGATAAGTTGTCTTTTCAAAAATATCCACCTGTTTTTGAAATTGCAAATATTCCTATCTATATTGAGTTGCAAAGTCACATATCTTCTATAAATTATATTGGAGAATGGGTATGTATATAATTTGTTAGAAAGGAAAATATTAGTGATGGCCTCTACTTGGTGGGATTATGACTGATCTCTATTTTTATTTGTATATAAATGTTTATTTTTAACTGTATTCTCTATTTCTTTTTACAATGAATATACATTGCTTAAATAATTAAAACAGTGGGCAGGGAGAAGTAAAAATGTAATTCCTAGAAGAGACCTCTATACCAGAGCCAGCCAGAAGATAAGTTACCACTAAATCTTGACTCTTCCTATTGGAAGTCCCACCTACCTATTTCAATAAAACCCTTCCTCTTGCATAGCACTTAAGGGTCTACAGAAAGTTTGCAAATGTTATCTAAATATTATCCACCAGAACTCCCAGTTCAATTTATTATTCATTGTGACACTGTGACAGAGAAGAGAGGAAGGCCAAGAGCAGGTGTTAGTATGAAGAATGTAGAAAAATGTGTGACGGCCGGGACAGGAACAGACTGTAAAAAGATCTCTTTTGGGCAAGCAGCTCATCCTGGCTGCCTTGGTGGTAATTCAGTCTCAAAGAGTATCTTAACCTGGGGGGGCGCCTGGGTGGCACAGCGGTTAAGCGTCTGCCTTCGGCTCAGGGCGTGATCCCGGCGTTACGGGATCGAGCCCCACATCAGGCTCCTCCGCTATGAGCCTGCTTCTTCCTCTCCCACTCCCCCTGCTTGTGTTCCCTCTCTCGCTGGCTGTCTCTATCTCTGTCAAATAAATAAATAAAATCTTTAAAAAAAAAAAAAAAGAGTATCTTAACCTGGAACTTCCATGTGGTGTGGAAAAGGTCAGGGCATGCAATGCTTTATCATAGCAGGATTGTTATGATGGTGGCAACAAAACTGGCAAGTTAGGAACACTCTTCAGGAAAATGTTTCTCATAAGAAAAAAAAATACTACCTTAAAATAAATTCTATTTAATTCACTATAGTATAAAAAAAGCTAAAATGTAAATGGAATGAAACAATCAGCACTGAATGACAGCATTCTACAATATAAAATAGTTTTACCATTAGTTAACATAATCTAGTAACTAAGGAAAGGGGTGCTCTTGTTTCTCTTCTACCAGATAATGTGATTTCTAGGGTAATGACCAGTAGAGTGACTTGACTTCTCTCACAATGTAGCTTTGGTATGGCTCAAGGAAGTGTAGCTAAGCAATCGTGCCATGTTTCCCTACAGATATTCTCCTGGCTTTGCTATCATTAAGTAATTCTATGGGCCACGCCCATGGCAATTCACATGGCAGTGCCACACCAATCCATTTACTCAATAGTCACCAACCCAATGAGAGTGATTATAGGGGAAGGACTACACTATATTCTAACCTAGCAGGCCAAACTTTAAGATACATAATAATCTTCTGTAAAGTTTATTTAAAATGTAGATTCTCTAAGCCCTACTCTTGGAGAATTCAATTCAGTTGGTCTAGGGAGAGTCCCATGAATTTACATTTTTTAATAAGCAACCCAGATAATTCTTTCTAGCCTTGATGGTAGACATAAATGAAAAACAGGTGCTCGTATAACAACACTCAGCATACATTCTTGTTTGCCTTATAAATTCTCATCTAAGTATGAATAGAGATGGTCAGGGTGAGTCTTTCAGCTTTGCTTCATTAATAATTCAGCAGAACTGAATATTGTTGTTGAATATATTTGAGTGATTGCAAACTTGGCAGGTCTTATAGGCAAATTTCCTCTTGTATTTCACATCACCAGAACAGCCTTAGTCATCAGCACTACAGTAAAATATATTTACTTGAAGGTGATGAGGTGTGAGGTGATAGTTTAGATAAGAATCTTATTTGCATTTTCAACTCAAATACAACTGAGGAAATAAAAATATGCATCCATCCTCAGAACAAGAGAATGTCTAGCAATTTGATATTCATAAATAAAGAGAAAATAAAAAAAATATTGCATTGCATAGCAGAAATTTAAGATAAATTTTGGGGCACCCTGGACTAGTTAGAAGAAAAATCCCTAATATAGACAAGTAGCAGTTCTCTCAAAAACAGTGTATGATTGACCATGTTTTTGTTTGTTTGTTTCTGGTTTCTTGGTCCCTTTTCTTGAAAGAATATGTGCCTCTACATTAAGCAGAGTAATCTAGATGTGGCATGCTCAGTTCACATCAAGATGAGAATAAATACTAGGCCACCTTACGGACTCTAACAGAAGCTTTTATACACAGAATTCCCAGAGGTGCTACTTATAGCATGACTAAGATAACATGACAACCTCTTTCTGGAGAAAGAATGTGATTTACACATAATTGTGGAAAACCTGTGTCAAAACACTATAACCAGTCTGAATCTCCCAGCAGTTTTTTTAAACGTAACATCCTGCACATTTACTCAATCTTGCATGTATGTTGCTGTCATTTTTTCCTTGGGATCTGACCAGAGACTGATACAGGGGTAAGGGACATATAGGGGCGAGTGGAAAGTTATTTTGACATCAAGGGAGGTGGCAAAAACTAGCCTGAGCTCTCAGGTAGAAGTAGTTCAGGGTCCCATCATTGAGTGGTTTTTCTTGGAACTGAGAACACAATGCCATCACCAACAGTGAGCTTGAACTTGTATAGTGAGCGACATAACTCAAAGGGGAAGGCTTAGACTTGACCAACACTCCACCAAAGTCTAACAATTCTTTCTTCACTCAATAAATATTGAATGAATATCTACTAAGTGCCAGATAATGCTGGGAGTGTATAAGCAAACAGACAAAAATCCTGCCCTTATGAAGCATATAATTTATGACAGAAGAGAAAAAGTCAAGAAAATAAATGTCAGATATATGGTGCATCCAATGGTGATGAGGATCGTGGAGAAAGACAGAAACAAAAAGGGGTGGGGGGTCCAAAGACGGAGTGGGGGGGTATTTTCAATAGATTGGTTAGGGAGAGTCTCACTAAGAAGGTGGAAATCAGGCAAAGACTTGAAGAAGTGAGGAAGTAGACCGTGTGGAAGTTGTCACGAAGAGCATTCCAGGAAACTGGAACAGGAAGTACAAAGGGCCATGGATCACGAGAGACCCTGAAAATGTCAGCATCTAAATCCGTGGTGTGGCTTCACAACATCGGGGTTGACAGCTATCCTGGAAATTCAAATCTACGTATCATATCAGATCATATTGTTGAGAAGTGTGCTTTCAGTAATTTCACAGCTTTATAAGACAGCAAGGCTGTGGTGAAGGTGGGTGTGTGTATATCTTCGAGAATCTTGTCGGGCATAGTTCTGTTCTTATCTTTCCTTTTTGTCCAAGAAAGGATTGTTATATGAATCTGGAGAAGCAAGATGGGTGAAATCAGGATTTTTCATCTGCCCCAAAACAACCAGCATAGGGGCACCTGGGTGGTGCAGTCGTTAAGCATCCGCCTTCGGCTCAGGGCGTGATCCCGGCGTTCTGGGATCGAGCCCCACATCAGGCTCCTCTGCTAGGAGCCTGCTTCTTCCTCTCCCACTCCCCCTGCTTGTGTTCCCTCTCTCGCTGGCTGTCTCTCTCTGTCAAATACATAAATAAAATCTTAAAAAAAAAAAAAAACAACCAGCATAAGCACAGGACCAGCTCAATTTCCAGGGTGGGAGCCATGTGTCCTTGCCATCAATACCTCTGGTAAATTTACGCTATTTTCTAGAGTGAATTCTTTTTCTATAGCTGCTGTAACAAATCACTACTTACTCAGTGGCTTAAAACAACACATATTATGTTACACTTCTGGAGGTCAGAATTCTGACATAAGCCTCCCCAGGCAAACATCAAGGTGTGGGCAGGATGGCATTACTTTCTGTGGAGACTCTGGGTAGGATCCAGTCCCTATGCCTTTTCTCTATTCTAGAGGTTATCCATGTTCCTTGCTTCTTTGCTCTCTTCCTCCCTCTTCACAAGCAGTGAGGTCAAGCTGAGTCCTCATATAACATCATTCACCTTGCTCCTTCTCTGACTTTCAGACTCCCTTCTGTTTCCCTCTTCCACTTTTAAGGATTCTTGCCATGACACTGAATCCATCCAGTAATCCTGGACACCCTCTAAGTCCCAACTTAATCACATCAACAAAGTTTCTTTTGCCATGTAAGGCAACATATTTATAGGTTCTGAGGATTACCAAGTGAAAAAATTCGGGGGCCATTACTCTGCCTACCATGGTATGTTTTTCTCTTTTTTCTTTCTTCCTTTCTTTTTCCTTTTTTTTCCCACTTTTCAGGATCTGATCAAATTTTTATAAGAGAAGTTTGCATTAGTCGCTGAAAACCTGGCAAGGGACAGAAAGTCCTCTTACATATGAGCAGAAACAATTTTCTGGGATAATAGTCCCAAAAGGGCAGCACATGACTACAGGATCTTAAAAGAGGGGGTAAAAAAGGAATGAAGGAATTAATGCAACCATTGCCTCTTTGGATATTCTAATAATGTGTAAACTGGAGCACATGAATTGACCACTGCGAAGCTCAGTTTTCTTCAAGCAAACTTTTGGGCCGTTATGGAAAGTAGAGGACCATCTATATGCCACATGGACTGACATGGCAGTGGCCGGCACCAACCACTTATTTTGCTGTTACTGTTTTTGTTCTTATCATCATCAACATTTTTTTTTTCTTTCACTTGCTTACTGGTTCCTCTAATCTAGTGTCTGAATAAAAACCTAGATTGTAAACTACTTTCCATGTAAACTAGTCCTAGATATTGCATTTGACCTAAATAAATATTTCTGCTTTTTTCTCCTTTAGAGTTTGGGGGACTCTTGAACACACTATGCAAATGAAATCTACCCAAAAGCCAAATCAGTATGCTATGGCACGAACCCTGAAGCTATTTTTAAGAGAACTGCCCTGTGGTCATTGCCCCTTCTCTTTTCTTCCCTCTCACAGCTGCTGCTGAGAGGGACAGTCACCTGGCAGAGAGTGGCAGCAGCAGCTGTCTATACAAAGAAAGGCTCAGCCCGGCAGCCACGCTCCCGCCTCCTGCTGAAGGCAGCCAGTGAGCTCAGATCAGGTGAGCGGCACATTCAAGATCAGACTGCCCCTAGGACAGGTAGACACCTGCCTGGTGACATTCAGGGCCACCTGCCTCTTCAGAAAAGGCCTGGGTAGAGGGAAGCACAGCAGCTACCTGTTGTTACTTCTGCTCTATTTCTGATGAGGGTTGAGTTCATCTCTTACATTGGTGTTAAGCTCCAGATGCCTCAACACCAAATATCTAGTATGGCTAGTATCTGACATATCACACATGGACCCTGAAGCCTCTGCCCCCTCTGGCGCAGACCCATGTTTAGACTCATGTTAGCACTGGAGTTGATGAAGGTCTAGCTGTCACCGTTTACACTGGTTTAGCTCTCTCTCACCTTTGCTGACGTGAATCATAGAACCACTGAATGCTCAATTTGTGCCTTAGAGATCACTGAATCCAACCACCGAATATGAGGGATAAGGAAATAAAGGCCTAGAAAAGGAGAGCGGTTGGCCCAAAGACGAGACTTGGAACCCTGCTGACCTGCCTCCCAATTCATTTCTCTTTCTATGACACCTCCCTCACTCATACTTTGAGTCCATGCAGCTTGTCCTCTGTACCTTAAGATATACTTACTGCATTGAGGGAGCAGGTGATTAGCTATGTTATTTTCAAAGCTTACTATTAAGCATTCCTGTCTTGCAGATAACAAGACTGGAGGAAATAAAATGCTCTAGCCCTCTGCCAGTGGTTTAGAGCTACGGCAAGGATCACCAGGAACAATACTTAGTTGAAGATGCAGCGCCATGGACTGGGCTTGATGGCTGCATTACATATAACAGTTGTGTTGGCCTGACTAGCCTTTGGGACCTGTACAGAAGGCAGATGGGTGGCAGAAGGAAAAGTTGGTGAGTGATCAGAGGGAAGGCAAGTAAACATGTTCATCCTCTCTGAAAAACGGATGCACAGATTTCCCTGTTCCCAAACATTCACCTACCACTGATTAATAAAGTGAAACCTAGAGAATGGGAGCTTCAAAAAAACAAATCATCTCAAATGTCAAATCTGTCTGCTCTATTAAAGCAACACCTAACCAAATAAGTTAAAAAAAAAAGAGAGTTATAAGATATAAGCACGTGTGTGATCCAACGGCAGGGACCATGTCTGAGTCAGGATTTTTTCTTCCTTCTGGTTCTCACTAGGTCTCTACAGACACTCCCAGGACTCAACGCTGTGCTGTACACATAACAGGCACTCAGTAAATGTTTTTTTTTTACTTGACAGCATTCTTTTACACTCACCTAAAATAGGCAAAACTCTCAATTTCTCTCTCTTGTGATTTTTCAAGTGGCCCAGGTTCACTTGGCACTACAATCTAAGAGCAATCAGCCAAGAATGAAATGCCCTAAAGACTGGAAAAGCAGACATTAAAAACACTTGCTGGAGAAAGTCCTCAACATGAGGAACAGGTAAGCTCTGCCACCAAGCCATGGCGAGCACAGACCAGGCGGAACACATCTGCTCTCAGAGCTTCGATGATACCATTACTGTGCAAGTTTGCTGAGATTAATCAGAATCTCCAAATCTTTTGAGCCTCCCTAACACCCAACTAATAGCTACATCAAGGACAAATTTATGCTAATCTGTTAATGGACACACCCCATAGTCATTAGGTGAGGAGATTGGCTCCTCTATATGATTGCTAAGGGTTTCTTAAATAGAGAACTAATGGAAATGTCTTTAATAATTCTCCACATTAACTCTGTATTGTTTTTAGTGCTCACAATATGTGCCTGCAATTTTTTACCAAGTATCTACAGAATCTTATTATTTTACAAGATGGCTTCTGGTAGACCATAGCTTCTGAGGGAGAAACAGCTTCTCTTAAAGATGCAAGTTATTCAAATGTATTTAATAGATTCCACAGAGGGTAGGTTGTCATCAAGAATAACAATATAAATATTTTGATTTATCTAGAACTCACTAATTATTTCCTTACCAGTCCATATTTTGGAGAATATCCATATAAGCAGAATTTACTTATTTTCATATTCATTTAACTAAAAGCCTTCCTGCAGTTCTGACTGAAACAACTGTTACTTATCGGCCATGCAGATCAGCTTTAGTTTCCTTGCCAAAGGTAAATACCCCAAAGGAATCCAAAATTATAGTGAATGAAAATTTGGATGGGCACCATTTGTGCTTTAATTTGGGTAAAAACAGTCTTCGAAGGTTATGTGCTGTGAGGGAGACTTGGCTTATTAAGTAGGCTTGAGGTTCCTAAATGACTGAAGTTATTCCAAGTAGACTGGATTTTGTCCCAATCTGGTTATTTCGTGTGGACATATACCAGTAAATAAAATGATTAGTTTGAAAGCAATAGTGTGTCTGGTTGGTTTAGTCTCTAAGGACCACCTGATTCATTTATGTGCTAAGTATCATAGCTAGACCAGCCCACATGTCCACCTGATACCCACGCACCAAGCAATCACCTCAACATCCCCCATCCCAACCTTCCCTCTGCACCTTTCTTGCACACCCCTGTCTCCTGTCTGAACTTTCTTCCTCACCTACTCCACTGGTTCATTATGGCCTTGGGCAAATCACAGTCTCTCTGATACTGTTATAAAGTTAAGGACACCTTCAGGGATGCCCTAAGGAATGAACGAGATAAGACAGGTAAAGCAGCGCAATGTCTGAAACACAGTAAATACTCTATTAATGTAAGTTAAAATCACCATCATCATCATCATCATCATCATCCTCCTCCTCAACAATGGCCACCAAGTAAGGCATAGGGTAATATCAGGGTGATGGAGAAGCTGGGTACAGAACTGGATTTGGTAATTGAGAGACGGTTTGGTTATTGAGAGAGATGCTAAGGGAACACTTGCAGATGGAAAAGGGATATAGGACTGAGGCCTGAAACATGACCATAATCCAAACTCTCACCAGCCCTTCAACCTGTTAGAAGACAGATATAAAAAGAGAGTTGATAGAATATTACGACGGCATAAAGGGCCATTTCACCACTGGGCAAATAAGAACACAATGACTTCTATGAAAGTCTTAAAGTGAACGTTCTATCCAGTGGATGTAATCAAGGCATGAAGTCACACTGCCTGGAACTCTATACGCACCTTACTCCGTACAAAATGGTTACTTCTTGTAGGTAGTTCATGCTGCAAGCTGTCATAAATGCCTTTGGTATTTTTATTACTTCCTCTTTATTAATGTTTACAATAAAGGTTATGTGTGCCCAGTGAGAAAAAGAAACATTTTGTCTATATTAGACTGAGCTTTGAAATGTCCAAGTTGGTCCACCAACAATCACACCTAAGTGCTCCACAAAGCCATGTAATGGTAGTCAATGCATAGTCTTCTTCCCAATGCAAGCTTTGCCCCTCATCCCTGTGGGTCCTGGACCAATCTCCTATGAGCCCTTATCACCTATTCCCATTGCTTACTTATATTGTCTTTTTCATTAACTACCCCTTTGAAAGTGATCTTAGTAGAGCATAAATCAGACCATGTTGCTTCACCTACATAAAGCCATTACAGTTTAGAATAGAATCCAAAGTTCCTATCTATAAACTGTAAGAAACCAGCATACTCTGGCCCCTCTTTACATCTCCAAACTAATCTAGGACTCCTCGATCCCTCATTCCAGTACCTCCATGGGTTTACCTTCTGTCCTTCCAATATACCAAACTCTTTCCTACCTCATTTGTGTGTGCTTTCCTCGCCATGCATATATGTTTTCTCCACTGTCCCCTTGTAGCTACTTGTACTCATCTCAAATGTCACCTTCTCAGATGGGCTTCCCTGAACATCTGATAAAAAGGAACCCTTAGCTAATACCACTGGCAACTCTCTAACTCAACAGTATTTTTACTATCTTTAGAACTTTTATCACAGTGGGTACTCATTTTGTGTATTTGTACTTGTTTAGTAGTAACTGCGGTTCTTTGTGAAGAGGAACTTCTGAACCACTGCTATATCCACAGCACCCAGGCCAGTGCCTGGAACAGAGTATACAGATTAAGCATTTAATAAATGAATAAATGAATGCCTCCATCAAGCCTTTCCCATTTTATGCAAAGCAACATGATGCTTCATAATTATACTCACAATCTCTTTATAAACATTTTGGCAGGATAGTTGTAAGATCACACAGAATAGTTATAAGATCTCATAGAATAGAATGGGAGGGAAAAGAAATAATGGACTCTATAAAAAGGCCAGAGAATCATTGATTAGAGCTAAATCACCTGGTGACGGTTGTTTAAAAGAGAGTTTCTGGAATCTTGTACAAGAAACAAAACTGAAAACTAATAAATATATGTAGGTAAAACGTCAGCTTTATAAAGCAATTGAGATATTATAAAAATGTCTTATCCCTTAAGGACCTAAATATTTCCAAGACAAACACATATTTTTAAATGTTATTTATTCCTTTTTAAAGAACCTGATTCTGAGTTCCACTGTGCATTACTAATGATAACCTAATCACCAAACTGGTTTGCAAGGGGGATTCTGGCTGAGGTCTGTGTGCCCTTGAACAGGGAAAATACCTCCTTTCTGATGATTCATTTTGAAAAGTGGGAAGAAATTCTCCAAATGGGCTGAGAACTGTTTTGGGGGAAAGAGAGGGCTGTGTTATAATTGCAGTCATTTAATTTCCTTTTTACAGACAAAAATGTAAAGATGATTTTTAGAATTCCATTTGCTTCTCTCCCTTTCCATCCAGCCACGTGCCTATCAATTCCCCTTACTGAACATTGAGCTTTAAAGGGATGCAGGTGTTAAAGCATATTCATATGGAAAATTTTCCTCAAACATGGTCCTAAATTATACTTGGTGACCAATTGTGTGAATATTTATGGCAGAGTTTGCTCATCCATTAAAGGAAAGAGTATTTTTCCATTGCAAGTCTTGTTTCTTGATAAAACACCATATTATATTCTGCCTTTTTAAAGGAATCCTCCGTTGGACCGTATGTCTAGTAGATATCTTTACCTTTATATTGTTATAAAATATGTTCAGGCCATATAAACTGTTTTTTACTTAACATTTCCTCTTGCTTTATTTTCTGTTTCACCTACACAAACTTCGATGAATGTATAATGTCAGCTGATTATCTGGACAGGCTCAGCTGCATATGCAGCCATGGGTTTTTGTAAGTGATTTATTTTCAGCATGCTGAAGTTGTATCTAGTTTTCATAATGGTATAAAGCAAATATCTACTGAAAAGGAGGCAATAAGGGTACCTGGGTGGCTCAGTCTGTTAAGCGTCTTGCCTTCGGTTCAGGTCATGATCCCAGGGTCCTGGGATGGAGCCCTGCACCGCTGCTCAGAGGGGAGCCTGTTTCTCCCTCTCCCTCTACCTGCCACTCCCCCTGCTTCTGCTCTCAAATAAATAAATAAATAAATAAAATCTTAAAAAAAAGAAAAAAGAAGAAAACGAGGCAATATGGTAGCAACTGCTAATTCTGAGGGAGCCATACCTTGGTGAACTCAGCCTAATTGCTACATGTACACATATGCATATACACACTCACTTATCCACCCATCTCTTCAAAAACCATCGCCAAATTGTTCAGGTCTGTAGTTGTTGTGACCTCCTACACTAGACAGCAAGTCTTCCTACAGAAAAACACCTAGGTAAAAAAATCAGGGTGGGCTGGGAAGGTACCAAAGAGAGGTTGGATTTGAGATGCAAGTCCTTAATTAAACTAGAAACTTAATACATGGACTTCCACCTTGAACATTAGCATAAATATGTAATTAAATCATAAAACTGACACGTGGGCTCTGTGGAGTCAAGAGTGGTTGAGTGGACCTGCCTGAGAAAAAAATAGTACCAAATTCCAACCCTAAGGGCTAGGAGAAGGGCAAGAGACTAGTCATGGAGAAAATATTGGGCCTCTAAGTATATAATGGGATAATCTTCTGGGGTGGAACTAGAAACAGAACAGATTTGTGATTGACAGGTATCTGAACGGCTAAGAAACAAACCCTGAACCAAGTTCAGGAGAAACAGTATCTTCTGCAATTTGGTATGGTCCCCAACTAAATGACTTTTAACTGTGGGACCAAGTATATATCAAACCAAAGTTTTAATGTAACCCTGATGAGATCTGTACCCCATTTTTAACTCTGGGCTTAATCTAACATTTTACTTTTCACATAAAAATCATATGGCTTATTACAAGCATCCTGTACCTGTTCTTAAATACAGTCCCTAACACTTTAAAAATCTCCACCTCACTGCCATTGGAGTTCTCCTCATTCTTGTCAAGTGTTTATTTCAATGGATAGGTTTTGTTTACTCTCCCAAAGATCTACCAATAATTCTTCCAAGAGTTTAAGCCTGTAAATTAATAGTGATATTAGGCTTTGAAAAGGACCAAACTATGCCAAGCCATGTGCCTATTTAGAGCGGGGGGCAGGGGAGGGTGAGCAGAGTAGAGGAAGGAGAATATCTTCACTCCTCAAACTGTGGGATCCTAACTCCCACTGAAGATGGGAAAAATAAGGTCAGTAATTTATATTTATCTAACTTATCATTATCAAAAATAATTTCTCACTCATGATCTCACTTCTTTCACACACGTAAAAAATATAACAACGCATTTTTTAAAACCTCCTTAAAAAATGTATAATTACATTTATTTTCCTTCTTTGTATAGTTGGCAAAACTGCTACAGAGAATACGGGCCTTTTGGCCAGTGCATGAGTGACTGTGACTCCAAGCCCTATGTGTCCTCTTCCCAGCTCTGTTGTCTTTTTGCTACTCTTGGCTCCTCCTGCTCTATTAACAGCCTAGGGCTAGGCTAAGGCTAAAAACTGTCTTAATGATTCCTTTCAAATTAGAAGCAGCAAAGACAAAGGAAATATTGCACAAGAGAATGAAATGTTTCAGACTGTGTTCCACTCTGGGCAGAGGATAAGAGACATGAACCTTGTCATATACTGAGATGGCTGCTTCCCACCTCTGTCTTCGTCAATTGTTGGCAATAGCTAAGAAGAAAAGAATAAAAATTTAACCAATATATACATTTTACCTTATCCCTAGCCTTTCAGCTAGAAGCAGGAAGGAAACGAAGGTCTCTGCTAAGTACAGAGGTAAAGTCCTACAGGAAGAGACCCAGAGGCATTTTGCCAAAAGGGTGCATTGAGTTTTATTTCATTTTTCTTTTTGTTTTTTGTGCAAGACAGAATCAATCATGATTTACAACAAAGGATGTCCTCTTCGTACCACAAGAAGCCAGAAGATAGGAAACAACACAAACTATTTCTATAACATTTTTAATTTCATTTTTTTAGTTTTGAGATAGAGATTTAAAAGAACTAGCATTGTCACAAAGCAGGGGGAGGGAGAGAGTTTCCTACAGTCTTTTTTCCCCCTCAGAACCATAAGGTTCTTAACTTCTCCAGTAGTACAGGGCTCTCAAAAGTACTTTCAGAACACAGTTCCAACATTTCTTTTCAGGCAGTTCTTAAGAATGTTGGAATGTGAACAACAACAACAAAAAAAATGTTGCTTCAACGGCAGTCTTCCCTCTGCATTTGGCCCATAAGCATTGCTGATGTTGCAGAATGAATACCAGCCACACCACGAGCAACTTGAAAAAAAATTTTTCTTTTTGGACTGACAGAGTGCATGTTATGCAAGATTTAATTGCATACACTTCTTTACACAGAGAGAAACAGCACAATGGTCACAGGACCAAATCCAATGGATTGAATACATTGGGAATTTTAATTACAGAAAACTGGGCATTCTTACCATAATTGTTTATAATAACCATATCCATTGTGCTGCATTAAACCAGTTCTGATTTTAGGACTTAAGCAAACTAGACCCAGACACACAGACTGATTTCCAACTCCATATTGCCATTGTAGACTAAACAACGATTGGTCATTAATAAAACATCAAGATGAGATCTAAATACACATATGCCCCTCTCAGAGGTATCATGGCAAAGGCCCTTACACATAATAAAACTGTTCGCTGCATCTCTTTTGGAAAGACACAGAGTACAACCATTGTGCCTGTCTGGGACCTAGAGAGTCCCGCTTTTATTAATCCAAAGCTTAGGCCACTAAGCCAACTCTCATCACCAAGGAAAAGTGGTGAATTTAGGCCATTCTGATCAAAAAGACAAAAATGCACAATTGTAAGGGCAGATAGCCCAGAATAAGGCCAAGAAAGCCTTATTCTGTTAAGACTTAAAACAAGAAAGAGAGTGAAAAGCTGTATCAGAGCAGGAGGCTTCCTAGGATGGAAAGAGAGTCCTCAGAGGCCAGTGTGATGAAGAGCATTGCTGGAGGAGGCTGGTGAGTTCATGAGGGGGAAGCACTGGGCAGACAAGGAGGCATCTACTCTGCTTCTATTACTGGCATGCTCACACTAAGCTTTGATGCTGTGACCGGAAAAAAAAAAAAAAAGCAACCACTAGGTTCCCAAATTAAACATTTTTCCAAGAATTGAGTTATTCTACTCCAAGATTGGATTCAGTAATCTCAGAGAGAGATGCAAGAAAATCAATTTTCTGATAAAGAAAAAATATCTCATCAAGAGCACTCTTGGGAGACAGACAGCATGGCCAAGCAAACGGGTCCCAATACAAAGGAAACAAAGATTGCCGAGCAACATGAAATGAATAGCAAATATTTAAATTGGTATATCCATCCACTCAGGAAATGGGGTTTTAATGAAAAAGCTATCAAAACTAATGATAAATATTTTCTCCATCTAAGTCCAGTCACCCTTCGTTGCTCACCCTGTAGACAGGACCCAGACCCCTGCTTAAGCTGCCAGTCTTCATGGAGCTATGGTTCACTACTCAAATAGTGCAAGGCTGATGTTTGCCCTCATCATGTTTGTTTGTCTGTCTGTGTGCATGGAAATACCAGACCTTCGAGTCCCTGCAGTGTGTGCAGCAAGCTAGCTCCCAGGTCAGATCTCAGGGCCCAGCTCATCAAATCCATGGTTTACAAGCTTTCATAAAGGTCCTCAATGCAATCATTGTTTTAAAAACTCATCTGCTTAAAATAAAAAAGGAAAACATTGCCAGGAACTGCTTAAAGGAAAACAAAAAGCTCATTTGATTTTTTTTTTAACTTCGCCCATCAGCTGCCAAGTAAACTTATTAAGTTTTGCTTTATGAGGAATCATGAAACATGTCCAAAAGCAATTTTATATAGCCAGTAGGTATCAACCAAATACACTGCTATTCACTTTTACAGGTGTTTTCTTTTTCCCCCTAACATCCCACTGTAAACCTTTCAAAAGGAAGATCTTTTATACAGTCCTTTATTTTCTGTCACAGTTCCCTGAACACAGTGGCCTTTCAATCAATGTTCAATGTTCAATCAATGTTTCCAGGAGTGAAACATTGCATCTTCCAATCACACATTTATTTGTTTTACTAAAAATAACATGAATTATTTATCCATTTTAATGTGTTCTTCCTACACCATAGAAGAGATTTCTTCACAAATAAAAGGTAGAAATTCTGTAGGATGTGTGCACACATACAGGATTTCTTTTACAGGGTTATCACAGGTGGAGTATAACAACTTGATTTCACAGGAGAACAGAGGCCAAAATTTTGCTTACTATTGCATACATTTTGACTTGGGATAGAAGGAGAGACAGAGACAATACAGTTTAAGACTGATCTAGCTTCAATAGACATAAACACAGCAAGAAGCTTATCATGATATTAAGATATTATCAAAAATGATAATGGTAAAAATAACTTTCTAAAACAATGTCAAACATGTGAGTGGTGGAAGGTATAGAAAGGAAACTATTTAAAGAGCTATACATATTGATGAGACAAGAGAGTGGCCTATAAGGCAGAGTTAAGTTTTTAAGAGAAAAGATATCAGTTTAAAAGGAAGGGATCCCTATTCCTTAAAACTCTCATTGGAAGAAAATCAGGACAAATGCTTCAAATAAAGGCAGTTGGTTGGGGGAGGAGAAGAGAGCCAAATATACAACCATATGGGCTTAATACCATCTCCACTCAGGTTTTCCCTCCTATCTTAGATTCCTGTGAGTGAGAGTCTTGTGCTAGAGTTCTTAGCTTCCATCCTCAGTCCTCATTTCACAGGAATAGGTTTGGAAATCATGTGTGTGAGGGGGCTGGAGAAGATAACAAGGCTTCAGATAACAAACATAAGACCTTGAGCATCACATCAGCACAGCTTTCTTCCCTGGCTGCAATAAGGGGTGCAGCACATGAAAGACAGGTTGAGGAAGAGGGTCAGCAAAAGCTAGAGCGCTCTTCAGGTCGCTTTTGGTGTAATTCTGTATTTTTATTTGTGGTACTTAGAAACTGTAGATAGAGAATAAGGAAGGATTTGTAAGGTATAGGGATACACTGATGAGTGAATGTATGGACTGTCACAATATTCTGGGTGAGTCTCTACCGTAAGAATTTTCACACCACGTTACCATTTTCACTGGCCCTCCTCTCCATGAGGACAGACACCCTATCTTGTCTGTTTCATAGTGCTTGACTTAAATAAAATGTTTAATCATTTAAATCATTTACTTCAATTCACTAGTTTATTTACATTATTGTGACCAGAAGGTTCTGGGATCACAAGAAATATGTGAAAGTGGCAGACACAAGTTTGGGGATGAGGGCAACAGCTTATAAACAAAAAGTACCTTAATGTGGATAATATCAGAGGTGCATGTGCTCTCTGGCTATTCTAGGAAAGAGTTAAAGAGATAATACTATAAAGTACATAACTGTATTAGTCAGCTTTGCCTTGCTAACAAACAATCCCCATACAAAATACAGGTTTATTGATCATTCATGTTACAAGTTGCCCATAGTTTGGCTATGGCTCTACTCTATCTGCCTCATTCCAGACC
The DNA here is from genome assembly GCF_024610735.1 of Ursus americanus. Lineage (NCBI taxonomy): Eukaryota > Metazoa > Chordata > Mammalia > Carnivora > Ursidae > Ursus > Ursus americanus. The sequence continues at coordinate 3,357,965 of NC_142162.1, read as the reverse complement.
TGAAGAAGCAGCCCAAATCTGAAACATGCAGAGGTAAAGAGCAAATGTGGTGGCAGAAACTTACCTCTAAAAGCCTCTGCACAGAAGTGGTGTGGGTAACAACCACTCACATTCCATTGGCTAAAGCAAATAATTTGCCAAACCTCAAAGTCAATAAAGGTAGGAATGCATAGTCCTCTTACAGGAAACTGGGGAATAAATAATTGCAAACGGTAATATATCTACTACAAGATACTTCCATAAGATATAAAAAAAGACTATGAAGTTCCTTTGACCTCTTGGATCCCAAATGGGACCATGGCCAAAGAATTTTACTACTATAGCCATCCAGGTCCATAAAGTTTGTATCTGAGTACCAAAAAGACCAATGGAAAATCAATCCTAGTCACTGGGAACCACAATGCCCTTCTGTTTCTTTTGAGTTAAGACAGAATCATCATTAAGTAAATTCAAGGATTTCTGGCTTCAGAAAATGCTGCAGGTCACCACTCAGAGTGCATACCTTCTCAATGATCGATTCCTCTGGTGGTTTTATTCTGTACTGTGAAAAGGGGGAAAGCATTGGGCACAGTGATTATCTCAGTTCCAGGAGTCAGTTCCTTCCAAATTTCTTCTCCAACCTTGTGTGTAAATATTACATGGAACAACTGCTGAAGCTTATAACTAACCAAAGGCAACTGACCAATTTTGTGCTTGGAAGTCCTAAACTATTTATTACAAATCACTCGTAATATCATGACATCTAAGCACTGCATGTCTTCCACGGAGACATGGAGAAAATGAATCAATGATTCAATGATTCACTGACTTGTGAAGTGTTTTGATCTTAATTTTTAGGAATTACCTCTTCAATGTGGCATCAAAGAACTATCTTGATGCTGAATTATGGTGTGGTTAGACCTAGTTTTTAATATGAAGAATATTATGCTGTGGTCCTTTCTCCCAAGGCCCTGAGTGAAAATGTAAAACAAATGGAACAAATGTTTTACTTACTCTGTGTACATGTGTGAGTGTGTATGTTTTTGTTTTTCTGGTCTCACATATTAACTACATGTACTGGAAAGAAGAAGACTAATGGAAGTGTTAATTCATGAAGGTGTGGTAATTTTTATTACCTTATATTGATGCCTCAGTCACATACTCAAATAAGTGAAGTGTCTAGCATGGTAGAAAGGTGATTCAATTTAAATTCGAACACATAATATATAAATATGTATTTATATGTAAGTGTAAGCATATAAATGTATTTTCAAATACATATGATGTTATATATTTATATTTATTAAATATAAATCATGTCCAGTGACACATATATAATTTGTATCTACTTAATTTTAGATTTTAAAATGTTTTTATTATTATTAATGAAAAGACATAGTTGTTTATATTTCAAGCATGTTATTCTTCTATTTACATAGAACTGGACAATTTTCAATCTCTCAGTTTCTCCATCTCTCTTTCATTTCAGTTAAATTCACATGGACTAGAAATTAGGTGAAACTTTCTCATTATACTTATAGGAAAAAAGAATATTGCATTGTTTTCAAATCTGGATTAGTGCTTGACATGCTAAAGGTGACATAATGACCCCAGTGAGCTTTGGGATTTTAGCTTTAGTTGCAATTTTTGCAACCATTTCTGCAATTTCTGTTATGTATACGCCTTAACCTGAGATGCGAATGTACCCTTGTATTTCTTAGATGAAAAATACCTATGTCAAATAGGCAGCATGTTGTAGACGTATTGCAGAGGCTCTAAAGAGAAAGTCATTTCTTAACCAAGATCACAAGGAGATTTTTCTTTACTTTTGGATTATTGTGCTGCCCTTCCCTTTTACACTCAGCTAATGTATCACAGAAGTCTGTCTTTCCCAGGCAATTATTTCATTCCTCCCAGGACAAAGCTATAGTGGCCCACCTTGTAAGGATCAGCCTGCCACCATCAACACTCCTGGGATTGACTATGGAGAGGGATGGGTATCTAGAATGTATGGGGCTGGAGCCTGAATGCTGTCATTCCATTTCTTCTCTTTGGTACCTGTACACAATGCCATGGTTACCCCCTCCCAAGGTTTTATTTATTTATTTATGTGTTTGTTTATCTATCTATCTATTTACTTGCACCTCTATACTACTAGTATTTCCTGTGAGATCCAGCCTCCTGCTTTGTGCTTCTGAAGTTTCTGCAGGGTTGAACACACCCAGCTGTTTCATCTACTTCTATAGAAACAATATAGTCATCCCAAGGGAGAGCTGCCATTTCACAACCACTCTTGCTTTCCCCGAAGCCACACTTTTTTCTTTTCACTCAACATTTAATCCCCTAGGCTCTTTGTTGCCACACACTGCTTCAGAAGAAAAATTAGATTATGCTAAGAATATAAATACTGAAAAACAAATGTTCTGAACTGAATTTAACTCACTTTTTTAATGTTCACTTTGGAATGATCTGTTCGTGCTCTAAAATAAATCCTCTCTGACATTTGAGTCTCATTTAATATTCACCTTGGTTGAAGCTTCTGGGTCTCCATCTCTCTCCAGCCTCCCTCCCTTCAACTCTTGGTTGCCCAGCAACCTCAAACAGCTGGTTGCCCAAACCGGAAAAGTAAATGGGATTAACTCTGGAGGAAACTAATTGAAGGAAGCATTAGTATGCTCCCAATCAGAATTCTTTCAATACTAGCTGATTAAGTTGTGCTTTGCTGTCCTAAGTAAGAATGTGGACTGCGGAGTATACAGGTGGAAGAACTGTCACAGACTTGAAGACACACAGCCGTGGTGACAGCAGCTACTTACTATATAATAGCACTTAACAGGCCATACTCCTCTACCTGCAAAAAGGCGTAAAATTATATTACAAGTCTTCTGCCCACTCTTCCTCTCATTCCTGTATTCATGCATGAATTCATACATTCATTCACTCACTCCCTTATCCAATCCAGTTAAATATTTATTGAGAGACATCAGGCTATTACAGAAATTCTATGGACTCTGGGGTGAACGTAACACTGGTTTCAATCCTAATTCTACCACTTTCTAGCTGACAACTAACTAATTTTCTTAAACTCTCTAGGTCTTCATTTCAACATCAGTAAAATCAAGTTATCAAAATCTACCTCAAAGAGATATTGTGAGGATTAAGTAAGATAGAACATGCAAAACAATCGCTATAGTGATTTGGCCAGATTAGACTTTCCATTAATTCGCTTTCCCTTCTACTACATGACATTGGAATGTGGGAGAAAAATTGTAGGTGTGTTAGCTAGTATGTGGTTGTATTTCCAGCATAAAGCCAAGACAAGAATGGAATTTTAAGAGGACTAGAGAGATATGAGACTTTTTTTAATGACTAGAATAGGGTGAATGATACATCAGTAGAAATTGTCAAAGGAACATTCAATATTTTGAGACTGGCTAATCTCAGAGAATGGTAATGTCATTAGGAAGGGAAGTTAGTCTGTCAAATAATTTAGGTTTTGGTACCGGAGACAGAGCTGACCCTGTGGTAGAACAATGAAGGGCATCACCTTGACTTCTATTGCCTTGTTTCCACTCTGCTCTCAGACACAGCTAGCTAGAACAATGGAGAAGGCAGCTGGAGTTCAAAGAACCTAAGCAGCTTACATGAGCTAGAACTTGGACATCAAAAGACTTAGCATCAGCCTTTTAAACAATTTTCAAGATTTCTTTCCCACAGGGAAAAAAAAAAATTGGCAACTGCTTTCTAGAACAATTCATATTGGTCATATATAGCCGCTAGAACTTCTGTGTGCTGGGAAATTTCCCTCAGGGGATGTGGCTCCAGAACGTCTGTAGACAGGAATCATCCACTCAGAACCTATGTTCTCATGTCTCTGCTGGTCAGACAAGTGGAGTCAGGGACTGGATAAGGAACAATGAAAGCCTTACGAATCCAATCCAGAGTTTTAAAGTTCAGATAAGTCCTTTTAGGAACATGTATTCTGAGTGAGGCACAAACGCTGATATGCGGGATGGAATGATGTAGCTGTGAATAACCCCAGCATGGTTGTTGTTTATTATCACTCATAAAAATGATCATAAAAACTGCTTCTTTTTGAAAATGGTCATCCAATGTGCTACAAAGTGTTAGTAAAAATTAAAGAGGTAGTTAATAGGAAAAGGATAACTTGAAGTGTAAAGATAGGATAGAAATGAGACTGGAAAGAAAGGCAGGAACCTGTGCGATGATTTTCCCATTTGCAAATCTGGAGATGCTTGAAGGACTTCTGAAAGAGTGATAAGGTGTGCAGGAGTGGCTGCCTGGCAATTTCATTCCTCAGGATGAGTGATGCTTTTTGCAATTCTTCTTCTCTTATTTACCCTTCAAAAATGCCCTTGTTAAGTCTATCCACTTTTCATCTGAATAATAATAATATAAAAAGTTCTATGGGGGAAGGAGTGGCAATAATATGCAACATAGATTTCAAGAGGTCTGCACAGTTTCAGGATCTGTCCTTGTAGTAGGATGTCCTGTTACCTTCTCCTTCCCTTTTATTTATTTTTTGAACATTTATATCCTCCCAAATGTTTTCCTGTATACATAAAAAAAAAAAAATGTGAACTCGTCTCCAATACAGTAAGAAGCAAGATTTGTTACCGGTATTCTTTTTCTTCTACCAAAGACAGAGGCCATCTTTGTAATCTGTCCCTGCTGGAGATTATATATTTCTTCCACTCTGAATCAGTCACCAGAAAAGTAGAAAAGTTAAAAAAAAAAAAAAGAGGCAGAAAATAGGGATGTTTAAACTATACAGAATAAATAAATTATTCAGTGATATTAACCTCTCAACTACCTGCAAAGCTTTCTTTGTAGCTCAAATGGTGAGCTGGCCTTGTGAGAGAAATGGTGTTTATCATTTATTTAATACACATGGCTGCAGCCTAAGGAAGAAAAGTTTAAAAGTAATGTCAACAGGCAAAGGATCACACTAGGAGTCATCGAACTCACCTTGCATTTCTCCCTGAGGCAGAGCTGACGTGAATTCATTCAGGGCCATTCTATTATTCATGCAAAGAACTGTCTATCACAAATGCAATATGAAAAGGAGGTACGCCCCATGCGAGGCATGAAATATCATCTCTAATAACTGGCAGTTTAATTCCAAGATTTCAAGACTGCTCATTTAAAAGTTCCTGAAGCAAAGTTCTAAAGCACAGAATGATAAAGGAAATCATTGTTGTTATACTTTAAGAAACCATGTCTTATGTCTGCTAGAAAATACAAGAAATTGGGTTAAAAGGAAGATATGAAAAATAATGCAAAAACCGACAATGGAATGTCATGACAGCCAGTGCTTCAGAGTAAGAGCTTTTCATAACTCTGGAACACATTCACTAGGATATAGTCTTTGTAATTATCTTGGAAAACTGGTCTTATTCCTCTCTAATTGTAGAGCAACTGAGAAAAAATTTACAGCAGAATCTAGAATTTACAGGAGAACCTAGATCTTGAAGCATAATCATTTTTGCCTGCTGATAGACTAATAGCATTGCTGACTCATATATCTAGAAAGGACCATAGGAATCACCCACTATAATACACTTCTACGAGTGATTAAGAAACTGAGACCCAGTAGCAGACATAAGATGAGAACTGTACACTCAACATAACCTGGTATTCTTTCTAACATATTCCATAAATTTTTAAAATTATGCTAAAAATAATATGATGTTAATAGCATTTAAATTTCCATTTGATAAACATTCTCAAACCCCTTTACATCTATAATGCTATATGCCCTACTTAATGGATGCCTCGTATTTTTATATTAAAGAAGGAAATTACTGTCTAACACCCCGAATTGGATGTGTTGTGGTGGTTTGGGGCAAGGGGTAGGTTTGTGGGGTTCCCAGGGCCGAGGCTCTCTAGGAAAAACAAAATTAGAGCAATGAGTAGAGATGGTAATAGAAAAGGAAGCCAAAGCCCACTCAGCCAAGGAAGGGAGTTAAAAATAGGAGGTCAAACAGACCAGGGCTATGGACCCAGGACTTCCTGTCCCAGGGAGACAAGTGCAAGAGCAGCAGCAGATGTAATCAGGACCCCGTCTGGGGCAACAGCCTGGAGCAGATGCTATGCATGGTCTGTATGTGCCAGCTGTGGCAGGGTGAGTGGGTGGGCTGATTATGATTAAATACAGGATTGAAACAGGCTCACACATATGGCAAATGTTAAGCTGGTTTGCTTGCTATATTTCTGGTCTAGCCCCAAATTTTCTCCAGCTGGACACTTCCAGCATAGTGGGAAAGCATAAGCAACAACCAGAACCTCAGCCCACCCACTACTAATGAGGCTTGGCTTTCTTCTTAGAGTCAACTAGACCCCAAGAGTACCTCTGCCCACTTCCAATAGAATGTGAAAGTCATTTAGGGATTTGTAGGTGAAGAAAATGAGAGGATGGGAAGAAAAGTAGCAGAGATTGAGTGAGAGAAGACAGATGTTAGCTACATGTAAACACCAAAGTCTCCAACTGAAAGTCAAAGAACAATTCAACCAATTAACCAGTCTTTGCTACAGTCTACAATACCAAACAGCTGACTCTTGTGATGTCACAGCTCCCATGGGTGTTTAAATTGAGTGATTCAGGACAGCGCACGTGCCTGAGTGAACACACACACACACACACACACACACTTTTCCTCCCACCAATTTTGCTCAGTGTGTCTGCAAAACTACCATACTCCAGGTCCACTTTCAGTTTTAAAAGGCTTCCAAATGTAGGACAAAGAAAGATGGGGATAGGGTAGAATATGGGGGCACTGCTGTTCCTCAAATGAGAGAAAGGAAACTGTTGTGGAAGATTTTCTCTCAGGTTGGCCACTGAGAAACCAGAACTAAAAGTTACTCTGGGTTCTAGAAATTTCAGATCCTGTTATGTTCAACAGCAGAGAAGCATGTTGAATAAACAGAGAGGGTAAGACAGTAAGGATTTGAAAAGGGCTAAGAAAAGCAAGTAAGAGGGAGCAGAATGGATGAAGAAATAGCTTAAAGAGAGGACTTAGGAGAGAGATCACATAAAAGGTGTAGTTTGCTGCCCAATAGCACTAATATGAGTCCACCCAGTAATGAAAAAGACATAGCTGGAAACTTGGAGCTGACTTGGGAAACAATGGGGTAGGAAAGATATGGACAAGAATCCATGACATCATCTACCTTGAAAGTTGCCAGGAAAGCATCTGACAGAGTGTCTGTCACATAATAGATTCTCAAAACATGTTAGCACCTTCCCTTTCCATAAAATTTCCTTGAGTACTCTTGGCGATGGGTGGGTCATGACAAGGAGGGTTTCTGGGGACTTGATAATGTTCCTAACAATGATTGTTATCTCAAAATTAGCCAATGCCCTGCTTTTAGGGAGAATATAGACATGCATATGAACACATGCATTTTTTTGTGTTTAAAGAGCAGGGCATTAAGCACATTTATAGTAACAAGGATAGATGTAACTCTTCCATGGCAGGCACTATGGTATTATAATAGAGAAAGGAGAGTGTCTAGTGTTAGAGCTGAATTAAACCATGAAACACCTCCTCAAGTCCTTGTTCTGTAACTGGCGTTGACTTCTATATGTTTTAATTCCTTTCTTTGTAAAATGGGGATAAAAATACCTACATCTTAGTATTGTGAAAATTTAAGGAAATCATAAATGGTACATACTAATAGTCACTGTTAATAAAAACATTAATTTTATTTTCACCTTCTATTTTGTGGCATAATCATAAGTTCACTTTTCAAGGCTTTTGCATCTCTTGTTCACAGAAAATAGCAGGCAACCTTTAAACCAAATCCTGTCTATGCAACACACAAATTGTTAGTATTGTTTCTTCTCATTAGACAACCACTACTATGGTTTTTGAGGTTGGGTGTCGGTGGATTCTGTTAGTTTCCTTTGCCTATTTTGCTTATAGTTAGTCAATTGCACTTAGCATATGTAGCCTGACTCATTTTCATTCATGTCTGCAAATCTCAATGCTCTCCCCAGTAGATCTAAACTACAACTTCAGTGTTGGTGTATAAAGTGTATCCACAGGAGAACCCACCCTTCTACTAGAAATTAGGTACAGTCAGCTAATGAATGATTCCCTTTCTTCTTGGACAAATCCACTTGCTGGGACACTGGAACATCTTCCAAAGTCCTGACTGACATAGATGATCCAGAGTGAGGTGATGGAACATTAGGGAACTCAGCTATGCAGAGCAGGGGAGGCAGAGATGGAAGAGATGAGACAGGAAATGAAGGTCACTTCTCTACTTATTCTTCCTCCCCTGCTTTCCCTACAACTTGTGTTATCTTCATAACAGTCCCATTACCTAATTTCTCATCCTATTTTCACACATCTTACTCTCTCTCCCTGATTCTCAGATTCCTTTTCAATTTTCCTTAGTTTTATGTTTCTATTTCTCTATCAATCCAGATTTTGTATTATATATTTAGTGAGCCCATAAACAGTACTCACGCCCCAGAGCAACATCCTGAAAAATTAAATACATTGTATCCAACTTATTTTGACATTAATATGACAGCAAGTGAACCAAAATTTTATTTCTTTATATACTGGTTAATGAACCTACATTTTGGCAGACATGAAAGCTTCTTTCAGTGCTTTCCCCTCCTTCTTTTAAAGGCTTTTTAAAAAGTAGCTTTATGGGAGAGTTTCAGTAGGGGGGGTGAGCATGGAATTTTGATACTACAAACCTTCCCTTTTCTCTCAAATCTCAAGCTTCCCTTCTTTTGCTGAGCATCTTAAACAAGCAGGCGGATGTTTTTCCTCTTTTATTTTTTAATTGCTTATGTTGATGTGCAAGACAACATTTTCAATGAGATGCAAACGGAGTTGCCCACACAGTAATAATGGGGGCTTTGTGGGCTGCTCAGCATGTGCTATGTTTCTCTGAAGCCTTTAGGTCCTTATCCCCAGCTCTACAAAGGGGGCAGTACATTTCAGCTTCCCTCCCTCCCATACCAAAGAGATGCTCTGACTGTGAGAAAAACAGCAGGTAGAATAGCCAATAACAGAGTTTCCCCTTCCCCCGCTATGCATATCACTTCTTTTCCACCAACAGTCAATTATTAATTTTAAATAATCAGTTAGTACTTTATGAGGATTTAATCCAATGCTGCCATGATATGGTAAAGCAGGGCTGACTGAAAGAGCTATTTCACTCAAAGATTTTTGCTATTCAATTAGCTTTTCCTGTTAATACATCATGATAGCTACTGTGATTAGAAAAAATAACATTCACTGATTTACACCTGAATGACATATAAAAGGTTGCTAAGTGCTTTGGAAGTATAACAGGATTATTTTTGATGTGGGGAGTAATATATTTTCTAAGGACAGAATTCTGGCTGACGTCTACAGAGAATGAACACATAGAAATTACCAGTCTTGATTTAGTGGTATTCTAAAGGCCAACTATTCATTTACATATTTAGGTAAGGATTTTTGCTCTCTATATAATTATTAGTACTTTCAACAGCTTTTATTCAACATAGGCAGCACAGACTGTTGATATCTATCCTTTCTCAGGTCTTCACATAAATTATAAGTGCCAAACCCAGGAAATCTCTATGAAAATTAATGTTATGGGAGAAGAGTGCAGATGTTGTCTGGGTAACAGACTTGGGCACTGTAAGTACTAGAGACTTCTGTGGGCCTATTTTCTTAAGGCAGGACAAAAGAAGGTCCCCCTTCAGAAGGGTTAGCTCACTCTTGAGGCATTAAAATTGGAAATGAAGGGTGAAACTAAGGGCACATTTTCCCTTAGAATTCCCTAAAAGACTCATAGTAATGGTACTTCCACAAACTAGTGAATAAACAATGATATAAATAAGAACAACTTGAAAGATCCTCAAACTCACAGAGGGAGTAAGGAAGGTCATGTCTGGCAGGCTTGGATATTGCTGAGACCTTGAGAAAAAGGGAATTCACCCAAATTTATAGTATTATAGGGGAAGTCAAATGGCAAGTTCTTGGCTTGGCCCGCTATTTTTTTTTTTTTTAAGATTTTATTTATTTGACAGAGATAGAGACAGCCAGCGAGAGAGGGAACACAAGCAGGGGGAGTGGGAGAGGAAGAAGCAGGCTCATAGCGGAGGAGCCCGATGTGGGACTCGATCCCAGAACGCTGGGATCATGCCCTGGGCCGAAGGCAGACGCTTAACCGCTGTGCCACCCAGGCACCCCTTGGCCCACTATTTTTAAGAGGCTTTTCAAATTCCAATCTGACATTTAGGTCTTCAATCCATTTTGAATTTATTTTTGTGTATGCTGTAAGAAAGTGGTCCAGCTTCATTCTTTTGCATGTGGCTGTCCAGTTTTCCCAACACCATTTGTTGAAGAGACTGTCTTTTTCCCATTGGATATTCTTTCCAGCTTTGTCAAAGATTAATTGACCATATAATTGTAGGTTTATTTCTGGGTTTTCTTTCTGTTCCATTGATCTATATGTCTATTTTTGTGCCAGTACCATACTGTTTCATAGCAGTATTATTTACAATAGCTAAATTATGGAAGCAGCCCAAGTGTCCATTGATAGATGAATGGATAAAGAAGATATGGTGTATATATACAATGGAATATTATTCAGCCATAAAAATGAATGAAATCCTGCCATATGCAATGACATGGATGGAGCTAGAGAGTATAATGCTAAGTGAAATAAGTCAGAGAACGACAAATACCATATGATTTCACTCATATGTGGAATTTAAGAAATAAAACAAAGGAGCAAAGGAAAAAGAGAGAGAGAAACAAGCCAAGAAACAGACTCTTAACTATTGAAAACAAACTGGTATTACCAGAGAGGAGTTGGGTGGGTGGGGGATGAGTGAAACAGGTGATGGGGATTAAGGAGTACACATGTTGTGATGAGCATTGGGTGATGTATGGAATTGTTTAACCACTATATTGTACACCTGAAACTAATATAACACTATATATTAACTATACTGAAATTAAAATAAATTTTTTAAGAAGAATCTAATCTGAGATTTCTTATGAAAATTTCCTGCAAAGCAACTTTAAAGTCTTTATAGTAAATTACCATTCTTGCTGCACCTGTGTAAATAATCAGGCCAAATCTAATGAGATCAAGAATAATTTTTCCCTGAGATTTTTTTAAAGCAGCATACTTCTTTTTTTTTTTAAGATAGTATTTATTTATTTGACAGAGAGACAGTGAGCAAGAGAGGGAACACAAGCAGGGGGAGTGGGAAAGGAAGAAGCAGGCTCCCAGCGGAGGAGCCTGATGCAGGGCTGCATCCCGGAATACCGGGATCATGCTCTGAGCTGAAGGCAGACGCTTAATGACTGAGCCACCCAGGCACCCCTTCCCTGAGATTTTTTGATCAAAAGAAGGGTGACTGTAGAGAGAAATGTTGTGTTCAATGGAAAATTATCCATCATCACTAGAACACTTTTCTGTGTTATCAGAGTCTAGCCCTGTTCAATGTCTTTGAGATATTTTGCAACTCAGTAAATTGTAGGTAACTGATAGATTGCAAACTTTGTCTTGTCAGGTAGAGACTTCATTTACTTCTCCAATGGTGGAAAAAGATCACTTTTGGTACTTAGATGTAAATTGCACTAGATTTTGTTCCTCACACAAATTAATAATCCTTACCAAATTTTTAATTCTTTCAGTTTTCTTCAATATCTATCTACAATCCTCCAAGCCAACTTTAGTTTTTCTCCCTCATTCCTAACTTGGCATCACAAGACCTAAATTCTAACTGCCCAGATCCCTTGGCTGCCTTGAAGTTGGCCTTGTTACTCAAGATCTAAAGAAGTCCTGCAAGTGGAAGCCAGGCAATTTGGTGTTAAGACCTAAAAGACTCAAGACCACAGAAGATCACGCATGAACCAAAATTCTCCTTGAAAAGAAAGTCTGGCAAAATACTTGGGTCATACATGCCCCCCTATAAGAATGTGGCTGACATCACCAAGACCATTAATATCCCAGCTTGAGAACTTCAAGAAAATCAGTAAGGTGCCACATAACCAAAACATTTTCCTCCACTCACATCTTACCTTCAAGGATACACTTCTGTTTCTTTACTCTAGTGTAACTTTTTATAATAATATTTTCTCCTTCTCATTTCAGGCATCCCTCTTTAAAATACCAGCTCTCTAGGACTCTAAAACCACCTACTTTTGCCACCAACTCTCAAAAGATGGTCTGATTATACAGAAATGTCAACAAGAGTCCTTGAGAAACTATTTTTTTAATAATAATTTTTATTACGTTATGTTAGTAACCATACAGTACATCACTAGTTTTTGATATAAAGTTCCATGATTCATTACTTGCATATAACACCCAATGCACCATGCAATACATGCCCTCCTTAATACCCATCACCGGCCTATCCCAATCCTCCACCCCCCTCCCCTCTGAAGCCCTCAGTTTGTTTCCCAGAGTCCATAGTCTCTCATGGTTCATTCCCCCTTCTGGAGAAACTATTTCTTAAACCCTTCTTTGCTCCATTTAGGATGCTTATTACCTCATACAGCCACAAAAAAGTCTTCTTAAACAAAAGTGAAAACTGATAATGTTGAATTTTACCTGAGCCCTGTGCTCCCCAAAATCAAAAATAGTTAAGTTCCTTCACTGTTTGTTTACCTAAAAACAGCTAACTGCCAATGAGCCCCCTACCATTTCATATTCCCATATAAGACTATCCTTCCTCAAGACTCCCATAAGACTTGTGGATGATTCCCCCATTCACCTACTTCTGTAAAACCCTAGGCCCACATCTTTTTCTTTGAGATACTGCTCATTAATGAATATTTCCCCTATTACAATAGCCTGAATAAAATCATCTCCTTATTCATCCAGTGCATTTTGTCTTCCACAACAGGGGCTAGGTTACACAGGTGCATGCATTTGGGCTGGGTTACACAGGTGCATGCATTTGTCCAAAAGTCATGAAATGATACAATGCAGGTTTATGTAGTTCATTAAAAGTAAACTTTACCTCAAGAGATAAAAGGAGAAATGTAAATTAGCCATGAACCATAGTTAAAATCATGCATGCTTAGTTGTTTTGGAGTGAGGAAAATGAATGTCTGCAACTTACTTTGAAATATACTCAAAAAAAGGAAACGGATTGATCCCTCATTAGATGGATTGCTAAATAGTTTGTGATTAAGCAAATACAGTAAAAGGTTAATTGTTGAATGTAGGTGGTGAGTTTATTAGTATACACATCAAACTTTATAGTGAAATATCATTCTTTTCCTCTAAGATTAGGAAGAAGGCAAGGATATCCTCTCTCACTATTTCTGTTCAAATCTGTACTACAGGTCTTAGTGCAATAAGGAAAGAAAAGAAATAAAAGGCATAAAGATTGGAATAAAGAAAATAAAAATATTTAAATTTTAGATGGTAGGATCCATTTATGTAGAAAATCTTAAAGAAACTACAAAGCAGCTAATAGCACTGGTAATGAACTTAGGTCATAGGATAGAGGATCAATATATGAATATTAATTACACTTTTATATACTAGCACAAATACTAAAAAGTAAAATTTTTAAAATAGCATTTACAACAGTAACAACAAAATCAAATACCTAGGAATAAATATAATGAAAGATATTCAAGATCTCTACTTTCTAAACTATGAAATATTTCTGAGAAAAATAAAGATCTAAATAAATTAATCTATACCATGTTCTTGAATTAGAAGACTCAACTTTTTCTGACATCAGTTCTCAAATTGACTCATATATTCAACTAAATTTCAAGGAACCTCAGGCTTATGATAGTAAAAATAAAATAATAAATTAAAATACATGTCAGATACTCAAATTCTAAAAATCTTTAGAGACTTTTAAAGACAACAGAGCTAGTTTTTACTTAACAAGGATTCCTCTAATTTGCTGATGCTGCAAAGTGTCATTAAAACAAGGTGTTTTATTTGAAACAGCATGAAATTAGTGAAGTAACTCAGATTTCAGTGTCATCTTGCGTCCTTTTATCTAGTCACTGACTTTAGATATATTACTGAACCTTTACTTATTAGATATTCAGTCGGTAGACCTTTGTTAACCCCAGAAAAACCTTACTAAAAACTGAAAACTCAATTAAAAGACATTAAAATAATTAAAAAATAGAGGAAGTGGGATCAAAAATAAAGTAAAAATAAAAATCTTCATTAATGTACAGTAAGTTTAAATGATTTAACTTATTATATATTAATAAATGAATTTAATCTGCAATAAGATTCACTTTGCTTTTAAGAATCAATAAACATGTTTTAGCTCTTTTACCTTAAATTGAGCTCTATTTTTAACTGTTAATTTTTTTTCAATAATGAGCCACATTGTAATTTAAGTTGTAAATCAAATTTATTTATGCTTGGATAGATCTCATCTGGTGCAATGACAATAGCATTAATATGAACACCTCTGAATATGCAGGTACCCCTATTTGAAAGACAGATTATTTTTACATATGTGCTATAGTGCATATATACAAACACATAATATTTATAATTATAAGATTAAGAAATAGGCCTATGTTGCTTGAATAAACTAACAATGATTTTTTAATTAAGGCATAAATAATAAAAGCATTTTATAGAAAGCTTTTAAAATCAAATATAAAATGGCTGATACTTAGCAAAATTCTGACTGGAGTCTACAGTTTACGGCCTAATGTATGCCAAAAATGCCAAATAGTTTTGCTTAAAAAACACAAATTTAGTTTGTATGAATAACCACATAGCATCAAGATTAATGGCAAAATTAACCAGTGACTTTCTAATCAATGTCTTTAATGAAATGAAGGGGAAAAAAGAGTAAAAATTCACCACCAGTAAAAGGATAGAGTGGTAGACAACCTTGAGCCATAAATACTTTTAAATGAAACTGAAAATTCTATTATGAAATGGCTTAACATAACTCCTAACCTTGCCATCAACCCACAAAAGCAGTACAAAGACAAGGCTAAAACAAAACACAACAAAACAAAATCTAAGAATTTTTCACTAATTTCCTGCAACATAGGAAGAAGCAGTTCTGTCCAGAAGGTGCATAGGTGGTCCTGAGATGAGTAAAGGAATGACCCTTAAGAGTGAAAGCTCCCAGCATTCCAATGGAATGGGTCTAACTTCTTGCCATTTTGAAAGACCCACAAGAATTCAGATGTATACCTGGCTGGTGAAGTTAGACATTTAATGGATATCAAAAGAAGGAGCTGAACCCAGTTCCACCATCCATAACTGAACTACCCCTCCTCTTCTTCCACCTCCATCCTCTTAATACTCCCTCTCACATCACAGAATAAATAGAAGGCAACACCTAGTTTGCTGGGTATGTACAGAGGAGGGTAAAATTGAAGGAATAAATGACAAACTTAAAAAATTGAGAAAAATGACAAAAAGAAGTAATCTACACAATATCAGAAATAAGTAGAAGGTTTAGGTCACTGATTCTCACACTTCGCTGCACTTTAGAATAATTCTCATATGCCTAGGCTATATCCCATACTGATTAAATCAAAACCTCAAGCATTAGTATTCTTTAAAGCTCCCCAGTTTACTTCAGTGTGCAGTGAAGTTTGAGCAGTGCCTCTCAAACATTAATGTGTGTAATGATCACCTGGGGATCTTGTTAAAATGCAGTTTCTGTTTCAGTAGATCCTGGGTGGGGTCTTTGATTCTGCATTTCTAATAAGCCCCTAGATGATACCAATGTCTCTGGTGTAAAGACCACACTGTAGGTAACAAGAATCTAAATAGAACTGGTGATGTAAAGTTAAGAAAAAATTAAAGGAGAAAAGCATGGAAATTATGCAAATATATTTTTTTAAAAAAAGAAAAAAGAAGACAAGCAAATGAAGAAAGATAAGAAACATAAAATCAAAGGCAGTTAAAAAAAAATCCAGTTGGAAAAAAATACAAAGAAAAAGTAGCAAAATCTGAAAAGTTTTTATGTGTTCCAGGACCTAAAAAGAATTTGAAAGAAGTAAAAAATCAGCTCAAAATTAAGATAATAGGACAAAAGATTTTTAAAAAATAGAAAGGGATAGGGGCGCCTGGGTGGCACAGCGGTTAAGCGCCTGCCTTCGGCTCACGGCGTGATCCTGACATTGTGGGATCAAGCCCCACATCAGGCTCCTCTGCTGTGAGCCTGCTTCTTCCTCTCCCACTCCCCCTGCTTGTGTTCCCTCTCTCGCTGGCTGTCTCTATCTCTGTCAAATAAATAAATAAATAAATCTTTAAAAAAAAAATAGAAAGGGATAATACCAAGCTAAGTAGAAGAGATGGAGAACCAAATTGCTATCAGATTTTTGGAAAACTTAGAAAAAATAACAGATTACTGTTGTTAAGTAACCACAGTGAACCACCAAAACCCAGTCAAAAGATTAAAATAAATATTGAGGAAATGATGGATCTAAGAAATATAGATAATTCAATATGGATAATTGGTATTTTCTAATTAAAGAATAAAATAAGTGGATCTAAAAAAATATTCAGAGACATATGGGAAACATTCCCTTTAATAAGGGGGGAAAGTGAATCTGTAGCTTGAAAGGGTATACATCATACATCTGGATGTAAAATAGTCAAAGTTAAAATATATCCTCAATAAGTTATTTAATTTTAGGAATAAAGAAAAAAAGTTTGCAGGAAAAAAAATGAAGCTACTTCCAAGTACAAAGAGAAAAAAGGAGAGCCCAGACTATTCCATAATATCCTTCAATGTCAAAAGACAATGGAAGAGGGTCTACAAAGTTCTAAGGAAAACAAAAGGTCACACCAAGAATATTTTAAGTGGCTAATCTTACTAAAGTACAAATGCAACAGGGAGATATACTTGATCATGGGAAAATTCAGAGAATACACATGAACTCTTCTTGGAAAAAAAAAAAAGATTTAGTGATGATATAGAGACAACCAAGGCATAAAGCAAAATGAGGATGTCAGAAATGGAGAAAGCCATTTAAAATGGAGCTGGTTTCACTTCTGGCATGACACAGAGAAGAGTTTTGTGGATCTGTTTCCCAGTGAAACTGGTGAGAATTATTTTAAAACAACAGTTAAAGTCTCTGGAAATGGTTTTAAGTGCATGCAAAAAATGAGGACACTTTTATTCAAGAAAATCTACTATAACTTGATAAGGACAGCAAGAGTCTGGGTATTTGAACCATGAACTGTACCCTCTCTTTTCTCTTTGAGTGCAACAAAAGAGAAAGTCTAGTCTAGATGGTATAGCCAAGAACGCAAGCTCCCAGCTACAGGGGTATCTTTCTGGGAGTTGGGGACAACATCTGGATTTCTCACTCTGAACCAGCTATCTGTTGCTAAGGGTAAGTTCTGGGTGAATGTGGATGAGAACCAAGGGTTTCCTTCTTCTGTCTAGCCTCAACTTGTGGATGGCTCAGTCTTCAACACGGTGCTGCTGAAAATGTTGGGGTCCCAACTGTCATCACCCCAACTTGTAAGGCAGTAGTTCTATGCTGGGAGAGCCAGGCTAAGAGGACTTAAGGCTACTGCCCTCCCCAACACACACTTGGCATCAAAAGCAGGGTTGTCGCCTAGAAAGAAGCATATCATTGCTCCCCCAACCTGCAGCTCCAGAGCTGTGGCTTAGAGATTTTGCCCAGGAGAGAAACAGCCCTGAAACAGATAGTTCCTAATCTCATCCTAAAAACAAACAAAAAAACCTGCCTTCATTTGCAACAGAGTGTGAAGTTTAAGCTTCAGGGGGCCCTGGGGGGGAAAAGATCTTGTTATGGTGAAAGGTAACTGGAAGGAAATTAGGTTCATTGTTGATATAAGTTAAACAGGCTGGATGGTTTGCCAGAGAGAATGGGGGAAAGAGATAGCTGAGAGGAACCCTCCAGGGGTCAAAACCAATCTCATATACTGACCTCAGAACTTAATCCCTCAAAGGAGCACAAATTTGATTGGATTCATTTACAGAACAATTTATTCCATACAGCATTAATGAAAACATTAGAAAAAACAGCCAGCAATTGGTGAAGCTTCACAACTGGATATATTCAGAGATTGGGACAGTGATGAGAAGCCCCACGAAAACCACTGTCACCTCAGGGTGACTGTAGTCATACCCATGGCTACACCTCCTAAGAGTAATATCAGAGAGATATAGACTCCACTAAAATAATCCAGCAAGGCATTAAATGAATAAATAAGCAAGTAACAATAGCAAGCGTTAATAATTAATAGTTAACTGGTTAATTTTAAAAAAGAATTAAGAAAAATGAGCCTTAGAGAAATATGGGACTGAATTGAGAACATAAAAATACATGTAACCAGAATGCCAGAAGGAGAGGAGAGAAAAGAGCAGACAAAATATTCAAAAAAATAATGGCTGAAATTTCCCCAAATTTGTTAAAAACAATTTATCTACACAACCAGGAAGCTCAATGAATTCCACATAGGATAAATTCAAGGAGATCCACAAACAGACCCATCATAGTAAAAACATTGAAATACAAAATAAGGGGAGGGAGGAATCCTGAAAACAGCAAGATAAAAAGCACTCACAAATTGGGTAAAAAACCCCAAAAGATTAACAACTAAATTTCCATCAGAAAAATGGAGTCCAGAGACAGTGGCATAACCTGTTCTAAGTTCTCAAAGAAAACACCATATAAGATTTTTGTCAACCAAAAATCTTATATGAAAAAAAAAGTTATCTTGCAAAAAGAAAAGTGAAATAAATGCAATCTCAGATCAAAAATTAACAACTGAAAAAATTTGTTGCTAGCCAACAGCATACAAGATACACTTGTTCTGGTATCTTGAAAAAAAATTTCCTCAAGCTGAAAGCAAGTGATTCCAGACAGTACTGTGAATCCAAATGAAAAAGCAAAGAGACTGGTAAGAGTGATTACATAACTATAGAAGATAGTATAAATGCATATTTTTCTCATTTCTGATTTAGAAAGCAGCTCTATAAATAATATGGATATAATGTATCACTAGGCCCATAACATATAGAAAAATATTTGCCAATAACAGCACAAAAAATATGGGAACAAAACTGTATTGGGCTACGGAAATAACTCCAGATGGTAACTTAATTCCACAGAATAAATAAGGAGAACCAGAAATGCTAAATAAGAAGGTTAATACAACAAAAGCTATAAATACTTGTTCTCTATTCTTCTTTCAGCTTCTTTAAGAGACATTAAATTGTATATAAAAATAATTACAGCAATGACTTCTTGGGTTTATAACATTTAGAGATATAGTGCATATACAATTAATGCCACAAAAAGAGAAAAGGAATAGGTCTATATAGGAGCAACATTTCTATAGCTCTCTAGAATTAAAGTAGTGTAAATCTAAAGCTGGTTCTGAAAAGCTAAGATGTATACAATAAGCACTAAAACAATCACTAAGGAAATAACTCAAAAATATACTGGAAAAAAATCAATATCAAAATTAAAATGCTGGGGCACCTGGGTGGCTCAGTCAGTTGAGCATCTGACTCTGGATTTCTGCTCAGGTTGTAACTTCAGGATCATGAGATTGAGCCCCATGTCAGGCTCCATGCTCAACATGGAGTCTGTTTGAGATTCTCTCTCTCCCTCTCCCTCTGGCCCTCCCCCCAATCACACGCACTCTCTAAATATAATAAATAAATAAATAAATAAATAAATAAATAAAATCTTTTTTAAAAAATTAAAATGCTACATTAGAAAATATTCACTTAATGCAATGGGAAACAATAAAGGAGGAACAGAAGCACAAAAAAGATATAAGATATATAGAATACAAAAGAAAACTGGAAGATACAAATCCAACTATATCAATAACAACATTAAATGTGAATGGATTAAACTATTTGTTTGAAAGGCAGAGACTGTCAGACAGGATTTAGGTAGAAAACAATGACCCAACTATATGCTGTCTACAGAACACTTTAGATTCAAAAATACAGATTAAAGATAGAAGGATGGAAAAAGATGCTACCATGCAAACAGCAACCACAAGAAAGAGGGAATGGCTACAATAATATTATAAAGAGCACATTTTAAAACAAAAAATGCTAAGAGAAAAAAAGAAGGACATTTTATAATGATAAAAGGGTCAATAAATCAGAAAGGTGTAACAATTATAAATGTTCATGCACCTAATAGCAAAGCACCAAACTATATGAAGCAAAACTGATAGACATGAAAGAAGAAATAGATAATTCAATATATTAATTGGAGATTCAATACCACACTCTCAATAACAACAATTAGGCAAGAGATCAACAAAGAAACAGAAGACCCGAATAACACAATAAGCCAACTAGACCTAACAGACATCTACAGAACACTCCACTCAAGAACAGCAGAATATCTTTCTCAAGTGCATATGAAAGATTCTCCAAGATAGAGCATATGCTAGCCCATAAAACAAACCTCAATATATTTAAAAGGATAGACATATCTTTGAGATAAATGAAAACAAAGACACAACATACCAAACTTATAGGATGCAGCCAAAGCAGGGGTTATAGAAAAATTTATATCTCTAAATGCATACATTAAAAAAGAAGAAAGATCTCAAATTAATAACATAACCTTCTACCTTCAGAGATTGGGGGAAAAAAACAGAAAACTAAACCTAAAACAAACACAAAAAAGGAAATAATAAAGATTTGATCACAAATTAATCAAAGAGAGGGCACCTGTGTGGCTCAGTTGGTTAAGCCTCTACCTTAGGCTCAGATCATGACCCCAGGGTCCAGGGATCAAGCCCCGCATTGGGAGTGTGCTTCTCTCCATCCTTCCTGCTCATGCTCTCTCTATCTCTGTCTCTCTCAAATGAATAAATAAAATATTTTTTAAAAAGAAATTAATCAAATAGAGATTAGAAGATCAATAAAGAGGGGCGCCTAGGTGGCACAGCGGTTAAGCGTCTGCCTTCGGCTCAGGGTGTGATCCCGGCGTTCTGGGCTCCTCCGCTATGAGCCTGCTTCTTCCTCTCCCACTCCCCCTGCTTGTGTTCTCTCTCTCGCTGGCTGTCTCTCTCTCTGTCGAATAAATAAATAAAATCTTAAAAAAAAAAAAGAAGATCAATAAAGAATATCTATGAATCCAAAATCCGGTCCTCTGAAAGATCAACAAAAGTGACAACTTTTGTGGTAGGCTGAAAAATCACTCCCCCACCACTGCCCATTGCTATCCATGTCAATCTCTGGAACTTGTGAATGATGCATTGCATAGTAAAAGGTGTGGTTACATTAAGGACCTAGAGAAATGCTTATGCTGGATTATCCAAGGTGTGGCTCAACTGCCATCACAGGCGCCCTTAGAAGTGGCAGCTAGAGGTTTGGCTCAGACATAAAGAGAGGAGAACAGAGAGAGGAGGAGGCAATGTGACTACAGAGGCAACAAGGAATGCCAAGATTTCTGCAGCCAACAGAGTTTAGGAGAGAGACCTGGAAGGGATTCTTCCCTAGATACTCTAGGGGGAGTATGGCCCAATGAGCACCTTGGTTTCAGACTTCTGGCTTCCACAACTGTGAGAGGATGTATTTCTATAGTTTTAGGCCACACAATTTGACAACTTAGAAGAAATGGAGAATTTCCTCAAAAATCTCAAACAGTCAAAATTCAACCAAGATGAAACACATAATCTGAACAGTACTATAACCATTTTAAAAAATAGAACCCATAATTAAAATCTCTAGAAAAAGAAATCTTCACACTCAGTTTCAATGAACACCTTTAGAAAACATTTAATGGAGATTTAAAACCAATTCTATACAATCTCTTCCATAAAATAGAACAGGAAATACCTTCCAACTCATTTTATGACCCTAACATTACCCTGATATTAAAATTAAGCAAAGACAGTACACAGGAAGAAAACTACAGACCAATACATCTCAAGAACATAAATACAAAGTCCTCAACAAAATAATGGCAAACCGAATTCAACAATGTTCAAAAATAATCATATGCCATTACTAAGTGGAATTTATTCCAGGTATGCAAGGCTAGTTCAATAGAAAATCAATTGCTATAATCCACCCAACAAAAGGATAAGGAACAAAAATCAAATGTTCATATCAATTAACATTGAAAAAAATTTGACAAAATCCAACACCCATTTATAATATAAGTTGGTAATAGTGGGAATTACCTCCACTTGATAAAAAAAATATGTAAAAATAACCTATAGCTAACATTACACTTAATAATGTAAACAGAATGCTTTTCCCTAAGATCAGGAAAAAAACAAGAATTTCTGTTGCTATTATTATTCAACATAATACTAGAAGTCCTAGCCAGCATAATAAGGCAAAATTAATCAATCAATCAATTAACAGAAACCATATAGATTGGAAAGAAATAAAACTGTTCTGATTTGCAGATGACATGATTGTGTACCTAGAAAATGCTAAGGACATGATTGTGTACCTAGAAAATGCAAAGGAATCTATAAAAGAATCTAGATTTAAGTGCTTCCAGCAATGTCACAGGATACAAAATCAATACACAAATATCACTCACATTTCTATATACTAACATTGTCCATTTGGAAACAGAATTTCTTTTTAAAGATTTTATTTATTTATTTGAGAGAGAGAGGCAGCGAGAGAGGGAACACAAGTAGGGGGAGTGGGAGAGGGAGAAGCAAGCCCCTCGCCGAGCAGAGAGCCTGATGCAGGGCTCGTTCACAGAATGCTGGGATCATGACCTGAGCTGACGGCAGACACTTAACGACTGAGCCACCCAGGTGCCCTGGAAACAGAATTTTTGTAAAACTTATTGCTCCAAAGAAAATGCAATACTTAACTAATATACTTAACAAAACTGTTGTAGGATCTGCATGCTGAAAATTGCAAAATGGTGATGAAAGAAGGCAAAGATAATGTAAATAAATGAAAAGGCATATTATATTCAGGGAATGGAAGACTCAAAATACTAAGGATATCCATTCCCCTCAAGTTGATCCACAGGTTTAACGCAATTCCTATCAAAATCCAGCAAGTTTGGTATTTTTTTCTGAGAGAAACAAGGTGATTTTAAAATTTGTGTAGCAAGACGTGTGCCCTAAAATAGCTAAAACAATCTTGACAAAGAAAAATAAGATGAGAAGAATTACTCTACCTGATATTAAGGCTTATCATGCAACAATATCAATGAGGCTATCTGGAATTAGTGGAGGAACAGAAACTTAGATCAATGGAACAGAATACAAAACTCAGAAACAGACCTAAACAAAAATGCTCAACTGATTTTTTGAAAATGTAAAAAGCAATTCTATGGAGCAATTACATTCCAACAAATGGTTGCTAGAGTAAGAAGATATACACATGTAATAAAAATGAACCTCAATTTAAATTTCACACCTAATATAAAAATTAACTCAAAATGGATAAAAGTTAAATGTAAAACAAAAAATTATAAAACTTTTAGAAATAACCATAGGAGAATATCTTCTAAACTCAGGGGCAGACTTGATGCTTACAGGATGACCTATAAAAGAAATACTGGAAAAATTAAAAAACTGAAATTAACAAATATTAAAACTTTAGCTCTGTGAAAGATCTTGTGAAGAGGATGGAAAGATAAGCCACAGACTGGGAAAAAAATATTTATAAGCCACATAAACAAAAAAGGACTGATATTTAGAATACATAAAGAAATCTCAAAACTCAATAATAAATTTTTTAATCCAATTAGAAAATGGGTAAAATATATTAACAGATATTTCTGAAGAGGATATACACATTGAAGGAGATATACAGATGGCAAACACATGAAAAGAGGTTCATCATCCTTAACCATCAGGGAATACAAATTTAAGTCAAATGAGGTATAACTACATACTTATCAGAATGAATATAATAACAAATAGAGAAAAAAAGTAGACATATTTAATATATAATTTATAGGTAAAGTCAAGTGTATAAATGCATGGAGAAATGTCCAAAATGATCACCAAATGTAAAATCTAGCTATTTCTGAGTAGAAGGAATTTTGTTGAGTTACGGCTGTTTTCTTTGTATTTCTTTGCACTGCTTAAACTTTTATAATGTGTTGCTTAAAAGAGCACGAAGTCATTAATTTGGAAATAAAAATAAAGTATAAAAAAGGGGATAGTCCAAGATGATGGAAGAGTAGGAGAACTTAGTTTCATCTGGTCCCAGGAATTCAGCTAGAAAGCTATCAAATCATTCTGAACACCTATGAACTCAACTGGAGTCTGAAATAGAAAAGTGACCACTTTCTGCAAAGTAGGAGGTGCAGAGAAGTGAATCCGAGGCAATATATGGAAAGATAAACCGCAGGGGTTGGGAGCCTCAGTAAGCCAGCACTGGAAAGTGATACAGCAGCTGAGCACAAAATCAGAACTTTTGCAAGTCTGCTCTGGTGAGGGACGTCCCTGACTGAGAAGTGCTCAGGTGGTGAAGCAGGGCAGAATCCAAGGTGGGACAGGATCCTCAGAGTCACAGGAAGACTGGGGGTGCCTGAGTGCAGCACAGCTCCCAGGCATCGGAGTGGGAAGCTGGCTGCAATCAGTGAGCCCAGGAGTGAGCTCTCAGCTCAGGGTTGCTATATACCACGAACTGTGGCCCTGTCAGGTGACTACTCTCTGAGCAGGGGTACAGCAAGCAGGGGTCCAGCAAGCAGGGGTCCAGAGAGCAGCAGAAAGACAGCAAGACCCTCCTTCTTCCCCTGGGAGGAGCAGCTCGGGTGCACACTGCAGGTGTTTACAGGGTTTGGAGACCCTAAACTGGGTTGCGAGCCTGAGATAGAAATGTTCAGTCACAGGCTGGGTGAGCACAGAGTGCGGACCAGGGGGACAGGTGTGATTGACTGCTTTTCCCTGAGGGTGCACTGAGGAGTGAGAGCCGCGAGCTTTTGACTCCTCGGGAGGCCGTCATTTTCATCTTCATCCTCTATAGCAGAATGGAAAGCCTTCAGAGAACAACAGTCAAGAGAGCAATCCAAAGCCGCTTACTTAGCCTGGCCCCTGGCAAGGGCAGTGCAATACTGCTCAGGGCAAAGACACCTGAGAATCAGTGCAGCAGGCCCCTCCACCAGAAGATGAGCAAGAACATCCAGCTAAGACCAAGTTTACTAATCACACAGAACTGCAAAACTCCAGCGCTAGGGGAAAATAGTATATAGAATTCATGGTTTTTTCCCCCATGATTCTTTAGTCTTTCAATTTTTTTTCTCTTTCCTTTTTCAACCAATTTATTTTATCAACCCCTTTTTAAAATATTTTTTTAATTTTCATTTTTACAGTTACATTCTATCCTTTCATCATATTTAATTTTATTTTTGTATATATAAGTTTTTTTTTTTCTTTACAGTTTTGGGAAGCAGTTTCTTCTAACAAACAGACCAAAATACACCTAGAATCTAGTGTATGGCTCTGTTCAACTGTCTGATCATATTCTCTCTTCTTCTTCTTCTTTTTTTTGTTGTTAAAATCTTTTTTAATTTTCATCATTACAGTTACATTCTATCCCTTCAATGTATTTAATTTTATTTGTGTGTGTGTGTATACACACAACTTTTTCTTTCTTTATAATTTTGAGATGTACTTTCTTCTAAGAAACTGACCAAAATACACTCAGGTTATAGTGTATTGTTCTGTTCTCTTCACCTGTGTGTATATATTCCTTCTTTTCTTTCTTCTTTTATTTTTCTTTCAATTTTCATTTTTACAGTTACATTCTACCCTTTCATTGTATTAAACTTTTTTGTACATATATTTTTCTTTCTTTACAATTTTGGGATTTAGTTTTCTAACAAACAGACGAACATACACACAGGATCCAGTGTATTGCTCTGTTCTCTTCACCTGCCTCATATTCTCTTTTTAAAATTTTTATTTATTTAGTTAGTTATTTGGTTTCGGGTCTCTTCTGATTTGTTTAGTGTATATTTCTCTGAGGTCGTTCTTGCCATTTTAGTATTTTTTTTTCTCCCGTTCATTTATTCTTCTCTGGACAGAATGACAAGGCGGAAAAACTCACCTCAAGAAAAAGAACAAGAGGAGAACTGAGTGTCAGGGACCTAATCAGTGTGGAAATAAGTAAGATGTTGGAACTAGAGTTCAGAATAATGATTATAAAGATATTAGCTGGGCTTGATAAAAAAGCATAGAAGACACTAGACACTAAAGCATCTCTTTCTGGAGAAATAAATGAACTAAAATCTAATCAAGACAAAATCAAAAAGGATATTAATGAGACAGAATAAAAAATGGAGGCTCTAACTGCTAGGATAAATGAGGCAGAAGGAAGAATTAGTGATATAGAAGACAAAATGATGGAGAATAAAGAAACAGAGATAAACAACTCCCGGACTAAGAGGGGAGAATTTAAGAGATAAGTGATTTACCATAAAGTGAAACAATATTAGAATAATTGTAATCCCAGAATAAGAGGAAATCCCAGATAACTGATTTACCATAAAGTGAAACAATATTAGAATAATTGTAATCCCAGAAATAAGAGGAAATCCCAGAAGGTATATTAGAGCAAATTATAGGGGAGAACTTCCCCAATCTGGGGAAGGAAACAGGTATTCAAGTCCAGGCAGCACAGAGAATCCCCATCAAAATCAATAAAAATAGGTCAACAACCAACATATGATAGTGAAACTTGCAAATCTCAGAGACAAGGAGAAAATCCTGAAAGCAGATTGGGACAAGAGGTCTGTAACCTACGAGGATAAAAACATTAGACGGGCATCAGACCCATCCATAGATACCTAGCAGGCCAGAAAGGACGGGCATGATATATTCAGAGTACTACATACGAAAAATATGCAGCCAACAATACTTTATTCATCTAGTATGTTATTCAAAATATAAGGAGAGATAAAAAGCTTCCAGGACAAACAGAAACTAAAAGAATTTGTGATCACTAAGCCAGCCTGCAAGAATTATTAAAAGGGATCTTTTAAGCTAAGAGACAGCCCAAAAGTAACAAAGACCAGAAAGGAATAGAGACAATATACAGAAACAGTAACTTTACAGGTAATACAATGGCACTAAATTCATATCTTTGTATAGTTACACTGAATGTACATGGGCTAAATACCCTAATCAAAAGACACAGGGTATCAGATTGGATAAAAAACCAAGACCCATCAATATGCTATATTCAAGAGACTCATTTTAGACCCATAAACACTTCCAAATTGAAAGTGAAGGAGTGGGGGGCGCCTGGGTAGCGCAGTCGTTAAAGCGTCTGCCTTCAGCTCAGGGCGTGATCCTGGCGATCCGGGATGGAGTCCCACATCAGGCTCTTCCGCTATGAGCCTGCTTCTTCCTCTCCCACTCCCCCTGCTGTGTTCCCTCTCTCGCTGGCTGTCTCTCTGTCACATAAATAAATAAAATCTTTAAAAAAAAAAAAGGAGTGGAAAGCCATTTATCATGTTAATGGATATCGAAGGAAAGCTGGGGTGGCAATGCTTATAACAGACAAATTAGACTTAAAACCAAAGTGTAATAAGAGATGAGGAAGGACACTACTATATCATAATTAAAGGGTCTATCCAACAAAAAGATCTAACCATTGTAAATATTTATGTCCCTAACATGGGAGCAGCCAATTATATAAACCAATTAATTAAAAAATTAAAGAAACACATCGGTAATGCTGCTTTTCCCCTAAGGTCAGGAAGAAGGCATTGATGTCCACTATCACCACTGTTGTTCAACATAGCACTAGAAGTCCTAGCTTCAGCAATCAAACAGCAGAAAGAAATAAAAGTCATTGAACTGGCAAAGAAGAAGGTGAAGTCTCACTTTTTGCAGATGACATGATACAACATGTGGAAAGCCCAAAAGACCCACCCCAAAATTGCTAGAACTCATACAGGAATTCAACATGGCAGGATATAAAATCAATGCACAGAAATCAGTTGCATTTCTTTTTTTTTTTAAGATTTTATTTATTTATGTGACAGAGAGATAGCCAGCGAGAGAGGGAACACAGCAGGCGAGTGACAGAGGAAGAAGCAGGCTCCCAGCAGAGGAGCCCGATGTGGGACTTGATCCCAAAACACCGGGATCACGCCCTGAGCCGAAGGCAGACGCTTTAACGACTGCGCCACCCAGGCACCCCCAGTTGCATTTCTATACGACAAAAATGAGACAGAAGAAAGAGAAATTAAGGAGTTGATCCCATTTACAACTGCACCAAAAAACATAAGATACCAAGGAATAAACCTAACTAAAGAGGCAAAAGATCTGTACTCAAAAAACTATAGAATACTCATGAAAGAAATTGAGGAAGACACAGAGAAATGGAAAAAATGTTCCATGTTCATGGATGGGAATAACAAATATTGTTAAAATATCTATGCTACCTAGAGCAATCTATACATTCAATGCAATCGCTATCAAATACCATCAACCTTTTTCACAGAGCTGGAACAAATAATCCTAAAATGTGTATGGAACCAGAAACGATCCCAAATAGCCAAAGGAATGTTGAAAAAGAAAACCAAAGACGGTGGCATCACAATTCCAGACTTCAAGCTCTATTACAAAACTGTAATCATCAAGACAGTGTGGTACTGGCACAAAAACAGACACAGAGATCAATGGAACAGAATAGAGAACCCAGAAATAGACCCTCAACTCTATGGTCAATTCATCTTTGACAAAGCAGGAAAGAATACCCAATGGAAAAAGGACAGTCTCTTCAACAAATGGTGTTGGGAAAATTGGACAGCCACATGCAGAAGAATGAAATTGGACCATTTCCTTACAGCATAAACAAAAATAGACTCAAAATGGATGAAAGAGCTAAATGTAAGACAGGAATCCATCAGAATCCTAGAGAAGAACACAGGCAGCAACCTCTGTGACCTCGGCTGTAGCAACTTCTTGGTGGACACGTCTCCAAAGGTAAGGGAAACAAAGGCAAAAATGAACTATTTGGTCTCCATCAAGATAAAAACTTCTCCCCAGCAAAGGAGACAGTCAACAAAACCAAAAGACAAGAGACAGAATGGGAGAAGATATTTGCAAATGTCTTATCAGATAAAGGACTAGTATCCAAAAATCTATAAAGAACTTTTCAGACTCAACACCCAAAGAACAAATAATCCAATCAAGAAATGGGCAGAAGTCTTGAGCAGACATTTTTCCAAAGAACACATACAAATGTCCTACAGACACATAAAAAAATGCTCAACATCTCTCAGCATCAGGGAAATACAAATCAAAACCACAATGAAATACCACCTCACACCAGTCAGAATGGCTAAAATTAACAAGTCAGGAAACAACAGTTGTTGGAGAGGATCCAGAGAAAGGGGAACCCTCTTACACTGTTGGTGGGAATGCAGTCTGGAAAACAGTATGGAGGTTCCTCAAACAGTTGAAAATAGAGCTACCCTTCCACCCATCAATTACTACTACCAGGTATTTACCCCAAAGATACAAATATAGTGATCTGAAGGGGCACCTGCACCCCAATGTTTAGAGAACAAATGTCCACAATAGCCAAACTATGGAAAGAGCCCAGATGTCCAACGACAGATGAATGGATAAGGAAGATGTGGTATCTATATACAATGGAATTCTACTCAGCCATCAAAAAATGAAATCTTGCCATTTGCAACAACGTGGATGGAACTAGAGGGTATTAAGTTAAGTGAAATAAGCCAATCAGAGAAAGACAATTATCATATGATCTCATTCATATGTGGAATTTAAGAAACAAAACAGAGGATCAGAGGGGAAGAGAGGAAAAAACAAAACAAGACAAAATCAGAGAGGGAGACAAGCCATATGAGACTCTTAAGTATAGGAAACAAACAGGGTTGCTGGAGCGGAGTGGGTTAGGGGTTGGTTAACTGGATGATGGACATTATGGAGGGCATGTGATGTAATGAGCACCAGGTATAAGACTGATGAATCACTGACCTCTACCTCTGAAACCAATAATATAGTATATGTTAATTAATTGAATTTAAATTAAAAAAAGATACTGGGAAAAAAGTATAAAATAAGCAATAATTCTACTCTGCTAATATATATATATATAATATTTGAGTCCCTTATATGCAATCTAGGAAAGAAATTGGAAATGGTTGCACATCCAGAAGAGAACAAGCAGGATGATGTGTTTGAAGAAATCTGAACTTAAGTAATTTGAGGGGAAGGACCATAGTCATCTTTAAACTAGTTGAAGGCTATCATATAGAAGGGAAAGTAGATATTATGTGTTATGTTCTAGAAACAAGAGCTATGAGTAGGACTTCCATGGCAACAGATTTCCTGATAATCAATCTGCCTCACAAAGTACAGAATGAGTTCGAGCAGAAGCAGGATGAACTTTATGTCAGAAATGTAGAAAGAATGCCTGCAGTTCAGAGGGAGACTACAATCATGGATCACTAAGGTCTATTTAGCTAGAATTCTACCTTTAAAAAAAGAAAGGCCTCTGGCTACGTTTAATTGCTATTAATCTTGGATATGGAGTATCTGGCACTTTCTGGCCTATCCCTTTGTATTTTCTCCCTCTGGTAGGTGCTGTCTGGAAGACCAGTCTCAGGTGGCTTTGATTCGATGCTTCAAGATGTAAATTAGTACAATAGTCCCTCCTTACCCATGGTTTCCCTTTTCATGGTTTGTTAGTGATCTGAAAGCTGATGATCCTCCTTGAGACATATTATCAGATGGTCTGCCATAGCCTAGCACCACATCACAATGCCTATGTACTTCACCTCATTTCATTCCATCATGTTGGCATTTTATCATCTCACATCATTACAAGAAGGGAGAGTACTATAGTACAATAAGATATTTCAAGAGAGAGACCACAGTCACATTTCTATTACAGTATATAGTTATAATCATTCCATTTTATTATTGTCATTAATCTCTTACTGTGCCTAATTTATAAATTAAACTTTATCATAGGTATATGTGTATAGAAAAAAACAACAACAACGACATAGTATACGTAGGGTACTGTCATGGTTTTAGGCATCCACTGGGGGTTCTGGAACATATCCCCTGTGGACAAGGGGGAACTACTGTATGTAAATGTGAATCAAGGTGCTTAAAACTTTTAATGCATTAATTATTTCACATCATATATTTCGACGTTATAAACCAGAAAAAGGATTCTCTCCAAGTCATCCCTCCACATTTTTGAAAATGTAACTGTAAAATTTCTAAGGCAAAAACATGCATCTGTTCATGCTAGAGTTCCCACAATTGGTCAAATAGCACTTGGCATATGACAGAAGAGAGCCACACTTGGTGACCTTCATTCCTTCTGGGCCTCAGATATCACTCTGGGGCAGTGCATCTCACTTTCTATGGCAGACCTTCAGGGCACACTGGAAACTGTTTACTCCTTTTAAGTAGCATTCAGTCAAACTGAGGGCTAGTGACAGCAACTGCTCTTTAAAGGAACTGTCATTCATTTTACACAAATTCCAAAGTATTTGAAAAATTATGTGAAGAAAGATTTTAAACAAATAAACATAATGGGACCATTCCTCCACAGCAGCATTCTTTCAGCATTTGTGCTTTTTATTATTGCTCTATTTATAGACATTCCAGGAAATTGGGCATTCTATGGTTATCCACTGTATGTCATGACTTATACACACTTTCATTAATTTATAAATCATCCGGTATTTTCCTTTAGTTACAAAAACAGACAATTTCCACCTTGCAGGTTTACTGTGATCATTAAAAAACCTACTAGTAAAAAGTCTGACAGAGTAATTAGTTTTATTTTCTAGGAATTATCCTTCTAGACTACAAGCCCCTCTAGGGCAGGGTCTGTGACCTACTCATCTCTAATGGATATGAATTTGCTTCACAACTCCTTGGTGCATGTATATGACCTTTTTTATGTTTAAAATTCAAATTAAATATTGTTCCATAGGATATTGTTCCATATTCTAGGCATCTGCCCTGCCCACTACTGCCCAGTACTATTTGATAATTCCAGAATGTTTAGACTGTACAGAAATACGGGGCATGGTCTGTTTTCAGTTCTTTGAACTAGTTGTTGAGAGGCTTATTAACCAAATTCAAGTGGTCCTACTAAAGACAAGAACTCCTCTGCTCACAGCAACCCATTCCCTTCACCTCATTTGGCCAAGGACCTTTAACCACATGTTTCTCAAGATTGTCAGCTTTTCTATGCTGTCTCGTCCCGTGCTCTTTCTTTGATCCTTCCACTTGTGGAGAGACAGATTCAGCCACCTCTTGATTCCTGGTCCACAGCCTAGCTCTTTAGCTCCATTAATCAGAAGACCTTGGGCCCTTTCCTAAAACATAGGATGCCCTAGAACCCAGAATGACACCCTCTCACCTTCTTAAAGTGTGTGGGGGGGGGGGGGCAGGGTGGGGAGTTTACAATGAAGCCATGGGGGGAAAAAACAACTATTTTTTTCAGGTTATCCCACCATCCGCTTTTGTATTCCCAGTGCCTAACACAGTCCTAACAATAGACCTGGCATACACTGGGCATGCATGAGTATTTAATAAGTATACAACAGAGCTGTAAGCAACAGGTGAACTCTCTTGAGGCATGCCAACTCTAAAATCCTAGAACACAGCTAGCCCACTGTTTACCAAAGTTGCAGAATTGTCACTAAGCACACATGTTATAAACCTACTCAATTTCTTGGCTATGCCACTGAGAGTCCGAAGCCTTACAGATAAGGTTAACCAAACTTCTTCAAGCAAGGTGACAGGCCACCAGGCACTTAGAGACTTCTGTTACTTCATAATCAACCCTGTAAATATACACATCTTAGGGAGCCAGACAAATGCTGATTGTCATGTCTGACACTCTATATTGTAAATCAGTAGAATAGTATAGTAAAACTCCAACTATTGGGAGCTGTTTTCCAAATAACTCTTTAAGTCTCCCAATACCATTAAAACTTTAACCATTTTGAATGAGTATCTCTCTAGAATACATTATGTATGTCCCTGCTGTCTTGAACAAACCATAGCAAACATAATTTAACCTTTCTGTGATAATTTAATGTAATCATTGCAAACATTCATTATGCCAGACCATATAAACAGTGGTGCCTTCTGGGCACTTTGGAGTAAATTGTATTCATTGCATGGCAGGAAATGACCCTGACTGCTGGATTTTCCCAAACCCACAAGGTCTTTCTTTCATTACTTTTGAGTGTTTTTTGCTAAAGAGTTTTCTCACTCATTGCTTGATAATAGGTTATGATGCTTTGTTGGATGATAGCCATTGTCTTTCCTTTATAATTTTTAATTTTGTTTTTGTTTCTAAGTTGCTAAAGCTTAGAAGATGGGAAACCAACATTCATTTTTTTGATTTAGTAATACATAAGAACTAATAGTCTCTAGTTTTCACTGGGCTTATATTTTGTCACCCATTTTTGCTTAAACGGATGTCCCATTTGTTCCTTCGGGATCATGGCTATGTTGAGGCCATGAGGTTGCAGATATGACTTACAAGTATTTACATGTATCTGTATTTGCATTTGTATTTTTTAGAACAAGGTCATAGCTTTGAATCATCTGTTTCTCATGCCATTCCTGTGAGTATCGTTTCATATATTTTATAGATGAGAACTTTGAGGTTTAAAAGATTTATATCCCTATAGTCAATATGGGGGATTAAAATTTCATCCCTTGCCTCTTGACCCCAAAGCACAACACAGTTCCCAGCATGCTACACTCTACAAATGTTCTGGTCTATGAAAAATGAATTGACCCCCACAGGGTCTGATAATCTCACAAATGATGAAATGACAATGGAATTTTTAGATTCACACTATTTCTTCACATATTTTAAAATCAAATCTCAACTATTAATCTGGCTACACATAGGTACACATAGAAATTTGGGAACTAGATGTCAAATGAGACCAAAAAGTGAGCAAATATTAGATGGTTAAATAGGTAGAGAGAGACATAAGTAAAAATGGAAGTATATTTATAGTGATTATATTTCCTCGATCAGTCAGTGAATACTAAATAAAATTCCTAAGTAGCTCACGTGAAATAAGAAACCTAAGGATACTTTGTAGAACACTACACATTTTCATGGGTTTGGTTGACATTTAATGGATGGCATTATTTTTTTTTTTAGTTTTTATTTTTACTCTTACTACTTGGGAGGTACAATAAATACAAAATGACATATTTTTATTCCAGTATTTTTTTTCTTTCCTTTTCCACACTCTTGGAATACTTTCTCCCTTTTAAAAACCTTAATCAGCCTTCTGGGTTCAGCTGAACTTACAACTTCCATAAAATAACTTCCATGATTCCCACAAAACTCTTCTCCCTTTTCTCTTCATTCCTCTAATACTTCCTGCCTTGATCTGTCATTAACAGTTTCAGGTCTATACATCTCTTGACCTAGTTTGAATGTAAATTTCTCAGATCAAAGACTGTATCTTACATTTCTAGTATAGTTTTTCCTATTTGAAGTTAGCAAAGCTAGCAAATGTCTAGTTATAAAATAGATGAAATAACAGATTCATCAAATAACAGATGAATAAATATGTCAATAAATTGGTAACATTGAAATTAGCCAAGTTCAATATATTTGTACACTTTATAGAAAAGATATGGATGTCAAATTGCCTTTGTGCCGACTATTCTTCATTTATCCCTCTCCACACACCCAGATCTATTTTCCACCTCTCTGCTATGTGCCTTGTGAGGAAGACCCCTGTGGGGACTACTGTGGTAGACAAAATAATGCCCACCACCCCCCTACCACAAGAGGTCCATGACCTAATCCTCAGAATCTCTGAATATATAACTCTATGGCAAAAGGGACTTTGCAGATGTGATTAAGGTTAAATATATTGAGATGAGGAGATTATTCTGGTGGGTCTAATGTAATCACACAATCTTAAAAGTAGGGAACCTCTCCCAGCTGTGATCAGAGAAAGAAATGTGGTAACAGATGCAGGGTCAGAGAGATGTGATACGAGGACACAAACCTGTGGAGTCACTAGTTTTGAAGACAGAGGGAGTGCCATGCACCAAGGAATGCAGATGGTGTCTAGAAGACAGAAAAGGCAGGGAAATTGATTCTTCCCTGGAGTCTTGAGAAAGGAACACAGTCTGGGGACATGTTGATTTTAGCCCAGTGAAAACCATGTTGAATCTGTGACCTACAAAACTATAGGATATTTAACTTGTATGGTTTAAGACAGCAAGTTTGTGGTAATTTGTTACAGCAGCAATCATGGGAAAGAGATATAACTATGCATCTACTTCTAGCTGGATCTCCGTTGGATTCAGTCAGTGGACGGCACTGGTAGGACTTTACATTTCTACAAAGAAAAAAGAGCAGTGAGTAGATTTCTTCCCTTCTCTCTCCCAATTCAGCCCTGTACTGTCGGCCCTACCTATGTCCCTTCTGACTCCAGCTGCCACTGGCTGGATCTTCTTCAATGCATCCAGCTCCCACTGGGCTCTGGCAATACTATCTTCTTGCTTCATCCCTTCATCTTTAGAGATAGTAATGGTTTCCCACTGTTTGCTAGTTTCTGGAGGTGCCTCTACCCCATGTTTATTCACTTAACTCTGCCCACACCTCTGTTAGTGGTCCCTCATCACACAATTTTTATTTGAACAGTCCAGAGTGAATCTGTTCCCTCCTAAGGGCAGCCTTGTTTACTTAAAGCATTGTGAAAGGTTTCTAAAAGGTCATGTGGACTTGTGAGAGGAACACATATGAGAGAGACAAAGGTAAGGGCCATGAGAAACCATCTGACCCCAAAAGAAACATGAATTTCTTGACTTTTCCATTCCCCTGAGGCGTGTCCATGATTTTTTGCCTTATTTTGTGATGTCCCCATAGCCTCACAATCCCAACTCTCACCCCTCCACTATAGCCATATATACACAAATATTTCTTCTTGATGGGTATTTACTCTCTGTGTTTGCAATTTCTTGTGCTTAAAATCCTTTTTCACCTTTTGGTATTTAATGTTCAGAATACAAACACATCTCCAAAAACAAGAAGATCAAATTCTCAGAATAAGTATCACAAAGATCACCAATTTGCCTAGTTTCAACTACATTCCATATTCAACATGAGCAAAATTGACACATTCATGAGACAAAGACTCTGAGTAATAAGATGGAAATACAACAGCAGAGCACCTCCTTTATCAGTTCAGCTATCCAGGTATTCTAGATCTTTCTGAGCTGTGGCCAGAAGCTGACATTCCTGAACAACCATATTCTGGCCACATCCAAATGTCCTGGCCTTACTTCTCAGGTAAAATCTACTTCTTCTCTTTGTTCATATACCATAAAACATAAGAATGGGTGATCCTGAGGGAACATCTGCTCCACCACCTTCATTCCATAAAGGAGGTAAGGAAAGCCCTAAAAGAGTTTGGATCATAGAGTCAGGCTTCCTGGGAGTTTGGAAACATGGCTCCATCATTTAACTGTGCAAACTTGGACAAGTTACTTAACTTGTCTGTGCTTAAGTTTTCACATTTGTATAATGAGCGTAATAGTAGTATCTACCACAGGGGTGTTATGAGACTTAAATGAGACAATAGCTATAAAGGGCTTTACAACACAGGCCTCCAACCAGTAAATGGGTTAAGAATATTAAAAGGAAAATTAAGTCATGTATTTTCATGCATAATTAATCTTTAACAACTCTGCAGAAAAGACATTTTCTTTACAGATGATAAAACTGAGGCTCATGTTGTTTAAGTAACTTGGCTAAAGTCACAAAGTTCCTGTCAGTAGAAAAGATTCAAGCTGAGATCTCCCTGAGCCTAAAACCCATGCTTCTCACTCACACTCTTCCACGCTGTGACCTCTTTATTCTAAACAGTGAGTTTGTCAGGTCCTCCCATAGCCCATCCCAATGTCCAGTCAATATCCTGAGGTTCATTTTCCTGAGGTTACTCTTGGTTCCTCTCTCCCCTCTATTTCAAATATACTATTTAAACTAGCCCAGCCACACATTCTCTCACCCTTCTTTTGTCTTATTTTTCTTTATAACACTTATCACCTGATGTCATGTTATATATTCATTTGCTTATTTCCCATCTTCCTCATTGAGATTGTAAACTCAATACAAGCAAGGACTTCGGTAAAT
Source organism: Ursus americanus (assembly GCF_024610735.1). Classification (NCBI taxonomy): domain Eukaryota; kingdom Metazoa; phylum Chordata; class Mammalia; order Carnivora; family Ursidae; genus Ursus; species Ursus americanus. Next base: position 3,320,875 of record NC_142162.1, on the reverse strand, counting down.
TTTGTCTATTTCTGTATCCATGTATACATAGCATGTGAAATGCATTCTAGAACATGTTCAAAATATTTTTGATAAAATATGAATGAATAAATGAATGGATGAATGAAATTCTGCCTCTCAACAAATACTATATAATAAGTATACACTCAAGAAGAACACTCCAGGGGCGCCTGGGTGGCACAGCAGTTGAGAGTCTGCCTTCGGCTCAGGGCGTGATCCCGGCATTATGGGATCAAGCCCCACATTGGGCTCCTCCGCTGTGAGCCTGCTTCTTCCTCTCCCACTCCCCCTGCTTGTGTTCCCTCTCTCGTTGGCTGTCTCTATCTCTATCGAATAAATAAATAAAATCTTTAAAAAAAAAAAAAGAAGAACACTCCACATAATTACTCTTTTCCTTTCTCGGCTCATAGTCACAATCATTTACCAGGGCATAATATCCACACCTCAGAGATATCCCCTTTGCTGGTCCTGACATTTAAAGTCATTGTTCAGGGGCACCTGGGTGGCTCAGTCAGTTAAGCGTCTGCCTTCAGTTCAGGTCATGATCTTGGGGTCCTGGGAGCCCTGAGTTGGGCTCCCTGCTCAGTGGAAGCCTGCTTCTCCCTCTTCCTCTGCCACTACTCCTGCTTGTGATCTCTCACTCTCTCTGTCAAATAAATAAATGAAATCTTTAAAAATTAAAAAAAAATAAAGTCATTGTCCATATCAAGCCATTGTACATGGAGCAGTGAAAACACCTTCTGCCATTTTAATTATGCTCTATTACTACTTAAAAACTTCCTTTGTTTGACATTTTCTAGGACACCTCAACTCTAACCTGCTAACCATGACATTTCTTGCTGCTAACCATGACATTTCTCGCTCTTTAATAGCTTCCCCATTTTGTTTTAAAACTAACTCTTCTCATTTCCTGCTATGTTTCAAATTCTAATTATTATTGCCTGTTTTATTTTGAACATAACTATACTGACTTGAATTTGCCTAATGAAAACTTCCATTTCTTCCCATCACATAGCTATTCAAGTTCAAATCAATTCTTTCTAAAGAGCTGGGTCCCTATAAGATCATTACACCATTTGTTTATTTCTGTGTGGTACTATAAAAAGGAAAATTAAATTGTCCCTGTTCTACCTTCCAGGTTCTTAAAATTTTAACACATACGGTGCTGGTGTAAGAAGTCAGGACACAAAACACATGCAAATAACCAGTTCATGAGTTGAGGCCATGAGAAGTAAGGGGATCTTTTTCAAAATTTGAATTCAAGTATAGTTGATATACAGTGCTTCAGGTATACAATATAGTGATTCAATAATTCTGTATATTACTAAGTGTTCATCAAAATAAATGTGTTCTTCTGTTGGTGGGAATGCAAACTGGTGCAGCCACTCCAGAAGACAGTATGGAGGTTCCTAAAAAAGTTAAAAATAGAGCTACCATACAACCCAGCAATTGCACTTTTAGTTATTTATCCAAAGGATACAAACAGTGATTCATAAGGGCACATGCACCTCAATGTTTATAGCAGCAATGTTCACAACAGCCAAACTACAGAAAGAGCTCAGATGTCCACTGACAGATGGATGGACAAAGAAGATGTGGTATCTATATACAATGGAATATTACTCAGCCATCAAAAAAATGAAATCTTGCCATTTGCAATGACATGGATGGAAGTAGAGGGTATTATGTTAAGTGAAATAAGTCAATCAGAGAAAGACAAATACCATCTGATTTCAGTCTTCGATGGAATTTAAGAAACGAAACAGATGAACATAGGGGAAGGGAAGGAAAAACAAGATGAAAACAGAGAGGGAGACAAACCATAACAGACTCTTAAATATAGGAAACAAACTGAGCATTGCTGGAGGGGAGAGGGGTTGGGGGAGGCGGTAACTGGGTGACAGGCATAAGAGGGCTCTTGATGGAGTGAGCACTGGGTGTTATATGTAACTGATGAATCACTAAATTCTACCTCTGAAACTAATAATACACTACACATTAATTAAATTGAATTTAAATAAAACAATAAAATAAATAAATAAGATAAATGTGTTCTTCATCATCTCCACCCATTTCACCCATTGCCCCACCCACCTCTCCTCGTAACCATCAATTTGGTCTCCATAATTAACTGTCTGCTTCTGGTTTGTCTTTTTTTTTTCTTTTGTTCCTTTGTTTTGTTTCTTAAATTCCACATATGAGTTAAATCATATGTCATTTTCCTTTCTCTGACTTATTTCACTTAGCATCATACTCTCTAGATCCATCCACATCATTGCAAATGTTAAGATTTCATTCTTTTTTATGGCTGAATAATATTCCAGTGTGTATATGTGTGTGTGTGTGTGTGTGTGTGTGTGTGTGTACACACACACATCTTCTTTATCCATTCATCGATCGATGGATACTTGGACTGCTTCCATAATGTGGCTATTTTAAAAAGTGCTGCAGTAAACATAGGGGTGCACATATCCCTTTGAATTACTGTTTTCATATTCTTTGGGTAAATACTCAGTAGTGCAATTACTGAATCATATCATAGTTTTATTAATTTTTTGAGGAAACCCCATACTGTTTTCCAACAGCTTATTCTTGTTTTTGTTTCCCTTGCCTCAGGAGACTTATCTAGAAAAATGTTGCTATGGCCAATATCAGAGAAATTACTGCCTGTGTTCTCTTCTAGGATTTTTAGGTTCACATTTAGGTGCTTATTCCATTTTGAGTTTAGTTTTGTGTATGATATAAGAAAGTGGTCCAGTTTCATTCTTTTGTAGCTGTTCAGTTTTCCCAACACCTTTTGCTGAAAAGACTTTTCCTCATTACATATTCTTGCCTCCTTTGTCAAAGATTAATTGACCATATCCTCATGGATTTGTTTCTGGGCTTTCTACTGTGTTCCAGTCTGTCTATTTGTGTGCCAGTACCATACTGTTTCAATTACTACAGCTTTGTAGTGTAACTTGAAATCTGGAATTGTGATACCTCCAGCTTTGTTCTTCTTTTTCAAGGTTGCTTTGGCTATTCAGGGTCTTTTGTGGTTCCACACAAATTTTAGGATTGTTTATTCTAGTTCTGTGAAAAATGCTGTTGGTATTTTGAAAGGGATTGCATTAAATCTGTAGATTGCCTGAGTAGTATGGACATTTTAATAATATTTGTTCTTTCAACCCATGAGCATGGAATAGCTTTCCATTTGTTTGTGTTGTTTTCGATTTCTTTCATCAGTGTTTTCTGGTTTCCAGAGTACAAGTCCTTCAGAGAGGTAAGGGAATTTTGAAAGCAGTCAGACCAATGCGGCCACCAGCCTAGGTATGCATTAGCGAGATGTCCTAGTCTGGATTTCACTATTTGGTATTTCTTCTACTTTGAACCCTCTTCCACTCTTTGCATGAAAATTGCATTTCTCCCCAAACCCCCATTTTTACTGCAGCATTATTTACAATAGCCAGGATGTGGAACCAAACCAAGCGTCCATTGATAAATGAAGGGAGAAAGATGTGGTATATATAGAGAGACATAAAAAAAGATGAGATCTTGCCATTGGACAATATGGATAGACCTAGATGGTACTAAGTTAAATGAAATAAGTCGGACAGAAAAAAAAATACCATATGATTTCATATGTATATGAAATCTAAAAAGGCACAATAAATAAACAACCAAAAGCAGAAACAGACACATACATACAGAGGACAAACTGATGGTTACCAGAGAGAGGAGGGTAGAAGGATAGGGAAAATGAGTTAAGAGGAATGGAAGACACAGGCTTCCAGTTATAGGATGAATAAGTCATGAGGATACAATGTACAGCACAGGCAATATAGTCAGTGGCATTGTAACAGTATTTGATGGGGACAGATGGTAGCTATACCTGTGGTGAGCACAGCATAATGTATAAAATTGTCCAATTACTATGTTGCACACCTGAAACTAATGTAACATTGTGTGTCAAGTACACTTCAATAAAAATATTATAATAAAATAAAATTGCATTTCTCCCCAGATGGCTTCCTAAATCTCAAACTCTACTCAGGCTTAGGGATTCCCATTTCTCTGGTTTAGTTATGGTCAACAGGTTTCGCTATAGACCACAGCTGTAAATAGTAGTTTAACTTCAGTTTTCTAAAAAATGTTTATGTAGTAGATACGCACATACACTATACATTAAATATTTGCTGAATTAATGCACCAAAAGTTAATGAATTTTTAATTACCAATGGCTACTTCTAGTCTAAATTTTCCAAATTTTCTATAACGATCAAGGGTTGCTTTCATTATTATATAATATAATATTATTTTAAAGAAATGTATTGGGGCACCTGGGTGGTTCAGTTGGTTAAGCATCTGCCTTCAGCTTAGGTCATGATCTTGGGGGTCCTGGGATCAAGCCCAAGGTTGGGCTCCCTGCTCAGCAGGGAGTCTGCCTCTCCTTTTCCCTCTGCCCCTCCCCCACCCCACACCCCACCCCTGCTTGTGCTCTGTGCTCTCTTGATCTCTCTCTCTCTCAAATAAATAAATAAAATCTTTTAAAAAAAGTATTTCCAATCCAGCACGTAGTTGACCATAAGAATACCAATAACTTATTCTCTAAAAATTGTTTTTTCTCCTTCAGATGCCTGAGCAAATTACCATTAGTTTGTAATTTAACTCAATATCTGGTTTTTGCAGATTTAACAAAACTTCAATCCTGACCCCCAAGTTTGCATATATATGCATATGCCCTATGGCTCCTTCTTCATCACATACCAACCAAACTCATTAGCATGAAACCTTGCTTGATTAAGCTCCACGAAAGTTTATAAAGCATTATGCAGAACATGAAGGAACAACTGGGAAAAATTTCTGATTAAGCAGCTCAGCTTTGAGAACCTTAAAACTTCATAAAGCAACTACAGAAAGCAAAGTCAGAAAATCAGGCAAGAATGGGTTGACACCTCAACATACCTAAGTCCATGTTAACTATAATAATAATTATGTTAAGTACTCAATCTATGATAGCCCCTGAGTCAGGATGTTGTCACAACAATATTGTGGCAATGTTGGGAAGGACGTACTATTTTTATGCCAATTTTAAGGGTAGGTTTAGGGTTCCAGAGTGATTAAGTGACTTGCCCAAAGTCACAGAGGTGGTAAACAGCAAAACTGTAATTCATAGACCCCTCTCCCTGACTCCACCCCAGTTCTTTTCTTTATAACCAACTGGTCTATACTGAGGAATCTTGCCCTGCCAGGCAACTCAGAGCACCACAAGGAAGAAAGCTAGTGTGTTACAGAATTTTTTATCCAGTGATGGTGTTCAGGACACGCCAAAATGTGGTACTCTGGCATACTGAATATCTTCAGCTGAAGAAGTCTGAGAAAATGACAGAAGCAGGAAGGTCACTCTGACCTTCCCACCTTGCCCTTCTGCCCTAAAGGCCAGAGATAAAATATCCCCTGATCAAGTACCCTCCTAGGAAAGGAGAGAGGGAATGGGGGTTGAGAAATCTGCATAAACAAACCTTGTTAAACAAACCCTTATCTTCCAACATTCTTCCCCACTTACTACTAGCCCAAACCCCTTTGTGTTATCAATTCTTCACAATCCTATTGTTTCCTCTTCTAAAAAGTATAAAAGCTTCTTGGTCTTGTGAAGGCTTCCATGTAAATGTAAAAATTTAGGAAAATTCATATGCTTTTCTCCTGTTAGTCTGTCAGTTTAGTTTTCAGACTCAGCCTGGGATCCTGAGAAAGTCAAGGACATCTTTTCCTCCCGGGACTACCCCAATTAGCCTCTATGTCTACCCAAGCAGATTCAAGCAGAACTAGAAGGTCCTAATGAGCCAGCCACACATTTGGTAAGCAATGCTTTGGGTCTAAGTTGATTTTAGAGAGTTCTTTTTTCAGCATTTTCTTCTCTCCTCCCTCCCTTCCCATCCCCACCCCAATACTGCTGGTTCCACAATCTAAATCAAGCCCAGCTCTGGGTCATGTCTGCAGTATTTCCTCTCAGTGCTCTTGGCCTTAGAATATATTTGGAACCAGAATGCACTGAAAACAGCTAGGAGAGAGAGGGCACAAGAATCCTATCGCAGTTCTGAGCAAACAAAATAAAGCTTTCAGGATTAAAAAAAAAAAAAATATATATATATATATATATATATATGGACACTTTTTACTCAGCAGGTGGTGACCACATACACATAGTCTAGCTTTGCCATGTGGGCCACAGTCTCTCTTTTCTCTTGCTTTCAATTGTTTCCTTTGTGAAATCCAGGAGAGAGACTCTGATTTCCAAGGCCCTTTATATGTTCAACATTCTGTGGTTCTTACAGGGCCTACAAGAGCTAAATAGGAATGGATTATTGAATAGTAAGAGGGAAAATACACTCCAACAGAACCATTTAACACTAGGAATGTCTTTTGAATATACATTTTGGGCTGCACATTGTTTTATATAAGTCTGGATAACAGTGCCATTTGCATTCTAATCCTGGCTCTGTCCCTGCCCTGCTAGGAGATAGATGAATCTCTCATTCTTTTGGTGTTTTAATTTCCTCAGTGGTTAAGCAAGAATGATACATCCAATCTACCTTTCAGAATTTCTGAATGGATTATAGCAAAACCCTTCATAATGTTTTGGCTTAAAAGATTTCTCTCTGAACCATATTTATGTTTTCATATTCTATTTTCCCCCAAACAGTCATCAGTAGGATCACAAAGGAAATATATCCATATAATTGGATTAATTTCCCTAAATCCTTGGATGATCCCAAAATGTTTGGCTGTGACTAATCAATGAATTTGAATTTTTGGCAAATAGCAATTATTATGTACGTGTTTCAAATATCTGCCCTTTTCTCCATAGTCAGGGAAATCTGTTTTAACTAAATGTTAAAACATAAATATTAATATTCAACAGCATTAAAATACTGTGCTGTTGGAGTAAAATTCCTCAGATGACATGAGAAATCAAGATGCAAAAATTCAATTTTGATGCCAAAACATAAAATACACCAAATCTATAATATCATATTGAGACTAATGCTTAAGTTGGAAATGATCTTAAAAAGATAAAACTAGTGGAAAGGCTTAAGTTAATAGATGAAGAAAAGAGGGGAGCAAAATATCCTGAAGCAGCCAGAGGTATTATGCTAAGTGCTTTCCTATACCAGTGCAGTCAGTCCTCCCCTGCTCTCCATCACAGCCCCCGTTTTACCTAAGAATAATCTGAATGCCAGCAAGATGAAATAACTTACCTGAATTCAGGGGTATGGCTATTATCAAACCCTAGATTCCCTATCAGAGGTTCTAGTTCAGAGATTGAACCAAAAGCCCGTAAGTCTACTTCAGTAGCAAAATACCAAGAAGCCAACCAACAAATTTTCCCCTCTGGGAGATCATGGTTAAAAGCGTGTACAGAGACAACTGGGAAATGATAAGATTTGGGAAATGATAAGATTACCCGTGTGCCCCTCTTTGGGGATGACACATCACTCTCCATGTAGAAGAACATCAGCTTATTCCAACCGCACATCACGTAACTGAGATCAGAACTTACAATAATCCTGTTATAAAAATAACAGCTTCAGGGACACCTGGGTGGCTCAGTCGGTGAAGCGTCTGCCTTCAGCTCAGGTCATGATCCCAGGGTCCTGGGATCGAGTCCCAGTTGTGCTTCCTGCTCAGCAGGGAGTCTGCTTCTCCCTCTCCCTCTACCTGCCGCTCTTCCTACTTGTGCTCTCTCTCTATCAAATAAATAAAATCTTTAAAAAAATAACAGCTTCAATTTACTGAACACCTGTGACATGTCAGGGATTTAGAAAAATGTTATTTCAAAGCCTCATGTAAATTTTAAAGGTAAATATTACAACCTCATTTGACGGATGATGTAACTGAACCTTAGGTGGAAAAACAGCAATAATAATAACAGAAAATATTTGTATAGGATATACAATGGGCCAGGTGTTAAGTTCTTTCCTATATATATTTTTATATCTTACATATATAATACCTTATCTTCATAATAAGTCAAGGAGGCAAGCACTAGTATCATACCTATTTGCCATATGGGAAACTACTAGACAGAGAGGCTAAGTTATTTCCCCAAACCTGAGCAGTCTGGCTCCAACAGCCAGGCTCTTAACCACTGTTCCACACTCAATATCATACAGAGAATAAGTGACCGTAGAAGGATTTGAACCTTGGACCTGAACTCCAAAGCCCGCACTTTTTCTAAGTCTTTATGTTTCTCAGCCCTGGCTGTTCATTAGAACAACACAGGCAGCATTTCGGGGGCAAGACTTCCAATGAAGAGATATGATCTTCTTATCATGCACAAAAACTGAAGGGGCTTTCAGCTGAGTTGCCCACTCTTTCCTAAGTGAGGAAGAAGTTGATGAGCACCTTCCCTGTTGCTTGGAATGAAAGCTCTCATCAGTTCTCAACTGACTCATCAGGTGACATGTGGGGAGGTGCCGAGGCAGGGCCTGGCCCATTGCCACTGGCCTCAGCCTAAGCACGACAACCAGTAAACCAGGATCAGAAAACCTGCATGGGTTCTGCAGAAATGCTTTTAAGCCTGAAGATGAAATTTTGATCTATATCTCACCTCCCTTAACTTTTCACTTTGACAAACTTGTACTGAGTTCCAACTATGGGCATAATGCTATGAAATACTATGGTAGGCACTTTAGGGAACTCAGATTCCTTGTCCTTAAGAAAAGCACAATCTAGTAGGGGGAATATAAATATTGGCAGCTAAGTATAATTCATATTATAGTACTAAGAAGTCCTTTTGGCTTCGTACCCAAGTTCAAGTTTCTGCTATGTGTGGGAAAACTTGAAAAGGTTCAGGTATACTCTGGGGGTCAAATCAAGGCACATAAAGGTGAGATATGGTGCCTTACAATGTGCTTCACTCTCATAAATGAGTTTAGACAACTCTGTGTGCCTTTAATGTACCCTGGAGAATTAGGTAGATCATTATTACTGTTGTATGAGTTTACAGCATCTTCTCTTCAGTGGTTCGTGTCCCTGAGAGCAAAATAAACTCTACATTTTCTTCCTGCAACCTCTCATGAATATTAATGCTTTCTTTATTTATTGTTTGGCAAAATATGACAAAAATAAAAATGCACTACAGCGAAAAAGAACACGCATACACCAAAAATATCTAGCTACTGTCAGAATACTTGTGTCATCATCGTTATCAATAAATTGCACACTTGACAAGCATACTCCACACATTACATCGTCCCACAGTTCCTTCTAACCACTGACCTTTCTTAAAGGGTGCTGCTGGTTCTTTGGTTGCTACTTGTACAACTCCCATTAATTTTAAAGTTGTATAGTTTTGTCATGTTTAAGCTAGAAACATGGAGTTCAGTAACACTCGGCCAAAGAGATTTATAATAGACTTTCACAGCCTCAGAATCCTCCCTCAAAGAGCTTCATACCCGGAAGCTCAAATCTATAAAATAAACAATAGAACTGTTCTGGTTGAAAGGGGGTTAGTGATGGAATCCCACCTGTTCAGACCATCCTCACATCCTTAAACAGCCTGAAGCAATTGCACAGAGCCCTTTGAGTTCTGCACATCACACTTGGACAGCCACTTATCTAGTCCACTTTATAGATGCAGGACCAGGGTAACAAGCCAATTAAAGTAGCTAAGGCCACAGAATTAGCTAGCAGCAGAGCAGGACTAACATTCCCTCCCCTTCTGTCCTAGTCCAGTGATCTTCTTACACAACTCCTTGCCTCCCTATATACTTCAATTTGAAAGAAGGACAAGTGGGACAATTATTAGGAACATTATCATGATGGTCTGTTTTCCAATATTGGCAAGTTAGAATTCCTCTGAGGTTTGTCACATACTCCTGGGATAACTATTGCATGTTGGACCAATAAGCACAGCAGACAGCTTCAAGATGTCTATCCTGTGTTCTTACACTTAGAAAAGAACATACAAAAATATTAGTAACCTTGAGGCCTGGCAGCCAAAACAAAGCTGGACTACACTGAGAACTTGACTAGGATTCTAGGATACTACGGTTAGATCCGTCTCTAGTTCAATCTCATTCTTAAGACTGGAGTTGTATTATAGAACCTAGCTATTGCCATTGAACCACTCTGATAAAACCCTGTTCAAGGACACAAATTTTTTTTCAGGCTGGAGATATTTTGTTGCATATGTATATACATATCTTGTATATGTATATGTATTCATTTGATTCACAAAAGATAAGCATTATCCAGCAGAATGGATCCAATGTCATTGTCACCTGTTTGTAGCTTGGGTCTAAAAATCCCTTCAGTAACTATATAACAAATTGATCTTTATAGAGTATCAGGGGCTATACAATATATTAGTGACACAGTCATAATTTAAACTATATCCTGATTCCCAGTCTAGTGCTGTTTGCCGAAGTAGCTTCATAATCTATGCTCTTCTCTTTTCTATAGGAGATACTAGTTGATAGGCAAAGAATTCCTAAGTATTTTCTCATTCCCTTCCATAAAGAGGAATAACCACTCCTAGCAAGATTTTCTCCGTATAACATGTTTTTGAGCAATAACTCTTCCCAATAACCTTTGGCAATAGCAGAATCTCTCTGAAGGCAGTCTGAATTACTGTCTCATAAGCATATTTTTACCCTCTATGTTTGAAGATTAAAAATATATCTCCTTTACACAATACGGTAGAGATAAAAAAATAAACTGATAAAATACATGACTGTTGCTAGAGTTTTAAAAGACTATAAATTTATGATTTGATTAATTGTATTATTACTGATATTGGTCACATTTAGTGTTGTGAATTATAATATTAAATACTTAGAATACTATATATTCCATATGGGATTAATACAGATGCACAGGGCTACAGAGGACCCCATGTGAATCCTCCCACTTCTGGCAAAACTAAACACACCCAGTGTGTGCAAACCATTTCTCAAGCTATCCAGGAAAGGGAGGATCTCATCTTCCTTCAAGAATCAATTCTCAGATGTTACAGAAAATGAAAAATTAAAGACTCCAAAAGTTTGCCCCTCCATAAAAGCAATGAAAATTATGCAAAGCTATTGGAATCAACATTTTCAGAATTCTAGAATCTAACTGAAAGCTTGAAGCAATCCAGATTAACGTTTGGTAAAACAAACAGAAAAACTGGCTAACTCTCAGTAAGAACTGCAACATCACTCAGCATCAGGGAAATGCAAATCAAAACCACCATAACAAGATGCTACCTCACACCTGTCAGAATGGCTAAAATGAACAACTCAGGAAACAACAAATGTTGGAGAGGATTTGGAGAAACAGGAACCCTCTTACACTGTTGGTGGGAATACAAACTCGTGCAGCCACTCTGGAAAACAGTATGGAGGGTCCTCGAAAAGTTGAAAATAAGCTACCCTACGACTCAGCAATTGCACTACTGGGTATTTACCCCAAAGATACAAATGTAGTGATCCGAAGGAGCACCTGCACCCCAATGTTTATAAGAGCAATGTCCACAATAGCCAAATAATGAAAAGAGCCCAGATGTCCATCGACAGATGAATGGATAAAGAAGATGTGGTATCTATATACAATGGAATATTACTCAGCAATCAAAAAATGAAATCTTGCCATTTGCAACAACGTGGATGGAACTAGAGGGTATTATGTTAAGTTAAATAAGCCAATCAGAGAAAGATAATTATCGTATGATCTCACTCATATGTGGAATTTAAGAAACAAAACACAGAATCATAGGGGAAGAGAGGAAAAAAACAAAACAAGACAAAATCAGAGAGGGAGACAAGCCATAAGAGACTCTTAAATATAGGAAACAAACAGGGTTGCTAGAGGGGAGTGGGGTGGGAGGATGGGGCAACTGGGTGATGGACATTAAAGAGGGCACGTGATGTAATGAGCACTGGGTATTATATAAGACTGATGAATTACTGACTTCTACCTCTGAAACTAATAATACAATATATGTTAATCAACTGAATCTAAATTTTAAAAGAAGAAGTGCAAAGTTATGTCTTAGTTTACACTAGCTAGTCCTATCCTTCAATACCCAGCTCAACAGCAGCCTTGAAAATAACAGCGCACATTCCAGGTACCAATACCCGAGGAAGCAGAATGCAACACATTAGACTTCTTTGGTCTGTCTCATGGCTCCCTGAAGACCTGCTCAGAAGGCCTGTCTTTATATGGAAAATTCACAGATTTATAGAAAATTAACACTTCTAAATAACTAATGGGTCAGAGGTCACAAGGGAAATTTGAAAATACTTTAAGATAAATAAAAATGAAAATACAACATACTAAAGGTATGGGAGGTAGTACTGAGAGGGAAATTTATAGCTGTAAATGCCTACTTTAAAACATAACAAAGATCTCAAAGCAATAACTAAACCTTGCATTTTAAGAAACTAGAAGAATAAGAGCAAACCAAACCCAAAGCAAGTATAGGGAAGGAAATAATAAAAATTAGGACACGGAAAGGGAACAGAAAAATTATAGAGAAAATCAATTAAACCAAAAGTTGGTTCTTTGAACAGATCAACAAAATTGGCAAACCTTTAGCTTTACAGACATAGTAAAAATGAGAGAACATTCAAATTATTAAAATCAGGAATGAAAGTGAGGATGTTACTACTGAAATAAAAATATGTGTTACTACACAGAAATACAAAATATATATGTAAGAGTATACTATGAGCAACCATATGCCAAAAAACTAGATAACCCAGGTGAAATGGATACAGTTATAAAAATATACAAACTACCAAAACTGATTCAAGAAGAAATAAAAAAACTGACCAAAACATATTAACACAGGGGAAGGGAAGGAAAAATAAAATAAGAGGAAAACAGAGAGGAAGGCAAACTATAAGAGTTCTTAACTCCAGGAAACAAATTGAGGGTTGCCGGAGGGGAGGTGGAGGGGGATGGGGTAACTGGGTGATGGACATTAAAGGAGGGCACTTGAAGTAATTAGCACTGGGTGTTGTAGCCAACTGATGAATCACTGAATTCTTATCTCTGAAACTAGTAATACAGTATACGTTAATTAAATCGAATTTACATAAAAAATTTTAAAAAAACAAGGAAAGAGATGGAGTTAGTAATCAAAAAAACAAGAAAATCCTAGGATTTTCTTTTCAGATAGCTTCATTGGTGAATTCTACCAAATGTTTTTAAAGAATTAATACCAATCTTTCTTATACTCTTCCATAAAATAGAAAAGAAAGGAATACTGCCAAATTCTTTCTATCAAGACCAGTGTTACCCTGTTACCAATGTCAGACAAAGACACCACAGGAAATAAAAGCCTACATATAGATATTCCTTATGAATATAAATGCAAGCATGTTAGCAAACTGAATCCAGTAGCTTTAATGGGATTACATACCATGGATAATTGGGATTTATTCCAGGAATGAAAGTTTGGCTCAACATATAAATATCAATACATGTAATAAATTCTATTAATAGAATTTTTAAAATGATCATCTCCATAGATGTGGCAAAAGCATTTGGAAACATACAACACCTTTCCATGATAAAAAATACTCCATAGGGGCGCCTGGGTGGCACAGCGGTTAAGCGTCTGCCTTCGGCTCAGGGCGTGATCCCGGTGTTATGGGATATAGCCCCACATCAGGCTCCTCTGCTATGAGCCTGCTTCTTTCTCTCCCACTCCCCCTGCTTGTGTTCCCTCTCTCGCTGGCTGTCTCTCTCTCTCTGTCAAATAAATAAATAAAATCTTTAAAAAAAAAATACTCCATAAACTAGAAATAGAAGTTCCTTACTGACAAAGGGCATGTACAAAAACACATAGCTAGCATCGTGCTTAATTATGAAAGAATGAACTTTTCCCCTAAGACCAAAAATAAGTCAAGGATATCTGCTCCAGCCACTTCTATTCAACATTGTTAACTATCCTGGAATTAAAATTAAAAACTTAATAAAAAACAAAACAAAACATTGTACTGGAAGTTCCAGCCAGGGCAATTAAGCAAGGACAATAAATAAAATAAAAAGCATCCAAATAGGAAAGGAAGAAATAAAGCTATTTCTATTTGCAGATAACATGATATTTAATATCCTAAATCCTAAACACACACACACACAACACACACCATAAGCAAGAGCTCATAAAGTAATCCAGCAAAGTTGCAGGATATAGGAATGATATGCAAAAATCCACAGATTTCTTTATTTTTTTTTTAATTCCAGTTAGTTAACATAGAGTGTTGTATTAGTTTCAGGTGTACACTATAGTGATTCAACAATTCTATACTCCATTGATTTCTTTACACTTGCAATGGACAATCTGAAAATGAAATAAAGATAATTTCCATTTAAAATAGCATTTAAAATTATTAAATACATAGGAACAAATTTAACTAAGGGAGTACAAGACCTATACAGTAAAAACTACAAAACATTGTGTAAAGAAATTAAAGAAGACCTAAACAAATGGAAAGATATCCCATGTCCACAGATTTGAAGACTCAATATCATTAAGATGGCATTACTTACCAAATTCATGTATAGATACAGTGCAATCACTATCAAAATTTTAATTGCCATTTTTGCAGAAATGGACAAGCTAATCCTCAAATTCATATGGAAATTCAAAAGACCCCAAATAGCCGAAATAATCTTGAAAATGAAAAACAAAGTTGGAAGACTCACACTTCCTGATTTCAAAACTCAGTACAAAGGTACAGTAATCAAAATAGTGTGGTACCAGCATAAAATGATAAATGAAATAAAATTGAGAGTCCACAAAAAAACTCATATGTCTACATTCAACTGATTTTCAACAAAGGATCCCAAGCACATTCTATTGGAAAAAAATAGTCCTTTCAACAAATGGTGTTGGGACTACTGAATATCCATATGCAAAGTATAAATTTGGACCACTACCTCATACCATATATAAGAATTAACTCAAAATGAATTAAAGACCTGAAGGTAAGAGTTAAAAGTATAAAACTTTAGGGAGGAAACATGGGGTAAATCTTTATAAGCTTGGATCAGGCAGTGGTTTCTTAAAAATAACACCAAAAACACATGCAACAACAATAAAATAATAATAAATTGGACATTAGCATAATTAAAATGTTTTGTGTGTCAAAAAACACAATGGAGAAAATGAAAAGAAAACCCACAGAATGGGAGAAAATGTTTGCACATCTGATACATAAAATAAAATGGAATATATATGTATATATAATATATGTATACATATTATATACATATGTATATATGTAATATATATTATATATATAATATAATATAATATATATTATATATGTGTATATATTATATATAATATGTATATATATTATATATATGTGTGTATATATATAATGTGTATATATATATATATATGTGTGTATATATATAATATATATATGCAGAGAGAGAGAACAGTAACCAGAACACATAAAGAATTCTTACAACTTAACAATAAAAACACAACCTAATTTAAAAACTGACAAAGGATTTGAATAGTCGTTTCTAACAAGATACACAAATGACAAACACATGAAAAGATTCTCAACACCATTATTTATTAGAGAAATGCTAATTAAAGCCATAATGAGGTACCACTCCATAACCATTAGGTTGGCTATAATAGTGAAAAAAAAACAAAAAACAAAAAAAAAACCCCACAAAAGAACAAGTGTTAGAATGTGAAAAAATTCCCTCATAATTGCTTATGTAAAATGTGGCAGCCTCTCTGGAAAACAATTTGACAGTTCCTCAAAATTTTCAACATAAAGTTACCATACGACCCAGCAATTCCATCCGTAGGTATGAAACTCAAGAGAAGTATCCACACAAAAACCTCACCACAAATATTTATAGTAGTACTATTCATTATATCAACTGATAAATGGGTAAGCAATATGTGGTATATTCTTTTAGTGAACTATTATGCAGCCATGAAGAAGACTGAAGTACCGATAAATGCTAAAACATTGATGAACTATACTAAATGAGAGTAGCCAGACTGAAAAAGTCACATGTTGTGTGTTCCATTTAAATGAAATGTCCAGAAAAGGCAAGTCTACAGAGACACTAAGTAGCTCAGTGGTTTCCAGGAGCTAGAGGAAGACATTGGGACTGACTGCTATTAGGGGGTTTCTTTTTGAAGTGATGGAAATGTTCTGGAATTAGATAGTGGTAATGTTTACATAATACTGTGAATTTACTAAAAACCACTGAAATGTCTATTTTTAAATGGTGAAATTTATGTAAAAAAATAAAGAATCAGGGGCGCCTGGGTGGCACAGCGGTTAAGCGTCTGCCTTCGGCTCAGGGCGTGATCCTGGCGTTCTGGGATCAAGCCCCACATCAGGCTCCTCCACTATGAGCCTGCTTCTTCCTCTCCCACTCCCCCTGCTTGTGTTCCCTCTCTCACTGGCTGTCTCTCTCTGTCAAATAAATAAATAAAATCTTTAAAAAAAAAAAGAATCAATTACCAAAGAAAGGTTTTAATTTCTGTCTAGCCTATGGGTTATGCTCAGACAGTTTTTTGTTTTTTTGTTTTTTTTAAACAACGAATGCAGGATAAGAATTAGGAAATACTTGTTCTAACTGACATCTCCTGAAGGGATAAACTGCTGGGGCACAGTTTCGTGTAATAAGAAATAGAAGTATTGTCCTATGTAGGAAACAAAAGTAATTATGAATTAGATATATAGAAGCTCAGTGAATGGCCAATTCTGGAAAGCATAAGCGACAAATTTCATTTCCTCAATTATGTGTGTGAATTTAAAAGCATCCCTGCCTGGAAAAAGTGGGAGTAATGGTAATGAAAAGTGGATTTTAGTGATGGTAATGCATATTTCAAGTGGGGATTGTTTGTTAGGCGGTGACTTGCTAGAATAGCAAGCACTAGCTGATCTAAAAGATTAAGGCAGAGCCAAATGATAAGAGAGAAGTGTGTAGAAGCTACAGAACTAGAAAGGGGACAAGAAAGGCTGGTTAACGTGAGAGACTGTGGGCTCTGGGAAACAAACTGAGGGCTTCAGAGGGGAGGGGGCTGGGGGACTGGGATAGGCTGGTGATGGGTATTAAGGAGGGCATGTATTGCATGGTGCACTGGGTGTTATATGCAACTAATGAATCATGGAACATTACATCAAAAACCGGGGATGTACTGTATGGTGACTAATATAACAAATTAAAAATTAAAAAAAAAAAAAAGAAAGAAAGGCTGGTTAAGAGCAGCCAGTTTGGGTGAGCTGAGAAGGAGTTTTCAGCATTAGTAAAGAAGATGCTAGTCCAAGGTCATCTATGTGAGTGAGAGAAAGGATGGGAGAATTACTTGAAGGATTTCAATGGCTAAACTGAAAATTTCAGCCAAAGAGAGAGGAAAGGAAAAGGGGGAGAAGAGGAAAGAGGAAGGGAGTGAGGAAGAGAAGAAGGGGGAGGAAAAGAGGAAAGATGACCAGAACTTTTCTTTTCAACGTATCTACTTGGTAAAAGTTAAGAAACAAGGCTTACTTTGTGAGGAAAAAGACAAATGGGAGGAGGAAAAAAAAAAACAGTAAAACAGACGAAAAGCCTAGTAAAATCAGACTAGTGACTTTTATTTGCATCAACTACATGTAAGCAGTGTGAAAATTACCCACATATCCATTATCTGCATCTTACACGTAAGAACATAGGAAACCATTTGTTGTCCTAGTGTCTCTTTAAAAACATGTCAGAATTACCCAGAGGCCTTGTTAAAATGCAGATTGTTGACCCTTCCTAGAGCTTCTCAGGCATAGGACTGAGAAGGAACCCAAGACTAACAAGTTCCCCAGTATGACTCAGACTGGCTGGTCCAGGGACCACACTTTGAGAATCACTAACTTAGAAAAGCAGCATGCAAAGGAAGAAGTCCTGATGGCCTGTGACTCTAATGTCTGTAAAAGGATGGATGAGAGTAGAGAAGGCAGACCGTGAGCCAGTTATTTATAGAACGCAGGCTACCTTGTGCTAGGCACTAGAGATGAGAGGCAGAGGGCAGCACAGGCAAATGGTCACCCTCACAGAGCTGACAGAATACTGATGTTTAGGCATTTATATCTCAGTTTTTGGCAGTGGGGTTATTTTTGTTTGAATTTTACATGCTAATTGTTCTTATACGTAACCATGGAAATCCAGGATTAGTAAAATGTATTGTGAATTTCAGTCCAAGATATACAACTTTGTATACATCAGATTCTATATAAAAAGAAAATATGTTACAGTAAATTCTAGTAAATGAGGGGGTGAGGATCAAACAGCAAAAGCCGGAGCAGAAAAATCAAGACCTATGCTCCAAGGGTTAGAAGATAAATGTTGAGTTGGTTGCTTAATTCCCAAATAGTCTTTATGCCAAAGAAGAATTTCTTTAAGAGGTCTGAAGTGAAAACAGATCCAAGTTAGAGTTGCCAGAATTAGCAAATAAAAGTATAGAATACCCAGTTAAATGTGCATTTCAGATACACAATGAGTTTTCCGTTAATGTACGTAAGTTTTGTGTATTATTTGGAACAAACTTATACTAAAAACTTTCTCATTGTGTATCTGAAATTCACATTTCACTTGGGTATTATGATTTTATCTGGAAACTCTAATCTAAGTGGACTTTACCCAAACATTCATTCAGTGAACACTTAATATGTGGTCAGTGTTATAAAGAAGATAGAGGCATAGAACATATCCTGTACCATACATGAGACAACAAAGAATAAAATGATGTCCGAACAGCAAAGGCTTTAAGTACAGTGGAGAGGCAGACCAAGGTGACTAGAGGAATCAAGGAAGGGGAGCTCCATCAGCAAATATAACTTCACCTGGTACTGAAGGTAAGTAGAATTTGATTAGACAAAAGCTGGTAACAAAGCTATGGAAAAGAGGTAAACAGCATGAATATGAAGTGTAGCATCTGGACCAAGGACAGCAGGCAAATGGGAAAGGAACGAGATCACTTGTGACAGATTGAGCCAACTCCCTCACCAGCTGTACAGTATAAGACCTCTTAGAGCACAATTACTGACCCCCATCAATATTTCAGTATATATTCATGACCATCAACTCTATCTCAATTTTGTTTCAACTTCACTAGGACCACATGGAGAGATTTGAATGCAAAGCACACGATAGGATATCCAGACGGTCTGAGCTTTTAAGACAGAAACAGAATGTGAAGGTTGGGGTGCTTTTAATTAGGAAATAAGTGGATCTTTGGTCCCAGTGCGTTCTCTGATTCTAGTCTGAAATGAAGGTCTGTGCTACAGCGTCTTGGAGTCAGTAGATTGGGTCCTAGTCTTAGTACGCTCACAAGTGAGAGTTTCTGGGCTTCAGCTTCCCAGCTGTAATGTGACAGTTTGAGATTATATGATCTTTCAGGGCCCTTCCAATTTAACATTCAGTGATTAATTGAATAAATCATCCATTCATTAAATACTTACTGAGAGCTTGCCATATGTAAGGCAATTTGTTAGAAGCTGTGATGGATACAAAGAGAGTTATTTATTCATAGTTATTTATTCATCATTAGGCAAAACTCTGAAGCAAATAGTTGCCCCCTTTCCCCATCTTTATGTTGAGAGACCTACTTGGGCACGCCACGGAGGATCTGGCCTCTGGCCAACTGAACTCAGCTTGCCAGGATTTGTTCTGCTGCTTCTCCTTTATCTTTATTTCACCCCCTCCCCTAAGTCTCCTCAAGGAACCTCCACCGTCTGCATTTCATTCACTAGGGAGGGGCTCCTAGTCTCAGCTTTCTGGAGTGAGAATTAATTCATCTGATGAACTCAAAAGTGTCAAAACCCTAACTAAGGAAAGGAGGAGCCTACATTGAAGTAACCTGAAGGTAAAGGTGTCCTTACATCTTTTTTTCTTTCTATATATTAGTAACATCAGTCAGAAATTGATTCAGATTAAACAAAGCAAACAGAAAGAAAATAAAAATCAGGGCTTACTCATGCTAGGACAGAGCTAAGTGCTATCATGTATCACCTTATTTGATCTGCATAACCATCTTGTGACAACAGTTTATTATCTTATAGATAAAGCTGAGGCATGGAATGAGCAGTAAACTTGCCCCAGGGCAGAAGCGCCAGGGCCTGGAGTAATCTAGATTTGTCTAAATACCAAATCAGTGCTCTTTCCAGTAAACTGGGTAATCCACAGGCACGGTTCCAGGTAGCCAGTATGTTTCAAATAGTGTGTAGAATATCAATTAGTAACAGCTGAAGTAACAAACTGTCTTTAAAGAATAGGTCAGTTTTTTTTACAATAATGTCAACTTCAATGGCTTCATTCCAACACGCCTCTTTTGTTGTTGTTCAAAGTCGATCTATAGCCCAAGGTGAGGCGTTACATATAATCCTGCCACAGCAATATCTGCTCACGCGATGCCATACGTCATTTGTACTAGAGCTGAAACAAAAATTGGAAAGTACTAAATGGCCATCAGGTGACTGTGGGGATTCTTTTGAGCAAGTGAGCTTCCTTCAGTCCTGTCTATGTCTATTTGTAAGGATGGCCCCACATCTTTAAAGGAGGAGTGTGTGTGTGTGTGTGTGTGTGTGACCCCAGTGGGAAAGAAAGTGGGAGCAGGGGAAGCAGAAGGAAGGAAAAAAAAAGAAAGAGAGAGGGAGAGAACACAAAACACAGAGAGGCAGAAACAGCTCTCCAATACCCATAAGGAGTTAATTCAGACACCATGACTTTAAGGCAACTGAGCTTTTAATGATTTATACAGCAAAAGTAGAAGCTTTCCTAAGCTGTATGATTACACATGTAGCTGTCTTTTTAATATTTTTATGACCCAGGGTCACTGTGATAATCATAGTACTTTGTAAAATACAGTGATGTCCTTGAGGATAATCATGTGTTCAAGAATGTACGCCTCCACCCTAATGAGTTCCTGATCACTTTGCTTTTTGTGGTTGTGGGCATTTTAACAAATGAGTCCTATTTCCCTTGGCTGGCAGGAGGGAGCTTGGAAGAAAAACTTGTTTGGGTGTAGGATACATACTGAACCATTGGACTTACCAGGTTAAAAATTCAAAAAGGAGAGCATGGTTGAGCCAGAAAGGACAATTAGAAAAGTGAAACCAGAATATAAGCCTATACGACAATAGCTGGAGCAAATCAAAGCAAAGATAGGGAATGGGATGAAGGAACGGGCTCTGGAGAGTTAGAGGAAGGGAGACTCCGAGGCAGAGTGTATGGATGACGAGCCAGGCCCTCCCTGCTCATCTTGTTCAGTGTGGCTTCTCTATATGCAGCAATGTTCCCTGACTGTCTCTGACACTTATTCCTGGGTTCTCTGACTTCTCCTGCCTTGCCATCTTACCAGTGTATACTGCTACCTTCCAGGTCAGTGTCTAGATGGAAACTCCTCTTGGCCCTTTCAATCATTTGTTACAGTTATGGATTTGAAAAACAAAAAGACAGTTCATAGAACTGTAAGTTAAAAATGAATGAACAGGCTGTCTGTGAGGGCCTAATGGTAACACAGTACTCATGCTTGCATCTGTCCATGACAACTATTGTAGCTACTTAGATAACTTCTTGGTGTATTTTTGGATTTCATCTATGCTTTACACAGGGAGATGCCCAAATATAGATAGATAATTGCATTCATTTCCTCTGACTTCCATAATGAAGTGCCACAAACTAGATGGATTAAACAACAGAAATTTATTTTCCACAGTTCTGGAGCCTAGAAGTCTGAGGTCAGGATGTTGGCAGGGTTGACTCCTTCCGGGGGCAGTGAGGGAAAGTCTGTTCCATGCCTCCCCCCCCCCCCCAGCTTCTGGTGGTTTGCTGGCAGTATTTGGTGTTCCTCAACTTGGAGATGCATCTCCTAGATCTCTGCCTTCATCTTGCCATGACATTCTCCATATGTGTGTCTCTGTGTCCAAATGCCCCCTTTTTACAAGGACACAGTCATATTAAATTAAGGCCCACCCTAATGACCTTGATTATATGCAAAGATCCTATTTCCAAATAAGGTCACATTTACGGGTATGTGGGTTAGGACTTAACATCTTTTGGGAGTAGGGAAAGGCACAATTCAACCCATAACAGTGTTTCTGAGTGTGTGTATTCTGTAAAGGAAAAGAAGCTCTACTTAGACTCCTACATAAACGTGACCTCTATGAGGTGAGCCTTTTCTTACTCAAGTCTCCAGAGATGATGGAGTTCCCAGTTGTAAAGGCAGACGCGTCAAATCCAAGCAGACTACATGACTCAGGGGCTGGTGCTCTGCTCTGCTCAAGACTAGAAGATGAGGGGGCTTTCTAGGCAGGTGTGATGGGAGGGGGAAGAGTGCCCTCAGGACCTCGAAATCAGAATAAGGATCTTCTGCCAGTACATAACCAAGCAGGGTCCCCTCCAACATCCCCACATCTTCACTGAGCAGGAAGGGGGGAAAGAGCACCTAAGAAGCATTAAGAAACGTAAAAGTATTGGTTTGGGGTAACAAGAAACAGGAGGTCAAGATGAGACTAAATAAAGATAAAAGAGCTATTTTTTTGATGAGTTGCTGTTGTTAGTAGGTCCCAGAAGTACTTGTAAGTTTAACTAAGTAATTACTGATGTGAAGAATTTCCTTTCATTGTCATTTATTCACCAAATAATCACTGAGCACCTACCATGTGACAAGAATTTGGGTGACTGGGAATAAAATGGTGAATAAACCACAATCTTTCTTTTAAAGTAATAGTCATGAGTGGCTGATAAGTTTCTGTGGTTAGAGACCTGAGGTCAAATCCCATCTGCAGTCTGTCTGCACTTGTTTCCTTATGTATAAAATGGAGGCAATAATAATACTTAACTCACAGTGTTATTATTAGAATTAAGCTAGCTATTATATGGAAAATACTTAGCATGGTGCCTGGAAGTGCCAAATACAATTATCATTACTATTATATATTCATAATTAATATTCTTATTTTATCTATAGCACAGGGGAGTGAAGAATTAATCCTGATGGGACAAGAATAAGAATGGATTTGCCAAGGAATAGGTTCCTAAGGAGATATCCAAACTGGCCCTGCAAGTCTGGGTTAGGATGAAAGTTAAAGCAATGGAAATTAAATAACAAATAGTATTCCATCTTTTCTAACATAGGCACCAACTTTGTCCAGAATTAAAATGCTTTGGCATTTTAATCACAACCTTACAGCAAACTTTAAAGAAAAAAAAAAAAAAGAATTTGCTGCTATTGCTGAGATTCATAAATTATATATATCATCTCAGAGGGTAAAAAAGTGAGAATAGAGTAGGGGAATATAACTGGAGACATAAAAAGAATAATTCAAAAAAATGTGTGCAATTTGTAAATCTAAAAATTACATTTTGCAGGACACTATCGTCTGCTGAGCTATCTAGAGTTTTACTCACCGGACAGAATTTGGGCTTCACTATAAGCTAACGACCACCAGAAAGAGGCAAGCAGAGGCACATGATCACATCATTTATCAACAGTTAAAAGTGCACACACAGGACGGTAATCTTTAAGCCTCCCCTTCGAAGCTGAAGGGTAACTTGGAGCCCATCTGACCGAAGGTAACAACACACAAGTTTGATGTCGGAAAACTGGCCACGTGAAGCACAGTTCAAAAATCCTCAAAAAGCGCTGCCACAGGTGACAAACGAAAATGAAAATCAAATGGAGAAAATCTGGAGAGAACTCAGACTTCAGTAAGACCCTCAAACATCTCTGGGGGAGAAGAGACTGTGAATATCTTTGGGAGAAAAAAATTACAGACATAAAACAGAGAGACAAGATGAAAAGTAGAAAATATTCTTCAAAGGGTAAGTGTGGTAGGAAAATTAACTTTAAAAGGTAAAAATAACTTACAAATTATGACACGATGTATGATTCCTAATACTTTCATAAGACAATTTTAAAACAGAATTTTTCGCATTTCAAAATAAGAAGTTTGGTTAAAAAGAAGGGTGGGGAAAATGAGAGAGGATGGTTAGGCAAGACAGAAAACTGGAATATTTATATATGTATATATATACTGTGATATCTTACATATATGCAATCAGAAGAATGCAATTTTTTTCTCTATTTCTTAAAGAGGATAAGAAAGAATTATTACTTAGGAACTCACTCTTCAAGTAGATATGTGTCAGCATTGATTTAAATGGGAGCAAAAAAAATCAAAGAAGATAGTCACAACCCTTGTGAAGATTTTTGTAATTATCTACAAAGAAACAAAATATTTAGGGGCAACAGTTAGCATTGTAGTCTATCTCTTTAAAGGATTAATGTGTTAATTCTGCTCTGCCTCTGAGAAATACAGATGGAACCCACCAGTCATCACCCAGGCAGTAAATAGCCCATGCTATGCACTGGTCCTTAGTGGATCTAATGACCAATAAACTATGACTGGTCTCCTTAAAGTTCCTTCAGTATGATTTTTCAGTCACTAAATCTGTTGACAAAGCAAACCCTCCTTGCCTGGGCTTAAATTTGCATCTCATTTATATATCCAGTAAGCATAATCAAACTCCTGGTATTAGGACCTGAGAACACTAAAATAAATAAAGGGAAATGTTGCTTTCAAAGAGTAAGTTAACAGAGATCATGCATTTGTAATATCACACTAGTGGTCATCTCTAGCTCTTCATGGTTAATCTGCGGCGGGGGGGGGGGGGGGGGCAGAAATGTGTGAAGTTGTTTGACTATCCTGACAGGACTAAATTATGTTTTCAGTGACAAAGACAGAATAACTAACAGATTTGTTCCAGGTTAAAAATTAATAAGAAGCTTTTTGGTGCTATTGGATGGCTTTTGCTTTGGTGTGTTTGGCTGTAGCCAATGTTGTAATCCATGAGTGTGTTCTCACCATGGGAATAAAAATGTATGGTTTGTAAAATAGAGTTCAGGATACCAGAGAGGGTTTCAAGCAGAGACTCTCACGTGAAAGAGGGTAAGTGGAAAGAGCATGGAACCAAAGAGGAAAATAAGAGACATCCGGAAAGGAAACAAGTTGGGGGAAATTCAAGTGGCAGAGAAAGTCTGAGAAGCCTGAGTCCTATACTCAGTGGGACTTGAGGGGCAATGGTCCCTTTCTGAGCAGACATCTCCATGACTGATTGCTTCTATCTGGAACTCTCATATAATGGGTCATTCCTGGAGGATATCTGTTTCCTTAAGTGTGTTTTGTGAAAGACTAGTTCCATGAAATACTAATCCATGAACATGAAGAATGGGTTCCTGGTAAAATAAATTGGGAAGTTCATGCTATATCAGTCCTGATTCTGCAGGATATATAATTCACTCAGATAACTTAGGGATTCTTAATTTCATGTGTGTGTGCATGAGTGTGTGTGTGCACATGTGTTTATGTGTGATGAAACACTTTGGAAGTCCGGTAAAGCCTATGAAACCCATTTCAGAAAATACATAAAATAAAATAAAGATTATAAAAGGATATCAATTAAATTAAAATTCAGTTAACAAAATATTTTAAAAACAACGTTTTAGTATAGGAATAAATATGCTTCTTTATTAAAACCTGTTTAAATAGTATGACCTAGTATCAGGTCTCATAATGAATGTAGTTTCAAATCACTGATAATAATGAATAGTATTTCCACATAGTAATAAAACCTGTAGTGTGATATGAAAATATCTGTGATATCTGCTGATGACAAAGTCAGAGGTACTACTAATGTCTTTTACCTACATTCATAACTGGAGAAAATGCTAAATTTCTTTCAGGTGTTAGTGAAAATAAAGGGGTAATTTTTTTACTAAGCAAGTTCATAGTAGTTTTTCCCCCCATTCAAGTTCACTGATCCCCTGTTTTCTATCTATAATGTCATTGAGGTCTTTGGACCCCAGGATAAGAAAACCCCTAAAGACAGACTTTAAAGATTTACCCCAAAGATACAGACATAGTAAAGAGAAGGGCCATATGCACCCCAATGTTCATAGCAGCATTGTCCACAATAGCTAAATTGTGGAAGGAGCCGAGATGCCCTTCAACAGATGACTGGATTAAGAAGATGTGGTCCCACTGGGTGTTATACACAACTAATGAATCATTGAATTTTACATCGGAAACCGGGGATGTACTGTATGGTGACTAACATAATATAATAAAAAAACATTAAAATAAAAAAATAAAATAAAATAAAAAAAGATGTGGTCCATACATACAATGGAATATTACTCAGCCATCAAAAAGAACGATTTCACAACATTTGCAGCAACATGGACAGGACTGGAGGAGATAATGCTAAGCGAAATAAGTCAAGCAGAGAAAGACAATTGTCATATGGTTTCACTCATTTATGGAACATAAGAAGTAGGAAGATCGATAGGAGAAGAAAGGGGAGAATGAAGGGGGGGTAAACAGAAGGGGGAATGAACCATGAGAGACTATGGACTCTGGGAAACAAACTGAGGGCTTTAGAGGGGAGGGGCATGGGGGATTGGGATAGGCCGGTGATGGGTATTAAGGAGGGCACATATTGCATGGTGCACTGGGTGTTATACGCAACTAATGAATCATGGAACTTTACATCAAAAACTTGGGATGTACTGTATGGTGACTAACATAACATAATAAAAAATTATTATTAAGAAAAAAAAGATACTTCTTAAGGAAGTGCAGGAGGATTAATGAAACAATCAAGGGATCCAGAAACACCCAGGGAATAGCAACAACAGAGAAGCCTGTGGTTGAGTGGAGGAAAGAGAAATAGTGTTTCTAGAACCCAGAGAAGGCTGGAGACATGGGGAGGACCTGCCCTATAAAAGCTATCATCACAGGAGAAGCCAGCCACTGCCAGAGAACTGACACCAAAGCGGAAAAAGAAAAAGAAAATAAAAAGCTGGGAAGAAAAGTCCAATTTCTTCCTGCCCTTTTTATCTTCTGCAGATCTTCTGTTGGCCAAACCCCACAAAAAGTCAGCTGGCACAAAGCCTGGGTGAGATTTTTCCCACAGATTAGCCTCCAGGGGATCCACAGCAGGGCAAAGAAGAATGGAAAATGGCTTGGTGTGGGAAGGAACATGGGAAAAACTAGCACACTACCTATGTTTCCTTAGGGTAGATTTTTCTAGATACTTCAGTATAGTAACATGCATTGTGCTGACTCAATACATGTAATAATTATTAATTTAATAAGGAGTGTTTATCAAAGCTATCTTATCTCAAGATCCATTTTTCAAGGAACGTCACGGAGGATTAATATTCTGTAGAACAAAAGTTTGCAGATGCTGCTCTAGGATTTTCTGGAGACGTGTATTTTGTAGCATTGAGTTACTTAGCTATCTAGCCAAGGTCTCATATTAGTTAGCAAACACCTGTGAGGTACCAAAAAGACCTGATTTCTGGAGCAGCTAGAATTATTTGGCAGCAGCGAGAGTCAAGAATGAGCACTGTGGGGGCACCTGGGTAGTGCAGTCGTTAAGCGTCTGCCTTCAACTCAGGGCGTGATCCTGGCGTTATGGGATCGAGCCCCATATCAGGCTTCTCTGCTGGGAGCCTGCTTCTTCCTCTCCCACTCCCCCTGCTTGTGTTCCCTCTCTCACTGGCTGTCTCTCTGTCAAATAAATAAATAAAATCTTTAAAAAAAAAAAAAAAAGAATGAGCCCTGTGGCAGGAAAATGTCTGTATGGCCTTAATAACTTATCCTGATTTTGTTTGTTGGTTGGTTTTTTGTGTTGTTTTGGGTGTGTGTGTGTGTGTGTGTGTGTGTGTGTGTGTTTGTTCTGGGTTTTTTGTTTGTTTGTTTTTATTTTGGGTTTTTTTTTTTACTATAAGAGATAGCTGAGAAAGTGTCCGTTCCATCATGGCAGTATCACTCATGGCCTATCCCCTCATACCTAGCACAGGAACTACAGACTCCTTATTTGGCAACCGGTTCACACATCCCAAGTGGTCAGCTTGGGTCCTGGGCAGATGAGAGTGTTCTATAGCCTTTCCACTGAGGACATCAGCTTGTGGTAACCACTCTGATCACAATATATCTTTTAAACATCATGAATAAACCATTGTGTACCTGTCACTGCAGTTACCTAACTCACTAGGATAGCACCTTGGCACGGACTAGCCAAATGTTAAAAATACTTTGTTGAGTGGTAGAGAAGAGCAATAAAGAAGGAAGTCTTGGTGGATTGCTTGCAGAAAGGGCCCCAATTCTCCACCCTTTCCTGCATCTGCACTATTCGCAAAGTGGTTTTGCAGTTCCTCCCTCTAAGGGAGGGAGTCAATTTCCCACTTCCTGTAAATGGGGTGCCCTTGCAATTTGCTTTGGACAATAAAATATTGCAGGGAATACCGTACACCAGTTCTGAGCCCAGGCATTAAGAGATCTTGTCTGCATCTGCTCACTCTCTTGGAACACTGCCCTGCTGCCATGTGAACAAGCCTGAGCTAGCCTGCTGGAGGATGAGAGACCGTGTGGATCAGAATCAAGTCAGACCGTTTGTCCTAGCCAAGGCCTCAGATGTGTGAGAGCCAAGCCAAAATCAGTAAAGCTGGTCTACAGCTGACCTGAGCTGACCACAAATTAATAAAGAACTCCAGCCAAGACTAGAAGCAGTACCCAGTAGACTCCAAATTATTTTGCTGACCCACTCAAACATCAGTAAAATAAATGCCTGTTGTTTTCACCCACTACTTTTGGGGACGGTTTGTTACGCATCAATAGCTAATTGATAAAGTAAAGCACTGACTCCATCTGGGCTCAATATAGTACATAATTTTTAAAAACAATTATTGAAAGGAATGTGGGTAGCATAAAAATGTCAGGTTTCTTGTCCTTGAAAAATGAGCAGGACACTCTGACAGGAAACACAAGATGCAAAAATTCAGCGAAGAACACTTCACATTTGCACGTAGGACTAATGCTGAAGGAAACAGTTACAGACCTGGGTCCAGTACATAAGGAGTGAGGTAACCACAGTCCATAAAAAAAAAAAAAAAAAGAGCAATAAAAGACACATTCTTAAGGATCCTATATCATGTTTTCTAAAACCTTGAATTTCTGCATGACAGAACAACTGTGCTTATGACCTGGCAGCCTCCACCCTCCTCGTGGAATCTTAGTGGATGTGTTTTGTGTATGGGCAGGAGTTTTAGGGTCATGGGCCACCGCTGGCAACTGAGTGGTGAGCATCCTGACACAGTACACGTATAGATAATCCACTCCAAGTGCTTTTAGCAAGTACATGGGCAACCATACAAACAATAATGACCCCTGCCAACAAAAAAGTATTCTTCTGTAAGATAGTCATTGAGAAATTGCTCTGCCAAGGTCAGAAGAGCTTTCTTTCAACAGCAAGTTTAAAGCTGTACAGGAGGACTATGAATGGATTAAATGTGGTAGTACCAATGCAGACAGGAAAAAAAATGATAAAGAACAGATATGGAAGTGAGAAGTACAAAGTTTGGAGTGCACACTTCAATCAGTTAGCCACCATTAGTAAGATGCATGGGCTTTGGCACCAAATGGACCTGACTTTAAACTTCAGTTTTGCCCCTTACAACCTACATGGCCTTGTCCATACGGCTTACCTCTCTGAGTCTATTTCATGTTTTAGAAGATGGTAAGAGCAATGTTGGCTTCACAGGGTTACTCTGAAGATTAAATAAGATAGTACATACGAAATAATTGACACACTGTCTGGCATATAGCAAGTGCTCAATAAATTTACATTGCCAGTTCCCCATGTTGAAGGCAAAGCATAATCTCCATGAATACTTTGCTTTGGCTATCATAGTGTTTAAATTGAAAGAGTTTTTATCAGAGCTCAATCACACTCTTTGGAGGCAGTGAAAAGCATAACTGAGTTGTAGATAATAAGCAAAATGGAGAAAGAATGCATCTTTGTGTGATTCTGGTAGTCACAGTCCAGACACCCTCCAATTTTCAAAGGACTGCATTCCAAAACTAAATTTGTGAGTCATTTTCTGGAAACAATTTTATAGATGATGGTTAGATTCTCGAGCCACCTCAGAAGAGTATACTTGACCCATAATATGGTTGACTAAAGTACTTTAACTGAGTCCCAGGAGCAGAGCTTCATGTGGTAGAATAGAAAGTTGTCATGAAGAAGAGAAGGGAAACATGGAGGAAAAAAAACCCAAAGCACTGGATGATTTACAAAAACAAAACAAAACAAAACAGAACAAAACAAAACAAAAAAAGCAACCAACTAACATTTATGGTGCATCCTTTAGATTGCAGGCATTGAGCTACGTGCATAGCAGTTTTATTATTTAATCCTATAGCATCTCCTTGACATAGGCATTTCCCCAATGAACATAAATAAACAGCAATAAAAACAACAACCTAGAAGCTCAGAAAGATTAAGTAATTTATCCAAAGTCACATAATAAGCAGCTAATGAAAGAAGAGCATTTGGAATGTGGTAAAGTCAGTGACTAATCAAGAACTGATCAGAAAACAAAACTTTAGGGGCTCCTGCATGGCTCAGTCCGTTAAGCGTCTGCTTAATGATCCCAGGGTCCTGGGATCGAGCCCTGCGTCAGGCTCCCTGTTCAGTGAGGAGTCTGCTTCTCCCTCTCCCTCTGCTGCTCCCCCTGCTTGTGCTCTCTCCCTCTCTCTTTCTCTCTCTCAAATAAATAAATAAAATCTTTAAAAAACAACACAAAACTTCAGGTAATAAGATGCAGGTGGTGTCATCTTCATACGTGGACTATCCTTTCCAATTATTGGCTAAAGAATACTCTACAGAAGTGTGTGCCTACACACATGCACATGCACATACACATACGATGTGTCTGTTTAAATATACATAATTAAATGAAATCTAGACAATGATGTAAAATTTTTCAAATAGTACAGGAAGGTATAAAATGAAAGTTAAATATCTCCCACCACCTAAAATGTTATCTGTATTCTTC
The DNA here is from genome assembly GCF_024610735.1 of Ursus americanus. NCBI lineage: Eukaryota > Metazoa > Chordata > Mammalia > Carnivora > Ursidae > Ursus > Ursus americanus. The sequence goes on along the minus strand of NC_142162.1, from coordinate 3,289,986 downwards.
CAGTAAAGCCTATGACTATTGCACATACACAAAGGCGAATTTATACTGCATGCTGTGCGTATTACTTAATGATACATCTTAAAGTTCTCTGTCCATCCGCATCAACAGATTAAACTCATTCTTTTCACAGATGCAGATTATTCTGTGCAAAACATTAACTTAATTTATTGGCAGTTGCTGTTGATGGAGAATTTTGTGTTTTCCAGTTGTTTGCTATTGCAAGGTATGTCCCATTCAGATATTCCAGCAGACTTGTGCGAGCATATTATTAGGGTAACACCAGAACTGTGAAGTTACTGGGTCAAAGGTCTTACGAATTAAAATTTTCAATTAACAATGCCACATTTCCTTTCAAAAATGCTGCACTAGTTTCTAGTTCCACTTATCTTGTCTGGGATAGCTTCTTTCTTCACATCCTCACCAAAGCTAAATATTACTGGATTACCTTTTTGCCAAACTCAATATAAAAACTGTATCTTATTTTGACTTTCATTTAATTATGTGTGATATTCATCATTTTGTATATGTTTCCTGGTTATCTGTACTTACTTTTCTGTGAATTGTTTTTGCTTGTTAGGTATCTGGTTTTTTGCGCATTTTTTAATTGACTTTTTTTTTCTCTTTTTTTTGACATTTATTTTTTTCTTACTGATTTGTACTAGTTCTTTGAAAATTAACAAACTGGCTCTTTGTTTTTCATGCCTTTTGCGTATTTTTTTCTTTGTAATCAGCCACCTCTTCTACTTCAATTTCATCTTCTTAAGCAAATTTCTGATTATGATGTGACTTTCTCTTAAACTGTCTTGCAAGAGAATGTGTTCTGGTTTTGCTATTAGGAATATTCTGGCATATGTAAGAATTATATTTCCTCTAATGAAGTACTACACTGGCAATCTAGTTTTAAATATACTGCTCAGAATTATGTATGTTTGTGTGTGTGTGTGAGCTTGTTTGAATCTTCGTTATTTTGAGCTCTCCCTTAGAGATAGATCCAATTTTGGTGAGCAAAGAAATCATTTTCTTTCTTTCTTGTTTCATAGTAATTCCAGTATAGTTAACATACAGTGTTATATCAGTTTCAGGTAAGAAATCATTTTCCGATCCTACAAGACTGAGAGCAGTACATGGGGTCATGGTTACTGCCACATTCATGTTAACTCGGCAAGGTGGCTCTGCGTGTCCCATACACCAGCCAGTCAGTTTCTTCTGGCAATTCCCCAACCTTGCCTTCACGTCTTCTTTCCAACTTTTACAGAGCATTCTGGGCATCAATAGAAGAAAAATGGAAAGGTGGGGCTTGGGTCATTGTTGATCTTTGTTAACTAGGAAGAATTCTGTGGAGATGGACTGTTTAGGAGCATGGGGCAGCTTTTAACATTTAAAGAGAAGATGAGATGCTGCACTGGGAGGATTCAAGGGATTTGGAACAGTGAACCTCTGAACTCTGTACTCCTCCTGAGAGCCTTGTAAAGGTTCACATTCACTCATCTCAGCTCAAGATTATTAACAATTAACATTGATGACATACTTTACAGCTTCAAACCATAGTCTGTCAAACCAATCATTAGTAAATACAAAATTTGAAACCTTGAAGTCCTATTCAAGCTCAGGCAAAATCTGTTATATTTTTTCATCTGTTGTATTTTTTAAATAATTTTATTTTAATTTCACCAATCTTTTCAAATAATAAGGTAAATCACCCTTGTACTATTTCTAAAAGATAAAAAAAAATGACCATTCAACAGGATCAGTTACCTCTGCAGGGCTGTAAATTAGATATCAGGACTAATTTTAGTCCTGAGCAGCATGACAGAAGAACTTCCTGTCATTTCACAAATTATCTAGTTACGTTTGGGGGAAATGCCAATTCTGTGACTCCATAATTTTAAAAATAACATTTATAAATTGATTATCTAGGTCTTTGCCCACAACTCTACAGGAGCATTGATTCTCTACCCCTCTGTCATTGTGCTTTACATGCTTCTTAGGTGAAAAGCACATTCTACAAGCATTTGGCAACACGTGAATACTCTGCTCCTATGTGATCTATAATATTATCACGTGGTATGCAAGGAATGAGAGGTGTTGAAAGAAAAGCAAAATACCCAAAACTCTGAGCTATAGCTAATTATTTCCAGTTTGTAAATTTTGAGATACTGATTTATTATGTACATACATGCATATCTATCTATATCTATCTACCTATTGACAAGTATTACCATTTATGAGTACATGGTTCCTATATATGAAATACAGCTATAAATGAATTAATGTATGAATAGAATTATTATGTCTATGAATTGAAATGTACTTATGAATGTATATGAACTAAATTATTAAATAAGACAATATCTGAACAAAAATATATAAATAGCATGATGTATGGCATTATTCATTCAAAACACATATTATTTGAAAAGTGCTGAACACTTTTAACCATCCCCCTTGTAGCAAAATGTGTTTGTGCTTATTTGCACCACCCCCTTTAACACATTTGTGGACAAAGGAAAGCATCCTTGATTTCAAGGGCAACTACAATCTGGTTCCAATAACTAGGGCTTAGAAAATGCTCATTTTTCCTTTAAACTCCTCAGAGAACAAAGATTCTCTAGCCACAGATCTTTAATAGCTTCTGTCTAGATTCAGGTAGATTACACAATATAAAGTATAAACAGCAGATGTTAATTTGAATTTAAATGCAATTGAATTGTCCATCAAAAGGAACATTGCTCCAATTTATAATTAGCCTCCAAATAAATGAAAACCTATTCCTGTCTAAAATGAAGCTTAGGTCTGTTTATAGAACAGTCATCAGATCATGTGCTTCCACTGCTTACAGACAGAACACACTCTTCCCTAATGGACTTTTAAATCCATGTAACTGTCAGCAAAGAAAGAAAAACTAAGTGGGCATATGATACTACATTAGCCAAACTTCCCTCTTCCTCCAGCAACCAGAGGGTCTGATATGGTCTTTGTGCCCATCTGCATTTTCTAGAATGAACTCAGACTCTACCCTGAGAAAACTGGGAAATAGAAATAAATCTTCCAATACAGTTTACCTTAATAACAAAATGAATTAGAAGTGATCACACAGTTTTCCTCAGGATGAAACTGCATTGTAGATGGTCATTTATGTGTATCTGGGCTGGAAGATTACAGAGTCCAATGAGAATTTCTAACATGTCATCTTTTCTATAACAATTTTGTTCTGCCCATAAGTAAAATAAAGGAACCAGACAAGAACAGATGCCAAATTCTCTCATTATGTATATTCTAAACACAAGTGTCTTCAGAATCTACAAACAAAAACCTGAACACATTCAAGAACTCAGTTAAATAATCATTCTGCATGCTGCTAGCAATATTATATTACTTCCTGACCTTCAGACATGTCTTCGTGTGACCTTTTCCTCCTTTTCCATTAAATGTTTAAACCTCTACTTGTGAAGCCTTCCAGACTCTGCTGTTCAACTTTGTCCTAATCCCCCTAATACCTCTTCCACTGCATCACCTTTCCCTTCTCTCTGTCAACAAGATGAATCTTGACCCTATTTTACCTTAAAAACACATTCATTTAAGTCAGACTTTTTTGCATTTAAAATAGTCTAATTACTAAATGACTGTCATCTTTTTTTTTTAATAACAAGATTCAGGCAGTGAGAGAGTAAGGATTAGTCCCCATAACCAGATATCAGTATAATGTATTGCTTGACATCATATTGCTTATGGTACTTTTAACCGTTTTCTCCATGGTGACACACATGGATGAAATTCTGATCAATGACCCAATCTCGTAAGTGAACCCAGGTATGGGAGCAACCACCAGTGTGCAGACGCAAACTCTACACCACCTTTCTTTCCCACTCAAGAGAGCATGATGGAAAGTAAATGAATAAGACCAACAGCCTTATACCAGTGATCAGGATTATTTTAATTTCTTAAAGTAAAAAGGGGAATCATTTGCAAATGTTGACACTTTATTAATAGCAACAAATTACTAACCACGTACCGCCGAAATGATCACAGCTTATCAGTGTGTTGTGTCTCTGTGGTTACGACCTCTTGCTACAGACTGTCATTTTCTCATATACTTTCTCTAAACCTTGTCATTCCCCAAACAATGTTAGGCATAGCACAACAAGCTCTTTACAGATTTTGTAGTTAGGTTTAAAATTAAGTGAGTTCAGTAAAATCCAATCAGATATGTAAGATTTTTGAATTAAAAAATTAGGAACAGATAAGCATGGAAGGATATCAGATGTGGGCAGAGTTAAGCCTAGTCGCAGTGGAAAAAGAACCAAAACCACATTACAACACTTAGTGTTCATAGATTAATCTACCCACTCCTCAAAACAACTGGCATCAGATAAAAATCTCAAAATGCCAATCTGCCAAGCTGTCGACTAGCGCTTGTGATACACTGAACTACACTGTTCAATGAGGTAGCCAGTAGTCAGCTGTGACTATTTAAATATAAATGAAAATGAATTAAAATATACCAAAAATAAAAATTCAGTTCTGCAGTCACACTAGTCCTATTCATAGCGTATAGTTTGAGATGCTCTCCAATTGAACTTTAAGAAAAGAAAAACGTTCTGTATTCGTGCTGTCCGATATGTATAGCCACATTTGAAATGTGGTTAGTGCAAATGAGGAACCGAAATTCGAATATAATTTTAATTAAGTTAAATTTAAATGTTAATAGTTAAAGATGGCTAGTGGCTACCACACATATAGAACATTTCCATCACTGCAGAAAGTTCTGTTGCACAGTGCTGCTCTGGAACCATAGGATCCCTTATGCTGGGATGCCAAAAAGAGGGGAGGGGAAAATGTAAAAAAAAATAGGAGTGATGCGAGAGCAGAAAAATATTTTTTCACTATCTACTATCTGCCAAGCCTTTGTTACGTGCTTTCCATATGTCGCTTCATTTAGTACTCACAGCCCAAAAATTGCTATTGACCTAACAGCAGAAGCTTGGAAAATATCTGAATCCACATCTATGTGACATCTCATGCCATACTCTTTCCACTACTCCTTGCCACAATATAGTCATGACTGCTATTCACATGGTCAAAGTAAAGGAGAGTAAAGAATGAGGTCCCATGTCATTAAGGCATGCAAAAAGAGAGGAAATGCTACCTTATATATTCAGCAGCAAACATGTAAAAGGTGTTATTTTGAAAGATGGTATAGACTTAAAAGGAAACAGAATTATGGAAAATGAATGATGGATAGTTTCATTATTAAGGGAAGCTAAAAATGAGTGAATTGCCAAACTGAAATTGTAGTAACAGTGATCATTGTAACAATAGCTATCATTTATTGAATCCTTACTGTGCTCAATATGTCCTGCTCATAATCAGCCACCCTCTGAAGTGCAGGTGAGAATGTCACTGTCAGAGATAAAATAGCAGTCTGGGAAGCGGAAAGGTCTGACTGATTAACCTCTTTCTTATCGTCCTAAGTGAAATTTCCCAAAGCCTTCTCCCAGGTACAGACAACAAAGTGATGAGAGAAACGATAATGTCCAATACCAGTCAGTGAAGAAATGCACTGCCATTGTTAAAAGTCCTCATTTAAATTTTAATTTGCCTGTTTCTTAATTATCCTTGCATATGTCCTATCTTTTTTCCCCGAAGTTTGTATGTGGTGTTCATAATCATTTTCAAGGCTGACATTAAAATTTGCTAGGTTGCTAGGTTTGGGTGAATGGCTTAATTTTTATGCATCTTTTACAGCCCTGTCAGGTTACTGTTAATATTAGAAAGGATCTCAGTCCATCTTGGCCTTCTTAATATTATCTCCTTTCTAGTTGTTTTTATCAGCAGTCATAGGGGCAGAGCTGTTATGGATGAAAGTACATTTAAGGAAATAATAAAGACTCTTGACTGTCTGCAATATCCATCTCATAGTGGCTGGAAATAACTTCAGGGAAGCTAATTATTAAATAATCAATAACAACAGTCTCTTAATTAAAGATAATATGTGTTAACACTGAACTCAATCCTTGGCACATAAAATTCACTCAACAATTATTTCCTTTTCTCCCTTTCCTAATCTTACTCCCTGACTAGGTCAGATTATAATATAAATTGTGATTATAAGTAAATTTGGCTAAATGTTTTCCTCTTTGATTCAAGGTCACCACAGAAAAAAATTTCTGTTCCATATTTTCTATAAATATGGTGTAAGGAGAATAACTACTAAATCTGACTTTCAAATTTCCTGTAATTATCATTAATGCTAAAGGATACTTAGGCTGTGTATATTTCAAAAGATGGCCAAATTAGGATCACACATCTAAAAAATTTATACGTCTCTTAATAAGAAAATGTATTCTTGGCAATATACTACTTTGTCTTATCAATGGGCTAAACAAAGTGAGGAAAATACTCTTATTTCGTGTATAACTTTAAATAACTTTAAAAATTGTCCCCATTGATCAATTAATTTGTCATAGGTTTTGTGACAGAATATCGTGTAGCCATTAAAGAGAATGAAGAAAATCTATAATTATTAGAACGAAAAAAGTTCCAAGATACATAGTTATGTGAAAACAGTCAGGTGTACCAGTGTAAGCATGCTATGATTTTTTTTAAGCAACCTAAAAGTTTGAATGATTGTCAAATTGATAGACAAGAAATAGAGAGAGTGATGGATGAATGCTGTTAGATTATTATTATTATTATTATTATTATTATTATCATTAGGCATCACACACAAAAATCTCTTAATAGTAGTTACCTCTATGGAGTTACCTCTATGAAGGGTGAGATGACATTTTATTTTATTTTGTACTTAAGTAGAATTTAAAGTTTCTAATCATGTACATGTATAACTTTTGAAAACTATCACCAGGAGTTATATGGGCATTGACATTATAATACGCTTGCTTTCCTACTTCTATTAAAAACATACACACACGCAGTGTATGTTATTTTATAAATGACCTTTCGTATTATTGATGAAAGTTTAACTGGTCTATCACTTTCTCTGCAAAATTTACATTGCCAAATGGTTGGATTTTTAAGTGCTGCCTTCTAAAATAATAGAGCAATATTGGTTTGAGGACATAACAATTTGGTCAAAGAAATACCAACTGGTCATGAGTACCTATACTTAAAAGAAACAAATCACAGCTTGTATCTTCAAAAAAGAAAAAAACGAAGGTCACATAATATCCTCCATTTATTTATGATGACTTTCCAAAACTAAACCTCCTTTTGTGTGTTCCTCTGTCTGCAGTTTGAAACAGAAATAATTCAGAAAGAAGAAATTCTGGCTTGGAAGAATTATTATTTTGAACCTATTCAAGGTTCCACTAAAGTCTGGACATAGTAAAAGCTATCAATATCTCCCTTTATTTTATGAAAATGTTATAGAATTTAAGAAGCTAACTATATTCAAAAAACTTTAAAGTTTGAAACGTAAAGGGTAGGTCATGAGGGAAAAGATCTAGCACCTTTTCAGAAATGGACATTTATCACAAGCAGACTTGTTATCTCATCTTCCTTACCCTATTCCCCTTTCTCAAAGAAAGGGAATGTAGTACATTTTCTTTCATCTGGGACAAGAACCTAACTTTCACACTGGAACAAAAACTGCCAGCCATTCCACTCTAAGGGCCTGATGGGCCCTTGGCAATTAATTACTCCTTTGGCCCAATGAATCAAGTAGGAGTACCAATTTCAATCTTTTCCTTTTTATATAAACAGACTAAATCAGGATTGGAAGCCTTTTAGAAACTGGGTGCCAGAAAGTTAATCCCTGGGGTGCCTGGGTGGCTCAGTCTGCCTTCAGCTCAGATCATGATCTCAGGGTCCTGGGATCAAGTCCCACACTGGGCTCCCTACTGAGCGGGGAGTCTGCTTCTCCCTCTCCCTCTGCCCCTCCCCCGCCTTGTCCCACTCCTGCTTTCTCCCTCTCTCTCTTGCTTGCTCCCGCTCTCTCAAATAAATAAATAAATCCTAAAAAAAAAAAAAAAAGTTAAACCCTTGTTTGTTTGGCATAGGAACATCGGTGGGGACCAGCAAAACAGACCTAGATAAGCAATAGGAACCAAGAAATAATTTGGGCTTAAGATTTCTTCCTCATTGGGGCGCCTGGGTGGCGCAGTCGTTAAGCGTCTGCCTTCGGCTCAGGGCATGATCCCAGCATCCTGTGATCAAGTCCCACATCAGGCTTCTCCACTAGGAGCCTGCTTCTTCCTCTCCCACTCCCCCTGCTTGTGTTCCCTCTCTCGCTGGCTGTGTCTCTCTCTCTCAAATAAATTTTAAAAATCTTTAAAAAAAAAAGATTTCTTCCTCACATTCAACATTTGTATACATTCTTAAATGAAATATATAGAAAATTTATACTGTTCCTGAGATATTTGAATTGAAAGACTAGAATGTGTTATAGTGCAATGGGGGATAAATATATAAAGTTTTCAAATATGTCATTTTCGATGAATGGGTCTTCAGGTAAGCTACTTTTCCTCATAGAACCTTAGATAGAAAACTAGCTAGTTATACAGTTAACACTTATGTAGAAGCCAAAACTGGTAAATACTTTTCTTGCATTTGCAGAAGTACAGTTGACCTTTGAAAAACACAGGTTTGAACTGTGTGTGGGTCCACTTACACTCGAATTTTTTTCAATAAATACAGTACAGTACTGTAAAATGTATTTTCTCTTCCCTACGATTTGCTTGATAACATTTTATTTTCTCTAGCTTCCTGTATTGTAATACAGTATATAATAATATAACATACAAAAAATAGGTTAATTGAGTGTTTATGTTATCAGTAAAGCTATCAGGCAACAGTAGCCTATTAGCAAAATTTTGGGGGAGTCAAAAGTTATACACCAATTTTTACTGTGGGGGAGATCAGTGACCCTAACGCCTAAATTCTCCAAGGGTCAATTATACATCCATGGAACACTTACCCGTGGGACATTTCACAAAAGTTAGGATTTCATGATCAAAACATTTTGGAAGCATTTTGTACTATATTTTCCTATTGGTAATTCACTGTGTACATTTACATATTCCAGACTCTGAGTAGTCAAAAAAATGAGCCAGTTTAAATTTGTTTTACATATTATTTCTCGATCTTTTTTTATCATGGAAATATTTTCCTCATGTACTTATTCATATTTCATTGAATTGATATTCCATATAGAGGATACTTTGGGAAACACTAGATAACCCTACCTGTTTGGACTAACAGAACGGTTGTGGGTCCAGCAACCACAGAAGACAGTGAGTTTCTAAAAGAGAAAAAAGAATAAAAAGGAAAGATCCACATGCTAGGCCTATGGCCCAAATCAGCATTCTTAAATTGGGCCAATTAGACTGCATATTAGTGGATATTCCTGCCTTATTGTGACTCAAATTTGAACAAGAGACAGAGTGAGACAAACCACTGGGGGAGAGAGGGATGTTCTTTAGTCATCCCTAGAGATCAACCAATCTTATTTGCAAACAAAAATAACAAGCCCAGAAATACTACATCTTTTTTTTTCTGAGAATTTTTTTTCTTTCTTTTTTTATTATAAAAATTTTTTCATGTTATGTTAGTCACCATACAGTACATCCCAAGTTTTTGATGTAAAGATTCATGATTCATTACTTGCGTATAACACCCAGTGCTATACCATGCAATACGTGCCCTCCTTAATACCCATCACCAGCCTATCCATGCTCATGAATCGGAAGAATAAACATAGTTAACATGTCCATGCTACCCAGAGAAATCTACACTTTCGATACTATCCCGATCAAAATACCAATGACATTTTTCAAAGAACTGGAACAAACAGGCTTTAAATTTGTGTGGAACCAGAAAAGGCCCCGAATCGCCAAGGAATTGTTGAAAAGGAAAAACAAAGCTGGGGGCATCACATTGCCGGATTTCGAGCTGTACTACAAAGCTGTGATCACAAAGACAGCATGGTACTGGCACAAAAACAGACACATAGACCGATGGAACAGAATCGAGAACCCAGAAATGGACCCTTGGCTCTCTGGGCAACTAATCTTTGACAAAGCAGGAAAAAACATCCAGTGGAAAAAAAGACAGTCTCTTCAATAAATGGTTCTGGGAAAACTGGACAGCTACATGCAAAAGAATGAAATTTGACCACTCTCTCACACCATACACAAAGATAAACTCCAAATGGATGAAAGACCTCGATGTGAGACAGGAATCCATCAAAATCCTAGAGGAGAACATAGGCAGCAACCTCTTTGACATCGGCCACAGCAACTTTTTTCATGACACATCTCCAAAGAAATACTACATCTTATACCCAAGACCACTCTGGTGGTCAGGAACAGCCCTGGAATGAGAACTCATTTTGAATCTGATGCCAGAGTACTTCCTAACAGCCCACATCAACTTCTGCCCCGTGGTGAGGAGAAAGATGATTAATTGGCTCAAGTATAATTGAAAACGATTATTATTCAAGGGCCCACATAAGGCTATGATGAGAAAGAAACAATTGAAGACACTTAACTATTTTTCAATGTTTCTTCCATGATGTATAATTTCTAAGGATCCTAAGATCTTTGAACTGAAGAAAGAGAAAGCAATAGAATGTATAGCAGTATAGTGTAGTGCTGAGTGTAATGGCTAGATACCACCCATCTACTGAGCACAGAAAACACAAAACAACCCACAAGCCTCTATAGAACCACAAGTTAAAATCACCTAGTCTACTATATAATGGGTTTAGGAGGGTCTCATATACCGGCAGTTCTTTGTTTTATTCACTCTGGGGAGTTAAATAGAGACCAACTCCTACCCCTTGTCTGTATTTTTCCAAGACTCTAAGCATAAAGTTCCTTATGATAATGATAATGATAATAATGATGAAGAGGAGGACTAGTAATTGTAGTAACACTTACTGGATGGTCTCTATATCTCCAGTACTGTTCTAAGTGCTTTATTAAATATGTTTACTCATTTAATCCCTACGATAATGCCCTATGGAAGGTAAAAATTATTTTTCTCACTTTGCAAAATGTGGAAACTACACACCAGCTAGAATATTAAACTCGCCCAAAACCTCACAGCTCTAAGTAGCAGAGATGGGATTTAAACCCAGGTAACCTGGTTCCACAGGTGATCATCTTTAACCATTATGTACATTGCTCATATATATCTGCTGGTGGTTATTTATTTCATCTATTTCCACAATCACTCCCTCTTGTCCATTATTGATTCCTCCATCGCTGACTTCTAAACCTGACGAAGTAGATGAAGCATCAGAATCACCTAGAGACATCAGAGTTCTCTCTTCAAGGTACCCTGATCCATACTAGAGTAATTTCAAAAAGCACAACAGGTTAATCTGGAGGCAAAAGTCCAAGGACCCATATTTGGGAGCCACTGATTTAGAGCCCTTCTCTCTTGGCCTTATATATGAAAGACACTGTTTGGGTTCACAGAAGCCGATAGAGAAGGAAGGACACAAAACATAGCCAGATATATTGGCTAAATCATCATGTTACCCCAGAAGCCTTCGTATCTCCCTCTCACACTATGAAATCCTTGAGGACAAGAACCTAGCATTACTCAGATTTGGACCTTCCATGAGCGAAACTAGCGCTTGATTTGTAAGAAATGTTCAGTTAATATTTGGGTTTCTGCGTGAGTCTTATTGAAAAAAGGCAATAAAAAATGGTTTTCCAAAACACTAAGAAAGGATTTTCTGAATAGTTCCATCTATTGGTCTGATTATAAAAGAATTATTAATTTTCCTACACCATTGTAAATAGGAGATAGTAAGAGGGCTTATTCACTATATTGACACCAAGGAAGGAATAAGAAGGGCAAGAACAAATGGGAGCAAAGGAGGAAACCATGTTTAAATCATGCCTGGTTAGACAAACTACACATCAATGTAGAGACCTATATTCATTTCACCATATTCATTAAATCAAGTGGGTGTAGCTTTTTTTAAATTCTTTCAAGGCTGGCTTCAGAGGACGCTTAAATGAATTTACCCACTCATCTCCCCTTCCACTGCCGCCTAATTGGCCCACCACAGTCTAAAGGGCAAACAATCTTCAGGAACTATTTATCTTTTTTGAAGTCTTCTCCTAGAGTCCCCTTTAAGAATAGTGGTAGGTTTTCCCTTGAAGCTATTTTTTTCTCTCTTATTTATTTATTTTTTTTCCCCAAGCATTTTGGAGAGGTTTCTTTGCTGTGTGTTTCTGAAGCAAATCAGGAACACTAATTTGTTCTTTGTGGATTTTTGGAAGCTACCCCAGTGGGAGCAGCTTGCTGTGACCAGGATTTCTGCCTGTGAAGGGAGGGAAGGGGGGCCACAGGAAGGCTGCTGAGACAGAAAAGAATGCTATAGGTAGGTGAACACATTAATATGACAGAGCTGAGAGGCATAACTTCTAATTTCAAGAAGTTGCAACCAATGAGTACATGCAGATAAGACTACCTGGGAGTCATGCATTTACCTCTGTACAACTGTATACAAAAGAGCAATTACTGGCTGAGGTAGAAACACCTGTTTTCTTTGGACATGGGAATTTCCTACAGATGCGATGCTGCAGGTAGAGAAAAGTCTTCATGGGCTCTGAAGTTGGAAGGAAGCTGACAGCACATTTTAGATATAGGGAAAGCATTCTGGATGAGGGGTAGCTAGAAAATTCTCCACTCACTCAGAACATGTATATTTTGATTCTGGCTCTGCCATTAGCTGGCATTGTAGCCCTGTCCAAATCACTTTTTCTACCTGCCAGAGCTCCCCCACCCGTAAAATCAACAGATCCAACTGCTGGCCAAGAGTTCCTTTATAGTAGAATGTGCTGCTCACATTAACAAAGATACATACACATTTGTATCTCTGGACATTTGCCTTAAACTGACTTTCAGGGAAATCATACTAGATGAGAAAATTAATGTATTTTACGTTCTAAGACAACCTTCAAAATATGTAGCCAGAGATCAGGATTACAGACATTTAACTCAGTCAACTATTCCAAAATTTCAGTATAGTGATGTTGAAAACAACTGATGATGAATCTCAGGCCCCATAAAGGCACTGCATTATCAGATAAAAAGGCAACACAGGATCTATTTATGACAAAAGAAAATGGAATAATTTTTAGAAGTGTATTGAAAGGTAATATAAATAAATGTTTTTAAAATGCAAAATCACTTATCTTATTATCCTGACACAACTACTTCTACTTATGCATATTATCTATACATACATAACTGTATTTATATTATGACAATAATGATACACATAGTATTTTATATTTCACTATTTTCACAAAATTATCCCATAAACATAACTTGATGTTACTATTTAATTATCATTTGAATGGCTTCATAATACTAAACTGTGTTGATGTACCATAATCTATTAAATTCTTATTTTAGTAGACTTTTATTTTGTCCCCAACTTTTTGGTACTAATATTGATTGTAATAATTTTTTTTATGTTTAGCATGGTTTATTTGTGTTCAAATGTTTCCATAAAAGAAGAATTCCTCAGGTAATGGCTATGAATATATTTGTGGCTTTTGCTACAAATGGTCATGTTACTAAAGGGATTATCAACTGATAACACCACCAGCAAGGAATGCACACATCATATTTACCAAAACTTCACCATCTTTGATAGTGATCATTTTTATGATATAATATTTTATGCATTTCAAAACTGGCAGAGTGACAATGATGTGTATGACAGAGGGTCCTCAATAAATGTTTTGACCCCTCTCATAAAAACTCTGGACTTAAATTGGAGATTCGTGTATTCATTCATTCATCTTGACCAATTCATTCACTCATTCATTCATTCAAAAACCTTTCATTGGGCACAACTGTGTAATGATAACATGCTAGACACTGGCTATCTAAAGTTATACCTTCCCTTGATGGAGCACCTGGGTGGCGCAGTCTGTTAAGCGTCAGACTTGGTTTTGGCTCAGGTCATGATCTCAGATACTGAGATAGAGCCCCGTGTGGGGCTTCACGCTCAGTGTGGAGTCTCCTTAAGTCTCTCTCTCCCTCTGCCCCTGCCGACCATGCATGCTCTCTCTCTCTCAAATAAATAAATAAATCTTTAAAGTTATACCTTCCCTTGATGGTATAGTTTCTCAAAGAAAGAAATCTATGTGAACACGTATGTGGTCATTTCCTTAATCAGAGCATGTTCCAGGATGCATATGGACACAGATATGAAGACAAAAAATAAGTCATTATTTTTCCTTAATAGCATCCTTTCAAAAAAAAGGCCTCTCTCATTATCAGAACTAATTTTTAATCCATGCATGAATTAGCAAAGTACATCTGAAGGCGTGGCCCAGATTATTTGCAGAGGCAGAAATTTTTGTAAAAGAATTGACAAGAAATGTAATCAGCTAAATATGAATTTGATGTTCTCCTTCTGCCTCTTACATGACTTTCTCTTCTTCTCTGTGCCTGCTGTGCTGTCCAAAACACAGTAAGTGCTTAATAAATTGTGATTTTATGGCTCTTTTCCCTTCATCTCCAAAACTGTGTGTGTGTGTGTGTGTGTGTGTGTGTGTGTGTGTGTGTGTGTGTGTGTATTCTTTTGGTTCAAATTCTTCCACCTGAAAAATTCCACCTAGGCCCATATTCCAACAAATTTAACTATTCTCCAACATTAATCCTCCCTCAAAACAAAAAGCATCATTAATTGAGTGCTTCAAGGGGTGCCTGGGTGGCTCAGTGGTTAAGCGTCTGCCTTTGGCTCAGGGTGTGATCCTGGCATTCTGGGATCGAGCCCCACATCAGGCTCCTCTGCTGGGAGCCTGCTTCTTCCTCTCCCACTCCCCCTGCTTGTGTTCCCTCTCTCGCTGGCTGTCTCTATCTCTGTCAAATAAATAAATAAATAAAAACTCTTAAAAAAATTAAAAATTAAAAAATAAATAAATAAATAAAATAATTGAGTGCTTCAAATAAGTCATGTACTATAGTAAACAATACACATATTATTTTAATTTTTACAGAATCTGCTTTATACCCCCATTCATTCAAGAAATTATGTAATTTGACCAAGTTCTGCCATCCTCCAAACCAGCTACTCCAGTTGCCAAACTTCTGGTGAGCCTAAATAATTTCTATATTATTAAACCAACCCTTCTGATGTGACTCTTAATGGATAATCCAAAAAAAAAAAAAAAGACCCAAATCAGGGACACAGGAAAGATTATTAATGTGTCTTTTCTATTTACTCCATTTTCCCCCTTTGGCTTGAAAGCATTATTACTCTTTCTTAGATAAATTACTGCCTATGAATATCATAAATAAGCTTGTACAACAGACCTATTCAGACATATGGTAGAGATTTCTGTAATACATGCCATTCATCCTTAATGGTTTTTATTTTGAAATTCTCTTTGTAGAGTGCAGTGCTAGTTCATTTTACTGCATGAAACACTTGTGTAAGTATTGTTCTCTACAAACAAAGCAGCATAATGTAGAAACAAATTATTTAGAAGTAAATTAAAAGAATTGAGCATTCTAAAATGCAAATCACACAAGCTTTCTACTAAACAGATAAGACAAGGCAAAAGATGATTTCTCTTGTTTCTACAGAGACTACCCTGAGTACAGCCTCCATACCCCCTCCTCATAGCCTCCCTCCCTTCTCCCTCTCCCTTAAAGCACACTCAGAGAGACCATGCATAGGTCTGGTGAAAGAAGAAACCATGAAGTCATCATCTTGTTCTGACATTTTTTTCCAAAACAATCAAGAATTATTTTGTCGAGCATAGAAACCAGGAAACTTTGGGGCAGCATTCTAAGTTAACTTTAGGAAAGATCTTATTATACATACAAATGCATAAGATGTATTCTCATGATGT
Source organism: Ursus americanus (assembly GCF_024610735.1). Lineage (NCBI taxonomy): Eukaryota > Metazoa > Chordata > Mammalia > Carnivora > Ursidae > Ursus > Ursus americanus. Next base: position 3,274,132 of record NC_142162.1, on the reverse strand, counting down.
TTATAGGGCAGTTAAAAAAAAAAAAAAAACTGCCATGCCTTTTAAATTCAGCCTGAAAATGTCAGCACAAGTAAAATGGCAAAATACGTGCAATTTTATTCTAATACCAGGTTGGAAATTTTGATGACTCAACTCTGGAAATTTTGAGCTGGTGGGAATAGTGTATAATTAATTTTTCTTTATTTTAACCATTCATTAGAATAAAATAGTTAACAATAGTTAACATTGATGGAGTTGCTAAGAATTATAAGTTAAAAGTAGTACTTTGAATTTACTCCAAGCATGTTTTATGCCTTGTAGTAAACATTTTATTCTTAACAGATACCTTAATTTTATAATATATAATATCCCAACCAGAGAAGGACTGCCAATTCTCTGACAAACAAGTATCACTTAAATTTGGTTGGTTGGTTATTGTTTCCCGGCCCTTCTTTAGTCTGAGGACACTTTTCAGAGATGCAGTCGGTCTTCCCAACAATCTGATACAGTAAGTACATCAGATTTTCACACAGTGAGGAAGCAGAGGAGCTGGATTAAAACTTGGGTCCTCTGGGGGTGCCTGGGTGGCGCAGTCGGTTGAGCAACCGAGTCGGGGTCATGGCCTCAGGGTCCTGAGACGGAGCCCTGCGTCGAGCCCCACACTCTCTGTGGAGTCGTCTTGAGTTTCTCTCTCCTCCCTCTGCCCCTTCTGCTCACGCTCTCTCTCTCTCTCTCTCTAAAATAAATAAATAATCTTCAAAAAAAATTGGGTCCTCTGATTCATTCCACTGGTCTTTCCCTTATTCTATGGCAACTTAAGTACATAGATAATCTTCTGCATACGAGGAATCTTGCTTTCAAGTTTACTGAACATTTTGCCCTGCATCAGGAGGCAGTAAACCATGGTGATGAAGAGTGTGGTCTCCAAGGCTGGCCTCAGTTCCACCCCCAACCAGCTGAAGGTTGAGTACACTACTTGAAACTCTCAACAACTCAGTTTTCTCATCTGTCAAAGAGTATTAATAATATGAACTTTCATAATGAGCACAAAATGAGGTTAATGTATGGAGCTACCTAACCCATCAGAGTGCAAGGCAGATAGCATTAATTTAATAAATGTCAACTACTTTTATTAGATATCTCAGCTTACACATATAAGAAAATACTCTAGAATAAATTTATGCTTTCCTTCTGTGAAGGCATGAGAGAAGACAGATCTACTTTAGTTTAAGAAGTTTTTATGGAAAAGAAATACTTAAGGAGTGTTTTACCAGGGTGGAGTTCAGCGTGGATCAGGTTGGGGAAAATACATCCTTAACTCTTTCGCAATTGGGTTTTTACATTGAAACAACATCATTTTCTTGAAGGAATTGCTGAAATGTCTCACACACACACTTAGATATTTACATGTTCGTTCAAAAACATCCTGCAAGTAATACAGGAATGCTGGAATTCTCTGTCATTTTGAGTGAGGCACACACACATGTCCTCTTCCTCGAGTACAGAATTGTCAGTGGCTCAAGTTCTGCCTTGTTCACCTTAAAACCTAATCCACCCACCAAGACTGTCCAGCAAACACCGTGCTAGAGGGTACTTTCCGTTCACAGGAATCGCGGAGTTCTTCAGGTGGTGTGATTCAAGGTTGGTAATGAGAGAGGCTGAAACCATCCGGTTTCATAGGTTTCTTCCCCTTAATATAAACCTCTTCATTAGTTAATAGGCCCACTGAACTATCCTAACAGCTTTAGTACCTCAAATATTTTTGTGGAAAGGTTAGAAATAAAGAGACAGAAACAAATAAACAAACAACCGCACTTGCAGATGGAAACTTTCAATGGCCCTAAAGGCCAACTACCTACCACAGATGTTAAGGTACGCAGGCAAAACCAATAAGGGGGAAACGTATAAGAGGTTAGAGTTCCTCTCTTCCACCTCTCCCTTTTATCTGTTTAAAGTCTTCAAAGTGATGCTTCTAGGGAAAGTTCCTTCCCAGGAAGGGACTTCACACTATACCCAGTAAAATCTTGTCACATAGAGGTTTCAGAGAGGCACAAAACATATTGACAAATACAGCTGTCCTCTCTCCTATCACCATATATTTTTATTATCATTTACGACCAAGATTTTATAAAAAATATTGGTGCCCCGTAGAATTAAAATCTGGGCTCTAGATTTAGGGGGAAAAAAGTCTGAATGTTGGCTCTCTTGCTTATTAATTTATTCATGCTTTTCACCTTCCCTTAAATGAAAGAAAAAAATTATCTCATCAAACTGTGAGAATCTGGGTCCCTGCTTTGTCCACCTACAGTGTTAAAGGTTCACCTTGTAATTATGCAACACAGGAGCCCTTCAAAGCAGGAGTTTCAGAGATGAAAAAGACGGGATCCAAGGGACCGTTGTTCCCACTTACCTCCCTGTCTTAAATCGCTATCTGTACGGAATAACATGACCTTTGCCACAATGGGATCCACATTTTTAAAACGGGAGAAGAATGTCACAGAAGTTAAGAGACAAATCCCAAGAAACGGGTTCGTTACTAGCTTTGGAAATAGATCACTCAGATTTATGCAGTTGGAGAAGCAAGCATAGAAAAGGAAAGGGGTTAAAGGCACCACCTCTGAATTAGACTTGGAAAAGTCTAGTGTAAGCGAGACGCTTAAAGAAGGAGGCTATCCAAAGCAATGTGTGACTCCCTATACATTTCTATACACATATGAGAAGCAAGAGGAACAAACCAAAGCAATCAGAAGTCAGCTTGGGCCATAGTTCCCAAGTTATTGCTGCTGTAGAGAGGACTCAGCAGGAGTATGTAGGAGGTAGGAGGAGATTTACTCATCCTATTCTGAGATGTGAAAAGAACATATAGTTTCTTTTTCTTTCTCATATGATTCTTCTTTAAACTGCCCACTTGGACTTACTAATTCGCAATATTTTAATTTTGTTCTAGCTTGAGCAGTCTCCTTAAACTTAAGTATTGGGTCTACTCAAAGTTAGCTCACTAGTAGGGCTATTTATATAGTCATTTTCTGGAGGATATAGTCTTTTTTATCATACATGCTCTGCTTTTCCTATTTCTTCCTCTTCTCCCTTCCTTCGTGAGGTAATTCCTAGATTGACCACGGGTTTATGACAGCGAGTAAAAGGAACTTTAATCCATGCTTCATATGCTTCTACTTCAGATGCTCTCAGGTCCCAGAAATGAGAGGGAGGACCAGTCTGCTCCCTATGTGGGTAACCTGAAGTAAATTCAAAATATTTAACAATGAGTATGTCATAGCATGTGCCAATCAAAACAGATGCCCATCCGATAAAAATAGCAGAAGAGACACAGACTATAAACAAATGACGTAACCATGCCATTGCAGACCTGCTAAATATAAGTCCTCTGGGTGACTACTGAAATTTGAATGTACCACCTAGTCTTTTGGAAGAACCTGCAGGTGCCCTTCGTTGGTGTCCATAGGCACAACCATTTCTCCTAGACAAGGGTCAGGATCTTAAAAACCCACCACCTCATTCCCCAATTCCATAACTGCTTTTCCTGCCATAATTCGTTAGGGCCAAAGGAGCTGGTTTTCCATTTTCTCTGTCTCATCTTGAGTTTGCTCTACCCCTTGGAGTGCACTAAAACTCTCTGACCTATTCTACCATTCTTGTTTCTTGATCTGTTGGGAGTTAATGGATTTGATTTACTAAGAACTAATGGATTTAGAAAATCCTTTTTCCTCAACAATACCTGATTTTCGAGAACATTATTGTGCTAAAGCAAAGAAGTCAAGAAGTTAAGCTTTGAAATGTGAAGTTGATCAGTGAGCCCTCTGTTTAATGTAGTACCAGCTCTGTTCTTTTGCAGGGCAATGGACTCTTGACTCAGCAAAGCAAAGATTTAAATATATCCAAAAATTGTTCCTTCACAAGTATAAATTAAACATTAATAGCAGAAATTATAATCTAATTAGAAAAAATATACGAAATATAAATACTACTACTTAGGACACTGTAATTTATATATTAAGTGGTATATTAATTAAAGGCAGCATGGAAATTCAGATCTTTATTTCAAGAGATCAAATCAAGACATTTTTAATGAACTGCCAAAAGCAGCCAAGGAAATAGAAACTGGCAGTCTAGGAAAAGCCCTTCAGTGAGTCATGGATCATCAAGCAGGATTTTAGGCTATGCTGAGATTTTTTTTTCCTACTAATTTTGTTGTTATTGTTAGACTTCAATCAGAGGCCATGAATAACCATGGTGGACCTATCTCAATTAATGCCCCAATCTCATGCCCTACTTTTTCAATCCCTAGCTTAAGTCTTCATCACAAAAAGCACTATTGTAAGCTCAACGTCCTAGTAAATATAACAAAGCAAAGGAAGACCAAACAACAGTCTATATAACACCTGCATTCTAATCTAAAACTAGAATTCGAGGGGCCATCCTAATCATCCTTCTGATTTTGTACTCTATTCCAAAAAAAATTAAAGAGGGGCGCCTGGGTGGCACAGTAGTTAAGCGTCTGCCTTCGGCTCAGGGCGTGAGCCCGGCGTTCTGGGATCGAGCCCCACGTCAGGCTCCTCCGCTGGGAGCCTGCTTCTTCCTCTCCCACTCTCCTTGCTTGTGTTCCCTCTCTCCCTGGCTGTCTCTCTCTCTCTGTCAAATAAATACATAAAATCTTAAAAAAAAAAAATTAAGGAGACGGAATTTCCTGCCTGCTAAAACGTAAAAGTGTCAGCACGCGGAGAACCAGTTAAGTTCGCCTCTCTAAATATCTAGCAGATAACTTCCCACACAGAATACAACTTTAAATCATCATGGTCTACTATGAAGGAATCTTCTGTGATGCAGAGTAAAATCTCCCAGGCCTGGGGGAAGAACAATTGTTCTCAAAAATACCAAAGCGATATTAAAGAATTCACTGAAGAAGCTAGGAGTCACTGCCTACAACCAACCATCAGAGGATGTAAATCCAAACTACAGAAAGGTGGAGGTTCACATTCCCCATTTGAATGCAGAGATGAACAAACATTTTCTGAATCCTTAAGTGATTTTTTTTCCTGAACAGTGCTAAGATTTACTAGTATATCCTAGCCTAGTCAAGACACCGTCTTCTAGCGTTTAGAATCTGGCATTTTTCCCAGTTACTAAAAATTCTAATGAAAAGAAGCAGTCACACAAACCCAACCCGACAAGCTTAAGATCTTTTGTTGGTTGTCTTCTATAACTGATATTACATGTATATTTAGAATAAATGGACACCGTACCCCCGTGTCAGTCACTCATTCTAACATGTTTCACATTCTCTTGAATTGTGTGCAACTTTAGAAATTTCCAATCATCTTACTTTTAAATACCTCAGCTTACAATATAAAAGGACGTAGAGCTTATTTAAATGAAGACATTAGACATAGCTCTGCCTGCACTCTTTCAAAATACTCAGTCAATTAACATAAGCTACCTTCCAGAGGATTTGCTTTAAGTCAGGTGGAAAGGAATATTATTTCAGAACCAAAGAAAGAAAAAAGAATATGGAATGCACAGCAAACCAAACATCTGAAAAAGCATTAAGCCTGTTCAATTTCCCATATTTTAAAGGTGGTGGTATGGTCTCTTTTTTTCCCCCTTTAAAACGTTCTGCCAAAGATTGCATTCTGGGCACAACAAAAAGACCTGGAGGAGGTCTCCGAAGGGATATAATGTCCAAAATGTTTCAGTCCCTTCTATCAGACGCTCAGGAAGTCTCTCTGCAGCCTCCAAAATATTGCAGGCTCAATTACCCTCGGGGTGCAGTGAGCGGGCAGCACCATTAATCATTCCCTGGGCACTAAATGCCCTGAGAACAATCCTGAATCCTGTAGCATTAAGGGTGTCCACGAACTGAGTCGGTCTCTGACAGCTGGGCCATGCTGCCACCTGCAGGTCAGAAGAAAACACAGCTCCTCACATGCCAGTATTTCTCCTCCAGTTTAAAGGAGCTACAAGGTGTGGGCTGTGCTGAATATTCTCTCTTTCTTGAGCACTTGACCCTGTTTTTCCTCCTCCCAAAACTGTTGGGGCTTTCCTCTTCATCGTCCAGTTGCTTGTGGAGCAAGTGAGGCCAACAGCAGTGGGTGAAAGGCAACCATCCAACAGTCCTCGCCTTCCATGCTTTTCTCCTCCACACCCTCACTGACCTTGGAGCCCCATCTTTGGATGCACCTTTTCTCTTGTTCGCCCATCCATGAACACCAACACTGGGTATCCATGTTCTGTTCTGGAGACAAGACATCATACCCATGCTTTGGGTGAAGAGGGAGAAAAAAAAATAGAGGGTCATGGTCCAGTCATTTTGAGTGTTCACACTGGGTGAGCACCAGATGTTGTGGGACAAGCAGAAGGGGTCCCTAAATCAGTCAGGGATGTTAGGAAAGTATCCAGTAGGAGGAACTCTACAGAGGTATCATGGAAAGAACAAGGGTGTGCTTTTGAAATCTGATGAGTCTACAGTCAAATCATATCTACAAATACAAATCATGCAACCTTCTAATTTTTATTTTCCTGACATGGACATTTTTTTGTAATAACACCTATTGTATAATGGTATTATAAATGGTATTTCAGAGCAGGTAGCAATGATATGTGACAAAAAGCTTGGATAGCGTATTAGCTCAACATCAGAGAGTTGTTTTTGTTTTCATTATAACAGCTCTGGCAGAGCAAGCTGGACTTCTCTGGGCAGAGAAGGGGGCAACAAAGGGACAACAGACACCAAGTCAGACAGTGGGAGAAGAGTGGTTTTTAGAGAGCTCCAAGTGGAGTGTTATCACTGCAAACACTTCAGTTTCACTCTTCAGGTTTCTCTATGTCTGTCTCTCCTCCTTTATCTTGTTCTTTGTTGTTATTCCACAGTTGTCCCATTAAAAGGAAAGTAAGAATGCTGCTTGTTGGGATGCCTGGGTGGTTCAGTGGGTTAAGCGTCTGCCTTCACTCTGGTCATGATCCCTGGGTCCTGGGATTGAGCCCCGTGTTGGGCTTCCTGCTCCGCAGGGAGCCTGCTTCTCCCTTCCCTTTGGCCCCTCCCCCTCCCCATCTCCCTTCCTCCCCACCCCCTCCCCCCTTGTTCTCTCTCCCTCTCTCTCAAATAAATAAAATCTAAAAAAAAGAAAAGAATGTTTTTTGTTTCCAAAATATTAAATAAGTCTTTAAGTTTTCAGCTAATTCATGATCACAACATTTGTTTGGAGGTGAGGCACCTGGAAAAGCTTCTTTTTCCATCAGATTTCCTTTAAGAACTCAGCAGAGAACCTGGTGAGTGGGTACTGACATTGTGATAAAATGCTGGCACTACTTCGTCCCTACGGAATGCACTAGTAAGTTTGAGTGAGCTGTAGTGACACCTCCTGGTAAAAGAAAGGGAACATCACTTGATAGAAAACTCCATGCCTTAACAGTTTTATGATCAAAAGCAATACATGAAAACATCTTTTCCACATGCAGAGTTTTTCTGTCTTAAAAAAAAAAAGTTTGCAAAGATGGACACACACTCATGTACACACATACTCAGGTTTCACTAACTTCCATTTTAAAAATAAGCTAAATCCAAAGAAAAATTTTGTTTTTATTTCAGGACATCAAATAACTAATTTGACTTCTTAAAAACATCGTTCATCCACTTATTTTGGCATTGCATATACAGAACCCTATTCAACATTCTCTAAAGTTAAGAAGTAAGATGCTATGGAAGTTGCTTTATGTAATATTTTTAACCCGGTTCTTTGTGAAGTGCTGAGCTGATACTTCCTCTCGAATGCTGTCAACTATCAACTTTCTGAAACCTCACCTCGAGCCCACCCTGTATCCCAACACTGCAGTTTCCACTTAGGCCATCCCTGAGCTGAAATATCTTCAGGTATAGGTCCCCCAGTCCAACCATCACTCCCCACTCCACTCTCAAGCTCTCTACTTCTTTCAAAATGCACTTGTGTTCTGACAAGTATATTTAAGGCCCTAGGTACAAGAGGCAAAATGATAAGTGTTAATAATTTAACCTCTTGTATCTTCTTAGTGACATACAGACCTTGTAAATATGAAGTTAGCCCTTCTAGAAATGCAATCCCTTGATTAGAATAGTTAGAATCTCAGCCACCTATCCATCCACCTATCCATCCACCTATCCATCCATCTATCCATCCATCCATCCATCCAATATTTATTCATGTGCCTAATACTACATGCCAGACCCTCTGCTAGATATTAGGGGAAACAAATGTAACCATGACAGACATTATCTTTGTTTCTGAGAATTTAAATTCTCATGGTCAAATGGAGGGGGGAAAGATTACAAACAAAGAAAAAGCTCAAATTGTGATAAGGTCTATTATGGAAACAGTAAGGTATAGAGACTGAAAAGAGAGTAGCAGGAAGTGTCCTTTAGATAAGTAGAAGTCAGAGAAGGGCTCTCAGAGGAGGCAGCAGAAGCTGAGACCTGTAGGACAAGAAGCAACTATGGGGAGAGTCACCTGTAGGACAAGAAGCAACTACGGGGAGAGTCAGTTGAGAGTGTTCCAGGCAGAGGGAAAAGCATATGTAAAGGCCCTGTGACAGAATGGACTTGGTGTTTTCATTGAAATAGTGGCAAGAGTTGATGTTGATGTAGGTAATCATAAGGGTTTAATTCAAAGTGCAAGGAGAAGTCCTTGAATGGTTTTAAAGAAGAAAAGGTGTAATATAATTTAGGTCTTGACAAATAGGCAATACATAATAGTACTCACTTTATGCCAGACACTCATTTAATCCTCATAATAACCTTATAAGATAGGTATTAATATCACCAATTTTATCAGTGGGAAAACAGAAGTAAAGAGAAGTCAAGTAACTTGCCTCCAACCCCCACCCTGGTCTCACAGCCAGTAAGTAGCAATGTTGGGATTTATAATCAGGCCACCCAGCCACTCGGTCCATGCTTCAAACACTATGCAATATAGCCTCTCATGTCATCAGTTCTGCCAGAGCAAAAGTGGGAAGAATCTGCTAGAAGCTAAGGCAATGATCCAGGCTGACAATACGGGGTCATTCCGGAAGGATAGCAGTAGAGATGGTAAAAATTAAATGGATTCGTGATATATTTTAGCAGTAAATTCTATGGGTCTTGGTGGATTGAATGTAGCAGGCAAGGGGAATGCCTGGTGGGGACAGATGTTTCAAGAACAATTGAATCACACTGAAGAAATGGCTTTTACTATTGTTTATTCAATGTACATTTTCTATGCTACCAGGATCTTCCCACCAGGAAGTTTTCTCTTTCAAGCTAATATATTCAAAGGATTTGCTATGCAGCACACATTTCAACTCAATGCCCATTGGAACAACCTTTTAATATGGTTCACTAACTTTTCTGGTCTTTTCTATGTACATATACAAAATTGTATCATGTAGTATGTGCAGTTTAGGATTGTTCTCTTTTACACTATACCATCTACTTTTACCTTGTCCATAATTATTTTTTGAAAAAATTAGTTTTAAATAATGCTTAACATTCTATTATAAAAATGTGCTATACTTTATTGTTTCATCCTACCTTTGGGAAAGTATGTTTCTTCTAATCTTTCACTATTCCAGGTAACACACTTTATATTCCACTTTGACTGAAACCCTGATTATTTCCCAATGCTAAACAATTAAAAATGTAAATTTTAGGTCTAACAGAATGTTTTTATTCCCTAACAAATTACATTTACATATTTCTACCTTGTATTCCACTAAAATAACAGTTGAAATATCATCAATGCTGTGGGAGAGAACCTGCAAGAAGGCAAATTATGTGGGAGCAAACACTGGTAGGTGGATAAATGTGGCAGTGGGTGTCTACAAAAATTCTTTTTTGATTGCCTCTCTTATATCTGTGAATAGGAAGCAAGGCCTTCATCTGAGAGTGAAGGTGTAGACACAGGTCCAAGTGTTTAAGGAGAGAAAACAAAGTATGATATAGTCCTCCAGGAGAGTGAATGGAGTAAGCTAACACAGTAAGAGAATCTGGTAACTTCAAGAACCCATTTACCATTAAAGTACATGTACCTCATACACAGTAAGTCCTTATTCAATGTTTATTAATGAAAGTGTACTTTTTCTAATTAAGGGGTAAATTTCCTGATAACCCTTCATTAGCAAGAAATCAAGTTTCCTTGACCATATCCATACCACGCTATACATGACTAGTACCTTTGTCAATTAAAAAATAAAACAGGCCCCAGAACAAAGTATTCAGTTACTAGTCGAAAGTGTTCAAAACAAGAAAAGTATTTACTTCCACATGTAGCTTGAATCCAACATTTATTTTCTGTCTTTAGCTTTAGAATAAAAATTATTTCAATAAATACTATATTTCGATTTTTCTAAACATTTTCATTCTTAGAATATTGCTATAACACACACACACACACACACACACACACACACACACACACACTCTTACAAAAAAAGTCAAGTTCAAATCCAACTACGGGATTCCTTCAAACAGAAAGTGTCTTTCAAATAAATCTTTAGAGGTACCTAGGTGGCTCAGTCAGTTGGGCACCTAACTCTTGGTTTTGGGTCAGGTCAGATGGAGCCCCCCATCAGCTCTGCACTCAGTGAGGAGTCTGCTTGGGATTCTCTCTCTCCCAGTGCCCCTCCCCCCACTGACACATGCCACCCCCCCCCAAATAGATAGATATATCTTTATGCAAAGATAGGCATTTTTCCAATTTGGTAGGGAAAGTAGGACATTTCTTTTTTTTTTTTTTTTTTTTAAAGATTTTATTTATTTATTTGACAGAGATAGAGACAGCCAGCGAGAGAGGGAACACAAGCAGTGGGAGTGGGAGGGGAAGAAGCAGGCTCACAGCGGAGGAGCCTGATGTGGGGCTCGATCCCAGAACGCCGGGATCACGCCCTGAGCCGAAGGCAGACGCTTAACCGCTGTGCCACCCAGGTGCCCCGGAAAGTAGGACATTTCAAGTTGAGTACAGCATGAAGAAAATACCAAATGGTCAATAAATTGGAAAATTCTCTAATAAGCTATATCTTCATAAGCAGAAATTTACAGCATATCTCTTGTTTCTTGATACCATATACAAAATACATACTGAACAAAAATGTGCAGAATAAATGAAGTATTTACTTCTCATTTTTTATTTGGTTATGCTACCATTAGGCAGATACAGACAGGGCACAAAGAAAGGAAAGGCCAAATTCTGACCTAATACCATAGTATGAGAATTGTAGTTACATTTTAATTCTCTCACTGCATTCTAGAGAAACCTCAATAGCCATTAGAGAATAAAACAGGATTTCAACTCAGATCTTTAAAGGCAGCTACTCTTAAAAATTAATTCATTTGATAAATGCTCAAGTTTTTTCCTCACTTTTTTCTATGTGAACATTTATCCTATGTGCTTTGGATGGCTATTACCAAATCTCTGAGTTCAAATTCATAGCCCCAAGAGTTCTTCATACCTGAACAAGCTGGTGAGGAATACTTAACTGGTTTCCAAATCTCTTAGGGATAATTCGAAGACAAATTCTCTATCCAAATGTTATTAATTACATATTTAGCACCTTCGGTAGCTTATTTCTGAAAGGCTTTAGAGATAAAAAGGGATACAAAAAAAAGTGAAGAGAATCAAAGCTAAAACATCAATTTGAATTGAGCTGCACAATGAGAATTTACTCCAGTACTTTGTTGCAATGTAATCTATAAATAACCCTCTGAGGTTCACTTGCCAATTAGGAATCATCACATGACATACACCTTAGATGTCAGTAGCTAATTTGCATGTCTGTGAAACATTAATTTGATGAAAATTTTAAAGCTTTATGCACTATTTATATCATAATTGGAAGCACAGTAAATGTACCAATACACAGATTTTCATTGTATCCAATGTGCTTCTTACAAGGCTACGTTTAAATGATCAGTATTTATCATTGTCTATTTGAGACTTTGCTTCAGTTCAGGACAACATATTTGTGTTTTAGACTTTACATTATTTTTAACATTAACCATAATTGAGATGTCTGGGGGAAAATGGTGTCTATGTGGGAGACAGGGAAGATGAGAATCAGATTTATACCCAGAGGTAGATGGTCAGATTTGGAAGTTTAATTCAGAGTCTGTGGCCTTAGCTATAAACATGTCACTCTGGGTCAATAATTTAGTTCTAATTTTTTTCAAGTTTTTACTTTTTTTTTTTTCCTCTCCCTGAGTTTTTCAACAGTCAAAAAGAACAGTTTTGTGGGTGGCCCCTTCTAAAAGCTTAAAATGGTTGTTGATTCAAGTACAAAAGGAAACAACCAGTGGGTGCTACATTTAACTACTGTATTTAAGTACAGTACTTAGAAAAAATATTGTATTTACATATCCAGAAATTTCACAAGCTGACAGCCTGGTGGAGTGAGCTTGCCACCAGAATTGCCATACCTGTCAGTCCGGTCCAGCCAACGGCTGATTAGGTTGAAAGGAGAAAAGCCAATTAGAGACAGAGGAAAAGGGGAAGAGAGAAAGAGAAGAGAAAGGTCTGAAAATCTCCACTACCAAAGGATCACAATGATCTTTCCAACACTTATTTTTATTCTCACATCCTCAAGACTATTTGGATTTTAGTATACCCAGAGGGGAATTCTTTCTAATGAAAAGATTTGGTTACTTGGCTTTACCGGTTGGTACTATTAATAGTGTTTTTCCAGAAAGTGGAAGTTGAGCTTCATTAAAGATAAGGTCTGGGTTTTTAATTTCATGCAACAGATGTGCAAATATATGTTGACTCATTATTAGCTAGTTTGTTATATGTTTATGGCTGCTCTATCTCGCCAGAATAGAAGTATCTTTAGATCAGAAGTCATGCCTAAGTTTGGCTAGGGTCCGCAGCATTTGCAATATTAGACCTTAATAACTATTTTCAGATTTTGTATTTCTAAACACTTACTCCTATTCGTTTTGATGGTCTGTGTCCCCACACAATAAAAAAATAGACATTTCGACAAAATACATAAGTAGAATAAGATAAAGTCACTGAGAAATATAACATACACACTCATGCATTCCACAGAGCTTTATATGATCAATAAATTAGACTCGGATTGGCTCTGAGCCTTCTAGTGGCCAAAGCAAATGAGAAAATATGATCAGTTAAGAAATACACATTATTCCTGAGATTAAAATTAATAATTTATCAAAAATAAGCTATATATAAAAAGTATACACAATTTGCATTGCTCTATATCTTCCCTTCATAAATGTCTACATTTTTATCACTCAATTATGTTAATCTTTATTTTAAAGAAAATCTAAACAAATATTGGCTACTAAAAATATTTTATTCAATACTTTTTCTTCATATTAGCTTATGGGAAGGAAAACTAAATTTATGATTTAAATGCACTTGTTTGAATCACTTAACCAATTTGTTTATGGTTGCATCTAGTTATGAAAATAAGTGTCAAGCTTCATCTTCCTTATTAAATATTCATTAAGTTCTAAACTTGTAAGAGGAAACTGAAGTTTTTAAATAAAATGTCTCCAAAATAGACTATGGACTCTGAGAAACAAACTGAGGGCTTCAGAGGGGAGGGGGGTGGGGGAATGGGATAGACCGGTGATGGGTAGTAAGGAGGGCACATATTTCATGGTGCACTGGGTGTTATACGCAACTAATGAATCATCGAACTTTACATCAGAAACCAGGGATGTACTGTATGGTGACTAACATAATGTAATTAAAAAACATTTTAAAAAATGTCTCCAAAATAAACATTGACAACGTTCACTTTTACATAAATAGAACAGCATGCCCTCCCCTCCAGCCTCCTACACACACCCCATACCCGGCACAAAAAAAAAGAGAAAGAAAACAGTGGGTAGTTTTCGTTACTTAATACGAAGAAAAATTAATGGAATTAAAGTCACCATTCAAATGTAACAAAGCAAAGCACTATGATACTCTATTACTTTGCCTTATGATATGCGAAGATAGTGCCTGAATTATTCAAATGTATATGATGTGCCACACAGCTTGGACTTTAAAGGTCAAAGAAGTGTTCCTCAGTGAATTAATTCAATGAAACCTGCGCTTCTCTTCCTGTGTTAAGCTCTGACTCTTTCCAGGTTTAATAAAAGCTGTTCTCTCTCTCTTCATTCTTCAACTCCACTAATCCCCACATGATTCCAACGTCCCTTACAGACAATGTTGAAGATATTTACACATAAATTTATGACATAGGATAAAAATAACAAAAGATTCAGAGTCAACAGAGTATTACTTTAAAAGGAAATTAATTGTGAAGAAGAAAAGAGGATCAAGAGTCTGAATGATAGTATATAGTACAAATAATTCTCTATTTGGGGGTCCTGAGAAATTTCAGCAAGTGGTTGTGGAGTAATGAATGTTTGTAATTCATTAGCTACTATTTTAAAATGCAAAGCACACCATGACATCAATGATGTTCTTTTTAATCTCAACAAACAGGCTATTACAATTAAAGCACTTTCAAAAAGACAGCATATTTAAATATAGATTTTGATAAGATTTCAATATTTTAATAACAATGACTCAATAACATCTCATAATTCTACAGAAAGAAGAAAATGCGTTGTAAGATTGGTTCAAAAATATATGTTTATATACACCAAACTTCTCTGAGTATTTAGTAACAGCTAGCATTTCTATCCTGAAAATGTCTTTTCCTCAGTATCCTTCAGTAAGCTTTCAGTAGATCTTTAAGAAAATAATCACTGTTTACTTAAAAAAATATTTTTTCCCAAGTAGAGAAAATAATAGCATTTTAAAGTGCTTGATTTTTCTTTTCTCACTTTCCATCTTCCTTCAGCTCCTAGACAACAAAACAATGGTTCTTTCTTCATGTGGAAGAGTAAACTCAATAAACACAAATGGCTAGGGGGCCTCACAGCAGTGAAATTATGGCTTCACAAGGACTTTTTTTTTTTCTTTTTGAAGAAACACGTTTAAAAGGACCTTTTTCAACATACTTTAAAGTCATGCATATTTCAATGATATAATTAAACTGGCAACACTAAACATTGCTGACTAATAAATGAGGCCAAAATAATTAAGTTCTGTTTTTTGTACAATCAAGATTTAGTGCAGCAATCAATCTGGGTAAGAATTTGGAGTCAGGAGATTTCAGAAGATGAACAAGCAACTAGATAAAACTGGTCATGTGGGAAGGTGATTAAATGAGTATACAGTTTATACATAGCTGTGGATACCTTCCATGTCTTAATCTTCATTAGAACCTGGTTGATTCATTGTTCACATGGTCTCATACTAAACTGGACATGGTGTGCAAGGAGACAAACAAAAGAACAGCCTAAAAGATAATCCCATGCACTCAATAAACACTACTGATCTTGAAAATGTAAAAATATTAACAGATTTAAAATATAAAAGTTTTTTTTTCAAAGCCAAAGAAAACAAACAAGAGGCTCAAATACTGCAATGGAAAAGATTAAGGAATAAATTATTAAGAGTGGTAAGGGGCATTGGGGGGGGAGAGAAAAAACAACATACTTTCCACATGTATATTTATGGAACTGAGTATGTTGGATGCCTACTCAGGTTTCCATTTTTATTTATCTTCTACCTAACTCTCTCTCCCTTCCTTAGGATAAATCACACAGTTTTCCATACCCTATTAACAACACCCCCACTCTGCATGGTCTTCCCTGTGGAATCAGACTATGGTCAGAAAGAGGTGTTTGTATTATTTCTCCCGGGGGCTGGAACTCCAGGCTTCAGCAAACTGATGTACTTAGCAGGTCCATCAGGCAAGTCAGAGTAAAATATAACCAGGGCAGTTGGGTGTGTTAATAGCTACTGGGATTTACAACCAGCTACAAATATAAATATATAAATATACAAATATATCTATAAATTTTTAAAATCCCTCTTGTCAAGAGCTTACTCTGATTAGTAGCCATGGACCTTAGAGAAAGAAGGCATACCCTTCTCAGGAAAATGCACCTCCTTTGTAGTGGGCTAAAGAATAGATACCATGAACAGGTGATATCGCTGTAATTTAGAAAAACGGGAAAACTCAAGACTGTCCTCCTCTCCAACAAAATGAACAAGCACTAGCTGTGTTTTGGCATCTTCAACTATGGATAACCGTCTCTCTTTGACTCCAGGTGCACATGTCTGCCTCCATGAATGTTAGCATGCGGCTAGGATGGGAGAGCAACGAATGTGTACACTAGTGCTTGGCCGTTAGTGGAGTGGAAATTGCACTTTGTTTTTAAAAACGGATCCCCCCCCCAACCCTGCAATTCAACTCGCTGAAAGCACAAACAGAATAAATACACATTCAGAAACAGAGGGGGAGGGGGAGAAAAAAATAAACCCCACCCAGGAACCTTTAAGAGAAACAGGTGCTAGCTAGCAAGAGAAAGCAGCCAGTTGCCAATAGCACTTAAAACTCCATCTTCCTTACTCTGAAAACAATTTCAATGAGGAAATACGCGCCCTGTTTCCGAGGGTTTAATTCACTAGGTTGTCTCTGTGAATTAGAGTCAGATCTAAGTTTCACACTCAGGAGCGGTTTTCGCTGTCGACTACTATTGCCCTCCCAGCTCAGAAAAGTCCGTTTCCAAACTGGGTAAGCCCTTTCCTCTGAGCAGACTTGACCTCACTCCTCCAAGTCGTCACTTTTATTTACGGCCCCGTGAGCAGTGTCGGTGTCGCTCTGCCCGTCCTCAAGAACAGTCACCGCGAACAATGAGCCAGAGGAGGGACCCACCCAGCGAACGCCTGCTCGCCGGCCGCGCGCAAGCCCGCTAGCGCGTCCGGGACGCTCCTGGCTCCGGGGCTCCCGGTGCCCCCATCCTTTCCCCTCCAGAACCCGAGAAAAACAGGAAGGTAGGTCGTTCCCTACACCTAGCCTCCCGTAATCACTCAGTAAGCCTTGCTCCCAGAACCCACCAGTTAAAGCTACCGTATCTAAAAAGAAAATAAGAAGAGGGGGCGGCGTGGAGGTCCGGCCGGCTGCCCACCCGGATGGAACTAGCCCACTTGGGGGGTTTGGCACTCACTTACGCCCGAGTCCGCGGCTTAGTGAAATCCCGAAGGATTTGGGGTGGGGGCAAGAGGTGGGGCCAGGAGCCATAAAGTGGCTTCCGCCCCCTCCCCCCGGCCTGGCACGGCTCTGGGATCGGGCAAGACACAAAAGACGGGTAGTAGCAGTGCCACCAACTCTGCCGCCGCCTCCATCTGCGCTGCGCAGGCGAACGCGGCCGCGGGGCCTCGGGGCCGGGTCCCCGCGCCGCCCGGGGCGCGCCCGGAGCCTGGGAGCATCCCTGGACGCCGCCGGAGCTTCCTGGTGCGCTTTGCGCTCTGCCCCCCAACAGGAGCTTTCAGCTCCACAGATAAAGAGGCTGAGGCGCGGAGGAGAAATGGAGAGAAAAGGCAAGACTTACTTGGGGGCCGAAGGCTCGGCCGGACTCCCGCTTCGGACTCGGCAGGTGTCTGGCACCGGGGGCCCAGGCGGAAGGCGCTGGCGCAGCTCCGAGCCGGGCTCCACTTGAGCGAGGACGGAAACTCCCCTTGCCACCCGGCCCCGCGCCGCGCTCCTCGCTGTCACGGCACCGAGCGACGCAGGCACGCTCCCCACTGCCGCCTCTGTCCCGGTGGGTCTCTCTGCCCTCCTCTCCTGGTTCGGCTGCTCCCCCACAGACCACACCCTGTCACCTCAGCAGCCCTCCGCTCCTTCCTCTTTGACACTTCCACCGGTTACTCCTCCGTCTGCGTCCTCCCACCCCCCTCAGCCCACGTGCTTCTGCCGCTCCCTCGGCTCTAAACTTCCCCTGCCGAAGCCCCCACCTCTGCTCTGAAAGCCTAAGGTCTCCAAGCGGAGGAAAGTCCTGGGGTAGCACACAGCTGACTGACCTTTAGGTCATCCACCACGTTCCCCCCTCACCCCCAGCCACTTAAGTAGGCAGACCCCATTATTTTGATCTTGTTAATACGATGGTTTAGGTATTGTGTATTATATATAATGATGTGTATTTTTAATAGTTCGTATATCACTTTTAATAAGATTTATTCCTGACTGTCACTTAGTAATCATCTAGCAGCTATTCATTGACCTTTGGGGCTGGACTATCAGCCCAGCTTTCTTCATAGGCAAAAAAGCTCAGCGAAATTCCGGAAAACCATCTTTTGTCCAATCCATTTTTTTTTTAATGCCATTTTCTACTGAGAGACTGTCTCCTTTTTTTTTTTTTTTCTGTTGTTATAGAAATATTCGGATACTCACTTTTCTCTGTTCCTGCAGACAAAATTAGAGATTCCTGTCTCAGGGCCCCTCTCAGCACTCTGTTCATATTTCCATGATAGTTCTTTCCACCCATGTGATATTCCCTCCCCGTGTGACTGCCTCTACTACTGGTCCATAAGTTTCTCCAGGCAGAAGTTTGTCATGCTCTAACTTTATCCGCGGCTTCTAATGTAATCCCCAGTACATCTATATGCTTAAAAAACTGTTCATGGAATGAATGCCCTTTAAATATGATGCAAACGTTAGTGGTTTTATATCCTCTTTAAAGGAATGAAGCCTTCAATCACATGCTTGTCTGCAGCTCAACTAATAGGTCATGTTGAAAACTAAAACCCTTTTACATCTGGCTGGGTGATTTCTCACACATTTTTTAATGTAATCCTTAAAACAGGTCTTCTTTGTAGGTTTTACCCACTTTTTCTAACATGGTGAATGTCAAGAAGTTCAAAGCTCCGAAGCATCAGAGCTGGGCTCCACATTTCTCTAGACTAGCACGAGCTGCGTGGGGTTGGCGTTCTTACCACACTACCATCCCATCCTGACTGCCCAATCCACATGCTAAAGCTACCTACTAGCTCCATGGCAAAGCCTGCCCAACCAACCTTTTCCAAAGTAGAATTTTTTCCCTTCCATTGTTCTCTCCTGCAACTCCTGAGCCTCTTAAATCAGAGCTTTAACACCAAACAAACAGCAAAAACAAATCTCCTCTAAACTCAGACCTCTTATAAGCACTTACTTTCTTAACTCTTACACTTAGAAAAAAAAGTTGCTTTGCTTTGTTTTGTTTTGTTTTGTTTTTTCATATATCTTGCCTTGAAATAAAGAGCAGCTAACATTAAGTTAGAAACATCACCTAACAGCCAGCCATTATTCCCAGCACTTCGCACATATATTAGCTCATTTAATCCCCAAGAACCTTAAAAAGTAGAGACTATTTTATACATGGGAAACAGGCACAGAGGTGGAGTCACGTAGCCAGTAATTAGTGGAACAAGGGTTGGAAATCTGACAATTCTTCCCCAGGCAGATTGCCATCTCTCTGCACCTTCAGTGATTCCTTGTACCTAAGACATGTTAACAAATACTTCTAAATAATGCGTGTTTATTCCTCTACACTTAGCTTAATAGCAGAAAAAAGAGACTGTAAGTCCTGAAATGGGCAGAACTTCAGGTTATCGAGGACATATGATTGGCCCCAACACCTCTAGAACTGCTTTCTTTAGTGAGATCATGGACTCTGCCTATGACATATATTTGAAATATGAGAGGAATGCAATCCAGGCTCACAACTTCAGGTGTGTGTGTGAGATAACCAAGACTTCAATGTTGAATTCCAGATCTTTCCTCACAATCAGTGAAAGACATCCCCAGTGAAACTGACTCCTGGCTAAGCCTACCCAAGCCAATTTGTGTTCTTCGGGGATCCTGCTCTGTGTAAGGTACCCCCTCAGTCCCTGTGGCGGGCTGAATAAGGGTTCCCAAAAGACATTCATGTATCAATCCCTGAATCCTGCCAGTGTTCCTTATGTGGCAAAAAAATGGACTTTGCTGATGTGCTTGATTAAGTATCTTGAGGTGGGGAGATTATCCTCAACCTAAGGTGATAGCCATTTCCTTACAAGAAGCAGCAGGAAATTTGACACTCAGAAGAGAAGGCAACATGACCACAAAGGCAAAGATTGGCATGATGCAGCCACATGCCTTGGAATGCCACCAGAAGCTGGAGGAGGCAAGAGAGAGGTTCTCTCCAAGAGGCTCTGGAGAGAGCATGCTCCTGCCTATATGTTGATTTTGGTCCAGGAAAAGTGATTTTGGACTTCTGGCCTGCAGAAATGTAGGAAAATAAATACATGTTTTTAAACCAACAAATTTGTGGCAATTTGTTACAGCAGCCGAAGGAAACTACTACAGTCTCCAAATCTAGATGATTTTCTATGATTTCTATGAAATAGATGTCCCAAGCAGTTGATCAGTCCCCTCCTCTGTGGCTGGCAGAGCCAATCAATTGCGTGGTAAAGAGGGGGACATTGGACCCCCAGCATAATACTAAATAAAAGCCCTGCAAGTTAGACTTTGTCATTGCCTCTAAATTATAAATACATAAAATAACTGGGATACACTTATACAATTTAAAGTAAACTTGAAATTTTAAATTTGTTTCCCACTATTTGACCCATTATCTAAAGTATATGATGGCTTAAAATTAAAATATATATGCCATAATTATGTAGTAAATAGTAAAAATATATCTTCATTGAGTTAGAAGTGTTAATTTATAAAATGAAAAAAATATATATAAACACTCCATAAACTTCGTAACACTTTTTGAAACTTTTCTCACATTTTGCTATATTTGAAATCTCAGAACAAAGAAACAAACAAAAAATGTGGCCTAGACTTGTTTCACCTCTGAGAGGTCTTAGTAACTGGAATTAAGAACTTTAATAAATTTACTAAATTTTTCTTTTCTTTTTTCTTTTGTTTTTGACTAGGCCTACCAGATAAAATACAGGACACCCAATTAAACTTGAATTACAGATAAACAACTAGTAATTTCTTAGTATAAGTCCACATGCCATGCAATATTTGGTACCACAAATCATCTCTATTTTGAAAGCTGTTGTTAACCATGCATTATTTTAGATTTGGAGACATGCTTATACAGAAAAGTTATTTATTGTTTATCCAAAATTCAAATTTAACTTGGGTGCTCTATATTTTTATTTACCCAATCTGACAATCCTATTTTGCATTTTCCCATTTTATCTTCCTTCTCCAGAACCTCCACCATCCCCCCTCAGTTTTCATTGGAACTAACTTATGCTCACTTAAAGCAAGGCTAAAACAAAATGTAACCCCTCACCGCTGGCCTAAGTTCGGAAGCCTTGTTCCACATAGAAGAAGCGGGAGAATGATGTAAATCTTCTAAGATTTGGTCATAGAGCATTGATTTGGTCTATCATTAGGGGATTTCCCATTAGGTGACACAGAGTGTTAGGTGTGCTACTATTTATCATACAAATAATAGGTTAGATTAAAATGCAGACTTGTTTTTCCCTTTTGAACTACTTCCCCATCACTCACAGGCCTTTGTATTTAGTACAATCATTCTGGCCAGCAGTAAGTAAATATTCTTTGCTCCTTTTCCATCCTTTCCCTATGATTTCTGGCAGCGAGATGTATAGTGGGTGGGGTGGGGGCAGAAAGGATCATTTGTGTGGCCTATATTAGAAACATGAGCAGGACAAAAAGCAAGTCAGGTAAATTACTAAGTTATTTGCAACTTAGTTTCTTCTTCTGAAGAAATAGAACACAAATCTGCATTCTATACACTTTATATCTCACTTGTACAGTATTTATATCTTTTTGAGACATCTAACATTCTCCATTTTGAATTAAAACTATTTGGAGACATGAGAGTCAGATTTGGATACCAGCACTTTTGCTTTCTAGTTGAGTGAACTTGGCAGGTTTTTAATCTCTTTTAAAGATTCTCAAGTGAAAACAGAAGGATAGCTAACAATAATCACCACATAAAGTTGTTATGAAATTAAATGAGAAAATATCTGTAAAATGTTTCACACAGGGCCTCATAGAGTTTAATCAATAGTTACCATTTTTTTTTGCCTTACCTAATACTATCAATCCATACAATGTTTTTTCCCCAGACATGTCTCCTCTAATAATGTGCACATATTAAGTGCTCAAAGCATATTAGCTAAATCAATGGACAAATTGGTATAAGGTAATTTATATGAAAGTGCTGTGAAATTGATAAAGTGCTACAGGATTTAAGGTTAGTCCTAATAGTAATAATTAATAAGTAATAACAGGTAACACCACTGAGTCTTTGATTCTTGTTGGGCTTTGAGAACTGCTCTGCAAGAAATGTTTGATGCCTAACCTTTTTCATCAAAAAATTCAACTGGGAGAGACACTGTCTACAGAAAAGCAACATCTACTGATCAATGGAAAATGTTTCATTCATTCTGCTTTGCTCAATAAAAATTCCCTATCTTCCTTCAAAGATTATATTTCTTTTACCGTGCCTATATTAAGTTAGTTTCATTTGAATATGACGGCAACCTCCCCTTTACCCCACAGAAGTGATTTTTACTTGTCTCTGCCTATCAGAGTGGAGCAGGCCACAGCCAACGTGGTAACCCCACAGTCATGAGGGACGCAAGCTCCAAATTCCCAGAACTGCCTCTTGACTGATGATGGCTGTTAGGACTCCAGTAATCACTTGTCTCTACACTAGAAATAGAGGGGAAAGGTTAAAGGGTAGAAGGGTAGAAAGTGAGCCCCCACTGCTGAGTCAACCTTCGTGAAAGAGCCTTTCCAAAGCTCTCTGCAATGAATTTCACCTACTCTGGGTGCAAGGAGAAGCTGGGCAATGTCACTGCTAGCAGGACACACTGCTGCTTGAATACAATTAAGGTTCTGTTACTCAGGAGAAGGAAGAGAATGGATATTAGGCAAATAACGAGCAGCGTTTGCCATTGACCTCTTCTACTTTTCCCTTTCATCTTCATCTTTTAAGCCCTCCTTTGTTACCCAATCAGTGACTCCGGGAACATTCTGTAACCTGAATAATTTCCTCTTCTCTTTCTGCGTGCCTTTTTCACTAATTCACAAATCCATTGCTTTGTCTTTTATGCTATCCAAGCAGTCATTTTCCTATTTTTATATTGGTTACTTATTCACCCTAAAATTCTTCGTATATTTCATTTTTATTCAATTCTCAGCTGCTCATACTATCCACTATTTTCTCTGACTGTTGCCCAACTCTGCTCTTTGATTCCACAATCATTGACTTTATACATTTTTCCACATTTAATCCAGATGCTTTCAGGGCCTTTAGTCCTTTGTGATCTAGAAAACATTAGCTTGTGATATGATGTCTGGTATTTGCTTCAGAATAATTCGGTGTTGGGAGGGAGACAAAGTCAGTGGTATACAAATGAAACAAGATTAGCCATCTGTTAAGATTATTGCAACTGGGTGATGGATATGTGGGGATTCATTATATCGTTACGTCTAATCTTGTGGATGTTTTAAAATGTATATAATAAAAAGTAAAGAAAGAAATGATTGTGGGACGCCTGGGTGGCTCAGTCAGTTAAGCATCTGCCTTCAGCTCAGGTCATGATCCCGGGGTCCTGGGATCCAGCCCCCGCATCAGGCTCCCTGCTCAGCGGGGAGCCTGCTTCTCCCTCTGCCTCTGCCTGCTGTTCCCCCTGCTTGTGCTCTCTCTCTCTCTCTCTCTCAAATGAATAAATAAAATCAAGAAAGAAAGAAAGAAAGAAAGAAAGAGAGAGAGAGAGAGAGAGAGAGAGAGAAAGAAAGAAAGAAAGAAAGAAAGAAAGAAAGAAAGAAAGAAAAGAAATGATTGTTTGAATCTCTACTTTGCAGACTCTCAAAGTATAAAGTCCTCCCCAAAATTTCTTCAGAAAACTTTGGGAGGCTTACATTGTGTTAGCCACCTCCACTTCTGGGGTTTTCTCTTACATTGGTGTCACTCTCTATCCACATCTTCTCGTATATATAACAGTCTTTTCCCCAAATTGCAAACACACACACACATTCCTTTCACACAAAGTAATTTTCATAAGGTGGTCTTGAGGAAGTGCTGTCGGCCACATTCACGGTTTACATCACATATTGCATAGCTGTATAAAAGAATACCTTTCTCTTCATTCCCTAGAGCTATGTGTGGTCTTTTAACTTAGTTTCTTTGTGATGTAAACAGAAGTTTTGTGCTGTTTTCTGTTCCTCCACCCTTCTGTTTTTCCCCCTGCTGATTGAAATACAGATCTGAATTTCAGAGCCTGACAGCCATTATGGGCCATGAGACAAAGCCATTAGATGGCAGAGTGTCAGGATAGAAAGAGCCTGGGTCCCAGAAAACCCAAGGCTGCCGTGTCAGCTCTGGACTGTCTCCCTTTGGTTTTGCTTACGAATGCAAGAGGAATAAACATCTATCTTATTTAAGCCACTGTTGTGTTATGTGTGGTTTTTTTTTTTCTATTATGCTGCCAAACTAATCCTACTTGATATACTTACTAAGGAATTTTCTTTTTTCTAAGCAAGTACATTTCTGAGCCTAAGAGAAGTTCTGTCATATATTAATAACTTTTTTTCTTTCACCTTATCATACCTAATTCCTATATCCATTCCCAGGTCCAGTGATAGACCTTGTCTTCTCTCCTTGACTTGCTATTGTCTAAACAAATATAATAAATTAAAATGTATTGCAATGGTAATTTCTAAGTGGTTTAAATATTAAATTAAAAGACTATGTTGACTCTTTCAGTTATGTATTGTTTCTAACAAATCACTCCAAAACTTAGTAGCTGAAAATAGCAATATCTCTTTGTTTCTTACAATTATGTGGGTTTACTGGGATCAATCGGAGGGTTTTTCTGTTCCGCAAAGTATAGCTGAGGTCCCTCAGGTGGGTACATTCTGCTGGAAGAACTGTTGTGCCTGGAAGATTCACCATTGCCTCTTACCTCTAGGGCCTCCCTTGATCTGGCCTTTCATTACTTTGTTGTCTACCCTAAGTATTTTTACAGCATGATGGCTGACATCCAAAAAGGGGGATTTTGAGAGGGAAAGCCCTAATGTGTAAGTACTTATTAAGCCTCTCCTTGCATAATGCTTGGTAATTTCCAATTAGCCCAAACCTACAGATGAGGAAACTGAGCACGGGGAGTTTTAGTAATTTATCCAGAGTCATGGATTTAGTCAGTGGCAAAATCAGGATTTAAAACTAGTTATGCTGACTCCACACCATGAGAATTCAATGATGGCTGGGGCTGCAGAGTTCAGAACTTGATTATTGTCTATTTTACGTATGTAAGCTTTGGCTCTCCAGTTATTTCCAATTAGAAAAACCAAAGGCAACATATTATGCAGTTTTTCAGGGTAAAATCATGAGTGTGTTTTGAAATTTATAAAACAGTGTACAAATCTGCCTTATCTTAGTGTATCCTCCACAGTGCTGGCTGAGAGTTGCTGGGTCACACATTAGCTGCACAGTGTGACTCAATGCTGTGTCCTCTGGAGCAAGGCTGGAGCATGGCTATTTCTGGAGGGATGGAGGGCATGGAAGGAGGCCTGTGTCTTCCTCATATCAGTTGAATTTCCAGGAATTACTCTACCTCCCTCAGAGTTTAGACTCATTCTTGCAACAAATGCAGGAGATATACACAGACTCTTAGGTTGCTGGTTGAGTTTGAATGAAATCAGCACCATGTGTCAACACCACTGGAGAAGTCTAAAGGGAACACATGGGGCACCTTTAGCATTTTTAATGATGTCCACTTCAGTTCACATGCCAAGGATGGAATGAATTTAAATCAATTGTTTTAGGTCATACTTGGAGCCCAAAATGCACTGCAATATAATTTATTTTGCAGAAATATCACAAAATGCTTCACAGGTAATTTTGTGCAATGTAGGAAAACACAAGCTCTGAATGTGAAAATTTGTTATGTAGGTTGCATTTAGAAAAGAGGTGGGTAAGGTTAAGACAGTTTGCAAAGACTGGGGAAATAGAACGTTCAAATAATAGGCCTCTGGAAGTCTTGTGCAATTAAAGAGTGATGGGGAAAATTTTAAAAGAGCTTAAAAGTGAGAGGGGATTCCTGTAGGGAATCAGGTTCCTAATTGTCCTCTGGTGTGAAACCTACTAACTACACTTAATTAAGTGTGTGTGCTAATTACATTAACATATTTAATATCTATCTTTGTTTTTTGTGTACCCCTTCAGTTGTCTGTACAAAGTGACACGCCCTAAGTTGTCTGCCCTTCCCCTCCCCTGCCATCTCCTACTCTCCTTCATGCTTGCCCTACTCCAGCCACATTGGTATCCTTGCTGTTCTTCACACACACCAGACCCACTGTTTCCTATGCCTGGAACATCTTTCCTTGAGCTGTGTGCATGGCTAACTCTTTTACCTCTTTCAAATCTTTGCTTAAATTTCATCTTCTCCATAAGGCCCTATTTAAAAATGCACCCCACCACTAGTCTCAATATTTACCAATCTCCTTTATCTGCTCTGCTGTTTTTTAGACCAAAATCACCTTCTAAAGCCTAGTTTTCTGTCGACTTTATTGTTTAGCTCCGTCTCTGCCTTGTCCACCTAGAAAGCCCTTCAATGGCCTGAAAGCTTTTCAGTTCTATTAAATGATTTATCTGAAGAGCCTAGCACATTGCCTGACACATAGAAGATGCTCAATAAATACTTGTTGAATAAATAATAAGGATAAGGCTCTCAATTGTGCAATGTCTATTCTTACATAAGCCTTTTGTGACTACAGTGATGTTCGGCCTTCTCATTGCCATGTGGTTATTACAGAGTATAATGCTTCATGACATGAGAAATGAAGGGCAAGTTGTATGAAAAAAAATAAATTGAAGAAAGGATCTGTACCAAAAGAAGGAGAATGTAGTTCTGAGATAATATAGTTAGGGTACAGATGCTCTAATGCCACATTTCTAGTTCAGGATCTCCAAATAACAGTCCTCAAAAATTGAGCTGGAAGAGGCATAGGGCTAAGAATAACCAGTATGGTCGAATACATTTTGATTTGCCTCACATTCAAATTAATCCCTGTTTGAAAATTCTGACCCACAAAATTGTACTCAAAAAGATTCTTACAAGTATGGATCTACTAATTATTTTATACTTTTAAGTTTTAGTTAGCAAGAAGTTTACTCACTCCAAAACAAGAATTTTTCCAATAGGTCTCATCTCATGTTCAAAAACTTCAGGTGGTTAGTAAAAACTAGAATGCTATGGTAAAAGTGATTCCTGGGCTATATTCAGCTTTAAAATAAACAGGCATCAATATTGATGGCCAATGTCGGCCATGGGCGTGGGAGGTGGGAGTGAGACATCAGTGCCTGTATTTACTATCCTGGGCCTAAAAGATCTCTAAGTTGCGTCATGCTCTGTGAAAGACAATGTGTTAAGTATCAGCAGAAATTCTGACAGAGGAAATTTGAAATGAATATATTAAGGATTATAACTAACTGGAAGGCAAGCAGTGGAAATAAAGCATCACTGAAGTTAAAATTTAAGTTAGAGGAGCATCTGGATGGCTCAGTCTGCCTTCGGCTCAGGGCATGATCCTGGCATTCTGGGATCGAGCCCCGCATCAGGCTCCTCCTCTGGGAGCCTGCTTCTTCCTCTCCCACTCCCCCTGCTGTGTTCCCTCTCTTGCTGGCTGTCTCTCTCTCTCTCTGTCAAATAAATAAATAAAATCTTAAAAAAAAAATTTAAGTTAGAACTTTCATGTTAATATGTGGGCTTATTCACGAATATTACTTAATATAGGAGGTTTATTTCCACCTCATTAAAATATAACTGAAAATTTTTCAGAAGATAGGAGGTGTGTGTGTGTGTGTTTGTGTGTGTGTTCCTTTCTTGTTTATTATCTGTGTCCCCAACTCGGTTGTATGTTTCATAATGATAGGAACCATATCTAATTTGTTCGTGAGTCCCTCAAACATGATAGGAAATTATTAAGTACATTTTAAGTGCATGAGTTGAAATATGGCTGGTAGTCTGTTGCATGACCCTAAGGAGGGTGTCATAACATTTTTTGGGAAAATAGTGGCAAGAAAATCATCACTTTGATTAATTTTTTTGTTCCTTCTAGGAATTCTAGCATAATTGCAATTATAACAAATATTTTCTTAACAAACCATAGACCTGTTTTCATAATAGTTACCTTTTTCAGTAGTTTACTGTGCTATACCAGCTATACAGTATGGGGTACCCTACTCCAACTACGTACAGCATCATTTGGGTCTTCAGTTTAAATACGCCTATTTTATTTTATTATTTTTTTAAAGATTTTATTTATTTATGTGACAGAGGGACAGCCAGCGAGAGAGGGAACACAGCAGAGGAGTAGGAGAGGAAGAAGCCGGCTCCTAGCGGAGGAGCCCGATGTGGGACTCGATCCCAGTACGCCAGGATCACGCCTTGAGCCGAAGGCAGATGCTTAACGACTGCGCTACCCAGGCGCCCCTAAATACACCTATTTTAAATGCACATTTCTAAGTAACTACTTTCAAAAAGTAAGATGTTCATTTAAATATTTGTTAAACCTATGGACACCTGCAGGTAGAACTAAAAATAGAATTTCTACTTGGCAAATGTAGGGGGTAAAAGCAAATAAAAAAAAAGCCTATAAAAAAAACCCACAAAAAACAAAGTACCTAATAAGCCAAAAAAATAGAGAAGGCATAAAATAAAAGAACTAAGATTAAACATATTTATAATGACATTTATATGTGAGTTAAACTCTCCTCTTAACACGAATGCCAAAAAAAAAAAGATGGAAACAAAAGTCACAATAATAATATCAAAATGGAACTCAAGGAGAAAAAAAAGCATTGAATGGGACAGTGGGTAATTCTCTTGATAAAATCCATTGTGAAAGGATAACAACAATAAATCTCCATACACATAAAATACAGCAAAAAATATTATAAATAATTTGACATCAAAAACCATTACAGTGAGATGCTTTAGCTTAGTGCTGTGATAAATCAAGACACAAAGTAAATAAGCACAAACACTTATGAACAATATAAATTTATGCTCACAAATAGAAAATATATATTGTGTCAAATGTGTGAGAAGTGTTTATAAAATTTAATCATATCCAAAGCCATGCAAAAACCCCCAGCTCTTTAAAAAATGGTAACTGGAGGTGCTAGTTTACATCTTCTGTCCAAATATGCACAACACTAAAAACTAATTAAGATTCCATTGAATAGCAATTTAAAGAGGGAATAAAAATGCAATTAAAATGTCTTTAGAAAATAATTGAAATGAGAATAATACATACCAAAATTTCTAGGATAGTTCAAAATACATACTCAAAGGTAAACTTATGTCCCTATGGGCTATGATTTAAGAAAGATAAATGAGTGAGATAGCATCAGAAGCTAGAAAGTTTTTAAAAAGGCAGCCATAAGGAAGGCAAGAAATGGGAAAGTAATGGATTCTTAAGTAGAAAAAAAAGTGAATAGACATAAATATGTAGGGTTTTATAATGGACATACCTGGGAAATAAACTTATTGAAAAGAAGAAATGTCAGCAAATATCAATAAAGGGCTGGATATGTAGAGGCTTTCTAAACTTGAAAGCGATATATAAAATTACATAACTGGAGATCTGTTGGATTGCCTGATCATTTTAAAACATCTGTATGCAAAAGACTAAGCATATTAGAAGGCAGAGTGGGAAAATATTTTGTACCTGATATGCCAGACAAAAGTTGATATCCTTAACTTCAAAGAAATGTGACAAACTATTAAGAAAGTGGTAATACTCCATTGAAAAAAAACACCAAAGAATGTATGACGAACTATTAAGAAAGTGGTAATACTTCATTGGAAAAACAACAAAGAATGTATGAAAACATGTCTAACCTCAAAAATATAGCTAACCTCATTGGAAACAAAGAAATGGAGATTAATATAACAAAAACTATATATCACTAAACAATGTGATGGGTTTTAAAAATTAGTGTCTATTGCTAGTAAGGGGTGTAATAAAAATGTGTACAATATACTTACTAAATTAAATTAGTTGAGGATCTAAAACTTCATACACAAGCTAAGTAGTAATAATAGCATGGAAAAAGAATTCAATGGAAATACAATATACAGTAAAACTCATCTCTTGGCTGTGGGCATTTATGTTTTTATTTCGGTCTTTCTAATTTTCTGTTTGTCCAAAATGTGTACACAAAATTACCCTTATTTTAAACTTAAGTAGGCAATTAACATGTATAATTTATGTATTGGTCAATAAAAAAAGGCAGCATAAAAATGTGTCACTATATGGTCTCAGGTATACAAACAAAAGTTATGAAAAATAATGAAAAGTAGCACTAAAAATTTTAACAATGATTTTCGTCTGAATCTCTTGATTAAGTGAAATTCTTTTCTCCTTCACATTTTTTGCATACTCTATTTTTTTCTTATGAGCATGTATTACCTTCAAATTCAGCAAAAAAGTTCGAATTTAAAATATTAATGAATGGGGATGAAACTGATTCAATAGTAATAATTTGGTTTATAAATTTGAGGGTGGTACTTGCATAATTTGAAATGTGCCTATTTATAGCTTTTCCTCTATTAAGAAAACTAACAGGGACTTTTGTAGGATCATGTAAGCGTGAATGGCATTTAAGAGGCTTGATTTAATAGACATTACCTGTGTAATAAAACAGTAATTAAATAATTATGCTCTGATTAGATTTAGTGTTCAAATACACTAATACAATAACATTTCTAGGTACATCTTTATTTATGCAGCAAGGGGATTGCATTTTGTCAATTTGGTTAAATCGATTTAAAATTCCTGTCCCAGTTCTGTTGGGTTTGAGATGAGATCAATCTGCTCTTCAATGGATAGCCCTGGGAAAATTCCAGGATAAGGGAAAGCACAGGAAGCACTGCAGTTAACCTTTATATGATTGTGATGCTATAAAGCTGAATGATAACTCTGTAAAGGGCTGGGTATGTGCGAGAACAGAATAGCCATTAAAACCTTATTATCTTTGTATGTGGGGCTTCTCTGCCTCCACTTCAGTAGATTCTGCTTGGATATTATCACTGGGTTGTTATCACCAAAAATAATTATGACAAAAAACCTGAGGCTGAGGCTATGATGGTAACAGTTAAAAGAAATGAAGATTTTTGTTGGGGATATTTTCTTGTGTATGTGTCCAGATGAGTGCCCATTTTTTTACTAGGTTGGTTGACTTTTTTATTTTTTTTTTAAAGATTTTATTTATTTATGTGACAGAGAGACAGCCAGCGAGAGAGGGAACACAGCAGGGGGAGTGGGAGAGGAAGAAGCAGGCTCATAGCGGAGGAGCCCGATGTGGGACTCGATCCCAATACGCCGGGATCATGCCCTGAGCCGAAGACAGACGCTTTAACGACTGCGCCACCCAGGCGCCCCTGGTTGGCTTTTTATTATTGAGTTATAGTGATTCTTTATATGATTTGGATACAGGCTTTTTTTTTTTGTCAGATTCACATATCACAGATATTTTCTCCCAGTCGATGGGTGGCCTTTTCATTCTCTTGATAATGTCATTTGAAGATAGGAAGGTATTAATGTAGGTGAAGATTGTTATCTCTTTTTTATGTTATCTTATCTAATAAATCTTTGCCTGCTCTAGGGTCATGAAGTTTTCCTCTTCTGTTTTCTTCTAGAAAGTTTAGAGTCTTTACATTTAGGTCTGGTTCGTGTGAAATTAAATTTTGTATGTAATATGATACTGGGTTGAGGCTCATTAATTTCAATAGGGATACCCAGTAGCTTTAGCACATTTATTGAAAAGACTTTTTCCTTCATTGAATTGAATTGACGCCTTTCTAAAAATTATTTGATCATAAATGTTTGATCTCTTTATGAAATCTCTATTCTGTTCCATTGAACTGGAGGTTTATCGTTGTATCAATACAATGTTATCATGATTATAACTATATTATAAGTCTTGAATTCAGGCAATGTACACCCACCAATCTTGTTCTTCTTCAAGATTTTGACTATTTTAAATCCTTTGCTTCTTCATGTAAATTTTAGACTCAGTTCATCAACAAAAAGACTACTAAAAATTTGAGGTTTCGTTGAATACATTGATTAATCTGGAGAAAATGAACATTTTAACAGTTTGAGTCTTCCAGTTTTTGAAAATAGTTTATCATTCTGTTAATTTAGATATTCTTTTAATGTTAATGAAACATTGTTAAATTCTTTTTTTTACATGATTGCTAAGTTTTATTCAATAGTTATGCCCAATCCTGCTTTATAAAAACAACAAAGTGCCCCTGTCAAAACTGCATTGTGATGTGAGCACAGGCTTCTTGTTTTTGATACAGCTCTAGAAAATAGTTGGCACCAAATGCACATAAAAAGTTTTAAGGCTTAATAAAAATACAGACTAATAATTTCTCAATGCAGCTTACAGGTTGAGAACAGGATGCTAAGAGTTAATGAATCTTCCAAATACAGGCAGTACCTAATACATAGAGCATTTTCAAATATAAATGGCCACCCTCATTGGGCTCACAGGAGCAGCAGAAACTCCTCTCCTGCTTCTCCCAGTGACCATACTACCAGGCACTCTAAACCCCTTTCCACGGCCCCAGGGAGGGAAAGATGGGAAGAAACATGAGGCAGGGCATCTGTCTTGCTATGCAGAGGCTCTTGCTACAGTTCGTGTTCACCTGCATTCCCACATCTGCCTCCCCCATCTCCACCCAAACTCCCTGCCAGTGGACAGAACTAGAGAGCTCTTCCTCTCACTGAGTGAACATTGAGGGTAGGGCGGAAGCCACAGGGGCCAGCACTACAAGGTCAGGGTTCCTGGCAATACAGTTTAGAATTCACAAATCATTTTCTTGCATATTAAAAAGCAAAACAAAACAGTCATAGATGGCAGTTCATTTCTACCATTTGAACATTGCGCTATTAGGTAAATTAGTGTGTTTGGGGTTAAACCCTAACCACCACTTATGACATTTTTGAATGGGGAAAAAATGCTCTGGATTTATAAGAAAAAACTTTTTTTTACAAATGGCCATTTGAAGAGTGGAGATAGGAAGAGCATTTGAGAGAGTGAGAGAGTAGCACAGAATGAGTTTTTTCACCCCTGAGTGAACAGGGCAGTTGAAAGGCGGGAAATCGTTTTTGGTTAACAAAGCCGTGCTCAGATCCCGTCAATGCCCCAGGTGTAAGAGGTGGACCTCAGCAGATAGCTTGCTCCTGCAGGGACTTAAGTGTCTAGGCCACTGTGATTGCGACTAAACAATGTTGTTGCTTTTTAAAATTGTAACAACAATGGAGGTATTTTTAGCACCTGGCATTAGCTTTGTAGGCACTCCTATCAATAGCTACCCCCACCCAAACCCTGTCCTCTGTTAACTGTTGGTCCAACCTGAGAGAAGTAGAAGAACGGAGACTGTAGCTTTTAGGGGCCAACTGGGAGAAATTTTTGCCTGATGGGTTAAAGCAACGTGACTCTGGCCGGCCGCTATGTTTCTTTGCAAGAATCATGGAATTGACCATTTGAGATTTTGTTGTCAAACTACTCAATCTTCTGGCCCAAGGTCTCCAGGTCTCTTCTGGAAACTGAACATGGTCCAGAGGTTCTGCAAAGTTTTATAAAGAGCAGCTAAGCAAACTTCTCTTCTTCTTTCCTGTATCGGAGCAAATGACTTTGTCCTAGAAAGGTGTCAGAAACAGATCGGAGTCAACAGTCACTTACGTAAAGCTGGTATTTTAGAATAGCTCCTTACTTTAGAGATTAAAGATTCAAACCTAAGACCCCAAGGTTCTGGAACATCTCTTCTTCCCACCGTCAATCGGAATAAAGTAAGATAGATAAAGGATTTAAATAACCCCATTATCTGGGTGCATGTGGACAGAGTTTTAAAGTTGGAGAAGTCGGGGGCCTTACAAACAGAAAGAACAGGGACTCGTAAAAGGGGTCATCCACCCCACTGGTGATAGACAAAGGCCTAGACTGTAGGCTGAGGAGAAAAGAAGGGAATAATTCACAGCAAAATCGGCCTGGAAATGAAAAGCAGAAATTCCCACATGAGATCTGGCCAAGCTTTTAGATGGCAGCAATGGAGCACCTCAGAGGGTCTGGACACAAAATCTTTCCGTAATGCTGAGACTGAAAACGACTTTTTGGTTTTTGTTAACAGCTGTGGAGCACAAGCAACTGAGGTATCTCAGGAAGGGTGCAGAGCAACACTCTTGGGGCTGCCTGGAAAGGAGGTGCTGGGGGGCCAGCCGCTGCAGTCCCCGGGTCAGAAACCGTGCCATAGTGAACGGTGTGAGGACCTGAGGGGCCGGCCAGAGACTCTCACTCCCGCTATTAGTGTTTTGGGTTATAGATTCGCTCCTCGATACAACAGCAACAGACAAGGTTGTTTTTTATTTTCTTGTCAAGGCTTTAAACTCTGTTACTTAGTGATTCCTGGACCCCAGGTCAGCCAGCAGAGCACTGGTGCGACGAGACTGTAGGCAGCCCCACGTCACCAGACCACCCCGTGAACTTGTACCACCTGCCTTCATGCTCCTCATAGAGTCCTGTCACGTCAGCAGTCGTAAGGGAGTATTACACAGGGGAAGTCACACTGTATCCCCATCGGGACATGATCTTGGCAACGGTCAGGAAGGTAGGGTCCTCCATGGCTCTGGGATGGCAGCGGAGCGGGCAGCAGCTTCAGGTACACAGCAGACCACCTCCCCACCTGGCTCCTTTGGGCTAAAGGAAACTTTTTGAAATCCTACCTCTCTGGTATCTTGGCTGGCTACAGGGAAAGCAGCAGTCTCTCTTTGTAGGAGTTACTGGGTTTGCCTCCAGGCAGGCTCAGGACTTTGTTGTGAGAAGCAGACCACGGGCCCAACCTGGCCTCATGGCTGTCACCCGTAGGCATGGGCATGGGATGCTGAGCTCAGCCTACTTCTCCAGGGCCACCCT
This sequence comes from Ursus americanus, assembly GCF_024610735.1. Lineage (NCBI taxonomy): Eukaryota > Metazoa > Chordata > Mammalia > Carnivora > Ursidae > Ursus > Ursus americanus. The sequence continues at coordinate 3,239,310 of NC_142162.1, read as the reverse complement.
TGTCACTGGCTCTTCTCTGGGACAGATGCTCATTGCAGTTTTAAGGGCCAATTTGGGGACTTCTCCTTCACAGGAGAACACATGGTCCTTGGGTTTGTTTGGGGTGTGCCAAAGATGAAGTGGCAGAGAGTGGGGACCCAAAAATATCACTGGCCTTCCCACCAGGTGGGTTCAGACATGGAGCCTACACAGGCATTGATTTGTCAAAGATACTACTTCCTTTCCCCTCTGGAGGATTGGTCCTTTTCGGTATGTTCTAAGGCTCTTGAGTTGGTCCAAAAATATTAGATGCCATCCTGTTGGGTCTGCTCAAAGGAGCAGCTTCCAAAAAGATTGCTTACCTCTCCTCCCAAGGGTTTCATAGCCCTGGAGCTGACCGGCCACCCTTGCTCTCTGAACCCTGGAACATGTCACCCATGGTCAGGCGCCTCCTCCAAACATTGTTAAATTTTTTTGGCTTTAGTTTTAACTTAATTTTCCAATCGTCTGTTGTTAGAAATACAATTGCTTTTATATTGACCTTTTATTCTGCAACCTTGTTAAATTCACCAATTTTTCTAGCAGGGTTTTCTTTTTTTCAATATTTCTTAGTATTTTCTATGTAGACAATGAAGGGGAGCAGAATTTGCCACCCCCAGATATGCCTTGGGCATAAGAATTATTTTAGGTTTATTATTTGTAAGAAGGTGCAGACACAGAAGAACCTCTGAAAAACAGAGTAGAAGTTGCCCTTTTGTAAGAAACATTTACATTTATTAGGGAAACCCCATCTGTAAGAGTGTCTCTCCTTCTCTGTACAAGGAATAGAAAGATGACTATATCTCCAGAAACTCTTTATCAGTGGAGAAGGGAAGGAGTTAGATCTGCTTAACAACCACACTCTTACTTGTTACTGTGCTTTTCCTCATGATCCCCCAATTAACAGACCTCCCTTTTTCTCACCCCCCACAACATCTTTCTTCTATAGTTGGCTGAAGATGGTATTTAAGGTGTTAGCTTAAGCCATTTTGGGGAATTACTCAGTTTTCTCGGCTATCTCCCCTGTATATAGAAAGTACACATGTTATTAAACTTCTATTTGTTTTTCTCCTATTAATCTGTCTTTTGAAACAGGGGGTCTCAGCCAAGAACAAAAGAGAGTAGAGAAAAATTATTTTTCCTCCCCAACAACAATCATACAATTTATGAATAAGGAAAATTTTACTTCTATCATTTTATCTTTTGTCTTTTTTTTTTTTTATGTCTTTTGTCTTCTTCTTGCCATATTGTACTGGCTAAGAACTGTTGATCAGTTTTAAAAAAAGACATCCTTAAAAATAAAACAAGACAAAACCAGAGAGGGAGACAAACCACAAGAGACTCTTCATCAAACAGAGTTGCTGGAGGGGAGGGCAATGGGGGAATGCAGTAACTGGGTGATGGGCATTAAGGAGGGCACATGATGTAATGAGCACTGAGTATTATATAAGATTGATGAATCACTGGCCCCTATCTCTGAAACCAATAATACATTATATGTTAATTAATAGATTTTAAATTAAAAATAAAATAAAATAAAATATCTCATTTAAAAAAAGAAAAGAAAAGGAAAGACATCCTTGCATTTTGTTCTGGTATTAAGGGGCAAACGTACTGTTAAGCATGTTACCTTTAGATGTTGAAGATATACTCTCACACACATATTTCAGTGTTTTGGAAAAACAGATGTTTGGTCAGTAGAGTAAATGGTTTATGTATATGAACCCTTATTAGTATATTTAAATCTTACTTTTAAAACTATTGCTATCTATCAACTCAAACATTAAACTGAACCTTTAACAAATTAAGGCATTAACGCTAGTATTCTGAAGAGGTGTGGCGGTAAGCATACCTAGAGGAAGTCATTCCCAAATCCTATGTGTTATTTTTATTTATTTTTAATTAATTTATTAAATTTTTTAAAAATCTGAGTATAGTTGACACACAATATGTTAGTTTCAAGTGTACAACATAGTGATTCAACACGTTTATGCATTATACTGTGTTCACCGCAAGTGTAGCTGCCATCTGTCTCTACGCGATGCTATTACAACATCACTGACTATTTTCTTCATACTGTGCCTTTATTTCCGTGACTTATTCATTCCATAACTGGAACCTTGTATCTCCCTCTCCCTTCCACCCATTTTGCTCATCCTCCCCACCTGTTTGTGTTGTCTTTAAATTAAAAAATTAACCCATACAACAGTGCTCTAAAAGTTGAAATGTTTAGGAATACCAACTGATAAAGACACTGCCTGACATCACTATATTCCCATGAAACATCACTATATTAAGGAATTTGGTAAGCTTATCTTCCAGATACAGATATTCCTTATGAGATTTTGATCATCTCATTTGCTTCCTCACGTTTCCTGTACCCAAATCCCCATCATTACCAGGAATGTTGGTGCAACTATTACACACTGCCAATGGCCCCCACGGTGTCTCCTACAAATTCAGGGGCCCTCACCTCCGCCATCAGCTTTATTTGTCGCTTCTCCAGCACCAACTCCAGGATGTTCTGATCTGACCCCATAAGGGCTACTTGAGTGATTCCTTTCCCTTTCTGCCCTTCAGTTTGTTTATAGGTAAGAGAGGGGAGGGTTGGCAGCTAAACACAATGTTTACTAAAATACTGAAAATACAAGTTCATGTCTTCTATAGCGTTGGTTCTGTGTATATATATATATTAACTTTTAAAACAAAGCAGGAAAAAAAATTGTTCCACTGAAGAGTCAGAGCGTGTCAGGAATAGCTCCATTATGGGAGACTCCTAACATCCAGGGAGTTGGCAAGCTGAGGCACTACTTTTGTACTTGAGAACAAAGAACGTAAATCCTTTTATAAAGTTAAGAATCCCTTTGTTCACAAAATAATCACATCCTATTTTATCTGTTTTGTAAGTTTGGATTTCTGTATTCCGGGTCTAGTTAAAGCCAAGCACACCCATGGTAAACACAAAAGTATACTGCTTTGTTCCACAGTACTTTTAAGCCTGCTGTTTCGTATGATCAAAATATAGGGCAGCATACAAATGCATTCAGGGTATGTAGAAACTCTTAATGTATATTGGCTAGACGGATTCCTTTCCAAGTTCATCCGCTGCAAAGCTACTCCTTCACCCCTAATGGACTCCACCACCTGCCTGCTTGTTGGCTTTCTGTCGTAATTATGCTTCCACTACAACAGAATTTTTACCTTTCCTTGAATTGCTATCCTTTTTTATATCTCCATGCTGTTGCATTAGTTGTTTTTGTTGCCTAGAATGTCCTTTCTCTCCTCTCAGCTGATTAAATCTTACCCAGTTCTTAAGATCTAATGCAAATAGTGTTTATCTCTGAAGTCTTCCCTGAATTGCTAGCTGTTATTGAAAGCTCCCATACCATTCTATACCCATTTTTATTAGAGAATTTACAAACAACAGCTTGGCTGTTCCAGTTGTTCATGTATGTTAACTTGACTAAGCAGGGCCATGTCTAATTCATCTTTATATTCTGAATACTGAGGACAAAGTAGATGCTTGAGAACTGCTGACTGAGTGCCTATGTGAGTGAATGAATGAATAAACTGAATGAATGAATTCTTAATTTTCCTCTGTTCTGCTTTCTTGAACTCCCTTTCTTTGGTCTTAGTATTTTTTCCACAGCACTTAACACATTCTAACATACTACTTAATTTTCTTAATTTTTATATTTATTGTCAGTATCCTCCCATTAAGGTGTGGTGTTTGTCTTTAGAATGTGTTAATATTTATTTAAGGAATTGATGAAATAAATGATTCCTGCCACATATTTTCCCTTCTGATTTCATGTCTTTGATTTTTGTGATTTAAGAAGTAGGCTGAATTTACATGACTGATTTCTAGCTCCCCAGTAGCCTGACACTTTTGTCTGAAATTCCTCATCATCTGAATAGGATTCTTTGTGATAAGGCTTTGAGTTTCTGTTAAATATTTAACTACTTGCTAAATATTTTCACCTTTTATCAGCCTAAATGAGTTAACACAAACAAATATATCAAATTGTCCCTAGTAGAAAACAAGGCAGGGGAAAGCATTCACTCATTCAACGGGTATTTCTCTAGCACTACTCATGTGCCTTTATTCACTAAGCAGGCACAGTCACTACCCTGAAAGAGCTGAAATCTACAACAGAAATCCTCAGACATTTGGTATTTGCAACATACTTACAAATGCTGGAGTTCCGGGGGAGGTTAAAAAAACTTTAATGTTCATATATAATCACTATCGTAGTATAAGACTGCATCTCTATAAAAGTGCCCATGATTAACAATAAAAGTATCCATGATTATTATAATTATCAATAAAGTCTTTTTAAAAAATTAAAATAGTACAGGGGCCACAGCAGTGGTATGAGGTTGTCAACAGTGTAGCTTCGATGTGTATCATCCCATCACACCCTTCCCAGAGGCAAGGTCAGGTTATCATGGTCCAAGAGTCAAATTTGAAATAGCAATCTAAACCTCGACCAAGCTGGATTGTTCTATCCAAAGGAACCCCAAGTGTCTTCTGCAGTAGAACTTCTGCGTAAGTCAGCTCCAGACCCGGGGACAGTCATGCTGTGCTGGGGATGTAGCTTCCTCAGCAGCAGAGGGCTATTTGGAGATTAATACTGAAAAGCTACACTTGGTCTGGGTATCCTCAAGAAACTGCTGTAGCTCCTCATCTTCGAACCACCCTCCAGGCTTGGGATCAGTGCCTTCCACTGCTCGGCAGTCTCTGGGCCAGGGTTGGCCAAACAGGCCAATGCAAACTCATGAAGCTTCTTCTGGAGCAACAAGCTACAACACTGGCAAGCGTCTCTGTTTTTGAAACAACTGAAACGGGCTGTGTGTAATTGCAAGTTTTCATGAAGACCTCAGGAAGTTCCTGTTCATCCTCTGCCCTCTCGTTCCGTTGCTTCCGATGCTCCGGAAGCATATGAACTTCTTTTCTTTTTTTTAAGATTATTTATTTATTTATTTGACAGAGAGGGCGCGAGAGAGGGAACACAAGCTGGGGGGGGGGGTGCTGGAGAGGGAGAAGCAGGCTCCCCTCTGAGCAGCCATGCAGGTCTTGATCCCAGGATGCTGGGATCCTGACCTGAGCCGAAGGCAGACGCTTAAGGACTGAGCCACCCAGGCGCCCCAAACATATGAACTTCTGAATTCAGTAGTGTTTCAGCTGTCACCCCTTCAGTACCATGCTTCTGTTTTCTGAAAAATGTTTACTGTCTCCACTAAGCTCTATTGTATAATAAAGAGGCTAAATTTTCATACGACTTAGTAAACATTCTGCCTTTGCACGATGTTAGCTTGACCTCAGAGTGCAATACTTATCTCTTGCTCCCTTGCTTTCTACACCTTTCACAGACTATTCAACTAAGTGTTCTTTTATAACCCAGAGCAAAGCAGTTTAGTTACAAGAATAAATTTTATACTTTGATAAAAATTTAGGGGTACACTGACAGAATTTCCGGTCTTGGATATTGTACAAGTTTGCCATGGGAATGTGAAAATGGACATGTCTGTTTGTTGAAAGGATGTGCAGCTAGTTGGCAGGGATATAAGTGTTCTATGTAGTCAGCAGACAGCATGAAGGCCCTAAGAAGGGCACACATCCAAGAAAGAAGAATGGTGGTGCTATCAAAGATATATACTTCTTTTTTTTTTTTTAAAGATTTTATTTATTTATTTGACAGAGATAGAGACAGCCAGCGAGAGAGGGAACACAAGCAGGGGGAGTGGGAGAGGAAGAAGCAGGCTCATAGCGGAGGAGCCTGATGTGGGGCTCGATCCCATAACGCCGGGATCACGCCCTGAGCCGAAGGCAGACACCTACCGCTGTGCCACCCAGGCGCCCCAAAGACATATATTTTACCTCACAAATTAGTTCAGGTCAGCCTAGGTTCAGGACCTCCTGGCATTCTGAGGTGCTGTTGACTCGTGGTTATGGTAAATTTCATTCAACCTTAGCCTAGGGTGTGACCATGTGTCTATTGTCACATTCTGTTCCTCTGGATGCATGCATTCCTTGGGCAGTCATCCAGAACTAGAAGAGTCTTCACTATTAAGCCTTTTCCGAAAAAGCACAAGCTCTCTTTCTATACCACCTCTCTTTCTTCTTCCTCCAGACAGAGCTCTAGTTCCTCCCAGTAACCACTGCTTTTTAAGTCACATGCTACAATTTCCTTATGTTTATATTCTTCCTTCCCAGTGTTCCTTACTTGTTGCTGAGTATAAATTTCATGTCAATCGAGGGGGAATGGGATAGGCTGGTGATGGGTATTAAGGAGGGCACATATTGCATGGTGCACTGGGTGTTATACGCAAGTAATGAATCATCGAACTTTACATCAAAAACTAGGGATGTACTGTATGGTGACTAACAAAATATAATAAAAAATATTATTATAAAAAACAATTTCATATCAATCGAGCTTCATTTTTTCTCCTAAATGTAGGAGGATGTTTCACTGCTCATAGCAGCAGCTTTCTGATTCTATTTGATAGTAGTTTTTATTTTTCTCTTGAAGTTAAACTTAAACTTAATAGAAAATATCAAATAAATATATGTAAAAGTTTTTAAATATGGGGCGCCTGGGTGGCTCAGTCATTAAGCGTCTGCCTTCAGCTCAGGGCATGATCCCAGAGTCCTGGGATCGAGCCCCACATCAGGCTCCTCCGCTGGGAGACCACTTCTTCCTCTCCCACTCCACCTGCCCGTGTTCCCTCTCTCACTGGCTGTCTCTTTCTCTCTCTGTCAAATAAATAAATAAATAAATAAATCTTAAAAAAAAAGTTTTTAAATACATGGATTGAGAATCATTATACAATGTACAGTTACCAAGAGATATCCCCAAAATATAAGTACTTTCACAACTTTGAAAGTAAAAGATAGAAAAAGATAAAACTGAATTCTAAGCTAACGACAGCTGATGATTTTCATGTACCATATGCATAAGGAGACACACTCAAGAGTGTTTAAAGCAGGAATATCTGTAATAGGCCAAACTGCAGGTGAATGGATAAACAAATCAAAATATGTTCATAAAAAATCCTCTATATCAGAGTCAAAGGATGAGCACATCAACACGGATGAATTACGAGAATATATTGTTTGGCAAAAGATAAAAATCACTAAGAGTACATATGTAGAATTATTTTATAGGTAAAATGATAACTATTGATTATGAATATGAAGATATTGGCTAAACTGGAAAAAAGGTAAGGAGATAATTAATTCCAAAATTTGTAGTCACCTAGGGATGGGGTGTGTGAAGGGAAGTTGATGTGATCACTGAGGGGCACACCAGAAGTTCAAAGTATTGGCCATATTCCATTTCTAGAGCTGGGTAGGAGAATATATGGATCTTCATTTCAGTATTATTCTTTATGACTCAATATATTATAAATATAATTTAGCATATATTTAATAATTAATAAAACAATTACAAATCAAAACAATAACATAATGAAAAGCAATGGGAAAATATTAAGTTGTATTCATATTTAGCATAATGACTAGACTACAATTTCATATATGAGCAGCTTCTTTTCAAGAAATTAATAGACCTTAGCAACTTCTTGTCGGGTGTAAAATCTGTAATCTCAGATTTTCTGAAAATTGCCATGTGGCTTTCTAGCCTCATGTTCTATTAATAACATAATAATTAAATATTAATAACAGATTCATAAATGGTTAAACACATTTAATGGTGCAATTTGCTTAGGAATTTTTAGTGCAATGTATACATCCAACATATTTTGAGAGGCATATTATCTTTGGTGTGTTGTGTATGTGTTTACATGTCTGTGTGAATCCAATTTCTCTATAAGATTCACACAGAGATGTAGAAATCCAGGAATCAACCACGACTTCCCTGTCTCCATTTTTTTTCACTCTACTTCCTATATAACATTTAAATTCATCCTCTCCTCCACATTCTCACTGTCTCTACCTTGGCTCAGACCTTCGTCATCTGCTGTTTTTATTATTTTAATAGCTTTCTAATTGTTTTCCCTGCCCCATCTTTCTCTGACACTTCAACCTCCATAGGACCTATAGGCAGACTGATATTTCTATAACACAAATCTTGCCCTAGATTCCTAATTTCCTACAGAGTAGAACCTAACGTCCCCAGAATGCCATGAAAGTCTTTTAAAAATCCATGTGCAGCCTATTTTTCTAGTCTTATATGTACCTTGTATATACCTTTTCTACTCATATATATCTTCAGCTTCACCAAGCTATTTCTACTTTCTCTGATATATGTGATTTTCCCTCCTGGTAATTAATTGCTATTTCTATCCTCTTAATGAACCTGTATCTACTCTCTAAAACTTGTCTTCATCCTTACCTCCTTTGTCCTCATTCCTTCTGACCTTATCCCATCCCCTGGCACGGTTAGATACTTTTTCTTCTGTACTTCGTTGATATGTAGGACATATTTCTGTGACCGAATTTTTAATATAGTGGACAAACTCCTTTGTTTGTCTCTTCTTCTAAGCTGGGTGCACCTTGAGAAAGGAGGTCGAAAGTTATTTCTCTTTGTATTCCTAGGGTTAAAACATTATCTGCAAGGGGCGCCTGGGTGGCACAGCAGTTGGGCTTCTGCCTTCGGCTCATGGTGTGATCCCAGCGTTATGGGATCGAGCCCCACATCAGGCTCTTCCGCTATGAGCCTGCTTCTTCCTCTCCCACTCCCCCTGCTTGTGTTCCCTCTCTCGCTGGCTGTCTCTATCTCTGTCGAATAAATAAATAAAATCTTTAAAAAAATAAAAAAAACATTATCTGCAAAACATTTTGTTGAATAAATAAAAGAGTCAAGAAAGAAACCATTAAAGAGGGCAATTATAGACGCACAACTTGGGCTAAAGATCGGAAGGAGAAAGAGCCTGACCTTCAAGTTGTTCCTAGCTTGAATGTAAGGAAATTAACCAAAGAACAAGTAAAAGGTTTCATTCACTCAGAGTGAAGTATTCCTCACCATGTACCATTAGCTTTAACCGAATAAAACATTGAGAAAAAAAAATCATTATACAATAAAAGTGAGTCCTACAATTGATCGTTAAAGAAATAAACTGAAGACAAAGGAAAAAGATTTCATTTTTGGTGTCCTCGACCCGTGTCGAGAAAATGCCAAGCAAATATTTTGGGAAGGAGAAAACCAGTGCACATCGGTGCAGAAGCTTCTTTGTGGGCAAATACGATCTATGTGATGAAATGTTTGATCAAAATGTTTATTTGAAATGTTGGTGTTCTACTAGACTCAGGAAAGGTTTCTATTCCAAACATTTACTTTTTGTCATTGTGAAAGAGGGTTCAGTGAATCCAATTAACTGAGCAGAAAAGACTACCTAAGGCCAGATGCACTCCTTTATTCCTTCCCAGAGGGCACTATGTTGTTTAAACTTTCTTGGGCATTCCAGCATTTGTCTGGGCTTCTCAGAAATCAGCTAGACTATCTGTACTTTTCTGGGAGGAAAAAATGAAGGGAGCAGCTATGGGCTGCTGTGGGCTGTGGGAAGCCACGCAGCTAACTCTGCAGCGTGCCCGCTCTCCGATAGCACTGCTAGCTGCCATTTTACTGAGCCCCCCTGGTGCCCGGCACTGCGCAAAGCACATTACATACATTGATGGTCTCCTTTAACTGTCACAACAATACTGTCAGAAACATTTTTGCCCCCGTTTAACAGACGGAAAAGCAGAGTCTCAGATAACTTGCTTTAAGGTCACATAATACAGCCATAAGCACCTGAGCCAAGAATTGAACATAAGCTTTTTTTAGTTAGTTGCAAGATTTAACAAAAAACAAATTCAAGACACTCAAATATTGTATGGGACATGCTTACACACAAAAAAATTAGCCGTTGTTCATCTTAAATTCAAATTCAATTGGATGTCCTGTATTTTTGGTGACCTTACTTTGAGCGAGCTTAGCCCCCATAATGGGTGGCCACCCAGTAGACTGCTTCAGCAGATGATGCCAAGGATGTCTCTGGGTGAGCAAACTGACAAAGCACAGACAATAAACATGCAGATCCAGATTTTTTTTTTTATTAGCTCCAGATTGGACAGAGTCGCATGTCTTCCGTGTCCTGGATGCGATCACTTACACAGATCCCATCTACCTGGAGGTTGGGATTCAGACCTTGGATGGAGGAAACTAAAGCACAAAATCACATCCAGCTCTAGAGGTAGATTTCTGTGAATTTGATGAAGCTTCAGCCTCAAGGCTTCTCACTTGCATGGGCCTGTAGTCCTAATTTTATATGCTTTTTCTTATAGTGGAGTCTATAAATTATATACACTTCAGGCCCCAAAACCTGGGTCTGTCCCACACAAAGAGTTTATGTCAGAACCAGAATTCAAAGCCAAAATTTTCCCCTCCCCAACTTTTTTGCTTTTTAAATGCTGGCTTGAAATTTCGTAGAATCGGTCCTTACACCTAAAAGGTGCTCAATGCATGTTTGGTAAATGGGTGAATGAACAAACGAATGAATGGATAGCAGATTTGAGAAAATCAATTAGAAAATTCATGCTCTTAAACACAGTATTGAGAACTCAATTATTCACATTGTTATACAAGTCCTGACCACTTGACCCTTTCCTTCACATTGTTTCATGTTTTCTCTCCAGAAAAAAGTACATTTATTTAACAGTATAATATCTGTTACCAGGGATAGGAATTAGGGACAAGAGTCTCCTTTATTCCTCAGGCCTGGTAGAATTAGGAGGTGGTCCCAGAGTTTGTCTTTGTAAAGCCATTCTTTCCATTATTTAAGCTGGGGTATCTCAGCATGGCTTTATTGTCATTGTATTTATTCCTATTATGTTATAAGGGGGTTGTCCCAACTGTTTTTACCTTATTAGACTTTTTAGAAGGCTGCTTATCTTTTGCCTGGTTACTCTTAACTAATCGAATGCTTGGGATAAAATGGACTCTGGGCATATTTCTTACCCAGTTAATTACTTTCCTGCTCATTGGGATAATTGCATGTTTTGTCTGCTCTAGAGAAAGGACACCCAAATCAATAGTAAGGAGACTGCAGAGATGGGGAACAGGTTAGGCATGGGATGCTTATTCTTAATAATCCATCAGTAGCCATGCAACCTACTGTAGAAGCAAAATTCCATACTGAAGGTCCTGAAGGGACACACAGCACCTCCCTTACAATGTATCTTCTCAGTATCACAATTGGACTATATGATAAAGCAATATCCTGTAAGGTCATATAGCTAGAAACAGTGGAGTTGGAACTTAGAATATATTCCATTCCAAGTCTTTGTCTTGTACAAAAAAATTGTCAGTCAGAATCCTGTCATTTTTTTTATATTTGACTGTTTTTATTCATCGGTATTGAAAGATATATATGTACACATAGTACATTTGTAAAATACAGAAAAGTACAAAGAAGGAAATAAAAATTAGCTGTATTCTGATAGCTACTAACATTTTGTCTGTATGTTGTTTTTCCAGTATTTTCATACATACGTCTGTACACATGAGCTTTTTTCAGAATAGAGTTGAAATGACTATATTCTATAGAACTAACTATAATTTTTTACTTAATTTCTTTTGCACAATAAGTCTGATAGAACTTAAGAAATAAGCAGGATATTACTCTGTAAATAGGCCATTAACAAGTTCATTAGTTAACATCATATTTATACCTATATTATTTATTGCAATCCTTTGTTGAACTTAGGTATCTAATGGTTTATCATCTAGTGGTATCTATCAACAAAAGAAAATATTAAAACATTTCACAGGGATGTCTGAGTTCAGTTTCCTTACATTAACCTAAATTCAAAGTATTTTCCCCATAAAGTTACATTCAGAGAATGAGGTCTTACCCAACCTATAAACAACCATCTATCATATTAGATGTACATCTAGACCATAATAAATGTGATAACTGTTGTTTTCCAGTTAAGATTGTTAGTATTCATCCAGAAAGCTGTTAATATACTAAAAATATATAAAAATATATAAAATAAATGACTCAATTTCGAATGATCCAAAAACCTGTTACCTAAAACACTTGCACTGTGAACACTATGAATGGACTTTTAATGATACTTCTAGCCTTTTTTTTTTTTTTTTTAAGAATGTGTCACAACCTAAATCCTGGAATTTAGGAACTCATTGATTATAATGGGTGCAAGACTCTACCTTTGAGCTTCTGAGTCTCCAAATTCACATTTTTTTTAAGTTTATTTATTTTTTTAGTAATTTCCACACACAATGTGGGGCTCAAACTCATGACCTTGAGATCAAGAGTCCCATGCTCTTCTGACTGAGCCAGCCAGACCCCCCAAAATTCACATAATTTTCAAGCAATTAACTATGATATGTCCTAATGAAGATAATTTTTCACATCTTGACACTTATGTGTATTAGATAAGAGTTGCAAACTTTTCTTTCAAAATTGGTGGAAAGTAGGAGCAAGGCAATGAGGTGGGGTTTTTTAAACTACTGTTGCTGCCAACTATGATTACTCTTGTTGTCACAAGTCCTGTCGCAAGTATTGGCAGCTGGTCTAATCTGGAACCAATAGCTGTAGGTTACCATGTGTAGATATGCTATTAAGTTATAGAACAGCTTCAACTCTATAAATGAAATATATGTTATAGTAATCTCCTGCAATCTGACAAGTGTTTGAAAGTCATACCTAATGATTTGAAATTAAACAAGATAAACTAACTGCCAGTTTCCTAACATATAGTAATTGTCATAAGACAATTAGCCTCCTCAGCTACGTGGCTAGATTGTGGATATTTTAATTATTTATATTTTCATTCCTCCATCCTTTGTACCTTAAATATTAAAAAAAAGAGTATTATAGGTTAAATAAATTATATATATGCCATAAGAAAAAATATATATACAATCATGAGAAAAAGGGGAAGCGTATTTTATAGTTAAGAAATACTGACAATGAATTAACATTAAATCTGGCTCTCAGGAGCCTAGCAGTCAAGATAAAAGTAGAAACACAAATATTCTCTAATCTTTTTAATATAATATAATAAAATATATTAATTACTCAGGATTGACAAACATTTCCAAGTAGAAATGACTATTAAGAGTTTATTGCAAGAGACTTTAATGAAAGGACTCTAATTGAAATTTTTTCAATAACCACTTTACAGAAAATGCCACATCTTTCTTTAGATACCTTTTTTTTCCAATTGGTCCTCATGTGCAGGCTTGAGTTAATTATACTCTTAGTTAATGGTATATGATTTTTTTTCATGTTTTAGCATTAAAAAATATCAAGATATATTATATCTCAATGAGGATGGTTCTAGGGAAGCATGTAGCTTTCTGATGAAGTAAATTAATAAAGGTCTGAGGAGCAACATAGAGGAAAATCTTTCATAGATAAAATAGATTTACATTTGTTACTCCAGTGGTCTTCATGCTGGGATATGCTTTCCCCTGGGAGTCCATTAAGACTTTTCACCAGGCACTCAGGCAGGAATAGTCTTAAGGAAATCCATTTCCAAATCTTCAACTGCCATATGTATAGTTTCCTAGAACTGATGTGCCTGACAATTTGCCAGTGGTCAATGCATCATGCTAGAAGCTTCCTGTCTATTCTCCTTTCCTAATTTCTCTTTCATAATTGCTTTTCTCTCACTTTACAAAAGAAAGTCATAGATTTCACACAAAGGGAATCTATATGGTGCATTAACTCTGGGTGAGGGCCTAATCAAAAGGACAATTTAAATGATACCAATGACTAGAAAATAATTTCTTTTGCCAATCATGTGGCTTCTAATTCTTTGCTTTCAATAAAATTGAATGAAGAACTAATCTAGTAATTAGATCACTATAGATATATTTTTAATGAGTGATCAATATGTGATTTTTTATCTTATGACTTGAAAGGAATTCAATGAATTGAGCTTCTTTGCTGTAGCAAAACTCTTTTCATTCCCACATATTTATGTGAGAACAAGTTATCTCAATAAATATGTCCATAAGAACAAAAAATATAATTGATCTTGAAACCTGCTTTATTTTAGAAGAGGGTACACAAACTAATCAAAACAAAACAACAGCATCCATCATCTATTTCATTAAGCAATGTGTTCCCAATAACATTCTACCTATTGTCCTTAATGATTATATATTAAAATTGGTAATGCATTTGTTTTGCCTTGGTCAACATAGATGATCATAGAATATTATAAACAAATATACCTGTATAGAATTGTCTAGAAAAGATTTTCATACACTGAACTTATTTTATAAGGATAAGATTATATGGGGACATAGAGTGGGAATACAAGAACAGGATGAAAAATGATGGTAGATTTTTGAAGAATAACTTGTTCATTTTTTTCGTAATAGATGATAGTGGGCATCTAATCACACGATAATTAGATTTCATTGAAAACATGTGAAAGAGCCATTTCACATTTTCCTTTTAAATGTTAATATTAGAAAAATCACTAGCTTTTACACATATTTGAAGCTAATATTTAAAGGTAAAATGAGAAAAATTTGGATGTCAACTTAAAACGTACAAGATGATTCATAGTTCTGCAAAATTATTTTAGTGAATATAAATAAAATGTTAGAAAATGACCGTATTTATCTATCATGTATATATTTCATACTTTCACCCAGGCTTTTGATGAAGGAAAGGTGATAGGAAGTGTAAGACCCTTGTATTTCAAGGGTACCAGCAGTGCTGGAATTCTGTGATCTTGACTGGCATACTCTATAATGCTTAAAAAGTCCAATCAGGGCTGGGAAACAAGGTCATCCAACCTTCGTATGAGATAAGCAAATGTTTCTCCTAACAAAGAAACATTAGATTCTCCTAAGAACAACAAAAGATTTGGTCAAAAACTCATGTGATTTTTGTTTTGTGTCTATGGTAGGTGGAGTCTTTCTTGTTTTTCAAATACAATGTTGTCTTTCTATTGTATACCCATCCCACTCCCAAATTCATAGTTATTTATTTAAAGTACATATTCATTTTTCCTTAAATATATTATCCTTGGATATTCACTTTTGAAATTTCTGAACTCCCAACAATTAAGAACATTTTATAGGTCCTGCCAGACTAAAACAGCAAGTAACCTCTTCAGTGCTTGCATTCCAAATGAGGGCAATATTTGTTGTTCCCTGGTCCTGTGATCACTGGCCCTGGTCCTTTGTGTTGCTGCATTTCTTTGTATTGCTCTTTGGAATGCTTAGCCTTCCCTAGAATCTTGTGGTTTCCTGGAGCCAATGTGGTAAAGAAGAAGAGAACTCAATCCAAAGGAAGAATATTTGAGATATTTAACAGATTTGACAGTGCATGGATAGGTTAGCACGGATAATTTTCTGTTCTTTACAGGTCTTTGATTTCCTCATCTATAATATAAGGAGATTGCACTAGATGCCACAAAAATTTCTTCAAGTCTCAAAAGTCTGTAACTACATGGAGGAACTTTTTAGGATAATGAAATGTTTTATTTTATGACTATTGTCTACATTGTATACTTGTCTACTTGTGCTACTGTATACATTATAAAAACTCACTGGTGAATTTTATTGTAATAAAGTTGATGAAAACGAATGACTTTCAGAAATAATGATAACAGTTACACTTATTGAGTGTCATGTGCCAGTTACTAATGTCTTTACATGTATTATTTCATCAACTTATTATATGTACTCTAAGATTTGACACCAAAATTTGATACTATTTTTATTTTTATCCTGATTCTAGTGGGAGGTAACACAGAGGTCTAAAGACGTTAATGACTTGCCCAAAGTCACACATCTAGGGAGCGGCAAAACCAGAATTCAAATACATTTCTATTAATTCCAAACACTGTGTTTGGATAATTTCTTTATTATTAGAAGAAAAGCTGGAGAATGAGTCCTGTACACTGAGCTACTCCCTCCGAGATCTACATAGCAGAAAGAAAACGGAATTTATTTTCTTTTTCCTCCCTGTCAAGGATTAGTGAGGGTTTCTAGGGTTATCCTGATAACCACCACAGTCGTGGGGATTCTATACTTTGCTTTGTGAACTCAAAAGCACCACTACTTACATGGAAAAATACAGAAAAATGGGGTAGGCAAACTGAACAAAATCACAGAACAGGAATTTATGTTTTTGGTGTTGATGTACATACAAGTTTTAATTTAAGATGCACTCAACTGATTGTAAATCATCAGGTACACAGAATCTTAAGGGAATGCTAAACTTTGCCATCTACCTAACCTGAATATTGTCATTTTCCCTTATAAATCAATCTTGCAATGTGTGCTTTTGTTAGAATATGTGCTGTATCAGGTGATTCTTAGAGGAAGAGAATTTCATATAAGCAGCAAGGTTACTTGTGACTTTATTTTAAATAACAGTAAATAAACATGTCTAAACCCAGAGAAGACGGCTTGGTTAACAAAATTGAGTTAAAAAAGAACTGGTCATTGTTTTTTTGTTTTTTGTTTTTTCTCATTAGAATTCTTTACAGCAGTCCATATTGTTTGGGTTTAGTTAATTGCTTTTTTTGAGAAATATGTAATTATAACACATGTATTTTAATGATACATGGCATGAAGTAATGACCGAAATGTTTTCTGTCTCCAAATCGACATGAAAGCCACCTACACTGGGGGAACTGATTGGTGGTATCCAGAGGGATATGCCTAGAAATTAAAGATTGATACTGGGAGCCTTTAGTCTTTCCCAAGAGAACATTAACAGCATTTGAGGTCTAAAAGTCATACCCTCAGTAATCTTGCCTGAGAAATTATCATTGGATTTCCTTGGGTCATTGATTCTGCTAATGTACAAGTAATAGATGCTCTCTGCTTCCATCTTTGAGATCTAATTATACCCATTCTTATGAATTAAAAGTAAGTAGTTATTTTATGTTCAGAAATTCCTTAAATATGCTTTTATATTGAGGTTTCCTAGAAGATTTAAGTGGTAACGTAAAAAAAAGTTTAGAATTATTACAGATTATCTTTTTTTGGAGTAGAGGGGTGAGGAAGCTATCAAAATTAAGATTAATTTACATAAGGGGAAATAAACTGCCTCCCATGAAGTTTTTCAATCTTTGATGTCATCTGTGCTAAGACCACCCAGAGAGATTTGTAAAGCACATGTCCTACCCTAGGCTTGCTTTTGAATTGAGCCTTATTTTTGTGTGCAGAAGCAAAATGAATTATAAATAATTGTAACATTTAAATTCTAAGTTATTTTCAAGTGTAGCCAAGTTGACTTAAATGGGAATTCTGTAGCTATTTAGTAAGTAGGAATGATAGTTCTCTGCAATTCATAATTGGACCCAAAACAGATGTGTTTTCTTTTCTTTCTTTCTTTCTTTCTTTCTTTCTTTCTTTCTTTCTTTCTTTCTTTCTTTCTTTCAATTAAAAGTATTTTCAGCTTTGGCAGAAGAGTACATTTACCAATGACTATGATCTAATGAAAAATTTAGCTGAATGTAAAAGACGGGAAGTTTGTATTTTTTGTTACATTTTTAGAAAGTATTTTTATTGAACAAATTAAAGGAATATGCATTCTTAATTAAAATGTGCATCATTTGAGGTTTTGATACCAGTTAACCAGTCAGAGGTGATGATTGAAATGAGCATTAAAGGCTAGTAATAAGAGGGGCACCTGGGTGGCTCAGTTGGTTGAGCGTCTGACTCTTGGTTTCTGCTTGAGTCATAATATCAGGGTCCTGGGATTCAGGATTCTGGTATCAAGCCCTGAGCCCCTATGTGGCTTTGTGCTCAATGGGGAATCTGCTTGTCCCTCTCCCTCCCCCTTGGTTCCTCCCCCCACTCTTTCTCTCTCAAAATAAATAAATAAAATCTTAAAAATAGGATACTATAAGAGAATTAAAAGAAAATAAACTCATACAATTATGTATAAGCCCTTATTCCAGAACATACAAACATACATGTATATGTGAAAATTGGACTATTCATATTATGAACTAAACATTAATACAGAATAAAAGCTACATTTTATTTCACTATCAGAATCAAAATAACTATGGGTCATAATTTATTTGGGACCATTAGTGACCACATGACTCTAAGAATTGTGTAATCCAAACAAGATAAGAAGTTATTAATAGATTGCCCACAGCAATTCCCCAACCTAAAATGTCAATTCAAAACCAGTTTGGGGGCACCTGGGTGGCTCAGGCATTAAACGTCTGCCTTTGGCTCAGGTCATGATCCCAGGGTCCTGGGATTGAGCCCCACATCGGGCTCCCTGCTCAGCGGGAAGCCTGCTTCTCCCTCTCCCACTTCCCCTGCTGGTGTTCCCTCTCTCCCTGTGTCTCTCTCTGTCCAATAAATAAATAAAATCTTTAAAAAGAACAATTAAAAAAAACACAACAGTTTGAATGGAGTATGTTTCCGATTACATTCCCAAAGTAGCATGTGCTTAAAATGACTTACAGATGCAAAACGGAATTAAGAGGAAGGTTATTGTAAACTGGACCTATCAAGAGGATTCTGGTGTCTCATTAGGGTGCACTGTCTTGGACTAATACCAGCTAACTCATGGGGCTGTCCCAAGAATGACCACAAAAGCAAACCGAAAGTCTGCAACAATGTTACCAACTAAGATAAAGATTTCCTTCTTCTTTTAAAGGAATGTGAAGTAAAAAGCCCCTGATTTACATGAAATAATGAATTAGGAAACAATGACCTGAACTAAAGATGTTTACTGGAAGATTGCAGCAATTAATCAGATGGTAGGTCATTCCTTTTCTTCTTTTGCTTCATTATGTATACAAATTGTCTTATGGAAGATGTATAATGTCTGTTTTAAAACTTCCCTTTAATTAGCTATCTGCCAGGTTTATGTCTGGAAATTTACTGTGAGTTCGAATTCATCCTATTTTAAAGCTTACTTTAACTTTTCCTTTTTGAAAAATGAACATAGGCTTATTTGAAATATTCTGATATTTGAAATATTCTAGAGTAAAGTAGAAGAAAAAGAAAGAAAGAAAGAAAGAAAGAAAGAAAGAAAGAAAGAAAGAAAGAAAGAGAAAGAAAGAAAGATGTAGGGTCTTTATCCTCAGTAATCAACACTTGATACTCTGTATGGCTTGAATGACTGAGAAGTCCTCTGATGTTATTTCCCAGGTTGTGTAAATACAGACTCTAGGGTGATCAAGTGCACATCCGTATACGCAATGTAATGACTGAAGAAAGGTACAGGGGCTGTAGGCACTATGTACAGGAAATTGAGAGGACCACTCTGTGAGCCATCCCATCTACTGCCAGCATCTTTAATTGAGGGGAAGATGCAGGAACAAGAGGGAAGAACTTTGGACCATCCCTGAGCCTTCTTAAATCCAACCACATTGCTTTTCTAGGCAAGAATGCTTTTTTTTTTCCACACTCTTTTGCCATTTTATTATAATTTCTTCTTCACATGCTTGACGTTTAGATTCTGGTTCTTTAAATTAGGCTCCTTGGGCTCTTCATGGATTGTGCCTTCATTCTGGTTTGTAATGCTAATCACAGGAGAGGTCTGAATGAAGTTTCAAGTAGGTGATGGGATGACCCAAGAATTAATCAATTTGGATCACAGCCCTGTCATAAGTTTATTGAAATCTTATCATGGTAACCCATTAGGTGAAAACTTTCTTCTTTTCCTTCCAATTGCCTCTCTATAAAATGTCTATGACTTTTTAAGCACAAGAAATGTAGTTGCCTTTGAAAATCCCCTAATAATTCTACTAATACTGAACATAACTCCCAAGATAAGGAAGGTTTATTCCAGAACTCCAAAAAGCCCATTTTTTCCAGAAACCAGATGTATATAGTTTTGCATTAAATATAAGTCCTCCTGGTAGCATTCTTGTTATTAAAAATTGAAGTGTACTGTGCCCTAACCTGTTTATATTGGGTCTATATCAGAGTACACACCTTAGTCAATGTCAGAATTCAGAAAGAAAAACCCAATATTGATTTTGAAGCCTACCACTGAGAGACGAAGAGCTTAAATAACTTTCTAGTGACATTTTCCATGTCAAGATTTAAGAAAGACGAGAACAAAGGTCACTTTGATAACTTACTTGATTGAATTACTTGGCTGAGCCCAGAGTATACGAACACATTGATGAATATTTTTCCATGATAGACAAAAAGGATAATCCTCAGATCTGTTTTGAAAAACGGGTCTCCATTTTATTTTAGCTCCTACCTGAAGAATCAGTCTATTTCATAAAGAAATTTTTCTCTTGACATTTCTGCCTTCAATGCATCACACTTCTATTCATATATATTTGTGTCTGTCCTTTTAACAGCTATGCCATCTGCAATCAAGTATCTGATTTGATTTTCTTCAAAGATCTGATCTCAGATACCTTATCCTCACAGCAGGCAATTTTTATGTAAAACACTGGTATCAACTCTAATGGATTTGATGACAGTTTTAAAACCTTTCTACATTAATGACCTTTCCATTGTATTTAAGTGTCATGTCTCTTATATGCTGTGATGAATGTGACACTGCCATTATAATGTCCTAAGTAACCACTCTGAATGGGACACTATCCATTCTTCAAAACTGTAATTGCCTAATGCAATATATCATTACAATTTATGACTTCCAGGGGAAAAATAGCCCTTTAACTTAGATGAGTGTTCAGTTATAAATGTGTGATTATGTGGCTACTTTGCTATTGGAATGTATTTAGAAAAGATAGACCTTAGAGTAAGGACTGGTCCTGATAGGGTTATTAGAATCTCACGTATTGATGCTTACCTGAAATCTCCAAATTATTTTTTGGGGGGCGGTTATTTTTTTATTATTAGCATGTTGTCAAATGTCCGGAACCAAATTTAACAATACTAAATTAAACAAACAAACTTTGTTGAGTTATAATTGCCGTACCATAAAATGCAAGCATTGAAAGTGTACAATTTGACTGATATCGATCTATGTATACACCCACGAAACTATCACCACAATCAATGCATGAACATTGTCATTATGGCCAAAAGTTTACCTGCACCCTTTTATAAATCCTCCATTTGACTTCTGTCTACCTCTAGCCCATCTCCTAGCAGCCATTAATCTGCTGTCACTATTGATTAGCTTGCACTTTTTAGAGTTTTATATAAATAAAATCATATAACATGTACAATCTTTTGACTTATTTCTTTCATTCAGCATAATTATTTTTAAAATTCAGGTATATTGCTGTATGTATCAATAGTTTGCTTTTTTTTTTTTTTTTAATGCTGAGTAGTATTCCATGGTGTACATATCAAAATCTGCTTACCTATTCTTCTGTTGATGGGGATTTGGGTTGTTTTCATGTTTGGCTAGTACAAATAAACCTTGATAATATTACAAAGTACTGATAAAATCAAATCTTTACTACATATGCTATGATATGAGAGATATACTCAGAGATACTCATGGATTGGAAGATAAAAATTAAGACGTCAGTTCTCTCCAATTTGGTCTAGATGTTTAACTCAATCTCAGTGAAAACCCCAGTATTTTTATAGATACTGACAAAATGATCATGAAATTTACATGGAAAGGCAAAGAAACTAGAATAAACAAAACAGTTTAAAAAAAAAAAGTATGAGGTTGGAGGAGCCCAACTAGCGAATTTCAAGATTAATCATTAAACTAGAGTAACTAAAACAGTGTGGGATTGGTGAAAGGATGTAATCCATAGATAATGGAACAGATTAGAGGGGCCAGAAATAGGCTGGCACAAATATTCAATTTATTTTTGACAAAGCTGCAAAGGCCATTCAATGGAGAAATGATTGTCTTTTAAACAGATGGTGCTAGAACAATTGGATATCCGTATGCAAAAACAAACAAACAAAACCCTCAACACATATCTCACACTTTAAATGAAAACTTTAGCTGATATTTGCTGATGCCCTTTAAGGAATTTCTATTTATAGATTTTATTCAGAGATTCTATTATAAAAAGGTATTGAATTTTGCAATACTTTGTCAATATTTTTGCATCTATTGACATGAGCATGTGTTTTTTTCTTAGCCTAATGTAGTAAATTACCTGTAGTGATTTTTAGATGTTGAAAAAGACTTGTGTTCTTGGGAAAATTCCCACTCGATCATGATGTATTATCCTTATCTTTAATGTATTATTCTTTTTATATATTGTTATAGTTGATATTTTTCTTCCTTAGAGTGGCTATGTTTGGTTTAGTACTGGGGTATTGCTGGCCTTACGAAATGAATTCTGAAGTATTTCCTTTACTTCTATTTTCTGGAGGAGAATGTAAAGATTTGGAACTATTTCTTTTCTAAATGTTTGGTAGAATTTGCCAGTGAAACTATCTGAGCATTCAGTTTTCTCTTTTGGTGGATTTTAAACAGAAATTCAATTTCTTTAGCTATATAACCATTATGTTATCTATTTCTCCTAAAGTGAGTTTTGGCAGTTTGTGTTTTTCAAGGAATCGGTCCATTTTATATGAGTTGTCAAGTTTATTGGCATAGTGTTGTTCATAGTAAGTATTTTCTTATTTTCCATTTGATGTTTATGATAGGAGTATGATGCTTTAATTCCTATTAGTCTTTTGTGTCATCTCTTTCTCATCAGCTGGATAGGGGTCTATTAATTTCATTCATCTTTTCAAAGATCCACATTTTGGTTTTACTGAATATCTGGGTTTTTTTGGTGGTGGTGGTGGTGGTTGTTGTTTGTTTTGTTTTGTTTGTTTGCTTTAATTTCTGCTCTGATTATTTTTCTTTCTTTTTACTTCTGGTTTTGTTTTCTTTCTCAAGTTCTTTAAGGTGGGAGTTTAGGCTAGTAATTTCTTATTTTTCTTCTCCTTGAATATAAATATTTAATACCATAAATTACCCTTTAAACAGTGCTTTAGTTGCAACCCACAGATTTTGGTATGTTATATTTTCATCTTTACTTAGTGTAAGCTATTTTTGAGCTTCCCCTGAGACTTCCTCTTTGACTCATAGATTATTTAGAAGTGTGTTTTCAAATATCCAAATGTTTAGGGATTCCCTGGATATTGTCTGTTTACAATGTTAGTTTATTATTTTTATGGCTAGAGAAAACAATACTTTGTATGACTTGAATCTTTTAGAATTTGTTGAAACTTGTCTTATTTCCCAGAATAAGGTCTAACTTGATAAATATGCACATATAATATAGAAATACAGATATCCTGAAAGAAATATCATATCTGTGTCTTCATTTTTAAAATAGGTTTTGTGAAAGTGCCAGTTACCCTGAAGTACAAATGTTATTATTTAAAAATAATAATTTGTACTTAAAAGAAATGCATATAAAAAGAGAAATGAAGGAAAGAAGGAAAAGAAAAAGAGAAAAATGTCATAGATCATTGAAGCAGTCACTGAAGCTTGACTTAATATGTAAATTGTTTATTACAGAATTTTGGAAGACAAAGGATAACTGAGACATTGCCTCTAATAGGCATGCCTTGCCATCCCAGTTCCTAAACTCACTGAAGGAACCATTGGCCCTTCCTTTTCACCATCTAATCATATAGGCCTAAAACTTCAAGATCAGGTAAAAAACTATGGCATTTGTTTAATGATCACTACTTTACTTCTTTCTGTTAGCCAATAACTCGAAAAGTTAATCACATTCCAAAATATACCATGCACCACTACTTCTAGATTTGTGAATGTGTTAGGTCAAAAATTAACACGGTTTTCATCAAAGACCATAATATATATTCTTCCTCTTGTTAATTATGTGTACAATTTGTTCAAGCATATATTTTATTTCTCTAGTGAGGACATACTCTGAAATTACTGTGTTGCAGGTCTCAGGAGTTCATTTCCTCCGTCATGTCTTTAGAAGGCTTTCTAACGGTGTACCAAAAGGCATTTTAACTGAGGTAGAATTTTATTGCCCAGTTTTCGTATATCAGAATTATCACCAGAAGTGGTGAGATATTTCAAATTAAATGGGTCTGACTCATGCGACTTTTTCGTTTCTGCCTGAAGAAAATCGTTACTTTCCTTCATAATATATTATGTCAGAATCTTGCAAACACAGAATGTTTATAAACACTCTCTTTGAAGAGCAATATGGCAATACCTCCTAACGTTTAAGATGAGCATACCCTACGATCTATTAATTTTTCTGCTTAATTTCCATTCTAGAAAAAAATTGCACATGTATAAATGTAGTGGAATTCTTCTTACAGCAAGGTTTTAATAGAAATTGCAAGCAATTTGACTTCTCAGTAAGATGAAGTATATTTAATGGACTACATGTATTAAAATGGAAGTGATTTAACCGCTAACTACACTACCTATTTTTTCTTCAAGGAGGGCTGCCTGACTGGAAGGCACGCGTTGGGGGCGGGGTCTGACTGGAGGGCACGTCGCGGGGCGGGGCTTGGTCGGAGAGCGTGTTTTAGGCGGAGCTTCGCGACGCGCACATACCCAGGCGCCCTGGCGCTCTTCCTCCACCTGTGCGGCTTCTCGTGGCGCAGCCCGCGTCTGTGGCGCTCAGAGGACCAGGCGCGTGGCCTCTTCTCCGTGAACGCCGAGCGCGTGCCCTGCTGCCACGACGACGTTGTCTTCCCGCCGGATGTGTCCTTGCTTGTGGGTCTCGGCCCGGCGCCAGAACCTGGCGCGTCCGCAGCAGCTGAACTCTGGACCAGGTGAGCTGGAAACGGTGGGAGGGTGCTGGCGTCTGCTCTAGAGCCTTTGCCCTGTTTGCGCCCCTTCTTGGAGCGCTTGCACACCACTCCTGTGGGCACGTGCGTGTGAACCTTCAGGTGTAGTCTCCTCCTCAGTCTGGCTCCTCAGGTTGGCTCCTCTGGCCGGATCTTAGGCTGGTTCTGGTGGTGACCCTGCCACACGCACACAAGCGCCTTCTCTCCCTTTTTAATTAAGTACAGCTAAAAACTCAAAAATATAGTGTTGCGTGAAAAAATTTCAAAAGGAAATATCATTTATGTACATTAACCACCTCCGCCACAAGTGTATAGCTTCAAGATAACTGTATGTTTAATAGAACTACAAACGCATGAATTAAAATCATATTTCCCATCTTCAGGATGGTAGTTCCTTTTGAGAAGATAAGGGAAACGGATCTGGAGTGGGTTTAGCTATGTACGTTTTTACTCATTTACATGGAAAGAGTAATTTGAAAGAAATATAGCAAACTATAAGCATGGCTTAAATACGAATAGTATATAAAAGGATTTTCGTTATGTAATTTGTTGTGTGATGTTATAGTCTATGCTTTAAAATGAAAAATAAGTGAAGTAAATAGACTATAACTTACATATCAATTTATTTCCATATCCAATTGGAAGTTTCCGGATACTTTGGTATTCCGGATATTCTTAGAACACAACCCTTAAGGTTCTTATAGTTCCATTAAAGTTTTTTTAATTGTGGTAAAATACACATAACATAAAATGTATTATAACTATTTTTATGTGTCCAGTTCAGTAGCATCAGGTACATTTATATTGTTGTGTAACCATTATCACTGTCTCCAGAACTCTTTTCATTTTATAAAACAAACGCTATTAATTCCCCATTTCCTCCTACCCATACCTTCTAGCAGCTACCATCCCATTTTATGTCTCTGTGATTTTGACTATTCTAAGTACCTCATGTAAGTGGACTTACACAGTATTTATCGGTAAATTTCATTTACCGTAATACCCCCAGGATTTATCCTTGTTGTAGCATGTCAGAATTTCCTTTTTTCTTCCTTCTTATACCACATTTGCTTATCAATTCATCTTTTGGTGGAGACTTTAATTGCTCCTTTGTTGCTATTATTACTATTATTTGCTTCTAATATGCTATTGTGAACAATGCTGCTATGAACATGGATGTACAAATAATCAATTTGAGATCCTGCTTTGAATTCTTTTCAGTATACACTTAGAATTGAAATTGGTGGATACTATGTTAATTCTATTTTTAACTTTTTGAGGAACCACCATACTGTTTTCCACAGTGGCTGCATCATTTTATATTCCCATTAGCAGTGCACAAGAGTTCCAATTTCTCTACATTTTTACCAACATTTGTTATTTACTCTCTTGTGTTCTTGTTGTTGTTGTTTTTTGATAGTCATCATCCTAGTGGGTGTGAATGGTATCACATTATAGTTTTGATTTGCATTTCCCTAATGATTAGTGATGTTGAGCATCTTTTCATGTGCTTTTTGGCAGCTTGCATATCTTCTTTGGAGAATTGGATACTCAAGTCCTTTGCCCATGTTTGAATTGGTTGTTTTTGAGTTTTAGGAGTTGGCTATAAATTCTAGTTATTAATCCCTTATGAGATATATGACTTGCAAATATTTTCTCCCATTCTCTAGGTTGCCTTTGTTGATCTTAAAGATAAGAGTCAGTTATTTTACCTGCAAAAATGGGTGTATTCAGGAATAGTGGAGAATTGCAATTTGAGCTACAGCAAAAACCATAGGCTAGTCCAACAAACAAAGGAGAGGAATGCTATTTTATGGAAAATAAGGCGGAAGTTGGGAGGGGTTGTGAATAAAAGTCCCTTGTAGAAAAGCAGGAGTTCAGGGTAGTGATAATTTCCAAATTTGCTACATTGCTGCGGTAATTGATTTCTTGTTGGAGATGCAGTGTACATCTTTTCCTCTTGGGATCTGTAATTGACAATTCTTCCTGTGATTGACCCTGAGTGGTATGGCATGAAAGCTCCCCCTCTGGCCTCCTGACTCCGTAATAGTGAGGCTTTCCTTTACTAATGTTCACATTTCTTCCTTTTGATCAAGATTTTTTTTTCACAGGCATTGTTGATCAAGTCATGTTTTCTTAATTTAGTGGCCCTTTGTCCCTTGGTGCCAGGAAGGTCTTTCCTGGGTGTTGTGTCCCATTTTGGAGGGAAATTGTGCAGATGGTACACCTATTAAAATCACATTGAAAAGGAGAACTCTCAGGCACTTTCCATCTGTAGTTTATATTTATCCAGATTGTAAACATTGGAGATCATCTTATTGGGTATACTGGGTTTTTTGTGTGTGGGTTTTGTTTATTTGTTTGTTTTTAGGTTTGAGAGGGATCAAGTACAGAATCAAAAGTAACATGACAATTCTAAATTGTGTGATGGCTCTAAATCAGGACCGTAGGCTCTAAATCAGGTCTGAAAGTAGCCAACTGAAAATATTAATTGGCACTTATTTCGACTTTGAGGAGAAGAGTTCTCCTTGTGGAAGCAAACCTGGACTGAGGAGAAGAGTTCTCTTTGTGGAAGCAAACCTGGACTGAGGAGAAGAGTTCTCCTTGTGGAAGCAAACCTGGACTCACGTATGCCTCTTGGAATTCCCTGCTTGAAGTGGCCATGAAAGTAGCATAGTTAATACTATAGAAGCACACTGAAAGAATTAGCTGCATTTGAGTAGATACAGGGCAGGTATAAACATGAGGCAATAGCTGCTGAACTTTTTGCAAAACAGCAAAACTTCAAAATATGTGTTAAAACTGTATTGTTATTTCAAAACAATTGTTTGGAACCAAATGTGTTATTAGTAATACAGCCTGTAAAGTTGTAAGTTCAGAAACCATGAATTTGGATACAAATCCAGAGTCAGTTAATAGTCCAGATGGAAAAGAAAGGGTTCTGTGAATCCTGAACCTTTTATCAGGCTTAGTCCAGACATTATGGGAAACTGTCTTATTAGATATTGTCTGTTTTAACTCTGGGAAATCTTTACTTTTAGATAACCAGATGGTGTGCAGGTCCAGTTAGGGTTTGGTGTTTTCTTTAGCAGTAGCATGTGAATCCAAGAGGCTATGCCCTGGAGTTTGGTGGCAAAGGGTTGAGCAGAACCTGCTAGGAGCCTTTCCAGTGAGGTTGAAGAGAATCTTTCTGGAGGTGTCTTTCCGATAGATGAAATCTTTGGGTTGCAAGGTGTTATGCTTAAGGTCTTCATCACCTGGGAGTGCACTGTGAAAGATTGCTCTACCAAAGCATACCTATTTTTAACAGAAACAGTTAGGTCCTAATAATAATGCCAAACCTCAAATAGTCCATTGGGCAGGTCAAAGTGGGAACAATTTGAACAGGTTTTCCTGGATTGCACTTCAGACACGTGGGACACGTGAGGTAGGTACTTTTTTTGCAGCTCTATTAATATTTCCCCACCAGTGTTGGTTTATGAATCCTATAATTTTGTCAGTAGACCTATGGTTTAATGCATATACAGTGTAAGTAGTGGGAATTTAAGAATTTCTGGTAGGGCTGGATTGTTATGTGTTCCAAACCAGAGTTCCTTTTTTTTTTTTAACCAAACCAATGATTATTGGATTTCTAATATAGTTTTTCCTTTTCTGGGGCCAACTATTGGGCATCTCTGGTCAGTTTTTTATTTGATGATGATGATGATGATGATTTTAGAGAATATCCCTATGGACCATGATAGATGTTTAGCTCTTGGTTTCCTTGAGAGTAGCATTTTTAGCAGAAATATGAGTGAGGTGGTTTCCTTTGACCTCCAGAGATGTGAGTCTGGAATGCCTATAGTAACCTTAATAATACTCAGAACAACCAGCAAAAATATGGCATCTAATAAATTTTGGATACGGGAGCCATTTTAAATTGTATCCTCATTGGAGGTAAGGAAACCTTGCTCTTTCCATAACATTCCAAAATCATGAGCTACCCGAAAGGTATACTGATTATTGGTATAAATATTTGCAGTTTTACCTGTGGCTAAGGTACAAGCCTGAGTAAGGGTGCATAACTCAGCCTGTTGGATTGAAATAACCAAGGATAGAGGTGCTGCCATAATGACTTCAAAGGAGTTGCAATAGCATACCCAACATATTTACCATTTTTATCCTTTAAATAAGAACCATCAATAAGCCAGGAAAAAAGTGCAGCGTTTAGATGAACTTCCTGTAAATTGTCACAGGGAGTCAAAAGGTGATCTGCTGGTATTAGGCAGTCATGAGGGGTTTCGTTATGAAGGAGAGGATAATAGGAGGGGTAAGATTATTGCAGGGAGAATGAGTTATATGTAGTGCAGTTAACAAGAGAATTTCATAAAAGGTGAGATGACTGAAAAGTGTTGGGGGTGATGAAATTTTGGAGGGTTTCTACTGCGGGGTACAAAGATGGTCAAAGAGGTTCCTATCTATTTCTGCAGTGGCCTTAATTAACTAAAAGGGGGGGGGTGGCAGGAAAGGCTCTGGGGGCAGGAGGGGTATCCCTGTACCACAGGTTCTAGTTGTTAGCTGTCATATCGTGTAGGCTGATGGTCCCATGTCTTTGGGTAAGCACTCCAATGGCGTTCCCTTCTTTCTCACATACAAAGAGGAAAAAGGGAAGTTGATAATTAGGATGTCCAAGGGTTTGGAGGCTTTCATAGGCTTTTCTTTAAAGTCCCAAAAGTTATGTCATCCCAATCTTCCAATAAGTGTCAGTTTTGTAATTTTTTAGAAAGCATGTAGAGGTTGAGCCATAAGAGAGAAGTTTGGAATCCTTTTTTGACAGTAGCCAGCTCGTCTAAGAACCTCATAATTGGTGCTTAATATTAGATTTTGGGAAATTAAGGATGCCATGAAGCCCACCTGGATCCAAATGTGGTCCTTGTTCCAAGATCACCCATTGAACCTGAGTCTTAGCAAACTGCAAGCCTTTGGAGCCTTTTTGTTCTTTTAAGGCCAAAAGTTTCAACAGATGGATAATGTCTGCCTATGGAGAGGTTTGAGAAGGGGAGCAGAGAGGCAAATCATTTACATATTGTAACAAAGTAGAGCCTGTAGAAAAGTTTATACCATCCAAATCTGCCTTTAGGGTTTGTGAAAAGCAAGATGGATTCTGTGAAACGCCAAAGCATTATTGTTCCAGTGTATTGTAATTCTTCCCAAGTGAAAGCAAAAAGATATTGGTTATCTTTATCAAATGGAATACTAAAAAATACATTGCATGGATCAGTTACATCGAAAAATTTGCTTTCAGTAGGAATGGATGTTAGTAGTGTATGGGGGTTAGGAACAACATGGTGCCAAGGGATAACAATGTTATTTATCACTTGGAGGTCCTGGACAAATCTCCCTTCTTGGCCACTGGGTTTTCTCAGAGGTAAAATAGGGGTATTACAGGGAAAAAGTGCAGGAGATAATGAGGCCCTGAGCCTTGTAATCTATTATGGGCTTGATGCCTTGAATGGCTTCTTTATTTATAGGGTATTGATTAATTCTATGGGAGGGCGAGAAGTTTTGAGGGATCTATTTTGGTCTTGATGGGAGGTGCAGTATGGATTCTGCCAATATCAGTTGAAGATTTTGCCTATAAATAGGATGGTGGCTGATCCAATAGGGACAAATGATCAGTGTTGCCAGACTCAGCTGTAGTGCTGTCAGAGATGGAGCAAATGAAAGATATTGAAGTGTCATTTAATTCACCTGGTTGGAGATTTTGATTGCTACTGGTAAGTTTTAGAGTTACTTCCCCCTTTTGGGAGAAAAAAAATACTAGCATATTTTTCTAAGAAATCTCAGACCAATAAATGAATAGGGATGGAGGAACTAGAGGGAAAAGAGTGGGTATCTCTTAAAGGGCCTAAACAAAAGGGAATAGGTTCAGAGACAGGAACCTGTTGACGTTTATTAGAGACCACCACTGTCTGAACCATTTTCATGTTCCAAGACAGGGGCTGATTTATGGCATTGGGGTTGAGTACCAAGAGGGTAGCTCTGGTACCAATAAGGGCAGAGAGAGATTCATTTCCAATCTGGAGAGTTGTTTCTCCAAGCCAATTAAGTGGGAAGATTGTGAAGAGCTGTAGTAATTCCTCAGAGCCCTGTCATTGGGAATTACAAGGACAATGGAAATGCTGGCTAGAGAGCACCTGGAGTGCTTAGGTTGGTAAGTCTTTTTTTCCCTCAAATGTTCTGGCTCTTTGCTATAATAGCAGAGGCCATGCTTGTTTGTTTGTTTTTGGAGGCCTCCATTTGCTGGAGTTGAAAATTAAGAATTTTAGCAGTCTTTCTTTTAGGTGATTTCGTCTAAGGTGTGAGCCAGTCCCTTTTGCTCCCCTGGAAGTGGGGATGGGATAATCACATGATTGGCTCCACTGATAATCAGCCCTTGTTCCAAAAGTCACCTCATTAACTTAACAAAAGACACTTTTATGGCTCTCATCCCTTAGAAAATTGCAAGGGTTTTAGGAGGTTTGTGCTAGAAATGTGAATGAAGATCAAATATATTTCTTATTAAAAATCACAATAATGCCCCACTTTTATTTCTGATTAATTCGAGTCTTCTCCCCCCCCCCCAATTAGTTCATTTAGCTGAAGGTTTGTCAGTTTTTTCCATCTGAGAACCAACTTTTGATTTCATTGATATTCTCTATCATTTTTAATTGTTTTATCTCTGTCTGATCTCTACTATTTACTTCCTTCTGGTAGTTATTCTTTTTCCAGTTTCTTAAATTGTAAAGCTAGGTTGTTGATTTGAGATCTTTCTTGTTTCTTAATAGAAGCGTTTATAGCTACGAATTTCTCCTTTGTATCCCTGTATCTTATAAATTTTGATATGTTGTATTTTTGTTTCCATTGGTCTCTTAAGTATTTTCTAATTTCCCTTTTGATTTGTTGATCCATTGATTGTTTAAGACTGTTTTGTCTAATTTCCACTAATTTGTGAATTTTCGATTTTTCTTTCTGTTACTAATTTCTAACTTCATCCCACTGTGGCTGGAAAAGATACTTTGTGTGGTTTGTATCTTTTAAAATCCATTGAGACTTAATTTGTGACCTAACATTGTCTATTCTGTAAAATGCACCATATGCTCTTGAGTAGAATATGAATTCTGTTGTTATTTGGTAGAGAATTCTGTATATATCTGTTATATCTGGTTGATTTATTGTGTTCTTCAAGTCTTCTGTTTCCTTACTTATCTTTTGATTGTTCTATGCGTTATTATAAGTGGGGTATTGAAGTCTCCAACTATCATTGTAGAACTGTTTATTTCTCCCTTCAGTTCTTTCAGTATTTTGCTTCATATATTTTGATGCTCTGTTATTAGGTGTTTAAATGTTTAAAATTGTTATATCTTCTTACTGTATTGAGCTCATTAATATATTATGATCTTTGTCACTTGTAACCCTTTTTGATTTTAAAGTTTATTTTGTCTGATACTAGTATAGCCACCTCTTCTTGCTGTTGGTTACTATTTTCATGGAATATCTTTTTTCTGTCAGCCTATTTGTGTCTTTAAATCTAAAATGAATCTATTGTAGACTGCATATAGGTGGATCATGTATTTAAATATATTTTGCCAATCTCTGTCATTTGATTAGAGAATTTGATCTATTTATATTTAAAATAATTAATAAGGAAGGTCCTACTTTTGTCATTTTTTCTATATGTTTTATAGATTATTTGTCCCTCATTTCCTGCATTACTATCTTCCTTTGTGTTTGATTTTTTGTAATGAAGTGTTTAAATTCCTTTTTCATTTCCTTTTCTTTCTTTCCTTTTTTTTTTAAATTGGGTTTGCAGCAGGACTTGGGGAATGAGGTAGAAGTCAAATATGAATGAGATGCCTGTTAGACATATAGGTACAGAGATATCAGTGATGCAGTTGGATAGGTGGGTCTGGAATTACAAAGAAATGTCTAGGCTTCAGTTATGTATTTGGGAGACATGAATGTATGGTTGATATTTAAGGATCTCAAGGGAATGAATGTGAAAAGTAAAGACAAGAGAACCATGAATTGAACCCTGGGGGATGCTAGTGTGAAGAGTTACAGAGAATTGGGGGAGGGATCACTAGAAGGTCTAAAACACTGCCATCTCTTTTGCACTTTCAGGTAGTTCCAGGCCCTCCCATATTTAGGTTTTTTTTTTTTTTTTTTTTTTTTTTTTAAATCTGCTCTATCTTGGGGCATGGGACTGTTGGAGCTCTGAGAATCCATCCATACCAGGAAATGCATCTTTATCTCTGCTTTATGGCACTTCTTTGTTTTATGTTCTGTTACTTCTCTGCTTTCTAGCACCTGGGCGTTTATATTGCTGATTCTAGTGTCAATATTCTCCCACTTCTGGTACAGCAAAGTAATTTCCTTTTGTGTACATTCTTTAGCTGTATTTTTGTGGTTACCATGGGGACTGCACTTAACATCCTAAAGTTGTAACAGTCTAATTTGAATTCATACTAGGTTAACTTCAGTAACATACAAAAACTCTTTAACAACTCCATCCCACCCCTTTCAGTTGTTATGTCACAGAATTATATCTTTATACCTGTGTGCACCCAAACATAAGTGAATAATTTTTTAATGCATTAATCTCTTAAATGTGGAGTTACAAACCAAAGTTATGATAATACTAGCTTTTAAGCTAATAGTTTTTTTAAATGTATTTAATTTTTTAACATTTCTAAAATGTGTTATTTTAATATACTTCTTAAATAACTTTAAGAGATTTAAATCTCTTAAATTATGTAAAAAACAAAAAGTGGACTTACACCATTGTTAATAGTGGCTTTTATAATTGCCCATGTATTTATCTTTACTGAAATCTTTATTTCTTCATATGTTCTTAAGTTACTGTCCACTGTCTTTTCATTTCAACCTGAAGGATCCCTCTACCATTTCTTGCAGGGCAGCTCTAGTGGTGAGAAACGCTCAGCTTTTGTTTATCTGGGAATGTCTTAATTTCTCCCTCATTTTGGAAGGATATTTTTGCTAGATTTAGGATTCTTGGCTTAACAGGGTTATTTTTTCTTTTAGCACTTTGAATATATCAACCCACTTCCTTCTGGACTCCAAAGTTTCTGATGAGAAATCTGCTACTCCTGTTGAGGAGCTCTTGTATGTGATAAGTTGCTTCTCTCTTGGCTGTTTTCAGAATTCTGCCTTTCTTTGGATAGTTTGAATATATGTCTTAATGTGGGTCTGTTTGACTTTATCCTACTTAGGATTTGTTGATTTTCTTGGATGTTTATATTCATGTGTTTCATCAAATTTGGAAAGTTTTCATCCAGTATTTCTTGAAATATTCTCTTTCTTTCTCCTCCTTGTGGAATTCCTATAACTAATACATAACTTGGTCCACTGGATGGTGTTCCACAGGCCCCTATGCTTTGTTCACTTTTCTTCAATCTTTTTTCTTTCTGTTCCTCAGATTCAGTACTTTCCATTGTCCTATCGACATCAAGTAAATTGATTCTTTCTTCTGCCTGTTCAAATATGTATTTGACTCTATAGTGAATTTTTTATTTCAGTTGTACTTTTTAGCTCCAAAATTTCTTTTTGGTTTCTTATTAGGCTTTCTGTCTCTTTATAGATACTTTCATTTTGTGCCTTCATTGTTTTCTTGATTTTCTCCATGCATTACTTTTGTTCTTTGAGCATCTTTAAGAAAGTTGTTATAAAGATGTTGTGTAGTAGTTTATCTTTTTTTTTTTCTTCCTTTCCTATTTCTTTGTATGCCTTCTGATGTTGTTGTTGTGGGAAACTAGATATTTCAATCTAATAATGTGGTTATCCTGGGACTTGGATTCTCCCTCTTTCCCAGCATTTTCTGGTTTCTCTTGTTTTTGGTGCTAGGATGTCTCTGTACTAAAGATCAGCCTGGGTTGTAAATTTAAAGTTCTTCAGGTCTCTCTGACCCTGTACCTTCCCCTGGGCATGTATGGTGGCTTTGTAATTTTCTTTATGTCTCCAGTTGCTTTTGAATGTCCTACTCTTAAATGCCTGGCTTCCAAAAGGGGCAAAAGAAAAAATGAAGGGGGGAAAAGATATTGGCTCTTTAAATTCCCCTGGAAGTCACTTCAACCATAGGAGGAGAGTCTTGCAATAATGGGGAGTGGTCACAACAGTGGCTGCTACTGCTTTGTGTACACCACTGTGATCAGCAGCAGTAGTCAGTAATCAGAGGACAGATCCCCGATATTTGGAGGATAGGGTCCTTTTTTGTCTACTCTCGGTCCAGCAAGCTAATGTGTTAAGGTGTTCTGGGAACATGTGGATACCTGCTTGCTATGGGGCTGAGAGGTGCTCAGGTAGCTCTTACTGTACTAAGAGCTGAAATTGTCTACCCTGTACCATCCAAAGTTTTCTCATGAAGTTGCAAGCCTTTAACAGATTCCAGAGTTCAAAATAGTTACATCAGATAGATTTTGCCAGTGCCATTGTTGTCTGGTTGAGGAGACAGATTTCTGATGCTTCCTACTCTGCCTTCTTTGAGGGGTCCTCTACAGTCCATTTCAGTAGATACATTATCCATGATTGTGCTAATCATGCTGCGATGAACATCATAGGAATGGCATAGGGAAGGAAAGAACACTTGCAGTTAGAAGAAATGATATAATTAGCTCTTTGGGGTTATTCAGCACTGAGAAATCTGGGCAACAAACATACAAATGTATTAGCTGTTAAGAATATTAATAAATGTGAACACATATAAACACTGTCATTTCTTTATCTAAATGCTGTAATTGTGCTTTTCTTCCAGAAATCTATTTAGAGCCATGATTCCTAACTTGGTATAAGGTTCATATATTGGGGAAGGGAAAAAAGTTCTTTAAGCCACTTAAATTAGCCCGAGAGTCTGCTAAAACTTCCTCTTTACTTCCCAAATTTCATAATTATGAAGAAATACTCAAAATTTAGGTAAAAGTTGCCAATTTTTAATGCTTTTTCAAAGCTGTATTTTCATAATATGGTTACGTTTGGTGGCTTCTGTATTGAAATAGTTCTTCGGTGTTAAATTATATATAAAGCTTCCTGTTTTATGTGAACATGCTATGTAGCAGTAATTGTTTTGGTAATTAATAATTATCTTTAGAAAATTAATAAATTACCCTGGATTTCCTTAAATTTTATTTAAATACATAACACAATCATTTTTTGTCTTATAAATCCATTAAATAATATTTTGAAAAATAAAAGGTTACCTCATTTTAAAGCTCATATCTTCAACATTTAAACCTTAGAGTTTGTCAGCCTGCAGATAATTGACATTTCTGTTGAGAAAATAAAATAACAATTTTATATGTGTATATATATTTTTTCATCAATATTCCAAAATTTTACTGTCTTTCCATGACCCTGACAACTCAGCCAGTTACTCTGTAGAAGTTTAGAAACAGGACATGCGCATCTCTGTTGTCAGTCATCAAAATTAGTATTCAACTCCATGAGCAGCTCATGTGAGAACCTATAGACTGGGACACAAATTAGAGACACAGGAGATAGGAATGATTATGCCACTTTAATTACCCTCAGGAGACTAAAGGCAGGAACAGAACAATCCACTTGACTTTAATGGAGAGATGGAAGGGGAAAAACCTCGTATATCCTCCTGAAGCTGAGAAGAAATCTCAAATATGCTCTGGAAGGCCCTACGCTATCTCTGTCTGAAAGTAAAGTAGTAGTCACTCTGTCAGCAAATTTCAAAACGTGATCCATAGATTACCTCATTGAAGATCAGATTGTGGCTTTTGGGACTCTATCCCCCCTATATCTCCTGATTCAGAATCTCTGAGGTTGAGTTTCAAGAATTTCCATTTCTAAACAGATAGCCAGATTAATTTTTTAAATTGTATTTCATGGAGATAAAACTGTATATAGTAAATTATGTGTGATGACCATGCAGACCAAGATATAGAACATTTTCATTATTCCAGGAAGTTTCTCTTGCCCCTTTCCAGTCAATCCTCTTCAATATCCAAACTATGTTGAGCACAGTTATAACTTTTCTCTATATACATAAGTTGTATCTATTCTTGAGTCTCATCAAAACGGAACCTATAGTAGATAATCTTTTGCTTCTGTTTTCCTTCCCTCAGGATACTATTTTTAAAGCCAGTTAAGTTTTAGGCACACTAGAATTTGAGAACCAAAGCACTCTAAAGCAGAAATCATCGTAAGGAAGCCTAATGTTGGAACTCCTCTGAAGCAACGAAATTTTTTCGAACTACCCCATTTTAAAGCCATCTTATATATAAGGCAAATCCATTACATGGTTGCCAAATAATCTTTCATTTTTTGTTTTTTTTAAAGTTGAAATATAATTAACATACAGTGTTATATTAGTTTCAGGTGTACAATATAATGATTCAGCAATTTATTACATTTCTCAGTGCTTATCAAGATGAGTGTACTCTCAGTCTCTTTATTTATTTCCCCCATCCCGTTGCCCGTCTCCCCTCTGGCAACCACTAGTTCTCTATATTTAAGATTCCATTTTTGTCTCTTTTTCTTTGTTTGTTTTGTTTCTTAAATTCCATATATAAGTGAAATTATGTGGTATTTGCTTTTTTCTGACTGATGTATTTCACTTAGCATCATAACCTCTAGGTCAATCCATATTGTTGCAAATGTTAATTTCAGCTTTCCTGCATTAATGGTTTCACTCAAGCCAGCCTCATGAAATCAGCCACCACATTTTCATCATCATACTTTCCCCATTCCTAAATTTATAATTTCTTCATTTTGAAATTCTTTGTGGAGAATTTTAATAGTACTATAATGACAGCCAGTCAAAATTTCAGTAGTATCTTTCTTTAAAATAATCACAAGTCCAAATAACTTAGCATTCATTCTCCATTTCTTCTCAGAATCCTTTCAGCTTGATTTCCATAGGCTTTCACTCAAGAATTCTAAGTAGTTTCTCAGAATGGGGAGAATAACACAGAAAGCAAATTTGTAATTATCAAAGAAGCATGAAAATTATACTGGTAAACACCTATTAGACCACCTAGGCTTCAGCCCCTGCTAGGGAGTTGTTGGTCACAGTTGTAGGTTACCAAGTGTTTTGCTGAGTTCATTGCTTTAAGCAATTTGGCTTCTGCTATACTTTTGGCTTCTGCTGCTCTTTGGCTGAGCCTTCTGCAATCAAATAATTGTTGTAAGATCAAAGTTTTACTAGAGAGGTAACCTAACTTTTCCTTCTAAGTTAGAAAAACACACTCCTGTGTTACTCCTTTATTGTCACACTATTACACTTCACTTATGATCCCAGATGTGTGGGTTTTCCACACATTAAGCATGGTGTCCTGTAATTCATTTAAGTTCCGACACTACCTACTGGAGATAGCATCAGATCTCACAAGGTAAGGGCTAAGTCCTGCAAGACTGACCTCACTTCAGATGCCAGTCATAAGTTCAGGTTGTCACTGTACTTCTAACTGACAGGCTCTAAATTGAGGTTCCCATGACTGTGGGCTTGATAATTTGTTAGAATGCCTTATTTATTGTAAAAGATAAAATAAATGGTATAGATAAACAGCCAGATGAAGAGATATGTAGGGTGAAGTCTGGAAGGGTCCAGAAAGAACTTCTGTCCTTATGGAATTGGGGTATATCACCCTCCAAATATGTGGCTGTTCATCAACCTAGAAGCTCTCCCAACCCTGTACTTTTGGGATTTTTATGGAGGCTTCATCACATAAGCATGAAATGATCAACTCAATCTCTAGCCCCTTGTCTCCAGAGGATGAAGGGTAGACCTGAAAGTTCTAAGCTTATAATCATGGCTTGGTCTATGGTGACCAGCTCCAATCTTGAAGCTATTCATGAGCCCACCGAGAGTTGCCTCATTAGAACAAAAGACATTGCTGTCACCCAGTGAATTCCAAGGGATTTAGGAGCTCTGTGTCAGGAATCATGGTCAAAGAGACCAAATATTAGAGCAAAAGATGTACCTAGTACTCTCATGATTTAGCATATTATGAGGGATTTAGGAGCAATGTGTTAGAATCAGGGGGGCAGAGACCAATTATATTTTCAATTATTTAACATTTTCTTTATGTTTTTGTCTATAGACTTATACTGCCAACTAGCTTTTTATTAAATAGTGGGCTCTTGGCCTCTGATGTCAGAAGATTTCTTGATAAAAGTTAGAAGTGAACTGTCTTACTTTCCTACTGCTATATACCAAAAAACCCCTTTGAGGGGGTGGTAGAAAGCATATGAAATTGAATGCCAAGAGGAATGATCTAGACTGTGGGGGACATCTGCATGAATGATAAGCAGCATGGGAACACTCAGTTCAGGGACTACTGAGCAAGGGCCACTACAGACACTGTTAACTAAAATTGGCCTCATCAAGGGGATATGCTGGGGAAATTTGGAACTTCATATATTCCCTTTTTACCTGGCATTGTTAATACAAAGAACTTAAAAAAAAAAAAAACTTACCTCCACTTATTCATTCCATTTTGTTTAATTCCTTTTTTGAATTAAGTATCAGTGTTCAGAAAAATACATAAACTATAATTCAGTTCATAGACTTGAAAATTGTTCTTTCTTGAAGTGGATATTTTATTCACATTGGATCTTTAACTCTATCATGTACAAAACATTAAATTTCACCAAGAGATGAATCAGCTTCTAACTGTGGGATATTTAAAGTAGCCAATAAGAGGCTCACAGATTAGTCACAGTTCTGCAGGATTCTGTGGTTCTACTCTCATCTATTGTAGGAGTAAAGGAATGAAAGCCACTATGAAACTCTGGGTTACTCATGGCCTGGTTATTCCCATTACCTTCTGCTTCAAAGAAGAATATATCATTGAGAATGTTACCAATTCTGAGCTGAAGTCTTTTCCATCTCTTTGACCTTTGATGCTTTTCTACTGATTTAGCATGAATTCTGTTTCATGGAGATGAAGATAAAATGCACATTTCCACTCTTTGTTCCATTCCATATATCTCTATTGGAGAAATGGACATTTTCTAACTTTTATGTTTTGTGCTAAAATATTAGATATCCAAAAGGGAGAGAAATATTTGCTTCTCAGCAGTCTTAAGATAGATCACAAAATAATCTATAAAAACAGAACATTTGGATTGGGGACAAAAAGATATGGGTCAGAATCTTTACTGACTAGCTGCAAATCATATTATCTGAACTTCATATCTTCATCTGTGCACTGGAGATAGTAATATTTGGTTTACCTGTTGGAGAGGTTTGTGTGTGTGTGTGTGTGTGTGTGTGTGTGTGTGTGTGTGTAGGTCAAATAAGGTAATCTGTATGAATGCATCTTGTATACTAAAAAGTATTACAGAAGTGTTAACTTCATTTTACTGCTACTGGTGCTGGTGGTGATAGCAAGCATTATGGCATAGTGGAAGTCAGATTGGAGTTCAAACCTGTGTTACTGTTAGACTTAGTGTGTACCATACTTTTATGTCATAGTTTCCAAATCTGTAAAATGGGGTAAAAATTATTGCTTTTAATAAACCAACAAAAATAATAGCTATTTAACATATAAAATGTATAGTTGTTAATAAGTATTAAACATTTAACAGATGACCAGTAAATTTTCTTTCTAATTCCTCCCCCTGCTCCATGCACATACTCCAAAATATAAATGTGGGACTAGGTCAGGATTTGGTAACTTAGAGCCTTTGGACTGTATCTTGTCCACCATTTGTCTTAATAAATAAGTATTATTTGAATATAGCCACACTCATTTGCTTACTCAGTGTCTACAGATGCTTCTTTATATTATGGCAGCATTCACTGGTTGTGACAGAGACTGTATGGCCCACAAAGCCTAAAATATTCGTAAGCCCATATAGCCCTTTACAAAAAAGTTTGGTATCTCTGGTGTAGAGAAAGTTCTAATATTAAAAATGTAAGTAATGAACCTAGTGGTTATTTACTTGAACCACAGATGCTTAAACTTGGGGGTATAGTGGTATCTCAAACTTTTTCCATATTAGGACCACCTTTCAATGTAGAAAGCTTTTATATATGTTAGTTTCAACTATCTATATTTATCATATTCCAAATTAAAAACAAAATTTAAAAATATTTGTATATTCATTTAAGAATAGATATTATAAATTTATTACATTTACACATTAAATGATATTTTAATGAAAAATAACTATATTTTACCAAGAAAAATTAGTGAGAAGATTAACATTGCTTTATGTTTTTAGAAATCTCTTTAATGTCTGACTTAATTGAAGGCCATAGGAATTTCATATTTGTGTCTGTATTCAATCTGTTCTGATATCACATGTATCAGCCCTCGTAAAATCCCACTATACATTTGTAGAAGAATGATAGTGCAAAAGGAAAAGAATATCGTAGCGTTATTATGAAAATGGTTTTGAGTATGGGGACTATCAGTTGTCCCAGATTACACTTTGAGAACTACTTTTATAAGGTGATGTGTGCATGAAGTTATACTGGTGCAAAATCCAAACCAGGATAATACAACTCCTCAAAAAATAAAATTTGACTTATAATTTTGAGCCCGATCAGTTTTACTCACTGTCTTACAGTGAAAAATTTGTTTTGAATACAAATATATTTTGTTAACCAAAGGACTTGTGGTCTAAAATGTAGTCCTAAAGTCCCCACATGTTAAAACCACATATTTTCTGTTGATTTGCATTTTAAGAAATAAAGATGGATTCACACGTGTCAGGCTTAAAATACTTTTATAGCTGTGATCCTGTGTTTTCCTTCCTCCTCCTGAGGAGGCACATCATACTAGCCCAGAATGAGGGTTTTGTGAGGACTCATTTTAAATATAGTTGCTTCTACTATTTCCAAATCCTTGCTGTAAAAAGAAAAAAATACAACATATATAAAGTTCGATGTAAATAAAGTGATCTTTAAAAATTACACCATAATACATGCTCATTGTACATGACTTACAAATATAGATGAGCAGAATCAAAAAGAAAAATACATACTAAATACCAATAGGAACAATTACCTTTGGAAATTTTCTAGTATTTTAATTTGACACCTGTGAAGCTATGTGCCCAAAACTTAAAAACTGTGGTATTGAATTATTTTATCTTTTCCTAAGATATTCACTTCACTGAATAACCTAGTACACTGTCTTCACAAAATCTCATCAGAGTAAACTCATTTGAAAATACTAAAAATATATTATCTTTTAAAAATATTTTGCTTAATAAATTATTTTGCTTAGGATTTAAAAAATTATTTAGTAAGACTTCTAATTATTTTTGCATGTAAGGACAAAGTACTTATTTTTTATTAGAGGATAGAGAAATAAATGAAATGCTCCTCGAGATGTAAATAAGGTCAAATAAGCTGATGTAAAAATGCATTATTGCCACAAGTTGAATTTGACATTATTTCAAGCAGGAAAGACTGGGTAATGAAATGAACAATGTTGAGATTCTGATTAGCTGAGCAATGAAAATTTAGTTTTTCAAAAGTAAAGTGACTTAAAAAAAATAGAAGATTTGACTTTTGGCTAATAAGATCCCTCAGTCATCAATCATATTTAGTATAATTAAGTTAAAAATGACAGTGAACTCAGGAATTTTTACAAGCTTCTATGTCACATGATACTTTATTTTTTAAAAAAGATTGATTTATTTATTTTTGAGAGAGAGAAAGAAAGAGTGAGCAAGCAGGGAAAGGGGCAGAAGGAGAGAGAAACTTAAGTAGACTCCCCGCTTAGCATGGGGCTGGGCCTGGGCCTGGATCTCAGGACAGTAAGATCAAACACCTGAGCTGAAACCAGGAGTTGGATGCTCAGCCAGCTGCACCACACAGGCACCCCTCACTGTACTTTATATGTACAATTTCAGTATTTGAAAGTCTCTTACAGTTTCAGAATCTCCACCTTCACCAATGTAGTCAACATGCCCCCAAATAAATGGAACCATGGGAAAAAAATGCCATGAAAACATATATTTACTGAATACATGTGTTTTAGGAGACAGTCTTATTTCAAGAAAACATAGTCTTTTATTGGTTTATGGCATAAAATATTTTCTTTTCTGGCAGACATGTATATCTTTCACAAAATATATATAGTAACAGTACTGAATTAATAGTACATCCTCATTAGTATGAGTGAATATTACTTCTCAAAGAAATATAAATTAATATATATTCCTCAGTGAAATTCCACAGACTATATGCTGGCCCTGAAAATTGTTTTGTTAATGGACCAGATTTTGTGATTGTACTGGGATTGGAGCTTTATTTTTTATTTTTTTTAAAGATTTTTTATTTATTTGACAGAGATAGAGACAGCCAGTGAGAGAGGGAACACAAGTAGGGGGAGTGGGAGAGGAAGAAGCAGGCTCCCAGCGGAGGAGCCTGATGTGGGGCTCAATCCCAGAACGCCAGGATCAAGCGCTGAGTGGAAGGCAGATATTTAAGGACTGAGCCACCCAGGCACCCCCTGGGATTGGAGCTTTAAACATGAAAACGAGAGATTTGCACTTCAGAAGAAGGAACTTCAAAGAGTCAAAAGTGCAAAGGTCAGGGAGCAGTAATTCTGCATGGGTGGAAGGTGAAGATAGCATAAGCAAGTTGTGTGTGGAAGAGAGTCTTTTTTTCATGCATGGATCTGCTGGTTTAAGCTTCCATCAAAAAGTGACTTCGTCCTGGATGTTTCCCATGACATAAACATCATTTTTCCTTTCTTGTCCTGCAGATCAGTTTTTCCTCCAAAGTTCCTCTTTTCTGGAGAAATAAAGTCCAGGAGAAGAAATGCTTGATTGTTAACAATCATTAAAGTTATGCTCATTTGCTAAGGCTATAGCTAGGGTGGGAGAAAGAAGTGCGTCCGCCAACTTCTCTTTCTCTCTGAAGAAAGCATATAGGAATGAAAGTGAGTGGTGTTATTTTGGGGAAAACCTTGAATCTTCTTTAATTCATGAAAGAATAAATTATTCATAATTAAAAGACTTTATTATCAGTAATACATTACTTGTGACATTTTTCATCAGTGTGTCTCAACTCTGAAGGTTGAGACTTTTCTGCTAAAAATGATACCATATTATTCCCATTCACTCTGGTTCATAACCCTCATAGTCTTCTGTGGCTCCTCATTCTTCCATGCCTGGCATAACTAATTGTCAAGTCTAGCCAGTTCTTATCCCTTTGCAATGTGTTTAATGTCTCTCCTTTTCGTTATCATTTCCATTGCCACATCTTTTTTTTTTTTTTAAGATTTTATTTATTTGACAGGGATAGAGACAGCCAGCGAGAGAGGGAACACAAGCAGGGGGAGTGGGAGAAGAAGAAGCAGGCTCATAGCAGAAGAGCCCGATGTGGGGCTCGATCCCAGATCGCCGGGATCACGCCCTGAGCCAAAGGCAGACGCTTAACCGCTGTGCCACCCAGGCGCCCCCCATTGCCACATCTTAATACAGATTTCTGTTATTTGTCATCTTGAAAATCCTAAAGTCTCCAAGATATGGCACATTGGGAGCTGAGAATATGTGTATGGATATTTTCAATTTTTTTTTACATTTTGAT
Source organism: Ursus americanus (assembly GCF_024610735.1). NCBI lineage: Eukaryota > Metazoa > Chordata > Mammalia > Carnivora > Ursidae > Ursus > Ursus americanus. The sequence continues at coordinate 3,195,072 of NC_142162.1, read as the reverse complement.
CATCAGATTCTGTGACAGTATCAGTTCTCTGCTCAGAAGCTACCAGTGGCTTTCCACTGCTTATCTGAAAGAGTCCAAGAGCCTGGTTGAATACCAATATATCTTACAGTGAGATTACTCTTACTCTATTACATAAAGGTTATGTTTCAATCTGAACATTTTATTAAAGTAAAGTAATATTAAAATTGGGATAAGTATCTTAAGTTACTGAACAAAATTCAAGATTGATTTCTGATTAGAAATAAAATGAACAAAAAGCCATAATTTATGGAAGAAGTAGAAATACCAGTATACTTAACTAATATAATAAGCATGCCAATAAAATTTGTAAGCATCATATTTGCTGAATTCATTACTATTAAATGAACAGGAATCGAAGAATTAATAATTAGCATTTTGACACATTCCTGAGAATACCGATCAATGCAATAAAATTAAAAACAGGAATAAGTAATTTAAAGAAATGATAGCTTTTATTATTTATACATATTACAGATATAAGGAAACTTAAAATGATCATGACCTCTGATTAGTTATAAGAATGTTTGAAATATACCTTAAGAAAATAATACTAAGAAAAGAGTTAGGAACAAAAAAATTTTTTTAAGGTTATTTATGTTAACAAAAATTTGGAAAAATCTAAGAATTTAGCTATAGGGAAATGATTTGCGAATATGATTTGGACTGGCATTAAGCTTAATTTTTATGAGATATTTGTCTCACTCAAAGTCAGTGTGCATAAACACTGCTGAAACACAAAGATAATTATATACTGAATATGTGATATTATGGTAGCTGTGTAGAAAATATCAGAGAACAAAATGGAATAAAAACAATAGAGCTTGGCATAGTGATTGTCTCTGGACAGTGGATTCTTAGCTTTTTTTATTCTTCTTACTAATTTGAAATTACAAATTTATTACTGTGAGATTACATATTTTTTAAATTAGAATACATGAAACAAGTGCTAAATAAACAAGTATGCCAAATTCAGTTTAGAATTCACTTCACTCAAGAAACCTTCCTTGATTAATCCCACTGGCATTGATCATTGCTTTATACCATGCCCCCATACTTGTGTATTCAGTTGGTACCATATTAATTTGCATGTTTCAAAAAATCAATTTATGAGCATAATTATGGTATTTCCACATGTCTGGTGTAGTCTCCACACTGAATTATAAACTTGAGAATATGAGGAACCTCAAGTGTATTCCTGCTGTATTACTAGAATAATTCATGTACTTTTCACAGATTGAATGTTAACTTACTGAACACCTGATGAACCATTGGAAATGTGGTGACATGTGACAAGAGGAATAAACATGAAATACAGTCTAACATTCTCTACAATTTTTATTGCCACTAAACCCTAGTTGTTGAATTTCAAAAATATATATGCAAAAATGCTGAGTATTATACTTTTATAGCTGTATATTACCATTTCAAATCAAGCTTATAGTTTATCCAGCCATGCTGTCCATATAAAAATTTTTAAGCTCTAATTTTCTGTCAATAGTATATTAACATTATGTTCATATATGCTATAGTTCTTTCTGAGTTTCCATCAGAAATCAGCTATTTTCTTATAAAACTAGATACTAAAGAAGAAGTGGATAACTGCTTCTCGTAGGTAGAAGTCACTACCACTGAATTCCCTATTAACACATACACTGTTTCTTTGTGTCCCAGATGTTCAGGCATATGGGAATGAAAAAAATCAATGAATTGGAACCTCTTGATTCTGTTATTCTGGTGACAAACAGTCTGTATTGCTCATTGATGATTGTTTTACCCTTGACAAAGTGGCAGCAATTGTTACTTGCAGATGTAGCTACATTTAATTTCTTTTCTCAATTCCCCACACCACTTTATTTGTCATTCTGGATCAGAGAGAAAAAAAAATATCACTAACTGCATGTGCTCTCTATACTTATTGATTAGCTAAGGGATATTATTCGTACTTCTTATTGAAACCAGATGAGAAAAAATGACACATTAAATCCATTCATTTAGCAAAGATCTTTACTCATTCAGGGAATGGGGTTTTGATCAAGAATTGTGAACAACTCTGGAGAAAGGATAAGATAATAGACCCCAGTGATAGTTATATTTTTCCAAAAGCAAAGAATAATGTAGGTGTATAAAATTGAAATAATATATATTTTTTAATTTTAAAGTTTTATTTATTTTTTTGGGGGGGGGAGAGGGAGAGAAGGGAGAGTCTTAAGCTGACTCCGTGCTGAGCACATAGCCCCATGTGGGGCTCAATCCCCTGACCCTGAGATCATGACCTGAACTGAAACTAAGAGTTGGATGCTTAACCGACTGTGCCACCGAGGCACCCCTCAAATAGTATTTTAAGATCAGGCGAAAGTAGATGTGGGCTTGTAAATTATATATGAATAGATGTGAATAATGAACAATGACCCAGAAATCCAAATAGAAAGAAAATAAGCTGGGTGAATAATGGTTGGAGTGCTAATAAAATAATGTGATCTGTAACTAGCTCAGTTGGAGGAAGTAGAAAAGCAGTGACACTGTATCTAATGTATGGGTGGCAATATAAAGGCTAATGTTGGAATATAGTTTAAAAAAGAAGAAATTAATGAAAGCAAAGAATGAAAAGACAAACTTGTCTAATTCATTTTTTGTGAAAAATTTCATATATCTAATACTTGTGCTCCAGGCCATTCTAAATTCATTTGGCTATTAATTCTTTGGCTCTAGGCTATTTTTCCACAGGCAAATTTTTGCTCAAATATGTGATGCAATACAAATACTATTTTCTTCCAGAAATGTTTATCATAGTCCAAAGATTGAAAGTTGAGATACCTATCAAAAATAAACATTTGAGAAGAGCAGAAAACCTGGAATGCTTAAATGGATTACATTAGTAGAGGCAAATTCAAACAACAAAATGGAAAAGAATGCAAACACAGAGAATCACAGAGGAATATTTAATTTTAACACCGAGGAAAAACTTTAACATGGGTTCATTTCAGCTGTGCAATAGTTTAAAAAATATAGGAACAAACTTTTTTTTTTCCCAATCATGATAAAAATCTCTTTCATTTGGTTGTAATGCCAGAAGAAGGATTAGTATCTTGGAGAAATTATGATAAAGTGTTTATTGGGTTCTATTTGCACTTGACATGCATTATTTTCAATACATATATTTTGACAAGATTCATACGTCTAATATAAGGCTTGGCTGCTGACCTTAAAGCAATTGTTACCAACATGTGCACTGGCAGAAAACAGTTACCTACTGTTGTCGGGGATGACCATGGACATGTGTTTAGGCAAATTAAGGAATTTGGGGCATTTATATGTTCAGTTTAGTGAACACTTACAATGCTAATCTTGGGGAGGAGTGAAGATAAGTGTGGAAGAGAGATTTAAGTTTGGACACCCATACTGCTAATTGTGAGGGCTGACAATACATACAAGTCAGAAACACATAGAAATCACTGAAATGCAAGGTAGATGGCTGTAAATACTACAGTATATCCAAATCAAAGTTAGTCCTTTGAATGGATGAATTAAAAAAAAGGTAATTTCTGGTTGGGATGGGAAACATCATCTTGGAAGATTTCTTGGAAAATTGCATTAATTTTGATTGCTACTTAGAAGAAAAGATAGCTGAAGCAAAGCATAGAGTAACTTTTCTTTTTTTCACAATATCTGAAAGTCCAACAGTTTTATCAGCAGAAACTACCTTTAATTTCCTTGGATCCTTGAGGTCATCTGGGAGGAAGGTAGTGGCGGTAAGTGAGACAGCTGATGAAGACTTTGGTCTTCCAATTTGAAACGGGAAGAATATTAACTCCAGGTTGGCTTTTCCAAGAATAGAATCCTGCTTCTCCTGGCTTCTTTCTGCTCCAGGCAGACATCTGTATCCTAGACTACCTTCATTACTAAGCCAGTCCCTTCCAAAGGCTAGAAACATTTGAGAAGACTGAAGCACTCTTGAGGCAGTTCTAGAATTAGCACTGCTGTTTTACATCCAGTATCAAGGTACACGATAAGTCATAGATTTCTCATGAACCAAGTCTGGTGGATTTTCCTATTAGTTATGATTATTATTTTTTCTTGATTACATATTAACACAATTCCTCTGCTGGAGCTGTTGAAACTGTTCCAAATGTTTTTAATTGATATGCTGATAAGGTGCGTGTATTTTTTGGTTGCCTGTTCCAATAGCTGGAGTCTGCTTTAAAATAAAATGATCACTCACATGACCATCCTTGTTTATTTCCACCTATCAAATAAATGTTTCAGTATTAACATCAGTTCCATTCAAGCTTGAATTTGTTTTGATTTAGGTGGCATATATGTAACTAAGTGTAATTCACCTTTCCCCAGGCTGGCCCAATGTTATCTTCTTTTTCTTACACCGTCAGCAGTTACCAAGATACCAGCTTTCCTTGAAGCTCAAACTGGTTTAAGTATCATAATTGAGGACTCCATAAGCTATATCTTCGTTGCCCTTTTCATAATATTTTTCACCATGGAAAAATACATTCTAAACATTATTTCTATTCTAAGAATCTCAGCTGTGTCTTTGTAACAAAAATGAAGTGGAAACTTGCCAAATGCTACGTAGAGAAAGAAGGTAAAATCATTGCTCTGAATTATTCATAAAATCACAAAATTTAGGGACAAACACTAAACAAGGAAGCATTACTCAATGGCCTGAAACTGAGAAATTTTCTTTAGTTTCTCATGTAATTTGAAATGTTTTGCAATTCACACTCTTAGTGTTATAAACATATGGATGGTTCTCTTTTAGTGAAAAGCACCCAATAGAATTGTTAGACAAATAAGATGAGCTTTTCTCCTCTTCCCATCTCTAAGCGCCATTTTCACACCAGCATTCTACAAATGTATGTTTTAATAGACCTAATCTCTCTATGATGTCATTTTTCCCCCAGACTACCAGAATATATATTTATTCCTCTAGAATTATTTAGCTCTCAGGTGCTGAGTTACTGTTTCCCTGGAGTTGCATTGCCCAAAGTAATGTGGACATTTTTCTCATTTTAACTTTCACCTCATATGGTCCCTTGGTTTTGCAACATTTTGCAACTGTTTTTATTTCTTTTCGTCTCTGTGGAAATTCTTTGCAAAGTCAGGAGAAAAAGTGTTGATGTTTATACCTTATTCAAAAATTATGGTGGATGAAAACAAAATCTGATTAGGCAATTCCATTGCACACTGTCCCAACCTTTTGCTAGGATGAACATGAAAGCACTGAAAAGGTGAGAACTCAGGCCACTGAAAATTTAGAATGTAGGTCAACATCATGCTCAATTTGAGGAAAGCATCAATAATTCAGTGAATTTGTGGTGACTGTGAAAAGTAACAATTAGAAGCAAAAATGCCATGCCCTCTTTTTATGACAGAGAAAAGACATCCTGAAAATAAGCAGAGAAACCCTTTATATTTCCCTTATAATAGTTTCCTGACAAAATATAAGGACCTATGCCAGTAGGAACACTATATAGATGTATCTCTTTCTTCTGGTATTGACACAGAATGGGATAATGGAATATGGAGTATGTAATATGGAAACATTTGTAGATACTGACAAGATGGTAAACTGGAATTGCTGCCAACTCCCTAACCAGGATCCAGATCTAAGATGTCACACAAGTGAAGGGACCATGTTTGCACCTGAGAAGTGAATGTGGAAACTGTGAAGAAGGCTTTGAGCTCTGATGTCTAGAAGAAATGGCAGTTAGAGACTGATGACCTCTTATCATTTGTACTATTTCTCTCCTGAGAGCAATAAGCACCTAACTAGTCTCTCTGCTTCTAAGCTTTGCACTATAGCCTCTACTTGGTAGAGTAGGTAGAGTGATCTTGTTAAAATATAAAACAGATAATTTCACTCTTCTGCTTAAAAACACTCTTCTGCTATCAATGGCTTCTCATCCTATCCAGATTAAAATTCAAAGTTCTTGCCAAGCTTACAAGCCTGTAAAGGATCCTGTTCCTCAACTGCCTCTCTGAAAAAATCTTCAACCTCCGCATTGCTCGGTCCTGTCAATCACACCGGTGTCCTTGCTATTGCTTTGAAACAAGTGAAGCATGATTCCAATTCAGGGTCTTTATCCTTACTCTTTTCTCTGTATGCTTTGCTGGATGGCTTGGGCGTTCCACATGGCTTACTTCCTTGCTCCCCTCAAGTTCTTTGCTCATATGCTGGTTTAATGCAGAAATATTTACTCACTAAAATTGCACACACATCCTTAGTTTCTTCTCTTGCTCCTAACGTCCTTACAGTATTTGTCACTACTATTTACTACTTCATCTTTTCCCACTAATTTTCCCACAGAATTTTTTTATTGTGGTAAAAAAACACAGCATGAAATCTACCCTCTTAAAAATTATTTTAGTGTACTTAACAGTATTGTCAACTATATGCACGTTGTTGTCCAGCAGATCTCTAGAACTTACTTATCTTCTTAACTGAAACTCTGTACCCACTGAACAACATTTCTTTCTCCTGCCAGCCCCTGGCAAACAACGTTTTACTTTTGTGTCTATGAGTTTGATTAATTTAGGTACCTCATGTAAGTTGAGTCATGTAGCATATGAAAAGATTTCCTTTTCTAAATCTGAATAATATTCCATTGTATGAATATAACACATTTTCTTTATCCACTCATCTGTTAAAGGACGTTGAGGTTGTTTCTGTCTCTTGACAATTGTGAATAATGCTGTAATGAACATGAGAGTGCAAATACTGTTTGGCTGGAGTTTTCAGTAATTCGGATAAATACAAGTGGGATTGTTGGATCATATATTAGTTCTCCTTTTAAATTTTTTTAGGAACCTCCATACTGTTTTCAGTAGCTGTTGTGCCATTTTACATTCCCACCAATAGTGCACAAGGGTTCCATTTTCTCCACATTCTTATTTGACATTTGTTATTTTCTGTTTTTTTGATAATGTCCATCCTAACAGGTGTGATATAAAATCTCATTGTGGTTTTGATTTGCATTTCCCTGATGATTAGTGATGGTGAGCATTTTTTCATACATCTGTGGTTATTTGTATGTCTTTGGAGAAATAATTATTCAAGTCTTTCTCATGTTTAATTTGGTTATGTATGTGTGCATGCATGTATGTATGTATGTATGCATGTATATATGTATTTTAGAAATTGAGTTTGTAGTTCCTATATACTTTGAATATTCACCCCTTGTCATATGTGTGGGTTGCAAATATTTTCTTATATTCCGTAGGTCGCCTTTTTGCTCGGTTGATTGTTTTCTTTATTGCATAGTAACCTTTTATTTTGATGTGGTCCTTTTGTCTGTTTTTGTTTTGTTGCCTGTGCTTTGATGTTGTATCTAAGGAATCTTTGCCATGACCAATCTTATGAAGACTTTTGCTTGTTTTCTTCTGGAAGTTTTATAGTTTCAGGTCCTATGTTTAAGTCTTTATACCATTGTAAGTTGATTTTTATTTATTGTATAAGGGTCCAGTTTCATTCTTTTGCATTTGGATGTAGTTTCCCAACACCATCTGTTGAAAAAAATTATCCTTTGTCCATTGTGTAGTCTTGGCATCCTCATGAAGATCAGTTGACCATGTATGATTGAGTTTATTTCTGGACTCTATTCAGTTCTATTGGTATTTATGTATAGATATTGATATTGATATATCTGTCTTTATGCAGCTGTCATACTTTAATTACTGCAGCTTTGTGATGTTTTCAAGTCAGGAAGTATGAGCCTTCTTTTTCAGCAATATTTTGGGTATTTGGGGTTCTTTGTATGAATTTTAGGATGAGTTTCTCTATTTCTGCAAAAAAATGTCTGGGATTTTGACAGGGATTGCATTGAATCTGTGGATCACTTTGGATGGTATAGACATTTTAACTGTATTAAGTGTTCCAATCTATGGTTGTGGCACCATTCCATTTATTTGTGTCTAATTTCATTTAGCAGTGTTTTATGGTTTTTATTGTACAGGTCTTTCACCTCCTTGGTTAAGTTTATTCCCAAATATTTTGTTCTTTTTGATACTATTGTAAATGAGATTGTTTTCTTAATTTCCTTTTCAGACTGTTCGTTGTTAGTGTATAGATGTATAACTGAATTTAGTATCGTTGATTTTGTATCCTGTGACTTGCTAAAAGAGTTTATTAGTTCTAGCAGGTGTGTGTGTGCGCGCGTGCTCACAGTCTTAGGGTTTCTACATGTAAGATCATGTCATCTGCAAATAAAGATACATTTACCTCCTCCTTCCTGATTTGGATGCGTTTTGTTTCTTTTTTTTTTTTTGCCTACTTTTTTTTCTCCCTCTTGGAAAGGACTTTCATCTGTTGTAATGTCTTATCTTTAATTTCTGATTTCGCTTAGTTGAGTCTGTTCTCTTTTTTTTCTTAGTTGAGCTGGAAGTTTGTTCATTTTGTTGATCTTTTAGGAAAACCTACTTTTTGTTTCATTTTTCTTCTGTTTTGTATATAATGTTTTGTATATAATTTATTCTTCTCTAATCTTTATTTCCTTCTTTTTGCTAACTTTGGGCTTAGTTTGTTATTTGTTTTTTAGCTAGTTGAGGTGTAAATTTAGGTTGTTTGAGAGATCTTTCTTCTTTCTAATGTAGGTGTTTATCACTATTAGTTTCTCTCTTAGTACTGTTTTTGCTGCATCCCTTATGTTTTCGTGTATTGTTTTCAGGTTTATTTTTCTTAATGTATTTTCTAACTTCCCTTTTAATTTCTTCTTCGACCCATTGATTGTTCAAGATTTTGTGCCTTATTTTGCACATATTTGTGCATTTTCTAGTTTTTCTGCTGCTGCTGATTTCTAGTTTCTTTCCATTGTGGTCAGAAAAGTTAGTTGTTATAATTTCAGTCTTAAGTTTGTTAAGATTTGTCTTTTTAATCTAGCATGTGATCTATCCTGGAGAATGTTTCCTGGACACTGGGAAGAATGTGTGTCCTGCAGTTGTTAGGTGGAATGTTGTATATATGTCTATTAGGTCTATTTGGCCTATAGTGTTGTTCATCTACTCTGTTTCCTTATCGTTCTTTTGCCTAGATGTTCTATATATTCTGAAAGTGGGATATTGATACCTCTTACTATTCTTACATTGCTGTCCATCTCCTTTCATTTTGTTAAGTTTTGATTCATATATTTGGATGCTCTGATGTTGGGTGCCTATATGTTTGTATATTTTTTTATCTTCCTGATTGACTCTTTTATCATTATATAATGTTCTTCTTGTCTCTTGTGATAGTTCTTAACTTAGAGTCTCTTTTGTCTGATATAAGTATGTCTACCCTGCTCTCTTTTTGTTACCATTTACATAGAATATCTTTTTCCATCCTTTTCCTTTGAGTCTATGTGAGTCCTTAAATCTATAATGAGTTCCTTGTAGATAGTGTGTAACTGGGTCTTTTTTTTTTATTCACCATTTTTTGTCTTTTAATTGGAGAGTTAATTTCACTTACTTTTAAAGTAATTACTGATAAAGACTTACTCTTGCTATTCTGTTAAATGTTTTCTATCTTGAGACTTTTTTTTGTAGTGACATGCTTTGAGTTCTTATTTTCTTTTGCATATTCTTTTGGTTTTTGAATCCTTAATATGCAGTTTGCATAAAACATCTTAGAGTTATAAAAATCTGTTTTCAGCTGATAACTTTAATTGCATACAAAAGTTCTATTCCTTTGCCTCTCCACCTCTGTAAACTTTGTTGTTGATGCCAAAAAATACATCTTTTTATATTGTGTATCCATTAACAGATCTTTGTGTTTATAGTTATATTTTTGTCTTTTAATTTTTGTAACAGAATGAAAAGTGATTTATGTCACATTGTTGCTTTATTAAAGCATTCTATATATATCTATATATTTACCTTTACCACGAGCTTTATACTTTCACATGCTTTTGTGTTGATGGCAGGTGTCCTATTGTATCAACCTGAAGTTTTCCCTTTAGCATTTCTTGTAAGGCTGGTCTAGTGGTGATGAACTCCTTCAAATTCTGTTTTTCTTGGAAAGTCTTTATTTCTCCTTTATATTTGAAGGGCAGGTTTTGCCTGATATAGTATTCTTGGCAGGGTTTTTTTTTTTCTTCATCTCTTTGAATTTATTTTCCCACTTGTACTAGGCAGCAGGTTTCTGCTGAGAAATCTGCTGTCTTATAGAGGATAACTTCTATGTGTCAAGTTACTTTTCTTCTGCTGCTTTGAAAATTCTCTCTTTGTTTTTGACTTTTGACAATTAGAATATAACGTATCTTCATTTGGACTTCTTTGGTTTCTTTCTGATTGTGGTGTGTTGGGCTTCCTGAATCTTGATATCCATTTCCTTCCCCAAGATTTAAGTCTTCACCATTATTTCTTCAAATAAACTTTATGTTCCTATCTTTCTCTTATGGGAGTATCATAATATATTTATTGTTCCTTTTGGTAATGTTTTGTTATCCCTACTCTTTCTTTACTCTTTTGCATTTGGTTTTCTTTTTGCTTCTCTGACTGTCATTTCAAATGATCTGTATTTGAGTTCACTGATTCTTTCTTCTACCTGATCAAATCTGATGTTGAAACCTTTCTAATGCATTTTTCTTCAGCTTCAGAATGCTTCTTTTTTATATTTTGTAGCTCTTTGTTGATATTTTCATTTTCTTCATGCATCATTTTCCTGAGTTCATTCAGCACCTTTGTGACAGTTATTTTGAATTCTTTGTTAGGTAATTCTTACACCTTAATTTCCTTAGGGTTGGGTTCTGGAAATTTATTCCCTCCTTTTGTTGGGGCGTGTTTCTCTGTTTCTTCAAATACTTTATAATTTTGTGTTGGGATCAAAGCATTTGAAAAAATGCAACTTTTCCCAGTCTTTACAGACTGGCTTTGTACAGGGAAAGGTCTTCACCAATTTGGCTTGAGATTCTGGGGGCCTCTCAGACCTTTTCTGTGGATATAGTTTCTCTGGTTTATACATTTTAATTCCAGATTAAGGGATCTGACTGTTCCTTTTGTAGGAGCTCATAATCTCTTGCACCCTCTGGTGTCTGTTTTCAGTATTGCAAGTTCTCTGGAGCTGCTTTAAATTTTTCACCTCTCTTTTGTACTCAGAGGCCCCCTGGGCTCTTAGAGTATGCTGGGCCCCACCAGTACTCCAAGTCAGGTAAAACAGAAACCAGTTCCTAGGCAGCTCCCCCAAAAGTGTGAATGTTGGATGCATGCACCACTCTTGGCTTTAGTCCTTGAGGGGATATGCTGCCGAGCTGTATCATCCTCAGTTTGCTGTATTGTGGACCCTTTGGAGCAGTAGCAAACCATCTAGCTCTCTTGTTTTCAGTGGCTGCCAAACATTTAGAGTATGTTAGGTCTTATCAGTGCTCTGAGATAGACAAGACAGAAACCAGTCTCTTGGGTAGCCCCTGTAAAAGGTGGAACATTGGACACATGCATGCAGCACACAAGTCTTTTCCATCCTGGGGAGAATCGAGGACTCGGGAGTTTTCTTCTACTCATTCCAGACTGAGTTAGGGAAGGGACTACAGTGAGTGAATGCTCCAAACCATTGCCTTTGTTTTCAGTGGTCCCCCACCTTATACTTTTTCCTGTCAGCCTTTAGATGCAGGCAAGACAGAAACCTGTCTCTTGGGTAATCCCTCCAAAAAGTCAGATTGTCAGATGTATGATCCATATTTCTCTTTTTCTCCTGAAAGAGAAGCCAGGAGTTAGGAGCTTCCTTTCAATTGTATTGTGCTGTGCTGGTGGGAAGGACTATGGCTAATGGGTGTGATAATTTTTCTTACCAGCTTTGATGCAACTAGTTTAGAACTTGCCTGGGTTGCAGGAGCATCTTAACTGATTTCTAGATTTTTTTTTTATTTTTATGTTCAATTAGCCAACATATAGTACATCATTAGTTTTTGATGCAGTGTTCAACAATTCATTAGTTGTGTATAACACCCAGTGCTCATCAGATCACATGCCCTCTTTAATGCCCATCACCCAGTTACCCCATCCCCCCACCCCCTCCCTTCTGTAACCCTCAGTTTGTTCCCCAGAGTCCAGAATCTCTCATGGTTTGTCTCCCTCTCTGATTTCTCGCCATTCAGTTTTCCCTCCCTTCCCCATGGTCCTCTGCACTATTCCTTATATTCCACATATGAGTGAAATCATATGATAATTGTCTCAATCCAATTGACTTGTTTCATTTAGAATAATCCCCTCCAGCTCCATCCATGTCAATGCAAATGGTAGGAACTCATCCTTTCTGATAGCTGAGTAATATTCCATTGTATATATGGACCACATCTTCTTTTTTTTTATAATAATTTTTTATTATGTTAATCACCGTACAGTACATCCTTAGTTTTTGATGTAGTGTTCCATAATTCATTATTTGCGTATAACACCCAGTGCTCCATGCAATATGTGCCCTCCTTAATACCCATCACTGGCGTATCCCAATCCCCCAACCCCCTCCCCTCTGAAGCCCTTAGTTTGTTTCCCAGAGTCCATAGTTTCTCATGGTTCATTCCCCCTTCTGTTTAACCCCCCTTCATTCTTCCCTTCCTTCTCCTACTGATCTTCCTGCTATTTCTTATGTTCCATAAATGAGTGGAACCATATGATAATTCTTTCTCTGCTTGACTTATTTCACTTAGCATAATCTCCTCCAGTCCCGTCCATGTTGCTGCAAATGTTGGGTAATTGTTCTTTCTGATGGCTGAGTAATATTCCATTGTATATATGGACCACATCTTTATCCATTCATCTGTCGAAGGACATCTCAGGTCCTTCCACAGTTTGGCTATTTCTGGATTTTTCATAAAGGAATTGATCTGTGTTGCTGTTGAGTCAGTATCTCTGTGGGGAAAAAAGGTCTGGGTTCTTTTGTTCCCCATCTTGCTGATATCAGGACATGAATTTTTAACCTGACCCTTCGCTACTCATGGTTGAATAGACCCTGATGGGTAAGAGACACCCATGAAATACTTGGGGAATTATTATTTGTCATTGATTTCCAAACATTAAAAATTTTCATTATGGGAAATAATTTTTTGATCACTAGTGGAAGTTGTTGAAGCACCAGTTAATTACTCTGATCAAGCATTTACCTTGGTTTTTCTGTTCAAGTTGTATTTTGGGTTAACCAATAAATATTAGGGAGAAAACTTTTTAAGAATGATACCAGCTAGTAAATTAAGGATAAATGAGACAATTTACCACCCTTATATAATATGTAGTAAAATAATTGTTTAAGCCAAGTTTTACAATGAGAGCTAAAACCATTAGGTCAGAGTTTGATGGAGAACTTTATTGTGGTGGAATTTAGCTCACAATTTCTTATCTGAAATAGATTTTTAAAACTTTAGGACCCCTTTGAATTTAAAAGGGATTTTAGTCTAATTTTTTTAGTCTATTTTTTTTTCTCTTTTACTTTCATGTAAATATAACTAATAGGTTTTATGTCCTTTTGGTGAGAGACTGTGAATTTTGCTTTTTGTATAAAGACCTTCTGTACACTTTCAGAAGAAATCTTATTTCAGATAAGCTCTAGGTCCACCTCTCAACTTTCATTTTGAACATCCTTCATCATTTGTTTTATCAGCATTTGATTTATTTTTAACTTAAAATAGATTGAAATTCAACAATGATTTAATTCAGGAAGTGAATTTATTCAGAAATACAAAAATGTCCTGGATGAATGTAAGTTACACTTTGTTTTAGAGCTCTAATTTATGAATTCTAAAAAAAAGTTTGGGCAATTTTCTTGATTCCTGAATAATTTTACCAAAATAAGCAAACATTTTTGGAACATTCTTCTATTATGAATAACTGGAGAAAGCTTTTAAAAAATGTTAGCAATTCTATTTAAATAAAGAGCATCTGCCAAAATTATTACATTCTTTATGTGACAACATTTTACATTAAAGTTTCTTAGTACTCTTCATTTGCAGTATTTTAAAATATCTGTATTGGTTTATTATTTTATATGCCTACAGAATGGATAAGGCAATGCAGTATCAAGTAAGCATGATAATTCAGTATTTATTTTTATATTTTATAGCAATAAGTTTTAAAAATCTTTTTATCTTTTATCAGACTACTCACTAGATAGTTAAAACATCTCTATTTACGTTTCTATGATGATAAATCTTTTTATGATGATAAAATGGGAAAAATCTCTTTCTCTTATGTTGTGATTTTAATAGCTTAAGGTTCTCTCCCTCTATCCTGTGGTGAATTTTAGTTCTTTTTTTGAGCCTCATCTTAGTGACTACTGGACATTCAGTTCCCGTCTACCTTTGTGCAATGCAGGACCCATATTAGCCTTCCTGCCATAACAGTTTCTGCCTTCTGCAAGGGTCTAGAGCTCTTATGAGAACAAAACAGTCACATGTTTTTGAAACTAATGAAGAATTTTCGGCCCGTTTCTAGGTGTAGAGACTAAAAATGTAGGTTAAGTTTAAGGTAAAGATTCCAATTAGGACAGACATTTGAAAATACTTCAGGATGCAAATGCTGTATTGAAATTGAATCTGGTTATGGGCCACATTAATGGTGCCTATTTGTTTTGAAGAGACAGAGTAATAGGTCATATCTTCCTAAAAGGAAGTCAGACCTAAGACATGGTAGTGAAATGTAGGGCCTAAGCAAGAGATTTCTGTGGAAGATGTAGACTGATCTATAACAAATATCACTTGAAATAGTAAAATCACATATTTTACTTAGAAAATGTTCAAGGAAGAAGTTTCCTCGATATAGACATTCTTTAAGTTCTAAAATGGAATTACATTCACTTAAGAGAGAAGCTTCTGGTTTCTCTGACATGTATCCCTTTCAATCCATCACTGATTCTGAACAGAATAATTTATAATGTTACTTTAATCAGTGCATCTTTTAATCAGAAGCCTACAATTCTCAATTTTCTTCTCTTTATATTTAAATTCTTCATTGCTTTGATCTTTCTCTATTCCCTGGTCCCATAGTACTTTTTTTTTTTAAGTAATAATTTTTTTATTATGTTAGTCACCATACAGTACATCCCACGTTTTTGATGTAAAGTTCCATGATTCATTACTTGACTATAACACCCTGGTCCCATAGTACTTAACTGAATTTTTTTTGGTCATTGTTTAAATTTCCAGCTTTACTCTCAAGCACATTGATAGGTGTTTTTCCGTGTCCTTCCCATGTGTTCTTATGACTTCTTCCCATGACTTCTCTCTTGGTGTTCTCCTTGCCAAAATGTTCTTTTATAACTACTAGCCATCCTTCATTGACTGACTAAATTTTCTTCTTTCCTCACCTTTTCTCTCCTTGATCATTGTCCTTTCTGAATTCCTTCATAGTATTCATAACTTGTCTCCTGAACGGCAACATTTAATTGTGTACTCTTGTAATGTTATTTTTAATATTATTTTTTGCTTTAGTTTTGAATTTAAATAGCAGGCAGGGGACAAATAGGCTGTCAACAGCATACTTTATTTTGCCAGAAATTATTGCAAGTCAAACTTACCTTGTATTACTAAGGTAAGTACATTACCTCAAAAAGGACTGAAAATTTCCATCACTGAGCCACAGTTTTTCTTAGCATATTTAATGTATTTTTTGTATCTAACATATTTTCAATATCATGAAAATGTCCTTTGGCAGAAATATCTCCATTTTATAGTATGTGTAGAAGCTTGGACCCGGTGACTTCACAGCTTGCTCAAGAAGTAGGGGATGTAGGGCACCCCGGGTAATCATCCTCTTGTTTATTCTTATAAAATGGCACTTAACTGACTAAAAAGAAAAAGTTAAAAGGATAGACAAAATTTGTGGAGTTCAGGGGCCACCAAGGAAGAGGGCCTAGGGTGATGTCCCAAGCATATTAAGATCATACTTCATTATCACATAGAAGTCATCAGTAAGTGAGGATGGGTGACTCTTAGGAAATACTTTACTGTAATTGAGGTCAAAGGAAAACAATAGTGGCCATTTTCAGAAACTTCAGTGCTCATAACCAATTAAATGATCTTAGCAGAGTGCAACAAATAATAAATAGATAATAAAATAGAAAATAAAAATAATAAAAGAAGTAATTTAACCCAAAATTCAGAAACATGGCTTTTTTTTTTTAAGATTATTTATTTATTTGAGACAAAGAAGGCACATGAGTGCGTGATTGAGGGGAGGGGCAGAGGGAGAGAGAGAAGCAGACTCCCCAGTGAGCAGGGAACCCAAGGTGGGGCTCGATCGCAGGATCCTGGGATCGTGATCTGAGCCAAAGGCAGATGCTTAATCCACTGAGCCATCCAGGCATTCCCAGAACCATGTTTAAACGGGAAAAGAATTTCATTAAATTCAGAAAAAATAAATTAAGATTGTTAATTTTAAAAAATATTATTTTTTGCATGTTGTATTATTGCATATTATTTAATATATGTAAAAATAGTTCAACTATATTATACAAAAGGCGGATATAAGAAATAGGCAATTTGGAAAGAGGCAAAATTTATGTTATTTGTAAGTATTTTAAATTTATTATAAAATTTATGAGAATCAACTAAAAAATTCATAGTAAGTGAATTTAGAAATGTGACTGGTGACAAAATTAATATATGAACATCAATAGTTTCCCTGTTCTACTAACAATAACTTGGAAAAACTCCATAAAGATAAGCATAATGAATGAATATATATATAAGAAAATCTAAAATCCTTTTCTTGGGCAAAAATGATACTTGAACAAGTGGAAAGTATACTTCTTTTTAAAGATTCAGTAATGAAAATTAAAAAAAATCTCCCTAAATTCATCAAAAAACTTAATCCTAATACATATACTCAGAGGTTTCCATTTAGAACTAAGGCAACCTTTTTATGAAGCACATATGGAAAAAAAATAAGCAAGACAATTTCAGCCATACCTTCACTTTAGAATTAGAGTTATCTCTGGAAATGCAAACTTGATCATGTTATTCACCTTTCTTTCAATCTCCTAAAACCTTTCAGTAGTTCACAGCTGACTATAGGATGAAATCGAAACACTTCAGCATGCATTACAAATACTCAGCTGCAATCACTCTCTTGTGTGATGCCATTTTCCCCTTGTCTTTTTCTCATTCCTTCCAGGGTTAACTCTTCCTTGAATCTTTCTATGTACCCTTGTTCACCATTCCATCTTTATGCTGAGGTTGGGACTTTTCTTCTTGTTGTTTCATAATATATTATTTTTAGTTCTATTTCTATATATATTTTGAGTAATTGGATTATATGCTGTCACCCC
The DNA here is from genome assembly GCF_024610735.1 of Ursus americanus. Taxonomy (NCBI): domain Eukaryota; kingdom Metazoa; phylum Chordata; class Mammalia; order Carnivora; family Ursidae; genus Ursus; species Ursus americanus. Next base: position 3,177,812 of record NC_142162.1, on the reverse strand, counting down.
AGGTACACTGATAGGTCATTCTTTGCATCCATGGCCCCTACTTTATATATAATGCTTTTGATTCCTGCATATGAGGTAATTGTGTGTGTGTTTGTGTGTGTGTGTGTGTGTGTATTCATGCTATAAATGCAGTTTCTATCTGAAGATGGCATGTATCTTGAGTAAAACATAATTGTTAGTGTCTCAGAATCATTTGACATATTTGATCTGGCAAAGGTACCATCCATGAAGGCACAACAAAAGCAATAGTTGCCATAATTTAACAGCATGAATTTATGAATCAGTGACTATCATCCTGGAAAGCATGTTGGTAAATCTAATACTACAGAAGACAGTTTTTTTTTTTTTTTTTGCATTATAAAGTGACACCAACTTTTGTTGCCTCAAAAATTTTGAAGCTCTTAGATTGTTTCTCGAATGACTGTATCATAGATTACTCATATTTCATCATTAGTGCTTACGTATAACATATCAAGTAAGGTGATTTTTTTTCTGTTTTACTATTGACACTTGAACAACATTTTGAACTGTGCAGGTCCACTTAAATTTGTTTTTTTTTTAGATAAATATAGTACAGTACTCTATTTTCCTTATAACTTTCCTTTTTTTTTATTTTTTTATTTTTTTTTTAAAGATTTTATTTATTTATTCGACAGAGATAGAGACAGCCAGCGAGAGAGGGAACACAAGCAGGGGGAGTGGGAGAGGAAGAAGCAGGCTCATAGCGGAAGAGCCTGGTGTGGGGCTCGATCCCATAATGCCGGGATCACGCCCTGAGCCAAAGGCAGACGCTTAACCGCTGTGCCACCCAGGCGCCCCTCCTTATAACTTTCTTAATAATACTTTCTTTATTGTAAGAATACAGTATATGATACAAATAACATACAAAATATGTGTTAATTGTTTTTGTTATTGGTAAGACTTCCAGTCAACAGTAGACTATTAGTAGTTAAGTTTTTGAGGAGGCAGTGGCGCCTGGGTGGCACAGCGGTTAAGTGTCTGCCTTCGGCTCAGGGCGTGATCCCGGCGTTATGGGATCGAGCCCCATATCAGGCTCCTCCGCTATGAGCCTGCTTCTTCCTCTCCCACTCCCCCTGCTTGTGTTCCCTCTCTCGCTGGCTGTCTCTATATCTGTCAAATAAATAAATAAAATCTTTAAAAAAAAAGTTTTTGAGGAGGCAAAAGTTGTATGTAGCTTTTCAGCTGTGCAGAGAGTTGGAACCCCTGGTTCCACCACAGTTCAAGGGTCTATTGTACTCCAGTAAAGATCTCATTTGGAAATATATTTTAGGAATTCTTTGTTCATTATTTTTTGTGGATTCCATGAGGAAAGTGTTGGTGCCAAAATCCACTCTCCTGATACCTTAGAATCCTAGAAAGATGTCCTGAAGTACTAAAAAATTCCAGAGGCACCAGAAATTCCAGAAAGAAGACAGAATAAAGTAGTAACATCTTCCTATTACCAAGCATTATTCACTAAAATATAGAAATAGTACCAGGAAATTATTACAAATTATTTTCTTTAATCACTGAATGATTATTAAATAATTGTAGCTTCTTTAATTCACAGTTGAGAATAGAGAAGGGATTGTTTTTTGGCAATAAGTGTATGTTCTTGAATTGCATAGCATGGTATGTAAATCTGGGCATTGGAAATACGAGGATGAGGCATATAAACATTTCTGGCTCTGAAGAATGCCAAATGTCAAAGGTTTCCAACTTTGTTCATTGAATCCCTGTGAGTAAAAACATTTTATGCAAACTGAATATATAAAACTTGTAAGTGTACATGTGCTGCATGGAAATATAAAAACAATATAAAAAGAGATAAAGAAGCAAGAATAATTTAAAATGTATTTAATTTCCTTTTTTATCATTTGATCATGGAAGTTTATGGGATGAACCCTGCATCTGGCTCCAGGCTCAGCAAGAGGTTTGCTTGAAGATTCTCTCCCTCTGCCCCTCTCCCTACATGTGTGCTCACAAAAAAAGCTCTCATTCTCTCCCTCTCAAACAAATAAGTCTTAAAAAAATTTTTTTTGGCTAATTTTTGTCAGATAGGTTTAGATTGTCAGCCTTGACCCTAGAAATAAGGGTGACAAAAACTTAGCTTATTTGGAAAGTAGGGCAAGCATCAATTTTGTCCTTTTCTTGTTCTTGTTGCATAACTAAGATTATGTTAAATATGTAATATCTTTTCAAAAGTCCTCTTAATTTACTTGATCATTTGTCAAGGTTAGTTAGTTAAAACAGTTTAAGTGGGTATACATCAATTGCAATAGATCATAATGTGTTGAAAACTAACAGATAAAGGAAGGCAGCATTGCCCTCCTCTTTGCAAGGTGCAACTCCCGTTGTCCTCAGGATTGGCTAGTTGCTGTTGATAAAACACAATCTTGTGATGTAACAACTAATTGGGGGCACTGTTGTGAATATATATGGTAATGTTAGGGAAGTTTATTCTGCTTCCCAATTTTTAGATTAAAAAAGTAAATAAAAGTCTTAAAAATTTTCTCAGCCCCTCATTAGATAATTTTGTCTATCCCTGAAGTACATACATCCCATTGTGGAAGCCACTGTTCTAGCTAATAAGCAGCAGAATTAAGATACCAACACAGACGTTCCTGGCTCCAAATTCCTCCCTCAAACCCTATAATGTAACCTGTTTGAGTGATCACTCTCTGATATTTGCTCCAGGGTGCTCTTGATAAAATTGAGACCATTAAAAATATGTAAAGACTTTGTCACTCCATTGAAAGAAGAGAACAAAAGGTAAAATTTAGGTACAATATAAAACATCCCCAAGCATAGAAAACATGATAAAATCCAAGCAAATACTAGGGAGGATCACAATTATAAATGGTTTTATTTCCTTATCAGAAGGCAAAGGATACCAGAATGAGTTAGTACAAAGCAATTGGTACCCTATGATGTTTGAAAAACTAATCTTAAAACCCAGTGAAATAGAAGTGTTTGTTAGGGGGGAAAAGGTTAAAGATGAGCAAAGATATACCCACCCAATGGAAAGAAAAATCAAGTCCAGGTGAGCCATATTAATTTCAGAGAAGAATTCAAGACTCAAATCTTTACAGGTTGAAAGTGCACAAATTTACCCATATTATATCTTTCTTATAGATGTGTCAATAAATAGAATCCTCTAAATAACAAACAGTTATATAGAGAGCAAAATTCAAACTATGCAGTATTTGTCCTTTATTATAAAATACTCCGAAACTAGAAGTTAGTATCCAAAATTTCGCTAAGAAAACTGAAAACCATCTCAAGATTAAGAACTAAAATAATCATGTCAAATATCAATAAATTCAGAGTTAAAAATTTAAAAATTATGGATAATCTGGAGAATCACAAAAGTGAGAGCACTAAATAAGTCTATTGACGAGGTGAGATCCTAAAAAGGAAAGTTAAAAAAAAGAGTATAGGTAATTTAGGAAATTTCTAATACTTTCCATCAGAATTTGGGGGAGAGCATGAGATTAAAGCTCTGCTCAGAATTTTGTACATAGCATTAAATACTTGCCATGAATAAAAAAAAATCAAAATCAAAATAATTCATAGCAGGAAGCTGAAATGAATCTCTGAAAAATAAAATAAAAAGGACATTATTAATCAAAAATATATTGATATAAAACTGAAAAAATAAAATGAAGTATTGGTAAATCTAATCATAGAATTTTTTTATAACAGTGACACAAAATCTGGTTTTTACCCTCTTCCTAACACGCAAACATATACCAATAGGATTAAAGAATAAATCTTCTCAAAACCTAAACTTTAAGCATAAAGAATTAGAATTGTAAATGGAGATTCACAATATAATTAAAGGAAATCAAAGAAATACATCCTAAGGAAATTATTGGGGATATATTAAAAAACGTATGCTGAAGTTCTCATTGTAGCACTATTCATAATTCTAAAAAGTTAAAAACAATGATTAGGTTATGGTTATGTTGATTATGGTATATTCATATCTTGGAACATACTGTGATAATTTTTTAAAGTTTATAAGACATTTTTAATAAATTAGAAAAAATTTTTGATTTGCCGTGTTAAAAATTCCAGGTACTAAATTACATATAAAGTGTAATTTCAACTATTTTCTGAAAAATGCATGGTACATGACTAAAAGTAAATGCAGCAGCTATTAGTAGAATTCTATTTTATAGTAATGAAATAATGAAGCAAGTCCTTTGGCTTGCTATTTATGTTCTTACACATTTTCTCTTTACCAATATGTTCAATATTTCTGTCTTAAACCAGTGACTTTCTACTAGGCATTGTGGCTTTGTCACTGTTCGATTCAGTGGGATATAGGTAGTGTATCTTTATGTTTCAGCTTATGACTGTTGTCCTGGCATAATTACTAATATTGCCCTTTCCACTTTCATAGTGCCCTAGTGTAGACAGTAAAATTATATGGTTAGCCAAGATATGGGAAACCTAATTCTCATCCTGCTTTTCCGTTGAAAGTCTACAAAATTCTAGATAAGTCATCTGTCCATGGAAGACTTTCATCCCTGCTCTAAAGTAGAAACAGTATCTCTGCTGGTTAACTTCATAGGAATGCTGTGAGGATTAATGTTGGAAAATACTTTGAGCTCCTCAGAGAAAAGTGCTATGATATTGTCACTGTTATATTTCTCTACTAGCTTGCCATATGGGAAGTCAGGGGAAATCAAGATTTTGCAAGTATCAGCAACGAAACCAGATCAATCATGCATGTTCTGGCAGCACATTTTATATAAGTGCCCCAGAGTACAAAATCTAGTGAACCTAAAATTCCCCCAAACATATAAATTACTAGAGACATATAGACTAAATTTTGACTCTAAATTGGCTATTCAATTAGGAGTGTTGAGTAAATATATTGAACTTCCCTTTCAGGGTGAAAATATTGTGCTCTATCAAGTATTAACCATAAGGAGTGTTTGGAAGCTGAACAAAGACTGTTCATTAAGCTTGAAAGAGACAGATCTGAGCCAGCCAGCACTTGTAGCCTGGCATCAGGCTTCTAAACCAAACCTATTATTTTAGAGGGCAATTAAGTTTAGTAACTCAGCGGAAAGGCTGCATCTTCACAAAATATTTCCAGTACCTGATAAATTGGGTATCTTGATCTAGTACTAAAGATCTTTTTTGAAATTCTTACAAATCAAAATCAATAAATCAGTCCAGTTCCCAGGCAACAAAGAAGCCGATGAAAGGCAAGAATGAAGCAGATTAAAGTTCTAGCAGTGATGCCTCAAATATAATAGAGCCTTCATTTGATTAATACTTAGAGGAAGCACCTGGAAGAAGTACAGCCAAATCTTGCTCTTGGTCCCTTTGTTCCCCCTAAAACCCCCATCTCTTGTTTTAACTATAGTGCTATATCTGATACTTTGAAGTTGAGACATAGTGCTTTATTTTTTTCTGACATTGCATATTACAGTGATATTACATATCACCAAGTTGTTTCTCTTTTTACAAGAGAAACTGTTCCCCTATCTAAAATTCATGCCTTGACCTTACATGTCTGTCTTTTAGTACAAATCATCTTTCTCCCACTGTCCATCAAGTTGGTCTCTCTCTTTGCTGTATACTGGAAGCGAGGAAGGCAGATCTGTATCATTTGCCTATTTGTCAGAATGAAACAGTTGTTCTTCGAGAATGTTGAGCAGTTTGCTATTTAAAGATGAATTAGTTATTTAGTATTTATTTTTTATTTTTTTAAAGATTATTATTTATTCATTTGAGAGAGAGAGAGAGAGCGAGCACGAGCAGGAGGGGAGACGGAGAGGGAGAAGCAGATTTCCTGCTGAGCTGGGAGGCCCTGTGGGGATAGATCTCAGGACCCAGAGATCAAGACCTGAGCCTAAGGCAGTTGCTTAACCATCTGAGCCACCCAGGCACCCTGTTATTTAGTATTTACAAGGAACAAAAGAGAAAATGTTGAAAACTGTCATTTCTTAAAAATTTATTTTCTTTTATTTAAATACAAATAAAGTACAATTTATAGTTCAATGGGGAATAAAAAGATTTAGTTATGAATCCTGAAGAATATTTACATCTTAGAATTGTATTCACATTTCTGATTGTATGACATTCCATTGAGTTAAATTTTTCTAGATATTAGTATTTCTAAATAAGAATTATGTAAATATGTCTAGAAATTTAGAAAAATACAATAATGAGATGATCTAAATGTGAGAGAACACTAATTGTGAAAAGCAATTGCTCAGTGCTATTATTTTAATGATATTTGAATTACATTTTAGAAATTCTTGCTTTTAATGTCTTTTTCTTGGACTCTTTGTAGATACTTTTAAAAAATCCAGTAAAAGATAGTTTTAGGGGTTGTCTAGGGAAAAGGTTGCAAGCTCTTTCACTGACTCTTACTAACACTGGGACAATTAGGGATGTTAAATTTTGAGATCATGGGAAGATTATTTCTTCCTCACACAGGTTGAGCATTGTGGCTGTTGTTGCTTCAAATGCATATTGGTTTAATTTATCAGTGAGTACTATTTGGAATTTTGTGGAAATACTTGATTATTATGTACTTTCCCTGATAAGGGGCTATTTTGGTTTCTGATTGTTTTCTTTTGCCTACATTTATATGACTCTGATCTAGGAAAGTCAGGCATTAGGCCAGCGTGTTGATTTGCACATTAGGCATGTGGTTACTATGAATTGCTTTTCTCTATGATATTCTCAGATGCAAAACCTTGAAAGAGAGAATGTGGTCAGATCCTTATTTCATTTTGTTTGATAATAATTTTGCTTCTATTTCTCAGTTTCAGCTGGCATCACTTATGGAACTATAGCCGTGAGAGCTCTTATAACAGTGATCTTGTGACTTCTGTATAGGACAACTAGAGACTGCATTGAGTTTGTCTTTTTGTATGGGAAGCGGGGGAGAGATTACTGTTGCTCTCTACCCAGGCTCTCATTTTGGTTACAGTGCTTTTGCACAAGTAAAATGGCACAACTTCATTGGAGGGTCCTAACTCTGGCTGAGTAGATGGTAGCTGAGTTGGTGGTTATAGATTTATGCTAGAATCTAATCACTAGTTCATTCATAATAAACATTTGGGTATGACTATATAGTGCAAGATACTGTGCTAGACTATGGTATTAAAAAGTGTGTAAGTTATGGCCTCAGCTCTCAAGGAACTGTCTGTGTTTGTGCATATTGTGTGTGTTTTGAAGGAGGGGTTAGGTAAGGGAGGATGAAGAAGGAGAGCAATATTTGGGGAGAACACACACTTGTACCTAATTCATGATGAGTTCATTGGAGAATCTACACCTATGAAATGCCAATGCACCCATCTGATTCAGTCAGAACTGAATTTGAATCATTTTAGGTGGTAGTGGATTATATCAGATTTTTTTTCTTTTGGACTTGGGAACAGTATCCCAACAATATTTGTTTCTTGGTTATGTCACTTGAATTCGCAAAGCACTTCTGTTTGCTCATCTAAAAATAGATGAGATATTCTGTTTTATATGCCTCTCTCATAAAATTATTGTCATGACTAGAAAATAAATATCGATACACAGTAAGGCATAATATACAGTAGGTACTAAATAAGTTACTGCAGCTATTACTGTTTTTGTTATTTTCATAATTTATTCATAAGTTTCATCTAAGTGATTTTTGTAGTAACATTACTTTTGAACACTACATGCTTATTATGCTTATTTTAAAAATTTACAGTATCAAAAAAAGAAATAAGGAGAAACAAGTTACCCAGAATTGCCAGGGATAACTGGTGTTGAGTTGGCAAAATTCATTTTGGGTGATTTATTTCTTCTTTGTGCTTTTTGGTATTATTCAAATTTAAAAATAATAGGTATGTACTGATATTGTAAAAGCTACAAAAAAGTTAAGTGTGTTTCAAATTTTATACATCCTAAAAGTCTGAATAGAATGGTAGATATGTATATGGATAGAAGATGGATATATAGAGAGTGCAGAATACATTAGGAAAATAATTTTATAATAAGAGAATCTGCTATTTTAAGTAAAAGTACTGCATTTATTTAATTCATTTCCTAAAAGATCACACTTTTAGAAAACATATGAAAGAAAAACATATAAAAACAGAAGGTGATTGAGTCATTATAGTTTCGTTTCAAATTTTAATTATATGTGTATCTATGTGTTATTCACACATATGTGTGTATAGTATATGTAAGGCCAAAACATAAAGGTGCATGAAATTTATACAGCTCAAAGAATTATCACAAAACAAATACTTCAGCAACTACCACTCAGGTGAAGAAATATTTTCTGCAAAATAGATCACCACCTCTTTCTTTGACTTCAAAGATATCCAGTATTTGGAATATACTTTTCTTATAAAATTTTCATATCCACTCTGTGGGAGGTTGATAATGGTCCCCAAAGATATGTCCACACCTTAATCCCTGTAAATTTTACCTTATTTCAAAAAAGAGTGTTTGCAGATGTAATTAAGTTAAGGATTTTGAAATGGGATTACTGTGGGTTTATCTGGCTGGGCCCTACATGTCATCACAAGTGTCTTTATAAAAGAGAAGGCAGAAGGCAGTGTGACAATGGAAGTAGAGAAATTTAAAGATGTGATGATGCAGTTTGGAAAATAGAGAAAGGGGCCGTGAGCTGAGGAATACAGCTTCAGAGTCTGGAAGAGTCAATAAACTGATTATCTTCGAGAATCTTCAGATGGAGTGCAGCTCTGTGAAACTTGGGCTAGGGAAACTGACATTGGACTTCTGGCTTCCTGAATTGTGAGAGAATAAATTTGTTTCAAGTCACTAAATTTGTGGTAATTTGTTAGAATAGCCAGAGGAAACTAATACATACTCTTTTTGTTTGTTTCACATTATGCATGTGAGATTGATCAATGTTGGTACATATAGTTCTAATTTGTTCTTTTCATTGCCACGTCATGTCCAATATACCTTTTTTTTTTTTTAAAGATCTTTTATTTATTTATTCGACAGAGATAGAGACAGCCAGCGAGAGAGGGAACACAGGCAGGGGGAGTGGGAGAGGAAGAAGCAGGCTCACAGCGGAAGAGCCCGATGTGGGGCTTGATTCCAGAACGCTGGGATCACACCCTGAGCCGAAGGCAGACGCATAACCGTTGTGCCACCCAGGCACCGCCAATATACCGTTTTTATATTCATTCTACTTTTTTTTTCTTTTTACAAATAATGCTGCTATGAACATTCTTGTACACCTCTTAACAGTGTAAATATGTAAAGGGGTACCTTTACTCATTTATTTTTCTCTCCAGCAGTCTATGAGAATTCGCCTTGTTCTATATCTTCATCAGTAATTGTTATTGTTAGTATTTTTAATGTTAGAGAATCTGGCATGTGTACAGTGGTATCTCTTTATAGTTTAATTTGAATTTCCTTAATGAATAATGATCAGCTTTTCATATTTATTTGATATATCAGAGTGAGTCCAGGGAGGCACCTAGGGTACACAAATTTAAAGATGGGGTTATTCCCTCTCCTTTTCTACTTATTTTTGATAAACTATTTCTACTTTGTCAAGCAAGCAGCACATAACATTATTATTCTCTCACCCTTGCCCCTAACTTTGTTGTAGCCTTAGATCTATGATAAAATATATATTAAACACATATATATGTATCATGTGTGGAAATGGGAGGAGCTGATCCATATTTTCAAAATGTGATATTTGACAAGACCAATAAGATAAATTTTTAGCAAGTTTAAGGAAAAATTAGAAGAAAATCTTAAAATAGAAAACGGTACTATACTCACCAGTAGTGAAGAAATTGTAAAACTTCACGACCATATTAATTATACTGATAAAGAGGTTGATTTAGAAGCCTGCATTGTTTCAATTTTTTATTTAAATTCCAGTTAGTAAAGTGTAATATTAGTTTCAGGAATTATTGATTCATCATTTACATACAACACCTGGTTCTCCTCCCATCAAGTGCCTTCCTTAATCCCCATCACCCATTTAACCCATCACCTCTGGCCACCTCCCCTCCAGCAACCCTCAGTTTATTCTCTGTAGTTAAGAGTCTGCTTCTTGGTTTACCTCTCTCTCTCTTTTTTTTTTCCCCTATGTTCATTTGTTTTGTTTTTGAAATTCCACATATGAGTAAAATCTACATTAAAAATATACCAAAATAAATTCTAGATGTATTTTAAAGACTAAGATAAAAATTATTAATATATAGGGGTGTCTGGGTGGCACAGTCAGTTGGGTGTCTGTCTCTTGGTTTTGGCCCAGGTCTGATCTCAGAGTCATGAGATCAAAGCCTGCAAACAGGCTCTGTGCTCAGTGGGGAGTCTGCTTAAGCCTCTCAGTCTCCCTCTGCTCCTCCCTTGTTTGTGTGTGTGTGTGTGTGTGTGTGTGTGTGTGTGTGTATGCATGCACATTCGTGTGCACTCCCTTTCTAAAATAAATAAATTCTTAAAAAAACTATTATGTAAAATGAAAGTACAGAATATTTTAATAATGAAGTAGGAGACCTGCTTAAATAATAAAAATAAGTACTTAAAGGAAAAATAGATTTGAATATATTAAGAAAAAATTACTTTGAACTATGAGAGCTATCAGAAACAAAGTTAATGATATGATATAGATTAGGAGAAAATACCTGCATAGTACTAACAGATAAATCTTATTTGTAGTGCATTTTGGCAATACTATATTTTATTGAATTAAAATATTATTAGTTATAATGCAGACTATTATTTTATGTACTAAGAACAAATACTACAATACTGGCAATTAGCTATGATACAATACTTTCTTATCACATTGGATTTTTCTTTTACATTCTTTAAATTTGTTTGCACATAGATTCTTAAATTACATATCAACTACTGTGCATATTATATGCAACTAATGAATCCTTGAACACTACATCAAAAACTAATGATGTACTATATGTTGGCTAATGGAATTTAAATAAAAAAATAGGTGATTTAAAAATTTCTCTTGAATTAACAATCTAAAAATTGTAATTACTTTTTGACTCCGAGGCATCTGTGTTTCTGTCTACTCATCATTATTTACCCTACCATCATGAGCATTGGCAGTAAATCATTTTGCATCAACAGTGCTCCAGTGCTGTCACCAGGACTTTCTTTCATTGCCCTTCTAATTTCAAATCTGTTAAAATGTAAAAAGGTACCCTTAGGGTCATTAAATATGATAATTATCTAAATTTATAATGCATATATTCTCTCACTCAACATTTTTCATCTCTAGCAGATAGTCTTAGGTGTGACGGGATCAGTAACAGTATTTGGCAAATCATATGGGAACCCGAAACAAAAGAAAAGATCAGTAGTACTGATTTTGTCTATTTAAAATGTTACGTTTCTCATCATAAATTTTTTGCATTAACTTTGATATAGTGAAATATTGTATTAAAATGCTATTTACCTTGATTACTGAGCTTTTTGGCACTGTTTAAGTTTTGTACCCGAGGAAGGGATCACACTTGCTTCACCCTAGATGAGGGCCTTTACAAAACCTAGTAATTTTACATTTCTATCCCCTTAGCATTTAATAGGCAGATGAGACCTTGTCCTTCTTTGTTTCTCTATAGCTTACTCCAAAGAATTGGTAAGAGATATTTGCAGAGGGCTACTTTCTTTGTTGTTAGTTCCAGAAAGATAGCTGTATGCCCCTGACTACATTACAGAGTTTGGAGATTCTTTGCTTCACTATTTTTTTTTTTTCTCTTTCTTTTCTACAGTTTGTTCCTCTTCCAGAAAGCCAGATAATGGCGTTGTAATTTGTCAAATAAGGGTAGAAATTCCACTCATGTGACATCAGATGAATTACTTTAGTTGTCTGAGTTAAAATTTTCTTGCCTGTAAAATGGGGATAACTTTCAATATATGAAGTTCTTGTGTAACTAAATACCATGTACAAAAAATCTCATCACTTGATAAATACCATTTTTCTTTTCTACTCTTTTGCTTCCCATTATTCCTCAACTTGATACTAATGAGCTAATATACTATATGGTACATACCGTGTATTATTCAGTTTTGTGATACAGAACTAAAAAAAATTTTTGAAGTGCTTCTACATGTGTCCTTTATTGGTATAATCACATTTGTTACATAGAGGTCAATGATAGAGTTTCTTCATTTGAAGTTCCCCCGTCCAGTTATGTTTCAAAACAGTTTCATACTTCCAACATAATGAAAGGGAGGAGTTCATTGTTAACTTATCATAGAAGGAAGGAGTAACCAATAGGATTATTAAACTCTGATTCCTGATCTAAACCCCAGTATATAGTTAAATTGTTTTGATGATGCATATAATTTCAGTAATTTATATTGCTGTTTCTAAAATCTCAATGTGTTTTTTTTTTTTTTAAAGATTTTATTTATTCATTCGACAGAGATAGAGACAGCCAGCGAGAGAGGGAACACAAGCAGGGGGAGTGGGAGAGGAAGAAGCAGGCTCATAGCGGAGGAGCCAGATGTGGGGCTCGATCCCAGAACGCCGGGATCACGCCCTGAGCCGAAGGCAGACGCTTAACTGCTGTGCCACCCAGGCACCCCTCGATGTGTTTTTTAGTTGTTGGAAAGAGAAGAGAAAATAAAAACTTTTTTATTTTATTCTAAACCTGTTCTCACTCCGTAGAGGCTATAAAAAGTTATTTATCTAAAATAACAAAAATATCTGTAAATTCATCTAAAATGAACTTGAACTAATAATTGTGGAACAAAATAGAAGCCTCAGTTTTTCAGTTGTTTTCACATCACACAAGCATTTGTTTAAAATTTTAGTGAACAAAACTGATTTTTCAAATGATTACTGTAATTAATATTAGAAGATAAAATTTGACACTGATTCTCAGATATCTGAAAAAGAAACTCAACGTTATAAATAATGAGACAGTTTATTGCTCGTTGTTTAAGTTTGATTAAAAAAATAAAGCAACTGTATCTGAAAAGGAATTATTCACAGAAAGCAATTAATGATATCTGAATTAAGAATTAAGATTTAGGGGGGCGCCTGGGTGGCACAGTGGTTAAGCGTCTGCCTTCGGCTGAGGGCGTGATCCTGGCGTTCTGGGATCGAGCCCCACATCAGGCTCCTCTGCTATGAGCCTGCTTCTTCCTCTCCCACTCCCCCTGCTTGTGTTCCCTCTCTCGCTGGCTGTCTCTGTCTCTGTCGAATGAATAAATAAAATCTTAAAAAAAAAAAAAAAAGAATTAAGATTTAGGGGTTCCCTGGGTGGCTCAGCAGATTGAACATCCGATTCTGTTTCTGCTGGCGTCATGAAGTCTTGTTCTAAGATCCAGTCGTGCCTCTGGCTCCATGGTCAGCGTAGTCTGCTTGTCCCTTTCTCTCCCCCTATACTCCCCTCCACCCCACCTGCCACTGCCCCTGGTTGCTCCTGTGTGTGTGTGCGCGCGCGCTGTCTCTACAATACATAAATAAAATCTTTAAAAAAAAAAAGAATTAAGATTTAAGGCCAAATGTGTTAAAATCTTTGCTTTACAGTAAAAAAAAACCCCATAACATCAGAGAGTTTATGGTTTTCTATTATATTAAGCTTATTTGCAGTAGAATATGAATATTCTTATGAGGATAGGCAAGTAAGTACTATGTAATATATCTTTTCAACTGTATTTAAATTACATCAATTTAGAACAAACACATATAATTAAAACCAATACATTCAGGCATCCTTCTATAATTTTTACCCTTTTAAAAAATGATAAATAGCAGACTTGTCCATTGGGGTTTGTTGTAATCATGGAGTGAGTAAGCCACTATTTAATGCTTTAACAAACAACAAAAAAATGTTTCTGTGTTAAAGAATTTGAAGATTTCTTGTTTAAGTTAGTGTTTCTTGAATAATGACTCAAGGAACAGTTTCTTTTTCAGTTAGATTTGTATTTCTCATCTACTGAGATTTTGAGATCAGATTGGGTTTTAAAAAACAACACAAAACATTAGTCTCAAGTAGTGGTGGAAAGTTACCTTTTTGGTGACTATAGTAAACATGTATGTAAGTAAACATGACTATGTAAGATACTGGAAAATAGTCCTGATTATATATTATTTACAGAGATAAATTTTTGAAATTGATAAACACTTTTCTAGGATTTTCTCATGTTTTTATGTATTCAATCACTATGTCCTATATATTCAATATGTTATATATAATATCAAAAGAATAATATTTTATGCTATTTATTTGGAAAAATAATGTTATATCTTATTTCTTTGATACATAAACTTTCATCTTTATTAGGTAAGTGACCAGTCTGGTAAGTTGGCACCAACCACAAATATTTCAAACAATCCTTTTTGAATGTCTTATAATAGAACTTATATTCTCAAACTACTTTATTATAATGAATCAACTATAAAGTTAGAATCTTAGAATCATGGAAAAATATGAATCAAAGCTAATCTGGGTGGAAATTGCCTTGATGTTAATTGATATATGTGTGTGCTTTTTTTTTTTTTTTTTTTTAGGACATTGAGAAATAAGATAAAACCTGGACTTTTAATTAATGAATGGACTTCCACAAATAAATTTCTGGAAAAAATTTTTTTGAGAGCTTGGAGAGAATAGGATGCCTCAATATGTTAAGCTAACTAATCAAATTCAGAAATCTAAAGACCTTTATTAAACTACCACCAATAATTTGAAGACCCAGAAGCTAAGCAATGTTTGTTTATATCCAATTAATGTAAAACTTAAGAGAGGACACTCCTATAACATATTTTAAGTTTTTCTTTCTTTTTGGCAATGACATAACTGTAATCAACATAAAGATGTTTTAGAAGGTTCATATTCACATTCAAGAATAAGGAAATATAACTTTCAAACCTAGTAAGTAAAATAGGGCTTTTCATAATTTGCTTTTTTTCTTTCTGTATAATTGTTTAAGTAAAGATATTGTTGTAGGTACCTGATTTCAAAACTAGAACAAGGAATTTATCATAATAAATCCATACTTAAAAATTTTTTTCTTCTCCTTTATCCTGCCATTGGTGTTCTCCAGTTCTTTTTGCAGCACCTCTAAAGGGAGAAAGGTAAATATAGAGGACAAAATAAACTTGAGAAGTCTTAGGACTCCAAAAATCTTTTCTTTATCTAGCCATGGAAGCTCATGTTTCAGTAAGATGGTGTAAAGATTTTTTTGGGAAGAGCCTTGGATATATTAGGTCCCCTGGCAGAGATCATCAGATATGACAGTTGCTAAGTGGGACCTTAGCCTAAAGGTATTGGATAAAGTTAATAAAATTTATGTAATTTCCTGTTGAAACTTTTCATTCTTTGCTGTTGCCGTTGTTGCTTAAGAAAAACATCTGATATTGCGCCCTATCTTCCCACCCAGTGACTTCTAGCACCAACTACTAATAGGCTTTTAAGAACCAGGTCAAAACTTCATTATTTTTTGAAGTTTTATTCATTTTGCAATTAGCATGTAACTGATCATTTGTTTCATGTAATATTTTAATAAACATAATTCACACTGATATGTGACTGGACATGAGGGATTAATAACATTAATTTAAATGGGTATCTCTGAAAATATTTCCATTTCCTTTTATTGCCAGAGTTTTATAAAACCTTGGGAAAGACTGGAATTTCCTGCTAATCTGAAACTATATGCCCAGCTTTTCAACATTGATCTAAGACAACATGCAATAGACCTTTATGAAGTCATTTACCAAATGACCTCTGTGAATTGTTTCAGGTGGCAGATGCTCTTTCATGGAAATGGGGTGGGAGGGATTACTGAAAAGAAGGGACAATGGCCCTTAATAATGCTCTCCAGTTTTGTAGCATTTTCATGCCTTGAAACTTGGTATTTTTAAATTTTTCATGGTGTTTGTGTTCTTGAAGCAATATTTGAAACTTTCCCAGTAGTTTTCGAATCACTCTTCTCTGTCCCTGGCAGAATTGTCACTGGTACCACATGTAGAGATATAAACTCAGGGGTACTGAAACACCTAAGAAGACAAGGTTTATGTTCATACAGACCAATCTGTGTGCCAATGTGATTACTTCATTTATCCCTTACTGTCACTGGTGATCCATTATCATACATTTTACTTCTACATATGTTATGTATCCCACAATATATAATTATTATTAGTCATTTGTTTTTTTAAATAAATGATGAAACAAAGTATCTTTTTCAATTTATCCACACATTGCACATTCTGGCTTTCTAAGTCTTTAGTAGATTTGAGTTTACATCTTGTATCACTACCCTTCTGCCTGAAAGACCTCCTTTAAATATTCTCCTAGTGCTGTTCCATTGGTAACAAATCCTCCTACCTTTAACTTATCTGCAAGTGTTCATTTTGCCTTTGCTTTTGGAGGTCACTTTCACTGGATATATAATTCTGAGATGATTTTTAATTTCTTACCAGTATTTAAAATATTTTTTCAAGTGTCACCTGGCTTAAATTTGTTCTCATGTGAAGTTAGCAATATTCCTTATCATCAGTCCCTTTTATGTTATGTGTCTTCTGTGCTGGCTACATTTAAGATTTAAAAATTTTTATTTCTCTGCTGATATTCCCTGTATCTTCTCTCTCTTCCATCTTTTCCTTTAAATCTTTGACATGTTTTAATACCTGACACGTGCTTGTTTGCTGTTAACAACACCCTGGTTGTCTGTGGGTCTGTTCTCATGCTTGTTTGTTCTAAGTCATAGTTTCCTGCTTTTTTTTTAATCTTTTAATTTTATGCTTTTTATTTTCCATGCTATGGTGAGAGTTTAGTTTTTTGTCTTCTATAAAATTGTTTTGAATTTTTTCCCAAGCAAGCAGTTAGTTTACTGTCAGGTCAGCTCGATTCATTGATGCTTGGTTTTAAGCTTTTTATGGCTGTTTTTAAAGCATACAAGGCTAAATTATCCCTACTTTGGAGGCATTACTTTTCAGAGTTCTCACTTAAATACCTGGGCATGCTCAGTGAGGTCTCTTCAGTTTGGTTAGTTGAAACTCTAATGCCTCCCAACATTATACAACCAGTGGACTCTCTGTTCAGCTCATCGGTGCTCAGTAACTATTCTCAATCTGGCCATGTAAATTTCTCACTCTATGTATGTATAATTTAGTATTCAGTCAAAAATTCAAGAAGATTCATATGTAGGTTTTTGGATCTTCTTCTCCTTGTAGTTCTTTACTTTCTGTGACCTTCTTCATAAATTCTAGCCACCTCACCCTCATCCTACAATCTATTTCTCTGTCCAGAAAAATTATTGCCATCTCTTTGGGTTTTTCCTTCCTTCCCTGCACTTTTAAAAGTGGGCATATATAGGAGCGCCTGGGTGGCTCCATTGGTTAAGCGTCTGACTCTTGCTTTTGGCTCAGGTCATGATCTTGCATGGGATCAAGTCCCACTGAGAGCGGAGTCTGCTTCAGATTCTTTCTCCCTCTCTCTTTGCTCCTCCCTGCTTGTGTGCTCTCTCTCTCTCTCAAATAAATAAATATGTTCTTAAAAAAAAAAAAGAGACACATATAGAAAGCCACCTTCAAATATGGAGCTCAGTTGCAGGATCGCAACTCGATACTGCTTGTTGCACAATGCTTGGAACCTGTTGTATCATATATTTTGTTCAGTTTACTGCGGGAGAGTAAGCCTCAAGTCTGTTATTTTTTTATGACCAGAACCAGGAATCAAGCACTCTGATTTTAAAAGAGCATGCATTATGTACCTGCTATCTGCCATGCACCATACAAAATGTTTTTAAATTATATAATCAAGTTAGCCTTTACTATTTGCTGTTGACCGCGTAGGGCTTATATTTTATCATTTTTTGGGAGGAGGAAGCTTAGGGCAGGCTTTTATTCATCACTATGCATTTGCTCATGCTGAGTATTTCTGGTATATCCTTTGCGTACTGCCTGAATTCTGTTTATCTTGTGGGATTTATGGCACCTCTTTTCTGCATTTTTTTTTCCTAATTCATCTCCCAAGTCAAACCAACTTGCCCAACTTTTTCATGAGATACTTTTTAATTCACCTCTATTGTGGCATTTACCATGTTGAATTATAGCTATCCCTTCATGTGCCACAAACTCTGGGGAAAGTGTAGCCTCCAACTTCCTTTTTCTCATGTTTCAGTCTCTGCTTGTAACACTGTGTTGCACATATTAGGTCACTTGAAAGGGTTTCTGTATTGAATATGTGCTATCTAATTTAATTCACATAATAACCTTGTGAGATAGATAACATAATTATCACTATTCTTAATGAGAGAGCTAAGATCCAGATACATTAGTTGTTGTTTTTTCTTTTTTTGAAGTACAAGTCACTAAAGTCAGTGATAGAACTGAATTTCAAGCTCCAAGTTTCCAACTCCAGATCTAGTAATTGTTACTTTACTGCATTCATCATGCATTGACTTCACTCCTGTTAGCCCAACCAATCACAAAAGAATACTATGATACGTAAATATCAGTATAATTACAGAACATCAGAAATGAAAAGGCTGGTAAGGCTTAGTGTAACTCTCCATTGATGACAAAATGTTGTCTACAACATCTCTCACAACAAAACTGTTATAACCCTTCTGTTTACATCGTTAGCCCCTTAAAACAATATCTAAGTGTTATCAATTCCTTATAGCTGTTCAAATTTTCAATTCTAAAACTTCTGTCCATTGTTTCTTTTTTTTCCCATGATGGCAGTATAAAATTTGTCTCTGTGGTCATCTACTGAGACAAGCTTTCAAATGTTTGTATTTCTTTCTTTCAAGCTAAACATCAACATTATTTGTTCGTTACCTAGTTTTTACTCCTTACATCAATATTCTGCAGTTGTTGTAGCCTAGATTTTTAAGGAATCTAAAACTATAAAACTCACTCTCCTATGTGATCACATAGATTACTGTGCGACTATTATCTTAGGTGTTATTACAAAGTTCTTACTTTTCCTTTCCAAGATGAACAACATAACAACATAAATAAAGGAATTTTCCCTCTAGTAACTGGAAGGGTAAGAGTAGTTACGATTTACAGATGAAAGCCTAGGAGCAGACTCTTCCTGTAGACATTACACTACCTTTTCAAGAGGTGGAAAATATATAATATTTTCCAATTATCTGCCCTCTTCCTTCAGTCCTGTTGCTCTCTTAGGTTGCCTTGACTAGTGAACAAAAGGAAATAAGAGAGGCAGTGAATGAGTTATATGTAAAACATGCTCCATCTTTTTCCTGACCACTGGTCTGGATGAATAAGCAATGAAATACAGAGGGGAAGATGGATTTTATGATTCTGTAAAGTTAGAGAATACATATTTAAAAATTAATTCTGCATATTTAATACATATTTAAAAATGGCTTTCACTGTAAATCAACAGCTGATGGGTGGGAGTTGGACATTATGAAGAAAATACAGACTAAAAGAGATTATGAATATAGGTATTATAGAGGATCCACATTTTAATTGGGTGAATGAAGTAAACTCTTGCCTGGATTGAAAGGTTAGACTCTGGTGTGTGGTTTTCTCTTAAGTTCCAGGAGTATGCCAACTTCCAATTTAGAACAAAGATCCAAATTCACAAAACAGGAAGGCACCCCCTTTCCTACCCAGTGGAAGAAATTAACGTATTCATCATACCATCCACGATGTCATAATTTTGAGATTTTCCTCACAAGCAGTGAACTTTTAACAGTACCTTATCTGATTTTTTGGTGTTTGTTAGAAATCTGTGATCTTTTTCTGAGATGTAGAATTAGCTCATGAACCAGTATCTCCAAGTATATAAAGACAGGGTCAGTGCCCACATATTTCTGAGCAGGCTATGTTTTCACTGCTTTCCCAGGGCCCTGGAAAGTTCCTTTCTCATACAAACACAGACATGCCCTCTTATGTGCACACACATGAGTACATACACAAAAAGAATGTACCAGTTTTTGGCTTTACCCACTGTATTGGACCAAATCTCCATTTACTACCTTCAGATTTAGCCTCAGACTTTGGCGGACCAGATTAGACAAACCTATTCTACCATCATTTCTGGCATCTTTAAACTTGCATGCGATCAATGATCACACTGTCCTTCAGATTTATTGTACATATATGAATATTTACTTTCATAGATTGATTTGTCTAGGTGAAATCTTAAAATCTTCAGCTAAAGACATACTATGTGATGTGTACAATTTTGGACATTCTTTAACATGAACCTATACAAGATAAATCAGCAATAATTACATGTTAAAATGTCTGGAACAAACCTTACTAGCAATACCGTGCATAACAGGACTTACTGACATCCAGTGACTATTTACAAAGAAATATATTTGTTAGAATTAAATAACCAATAAAATATTCTCTTAGAATGCACATATTTCTTTTGAGATACCTACTGCAAAGACCTTTTTGTCATCTTAGCCTGGGAACGTCGCTGAAATTAGTGTGCATGGTGAAAGTTGAGATGCAGCTGAGAAGTTGGATACAGTTGTTTTATCTTGAAAGCCAATTTCATTCTTCCATTGCCGTATTTTAAAAGCTAATACTTATAAACAATATTCTCAAGTGATTTTATGCAGCAACTAGGGCAGGCAAATATAGAAATAAAAAGATGTAAATCAGACAACAGTCCTAATTCTACTTTTGAAAATATTGTCAGTGTGCAAAGCTTTGGTTGGTGGGATTGCCCCAGTGAAGCTGTGTCATTACCATCAACCACATTTTCAGGATCCAGGATCTTCAAATATGTATGTTAGTTCTTTAATATTAGAGAGAGAGAAAATGTGATAATTTGGTGGGGAGAGCATCATAAATATGATAGTGGAGAAGGTAGCTAAGTTAGCAGCTACCTGTGCTTTGGTGATCATAGGAGCAATCTAGCAGCCGACAGTGCTAAGAAATTACTGCCCTGTACTATAATATCAAGCTTTAAAATTATGCTTTAAAATGTCAGTGACAAAATTCCAGTCACAACTGAATTTGATAAAAGTTCAGATTCGTTCTATGATAGTTAAGATTTAGCTTCATGGGGCGCCTGGTTGGCACAGCGGTTAAGCGTCTGCCTTCGGCTCAGGGCGTGATCCTGGCGTTCTGGGATCGAGCCCCACATCAGGCTCTTCCACTATGAGCCTTCTTTTCCCTCTCACACTCCCCCTGCTTGTGTTCCCTCTCTCGCTGGCTGTCTCTATCTCTGTCAAATAAATAAATAAATAAAATCTTAAAAAAAAAAAAAAAGATTTAGCTTCAGGTGAATAATGAGTTTGACACTCAGCCTTTCAGCATTTGGCCAGTCATTTATTTGGTGCATCTCTACTTTATGCATATTTACAAATTTAAAAGTCAGTTTTCATTTTTTCTGGTAATAACCTTCATGACTAATGCATACACATACATAGACACATAGTCTGATGGAAAACAGACACAAACGTATATACACAGAAGTATAGGGCCATGTTAGGAAAATGGAACCATTCAAAGCAGAGATCATTACACAAGACAAAACTCAAACTAAACATCTTTACTCTTATATATAACATTTTTGTATAGAAAATGTTGATTTTAACGATTAAAGAAAATACTCATATGTGTTGGTCATCCTGTTTCTTCTATTCAGAGCCCTTCTCTGACCTTTGCTGCTCATTTCTGTGTTCCAGGAGGCAACTCTACTTGGTTTGTCTCTTTGTTCCTGAGCATTTCTTTCTTTCTCTTATTATTATTTTTAAGCCTAGCTTACGTCTTTGTAAACAGGCTCTTCATTTAGTTCTCTACAGTTGATCCACTGAAAGGAATCATGATTCCTTCCAGGATTTTATCTAATAACAATGCCAGTGATTTATGGTATACAAGAAATGCATCTAATAAAAATTAAAAAGCTTGGTAATGAAGCTTTGAGCTAAGGTATGGAGGGAAAATGAAAACTAAGAAAAAAGCAAGGATCACAATATTAATATAAAGTAAGTTTCATCTGTGGTTGGTAAAAAATTTAGGTAGGACAGAGACACACTATATAAGTAAAGAGAGTCATATACATAAATACCTTATAAATATTAATTTGTCAAGTACTATGCTTACAAAATTAATAAAATAAGAACTTCATTAAGTAGAAGCATTTTTATTTATTTTTATTTATTTTATTTATTTATTTTTAGAGATTTTATTTATTTGAGAGAGAGAGTCAGAGATAGCAGCAGAGAGCACAAGAGGGGAGAGGGAGAAGCAGGCTCTCTACTGAGCAGGGAGCCCGATGTGGGGCTTGATCCCAGGACCCTGGAATCATGACCTGAGCCGAAGACAGTTGCTTAGCCGAGTGAGCCACCCAGGCACTCCTATTTATTTATTTTAGAGAAAGTGTATGCACACACATGAGCGGGGGAAGGGGCAGAAGTAGGGGGAGAGAGAGAGAGAGAATCCTCAAGCAGGCTCCCCACTGAGCATGGAGCCTGATGCGGGCCTCTATCTCAGGACCCGGAGATCATGACCTGAGCTGAAATCAAGAGTTGAATGCTTAACCAACTGAGCCACTCTGGTGCCTCAAGTAGAAACATATTTTAAAAGAAATTTTTTTGTGCTCTTTCCTCAGCTGATGAAAGATCAAATGGGCAAAACATACGTGAGATTAAAGAGGACGTAACTAATGGTAGAGAAGTAGTATGTGGCTATTCATTCAAATACTCATGGACTAGGCTAAAATGGACAAAGTACTGGGTCTCAGGGAAGACCTTAGGATATTTGAAAAAGGAAAAGCAATGCAAATCTTAGTCTATGAGGACAATGTAATAAAACTAGCAATTAATAATAATAATAACTGTAAGCAGACAATGCATACCACCTTTTGTAACATCTCTCAGTCTTGTCCTTGGGACAAAGAACAAATCAAAATTAAAATTGTAGCCTAACTAGGAAATAATAATGAAGTACTATACTTTTAAACATTGAATATAGCTGTAGTAGCACTCAGAGGCTACTTTAAATACTTAATTTAACATAAAAAAGAAAAAATTAAGATTTATAAATTAACCATTCAAGTAAAGAATTAAAAAATGTAGCAATGAATTTATCCTTTGAAAGGAAAATGAGGAATAACTTCAATTTGTTATTTTGTTTACAACTATTTTATATTTTGTTGTATAACCATTGTGCATTTTTGTATTAAAATAATCAAAATATCCAACTATAATCGAAGTTAATAATACATAGTTTAAAAGTGCTGTACAAATATCAAACTTAGAAAATAAGTAAACAGTGGTACCACAACTTTTCCCAGTTCAGTAAACATATCTGTTGTGCTAATAGCCACTAATAAGTTGAGGATTTTTTTTTTTTTTAAAGATTTTATTTATTTATTCGACAGAGATAGAGACAGCCAGCGAGAGAGGGAACACAAGCAGGGGAGTGGGAGAGGAAGAAGCAGGCTCATAGCGGAAGAGCCTGATGTGGGGCTCGATCCCAGAACGCCGGGATCACGCCCTGAGCTGAAGGCAGACACTTAACTGCTGTGCCACGCAGGCGCCCCAGAAGTTGAGGATTTTATAATTAAATCTTTTTTTTTAATAACTTTTTTTTTTAAAGATTTTATTTATTTATTTGACAGAGATAGAGACAGCCAGCGAGAGAGGGAACACAAGCAGGGGGAGTGGGAGAGGAAGAAGCAGGCTCATAGCAGAGGAACCTGATGTGGGGCTCGATCCCAGAACGCCGGGATCACGCCCTGAGCCGAAGGCAGACACTTAACCGGTGTGCCACCCAGGCGCCCCTGTATAATTAAATCTTAAAAGTAAGGTAAGACATGCCATCTATATTGACTGGGTGATGTACATTTGTTAGTTGCAATAGAGTCCCATTATCTATTTTGATGTGTACATATATAGTAATTTTCTGTTCAGAAATTTGGCTTCATTTAAAAATTACTTTTTATTATTACAAAAGCAGTATGTATGCATTGTAGCAAAATTAGAAAATACAGAGGAATGAAATGATCTAAAATATTCCTTCCATGTAGAGATCACTATTAATACATTTTCTTCTAGCCTTACATGTTATTTTTTATCAAACGCAAACTTCCTATGTTATTTTTTGTATACTGCTCTTTCAGTCAACAATCTTCACATTTTTATTTTTCTATATTTTTATTACATATAATATCCAGACTGTATTTAGAATCCCTCAATTAATTAAAAATGTTATTTAGAATGAATTTCTTCAAACCAGTATCATTGTAGTACTGTCACATTCCTTAAATTTCTTTTATTCTAGAACTAACCCCCTTTTTATGACACTGAATTACTGAAGGAAGGGGACCAACTGATCTACAAAATACCTTGCCTTCTGGGGTTGTCTGATTGCTTTCTTGTGGAATCACTTAATTTGTATCTCTGTATCTATAGGTATATTAAACCTCAGTGTTTTTAAGTTAAACATGTTTGACTCAAGTAAATCTTAGGTGATATTTTATCTTATAGTGCATCACATCAGAAAACACACATTTGCATCACTGTTAGTGATGGTTAGGATTGATCACTCGTTTATGTGATATTTGATCCTTTTATTTAGTTGGATTGTTCCCCTCGAGAGTATGAGACTATATGATTGCCTACGGTCCTATAAAGCATTTAATGGATTTTAACAATTGCTTGAATCGATGATTTCGTTTAGGGTTTCCAAAATTATTTTTTCCTAGCTCAAATTATTCCTTTCATATATTAGCTGTTGATGGAAATACCTGTAGAGTAGAACTTTCCTTCATCAGCTAGAGCTATTTGGTTGTCCTGAAATATAATTTTTTATTGGAAGGGCAATATAAATATTTAAATCTTTACCTTTAGTTATCAATTTGTCAAAGAAGTTTAGTATGGAGTAAGGAGTTTGTTTTAATAGCTTCCTCATGGTGCACTGGATGTTATATGCAAGTAATGAATCATGGAACTTTACATCAAAAACTAGGGATGTACTGTATGGTGACTAACATAATATAATAAAAATATTGTTAAAAAAATAATAGCTTCCTCAAAGGGTGAACGGTCACAGGTGAGATTTTTTTTCTGACCTTTCTTTTTTCTTTCTTTTTCTTTTTTCTTTCTTTTTCTTTTTTTCCCTTTTTGGAAATCATTATGGACTATTGACTTTTTATTGATCCAGTGTGTTCTAACCCACTACGATCATTCTTTTTGATGCTAAAACTGTCACAAAATTGACTAGTAGGAAATTCTTCGAGATGTGTGTTTGGTTCTTTTGACATAATGCAGTTCCTCCACTAAACAGATAGTGCCATTTTATTTTAATGTTTCTATTTTTTAAACTTTCTGTTGGAATATAGTATGCATACATTAAATTGTACAAATCATATGTATACAACTCAATGGGTAGAATGGAATGAACACAACTGTGAAACTACTGTACCAGGTTAAGAAATAAAAGATTAATAGGACCTAGAATGGTCTTTATGCCCCATCCCAATCACTGTCCTTAACCTTCTTCCAAAATGTAGTCATTATCCTGACTTTGTATGGTATAGAATAACTTAAACCTTCAAATTTTATGTAAATATATTAATACAGAATGTTTTTGTTTGTATATGCTCCTCTTGCCCAAAATTACGATTTTCGTGTACATTATTTTGTGTGTCTCTATCATACTTATTTTGATAAATGTATAGTTGTTCTTCCATTCTTTTTTCTTTCTTTTTTCTTTTATTATGTTCAGTTAGTCAATATACAGTACATCATTGGTTTTTTTCTATGCGTACACCACTATATATTCTTTCCTGTCTTGTTAAACATTGTTTACAACTTGGGACTATTATAAATAATCCTTTTGTGAACATTCGTAAAGTTTTCTATTAGGGCATATGTATACATACGTCTGTTGAAGAGAAATGTGGAAACATAGAAACTAAATTTCTAAGTCATGCAGTGAGCATGTGTTCAAACATAGTAGATAATGTAGATAACCTTTTACAAAGTGGTTGTTCCAGTTGCCTCCGAAAAGCATTTAAGAGATTTCCAGTTGCTCCAAAACCTCATCAGCAATTTTTATTTATTAAAAAATTTTATCTGTTCTGGGGGCGCCTGGGTGGCACAGCGGTTAAGCGTCTGCCTTCGGCTCAGGGCGTGATCCCGGCGTTACGGGATCGAGCCCCATGTCAGGCTCCTCCGCTGTGAGCCTGCTTCTTCCTCTCCCACTCCCCCTGCTTGTGTTCCTTCTCTCGCTGGCTGTCTCTATCTCTGTCGAATAAATAAATCTTTAAAAAAAAAAATTTATCTGTTCTGGTGGATGTGTAGTAGTTTCTCATGGTGGATTTAATTATCATTGATACAGTTGGGGACTAGTGAAGTTGAGCACCTTTTCAAATGTTTATTGGGTATTTGTACAGCCTGTTTTGTAAAATGCTTTTTTAAAAAACTCTTAACCATTTTCTGTTGGGTTGCCTCTGTTATTGTTGTAATTTTTGTTCATTCTGCCTGTAAGCCATTTTTCAGTTATATGAGTTTTACAAATAATCTTTTTTTAGACTTTTGGCTAGCTTTTGAACTCTTATTGGCCCTTTTTTAGAGACTGCAATACTTAATTTTACTGTAGTTCAAATTATTAAGTTTTTTATGTCCTCCTTAAAAAATGTTTTCCTGCCTAAGCTCTGAAGATATTCTTCTATGTTACCTTCTAAAATTATTATTGCTTTACCTTTCTCATTTAGATCTATGATAAATGAAAATGACTTTGGGGAATGATGTGAGGTAAGAGTCTGGGTTTGTTTTTTCTTACGAATACTCAGTTGCTAAGTACCATTTATTGAAAAGATCATCCCTCCTAGACTGCCTTGTCCCCTTAGTCATAAATCAGGTTGTTCTTTTTCAGGACTCTGTTCTGTTATATTAGCCTATCTACTTTTGCAATAATCCTTCACTTTCCTTATTATGATAGTTTATATAATAGGCCTTGATATCTAGTACTAGAAGTACTTTATTCTTTTTAAAGATGTGAGCTATTCTTAGCCTTTAGCATTTTCATCTAAATTTTAGAGTTGTGTCAATTTTTGAAAATAAATAAGCCTACTGAACTATGATTGCTGTTGTAATCAATAGATTAGGAAACTGAATACATTTATAAATTTGAATTTTAAATCTATGAACATATTTTATCTCTCCATTTATTAGGTTTGATTCAATTTTACTCAATAATGCTATATAGTTTTGTAGCGATTTTACATATATTTGATTAGATTTATTTCAAGGTATTTGATGTTTTGATAATCTAGGTTGTATCATTTTTATTTTTTAATTTTCTATTTGTTGTATAAAACAATTTTTAAATTTTGGCTTTATATCAGAAACCACGTTAAGCTATATTATTTCTAATAATTTAGTAGAAAATTCTCTTGGACATTACTTGGACACAAATGTATATTCTGAAAATGAGAGTGACATTTTACTCTTTCTTACCATTACTCTTTTCTCCTTTCTTTATTGCACTGGCCATGAATAAAATAGGATGAAATTGATTAGAAATGATGAAAGTAATCTAGGAGGGAAAATGTTTTTCCCTCACTTTTACCTTGGAGGGAAAAATTTTAACATTTCACATTAAGAAAGATTTTTGCTGCAATTTTTTTTCTCATTTTTTTGAAGATGATTTCGTCAAATTAAAAAGGTGCCTTCTGTAGTTTGCGGAGGTTTTACCTAAATTGGTTTGATTTCTAGTCTATACCATTCTTCATAGATTTTAGAAAATCATCTGATTTGTCTTTTCATTCACTGGTAGATTATTATGGTTGGTTTTTAAATATACTTTTGGCACATTTGGGGGGTAGGGGGGTAACATTTCAAACTAATAGGAAAGTTGCAAGAAAAATACAAAAAACACAAATTCAGACACATACATGCCCCCAATAGTTATAGCAGCATTATCTACGGTAACCAAATTATAGAAACCACCCAAGTGTCTATTGATTGATGAATGGGTAAAGAAGATGTGGTGTATATATACAATGGAATATTACTCAACCATAAAAAGAATGAAATCTTGCCATTTGCAATGACATGGATGGAACTAGAGTGTATAATGCTAAGTGAAATAAGTCAGTCAGAGAATAACAAATACCATATGATTTCACTCATATGTGGAATTTAAGAAAGAAAACCAATGAGCAAAGGGGAAAAAAAAGAGAGAGAGGCAAACCACGAAACAGACTCTTAACTATAGAGAACAAACTGATGGTTTACCAGAAGGGAGGGGGTTGGAGGGATGGGCTAAAGAGGTGATAGGGATTAAGGAGTGCACTTGTGACGAACACCAAGTTTTGTATGGAAGTGTGGAATCACTGTATCATACACCTGAAATTAGTATTACACTGCATGTTAACTAAGTTAAATTTAAATAAAAACGTTTAAAAAAAGTACGAAAAACTACCATACATTCAGATTTGCCAAATGTTTACATTTTGCCCATTTGTTTATTATTCTGTTCCACTCTCTTTCTGAATCATTTAAGAGTAATTTGCCAAGTTTGCCCCTTCATCTCTAAATTAATCAGCTTGATTTCTTGAAAACGGGGACATCTCCTCATAACTACAGTACAATGATAAAGATCCAAGTTTACTCATTGCTATTTATTATTAAAACATTCTTGTGTTTCTAGAATAAAGAGAAATCTTTTAGGCTATATTAAATTTTTTATATGTTACTGGATTTGTTTTGCAAATATTTGTGTAGGAGTTTTCCCTCAATTTTTATAAGACTTGATTGTGCTTTTCTTTCATATAGTATCCCATAATCTGATTTTATCCATATAATGTTGGCTTCATAAAATGTGTTGGAATGGTTTTCTACAGTTTCTGTTCTCTGTAAATGTTAGTCTAGAATTATTACTTTTTTCTTAAAATTTTTTTTAAAAGTTGCAGATGAATTCTAGCTTGGAGTATTCCAAAATTGAATATAGTAAATATTTAATTATATTAATACATATCAGATTACTCAGATTTTCTATTTTTTTGGATCTATTTTAGTACTATTTTTCTTAGATTTATCAATTCTTCATTTTCAAATAGTGGCCGTAAAGTATAGTTCATAAGACCATTGTCATAAATTTTTAAAAATCACATTTATTGGTGCATTATCTACATTCATTAAAATTCATTGTTTTTAGGTATATTGTTTCTGTGATTATTGACAAATATATACAATATGTAACCACCATCAAAATTAAGATACAGAATATTTCCATCATCCCAATGAATTCCTTCATGTTCCTTTATACTAAATCCCTAGCCCCTACCTGTAGGCTCTGGCAACCACTGATCTGATTTGTCCCTATAGTTTTGCCTTTTCCAGAATATCATATCAGAATGAAACAGTTACCCTTTGTGTCTTTGGGGAGTTTAATTTACGTTCTTGTATAGATTTGAAATTTGTCCTTTTAAAATTGCTAATTTTACGGGTGTCTGGGTGGCTCACTCAGTTAAGTGTCTTCTTTCAGCTCAGGTCATGATCACAAGGTCTTGGGATAGAGTCCCGCATTGGGCTCCCTGCTCAGCAGGGAGTTTGCTTCTCCCTCTACCCTTCCCCTCTGCTCGTGATCTCTCTCTCTCCCAAATAAATAAATAAAATCTTAAAAAAAAATAAAATTCCTAATATTAGTTTTGTATATATTAGAACTTATCACTAGCTGAGGTACATTTTAGGTTGTTTCCTATTTTAGGGCATTGTGAATAGTGATGCTATAAATATTTGCATATTGATGTTTACATGGGCTTCTTCCCACTTCCTTTTTTGGGGTAAATTCTTAGGAGAGGGATTTCCAGGTTGTATGTAAGTGTATGTTTAAAGTTACAAGAAACTGCCAAGTGGTTTTCCAAAGTGACTATATAATTTTTCATCCCCACCAGCAAATTGGAAGAGTTCTGTTGCTCCAAATCCTCATTAGCACTTGGTATTTTCAGTTTTATTTAATGCTTAAGTTTTAGTGAGTTTAGGGTGTGTGTGTGTCTGTGTGTGTGTATATATATACATATATATAGTGACATCTTATTATGGTTTTAACTATTTCTCTAAGTGAATAATGTTACTCATCATCTTTTCATGTTTTTATGGGCCATTTGTATATCTTCCTTGGTGAAGTGTTTGTTCAAATCTTTTCTCAGTTTTAAGTTCTTAAGTTAAATGTATTTCATGTTCTGCCAGTGTTTTGCATCTTTGTTAAACACTGAAAGGGTTAATTCCAATGAACTGGTAGAATCTGTAGCATCTTAAAACCTATGTATTTCCAATAACTGGTGCAGAGTTGTGATTACTGATTAAATGTCTGAGAAAGAATAAGAAACAAGCACTTTTGAGCCATTAGAGAATATTTTTCATTTTCCTGGACTGGATTTACAAACCAAAATTGATTCTTCACTACATGTTTTTGATTATGCTCAAAGAACAACATCATCAGGAGGTAATTCCAAATGTACCGAAAAATATTACATTTATTTCCAGTCTTCTTCTGTCCCTTTACATTTGTCCCTACTTTCCACACACTTATTCCAAAGAATTACTTTGTGTTTCTCTAATCCATTTTTGAGTCAGAATCTTAAGCTTTTTTTCCCTTCCATGGATTTCTTGAACTGATGGTATCTGTGAGAATTATTCTTTGAAGCAAAATACAAATCAAAAGTCAAAAATTTGGTAAGCAATGAACATTTTCATGGGAAATGTTAGAACACCATACTGTCAGTATGCTCCTGTGGTGTGCTTTGCAGATCTAATGAAATCAAACATATGAGTTTCAGACAACAGAAAATTAGAGACTGACTTCTGAAATAGGTCTCAGACTTAAGATTTGGTCAGCTTCCAGGTAAGAGGCTGTATCCAATTGCTTTTTTAGCTCTTTCTCCAATAAGATTTTATCTTTATCAGGAGGAAAGTTTTGTGTGTGTGTGTGTGTGTACACACACATATACATATACCACATATATATGGTAGTTAAAAACAGGTTAGAAATGAGCAAACCTCTTGTACTACAACAATCACTTGTAACTCCATTGTAAGTTGTATCAGTGCTCATCATTGGAAGACCAAGGGAGTGCCTCATCAGTGTGCTCTCTATAGCATGTAGTGTGCCTTTCTCTTTTTGGATGTAACAATCTGAATTAAAATGTTACTATTTCATTAACAAATATGATATTTAAATCAGCAAATTAAAAATCACCACTATGTGTTAAAATTCCCTCTGATGACACTTCACTATGTAGAACACAGTAATTACTCTCAGAAATCAGCTATGCCAAGGTAACTGGGCAGTTACAATATTTTATCAAGTAAATTACCAGTCACCATCAACATTCATCAAGGACTCATTTGGATTTTATTACAGGTTGACATTTACTTATTTGCCCAATTTTTAAAATTACAACTGTTGCACGATTGCCCCAGGGCGCAACTGTAGAAAATTAGCACAGTAATCACATTAATTACCATAAATAAAAGGTTATAAAAGAGCAGCAAGTAATAGTGTAGAATTTTTTAAAAGCAACTTAGGGCATCCCTAATAATACTTTATATACCACATTGAAATTGTCAAGACTTTTTTACTTCTATAGTTTCTAACTTGAACACCTTTGCCATAAGAATGTTATTATTGATACCATTCCAGAAATGAAGTGGAAGCCTTAAAACGGCCCTTTGGCTGACCTAAGATCATTCTATATTTAAAGTTAAGTCAATAACTAAGTCTCCTGACCTACCAACACTCCCTTTCCCCTCTATATTTCTCTTTCAGTGATCAAGAGTAGAAGATCATTTACTTTTTATGCTCCCATCTATGAACATATTCAGTGAAGTAAAGATCCAAAATATATCCTGATGTGCTTGCCTCTTTCTACCTTCATTGCTACCAACTGAGTTTAAGTGAACATCATCTCACCTCTGGACTACTAATTGTGATAACTCACTTCCTTCTAGCCCACGTGAGATACATATTGTACAGAATAACTCAAATGATTTTTTAAAAATGTGAGATCCTACTATTTTCATGCTTAAAGTGAATATGGATCCCTGTAATCTGACCCCCTCTGATTTCATCTCTTACCACTCTCTAGCTTCTCCTTACTCTGCTCCCATTTTTCTGACTCTTGGGCATGCCAAGATCCTGCCTTAGGGTCTTGGTTCTTACATTTTGCTCTGTTTGGAATGTTCTATGCTCAGATTTTTACAGAACTTACTTGAAGTTCTTCTTCCTCAGAGAGAGTTTGATAACCGAACTTAACCTGGCTTCTCCTCTTTCTCCCTTTTTCACCTCATCCTATCCTCCAGTTGTTCTTCATCACATGATTGTGTTTTATTTGTATAGCATGTATCTTTGCCCTCAGAAATGACCTCATCCATGTATTTATTTATTTGTGTATTGTACATCAATTCCCATGCATGATTAAATTCATAAGAGTAGAGATATTGTGTATCTTGTTCACTTTTTGTACTAGATGCTATTCATTCTCCACTCAGGCGCCTTAAGGCCACCCTGGAAATTAAATGCCCCTTCAGTTGACAGTCTGTTTATACCCTAAAGAGCTTTCTACCTCAACACTTCCCTGCCTGAGGGCATTCTCCGGGCAGTGTCCTGGTAGGCAAGAAATGCCAGAAAGTTAACGCCTCCAAGGTGTAACCCTCAGTCAGCAAATACAATTAGGAAATCAGTAAGTACGCATTTTCCTCACTCAGATAGACAGTTTATAAAGTCAAAATTATAAGACATGTTTTCCATCTTTAGAGACTCTCCAGTGTAACCGAGTCCTCATTGCACATAACAGCTAACTGGCTTATTCATGTGTATACTATACTCTTTCAGTGATCTCTTTTAGTGATTAGCATTCATTTTTCCATTTTATTTGTGGTTATTAAATAAAAGAAAAACATATTTATAAAATCATACCCATTTCCACGTCCCCAGTACCTGATTGGATTCATTATCCATTTTACTGTACCCTTCTCTATTCTTTGTTTCTGTCTTCCTTTTTTCTGTCCTTGCTTATCTTGTCCCCCCTAATAAGGATTTTCCTTTCTAATTTTCTTCCTTTGTCCATATTACTTTATCTTTCATGCACATGATGTTTAATCTTAATTTGCAGGTTTGAGTGTAATGTGAGCCCTGAGTAACCTGGTGCTGTGTCAACAATTTGCAAAGGGTACTATATAGACTAACATAGGCATGAATCCCTTGTAACATTACTTTCTAATGCAAAGGAACAAATTTTTCATGATAAATACTTTCTGAGTCATTCCAGATGATTTTTCCCCCCCGAGATGGCTAGTTGTTTTCAGTATCCATCCATGTTTTCCTTTTCCATAGTTGAGCTTGTGGTCACTCAAAATAAAGACTACATTTCCTGTGCTTCCTTGCAAAAATATCTGGATAAGTTTTGGCTAAAAGGGAGAGAGCAAAAGAAATACAGGCAATTCAAGTTCATGCCTTTGAAGGGAATGAGTATGTTTTTCTCCTTTCATTTCTTTCTTTCTTTCTGGCTATAATGAGAATGTGGTTGTTATAACATTCTTGGGCAGCGTGGAATAAAAAGTTGGAGCACTGGGTGTTACACCCAACTAATGAATCATTGAACACTACATGAAAAACTGATGATGTATTGTATGTTGGCTAATTGAATTTAAATAAAAAAAATAAAACATTTAAGATCCAGTGTTCAAAAAAAAAGCTGGGTCTTTGCAGCAGTGATGGAACTCTGTATAGCAGTATCCCATTTCTGAAGCAGGCTGCCACACCAGCACGGACTTAATGTGAAGGAAATAAGAACTATCTTGTTTAAGCTTATCTTGTTTTGCATCTTTGTTCCGTGGAGCTGACTCTTGGATGGTCTAACTGACTACAGCTGTCCAGTAGACTAACATTCTGGCATGCCGTCCCTCTCTCTGTGAATGTATGTGTATATTTCCTTAATAAAGTAGTATAGACCCATAAAAATCAAACACATTTAGCTAGAACATGTGGTATATAAAAGAGCATATTTTATTTCTAAGACAAAGAGTATTAGAGTGTTTTCTCCTCAAAATAATAGGATATATTTATTCTCTGTGGGGTTATTTCTGAGGTGTATGCACAAGTGTAGTAGTGCATGGGAAAAATAACAGTGACTCATTCTGTGCTAGTGTTTTCCTCTCATTACAATCTGGGGGTCCCCAGCTTTATTCTTTTGACAGATGTTAATGTAGTATTTGAATAATGAGTAGTCTAACAATGGTTGAAAGATGGTAGTGTTTGACATTTTTTGTATTAAAGTATCACTGGAGAATTATATAAAAGTTAAAATTTACTCTGCTTTTTCGGTGGTTACCTCTAAAGCTAGTTATATAATTCAGCCAACTTCACCCTGGGTATTCTAATTCTGATTTTAACATCATAGTAGAGAGGGGCGCCTAGGTGGCTCAGTCAGTGAAGTGTCCGACTGGACCCTTGATTTTGACTTAGATCATGATTTCAGGGTTGTGAGATGGAGCCCCATACTGGGCTCCCTGCTGGGCATGGAGCCTGCTTAAGATTCCCTCTTCCTCTCCTTTTGCCTGTGTCCACTGCACTCACATGCCTGTGCGTGCTCTCTCTCTCTCTCTCAAAAAATAAATAAATCATAGTAAAGAAGTTCTGTGTGAATTATATATAAGAAAGACCACACTGTGATACTGAGTAGACCACCTTATAATTCTGTAGTCCATTTTCACTTCTTTTTTTTTTTTTTTTTAAGATTTTATTTATTTATTTGACAGACAGCCAGTGAGAGAGGGAACACAGCAGAGGGAGTGTGAGAGGAAGAAGCAGGCTCCTAGCAGAGGAGCCTGATGTGGGGCTCGATCCCGGAACGCCGGGATCACGCCCTGAGCCGAAGGCAGACGCCTAACGACTGCGCCACCCAGGTGCCCCAGTCCATTTTCACTTCTAAACCATGTCTTGAGTGGGTCATAATGAAGCTAATAGAGTGCATGAACATGCTGGAATACGAGGTTATTGGTTTCTCTGCAGTTATGGAAAGTTGTAAAGTGGACAATGGCAGGCACTTGATTTTGGGGCAGGTATTTGAGTCCCCCAGCCACGAAAAATCCAGTGTTTTTCTAGTGTTGTATATCTTCCCATTGGCCCTTTGGCAGTTTTTTTCCATCCCTGTTCATGTACTCAGTAGCTTTAGGAATCTGTTGCTATGGAACACCTCAGTGTGCTTCCTTGTCTTCTGGCTTCCAGTGGATGTTATCAGTGGTGAGCAAAGAAGGGGATAAATGATCTCTCTTCTTCCTAGGTGATCATAGGATGGGTGTTACTCAAAAGAAAGTCACTGCTCTTGAAGGTGGCTATCTCCATACAACCTTTTTGTCTCCAGGTTTTAATAACATCTGTTGTTCTCTTCCCCTTCAGGTCTAGAGATGGTATTAACTGCAGGGTATATGCAGAATTATTCCTTTTGGTTTATCTGTATACCACCCACAATTTTGAAATAGCTCATTTTATTATACTCTATTCAAATTACTCATTTAAGTGTATCTTATATTTCTTCTTAGTACCGTGACTACTATAGTTTGCAAATTAAGTTTTTGGTGAATATTCCAATAGGGATTTCTTCTTTCTTTCTTCCTACTATATTTTTCACTTTTTCTTGCACTTGATTTAAAAATTATAGCAGATTCAGTAGTTAGGACCAAAGAGATTCAGGACTGAAAATCCTTATACCACATTGGAAAAGCACATCATGCTGAGTTCTGTAAATATATTCCTATTACTTTGCTATTTATTAAAGTCATAAGAACCACAGTGATTTTTATCTATTTCTGCTTTTTTTTTTAAATTATTCACAGAGAAACTACTCTCTTTGTTAACTCTTTTTTTTTTTCCTTCAGAACCCTTATTTTTGTTCTAGTTAAAGCAAACCTCTCCCACGCTTCTCTTTTGGGAGGCAAATGGCCTCTTTAGAGTAGCATGAAATTTTTTTTCTCTTATTTACCTCTTTTCAGTTTTATTTATTGAGGTATTAACATTTGTAGATTGAAATACAGATTGAAGTGTTACTATAAATTAACATTTATAGATTGAAATACAGACTATTAACATTTATAGATTGAAATACAAGTATATATATATATATATATATATATATATATATATATATACACACACACACACACCTTATACAACCCACACCTTAATCAGGATATACAACATTTCTATCATCTCATAAAATTCACTCATTCTTACTCCAGTAAATACTCCCCTCGCCTAAGGCAAGCAGCGATTTGATTTCTATGATCTTAGATTAGTTCTGCTAGTTCTTGAATATATTTTAATATGAATGGAACCATAGCATATGGAGTTTTTTGTGTCTGACTTCTTTCACTCCGTATGATGTTTTTGAAATTCACTTTATTTCCATGTGTATGGGTAGTTTATTCTTTTTTATTGCTGAATACTATTCCATTTTGTGAATATACCAGGGTTTGCTGCTGCTTCTTTTGATGGACATTTGGTTATTTTTAGTTATGCTTCTCCTCTTGCCCTTCACATTCCTTTTTTTGTAATGATGAAAGTCTTTGGCAATTAAGTGATATGTTCTCCCTCATTATTCCTTTCTTCCTTCATTCCTTACTCCATCCATTTCCATCTGCTTCTAGCCCTGAACTCCAGGCTGATGTCTAAGTGGACTTAGAATTTGACTTTTAAAGAAGATAATTATTTCGATCCCAAACAACAAAAGATTAATTGAATATTGATAAACTATTTAACAGAACAATTGTAAGTTGACACAATTAATAGATTTCATTACAAGTAAGAGCCCAGAAGAGTAGTCTCTAGCTTTGGGGAAATAAGAGTTTAAACTGATCTCCAATAATAGACATGATAGCACAGTTACATCTGTGGTTTTATGACTCAAAGCCATTGCAGAAAGTTTTGTGAGTTGTGCCCTCTTCAGGGGTGGCCAACAGATAGGGGAAGGTGGAATGACCATGCTCAGGCTCTGCTCCCAGCCCTCATCCCTGGAGTGACACTACACCACTCAGTATGCAGCAAATAAAATAACCTTGTTTCTAATTTTGTGAAGAATACTTTAATGGGGTAGGCCATGAACTTGAGAAGTGCATCTACCTGTGGATTATGTCTTTATTTAAGTCCATTCAAAAAGTGATTTGAGAGAGCTATGTGCCATTTCAAAGGGTCTACCCTTTCAAAAGCAATTGCTTGTAATGAATATCATATTTTCATAAAGAATCTTAGAAACATATTTACATATGGCATCATGACTCTATTTTTAAAAATTCCTGAAACTTTAATGGAAGACAGTAATTTCAAAGCTTTCGACAATTTTCTGTTTTAAAGAGGTTGTGACATGGATTTATCTTTGAGGTTTTCCTTTTTGGTGAAAAAATTGCAAAAATATGGTCATTCACTTATACAAATGTAAAACAAATATCCATAAATTATTCCTGGGAAAAGCTTGAGTTAACTTAAAAAGAATCCTTTTATTTTTAAACACATTTTTCTTGGTTTCACCAAGTGTCAAAACTTTAATGTAGATTATTTTAAAATGTCAACAAATATTCTCTGAATTTCAGAGGAAAAAGAAATTTTTCTCTTAGAAATCAGTGATAAAAATGAGAAATTGAGTTTGATGGGAGCAATGAATAGAAAATTTAATGCCAGGAAGGCAAGTATTCTGGTTAGTACATGTGAATGGGAGTCTGTCTATGCAGATATTCTACTTTGCAGTGAGTTTGTGGTTTCTTTTTAATGTAAAGATTTAGATTTCATTGTCCCTGGAAATTAGCACTTAATCTTGGAGGGAATGTTTGTATTTCATTTTGTCCAACAGGTTATTTTATTAAGTTGGTAACAGGTGCCATAGAGATTGGGAAAAAGATAAAAAAGACATGCAAGCTTGATGTTTACCTGCCAGCAGTGAAAAGGTAATAAAAAGGAGATTGGAATGGGCAGTGAAAGCTCAACATGGACCAGTTGACTGGTGTCCCAGATGTGACTGCGTACCCAGGCTTAGGTAAGATGGTCATGTTGTGCAGTTGTATGCTGCTGGGATTATTCCATGGATATTCATCAAGCTGTTTCACTCTAGGAAGTAGAGATGAGACTCTTCTGAGAGCTTTGGAAATGACAACATGCACCATTGTTAAAATATGGGACAAGAAATGAGGACTGGAAACTGTGGGCTCTGGCTGTGAGGTGTTTTTTTTTTTTTTTTTTTTGTTTTTCCCTTCTGAACTATGTGGTTTTGCCCTTGGAATAAGGGTAATTAGGAAAGAATATATCATCGTACAAAATTAATTCACTCTCTGCTTCAGGGCAGCATTCAGGAAACCAGGCAAGTGACGTTCCACTTGAACCTTCTAACAGTGGGTCTGGGTCTAAACCTGTGTGTTTGTGGGGTTGTAGTGTCTGGCAGCACTTCACTGTTTGTGCTATACTTATGTTCTTTCTTTTATACTTGAACTTCTGTAAATCTTGTTCAAGTAGTGCAGCATTGTCTCAGCTGTTACTGTTAAGAATTAAGCTTAGTGTTTGTTCCCATATGTTGAACGAAGTATTTCCAGATATCCTAGCACATATGTAAGTGCTTCAGGAGCTGCAAAGGTGGTCAGCAGTGTAGCCAGCCAGTTGGATGCTTGAGCTGCAAGGGTGTCATAATATGTGGAATATATATGCCTACTTGTAGGAAATACAGAAAGTATTTGGGGAAGTAAGACTAATGCACTAATCAACAAAATTTTT
The DNA here is from genome assembly GCF_024610735.1 of Ursus americanus. Taxonomy (NCBI): domain Eukaryota; kingdom Metazoa; phylum Chordata; class Mammalia; order Carnivora; family Ursidae; genus Ursus; species Ursus americanus. Next base: position 3,139,114 of record NC_142162.1, on the reverse strand, counting down.
AAAAAAATTGAAAAAATTAAAAAATGCATTTACTGCAGAATAGTGGGATGGGATCATGCGTTATTGTAGTTTTAGGACAAACTAATAATAAGACCTTGTTTTGTGATTATAACCTGGTAAAACCTTGTTGTGTATAACTATTTTCCCTTAATTCTGTAATTTTGTAGGAGATAGCCAATAAGGTTGGTTTCTCCATTCTTGAACGACTATATGAAAAAGTGAAAATGTACTGGAGAGCAGCCTTGATTAGAATAAAGAAGATTGCTCCTGCCACGCTTCCTAGTCTTTTCACAGTACCAGAGTAGGGGCTGAAGGATTGGGGTAGAAATACAAGGTTCTAGAAATTCAGATTGCATTATTTTCTACTTCCATTCATTTATACGTAAGTGAAATCTAGTTAAAACAAACATAAAGGGAAGCTTCCCAAGAGAAAAGAATTATAAGGGCTCTCAAGAATGGGCAATTTGTAGGCAAGGGATAATCATCATCATCATCAACTTCTAATAATTGCTACAGTTTATGGAGCACTTACTCTTGGCCAATATGCTTTGCATATATTGTCTCTAATCCTTTTTACAACAATGTGAGTAGTATTATAATTTCTATTTACTGATGACCAAGCTGAGGCTCAGAGATGTTAAGTGATTTGCTAAAGATAGCACAGCTAGTAAGTGACTGTGTCAAGATTCAAACCAAGTTTGGACTGTTCCAGTGTTAGTTCAGCAAGCCAGGGTACTGCCAGACAGTTTTGTCTAGATTGTATTATCTGTGAGTTCTTTTTTTTTTCTTTTCCTTTTAATTTCGTAAGGAAACCAAGTTATCTTCTTTCCATGCAAATGTCTGTGACTCACTCGTCAAAATGATAGGTCTGATTTGTTATTACATATGGATATGCTTCCAGAATACCACCAAAGTAAAGTTAGCACATGATTACCAGTGGGTAACCAGTCTCTTTCTTTTCAGTGAGCAGAGGCTAGAGGCTCTTTGACTGACATAACATCACTGGTTACATCAGTTCCTAAACTACTTGAATTGTTTGGTTTATGCACAGCTGATCAGAAATTGACTAGAGTTAGGATCAATGAGATTCAAATTAAATCGAATTATACCTTTATTTAAGTCATTAGTTAGAAAGATTTATGTCTTTCCTTCTCCTATTCCACGAGAAGCGTTTACTACTTGACATAACCTAAACTATAATACATAATTTTCACAACTCAGACAAGAATGTCAATTTAATTTTTAGAAGCTACACAGTGTACATTTGCAATGATTTATAATGTTATTTTATCAGATTAATTCTCCAGTTGCATCAGAAAACTGCATATCTAGATTTGCATATCTAGACATTTTTACATTCATCAACTTGAAAGTAGTTTCTTCCAGAGAGGAACATTTTTCACAAGGGTTAGTTTGGGCTGTTTCTTAGGTGAGCTATTCAGATTTTACATAAGTGCCAACCACGAAAACATTCTGAAACAGAAACGTTACATTTTGGTTTTACTCTGCCAGGGTAGGTTTTCTTTGTTTCATACCATCTTGTCATTAAATCTCAAATGAATGAAGGCTCATACATAACAAATACAAATACCTGATTTCTTAAAATTCTTATTATTTTCTAGGTATTATGCTGATCACTTTGCCTTCACGATTTTATTAATTCTTATTCCCACACTTGCAGTCAGGTTTTATTATTCCTATTTTATTTATAAGAGCAAAACAAAACCGTACCCAAGAAGACCAGAGGTAATGTGTCAAAAGCCACACTGTAAATGTAATTCAAATATATATTAGTATGACTCTACAACCATGCCTTAGCCACCGTGTTGTATGTTTTTCTGGGCCGTGCTTGAAATCTAACTCCTTATTGTTTCTGGATTGTTTTACTGAAGTGGTTGCACTGCCCCTTCTTTGCATTTCCCCTCCTTGATTTGATCCATACTGCTCCTGAAGGTAATTTTACTCATTTGAAATTTAGCTATTTTTAAAGCTGCTCCAATTTGACAAGAAAGAAAAGAGGAAAAAATAGATAAAACAAAAAGAATATACCTATTTTATGTATGAGAGAGTTAATGTGCAGAAATATTAAGTGACTTATACAGGTATCAACAAGAACAACTAGGGCTAGTAAAGAAGCTGCTGTCTCTCCTTTGCATTTTAATTTTTTGGAAAATATGTGTTTTCTTTGTTCTTGTGAGAGTGAACACTAAATTGCATGATCTCAAAGATATGTTATTCAAACGACAGCAGATTTCACTTAACTGTAGAAAAGGATAAATTTGAGAGGTTGCCATCTCTAAAAAGGATAAACTTTGATTTCCTAAGATTAGGATTCAGAGTACAATATGGATCATAGTATGTAAAGCTAGGATAATCATGAAAGGGAAATAAAATGCAAGCAATTATTCCTTTAATATTAAAAATCAGAGTTACAGATAAAAGAATTTAAAATGCATTAATGCCACAAATGTTAAATACAATGGATGGGTATAGAGAGATTTTCCAAGAAAAAAATTAACATAATGTGATAAATTCAAAGAATTCAACAAATTGTTAAATCTGTTTAAAAGTAGCCATGTAATTGTACCATCATAAAAATTTTAATTACCCATAAGAGTCCATAGTAATTGAAGCCCTGAATGAAAATGCTAGCTATAATGCTAAGATTTCTGGCAATCGGGTAATACATGAAAACAAAGTGCAATTAGCATAAATCAGAACAAAAGTTTTTATGGTCAAGAAATCCTGCACTTATGTGAATAAGAGAAAAAATGCCATCCAAATAAAGAAGAATGAAGAGAAATTTAGGTAATGTAACTATAAAAACAAATTTCTGGAAAATCTCAAATTACTAATGATGGTATAATACTTATTAAAAGGGTATTGACAGTATTCTAAACATCTAAAAAAGTGAGCAAATTTAATTAGAGGATAATAATCTTAGTTATTTTAAAATGTAATATAACAGTTGCATTTTCTAGTATTTTGGCTTCCTCTGAGATCATAAATAAGCTGTAGAGGAGATGTGACAACAGTCACATATGACACATTATCACTCTCTTATCATCTCATTGGTAGTAGAAGTCTATTACACACAATTAAGTTGCCCCTAACCACTTCCACCTCCCTCAGTTTGTGTTCAGCTTCAGAATGCAAAAACACACTTACCCCTGGGTTTGACCACTTTCTCTGCTTCATTTGGGCAGTTGGGGCAAACCGACTAAGAACTTTTCGGTATTGATACCCAAACGCATAGAAGAATGACCAAATGAATTTCTTAATTCTCTACAAAGATACAGAGAACTGAAAATACCCTATTTTTAGTATTGAAATTTGAAGGTTTCAATACTTTACAAAGGTGGATAATGAGCTTCAAGTTTTATATGCTACTATGAGTATCTAACTTTATTTCACTTATTCTTGATTACTGCATTTTCTATCCCGTAGATATGGAATGCAAAATATATAACAAAATATATATTATTATATATTTTTATAATTATGTAAAATTTATATTTATATATCATGTTTACATTTTTAAAATTTTACCTGCTCTCAGCTGTCTTTTGATTAATCTCAATTCAAAGATAAACTACAGAATTTAAAAAAAAGTATGGAAGCTCAAGGCTTACTGGATTAGAGAACGGTTTTCATGGAGATAAGTATTATCCTACTTATATGTGTAAAAGACATATTTTACAATTATTTTAGCTCAATTACCTGTTATATTTCCATCTGATCCAGTGAATCTTGCAGTGCTGAATTGGGTAAAAAACTTTAGAACATTGTAGAAACAGAGGCTGAAAAGCTAAGTGTGTCTACACATAAATATTCTTCAAAATAGTGATTGGTCTTGGGTGACAAAGCTTCGCTTCTGTGATAAAAAGCTTGCTAACAGTGTTTTAATTGAAACTTTTAATCTGAATGTTGTCTGAATCCTGTTAAATGTAACTTTCCTGCCTCAATTCAAATTTTCTTAATCTTCATTTTCGCGTTGAATATTGTTACACTGTCTGCCTCATTATGCTAAAGAAAGATGAAGTAAGCTATTAACATTCTGAACGGCCTATGAGATGTTATGATATAGAATGTCATTCATTTTTATGAGTTGGCTGTCAGTGTGGGCTGCAATAAAGTTATAATTCCTCCCTGGAAGTGTGTGATGCCTGGTGTTGCTGCAAAATCCTTATTAAAATTTCAATAATTGTAAATTAAAGCAAAAGTAAATAGGACTTTTATGAAATGGTTGTTTCTGAAAGTCAAGTGGTAGGGAACAGGACTCTACAAGATTGACATTATTTGCTTTGTGGCTCTAAATCATCATAATCCTACTGTTATTTTCTTTATTGAAAAAAAATTTGGATTCATAGCCAGTTTTGTACTTTGAGCTACAGAGGTTTGCTTATGCTGAGAGAAAGGTGAGGGGACAAAGCAGAATTGTGGTTTTACCACGTCTACCCTTAAATTGCTTCATGATGTTATTTGCCAGAAAACCTGAAGGTTGCAATTTGAATAGGTTTTTTTAATTTAAATATTTGGAAGGAAAGGGGCAGCCAGTGCTTTTCATGTCATCTCATGGCCTTATTAAATGAATATGTTAATGTAGCATTCAGCTTGCAAATTTTCTCACAGAAAGTAGAAAATAATTACGAGGAAGATTCTCCTAGGACAGATAATGCTGTATTATTTAAGAATATGTTACAAAAAAATGCAAACTGTCATTCAGAACAAAGGAATTTATACTCAGTCGTGTCTTGTGTGTTTGTTGTTTAGCTGGCTGAAAAGTATGTAGTTCCAAAGATGGGGAATATTTTATTTATTTTTATTTTTTATTTTCTTATTGAGGTATAGGAAATATTTCAAATAAAGTAGATGATGCATTTCATTATAATGAATATGATTGGAAAAGAACATGTAAAGGAAGACTAGTAATTTTATGTCACATATTTCATTGCATTTACCCATAGCTATCATCTTCTTAGGTTACAGAAGCTTGAGGTTAAAAATTTGGTGCTTTTAAAGATTTGTCTAACTTTGTTTCATGCTGCTGAGATGCCATACTCAGAGTCAACTTGACAAATATGTAAGGGCCCATAAAATTTATTTGAGTGGAAGTGTGGAGGTATTAGGGCAGTTTGCCCTGACTCTTGAGGACTTCTGTGGCAGCCTCCTTTGCAGTCAGTCTCCTTTTACCCTCTGAGGTTTTATCTTTCTCTTTTCAGTTTTTGAGAAGCCTAGCACTGTTTAGGTATTCACTGGCCTGAGCTTTGAGTAGTGCAATAAAGATGTCCTTATCTGAGTCTCTTGCATTAGATGTATTAGAAAAATGCTACATTGCCTGTCCTAGGTTCTGTCATCCCTCTGTGTAACTGGGAATTACCGTAGTTTAGGCAGCTTTTCTGATAAATAATGACCTGTCAGTATCTCTCCATCAGTGACAAGTTTATCATCGCTTCCCTCTGTTACACTGCAAAGAGTGCAGATAAAATTAGTACTTGTTCTCTGAGGCAGTCAGCTGAACATCCCTGCCCCCCCCCCCCCCGCCCCAATCCCACCAGGGGCTTTTGTCCCCTGAGAAGATCAGACTGAGCTCTTCTGACCACTCATCTTTCTTGTCTCTCAGTCCCGATGGTTGCTCCTATTCTGGGATGTAGATTTTATTTTTTATTTTTTGGCCTCTGGGCCCAGGGAAGTGAGAATGTTGTTTTTCAGTTGTTTGTTAAAGTTTAAGGATATTAAAAATCAAGGAGTTTTCTTCAACTACAAAGCGATTCATTAAGATATCATTTTATACATAAGTTTATCTTTAAAAATTTACCAATTTGAATTTTGATATAATTTTGATTGACCTAGGACATGATTTAAGGTTGCTGACACATCCCGTGATAATTGGAAATATCTCTGGTCAATCACAAAGCCATCAAATGGTTTATATATGAATTAAAAAGAGGACAATCATGAGTTTTGCAGATGAGTCACATTCACTAGCTATATAATATTAGGCAAGTTGGTTTACTTTGCTCATCTTCAGTTTACTCAGTGAAGTGAAGATAAGAAAATGGGGAAAAAGTGATTGACTGTTCAAGATTTCTAACACAGTGCCTAGCAGTCAGGGACATCCCACAAATGACAGTTCCCTTCATCTATCTTAGCAGCCTCCACACACTTTCCAGTTATTAACTTATCTCTCTTAAATACAGGAATACAAAAAAAAATCACATTTTGTTAAATATCCAAGCAGATGATTATTTTTTAGCAGTCATTTGGGAAGAAGTGATCAGGAACCCTATTCCTTTCTCTCCTCTTATAAGCTAAGATTATTACAACAAAATGGAAAGAAGTAAAAAAAAAAAATCTTTACAAATTCAACGTGTCTAAAGTTTCTAATAAATAAGGATTGTGAATGTTTTTTACACACTCATCACACGCAAAAAAATCCTTTTTTTTCTTTTAGAAAGCAGGGAGGGATAGAGGGAGGGGGAGGGAGATAATCTTAATTAGGTTCCACGTCCAGCATGGAACCTCATGCAGAGCTTTATCTCACAACCTTGAGATCATGACCTGAGCTGAAATCAAGAGTTGGATACTTGGGGCGCCTGGGTGGCTCAGTCGTTAAGCATCTGCCTTTGGCTCAGGGCGTGATCCCGACATTCTGGGATCGAGCCCCACGTCAGGCTCTTCCACTGGAAGCCTGCTTCTTCCTCTCCCACTTCCCCTGCTTGTGTTCCCTCTCTCGCTGGCTGTCTCTATCTCTGTCAAATAAATAAATAAATAAAATCTTAAAAGAAAAAAAAAAAAGGGTTGGATACTTAACCAACTGAGCCACCCAGGAGCCTCTAAAATGAATCCTTTAAGTGATTCCCCTGAAAAAAGAATCCTTTATATGACTCTTCTAGGGGGGAAAAAAGCAGCTGATATTATTCCTAATATTCCCATAAGGAAAACAAGAGAGCACACACACAACACACACACACACACACACACAGACAAGTGTATAGATACATAAGTACCACACAAAAAAATGGGATCTCTTCTAATAGGGCAAGTTTTCACAATGAATTTCTGCAAAACTATACTAGATAATTTCTTATATTTATCTTTCCATTATTAATTACTTCATGAAAGCAAAGCAAATAATATGTAAGATGTGCTATAATATTTACTGTCTTTTCTAGCTTCTCATTTTCATAATCTATCCTGCTTAATGTTGTGGGGATGGGTGGGCAAAGCACCACCCCTTCTTCCTTTTAGGATATTTGTTTATTACAGTAGGCTTTCAAAATTTCAAAGTGGATTTGAGGATTTTGCAAATTAGATATGTATTCTTCTTGTATCTATGAAACTCAAGGACAAATATTTTGTATTATGTACTGTCACTATGGTCACTAAACCCATAAAAAGTGACTGAATAATCTAGAAGGATTAAGAAATGAAAGGTTTTGACTTGGAGTCATTTAATATTTTCCAAGTTCTGTTATGAATTTACTTCCTCAGCAGTAGAGTTGACTATCTACTAAATGCACTTTCTTGTGACAGGGGCACAGAGGAGATGACAGTAATATAAGATCTTCACTCTTGATATATTTGCAGTGTAATAGAAAAGCGGAAAATGGTTAATGTTCATGTGAATAGAAAGTACAAAAATGCAATCTCTGAGCAGATAATACTATTTTTAAATGTACGAATTAATATAGTCACCTCGGGACGCTTTTATCATAATGTTACCATTGCAAAAATTATTTTGGAAACCTCATAAGCTTTGTGAGGACTGTTTAATAACTATTTAAAAGCTTATTTTATTGTGTTAACACAATATGAGATCTATCCTCTTAACAGATTGAGTGCATAGTGCATTATTGTTGACTATACCACAGTGTTGTACAGATCTTTAGAACTTACTCATCTTATTTAACTGAAACTTTATTCCCGTTGATTTGTATCTCCCCATATGCCTCTCCCTTGGGTCCCTTGCAAACACCATTCCACTCTGTTTGTATGAATTTGACTATTTTAGGTATTTTGTTTAAGTAGGATCATGCACTCTTTGTCTTTCTGTGACTGGCTTATTTCACTTAGCATAATGCCTCAGGGTCTATCCATGTTGTGACATATTGCAGAATTTCCTTCTTTTTTAAGGTCGAATAGAATTCCATTGTATTACCACATTTTCCTTATCTATTTGTTCATGGATGGATATTTAGAAAATTTCCACATCTTGGCTTGTGTAATGCTGCAATGAACGTTAAGAGTGCTAATATCTCTTGGGAGATCCTGATTTCTCTTTTTTTTCTCCCTAGATTATTATTTGTTTATTTTAGAGAGACAGAGAGCATAAGTGGGGGAAGGGGAGGGAGAGGGAGAGAGAGAATCTTAAGCAGACTTCCTGCTGAGTGTGAGTCGGATATAGGGCTTGATCTCACAGCCCTGAGATCATGACCTGACCCAAAATCAAGAGGGGGATGCTTAACTGACTGAGGCACCCAGATACCTCTGAGACATCCTGATTTCAATTCTGTTGGATAAATACCCAGATGTGGAATTGCTGGATTATATGGTAGTTCTATTTTTTTTTTAAGGAAATTCCGTACTATTTTCCATAGTGGCTGCACCATTTTACCCTACCATGGGTGTGCAAGTATTCCAATTTCTTCACATCCCTACTAACACTTCTCATTTGCTTATTGACAATAACTCAACTAAAAGGTGTGAGATGATATCTTAATGTGTTTTTGACCGTTTTAAGTCCAACATTTTTTTTTCAATTCCCATTTATTTTATTTCTTGGGGGTGCTTTTTTATTTTTGTTTTTATTTTTTACTTAAATTCAATTAGCCAACATTTGGTACATCATTAGTTTCAGTAATTGTACTGTAGAGTTCAGTACTTCATCAGTTGCATATAATACCCAGTGCTCATCATGTCATGTGCGCTCCATAATGTCCATCACCCAGTTACCCCATCCCCCATCCACCTCCCCTCTAGCAACCCTCACTTTGGTTCCTATGTTTAAGAGTCTCTTATGATGTTCCTCCCTCTCTGATTTCTTCCCATTCAATTTTCCCTCCCTTCCTCTACGATCCACTGTGCTGTTTCTTATAGTCCACATATGAGTGAAACCACATGATAATTGTCTTTCTCTGATTGACTTATTTTGGCCAGCATAATACTCTCTAGTTTCATCCACGTCAATATAAATGGTAAGATTTCATCCTTTCTGATGGATAAGTAATATTCCTGTGTGTGTGTGTGTGTGTGTGTGTGTGTGTATAATATTCCATTGTGTGTGTATATATATATCTTGTTTATCCATTCCTTTGTCAAGGAACATCTGGGTTCTTTCCATAGTTTGGCTATTGTGAACATTGTTGCTATAAATATTGGGTGCAGGTGCCCCTTTGGATCACTACATTTGTATCTTTGGGGTAAATGCTTAGTAGTACAATTGCTGGTTTGTAGGGTTAGCTCTATTTTAAACTTCTTGAGGAACCTCCATATTGTTTTCCTGAGTGGATATACCAGATTGCATTCCCGCCAAAAGTGTAAGGGGATTCCCCTGTCTCCTCATCCTCACCAACATTTGTTGTTTCCTGTCTTGTCAATTTTAGCCATTCTGAACTGTGTGAGGTGGTATCTCATTGTGGTTTTGATTTGTATTTCCCTGGTGACATGTGATGTTGAGAATTTTTTCATGTATCTGTTGGCCATTTGTGTGTCTTCTTTAGTGAAATGTCCGTTCATGTCTTCTGCCCATTTCTTGACTGGATTGTTTGTATTTTGGGTGTTGAGTTTGATAAGTTCTTCATAGATCTTGGATATTAGCTCTTTATCTGATATGTCATTTGCAGATAGCTTCTCCCATTTCATAGGTTGCCTTTTAGTTTTGTTGACTATTTCCTTTGCTGTGCAGAAGCTTTTTATCTTGACGAAGACCCAGTAGTTCATAATTTGCTTTTGTTTCCCTTGCCTTTGGAGACATGTCTAGCAAGTTGGTACAGCTGAGGTCACAGAGGTTGCTGCCTGTATTCTCCTCTAGGATTTTGATGGATTCCTATCTCACATTTAGGTCTTTCATCCATTTGAGTTTATCTTTGTGTATGGTATAAGAAAATGGTCTTCAGTTTTCTTCTTCTACATGTGGCTGTCCAACTTCCCCACATCATTTGTTGAAGAGACTGTTTTTTTTTTTTTCCCATTGGTTAGTCTTTGCTGCTTTGTCAAAGATAGTTGACCATAGAGTTGAGGGTCCATTTCTGGGTTCTCTGTTCTGTTCCATTGATCTGTGTGTCTGTTTTTGAGCCAGTACCTTACTGTCCTGATGCTTATAGCTTTGTGATATAGCTTCGAGTCTGGAATTTTGATGCCCCCAGCTTTGGTATTCTTTTTCAACATTCCTCTGGCTGTTGGGGATCTTTTCTGGTTTCAAAGAAATTTTAGGATTGTTCCAGCTCTGTGAAAAAAAGATGGTATTTTGATAGGGATTGCACTGAATGTGTAGATTGCTTTGGGTAGCATAGACATTTTGACAATATTTATTCTTCCAGTGCATGAGCATGGAATGTTTTTCCGTCTTTTTTTGTCTTCTTCAGTTTCTTTCCCAAGTGTTCTGTAGTTTTTAGAGTACAGGTCCTTTACCTCTTTGGTTAGTTTGATTCCTAGGTATCTCATGGTTTTTTGTGCAGTTGTCAATGCGATCAATTCCTTAATTTCTCTTTCTCCTGCCTCATCGTTAGTGTATAGAAATGCAACTGATTTCTGTGCATTGATTTTATATCCTCCCACGTTGCTGAACTCCTGTATGAGTTCTAGCAATTTTGGGGTGGAGTGTTTTGGGTTTTCCACATAGAGTATCATGTCATTTGTGAAGAGTGAGAGTTTGACTTCTTTGCCAATTTGGATGCCTTTTATTTCTCTTTGTTGTGTGATTGCTGAGGCTAGGACTTCTAATAGTGTGTTGAACAGCAGTGGTGAGAATGGGCATCCCTGTCATGTTTCTGATCTTAGGGGAAAAGCTGTCAGTTTTTCCCCATTGAGTATGATATTCACTGTGGCCTTTTTGTATATGGCTTTTATGATATTGAGGTATGTTCCCTCTATCCCTACACTGTGGAGAGTTTTAATCAAGAATAGATGCTGTGTTTTGTCAAATGCTTTTTTGCATCAATTGAGAGGATCTTATGGTACTTGTCCTTTCTTTTGTTAATGTGATGTATCATGCTGATTGATTTGCAGATGCTGAACTACCCTTTCAGCCTAGGAATAAGTCCCACTTGGTAGTGGTGAATAATCCCTTTAATATATTGTAATTGGCTCTGTCTTGGTGAGAATATTGGTCCCTTTAATATATTGTAATTGGCTCTATCTTGGTGAGAATATTGGTCCGTAATTCCCCTTTTTTGGTGGGTTTTGGGATCCTCTCCTGTTTGTCTGGTTTTGGGATCCTCTCCTGTTTGTCTGGTTTTGGGATCAAGGTAATGCAGGCCTCATGGAACAAATTTGGAAGTTTTCCTTCCATTTCTGTTTTTTGAAAGGACTTCAGAAGAATAGGTCTTCTTTAAATGTTTGATAGAATTCCCTTGGGAAGCCCTGGACACTTGTTTTTTGGGAGGTTTTTGATTATTGCTTCAATTTTCTTGCTGGTTATGGGTCTGTGTAGGTTTTCTTTTTCTTCCTGGTTCAGTTTTGTTAGTTTATATGTCTCTAGGAAGTGCATCCATTTCTTTCAGATTACCTGATTTGTTGGCATGGAGTTGCTTATAATATGTTTTCATAATTGTTTGTATTTCTTTAGTGTTGGCTGTGATTTCTCCTCTTTCATTCATGATTTCATTAATTTGGGTCCTTTCTCTTTTCTTTTTCATATGTCTGGCCAGGGGTTTATCAATCTTATTAATTTTTTCAAAGAACCATTTCCTAGTTTTGTTGATCTGTTCTACTATTCTTTTGGTTTCTGTTTCACTGATTTCTGCTCCAATATTTATTAATTCTGATCTCCTATTTGGTTTGGGTTTTATTTGCTCTTCTTTCCCCAGGTGTAAGGTTTAGGTGTAAGGTTAGCTTGTGTATTTGAGACTTTCCTTTTTTCTTGAATTACTGTGTACTTCCCTCTTAGGACCACCTTTGCTGCATACTGAAGGTTATTCATTGATTTATATAATTGGCTGCTCCCAAGTTCAGAGCATAAATATTTCCAATTGTTAGATTTTATTTTTGGATAGACCCTTTAAGTATGATATAGTGTCCTTCCTCATCTCTTATTACACTTTGGTTTTAAATTTAATTTGTCAGTTATAAGCATTGTCACCCCAGCTTTCTTTTGATGTACATTAGCATGATAAACAGTTCTCCACCCCCTCACTTTCAATCTTGAAGTGTCTTTGGGTCCAAAATGAGTCTCTTATAGACAGCATATGGATGGGTCTTGCTTTTTTATCCAATCTGATACCCTGTATTTTTTGTTTGGAGCATTTAACCCATTCACATTTAGAATAACTCTTAAAAAATATGAATGTAGTGACATTGTATTACTTGTAATGTCACTGTTTCTGTATATTGTGTCTGTTCCTTTCTGTTCTTTGTTACTTTGAGGCTCTCTCTTCACTGAAAGGATCCCCTTTAATATTTTTTGCAGGACTGTTTTAGTGATCACATTTTTTTTTAAGTTTTTGTTTGTCCTGAAAGCTCTTTCTCTCTCCTTCTATTCTGAATGATAGTCTTGCTGGATAAAGTATTCTTGGCTGCATGTTTTTCTCATTTAGCAACCAGAATGTATCATGCCTTCCTGGCCTGCCAGGTCTCTGTGGATAGGTTTGCTGCCAGCCTTATTTTTCTACCTCTGTAGCTTATGGACCTCTTGTCTCTAGTTGCTTTCAGGATTTTCTATTTGTCTTTGAAATTTCCAGGCTTCAGTATTATATGTCAGGGTGTTAACCTATTTTTATTGAGTCGAGGGGGGGTTCTCTGTGTCTCCTGGACTTGAATGCCTGTTTTTTTCCCCAGATTAGGGAAGTTCTCAGCTATAAGTTGCTCAAATATACCTCTGCTCCCCCTTTCCTCTTCTGTTGGGACCCCAGTTATTCTCATATTGTTTGGCTTTATGGTATCGCTGATCTCTTGAATCCTCCCCTCATGATCAAGTAGGTGTTTTTCTCACTTTTCCTCAGGTTATCTCCATACTTTTATCTTCTATATCACTAATTCTCTCTTCTGCCTCATTTATCCTAGCAGTAAGAGCCTTCCTTTTTTAATGCATCTCATTAATAGCCTTTATGATTATGACCTGATTAGATTTTAGTTATTTTATTTCTCCAGAAATGGATTCTCTACTGTCTTCTATCCATTTTTCAAGCCCAGCTAGTATCTTTATAATCGTTATTCTGAATTCTAGCTCTGACTTTTTACTAATATCCATATTTATGAAGTTTCTGGCAGTTAGTACTCCTCTTGTTATTTTTGGGGGAATTTTTCCATCTTGTCATTTTGTCCAGAGAAGAATAGATGAATGAGAACAAAGTACAAAAATATCAACCATGACCTCTGTGAAATATACACTAGACAAATCAAAAGAGATCAGAAACCAAAAAAGAAAAAAAGAAGGAAAAAAAAAGAGAATATAATCAAATAAGTGGAAAGAACAGGGTGATACACCAGGTCCTGAGTGTACTTTGGTCTGTTTGTTGGAAGACACTAGATCGCAAAATCGCAAAGAAAGAAGAATATATATATATATATATATATATATATATATATATATATACACAAAAATAAGATGGAATACAATGAAAGGAAGCCAGAAACGTGGTATATATAGATAAAATGTAAATGTAAAAATGAAAATTAAAAAAGCCTTAGAAAAAGAGTTGACAAAATAATAAACTAGTTGAAAAGGAAAAAAAAAAAGGAAAAAGGAATTTTTAAACGGAAAGACTAAAGAATCAGGAGAAAAAACCTCAAATTCTATATACTGTTTTCCCCTAGCGCTGGAGTTTTAACAGTTCTGTGTGATCTGTAAGCTTGGTCTTAGCTGGATGTTCCTCCTGGTCTTCTAGGGGATGGGTCTGTTGTGCTGATTCTCAGGTGTCTTTGTCCTAGGTGAAATTGCACTGCTCTTGCCAGGGGGCTGGGCTCTGTAAGCTGCTCAGGGTTGCTCCATGTGGCTTTTGTTTCCTGAAGGCTTTCTGTGCTGCTTTAGAGAAGAAAATAAAAATGGCAGCGCCCCAGTCTTCAGCCCCAGAGCTGATAGATTGCGGCCTCCACCCTTCAGTGTGCCCTAAGGAAAAAGCAGTTAATCACTTTTGTGGGCACCAAATTCTGCAGACTACTACAGTGCATACTGCACTGATCCTCCTGGGGGAAGGACCTGGGTCTCATAGCAGTTCTGCCACTTGCTGTGCCCCTTCTGGAAGAGCTTTTGCCAGACTGTGCCACGGGTCAAGGTTTATGGCAACACTGAACTGAAAGCCCACTCCTGGACTCAGTGATTGCAGTCGTCTTCCCTGCTCCAGTGCTTGGAAACTCTGACACACTCAGGCACCCCCATTCTTTCTGTGACCCCGGGGATCCTGAGACCACTTAGGTCCAGGATCTAGGATCCCATCTAGGATTCTGTCCCACTTTGCCACCTGAGCACATTTTAGGCAATGACATCTCTCACCGGAGCAGACTTCTAAAAGTTCCGATTTTGCTACCTCCCACCTAGAGTTTATTTTCTGATATATCCCCTCAGATTCACTTTTCTGCATCTCCTATGTTGCAAAAAGTGGCCGCTTTTCTATAGAGTTGCAGCAATTCATTTTTCTAAATCTCAGGTTGAGTTCACAGATGTTCAGAATGATTTGATATCTGCCTAGCTGAATTCAAGGGACTAGATGAAATGAAGTTCTCCTGCTCTTCTGACATCTTCCCTCCTGTAAGTCCAAAATTTTTAGGTCAGGTACTAGTTCTTTGCTCAGCCCTGAAGAAGTTGGGGCATTGGACACACAGATATACTCTTTTGCTACCTAGGTTATTGGTAGCGCACCCATGTTATTTGGCAGAATTAAATTTGAATAACTTTGCCTCCAGATTTCCAATATACTATCAAAAATGTTTAATAATATTGAAGACAAGCCAAAGAACATCTCTGTAAGTTAAGATGTTGTCTTAATGTTAAGGTGTCCATCCTCACTATTTTCCTTATAGATTCAATGCAATCCCAATCAAATTCCTCATCCATTTTAAAAAATAGATATTGACAAGCTGATTCCAAAGTTAATATGGGAAAGTAAAAGGAGAATAATCAAAATAATTTCATAAATGGATCTTGGGTTAGGAAAGGACTTTTAGGGGCGCCTGGGTAGCGCAGTCGTTAAAGCGTCTGCCTTCGGCTCAGGGCGTGATCCTGGCGTACCGGGATCGAGTCCCACATCAGGCTCCTCCGCTATGAGCCTGCTTCTTCCTCTCCCACTCCCCCTGCTGTGTTCCCTCTCTCGCTGGCTGTCTCTCTGTCACATAAATAAATAAAATCTTTAAAAAAAAAAAAAAAAAGAAAGGACTTTTAGATGTAACCCAAAAACCATGATCGAAAAAAATGGTAGCTTGAACTTTATCAGCATTAAAATCTTGTTCTATGAGGGCCCCTGGGTGGCTCAGTTGGTTGGTTAAATGTCTGACTCTTGGTTTTGGCTCAGGTCATGATCTCGTGGGTCATGAGATGGACCCGCATTGGGCTCTGGACTCAGGGAGTCTGCTTGACATTCTCTCCCTCTGCCCCTCCCCCTCCCCATGCACACTCTCTCACTCTCTCTCTAAAATAAATAAATAAAAATTAATAAAATCTTGTTCAGTGAAAGACACTGAGAAGAAAATAAAAAGACATGACATAGACCAGGAGAAAATATTTGCTTATAATATTTCTGACTGAGAACTTGTATGGAGAATATATTTAAAAACTCTCAAAAGCCAAATAATAAAAACTTAATAAAAAGGGGCAAAAGTTCTAAACATATACCTCACCAAAGGAGATATGTGGATTACTAATGAACAGGAAAGGAGGCTCAATATCATTAACTGTTAGGGAAATGTGAACTACAACCACAATGAAATGCCCCTATGCAACTATTAGACCGACCGAAAAAAAAGATCTGGTAATGTAAGTAAGAAAAGGTCAAGGAAATTTGCAGAAATGCAAGAAATTTGCATGAATGCTGAACAAAGAGATCGAGAGTCAGAAAACATGAGATAAAAGTTAAGACACATGGAGAATGATTACAGTATCCCATATCTGTCTCATACGATGTCCAATAAAAGGAGTCAGAGATAGATAAGGGAAGAATAATCTAAAAGACAATAGAAGGAAATTTCATTTGGGTGAATAGAATATTCAAATTGAAAGGGTCCATCAAAGGATGAATATGATAAATGAAGAAAGATTCTACGCCTTGGCATATCCTTCTAATGTAGACTTCTGAAAGTAAAAAGCAAATTTCAATAACTTACAGAAAAGGAAAACAAAATACCCATAAGCCAATGAGGCCTGGACTCACTTTAGAAAAGAACTATTTACTTATGCCATAAATGGTGGATGAGTGTGTAGCTCTCTTATACTGTCCCTGTATTTTCTACTCTATTCTCCCCAACTTGTTAAAACACTATTTGTAATCCAAACAGTTCAAATGTTTAGATACCAAATTTAGATACCAGTTAAATGTTTAGATACCAAGCTGGCCTGTACATTCTAATCATAACCTCCTTACTTTAGTAGACTTTTTTCCTCTTTAATTTCCATTTGTCTCTTTCAATATCTATCTTTTAGTTTTCTTGAAATATTTCAGTTGTTCCAGCATATCATTTATTTTTTGGTGCCATTTGTTGAGGGTCAGTGAGACCTCTCAGTCATTGTATTCCTATAGGTGCTGCTTATTTCAAGACTCACTGCATTGTATCAATCTAACAAGGATGGATTCATTGTTACTGGAATCTCAAGTTTTTCAGTTTCCGTGTTTACATCTTTATTCTCTTACTACATTGCTCATATAACTTTCTTAGAAAGATCTATAGAAGTAAAATTTCTGTGCCATTACGTGCTTGGAAATGTCTTTACAATATACTTTCTTTTCTTTATTCTATACCCAAGAACTGAATATAGAATTCTAGGTTGAAGATAGTTTTTAAGGCAATACTCATTTTTTAAGAAAGTAGCCAATACTCCTGTTGAGTAGTCTCATACCCTTCTTATTTTATCTTTTTGTATCTCATCTCTTGCTTCCTTTTTGGGTTTTTGGAGCATCTCTTAACTCTAATTTTCAGAAATTTTTTGATGATATAATGCATGTCTCTTTTTATTCATTTTGCTGTGTACGTGATATATCCATTCAGTCTTTAGACCTACATACATTAAAAAATCTTATTTATTTTATCCTTGCTCTCTGGAATTCTTATCAGTCAGATAATGGCCTTCTTAGTTTAATCCTCTGCAGTAGAAATATTTTGCTCATTTTATGAATTTTTTCTTATTCCTTGCTTCTTGAGAAATTCTTCAAATTTTTATTTAAAATTATATCTCAGCAATGATTTAAACTTCTAAGAGCTCTTTATTATTATCTGATTATTGATTTCTTTCTGTTTTATTCTTTGTTTACCTGAAATCCAAATTTATAGGCATCTTATATTTTATGTACTGAATCTGGCAACCCTACCCTCTTTTCCCAAAATTTAATTAGGTCTCAAATATGCACATATGCATGTACACACACACACACACACACACACACACACACACACACCCTTCACATTGATTATTTTATTGTTTTTCTTAGCACTTTGTACTTGTTTTATGGTTAAACATGAGGTCAACCTAACATTTTTAGCTGGAAAATAGTAGTTTATACACATATACACATACACACACTCAGAAAATATATGTAAAGGGATAGGGGATCACATCAATAGGAAAGAGAATAAATATATAGTACTAGACATCAGCTCAGAGGAAAACTATGGAGATATTAGAAAAATGAAAGTAGGTCTTTATGTATTAACATGAAAAGTATCCATAAAAGGACTTGCACATTCAAATTTATTCTACAAATATTTATTGAACATAAATACTAGGTATTGTTCTAGGCACTGGGAATAGAGCTGTGGACAAAATAAACAAGTTCCCTACCCCTTTGCTTCAAACAGTGATAATATATAAATAAAACCAGGAGGTGTATATAGAACAATAGAAGAATGATCAAGGAGAGTGATAATTTTTAAATATATGATTTAAATAAGGTGTTTTTAACTGTTTTTTTAATTGTGATTTCAGTATAGTTAACATACAGTGTATGTAATAGTGATACCTCCACTTTAGTTTTTCTTTTTCAAGATTACATTGGCTTTTAGTGGGCTTTTGTGGTTTCATACAAATTTTAGGATGGTTCCATGAAAAATGCTGTTGGTATTTTGATAGGGGTTGCTTTAAATTTGTGGATTGCTTAAAGAAGTAGAGACATTTTAAAAATATTTGTTCTTCCGACATATGAGCATGGAATATCTTTCCATTTCTTTATGTCATCTTGTTTCCTTCATCAGTGTTTCATAGGTTTCAGAGTATAGGTCTTTCACCTCTTTGCTAAGTATATTCCTAGGTATTTTATTATTTTTTCATGTAACTGTAAATGGGATTGTTTTCTTAATTTCTCTTTCTGCCTTTTCATTATTAGTGTATAGAAATGCAGAAATTTCTGTATATTGATTTTGTATCCTGCAATTTTACTGAATTTATCAGTTCTAGTAGTTTTTTGGCAGAATCTTCAGGGTTTTCTATGTATAGTATCATGTAATCTGCAAATAGTGCAAGTTTTACTTTTTCCTTACCAACTTGGATGCTTTTTATTTCTTTTTCTTCTCTGTCGTAGCTAGGACTTCCAGTACCGTTTTGAATAAAAGTGGTGAGAGTAGATGTCCTTGTCTTGTTCCTGATCTTAGGGAAAAATCTCCGTTTTTCCTCATTGAGTATGATTTCCCCATTGAGGCTGTGGGATTTTCACAACAGGGCCTTTTTTTATGTTGAGGTATGTTCCCTCTAGACATACTTTTTAAAAGTTTTCATCAAGAATGGATGTTGTACTTTCTTTAATGCTTTATCTGTATTTATTGAAATGATCACATGGTTCTTATCCTTTCTATTGTTGAGATGATACAACATGTTGATTGTTTTGTAAATATTGAACCATGCTCGTATCCCAGGAATAAATCCCACCTGATCATGGTGAATACTTTTTTAATTTATTGCTGGATTTGGTTTGCTAAAATTTTGTTGAGGATTTTTGCATCTTTGAGAGACATTGGCCTGTAGTTCTCCTTTATTTGTGGTGTCTTTATTTGACATTGAAATCAGGATGATGCTGGCCTCATAGAATGAATGAAAGTTTTTCTTCCTCTTCTATTTTTTGGAATAGTTTGAGAAGAATAGGTATTAACTCATCTTTAAATGTTTGGTAGAATTCACCTGTGAAGCTCTCTGGTCCTGTAATTTTGTCTGTTGGGAGTTTTTTGATTATTAATTCAATTTGATTGCTGGTGATTGTTTTTTTCAAATTTTCTGTTTCTTCCTGCTTCAGTTTTGGTTGGTTATATGTGTCTAGGAATTTATGTATTTCTTTAGGTTGTCCAGTTTGTTGGCATATAATTTTTCATTATATTTTCTTATAATCTTTTGTATTCCTGTTGTGTTGGTTGTTATTTCTTTCTTTTCTGATATTGAGTCCTCTCTTTTTTTTTAACGAGGTTTATCAATTTTGTCAGTTTTTTAAAAAGAATCAGCTTAGTTTCATTGATCTGTTTTTTTTTAAATTTCTGTATCATTCATTTCTGTTCTAATATTTATTATTTCCTTTCTTCTGCTGTTTTTTGGTTTTGTTTGTTCTTTTTCTAGCTCCTGTAAGCGTAAGGTTGGGTTGTTTATTTGAGATTTTTCTTCCTTCTTAAGGTAGGCTGGTACTGCTATAAACTTCCCTCTTAGAACTGCTATTGTTGTACCTCAAAGGTTTTTGATCATTGTGTTTCCATTTTCATTTGTTTCTTTTTTTTTTTTTTTAAAGATTTTATTTATTTATTCGACAGGATAGAGACAGCCAGCGAGAGAGGGAACACAAGCAGGGGGAGCGGGAGAGGAAGAAGCAGGCTTATAGCGGAGGAGCCTGATGTGGGGATCGATCCCATAACGCCAGGATCACTCCCTGAGCCGAAGGCAGACGCTTAACCGCTGTGCCACCCAGGCGCCCCATTTTCATTTGTTTCTATGTAATTTTTAATTCTTTGATTTCTTGGTTGACTCATTTACTGTTTAGTAACATTTTATTTAACCTCCTTGTATTTGTGCTCTTTCTAGATTTTTTTTTTAAGATTTTATTTATTTATTTGACAGAGATAGAGACAGCCAGCGAGAGAGGGAACACAAGCAGGGGGAGCGGGAGAGGAAGAAGCAGGCTTATAGCGGAGGAGCCTGATGTGGGGATCGATCCCATAACGCCAGGATCACGCCCTGAGCCGAAGGCAGACGCTTAACGACTGAGCCACCCAGGCGCCCCATCTTTCTAGATTTTTCTTGTGGTTGATTTCTAGTTTCATAGCAGTATGGTGAGAAAAGATTTGTTTTGTGGTCTGATATGTGATGTATTTTGGAGAATGTTTTATGTGTTCTTGAAAATAATACGGTTTCTGTTGTTTTAGGATGAAATGTTCGGAATATATCTGTTAAATCCATCTTGTCTAGTATGTCATTCAAAGCCAGTGTTTTCTTGTTAATTTTCTGTTTGGATGATTTATCCATTAATGTAAGTGGGGTGTTAATATCCACTGTTATTATTGTATTATTTTCAGTTAGTTCCTTTATGTTTATTATTAACTGTCTTATGTATTTGGGTGCTCCCATTTTGGGTGCATAAATGTTTACATTTGTTGTATCTTCTTGTTGGATTGTTCCCTTTTTATTTATAGAGCCCTTCTTTATTTCTGGTTATAGTCTCTGTTTTAAAGTCTGTTTTGTTCAATATAAGTATTGCTACCCTGGCTTGTTTTTGACATCCATGGACATGAGAAATGTTTCTCCATCTCTTCACTTTCAATCTGCAGGTGTTGTTTGGTCTGAAATAACTCTTTTGTAGGCAGCGTATAGATGCATCTTTTTATTTATTTATTTATTTATTTATTTATTTATTTATTTATTTAAGTGGCAGAGGCAGGATTTTTTTTTTCTTCCAAATTTTTATTTAAATTCTGTTTAGTTGCAGGGCACCTGGGTGGCTCAGTCGTTTGAGCATCTGCCTTCAGCTCAGGTCATGATAGAGCACCACATTGGGCTGCCTGCTGTGTGTCTTCGTGTGGTCCTCCTTGGGTTGATTTTTTGGGAGGATCTGCTTCCTGGATCTGGGTATCTGTTTCATACCCCAGATTTGGGAAGTTTTCAGCTCTTATTTCTTCAAATAAATTATCTGCCCCTTTTTCTCTCTCTCCTTCTGGGATCCCTATTATCTGTATATTATACTTGATGGAGTCACTGAGTTTCCTAAGACTGTTCTCAATTTGCATAATTTTCTTTCCTCTCAGTCATCTTACTTACTTTCTATTACTCTGTCTTCTAAGTCATTAATTCGTTTCTCTGCTTCCTCTAGCCTGCTATTTATTCCATCAAATATATTTTTAATTTTTTTTATTGTGTTCTTCATCTCTGATTTGTTCTTTTTTATCTCTTTGTTAGGGTCTCACTGATGTCCTCTCTTCTTTTCTCAAGTCCAGTGAGTATCTTTATGATTATTACTTTAAATGATCTATCTGGCATATTATTTATATCCATGCCACTTAGTTCTCTTGCTGTGGTTTTGTCCTATTTCATTTGGGATACATTCCTGTTTCCTCGTTTTGTCTAACTCTCTGTGTCATTTTCTCTGTATTAGGAAAGTCAGCTCTGTCTCTTGCTTTTGAGGGTATTGGCTTTATGACGAAGAGGCCCTATAGTGCCCTGCAGTGCAGTGTCAACTTTTCCCTTGGACCTGGTGCTTCAGGGAGTATCTTGTGTGTGTGTTCGATGTGGCCTGCTATTGAATCCTGTCTGCTTTTTCCACTTTCTCCCCTCAGTCTAGTTGTCTGCAGAGACTCTCTTTGCCTGTTGTGGGCAGTGTTTGGTCTCTGGCTGGGTGGGGTGCGTTTTTACAAGCTCTGTATTAGTGTGCTTGCAAAGTGAGATATGTTGCCATTGCCACTGGGACTGAGTTCCTGCAGAATATGCAGTCAGGAGAGGAGGTGTTTGTAGTGTTTGCCTAGGTCTTCTTCAGGGTGGGGCCCACATCACCAGGACTATGGCAGGGTGACTGCATACGGGGGATCCGTGGAAGCACCATGGGCCTGGGCTTAGTATATGTAGGTTAGGTAGGGAGTGTTGCTGCCATGCTAGTTCCTGTAGGTGGCTGTGTGTTTATGCTGTATGGTGGAGAGGGAATGGTTCCTGCCAGCTACTTGTTCCTGGTGGGCTCTCCCCATGAACCCTGAGTCTCCAGGCCACACTCTGAGATGAGTAAATAATTCTCCTTCCTGTCTACCCCCTGCATTTTTTTGAACTACTGATTTTATGCTGTATCTCTGCTGGCTGTTTGTCCTGCTATATTTTGAAGGGCAGGGACTCCCCTTCCTAAGGCCCTCCAGGCTTTCCCAGAGCCAAGCCTGTTGATTTTTAAAATTCCAGGCTTAAGTCACCCTGGTTTTAAGAACTCACAAGATTTGACCCTTCAAGCTTTGAAAACCAAATGTTATGGGGATTTGTCTTCCTTGTGCAAGCTCCCAGTGTAATACTCTGTCTTTTTGTCCTTTTCCAGGCCACCAGCTCCCTCTGGAGCTCAGTTAGCCAGGATCTGTTTTGCTCTCAAACCACATTTTCACCTTCCTGCCATCTTCCATATGTCCTCTTTTCTTCCTTTAGTTGTGTAGTTTGTTCTGCTAGTCTTTGGGCTGTTTCTTGGGTTATTTACGCTGATGTGATTTTTATCTAGTTGTATTGGTGGGAACAAAGTAAGCTTAGGGTCCTCCTACTCTGCCATCTTCTCAGCCTCTCTCTTGAAATTAGGTTTTAAACAATGTATCTGAATATTGGTGGACTAATTTAATTGATGGAAATATATATGTAAGTTTCTGTTTATTTACATATATATTATATTTGTGGTAAAATAAAAACAAATTTTGATGTAAACATACTAAATGTTGGTGACTGGGATGAGAAAAGAGGAAATGAATTTTACTACTCTTAGTAATAATCATATACATTCTTTACAACTTTATAAAATGCAATAGGCCTTATATAAATAAATATACAGATGTTTTAAAGCAAAAAATAACAAAGCTTTTAAACACAAAAGTTTGATTTGTTCCTGCCATCTTTAAAGGACCCACTACATTAAAAAACGTCTTTATAGTTTCTTTACTTGATTGTTACTGTAGACGAAGTATTGATGTAAGTTTTTGCCATAAAATGCTAGCTCACTTATCACCCAGTTTTCACGTGTAAATTATTGATATCTTAAATTTTTTTTGGCTTTAAAATAGATTTATGTTTCATCCTGATCTGAATGGGGGAATATCTCATTAATTACAATATTCTAGTTATTATGTAACATACATATTATGAATTACCTTAATTCCATAATAAATGAGCAGAAATGAAGAAGATTATATAACTTCTTAGATATTGCCACTCCTTTCCAAGGTTACTTGCCTTTTACTTGGAAGTTTTCTGAGTTGGAGGCTCTATAATGTACATAATTTTTACAAGTTTTATTGAGGTATATTTCATATACTATTCACACATTTGAAGTGTACAATTTAGTGTTTTTTTTCAGTATATTTATAGTTGTGGGAAGCTATTGCTACAGTCAATTTTAGAACATTTTTTTCACCTCAGAAAGAAATTCTGTTTACTTTAGGTGTTTAATTTCCTAATCCCCATCTCTTCCCTTTCCTCAAGCAAATACTAATCTATTTTATGACTCTGCTTTATGACTCTGTAGATTTGTTTATTTTGGACATTTCAGGTAGTGGAATCATACAATATGTGGTCTTTTGTGAATGGATATTTTACTTAGCATATTTTTAAGGTTCTCTCATGTTGTAGCACTCATCTGTATTTCATTTATTTTTATTGCTGAATAATACTGCATTGTATGAGTATACCACGTTTTGTTTACTCATTCATTAGTTGATGAACAGTTGGACTGTTTCCATATTTGGCTATTATGAATAATGCTGTTACAAACATCTATGTACAAGTTTTTGTGTGAATGTGTGTTTTAATTTCTCTTGGATATGCACCTAGGAGTAGAATGACTGGGTCATATTGTAATTCTATGCTTAATCATTTGAGGAACTGCCAGACTGTTGTACAGAGTGGCTCTACCACTTTATATTTTCTACCATCAGTGTATGAAAATTCCGATTGCTTCACATTCTTGAAAGTATTGGTTATTACTGACTTTTTAAATTCTATGTTCCTAATGGATGTGATGTGGTATCTCATTGGGTATTTTTGATTTTTATTTTCTGGATGACTAATGATATTGAGTATCTTTTCAAGTGTTTATGGGTTATGTGTATATATGTCTTAGAGAAATGTCTGTTAAGATCCTTTGCCCATTTTTTTATTTGCAAAGAATCCTTTTTATATTCTCAGTAAGTTCTATATGTATGCAAATATTTTCTTCAATTCTGTGGGTGTTTCTCTTTTTTGATAGTGCCCTTTGAAGACCAAAGTTTTTAATTTTGATGAAGTCCAATTTATTTATGTTTTCTTTGGTTGCTAATGCTTTTGATAGTGTATCTAAGAATCCATTTTCAGATCCAGGTTCATAAAGATTTACCCATAAGCTTTCTTCTGAGATTTTTATAATTTCATCTGTTACATTTTGGTCTTTGATCCATTTTGTGTAAATTTTTGTATATGATGAAAGGTTAGGGGTTCAACTTCATTCCTGGGCATGGGACTTTCCTGCTTGTCCAGCACAATTTGTTGAAAAGACAATTCTATTCCCATTGAATGGCATTGGCACTTTGGTCAAAAATCATTTGACTGCTTTTTATTTCAATTACGGAATATTTATGTGGTTCTTTTTTTTTTTTTTAATAGTTCCTGTCTTTTTGCTGATGCTCTCTATTTGATGTAGTATTATTGTCATGCTTTACTTTTTAATTATGTTTTTTTTAATATATATATATATATATATATATATATATATATATAATGGCTGCTTTGAAGGCTTTCTCTGTTAAATTGGACATCTGGATTCTTTCACAGGCACTTTCTGATATTTTTCTTGATGTCTGAATCATACTTTCTTGTCTCTCTGTATGTCTCATAATTTTATGCTGGAAACTGTATCTTTTAGATAATAATTGTAGCAACTCTGGGCACTGTCATCCTCTCTCCTCCATCTGTGGAACTTGTTACTATTGCTGGTACATTTATGACTGGCTGGATGATTTTAATGGGAAACCTCTGATGTTTTTCCTCAAGAGATGCAGCCTTGGGTATTCCCACCGTTTCTCGGTTGACAGTAGTTTACCTGACCACAACAAGCTAGTAAGTTCCAAAATTGACAGCCAATTTGCTTATTTTTTCAACAATACCCTGTGGTATAAATTGTTTCTTACACTAAAGCAGTCAAATTTCACCTCCTTTATGGGATAGTTTCTGAGGTCAGCATTTGAAATTTTGAATTTTTTTTTGATCCGAGGTTGATTTCCCTCATCCTCCTTGGCCTTCTCTCTCCTACACCCCTTTCTCTTAGGCAAACTAGCTGGTCTACTGTTTAGCCTGTACATCTAATGAATCTACCAATCTCTGTACAATTGCCTTTGGCTTAGTATCTGAGCCATTGTTGTTTTCCAGTGCCCGTTATGGTGCTTTGCTCTGAATGAATGAACTAAGAACAGCCTGTCAGTGATGGAGTTATAACCTCTGCTGAAACATCTTAAAATCTGGAGAAGTACAATTCAGATAATAAAAATGCACATATAAGGAACTTTTCCTCATCTCTTATTATTAACATATTTTGCTTGGTTATCATCAAACATTTTATAAAACATTTAGTAAGTTAATAAATGTGTATTTAATTTCCCCAAATGAAAGTTATAAATCATTCAAATGGAAAAAATACCAAGGTTTCACCTTGAAAAATGGTTGCCTTGTAATTTTGAATGCAACTGAATGTATATTCTTTCCAGTGAATTCATAGTCTTAATAAAAAGCTTAGGAAAAATTGTGTATTCATTATAGAGGGAATAAAATATGGGAAGAAAGGGTATTTTTTGCATTTCAACATCTGCTTTTATTTAAAAATCACTTTAGGTATTCTTGTAATATATTTATTGATTAAAATTTTTATTAGGTTAAAAGTGAAATTGTTGCTATGCTGGTAATGCACATATTTCCCATTAAAGTATCTAAAACATCTAGACATATAAGATGAATTGGAAAGATGTACCCAAGATAACAAAGAACATTAAGTTAGCACAAGTTAAATGTCATAGTAATGCTTGGAACATTCAAGAAAATTGTCTGCAAGAGGAATACCAGTGGCACCATTACTTAATACAGTATTTTTATTCTCTCAGTTGATGTTTAAGTAGGCTTTTAACAATAACATGCAGCTAAATGTACAATATTTGTATTATTGGTGTCAGTGATTTTAAGGATGTGTGAGGAATTGTTAGTAATTTAAAAGCATGTTTATTGTGAAGAACAAAGAAGCATGACACCTCTCAATATCACTGCTGGGGTGGTGTCAGAAGAGGCCTAGTGGAGAATTAGGACTTTCACTATTGTCCACTGGTAATGAGGCCATTGTTACCATGTTATCAGTGGAGACCATTTAGATAGCTAGATCTCACCTTTCTGCCCATTAGTGACAAGGAGTTCTTCATCTGTGGTGTTAACAGAGACAAAGTGGAGAACTTGGCCTCCTACTTCCACCTGGAAGTAAAGAAATGGTTTCTGCCATGAGCAGTGTCGAAAAAGCTAATTAAAAAAACAAATATATTAAAAAGACCCAGAGTCTCATTACATAATATGAAAATATCTAGATTTCAATTAAAAAAATCGTTTGTTATTCCATGAACCAGGGAGATATAAATCTGCATGAGAAAAGATAAACAATAGTTGTTAACAATGAAATGACAGAGATTTTAGAAATAACAAAGATTTTAACACTGCTTGATAGAAATGCTACAACAAATGAACACACTTGAGACAAATAAAAATATAGAAAGCCTCAGCAAAGAAATAGAAAGCCGCAACAACGAAACTAACGCCATGAAGAATTAAATGGGAAATTTAGAAATGCAAAATCTAGTAAGTGAAATAAAAAGTTAAGTGGATTATCTCAACAGGAGAATGATTGGGAGAGTAACATGAATCCATGAACTGAAAGAAAAATGAAAGTTGCCAATCTAAACAACAGAGAGAAAATTACTAAATTAAAAAAATGATGAAAAATGGAAAAAAAAATTAAAAAGTTGTGAAACTACAACAAAAGATCCTGGAAAGAGAAGAGAAAGAGCACAGGGCTTAAAAAAAAAAAAGAAAAAGTACTTGAGGAAATAATGGTGAAATCTTTTCAAATTTGGCAAGAGTCATGAGATGATTCAAGAAGTTGAGCATACCCTAGACAGGATTAACCCAAAGAAATTCATGTAAAACACATCAAAGAAAAAAAATGTTTTGATAAGTTCAGAGAAAATTGCTACCTTAACCTAGGGGAAAGCATTTCAAATGACAGATTTGTCATGAGAAATCAAGGAATCCAGAAAGAAGTAGCATAATGTTTTAAAGTGCTGAAAGAAAAAAAACAAAAAACCCAAAAAAACTGCCAACATATTTGTCATAAACCCAGTGAAAGTATTCTTTAGAAATGGAGGGTAAATCTAGACATTTTCAGATGAAGGAAAACTTAAGAGAATTTGTTGTCAAGAGACTTACCCTAAAAGAATGATTAACAGATATTCTCTAAACTTAAAGAAAATAATATAAGAAGGAATTTTGGAACATCAGGAAGATAGAAAGAGCATGGTCAGCAAAAACTGTGGGCGAATGTAATAGACTTTTCTTCTGCTGGGTCTTTTACATTATGTTTGATGATTGAAGCAAAAATTACAACATTCTCCTATTCTAAATGTATGTAGAGGAAATATTTATGCCAATTACATTATAAATGAGGTAAAGAAAGGGACACAAAAAGTGATAAGGTTTCTATATTTCACTCAAACCGGTCAATAAAAACACCAGTAGCTTGTGAAAAATTATTTGTATATGATGTAATACGTAGACTAATCACTGAAAAATTTATATGAATAGATATACTAAAGAACACTATATAATTCAAGATGAAATTCTTAAAAATATCTTGAGATTACCCACAGGATGTTAGGAAAAGTGAATAGTAAATGAAAACCGAGATAACAGAAAACAAATAAATTGGCAGACAGCATTAACATATCAATAATTAGATTAAACATGAATGATCTAAATATACCAAGTTCAAATAAATGGCATACTGGATTAAAAATGTGATCCAGTGATAATGCCTTCTACAAGAAATCCACTTCAGATATAATGATATAGGTAGGCCGAATCAAATAAGAGATGTGAACATTAATCAGAGGAAAGTAACAGTGACTATATTAATATCAGATAAAGTAAACTTCAGAGAAAATTATCAGAGACATTTCATCATTGTATAATGAAAAAACAGTCAACAAAGAAGACCTAACAATTCTGAATGTATATGCCAACAACAGAGCTGCAAAATATGTGAGAAAAAAATGATATAATTAAAAGAAATGGATAAATTCACAATTATCAGAAGACTTCAACACCCCTCTCTTAAAATTTGATACAACAACAAGACTGAAATTAAGGACATACAGTGATTCAACACCACCATCAACTAACATGATCTAATGATATTTGTAGAACTCTTCACCCTAAAACAGCTGAATATGCATTCTTTTCAAGTATCTACAGAACATATACCAAGATCATATATAGGACCAGAAAACAAGCTTCAACAAATTTTAAAGAGTTGATATCATACAGTGATATCATACACTGACTATAAAGGAATTTAACTAGAAATCAATGTGAGAAAGATAACATGAAATCCCAAAGCATTTGGAAGGAAGACAGTATATTCCTAAATAGTCTGTGGGTCAAAGAGGAAGTCTTAAGGGTAATAAATTATGGACTCAGTGAAAATAGATATACAACATATTAAAATTTGCAAGACCAAGGTAAAGCTGTGCTGAGAGGGAATTTTATTTTTATTTTTAATTTAAGTTCAATTAGCCAATGTATCATTAGTTTTTGATGTAGTGTTCAATGAATCATTAATTGCATAGCATAACACCCAGTGCTCATCAGATCACATGCCCTCTTTAATGCCCATCACACAGTTATCTCATCCTTCCACCCACCTCCCTTCCTTAACCCTTAGTTTGTTTCCCAGAGTCAAGAGTCTCTCATGGTTTTTCTCCCTCTCTGATTTCTTCCCAGTTAGTTTTCCCTCCCTTCCCCCATGGTCCTCTGTGCTATTCCTTATATTCTACATATGAGTGAAACCATATGATAATTGTCTCAATCCAATTGACTTATTTCACTTAGCATAATCCCCTCCAGTTCCATCCATGTCGATGCAAATGGTAGGTATTCATCCTTTGTGATGGCTGAGTAATATTCCTTTGTATATATGAACCACATCTTCTTTATCCATTCATCTGTTGAAGGACTTCTCAGCTCCTTCCACAGTTTGGCTATTGTGGACATAACTGCTGTGAACATTGGGGTGCATGTGCCCCTTCTTTTCACTGTATCTGTATCTTTGGGGTAAATACCCAGTAGTGCAATTTCTGGGTCATAGGGTAGCTCTATTTTTAACTTCTTGAGGAACCTCAGTAGTGTTTTCGAGAGGGAATTTTAAAGCACTAACCGCATACATTAGACAAGAGGAAAAGGCTCAAATCAGTAATTTAAGATCGTAATTTAAGAACATAGAAATTAAAGAGCAAACTAAACCCAAAGCTTGCAGAAGGGATTAAATAATAAACAAAGGGACAGAAATCAATAATAAACACATGAACAACAACAGCTAAAATCAATAAAATAAAGAAGTGGTTCTTTGAAAATGATAATAAAATTGATACACCTCTAAGAAGATACAAAGAAAGAAGAGAGAAGACACAATTTACCAATATCAGGAATGAAACGGGATAGACTGTAGATGTTAAAAGGATGAAAAGAATAAATTCCATAAACAACTCTACATACATAAAAATGACAACCTAGATTGCCAAGTCCTCTAAAACAAATGCCACAATTCATCATAATGGAATAGATTATTTTAATTGCCTTATAACTGTTAGGGAATTGAATTTGTGATTTGCAAACTACCAAAAAATCTTTCAAGCCAGATGGTTTCACTAGAGAAATCCACCAAATGTTTAAAAATAAGTGAAACAAATTCTACATAATGTCTTCTAGAAAATAGAAGACTTCTCAACTCTTTTTTAGAAACTAGTATTACCTTGATATCAAAAACCGTACAAAGACAGTACACAAAGGAAAACTACAGACTAATATTCCTTGTAAACATACATGCCTTAACAAAATACTAGGAAATAGAATCCAACAGTAGTAAAGATTGTAACATTATGATGATGCTGGGTTTATTCCGGAGATGAAAGATTGGTTTCACTCTGGAAAATAGCTTGTCAGGCTTTTTAAAACCTAAAACTGCAATTGCAATATGACCTAACACTTATATTTTCAGGCACTTATTCCCAAGAAATAAAGACTTATGTTTACAAACAAGCCTGTACCTGAATGCTTTAAACAGCTTTATTTACAATAGTCAAAACTGGAAAAAACCCAGATGTCTTTCAATGGGTGAATGCTTAAACAAGCTATGATATGATACATCCATACTATGAAATACTATTCTGCAATAAAAAGGAATAAACTATTGATACATGCAACAACCTGATTGACCCTCCCAGGAAGTATGTGTTGAACGAAAAAAGCCAATCCCAAAGAGTTCTAATGTTCTTTAAATGATGAAGTTGTAGAAATGAGGAACACATTAATGTTTGCCATGGGTTAAGGAGCAGGAGTGGGTGTGGGAGGAAGGTGAGTGTAGCTATAAAACACAGCAGGTGAGATCTTTGTGGTTATGGGAATGTCCTGTGTCTTGACTCTACCTGTGTCAATATTCTGTTTGTGATAATGTACTATGATTTTATAAGATGCTTTTTTTGGAACTATGTAAAGCATATATGGATTCTCTATATTATTTTTTTAAATTGCATGTGTGTCTACAAGTATCTTAAAAAATGTTCAAAGAAAAAAATAAGCATGTCTTAGTTAAGTCTGATTGGATTTTATAATTAAATAACCTCTCAAATTATACTAATAATAATAGAGAAAGATATAAAGCCAAAATAATACAAAATATACACTGTCATTGGGTGCTATGATTGGATGAGCGAATGCCATAATTATTCAAAACTACAGGAAGTTTGATTTGCCAGATTTTTTAAAATTTAAATTAAATTAGCCAACATGTAGTACACCATTAGTTTCAGATGTAGGGTTTAACAATTCATCAGTTGCCTATAACACTCAGTGCTCGTCTTGTCATGTGCCCTCTTTAATGCCCATCACCCAGTTGCCCCATCCTCCCACCCACCTCCCCTTCCCCAGCCCTCAGTTTGTTTTCCAGAGTCAAGAGTCTCTCATGGGTTGTTTCCCTCTCTGATTTCTTCCCGTTCAGTTTTCCCTCCCTTCCCTTATGATCCTCTGTGCTATTCCTTATCTTGCACATATGAGTGAAACTATATGATAATTGTCTCAATCCAATTGACTTTTTTCACTTAGCATAATCCCCTCCAGTTTCATCCATGTCGATGCAAATGGTAGGTATTCATCCTTTGTGATGGCTGAGTAATATTCCATTGTATATATAAGCCACATCTTCTTTATCCATTCATCTATTGAAGGACGTCTCAGCTTCTTTCGTAGTTTAGCTTATTGTGGACGTTGCTGCCATGAACGTTGGGGTGTGTGTGCCCCTTCTTTTCACTGTATCTGTATCTTTGGGGTAAATACCCAGTAGTGCACTTTCTGGGTCATAAGGTAGCTCTATTTTTAACTTCTTGAGGAACCACAGTACTGTTTTCCAGGGTAGCTGTACCAGCTTTCATTACTCCAACATTGTAACAGAGTTCCCCTTTCTCTGCATCCTCACCAACATATGTTGTTTCCTGTCTTGTCAATTTTAGCCATTCTGAACTGTGTGAGGTGGTATCTCATTATGGTTTGGTTTGTATTTCCCTGACGACATGTGATGTTGAGCATTTTTTCATGTGTCTATTGGTCATTTGTGTGTCTTCTTTAGTGAAATGTCTGTTCATGTCTTCTGCCCATTTCTTGATTGGATTGTTTTTGCATGTTGAGTTTGATAAGTTCTTCATAGATCTTGGATATTAGCTCTTTATCTGATATGTCATTTGCAAATAGCTTCTCCCATTTCATAGGTTGCCTTTTAGTTTTGTTGACTATTTCCTTTGCTGTGCAGAAGCTTTTT
Source organism: Ursus americanus (assembly GCF_024610735.1). Classification (NCBI taxonomy): domain Eukaryota; kingdom Metazoa; phylum Chordata; class Mammalia; order Carnivora; family Ursidae; genus Ursus; species Ursus americanus. The sequence goes on along the minus strand of NC_142162.1, from coordinate 3,106,478 downwards.
ATCTTGATGAAGATCCAGTAGTTCATAATTTGCTTTTGTTTCCCTTGCCTTTGGAGACATGTCTAGCAAGTTGGTGCAGCTGAGGTCACAGAGGTTGCTGCCTGTGTTCTCCTCTAGGATTTTGATGGATTCCTATCTCACATTTAGGTCTTTCATCCATTTGAGTTTATATTTGTGTATGGTATAAGAAAATGGTCTTCAGCTTTCTTCTTCTACATGTGGCTGTCCAACTTCCCCACATCATTTGTTGAAGAGACTGTCTTTTTTCCATTGGTTAGTCTTTGCTACTTTGTCAAAGATTAATTGACCATAGAGTTGAGGGTCCATTTCTGGGTTCTCTGTTCTGTTCCATTGATCTGTGTGTCTGTTTTTGTGCCAGTACTTTACTGTCCTGATGCTTATAGCTTTGTGATATAGCTTCGAGTCTGGAATTTTGATGCCCCCAGCTTTGGTATTCTTTTTCAACATTCCTCTGGCTGTTGGGGATCTTTTCTGGTTTCAAAGAAATTTTAGGATTGTTCCAGCTCTGTGAAAAAAAGATGGTATTTTGATAGGGATTGCACTGAATGTGTAGATTGCTCTAAGTAGCATAGACATTTTAACGATATTTATTCTTCCAGTGCATGAGCATGGAATGTTTTTCTATCTCTTTGTGTCTTCCTCAGTTTCTTTCCCAAGTGTTCTGTAGTTTTTAGAGTACAGGTCCTTTACCTCTTTGGTTAGTTTGATTCCTAGGTATCTCATGGTTTTTTGTGCAGTTGTCAGTGCGATCGATTCCTTAATTTCTCTTTCTCCTGCCTCATCGTTAGTGTATAGAAATGCAACTGATTTCTGTGCATTGATTTTATATCCTCCCACGTTGCTGAACTCCTGTATGAGTTCTAGCAATTTTGGGGTGGAGTGTTTTGGGTTTTCCACATAGAGTATCATGTCATTTGTGAAGAGTGAGAGTTTGACTTCTTTGCCAATTTGGATGCTTTTATTTCTCTTTGTTGTGTGATTGCTGAGGCTAGGACTTCTAATAGTGTGTTGAACAGCAGTGGTGAGAATGGGCATCCCTGTCATGTTTCTGATCTTAGGGGAAAAGCTGTCAGTTTTTCCCCATTGAGTATGATATTCACTGTGGCCTTTTTGTATATGGCTTTTATGATATTGAGGTATGTTCCTTCTATCCCTACACTGTGGAGAGTTTTAATCAAGAATAGATGCTGTGTTTTGTCAAATGCTTTTTTGCATCAGTTGAGAGGATATTATGGTACTTGTCCTTTCTTTTGTTAATGTGATGTATCATGCTGATTGATTTGCAGATGCTGAACTACCCTTTCAGCCTAGGAATAAGTCCCACTTGGTGGGGGTGAATAATCCCTTGAATGTCCTGTTGGATCCTGTTGGCTGTATCTTGGTGAGAATTTTAGCATCCATGTTCATCAGGGATATTGGTCCATAATTCTCCTTTTTGATTGGGTCTTTTTCTGGTTTTGAGATCAAGGTAATGCTGGTATCATAGAACAAGTTTGAAAATTTTCCTTCCATTTCTTTTCTTCTTTTTTTTGAAATGGCTTCAGTAGAATAAGTATTAATTCTTCTTTAAATGTTTGGTAGCATTCCCTTGGGAAGCTGTCTGGGCCTGGACTCTTTTTTAGGGGGGCGTGGGGGAGGTTTTTGATTATTGCTTCAGTTTCCTTGCTGGTTATGGGTACATTTAGATTTTCTGTTTCTTCCTGGTTCAGTTTTGGTCATTTATAAGTTTCCAGGAATGCATCCATTTCTTCCAGATTTCCTGATTTGTTGACATAGAGTTGCTCATAATATGTTCTTAAAATTGTCTGTATTTCCTTGGTGTTGGTCATAATCTCTCCCCTTTTTATTCATGATTTTATGAAGTTGGGTCCTTTCTCTTTTCTTTTTGATAAGTCTAGCTTGAGGTTTATCGATCTGACTAATTCTTTCAAAGAAACAGCTTCTAGTTTCGTTTATCTGTTCTGTTTTTCTGGTTTCGATTATATTGATTTGTATTCTAATCTCTATTATTTCTCTTCTCCTGCTTGGTTTAGGCTTTATTTACTGTTCTTTCTTCTGCTCCTTTAGGTGCAAGTTTAGCTTGTGTATTTCAGATTTTTCTAATTTTTTTGAGAGAGGCTTGTATTGCAATGTACTTCCCTCTTGGGACCACCTTTGCTGTATCCCAAAGATCTTGAGCAGGTGTGTTTTCATTCTCATTAATTTCTGTGATTTTTTCAAATTATTTAATTTCCAGGTTGAACCATTCATTGTTTAGTAGGATGCTCTTTATCCTCCAAGTGTTTGAATTCCTTCCAAATTTCCTTTTGTGATTGCGTTCAAGTTTTACGGCATTGTGATCTGAAAATATCGAGGGAAAATTCCCAGTCTTTTGGTACTGGTGGAGACCTGATTTGTGACCCAGTATGTGATCTGTTCTGGAGAATGTTCTATGTGTACTCGAGAAGAATGTGTATTCTATTGTTTTAGGATGGAATGTTCTGTATGTATCTGGAAGTCCATCTGGTCCAGCGTGTCATTCAAAGCCCTTTTATCTTTGTTGATCTGCTGACATGATCTGTCCATTGCTGTGAGTGGGGTGTTGAAGTCTCCTACCGTTAATGTATTATTATCAATGTGTTTCTTTACTTTGGTTATTAATTGGTCTTTATAATTGGCTGCTCCCAAGTTCAGAGCATAAATATTTATAATAGTTATAGCTTCTTGTTGGATAGACCCTTTAAGTATGATATAGTGTCCCTCTTTATCTCTTATTACCATCTTTGGTTTAAAATATAATTTGATATGAGGATTGCCACCTCAGCTTTCTTTTGATGTCCTTTAGCATGGTAAATGGTTCTCCACCCCTTCACTTTCAGTCTTTAGGTATCTTTACGTCTAAAATGAGTCTCCCTCCCGTAGATAGAATATGGGTGTGTCTTGTTTTTTTTATCCAATCTGATACCCTGTGTCTATTTTTTTTTTTTTTAAGATTTTATTTATTTGAGAGAGCAGAGACAGAGAGTGAGAGGGAGTAGCACGTTCTCTGCTGAGCAGAGTCAGACATGGGTCTCGATCCCAGGGCCCTGAGATCATGACCTGAAAAATAAGATTGGTTGTTACAAGTTGGGACAGCGAAAAAATGATGAGTAGTTATTCAAAGAATATATTAATTTTATCCTAATGGAGGGCTATTCTTTTCTTTTCAATATCTGACTGTGCTTTTAAATTAAAAATAGTGCTCATCTGTGTTTCCGCTTTGGAAAATGCTAAGAGACTTTAGTGTGAAAGCCTAGAATGGATTTAATACGTCATTTGCTACTGGCAGCACTCAGAGGAGGAGGTGGTAATAAAAATATATCTGCATAGCAACTCTGGTGAATATAATTCTGGGGATCTCCCAGCTGGAAGAAACTAGCATATGGCATTGTGTGCTACGTGTGAAAGAAACATAATGGGAAAAATCATGCAGTTAGACTGAGGGCTATGACACAGTCACAAATATGTATGTAAGCCAAAAATGTATGTTGGGATGTTCCAAACTTTTCCAAAGAAAAGCTCAGAATCAATTTTTTATATCTGTTTTCAGGCTGTCTATGCACTTGCTTATAATCTCCATCCATGCTTAGGTACAAGAGGAACAGTCAGTAATGTCATGAGACGTATATAAGAATCCTACGAATGTTTTAGTATTCACTATGGGGAGAAAGACAGTTTTGGATTATTCTACTGAAGGAAAATGTGTCCCCCCACACCAGCAACATAATCACACGTACATTTCTATATATTAATGCATCAGGATTCATTCAGTATTTATTACCATAGAGTAAATATATTGTCCAGTATTATTTGACTTTCCAGTCTTTTATGACCCCTAGCTTAATTTATCAAAGTCTTCTTGAATTTACAGATGCAAATTAAGAACTACCCATGGGTCCATTAAATCTTTAAAAGTTATATTGGTTAGGTTTCAGCTGAAATAACACTGCATGAAAATAATACAAAACTCAGTACTTCACCAAAAGAAGCATATACATATTTCTTTCTCTTGGGTGCCTAAGCAGGCAGAAGTTCTAATAGGCTAGGTTGGGATTAGGTGAAGTTAGCTCCTGGGTGACACTGGATTCAAGATTGCTCGATATCTTCTCATTCTCTTTGGTCCAGTGATACCCAGGTCATGTTCTCATGACTTGTGGCAGAAGTATAAGGAGCTAAATTAAACCATTCAGGCATATCTAAAGGCTTTGTTTGAATCGAGCTTTTTAATAATGCAGTGGTCAAAGCAGCCACACGGTCACCAAACCTCAATAGGACAGGGCAGTAAACTGGATCTACAGTATTTGGAGGTACTTTAAAGACTCATGGTATTCATAATTTAAATGTGGAGAGGAAGTGACTGATAAAATAATGTCATATACTAAAGAAGCAAGAAACTAAGTAGGCAGAATGTGGTTGTTCAGATGTTCTTTTTAGTGAATTTTGACATGTTTATCGAATTGTGCAAAATCATAAGTATATAGTTCATTTAATTTTTACAGAGTTTGCTAAAGAGTTTTTATCATAAATAGATGCTAAAATTAATGAAAGCTTTATGGCATGTTGAAATGATTTCATAATTTTTTTCTCTGTTTCCATAGTGAATTGCATTAATTATTATTATCTTTAAATGTTGAACCAAACTATCACTCATGGGAGAACTCAAATTATTCATATTTTGTATAAATTTTAAAATTCAATTTACCATTATTTGGAGTAGAATTTGTATATATTTTAACAAGAAAAATCAGTCTTACATTTTTTTTCTTGTCAAGTCCTTTTTTTTGGTAAGTTTTTATTTATTTTAACTTTTAAAATATTGATTTTTATTTTTTTAATTTTATTTTATTTAAATTAAATTAATTAACATGTAGTGTATTGTTAGTTTCAGAGGTAGAGTTCACTGATTCATCAGTTGTATATAACATCCAGTGCTCATTACATCACATTCCCTCCTTAATGCCCATCACCCAGTTACTCCATCCCCACACCCACCTCTCCTCCAGCAACCCTCAATTTGTTTCCTAGGGTTAAGAGTCTCTTACGGTTTCCCCTTAATTTCAACTTTTTTTATTTTTCTCTCCCTCCCCCTATGTTCCTTTGTTTTGTTTCTTAAATTTCACATAAGTGAAATCATATAATTGTATTTCTCTGATTGACTTATTTTACTTAGCATAATACCGTCTAGTTCCATCCACATCCTTGCAAATGGCAAGATTCCATTTTGTTTTTTGATGGCTGAGTAACATTTCATTGTGTGTGTGTGTGTGTGTGTGTGTATTTATATATATACACCACATTTTCTTTATCCATCTGTTGATGGACATCTGCACACTTTCCATAGTTTGGCTATTGTGGACATTGCTGTTGTAAACATGGGGTGCAGAGGCCCCTTTAGATTACTACATTTGTATCTTTGGGGTTAATATCCAGTAGTGCAATTGCTGGGTTGTACGGTAGCTCTATTTTTAACTTTTTGAGGAACCTCTGTACTGTTTTCCAAAATGGGTGCACCAGCTTGCATTCCCACCAGTAGCGTAAGAGGGTTCCACTTTCTCCATATCCTCACCAACGTTTGTTGTTCCCTGTCTTGTTAATTTTAGCCATTCTAACTGGCGTGAGCTTGTATTTTGTTGTGGTTTTGATTTGTGTTTCCCTGATGCCAAATGTTGTGGAGCAGTTTTTCATGTGTTAGTTGGCCATTTGTATGTCTTTGGATAAATGTCTGTTCATGTTTTCTTCCCATTTCTTGATTGGATTATTTGTTCTTTGGTTGTTGTGTTTGGTGGGTTCTTTATAGATTTTGGATACTAGCCCTTTATCTGATTTCTGCTCTAGTCTTTACTAATTCTCATCTGCAACTTCGTAAAGGCTTTATTTGCTGTTCTTTCTGGAGCTTCTTTAGGTGTAAGGTTAGGTGTATGTTTGAGACTCTTTTTTTTTTTTTCTTGAGAAAGGCTTGTATTGCTACATACTTCCCTCTTAGGACCACCTTTGCTGAATCCCAAAGGTTTTGAGCAGTTGTTTTCCTGCTCTGCTGAAGATTAATTGACTGCATAATTGTGGGATCCTTTTTGGGTTTTCTGTTCTTTTCCATTAATCTGTGTGGAATTTTTTGTACCAGTGCTATACTGTCTTGATCACTACAACTTTGAAATATAATTTGTAGTCTGGAAATGTGATGCCTCCAGCTTTACAGATTTTGATGTCAATTTCATTGTAGCCATAAAAAATGAAATGATGAGTATTCTTTTTTTTATTGTCTTGAATTTTGAGATTAATGTTATTCCATTAAAAAAATTTTTTAATAATTTTTATTTTGTTACATTGTTCACCATACAGCACATCCCCAGTTTTTGATGCAATGTTCCATGATTCATTATTTGCATATAACACCCAGTGCACCATGCAGTATGTGCCCTCCTTAATACCCATCACCGGCCTATCCCAGTCCCCCACCCCCTCCCCTCTGAAGCCCTCAGTTTGTTTCCCAGAGTCCATAGTCTCCCATGGTTCATTCCCCCTTCTGTTTACCCCCCCTTCATTTTTCCCTTCCTTCTCCTACCGATCTTCCTGCTCTTTCTTATGTTCCATAAATGAGTGAAACCATATGGTAATTGTCTTTCTCTGCTTTACTTATTTCACTTAGCATAATCTCCTCTAGTCCCGTCCATGTTGCTGCAAATATTCAGAAATCGTTCTTTCTGATGGCTGAGTAATATTCCATTGTATATATGGACCACATCTTCATAATCCAGTCATCTGTTGAAGGGCATCTCAGCTCCTTCCACAATTTAGCTGTTGTGGACAATGCTGCTGTGAGCATTGGGGTGCATATGGCCCTTCTTCTCTTCACTACGTCTGTATCTTTGGGATAAATACCCAGTAGTGCAATGGCTGGGTCATAGGGTAGCTCAATTTTTAACTTTTTAAGGGACCTCCACACTGTTTTCCAAAGTGGCTGTACCAACTTGCATTCCCACCAACAGTGTAAGAGGGATCCCCTTTCTCCACATCCTCTCCAACATTTGTTGTTTCCTGCCTTGTCAATTTTTGCCATTCCAACTGGTGTAAGGTGGTATCTCAAAGTGGTTTTGATTTCAATTTCCCTGATGGCTAATGATTTTGAACATTTTTTCATGTGTCTGTTAGCCATTTGTATGTCTTCATTGGTAAGTGTTCATATCTTCTGCCCATCATTTTAAAATTTTTGAAGAAACTTAAAAGGAAGCCTTTGTGACCTTATGCTTCATATATAGGAACATTTTAAACAGTATTTTGATTTTGTTAATAAAATAGACTATGTAGGTTTTCATTTCTTTATGTGCCAGTTTTGATATATGGTGGATTTTAAGGAATTTATCATTTATTAGCTAAATTTCTTTAGAGTTTACTTCTATTATCTTTTTAATGTCTATAGAATCTGCTATAATGTCTCATTTTTCATTCTTGGTATTCATGATATTTTTTTCTCTCCATTAGTTTTGCTAGAGGCTTATTGATTGTATTGGTCTTCTTAAATATCCAATTTTTAAACTATTTTCTCTAGTGTATATATTCTTTTTCATTAATACCTGGTGTTATTTTATTATTTGCATTTATTAACCTTATTTGAATTTGATTTTCTGTTATTCAATAACTTTTTGATATGGATTAAAAAATATATTAGTTTAGAGAGCATATGTGAGTGGGGGGAAGGGTGGAGGGTGAGGGAGAGAGAAATTCAGACAGACTCCCTGGTGAGCCTAGAGCCCAATATGGGCCTTGATCTCATGACCCTGAAATCATGACCTGAGATAAAATCACCTGTCAGACACTTAACCGACTGAGTCAACCAGGTGCCGTGGAAATGGATTCTTGTATTAATTTCCAACCCTATTTCTTTTATTTGAATTTTAGTCCTACCTTTTTTCCTAAGGACTGGTTTTGCTGGATTTTTCCATATAAAATTTCAGTTATCATTCAATTAAAATATTTCTTAATGCCCGTTGTCTTATCTACTTCAGCCATTGTGTTGTGTAGAAGTAATAAGCTTACATTCCAAACATCTGAGGGTTTCCTAGACATCTTTTTGTTACAGATTTCTTTTTTAATTCTACTTTGGTCAAAGAGCGTTTTTGAGGATTTCTTTATATTCAAGTACATAATTATGTTTGGTAAATTGTTTGTGTACATGTGACAAGAATGTGCACTCTGGCTTTTGTTGGTCCTAATATTCTGTATATGTATATTGAGCTAAATTTTTTAATTGTGTTGTTCACATTTTCTAGTCATGTACAGATTTTTTTTCCTATTTTATCAATTACTGTGCAATAAATGGATTTCCCTATTTCTCTTTAAACTTCCGCCTTTAGGTTATTAGATACATACAGATTTAGAATGTGTGTCTGAAAGATTGATCCTTTATCATTTTGGAATTTATTTTCATATCTAAAAATGTTTTTGTCTTGATGTTTCCTGTGTTTGATATCAGTACAGCTGCACTAGCATTCATTTGGTTACTGTTTTCATGCAAAACATTTTTGGATTATATTTGACTTTTCTGTGTTCTTAAATTTTTATACTGTATCTCTTATGTGAAATATAATGTTCTGAAATCTAATTTGAGCATTTAGTCCATTTACATATAATTGTAGAAGTAACTGAATTTATTTTATTTTGTTTTATTCTATTTTATTTTATTTTATTCTATTTTATGATTCTAATTTTAGGTAATCTCTCCACCCAGCATGGTAGTCAAACTTTTACAATCCTGAGATGAAGAGTCTCCTGCTCTACTGACTTAGCCGGTCAGGCACTCCAGAGATAATTGAATTTAAATTTGTTCTGTTTCCTACATATTTATTTTTTTATGGTTTTTTTCTTTTCCACTTTCTGGGTTAATCAGTTATTTTTAAAATTCCATAATTCCTTTCTATTGGCCTTATATGTTTATAATTCTTTTAATAATAACACAATAGATTACAATATGCATACTTATTAAAACTTTAAATAAATTGGGGAATATACAACTTTGCTGAAAAAGCAAGAATCTTAGAATGCTTAAGTCCATATACCTCCCTACTAAATTGAATGCTCTGGTGGCATGTATTCTAATTTTACATAAAATTTTTACACCATAAATTTAATATTACCTTCAAATACAGTCAGTATTTACTTACATTTACCACTTAAAGCCCATTTTATTTGATTACATTCTTTTTTTAAAAATTTTACTTCCATTGGGCATCATTTATCTCCTTGATAGAAGAATTTACTTTGTGCCTTTAGTAAACCTTTTAGTAAGATTCAGCAGGTGATGAGTCCATTTAGTTTTTCTTTCTTCTGAACAGTACCTTCATGTGACTGTATTTTTGAAGAACATTCTCACTGCATATAGAATTCTAACTTGACAATTGTTTTCTTTTAGCACTTTAAACTGTTTCTTATTTTTCTTGCTTCCATCCTTTTTGTTGGAAAGTAAGCTACGAGTTTATTTTTTCCTCTTTAAAGGTATGGGACTCGTGGCTCAGTCGTTTATGCATCTGCCTTCAGCTCAGGTCATGATCACATGGTCCTGAGATCGAGTTCCGTGTTGATCTCCCTGCTCAGCAGGGAGCCTGCTTCTCCCTCTGCCTGCCACTCCCCCTGCTTGTTCTGTCTCTCTCTTTCTCTCTCTGACAAATAAGTAAATAATATCTTAGAAAAAAAAAGTGGTGTGCTTGTTTGTTCTTTGGTTTCTTGTAAGATTTTCTTCTCTATCTTTAGTTTTCAGTTTTCTTTTAGTTTTCAGTTTGACTCTGCTTAGGATTTTGTTATGGGTTTGTTTGTTTTGTATTTTTCCTTCTATAATTCATTGAGCTACTTAAACCTCTAACTGTCTGGTTGTTTTTCTTCAGTTTTGGAAAATTCTTGGCCAATATTGCATCTATTGTTTTGACTCCATTTATTCTTTTCCCTCATTTTGAAACCTACTTTTACAGATAATTAGACCTTCTCACTATGGCCCACAAGTCTCTTCTCTTCTTCAATGGGTCATACCCCTCTGTCTCTGTGCTTTAGTGTGGATAATATTCTATTGAATTACTATCAATTAATTAATCCTTTCATTTGTTACATTTCATATGTTTTTAAACCCATGTACTACACTCCTATCTTTGCTTATAGTAATTTAAGTTCTAAAATTGTATTTGATATTCCATTTATGATATGGGTTCTCTGGTATAATTTCCTATCTTGTAACTTACTTTATTTAACATATTATAATTATTTTAAAGCTCAAGTTTAAGCCTATGAAACTGTTCAGCTAACTTGAAATATATTTCTGTTGTGTCCCAACCACACTTCCCTCCTGAGATATTTGATCATATGATCCTAAAAAATGCTATGTGTGTGATATTATGTTTCAGACATTGTTTGCAGACATTTTAGTAGGCTCTGAATGTTATTTGTATGGTATTTGCTGTATGTTTTTGAATAGTATTTATCAATTTAAGTGAGACATTCTGTTAGTTTTCTACTAATTTAAAAATTATGAAATGTGCTGCAGCTTGGGAAGATGGCAGAGTAGGAGGACCTTAAGCTCACCCAGTCCCATATTTACAACTAGATATCACTCACATCTGTGGCAATCTAAAGACTGGCAGAACAAACTCCACAACTAAATGTAGAGAATTCACATCTGAGAGGTTAAGAAGGGCAGAAAAGGTGGTTGGGAGTTGCTCACAGAAGAGAAGGAGCTGTGGGCAAGGATGGGGAAGGAAATGGTCCCTTGCACCAGGGAGCTCACATGGGGAAGACAAATCCCCACAAAGTCTGGCTTTGCAATTCAGAAAGGCTGAATTCCATGAGTTTGTATTACTGGTGGGACTTGTAGCCTGATGCTTTAAAAGTCAGCTGACTCAGAACTGGGTGAGCCAGGACGACCATTGATAGTTGCGTCCCTCTCCTTAAAGAGAGAGGAGACTGGGGAAGGCATAATAGAAGTCACGGTTTGCACAATTCCTGGGGCAAATAGGAGGACAATCTCTTTACATTGATTTCAGAGCATTTGAAGAACTTCTTCAGGAACAGAGGAGTTGGCAGGTGCCATTTTCCTCCCCTATCCTCCTGAATAAACACAGGGCTACCTGGAGAAAGCAGCACTGTACAGACACTTACTACCTAACCTGCTAGCAGTGCACCAAACGCACACATTCTCCACATGACTCCTCCACGCCAAGTCTGCTGACCTGGGCCCTAGGCTCAGCACATATTTTGCTATCACTGCTGCCCTACCCCCCGAACCTTTTTGTGGTTCCATACCCTAGAACCTGCCTGCCTGTGGTCTCACTAACACTGCACAAGGAGCAAGCACAGCCCACAACAAGTAGAGAGTCAGTGCAGATGTCTGGACTGAAATAAAAAGTGACTCAGACATAACAGCAGGATACTAGAAATACACATAGGAGATTCTCCTGAAGTGCCAGGTTCTGGTGAACAGGGGACACCTCACTGTAGGACTCTGTAGGACTTCTTCTTCATAAAGCTCCTACTTTTAAGAGCAGAACATGTAGCTGACTTTGCTAACACATAGAAACAGACAGAGAGTTAAACAAAGTGATAAGACAGAGAAAAATGTTCCAAATAAAAGAACAGGACAAAATCACAGCAGTAGATCTAAGTGAAGCAGAAATATGTAATATGCCTGAAAGAGAATTTAAAGTAATGGCTATAAAGATACTCATTGGACTTCAGTAAAGGGTAGAGGACATTAATGAGACACTTGACAAAGAAATAAAAAATAACAGAGGTAAATAACTCAATAAATATAATTAAAAATAAAATAGTTGGAATATATAGGTTATAGGAAACTAAGGAAGTTATAAGTGACCTGGAGAATAGAGTAATGGAAAGCAATCAAGCTGAGAGGCAAGAGAGAAACAAATACTTCATAATGAGAATAGACCTAGAGAACTGAGTGACTCCATCAAGCATAATAACATTTGTATAACAATGATCCCGTGGGAACATGAGAGAGAAAAGGGGGCAGAAAATACATTTGAAGAAATAATAGCTGAAAACGTCCCAAATCTGATGAGTGAAACAGAGATTCAGATTCATGAGGCACAGAGATAACTCAACAAATTCAACCCAAGGAGGTCCACACCAAGACACATTGTAATTAAAAGGCAAAAATATGGGGCGCCTGGGTGGCACAGCGGTTAAGCGTCTGCCTTCGGCTCAGGGCGTGATCCTGGAGTTATGGGATCGAGCCCCACATCAGGCTCCTCCGCTATGAGCCTGCTTCTTCCTCTCCCACTCCCCCTGCTTGTGTTCCCTCTCTCACTGGCTGTCTCTGTCTCTGTCGAATAAATAAATAAAATCTTAAAAAAAAATAAAATAAAAGGCAAAAATAGTTATAAAGAATTTCAAAGATGCAAGAGAAAAGAAAAGAGTTATATACAGAGGAAAGCACATAAGGTTATCACCTAATTTTTCAGCAGAAACTTTGCAGGCTGGAGGGGAGTGGCAGGTTATATTCAAAGTGCTGAAAAGGAAAAATCTGTAGCCAGTCTATCAAGCTAGGTATCATTTAGAATACAAAGAGAGATAAAGAGTTTCCCAGACAAACAAAAGTTAAAGGAATCATTACCACTAAACCAGCCCTATAAGAAATACTAAAAGGAACTCTTTCACTGGAAAGCAAAAACCGTACATAAGAATCAGAAAAATAGGAAGCACAAAACCTAAAAAATAAGTATATCTGTAAAAATCAGAAGTATAGAATGAAAGGATGTAAAATATGATACCAAATATCTGAAACATGGAAGGGAGAGGAATGAAGAATGAATTCAAGATTAAGCAACCGTCAGCTTAATATCGATTGGTATAAGCAGAAGATGTTATCTATAAACTGAATGGTCACCAGAAATCCAGAAACAGTAATAATTATGCAAGAATAAATATTAAGGAATGCAAGTATTTTGCTAAAGAAAGCCAACTAATCATGAGAGAAGAGAGCAGGAGAAGAAAGGAACAGAGAGGGAGAGGAGGTAGAAAACAACCATAAAAGAAGTAACAAAATGGCAATAAATTGACACTTACCAATACTTATTTTCAATGAAAATGGATGAATCTCCAATCAAAAGACATATGATGATGGAATGAATAAAAATACAAGACCCATCTATATGCTGCCTATGAGAGACTCATTTCAGATATAAAAAGTGAAGGAATGGAGAAACATTTATTATGCAAGGGGAAGTGAAAAGAAAGCCAGGGTAGCAATTCTTTTTTTTTTTCTAAAGATTTTATTTATCCATTTGACAGACAGCTAGCGATAGAGGGAACACAAGCAGGGGGAGTGGGAGAGGAAGAAGCAGGCTCCCAGTATATGAGCCTGATGTGGGGCTCGATCCCAGAATGCTGGGATCACGCCCTGAGCCGCAGGCAGACGCTTAATGACTGAGCCACCCAGGCGCCCCTAGGGTAGCAATTCTTATATCAGACAAAATAGACTTTAAAATGAAGGCTGTACAAATGAACAAAGAAGGAGAATGTATAATCATATATGGTATAATCCAACAAGAAGAGAACAATTGTAAACTTTTATGCCCCCAACATGGGAGTACCCACATAAATAAGCTGTTAATATCAAACATAAAGGAATTAATTGATAGTTATGCAGTAATAATAGTGGACTTTGAATGCACTTACATCTGTAGATAACCTAAACAGAAAATCAACAAGGAATCCGTAGCTTTGAAAGGCAGCTTGGATCAGATGGATCTAACATATATTCAGAACATTTCATTCTAAAAGAGCAAAATATGCTTTTTTTTTTCCTTCAGGTGTACATAGACCATTCTCCAGAAAAGATCACATATTAGGCCACAAAACAAGTCTCAACAAATTCGAAAAGACTGAAGTCTTACTGTGCACCTTTTCTTACCATAGCAGTATGAAATGACATCAACCACAAGAAAAAAAAATCTGGAAAGCACACAAATACATAGCTATTAAATAGCTATTAAATGACTAGGTCAACCTAGTCATTTAAAAGATAAGAGCAAAAATACATAGAGACAAATGAAAATGAAAACCATGGTCCAAAATCTTTGGGATGCAGCAAAAGTGTTCCAAGGGGGAAGTTTGTAGTAATACAGGCCTACCTCAAGAAGCAAGAAAAATCCCAAATAAACAGCCTAACATTAAAAGGAAGTATGAACAAACAAAACCCCAAACCAGTACAAGGAAGAAAATAATAAAGTTGAGAGCAGAAATAAACTAGAATCCAAAAATAACACAGTAGAATAGATCAATGAAACCAGTATCTGGTTCTTTTAAAAAATCAACAAAACCAATAAACCTTTTCCCAGGCTCATGAAAAAAGAGAGAGGGAGTGAGGGAAGGAGGGAGAGAGTGTGGGAGGAGAGAGAGACAGAGAACTCAAATAAGATCAGAAATAAAAGGGGAGAAATAACTACTGACGCCACAGAAATACAAAAGAATGTAAGAGAATATGAAAATTATGTGCCAACAGATTGGAAAATCTAGAAGAAATGGATACATTCTTAAAAACATATAACCTCCTAAAGTTGAATCAGGAAGAGGTAGAAAATTTGAGCAGACTGATAGCAATGAAATTGAATCAGGAATCAAAAAACTCTCAGCAAAGTCCACGGACGGAGGGCTTCACAGGTGAAATCTACCAAACCTTGAAAGAGAAGTTAAAACCTATTCCTCTCAAACTATTCCAAAAACTAGAAGAGGAAGGAAAACTTCCTAATTCATTCTGTGAAGCCAGCATTACCCTGATACCAAAATCAGATAAAGACCCTACCAAAAAAAACCAAACAAAACTACAGGCCAATATCTCTGATGAACACAGATGGAAAATTCAACAAAATATTAGCAAATCGAATCCAATGAAAATGAAAAGAATCATTCATCTCGAACAAGTGGGATTCATCCCTGTAATGCATGGAAGTTCAGTATTCACAAGGTGATACATCACATCAATAAAAAAAGGGATGGGGCACTCGGGTGGCTCAGTCAGTTAAGCATCTGCCTTTGGCTCAGGTCATGATCCCAGTGTCCTGGGATCAAGCCTGGCATCGGGCTTTCTGCTCAGTGGGGAGTCTGCTTCTCCTTCTGCCCCTTCCCCAGCTCGTGATCTCTCTCTCTCTCTTGCTCTTGCTCTTTGCTCTCTCTCTTTCTCTCAAATAAATACGTAAAATCTTAAAAAAAATAAAAGAAGGAATAAATACCATATGATCATTTCAGTTGATGTAGAAAAAGCATTTAACAAAGTACAACACCATGCATGATAAAAGCCCTCAACAAACTAGGGTTAGAGGGAACATATCTCAACCTGATTGAGGCCATGTATGAAAAACTCACAGCTACAGTTAAGATGGCGGAGGAGTAGGAGACACCGTTTTCAGTCGGTCCCCGAGTCGAGCTGGATAGGTACCAGACCAGCCTAAACAAACACGGAACCAGCCTGAGACGCAGGAAGACTCATCTGGATCTCTACAAATGAACATCTCCAGCGCTGAGTATTGAGGTACGAAGCGGGGAGCCATGAAACTGTGCACAGATATCGGAAGATAAACGGAAGGGGGAGGGAGCCGCCGCGTTCGGGCGCCGGGAAGCGGTAGCCACTTGCACGGGGGAGCGGGCGGGGCTCACGGACTGCGACCGCAAAACAGCAGACTGAGACCGTGAGCCGGGTGCGCGCGCCACCAGGCATCTCGCGGAACACCGGAATCCCGGTGCGCTCACTGGATCCAGACTGAGACCGGGAGATCCGGGAGCGCGCGCGGGGCGGCTGGCAGCTGGCGGCATTAGAAACACAAAGGACAGAGACGCGCCTGCCCTGGAAGTGAGGGCAGGGACGCCGGGTGTGGGGCGCACATCCCGGACGCTGCAGGGTTGAGCAGCACCAACAGAAACAGAGTTAAAGTGGCCAGAACATTAGTAGAGATTGGGCCGCAATCCTTCTGTTTCGTGACAGAGGCTGAAATTTGGCTGCTGCTGCTCTGACTCTCAGAAGAGGCACAGCAAACCACCAGGGAAAGCCGCCAGAGAACAAAAGCCTGGAAATACCGGCTAAGGGAGTGCCCATCCCCATCCCCCCTCGCAGGGGACGCCGAGACTCTACAAAAACAGGGTTGCCTGAGTATCGGCGCGGCAGGCCCCTCCCCCAGAAGGCAGGCTGAAAAATCAAGAAGCCCACAACCCGGGCTCCTGGGTGGCGCAGTCATTGAGCGCCTGCCTTCGGCTTAGGGCGTGATCCCGGCGTTCCGGAAAGGAGTCCCTCATCGGGCTCCTCCGCTGGGAGCCTGCTTCTTCCTCTCCCACTCCCCTGCTTCTGTTCCCTCTCTCGCTGGTTGGCTGCCACATAAATAAATAAATAAAATCTTTAAAGAAGAAGCCCACATCCCTAAGATCCCTATAAAACAAGGGGCACGGCCTGGGACCCAGTCAATAATTTGGGCTCTGGAAACCCCGCAACCTCTCTTCATCAGAATGACAAGAAGGAGAAGCCCCCCCCCAGCAAAGAAAAGACAGTGAGTCTGTGGCCTCTGCCACAGAAATAATGGATATGGATGTAACCAAATTATCAGAAATGGAATTCAGAGTAACGATGGTCAAAATGATGAGTAGAATTGAAAAAACTATTAACGAAAAGGTTACTGAGAATATAGAATCCCTAAGGACAGAAATGAGAGCGAATCTGACAGAAATTAAAAATTCTATGAGCCAAATGCAGGCAAAACTAGAGGCTCTGACGGCCAGGGTCGCAGAAGCAGAGGAACGGGTTAGTGAATTGGAGGATGGGTTAATAGAGGAAAAAATGAAAATAGAAGATGGTCTTAAAAAAATCCATGCCCACGAATGTAGGTTACGGGAGATTACTGACTCAATGAAACGATCCAATGTTAGAATCATCGGCATCCCCGAGGGGGTGGAGAAAAACAGAGGTCTAGAAGAGATATTTGAACAAATTGTAGCTGAAAACTTCCCTAATCTAGCAAGGGAAACAAACATTCGTGTCCAAGAGGCAGAGAGGACCCCTCCCAAGCTCAACCATGACAAACCTACGCCACGTCACGTCATAGTGCAATTCGCAAATATTAGATGCAAGGATACAGTATTGAAAGCGGCCAGGGCAAAGAAATTTCTCACGTACCAAGGCAAAGGCATCAGAATTACGTCAGACCTGTCTACACAGACCTGGAATGAGAGAAAGGGTTGGGGGAGCATATTTAAAGCTCTTTCAGAGAAAAACATGCAGCCAAGGATCCTTTATCCAGCAAGGCTGTCATTCAGAATTGATGGAGAAATAAAGACATTTCAGAATCGCCAGTCACTAACCAATTTTGTAACCACGAAACCAGCCCTACAGAAGATATTTAGGGGGGTTCTATAAAGGTAAAAAGGCCCCAAGAGTGATACAGAACAGAAAGTCACAGCCAATACAAACAAAGACTTTACTGGCAACATGGCAACATTAAAATCATATCTCTCAGTAATCAGTCTTAATGTAAATGGTTTGAACCATCCCATAAAATGCCACAGGGTTGCAGATTGGATAAAAAGAAATGACCCATCCATTTGCTGTCTACAAGAGACTCATTTCAAACCCAAAGATGCATTCAGACTGAAAGTAAGGGGATGGAGTACCATCTTTCACGCAAATGGATCTCAAAAGAAAGCTGGGGTAGCAATTCTCATATCAGATAAATTGGATTTTAAACTACAGACTATAGTTAGAGACGCAGAAGGGCACTATATTATTCTTAAGGGAAGTATTCAACAAGTGGATATGACAATTATAAATATATATGCCCCCAACAGGGGAGCAGTAAGATACACAAGCCAACTCTTAACCAGAATAAAGAGACATATAAATAAAAATACATTAATAGTAGGGGACCTCAACACTCCACTATCAGAAATAGACAGAACACCCTGGCAAAAACTAAGCAAAGAATCAAAGGCTTTGAATGCCATACTCGACGAGTTGGACCTCATAGATATATATAGAACACTACACCCCAAAACCAAAGAATACTCATTCTATTCTAATGCCCATGGAACATTCTCAAGAATAGACCATGTTCTGGGACACAAAACAGGTCTCAACCGATACCAAAAGATTGAAATTATCCCCTGCATATTCTCAGACCACAACGCTCTGAAATTGGAACTCAACCACAAGGAAAAATTTGGAAGAAACTCAAACACTTGGAGACTAAGAACCATCCTGCTCAGGAATGACTCGATAAACCAGGAAATCAAAAATCAAATTAAACAATTTAAGGAGACCAATGAGAATGAAAATACAACAGTCCAAAACCTATGGGATACTGCAAAGGCAGTCCTAAGGGGGAAATACATAGCCATCCAAGCCTCACTCAAAAGAATAGAAAAATCTAAAATGCAGTTTTTATATTCTCACCTCAAGAAGCTGGAACAGCAACAGAGGGACAGGCCTAATCCACGCACAAGGAAGCAGCTGACCAAAATTAGAGCTGAAATCAATCAAGCAGAAACCAGAAGTACAGTAGAGCAGATCAACAGGACTAGAAGCTGGTTCTTTGAAAGAATCAATAAAATTGACAGACCACTGGCAAGACTTATCCAAAAGAAAAGAGAAAGGACCCAGATTATTAAAATTATGAATGAAAAAGGAGAGGTCACGACGAGCACCATTGAAATTGGAAGGATTATTAGAAATTTTTATCAACAGCTATATGCCAATAAACTAAGCAATCTGGAAGAGATGGAATCCTTCCTGGAAACCTATAAACTACCAAGATTGAAACCGGAAGAAATTGATTCCTTAAACAGGCCAATTAATTATGAAGAAATTGAGTCAGTGATAAACAACCTTCCAAATAACAAAACTGCAGGCCCGGACGGTTTTCCTGGGGAATTCTACCAAACATTCAAAGAAGAAATAATACCTATTCTCCTAAAGCTATTTCAAAAAATAGAAACAGAAGGAAAGCTACCAAACTCATTCTATGAGGCCAATATTACATTGATCCCCAAACCAGGCAAAGACCCCATCAAAAAGGAGAATTACAGACCGATTTCCCTAATGAATATGGACGCCAAAATCCTCAACAAGATACTTGCTAATAGAATCCAACAGTACATTAAAAGGATTATCCATCACGATCAAGTGGGATTCATACCTGGGATGCAAGCATGGTTCAATATTCACAAATCAATCAGCGTGATACATCATATCAACAAGAAAAGACTCAGGAACCATATGATCCTCTCAATCGATGCCGAAAAAGCATTTGACAAAATACAGCATCCTTTCCTGATTAAAACCCTTCAGAGTGTAGGAATAGAAGGTACATTTCTCAATCTCATAAAAGCCATCTATGAAAAGCCTACTGCAAATATTATTCTCAATGGGGAAAAGCTGGAAGCCTTTCCCTTAAGATCAGGAACTCGACAAGGATGCCCACTCTCGCCACTATTATTCAACATAGTACTAGAAGTCCTTGCAACAGCAATCAGACGACAAAAAGGGATCAAAGGTATTCAAATTGGCAAAGAAGAAGTCAAAATGTCTCTCTTTGCAGATGACATGATACTCTATATAGAAAACCCAAAAGAAGCCACTCCCAAAGTATTAGAAGTTATAGAGCTATTCAGTAACGTGGCAGGATACAAAATAAATGCTCAGAAATCAGTTGCATTTCTATACACGAATAACGAGACCGAAGAAAGAGAAATTAGGGAATCCATCCCATTTACAATAGCACCAAAAACCATACGTTACCTTGGAATTAACTTAACCAGAGACGTAAAGGACCTATATTCTAGAAACTATAAATCACTCTTGAAAGACATTGAGGAAGACATAAAAAGATGGAAAGATATTCCATGCTCATGGATCGGAAGAATTAACATAGTTAAAATGTCCATGCTACCCAGAGCAATCTACACTTTCAATGCTATCCCGATCAAAATACCAAAGACATTTTTCAAAGAACTGGAACAAACAGTCCTTAAATTTGTATGGAAACAGAAAAGGCCCCGAATCTCCAAGGAACTGCTGAAAAGGAAAAACAAAGCTGGGGGCATCACAATGCCGGATTTCGAGCTGTACTACAAAGCTGTGATCACAAAGACAGCATGGTACTGGCACAAAAACAGACACATAGACCAGTGGAACAGAATAGAGAGCCCAGAAATGGACCCTCGGCTCTTTGGGCAACTAATATTTGATAAAGCAGGAAAAAATATCCGGTGGGAAAAAGACAGTCTCTTCAATAAATGGTGCTGGGAAAATTGGACAGCTACATGCAAGAGAATGAAACTTGACCACTATCTCACACCATACACAAAAATAAACTCCAAATGGATGAAAGACCTCGATGTGAGACAGGAATCCATCAAAATTCTAGAGGAGAACATAGGCAGCAAACTCTATGACATCGGCCAAAGCAACTTTTTTCATGACACATCCCCAAAGGCAAGAGAAACAAAAGATAAAATGAATTTATGGGACTTCATCAAGATTAAAAGTTTCTGCACATCCAAGGAAACAGTCAGAAAAACTAAGAGGCAGCCCACGGAATGGGAGAATATATTTGCAAATGACACTACAGATAAAGGACTGGTATCCAAGATCTACAAAGAACTTCTCAAACTCAATACACGAGAAACAAATAAACAAATCAAAAAATGGGCAGAAGATATGAACAGACACTTTTCCAATGAAGACATACAAATGGCTAACAGACACATGAAAAAATGTTCAAAATCATTAGCCATCAAGGAAATTCAAATCAAAACCACACTGAGATACCACCTTACGCCAGTTAGAATGGCAAAAATAGACAAGGCAAGAAACAACAATTGTTGGAGAGGATGTGGAGAAAGGGGATCCCTCCTACATTGTTGGTGGGAATGCAAGTTGGTACAGCCACTCTGGAAAACAGTGTGGAGGTTCCTTAAAAAGTTAAAAATTGAGCTACCCTATGATCCAGCCATTGCACTACTGGGTATTTACCCCAAAGATACAGACGTAGTGAAGAGAAGGGCCATATGCACCCCAATGTTCATAGCAGCAATGTCCACAATAGCTAAATCGTGGAAGGAGCCGAGATGCCCTTCAACAGATGACTGGATTAAGAAGTTGTGGTCCATATATACAATGGAATATTACTCAGCTATCAGAAAGAACGAGTTCTCAACATTTGCTACAACATGGACAGCACTGGAGGAGATAATGCTAAGTGAAATAAGTCAAGCAGAGAAAGATAACTATCATATGATTTCTCTCATCTATGGAACATAAGAACTAGGATGATCGGTAGGGGAAGAAAGGGATAAAGAAAGGGGGGGTAATCAGAAGGGGGAATGAAACATGAGAGACTATGGACTATGAGAAACAAACTGAGGACTTCATAGGGGAGGGGGGTGAGGGAATGGGTAGGCCGGTGATGGGTAGTAAGGAGGGTACGTATTGCATGGTGCACTGGGTGTTATACACAACTAATGAATCATCGAGCCTTACATCGGAAACCGGGGATGTACTGTATGGTGACTAACATAATATAATAAAAAAATCATTAAAAAAAAAAAAAAGAATGTGAGCTCCCTGAAGGAAGGCCTTCTTTCTTGTTTCTCCAGGAAAGAATATGGTTATTCTTTATTAAGTTATTAAGTAAATAAATTAAGTAAATAAAGTAAAAAAAAAAACAAAAACAAAAACAAAAAAAACCTCACAGCTAGCATCATACTCAATGGGGAAAAACTAAGAGTGTTTCCCCTAAGGTTGGAAACAAGACAGCGTTGTCCACTCTCACCACTGTTGTTTAACATAGTACTAGAAGTCGTAGCCACCGCAAAGAAGAGGAAATGAATAAAGGCATCCAACTTGGTAAGGAAGAAGTAAACCTTTCGCTATTTGGAGATGCCATGATAATATATGTATAAAACCCTAAAGACTCCACTAATAAGCTGCTAGAACTGATAAATGAATTTAGTGAAATCTATGTATGGAAATCCATGGCATTTTTATACACTAATAATGAAGCAATATAAAGAAATTGAGAAAGGAATTCCATTTGCAATTTCATGAAAGATAGTAACATACCTAGGAATAAACTTAACCAAAGAGGAGAAAGATTGGTACTCTGAACACTATAAAACATTGATGAAAGATACTGAAAACAACACAAACAAGTGGAAAGAAATTCCATGCTCATGGATTGGAAAAATGAATATTGTTAAAATGTCCATATTACCCAAAGCAATCTACACATTTAATGCAATCCCTATCAAAATGCCAACAACATTTTTTCACAGAAGTAGAACAATCCTGGGGCGCCTGGGTGGCACAGCGGTTAAGCGTCTGCCTTCAGCTCAGGGCGTGATCCCGGCGTTATGGGATCGAGCCCCACGTCAGGCTCCTCTGCTATGAGCCTGCTTCTTCCTCTCCCACTCCCCCTGCTTGTGTTCCCTCTCTCGCTGGCTGTTTCTATCTCTGTCAATAAATAAATAAAATCTTTAAAAAAAAAAAAAAAAGAAGTAGAACAATCCTAAAATTTGTGCAGAACCACAGAAGTTGTCAAGTAACCAAAACAATTTTGGAAAAGAAAAAGCTGGAGGTTTCACAATTCCACATTTCTAATTTTACTACAAAGCTTTAGTAATCAAACCAGTATGGTATAGGGACAAAAATAGTCATATAGATCAAGGGATAGAATAGAAACCCAGAAATAAACCCACATTTATATGGTCAGTTAATCTTTGACAAAGGAGGAAAGAATATGCAATAGGAAAAGGATAGTCTCTTCAACAAATGTTGTTGGAAGAAGTAGATGGCTACATGCAAAATAATGGAACTGGACCACTGGCTTACCCCAGACCCAAAGATAAATTCAGAATGGGTCAGACACCTAAATGTGAGACCTGAAAGTATAAAATTTTGGAAGAGAGCACAGGCAATAATTTCTCTAACATTGGACATAGCAACATTGTTCTAGATACACCTCCTGAGGGAAGGGGAACAAAAGCAAAAATAAACTATTGGGGCTACATCAAAATAAAAAGCTTATGTACAACGAAGGAAACAATCAACAAAACTAAAAGGAAACCTATGGAATGGGAGAAGATGTTTACAAGTGACATATATAGGATCAGTATCCAAAATATACAAAGAACTTAAAAAACTCATTACACAAAAAACAAATACCTAAAAAAATGGGCTGAAGACATGAATAGACATTTTTCCAAAGAGAACATGCAGATAGCCAGCAGACACATGTAAAGAAGCTCAACATCACTGGTTATCAGGGAAATGCAAATCAAAAGTCCAATAATATATCACCTCACACCTGTCAGTATGGCTAAAATCAAAAACACAAGAAACAACAATTGTTGGTGAGGATTAGAGAAAAAGGAACCCTCTTGCACTGTTGGTAGAAATGCAAACTGTTGCAGCCACTGTGGAAAACAGTCTGGTAGTTCCTCAAAAAGTTAAAAGTGAAACTACCCCATGATCTAGTAATTGCACTGCTGAGTACCCAAAGAATATAAAAAAATAGTAATTCAAAGGAACATATGCAGCCCTATGTTTATAGCAGCATTTTTTAATAATAGCCAAATTATGGAAGCAGCCCAGGTGTCCATTGGTAGATGTATGGATAAAGAAGAAGCGGTATATGTGTACAATGGAATATTACTCAGCCATAAAAAGGAATGAAATATAGCCGTTTGCAACAATATGGATGGAGCTGGAGTGTATTATGCTAAGTGAAATAAGCCCGTCAGAAAAAGAAAGATACCATATGAT
Source organism: Ursus americanus (assembly GCF_024610735.1). Classification (NCBI taxonomy): domain Eukaryota; kingdom Metazoa; phylum Chordata; class Mammalia; order Carnivora; family Ursidae; genus Ursus; species Ursus americanus. The sequence goes on along the minus strand of NC_142162.1, from coordinate 3,082,642 downwards.
TTCATTCATGTAGAATTTAAGAAACAAAAGAGCAAAGGAAAAAAAAAAAAGAGACAAACCAAGAAACAAGACTCTTAACTACAGAGAACAAACTGATGGTTACCAGAGGTGGGAGAGGGGATGGGTGAAATAGGTGATGGGAATTAAAGAGTATACCTATCTCGATGAGCACTGAGTAATGTATCAAATTGTTGAATCACTATTTTGTTCACCTAAAACTAATATAACATGGTGTGTTAAGTATATTGGGATTAAAATAAAAACAATAAAAAATTATAGAATGTATTAAAGTTTACCAAATGTTTATTCATCATTAGTTGAGATAATTTGTAAGTCACATTAATGAATTTTTATATTTTAGTGACTATAGATAACATATTATAAAATTTAGCCTTTTTAATTTTAATTTTTAGTATTTTTAAAGATTTTATTTATTTGAGAGAGAGAGCGAGCACAAGTAGGAGGAGGGGCAGAGGGAGAAGCAGGGAGCCCAACATGGGGCTCCATCTGAGGACCCTGAGATCATGACCTGAGCCAAAGGCAGATGCTTAACTGACTGAGCCACCTAGGTGCCCCTAAAATTCAGCCTTTTAGAATATACAATTTAGTGTGTGTGTGTTTTTTTTTAATACATTCTCAAAGATGTATGATCATCACCACAATTGAAGTCAAAAACATTTTCATCACCTCAAAAAAACACATAGTCATTCCTAGTCCTTCCATTAAATCACCTCTCCTCAGTCCTTCACTAATACTAATCTACTTTCCATCTCTATGAGTTTGCTTATCTTGGACATTCCAAGTAAATGGAATCATAAGATTGTGGCCTTTTGTGAATGGCTTCCTTCATTTATATAAATTTTCAAGATTCATCCATTTTTAGAATGTATCAGTGTTTTTTTTTTTTAGATTACTGAGTAATAGTTAATTCTGTGGATTTATCATATTTTATTTATCTATTCATCAGTTTAAGGACATTTGAGTTATTTCCAATTTTAACTATTTTTAATAATGTAGCTATAAACATTCATATATAAGTTAAATTTTTTAAAGGCAATTCCTTAGAATTTTACATTTACAACAAGGTTGAGTAGAAGATACAGGTATTTTCCATATATCCCCTCCCTCTGTATATACATAGCTTCACCAATATCCACATCACCCACCATAATGATACATTTTTACCAAGGATAAACCTACATTGATACATCTTACTTGCTCAAAGTACATAGTTTAAGTTTACTGTAGGATTCACTCTTGGTGTTACACATTCTATTGGTTTGGATACATTTTGTTTTTCCTGGTTGTATAATGAATATTGAAATTGCTGGTAACAAAAATAACTTTTTGTTATTGCCAAAATTTTCCAAAGAGGCTATATCTCGCTATATTCTCAGCAATAATGTGTGAGGGTTCCAATATCCTCAATCTTAACAACACTTGTTATCGCTAGTCTTTTGATTTCAGTCATTCCCATTGGTATGAAGTGATATATCACATTGTGGTTTCAGTTTACATTTTCCTAATGACAAGTGTTGAGAAAGTTTTCATATTTTTATCGGCCATTTGTTTGTCTTTGGAGAAATGTCTATTCAAATCCTACAATATTTTTAAATTGGGTTATTTGTGGTTTATTATTGAGTTTTAAGAGTGCTTCATGTCTTTGTTCTAGATATAAGTCCCTTATCAGATATATTATTTACAAATAATTTTTTCTCCTTCTTCGAGTTACCTTTTCTGTTTCTTGATAGTTTCACTGTTAGCACAAAAGATTTAAAGTTTGGTGAAATTCAGTTTCTTCATTTTTGGTGAGTGGGGGTGGATTGCTTTTGCTTATTACCATATCTAAGTGATGTGGGTACAAAGGTAGAAGGAAATGTCGATAAAATTAAATTTCCTTATAACCTGCAGCCCATTGACAAATACTGGAGGCAGACAGAGTATAACTTTTCTCCAGGAAACTCCCATCTGTCTTAATGTTAATGCTTTGCTAGAAGGAAAAACAGCTTTAGGTTGATAATAGCTAGCTAGACCTCCTGGATCCTGTGAGTCTTCTTTAGCATATGAAAGTCCTTCTGGAAACTTCCCTTGTCATTACCTGCCCCAGCTCCATACTAGACAATCAGTTGCTCCTCATAATCCTGGGACACGAGCTCTTTCTGCCCATGGGTCCTGTCCTCATGCATTAATAAAACCACCTTTTTGTACCAAAGACATCTGAAGAATTCTTTCTCGGCTGACAGGTATGAACCCCACTGCTTCAAACCACATTATAAGACCACATCAAATGTGGCCATTCAGAGTCACAAATATTTACCACTATGGTTTATTCTAATGTTTTAGAGTTGTAGCTCATACATTTAGGTCTATGATCCATTTTGATCTTAATTTGTGTATATAATATGAGGTAGGTGTCCAACTTAATTCTTTTGCATGGGGCTATTCAGTTCTATCATTATTTATTCAAAAGCCTATTATTTCCTCATTAAATGGTGTTGGCAATCTAGTAAAAAAATCAAGTGACTACAGTGTTTGGGTCTATTTCTGAACTCTTAATTCTGCTCCACTCATCTCTATGTCAGTATTAGGCCAGAACCACAGTCTTTAGTAACTTTTGAAGTCAGAATTGTGAATCCTCATGCTGTTCTTCTTTTTCAGGATTGTTCTGTCTATACTGGGTCCGTTGAAGTCCCATGAGTGTTGAAATGAACAAGTCAATTTCTATAAGGAAATGAGCTGGGATTCTGCTAGGGATTGCATTGAATTTGTCGACCAGTTTGGGGAGTATTGTCATTTTAATAGTATTCACTCAGATCCAACACAAGATGGCTTTTGATTTACTTAGGTCTTCCTTAAATTCTTACAATGATGTTTTGTAGTTTTCAGTGTGTGTCTTACACTTGAAAAAAAATTATTCCTAGTATTCTTTTCAGTGCTATTGTAAATGGATTTTGTTTTCCTAATTTCATTTATAGATTGGTCAGTGCAAGTGTATAAAAATACAGTTGATTTTTGTATGTTCCTTTTGTATCCTACAATTTTACCAAAAGACTTATTTATTGGTTGTAGTAGTTTCTTAATATATTTCTTAAAATTTTTCATATATAAGATTATATCATCTGCAAATATAGACAGTTTTAATTCATCCCTTCCAATCTGGATGCTTTTTAATTATGTTTCTTGCATAATTTTCTTACACAGGACCTTTAGTACAATGTTGAGTAGAAGTGGTGAGAATGGATATCCTTCTTTTCTGATCATAAGGAGAAGTACTTGGTCATTTATCACTAAGCATGGTGTTTGTTTGTTTGTTTGTTTGTTTGTTTTTTATAGATGTCCATTATCTCATTGAGGAAGTTCCTTCTGTTCAGTTTCTTGAATGGTATTTTTTCTTTCAATCATAAAAGGGTGTTTGGTGTTTGATTTCCTTAAATGCTTTGTCTACTCTGAGTTTTTTAAAAATCTATTATTATTATTATTATGTATCTATTCATTATCTATTGTGATTGATGAGGGAGCAAAAGGCTAGCTGAGGACAAAGCAGAAGCTGACACCCTGTAACCCCGCCCCCTCCATATGTGTGACATTACTCCAGGAAACTTCCAACTATCTTAATGTTAATGCTTTGCTGGAAGGAAAAACAGACTTAGCTTGGTAATAGTAAGGTCTCCAGTATCCTGAGAGTCTTCTTTAGCATGTGAATGTCCTTTTAGACACCTCTCTTTTTCCTTACCTCCCCTAACCCCATAGTATGGAATTAATTGTTCTTCACAACCCCAGTGCAGCTTTTCTGCCCATGGGTCCTGTCTCATTGGTTTAATAAAACTACCTTTTTGCACCAAAGAAGTCTCAAGAATTCTTTCTTGGCCTTTAGCTCCGGACCTCACCCCACCAAACCTCACTTGTATTCCATCAGTGATGACTATGTGGTTTTTGACCTTTATTATATTAATGTGGTGTTTTACATTGATTGATTTTTGTTTATTGAACCAATCTTGCATTCTTGGGTTCAATTCTAATTCTTCATGGTATATAATCCTTTCTATATATCACTAGATTTGAAATGTTAATTTTTTGTTTGGAATTACTACATCTATAATCTTAAGGGATGTTGATCTACAGTTTGTTTATTTTTGGTTTGTGGATGTCTTTGAGTGGACTTTTTATTAGGGTATTATTGATTTTATAGAATGAGTTGGGAAGTATTCCCTCTTTTACTTATAAAAGTTTGTGAAGGACTGGCATTAATTCCTTTATAATACTTTTTATTTCTAAATGTTGGTAGTAATGCCTATTCTTTCATTTCTGGTTTTAGTAATTTGACTCTGTCTTTTTAATTTTGGTCAGTTTGATGAGGGGGCAGGAGGCAAACTGAGGACACACAAGCTAAGACCCGACCCCCCAGCCCCTCCAGTGGGATAAGTGTGACATACCTCAGGCACTCCAGTCTGCCCTAAAACTAAAGGAAGGGAAAAACAAATGGTTAACTGATAAAGATCAAGGTCCTGCAGGACAAGAGTTTTCATCAGTTTACCAATGTCTTAGTGATACACAAGGAAAAAGCATTCTCATTGATAACCTAACTTTCAGTGACCCGTAACTCAGTTCCCTGGAGCCCTAGCATCACTCTCCTCTCCATGAGTGATGTGCAGAGCAGAGGCAGAAGAGGATATAAACAAAATTAAATTTCTTTTTGAACTGCAGCCCATGAGGAGGACTTGTGATAGGGAGAGTGAAAGATTCCTCCAGGAAGCTCCCAACTGTCTTAGTGTTAATGCTTTACTAGAAGGAAAGCAACCTTTCCTTGACAATACCAACGTCTCTAGTATCCTTAGAGTCTAACATATGAAAGTCCTTTTGGATACTTACCTTTTTCCTTATCTACCCCAACTCTCAAGTATATGATCAGACATTCCTCACCACCCCAGTGCAGAAGCTCTTTCTGCCCATGGGTCCTGTCCCTGTGCTTTAATAAAATCACTTTTTTGCAACAAAGACATCTCAAGAATTCTTTCTTGGCTGTCGGCTCTGGACTGATGTGGTTTTGGAATATAGGTGAGGTTCAGTGGGGTGGAGTCCGGAGCCTACGACCAAAAAGAATTCTTGAGACGTTTTGGTACAAAATGGTGGTTTATTAAAGCACGGAGACAGGACCCTTGGGCAGAAAGAGCTGCTGCCCCAGTGTTGTGAGGGGTGGCTGAATATATACTATGGGGTTGGGGGAGGTAAGGAAAAAGGGAAGTTGAGAAAGTACACTGACATGTTAAAGACTCATAGGATACCAGAGGCCTTGCCATTGTCAAGTTAAGGTTGTTTTTCCCCCTCTAGCAAGGCATTAGCATTAGGATGGTTGGGAACTTCCTGGAGAAACATCACACATCCCACCCAGGAGTGGGGGTGGGGAGGTTGCAGGGTGTAGGCTTATGCTTTGTGTTCATCTTGCCTTCTGTTCCCTCACAAGGGACCTCACCAACATTTCAAAAACTACAGCAAGTCTTGTAGAAGATTCATCATTTTTGCTGATCTTCTCAAAGAACTAAATTTTGGGTTTGTGTATTTTCTCTAATGCTTTTCTATTCATTTTACATGTTTCCACTCTAATCCATACTATTTCGTTCCACTTACTCTGGATATTTGCTCTTCCACTTTTTTTTTTTTTTTAAAGATTTTGTTTATTTGACAGAGAGCACAATCAGGGGGAGCAGCAGGCATAGGGAGAGGGAGAAGCAGGCTCCCTACTGACCAGGGAGCCCTACGTGGGGCTCTATCCCAGGACTCTGGGATCTTGACCTGAGCCGAATGCAGACGTGTGGAGCCCAAATTGGGGCTCAGCCCTGAGATAGTTGATCAGGTTGTGGGATATGGTGAGGTTCGGTGGGGTGGAGTCCGGAGCCGACGACTAAAAAATTCTTGACGAAAGAATTCTTGAGATGTCTTTGGTGCAAAATGGTGTTTTATTAAAGCATGGGGACAGGACCCATGGGCAGAAAGAGCTGCACCGAGGTCATGAGGAGTGGCCCATTATATACTATTAAGTTGGGAGGGGGTTAGGGATAGCATACGTCTCTAAGGTATTTTGGAAGCAAGGTTTCCAGGACCTTGAGGGGGTTAGCTATTGTTGGGAAAAGGTCATTTATTACCATCTAATAGAACTGTAGTCATGAGACCCTTCAGCTGTATATCGGTGGGCCAAATGCTTGGGGGATGATTGCCAACACATATCTGGGGGAGGGGGCGGTTAGAGATAAAGGGAGTTTCCAAAAGAATTTTTATATGTTAAAGTAGACTTACAGGATCTGGGGGGGGGGGGGAGGTCAGGCTATTTGCCTTTTGCCCTTAGCAAAGTATTAACATTGAGGCAGTTGAGTCCCTAGAGAAATGTCACTCTGCCTGTTTCAAGGACTTGTCAGTGGGCTATAGGTAGTAAGGAAATTTCATATTTTTTCTTCTGCCTTTGTTTCACACATCATAGTAACCTGAACAAAACCAAGAGTTGGAAGCCCAACCGACAGAGCCACCCAGGCACCCCCCCCTTTTAAAATTTTTATTTATTTATTTATTATTTTTTTTTAAAGATTTTATTTATTTATTTGACGGAGATAGAGACAGCCAGTGAGAAAGGGAACACAAGCAGGGGGAGTGGGAGAGGAAGAAGCAGGCTCATAGCAGAGGAGCCTGATGTGGGGCTCGATCCCAGAACACCAGGATCACGCCCTGAGCCGAAGGCAGACGCTTAACCGCTGTGCCACCCAGGCGCCCCAACCCCCTTTCTTTAATATAGGGATTACCAGCTATAAATTTCCATCTATGCACTAGTTTACTGCATCCCATAAGTCTGGTATGTTGTGTTTTGCTTCATTTATCTCAAGGTATATTTTCATGTCTCTTGTGATTTCTTTTTTATCTCTTTAGTTATTTGGAGGTGTGTTGTTTTCCACTATTTGTGAATCTCAAGTTTTCTTCTGTTACTGATTTCTATTGTCATTTGTAGTGGTTGGAGGCCATACTTTGTACGCTTTTAATTTGTATAAATTCATCAAGACTTGTTTGGTGGGCTAATGTATGGTCTATCCTGGAGAATGTTTTTTGTACACTTAAGAAGGATATAATTTCTGCTCTTGTTAGGTGTAGTATTTTTTGCATGTCTGTTTAGTTTATTTGGTTTATAGTCTTGGTCATGTGCTCTGTTTTCTTTTGGATTTTCTGTGTAATTGTTCTGTTCATTTTTGAGAGTGAAGCATGGAATTCTCCATCCATCCTAGTTGTTTTGTCTATTTCCTCCTTCAATTCGGTGAGTTCTTGCTTCATGTATTTCGGGGTTCTCTTGTTAGGTACACATTTGCTTATAATTATTATATATTCTTGATGGAATTACTCTTTTATTCTTATAAAATGTCCTTATTTGTCTCCACTAGCAGTTTTTGTCCTACAGTTGATTTTATCTATTATTTTATCTGATAGTTTAGCCATTCCAGCTCTCTATTGGTTACTGTTTGCCTGACATATTTTTTTCCACCTTTTACTTTCAAGCTACTTGTTGAAACTAAACAACTAAATTTGTAGTTTATTTTTTGAATTTTTTTAATGTTTTATCCATTGTGCCATTGTCTGCCTTTTTTTGGGAGTCTTTAGTCCATTTTCATTTCATGTAATTACTGATAGGTAGCATTTACATCTGCAATTTTCCTTTTTTTTTTTTTTTATAACTTGCACATTTTTTTTCCTATTCCTCCGTTACTGCTTTCTTTAAATAATCATTTTCTCCTGTCTTGTTATATTCCCTTGTCATTTCTTTTATTATTGAGGTTTTGTTTTAGTGGTTTTCCTGGAATTTACAAATAAAATTTTAATGTATAATAATCTGACTCAGATTAATATCAGCTCAAATTCATTAATATATAAAACCTTTTGTGAGACAATAGGAAAAAAAAATATATATGTATTGGTCTGCCCTCAGTTCCTGGCACAGAGCTTCTAAAAGCCCTATAATTTCCTAAGTGGTAAGAACACCAGGAACATCTTCTTTTCCAGTATTTGGTCTTTAACCCTGTCTCCTGACAGAGTTTCTAAATCCCTTGGAATTTCCTGGGTGATAGGAATGACTTTTGTTTTAATAAGGTGACTTTGGGTTGGCTCCTGGGTAGGGTCTGTCACCAGAAAGAAAAAAGCATGATTAGAAGCTTGGAAGTTTTAGTCTCACATCTCCATTCTCTAGAGAGGGGCAAGGGACTAGAAATGGAGTTAATGATCGATCATGCCTCCATGGTGAAATCGCTATAAAAATCCCCAAAACATGGGATTCAGAAAGATTCCAGGTTGCCGAACACAGGAAGGTGCTGGAAAGTGGTGTGTGCAGGGGATGCATAGAAGCTCCATGTCTTTTATCACATATCGTGCTCTACACATCTCTTCCATCTGGATGTTCATCTGTGTCCCTTATTACATCTTTTTGTAATAAACCAATAAACAGTAAGTAGACTGTTTTCCTGAGTTCTGTGAGTCACTCTAGCAAATTAATTAAACCTGAGAAGGAGGTGATTGGAACCTCTTAACAGTTAATTGTTCAGAAGCATGGGTGACAACATGGATTTTCAGTTGGCTAATGAAGTGGGTGGGGGGCATTCTTGTGGGTCTGAGGTTTTAATTTGTAAATTTGATGCTACTTATAGGAAATAGTGTCAGAATTGAGTTAAATTGTAGGATGCCCAGCTGGTGTTACAGAATTGCTTGATGTGGGAAGAAAATTCCACATATCTGTATGACAAATGTTGTGAGTGTGGCAGTATATGAGTAAAGAACACACAGGAGGAGTAGTCTGCATTTTCTTTACACCTTTGCTCTATGAGTTCCATTCCCTTTCAACTCCTTTGTGCTATTATTGTCATATAAATTATATCCTTATCTGTTGTACGCTTACCAACGCAGACTTATAATTATTGCTTTATATGGAAACCGAATAAGAGGGAAGAATTACAAACGTAACATTTATACTTTAAAAAAGGTTTACCTATATATTTACATTTACTGATGCTTTTTATTTCTTATTGTTCACTGACCTTTTTTTCACCCTGAAGGATTCCCTTTTGTATTTATTGTAGGCACACATGCAAACAATGAAATCTCAGGTTTTTTTGGGAATGTTTTAATTTCTCTTTAATTTGTAAAGGATAATTTTGCCTGATATAGAATTCTTGGTTGATGGTCTTTTTCTTTAAGTACCTTAAAAATACTATGCCATTGCGTTTTGCCTCCCATGGGTTCATCCAGTTTATATCTTATTTATGGTTACTTGTATATGATGAAGCACTTTTCTATAGCTGTTTTCAAGATTCTCACTAGTTGGTTTTAAACTGTTTCATCATGATATGTCTAGGTTGAAATTTCTTTGAGTTTATCCTACTTTGAGTTAATCGAGACTTTAAAATATGTAGATCAATGTTTCCATCAAATTTTGAACATTTTTGTTTATGTTTCTTCAATATTCATTTGGTCTTTCTCTCCTTTGGAGCTTCCATTATGTGTATCCTGTTTTTTTTTTTTTTAATAATTTCTGTGTCATGTCTTTATTAATATTCTTTATCTGGTGAGACATTATTTTCATATATTCCCCTAGGTTTTAAAGTATGATCTCCTTTAGTTTTTGAACATATTTTGAAAAGCTGATTTAAAGCCTTTGTCAAATAAGTCCAACTTCCGTGCTTCCTCAGGGACAAATTCTGATTGCCTTTTTTCCCTGTTGGGTATGGACCATATTTTCTTGTTTCTGTACATTTCATATATATATATATATGTGTGTGTGTGTGTGTGTGTGTGTGTGTGTGTATATATGTGTGTGTGTGTGTGTGTGTATGTATTTTTTAATTGAAAATAATAAGCTCTGTAAACTCTGAAAATCATATTCTTCCCCTTATCACCGTTTTTGTTTTTGCTGTTTGTTGTGGTGTGTTTGTTTAGTGACTGTTTCTGAACTAATTCTGTAAAGTTTTTATTCTTTGTCTTCTGAGGCTATGGAGTCTTCAGCTCAGGTAGCTTAGTGGTCAGCTGAAGACTGCACAGAGATTTCATAGATCCCTACAACCAGTAATTATTCCAATGTTTGTGAAGGGGCTCTGTGTGCATGTTAGTGAATACATTTTAACATTCAGCCAGGCACTGCTTCGGCCTTTACTTCCTGTTTGTGCAGAGCATCACGATTAGCTAGAAGTTAGAGTGTGGGGCCCTTTGAGCTCTTTAGATCTCTGTGTGCATGGCATTCTAGATTCCCAGAATTACATCAGAATTTTTTTTTCCAATTTTTCTATTGACATCTTAGTTTTTCTCCTTTAAGCTTTTTGGTGAGCCTGTTGTGTACTTTAATTGTTTTATCTATCACCTCAAGCCACACCTCAGCATCCTTTGTGATGGTCAATGCTTGTCTTTAATTGTTTTTGAAAAAGCTCCCCCTACCGTTTACTCACAGGTAAAGGCTGTGCACACTATGCAGTTACTCTAAATCACTTTAAGTAAAGACAGCCTTGCAAGAGAGATCTTCCAAGGAAACACCAGTAGGTCAAATAATAAAAATTCTCTGTGAATGGGACTATAAATAGACCCAACCCTTTACTAACCTCCTCTAGTGACTAGTATGCTGTTCGTTTGCACTGTGGTCGTAGACTTTTGGCTTTCACGGATATTGGAAAGCTCAGGAGGTAGGGAAAATGAGGTTAGGACAAGTTAAAATACCACAAATGTGCTTACAGAGAGTCAGCTGCTTTTATTGAATAAATGCTCTCTGGTTTTCTACAAATCTTTGGTTAATTCCTTGAGTTCTGAAACAGTTTATTCTGAAATTTTTGCCTGTGTTCTCATTGCTTTCGTGGAGAATTTTTTGAGGTTCTTGCCCCATGATTTTAACTAATAAATTCTTAATATATGCCATCACTGAATTCCTGGACTAAGCTCAGTCTGTATTCTATATGTATTTGCATTTAAGTTTTGAAATATTTCATTTAGAATTTTTTGATAGTGTTTTTATGCTGTCCTTATCTGATATTGGTATCATGGTTTTCTAATTTTAATTGAAGATAGTAACCCAATAATACTTTAAATTTAGCCATTGTCCTGATGTTGGTATGCATACAGCCTAATGGTCTGTCTACAATTTGTGCAATTAAAATGGATGTTTTAAACAATGACCTTTAATTCTCTTACAACTAAATCTTTATAAGTATGAAGAATGGGATGCTAAATTCTAGAATAATTTTTATTAGATATTGACATAAGTATTTTTCAGCTGACTTGATCTCGAGCATTTCACTTAATCAACATTTTTACTGAGCTCCATAGTGATTATTGTACCTGTCTATATAAAGCTCACTAGTACCCATAGACAAGCCACTAAAAATACTTAAAAATACTGAGCAGTGCTTCATGTTGAATGTGTTTTTTTAGATCTGAATGTTCCAGATTACAGCTACAGCCCTTTGAATTACAATGTCATCTTTTTGATACATACATACATATATGCCTTTATAATGTGTAGAAATAAAATTAGTTTGACCTAGCAATTTTATGCCATATCATTTGTAAATATAGTGGGTATGTTAGTAAATTTGGGTGTCCCTGATATTTATCTATCCATCTAGAAATCCTCTCCTCCCCCTAAGATACCCAATTTTGACCATATACTAAATATTAAATGGACCAGTGGTATTATAAGGAAGAAAAACACATTACCTTTCTCTTTAAGGAATCCACCGGCTAGTGAGGAGCCAGGTACATAAACAAAATCTTGCAATGTTTTGGAATAAGTGCCATACGTTGGGTGATCATGTAAGCTGGTTTTCATAGAGCAGTCCTAGGATTATATGTGTTGTCCTAATAGAATTAATTGCACCTTCTCCAAATTTAATAAAAGATCCACCTTGGATGATAAAATATCCTCCCTGTCTGTCATATCCAAAATATTGTGAAAGCATAATTGAGGGAAAGATGGACTGTCATTTTGGGGAAAAAACAAACAGACAAACCTTAGTTTTTTTTCTCTGTGTTTCCCTGTGTACTTACTGAAGGTTGCCCTTTTGCTACAACATCTTAGACCCGGGCTGATTCAGTAATTTCTTATTAACCAACTGTCTTTGGACTTTATTTTCTCCTCCCTGAAGGTCTGGGATTCATCAAAGTGAGGATTTAATCACACAGGCTCAGGCCAGACATACTGTGAGAACACGTTCCATTTGTTACTTGGCTCTGCCAATGCACATAAATCTATCCTGACTTAAGACTGCTTTATATCAGAAGCAAACATCCACAAAGGAGTCTCAGATCATTGTAATAGGGCCTCTGCTGAGATCATCAGATGCATCTGCTGGTGGGTATCTGGTTCCCATTGAGACCTAGGTTCCTGAAATAAAATTCTCAACACCAAAATCTCTATGCTCATAGAAAGTTTAATATAACCCATGAAATAGATTAATTTTTGTGTCTTTTCATTTTTAATTGCAGTAATCCAGAGAATATTAAAAACAAATACTTGGAAACTTAAAAAAATAATCTTACAATAAAATCAAAAGATGAATTCTAGATGTTCTTAAGATATAGGTGCTGAGTAGGGCATATTGCAAGCCAGGGCTTTTCGTAGACTGTATCCGTAGTCAGAAGAAGCAGGTAGGATCAAGAAAATCATTTTAGGGATTGGAAGTCCTCCCATAATATGCATGAAATATCTATGTTAATGCTTTGGCTTATTTTTTTTATTAAGAATTATTCCTACTCTATGAATTTTTATTTTATTTTTATTTGTCTAAATTATGCATATTTGATTTTTGACAGGTAATTCATATACATAGTTGAAAATTCAAACATCATATAAAATTTAGGAAACAATCTTGACTCTACCTCTGATCCCAAGCAAGTAGTTCTTTCTACTCTGAAACAAATAATATTTTCTGCTCCTTAAATACTTTTCTAAGAATATTTTATGCATATACAATCAAATACATGCATACCTTGTTGTATAATTCTCTACGGTTTCTTCAGATACTACTGTGGTTTTTTTTAATTTACTTATTTACTTATTTAATTTCCATGTATATGCTTGCTTGGAACTTAATCCAGATAAGATTATTATTTCCATGTAGATTTTCAACATAGTTTATTAAATAATCCAACTTTCCTCTTTTAATTTAGATGCCTATTTTATCATATACTAAATTCCTGTCTGTTTATACATTTTCCCATTCCATCTTTTTGATGTATCTTTACTTTGTATGAACAAAACTGTCATTACTTTTATTACTTAATATTTATAAAATGTTTTAATATATGCTTCAGCTGATTATTTCTCCATATTCTTCCCTTATTTTATTTCTGACTTATCCCTGACTGTTGTCCCTTGTTTGTTATGACCCTGGTGTCACCTTCCATCTGCTTTTGGTATTTTCATTGCAACCATGTTAAATTTAAAGATTATCTTATGCAAAGCTTTTATTTTTACAATGTTGACCCTTGTCATTAAAAAAAAATCTGATTTAAGGGTTTTTTTTTGTTTTTTTAGATTTTAATTGTTTATTTGACAGTGAGAGAGCGCACAAGCAGGGGGAACAGTAGGCAGAGGGAGAAGCAGGCTTCCTATTGAGCAGGGAGCCCAATGTGGGGCTTGATCTCAGGACCCTAGGATCATGACCTGAGCCAAAGGCAGATGCTTAACCGATTGTGCCACCCAGGAGCCCCCTGATTTAAGTTTCTAATAGTCTTACATTGAGTCTCTCAGGAAAATTTTCAAGTTTTATTTGTATAAGGACTTACATATTTCTTATTATCTTTGTTTCTAATATATTTCAACATTTTTTCTATTGAAAATGGATGTTTATTCTAATACATGACAATTACAGATTTGCGTTCAACACATTAATATCATCTCACCTTGCAGAGTTCTATTTGTTATGGATTTTCAATATTATCTTCTTTTGATGTAAAATTTTAGTGTCTTAAAGTAGAGATAATTCCATACTGTTTTCCTTTCCCTGCTTTAAAACTACAACAATAGTACCTTAAGAACAATGCTAAATAATAGTAGTAACAATAGACATCTTACCTTAATTATACATTTTTTTGGGAATGTATTTAGTGTTTTCTCATTATTCATGATGCTTGCTTTGGAGTTAGTTGTATAATCATGTTATTTATGTCATCCTATTTCATTAAGATTTTTGGAAACAAGAATGGATAATTAATATTACCAATTCCTGTTAATGATCTATGGAAATAACCTATTTTAAAAAATCCATTTCGAACTACATGTTTATATATTTCTTTTCTTTCTTTCTTTCTTTCTTTCTTTCTTTCTTTCTTTCCTTTTCTTTTCTTTTTTTTTTTTTTTTTTTTGTTTTAAAGATTTTATTTATTAGAGAGAGAGAGAACATAAGAGGAGGGAGGGTCAGAGGAGAGTGGGACTCGATCCCGGGACTCCAGGATCATGACCTGAGCAGAAGGCAGTTGCTTAACCAGCTGAGCCACCCAGGCATCCTATTTCTTTTTGTTTTTAACCATTGTTGCATTTCTAGAAAAAAAAAATCCCACTTGATTCTTTTTAATATGCTGCTGTTTTCTATTTGTTAATATTTTACTTAAAATTTATCATCAGTTGTCATGGTGAGATTTGCCCACATCATTTTTTCTTGCTACTGTGGTTGTTTTTAAATTGTTATCCTCACTTCACATAAAGAATTTAGAAGCTTTCTCTTTCTGTGCTTTGGAAAAATTTAAATAGTATTAACTTGTCTGGTCTTGAGAGATGTTGTAGATCTCTTCTGAAAAGTATCTTAGCCTAGTGCTTTTCAGGGAGTAGCTCTTTGAAACGTTTTTCTTTTTTATGGTTGTCTTTTTTAATTTTCTATTTATTTGAAGTAAGTTTTGATACATATAAATATTTCTGTAGGGTCAGATGGCTTTGCTTATAAATTCTGTCAAATATTTAAGGATAAAAATAATAATATACCAACTCAGAAAATAGGGACGATAGGAACACTTCCCAATTCATTTTATATAGAGATATAAATTATTACTTGTGTCAATTAGGTCATCTGTCTCTTTTGGTTTTTAAAAAGTATCAATTTGCTCTGTCACAGATAAGATTAGTGAATTAAAGTATTTTGGTAATTGATTTCTCTTTGGCTTTTATATGTTTTTAACTCCAATAATCTTTGCTTTATGATTATTGATGCTTGTGTTATTTGGTAATCAGGTCTGTTACTTCATCATTATAAATTTCATCCTTACTTGTTGTAAGTAGCCTACTGTAATTTGCTTAATGTCTTTTAAGTGAATGTATCTTTATCAAATATAAAGATCATGCCCATTGTTCTTTTTTGTTTAATTTGCATTTTACAAACATTGCAAATCCTTTTATTTATTTTCCAACTCCCTTTGCTTTAGATTGTGTCTTATAAAGTATTTTTTTATTTATAAGGTAATTTAAATGTTTCTTTTCTTTTACTAAGTATAAGCTATTTGCATTTATTGATATGGCATAGATATTTGAGTTATCTCAAATTATTTTATGATCTGTTTTGTGTTTTGATAGCTTGTTAAAATATTTGATCTGGCTCTTTCTTTGTTTCATGTTTTAACATGTATTTCCCATGATTTATTTATTTTTGCCATAGTGGTTATTTTTATAACCATAATGTCATATAATAACTTGTATGGTCTATTTCTTCAGGATTATTTTTTAACTATCTGTCACACCACATATCTTGTTAGTGACCCTCAATCTACTTTCCATATTCTTAATCCCTCTCTTTGGTTCAGAAGTCTGACTGTTATGGACCATATCAATAAATTTCCATAATCTCTAGCTTCTGGTTGGGCTCACTGAATGATGAACTCTGGTAAGAAATAGTATGGAGGAGAGAAAGTCTGTGTTCCTTGACCTACCATCACTGTCCCTCTTATGGTGACTGATTCTACACAACCCTCTGTACTGCTTCCCTCATTCTTTCTGGGATAGGGGTAGTAATTCTGGTTCTTGCTCTATTTCTTGTTATTTCTCTAAACCCACACATCATAAATTATTCCTTTGAAAACAAACCTACCTCAAGTTTTCCTATTTTCAGTATGCCATCTCTTTTCTACTCGAACCCTGACTGCTATGCCTGTTATAAGCAATGATAAAATAAGCACAATTCTTTCTTTTCTCTCCCTCTGTTTCTCCCACTGCTAGATTTTAACTAATTATCATTTTTCTTAATGTCTGTCATTGTGCTGTTACCTATGTTTACAACTCTATTCCTTGAAGAGTCACCTCTAACTTATAAACTCTGATTCCCTGGTATTCAAAATTAAGAACTCTGTACATTTATGCTGCCACTAACATTGGTAAAAGTAGAAGTTATTTATGTACAGTTTTTCTTGGAACACAGCATGTATTTTCAGCATGTTATTTAAATTTTCTTTTATTTCCAGTATTTTTTTTGAATTATGTACTTGCTGAGTAGTACATTAAAGACTATAAATTCTTTGCCATTTCTCACCAAAACTGAATGGTGGGAATATTATCCTGCCCTTTAAATCTCTCTCTGTGTCTGTTTTTGTTCAACAGAATCTGTTAGTAGTGATGCTGCGCAATGAGAAACTTCTGCTTTCAGCCGTCTTGGAAACCAGCCACCATAAATAAGTCAAACTACCCTGGGGTGAAGCCCAGGTTAGCCATGTAGAAGGATAGGCCGTGTGTAAGAACTAACTATATTTGGTACTTGAAATCCAGCTCAGTCCTTAGCTGACTGCAGTTGACAGGACAGAGAGCAAAAGAACTGTCCAGCACGGCTTTTCCTCACCGTCAGAATCTAAGCAAGTAAAATGGTTCTTATTTTGGATCACCAAGTTTTAGGGTAGTTTGTTACACAACAATTAAATTATTATGCCAGATTTTTAAAAATTTGAGTACTTAGTTTTATAAATGTATGGTATCCATTTCTCTGTCTCCAGTATTTTCTATTTAAATCTTTTAAGCATTTCTTTTTTCAATATTATTGTTTGATTTTGTTCACTTTAAGCTTTTTCATTTTTATAATTCATAACCATTTCTGTGTTTTGGGCACTGTCTCTTTCTTTTGTAGTCCTTTCAAATTTACCTTAATTTCTGTAATGGTTTTATGTCATATTTGTCTTACACTTCCATTCCTGAACACTGTCTACTCACTGTTAAGTTCTTCTTGCAGTTGGCAGTCAGTTCCCTGGACTTCTGCACTCCGTGTTCTTATGCTTTGCTTTAGAGAAGCGTTGGCTTGGTTGAACTTTTCTTTTCTTTTTTTTTTTTTTTTAACTCATGGTGAAATTTGGCCACAATTTCCAACTTGTAGAGTTTCTTTCTTTTCTTGTAATAGAGTTGTGGAGATTTTCTGCTGTTCTCTTTTTTTTTTTTTAAGATTATTTATTTATTTATTTATTTGACAGAGAGACAGCCAGCGAAAGAGGGAACACAAGCAGGGGGAGTGGGAGAGGAAGAAGCAGGCTCATAGCGGAAGAGCCCGATGTGGGGCTCGATCCCAGATCGCCAGGATCACGCCCTGAGCCGAAGGCAGACGCTTAACCGCCGTGCCACCCAGGCGCCCCCTGCTGTTCTCTTTTTGATTAATACTTAAAGTCACAAAGTGAGTATTTCCCCTTCTCTCCCCTCTGCCCCCCAAGGAACAGCTATTTCCTAAATGGTTATTCAAAGGAAGGGTAGCTTGTTGGAATTTCCTTTATTTCCAAGGGTTTTGTATGTGAGATCATGTGGTCTTTACTTCTTGCCATCTAATGGTGGTAAGTATGTAGTTCTGGGATATTTCTCAATGCAATGGCTTCCTTTTCCTTTGAGCCACTGAGGCAGACTGCTTAATGAAAACATGGCTAGTTTGTCTGATTTTTATTTAACCTTATTTCCTGTGCTTCTCAGACTCTAAACTCACCCAGGACAATTTCAGATCACAGCATATGTACCCTATTTCTTCCCTTACAAAGAAAGACTTTAGAGTTTATGTCTTAGGATGTGTCTTTTACCTGTGAAGAGTGTAGGTTGCTAGTTTGTCTGACATTAGCAGCCTCAGTGTTTGCTCTCCTCCTCCTCTCAAGAACATGCCAGCTTATTCCACTTCCTCTTATATGAGGTTGTGAGGTTTTTATCTGTGTCCTGACTACATAGCTAATGGAGTATGTAATTATAAAAAAATTATTCTTGTTGCCTTCGGATACTTTCAAAAAGAGAAGTGAATTTCAAATGGAAATCTTTGTAGAAACCTTTAAAGTTGTCAGGTTTCATATTTGTTTTTATTTAGTGATATATAAAAGATAATAAAAAGTGGACAAAATTGTAAAGTAGATGAATAATTTAAAAATATAATTAAATTGACACTATCAAACATAAACTTAAGAAAGACAAGAAAGTGACTAGTACATAACTCCTAATGTGGTTTCTCAGTGAATAGATCCCTTTCCATCTTTCATTGCTTTTCTTTATAGGTTTACTGTATATGTTATGTTCCAAGACAACATTTTTGAAATATTACCTGTTTTTTTCACTTTGTATAAATACATATGACATACTTTTTGTAACTTTTATTTTAAATGCCTTGTTATACCTTTGAAAATCACCCATGATGACATGTGTATCTGCAGACCATTCTTTTTTATTACTGCATTGTATTTCTTTGTTTGAATGCACAACAGTGCAACTATTCTATTCTTGATAGGCGTTGGGTTACTTCCAGTTTTAACTATTCTGAATGACGCAGATATGAACATGTGTCCTGTAGCATAAAATGTTTTTGTCCAAGGAATGTACATAGGTTTGGAATTGTTAAATAAAGAATAGGCTTATCTTCATCTTTGTAAGGTAATTCCAAATAATTTTCTAAGGAGATTTTGCCAATTTATATTACTATGAATAGTATACAAGAGTTCCTATTGTCCTAAAACTTGGTCAACCTGTATTCTTACCCAAATTTATTTATTTATTGCTAATGTATTGGGTAATTGTGATTTTAATTCACACTTACTCGGACAGTGAGGTGTAGAGCATTGTTTTCATGAACGTGAATATATATATGTGAATGTATATGTACATATAGAATACATAACATTTCATATATATGAACATTTCTTCTTCTTTAAAGTAAATTTTCATATTTTTCTCCTTTTGCTCTTACTTCTTTGTAAACTTCCTAAATATATATTTTGCTAATGAATCCACTGCAAATTATATGATTTATAAAAAGGTTCTCTCAAATTGTACAGTATAGGCACTTTACATGGACAATGATTTATTCTGGTGAAAAGGAATTTTTAACATTAATAATGTAAATTTAGCAGTTCTTCATTTTGTAATCTTTTTATTTTTAAAAAAATTTTAAAAAGATTTTATTTATTTGATGGGGGTGGGGAGGGTGACGGAGCACAAGCAGGCAGAGTGGTAGGCAGAGGGAGAGGGACAAGCAGGCTCCATGCCTAGCAGAGAGCCTAATGTGGGGCTCTATCCCAGGACCCTGGGATCATGACCTGCGCTGAAGACAGACGCTTAACTGACTGAGCAACCCAGGTGTTCCTATATCATTTATTTCTGCTCTGATTTTTATTATCTTTCCTTTGGCTGAGTTTAGGTTTTGCTTTTTCTAGCTCTTTTAGTTGTAAGTTTAGGTTGTTTGAGATTTTTCTTGCTTCTTCAGGTAGGCCTGTATTATTGTAAACTTCCATCTTAGAATAGCTTTTGCTGGATACCAAAGGTTTTGGACCGTTGTGTTTTCATCTTCATTTGTTTCCGTGTACTTTTTAGTGTCTTCTTTTATTTCTTGGTTGACCCATTCATTGCTTAGTACCTCTCCCACTCTCTTGCTGTGTTCCCTCTCTCGCTGGCTGTCTCTCTGTCAAAATAAATAAATAAAATCTTAAAAAAAAAAAAAACTGTAACAAGAGGCAAAGAAGGATAATAATAAAGCAGACAATCCAACAAGATTAAAAATTGTAAATATTTATGCACCTAACACAAGAGCACCCAAATACATAAAACAATAACAAATATAAATGAACTAATCAGTAATAATACAATATCAGGGAACTTTAACACCCCACATCCAT
Organism: Ursus americanus; assembly: GCF_024610735.1. NCBI lineage: Eukaryota > Metazoa > Chordata > Mammalia > Carnivora > Ursidae > Ursus > Ursus americanus. Next base: position 3,062,551 of record NC_142162.1, on the reverse strand, counting down.
CAATGGACAGATCACCCAAATAGAAAATCAACAAGGGAACAGTGGCTTTGAATGACACACTGGACTAGAAGGATTTAACAGACATATTCAGAACATTCTATCCTCAAACACATTCTTTTCAATGTGCATAGAACATTTTCCAGAATAGATCACATAGTCTTCCACAAAACAAGCCTCAACAAATTCAAGATCAAGATCACACCACGCATCTTTTCTTTTTTTTTTTTTTAAGATTTTTATTTATTTATTTGACAGAGATAGAGACAGCCAGCGAGAGCGGGAACACAAGCACGGGGAGTGGGAGAGGAAGAAGCAGGCTCATAGCGGAGGAGCCTGATGTGGGGCTCGATCCCATAACGCCGGGATCACGCCCTGAGCCGAAGGCAGACGCTTAACCGCTGTGCCACCCAGGTGCCCCCATCCTAGTTCTTATGTTCCATAGATGAGAGAAATCATATGATAATTGTCTTTCTCTGCTTGACTTATTCCACTTAGCATTATCTCCTCCAGGGCCGTCTGTGTTGCAGCAAATGTTGAGAATTCGTTCTTTCTGAGAGCTGAGTAATATTCCATTGTATATATGGACCACAGCTTCTTAATCCAGTCATCGGTTGAAGGGCATCTCGGCTCCTTCCACGATTTAGCTATTGTGGACAATGCTGCTATGAACATTGGGGTGCATATGGCCCTTCTCTTCACTACATCTGTATCTTTGGGGTAAACACCCAGTAGTGCAATGGCTGGATCATAGGGTAGCTCAATTTTTAACTTTTTAAGGGACCTCCACACTGTTTTCCAGAGTGGCTGTACTAACTTGCATTCCCACCAACAATGTAGGAGGGATCCCCATTCTCCACATCCTCTCCAACAATTGTTGTTTCTTGCCTTGTCTATTTTTGCCATTCTAACTGGTGTAAGGTGGTATCTCAGTGTGGTTTTGATTTGAATTTCCCTGATGGCTAATGATTTTGAACATTTTTTCATGTGTCTTTTAGCCATTTGTATGTCATCATTGGAAAAGTGTCTGTTCATATCTTCTGCCCATTTTTTGATTTGTTTATTTGTTTCTCGTGTATTGAGTTTGAGAAGTTCTTTGTAGATCTTGGATACCAGTCCTTTATCTGTAGTGTCTTTTGCAAATATATTCTCCCATTCCGTGGGCTGCCTCTTAGTTTATTTGACTGTTTCCTTGGCTGTGCAGAAGCTTTTTATCTTGATGAAGTCCCATAAGTTCATTTTATCTTTTGTTTCTCTTGCCTTTGGAGATGTGTCATGAAAAAGGTTGCTTTGGCCGATGTCGTAGAGGTTGCTGCCTATGTTCTCCTCTAGAATTTTGATGGATTCCTGTCTCACATTGAGGTCTTTCATCCATTTGGAGTTTATCTTTGTGTATGGTGTGAGAGAGTGGTCACGTTTCCTTCTTTTGCATGTCGCTGTCCAATTTTCCCAGCACCATTTATTGAAGAGACTGTCTTTTTTCCACTGGATGTTTTTTCCTGCTTTGTCAAAAATTAGTTGCCCAGAGAGCCGAGGGTCCATTTCTAGGTTCTCTGTTCTGTTCCGTTGGTCCATGTGTCTGTTTTTGTGCCAGTACCATGCTGTCTTTGTGATTACAGCTTTGTAGTACAGCTTGAAATCCGGCATTGTGATGCCCCCAGCTTTGTTTTTCCTTTTCAACAGTTCCTTGGCGATTCGGGGCCTTTTCTGTTTCCATACAAATTTAAGGACTATTTGTTCCAGTTCTTTGAAAAATGTCCTTGGTATTTTGATCGGGATAGCATTGAAAGTGTAGATTGCTCTGGGTAGCATGGACATTTTAACTTTGTTAATTCTGCCGATCCATGAGCATGGAATATTTTTCCATCTTTTTGTGTCTTCCTCAATGTCTTTCAAGAGTGATTTATAGTTTCTAGAATATAGGTCCTTTACGTCTCTGATTAAGTTAATTCCAAGGTAACGTATGGTTTTTGGTACTGTTGTCAATGGGATGGATTCCCTAATTTCTCTTTCTTCGGTCTCGTTATTCGTGTATAGAAATGCAACTGATTTCTGAGCATTGATTTTTGTATCCCGCCACATTACTGAATTGCTCTATAACTTTTAATAGTTTGGGAGTGGATTCTTTTGGGTTTTCCATATAGAGTATCATGTCATCTGCGAAGAGAGACAGTTTGACTTCTTCTTTGCCGATTTGGATACCTTTGATCCCTTTTTGTGACCTGATTGCTGTTGCCAGGACTTCTAGTACTATGTTGAGTAATAGTGGCGAGAGTTGGCCTTCTTGTCGTGTTCCTGATCTTAAGGGAAAGGCTTCCAGCTTTTCCCCATTGAGAATAATATTTGCAGTAGGCTTTTCATAGATGGCTTTTATGAGATTGAGAAATGTACCCTCTATTCCTACACTCTGAAGGGTTTTAGTCAGGAAAGGATGCTGTATTTTGTCAAATGCTTTTTCGGCATCAATTGAGAGGATCATATGGTTCCTGAGTCTTTTCTTGTTGATATGATGTATCACGCTGATTGATTTGCAAATATTGAACCACGCTTGCATCCCAGGTATGAATCCCACTTGATCATGATGGATAATCCTTTTAATGTACTGTCGGATTCTATTAACAAGTATCTTGTTGAGGATTTTGGTGTCCATATTCATTAGGGAAATTGGTCTTTAATTCTCCTTTTTGAGGGGGGTCTTTGCCTGGTTTGGGGATCGAGGTAATATTGGCCTCATAGAATGAGTTTGGTAGCTTTCCTTCTGTTTCTATTTTTTGAAATAGCTTTAGGAGAATAGGTATTATTTCTTCTTTGAATGTTTGGTAGAATTCCCCAGGAATACCTTCTGGGCCTGGAGTTTTGTTATTTGGAAGGTTGTTTATCACTGACTCAATATCTTCACAATTAATTGGCCTGTTGAAGAAATCAATTTCTTCCTTTTTCAATCTTGGTAGTTTATAGGTTTCCAGGAAGGATTCCATCTCTTCCAGATTGCTTAGTTTATTGGCATATAGCTGTTGATAAAAATTTCTAATAATCCTTCCAATTTCAGTGGTGTTGGTCGTGACCTCTCCTTTTTGGTTCATAATTTTATTAATTTGGGTCCTTTCTCTTTTCTCTTGGATAAGTCTTGCCAGTGGTCTGTCAATTTTATTGATTCTCTCAAAGAACCAGCTTCTAGTCCTGTTGATTTGCTCTACTGTACTTCTGGTTTCTAATTCATTGATTTCTGCTCTCATCTTGGTCAACTGCTTCCTCATGCGTGGATTAGGCCTGTTCCTCTGTTGCTGTTCCAGCTTCTTGAGGTGAGAATATAAAAACTGCATTTTAGATTTTTTTATTCTTTTGAGTGAGGCTTGGATGGCTATGTATTTCTCCCTTAGGACTGCCTTTGCAGTATCGCATAGGTTTTGGACCGTTGTGTTTTCATTCTCGTTGGTCTCCATAAATTGTTTAAATTGATTTTTGATTTCCTGGTTTATCGAGTCATTCCTGAGCAGGATGGTTCTTAGTCTCCAATGGTTTTGAGTTTCTTCCAAATTTTTCTTTGTGGTTGATTTCCAATTTCAGAGCGTTGTGGTCTGAGAATATGCAGGGGATAATTTCAGTCTTTTGGTATTGGTTGAGACCTGTTTTGTGTCCCAGAACATTGTCTGTTCTTGAGAATGTTCCATGGGCATTAGAATAGAATGAGTATTCTTTGGTTCTGGGGTGTAGTGTTCTATATATATCTATGAGGTCCAACTCGTCGAGTATGGCTTTCAAAGCCTTTGATTCTTTGCTTAGTTTTTGCCAGGGTGTTCTGTCTATTTCTGATAGTGGAGTGTTGAGGTCCCCTACTATTAACGTATTTTTATCTATATGTCTCTTTATTCTGGTTAAGAGTTGGCCTGTGTATCTTGCTGCTCCCCTATTGGGGGCATATATATTTATAATTGTCATATCCACTTGTTGAATACTTCCTTTAAGAATAATATAGTGCCCTTCTGCATCTCTAACTGTAGTCTGTAGTTTTAAATCCAATCTAGCTGATATGAGAATTGCTACCCCAGCTTTCTTTTGAGGTCCATTTGCGTGAAAGATGGTACTCCATCCCCTTACTCTCAGTCTGAATGCATCTTTGGGTTTGAAATGAGTCTCTTGTAGACAGCAAATGGATGGGTCATTTCTTTTTATCCAATCTGCAACCCTGTGTCATTTTATGGGAGCGTTTAAACAATTTACATTGGCACTAAGAACTGAGAGATATGATTTTAATGATGCCATGTTGCCAGTAAAGTCTTTGTTTGTATTGGCTATGACTTTCTGTTCTGTATCACTCTTGGGGCCTTTTTACCTTTATAGAACCCCCCTAAATATCTTCTGTAGGGCTGGTTTCGTGGTTACGAAATTGGTTAATGACTGGCGATTCTGAAATGTCTTTATTTCTCCATCAATTCTGAATGACAGCCTTGCTGGATAAAGGATCCTTGGCTGCATGTTTTTCTCTGAAAGAGCTTTAAATATGCTCCCCCAACCCTTTCTCTCATTCCAGGTCTGTGTAGACAGGTCTGACGTAATTCTGATGCCTTTGCCTTGGTACGTGAGAAATTTCTTTGCCCTGGCCGCTTTCAATACTGTATCCTTGGATCTAATATTTGCGAAATGCACTATGACGTGACGTGGCATAGGTTTGTCATGGTTGAGAGTGGGAGGGGTCCTCTCTGCCTCTTGGACACGAATGTTTGTTTCCCTCGCTAGATTAGGGAATTTTTCAGCTACAATTTGTTCAAATATCTCTTATAGACCTCTGTTTTTCTCTACCCCCTCGGGGATGCCGATGATTCTGACATTGGAACGTTTCATTGAGTCAGTAATCTCCCGTAACCTACATTCGTGGGCGTGGATTTTTTTAAGACCAGCTTCTATTTTCGTTGTTTCCTCTATTAACCCATCCTCCAATTCACTAATATGTTCCTCTGCTTTGGTGACCCTGGCTGTCAGAGCCTCTAGTTTTGCCTACATTTGGCTCATAGAATTTTTAATTTCTGTCAGATTCACTCTCATTTCTGTCCTTAGGGATTCTATATTCTCAGTAACGTTTTCGTTAATACTTTTTTCAATTCTACTCATCATTTTGACCATCGTTACTCTGAATTCCATTTCTGATACTTTGTTTACATCCATATCCATTATTTCTGTGGCAGGGGCCACAGACTCACTGTCTTTTCTTGCTTGGCGGGAGCTTCTCCTTCTTGTCATTCTGATGAGGAGAGGTTGCGGGGTTGTCCAGAGCCCAAATTATTGACTGGGTCCCAGGCTGTGCCCTTGTTTTATAGGGATCTTGGGGATGTGGGCTTCTTCTTTAAAGATTTTATTTATTTATTTATTTATTTATTTATTTATTTATTTATTTATTTATTTATGTGGCAGAGAGCTAACCAGTGAGAGAGGGAACCCAAGCAGGGGAGTGGGAGAGGAAGAAGCAGGCTCCCAGCGGAGAAGCCCGATGAGGGACTCCTTTCCGGAACGCCGGGATCACGCCCTAAGCCGAAGACAGGTGCTCAATGACTGCGCCACCCAGGCGCCCGGGTTGTGGGGTTCTTGATTTTTCAGACTGCCTTCTGGGGGAGGGGCCTGCCGCGCCGATACTCAGGCAGCCCTGTTTGGGTAGAGTCTCTGCGTCCCCTGCGAGGGGGATGGGGATGGGCACTCTCTGAGCCGGTATTTCCAGGCTTTTGTTCTCTGGCGGCTTTCCCTGGTGGTTTGCTGTGCCTCTTCTGAGAGTCAGAGCAGCAGCGGCCGAATTTCAGCCTCTGTCACAGAACAGAGGGATTGCGGCCCGTTCTCCACTGATGTTCTGGCCACTTTAACTCTGTTTCTGTTGGTGCTGCTCAACCTTGCTGCGTCCTGGGATGTGCGCCCCACACCCGGCGTCCCAGCCCTCAATTCCAGGGCCAGTGCGTCTCTGTCCTTTGTGTTTGTAACACCACCAGCTGCAGGCCGCCTCGCCGGCCGCCTCGTGCGCGCTCCAGGAGCTCCCGGTCTCAGTCTGGATCCAGTGAGCACACCAGGATTCTGGAGTTCTGCGAGAAGCCTGGTGGCGTGCGCTCCTGGCTCACGGTCTCAGTCTGCTCTCTCGCGGGTGCCGTCCGGGAGTCCGCCCGCTCCCCCGTGCAGGTGGCTACCGCTTCCCGGCGCCCGAACGCGGCGGCTCCCTCCCCCTTCTGTTTATCTTCTGATATCTGTGCGTGGTTTCACGGCTCCCCGCTTCGTAGCTCAATACTCAGCGCTGGAGATGTTCATTTGTAGAGATCCAGATGTATCTTCCTGTGTCTCAGGCTGATTCCATGGATGTTCAGGCTGGTCTGGTACCTATCCAGCTCGACTCAGGGGACCGGCTGAAAAAGGGGTCCCCTACTCCTCCGCCATCTTAACTCCCCAGTTTTTGTTTTAAAGTCTCTTTTACCCAATAGAAGCACTGCTACCTACTTTCATTTGACATCCATGTGCATGATGAATGTTTCTTCATCCCTTCACTTTCAATCTGCAGGTGTCCTTCTGTCAGGATATAGATGGGTCTTGTTTTTTGATGCACTCTGTCACCCTATGTCTTTCGATTGCACTCTGTCACCCTTTGTCTTTTGATTGGAGTGTTTAGTCCATTTTCTTTCAAAGTACTTATTAATAGATATGTATTTATTGCCATTTTGTTACTTTTTTTATGGTGGTTTTTATAGATTTTATGATTCTTCTCTTATTCTCTTTCGTGGTTTGCTGGTTTTCTTTAGTGATATACTTGGATCCCTTTCTCTTTATTCTTTGTGTATCTATTACTTGTTTTTGATTTGTGGTTATAATTACGTTTATGTATAACATCTTCTGCATATGGCAGTCCATATTAAGTTGATGTTTCTTAAGTTTGAACCCATTCTTTAATATTTCTTTTAGGGTTAGTTTAGTAGTCATGAACTCCTTTAGTTTTTGGTTGTCTGAGAAACTCTTTATCTCTCCTTCTATTCTAAATGATAGCCTTGTTTGACAGAGTATTTTTGGCTATAAATTTGTTCACTCAGCACTTGGCATACATCATGCGACTCTCTTCTGGCCTGCAAAGTTTCTCCTGAAAAATTTGCGAATAGCCTTATGGGGTTTCCATTTGTATGTAACTGTCTTCTTTTCTCTTGCTGCTTTTAATTTTTTTTTTTATTGCTACTTTTTGCCATTTTAATTACTGTGTGTTTTCACGTGGACTTCCTTGGGTTGAATTTTTTGGGGGGGCTATCTGTGCTTCCTGGATCTCGAAGTCTGTTTCCTTCCCCAGATATGGTAAGTTTTCAGCTATTATTTCTTCGAATAAAGTTTTTGCCCCCTTAGCTTTCTCTTTTTCGAGATCCCTGTAATGCAGATGTTATTATGCTTGATGGAGTCACTGATTTTCCTAAGACTGTTCTTAATTTGCATAATTTTCTTTCCTGTCCTTTGCTCAGCCTGGTTACTTTCCATTTCTCCATCTTCCAGATCATTAATTTGTTCCTCTGCTTCATCTAACCTGCTATTTAATCCATCAAGTGTAGTTTTAATTTCATTTATCAAGTTCTTAATCTTTGGTTCTTTTTTATCTCTGTGTTAATAGTCTCGCTGATGTTCTACACTCTTTTCTCCAGTCCAGTGACTATCGTATGATCATTACTTTAAATTTTCTATCATGCATATTACTTATATCTGTTTTGCTTTTGTCTCTTGCTATGGCTTGGTCCTGTTCTTTCATTTGGGAGTTGTTTCTGTGTCTCTTCATTTTGTCTGAATTTCTGTGCTGTTTCTCTGTGTTAGAAAAGTCAACTACTTCTCTTGCTCTTAATGATAATAGTCTTATGAAGAAGTGGTCTTGTAGTGCCCAGCAGTGTATTGTCCCCTGTTCCCCAGGCCCTGGTGCTTCAGGGAGTGTCACCTATGTATGTTGTATGTGCCTTGCTTTTGAGTCTTAGTCTCTTTCTCTTTCAGTCTGGTTGTCTGCAGAGGCTCTATTTGCCTATTTTGGGCAGTGTTTGGTCCGCAGCAGGGGTGGGCCACATTTTAACAAGGTGTGCAGTGGTCTGCTTGTGAAATGAGACCTGCTCACTTTGAGCAGATCTGGAGATGTGGTGTTGGCAGGGTTTGTGCTGGTATTTTGGGCAAGGGGCCTACAACACTGAGCCTAAGGCCAGAATGGCTGGGAAGGGTTGATCTGCTGAAGGAATCTTGATGTAAGCAAGTTAGGTAGCCAGTATGGGTGCAGTTCTGGTTCCCACAGGTGATGATTGTTTACAGTGGGGGTTGGGGAAGGGAAATGGGACCTTCCAGCTCTCTCATTCCTGGAGAGGTCTCCAAGTGCTCCCTGTCTGTCTGAGACTTGCTCTGAGATGAGCAAATCACTCTCCCTCCATTCTGCCACAGACAGTTGTCAAGCTGCTCGTAGTCGCCTGTATATACATGAGTTGTTTGGGGTGCTATCTCTTTAAGGGCAAGGTTGCTGCTTCCTGATGTCCTCAGGTCTCTCCCAGAGCCAAGACTGCCAGTTTCTAAAATTTTAAGTCCTGTTGGTTGTAACAACTCATGAAATTTGACCCCTCTCACTTTGAAAGGTATATATTATAGATATTCATCCTTACAGTTTATGGGAGCCCTTGTGTGAATGTCTGTTTTCTGCCCTTTTCCTTACCACTGGTTCCCTCCACATCATGGATGACCAATGTTCATTTTGCTCCCTTACCACCTCTTTGCCCTTTCTACCTTCTTCAATGTGGAGTCTTCCCAGCCTTTAGTTGTGGAGTTTCTTCTGCCAGTCTTCAGGTTGTTTTCTGGGTTATTTATTCTAATATGAATGTTATCTAGTTGTATCTGAGGGATGAGGTAAGCTTATGGTCCTACTACTTTGCCATCTTCCTAGCTGACCATGTTGAAAGTGACTTATTTTTAGATAGAGATGTTTTATATGCTTTTATTTTGAGTTTTTAAAAAAAATTTATTTAAATTCTATTTAGTTAACATATAGTGTATTTTTAGTTTCAGGGGTAGAATGTAGTGATTCATCAGTTGCATATAACACCCAATGCTTATTTCATCAAGTGCACTCCTTAATGCCCATCACCAATTACCCCATCCCCCAACCCCAGCAACCCTCAGTTTATTTCCTATAGTTATGAATCTCTTATGGTTTGTCTCTCTCTTTTTTTTATCTTATTTTTCCTCCCTTCCCCTGTGTTCATCCTTTTTGTTTTTTAAATTCAACATGAGTGAAATCATCTGGTATTTGTCTTTCTCTGACTGTTTTATTTTGCCTAGCATAGTACCCTTTTGTTGTTTCATCTGTGTCATTGCAAATGGCAAGATTTCATTCTTCTTGATGACTGAATAATATTCCATTGTATATGGAATTTTTAATCCATTTATTTGTGATAGACATCTGGGCTTTTTCCATATTTTTGCTATTATGGATATTGCTGTTATAATAATTGGGTGCATCTGCCCCTTTGAATCACTATTTTTGTATTCTTTGGACAAATCCCTAGTTGTGCAATTTCTAGGTCTTGGATAGTTCTATTTTTAACTTTTTGAGGAGCCTCCATACTGTTTTCCGGAGTGGCTGTACCAGCTTGCACACTACCAGCAGTGTAAGAGAGTTCCCCTTTCTCCACATTCTCGCCAACATCTGTCATTTCCTGACTTGTTAATTTTAGCTGTTCTGAATGGTGTGAGGTTACGTATCTCATTGTGATTTTGATTTTATTTCCCTGATGCCAAGCGATATTGAGCATTTTTTCTTTTGTCCATTAGCCATTTGTTTGTCTTCCTTGAAGGAATGTCCGTTCATGTCTTCTACCCATTTCTTGACCCGATTTTTTGTTTTTTTTTCCATGCTGAGTTTGATAAGCTCTTTATAGATGTTGGATACTAGCCCTTTATCTGATAAGACATTTGCGAATATCTTCTTCCATTTCATAGTTTGCATTTTAGTTTTGTTGATTATTTCCTTTGTTATGCAAAAAAGCTTTTTATCTTCATGAAGTCCCAAATTTAGGTCTTTCATCCATCTGGAATTTATTTTTATGTATGGTATAAGAAAATGGTCCAGTTTCATTCTTCTACATGTGGTGTCCAATTTTCCCAACACCATTTGTTAAAAATACTGTCTTTTCTATTGGAAATTTTTTCCTGTTTTGTCAAAGATTAGTTGACCATAGAGTTGAGGGTCTATTTCTGGGTTCTCTTTTCTGTTACATTGATCTATGTGTCTGTTTTTGTGCCAATACCATACTGGCTTGATGCTTACAACTTTGTAATACAGCTTGAAGTCTGGAATCGTGATGCATCCAGCTTTGGTTTTCTTTTTCAACATTACTTCGGCTATTCGGGGTCTTTTCTGGTTCCATGCTTAGGATTGTTTGTTCCAGCTCTGTGAAAAATGCTGGTAGTATATTGATAGAGATTGCATTGAATGTTTAGATTGTTTTGGGTTGTATAGACATTTTACCAATATTTGTTCTTCTAATCCATGAGCATGGAATGTTTTTCCATTTTTTGGTGTCTTCATTAATTTCTTTCATAAACATTCTATAGTTTTCAGAGGATAGATCTTTTACCTGTTTGGTTAAGTTTATTCCTAGGTATCTTATGGGTTTTGGTGCAGTTGTAAGTGGGATCCATTTCCTGATTTCTTTTTCTTCTGCATCATTGTTAATGCATAGAAATGCCACAGATTTTTGTGCATTGATTTTATATCCTATGACATTGCTGAATTTCTGTATCAATTCTAGCAATTTTTTGGTGAAGTCTTCTGGGTTTTCCGCATTGAGTATCATGTTGTCTGTGAATGGTGAAAATTTGACTTTCTCATTTGGATGCTTTTTATTTCCTTTTGTTGTCCGATTGCTGAGGCTAGGACTTCCAGTATTATGGTGAACAACAGTGGTGAGAGTGCACATATCGGTCACATTCCCGACCTTAGGAGAAGGCTCTCAGTTTTTCTCTGTTTAGGATGATATTTGCTGTGTGTCTTTCTTATATGGTTTTTATGATATTGAGATATGTTCCCTCTGTCCGTACATTGTGGAGGGTTTTTTTTCAAGAAAAGATGCTGTATTTATGTGAAATGGTTTTCCTGTTTATATTGAGAGGATCATACGTTTCTTATCTTTTCTTTTATTATTGTGTTGTATCATGCGGATTGATTTGTGGATGTTGGATCACCCCTGCAGCCCAGAAATAAATCCCATTTGGTTGTGGTGAATAATCCTTTAATGTAGTGTTGTATCCCATTAGCTAGTATCTTGTTGAGAATTGTTGCATCCATGTTCATCAAAGAGATTAGTCTGTAAATCTCTTTAGTGGGGTCTTTGGTTTTAGGATCAATGTAATTCTGGACTCATAAAATGAATTTGGAAGTTTGCCTTCCATTTCTATTTTTTGGAACAGTTTCAGAAGAACAGGTATTAATTTTTCTTTAAATGTTTGGTAGAATTCCCCTGGGAAGCCATCCGGACCTGGACTCTTATTTGTTGGAAGAGTTTTGATTACTGATTAAATTTCTTTCCTAGTTATGGGTCTGTTCAGGTTTTCTACTTATTCCTGTTTCAGTTTTGGTAGTTTATATATTTCTAAGAATTTATCCATTTCTTCAAGATTGCCTAATTTGTTGGCATGTAATTGCTCATAATATTCTCTTATAATTGTTTGTATTTCTTTAGTGTTGGTTGTGATCTCACCTCTTTCATTCATGATTTATTTATTTGGGTCCTTTATCTTTTCTTTTTGATAAGTGTGGGCAGGGGTTTATCAATCTTACTAATTCTTTCAAAGAGGCAGCACCTAGTTTCGTTTTTCTATTCTACTGCCCTTTGGAATTCTATATCATTGATTTCTGTTCTAATCTTTATTATTTCTTTTATCCTGCTGCATTTAAGTGTTACTTGGTTTTCCTTTTATACCTTCTTTAGGTTTAAGGTTAGGTTGTGTATTTGAGACTTCTCTTGCTTCTTGAGGAAGGCCTGTATTGCTATATACTTCGCTCTTAGGATTGCCTTTGCTGCATCCCAAAGTTTTCGAACTGTTACATGTTTTTCTATGTATGTTTTAAAATTTTTCATTAATTTCTTGGTCGACTCATTCATTCTTTAGTAGGATGTTCTTTAACCTTCATATATTTGTGGTCCTTCCAAATTTGGTCTTGTAGTTGACTTCAAGTTTCAAAACTTTGTGGTCTGAAAATACACATTATAATCTCAATCTTTTTGTGCTGGTTGAGATCTGATTTGCGACCCAGCATGTGATCTATTCTGGACCATTTCCCATGTGCAGTTGAAAAGAATGTGAATCCCTCTGGTTTAGAATGGAATTCTCTGAATATAAGTCCATCTGGTTCAGTGTGTCATTCAAAGTCCTTGTTTCCTTGTTGATTTTCTGCTTAGATGATCTGTCCATTGCTTTGAGTGGGGTGTTGAAGTCCCCTACTATTATTGAATTATTATCAATGAGTTTCTTTATATTTGTTATTCATCAATTCATGTATTTGGCTACTCCCAAGTTAGGATTACAATTGTTAGATCTTCTTGTTGAATAGCCCCTTAATAATTATATAGTCTCCATCTTCATTTCTTATTACAGTCTTTGATTTAAAATGTAGTTTGTCTGATATAAGAATTGCTATCCCAGCTTTGTTTGATGTCCATTAGCATGATAAATGGTTCTTCATCCCCTCACTTCCAAATTAGTCTCTTGTAAACAGCATATTGATGGGTCTTGTTTTTTTGTTTTTGTTTTTGTTTTTGTTTAATCCATTCTGATACCGTATGTGTTTTGATTGGAGTATTTGGTCCATTTTCATTCAGAGTAATTATTGAAAAATATGAATTTTGTGCCATTGTTATCACCTGTAAATTTTTTGTTCCTATAGATTGCCTCTGTTCTTTTCTGGTCGTTGTTACTCTCTTTCTGCTCAAAGGGTCCCCTTTAACAGTTCTTGCAAGGCTGATTTAGTGGTCACAAATTAGTTTTTGTTTGTCTTGGAAACTCTTTCTCCTTTTGTTCTGAATGACAGCCTTGCTGGATAAGGTATTCTTGGCTGCATATTTTTCCCATTTAGTACATTGAATATATCATGCCAGTCCTTTCTGGCCTGTCAGGTCTCTGTGGATAAGTCTGCTGCCAGCGTTATGTGTCTACCCTTGCAGATGGGGACTTCTTGTCTTGAGCTGCTGTCAGAATTTTCTCTTTATCTTTATAATTGTTTAGTTTTACTATAATATGTCAAGGTGTTGACCTATTTTTGTTGATTTTGAGGGGAGTTCTCTGTTCTTCATCGGTTTGAATGCTTGTTTCTTCCCCCAGGTTAGGGAGGTTCTCAACTATAATTTGTTTGAATAAATCTCCCAAACTTTTTCCTGCTGTTCATCTTCTGGGCCTCTTATACTATGGATATTGCTCCATTCTTTGCAATTGCCAGTTTTTCTAAGTATACCTTTGTGATCTAATATTTTTCTATCCTCCTTTTCTTCTTCCTTATTTTCCATTATTTTATCTTCTGTATCATGATTCACTCTTCTGCTTTGTTCATCCTTGTTTTTATGACCTCTACCTGGGACTGCATCTTGATAAAAGCATTTTAAATTTTGGCCTGACTAGATTTTAGTTCTTTTATCTCTATAGTAATTGATTCTCTAGTGTCTTCTATGCTTTTTTCAGTCCCAGCTAGTATCTTTATAATTGTTTTTTTAAATTCTAGTTCAGACATCTTATATTTGTATGATTAAATCCCTGGCTGTGAGTACTACATCCTATTCTTTCTTTTGGGGTGAATTTCTCTTTCTCGTCATTTTGTCCAGAAAATGAAAAACAACAACAACAAAATAAAAACAATAGAACAGGAAAAACTAGATCCTGGTTATGTTTTAGTCCTCTTGTTATATCCCAACTTAGAAATACATATATTTATATATATATATGATAAAATACAATGAAAGGAAACAAAAAATAAAAAAATACGTTATGTATATATAAAAGTAAAAATTAAAAAAGGATAAAGAATTCAAAAAACAAGAAAATAACTGAAAAAAATAATAATAAAAGACTAAAGAATAAAAATTCAAATACCGTTTTCCCCAAGAGCTGAAGCTTTGCGGCCCTCTATGATAGGTAAATTTTGTGTGAGTGAGTGGTTTGTTCTGGTGTTCTGGGGGAGGGGCCTGTTTCGCTTATTCTCAGGTGTACTTGCCCTAGTGAAAATGTGCCTCCGGTGTGCAGGGTGGCTGGGCTTGGTGTAAACGGCCCACTAGGTGGCGCTGTTTTGCTCCCCGAAGGCTTTCAGCACTGATGGGAGGGATGAATATGGCGGGGCTGCGCTCTCTAGCCCCAAAGTTGAAAATTCGTGCCCCCCACTCTTCATTGAGCCCTTACAGAGGAGCAATCACTGGTCTCCCTGGTTTCTGTCAGTACTCTTTGTTCACCGGTCCTGTGTCCAAGTGTTTTTATCTCAGGCACATGACTGATTTTCAAAAAACTTCAAATTTAGGGACTTATGCAGCACAGACCTCTGGTATTCTAGGGTGCAGGGCGTAGGGGTTGGGGGAGGGGTACCTCACCAGGGTTCTGTTTTTTGCTGCACCTAGCAGAGGAACGTTATCACATGACTGTGCAGCAGTTTGCAGTATATGGCACCACAGTGCAAAAAGCTGGTACTAGACTCATTGTTCTCTGCCAGCTTCCACACTCCTGTGCCTGCACTTAGGCACCACTCATTCTTCTTGGGACCCCAGGGATCCTCAGACCACGCTGTCACACCTGGGATTCTGCCCTGCTTCACCATCTGAGCACCTTTAAGTCAGGCATATCCCCCACTGTAGCGGACTTCTAAAAGTTAACAGTTTTGCACTCTGCTGCTTATACTTTGCTTCAGTCTCCTTAAGCAGGCTCCCTCTCTTCCTAAAGCAGCCTCCTTAAGCAGCCATATCTTCAGCTTATCACACGGGATTCAAGTCTCTGTACCTCCTTACCTTCCAAACGTTGGGCACCTTTCTGCTTGTAGACTTGCACCATTTGTTTTCCCAGACCTCCGATTGATTTCTCAGGTGTTCAGAATGATTTGATAACTATGTTTGTATCCAAGGGATGAGACAAACTTTGGGTCCCACTAGTCTCCTGCCATCTTCACTTCTCCTGCTGTTTTTATTTTGATTTAAAAAAATCTCTTACATGCTTAAACTTTGTTGATCCAGAAAATAGAGGGCTAATTGAAGGAGCAAAAACTTAAGTAATCAACAGAGACTGAAAGAATTGCATGTAGTACATAAAGAGAGGGGTTGGCATTTGATAAAATCAGGAGTGGGTTATATATTAAAGCAGGGAGAAAGGGTATATGGGTACAAATTTAGGTATGTAGCTAGATTTGTTGGTGGGAAGCTGAGGTTATTTAGATGTGGTTGGCTCTGTATCTTATATGATAAAAGAAGTGAAGTTATCAACCTAGAATAGATAGTAAAGAATATTTCATATTTGGGAATAGAGAAGGAGGAAGCATAACGAAGGATCTGACTGAATACATCATCATAAAGGCACAACTTTGATGTAAAGAAGAGAATCATTGGTTTCAAACATGGGATGGGATGTTTCCCAATGACCTGGGAGAAAAAAGGTAGGGCAACTTGGGTAACCAGAATTTGGGCTGGAGAAATGAAAATGATGGAAATGGGAAAAATAGAATATTAAGACTATCCTGTAAACTATGTTAATTACTTCACCCACCTTGACTTTACAAACTGCAAATAGATATGCTAGAGTAGAAGTTAGTGTTTGAAGGGGGTGCCTGAGTGGCTCAGTCAGTTAAGCATTTGCCTTCATCTCAGGTCATGAACCCAGAGCCCTGAGATCAAGCCCTGAGTTGGGCTCCCTGCTGAACCTGCTTCTCCCTCTTCTCTCTGCTCAGCCTGCTTCTCCCTCTCCTCTCTGCTCCTGCTCTCTCTCACTGTCTCTGTCTTCCTCTCTCCAGTAAATAAATAAAATCTTTAAAAAAAAGTTGGCAAATTTTGGGGAGGGTATATTCTGTGATGTTTAACAGCACTCTACCATTCTCTGAAGTATTTGAATACATTAAAGATACTTACGATGTTTTATTTGTAGTTCACTGATTTTCAAATATTTATTAGCTGTTCTCACTTTCTACTTCTGTTTTATGGGAAAACGTATACTTAGCACAGACAGCCCTCAACATGAGAACCACAACGTGTGTATGGAAAACAAGAGAGACAACTGCAACTAAGAATAAATCCACTGTTGGTAGAGATTGAGAGAAGTCAAGGTTTATATCAGACATAGTGTTCAAAATGCAATGGATTAGTCAAGTTAGGAAAAATTAAAAAGGATAAATTCAGCTGCCTTGTCCCAAAAGAAGTGAGAGAATCAAGCTTTAAGAAAAGTCAAAAGACACCTGAAGAGCAAGAGACTTTGGAATTAGGGTTATTAGCATTGGAATAAAAATGTGCAGCGAGGCTTGGAAGTTCCCTGTGGTATCCTCTACTTGGGAATAAACATGGAAAGGGGTGAAGAATCTGCAGAAGAGAGGATGGGGTGGCTCCAAGAAGTGAATAGGAAGTTAAACTACTGTTGAAGTAGGTGTCATAAGATGGTGGCTTTTGAACTGAACATGACCCATTGAAGGACTCGCTTATCCTGAATAGTATTTAAAATAAACCAATTTAGTTTCCAACATCTAAGAACTTTCAGATTCTCTTGTAGGAGTACCACACTTGAATTTCTCTATATGCAAATATGTAGCTGGAGCTAAGTAACTGCTGTCATACTTAGGAATATCGTGTACTATCTTTCTCCAGTTTTCCATAATCCCCAAATTCCATAATTTTTCTCATATTGAGGGTCTGCCTGGCTCCCATCCCTGACAGAAACAGGGAAGGGTTGTCAGTTGCTAGGACGGATATATATATCTGACACTTATGGGTATGCTAATACTAGTGTTCTGCTTCAATAATAGCGTAACTTACTACTAACCCCTTCTCCTAGTCTTGGGACCATCCTCTCTTCTACAAATTCTCCACCTCTCACTATGTTTACTCCCAATTAGAGCACATCACAGGGAACCTTCAAGCCTATCTCTACATAATTACTCCAACAGAAGAAGGTTATGAAAAGAGGTGAGCAGTCACTGTTTCATATATTTCTTGTAAAACCCAATATATATATATATATGTATGGAAAGAAACTAATTATGGCTTTGGGTCATAGCGTGGATATGAAAGTTACAATCTACCACATTGTAGCTTGCTGTGCATTCATGTCATAAAACAGTACAGAGGGTAGGGGAGAAGGGTAAAGAAATGGGAGATAAAGATACACAAATAATGCTCAGTTTCACATGATATAAAAATGGTAGCCATACAGTAAGATAACTGGTTCATAATGATACTATATCAAGAAGAACTGTTTGCATTAAAGATGAACATGTGCTCTGAGTACAGCTTTATTACTGGAATGCTGTTATACTCATTGGTCTAGTAAATCCAGTAATTTCTACCAGTTATATTAGCTTCTAAAAGTTTCATGGAATTGATCCAACAGTGGGGGTTTGCAAATGCAAAGCCTTTTCTGTTTCAGCATTACCTCAACAAATAAGAGAGAATGATGTAGGTGTTAACTCGAAGTACTTTTAGGAAGTCTCCAAAGTTCAATATCTCATACCATTGCACCTAGTTTGAAGTAGCAGTGCATTGGGTTATAATTGGAGGCTTTTTTTTTTGAAACTTATTCATTTGAGAAACTTTTTAAACACTATGCAGAAGGATTTCCATAAAAATATCTCCTTGATATTAATTGTTGGCTCCACTGGACCAAGAACACTGAGCTCTCCTAATATCTCTCGTTATGTGACTTGGTTAGGCTATTTAATCTCTGGATGCCTCACTTTCCTTGTCTAAAAATAAGCGATAATATTTTCTTTAGCTAGCAAATAGAGTTGCTATCAAAATTCAAGATTAAAAGATTCTTTAAATAACATAAATTACTTTGTAAATGGGGTTGATAATTTGGTGTACTTGAATTTTGGTATTATAAATAAACTATTAATGGGTGATTAAAATATAAGAAATACATTCCAAGTATTTTTTAAAGATGAAATTATGTACAGTAAAATGTGTAGATTTTAAGTGTACAGTTCAGTAAATGTTTGACAAATGTTCACACTCCTTTAACACCCAGTCAAGATACAGAGCATTACTGCCATATTAGAAAATTCTCTAAGCTCCAGGAAATCCACTCCCATCTATATATCCAAGGGAAAGGAAAATATCTATCCACAAAAATAGCTGTGTAATAATTTTACATAAGCATTACTCACAATAGCTGAGAACTATAAACAATAGAATGTCCAATATAGGAAAATGTACACACAACTCATGGCACCTTCATGCAATAAAATACCATTTAGTAATAAAAAGGAACTAAACATCAGTACATGCAATAACTTGAATGAAGCCATTTAAACATTGAAGGAAGCCAAATATAATGAAATAATTCTGTATGATTAAGTCTTGAGCTTCTAAAAATCAAATGATGATGCTCAACCTTCTCTAGCAAAGAGATTAATACATAGAAATAAATGTTCTGAATCTCAGAAAGGGAGGAGGTATCTGAGCATACCTTTTTCTGCTTATTTTCTTTTCAAAACATAGGTATCTTCTTTCCTGCTTTAATGTGTTGAATTTTATGACTTCGGGTATATTTTTCTGATGAGAATTATTAACATGTTTGAAATTAGAAGAGATAAGAAAAATAGTGTTAAATATTAAATGTGTCTTGAAAGCAAAACAAGTAATTCCTAAACAAAATAAATAATTCAACTCAGATTCTTCTATTTGAAGTGTAAACAATATGTAATAAAAGATCCATTGAGTGGCTGCCCCATGAATTTTGAATACAAATAATTTTATAGGAGTTTTCCTATATAATATTCACCATAAATATACCAACAAGGGTCTCTTGGGAAAGTCTTCTATACGTATACATACATATACATATACACATATACATATATATATACATATACATATATACATATATATATATATACACACACATATACACACACATCCTTTTCATTGTGACATAGTACACATTTTGTCAGAATTTACTTGGCTCAGTGTCTAGGATTTCTTGGTAATTTTTATGGACTGTGATGTGACAGTATATGAGGACAAAATTAGCAGTTTATTATTTACTTGATTAATAACTTCTTTGTAACTTCTATGATTCATTTTATGCTGAAAATTCAGTAAGACTGACAGAGATGCTAAAACTGATAGGACATTACTAAAAATGTTATGAGGGAAGTAAAAAATGATTGTGCTGCCTTTACGTTAAAAAAGTTACAATTGCATTTGTACGACTTTTTGAATGGTTTAAGAAGTTGATGATGTTATATACCTGATATGCAAATGTGTTGCTCTTTGGTCATAATTTGTGACCAAGTGACTGCGCTCTGTCTTGCTTAGTGGAGACCACAGAATCTTCATATTTGAAGGTATGCAAATGAAGATCACATACTTGAAGTTATGCAAAGGATCATGTAAGAATGATCTTGGGGAACTTTCCATATACTGCTGCTGTTTCTGAAGTCAGCTTGCTTCTGTCTGTGTTCCTCATGCTTTTTAAAATTTTTATTTGTATTATATTTTGTTTTTCTTGTTAGACTTAACAGAAGTGAAAGTAAATGCTGATGGTGGTAGCTGATATCACCACTCTTATTTTTCTCTGTAGAGACTTAAAAGTAGGAGAAATGTTACACAGAGGTAAAATGATTGTTTTGTTTCATAGCACTTGAATACTATCAGAAGGTTTTTATAAAAAGGACACACATCTCTAATTATCCATGACTAGGCAGAATTGTTTTTCTGATAAACTATTTATACATAGACACGTCCTAAAGAATTCTTATGTGGAGTTTGTCCTTACAATACCTTCAGTTATTTTAGACCTGTTTATCTGTACCTCCCCCTCGCAGAACTGAGCTTTCCTTTTTTTTTTTTTTTAAACTGAGCTTTCTAAAGTGAGTTTGTACTGTTTGTAAGTAAGCCTGTACCTTCAAATAAACCAACGTAGCATGTTTCTGCCCAGTTTGTCTTCATTACCCTTCTGTAAAGGTCCAATATTTTGACGTCAATCACACATGAAGAAAATATCTTCAGGAACCTCTTCCATTATTTTCAGGTCTATTCCACTGATATTTTAGTGAACACTTAATTGTTCATTAGCTCATAGATTATTTTAATCTTGCTGTTGATATCTGTGTGTCAATTTTCTCTCATTCAAAAATCTTTGTGATATCATCCCACAGTGCATTATCATCGAATTGATTGCCTAGAACAGCATTCATCTTTCAGAGAAATTCATTTATGAATTAAACATTTGCTGACACGATGTTTTGTGTGTTGTATTTACTCATCTTCTGTGTTTTTTAGGTTTTGCATGACTGTCATTAAAGTTTTTGTGTAAGAGTTGAATTTGTATATCATATATTTTTTATTCTCTGTAATCAAGTCCTTCCAACATTTTGCATTGTCACAACACAGTACACTTAGGCAATTATTATGTTAGTACACTAGGAGTAAATATTCTGTTTGCTTCCAACAAATAGTCTGGGGGTTTCAGCCATCCAGAGACTGGGGTATCAAGGATCAGTATCTTGAGCATTATTCTGCATGCTGGCAACATAGCAGTGAACAATATAGGCAAAGTTCCTGTCCTTGTTTTGTTTACATTATAAGAGTAGATAATTTACTATGAACAAATACAGATGTCTATAGAACACAAATAGGAAAAAGAGATAAAGAGTGTTGGGACAATAAGTAAGTGCCATTTTAAGTAGCGTCATTTGAAAAGATTCTCTGTGAAGATGTTTTTTGGAAAGAACAAGAAGTAAACTAAGCGAGAGAATGGGCTTTGGGGAAATGTGAGAAAAGAGCATTCCAGGCAGAGCGAACAGTTAAGTACAAAAGTTAGAATGTAGCAGAGACGTTTGAGAAATGGAGAGAATGCCCAGGTACTGAAGTTGAATAGATGAGGTGAGAGTGAGAGAAGTTATGGTTAGAGATGGAGGCAATGGCAAGATCATGTGGCACCTTCTAAGCCATGGTGAGAAGTTAGGATTTTATGCTAAGTGAAGGGAGAAATGATTGAGCAGAGGAATTACATGACTTGACTTATATTTTAAAGAATCATTTGGCTTCTATGGGAAGAACAGTAGGCAAGGAGACAAAAGACAAACCTGGGAGACCAGTTAGGAAGTTATAGCAATAGTTAAATAAGAGATCATAGTGACTTGGTCTAGGGGATCTAAGGTTTTAGTGGTAGAGGTAAGAAGTCATGATTAGATTTTGGATTTATTTTGAAGACTGAACCAGTGAGATTTGAGGATGTATATGTTATTATCTCTTATATATGAGAAGACAAATGTTTATGAAAGTTAAATAACCAGAAGCAAAGGAATGAAAATTACAGCATTAAGAATATTGGTAATATTCTAGTACTTTATTTGCGTAGAAGTCTCAGAGATGATTATTTAAAATTATGCTTTAAAATTTATATCAGTATTAAGTGTATCTTTTTATATTTCTTTTTTTTTATTTTATTATGTTAGTCACTGCACAATACATCATTAGTATATTTTAATATTACTTTTTATATCAAGTGTGTAAATATTATGTGCATCTTTTTATATGTATAAAATAGCATATAGAACTTAATATTTAAAAAGTTGAGTATCCTCCCCAAAATTTCCAAGCTAGTATGGACCCCTAGCATGATGAAGAAAAGTAGAACATGGAGGGCAAATGAAAATTATTTAGCACATCACACCCTCTTTAGCATCCACTCATCCTTGATTCATTCTGTCCAATATAAGGGCCACGCAGAGTCACATTAATTACTATATCATCATGGAATGATACCAATTTGCTCATACTTTCTTCTAAAACTGAAAATGTTAGTTTCCGTATAATGGGAAAAAATGAAAGAACATAAAGCAATAAATTAATATAAATCATAGCTGCTGCTACATAAACCATTGCTACCATTTCTATAGCTGGTGATAAGGTATTCCTTCTTAGCAGTCATACCTGTACTCTTACAACACTCATCCTGTATTGTCTATACCATCTGCCAGCATATCAACTTAATGGTGATTCTTACCTTTTGGGTGACACAGCACTTTATTCCCACAGGATCTGAGCCCTAGGTGGTCTTTATTGGGTTGCTGCAGTTTCCCATTTATTGTAACTACTGGACAAAGGAATACTAGTACTAATACTGAATTCCCTGGGATCCAAACAGTATTCCTTGTATCCATTCCATAGCACCAATACAATTGGCCCTGGTAATTGTGGTCAGTCACCCTGACCAGTAAAATGTCCCTCTTCTCTGAATGTTTGTTTACCATTATATAAAAGCTAAGATGGCCAGTAATAGTAGCAGCATTCAAATCACTTGAATCATGATGGTGTTTGGTAATAATAACTTTCTTCCCCTGGGCTTTAGGATCTCTAAATCCATTGAGTGCAAGGTCAGAGAGGCAGGAATCCGTTTCTTCAGCTGGGTTAGTTGGAGTAATAGGAAGAAAAGTCAGTCCTTTTTTTTTTTTTTTTTGGAACCTAGGCATGTATGGAGAAAGTTAGAACCATATTTTGGCTCCTGTTTTAAAATGTATCCCTTCTCCCCGTCTTCCCCCTCTTCTCCTTCTCCTCCTTCTGCTTCTTTTTCTAGAAAAGATTAAGGAGGAAAATTAGGTCATTCATTTAATTCAGCACAGGAATTGAATCTAAATATTCTAGAGCACATCAATGATCCTTGTGCTCAGTTTCAGGCATTCTGGAAATTCAGTTCTTCCATCTTCCTTCATTTTTTTCTCTTAGAGTGAGAGGAGATCTTAGTGTTAATAATGTGGGTTTGGGCTTCGAAGACAATGAGAGCCCATTCTTTCAATAGTGGGATGACCTGAATGAAAGTCATTACACTTTTCTGTAAATGTCCCCTTGTTGAAAACAAGCATTTAAAAAGTGAGACTATTTTCCTTAAGTGATTTGCAGGACCTTACCACAGGCATCAAACATATGAAGAAATGCCAGTGAAAAGTTTAGGAAACCACCCACAGAAAGGTAGGGTGCTATATGAATTGAAGTTATTCTATCACAAATACTTAATTTAACAATATGCTGAGGTGAAGAACCATGGGTATTACTCAGATCTTGTGTTTTATGGGTGTCACAAGGATAAAAATAATAACAGAAAATGTTCGCAAATCTTCCCTTTAAGGGTTGCAGATAAAATACAGGACACCAGTTAAATTTTAATTCCAGGTAAACAACAGACGTATTTTAGTGTAAATATATCCAGAATATTTCTTTGGGATGCTCTTATACTAAAAAAAGATTTATTTAATCTGAAATTCATATTTAACTGGGTTTCCTCTATTTTTATTTGCAAAACCTGGCAATTCTATGTCCCTTCCCCCAGGTTCTCCTAAGAAAATTATTTTTATGATATATTGGACTCTTGGGATTTTACTATTCTGACTGGGATATTGCATAAGAAAAGACTAAATAATTAGTAAAAGAGGTTACATTTATTTAGAGTAGAAAGAATGTGAGTATTCTTTCTGAAGAACAAAGTAGATCTGGTAAATGGGGATTGGAATAAGAATAAGAGGAGTGGGGTAGAGGTAGAATGAAATGGTGAGTTGAAGCTTTAGCAGAGATACAATAGAGTTTGGGGAGTACGTGCCATATTATGAGAGGGGATCAGAATAGAAATGGGCAAAGACAATTTTTGGAAGTTTTGCTCTTTGTTATATATCATAATTTCTCTTTTGGTGTCTTATCAATAGGCTTCAGGATATATTACTAATTTTTAAAAATTTTGTATATGTATGTATGTATTTTTTGGTGTGAGGGTAAGATGTTGGGTTCGGTTTTTTTAAGTTTTGACATCTAGCCTGGAATCAGGCAACTAATGGCCCAGTTTAATTTAGGTTACATCAAAGTACAATGCACATTGATCATTCTCAGAGCTATCTTGTCAAAGGCCAAAAATGTTTCCATGCTGCTTTCAATAAAATTGGAAAACAACAATTTAATATTGACTGAAGGATTTGGAGTAGTTTGTGAAGTAAGGAAAAATCTCTTTCTAAATAGGAGCTATAAAACAGACAAGTGTCAATTTCTAAATTTAGGAAGTCATTTCAGTGAAAGATTCTTGTTGGGCGTGTGTTTTGTCTAGTTCTTACAGACATACTTGTCAGTTCAATAGTTATGCTTCAGGGATTCCCATTAATAAGTTCTTGAGTTACAGCCCCATGTCTGACTGCCCCTAATTATAACTGCAAAATGAGCTATATCTAACAATGTCATTTAGTTCCCTATTAGCATTTATATCATTGCAGTAGATTTTTGAATTCCTGCCTTTGTGATGACTCTTGAAGTTTCAAAACAGACTGTAAACTAAGAAATGACCAATAGCAGGGTCATTTTTCAGGCTAGCAGTGTAAATCAGCGTGTCTTTGTGGATTAAGCAAAGTAGTATTTGTGAAGACTAAAAATATATTGATTTAATAATAAAAGGCCCAGTTTTAAAAGACATAGGAAAAAATATCAAGAATAACATAATAAGCATTTATTTGCCCACACATCCACAATTTTTAACCAGAGTTTAACATTGCTGCTTTGGATAGCTTTTGATATAAGATATAAAGTGGATAAGTGTATAATGTTGAACTACCTTTTGTTACCATCTCCCCAGAGGCCACAGCCATCAGGATTTTGGTGCATGTCCTTCCAACTTCTGTTTTATTTCTTTATATGACTGGTAAATTGAAGAGGCATGAATACATGGGATTTAATCATAAAGCAACTTCATGTGTCTCCCCTGTTCCTTTATACTGATGCTCTGGGTATTTAGTCTTCCCAAGTGATAGGTGAAAATCCTGGTAGTTGATGACATTTCTGACTTCCCTTGGCTAATAAAGAATTAAATGGTTATTTAGAGACACCAAATATTGTCTCAATTTGGTAATATAATTTTCAGGTTCTATGGGATCGTTAGAGTCTCATGTAATAGTCAAAATGCTAAACTTCATTTACTGTTGAAACTCTTCCCACCTTTGACATGAGCCAAGTGCATGAGTAAAAGTCTAAGGTTGAGATGGAGCAGGTATGGCTTCCTTCTTTTCTCTGCACCTTGAATCTCTAGAGGACTTTCCTTGGCTTCTTTACCCTGTTTCTGAGGCCTTCAGAGTTAAAGGAGGTTGGGTAGGAAGGAGATAGAGAGGGATGACAAAAATTCTGACTTATTGGATAACGGTCTGTGTCAGTCAAGGTGGCAGGAAATAGATGGCACATCCAAAAGGGATGATTGCCAAGCATTTAATTAAGAAAGTGTTTTCAAAGGAAAGGTAAAAAAATAAAAACAAAACAAAAACAATGGAAAGGTGAAATGCCCCATAGCTAATGGGAGTGAAAAGCCACCACCTTACCTGAGGTCACCCATCAACAGTTTGGCCTTAGGTTAAAGAATACAAACACTGCCAACCCACAGCAGGGCTGGGAGGAACCAAGGGAATAAATAAACCAAATTCTCTTTCATTCCCCTCCTGCCCAGTATCCTGTGGGTAATTTCTACTAGCTGAAGCCAACCAACAGCTGGAAGAGAGGCCTGGTGTACTCCATGTGGGTTAGCCTTCAAGAGTATAGGGCAGGATCAGATCAAGCTAAATCTTTCTCTCATGGGTGCTTTAGTGGGGCTTCAGATATTTTCCCTTTTGTTTTCTTCATTCCTGCCTAATTTGTGGGGAACTTCCATGTGCATTTCTCAGATTAGGCAGAATGTATCCTGATCACACCTTGTTGCTATCTCTTAAATGCCTAGCAGTTATCTAGCAAAATGTCAGCTTTCCAATTCTGAATATGTTTATTCTTCCAGAGATGTTCTGTCTTCTACACGGCCCACATCTTGTCCAAGGGAATCACTCATGCTTTCTTGTCTTTCAAATATGCTGAGAATTCATATCAAAATGGAGTAGCATTTCACCTTTCAGTTCCACCTTTATTAGTAGGTCCATGCACTGATCTTCATTCCTTTATGATTTTCCAGACTAGATTAAGAAACTGATCCTAAACTTTAGGGACACATGTTAGTTTTTTCTAGTGTTGTACTTAAACCCCATGTCTCTTAACACAAAGTACAGAGGAAATTATCTCGTATTCTCCTGTTCTTGCCTTATGGTTTCCATTTCATTTTAAAATTATCTTTGAACATTTAAAACATTCTTAATGTGAAAGGTATGGAGAATATGACTCTAGGTCCTGGAATTCTCTTGTAATTACAGGTAAACCACTTTAGGTACCTAGATATTTTTCTTCTTGGTTTCAAGCTTAGATCTGTAGTATACTTCTTTCTCCTATTTTATGTGACATTCCTATATGTTTGCTGTATAGGTGTGGTGGGTTATGTCAGTTTGATTTACTGACTGGATATAATTTTAGTTTAAAACGGAATTTTTGTGAGAAATTGACATTTTCATATCTATGTAATTTGAGCACTTATAATTTCAGTAGCGTAATATAGGTCACATAACATAATTTTTAACTTGATTTAATCTATTACATAATAGCGCCAAAATTTATAAAGATACCACAGATGTATATCAAGGAAAGAAGTTTTTATTTGCATGTAAGTATGGAAATAGTTACACAAAATGTCATATTTCTAGATCTGTTATATTCTACCAGCACAATTATATTCTATAATAAATAGTGATTGAAAAAAATCAATTTTTTTCATTACCCAAAACAAAAATTAGAAATAAGGAATGCTGTGACAGTTTTTTTTTTTGACGTAAGAATAATCATTTAGATCTCTCAAGAAATTGATAGGTGTATTTTATGTACAGTATTTGTGGTCTTATTTTTTCCTACTTGTTTGATTATGTAGTTTCAAACACATGAAGCATTAGTCTTAAAAAGAGTTAAACAGGGAAGTCTGCCAGGAATTTGAAAAGACAGAGTATAATACATTGGGAAACTTCTTGTGAATCACCATCTAATATTTCAAAATTCAAATTAATCATTAGGTTTGGCAAAATAAATGTAAAAGCAAGAACTCTATAACTATGGGAGTGCAGTTGAATAGAGAATTTGTTCATTAAGTTATAAATCCAAATACTGCTTTTAAATGCTTTGTTTTATACCACTAACATTAATGCTGAATGAAGATGGGGTTGCTATCCGTTAGACCTGAAAATGCATGATTACTCTAATTCTGGCCTAAGGCCCATGGGTAAGATCTTTTAAGTCATTATGCAGGAATAAACCAGCTATTCATAGTGTTGAACATAAGGATTTACATCATTTTCCCATCCATGTCTTGATTAACATCTCAGTTTTGGAAAGAGCTTAGTAAAATATCAAGGAGAATTAGGTTCTTATAGGGAAGTATTATAGCAGACTATTTACGAGAAATGGAAAAATGGCTCCAATTATTAGATGTGATTTTTTTCTTTGCCTGAAGGTCACATGAAGCTTTACTTTATAAAACAATATTAAGATATAAAAACAACAAACTATTTTTTCTTCAGAATTTTCAGCTTAATATTTATGGTAATGGCTTTTCGAAATCAAAGGCAATGTCTGATAATTCAGATGACATGTTAGGATGATAATTATATTTGCAACAGTTAATTCTTTAATATATATTATTTTTCTGAGACTTAATGAAGGGACAAAATTGTTTTGGGGTGCGTGTGTGAGAAAATGTGTGATGGTACTTAGAAGAAGGTAGAACTGTCATGGTGTAGATTTTCTTCTCTCTTATGAAAAATCCTCTGGATTATATACTTGAGGATTATCAAGCTTAGCTCTTGTTTTGACACCTTCTACTATATCTTCAAGCTACTTTATTTTAGATTAGTCCACAAATTACAGCAAAATTAATATTTCTAGATTTGCCTTCTGGGTTGCATAATTTACTGAATACTTTTTTAATACTGTTTTTAGTTTACTGTTCATCCTTTTGCAGTGAAGTGAATACACCTCTAACTTTGGTTTCATTGACTCCATACTACATTCAGGTTTTTCTCACTCTGAATTCTTAATTCTTTGTCTTTAACTTTCAATTTCACTGTTGACTAAAAACCCAATACAAATCAGCAATAAGATATTACTTTTTTTTCCTATATTATTTACCACTCTTTTAGACTATTGCAGAAAAATATGATTATGTTAATAGGTGCAGGGAAATAATTTGATAAGTTTCAACAGTATTCGTTATATAAAAACATTTAGCAAACTGGTTATATAGGCAATAATCTTTAATTCAATATAAGCTAAATACAAATCTTATAATTGATAAATCAATCTAAAAATTATTAAGAATACAGAATAGTATACCTAACAAAACATAATATAATCTAAATCAATAATTTACATCATTTTTAATTAAATTATTTATGATAGCCTTGCTTAAAAAGAAAAATGAAGCAGATGAAATTAAATAATAAACTTCTAAATAACTGATGAGTTTAAAACATTACTAGAAAAATGTGAAGTATTTCTAACTGAAAAATAATGAGAAAGTAAGATATCAAAATTTGTTGGATGCAGTTATATCAGTTATTAAAGGAACATTTGTAGTCATATATACAGCTCGCTGTATATAGATGCCTTACCTCAACAGCAATAAAAAATGTAAAAAATAAAGAGAAGGGTTCTGTTTAAAGTAAGCAGCTCAAGATGTGTGTATGAATGTAGCATGTATGATCAATAAAAATGTACAAAGAAAGAGTCAAGAGATATAACATCCAAATGTAATGCTCATCCTTGGTTAGATTTTATTTAAAAAGTGGGAGTATATTGTGAAAATTTGAGTATGGATTGAATGTTAGATTCTTTTAGGAAAACATACTTTTTTAATGTAGGATATGGGTATATTATAATGCAGGAATATATAGCTGCACATTGATAACTTAATTTCCTAGGGAAAAATGTCTTAAGAAACATTATGTATATTTATATCTATATATTTCTCTATTATCCACATATTATAATGAGAAAGGAAAGAGTGGGATATGTGACATAATGTTAACAATTGTTGAATATGAGGTTTGATGATAGTATTCCTTCTATTTTCCTTATGTTTAAAATTTTTTTCTAAAAGTTTTGTATGTTTTATAATTATAATTTTATAATACTATAATATTATGCTATTATATATTTTATAATTATTATAAACAAATAGATATATTTTTAGATAAAAATGAAATGTCTGTTAGTAAAAAATTTTAAGACAAAGAAGAGAAAAAAAAGAATACTGGATAGTAGTGGGGATGTGCATATTTTTTACTGGTGTGTTCTTCTACTTGTCCAGTTCCAGAGATGATCTGTTATGGTTCCATTACAGGTCAGGTTCCAGGAAAAATTTCAGATATTCTCTAATTTGTTGTGGTTTATGGAACCAGAGCTGCTAGATGGGACTTTGTGGTGAACTGCAGCCCTAAGGAGAGACTCTGAAACATAGCAGAGCTTGACTTCCGTCTGATCTTTGGAAAGCCGCACAATATGGTGCTGCATGAGATTAGGCTCAAACTTAGTTTCTTGTGGGAATCAATATGAAGTGCACCTGGACTTGGCATTTGCATGGATTTTAAAATTTCAGACTGTTTGATTAGGCTGAAAGATTATTTTATATAAAGGAAAAAATAGCTTCCTCTAAAACTTGTTGAACCAATTCAAGAGAAATTAAAGTCTTTGAAAACAAGCTTAGTTTTTACCTATTGAGGATGATATTAGCTGTGGGTCTTTTGTATATGGCCTTTATGATGTTGAGGTATGTTTCATCTATCCCTACTTCATTGAGGGTTTTTATCAAGAAAGGATGCTGTATTTTGTCAAATGCTTTTTCTGCATCTGTTGACAGGATCATATGGTTCTATCCTTTCTTCTATTAATATGGTATATCACATTAATTGATTTGTGATTATTGAACCACCCCTGCAGCCTAGGAATAAATCCCACTTGATCATGATGAATAATTCTTTTAATATACTGTTGATTTTGATTTAATAGTATTTTACTGAGAAATTTTACATCCATGTTTATCAAGGATATTGGCCTGTAATTCTCCTTTTCAGTGGGATCTTTCTCTGGTTTTAGAATCAAGGTAATGCTGGCTTTGTAGAATGAGTTTTGAAGTTTTCCTCCCATTTCTATTTTTTGGTACAGTTTCAGAAGAATAGGTATTAAGTCTTCTTTAAATGTCTAGTGGAATTCCTCTGGGGAAGCCATCTGGCCCAGAACTTTTGTTTTTTGGGAGAGTTTTGATTACTGATTCAATTTCTTTGCTGGTTATGGGTCCATTCAAATTTTCTATTCCTGTTTCAGTTTTGGTAATTTGCAAGTTTCTAGGAATTTGTCCATTTCTTCCAGGTTGCCCAGTTTGTTGACATATAATTTTTCATAGTATTCTCATAACTATTTGTATTTCCGTGGTGTTGGTTGTGATGTCTCTTCTGTCATTCATGATTTTATCTATTTAGGTCCTTTCTCTTTTCTTTTTAGTAAGTCTGGCTAGGGGTTTATCAATTTTTTTAATTTGAAAAACCAGCTCTTAGTTTCATTGATCTGTTCTGGTTTTTGTTCGTTTGTTTCTATATAATTCATTTCTGCTCTGATCTTTATTATTTCCCTTCTTCTGCTGGCCCGGGCTTTATTTTCTGTTCCTTTTCTAGCTCTTTAGGGATAAGGTTAGGTTGTGTATTTAACTGAGATCCTTTCTGCTACGGTCAGGAAGACAAGGATGTCCTCTCTCACCATTACGGTTTGATGTAGTACTGAAAGTCTTAGCC
The DNA here is from genome assembly GCF_024610735.1 of Ursus americanus. Lineage (NCBI taxonomy): Eukaryota > Metazoa > Chordata > Mammalia > Carnivora > Ursidae > Ursus > Ursus americanus. The sequence continues at coordinate 3,031,656 of NC_142162.1, read as the reverse complement.
TCAGCAGACAAAAAAAAAAAAAAAAAAAAGAAAGAAAGAAAAAAAAAAGAAATGAAAAGCATCCAGATAGATAAGGAAGTAGTCAAACTTTCACTATTTGCAGATGACATGATACTTTTTGTAGAAAACCCAAAAGACTCCACCCCAAAATTGCTAGAACTCATATACGAATTCAGCAAAATCACGGAATATGAAATCAATGTGCAGAAATCTGTTGCATTTCTATACACTCATAACAAAGCAGCAGAAAAAGAAATCAAAGAATCAGACCTATTTGCAATTAGATCAAAAACAATAAGATACCTAGGAATAAATCTGACTAAAGAGGTAAAAGATCTATAATCTGATAACTATAGACACTTATGAAAGAAATTGAAGAGGACATGAAGAAATGGAGAAGCATTCCATGTTTATGGATTGGAAGAACAAACATTGTTAAAATGTCTATACTACCCAAAGCAGTCTACATGTTTAATGTCATCCCCATCAAAGTACCACCAGCATTTTTTACAGAGCTGGAACAAACAATCCTAAAATTTGTGTAGAACCAGAAAAGACCCCAAATAGCCAAAGCAATTCTGAAAAAGAAAAAACTGGAGGCATGAAGATTCCAGATTTCAAGCTATATTACTTGAATATAAGCTGTAGTTATCAAGACAGTATGGTACTGGCCCAAAAACGGACACATAGATCAATGGAACAGGATAGAGAACCCAGAAATGGACCCACAACTATATGGTCAACTAATGTTCTACAAAGCAGGAAAGAATATCCAATGGAAAAAAGACAGTTTCATCACAAATGGTGTGAGGTAAACTGGATAGCAACATGCAGAGGAATGGAAATGGACTGCTTTTGACACCACACACAAAAATAAATTCAAAATGGATGAAAGAACTAAATGTGAGAGAGGAAACCATCAAAATCCTAGAGGAGAACACAGTCATAAACTCTGACCTCAGCTGTTGCAACTTCTTGCTAGACATATCACCACAGGCAAGGGAAACAAAAGGAGAAATCAACTATTAAGACTTTATCAAGATAAAAAGTTTCTGCATAGCAAAGGAAACAATCAACAAAACTAAAAGGCAACCCACAGAATGGGAGAAGATATTTGCAAACAACATATCTGATAAAGGTTTAGTATCCAAAATCTTTAAATAACTTGCCAAACTCAACACCCAAAAAACCAGCCAGTTAAGAAATGGGCAGAAGACATGAATAGACACTTTTCCAAAAAAGACATCCAGTTGGCTAACAAACACATGAAAAATGCTCAACGTCACTCATCATCAGGGAAATACAAATCAAAATCATGATCAGATACCATCTCACACTTGTCAAGATGGCTAAAATAACACAAGAAACAACAGGTGTTGCTGAGGATCCTGAGAAAGTGAAACCCTCTTGCACTGTTGGTGCGAATGCAAACTGGTGCAGCCACTCTGGAGAACAGTTTGGAGGTTCCTCAAAATGGTAAAAGTAGAACTACCCTATCATCCAGCAGTTGCACTACTAGGTGTTTACTGAAAAAATACAAAAATACAGATTTGAAGGGATATATACACCCTGATATTTATAGCAGTATTTACAATAGCCAAACTATGGAGAGATCCTAAATATGTCCATCAACTGATGAATGGATAAAGAAGATTCTGTGTGTGTGTGTGTGTGTGTATTCCTTTATGTATATATACACAACAGAATATTACTCAGCCATCAAAAGAATGAAATCTTGTCATTTGCAATGTCATGGATGGACCTAAGTATATTATGTTAAGTGAAGTAAGTTAGTTAGAAATAAGTCAGTCACTGATATGTGGAATTTAAGAACGAAAATAAATGAACATATGGGAAGGGGGAAGAGAAAAAGTTGAGAGGGAAACAAGCCATAAGAGACTCTTAATGGTAGAGAACAAACAGTTGATGGAGGGACGTGGGTGGGGGATTGTCTAGATGGGTGATGGGCATTAAAGAGGGCACTGGTTATAATGAGCACTGGGTGTTGTATGTAAGTGATGAATCACTGAATTCTTCTCCAGAAACCAATATTGCACTGTATGTTGACTACCTAAACTTTAAATTGAAAAACAAACAAACAAACAAGCTTATCTCTCTGTTCAAAGGTAATATGAAAAAAATCAAGTCATTGTTAGATGAGAATGATCCAAACAGACAGGTGTCAGAAATATAAAGGCAAGAGTAGAGTTATGACAAGTTGAAGAACACAGGCTTACATCTTAGAGAGCGTAAATTCCTAAGATCAAGGACTCAACAAATAGGAAATCAACAAGATGAACCATGACTTTAATTATAAAAACAATCCAGCTGCTACAGTTTATTAGCTATAACCTATTTGGTTTGTTTGTTGTAGTTTTTAGTGATTACTTTAGAGTATACAACATATATATTTAACATATCACAATTTATTTTTGTAATGCTGTAACAATTCACATACAATTCAGTATCCTTGCAACAATGTATTTCCATTTATTGTAATATATTTTGCTTCTCTCTATATTTTGAAACCCAAACCCATAACATATTATCTTATAAACTTTATTATTGTATATGTTATTATTTTGACTTTAATCAATTTCCTTATAAAGAAATATAAAAATTAGTAAAGTTTTAAAAAAATTATCCAGATAATTGTCATTTCCAGTAATCTACATTTCTTTGCATAAGCTTTTCATTTGATATCATTTTCCTTTATTCTGAAGAAGTTTGGTTAAATCTTTCAATAGTGCAGGTATGCCTGCAGGCACCAAATTCTCTTAGTGTTTGTTTTTCTGCCACTTGTATTTGGAATGTATTTTTACTATATATTGAATTCCAGGTTGACAGGTTTTTGTTTTTTTGTTTTTTTTAAGATTTTATTTATTTATTTAACAGAGAGAGACAGCCAGCAAGGGAAGGAACGCAGGCAGGGGGAGTGGGAGAGGAAGAAGCAGGCTCCCTGCGGAGGAGCCTGATGTGGGGCTCCATCCCAGGACTCTGGGATCACGTCCTGAGCCGAAGGGAGATGCTTAATGACTGAGCCACCCAGGCTTTTTTTCTTTCAGCATTTAAGTGATCTCATTGGTTTGTCTTCTGTCCTGCACTATTTGTGATCATGATGTGCCTTAGTGTGTTTTTCTTTGCGATTATCTTGTTCTGGTTTCATTTACCTTCTTTGATCTGTTGGGGTTACAGTTTTCATCAAATTTTTAAATATTTTGGATATTTTTTCATATTTTTCTCCCCTCTTTCTCCTCTGTCATTCTCATTACACGTATGTTAGACTTGTTGATATTATCACTCAGGTCACTGTGGCTCTGTTCACTTTTTCAGTTTTTTATTTGTGTGGTTCACTATGAATAGCTTTTACTTTTGTTTTTAGGTTTGGTGATAATTTCCTTCATACTGTCCTATCTTCTGTTTAGCCCAACCCATGTTTTCAATGAGTTTTTCAAGTATGTTAATTTTTTACTCCAAAATTTTCATTTGGTTCTATATCATATCTTTTGTTTCTTCATTCATTAGGTTCATAAGTTCCTGAACATATTTATAGTAACTATTTAAATTTTTTTTCTCAGCTAGTCCAATTATTCTGTCATTTTTGAATCTGTTTCTATGGACTAAATTTCTCCATGTTATGAATTTTCTTGCTTTTTCACATGTCTAATAATATTTTATTGGATCCTTATCTTTGTAAATATTACATTTTTGAATGTCTCTTTTGTTGTCTTTTTAAAAGGGAATTGAGTTTTGTTGCAGTTTGCAGGTGTATAACTTGTGGATCGGTTGATTGTTTTAAGGCTTAATTTTCAGAACTGTTTTTTTAAATTAAAGATTTTATTTATTTATTTGTCAGAGAGAGCAAGAGAGCACAAGCAGGGGGAGCAGCAGAGGGAGAGGAAGAAGCAGGCTCCCTGCTCAGCAGGGAGGCCGATGCAGGGCTGGATCCCAGGACCCTGGGATCATGACTGAGCTGAAGGCAGACGCTTAATTAACCGACTGAGCCACCCATTACCCCGATTTTAAGAACTATTTTGGCGAGTCTAGATTAGCCTTCACTCCAAGACTAATTTAATTTAGCCTTACTCTTAAGGCATGACTCTTGTGGAGGTCTGTAGTGAATTTTCTGGGTATTCCATAAGGTCTCTTCACTCTTGTTTTTCAGAATTTGACTATGTCTTAGTGTAGTGTGAGCTCTAGGAATTGTTCAGTTTATTCCTTGTCTCTGCCTAGCTGCTTGGAGTCGCACCATATACATTGCAATTTATTGTGTGGACAGGCACAAGGGGATAATTTTACCAATTTCTGGAGCTATCTCTGCTGATTTCCTTTCTCTCTTATACTTTCCCCATAAATTCCAACTGCCTTAGTTTTTCTCCCTATCTCTGATCTCTGTCTCCTCAGCTCAGTGTGAATGACATTTCTGCTTGTATTCCCTGTCTGTTTTTCACAGACTGGACTGGAGTAGAAAATAAGGATGATTTTAGAGCTTACTTTGTTTTCTTTTTCTCAGCAGTTCCAACTCCGTATTAGTCAAATGTGTAAGAAGAGTTATTTAGTATGCATTTAGGTCTTTTTTATAGTTGTTTATGGTATGAAGTCCAAGGCAGTTATTTCTCACAGCAGAAACAGAAGTTCTCCTGTATATGTACATTGTTATGGATTTTATAAAATGTAACTTGGTAGATGACTGGTAACATTGTTTTTGGGGTTAATAAGTTAAAAAGTAAAGGAGAGGCCTCTCCTGAACTAATCATAAGCATCCATGAACTAAGGAGTATATTACTGAAGTTGATAAATATATGAGTTTCATAAACAAAGTTAAATTTTTAAACATAGATGTATCCAGGCAGAACTCACAGTAAACGCTGGCTAGACTGTATGGAGTGGTTTCCAGGGGGGAACTAATCAGTGCCCAAAACTGTGGCAGCAGACTACTGTTGCTGGGAATTGGTGATGGGGTAAAGGTGTAGGTGGCCAGTTTTGGTGATGGGCACAGTTTTATCATGGAGGAAAGTTTGGTTATGCAAATACTGGACTGGAAGAATTTCTATAGAGAAACATTGTTCCTCCTATGTGAAAATCTACTCTGAGGTAATTCCTAGTTGAAGCCCCAGAGGTTCATTTGGCACGATATTGGTATCTTGCCCTAGCCCAATGATGGAAGGTATCTCTACATGAGATTAAAGGGAGCTACAATGGAGGTCCCGTCTAGAGATAATCCCCAAATAGCCCCACATGAAAGTCTAAGGAGCTGGGCTGGCTTGAGTTGTGGATGCTATCTGTGGATGGATGACAGGCAATGCCTATAGGAGGTCTGCAGGCTGAGTTGATTATAGATGGGTTCCTCATGCAAAGGAAGATCCCCAACTCAAGAGCCTAGAGCAGCTAGCGGTATATGGATTCTCTTGGAGAGCTGGTTGACTTGGGGCACCTTTTTCCTGGAGTGTTTGTTCCTGGGATGCAGCTGTGCCCATTATTGTTAAGAGCTACTCTTCCCAAAGACCTGGTTGTACAAGATTGTGTTTCTATCTTTGTTCTACTCAGTGGCCTGACCCTATCTGATGCCATAAGGTGACTCTCTGGTGTTTGATTTTTCTGGGATATTCTTTAGTACTGTCCTTAAAAGATCTGAGCGTGTAGAGGAATACGATGAAATAGTCCCTGAAGGGAATCATGGGGTGTCTGTCTGCCCCACATTGTATTTTCAGATCCAGCTTTGCCTTTTTTTTTTTTTTTAAGATTTTATTTATTCGACAGAGAGACAGCCAGCAAGAGAGGGAACACAAACAGGGGGAGTAGGAAAGGAAGAAGCAGGTTCCCAGCAGAGGAGCCTGATGTGGGACTCGATCCCAGGACTCTGGGATCACGTCCTGAGCCCAAGGCAGATGCTTAATGACTGAGCCACCCAGGCGCCCCAGATCCAGCTTTGCTTTTTGACCCAAGATACACTTACTATTTTGCTGGCTCCAGGACAAGGGAAGCCCCATCACTGATCCTGTGATTTTCAGTTAACAATGGTTTAAATATGACTTTTCGTTTATCAAATTAGCAAAACTTTTTAAGGTTTAATAGCTACTTTTTGTAAGAATCGTTTCACATAATCATCCTCAAACTTCTTATATAAAAATAAACTGGCTAAAGTTTTATGGAAATAAATGTCAGTACGAATCAAGAATATTTAAGATAATTATATTATTTATTGAATATTTTACTATCAAGAAATCTATCCTAGAGAAACAGACTCTGTCGTAGATGATTTTTCAAACTGTTTATTGTAGCATTATTTATAATAATAAAATTAAGAACAAAATAAATACCCCAAAATAAAAAAAATGATAAAATTATTTGTGATAAATTCATTTGAAGTGATTCCAATTATATAGAAATGCTTACTCATAGACAGTTGTGGAAGACAATACACTAAAATATCAGCAATGGTTACTATTTGCTGTCATTATGGAGAAAAATCATTATTTTGGTCTTATACCTTTATTTTTCCTTAAATTCCCTATAATAACCATATATGTTATTTAAATGATGCACTATATGTTGGCTAATTGAACATGATAAAAAATTATGTGTAAATATAAAGTAAAATAAAATGAAAAATAATAATAATAAAAATATGGGATATCTGGGTAGCTCAGTCGGTTAAGCATCTTCTGCCTTTTTGCTTGGGTCATGATCCCAGGGTCCTGGGATTGAGTCCCAGGTTGGACTCCTTGATAGGTGGAGTCTGCTTCTCCCTCTCCCTACCACTCCCCCTGCTTGTGCTCATTTGCTGTGTACTCTCTAACAAATAAACTATTTTTTAAAAATTCATGGGACTTTATGTACTATTTTTGCAATTTCCTGGGAATCTATAATTATTTCAGAAAAGAAAATTTTGTCTTATTTTAAAGTTAAATGAGTTATACTCATTTACTTTATACTTATTCTCAGCTATGATTGATTCTCCCTGTGTTTTTACAGTAGAAGGTCTGACCATTCCTTTAGACACAGAGCAGAAGTAAAGCATTTCTTCTTCTTCAGATCTCAATTATTAGGCAAAAGAATCTTTCAAAAATTTATCAGTATCCATTTATTCATTGAATACATATTTATTGAGTGTCTCCTATATGCTAGACAGTGTGCTATGTGCTAGAAAAACAAGGGTGAGTAAAACAGACTGAATCCTTTCAGCCAGTGTGTTCTGTTTTTGTTTTTAAGATTTTTTCTTTATTTATTTCACAGAGAACACAAGCAGGGGAAGAGGTAGGCATAGGGACATAGGGAGAGGGAGCAGCAGGCTCCCCACTGAGCCAGGAGCCCACTGTGGAGCTCGATCCCAGAGCCCTGGGATCATGACCTGAGCCAAAAGTAGACACTTAACCAACTGAGCCACCCAAGCACCCCTCACCTAATTTGTTTTTTTTATTATAGGGAAATACTTAAAAAGAATATAGCAAGAGGAGATGATCTAATCTGAGCGGTGGTTTTTTCCGTAAAATACTGAATTCTCAAAGGACCATACAGTGCTCAGCTATGGTGAAAAACATTTGATTTGAATAGTACTATTGGTACTTACCAGTTATATGGACATGAGAGAAGTTATTTAAATTCTCTGAGCATCAGTTTCATTAGCTGCAAATGGGAGATGTAGTACTGACCTCAAAGGATTTTGTGAATAATAAATAACATGTAAGGTGCATTGTACAATGCTCGGCACATAATATGAATTCAACAAAAGTTAGCTATCATTAACTCTAACAACTGATTGATATAATGATATACTAAGGAAGTATGCAAATAATAATAAAAAAGAGATTGAGACACTATTAATTGTAGCTTTCAACACTGACTAGAGTAGTGTATACTGAGAAGAGCATAGTTGTAGTTAGTTCTGAGGTTGATTAAAGTATATGCAGAATGGTTAAGTAAAGATAAAACAATGAGTATAAAAATATTTTATAAAGTATAAAAATATTTTATTAACCTAGTAATGTAGAAATAGTGTTAGCAAGGGAAAGGAATTAAAACAAGACTGAGAGATAGTGAGATCTAATATTATTGAAATATGTATAATTTCAACTTGGATGTTTTATCAGATGGTTTTCAGTTTCTCTTTTTTACACCTTTACTGTCATTACTGCAAACATCCCTCTGGAAGGAGATCTACAACCAAAATTGTGTACTTTTCCAGTCTCTGTCTTATATTATTCTGATTAAAGGGAAGAACAGTGAGGAACATTGAATAAATGTTTTTGCTGGTTATCAGTCTATGTAGCCTTCACTCTCTAAGATGTGAAGACACATAATTTTACGTTGTTGACATTGCTATTGAAGAAAGGAAGTCTGAACTCTCATCTAATTGATAACTAAAGAAGTCATGATGGACTATCTGGGGATCATGGTAATCTTTGTGGGACTCAATGGAATACTGTCCCATTGAATAAACTTATAAAATAAGAGTATTCACATAGGTGTGTAGTAGAGACCATCTTCTATTACATTCTAGTACCATGATAAGAATAGGAAACTTGGTGAGTGCTGATTTTGGGCCATGCTCTCCCTATTCTAAGCATGTTGTACACACTAATTCATTCCCACAACAACTTTATTTTTTTTTAAAGATTTTATTTATTTATTCGATAGAGATAGAGACAGCCAGTGAGAGAGGGAACACAAGCAGGGGGAGTGGGAGAGGAAGAAGCAGGCTCATAGCGGAGGAGCCTGACGCGGGGCTCGATCCCAGAACGCCGGGATCACGCCCTGAGCTGAAGGCAGACGCTTAACCACTGTGCCACCCAGGCGCCCCCCACAACAACTTTAAAAAGTGGTTACTAGTATTCTTTCTCATTTTGTAGATAAATACACTAAAGCAGAAGAGATCAAATAACTTTTCTGAGGTCACCCAGCAGAGGATTTAAAACTTAAGTCCCTATGCTCAAGGCTCCAGGCCTGCTTGTTACACCTCTATTCTCTACTGCCAGGTATTTAAGGAAGCCTAACAAGCAGAAAACGAAATAAATGTAGCATTTTCCAATTTTAATAACTAGTTATTTATTCATTGTACAAGCAAGAAACTTTGCCCAATTTCACGGAATGTCATGCTTCAGGTGGAATAAAATTTGAGAACTTCTTGTAGAAATTACTCTACTAAAGGCCCAAAAGTTTAAGGTAGACCAGGAAGTAAATAAGTAGATGTGACATTTTCGTTTTCCTTTTCTGGATTCATATGGCAAAATAATAAGGACAAATCATAAAAATAATGATAGCAAAACCAAAAATAGCTATTAACACCCAGAACAATGATCAGCACATAGTAGGTGCTCAATAAATACTTATTGAATGAATAATAATTAAATATTTCTTACATGCCAGAGGAAGCAGCTCTTATATGAACACCTTAATATTATTTTTATTACTCTACCACTGAGGAAATTGAAATATTGAGAGATTTAATGATTTATCTTAAAGTACATTTTAAAGTAGTGAAACTAAGATTGGAATATACTTTCTCTTTAGTTTCTGCAGAACCTTCTATTTCTAAATTTTCTACAAAGATGTCAGGCCTCTCCATATATGTTCATATTTTGCAGGCTGGCAATAAAAAGTTTAGCAGGTACTAATCTAACAAAACTATTTTTAAAACTGCTTAGTTTGTTTCATAGAATTTTCCATAATGGCTTTTTATGTTTAGATAATATGTGTAAGCCCTGTAATGTAAGAAGTTCTGCAAAATTTTATCTCATTTAATAACTTAGTATCCCTATGAGATACATTGAAATGAATTATTATTCTTAGTTTGATAGGTAAGAAAATTGATACTCAGAAAGATTAGGAGCACTACTCTAGTTCATTTTTTAACTTATGGAGGTAACTTTATTGAGTTGTGGAGACAACTTTAACCCAGCTCTTTTGACTCCAGGCATCTGGACTTTTCACTACATTCCTCTGCATTCTTGTAATGCTTGTTAGATTAATGGTAGACATTTTGAGAGTGCTTCCTGTTTTACAATAGAACTATCTCAGAGCTCCCTCAGAAGTGAATCTGGAGACAAGGATAGGGTGGACATAGTTTGAGAGAAGCAGAAAATTGGTAGGGATACAAACACTCATTTCTTACGTTCTGGGAACATTGTCATCTGACAGACCTCAGCTAAATCCCTCCCTGGGGCTTACTCAAGGTCACACCACTTTCTTGGGGCAGCGCATATCTCTGACAAGTGCTGTTTCAAGAGCTTTTTCATTAAAGTTCTTTTATACAAATTTTGTCTCAGAGGCTGTTCTCAGGAAACTGGATATGTAACAGTTGGTAGAGTCTGAAAAAGCAGACTCTGAAATGGGATTTTGAGCTGAACGTCTGGCAGTGTAGTCGAATGTCACATCACTGGTGGTAGATAAAGCGTGGATAGTCCCTGGAATTGGAATCATATGCAGTTGTCAGAATTTTCATCAGTGGTGAAATGGAATGGTGTACTAGTGAAATGGAATGTAATGATTTATGTAACATATGAGCTATTTGAAAAGTATAGGGGAAATATAAAGACGATGGAATCAAATGCCTTTGGGAAAATCAGCATGTTGTAGGTGTCTAAAGATCGTCTTGGTGGAGATATTCAGTAGTTAATTGGAGCACAAAGAGAAGTTGGTTTGGTAAATAGGTTTTTGCAAGGTATCTACCTATAAAAAGAATTTGAAAAAGGCACTTGTGGTAAAGAGACTTCCAAAGGCAGTGCCCTCTAGAATGCAAACCTTAAAAGGTAGCAGGATAAGGAGTATGTTAACAAGATGAAAAAAGAATGGTTATAAAAGTGAAGAGAAGAGCTGTAGGAGGATAGTGTGGCAAAAGCTAAGGGAGCAGAGGTTTTACGTGATAAGAAGGTGGTCAACAGGATAGGACTAATAACAGGTCAGTTTTTGGCAGTTAAGAGGCGATTGCTGATGTCAACAAAAAGAAACCAAATATAAACAAAATTATCCTGGGAGTGAGTCAGATTGAAAAAAAAAATGAACGTAAACTACACTTTCAATAAGTTTAGTCAGAAAGGAGAGAAAAAAAAGAAATAGGATAGAGATTTAATGAGGTAGACAGCATGGTGTTTTAGAGAAGAGAGGTCCATATGGAAAAGAGAAAATGCACGAAGACACCAACATGTGGATAATTCAAATGTCAAGGGTTTGGAGGATCATCTTGAGAAAAATTTGTGTGTCCCAGAGACACAAAGGTTGAAATTTCAAATAGTTAATCTTTAAAAAACAAGTACCAGTGAGAAAGGCTGAATGTATGCTACGTCTATACCTCATGAGAATTTTATTTTATTTTATTTTATTTTTTAAAGATTTTATTTATTTATTCGACAGATATAGAGACAGTCAGCGAGAGAGGGAACACAAGCAGGGGGAGTGGGAGAGGAAGAAGCAGGCTCATAGTGGAAGAGCCTGATGTGGGGCTCGATCCCATAACGCCAGGATCACGCCCTGAGCCGAAGGCAGATGCTTAACCGCTGTGCCACCCAGGCGCCCCCCTCATGAGAATTTTAAAATGGAATTAGTTCCTTTAAAGAAATTTTAGGATAAAATATGAAATACAACAGCCAAAAAACGTTATCTGAAAACGGTAAAGATGATGCTAAAATCATATTACCAGTTATTTTTTTATATTTCACTAATGATTGTTGATATTTAAAGAGAAATTAGAGAAAATGTGGTAGGTTAGAAGTTATAGAAATACTTAATGTGTTTGCAAGAATGGAATGTTTTTGTATTTGCTTTCTTAGAAAACATTTTTTGTTTTGATAAATGGTGAAAGTATGTTAGTTTACCTGGACTTCTCTGAATAAGGCCCTATATAAATCTTAGGTTTTGTTTGCTAAATTAGACCTATGTGGCATTCATTTGGAACAGCTGTGCTCACCTTAGACCTTTGCAAGTATAGTCACCTCCAGGAAGGAGTTCATTGTCAATAACTTTATGATTTGGAGTGCTTTATCTTAGCAGGAAAGGCTTAAAACCTTAGAAGAAAAAAATGGCTACAAGGTCAAGCCTTCTCTACTAAAAGTCAAGGTTCCTTGCCTGACCTGGCGAAATTACAGACTTAATTGTGTTAAAGTTTCCCTGGAGAAGATGGTTTTCCCATCATAATATTTATACGGAGTTGCAGATCAGCCTTGAAATCCAGAATATAACAAACTTTTCCATCCTTATGTCTAGCTCTCCCCAGGTTCTCTCACATGCACACCTAATCAAGGATCTAATTGTGCAGTTGAAGCACATGTGGGAAATTCAAAGGTCCTTATGCTACTTCATAATCAAAGATACAATCTCTACAATTTCATTACTTGAAATCAGTAAAACTATTTTTATGTACTATAAAACTTTTTTCTCATTTTCATGTTGGTTATAGTTTTATGGAAAGGCCAAATTCTTAGGGTTTTATGATGCAGTAAATTCTTTGACCATCTGACTTCAGTGAACATATTTTTAGACTGCCTATAATTTTTATTTATTTATTATTTTTTTAAAATATTTTATTTATTTATTTGACAGAGATAGAGACAGCCAGTGAGAGAGGGAACACAAGCAGGGGGAGTGGGAGAGGAAGAAGCAGGCTCATAGCAGAGGAGCCTGACGTGGGGCTCGATCCCATAACGCCGGGATCACGCCCTGAGCCGAAGGCAGACGCTTAACCGCTGTGCCACCCAGGCGCCCCTAGACTGCCTATAATTTTTAAATACATTTTTTATTTCTGTTGTTTTAATTAAAGTATCTGCTATAGTTCACTATGCTGACGTAGGTCAAATGGGAAAAATTTACCTTTAAATAGCATAAAACAGAGAAAAATATTGGAGCATGTGGTATCAGATTTATATTTTTCTAGATTTATGATATCATTTTCCAAGAAATCTTAAAGCTCTATATGTAGTATAAAAGCATTTGAAAAAGATTATTTATACCTTTAGGGAAGGAGAGAGTTGTTCCAAAGCACACATTGGTATTCAATTCTTTTGCATCACAAAGAGCTTCTTAAATTTGTTTTCAATCATCAGTTTTGTGATTCTTGTACACCTGCACTGGAGCATAAACTAAAAGATACATTCAAGTCCCAGCACAATTTTATTATTACCTGAGAAACAGAAAAAAAATCTTTGAAAATTACTGTGAGAATTAAAACATACATTGTGTGTAAGAAACCTGCACAGTGATTCTCAGTGTTGACTCAATGACAGCTGTATAGTCCACTTTTCTCTCTTTCATGATTCTTAGTTTCCTCATCTGTTATGAATAAAGTTTTCAGAAGCCCCTTAGGAGAGTAGATCATATTTCTATTTAAAGATTTGAGTCACAAATGCAATGTTAAAAGGAATTGTCATTCCTGCCCCATATTGCCTGATGAAATGTATACAGAGAAGCATCAGAAAATCTTAATTCACTGCAGGATGATTTCCACAAATCCAACTACCTGAAGGAGATCTGGATTAGACCTGTACCACCTAATATTGGATTTAACTGAGGTTCTCTACCATACTGTGCTTTGCCCTCAACTGCTGTCTGCAGTTTTTCTTCCCCTTATTCAAGTCCAAAAGAAGCAATCAGAAAAAACTTGTAGAGCAGAAACTGTGACATGAGATTAGGTGACCTAGGAATTTCAGAAGTATGTGATATGTTTCCTCACCCCTAAGATTCTTATACTTCCTATGTGAAGAAAACAAATGGACTTTAAGTTCTAGCTGTAACAGAGTAGTTTGTATCAAATTAACTTTCCCATTGAGGGAACAGGAGGGATAGTAGTAGGTATAGAATAGTAGTAGGAAGTACAAAAGCTGAAAGAAATAGGTTTAAAAAACAAACAAAACTATTGGAAGGCAATGGAGAACAACCAATGCAGGCAGGGCTTCGGGGTCTATGACACTTGAGAGAAGTGTTATTTATCCCAGCTCTTTCTTCTGAGGGCGCTTTCAAAATGTGTCGTTGGGGGAAAGAAAATTGGTAGAATTTAACTGGCTGTGAATACAGTCTGCTGTTACTTCAGAGGCTAAATCTGAGCAGGGCAATCCAGTGAAGGAGCTCCAAAATCTGCCTGTAGAGGAAACTTAAAGAGTATTGACTAGTTCTGACTGACAGCACCTTGTACGATCTCATTGCAGCAGGGGAGGTGTGGGGCCTAACTTGTAGCTGGAGCCCTCTAACAGCAGCCTGGTGGAGTAGTCGCAGCACTGTCTCCTTCCAGGTGGGACATCAGGGAAGCAGCGCATCACCATCTGCTTCTGGCTTGTGGGGGATAGAAGATCAAGTCTCCACTCACTCTGCTGATACTGCCTTGATCAGGGAATTGGAGTGCTAACAGCTTTGGCCAGGTAAGGGATGGAAGATTAGCTCTGACCCGCATCACTGAGGGGGAGAATCGGAAAGTGGCAATCTGCTTCTGCCAGGCGGGGCTGGGGTTGAGTAGATCAGTTCCCTGGTCAGCCTTGTGGAAACCTTGTAGGAGGTGGTGCAGTTTTCTCCTTGGTGTTTGACTGGAGTAGAGCGGGTACTGCCAAAAAAGAAAACTTTTTAAGCCACATATTTCTGGTCCTTTGGGTAAGTGGAATAGGCTTTTCTTGGAGGTTTGGGTTTTGTTTTTGGGGGGGATTTTTTGGTGCCTATTGCAGGTTTTGGGTTGGGGACTTCTGCAGCACCCTGATGGGATATACAGCAACTAATACGGAAACCAGGGCACTCGCTGTGCTTTCAGTCCTTTAAAGTCCCTAGATCCCAAGGCAGTTGCCTTCTTTTTTTTTTTTTTTTTACCTTACTGTGTCTTCCTGCTCTTGTTTGTTGTGCTATGTCCAGAATTTTGAGTTACGAGAGGCAGAGTCCAGGAGGCAAATTAAACACTACTCTGCCTTGGCCAGACCAGAAGTCTTTTTATGACTTTTTTTTTTTGAGTGGCCATTTATATTTTTATTTTTAATATTCTTTTATGATATTTATGTTAGTCACCATACAGTACATTCCTGGTTTTTCATGTAAAGATTGATGATTCATTAGTTGCGTATAACACACAGTGCACAATGCAATACGTGCCCTCCCACCACCCATCACCAGCCTATCCCATTCCCCCACCCCTCCTCCCCTCTGAGGCCTTCAGTTTGCTTCTCAGAGTCCATAGTCTCTCATGCTTCATTCCTCCTTCTGATTACCCCCCTTTCTTTATCCCTTTCTTCTCCTACCCATCTTCCTAGTTCTTATGTTCCATAGATGAGAGAAACCATATGATAATTGTCTTTCTCTGATTGACTTATTTCACTTAGCATTATGTCCTCCAGTGCCGTCCATGTTGCAGCAAATGTTGCGAACTTGTTCTTTTTGATAGCTGGGTAAGATTCCATTGTATATATGGACCACATCTTCTTAATCCAGTCATCTGTTGAAGGACATCTTGACTCCTTCCACAATTTAGCTGTTGTGGACAAAAGCTGCTATGAACATTGGGGTGCATATGGCCCTTCTCTTCACTACGTCTGTATCTTTGGGGTAAATACCCAGTAGTGCAATGGCTGGATCATAGGGTAGCTCAATTTTTAACTTTTAAAGAGACATCCACACTGTTTTCCAGAGTGGCTGTACCAACTTGCATTCCAACCAACAATGTAGGAGGGATCCCCTTTCTCCACATCCTCTCCAGCAATTGTTGTTTCTTTCCTTGTCTATTTTTGCCATTCTAACTGGCGTAAGGTGGTATCTTAGTGTGGTTTTGATTTGAATTTTCCTAATGGCTAATGATTTTGAACATTTTTTCATGTGTCTGTTAGCCATTTGTATGTCTTCATTAGAAAAGTGTCTGTTCATTTATACTGCCCATTTTATGATTTGATTGTTTGTTTATTTGTTTCTCTTCTTCTCCAAGACTGGTTTCTCTTGGATACCAGTCTTTTATCTGTAGTATCATTTGCAAACATCTTCTCCCATTTCGTGGGCTGCCTCTTAGTTTTTTTGATTGTTTCCTTGGCTGTGCAGAAGCTTTTTATCTTGATGAAGTCCCACGAGTTCATTTTATCTTTTGTTTCTCTTGCCTTTGGAGATTATCATGAAAAAGGTTTCTGTGGCCAATGTCATAGAGGTTGCTGCCTATGCTTTCCTCTAGGATTTTGATGGATTCCTGTCTCACATCAAGGTCTTTCATCCATTTAGAGTTTATCTTTGTGTATGGTGTGAGAGAGTGGTCAAGTTTCCTTCTTTTGCATGTAGCTGTCCAATTTTCCCAGCACCATTTATTGAAGAGACTGTCTTTTTTCCACTGGATGTTTTTTCTTGCTTTGTCAAACATTAGTTGCCCAAAGAGCTGAGGGTCCATTTCTGGGTTCTCTATTCTGTTCCATTGGTCCATGTGTCTGTTTTTGTGCCAGTACCATGCTGTCTTTGTGATCACAGCTTTGTAGTACAGCTTGAAATCTGGCATTGTGATGCCCCCAGCTTTGTTTTTCCTTTTCAATAGTTCCATGGCGATCGGAGCCTTTTCTGGTTCCATACAAATTTAAGGACTATTTGTTCCAGTTCTTTGAAAAATGTCATTGGTATTTTGATCGGGATAGCATTGAAAGTGTAGATTGCTCTGGGTAGCATGGACATTTTATCTATGTTTTTTTTTTTTTTAAGAGTTTATTTATTTATTCAACAGAGATAGAGACAGCCAGCAAGAGAGGGAACACAAGCAGGAGTAGGAGAGGAAGAAGCAGGCCCATAGTGGAGGAGCCTGATGTGGGGCTCGATCCCAGAACACCGGGATCACGCCCTGAGCCGAAGGCAGACGCTTTAACTGCTGTGCCACCCAGGCGCCCCCATTTTAACTATGTTAATTCTTCCAATAATGAGCATGGAATATTTTTCCATCTTTTTGTGTCTTCTTCAATGTCTTTCAAGAGTGATTTGTAGTTTCTAGAATATAGATCCTTTACGTCTCTGGTTAAGTTAATTCCAAGGTAACGTATGGTTTTTGGTGCTGTGGTAAATGGAATGGATTCCCTAATTTCTCTTTCTTCAGTCTCATTATTCGTGTATAGAAATGCAACTGATTTCTGAGTATTGATTTTGTATCCAGCCACATTACTGAATTGCTCTATAACTTCTAATAGTTTGGGAGTGGATTCTTTTGGGTTTTCCATATAGAGTATCATGTCATCTGCAAAGAGAGACAGTTTGACTTCTTCTTTGCTGATCTGGATACCTTTTATCCCTTTTTGTTGTCTGATTGTTGTTGCCAGGACTTCTAGTACTATGTTGAATAATAGTGGCGAGAGTGGGCATCCTTGTCGTGTTCCTGATCTTATGGGAAAGGCTTCCAGCTTTTCCCCATTGAGAATAATATTTGCTGTAGGCTTTTCATAGATGGCTTTTATGAGATTGAGAAATGTACCCTCTATTCCTACACTCTGAAGGGTTTTAATCAGGAAAGGATGCTGTATTTTGTCAAATGCTTTTTCTGCATCAATAAGAGGATCATATGATTTTTGGCTTTTTTCTTGTTGATAAAATCTAAGACACTGATCGATTTGCGAATGTTGAACCACCCTTACATCCCAGGGATGAATCCCACTTGGTCTTGATGGATAATCCTTTTAATGTACTGTTGGATTCTTTTAGCAAGGATCATGTTCAGAATTTTGGCATCCATATTCATTAGGGAAATCGGTCTGTAATTCTCCTTTTTGCTGGGGTGTTTTCCTGGTTTGGGGATCAAGGTAATATTGGCCTCATAGAATGAGTTTGGTAGCCTTACTTCTGTTTCTATTTTTTGAAATAGCTTTAGGAGAATAGGATTTATTTCTTCTTTGAATGTTTGATAGAATTCCCAGGGAAAACCATCCGGTCCTGGCGTTTTCTTTTTTGGAAGGTTTTTAATCACTGTTTCAATCTCTTCATAATTAATTGGCCTGTTTAAAAAATCAGTTTCTTCCTGTTTCAGTCTTGGTAGTTTATAGGTTTCCAGGAAGGCCTCCATCTCTTCCAGATTGCTTAATTTATTGGCATAAAGCTGTTGATAACAGTTTCTAATAATCCTTCCGATTTCATTGGTGTTGGTTGTGACCTCTCCCTTTTCATTCATAATTTTATTAATTTGGGTCCTTTCTCTATTCTTTTGGATAAGTCTTGCCAGTGGTTTGTCAATTTTATTTATTCTTTCAAAGAACCAGCTTCTAGTTCTGTTGATCTGCTCCACTGTGCTCCTGGTTTCTAATTCATTGATCTCTGCTCTACTCTTGATCAACAGCTTTCTCGTGTGTCGATTAAGCCTGTTCCTCTGTTGCTGTTCCAGCTTCTTGAGGTGAGAATATAAAAACTGCATTTTAGATTTTTCTATTCTTTTGGGTGAGGTTTGGATGGCTATGTATTTTCCGCTTAGGACCGCCTTTGCAGTATCCCATAGGTTTTGAACCGTTGTGTTTTCATTCTCGTTGGTCTCCATAAAATGTTTAAATTGATTTTTGATTTCCTGGTTTATTGAATCATTCCTGAGCAGGATGGTTCTTAGTCTCCAAGTGTTTGAGTTTCTTTCAAATTTTTCCTTGTGGTTGAGTTCCAATTTCAGAGCGCTGTGGTCTGAGAATATGCAGGGAATAATTTCAGTCTTTTGGTATTGGTTGAGACCTGTTTTGTGTCCCAGAACATGGTCTATTCTTGAGAATGTTCCATGGGCATTAGAATCGAATGAGTATTCTTTGGTTCTGGGCTGTAGTGTTCTATATATATCTATGAGGTCCACCGCGTCGAGTATGGCATTCAAAGCTCTTGTTTCTATGTTGGTTTTCTGCTCCGGTGCTCTGTCTATTGCTGATAGTGGAGTGTTGAGGTCCCCTACTATTAACGTATTTTATCTATATGTCTCTTTATTCTGGTTAAGATTTGGGTTGAGTATCTTGTTGCTCCCCTGTTGGGGGCATATAAATTAATAATTATCATATCCGCTTGTTGGATATATCCTTTAAGACTAATATAGTGCCTTTTCTGTGTCTCTAACTATAGTCTTTAGTTTAAAATCCAATCTGTCTGATATGGGAATTGTTACCCCAGCTTTCTTTTGAGGTCCATTGGCATGAAAAATTGTTTTCCATCCCTTCACTTTCACTCTGGATGTATCTTTAGGTTCAAAATGAGTCTCTTGTAGACAGCAAATGGATGGGTCATGTCTTTTTATCCAGTCTGCAACCCTGTGGCATTTTATGGGATCATTTAGTCCATTTACATTGAGACTGATTATTGAGAGAGATGATTTTAATGATGCCATGTTGCCAGTAAAGTCTTTGTTTCTATGGATTGTGACTTTATGTTCTGTATCACTCTTGGGGCCTTTTTACTTTTATAGAACCCCCCTTATTATCTCCTGTAGGGCTGGTTTCGTGGTTACAAAATTGGTCAATGACTGGCGATTTTGGAAGGTCTTTATTTCTCCAATAATTCTGAATGACAGCCTTGCTGGATAAAGACTCCTTGGCTCCATGTTTTTCTCTGAAAGAGCTTTAAAAATGTCCCCCCCAACCCTTTCTCTCATTCCAGGTCTGTGTAGATAGGTCTTATGTAATTCTGATACTTTTGCCTTGGTACGTGAGAAATTTCTTTGCCCTGGCTGCTTTCAGTACTGTATCCTTGGATCTAATATTTGCGAAATACACTATGACATGACGTGGCGTAGGTGTGTCATGGTTGAACTTTGAAGGGGTCCTCTCTGCCTCTTGGACACCAATGATTGTTTCCTAGGCTAGATTCGGGAAGTTTTCAGCTACAATTTGTTCAAATATCTCTTCTAGACCTCTGTTTTTCTCCACCCCCTCGGGGATGCCGATGATTCTGACATTGGAACGTTTCACTGAGTCAGTAATCTCCCGTAACCTACATTTTTGAGATTGAATTTTTTTAAGCCGAGTTTCTATTTTAGCTTTCTCTTCTACTAACCCATCATCAATTCGCCGATACGTTCTTCTGCCTCATTCATCCTGGCTGTCAGAGCCTCTAGTTTTGACTGCATTTAATTCTAGAATTTTTAATTCCTGCCCGATTCGCTCCCATTTCTGCCCTTAGAGATTCTATATTCTTATTAACATTTTCGTTAATACTTTTTTCAAGTGTACACATCATCTTGACCAGTGTTACTCTGAATTCCATTTCTGATAATTTGGTTATATCTATATCCATTAGTTCTGTGGCAGAGGCCACAGACTCATTGTCTTTTCTTTGCTGGGGGGGACTTCTCCTTCTCGTCATTCTGATGAGGAGAGGTTGCAGGGTTGTCCAGAGCCCAAATTATTGACCGGGACCCAGGCCGTGTGCCCTTGTTTTATAGGGATCTTAGGGATGTGGGCTTCTTGATTTTTCAGCCTGCCTTCTGGGGGAGGGGCGTGCTGCGCCGATACTGAGGCAACCCTGTTTGGGTAGAGTCTCCGTGTCCCCTGCAAGGGGGGATGGGGATGGGCACACTGTGAGCCGGTATTTCCAGGCTTTTGTTCTCTGGCGGCTTTCCCTGGGGGTTTGCTGTGCCTGTTCTGAGAGTCAGAGCAGCAGTGCCCGAATCTCAGCCTGTTTCAGAACAGAGGGATCACAGACCGATCTCCACTGATGTTCTGGCCACTTTAACTCTGTTTCTGTTGGTGCTGCTCAACCCCGCAGCATCCCCAGTTGTGCGCCCCACACCCGGTGTCCCAGCCCTCGCTTCCAGGGCAGGCGCGTCTCTGTCCTTTTTGTTTCTAACACCGCCAGCCGCCAGCTGCCCCCAAGCGCTCCTGGAGCTCCCGGTCTCAGTCTGGTTCCAGTGAGCACATCGGGGGGAACTCCGGTTTTCAGTCTTGTTGCGTGTTCCCTGGCTCATGGTCTGAGTCTGCGTCTTGCTGGTGCCGGTCGGTCGGTCCGCCCGCTCCCCCGTGCAGGTGGCTACCGCTTCCCGGTGCGGGAACACGGCGGCTCCCTCCCGCTTCCGTTTATCTTCCTATATCTGTGCACAGTTTCATGGCTCCCCGCTTCGTACCTCAATACTCAGCACTGGAGATGTTCATTTGTAGAGATCCAGATGTATCTCCCTGGGTCTTAGGCTGATTCCATGGATGTTCAGGATGGTCTGGCACCTATCCAGCTCGACTCAGGGGACCGGCTGAAAAAGGGGTCCCCTACTCCTCTGCCATCTTAACTCCTCCCCCTTTTTATGACTTTTTTACTGGCCAAGACCTGTAGTACATTATCAAAAACAAATCAAGGTATTTGACTTTCTTGTTTTGTTCCTGGATCTGCAGAAATTGTCTAGTACATTACCACGATGCTCTCTTTATAGATGCTTTTGTTTGATTAAGGTAATCTCCGTATATTCCTACTTTGCGAGAGTTTTTAGAATAAATAGGTGTTGAAATGTATTCGGTGATTTTTTTTTCCTTCCTGAAAGAACCATATGGCTTTTCTCCTTTATTTTGCTAAGGAGGTGAATTATATTGATTGATTTTCGAATCTTAACTCAAAATTGCTTTTTTGGAATAAAACACAACTTGTCATGATCTGTTATCATTTTTATATAATGTTGGATTTGATATTCTAATATTTCATTAAGGACTTTGTTTTCATGGTTACAAGAGAGATTATCTTCTTAAGCGTATTCATTGGATTCTTAATTTTATATGTGATATATATTTTTTTCAGTTCAAAAAGTTCTTTTCTCTTTCAGATCTAACTTCGTATTGTTAATAATTCTCCTTCAAAATTCTCAACTTCTTACATTAAAATGTGTGAGTTACATTTCCAATATCTAGGGCCCCTGTTACTCTGTTTGTCTGTTGCTTATTTTAGTTTTCATTCAGATAGTCTTATCTCCATAGGCTTGATCATTTTGATTGTATAACTGACATTTTATTTGAAAATTTGTAATTTATATATATTTGAAATACAAATAATTTGAGTATTAAAGTAATGTTGTAATCATGCATGGAGATTTATAGTTACTTCTGCTGAGTGTCTGAGGATGCCAGCAATCTGACATTACTTTAACCAATTCCCAGGAATTGAGGATATTCAAAGCTTTTTTTTTTTTTTAATGTTTCCGTGAGAACAATCTGTTTCTATTTTGGGTACACTATTTTCCTAGGTTGCAACCCTTTAAGGTCCCACGCCATAGTATTAGAGATACCAGTACTTCCATGTTTTTGGAACCTTGGACTCCAAAGATTTTTTTCCTCTTCCCTGTGATATTATCAGAAGTGCTTCTTAGATTCTTATCATGTTCAGTACTACCAGCAGAAAGTCTGTCTCATGTGCTGGTTTACCTCTTTGGATTTCTGTCTGTGATTGGATATGGTACCAGTAAAATAAACATTCTTCATCTTATTAGTGTTCAAGGATATTTATATGTCTTTATATCTATCTCTCTATCTGGGTATGTCTATCTGTTATCTATCTGATTGTTCTAGTTATACTTGGTGGGAAGATTGATCCAAATTATTTGATCTACTATTAAATAGAAATGTGATTTTCTTATTTAGGTTCAAGTGTTTAGTAATTCCTTGAATGCCAAGATTATATATTTTTTTCTTTGTACTTATTTTTTTAAAATAAATATTACTTGTATAATAAATATTTATTTTAAAATATAAATTGTAAAAGATTAGAATGGCAGAGATCATGTTTGAAGTAGGTCATGAAAAGTCATGGAAGAAAATATAACATGAAAGTCACAGAATTCATAGTAATCATAGGCACTCTATAAAACAGGCCATATTCACCTGTTCCTTGTACACTGAAATGTCCTGGTCGTAGCAGTACTCAGTTTAACCCAAGCGATAAAATTTTCAGTGTATGATTGATGAACTGTGGTATACTAAAAAGACAGTAGGAAAATCTTGAGTTTCCAGTTGTGATGGGAAAGAATTGGGGATGGGGAATGCTTAACTGGAACAATATATGATTTAGAAGAGATATGATAATTATCTTCAAATATTTGAAAACGTATTATGTTGAAGAGAGGGAATTTAGTGCATGTGTCTTAAAATGGTAATAATAGGTAATTAAATGAAGATGGGAAGGGATATTTTTCCAAATAATCAAAAAATTTACTCATGCCACGTAGTATGCAGACCCTTGCAAAACATAATGTTATTGGCTATTAGAAGTGTTAAATGAAAGGATGGGTGGATACTTATCAAGCTTCCCTTAAATGGGAGTATCCATCACAGATGGATACTTGGAAAATTTTTGGTTCTAGATAGTTCTGGCAGCAGCAGCATATAGGTTATATTGTAGATATATATTGTAGTAGCATGTAGGATATATGTAGAGATGAAAATTTAAGATAAAATACACTAAGTAATTTAAACACTAAATTATGTTGTACCTGGGCATGTCTGTTGACAGTGGGTATGGCAAGGATATCAAAACCAAAAGGATTCTCTGCAAAAGTGTTAAATGATTTGGTGGTTTACCAGATACAAAAGATGAAGTAGGAGAGAGTAATCAAAAATGCCTTTTTAATATTCCTCAATACTAGGAATAATGTAGGATTAAGTGGGATGATATATGTGAAAACTCATTATAAATTATAAAAGATTTTAAAATATTTGTTATTACATAACTTTTCATTTTCTGATTTCTAAAACTACTACTTCCTGAGAAGCAGTCATTTGCTCTATAAAATTTTCTACCTCTATAATCTGTCCTGCTGAAAAATCGCAGGAAACCATGTGTGAATAATAGAAATTTTTCATTATTTCTGCCTAATTCAGTTTTAAGCATTTCCAATTTTAGGGAAGTTCGGGCTCATTATCCATCCTGGAAAGGTAGATTATTGCTGATACGATAGTATTACTATAGCATGGAATTTTAAAAAATGGTATAATACTTCCCATTTCTGATAAGATAGTTATTTTTATTATCCTTATATTATTTGCATAACTCTGTACAAGAAACTTGAATTATACCAGAAAACCCAGACATATAATTCACAATTTATGTGGTTTTCTTTTTGTTAATTGTGGTAGGCAGAATAGTAGCTACCCAAAGATGTTCACATCTTAATCCTCCGAACCTGTGAATATTTACCTTATATGGCAAAATGGACTCTGTACATGTGATTAAGTTAAGGACCTGGCTATGGGGAGATTATCTTGGATTATCTAGGCTTGGCCTCATCGTGTGAGTCTTTAAAAGAGAACCTTTCTAGGCTGGAGTCAGAGATAAAATTATTGAAGAAAGTTTTCGAAGATGGAGGAAGGGGGCATGAGTCAAAGAATATGTGTGGTCTCTAGAAGCTGGAATTGGTAAGGGAAGGGATTCTCCTCTGGCGCTTCCGGAATGGAACACAGCGCTGCCAATATCTTGCTATTAACCCAGGGAGACCTGTGTCAGATTTTTAACCTAAGGAACTATAAAATAATGTTTGCATTGTTTTGAACCTCTAAGTTGGTGGCCATAGCAGCCATAGAAAACTAATACAACCATCCTCTCATGTTTATTATAACCATGGATTACTCATTTTACTAGTTTGATGCGTGGGCAGAAAAAAACATTGGGTCCAGTTGCCACAGACATATAGAGTTGTATTCTTTTCCATGTAATTAGAAATTTAGAGTTAGTCCAAGCAGGTGCTACTGCTTAAGGCTGTCATCCAGACTCAGATTCATTTTAGCTTCTTGCTCTGTCATTCTTAGCAGGTGTTTTTCATTCTTACTGTTGCAAGGTGGCTGCTGCTTCTCTAGATATCTCATCCTTATTTTAAATAGGAAGAAGAGAAAGATATGTAAGGAGATAGCAAAATGGCATCGTATGGTTTTGCCTCTACAAATTCATATGGCCACTCTAGTTGCAAGGCAGCTTAGAATTTGAAATTCTTAACTAAGTACATTGCTACCCTGAACAAATTTGTGATTCCACTAGTAAGGAACAGGAGAAGTGGGTTAGAACTTATTATTGCCTTTTACTTCCATGGATACACAAGTAAGTAAGTAATTAATTAATCAACTTTTATTGGAGTATAATTGACATACAATTTCCTGTTTGTTTCAGATGTACATCATAGTGGTTCGATATTTATATATATTACAAAATGATCCCCATTGTAAGTCCAGTTGCCATCTGTCACCTCCAAAGTCATTACAGTATTTTTGACTATAGTCTCTAGGATGTACATTATAGCCCTATGACTTATTTATTTTATAACTGGAAGTTTGTCCTCTTAATCTCCTTTACTAGTTAGCCTCTTTCCCTACCCTCCCCCCTCTGATGACTGACAGTTTGTTTCCTATATCCATGAGTCCGTTCTTGTTTTGTTTGTTTGTTTTAGATCATGGGTATTTATTTTAGGAAGTGCTGAGCTACTGCTGGAATCAAAAGGGCATTTCTTTCTTTTTTTTTTTTTTTTTAAGATTTTATTTATGTGACAGACAGCCAGCGAGAGAGGGAACACAGCAGGGGAGTGGGAGAAGAAGAAGCAGGCTCCCAGCGGAGGGGCCCGATGTGGGACTCGATCCCAGAACCCCAGGATCACGCCCTGAGCCGAAGGCAGATGCTTAACGACTGCGCTACCCAGGCGCCCCCAAAAGGGCATTTCTGTACTATGAAAAAGTAATGATGAGTAAATTGTATAAAGGGTTAGAGCACAGCGTTCATGGTTGGAGACATGAAAGATAGGGATTAAAATGTAGAGGAGAATTACTTGGCAAATCATACTTCTTATGATTAAGAAGAAGATTTCTTCATCAGCCTCCTCTGGTTGACCTTTATTTTTTCCTTTGTGTATTCTTTCAGGCCTTTCGTTGTAGAAATATTCCAGAATTTAAGTCCAGGACTTCTCTTTTTGTTCTTTTTAGAAGTTGTGTAGGAAACTCTTCCGATAATTTTGAATATCTATAGGTTAATGTTTAGTGTATTACCAGGAGTTAAATTGGCCACAAGTAATCTAAATTCCCTGGGCTGCTTTTCAAAGCCCTTTGCCAAGTTAAGGAAATATCCTTTCACCCTTTCCCTCATTCTCTGAATAAGAGGTCAGCAAAACTAGGCTTTCAGGCCAAATCCAGCCCATCACCTAGTTTTGTTAATAAAGTTATATTGGAACACTTATTTACGTGTTTTGCCTATTGTGGCTTTTGTGCTACACTGGCAGATTTGAGTAGTTGGAGTAGAGATTTACATCCTGCAAAGCTGAAAATATATACTATCTGGTGCTACAGAAAACAGTTGCCAATGTTTGCTTTAAATTCATCAGCATTATTTTATGTTATGGAGTTTAATTGGGTAGAGGATATATTATAAGTAGAGACTCAATCAATCCAATCATTATAAAATGTTTTTTCCTTGTCCTGGGAGTTTATCTCCCATCTCCTTGTGACACTTCAGCCAGGAGCACTGCATCATTTAAGTTTTGTAAAAACACCTTGGTACTCTGATTTCTCCCTTTTAACCAGCATTAATAGATGAACAGATGAATACACAGAATTATTAACTTTAAATATCAACTGTAAGAAAGGGTAAAAGCAATCTGGGGTGAAGGAGTAGAGGGTGTTACCAGGTGGTTCTGGTTAATAGAAACAAAAATTCAGGCAAGTATCTCACCTAATCCAGGGATTGCTATAACTCCAGATTTCATAGTAAATTGTTGAGTCCAAAATATTCTCCCAGTTAAATTGAAGTCATCCTAATAAGATGAAGCATGAAGTTATACATGCCAAAAGAACAAGGTGTATAAAGTACTTAGAAGGGACAAAGAGGTCATTTCTCAGATATAATTGTGTTGAGTTATGGAGGATGAGTGGAATCATACTGGGGAGACAAAACAAGGAAAGGCATCTCAAGATAGGGGAGAGAGAACATTTAGTACATATTGTGTCGGGCACTTAAATGAATGTTATTTTGTTGTATTAGTTTGCTAAGGCTGCCCTACCAAAGTACCACAGACTGGGTGACTTAGACAATAGAAATTTATTTTCTCACAATTCTGGAGATCAAGATGTTGGAAGGGTTAGTTTCTTCTGAAGACGATCTTGTAGATACCAGTCCTCTCACTGTTTCACATGATCTTCCCACCATATGAACCTGTCCTAATTTCCTTTTCTAATAAGGACATCAGTAATATTGAAGTAGAGCCCACCCTAAAAACCCCATTTTGACTTAATTACCTCTTTAAAGTTCCTATTTTCAAATACAGTCGTATTATGAGGAACTGGGGATTAGGACTTAAACATATGAATTTCGGGATGACACATCCAGCCCATTACATAAGTATTCATAGATTCAGAAGTATGTTAATTCAACTACAGGGTAAAATGATGCAGTGGGGGAATGGTGAGATATGGGACTGTAAAAGTAGCCAAAACCTGATTTGAATAATGTCATATTTGAGCTTGAACTTACTTGTAAATAATGAAGAATCAAAGACTAATTTTAAACAGGGCAATATTATAATCAGAATTGCATAAGTTTTACAGTAATGGAGAAAGTTGTAAAGTGAACAACATTAGAAGCAGAAAGACTTGGAGGTTAGGTTTTCCAGTAGGCCATGCTATTGAAGATGGAGATCTGAGCAAAAGCAGTGTAGCATTACATGGAAGGGAGGGGACAGACTTCTGGGATAATTTTAACTTTCCTGACCCCTTGAAAATGGAGTGGAGAGAGCAGAATAAGCTTGAGTTGTGGGGTTGACAGCAGCTCCTATTAGTGGAGATAGGAAGGGGAGATGACATAAATTTGGGAATGTTTTACATTGAGGTACTTGTGATTAATTTTGTGTGTCAAATATACTAGGCTACAGCATGCCCATATATTTGGTTAAACATTATCTGTGTGTGTTGGCAAGGGTGTTTCTGGATGATGTTAGTCTTTTAATTGGTAGACTGAGTCAAGCAAATTGCCTTCCCCAATGTGGGCAGGCTTTATCCAGTCCTGAATAGAACAAAGGCCTGAAGGCCTGAATAGAACAAAATGCTGAGCAAGAGAGAATTCACTGTCTGTCTGATGGTCTTGGAGGTGGAGCAGTGGTCTTCTGCCATCAGGCTTACACTGGAATTTCGACTATTAGCTTTCCTGTTCTCAAACCTTCAGATTACCGACCTTGGAACTTAGCCCCCATAATTACGTGAGCCAATTCCTTATAATAAATCTCCCCTCCCCTGCTTCAGTCTTTATTTATTTTTTAAAGGAGTATGAAAAGATTGTGAAGCAGAAGGGGGAGGCATTTTTTTCCTTAACTGTGAATGTGGTCTTACATTTTTAAAAAAGTGTAAATTGATCTTAGGCCAAAATTTAATTTTTTCCCGATACATTAATACACACTTTTTAGATCATTTTATCTTGTAGTAGATCAAATCAAAGCCTATGGGTAGACTCTAGTCCATGAATTATTGACAGCAGAGCCAATAGTGTGTCCTTTGAGGCTCTTGCAATCTATTTTATAAAATAGATTTTGTAATTACAAATTTGTAATTTGTAAAATAAATTTTGTAAAAGCCTAAGTGGGTTTTTAAATGTGTGGGTCAACAGTATGCCAAAGAAGTTTAAAGTTGGATTCTATTTAGAAACAACATAAAAGTTTATGTAGGTCATAATTATTGAGAGATTGATAGTCTTTATCATTTAGTGATATCTGAAGTAGTACTGTTTTAAGAAATACACTTTTATTTATTTCTGTTCTCGCATAGTAGGTTTTCTACTTTGATTTTGGAACAATAGCAAACTGTTAGGATTTTGATGTATCTTCCGTAGTAGTGAAGTCATCAGTGTCTTCAGTACATAGAGTAAGGAACAGCCCAAAGTGGTGGTAGGTTCTTAGGAGGGTAATGGTTTTGTAATTGAACTTTTGCTTCTTATTTTAACAACTCTAAAAATGATCCTTCTCTCCTGTATTGCCCACTTTCATATTATCACCCTTCACTTACTGTACTAATGTTCTTCCTGACTTTAGTACTTTTCACTCTACCACACAGAGGAACAAATCCCTGATAATTAACAAAACAACATGGTTTTCAAAAGGCTGACCAATAATAGCCAGGCTACATATGAGTAAGTACATCATACAGGATTTCTTTCTATAATAGAACTTATAATTTCTTAATGCTGCTGTGTTAGAGATTATACATGAAAATCATTTTGTAAGCAGAAGTAGAGAACAATACATCAGAAGAGTTAAAAACACCTGATTCAGTGTCAGACCCGTCTCTGAGCCCCCTCTGGGCCATATATTAGCCATTTGGCCTTGGGCAAGTTGCTTTTAACTGCTTAAGCTATAATATTTTAGTCTATAAAACATAATAAGGGAGTACCCAACTGCTACATTTGTTATGATAATTAAATATCATAATGCAGGTACAGTGCTAGCACATATTAAACATTCAATAAAAGTCAGCCATTCTTATCTAGATTGGCACCAAGTACATTCTCTCCAAGTCACTGATGCAAATCCCTTCTTTGTAATGCTGTCTTTAAAATAATCAGTACCTGTATGAATGTTAACAAAAGTGAAAAAATCAAGCTCTTACCAGGGAACATCCTGACATTTTAGTGAATAGATGAACACCACTTGGTATTTTTTTAAATTTACTTTGTGTTTTTATTAATTGTTTGCAAATATTCTTGCATCAGATAGTTAAGAAAGAACCTAAATTGATGGGAGCCAACTATGATAACATTTTGTCCTGTTTATTGCAGTTTTTAGTAGTAAACCCCTTTTAAAAGTAGACTTATGTTCAGTCTGCCTCAATATATAATAAATTCCAAACTAATGGGGTCCAAATAGAAATTTTTACCTTATTCTGTTTCATGGGTTATTATTGCCACCACCTATCTGGAATGTCAGTTCTGCTTAGTAGTTCTGCTTTTTGATAGCAAAATAATACTTTTTGAAGATGAGACCTAGAAAGCCTTTTTATTTTTATTTTCATTTCCATTTTCCAGGACAACCCAAGCTTTGTCTATGCTAGAAAAAGCTTAATAGAGTCTCATTCATCCACTGCATCCTTTGTAATACAAACCAAATTAATTCCAAGGAAAAGAGCACCTGTCTCCAATAACTGAAGCTACTGGAGTGTTAATAATCTAGTCTTTGTACACTCACCTGCCTCCATTGAGCATTAATTCCATTCTCAGTTTGTATAATATGCTTTCTACACCCAGGGCAGAAGTAAGCTTGGCAAGGGGTCAGAAGGAACCTCTTCAGTGTGTCAGTCAGGAAAGAGCCTTAGATGAATATGGGGACCTGTTATTTTCTGATATTAAGAAATCCATTGCTGTACAGGGTTTTCCTGTGCATCCCCTTTTCTCGACTCTACTCAAAGAAACTGTTGCTGTCCTTAATAAAGTAATTGAAAGTTCCTAGACATAAAGCTGTTTAGCAGACTCCAGCTCAGTCTGTATTGCTATATTTCAAAGTTCCCACAGAAGGCTGGGGTGCCTAGTGAGTATCTAGTGGGAAAACAAATGGGAACCATGACCCCTGAGAAATGAATCCTGACTTAACCCTCACCAGAGCTGCTCCTACAAGTGTGCTCCTAGCTCTACAGTCCTGTGCCATGCTGATATCTTTCTCTGTGCTGGCAACTTTCAGGTCCTCCTGAGTTAGATAATATGAGAGTACTGTATGCCCACTGAATTACCCCAAAATTGATTTGCACCAGAGCCAAGAATTTCTAGGTGGCAAGATACTTCGTATGAGTTCAGAATATAGGGTTTTGTGGGTTTTTTTAAGCCATTTTATTGAGGCATGAATGACACACAAAAAGCATATTTAATGTATGTGACTTGATGAGTTTGGGCATAAACATACATATGTGAAACCATCACCACAATCTGTGCCACAAACATATCCATCACCTCCAAAGGTTTTTTCCCACCCTCCTTACTAATTGTTATTATTTTTGTAATAGGAGCACTTAGCAGCGTTTTAAGTATACCATAAAGTATTAACTCTGGGTACCATCCTGTAACTAGGTCTCTAGGACTTACACATCTTGTAACTGAAACTTTGTATCCTTTGAGCTTCTCTGCTGTCTAATTTAAATTATTTTGGAATCTCAGCTTCTATTCAATTTAATAATAATTAACTGAGGACACACCAAGAACAGGGATCTGTGCTGAGTACTCTGAAGTATACAGAGTCGAAAAGGGTAAGCTTTTGATTTCCCTTCTACAAACTCAAAAAACCATTAGCGTTCTATAGAGAAGTACAAAAGTCCACGTTAACTACACACAAATAACTTTTCTATTGTCATCTAGCCCTATAATGAATCTTTAGTAAATATCTAATGATGAGCACTTCCTTTCTTATGACGTAGTTGCAGATACTTGGCATCACAGTCTGTGTTATGCTTAATATTGTCTACTTGTTAAAGGACGGATGTAGAATCTAACTATGGGGTCCACAGGCCTTGTAGTTAACTGAAGACCACTTCAGTATCACTACAGATTATGAGCCGCAGAGCTACTTCCTGTCTAGTAAAATCAACTATAAACTATTGCTTGGACATCAGCCTACTTTCCTTCAATTTGTTAGGTGACATACTGACCTCGATAGCTTGATGACATTAGATGCTTAAACATCATTTCCTAAAAACAACTTTGATTTGCAATTAAGCACTTGTTGAAGTATAGATTGATAGCTAAAGTGTAAGCAAAGAGAATGGTCCTGATGAATTAGAAGTGTTGCTAAAGTTATATACTTCACTGGAATGATAGTGTTCTTTATTTGGATAAATGGGAGATAGAGGGAGGATTCTCTAGGACATTTATTAAAGCTCGTCCCATGAATCAGCTAAGTACATACAAGTCTAAAGATTGCTTTCACCATTTATATTTCAAAATTGAAAATTGACCACTGAGAATGAAATTAATGTATTTCTAATAGTTTCTGAGGAAATTCATGTGGAAAATAAAATACACAGTCGATGGTAAAACATTAGATGCATGTTGTTAGATTCAGCCTGGAGAAAGGTCCATGTGACGTAGGATTCCCCTATTGCTGTCCTTTTCTCCACAGGGGTCTTTATCACCACCCTAAGAGTTAACTGAATTGTATTTTTGCCAACCTCTGCTTAGGGTTAAAATCTGTGATTGAACAATTAAATATGAGATTATCTGGAAAAGGATTCTATTGTGCAACCACTTCCAGAAATAATATGAAAGGGATTTCTTAAAAATAAAAAATCATTCATAATGCATTATGGGGCTATTACAATGGTGAAATGACAAACCCTTCATTTTAATTGTTAGATAATTTCTATTCCTTCCCCTCCCATATGCTCCAGTAACACCTTATACTTGAACTACGCAATGGAGCCTCATAGTTAGAATCTCTGGAGTCAAGACAATCAAGACAATCTCACTTTGGCCACATTCTCTTTTGCCCTGGGCATGTTACCCAATGACTGTATACCTCAGTTCCCTTGTTTGTATACAGAGTGAGTAGTTACTACATCTACCTCATAAAACTATTGAGAAAGATTTAATGTGGTAATGACTATGAAGCTCTTTTCACAGTTCTTGACATAGAAGACAATTTGTGTGTGTGTGTGTGTGTGTGTATACATATACATATAATATCTAGATTTGACTTGTTCACTTCCTTTGCAGTCAGCTCTTTCTCCTGATACCATCATTTTGGTGAATTAAGATCAATATCCTTCAAAGTGCTAAGACTCAAAACCTTAAGCGTCATCAATTTTTAAATTTGTATTGAGACAGCCTGTCTCTTTTTAGCACGTATTATCAGTTGCTGAATTCTAACAGTTCTTTGCTCCACCATATGTCTTTTTCTTTTTAAGATTTTACTTATTTATTTGAGAGAGAGAGAGAGCACACATACAGGAGCAGGGGGAAGAGGCTGAGGGAAAGGGAGAAACAGACTCCGCACTGGACAGGGAGCCTAGTGCAGGGCTTGATCCCAGGACCCCAGAATCATGACCTGAGCCAAAAGCAGATGCTTAACTGACCGAGCCACCCAGGCTCCCCTCACCATAATGTCTTTTGAACATCTCCCTTTTATTCCATCTGTTCTCACAATCATGCATGACTTCTCATCCAGGTTATTGTGATGGCATCCTCACAAAGGAGACTCCTACCTCTCTTCACTCTAATCCTTCCTGCATAGAACTTCCAGATTAATCTTTCTGAAATTTTATTTTGACAGTGATAAATGTTTGTAATAATAAACAGAGTATGATTATTATTCATTTAACAAATACTGATTGATCAAATGTTATAATCCAGGAAATGTTCTAATCACTAGGAATATAGCAGTAAATAACAGATAAGTCTCTGCCCTCAGGAACCTAAATTCTGCTGAACATACCAGTTCTAAAATAATAATTTAAAAAAATAACATAACTTAATGTAGTTTATAAAATAATAAACTCCATTGAATGCTTATCGTTAGTAATAATTTGTTATATGCCTAAGCATTTCTAACCATAATGATAGATATTTCATATAGATTACCTGTGAATTTTAGACACTTGAAAATTAGGAATGATTTGCATTTTACAAAGGAGATAAGTGAGGCTCAAATAGAGTAAGTAACTTGCTTAGCATCACGCAATTAGTGGGAATCATATCCATTATGTAACTCTAAGTCCATCTGATAATAAAACCAAGAAATTTTTATTATAACATGTGGCCTCTCTTTTATAGCTTAATAAATGGCTAGTTTGTTTAATATTAACCAATACACAATCAGCCCCCACTCAACTCTTTTTTCTGACTTTATAGTTCTCATATTCTACCTTCAGGCCATATAGGGTCACTCACTCTTCCAAAAACCACATTCCGCTTTCTCTCCTCTATACAATGTCACTTTGAGTTTCCTAGACCTAACATACTCCCCTCTCTTTCCCCCTCACCCTCCCTCCTCTGTCTCCCTCCCTCAGTCCTCTCTCTCTCTCCCTTCTTCCCTCTCTCCTCTGCCTTTCTCTCCTAGTATCTAAAATCCAAGAAACTTTCTAGATCCTCTCACCATAACTGAACTGTCCCTAACATAGACACCATTGAATCTTTTGTGCTTTCATATACTAACTTTAAGCTACCTTTTATTATAGAATTTGAATAAGTCTTTGATTCTGTTCAGTCAACTAGATTCATTCTTTGATCTTTGCATCACTGTGTATGATAAAATATTTTTAAGAATGCTGTGCATAGTGTATGAGTCCAGTATATCAAATGAAAGTTGGGGGGGAAGAAACAAATGATCCTTTAATTTGCATAAGGAAGTGGCTGCCAACCACTAAATATTTAGATGGGCCTAGTTGGTGAAAGCTTTAAAACCTATAAAGAATTAATACTAATTATGGCTAAGTATAGTTGGTAAATACAAAAACACATGAGTTTGATTGACTTAGAGGAAAAGGGATGAAAAAATAAGTGATTGTATGGATTGTTAAATGACATGTCAGATACTGGTTTGAATCCAGCTTTTTCCTTTTTTCAGTAGCTTCTTGTCCAGGGTCCAGTTATTATGGAATTTTCAATGGCTTCCCTAATAAAGGCTACTAGTACTTCAGAATTTATGTTTAGATACTCCTTTGAGATAATTCTGAAAACACAAGAAATATTTAAATTTAAAGCACACTAAAATGCACTTGGCTTTTCATAACCTCACTCCATATATTGGAATGTTTTAAAATGGAATTTTTAAAGAGCAATTTTTTTTCTAATAGTGTGAGGCAGGAAAGCCTTAGTTCAGAAACATCAGCTTTACAAAAAATGCCTTGAGGGAGGCCCAAATGTATTAGCTAGAGGCCTTTCACCTCTTCCTTCAGCCCCGGTGCCTGTCATAGCACCATCAATCCATTTCCAGCATTTTACTTAGCTACGAACTTCTTAGAGTGACAAGAGAGTGATTCATAATATATAGTAAGGCTTCCAGGAAGCTTTTTTACTTTAAGCTACAGGGCAAGTGAATCAGCCTTTTGCTTTCTCGCAGGAACTACTTATCTTCAATCTTTCAATTAAAGGTCAGAAAATGAAAGAAGACACTCTGGTTGTCTATTACCGTGTTTTGTTCCCATTGTCAGTGAATCTGTTCTTTACATAGTTGTTTTTCAACCTGTTCAAGATTTATGCTTTTCTCCCTGTTTCTGATTAAAGATGTGAGAAATTTTCTCAGGAGTTTTGAAAATCTTCGTGAATTACCAACAACAACAACAAAAGATGGAGAATTATAATCACTTTCAAAAAGGAAAAAGAACATGCCTCCCACATGAAGAGTAATGTTTAAAGCCTTCACCAAAGGAGGTTAAAGGCAAAAATTTAGAAGACTAAACTCAAAATATTTTTTTATGACATCATGCTTTTTAGTATCTTACTCTGTGTCCACATAACTGATGAGGAAGCTAAGTAAGTTTATGTAATTAAAAAAATATTTAGGGGCGCCTGGGTGGCACAGCGGTTAAGCGTCTGCCTTCGGCTCAGGGCGTGATCCCAGCGTTCTGGGATCGAGCCCCACATCAGGCTCCTCCGCTATGAGCCTGCTTCTTCCTCTCCCACTCCCCCTGCTTGTGTTCCCTCTCTCGCTGGCTGTCTCTATCTCTGTCGAATAAATAAATAAAATCTTTAAAAAAAAAAATTTAACAATTATTAGATGCTTACAATGTGCCAGTCTTGACATGAGTTGATGTGTTTAATCCTCATGGCAACCCTATGAAATAGCCCTGTTAGTGCTTCTGCCCTACAGGGAAGAACTCTGAAGCACAGTAAATTGCTGAAGGTAAAAGAGTGAGGAAAGGACAAGGCAGAGGCTTTATTTTCAAAAGGTGTGATTTCTAACTCATGCTCTTAAACATTTTGCATCACATTCTGTAATGCCAGAAACTAATATGGAAAATTGAGACTCCTAGCATTTAGAATAGGTTTGGAGTCTGAAATGTTTTAGTGACTCCTCAACTTTTCATTTTCTCTATACATACTGAAGTAAGACACCTCTATGAACACGTTATTCTTAGTCCTTGAAAAAACAGTGAGGGACTATAAAATACATCCCTTAATCCAAAATCAATTTGTACTTATTGAATATCTCTTGGCCTATTTGGATGTTCAACAAATACTGTTGAACAGTATTCTATTTGTACTGTTCATACTGATGAATGTACAAAACTGCAGTTTATTTAATTCTTTTTCTACTTCATTTGTAAGTCACTTTGTTAGATGCTTCTACATACATTATCTTAACCTAAATCTCAAAATGCTTCTGAGAAGTATTGTATCCCACCTTGGTCTGAAGATAAGGAGGTCACCAATGTTTAAGAGAATGAATATAACTTAATCTAGGTCAACAGATTGAGAGGGACAGAACTGATGTTTGGAATTCTGATAATCTCTGAGGGCCAAAAAATTTACCAGTCATACAGGGGTGTAAATCATTTTTAAGTAAAAAAAAATAAAAATAAAAATAAAAAAATCTCCTTTGCTGAAATATAATTCCTTCATGTTTGGTGTAAAGTGATGGGAGAAGTGTTTAAGGGCCAACCTTCCAAATGATAAAGCAAAGCTTCTAGCAAAAATTCATTAATAAAATATATTAAAACACTTGTGGCTGGAGGATTTAAAACCATCCAGGTATCATAGTAATAACATTTAGTTAACAGTATTTCAAGTACTTACGTTTCTAGGGACTTTTAACTTGCCAGAATCCTGAGCCCCAACTGTTAACAAAAGTCTTAAGAATGCTTTGGGTGGTACAGATCCTTCTATATCTCAATTTATTCTATGTATAATTAAAAGTTATAACTGCCTTCTGCAAATTGCAAGGAATTGCAGAATTCCTAATTAAAACAAAGATGATTTTTTAAAAGAAAAGAAAAAATCTAGAACTTAGAGGAGTAAATAGTAGGGTCTGAACTTCTGTAGTTCTATTTTCAGAGATTATGTGGAATCCAATAAAATGAAATGGACCAAAATCTCTCAACAAAATTCCTCCATGTGTTATTAGGGTCCAAGAGAGATCAGTAAAGTCCCTAAGCAAGCCCTATTGATGAATCCCACTGACATTATTATGGCTACTATATTAATATAGCTGGGTTACTTAGCTCAAATTCCTCTCCAACTGGTATTTTATCCACAAGCTGAATAATACATCAGTATATTTGGTGATTTATAAGGCATAAGCCACTTTTTGGTTGTGCAAATACTGAGAATCAAACTTAATGAATTTGCAGAAGTAACCCCATGATATTTCTGGTTCATCTATACCTGTGTAGAATGACATTTGCCTGAATAAAGTTGTAATCTAATCAATAGTTCTGTGGTCAAAATATCAATAGAAGAAGGTGAATTAGACAAAGGGAAACCTTTAAATTTCTCAACTTGTCTTCAACCTTATTCAGATTTTGGAATTGGAAACTTTATTTGGTACATCTGCTACTCAAGAAAACTGGATATGTCAGGTGGTCAGAATTTGACAGCATCGTCCGTTAGGGTTTTCTTTTTTATTTATTTTAAATTGTATTTTATTGTTGTAAGAATACTTAACATGAAATCTACCCTCTACACAATTTTCAGTACAATATGTCATTGTTGAATTTAGGTACAGTGTTGAACAACAGATCTCTAGTGCTTATTCATTTTACTTAACTGAATTTTGATGCATGCTGACTAGTAAGTCCCCATATCCTCTTCCTCCCAGCCCTTGGAAACAACCATTCCCCTCTTTACTTTTATGAAGGTGACTGTTTTAAATTCCTCATATAAGTAGCATCATGCAGCATTCGTCTTTCTGTATTAACTTATTTATTTAATGTCCTCAGGTTTCATCTGTGTTGTGGTATATTTCAGAATTTCCTTTTTTTCTAAGGCTGACTAGTATTCCATTGTATGTATATACAACATTTTCTTTATCCACTTATCTGTCAATGGGCATTTTGGTTGTTTCTACATCTTGGCTCTGCTTTTGGTGACATATTCATGAAATTGTTGCCAAGACTGATCAAAGATCTTTTACCCTATGTTGTATTATAGGACTTTCACAGTTTTGGGTCTTATGTTTAAGTCTTCAGTTTGAGTTTTGTGTAAGGAGTCAGGTAAAGGCCCAATTTCATTATTTACATGTGGAGAACCAGTTTTCCCAATACCATTTGTTGAAGAGACTGTCCTCTTCTTATTGTATGTTCTTGGCATCCTTATCTACAGTCAGTTGATGATAAATATGTGGATTTATTTCTGGATTCTGTATTCTGTTCCATTGGTCTATAAGTCAGTCTCTCTGCCAATACCATATTGCTTTGGTTATTGTAGGTTTGTGAAATATTTTGAAATCAGGACCTGCAGTGCCTCTAACTTTGTTGTTCTCACTCTTGATTTGACTATTTGTAGTCTTTTGTTCCTTCATATAAGTTGTAGAATTTTTTTTTTCTATTTCTGTAGAAATTGTCATTAGAATTTTGCATTGACTTAGCAGATTGGTTTTGGCCGTATGAACATTTTGACAGTAGTTAAGTCTTTAATCCTGAACATGAGATGTCCTTCCATTTGGTTGTGTCTTCATTAATTTCTTTTGTTAATGTAGTTTTTGAAATATATATATATATATATATATATATATATATATACACATATATATATAAATGTAGTTTTTGAAATATATATATATATATATATTTCTCCTCCTAGTTGTTTATTTTTATTTTATTAGTTTTAGTGCTGTTGCAAATGAGATTGTTTTCCTAATATCCTTTTGGACAGTTCATTGTTAATGTGTAGAAACACAGCTAATTTTTATATGTTAATTTTGTATATTGCAACTTTACTGCATTTGTTTATTATTTTTAACAACTTTTTTTGTGGAGTCTTTAGGGTTTTCTGTACATAAGATCACATAGTCTAAAAACAGGACAATTTTACTTCTTTCTTTCTCATTTGTATGCTTTTTATTCCTTTTTTTTTTTAAAGATTTTATTTATTTATTTGACAGAGATAGAGACAGCCAGCGAGAGAGGGAACACAAGCAGGGGGAGTGGGAGAGGAAGAAGCAGGCTTATAGCAGAGGAGCCTGATGTGGGGCTCGATCCCACAACACCGGGATCACGCCCTGAGCCAAAGGCAGACGCTTAACCGCTGTGCCACCCAGGCGCCCCTATGCTTTTTATTTCTTTTTCTTACTTAATTGCTTTTGCTAGGACTTCAGTATTCCTTTGAATATAAGTGATTAGAATGGTCATCCTTGTCTTGAGTCTGATCTTAGAGGAAAAGCTGTCAGTTTTTGACCTTTGGATATAATGTAAGGAAGGAGCTTTTCCATATATGACTTTATTATGTTGAGTTAGTTTCCTTCTATTCCTAGTTGTTGAGAAGTTTTATCATGAAAACGTTTGAGTTTTGTCAGATTCTTTTTCTGCATCTACTGAGATGGTCATGTGGTTTTATCCTTTATTTTGTTAATGGGGTATATATAAACTCTTAACCATTATTGTATTACTATCTATTTCTCCCTTCAGTTTTGCCAGTGTTTGCTCATATATGTATGTGCTCTAACATTGAATGCATATATATTCTTAAATTTTCCTGGTGGATTGACCCTTTCATTATTACAAAATATTCTTCTTCGTCTCGTGTGACAGTTTTTGATATAAAGTCCACCTGTTTGGTATAAATATAAACATCCCTACTTTCTTTTGGTTACCATTTGCAGGAAATACCTTTTCCATCCTTTCACTCAGTTTATGTGTGTCCTTAAATCTAAAGTGAGTTTCTTATAAGTAGTATGTAGTTGTGTCTTTTCTTTTTTTTAAAAAATACATTCAATTACTCCCTGTCTTTTAATTGGCAAATTTAATTCATTTACATTTAAAATAATTCTTGATAAGGAAGAATTTGCCATTGCATTGTGATAGTTCTTTTCCATTAGTTTTATATTTCTTTTGTTTGTACTTTTCTCCTTTTCTGCATTTTCTTGTGTTTTGTTGATTTTTTTTGTATTCATGTGCTTTGATTCCTTTCTCTTTTTCTTTTATGTTACTTCTGTAGGCATTTTTTTTTTTTTTTGTGGTTACCTTGAGGCTTATGTAAAATCTTACAGTTCTAACAGTCTATTTAGGTGGATAACTTAAGCTTAATTGCCTACAAAACCTGTCTAGTCTGTGCATCAGACAAAGCAGACACCTCTTCTAGTCTTCACAAATTGGCTTTGTGCAGGCAAAGACCCCCACCAGTCAGTCTACCTTGAGATTCTGGTGGTCTCTACCAACTTTTTCCTTCCCCAAGGATAAAATGCCTCTATGGTTTATATCCATTTGTGCTGAGCTGGGTATAGGGGTATCTGTCCAAACCACCATCTGTGTTTTTCCCCAGGTGGCTAGACTATCCCATACCTATAAAAGTTCCAAGACTCACAAGTCAGATGGTGGTTCTTTGGGCAGCTCCGGAGAATTTGAGTGCTGGATATACAGGTCAACTCTTTCCTTCCCCAGGAGTAAGCCGAGAACCTGGATGTTTCATTTGCTTGGTTTGTGTTGAGCAGAATGAGGATCTTCAATATCTACCTGCCTAAGCCTCCATCTCTTCTTATTTTTATTTTTTTACTTTTTAAATTTTAATTCCAGTGTAGTTAACATACAGTGTTATATTAGTTTCAGGTGTATAGTATAGTGATTCAACAGTTCCATATATTACTCATGGAACTAATGAAGATAAGTGTATTCTTAATTCCTTTCACCTCTTTCACCCATCCCCCCACTCAACTTCCTCTGGTAACCATCAGTTTGTCCTCTATAGTTAAGAGTCTTTTTTTTTTTTTTTTGGTTTGTTTTTCTCTCTTTATTTCCTTTGTTTCTTGTCTTGTTTCTTAAATTCCACATATGAGTGAAATCATATGGTTTTTGTCTTTCTCTGACTGGTTTATTTTGCTTAGCATTATACTCTCTAGATCCGTCCTTGTTTGTTGCAAACGGCAAGATTTTGTTCTTTTTATGGCAAAATAATATTCCATTTTATATATATACCACAATTTCTTTATCCATTCATCTATCAATGGACCCTTGGGCTGTTTCCACAGTATGGCTATTGGAAATAATGCTGCTATTAACATAGGGATGTGTATATCCCTTTGAATTAGTATTTTTATATTCTTTGCCTCTATTCCCCCCCCCCCCCCCCCCGGTGGCTAGACTATGCTGGGCTCATCAAAGCTCCAAGATTGGCAATTAAGAAGTCCTTTGGGGAGTTCCCTCAGAAAAAATGCAAGCATTAGATATATGTATGAACCCTTTCCCTGTCCTAGGAAGTCTTTTCCTGATCATATGGTCCTGTGCCTGGGGCAGGGACTCTGGTGAGAGGTTTTCCCACATCTTGCTGGCTTTAATGAGCCTGGTTTCACATTCTCTTGGAATAAGCCTTTCAGTTGGTTTCTGGATTTTTCACAAAGGGAATTTATCGGGAAATTGTTGTTGAATTGGTATGTTTGTGAGTGAGATGAGGGTCCAGGCCTTCTTACTCTGCCATCTTGCTGGTCTCACTACCGTTATTTTTTCATCATTCCAATTTCATACATGTTGAGCCAATAGTGAGACATAGCACAAATTCAGGGAGCATCATTACAATAAAATGCAATGCATGTGGTGCCCTCTGTGACTGTACAATTCTGTTGCCCTTCTATTAGTATATTTTGTAGACTGAATGAAGGTTTGTATTAGGGTGGGAGGAAAAGGTCAGGAAAGGAGGAGCTAAGCAGTTACTAAATTTAAGCCTCAGCTCTATTAGAGTGATATCTCATTGTGGCTTAATTTGTATTTAATGACTAAAAATATTTATTGAATATCTTTTTATGTCCTTCTAGGCTATTTGTAGATGTTCTTTCAAGAAATGTCTATTCAAATCCTTGGTCAATTTTTTTTAAATGGCTTATTTGTGTTTTCTTATTGTTGAACTCTTTTTATATTTATGATTGTGTAAGTTCCTTATGTGTCCTGGATATACATCCTTTATCATACATGATTTGCAAGTAAATACTTTATTGCTGGTACCCTTTACAATGCAAAAGTTTTTAGGTTTGTTGAAGTTCAGTTTATCTCTTTTTCTCGTGATTTTGGTGTCACATCTAAGAAACTGTTCCGTAAGTAAATATAACAAAGATTTACATTTATGTTCTCTTCTGTGACTTTACTAGTTTTATCACTTACACAGGTGAAGATCCATTTGTGTTAATTTTGTATGTAGTTTGAGACAGAGGGTCTAATTTCATTCCTTTGCATTCCGATATCCAGTTAATACTGGCACAGTTTGTTGAAAATAATTTGAATTGACTAGGCATCTTTGTCAAAAATCAGTTAACTGGATGGGAGAAGATATTTGCAAATCAGACATCTGATAATGGGTTAATATATAAAATAAAGAATGTACACAGCTTAATATAAAAAAAACTGAATAAAAAATTGGCAGAGGGCTTGAAGAGACATTTTTCCAAAGAAGACGTAGAGATGTCCAACAGGCACATGAAAGATGCTCACCATCATTAACCAGTTATCACCTCACACCTGTCAGAATGGCTATTATCAAAAAACAAAACAAAACAAAAACAAAAGCAAAATAACAAGCGCGGCAAGGATGTGGAGAAAAGGGAAAACTTCTGTACTATAGGTGGGAATGTAAATTGGTGAAGCTACTATTAAAACCAGTATAGAGGTTCCTTCAACATTTAGAAATAGGAATACCATGTGGTCTAGCAATTCCATTGCTGGGTATTCATCCAAGGAAAATGAATACAAGAATATATGCACCCCTGTGTTCATTGTAGCATTATTTATAATAGGCAAGATATGGAAACAAGTGCCCATTAGTAGATGAATGGATAAAGAAGATGTGATAATATGTGTGTGTGTGTGTGTGTGTGTGTGTGTGTGTGTGTATGTATAGTGGAATAGTATCCAGCCATAAAAAGGAATGAAATCTTGCCATTTGTGACAATGTGGATGGACCTAGAAGTATTATGCTAAGTGAAATAAGTCAGACAGAGAAAGACAAATACCATATGATTTCACTTACAGGTGGAATCTAACAAACAAAACAAATGAACAAACAGAACAGAATAGAAACAGACTCATAGATACAGGAGGCAAAGTGTTGGTTATCAAAGGAAAGGGTTTTGGGAGTGTGTGTGAAATAGGCAAAAGGGATTAATAGGTACAAACTTCCAATTATAAAATAATAAATCATGGGTGTGTAATGTATAGCCTAGGAAATATAGTCAGTAATATTTTAATAATTTTATATGTTGATGGCAACTAGACTTACTGTGGGATCATTTCATAATGTATAAAAACATTGAATCACTATGATTTACATCTGAAACTAATAAGATATTATATATAAATTATATTTTTTAAAAATCATTTGACTTTAAATATAAAAGTTTATTTATGGACTCTCAATTTTATTCTGATAATCTAGATGTGTATCCTTATTCCAGTACCACACTATCTTGATTACAATAGCTTTGTAGTAAGTTTTAAATTTTAAGTGCAAATCATCCAACTTTTTCTTCTTTTTCAAGATTGTCTTAGCTATTTGGGGACTCTTGTATTTTCATATAAATATTAGAATCAGCTTGTCAATTTCTGCAAATAAGCCAGCTGGGATTTTGATAGAGATTATGTTCAGTATGTAGATTTATTTGAAGCATATTGCCATCTTGAGAGCATTAAGTTTTACATTTGTGAACTTGGATGCCATTCAATTTATTTAGGTCTCCTTTAATTACTTTCTTCAATGTTTTGTAGTTTTCATTGTAAAAGTCTTTCACTTATCTTGT
Organism: Ursus americanus; assembly: GCF_024610735.1. NCBI lineage: Eukaryota > Metazoa > Chordata > Mammalia > Carnivora > Ursidae > Ursus > Ursus americanus. The sequence continues at coordinate 2,987,960 of NC_142162.1, read as the reverse complement.
TAACCTTATTCCCAAGTATTTGATATTTTCTGATGCTATTGTAAATGCAGTTGTATCTTAATTTTTGGGTTGTTTATTGATAGTGTATACAGGTTGATTTTTATAGATTGATCTTATATCCTGTAACTTGTCGAACTTGTTTATTAGTTCTGGTATTTTTTTTTTTTATTTGTAAATTCCTTAGGATTTTCTATATATAAGATCTTGTCATCCGGGAAGAGATATAATATTAGTTCTTCCTTCCTATCTGGATGCACTTTTTTTTTGGTCTAGTAGTCCTAGCTAGACCCTCTACTGCAATGTTGAATAAAAGTGACTAGGGTGGACACAGTCGTCTCGTTCTTGATCTTATGTAGAAAGCATTCAGTCTCTCACCTTAGATTATGCAGTTAGATGTTGGCTTTTCATAGATGCTTTTTATAAGTTTGAGGAGGTTCCCTTCTATTTCTGGTTTCTTGAGTGATTTTATTACAAAAAGATGTTGAATCTTGTCAAGTGCTCTCACTCTCTGTGTCTATTCAGATGATCATGCATTCTTCTGTTATTTATTCTGTTAATATGATTTTTTAAATTGACTGATTTTTGGATATTAAGGAAGCCTACATTCCTGGGATAAATAGCACTTGTTCATGGAGTAAAATCTTTTTTTATATCTTTAAGGTTTTGTTTGCTAATATTTTATTCAAGGTTTTGAGGCTTATATTCATAAGAGATATCGCTCTTTAGTTTCTTTTCTTCTTATGTCTTTGTCTAGTTGTAGTACTAGCATGATACTGAACTCGTAGATTAACTTGTGAAGTATTCTCTTACCTATTTTTTTTTAGTTGGCCAACCATGTGTTAATTTTTTTTTTTTTTTAACATTCAGTAAAATTTACCACCTAGTACACCCAGCCCTGTGTTCCTTTGTGGGAAGTTTTAAAATTAATTCAACTCCTTGTTATATATGTATTAGATTTCTTATTTTTTATGTGTCCATTTGGTAGTTTGTATTCTTCTAGGAATTTATCCATTTAATCTAAGTTATTTAGTTGTTTTTCATGTAATTGGTCATGATACTCTTGTTTTCTATTTTTCTACCAATACATAGAGTAATTTCCGGTATGGGTAATTGTTCTGAAATAATTGGTTCCCAGTTTATCCAAACTGCCTACATGGCATTCAGGGATCTTCATCTGTTTCCTCTCCAGTCTTGTCTATTTCAGTTTCCTAATAGGATGTCTCATTCAGTGAAGCAGGTCTGTGCAATGCAGTTTGTATACTCCATGCAACTTCCTCTGTCTTTGGTCCTTGACATTCCTCAAGCCTTGATAACTTTTTTCCCCCCTCCCTTTTCTTAGTCATCTCAAGGATTCCTTCATTTCTGTTCAATTTGACAGCCTCTGAGAGACTATCCTGGTTGTTCCAGGCATGGGAATCACTTTAAATCCACACTTGTAGTAGTTATTGTCCCACTTTTTTTGGCATGAACACAGGTGTTCACATATATTGTTTAGTGTTGCATATGCAAGTTCTGGCATTTCAGTTTGGTTTAAAACTCTATGAAGGGGATAAAAAGTTGATTTTGAAATCTCTTTGTAATCTTGGTACTTAGCACAGGGATCTAAAAAGACCAGTCAGTGAATTTAGGGTTATTATGTAATGAGTAATGAGTAAGTCCTTTTAATATATATTGTATATTGTATTTAATAAAAGCAGGAATTGTCCCTGAATAACAGATATGAGATGTTCATTAATCTTACCTGATTTTAACTTGTACCAGTGGCTCCTGTCACGAATTTCCTAGAATGGGTCATACTACTTTTTAGTGTCAGTGAAAAGGTACACTACAGCTCACTATCTGCAGTTTATTTGTAAAATGGGAATATTAATATGTACCTTCTAGGAAAAGTATGGATATTATGTGGAATTTTGCATGTAAAAGTAGTGCGAAAATTGTAAGGCACTTCACAAACATTAGTCCTGTTGTTAAAAAATGAGCTGAGGAAAATGTAGACAATGTGAACATATTGTGCCTTTTGAGAAAAAAAAATTTTTTTTTTAAGTGCTTAAACTCTTTCCCCCGACGGGATTATTTTATATAGACAAAACTTTTTTTTTTTTTTAATTTTACATAGAGGATAAATGGCTCAAATGTTGAACAGTAGAACATGAGAATTTGAAGAAATGATGTCGGATACATCATATTCTTCTATGGAGGAGATACAGGTATATCTCTCTGTAGTCCTACTCCATTCGTCCCTGGGAAACCTATGGGATGTACACACTAAAGAATCAAATGACATACTTTTATTTTTTAAAAGGACACTGGCTAGATATCTTTCACACCCATTTCTTCTTTTTGGTGTGCCCAGTGTTGGCCTACATTTCCAGCCTCCCTTGCAGTTAAGTATGATCATGTGGTGGAGGTCTGACTAGGGAAATGCACACTCTCTTTTTTTCCCCCTTATCTGTCAGCTAGATACAGTGACCCCATCGTATGCTTGGGCTTTGAAGTTGGTCCTTGAAGTTGCATCGGTGCGTTCCTGGGTGACTGCATGCAGTCATGTAATACATATTTTGTAAAACAAAAGAAATTTACAGTAACATGCTAAGGACTCTTAACAGGCTCTACAATAATGAAAACTGTTTAGCTCACTATTATCCAAACTTAGATCTATTAAATATTTTGAGATTGTAGAAAGGGGAAATAATATTTATTAACACCTGGTAGACCATACTTTACAAAATTTTGTCATGTAGAATGGATAGCTCTGAGGCTCTAACCACTATTCAGCAAGCCATGCTAGTAAAAGGCTGGCATGCAGAATAGATGGAAGATAGTAAGTTAGTATCCCTACCTGCTGCTCTGAGTGCTGCTGAAATGCAAGGACTTTCATGTATTTACATTAAGCTAGGGAAGCAAAATGGAAGGGAAAAGGCAAAAAGAAAAATTTTTTTCTTTTAGTTGTTAGAACTCAAGTTTTCCTATTCAGAACTCTTAAATTTGACAAGAACTGACACAAGCAGATATATAATTTTTTCTTTTATTTAAAAAATTTTACAGGCCTTTTCTCAGTATATAAATTACTATAAATTCACACATTGAAAGGATACAATTACACAATTACATTATTTTTAATATATCTATAGATTTGTGCAGCCATCACTACAATCCAGTTTTAGAGCATTCCCAAAGTATTTCCTTATGCCCATTTTAAGTTCCTGTTCCCACCATCAGTCTCAGAGAATCACGGATCAGCTTTGCCTTTTATGGAGCTTTAATATAAATGGACTGTTACTATATATAGATTTTTGAATCTGTCATCTTTTACTTAGCATAATCATCTTAAGCTCCATCCACATTGTAGTACATATCAGTAGTCTTTTCCATTATATTCATGAATATATGAACTCATTGTATGGATATAACATATTTTGTTGGTTTTGTTAGTTAATGGACATTTGAATTGTTTCCAGTTTTTTACTCTTAACAATAATTTTGCTGTAAACTTTGTATACAAGTCTTTGTGTGAACATGTAGTTATACTTCTCTTAGATATATGAGAGTAGGATTTCTCAGTCTTAAATTGACAAAATGTTTTTCAAAGTAGCTTTACCTCTTAAATTCTCGCCAGCAATGCAAGAGCTAAATTCTCCATGTTTTCACCAATAATTATTATTCTCTGTCTTTTGATTATATATTAAAATGGGAGCAAAATGATATTCTATTGGAGTCTTAATCTGTATTTACCTAAAGATAGGTAATGAACATTTTTCATATGCATATTATATCTTCATGTATCTTTTTGTTGAAATGTCTATCATATGTGTTGACCTTTGTAAAAATTGTGTTGTCTTCTTACTGAGTTTTAAGAATTCTTTGTATAATTTGGATACAGTTTCATTATATATATTGTGAAAGTATTTTCTCTATGTCTGTGCTTGCCTTTTAATTTAGTTATTGGTGTATTTTGAAGCTCTTGAATTTTAATTTTTGATTAAGTGCAATTTATCAAATTTTTCCTTTATACAATTTGATGTCATATTTCAGAATCCTTTATCTAACCCAAGACCATAATTTTCTCTTGTGTTTTCTTCCAAGAGATTTATAATTTTAGCTCATAATTTTGAATTGTACTTCATTTTGAGTTAATATTTATATATTGATCTGGGTTGTCTTCATTCATATTTTTGCATATGGATCTTCAGTTGCCCAGCATCAGTGTTGAAATTACTATTTTCCTTCATTAAATTATTTAGGAAACTTTGTAAAAAACAGAAACAAAAAAATCATAAATATAAAGGTTTATTTCTGGACTCCCAGTTCCATTCCATTATCTATATGCCCGTTGTTAACAGCAGTATCCACGCTCTTTCAATTACTGGGTAGCAGGTAACATGTGTCCTTCAAATTTGTCCTTTTAAAAAGTCATTTTAGTTATTTGAGGTCCTTTGCATTTGTAAATAAATTTTCAGTTAAGCCTGTTGCTATCTAGCAAATAAAAAGACTGGTCTTATTTTGATAGGGATTACATTGAATATATAGAATAATTGCAGGAGAATTTCCTTCATAATAATGTTGACACTACCAATCCCCAAACATGAAACATCTCCTAATTTATTTTGATATTCTTCAATTTTTCTTATTACTATTTTATTTACTGTATGCACGCTTAATGTTTTTTCTAAGTATTTTAAAATTCTGTTTTGAATGTAATTGCTTTCCTAATTTTATTTTTTAGTTATTCGTTGGTAATAGAAATATAACTGATTTTCTATTTTGTAAGCTTTCTGAACTCACTTATTAATTTTATCGTGTGTGTGTGTGTGTGTGTGTGTGTGTGCATTTTCACAAAATGCGTCAGGTCAACTGCGAATAGTTTTACTTCTTCTCTATAATCGGAATGCTTTTATATTTTATTTTAGTTTGTCTTATTGCAATAATTAGGATTAATTATTGAATAAAAGTGGTTAGAATGGACATGCCCTTATGTCTATATTATGGGGAGAGCCTTCAGTCTTTCAACATTAAGAAAGAAGTTATTTGTAGATTTTTCATAGGTTCCCTTTTTAGGTTGAGAAAGTTCCTTGTCATTTCTGAATTGTTGAGATATCTTACCACAAATTGTAATTAAATTTTGTTTAATGTATTTTATTGAAAAGATAGGGTTTGTCTTTTATACTCCTCATATGATATATTGCTGATATTGGATGTTAAACTGACCTTTCATTTCTGGTATATTTTTATTATATGTCTTTGGATTGGTATCAGTGGTAGTAGTTTCTTAGAATGAGGAGGAAAATGTTGCCGCCTCCTCTATTTTCCTGGAGTTTATGAACAATTGGTAACATTTAATCTTTAAGTAAATGCTAGATTTTATAAGAGAGGTTATCTGGGCCTAGACTTTTGTTTCTGGGGAGAATTTTAATCACAAACTCCATTTGTTTACTGGGACAGATTTATTCAGTCTCCATTTTATTTTGAGTCATTTTTAGCAGTTCTGTCTCTCTAGATATTTGTCCATTTCATCAGTTATCTAATTTGTTGGCATAAAGCTGTACACGATATTCTCCTATAATCCTTTTATTTTCTGTAGCTCAGGAACAATGCCCCCCTCTTTCATTACTGAGTTTAAACATTTGTAATTTTTCTCTTTTTTTTCTTGGCAGTCTAGCTAAAGTCTGTCAATTTTATTAATCTTTAAGAATCAACTTTTGAATTCATTCATTTTCTCTATTTTTTTCTAGCTTTTGATTTCGTTGATTCTGCTTTAATCTTTATTTTCTTCTTTATGTTTGAGTTTTTAGTTTGCTCTTATGTTAGTTTCTTAAGATGAATGCTTAAGTTTTTGTTTAGAGATCTTTTTTCTTTTCCTTTTTTCTTTTCTTTGTCAATATAAGCACTGAAAAACTTGGATTTCCTTTAAGCACTGCTCTATCTCATAAATTATAAAGTTTTTGTTTTTGTTTCCTTCAAAGTATTTTGCAATTTCCCTTGTGGTTTCTTCTTTTATCTGTGGATACTTTTTTCACTGAATGATTTGTATGAACTTGATAAGAAATTTAAATTGCTTTTCAAGAAAAAATTTTTTCATTTAGAAAATAAAATTTGTTTTCTGATCAATCAGCTAATGAAAAGGAAAGAAGGAATTCCTGTGCTCTTGTTTGTGATGCACAAATCTACCTCCAGGTGGCCATGTTAATAGGAAGTGTTTTGTTTACACTACAGTGTATTTAACATTTTCAGTGTGGGCAGTTTATAGGGGCCATGTTCTCCAAGGGCCATGTCTTATTTTTCAAACTGCCTGTCGTATTATGCCAAGTAGGCTTCACCCATTATTGTTGCCTGAATGGTTTCTATACTCATTTGAGTTCGTGACTCCTGATACTACTCCAGCATCCTGAAAGAGTGATTGCCCCTGTAATGATTACCAAGGGCCATATCTCCAGGGAAAATTTTTGATTCTCAAAGAACATCACTTTAACAATAGTATCCATTTTTCTTATTGTAAAAATTAGCCTTATTTAAAAATCACAAGGGGTTATAGGTACTCATTTAGAAGGAGAGGAAATGAAGAAGAGATTTCTTATGGCTCATAGATAGGTCTTGGTGGATCCTTCTTTTCTGCATTGTAGTATCTATTCAATTGCTTCAAAATACAGATTCTGAATTCTTCCAAAGAAAATTTTCACATACGTTGTTTATCTGTAGAAGATATGTTAGACTTGCAGCCAATACTACAAAGCCTGTGTTAGACTCTACCTCCAATCAAAACGATTTAGAATAGTAAGAAAAGTGTAATTTTCCAGTACTAAAATGCTACAGTATTAGGAAAATAATCAGAAATTATAAAACAGCAAATAGGGGGAAACTTGGTGACCAAAAATAAGTAATGCTGACTTTTTTTGATTTATTGAGGTCTAATTTTTACCCAGTAAAATTCACCCTTTTCAGATGTACCCTTATATGAATTTTGACAAATTTATAAATCATGGAACTATCACTATAAAGTATTCTAATCACTCCTAAATTTCCTTGAATCCTTTCATGTTCATTTCCATCCCATACTCCAGGCCCTGTCAATGACTGATATGATTATTGTTCCTAAAATTTTGCTTTTTCCAGAATGCCATATAAACAGAACCATACAGTGTGCAGTCTTTTTAGGTCTGGTTTATTTTATTGAGCATAATGCTTTTGAAAGGAATACAGTTTATTCTTTTTATTGCTGAGTAAAATTCCATTGTAGGGATATGCTACAATTTGTTCATCTGTTTCAGTTGATGGACCCTGCTTTGTTTTACATTTCTGGCATTCAGGAATAAACTTTCTAAGAACGTTCATATATAAATTTTTGTATGGAGATACACCTTTTTCCTAAAGTGGCTGTAGCTTTTTGCATTCCCAACAGCAATATATTAGCATGGCAGTTGCCCTGCACCCTTGCCACCATTTTTTATAATCTTTTTTTTCTTTTAATTTGAGCCTTTCTAATAGATATATAGTGGTATCTTATTGTGGTTTTAATTGTTGTTTTCCTAATGACTAATGGTGTTGACAGCATGCTTTCATGTGCTCCTTTGCCATCTTTGGTGAAATGTCTGTGAAAATCTTATGCCCATCTTTTATTGGGTTTTTATATTGATTTTTGTGAGTTCGTATATATTATCATTTTGCAATATTTTCTTCCAGTCTGTGACTTGTCTTTTCATTTTCTAAACAATATCTTTCCAAGAGCAAATTTTAAAATCTTGATGAAATCTAATTTAATAATGTTTTATATGTAACTTTGTGCTCTTTGCATCATATCTAAGAAATCTTTGACCAACCCAAGGTTGTAGTGATTTTCTCCTGGTTTCTTCCATAAGTTTTATGCTTTTACATTTTATATTTAAGTCTATGATACATTTTGAGTTAATTTTTTATATGGTTTGAGATCAAGGTTTCTTTAATTTTATTATTTAATTTTGGGCATGTAGATGTCCAGTGATCTGGCACCATTGTTGAGAAGACTGTCCTCCTTTGAATTAATTATCTTGAATCAACTTTATGTAAAATAATTGACTATACATCTTTAGGTGTATTTCTGGATTGTCTATTTGGTTCTAACTATTAACAGTTTGAAATACAAGTAGAAGTATATATAGTTTTACAGAAGTGAGATCATATCACATTTTTGTTTTTTTCATCTGTTTCTATTATTATGAAAATCTTTCACTTTATTAAGTAATATTTTAAAACATGATCATTTAACATTAAATATCATTTCGTGTAATACTTCCATGTTACAGATGAAATAAAATATCAGATTGAGATATTAAGAAGGTAGACTGATTTTTAATTTAAATATACTTTTTTCATCTCAAGTAAGACTAAATGAGAGTTAAATGTTCCTAAAAAGCATTTAGAAATAATGTTTAAGTGTAAGGTGTAGCATCAGTGGTACACACATGCAAAATAGAGCCATTTAAAATTAGAGATCATTCCAGACAGGTCTGATAGAAATATCTAGATTCACACCTGAAAAAACAACCATGTTTGTGATTTGTCACAGGACATCTCAAGTCTCACTTGGTTATGGAAAAAAAAAAAAAAAAGAAAAGAAAAAAAGCACCTCATTAGCAACAGCTGCAACAATGAGCACCAGAGCAAGCAATGCATTTTCAGCCTGTCTTCAGTAATAAGAGTACAAGGCACATTGTGTGGGCTGCTTGTCAACTTCTAGGAACATTCCTGCCAGCTAGAAAGAGAGGCTGTAGCTGTCCAGCCAGTCACTTTGCCCACAGTAGAGAAAGGATATTATAGCAAAGGCTGGGCTGTAAAGGAAAACCTCTTAGATTTACTAGAATATCAGAAAGCATCTCAAGCTTGCTTGATTTCCTTGTTCAGAATTGTCACTTTCTCCCTCTCTGTGTATACTTCTACTGCAAGTAGCATTTTTACTGAACAAAAGAATCAAACAGAAACACCAATGTGGAGTGACTCCCTGTCCTAAAAGCACATCTCCAGTATACTTTGATCACTGGCTTTCTGCATTAGCATTCTGTGCAGGAGTAAAAGAAAAGCTATTCATAGTGCAGAAGAGAAAACTTCCCCAAGGTTTTAATGAATTACTGTGTTTGTTCAACAGTTGTCAGGTGTTTCAAATCGTTCTATTGATGGTACTGTACTATGTGTGTTTTATGAATGACAGTTAAACCTAAATACAGAAGAAAATCTGTCTTTATATAATATACTACTATACATTTTGGAAATCTGTAAATTATAGTTAAAATGAACTCAGTGCAACTTGATTTAGAACCACTTGCTTTGATTCTCTAAACATCTTAGAAATTCTTCCCTAAAGCTTCACATTAGTTAAGAAGTTGAATGCAGCTGTAGAATGAATGGTAAAGATACTTACAAAGAGAACTAAGTTCACCGTAGGCCAAAATAAAACTATATTCATTCAATTACCGTTTTTTTTTTTTAACTCAAAAAAGCCTGGGTAATTACCAAGGCTGATGTAGGCACAACTATGTTGAGGGAATCATTGAGAGCCCAAAGGGCAATAAAGGCAGCTAAGAATGGCATTTGAAATGTGGCTGAGTAACTCTTAAATCAAATTGTGGAAACTTGCAAACCAAGGTCTCACTGTAAGGAATCAAGGACATTCACGCAGTATACTTAGAATTTTGTCTCTTCCTGAAAATTTGGTTTGATAATTGCATTAGAAATATGCTCATGAGTTGGGGGTTGTTTGAGATGTAGTTATTTGTGTTTTCTTCCTATTAAAAGGAAAACTTCATCGGAAAGTAATGCAGATCAGAACTTCTAGTTTTCACTTGGGAATGTAGAGAGCTGCAAAAAGTGTCATTCTCAAATATGGAAAAGGAAAAAGCTAGATAAACTGCAATTTCACAATATTTCTTGAACTTAAAATGGAATACCAATTACAACAAATTAGTCTAATGGTATTACAGATCACTAACGTAACTAACATAACACTGAAAGGGATAGGGAAGAGCAGAATTAACATAACTTAGGAAGGTGATATTTTGACTGCATATTTTAAGGCTAAAAACAATAAGAAATGTATAAAAATACTGTACTCTAGTTAACAAATATGTTTCCCTCATTGGGGAGAAATACCATTGCATGGTATCATAGGTATTTTTCCTAAGATATTTATTAACTATAAAGGGGGATTTTGCAGCAGAAAAATGTGGCATACTACTCAAATATTTCTTGCTACCTCATTCTCAGATCTGCATAGCACAGTATACATTCTCAGGTCTGCATAGCACACCATCATATTGGAAGTGCATTAATTTATTTAGCAATACTTGATTAAAATGTACTTATTTTGAGTTTGTATAATTAAAAAGAGTGCAGTGAAATCAATCTTGTGCTTATATCTTTGCACAATACAAAATGAAAATAGACTTAGGAAATTCAGCAACACCATCAAACTGAACGTTCACATTATAGGGTTCGCAGAAGGAGAAGAGAGAGAAAGGGGGAAGAAAATGTATTTGAAGAATAATAGCCAAAAACTTCCTGTATCTGGTGAAGGAAACAGAAATCCAGATCCAGGAGGTAGAGAGAGCCCTTAACAAAATCAACCCAGGAGATCCACATCAGGACACATAGTAATTAAAATGGCAAAAAGTACTGCTGAAGATAATTTTAAATGCAACAGGAGCAAAGAAAACAGTTAGGTACAATTCTAGTAGAAACACGTTTCACAATTAAGTGCTAAAATGTCTTTTTTTAAAAGATTTTATTTGAGAGAGAGTGAACAAAAGAGAGCACAAGCTGGGGGAGGGGCAGAGGGAGAGGGAGGAGCAGACTCCCCAGTGAGCAAGGAGCCAGGCCTTGGATCCAAGACCTTGGGATCATGACCCAGGTACCCGCCTAAAGCGTCTTTAACTTTTAGCATATTATACCCTTCCCTACTGAACAGTCATGGTATTATTATCAGCTTCTGAAAAAAAACATTTGTAATGCAGACATGATAAAAGTCCGAGTACTGGAAGTTTAAATTAAAAATATTGTAAGTCATGTGCTGTTGGTTTCTGGTATCAGATGTTATTATGAAACAATAAGCAATAAGCCTAATATTTCCCTTGTGGAGATGGTGTACTGATTTTATTTCAGTTTCCTTCAGACTCTTTCTTTAGACATTAATTCAGTAAAGTCAACAAATATGATTGGACTGATATATTCTGAGTCATTTATTTTCTATTCCTTTTGACCTTACTAATCAATTTTACATTTATTTTTATTAACATATGAGAATTTATTTCCACACCTACCAACTTCAGGGATAAAGTACTCATTCCTCCAACTACTGGGAGTTGCTCTCATCTGAAGAGGGAAGCCCAATCTCTGAAAGCGTTCAATAATTGAAAATGTCAGATCATAAAAGCTTGATCCCTTATGCCAGTTTGGGATAATTCTGCAGGGTCATTCCCAACTCCCAGGCTACCTCGAGATCAGCTCATGCCTTTGTACTGACTGCGTAACATTAGAATTTCTCACTCTACATAGCACTGCTTAACTTTTCAGTAGGTGTTTATCCCCAAAGTGTTTCATAATAAAATCCAGTCTGCTACATCTTATATCCTTGGGACATATCTGTCCTCAAATTTTATCATATGGAAATGGACAGAAGTCACCTGGCTGAAAGTTGAGGTGGCCATCTCTGAAATTCATAGGCTTTTTGTTTAATTTTTTCCTCAGTTTTCTTGAGGTATAATTCACATCATAAGATTAAGGTTTACATATATTGTGTAAAAATGAAAAATTAAATCCAATTTTATTGTTTTCCTCTGATATATTGAATGATTCAGCAGGTAATAGCTATTGAAGGTTCTCCCTCCATACACCCGTTTCATGTTTATACAATTTTTTTATATTTGGGAGTTAGATTCTTTGCAAATCAATATGACTGCACACTTTCTTTTAACACTGACTTCCCTGTTGATCTTCACTCTAGTATCATGCACAGAAGTGATTGTCTAGTATCCTATTCATTTTCTTATCCTGCCTTCCGCCTAATTTTTCCAAGAAATAGATAAAAATCGAGGTGCTCAGAAGTGCTGTACATACCTTTAAGGAAAGTGTGTATGCTATTTGCACTGTGAAATATTGTATTGGGTTTTAAGATCATCTTGATTTAACCTGAGAGGCACGATGTCTGACAGGCATTTTTGACAGGTTGTGGTGTGAGATTTATAGCTATCTTTGTTTAGTCTCACTGTAAACAGGATTTTCATCTCACTTTTTTACTAATCATTTATTTTACTTCGGAAGAGGAGTTAAATAAACATGGCTTTACTCCATCATATATTATTGAAAGTTACTGTTTTTTTTTTCTCTTTTAATCTATTGTCCGTGACAGTTCTCAAAAAAAAAAAAAAGTATCCCTATGATTTTTAATCTCAGAAGGTATTAGGATATTTTTCATCTCTATACACATTAAATACACTTAAAATTGATTTTTCTTGAAATATTTAAAATCTGTATTTTTGTTTCCACCATCAAATCATAAGCTATAGTAGAGTGTTTTTTTTCCCCTGCAAATTGCTCACTTCTGATGCTTTTAATATATAAGAACATATAATATTTTTATATTTTTAGACAATAATAAGAACATTTACTGAAAATTACACTGAAGTCTTCAGGTGCCATGTTTTGAGGAATTGAATGAAAATTTAAGTATTTATTGTAATTTTTGCTAAGTATACTTTGTAGGCTAAGTTGGGCATTTATGGATCTCGTGATACTTCTTTAATTATGGAATAGTCTAAGCTGCCATCAGATGCTTCACTGGAACTTGGCTTCTCTTTAAGTGTTTGCTTCACACTAATTTTTGATGCTGACATATTCAAGGAATTCTCTGGAAACAAATAGTCCATGCTATTTGTGGCATGGGTAAGCCATTTGGAGTGTGATTTTACATGTCTTTCCCATGAGAAATTCCCCTTTGAGTTCAACTTTAGTAAAGCCTTGTTGGTTTACTTACTTTTTAAGTTTTTATTTTAATTCCAGTTAGTTAACATACATTGTTATATTAGTTTCGGGTGTACAAGATAGTGATTCAGCAATTCCATACATCACTTAGTGTTCATCATGACAAGTGCACTCCTTAATCCCTGTCAACTTTAACCCATCCCCTACCCATCACCTCTTGGTAACCATCCAGTTCTCTATAATTAAGAGTCTGTTTCTTGATTTCTTGATCTCTCTCCTCTTTGTTTTTTTCCTTAAATTTGTCATATGGTAAAATGATACGGTATTTCGCTTTCTTTGACTGACTTATTTTGCTTAGCATTATACTCTCTACCTCCATCCATGTCATTGCAAATCGCAATATTTCATCATATTTCATTCCTTTTTTATGGCTGAATAATATATACAAAATATATTATGTTTTAGTACATATACATGATATATAATATTATATGTAATAAAATATATAATAATGTATATGTTATTCTGCCATAAAAAGCCATAAAAAAGCAATGAAATATATATATATGTATGTGTATGTATATATACACATACGCACACACCTCACAAATTCTTTATCCATTCATCAGTTGATGGACACTTGGGCTGCTTCAGTAATTTGGCAATTGTAAATAATGCTACCATAAACATAAGGGTGCATGTGTGCATATGAGTTAGTGTTTTTGAATTCTATAGATAAATACCCCATAGTGTGATTGCTGAATCATAGGGTAGACCTATTTTTGACTTTTTGAGGAACTCCATACTGTTTTAGACAGTGGCTGCACCAGTTTGCATTGCCATTAGCAGTGCTGAGAGTTCCTTTTCCTCCATATCCTGGCCAACACTTTTTGTTTGCTGTGTTGTTGACTTTAGCCATTCTGATAGGTGTGAGGTGATATCTCATTGTAGTTATGATATGCATTTCCCTCATAGTAAGTGATGATGAACATCTTTTCATGTGTCTGTTGGCCATCTGGATGTCTTCTTTGGAGAAATGTCTGTTAAATGTCTTCTGCCCCTTTTTAATTGGATTATTTGTTTTTGGGGTGTTAAGTTTTATCAGTTCTTTATATATTTTGGATACTAACCCGTTATTGGATGTCTTTTGTAAATATCTTCTTCCATTCCATAGGATGCATTTTAGTTTTGTTGAATGTTTCTTGCACTGTGTGGAAGCTTTTTGTTTTGATGTAGTCCCAATAGGTTATTTTGCTTTTGATTCCCTTGCCTCAGGAGACATATCTAGAAAAATGTTGCTACAGCCATTGTTAAGGAGGTTACTTCTTGTGTTCTCTTCTTGGATTTTTATGGTTTCAGGTATCACATTTAGGTCTTTAATCCATTTCGAATTTATTTTTGTCTATGGTGTACAAAAATGGTCCATTCTTTTTCTTTTGCATGTAGCTGTCCAGTTCTTCCAGCACCATTTGTTGAGGAGACTGTATTTTTCCTATTGGGTATTCTTTCCTGCTTTCTTGAAGATTAATTGACCATATAGTTGTGGGTTTATTTCTGGGTTTTCTATTCGTTTTCATTCATCTGTATGTCTGTTTTTGTGCCAGAACCATGCTGTTTTCATTACTGCAGCTTTGTAATATAACTTGAAATCTGGAATTGTGATGCCTCCAGCTTTCCTTTTCTTTTTCAAGATTACTTTGGCTACTCAGGGTCTTTTCTGGTTCCATACAAATTTTAGAATTGTTTGTTCCAGTTCTGTAAAATATACCATTGATATTTTGATAGGGATTGCATTAAATGTGTAGACTGCTTTGGATAGTATAGACATTTTAGCAATATTTGTTCTTCCAGTCCATGAGCATGGAATGTCTTTCCATTTCTTTATGTTATCTTCAGTTTCTTTCATCAGTGTTTTATAGTTTTTAGAGTACAGGTTTTTCACCACATTGGTTAGGTGTATTCCTAGGTATGTTATTATTTTTGGTGCATTTGTAAATAGAATCTTTTTCTTAATTTCTCTTTCTGCTGCTATTGGTATATAGAAATGAAACAGATTTCCGTAGGTTGATTATGTATCCTGTGACCTTACTGAATTCATTTATCAGTTCTAGTAGTCTTTTGATAGAATCATCAGGATTTTCTATATATAACATCATGTTATCTGCAAAGACTGAAAGTTTTACTTTTTCCTTACCAATTTGGATATCTTTACTCATTTAGTCCTCACAAAATCCTACAAGGTAGGAAGTACTGCAACTGTGCTTTTATCTCTTTCACTTAGATCTCTGGCTGTGGCCTTATACTGTTCCTTCAGCTGGGATAAATTTCTCTGTCTTCTCATTTTGTCTAAGTCTGTCACCCTATTTCTCTGTAGAGGAAAGTCAGCTATGTCTCCTGTTCTTGAGGGTAATAGCTTTATGAAGAAGAGGTCCTGTAGTGCCCTGCTGTGTAGTGTCGCCTGTCCCCCAGGGCCTGGCACTTCCGGAAATGTTTCCAGTGTGCACTGTGTGTGTGCTTTGCTCTTTTGTCCTGGCTACTGTATCTTTCAGGCCAGTCCTCTGTAGAGACTTTCTCTGCCTGTGATGGGTACTGTTTGGTCCCTGGCCTGAATGTAACGCATTTTAACTAAATGTGCTCTGGTCTGTTTGTTAAATGAGACTTGTAGCCACTGCCAGTGGAACTGAGGCTCTGCAAAATTCCCACATTGGTAGATGGTAGATGCAGTGTGAGCTGGGCTTTGGGCTGGTCTTCCTGGGGAGGGGACCCACTGCCCTGGGACTAAAGCAAGCATGACTTGCAGGGGCATTTCCATTGGAGCTTTGGGGGTTGGGGGTTAGTGTAAGCAAGTTAGACAGTGAGTGTGAATGCTGTGCTGGTTCCCACTGGTGGGCCTGTGCTTACGCTGAGGGGCAAGGAAATGGCACCAGTCTATTCCATTGTTCCTGGAGTTGCCTCTCCATGAACTCTGTCTTCTTGGGCTTGCTCCATGATCAGCAAATAACCTCCCAGCTGTGTCTCTTAGGCAGTCGTAGATTGCTGTTTCCATGCTATATGTCAATGGGCTGTTTTCCTGCTTTCTCTCCCAAGAGCAGCCCCAATGTTCTCTGAGGTCTCCTGGAGCCAAGCCCACTGATCTTTAAAACTCTAGGCTTTTACCCCGGCTGGTTGAATGAATTCATGAAATTCAGCCCCTCTCACTTTCCAAGCCAAATGCTGTGGGGATTTATTTTCTCCATGTGCTCCCCTGTGTGCTAGTCTGTCTCTTGCCCTTCTCTGTGACTGGCTCCAACCCAACTGCAGAGTCCCTGATCCATTTCTCTCCTAAATCACATCTTTGCACTTCTTACCTTCTTTGATATGGCTTGTTCTCTTCTTTTAGTTGTGGAGTTTGTTCTGCCAGTCTTCAGGTCAATTTCTGGGGTTTTTAAGATGATTCGATATCTAGTTGTATTTGTAGGACAAGGCAAGCCTAGTTTCTTACTCCAGTGCCATCTTCCAACCAGGATATCTTTGTATTTTAAAAGGGGGTAGTCATGAAACAGCTTCAGCTTCCCTTTAGGAAATCATATGCTTAAAGGAGTAGCTAAAGCCAGCTTTCCATCTCATTTCTTACTTTTGGAAATCTGGAGATAACCTATCTAGTGAAGCAAGGGGTGCCTGTTGAGACCATGACTTAATCTATTTTATTTTTCTTCCTCTCTTGATTATATATGTGATCTTATGCAAAGGAGTGTGAATACAGTGAACTTTTCTGTTATGTGCTCAATTATTTATCTGTTCATTTAAGAGCAAGCATTTATTGAGCATCTGCTTTCTGTAAAACACATGGCTGGGCCCTTAGTAATATTAAGCTCTGAGGATCTAATATTGCAACAGTCAAATATTCAAACTATACAATGCAAAGTGATGCATGTTATATGAAACTAATGGACATCCTAGTTTCATATTTGGTATCATCTACCTTCTGCAAATGCTTTGTCAATCAACAACACATATATATTCAGGCAAATAGTTACTTCCTCAAGGCTGGTGTGAGAGGGAGAATACATTCAAGTAACAAAAGTCACGTCATTAGAGGAATAAAGTCATTGGCCAGGATCTTAGTTACAATTCCCAGGTATCTCTGCTTGCTCTGCAGGAGAATCTTTGCCTTTAACACTGATAGATCAAAGAAAAGTGCAGCTTTAGCAAGTCACATAACCATTGTTTTTCAGCATCCTGATTAGAACCTACAAGGGGAAAATCATCAGTATATAGATAGCTTTGAATGATTAATATCAGCACTTTTCTTTTTCCTATTAAAGTATCAAAAATTCAGACATGAAACTAAGAGTTAATGCAGAAAAATAATATAAAATAGCAGTGCTTGTTTAGCATTTTATACATTTTCATTCACATAATTATTTATTCACTCAATGAGTATGGATGGGCCGAACATATTTATTTTGTTAGATACACTGAAGAGTAATAGGAAGCGAGGCTCCGGGCTTAAAATATAATTATCCTAAGTCATACAGCTAATAGGTGGTAAAGCTTTTATTTAAATTAGATCCAACTAATCCAAAGCCTATGATCAGAATCTATCCATTCTGCTACTTTAGATGGGAACTCAAAAGTATACAGCTTCAGATAATAATTTTGAGATTGCTCTTATTTTATAGGTCTTGGTTTGAAAACCAAGATCTAGATTCACAAATTCACATATATACAGGGCCAGTGGTGACATAGTTCATAAAGAAGGACCGATGGAATACCTGGCCCTCTTGAAGTATCATTTGGGTTAGAGACATATATATGAGAGATCTCTCACCTTCCCTTCAACTCTACTGTAGGAAGAGCAGGAAGGCAAATATGATGTTAAAGTGCTCCCTGTCGAGGAGAGACAGTAGAGAGCAATGGACTGTGCTGAAATGGTTACGTGCATGTGCTTGTGTAGAGGAGCAACCATCATGAAAAAATGAGGGGCTGTTGTCACCAGATCATCCGGTTTTTCCACAGGAGCCAAAATAGGAGTTGTAATGTGAAATCTTCTGATTTCAGAGCCAGTGTAGCACAGGGCATGTTTTAGAGCCGAGACCCTGCATTTGAATCCTGGCTCTGACACTGTCCAGTCTGTGACTCTTCTGTGTTACTCAGCTGGTCCATGTTTCAGTTTTCTCAGTTGACAATGGAGCTCAAAATAGTGTTGGCTCAGAGGCTGTGAAGACCATGTCATGGTTGTTATCCTGGCAGGAATGCACAGTTGCAGTGCTGCCTACCTTGTAGGATTTTGTGAGGACTAAATGAGTGAAATTCATGTAAGGCCCTATACAATAAGCACCTAATTAACATCAGCTACCATTATTTTTTTACCATTTAATTATTATCTTAATTATTTATTTAAATTATAAATAGTGTGTAGACCAAACAAAAGTATTTACCAATTTGCAATCTCTGAATTAAAGCCTATAGACATTCTTTTATTTCTGCCACTGTCCACATAATTTATATAAGTGTTTACCAGGCAGTTTAAAAAACAAAAAACAAAAAAAAACAAACTAGCTTTTCATAGGTATGATGTTTGTATGATATAATATTTTTCCCAGTTGAGCATATTTTCACTGTGAAAGTAGAATTCTTAATTTGAACAACACAGCATAACTATTACTTAACTAGCCATATCCTTTGTTGGACTATAGGTGAAATTGGACACAGATGGTAATGGAGAATCAAGAGAAGCTCGCTCACTTAAGCAATAAGAAGCTTTTAGAACAGCATACACTGGGTGTATAAGTAAGTATTTGGGAAGGCAATGGATATGTGTGTAATTCATAATAGCGTCTTAGCCCAGCCACCTTTAGGGTTCATATCTAAGTTTTATGAAAATTAAAATGTTTATGAGCAAAGAGTGCAGAAAATGCTGTCTTAAGCTACAGCATTCAGAGTGGACTATAAAGGAGAGAAGCAGCCTTCATTTTTCAAAAGAACACCATGGAGTTTAGCATCTTGGTGCTGCCAATGACTTGGCTGTAGAAGGGGATTACAGTGTCTGGTGGACTAGGAGCTACTCAGTGATGACTGACAAGAATCGATAGGTACTTAGCAAACAGAGCGGTACTTAGATGATGCCAAGCAACTCGGCATCTGTGTGTAATAAAGGAGGATCTATTTCTGAGCATACATAGACAACTCCTGAATTCTCCCAGAAGCAGTGGAGAAGACTTTGCCATGGAACTGGAAGTCCTTTGAAAGAAGAGGAGTAGAAGCAATATTAAAACTATTGCTATGAATACAATTTTACTCCTACTAAGAGGCTCTTTAAGCTTGAGGGATCTTGGGATATGCTTTAACATATGTTATAGATATAAATTTCATTTTAAAATAAATATATATTTAAATGACAGAAAATCAGGCCTTCAAAGACAAAACAATTATGTGCAATTAGATACCTCTTTTGAATGCAAGCAGTTAAAGTTTATAAGTATTGATGGCTTGCTAGATTTTAAACTCTTCCTCTAACTTGTGGTACATTATCTTAAGCTCTAGATTGATATTGCATGATTTAATGATTGTATTGACTATTTCTAAGTAAGTTTCTTCCATGGTACCTATGTGATATTTCTGTCTCCCATCTTGAAAGCCAATACAATCATTTCAATAAAGTTTATTTCATTTTTTTTCTTAGAGAGTTCTACATGTCCATTTTTCAGTTTTTATACAATTGTCCAGTGTAATTTCCCTTCACTGCACTTTTTAAATGATGAGATTTTTATTGTTTACAGCTAACCACTTCTGTACTTGGACCAGCTTTCTGTATTGTGATGCCAGAACTAGTTAAGTTTTAAATTATAGATAATTGTTTGTTATACACGTTGGCTACCACCTGTCTTTGATTCCTTTGGCACTTGTGTGCTCTTTCTGGCAATGTTTCTCAAAGTGTGGTGCTCAGACCACCTGCATCAGAATAACTTGACTAGCTTGTTAAAAACACCACTTCCTGAACGTGTCAAACTTTATAAATGAAATTCCCTTTGACTTTGCCCACTTCGTCCCTTTGGCATTTGTGAACCACTGCTATATTGACTTTACTTTGACGCTCTGTTTCTATGTTTAAAAAGGGATTTCTCCCCTTCTGAAAATATGCAATTTAAATTTGCCAATACATTTTGATTCCAAAGTATCAGTGCTGAATTTAAAGGTCTTACAGTCCAGTGGAAATTAGTAAGAGGCTCTAGATGGTATTACAAAAGCAAAAGGCAGATAAGGAAAAATGAAAAAAAAAAATCATTGATGAAGTGTCATAAGGGTTCAGCAGAGAGAGAGGCATTAAGACACATTGAAGAAAAATAACCAAGGATTTGTGAAGGGTCCAGTTTTGATATGGAACTTGAGATACTTGGAAATTTATATATGAACATAATGGGAGTCTATCAGGAGAGCAGCAAAGCAAATGCACAGTTGTGGGAAGATGAGGATATTAATCAATGCCAGCTCATAGCTCAGCTGAAGCATGAAATACACCCATGGGTGTATTGTGTGTGACAAGGCTGGAGTTACAAGTTTGAATGGTGGAGAGTCTTGAAGTCCATGCTGCATATAATTGTTATTTTTTGGCCCTTATGAATGTCTGTGACATTTTAGGTGGGCTATAGATTTAAAGTAAGAAGCCACACATATATGCATTATAGGATTGTTTTTCTGATTTAATTAGCCATATTTGCAACATCAAATCAGAAGTAAGCCACACAGAGGAGAATATTTCAGCAAATTTCAGTGTAACTTCTTGGTTTCCACAGAATCTAATGGGGACACACACCATGTGGGTGTTACTCTCTTTATAAGATATAGCCTTGCAAGTCCTGACAAGTTCAGTTCTTCCTATATTACAGTCATTTTCCACTTTGGTATTGCAGCATGATTCATTAAGAACTTACACAATCTGTGTGTTTCTATTGAATAGTATGCTTGAGAAACAGAAGATTTTCTTTTGGACCAAAGTCAATGCCATCAAGACTACATTTTCATCCTGGGCATATGAAAGGATTGCTTTATAAGGAGAAAGCACAGCTAGGGCACAGGATGTCTTCCAGTATGCTGGGAAATCACTTTCTTTACAGCCTGCTGCCTAACACATTTAATATCTTCTTGGATTTCTGATCCTGACTTTGATTTAAAAAAAAAAATCTGTAATAGAACCATTTCCCTGTAATATGTTATCTTATGAGATATCTGGAAATTGTGGGACCTACACAGAGTACATTAGTAGGAAGAACAGAGAAGCCAGCCAGATCAGCCTTTCTGAGAGACATACTGCCCTTCAGAGAGGCTGATATGAGGACTTCAGGATGTGTGTGAAGTGCTGAAGAGACACACATTGCCCAGCAAGAGAGAAGCATCCAAGGAAACCTCAAAAAGCTGGCCATCACTCAGAAGTGTGACCAGTCTTTGGGGGATACTACAGAATCTCCCAGAAGTCAGAGTCAATACAGTGTCAATACAGAAGATGCTGGGACATGAAAATTACAGAGAGCTCAAGTACAGATGTCAGCATAAGGGCCAGAGGTTCAGTTCAGAGCAAGGAAGAATTGTTTTTAAGCTTAGCTGGAATTTGCACATACTGAAGTATCAGTGTGGGTTCCTGACTTGTGCTTTCATAGGTCAGAGATAATATGGGCCTGAGTTAGAGTGGAAGTCAGAAAATAATTATTAAAAATGAGTCCATATGGGTAGGAGGATGGGTTAAATAGGTGATAGGCATTAAAGAGGGCACTTGTCATGATGAGCACTGGGTGTTGTATATAAATATTGAATCACTAAATTCTACACCTGAAACTAGTACATACACTGTATGTTAACTAACGAATTTAAATAGAAAGTTGGAACAAAAAATGAGTCCATAACCTCATCTTCGAATTGAGTGAGTGAGTGCGTTGTGTCTGTGTGTGTGTGTGTGTGTGTGTGTGTGTGTGTGTGTGTGTGTGTCAAGGGAAATGAGGAGAGGAGTGGAACTCAATGTACACATTGATTTTGAATATTTTTATGGAAGTTGGGGTTGGGTAAAGGGATTTGGACTAGAGATATGTACTTGTAATGAAAGTCTCTAAATTGTAAAATACACTGAAACCTGTCATCTTCTGTTTTTAAAAAGTCAAGAGATAGTATTTTTCGTAACACTGCAAGTAAAAATACCATACTACCTCCTACTAAACATAGCCACATCTTTAGCATGACTGTTCTATGAATAATCTTTACCGTAGGACATTTGTCCTTTTTTCTAAAACTAAAATCATTCCCCCTTGCTGGAATACTATACTTGAAATACTATACTTGAAGGCAGTGTGGAGTGCTACTGAAATGCCTGAAAAATGTCACCTTGGCCTATACTCCTGCATCAGGGTCCCTGCTCAGTGGGGGAGTCTACTTGAGACTCTCCCTCTGTCCCTGACCCCACTTGCTCTCTCTCAAGAGGCCAGTCAACAGTTAAATAAATAAAAAAATCTTAAGGTGGGGGGGAAGAAGAATTACAGCATTAGAGGTGAGCATGGGGTGCATGGGGTAGGTTTAAAGGTATTTAGGAAGTAAAATTAGTATTGCTTTGTGTGCTCGGTATAGAAAAGGCAGAAATCTGGGAATTTTTCAGGCCAGTGGATTAATTGATGGTACTATTTCTTGAGAAGCTACTACGGATGGGCTTGTTAATGTTAGACAATTGAGTTTTTGGCTTGTTCAGGCCATAATATGCAGTAGAGCTGGAGCTGAAGAGAGAGGTCTTAAATCATTGTTTTAATCATAGTTTTTTAAGTCATTGCCAAGGCAAGTCAGTTTTAGATTATGAATAGATTAAGAAGAGCTAAGACAGAAATATATACTCTGATAAATAGCAACATTAATGTGGTCGTAGAGTCAAGAAGCACTTGAGTTGCCAAAAACATAGAACCAGGAAAGAAGAATCCATAGGCTATAAAGAAAAAGAGCATTCAAAGAAAGGCCAGTCAACAGCATGAAATGTCAAGCATGCCAAGTTCATAAAATATCCTTTAGATTTAGCAATTATGGAGTCAATAAGGAATGTATGGGGAGTAAGAGGGAGGTAGGAGTTATGTTGAGGAATGAATGAGAAAAAGGTCATGGAGGTGGTGAGTGAGTATTTTGTGAAGGAGAAGAGTAAGAGATGAGATATAGAGAGGAATGGGGTAAAGGATATGATTTTCTTTTTGGAGCAGCAGCTTGGAGGGGAAAGAATAAGAGTAATTTAGTGAATATTAATCTCATTCATTGTTTTCATTCAGTTTTTTTTTTAAATTCAGTTTCTATCTCATTACCTCCATCAACAAATATCTTTTAGCCAAGATCTGTCCTGTACTTTTAAATAGCTGAAAACTCTCTGCTCCTAAAAGCATTAAGTATTAAATATCTTTTCTTTGGCTCACAATTTGGCCATGCTCTTAAGATGCAGCACTTACTAGAAATGAAACCAAGCTCCTGAATGTTCACAGCTCCTGAAGCTTCTGTACTTAACCATCTGAATTCGGGGCTGTGGTTCCCCCTCCCTTGCCAATGCCTGCTCTTGGTTTTGACATTTTCCTTTATTGGATTGTGTGAGAACACACAGTTTTAAAACAACCAGAGAGAAAACATTATTTTTTTCTTATTCTGATGTTATAGAGGGTAAATTCTTGATGCCTTGTTTAAAATGATCATTTAGCATTAACCTATTCCACTCTAGGCACTCTGCTTTTGTATTTTTTATCTCATTTAATTCAATAACCCCATATAAGAGTAATTATTATACAATTTTTATAGAAGATAATTGAGTCTCAGAGAGGTTAAAAAAATTGTTCAATTATACAAGATTAATACATATCAGAGCAAGAATTAAAAGTCACTAAATATAATAATTTAAACATAGTTCCTGACATATAGCAAGTACTAAAGATCATGCATTATTATTAATACTATTTCTAATAGGTTTTGTAATCCATATCCAGTGTTCTTCCATTATGACACAGTTTTATCCCATTCTTACACAACTATTCAAAAAGATAATGAAGAATCACTTAAGTGATATTAAAACATAATAATTGGTAGCCAGTAATCTGAAATTAACACAGTTGAGCATCAGGAAGAATGCCTGGGATAAGATAAAAAAAAATGAAATTGGGACATTAAGATAGATGCCCTTCCCACCAGTATCAATACTAAAATTGAGTTAGAGGTTAGTTTCCAGTAGTAGATTTAATATAAAGTCAATAACTTCTCACTTTTGGTTGATGGATGGTGATGAATTTTGTGATAGAGTATTTAAGAAAACACTGAGGAAGACATGGACTTTTGGAATTTCTCTAATCATTTCCTGAATGTGAGGGGTCTGAATTTAATTGCTTTTGAAGTCCTTTGTTTAGGGGCACCTGGGTGGCTCCGTCCATTAAGTGTCTTCCTTAGGCTCAGGTCATGGGCCCAGGGTCCCTGCTCAGTCCGGAGTCTGCTTGTCCCTCTGTCTGCCACTCCCTCTGCTTGTGCTCTCTGTCAAATAAATAAATAAAATCTTAAAAAAAAGAAAGTCCTTTGTTTACAGGATTACTTCTGGTTGTTTTTTATTTGTTTGTTTACATTTGAAGGAATAACTACAAGAACAAAAAAATGAAGAGAGGTGAAAGGAAGAAAAGGTAGAAAAGCGTGTTATAATATTGTACATTACCAATGGATGAAAAATGAGCTAGAAAGAGATTTTAAGAACACTTGAATTGTTACATGGAAGAAATAATGTTGATCAATTTTGATAATGCTATTAAAGACCATTACTGGGGGGAAAAACAGCAAAGGTAATAGTTTTGAGATTTTGCAATCAGTTAATGAAAAGCACAAAGCTTTATAATTGGAATCCAGGTTTGTTTGACTCTGAAGATGGCTCTGAACCAATACACTGCCCTGAATTTTTAGTCCTTCAATAATCAATTCTCAGACTGCAATCACCTTTTGGCTCCTATTAATTATCATCTTAGCAGCCACAGACAAGAGCAGTATGCCGTTTTGGTTTTCACAGCATGCATGATTGCCTTGATGCTTTCTAACCCAAGCGGTTCTTTACCCTGCAGCAGTTTCCTTTCTTCCATCTGTAGCTGAGTGGTTTCAGAAATCCCCATGAGAATTGTTGGCCACCGAATTTGTGGATGTCAGTAATTAAGCTATCTACTCCAGCTGCAAGCTATTGGATAGCCTGGGTAGTAGAAGGGCATCCTCCTGCTGCAAAGTATGGTTACAGTGAGAACAAAAGGGTCAGTGCCCCCTGGTTTGTTGGCCATGCACTGGGAGCTTGGCTTATCCTGGATTTACCCCATGATTTTCTCATCCATCTTGTATTGTTTTAATAAGAAGGTGGTATTTGCCACAAGCCACCTGGCCTGTAAGTTGCTTTTATGTTTTTATAGTATCTATACACAAAGAACAACTGTTTTCTGTATCTGCCATCAGTACTGTATGCCATAGAATTATACTGAGCACATGCTGATTCTATTATAGGGCTGCATTTTATTGTATAGGTTGTTCTTGACCTGGATTGGGATTGGTTTCATGTCACTCATAATTATTTATACATTTCCATGGTTTCTATAAAAATTATTTCTGTCTGTACCCTTTGGAATAGAGAACATTTGTTACACATTTAAAATTTTTTTGCTCTGCTTAATCATTGAAATGTAGCTGCAGGAGTGAGAGTTTCTGCAGTCTCATCTGGGATTATTTCACAGTGTATGAGCCTCTGTGCATCCTGTTTGTTAGTTTTAGATGTTTTTGATAATGCACTCTTCTGTCACAATTGAAATGTGCTGATGATTGAACTGGCAATCAGTGCTGATTGTGTCTCATTATCATTGTATCGCCAACATCTAGCATCTATCTGCCTATTTGCATATGGTAGATGCTAAACAATGTTACAATGAATGAATGAATGAGTTCATTGATCAAATATCCTTGTTTTCATAATGCCTTTCCAAGTAGTGCCCAATTTCTGGTCATTTTGATATGTGAGTTCCTTGCTTTAATTAGTCAACACAAAATGTATTTTGTATTTACCATGTGCCAGTTACTTCTCTGAAAGGGATCACATCTGTGGTAGTGTGTATGTTTCTGTATGTGTGTAGGGGGGAGGGGAAGAGGGAAAGGGAAAGAGAGAGGAAGAGATTCAGAGATTGAGTATTAGCATTGAACAGTGTATAAACAGACATGTAAAAGAGGCAGTCACAGCCAGTATGTAAATTAAATACAGGTGCAGTACAGCACAAACAGGATGTCAAACCCAAACGGAGCCTTGAATGGCTTCCTGAAAGAGATGATTCTTTTTAAAAAGGTGAGGTATCCAGGACAAGGCAATGTGGAAAGTAATAAGAAATTACTGGCAGAGTCGACAACACATAGAGGTGTGAGCAAAGCATGTAAGTAGTGAAGTATGGCTGCTGGAGGGAGATTTTGGGTGAGGTCTGGGCATTGCCAATTCTTGACACCTCTGATACCACCATATTCCAATCCAGTACCATTTGCTTGTCTACAATAAAAACCTCCTACATGGTTTCCCTGATTGTATTCTTCTAATAGTGTCTTTGCATAACAGCTGCCTGAGAGACCTTTTTAAAATGCAAATCATGTCACCCCTTTGCTCAAAACTCTATGTGGCTGACCATCTCATTGGCATGAAATCAAAAGCCCTTCAAATGTCTGACAAATCTCTAGATGCTCTGGCTTCTGGCTTGCCCTCTGTTCTTGCTTCCTGTCAATCTTCCCATGCCCAATCCCTTCCAGTAACATGTGAGATCCTACTCTCTCACGAGGGCACCAAACAATCTCTCAACTCAGAATTTTTGGACTTGTTCTCTCTTCTTAGGACATTATTTCCCCCAAATATTCCCAACGCTCTGTTTCATACTCAGATATCACTTGGGGCTGTGTTCCCTGACCGTACTATCTAAAATTATGCCCACCTTCTGTTTTCTTATTTGCCTTTGTTTTCTTTGAAAGCCTAACAGCCTATCACTACCCAACACCACACTTGATACATATTTGTTTACTATCTGTTCCTACCCTATTAGAATGTGTTTCAAATGAGGATGGGGATATTGCCTGCTTTGCTTACCATTTTAACTACCATTCCTAGAACAGTCTTTGACGTATAGGATATCTTCAACACATATTTGTTGGATTAATAAACATTAATAAGTGAACAAATGATACTTTGCTTTTTAAAGAACCTCTCCTCCTGTGTGATTATTATACACACTAAAGAAGTTGGATTTTATCCTGAAGTAATGGGGAATAATTGAAAATTTCTAAGCAGGGAGTGGCATGACCAGACTTGTATTTTAGAATCCAGGAGGAGGATAGATAGAAGGCCTTTGGAGTAATCAAGGCAAGAAATTATAAAAATTGAGCAGAAGATGTGAAAGTAAGAAAGAAAGGAGGAGACACTGTAAGGGAACATTCAGTTGATGAAATCAACAAGTCACCCTTAAATCGTACAGATGCATTGGTGAAAGAGTAGGAAATGTATAGCATCTGGTTTGCCTGGGACTCAGTTTTCATACTAAAAGTTCAGCATCCTGAGGAAGCCCTCATTCCTGGGTAGAACAGACTGGGTCACCCTAAAAAAGTCACACATGCTTATAATACTTAATCCTTTCCCCAGTCTGCATCTAAATAGTGGCCAAGATTCCCACATAAAATATTGTGCTATCTTAAGAATCACTTTAAATCCTATGTTCCCCTAAATATTCTTTACCTTCATCTCCCTTTCCACTCTGCCCCTCTTCACCATGCCAAAGCCTTATCTCATCTTCCTCTTCTGAAGGACCGCAGCATTCTTAATCTCCTCTAGAACAAGTGACCTAATTTGCTTTGTATAATATATTTATTGACTACTTTGCATATTTACCTTTTAAATTCAAAGCTCATGCAGGGTAATGACCATGCTTTATTCATCCTGTTATACTTGCCCAGCCATGTGGTACAGCTCTGAATTCATATCTGTTGAAAGAATTGATGCAAACATGTATGTACGCTATGAGTTTGGGGAAATAAAACATGAAGGCTGATAGTATTAGTCTCTTCTTGGAAAAAGGAACTGGTGTGATCACATGTTATTGGCTACCTAGAAACATTAAACAAGGACATCTTGGCCACCATTTCTAAAGGAGGGAGTAGAGAATAGAAGAATTGCTATTATTCACAGACATGATTCTAACTGTAGGCAGGGCCTGCACATCTGGTCCACATGAAGAGTTGCTTTCTGTGACATCTTTGACCCATAAACTCTTTTCCAAAGCTGTAGGAGACAAATATTGTGAAATAGGTGTCAGAGTCTTCAGATAAACAAGGATATATATTTTAAGCCTGTCCTTATAAGGAACAAAACATACCACATGGAAATACAGGTTTTTTAATGTCTTTTTATTATATTATTATATTATATTATTATTTTATTTTATTATGTATGTATATTATGTATGTATGTCACCATACAGTACATCCCTGGTTTTTAATGTATAGTTCGATGATACATTAGTTGCGTATAACACCCAGTGCACCATGCAATACGTGCCCTCCCCACCACCCATCACCAGCCTATCCCATTCCCCCACCCCCCTCCCCTCTGAAGCCCTCAGTTTGTTTCTCATAGTCCATAGTCTCTCATGCTTCATTCCGCCTTCTGACTACCCCCCCTTTCTTTATCCCTTTCTTCCCCTACCGATCTTCCTAGTTCTTATGTTCCATAGATGAGAGAAACCATATGATAATTGTCTTTCTCTGCTTGACTTATTTCACTTAGCATTATGTCCTCCAGTGCCGTCCATGTTGCAGCAAATGTTGAGAACTCGTTCTTTTTGATAGCTGAGTAATATTCCATTGTATATATGGACCACATCTTCTTAATCCAGTCATCTGTTGAAGGGCATCTTGGCTCCTTCCACAATTTAGCTGTTGTGGACAAAAGCTGCTATGAACATTGGGGTGCATATGGCCCTTCTCTTCACTACGTCTGTATCTTTGGGGTAAATACCCAGTAGGGCAATGGCTGGGTCATAGGGTAGCTCAATTTTTAACTTTTTAAGGGACATCCACACTGTTTTCCAGAGTTGCTGTACCAACTTGCATTCCCACCAACAATGTAGGAGGGATCCCCTTTCTCCACATCCTCTCCAGCAATTGTTGTTTCTTGCCTTGTCAATTTTTGCCATTCTAACTGGCGTAAGGTGGTATCTTAGTGTGGTTTTGATTTGAATTTCCCTGATGACTAATGATTTTGAACATTTTTTCATGTGTCTGTTAGCCATTTGTATGTCTTCATTGGAAAAGTGTCTGTTCATATCTTCTGCCCATTTTTTGATTTGTTTATTTGTTTCTGGTATATTGAGTTTGAGAAGTTCTCTGTAGATCTTGGATACCAGTCTTTTATCTGTAGTATCATTTGCAAATATATTCTCCCATTCCATGGGCTGCCTCTTAGTTTTTTTGACTGTTTCCTTGGCTGTGCAGAAGCTTTTTATCTTGATGAAGTCCCACGAGTTCGTTTTATCTTTTGTTTCTCTTGCCTTTGGAGATGTGTCATGAAAAAAGTTGCTTTGGCCGATGTCGTAGAGGTTGCTGCCTATGTTCTCCTCTAGGATTTTGATGGATTCCTGTCTCACATTGAGGTCTTTCATCCATTTAGAGTTTATCTTTGTGTATGGTGTGAGAGAGTGGTCAGGTTTCCTTCTTTTGCATGTAGCTGTCCAATTTTCCCAGCACCATTTATTGAAGAGACTGTCTTTTTTCCACCGGATATTTTTTCCTGCTTTATCAAAGATTAGTTGCCAGAAGAGCTGAGGGTCCATTTCTGGGTTCTCTATTCTGTTCCATTGCTCTATGTGTCTGTTTTTGTGCCATTACATGCTGTCTTTGTGATCACGGCTTTGTGGTACAGCTCGAAATCCAGCATTGTGATGCCCCCAGCTTTGTTTTTCCTTTTCAACAGTTCCTTGGCGATTCAGGGCCTTTTCTGGTTCCATACAAATTGAAGGACTATTTGTTCCAGTTCTTTGAAAAATGTCATTGGTATTTTGATCGGGATAGCATTGGAAGTATAGATTGCTCTGGGTAGAATGGACATTTTAACTATGTTAATTCTTCCAATCCATGAGCATGGAATATTTTTCCATCTTTTTGTGTCTTCTTCAATGTCTTTCAAGAGTGATTTGTAGTTTCTAGAATATAGATCCTTTACGTCTCTGGTTAAGTTAATTCCAAGGTAATGTATGATTTTTGGTGCTATTGTAAATGGAATGGATTCCCTAATTTCTCTTTCTTCAGTCTCTTTATTCGTGTGTAGAAATGCAACTGACTTCTGAGCATTGATTTTGTATCCTGCCACATTACTGAATTGCTCTATAACTTCTAATAGTTTGGGAGTGGATTCTTTCGGATTTCCCATATAGAGTATCATGTCGTCTGTGAAGAGAAACATTTTGACTTCTTCTTTGCTGATTTGGATACCTTTTATCCCTTTTTGTTGTCTGATTGCTGTTGCAAGGACTTCTAGTACTATGTTGAATAATAGTGGCGAGAGTGGGCATCCTTGTCATGTTCCTGATCTTAAGGGAAAGGCTTCCAGCTTTTCCCCATTGAGAATGATATTTGCTGTAGGCTTTTCATAGATGGTTTTTATGAGATTGAGGAATGTACCGTCTATCCCTACACTCTGAAGGGTTTTAATCAGGAAAGGATGCTGTATTTTGTCAAATGCTTTTTCTGCATCTATTGAGAGAATCATATGATTTTTGGCTTTTTTCTTGTTGATAAAATCTAAGACACTGATCGATTTGCGAATGTTGAACCACCCTTGCATCCCAGGGATGAATCCCACTTGGTCATGATGTATAATCCTTTTAATGTACTGTTGGATTCTATTAGCAAGGATCTTGTTCAGAATTTTGGCGTCCATATTCATTAGGGAAATCGGTCTCTAATTCTCTGTTTTGCTGGGGTGTTTTCCTGGTTTGGGGATCAAGGTAATATTGGCCTCATAGAATGAGTTTGGTAGCTTTCCTTCTGTTTCTATTTTTTGAAATAGCTTTAGGAGAATGGGTATTATTTCTTCTTTGAATGTTTGATAGAATTCCCTGGGAAAGCCATCCGGTCCTGGCGTTTTGTTTTTTGGAAGGTTTTTAATCACTGTTTCAATCTCTTCATAATTAATTAATCTCTTCCTGTTTCAGTCTTGGTAGTTTATAGGTTTCCAGGAAGGCCTCCATCTCTTCCAGATTGCTTAATTTATTGGCATAAAGCTGCTGATAAAAGTTTCTAATAATCCTTCCAATTTCATTGGTGTTAGTTGTGACCTCTCTCTTTTCATTCATAATTTTATTAATTTGGGTCCTTTCTCTATTCTTTTGGATAAGTCTTGCCAGTGGTGTGTCAATTTTATTTATTCTTTCAAAGAACCAGCTTCTAGTTCTGTTGATCTGCTTTGCTGTGCTCCTGGTTTCTAATTCATTGATCTCTGCTCTAATCTTGGTCAACAGCTTTCTTGTGCGTCGATTAGGCCTGTTCTTCTGTTCCTGTTCCAGCTTCTTGAGGTGAGAATATAAAAACTGCATTTTAGATTTTTCTATTCTTTTGAGTGAGGCTTGGATGGCTGTGTATTTTCCCCTTCGGACTGCCTTTGCAGTATCCCATAGGTTTTGGACCATTGTGTTTTCATTCTCGTTGGTCTCCATAAATTGTTTAAATTGATTTTTGATTTCCTGGTTTATCGAATCATTCCTGAGCAGGATGGTTCTTAGTATCCAAGTGTTTGAGTTTCTTCCAAATTTTTCCTTGTGGTTGAGTTCGAATTTCAGAGCGTTGTGGTCTGAGAATATGCAGGGAATAATCTCAGTCTTTTGGTATCAGTTGAGACCTGTTTTGTGACCCAGAACATGGTCTATTCTTGAGAATGTTCCATGGGCATTAGAATCGAATGAATATTCTTTGGTTCTGGGGTGTAGTGTTCTATATATATCTATGAGGTCCAACGCGTCGAGTATGGCATTCAAAGCTCTTGTTTCTATGTTGGTTTTCTGCTCCGGTGCTCTGTCTATTGCTGATAGTGGAGTGTTGAGGTCCCCTACTATTAGTGTATTTTTATCTATATGTCTCTTTATTCTGGTTAAGAGTTGGCTTGTGTATCTTTTTGCTCCCCTGTTGGCGGCATATATATTTATAATTGTCATATCCACTTGTTGGATACATCCTTTAAGAATAATATTGTGACCTTCTGTGTCTCTAACTATAGTCTTTAGTTTAAAATCCAATCTGTCTGATATGGGAATTGCTACCCCAGCTTGCTTTTGAGGTCCGTTGGCATGAAAAATTGTTTTCCATCCCTTCACTTTCAGTCTGGATGTATCTTTAGGTTCAAAATGAGTCTCTTGTAGACAGCAAATGGATTGGTCATGTCTTTTTATCCAACCTGCGACCCTGTGACATTTTATGGGAGCATTTAGGGCATTTACATTGAGACTGATTATTGAGAGAGATGATTTTAATGATGCCATGTTGCCAGTAAAGTCTTTGTTTCTGTAGTATGTCACTTTCTGTTCTGTATCACTCTTGGGGCCTTTTTACTTTTATAGAACCCCCTTAATATCTCCTGTAGGGCTGCTTTCGTGGTTACGAAATTGGTCAATGACTGGCGATTCTGGAAGGTCTTTATCTCTCCATCAATTCTGAATGACAGCCTTGCTGGATAAAGGATCCTTGGCTGCACGTTTTTCTCTGAAAGAGCTTTAAGAATGCCCCCCCACCCCTTTCTCTCATTCTAGGTCTGTGTAGACAGGTCTGACGTAATTCTGATACCTTTGCCTTGGTACGTGAGAAATTTCTTTGCCCTGGCCGCTTTCAATACTGTATCCTTGGATCAAATATTTGCGAATTGCACTATACCGTTCACGTGGCATAGGTTTGTTGTGGTTGAGCTTGGGAGGGGTCCTCTCTGCCTGTTGGATACAAATGCTTGTTTCCTCTGCTAGATTAGGGAAGTTTTCAGCTACAAGTTGTTCAAATATCTCTTCTAGACCTCTGTTTTTCTCCAGCCCCTCGGGGATGCCGATGATTCTGACATTGGAACGTTTCATTGAGTCAGTAATCTCCCGTAACCAACGTTCTTGAGATTGGATTTTTTTGAGCCCAGATTCTATTTTAGCTTTCTCTTCTACTAACCCATCCTCCAATTCACCGATACGTTCTTCTGCCTCATTCACCCTGGCCGTCAGAGCCTCTAGTTTTGATTGCATTTGGCTCATAGAATTTTTAATTTCTGCCAGATTCGCACTCATTTCCACCCTTAGAGACTCTATATTCTCATTAACATTTTCGTTAATACTTTTTTCAAGTCTACACATCATCTTGACCATTGTTACTCTGAATTCCATTTCTGATAATTTGGTTATATCCATATCCATTAGTTCTGTGTCAGAGGCCACAGACTCATTGTCTTTTCTTTGCTGGGGGGGGGGGATTTCTCCTTCTCGTCATTCTGTTGAGGAGAGGTTGCGGGGTTGTCCGGAGCCCAAATTATTGACCGGGACCCAGGCCGTGTGCCCTTGTTTTATAGGGATGTGGGCTTCTTGATTTTTCAGCCTGCCTTCTGGGGGAGGGGCCTGCCGTGCCGATACTCAGGCAACCCTGTTTTGGTAGAGTCTCCGTGTCCCCTGCAAGGGAGGATGGGGATGGGCACACTGTGAGCCAGTATTTCGGAAATACAGGGTTTTGACCACTGCCATATTGGCCAACAATTTGAACAAGAATTTGTAAAAAATAAAATACCTAGAGAATTACTTTTTTACATCATGCTACATTCTTGGCACATGTCACATGATACACTGAATACATTCCTCATGATTTCCAGTATTCTGTAGAAGGAATATATATAATCTTCTCAATCTCATATTTCTTTAAACCCTAGTTACTATGCTTAAGATCTGTTATTCCCTTTTCGTTAGATACAAGTCTGTGTACCTGCACTTATGCATTATATGTAATGCATGGGAACTAATTGAGAACTTCAAAGTAAATTCAAGGGTGGCAGTAGCCATTTGTTATAACCTGAGCAGTCTTCTTGTCAAAACACCTCCTATAGAGTAGGAATCACACAGGAACTTCAGATAGTATATTCTTCAGTGATTTTCAGCATGAGGACTACTTTTCTCTTTATTAGTTATTAAGATGCTTTGACATCAGGTGATCAGATATAGCCTCCTTAAACATAGCTGTGAGAGCCTTCTACTTCAAGCAAAACTAGTGTTCTTATCTTTGATACCAGATTCTCCCGTAACTAGTCCTCTAATCTTTTCATGCTCTCCTCTTTTGAAATGAAAAAGTTATTTAGTATTCTCAATATTCACCTTGCATTGCAGTACCTCTCTGAACAGAGAATTTGAAATCTCAGTTTCCTTAGGGCTCCTCGTTGAGGGGTTATGAATGCAAAAACTGTGGGAGAAAAATTCCCAAGAATATCCTTCAGAGTTAGAATGAATTGCCTTGACATAGTAGTAGATCGGACTTGTTCAACAGTGAACTAAGTTCCAGGCATTATAATGTCACATGAGCAGGATGCTAATATATATAGGATGATCCTTCAGAGCTATCAAAGTCCCAATTTATATCCTAAAAATCATTTAATATTCAAAGAAGCATCTTTAAGATTAAACCATGAAGACCAGTACTACCTCCTGATCCAAAATTGTTTCACTCTTGAACATAGAAAATATCACTTTTCTTTTTGTTTCTTCAAAGTTTCTTATACTTTAGGATATTCTGTTCACTATAGGCATAATGACATATAGATGTCATACGAGTCTGTATGTGATAATGTGTTTAATGCTATGTAGATTTAAAAAAAAAAAAAGGATATGGAAGAATGAGAATTCCAGTGCTGACCACATTCCTAGTGATTCTAAACACTCACTCTTCATACTCATGCCAAAGCTGGAATATATAATACTAATTTATAATCATATTTACTTAACACCTTTCTTTTCGAGATACCCCTGCTTGGAAAGAGAAGAATGTATTTAATGACCTTTGAGCTGAAGTATTCCATGATTAAATCAAATAATGTTTTAATGAAATACTTTTTGGAAAGACGATGTAGTGGCCTCAGCAAGAGGCTCTGCGTGGCCTCACAGGCTGGCCTAGAGTTTGTACCACACTAGGGAGGGTACTGAATGTCTGTTACTTAAGCATCCCCTGTTTCCACTTAAAACTTGGGCATTGTTTTAGCTGTTTTGAGTGGCTCAAATATAAACAGTGACACCTGTTTTTCTGTTTGACTCATTGAGGATCTTTCACAATGATGACAATTGCTTGCCTGTGTAGGGAACTTTAAAATGCA
This sequence comes from Ursus americanus, assembly GCF_024610735.1. Lineage (NCBI taxonomy): Eukaryota > Metazoa > Chordata > Mammalia > Carnivora > Ursidae > Ursus > Ursus americanus. The sequence continues at coordinate 2,952,646 of NC_142162.1, read as the reverse complement.
CAAAATTCTTTTAAAGTCATTATGTCCTTTACAGTTCACTGTAGAGCTCCATTCCCATTTGGTAAATGAGAAACTAAATCCATCAGTGGTTATCTTAACTAAACACATATTCAATTATTTAGCATGAGTATGGAATATGTTATACTATGTCCTGTTTACTAAGTTATGTTATATTCTTACATAAGCTAATTATATAATAGGCCAGGCATTGCTTACCAATTTTCAACATATATTAGCATATGTAGAAAAAGTGTAATGACCATAATTTAAATCTCATTGGTAAAAATGGGAGGCTAAATATACAAATTTCCTCCCCCCAAAAAAGTGTATGTTGAGTCCTACTCTGTAGGACACTGTGCTAGACACAGTGTTATATAAGAGGCTTCTAAATAGGTGTAGGTTGTGATAAAACAATGATAAAAACTCATTTTTACTTATAATTTTATGAAATTGACATTTCTTTCTAAATGTCAACAAGATATTTTTTCTGAAATAATAGAGTAATGCTTAAGGAAACCGGTGATTTCTTGAAGGCATCTAAGTAGAGAGTGGTTTGAAAAGTTTAACTAGAAATGCTCCCTTCCCAGGGTGCCTGGGTGGCTCAGTCGTTAAGCCTCTGCCTTTGACTCAGGTCATGACCCCAGGGTCTTGGGATTGAGCCCCACATCGAGCCCCACATTGAGCCCCACATCGGGCTCCCTGTTTAGTGGGAAGCCTGCTTCTCCCTTTCCCACTTGCCCCTGCTTGTGTTCCCTCTTTCACTGTCTCTCTCTGTCAAATAAATAAATAAAACCTTCAAAAAAAAATAAAAATAAAGAAATGCTCCCTTCCCATGGAGATAGCATTGGTTCTTCACATAGGGTGCTTAGGTTGGGCAGGAGTTTAACAGAGAGCGCCGACTCTCCAATATTTTGTAGAAAGACGCTTGATAAAATGGATGATCTTCAAAACAAAATGTCCTTGGCTATGTACAGAGTTCTCAGGTAGTGTTTTGCTTTCATTGTCCCCTGTCTAATCTTTTACCACTATAGACACATTTCTGTCAAGGTAATGTCTCAAATTTCTAAGTTGGTCAACACACACTTATTGAATGTCGCTATGTGCAGAACACAGTACACAGATGTTGTCATGGTGTCTCAGAGGAAATTGACTGTCACTCTTTTTTTGCCATGTGTTCAATTTTTTTTTTTACTGGGAAGAGAAACAGTTCTACATGAAAAATCTACCTACATAGCTCTAAGCTATGTAATACAATTTCTTATTTTCAGTTTCTTCAGTGAAATGATCATGAGCCAATGTTAGGTATTAAAGGTAAATATTAATTACATTGTAGTTGAATTTTTGATTTTGGCCTACAGGATCTGAAAAAAAAATCCAGAGAAATCCATATATTATATACTGAAAATGTCAGTCCAGTGTTTTAAAATATTTACAGTCCCTCTCTAAGAAAATTATTAGGTTGGAAATACCTGAGGCACTTTAGAAAGTTTTAGAATTGGAGGAAAGATAGAAGACTAAAAACAATGCTATCTTGAAGGCAATGTGAGATTTTAATTTTTTTAAAAATTACCTATTTACATTTTACAACTCCTCCCCCCTCCCCAATTGATTCAAGGCTCCTTTGTTGTTCCAAGCATGAAGGTCAGTTGTAGGATTTGCCAAGGGAAGCTCTTACATAAGATTCTTCCAGAAACACAAAGGGGTTGTGGTGCCTGGGTGGCTCAGTTATTAAGCAACTGCCTTTGGCTCAGGTCATGATCCCAAGGTTCTGGGATCAAGCCCTGTATCTGGCTCTCTGCTCAGTGGGAAGCCTGCTTCTCCCTCTCCCACTCCCCCTGCTTGTGTTCCCTCCTTGTCAAATAAATAACATCGGAAAAAAAAAAAAAAAAAAGAAACACAAAGGGGTTGCTTGAGGAACCGGAGTGTGGTAGAAAGAATCAAACTAAAAACAGACTTTCATGGTGGTTTCCTCCTACTAGATACCTTCCCCATTTGTAACTATTGAGATCACTGCTTCTGCTTACTTGAAGCTAGCATGTATTTTCAGGGGATACTACAAAAGATTTTAATATTCTTTCTGTGGGTGTTTTTGCTGATTTGCTAACAGCCTTTATGAAAACTATATATTCACAAAGACTCTTTCTCCTCTGAACACTTGGCAGTGTTTTCATCATTCAAAAGTAGATGTCAAATATCTTGTCTGTGAAGATTTTCTGGAATCTTCTCTAGTATTGCATCAAATCACTGGTTCCACAAGGTTCCCATAACATCCATGTCCGTCTCTACCATTGCTAACTCATTATAATGTGCATATAAGATAGTTTCCCCTTGTGGACCGGGAGATGCTAGAGGGCAAGGACACTAAAGCAGTTACCTGGTACTGTTGTTTGCTAGACAAACGGAAGTGAACACATCTTCCAACTCATTACATATATGTTTTTATCTCTCCCTTAATTTGGACTTTCTCTCCAAAGGCGCTGCTTCTATGATGCACATGGTTTATCACATGCATCAAGAGATTAGGGACATTAAGCAGGTGACAAATATCAACAATGAGCTGGGGATTTATTGTAATCAACCAATATGCTCAGCCTTGTAATTGCTCAGAGCTTTTTGCTCCATAATTATATGGTTGCCTCAGTGTAGCCATTCAGTGATGTTATAATTAGTGGGTAATTAACGAAAGCATTTGCTGAGATGCTGCAGAGCATGAAACTTGTGTGCAGGTTGAAAACATGAGGATTGATAAACTACTTAGTCAACAGTTTCCTAAAAATACTTCAGCAGATCCTTTTCAAACCTCAGCAACTGTAGACCCTTTTCTAGCTTGCAGATTCTATACCTTACTCCAGAAGTTGTTTTGCATGGCCTCTCAAGCCTGGACGGGGCCCATGTAAGCTTTTGCCTGACTACATCTTCTACCTCACCTTACCATACGTGGCCTTTTCCACTTCCACAACACCTTAATCTTTACAGCAATTTCCAGTTCACAAAGCGATTCCACATATGTGATTTTATTTGATATGTGAGGTAGATTCTGCAGAGCACTGGCTCCAACTTAGAGATGGAATAAAAAAAAAAAAAGACTTGGAGGGGCTTAAACCACTTGCCTTAGTTTAAAGCTTTTGGTAGAACAGACTTGTCTCAAAGCTGAGACTCTTCAGACTTTATATTAAATGATCTTTACAACTTACTTTGGGTAAGATGGGGCATATCAGAAGCAGAAGAGGAGGCAGAGCAGACTACAGTTGGGAGAGAAAGAAAAAGGTGGAATAAAAAGTAAAAGTGAGCATTAATGTTGAAAGAAAGTGGTAGGGAGTGCTGTTGATACCTAACAAAATACCCCAGAGCATTAATCAGTACTCAAGCACATGCTGGATGCTGGACATCCTCTTAGGCATCAGCTTCCCCATCTGTAAGAGGACAGTATTGGTAGTATCTAAGCCATGAGGCTGTTTGGATAAAACAGCTAATTGAGATAATGCATGTTAAGCACTTAGGACAGTGCCAGATACATAGCAAACGCCAATGAATGGGAACTCTTAGGATGTGACAGAGAGAGAGAGGGAGAAAAAAAATTTAAGGGGTTTGTGAGGCAAAATGGGACCTGCCCACTCAATGCTACCCAGGGGAAATATGATCGGAGTCCTCGGTTCAGTAAGTCATGGTCTTGGTGCATATATTGTCCCTTGTGGAGATGGTTTTTCCTGCTTTCCAAGCCTGAACCCACTGAATATTGGAATCCAGTGGCTTAGCCCTCTTGTTCTGATTCCATCATCACTGAGCAATCTTCTGTTTATGATTTGGTTTCCCTCAGAGCCAGGGAGATGCTTCTCTCCAGATGCCAACACATGCATCTCAGTCCAGGAGGCATCTATTTTACCACTGTAAATTAAACACAAATTTCATTCTGGGGATGCATTATCCACAGTGACAGCTGGTTCTCTAGCTCCCCTTTTGTTGGCTTTTTGTGTTCTTCCCTGTCACCTTTCCACATTTGTCTACTGGTGTTCCTTTTACTTTATAAACATCTCGGTGTCTGCCCCTGGAAGAACCCAAACTATGACAATCACCATACCACTCTCTGTCTCTCTGCCTGTCATCTTGGTCTCTGTCTCTTAGGTTGCTTCACAGAGTGAAGCATGGAGGCATGACCACCAGAAAGACGGATGTTATGTACACATTGGTCGTGATACATGAGAAGAAAGCCATCCATTCAGTTCTAATTCTGAAAAGTCCTGGGAAGAACTCTTGTCTCTCATGAAGTAGGTATCAAAGGAGGTGTAGTACTCGATTTTTCCTGGCCTGAGTGACAAGCCCAGACAGGAGGGACAAGCCGCTGTGACTAGCAGCCCTGTCAGAAACACTGAGTGAATAAGGAGCAATCCCCAAAAGAAAGGAAAAGAGAATCACTGTTACCAACAGAAGAGATGAAGTGTGTTAATCAGGCAAAAACAATAGATGTCTGGTATAGATGCATGAAAAATAGCACTACAACATGGACGGTACTGGAGGAGATAATGCTAAGTGAAATAAGTCAAGCAGAGAAAGAATTATATGATTTCTCTCATCTATGGAACATAAGAACTAGGAAGATCGGTAGGGGAAGAAAGGGATAAAAAAGGGGGGGTAATCAGAAGGGGGAATGAAGCATGAGAGACTATGGACTCTGAGAAACAAACTGAGGGCTTCAGAGGGGAGGGGGGTGGGGGAATGGGATAGGCTGGTGATGGGTAGTAAGGAGGGCACGTATTGCATGGTGCACTGGGTGTTATACGCAACTAATGAATCATCGAACTTTACATCAAAAACCAGAGATGTACTGTATGGTGACTAACATAATATAATAAAAAAACAATAAAGAAATAGCACTACTCACCAACTATAAATCAGCAGTAATGATACCCTGTCACCCCTCTAGGGACCAAGGGGAAGACCCGTCAAGACACTATGTCCAGTCCCACTATACCCCTTGATACATGTATCCCAAAACCTTGGTCCCCAGTGACACTTCTGGGCTCTACCCTAGAACATCAGAGTGAAACACAGACAAGTAGCCCATCCTCATTACTGCCAAATTTGCAAGTGTTGCTGGACTGGGAGTCACTAAAACTGTTTTAAGCCCCTGCTCATACTGAAGCAGTGACTTCCTCTCTTTAGGCCTCAGCTTCCTGTGTGTGAAGATGTTTGAATTGCATCTGTATAATTCCAGCCCTAAAATTCTGTAATTCCTGGGAACTTTGTAATGTCTGTGTTCCCAAATCAAAATTACACCAGTGAGGACCAGATAAGAGATAATTTTCTTTGTGTTGCCATTCTTACTAAGAGTGGATAATGTTTATCAATACCCATTGAAAGGGTTGCCGATTGCTCATACTTAAATACAGAGTAGGGGCGCCTGGGTGGCTCAGTTGTTAAGCAGCTGCCTTTGGCTCAGGACATGATCCTGGTGCTCTGGGATCTAGCCCCACATCAGGCTCCTCCGCTGGGAGCCTGCTTCTTCCTCTCCTACTCCCCCTGCTTGTGTTCCCTCTCTCGCTGGCTGTCTCTATCTCTGTCAAATAAATAAATAAAATCTTTAAAAAAAAGATTCCTGTACTTATTAAAATAAATAAATAAATACAGAGTAAATCCTCAATAATAGCCTAATTTTATAATTGGTTTCACTATTGCCTGTCTTCCTAATTCTGTCTTCCTTACTATAGTCAGAGTGATCATTGGAAAACAAAAAGTGAAAGAAATCAGTTTTCCTACTGAAAGAGACTTCCCTTATTTGACTCCAACAGAAAATAATCTTATTTTGTAATTAAAACTAATAACAATAACAGTAGTAATAATAAAAATAATAAGGAAGGACATACCTATCACAACTACTTTGACTGTAAATAGACTAAACACTCCAATGAAAAGACATAGAGTGACAGAATAGATAAAAAAGAAAGACCCATCTATATGCTACATACAGGAGACTCACTTCAGACCTGAAAACACCTGCATATTGAAAGTGAAGGATGGAAAGCATTTATCATGCAAATAGAAATGAAAAGAAAGATGGGGTAACAACATTTATATCAGACAAAATAGACTTTAAAACAAAGACTTTAACAAGAGACAAAGACACTGTGTGTGTGTATGTGTGTGTGTATGTGTAGTCATAAAGGGAACAAGCCAACAAGAAGATAAAATAATTGTAAATATAATGCACTCAACATGAAAACACAAATACAAAAAACAGCTAATAACAAACATAAAGGAAATAATTGATAGTAATACAATGATAGTATTGTATTGAACATAACACTTCCATCAATGGATAGATCATCCAAACAGAAAATCAGCAAGGAAACATTGGCTTTGAATGACATATTGGACCAGATGGATCTAATAGATATATTCAGAACATTCCATCTTAAAACAGCAGAATACACATTCTTTTCATGTGTACATGGAATAGTCTCCATAATAGATCACATGGTAGCCCACAAAACAAGTCTCAACAAATTCAGAAAGTTCAGTCATAACTATACCTCTTTTATGACCACAACACTATGAAACTAGATATCGACCACAAGAAAAAATCTGGAAAGAGCACAAATACAGAGGTTAAATAACATGCTACTAAATAGTAAATGGGTCAACCAGTAAATTGAATTGGAAATCAAGATGTACATGGAGACAAATGAAAACGAAAACACAACAGTCCAAAATTTGGGGGATACAGCAAAAGTTGTACTAAGAGATAAGTTTATAGAATACAGGCCTACCTGAAAAAGCAAGAAAAATCTCAAACTACCTACCCTTACACCAAAAGGAACTATTAAAAGAAAAAAACCCAAAGCCAGTAAAAAATAGGAAATAATAAAGATCAGAGCACAAACAAGATGGAAACTCAACAATACAAGAGAACAGACCAGTGAAACCAGGAACAGCTCGTTCTGTGAAAATATCAACAAAATTGATAAACCTTTAGCTAGACTCATCGAGAGAGAGAGAAGACCTCAAACTAACCCAAGCCACCTCTACAGACTTTCACACAGTTATCATCTAGCTTCTAATGTTAACATCTTACATAACCATGATACATTTATCACGGCCAAGTATTTGTGCAAATCGATTAACTAAACTACAGACTTTACTCAGATTTTCCAGGTTTTCCACTAATGCCCTTTTGTCTTTAGGATCCAATCCAGGATACCATATATTGCATTTAGTTATCCTATCTATTTATATCCTCCATCTTGACAGTTTCTTCTTTCATGACCTAGACACTTTAGGAGAATACTAGAAAGATATTTTTTTATACAATTTTTTCTTTTGTCTGGGCAAAGCAAGATTTTCCAAAGTTTTTTAGATTACCTCCTTTCCTCTTGCTTCATTCGGTGCTTTTACGTCCTAAATTTATAGAACAGATATATTTCAACAGTCTGTATCCTGTCCTGGTTCTCCCAACATTTTAGGAGTATTTTAAAATAAATTTCATACAGTAAAAGTCGCTCTTAGTAATGTGCAATTCTGTGGATTTTGATAATTACATAGAGTCATGTGTCACCACCGCAGTACCATGTGGAACTGTTTCACCATCCTAAAAACCTCCTGTGACCTCAAAACCCACCCCTACTCCCACCCCCACATAACAACTAATGTAAACACATCCCTATAGTTTTGTCTTTTTCAGAATTTCATAAAATGGAGTCATATAATATCAAGGCATTTAGGTCTGGCTTCTTTCAGTAAGCAAAATGCATTTACAGTTCACCCATTTTGATGCATGAATCAATAGTTCTTTTTTATTTTAAATAGTATTTCATTCGATGAATCTATTACAGTTTATCGATTTAACTTTTGAAGGACATTTGAGATGTTTTCTGTTTTTGGCAAAATGAATAAAGGTGTTTTTGTTCCAACACAAGTTTTCAATTCATGACCTGAGCTGAAATCAAGAGTCAGACACTTAACTGACTGAGCCACCGAGGCGCCATGTTTCACTCCTGATTTTGTTTTAGTTTTCTTTTGTTAGTCAAGCTAAAGTTTTGTCCATTTTATCTTTTCAAAAAACCTACTCTTAGTTTTTATAATCTTTTATGTATGTATTTTTATTCTCTATTTCTTTTGTTTCTTCTCTGATCTTTGTTAATTCTTTTTGTTCTGCTAACTTTGGGCTTAATTTGTTCTTCTTTCCTTACTTCTTTGAGGTTGAAATCAGATTATTTGTTGGAAATATGTCTTTTTCTTTTTTTTTTTTTTAAGATTTTATTTATTTATTCGACAGAGAGAGAGACAGCCAGCGAGAGAGGGAACACAAGCAGGGGGAGTGGGAGAGGAAGAAGCAGGCTCATAGTGGAGGAGCCTGATGTGGGGCTCAATCCCATAACACCGGGACCACGCCCTGAGCCGAAGGCAGACGCTTAACCGCTGTGCCATCCAGGCGCCCCTCTTAATATAGGCATTTGTTTCTGTAAATTTTTCTGTTAGAACTGTTCTTGATTCATTCCAGGAGTTTTGGTATATTGTGTTTCATTTTCATTTGTCTGAAGGTTTTTCCCCCCCTTGATTTCTTTGTTGACTCATTGGTTTTTTAGGAATGTGTTCTCTCTCTCTTTTTTATACTATTATATTATACTGGTTTCAGGTGCAAAACATAGTGATTCAACATTTATATACTTTATGAAGTGATAACCATGATAAAACTAGCAACCATCTCTCACCATATAAAGTTTTTACAATATTATTAACTACATTCTGTGTGCTTTGCATTACATACCCATGATTTATTTATTTTATAATTGGAAATTTGTGCCTCTTAATCCCCTGTACCTATTCTGCCTGCTTATCAACCTCTCCCCTTTCTGCTAACCAATAGTTTGTTTCCTGTATATCTGAATGTTCCTGTTTTTATTTGTTCATTTGTTTGTCTTAGGTTCTGTATATAAATGAAATCATAGGGTATTTGCCTTTCTCTGTCAGACTTATTTTACTTAGTATTAAAACCCTGCAGGTCCATCTTTGTTGCAAATGGCAAGATTGCATTTTTTTTTTTTATGGATGAATAATCTCTCTCTGTCTCTCTGGCTCTTTCACATACAGACAAACAAACATTTTCTTTATTTATTCATCTATGGATGGACACTTAAGTTGCTTCTATATCTTGGCTAGTGTAAATAATGCTTCAGTGAGCATAAGGGTGCACATATCTTTTTAAATTAGTGGTTTAATTTTTTTTTTCAGATAAATATCCATAAGTGGAATTGCTTGATTATGTAGTAGTTCTGTTTTTAATTTTTTGAAAAATCTCTACACTGTTTTCCTTTGAGCTTGCACCATTGTGCATTCCCAACAACTGCGTGAGGGTTCCCTTTTTTCCACATCCTTACCTAACACTTGTTATTACTTGTCTTTTTTTTTTTTTAAGATTTTATTTATTTATTTGAGAGAGAAAGAGAGCAAGCTTGATTGAGCACAAGCAGACAAAGTAGCAGAGGGAGAGGGAAAAATAGACTCCCCACTGAGCAGGGAGCCAGATGCTAGGCTTGATCCTAAGACCCTGAAACTATGACCTGACTTACCTTAACTTAGTTTAGTTTAGCTTAGTTTAACTTGGCTTAACTGACTGAGCCACCCAGGCACCCCTATTTCTTGTCTTTTTGATAATAGCTATTATGAGAGTTGTGAGGTGATATCTCATTGTGATTTTGATTGGCATTTCCCCAATGATTGGTGATGTTATAATCTTTCCATGTGCTTGTTGACCATCTGTATGTCTTCCTTGGAGAAAGGTCTGTTCAGGTCTCCTGTTCATTTTTTAGCTGGATTGTCTGTTTGTTTTATATATATTGAGTTGTGTGAGTTCTTTATATATTTTGGATATTAACCTATTGTTGTTAATTTCATTTGTAAATCTTTCTCCCATCCAGTTAGGTTGTCTTTTCATTTTGTTGATGGTTTCCTTTGCTGTGCAAAGCTTTTTAGTTTGATATAGTTTCATTTGTTTATTTTTGCTTTTGTTGCCTTTGGCTGAGGAGACATAGCCAAAAGATTATTGCTAAGAGCAATATCCAAGAACCTATTGCCTATGTTTTCTTTTAGGAGTTTTATTGTTTCTAGTGGCATATTTAAGTCCAATGCATTTGAGTTTATTTTTGTGTATGGTATCAGAAGGTGGCCCAGTTTTATTCTCTTGCATGTTGTTACCCAGTTTTTCTAACACCATTTATTAAATAGACTGTCTTTTCCTCATTGTATATTTTTGCCTCCTTTGCCAGAGTTTAATTGTATAAACATGGATTTATTTCTAGACTCTGTTCTGTTCATTTAATTTGTGTATTTATTTATGTGTCAGTATCATATTGTTTTGATTACTGTAGATTTATATTATAGTTTGAAATCAGGAATCATGATACCTCCAGCTTTGTTCTTTCTCAAGACTATTTTGACTCTTCATTGCTTCTGTGTTTCCATACATATTTTAGGATTATTTGTTCTAGTTCTGTGAAAAATGCGTTCGTATTTTGATAGGTATTGCATTTAATCTGTAGATTGCTTTGGGTAGTTTGGACGTTTTAATTCTTCTACCTCATGAGCATAGTATATCTTTCCATTTATTATTATATATTATCCAATATGTTGTTGAATTTGATTTGCCAGTATTTTGTTGGGAATTTTTGTATCAATGTTCCTTATGGATATTGGCCTGTAATTTCCTTTTTTCCTGGCGTCTGTCCAGTTTTGGTGTCATGGTAATATTGTCCTCATAGAATGAGTTTGGAAGCATTACTTCCTCTTCAAATTTTTTTGGAATAGTTTGAGAAGGATAGGCATTAACTCTTCTTTGAATGTCCAGTAGAATTCGCTTATGAAGCTGTCTGGTTGTGTACTTTTGTTTATTGAGAGTTTAATTACTACTTTCATTACTAGTAATCGGTCTTTTAAAATTTCTTATTTCTTATTGATTTAGTCTTGGAAGATTGTATGTTTCTAGAAATGTATCCATATGCTCTAGGTTGTCCCATTTGTTGGCATATAATATTTCTTAGCAGGCTTTTATGATTCCTTTTATTTTTATGGTATCAATTGTAACTTTTCCTCTTCATTCCTGATTTTATTTATTTGGGCTCTCTTCTTTTCTTGAGGAGTCTAGCTAAAGGTTTATCAAGTTTGTTTTTCTCTTCAAAAAACTATCTTTTCGGTTCATTAATATTTTATTTTCTGAGACTCTATTCAATTTTTTTCAACTCTAATCTTTATTATTTCCTTCCTTCTACTAATTTTGCACTTTGCTCCTCTCTTTCTAGTTTCTGTAAGTGTAAGTTTACATTATTTATTTGAGAGTTTTCTTTTTTCCTTAGATAGCCTTTATTTCTATCAACTTTACTCTTTTTCTGTGTCCATAGATTTTGAACCATTGGTTTCATTTTTTATTTGTCTAAGGGTGTTTTTGATTTCCTGTTTCCTTCACTGACTCATTGATTGTTTAGTAGCATGTTGTTTAGCCTCCATATGTTTATGTATTTTTCAGTTTTCAACTTACAGTTGCTTTCCAGTTTCATATCATAGTCAGAAGAGATACTTAATAGGATTTCAGTCTTCTTAAGTTGATTGAGACTTGCTTTGTAGCCTAATACATAATCTATCCTGGAGAATGTTCCTTGTGTACTTAAAAAGAATTTGTATTCTACTGTTTGTGGGTGGAATGCTCTGGATATATCCATTAAATCCATCTGGTCTAAAGTGTCACTTAGGGCTAATGTTTCCTTCTTGGTATTCTCTCTGGTTGATTTATTCATTGATGTAAGTTAAAGTCCCCTACTATTATTGTATCACTGCCAATTTCTTTTTTTGTGTTTGTTAATATTTGATTTCTGTATTTTGGTGCTGCTATGTTGGGAGCAAAATTTACAATTGTTATATCTGCTTGTTGAATTGATCCCTTAATCATTATGTAATGCCCTTCTTTTTCTCATGTTACATTTTTTAAAAAAATTATTCATTCAGCTACCTTGTGTCTTTTGATTGGAGCATTTAGTCTGTTTACATTAAAGTCATTATTGACCAGTATGTCCTTATTGACATTTTGTTGACTGATTTCTGGTTCTTGCAGTTCTCTTCTGTTTCTTTCTTCCTTTCTTGCTCTCTTCCCTGTGATCTGGTGACTTTCCTTAGTTTTATATCTGTATTCCTTTCTCTTTATATTCTGTGTGTCTATTTTAGGTAATTGGTTTGTGGTTATCATGAGGTATGGGTGTGTGTATATGCAAAGATATTATATATATATATATACACACACACACATTATATGTATATATATGTATGTGTATATGACAGTCTATTTTAAGTCAATAGTCACTTAGGTTCAAGCACATTTAAAGGAAGTACATTTTGGGTTGTTCAGTATTCACAAATCACTCAATGTGATACACCACTTTAAGAAAAGAAAGTATAAGAACCACATGATCCTCTCAATAGATGCAGAAAAAACATTTGATAAATACAGCTTCCATTCTTGGTAAAAACCTTCAACAAAGTAGGAATAGAGGGAACATACCTCAACATCATAAAGACTATGTAAGAAAGACCCATAATCATCCTCAGCAAGGAAAACCTGAGAGCTTTTCCTCTATGGTCAAGAACAAGAAAGGGTCTACTCTTACCATTGTTATTTAACAAAGTACTGGAATCCTAGCCTCAGCAATCAGAAAACAAAAAGGAATAAAAGGCATCTAAGTCAGCAAGGGAGAAGTCAAATTTTCATTATTTGCTAATGACTTGATAATCTGTGTAGAAAACCCAAAGGACTCCACAAAATATTGCTAGAACTGATGCACAAATTCAGCAAAATTGCAAGATATAAAATCAATGTATAGATATGAAAAAGCAGAAAGAGAAATCAAGGAGTCAGTGCATTTACAATTGCACCAAAAACAATAAGACACATAGGAATAAACCTAACCAAAGGGGTAAAAGATCTATATTCTGAAAACTATAGAACGCTGAAAAAACAAATTCAGATGACACAAAGAAATGGAAAAACATTCCATGCTCATGGATTGGAAGAACAAATATTGTTAAAATTTCTACACTACCAAAGCAATCTACACATTTCATGCAAGCGCTATCAAAATAGTGAAAAATGCTTGTGGTATTTTGTATAGGAACTATCCAATTCTTGAATTATTTTTGATGAGAATTCTGATGTCATCTTTATCTTCGTCCTGTGTACATAATGTGTCTTTTATCCCCCCTTTAGGCTGTTTTTAAGATTTCCTCTTTCTAATTGGTTCTGAGAAGTTTTATTATGTGCTTTACTTTAGTTTTCTTCATGGTCTCTTAGAGTTTAGGTCTGTAGATATGAATGTTGCATAAAATTTTGAAAAATTTTGGCCACTCTTTCTTCAAATACCTCTTTCCCTCTCTTTTCTACCTTGTGGACTCTACTTAATTGCACTTTAGGTTGTTTGAAGTTGTCTCACAACTAACTCACTGACACTCTTCTTTTTATTAGTTGGTTTTTCTCTGTGTGTTTCATATTGGATAGTTCCTATACTATACTTTAAAGTTTATTAACCTTTATTTATGCAGTGTCTAATCTACCATTAATTATATCCAGTGGATTTTTCATCTTAAACATTGTCGTTTTCACCTCTTGAAGTTTTATTTGGGTCTTTTTAAATGTCTTTGATGTCTCTAAGTTTTTGAACATATTTAATACCATTATAGTAACTTTTTAAATGTCCTTCTTTACTAAATTTAATATCTGCTTCATTTCCTGATTGGTTTCGATTTGTTGATTATTCTCCTTATTATGGGTTATGTTTGTTTGCCTCTCTGGCATAACTAGTAAGTAACCTTTGATTGGATTCTAGACATAATGAATTTTACCTTGCTGGGTTCTGAGTATTTTTGTATTTTTATGAATCTTCTTGAACTTTGTTCTGGGATGCAGTTAAGTTCTCTGGAAGAAGTTTGTTGTTGTTTTCTTTTGAGTCTTATTTTTATTTTGGGGGGCGGGACTGGAGCATTTCGTGTTCTACAGATAATTATTTCTCACTGCTGAGACAGGACTCTTCTGTTTGCATTACCTACTGCCCCATGAATCTTTGGTTATCCAGTATGGAAAGTAAACATAGGTGCCGTACTTAGCCCAGTGTGAGTACCAGACACTGTTACCTTGAATCTAGTTGGGTGGTTTTTCTCCTAGCCTTAAGTAGTTTCCCTACACACATGGACTGATTAGTATTTTGTTGATTATTTGAGGGGACTTCTCTGCAGGGGACTCTATAGAGTTTTCTTTTTAGATCTCTTTTCTCTGATATTATATTCTGTGAACTTCGGTGGCCTCCAGTTCTCCCCAGATCTCAGCTTCATCTCCTCAGGTCATATAATCTTCCAGCTCTACCTGGATTCCTCCTCCTTGTGCTGCAGCCTGGAACGTCTCAAAACAGTAAGCAATCACAATGGTCAGACCCACTTCATTTGTTTCCAGTGAAGTGTTTTTTAGGTATTTCCTTCCTTCCCTTTCTTTCTTCTTTTCTGTCTTTATTTCTTTCATAGTTTCATGAGGGAGTTACTTCATTTTGGTCAGAAGCAAATTTCCATAAGGCCACTTCTTTATTTCATTTTGAAATAAAAATTGCATATAGTTAAAAAATTATGTATATTCAAGGTATACAACATGATGATTTGATATTCATAGTGAAATGATTGTTACAGTCAGGAGATAATTATGTCAAGTGAAATAAGCAGATACAACAAGAAAAAAACACTACATGATCTCATTTTATGTGGAATCTAAAAAAGTCTAATACATAGCAGAGAGTAGAAGTAGGGTTCTGACAGGGCCAGGGAGTTGGAAGAAATAAGAACTTGGCCAAAAGTTCAAAGTTGAAGTTACACAGGATGAATAAGTCCAGAGATGTAATATACAGCATAATGACTATAATTAATACTGTATTAATATTGGAAATTTGCTAAGAGAGTGGATTTCAGGTGCTCTCATTACAAAGAACCACCTAGGCGCCCTTGCTCTCACTTTTAATCAGTTTATTCTATTTCTATTTCCTTCTTGACATGGATCCTAGGTTCATTAATTTTTAGTTCTTTTCTACTCTAGGTATTCAATAATTTTTTTCATTAGTTTAATACATCAAGCTTTAAATACTGTTCAGTACCAAATATTTCCTAATTCCTATTATGATTTCTTTGATGAATGAATTATTTTGAACGTTATCTTTTAAAGTTTTCAAGTATATGTGAGTTAGTTGCAGTTTTGTTATTGGTTTCTTATTTAAATAAATTTTTAATGGAGAGCACAGTCAACATGGTTGAAATTATTTGGTAATAATTGAGATTTTATGTGTGACCTCATCTTGTTTTCAGTTCCTTTCTGGTGTTTGATAAACATTTTATTAGTATTATTTGATGGTAAATCCTGAGTTAAATATAACTGAACACTGTAAACTTTATTGTTTTGGTATGTTGCTTTGTGTACTCAAGAAATACTGCATAATCATGCAGTAAGAGAAATTATAAAATAGAGTCCAATCTAATTATTTTAATAACAACAGACTCTGCTCATTCTGTTGAATCATCTTGAATTGTCATATTAGTTTTAATTACAATGATAGCAAGTTTGCCAGCAGATAAATAAGAATCAGGATACAATTTTAAATACTGTAATAATAGAATGACTATTAAATTCATACTGTATGTGTATATGTTGTATAAGGATTTCTCTTATAGGGTACAAAGCACATTCTTTTAAAGTAATGTTTCAAAAAATTTAATCCTTTAAAATATATCAAATCAAGTATTTAAGTTATAGGACATATTTACTTTAGCTTACTCAGATCCTCCTTTTCTTCCAATCCTGGAAAGTCTTGAAACGAATTTTATACTCACCTATGTTTAATGACATGAGATATTGGACAGCTCTGTGTGCTTAGAACTGGTTTTCTTTTAAGTAAAATAGTTTGGATTTTATAATTGTAATGCCTGAGTAGGTGTATTGTAAATATTATGTGAAATATAGACTTTATTTTCACAGTGACTCTGTCAAGTTGAATTTGAAAGGACCAGGCAGTTTAAGTTATGAGTTCCTCTAGCACTGGAAAATATTGCCTCTTTGAGAGGCTGTGAAAAATCATGAGGAGCCAAAAATTGCATCTAAGCCTTCTAAATAAAGAGCTGTCCTTTTTTTTTTTTTTTAATTGGATGCAAATAGTGAAGGTGGTGGTATTAACTTATTGTATCATGGAAGATAAACTTAATAAAAACTCTTCTTTGTTTGGGGAGAGAATTCAGAATGGAAGACCACATCTTAGCTGGCCTTGTATTGGTTCTCCCTCTGCCTAAGTTGAGTCAGTATCTGTGTTTCCATTTTCACTTAGGGATACAGTTAAAAAATATATGCCAAAAACACCTGAGGTCCCGAACCAGCAAAATAATTAACCGGCATTTAATACTTTGGTTCTGGAGTGGACCAAAAAGGAAATAACAAGAGGCTACAAGCTTTTTTGATGAATCTTTTGAGAATAACACATCAGGTAATTAAATTCTCTCTTCTTTTGGGATCATACATAAATTTTATAGCTTTTCCTGGGTGGCTGGAAATAGAGTATACAGGGATAGGTCAAAGAACATGAAAACAAGAGAGAAATGTTTAAACGTGGCCTGCCACTGAGGTCAAAAGGGATAATGTATTCAGCTTTTCAGCAGTGGGCCTGAGGACATAAAGTGTCTTTCAGATATACTTCTCTACTTCTTAGTATCCTCCATAAGTCTGGCTCTTAGTTGAGAAAGTGAAACCAAAGATCTGTTAAGATGTTGTATACCACACCATTCCATAAGCTTCCTGAATACAAAGTTTGCTTGTTTGCCTTTGGACCTGCCATATTCCAAAGTCATTTCAGGCATAGAACAAGTAACAATATATATGTCCTTAAATTAAATTAGTATAGCAGTCACATACCAATTACCCTAAAAAATAATTTTTGTTGCTTAGATTTGCTGTTCCTGTTAAATCAGACTTATCAAACAAATTGATCATGAGCACATGTCGAAGTGTTTTTGCACTTTTCATGAGAGAAGAGGCCGCTTAAAAATGACTATTCAAAGCTTTCTATACTGGAAGAGACATTTTATATGAAGGAAAATTTGGTACATAATTGATATGACAGATTTAAAAATATGTTTCTGTTAAATATTTTTAGGATCTTTACTCAGGTAGATGGCAACCTTGGCTTCCCAGAATTTCTTAATTTCATTTATGGCTATCAAAGAATTATTCAGGGGTGCCTGGGTGGCACAGTCCTTAAGCGTCTGCCTTCGGCTCAGGGTGTGATCCCAGCGTTCTGGGATCGAGCCCCACATCAGGCTTCTCCGCTGGGAGCCTGCTTCTTCCTCTCCTACTCCCCCTGCTTGTGTTCCCTCTCTCGCTGGCTGTCTCTCTCTGTCAAATAAATAAATAAAATCTTAAAAAAAAAAAGAATTATTCAAATCTTTAATGAGAAATCCTAAATTACTTCCTAGATGGAGGTCATGAATTATATAAAGCAAAAGTATTCTATCTCAGGCCAAGTTTGGGAAAGAGTTCTTTCTCATTTATTATAAAGTGGATCAAAAACAAAGTAGGTTAGAGGTACCTGGGTGGCTCAGTCAGTTAAGCATCTGCCTTAGGCTCAGGTCATGATCTCAGGGTCCTGGGATTGATCCCTGCATCAGGCTCCCTGCTCAGTGTTAAGTCTGCTTCTCCTTCTGCCCCTCCCCCCACTTGTGCACACACACTCTCTCTCTCTTACATAAAAAAATCAAATCTTAAAAAAAAAAAAACAAAGTAAGTTGAAACTACTATAGCATTCTTGAATGAAAATGAATTTGGATATAACATGGTGGTAGTTGGCTCCTTTCCTCTGGCTAGCCCTTTCTCAGTGAGAACAAGCTATTACTCTCTTTGGTGGAGGAGGAGAGAGGAGATGTGGTGGGAAGGTCATGGCTATGCAGAAATTGTAGGTAAGGAAGCAGAGCAGAAATCCTTAGATCATCCATATTTACTTACTTTCCCTTGTGTTAATTTTATAGCATATAGAATACAGGGTAGGAGAATGAGAATGGAAATGGGAATAAAAAGAAATAAGTGATTTATTTTTAAAAAGACTCTTGAAAGAGGAAATGATAATAAAGTTTCATTATATAACCATAACTTAACCCTCTGCAGTGAGGTCCAATAGAGAAAATTAAATAACTTGACATCAACTAACTTGTCTTTCCTTTGTAGGTATTCTGTTTTTAATTCATGGCTACTTTTAAGAACTCTTTATCTTTGATTTTCTGCAGTTTCACTATTATGTTTCTGCATTGACAGTTTTTTTTTAAGCTTCCTCAATCTAAGAACTGTTGTCTTTTCAATTCTCAGCCATATTTCTTCAAATGTTGTTCATTGCACATTTCCCTGATACAGCAATTTGGACTTAATATTTTCAGACTTCTCAGCCTTTCCTACATGTTTCTTATCTCATTTTTGTATTTTCTATCTTTTCATATCTCTGGGCTACACTGTGAGCAATTTATTCAACTCTATGTTCTGGTTCATAAATTCTCTTAAATATGTCCAATCTGGTGCTTAACCCATTTGTCACATTACTATCCTATTAACTTCTTTTTTTCAAATGTGTTTGGCCAACTCTGATAGTCCCTTGTGCCTTCATTATTCCTGAAATTCCTTTTGTATCTTGTTAGAAATATTAAAATGATTTCTTTATATTCTGAATCTGATGATTCTAATATCTTCAGTATTGAGAGGTTATGATTCCCTGTTCTTTATGCTGAATCATGCTCACAGTACTTATGTACTTCTATGCCTAGTGTTTGGTTTTAGGTTCATACTTTTAAAACATTATTTGTTAGTGTGTCTCTGTGTGTGTGTGTGAGTGTGTGTGTGTGTGTGTGGCCGGAGAGAGGATTTGTGTTTACCCCTTACAAGAACATAGTATAAACCACAATTGGGGATTATTTAAAACTAAATCTCTAGCCTGGGCTTTATAGGATTGCATAGGTTCTGTAAATGTATTTCCTAAATCTACATAACTGCATTTGAACAGCATTTTCAAGGGAGACTTCTTTAAATCTTACCTAGAGCAAAGGCTAACACAAGCACATTTCTCAGTTTTCTTCCTCTATGAAGTGTGTCGTGTGTGTTAGCTCATCTGCTGAGGGTGCTACCCTTCAGGAAGCATCATGTGATCCTCCTTGAGGAGCTAACCTTCGTTGCTTTTTCATTCCCATAACTATTCCACATAATAGTCATAAAATGACCACATAATAGTTATAAAATGATTGATAGTTTAATGAGTGTACTGATGAATGAATAGTTGAATAAATAAGAGAAAAAATATTATCCCATGGGCCTATGTAATTTTTGGTGTAGGATACCTGAAAAAATATTCATGAAAGATCTTGAGGTTCAAAATAAAGTTTATATTTTGTTCTGTTGGAGAGGTTGACTGATATACTTTTTATACTCACATGTTTGCTGTATTTAAGTTTTCAGGCATAGGGCACTATGTCTAGTCAACTCTACAATTAATTCCTAGCAGAAAAAAACCCAGATACTAAGTATTTTATCTATGGAGAAAGATAAGAGAACTCACAATTTAACAATGATTAGTGAATTGTTAAACTTAAGTTTCCTATTTTGTATAGAATATAGAATAACAGTAACCATGTTAATAGCAAGTAAATGAATTAATTTCAAAATTTGATATCACATAAACTGCTGAGTACTTACTGCTTTGCCAATACAATATGAATAAACTATCTTTTTGCCATTAAATGTTTCGGACTGAAAAGCGTTTTCAATAATTTAATTTGTTAGTTTATCACTGGAAATAGGAGTAGTACTTTATTTCTAAAATTTTATTATAATGTAACTATTGCTTTTTCCTTACTTTGACTGTGTCTGCAATCTTGTCATTTTGTATAATAGATCTATAGATAGATCTTAAAATTATTTAAAATCAAACCTAAGTGAAGCCTGGTCAGATAAATAATCGTGGACAACAGCAGGATTCGCATATAAATGTAAGTTTTGTTAAAATTCTAGGTTTGTATTACCATACTCCACATCCTACCCTGGGAATGTCTGAAAGCTAGAAGTATTTCGAAAATGTCATTGTTTTGGTACAGTAGTGCAATGGTAATTCGGGGTATGAGGCACCATTTGTGAGAGAGAATGATTTCTAGGAATGGAAGAAATGCTTTCTCTTCTTACCCATAAAGTGATTTTTAAAGGTTCTTGCTTTTCTAAAGGATGTAAAGTGCACACAGTAGAGCGCAATGAATAGTCAGGGTTGTGGGCTCTTAGGCAAGTTACTTACACCTAAGGTTGGGGCAGGGGTTTGGTATGACAAATCTGGGTTAAAGTCTCAGTGTTTTCATCTGACATAGCTGTATGAATTGGGCATCCCTTAACCTACTTTTACAACTCTGAAATGAGTATGATCACACTTTCCTTACAGGGTGCTTAGAAGGATCATTGTAAAAATGGAAGCAGAGTGCTTACTAATGAGTCTGACATGTACAAGATAATGAGCTTCATAACTTGCAGAGTTGCTGTGAGGATCATGTGATATAAACCAAGTGAACATGTTTTGAAAACACCGAAGCACTATAAAGAGGGGCGCCTGGGTGGCTCAGTCAGTTAAGCGTCTGACTCTTGATTTTGGCTCACGTCATGACCCTCAGGGTCATGAGATGGAGCCCCACATCCTTGGTTGGGCCCCGCACTCAGTGGGGCGTCTGCTTCTCTCTGCCTCTCTCTCTCTTTCTCTCTGCCTCTTTTGTTCCCCCGTACCACACTTGCACTCTCTCCCTCAAATAAATACATAAAATCTTTAAAAAACAAACAAAAAAACACTGAAGCACTATACAGATGTATTTTAATAAAGATTAGGTTAGAATGATAGAATTACCTTTCTTGAAAATTATCTTTATACAAAGTCAATTTTCCAGAAAAAACAAAACATTCTAGCTTTTTCCAAGGACTCATGATGAACCAAAAAAAATCCTTGTGCTATTGTCTTGTGTATACTGAAATAATTATTTTTATTCTGTCCTTCAAATTTTATCAAAAATTTTTAAAGAAAATTCTATGTACCTAATAGTAGAGACGTGGAGAATAAATACATACCTAGGAGACACCATTTGCCTGAGGAAATCGGTAGGGAAGCAGAAAACCATTCTAAAGACAGGATAAAATATAAGCTCTAACGGGAATAGACACAACGTGATGGAGAACCATAAAGGGAGGTAAAGTACATTTTGATTCAGGCAAGAGGGAAGGCTTCAGGGAAACTGCTGAATTTGAGCCAAGTCTTGAAATAAAAATAGCGCGTCATCCTGCCTGGAAAAGAGTGGGAACATGACAGGCTGTGTGCTCAGCTTAAGCAACGGCACCAACGTTTGCATGCAGGCGGTGTGCTTGGCACAGGCCAGCAGTCTGATGGAGTTGAAGAGTATTGCATATGAAAGGTAAAGCTGTCAGTGAGAAGGCCTGTCCACCATTGGCTTGAAATTTGCCAGTGTATCCTGAATTTGGCTGTTATGAATTGGTGGCCTCTCTCCAAGGCACTTCTGGATCAGCTCTTATTATTTCCAGAAAACCCTATGATTACAGTGCAGTGCAGATTCTGTGTGGAAACTTGTCACTAATCTCTCCATTCTACAAATAAAATAGGAGAGAATTTTGGACCCAGGTCAGCCACTTTTCTTTCCATTTCATTGTAGCTGTACCCACAGTGGACTCTGTAGTCTCCTGAATACCCATGAAGTCTTCACGTGGCTTAAAAGACTTTAAACATTAGCCTTTTCTCAAGCAAAGGGCAGATCTAATTCTGGGGATGAGGCCAGTCCTTTTGGCAGCATAATGTACAGGTAGGTATGAAGAGGACAGCTCTAAGTAAACTAGGAGCCCTAGTCTGGATCAGAATTGGGCGATGACATTATTATTATGTTTTTCTCTGTAGAGAATTGAATAATGAAATGAGCAATGAATTGCCAAATTGAGTTATACAGAGGTAAAAATGTAAGGACAGCTTTGGGATAGGGCCCAAGAATCAGAAAAATGTAGACTCACTAGAGATTATAACGCAGATTAAATGTACACCGGAAAGAAGAGGCCACCTTTCTGTGACATTCATCACTTACTTAAAGCTGTACTTTAGTCTTTCTGTAAGTACTGGGAAGGTTTTGAAAAATATGCAAAACTCATAAGTATGGAATATGTATTTAATTATGCCTTACTTTAAAAGTCTTTAAAAGCTGTGTTGATGCTTATTTTTCTTATTACATCATTATTTCATATTTATATTCATAAATATTAGAAAATATCAAAATTTAAAGAATGATTAAATCATTAGCTAATGATATATGTACTTGCTGAAATAGCATACCATTATTTAATGACAATTTTAAAGGTGATGTAGCCATGTAGATAAATGTTCTTGGATAAAATATGAAATGAAAACAAATTAGAAATTGATATTTACATCGAGATTACCAGGATGAATGCATACAGAAAAATAATAAAAAGAAGCATAGAAAGTAAAATTCAGTGTGCTATTTGATAGGCGATGGCATACTTTATTTCCATTTTATTTTATAATCCTATTTTTGTAATCAACATTGAAAAAGTAATCCTTGTTTAAAATTAAGAGAAAATGTCTGAACTCAATATAGGATGTCTGAAATACCATACAACATTTTTAATTAGATAAGAAGGTCTCCCCTCCACTTTCAGATTTAGTTCACTTCCACCTGAAAATAAATCTGCCTAAGTATTTGTAACAAAATTAGGACACTAGTGCAGTAAGGAAAGTTTGAAAGTGCATGCTCGGTAGAGGTGAAGGGATCTGTGACTTATACAAAATTTCAGAGAGGTATTGCAGGCAGGATTTACACTGTGTTTAAAATGTAAAATGTACTATTTTACATATTACAAACAATGCAGTAGAAATCTCTGGGGTTATTGTCAAAATGTTGATGCATATCATGAAGCATTAGAAAAGAAACATACCTAAGCTAGAAGCAGGAAAAGGAATATTCCCCTCAACCAGATATTTGTAAGGTGGTGATAAACAGGCATTAAATTGGAAAAAAAAGATAGGAAGTTTTTTTTTTTCTTTGTAAGCAGAGAAGGGACACTGTAGTATGATAGTGAGGTATGAGGGAAAGGAAAACATTATCTCAAAGTTTGAGGCCAGAAAGAAAACTGAGGAAAAACTGAAAAGTCAATACAGAAGAAAACAAGGAGGTATATAATCAGAAAATAATAATAGCAGAATAAAGATGAAGAATTGATTATCTGTGATTGTTGGGTGAGAAAATAGTGCCCACATCATAGACTAAAATGTGAGGATAAACAGGGATTCCTAGTGGAGGAGAAGCATTAAGTCATTGAATATGGAAAGTGGCAACTGTGGATGACCTTCCACTTTCAGTGGAGAAATTCCTAAATATCTAAGTATCTATTCTATGTGAATCATCATAGTAGGTGTTTTCACAGATGTGAGCTAACAGATTCTATATCTGCTGCCATCCAGGAAGACAAAAGGTGTGTGTGTGTGTGTGTGTGTGTGTGTGTGTGTGTGTGTGTGTGTGTGTTGTGATGTTTGCTATGTAATTATTATATAATTAGTTTTACCTTTGCCAAAGATAACAGAGTTACATGATTGTTCCTCTAAAACAGTTTACATTTATTTAGTTGACTTACACCTGGATAAGAAAAAAAATCTTTCGTATTTGTATAGTACTTCACAGGTGAGAAAATATCCTTCCAAGTCATAGGTAAATTTACTGTGACTGCTGTGGGGTAAAAAAATATAGCAGTGGCTCTTTGAGCTTGATGAAAATAGTTACCCAGTCCAGTGCTCAATGGAGGGTAGATAAAGATGAATTAGAAGCAGTTGATTGACTTTGGAAATTCACAGTCTAGCTTCTAGAATGATGTAATAAACTGTTGGAAACAGCACCTGGTGCCTTTAATCTGCTGTTGCTGCTGCTTCTGGCTTATGGATTGCACTCGAACTTGCACCTGGGGTATTAGTGAGCCAAGTGTACAGGCATTGATTCTCCTCATGCTCTGCTCCAAAACGCTCCTTTCCTCTGATTACAGGGAGGTTGGTTGTTTTCCTTCTTGCAGTGCTATGTGTGAGACAGCTCTTACAAGGTGTAGCAGGTGACTTGGGTGCCCCTGCCAAATCCATTTAGCCCACCTGACATCAGCACAGATGTAGCAGGCAGCTTCATCATGCTGCCAGCCTCTCTCAAGCATGCCGTCATCCACATTTCTCAGGCCTCTCTCTGCTCTGATGTGACTTTTGTAACATCAGATAGGTTATCATACCATGTATCAAACTCCAGAACTGCTCTTTGCCATTAGGGAGCTATGAAGTAGGGTTTCAAAGCTACATCCAAAGAGACCTCGCTTTCAGAGATTATAAGGTAATTGGAAATATGAACAAACAGAATAATATCTGACCAGAATATTTACACAGTATGAATGAGGGGGAGAAAAATTTATGTATAAGAACTTCATTTCTGGTAGAAATATAACCCAGGAAAAACTCAAAGATTTATACTAAAATTAATACAGGCAAACAAATGAAGTTTTCATTCCCAAATCAAAAGAGAACTTCATATTCAAAAATAAAGAAGCTGATTGCCACAAAATGATTCTTATAATAATTGGGATCATAAAATAATAGTTGAATTTACACTAAAAATGGTTTAATTTATGCTGACAAGTAGTATTAGAAAAATCAAAGACAGACATGTCTTGACAAGGAAGAGATTATCAGAATGAGAAAAATATCAAAAGATACAGAAAAATATTAGATTAGAGAGCAGTTACTGAAGAAAAGACAGAGCAAACAAAACAGGACTAATAGCAAAAGAAAACACTTAAGGCTATTAAAACTAAAGTTTAATTTTTTAAAAAAATCTATAAATTTGCCGCATTGAAATATCAGCAAGCAGCAATATCTTACTGGTTTATTGAACATGGTGAACCTTGAAGGTCTCTATCACTGCCTAATGAACAAGTTCTGCTGACTTTTCTTCTGCATACCTGGATGAAATCAAAAGCAAATCCCGCTATAGCATTGGTTCTCAGATTCTAGTTTAATTAAAATCTCCCAGAGGACTAAGCAAACCAGGTTTGAAGGCCTTACCCTAGACTCTCTCATTCAGCAGGTCTGGAGTGACTCTGAGAATTTGTATTTCTAACAACTTTCCAAGTGATTATGATGCTTCTGGAGAGGGTGGAGGGACCATACTTTGAGAACTGTCACATTAGGGTTTCTGGTTACTGTCAAGTAATTAGTAGTTACATTTTTGAGGTATTAAAAACACAAAGAATTATCTATAAATAAAAATATAATATTATATAAAATATATAAATATAAAAAGCTTTACTTCTTTATATGATTCATAACTTTTCACCAACCCCCACTAAAAAATAACAACAAACTGTTTTAGCTGCAGTTTTGGCGTGGAAGTGTGTAGTTGGGAAGAGGGCTATCTTAGATTTCCTTGTTCCTTCTGGATACACCCTTATTCTACTTGTTACCTGCTGCTTTTGCCCCCTCAGGCTTATTAAGGGGAAGATAGGCATAGTCTTATGTGCTAGTGCATTGTTAATGGGGTTCGCTGTATGTTGAATGTCAAATGTTGATGTTCTTTTACTGGGAAAACACAGGGGACTCCAAGGAGCATGGTCCGAAGGAAATGATGTTGCCTTAGTCTAGCCACATCAACTTCCCCTCAGTTCCTGACTTCTTGCCTACAGGGTCCCACGGATTCCTTCCACTGTATTACATTTCTTCTCAGACCCTATTTTAAACCTGAGAGGTGGGGTAGGAAATGAGCTAGGAGTCAAAAACCCATCTCACAAGGTTTTAGCCAGTCCTCCATTGTCTTCACGTGTTTTCAGACTTTGGCGACAGTTCGGAAACTTTAATACATCAGGAAAAGGTGAATTTAACATCTTTTTAGTGAATTTAACATCTTTTTGTCTTCGCATGTTTTCAGACTTTGGCAACAGTTCGGAAACTTTAATACATCAGGAAAAGGTGAATTTAACATCTTTTTAGTATAAAATGTAAAATCCTTAGATATGTTGTATATATTAACTTAAAACCATAGACTCTTTATAAGAAATATCTGATTCTGTGTTATCTTGCATGAATTAAAGTTAGACACCCAATCTCTGTCCTGCAGTTGTTATTGGAATTACAATACAATTCTTTTGGGTTGTACGAGTATGTAGGAAGAAAGGACTTCGAATCTCTAATTCATAATGATTGGCACTGATATCCTAATTGTCCAAGCTCCCAGATAGCCCGTTATTCTGGTAGCTCTTTGATTCCAGTGCCACATGTTTGATGATGTGGGAAACTTGGTGCAGCTGCTCCTTAGGAGTCATCTCTTTTCTGAGGACACTGTCACATAGGGAATAGAGGCACTTTGGGGATGGAGTGGCATCATAATTAGTCAAGTAATAACATGTGTTGGTGGATGATGATGTGCTAGTGGATAGCAAGGCATGGAGCAATCAAAGGAAGTGATGCTGTTTTCCTGTTTCACTGACGATGGTGATGAAGAATGTTAGTTTAGGTAACTTTGTGACTCCTGTGGAGAGATCACAAGAAAACATTAAATTTAAAGCCTTTTACTCCCAATTCAGGTCATGGGTGGAGAATCAGAAAGCTTCTAGTTTTTGCTAAAGGATTCCCTTATCAGTTTTAGCTGCAAACCAGACATGGCCAAGGGTCAAATCCAGAACCTGGCTGTACAAGTTACATTGTTGTAATATCATTTAATCTCAATCTTGCCAAGTCTCTTAGGCTAAATTAAGATAAACAGGATATAGTGGGATCCCGACACTTGGGATGGGGACAAATTTGGGCATACCCAAGCATGGTTGAGAATTTTTAACTGAAGTTACTAGAAAATCTTCCTTACTTGTGGAGTCAGATCTGTTTCCCTCTCAATAAGAGAATCAGACTTCCCTAACAGAGAAATTTTTCAAGGACTTCAAATAGGGATAATCTTTCATAAGGCGATTCAGATTGTCTTCAGGACCCACACTCAACATATATTATTGCCTCAATACCCATAAATAGACATGTTCCAGCAGAGTCCCAGTGAGATATGTGGTCCATCCAAGAAGGAAATAGCATAGACACTGAAATACTGCAGAATCTTGCCAATGTGTATCTATAAGAACTGAAGGAACATGTATGGAAATGGTTTCTAAGGGTATTGGTCCAAAGATAGCAGAATGAAAAGTTGACTTAAACCTATTTTATTTGTGTATGACTCATGTGGAATTTGTGATTTATATTGGCTCAAGGCATGTGACTGTGGGCCTGGCCTTAAATGTGAGCTACAGGGAAGAGAGCTGATGGCATTTCCCAAACAGACTATAGAGGAAAGTATTTGAAAACCCAAGGAGATGGAAATGTTGGGAATAGAACTATTATGTGTAATCTGTTCAGCCACCTCCTAACTCTGGGAAAGCCAATGAACATTCCCTTCATAAGGACATTAAAAAGGAAAAAAAAAATCAGCCTCCATGAAGGGTTTTTTAGAGCCTGTTCTGTCAAGGCCAGAGATGATCACGGACATGCCAATATGTGACTAGGTTTGCCAGTTATTGTAAGAATAATTGGTAGAAGGTGGTAGCACTTCACCACAGGTGGTCACATTTTCATAAGTTATTAACTGAGTTGAACGTAGAGTGTTTTGACTCTTAGGATTGAATATTGGTGAGTAATCAGTTGATCAAGGGAGCAAATTCTGTGAATGAAATAGAGGGGCAGCCTCTACTTATGTAAACAGATAAATTCTAGGTCCAGTTGGAAGAAACTGTACTCAGGTCAGGCGGCCATAGCGGTGATTCACAACTCCTTACTCAGTTTGCAGCCTCAGAGTACTTAATTAAGAAGGAGTCTGATCCCTTTGCAGTATGGACACAAGTGTATGATGTAATTCTTCCTCTAAGTGTTTGTGATGTGGCCATTTAGCAGGGTGTGTGCACTGAGAAAAGGAAAACTTTCAGGTTTTCTGGAGGCTATTGTGTACTGAATTCAAAACAAAGCTAGTACTTAACCACCCCACTTTCCCATTTACCACCATGGCCACTGATAAATGTGTGGCTTATAGATATTAGATGATAGAAAGTGTCTTGGCCAGAATCTATCTCCGTGTATATCCAAATGGTACCACAAAAATATCTGTGGTTATTTCCCTAGTTTGAGTATGTATAGTAGAAATCTATCATCTACCATCTCTCTATCTCTCTGTCATCTATCTTTATTTCCCTAGTAACTGGCAGAATTCCCACATTGGTTCCCTGCTCTATGAAATAAAGGCTGTTATGAAGAAAAGACCAAATTCCTGGTTCTCACACCTTGCCATGATAGTAAACTAAAAAGCAACATTACTTCTAAGGAAGCACAGAAATTATTGTCAGTGTCAAAGACTTGAACATTGTACAAGTATTTATTCCTGTCACACCTTTACTTAAATTGCCTGTTTAACCAAGCCAATGACATAGAGATCTTGTGGAATGACTGTATGATCTTAAATCAGATGGTGTCTTGATTTGAGTTCTTGCAAAAACCTGAGACAAAGACTTGAGTGCAAGAGTTTATAGGAGAGGTGATCTCAGGAAGCACAAGTACGCATGAATGGGGAAGTGAGATAGGAAACTTTACTATTTTAATGTGCATTTATAGGATGGGGTTATTGCTATGCAAAACTGGGGCCTAATTCTTTTGGGAATTCTTTGAGCGACCATATAACAATTGTCCAGCAAGGGATTGGGAAGCTGGCATGTTTATCACTGATCTCAGTCCTTCACTGGTTGAGATTTGCCTTTGGTAAGCTTGTATCCAGTATGTTGAGGCTGAATTGTGCTTGTACTGAGCCAGCTCTTGTGTTCCAACATAAAGCACTCAGGCAAAGAAGCAGAACATGTGTTCAACTCGAAAGCCTCTTTAGTGTACAAGGAGCTACAACTACATGGAAACTGAAAAGGTGGGTAAGGGGATACAGTCTGGGGTATAAACATCATCTGTTATAGGTGAGAATGCCAGTAAGACTTCCCGACCCCTGGTAGGCAGCCATTAACATGGCAGGTAGTTCTTTTCTATTTCAATCACAGACACTGTGAACATGACTAAAGATACTAGCTTTCAAGAATCTCTCTTCTTACCCCCTCTCTCTTTGCCCTTAATGACAATTCTGTCACTCCCCTATGCCAGTTGGATATGTATAATAATCTCTTCAGTTTGTTTAGGCTTTTAAAAAACAAAGCAAAAACTAAAACTGCCTCTGACTTTTAGCATCTTTTGTTCTTCACCTTACAAAATAGATCAGCAAACAATAAAACATCCATATCTCTGAAGCAAGGAATGAATTACCTGACTAGCATGAATGAAAAATAAGATACACAGGTTAATTTTTTTTTTTTTTTAAGTAGGCTCCATGTCCAACATAGAGCTCAATACTGGGCTTGAACTCATGACCCTAAGATCAAGACTTGAGCTGAGATCAAGAGTTGGACACCTAGCCAACTGAGCCATCCAAGAGCCCCTACACAGGTTAATATTTTAAATTTCATCCTATTATACATTTTCTCCCAGTGTTCTCTTAGTATGATTTTTACTGTTCCCTCAAGATTTGGCTGGGCATGGTTCTGCCATATCCATAGTAAATGAACACAAAAGCCTCTAGTAAGAACAGGAAAATCTCACCTAGCTGAAACTTGGGAACGTATTCAGGAGTTTTATATGTACTGAATGTAATAAAAATTCTCACTTTTTAAATGTTTGCTGTGTTCTAGACATCGTGTTAAGCAGTTTGCATGCAACTAGCTCTTTAATCCTCACAAAAATTCTATGAAGCAAGTGCTATTATCCCCATTTTAAAGTCTAGCAAACTGAGACTCAGAGGGGTCAAGTACTTTGTCTAAGGACACATAATTGGAGAGTGGCAGAATTGGGTCTTGGATCAAGTTCTCAGCCTCTAGAATCATGTTTTCTTACTGCTGCATACCTATGCAAATGCCCGGGAGTTGTGGAGAGTGACTGTTGGTACCAAAATCAAGAGGCTTCTCTTTAGATGGTGGCATAGTGATGAGAAGCTTAGGGGAAGCTTAATGAAGTATGAGTAGTATTCATTGTGTGTGTGTGTTTGTGTGTATGTATTTGTGTGTGTGTATGTCTGCATTTGTGACACTGAGGGCATAGTCAAACCATACAAGTTATCTGAGACATGGCTAGAATTCAGGCATGGAAATGTCTCCCTTTTTACCTACTGTTTCTCTGTCATTGACATTGGGCATGCTGGCAGTGTAGGCAAAACTGAGGCCAGGCAGATGTCCATCCTCTTCACTATGCCCCCACAGGACTTGGGATACTCTTTTAAAAGAGCAGGAAGAATGGATCCAAGAGACACTGATACAGGAAGAAGAAGCCAGGTTTCCACAGGGAGTAACCAACCATCCTCCAAATTCACCCCACTACACCACATCCCAAATGAAGAAAGAGAAATGTGTTAGGCATTTAGAAATATTCAGAGTATACGTAAACTAGGGGGTGCCTGGGTGGCTCAGTCATTAAGCGTCTGCCTTTGGCTCAGGGCATGATCCCAGGGTCCTGTGATTGAGCCCCGCATTGGGCTCCCTGCTTCTCTGGGAACCTGCTTCTTCCTCTCCCACTCCCCCTGCTAGTGTTCCCTTTCTCACTGGCTGTCTCTCTCTCTCTGTCAAATAAATAAATAAAATCTTAAAAAAAAAAGAATATACATAAACTATATGTAATTAGAATAAATGTTATTGGATGAAACATTAATATTATAAAGAGGTTAAGTCTTCCAAAATTAATTTTCAAATACAGTCCAATGTCAATTAAAAGTGAGTGGTGGGAGAACGACTTCTGGTTATGGTAGTAAGAGGTCAGTGGATAATGCCAGGAAAATAAATAAATAAATTGGCCATAATATTCAAAAACAATCATTTCAAGGCACAGGAAATTGAGCACAAGTGGTCAACAAATTGAAAATGTGTATTCTTGAAAAATCACAGGAACTTTGAGTCAGAACATTGTGTGTGTGGCCTTTTGAGTGAGGCTGCTTTCATCCATTGACCCGAAGTCCACCCAATGTCTGCCCACCCCCAAGTTTGGTTGGTGAGAATATCAGTTTTACTAGCATGTAGTTTACCATGAAATGAAGAACCTTTGCTGCCTGTGAAGTGGGCTAAAATCTGGAGATGGAAGGCAAAAACACATGGTTTTCCTAGCTAACAAAAGAAATAGATTTGAAACAAACAGTAAAAACCAGTGTCTTTGCTATCCTAATACTGTAGGCGCTGTTGAGGAGAATAGCATATCAGCCAGCTGTTTTTTAATAGGGAGATTCTAGAAATGAAAGAGCCGTGGTAGGGCTGGTGTAAGGTTTCCACAAATCCCAGTTAAACTTGAAAGCTATGCACGCACAAGAAAGAACCAAATGATGGCAGTGAAAAGTTGAAGGCCAAGAGAGACATGAAAAGTGGCTGCAGCTTTGACTGTATTCCCCAACCCATACACAACTCACATGGGAGAGTGAGGAAACCATATAGGGTTAGAGGTAGTTGAGCACAATCTTTGCCAAAATCATCAGCCAATCACGTATGCAGACACATAGGTGACCCCTAGGAAGACTGGTTACACAGTAAAAGTAAGACTTTTTTGTGTAGAAGTAACTGAGCTGAGACATCAGTGGTTACATACCATGGCAGAGATAGATTCCATAGTGTAAGTCTGGTCATGCCGTTACTAAAACAAAATCAACAATCTTCAGAAAAATAAAGCACATTTCAGTGTGTCTATAATAAGATATACTCTAAAATGTCTATTTTCAGCAACAATAACAACAAAATACTAGTGTGAAAATAAATAGGAAAGCATGACCCATACTCAAAGAAAAAAAAGTTAATAGAAACTGAATTAAAGGAAAACATATGAAAATGACTCAATAAATAGGAGAGCTCAATAGGAAAGTAAGAAGTATAAGAAAGGATAACAGAAAATATAGAGTTGAAAACTAAAATAACCAAAATGGAAAGTGTGATAGTAGATGGGCTCAACAGGAAGTTTTAAATGTCATAACAAATAGTCAATGAATTTGGAGATAGAACACTAGAGAATTTCCAACCAAGGAAATACAGAGAAACACTGAAAGAAAATGAACAAAATCTTAGAAACTTGTCAGATAGTCGTAAGCATCCCAACATACATATATAAGTCCCAGCATGAGAAAAGTAATTAAATGGTGCTGGAAAAACTATTGAGGAAAAAATGGCTGAAACTTAAAAATTGATTTAAAAAAATTAACTTATCAATTCAAAAAGTGAAAGAATCTCTAGTAGAAAAAACATAAAGAAACCTACTTCTAGGCCAATCACAGCCATGGTACTAAAAGTCAAAAATAAAACATTATTAACCTATGTTTCCACCTCAGGAAACCATAAAAAGAAAAACAAATCAAGGGAGAGTAAGGAAATAATAAAGGTCAGAACATAAGTCAATGAAATAGAAAACAAAATGTTTAAAGAAAATGAGTGAAAACAAAAGCCGTTAGAAAGATCTATAAAATGGGTAATTTTTTAGCTACTAGACCAAGGGAAAAAAGAATGCACAAATTATCACCAGAAATGAGAGGACATCTCTAGAAACTCTATCCCAATTAAAAGATGAAGCAAAAGTTATAAATAACTGTATGCCAATGTATTACATAACTTAGATGAAATAGATAGATTCCTAGAAAGACACAAGCTAGCCAAATCAATTTTTAAAAAAAGAAAAACAGACTTCTGTCAGGCAAAATTATTGAATCTTTATTATAAGTCTTCATTAAAAGAAACAAAAACACCACTAAGCAAAATGACTTCATTGGTGAATTTTATCAAAATAAAAGGAAGTAATAATACCAATGCTGTGTAAACTTCTTCAGATTTAGAGGAGAAAGGACAATTTCCCAACTCATTTATGAGACCAGTATTAATCAAATAAAATCAGCAATAGATCACAAGAATGTGACATCATATATATGGCATCAGCATTGATGCAAAAATTTTGAAAACATATTGGCAAACTAAATCAACAATATAGAAAAAGAATTATTCATCGTGACCAAATGTGATTTATCTCAGGAATGCAAGTTTCTTTTTTAATCTGAAAATAAATTAACAAGATACACCATATTAGTGAAATGAAGATTAAAAGCCATATAATAGGTATTGAGAAAGCTTTGACAAAATCCAGCTTTCATTCATGGTAAAAACTCAACAAAATATGAATAGAAGGAAATAGTTGAGAGAATATTGTCCGTAGATCTCTTGTGTATCTGCATGTCTTAAAAGCAATGTACTGATAGTCCTTTTGTTTGGGACTTTCTTTCCAAGGATGCTTGTAGCACATGTTTGGAAAATAGACAAAAATGTCTCTTTCCAGAATAAATAATGGACATCCTTACATGTTTAGTAAAGATAAGGTCTACCTCTGGAGCACAAGGCGGCATACTTACTGCCTTTTATAGAATATTAGGGTCTTCTATGATAAATTTTCTCCTTAGTAACACAACTCACTGAATGTGCATGTATAAGTTGGCCCTGTTTATATGACATTGTGGAAATTAGGGCTCAAGGAAATAGTGCAAGAAAATGCCGATAGTTTAGTAGAAGCTATCCATGAGAATTAAAATATTTTGTCTTCGATTCAAAAGTGTTACGCTTTCTGCCAGTATCCATTAACCTGCGCCAGGCTTACTTATTAGCTTGAGAATTTGCTAAAATTTTAGACTCTTTGCAATTCTTTAAAGATATTTCCTCAATCTGATAAAATATACCTAACAATAACCTACATCTACCATTATACTTACTTTTGAAAGACTTAATTCTTTTCCTCTAAGATCATGAGCAAGCCAAATGTGTCGGTTGTTACCACTTCTGCTTAATATTATCCCTGAGACTGTAGTCAGTACGGTAAGGAAGAGGAACAAAAGAGGCATAAAGATTAGAAAGGAAGAAGCAAAACGTTCCCTATTTTGAGATAACTTGATTTCTATGTAGAACGTCCTACAGGTTTAAGGCAGGGGTTGGTGGAGGGTGAGAAGGTACAAGAATTAGTATTAGGCTGGTGATGGGTAGTAAGGAGGGCACGTATTGCATGGTGCACTGGGTGTTATACGCAACTAATGAATCATCGAACTTTACATCAAAAACCAGGGATGTACTGTATGGTGACTAACATAATATAATAAAAAATATAATTAAAAAAAGAATTAAAAATACATTTGGAAAAGTTGAAAGATCTAAGACCAATACACAAAAAATCATTTATATTATCATATACTAGTAATAAATAATTGGAATATGAAAACAATACCATTTAGAATAGCATCAAAAATATGAAGTACTGGGGCACCTGGTGGCTCAGGTGGTTAAGTGTCAGACTCTTGGTTTTGGCTCAGGTCGTGATTTCGGTGTCCTGCAATCTAGCCCTGAGTCAGGCTCTGTGATCAGTGTAGAGTCTGCTGGAGATTATCTCTCTCTCTTTCCCCCTCTGTACCTCCCTCCTGCTTGTGGGAGTGGGTGTGCTGTCTTTCTCAAATAAATAAATAAAATATTTTAAAAATCAGTGAAGTACTATGGGATACATTTGAGGAAAGGATATAGGAGACAAATGCTGATTAAAGTTAAAGAGGATCTAAATAAGTGAAGTGTTGTGCCATGCGAATCAGTCGAAAGTTCCACTATATTAAGATGTCAAATCTCCATATTGATACATAGATTTAATGCAATTCCAAAATATCAGCTGGCTGTTTCGAAGATTGGCAGGCTGACTCGTAAATTTTTGTGGAAATGAAAAAGGCATATAATAGTCAAAATAACTTTGAAATAGAACAATAGAGTTCATGGGCTTATATTATTTCAACTTAAGTCTTTTTATAGACCTAAAATAATGAAGTATAGCATTTGGTGTAAAGACAAATTAATCAATGAAACAAAAGAGATAACCCAGAATTTCCAGTCTTTCCCTCTTCTTAAACTTGACATTTTTCTTTGTTTTTATATTCACAGCTGAGGTTTATTTGAAAGGATATAAAGCAAAATCAATGAAGGGAAGAGGTGCGTGGGGTAAAATCCAGAGGAATCCAGGCACGCACGAGCTTCCATGAATCCTCTCCCACTGGAGTCACACAGGACCTGTGCAATTCCTGAGGTATTTTGAGAATGTCTTTCAGTTGTTATTTCTTCATAATTAGACTATAGTTGTGGGTTTTGGGGAATACCACAAAGGTAAGTACCTTCTTATTGCAGGATATCAGTGTGTATACCATAATGACATGACCATATGTTTTCTTCACTTTTACTATCAAAGAATGTGCTAAGTCTTTTCAATTATGCTAATACTTTATATCTCTAGTAACATTTGGAAAATTTTTGCTTTGAGTATTTCCTCATATGACAAATGTTTTAATAAGTTTATTTCTGTGTAATTTATATTTTATTGATTTTTTATTTCATTTTATCTGTTAACAGATTATTATATGTCTAAAGGAAAAACACAGATTTTTGCATATTTATTCTTTCTTCAGCTACTGGACTGTCTTATAGTTTACAGTGGTTTTTAATTGATTATTTTTAATATTACAAATATACTACATACAATAAAACTTAATAGGTTATAGCAATGCCACATGATGAAATGCTATATGCCTTTAAAACAATTTTAAATACTATTTTAATACACAGAAAAACTGTTATGTTATAAGTAAACAAAGCAAAACAGAAAATGATGGATTTCAACTAGGGTTAAATTTACTTGGGATGCTTACTAACAATGTAGACTACTGTCCTCACCATCCCAAAACTACTGAATAAAAAATTCAGGGGACAAGACCCAGAATTCTGCATAATTAATAAATACTCCTGGTCATTCTGATATGCATAGATAATTCACAATAAAATCTGATTATATAATAAGACATATATAACAAAATCTGTATAGTAGAGAATTCAATAATGATTTTCTGCAAACTCTTTTAGTCTCTTATCATCATGCTATCTCCCAATTTAAAATAAGATTTGGCAGGATTCCATCATGGTGTAAGGAATTCATCAGGTAGATTACTTCTACTTCATTTTTAGCAGGAAATTAAAAGGTCTTTTAAATATTTATTTTAAGAAACCAAATAGAGTTGTGGTGTTTGTAATATTTTTTTAAATGATTATAGTTTTGTTAATGTGGGAAAGACACAGACCCTGTGGAAGTGGGACTGTATTATTGGTTTGGGAGATCCATAATGACTCACTTGAAAAAATCAGTATTATCTCAAAATTCGGGAGGCCCAATGGAAAATGCAAATATGACTCCTTTTGTACAAAAATCATGAAGAATTTTAAGACATCAACAACACAGCATTAAACCAGGTACGGGGCACATCTGAGCACAGGTTCCTTTGTGACTCTCCAGGTTTCACACTCGTAAAGCTGGCTCTGCACTTAATATTCTAAGAGCAAGTTACAATTTAAAAAAATAATTATAGTTTCAGCTTTTGTAGTCACAGCTTACTATCATTTTTTTTGAAACTGTTATGCATAGAGTTCTGAACAAGATTGCAAATGGTAAGTCTTTATATAACAGATATTCATTTTTCAAACATTCTTCCCTCAGGTGACCTAAATTACTGTATTTCTTTTTCAAACGTAAAACATTTCTTGCATAGTGTTTTAAATTCATCCCGTGGAAATGTCCTCGCTTCTCTAAATAATCTTTTAAAAATATATAATGTGTCTATATAGTAAAATCTTTATAAATAATAAACAAATGTACGTGAGGGTAATGGTTAATGTATATTTTAGAATGTTTGGAAAGATAAAAACCATTTTTAGTCAGTTGCTATTGCTTTAAAAAAAACTTCATTTATTCTAGGAAACAAAGAATGTTTTTATCTCTCAGGAATATTCATCCTAAGAGGTTAAAAGATTTGAGCCTTAGAACAATTTAAACTCTCTCAAGTTCCTTTCACTATAGGATTCCTTCCAGTGGAGAGAGAAATTCTTTCTTGTTCACTGTAATGTCATTAGTGAAGCTTTCTCATTTGAACTCCTTTACCACTAGTAGTAAATTCTGGAGTCTTTTGAGTAACAGGGGAAAGGGTTTTTTAAATGTGTGAGTTAGGTCTTTTTGTAGTTCTTCCGAATCTTCTGTCTTCAAAAAATTCGATAATGAAGGCTTGGTTCACAAAAAACTGTACTTTCTCACACCCCACACCCACACAGCCTCCCACTCCTGCTCCCGTACACATTCAGTGTGAGACTAGCATGGTCTGTTTTTTAACTGTAATGGACATTATTATATTTGTGAATATTCACTAAGAGTTTCATCTAATGGAAATGTACAATGGAGTAATTTACATTGTCTTAAGTCACATCTATAAATTTTCACTGTTAACAAAATCCCTGTGTTCTTGGGGCAATGTATTATAGCCTATTCTGGCTATCTCTTAAGGATTTAATGCAGCAATAGGTATCTTTTGTGGGTTTTTCTTGTTATTCCTTCTGTTTTTGTTTTCCATTGAATGTAGTAGTATGAAAAATGAAGACATATATGAGCGAAATAATTTATAAAATTTAATTCTATGATCATGCAATTGTATCTAAATAGGCAGGAAGAACTAACATTTGTTATTAAATTCAAATAGAATTAAAACCTCCTTACAGTCATTCTATGAAATGAGTATTATTCCCATTATACCGAAGAGGAAGCAGGCTCAGAGAGGACCTTAGGTAAACCAAGAATACTTTCCTTGAACCTTATTCTTCAGCCTCTAGGTCCCAAGGTTATTCCCCACATGCCATAGAAGTTCAGCATATAAGTATATAATGCTTCTTCTTCAGTATATTTTTCCCTCTCCATTACTTCAATCCCCAGTATCTCCATATATTTCACTAGTTCCATCATAGCTCCTCATTTTCACATTTCTGCCCAAAGAGGAATTGGATAGTTCACCTTAGTTATCTTTGATCTAATAGTCTCGCTATTTATTTATGCCCGTTAACTATTCTTACTACATGCAAAACCCAAGTCAAGTTTAATTCTAGAATTATTCTCTAAATCTAAACTACATGGAGTTCTTTTAAACATAAGAACATGATTTGTATTAAGTGCTGAGGTGTTAGTTGTTTTGGAAAGGAAATAACTTTAGAGGCAGAGAAACCTGGGTTTATGACTTATAAACGGTATGATATTTTAAAGAGATATTATATTTCAGCTTTCTTAGTATCCATAGAGCATTAGTGGATATAATAGCTACCACATAGTTTCGTGAAAATTAAGTAAAAAATCATGTCTAAAGTATTAAGCAGTAATTGGCACATGGAAAGTCATTAGAAACATTATTTTCCTTTTAATTTTGTTGTTGTTGTACATCCATGAAGTCTTACTATATGTAATTAACACAGTCAATACACTCAGATCACCTGCTATCTTAATCTAGCCCTTTAACAATTGATGTTCACCAAATGATGCAGCAACGGCACTAGGTCCTGGAGGATATTTCAAATGAAAGGAAAATGTACATGGGTGTTTTACAACAATCTCTTCCTTTTAAAACTTCGTGTAAAGCAACGTCAGCCTTCTGGTCAAATCAGAGCAACATGCATATTTTGTTGAGCTTGACAGTATTTTAAAATTTTTAATGAGTGGTTGACATTTAAAAATCAAGAGACTTCTGATTTGTCTTAAAACATCTGAAAAATTTGTAATATTGATGCTGTATCTCTTTTGGGCAAAAATCAGCCAGAATTCCTAAGTAACTGCCCCACTGGTTTGGGACCTGCCTTCTCCATTTCTCTGTGTTCTCACTCCCTCCTATTTCCCTGTGTTCAGACATGTTCAGTTACTTGCTAGGTAATTAATTCTTCCCTCTAAATCCACACTAGCAGAATTATTAACATTCATATGCCTACTAACAGTCTGCTTAATGCAATCTAGACTTTTTCTGTCATGCCCTTTAATATTCTTTCAGTCTCTTCCCACTGTCCAATACCAAGGCCACGTTCACGTTGTTAGGTATTTGTTATGGTGGCACTCTACTTCCAGGTACCCAAATCTGCATTATTTCCCTGTTGCTGCTGTAACAAATTATCACAATTTTAGTGGCTTGAAACAACACAAATTTATTATCTTTCCACTCTAGACATCAGAAATCTGAAATACATTTCACTAGGCTAAAATCATATTGCCAACTGAATTGCATTCCTTCTGGGGGCTCTAGAAGAAAATCCATTTCCTTTCATTTTCCTGCTTCTATAATTTTCTCTCATTCTTTGGGTCATTGCCTCCTTCCAGTAACCAAATGACTTCAACCTCTGTTTCCTTTATAATATCTTCTTGACTCTTATCCTTCTGCTTCCCTCTATTATAAGGATCCAGGATAATCTCCCCATCTCAAAACCCTTACTACAGTCACATCCCTTTTGCTATGTAAAGTAACATATTCACAGGTACTGGGGATTCATGTACCTCCATAAGGGTTATTATTCTGCCTACTACACTTAAAAAGTGATTCAGCCCTTTGTGCCTGACCATTCATGATAGGAGTCATATTATATGTCATTTCAAGAAGCTGAGGTCTGGTGGCCTGTCCCTAAAACGGTCTTGCTCACGCAGCCTGGGACTCATTTTTGGAAAGTCTCTTCCTCCTGTGGCCCAACAATTTAGCATTCAGTTCTTTCTGTATCCCTTGTCTGTCTCCATTATAATTCAGAGTATCTTCCTGAAATTGTTAGAAATCATCACCTTTAACTCTATTGCTAGGAATCCTCTATTTTCTCAGAAAGAATGAGAGGCAGCATTATAACTTACCTGTTTTTTTTTTTTATCGTGTTCTATGAAAGGAATTCTTACGTGAAGATCCTCTCATCTAGAGTGGGAAATATAACCCAGCTCTAAAACCCACCTGCAAAAATAAAATAGTCTTTAAAAATAAAACTGATAGACAGCTCTATTAATGAAAGTACTTTCTTATAATATGTCATATTGACAAATACATCACTGACACCATTAAGGGTAAAATATATTGCAGCATGTATTGAAAGGTGTGAGAATGCATTCATGTTACACTTGCTAAAACCTTTTGAGAGAGGCTTTGCCTGTGTCTTATTGACTTGGGGTGATCATCATCTTTCTGAATCTAAGAATTCCATTCCATGAGCCATTCTCTCTCAGCCTCACTCTTGTCTTGACCTAACCTCAAGGAACATGCAATTAAGGTAATATGATTGAAGAAATCTTCAAAACCATTTATACTAACCCATAGCTGAGAGAACCAAGACTATATGTCACTTTTATACAAATCAGACCAACTTTAGTTTCTAAGAATTTTTAAATTGTGTACAAGTGTTCAGAATCATTAATTTTTTCAGTTATCCTAATGAAAGACTAATGAAGTATAGATTTCTTTGTCACTATCAGAAGTTTTATATTTAATGGCTAAAGACCACATTAATAAGTAATTTACTTAAATTTAGCTTTTAGGATAGAGTATAAAATAGGAAAACAGCAACATTACTGAAAAACACATTGTCATTTTTTTTTCAGTGCTATTGTATTTTGTAATTACGGTTACCTCCCAGGTGTTTATCTCCCAAGTACTCATTGATGCCTTTATTTACTTTTAGATATTGTAAAGTCCATGAAATTAGGTACTTAATCTTCTAGAATCTGAATTTCCAATCTTCATTCTTCCTAATGCAGGTCTTTTTATTGATCAGCTGAATTTCTAGCTAAGCAACTCTTATAAAAACCAGATTAAAAACCAGATTTTTTAGAAACGGAATATAACTTTATCTAAATATATAGTTTTCTTTCCATAAATCTGAGTTTTTTAAAACCACATTTTACACTGATTGTAAAATTGTTTTAATTATTATAACTACTTAGGAAATGTGAACATCAGGAACTTTCCCATTTTCTGTTGTTTAATACACATCTTGCACTGTAACATCAGCTCATTAAGATGAAGGAGATAGGAAAAATAATTTTCTTGCCAGCAGTCGCGCAGAACCTTCATTTGCTGTGACATACTATTATACATCAGAGAATATGAGATTATATAAGAGACTGATTTTACTACTGAAGAGCAGAATCTGGATGAGAGTCTAAAGACGAGAAAGATAAGTAAATCTAAGGCTGCCTTACCTTACCCCTGAAAATATTTATGAAGGTACTTAGAAAAAATGTATCCTTTCTTCTAAGGGAAAATAATTAACACAATCAATCATGTTCTTTTTATAGCCTATAGTCTTCTAGTCTAGACTTTGTTCATTTAAAATTGTTGTAAAGTTCTTAATATAAAAGTACCTACTAAATGTTAACTAGCAAAGGGAACAAATAAAAACCTGTTCAGTATTATTTCAAGTGTGTGCCCTTACTAATATTATAATATTATAAAATTACAGAAACATTGAAATTGTTCTTGGTCTAGGCATGGGATGAATCAAAAAGCAATGTATCTTCTGTGTCATAGAATGGACACTACCCAAAGTCCAAAACTGAATGAAAAATAAAAACGTATCTTAAGACAATATGGGATAACTTACAGAGTTATTGTCATTTGCTCCATATATTGAGGGGATGATTAACCTTAAGGACACACATAGAACAATAACAGCATCAGCTGAAGAGACTAGATTTTTTTTTTTCAATTTAAATTTTAGTTAGTGAACTTATAGTGTAATATTGGTTTCTGAAGTAGAATTCAGTGATTCATCACTTACATACAACACCCAGTGCTCATCACAAGTGTCCTCCTTGCTACCTATCACCCATCTAAGCCCATTCCCCATCCACCTCCCTCCATCAACCCTCAGCTTTTCTCTATCATTCAGAATCTCTTGTGCTTAGTTGTGCTTAGTTTCCCTCTTCTTTTCCCCCCATATGTTCATCTGTGGAATATGTGGAATTTAAGACGAATGGTATTTATCTTTCTCTGACTGAGTTATCTCACTTTGCATACTGCTCTCTAGCTCCATCCACATCATTGCAAACGGCAAGGGTTCATTCACTTTGATGTCTGAGTAATATTCCATTATATATATATCACATCTTCCTCTTTTTTTAAAAATAATTTTTTATTATGTTAGTCACCATACAGTATATCCTTAGTTTTTGATGTAATATTCCATGATTCATTAGTTGTGTATAACACCCAGTGCACCATGCAATACGTGCCCTCCTTAATAGCCATCACCAGCCTATCCCAATCCCCCACCCCCTCCCCTCTGAAGCCCTCAGTTTGTTTCCCAGAGTCCACAGTGTCTCATGTTCATTCCCCTTCTGTTTACCCCCCTTTATTCTTCCCTTCCTTTTCTACCGATCTTCCTATTTCTTATGTTCCATAAATGAGTGAAACCATATGATAACTGTGTTTCTATGGGGCGCCTGGGTGGCTCAGTCATTAAGCATCTGCCTTCGACTCAGGGCGTAATCCCGGTGTTCTGGGATCGAGCCCCACATCAGGCTCCTCCGTTGGAAGCCTGCTTCTTCCTTTCCCACTGCCCCTGCTTGTGTTCCCTGTCTCGCTGGCTGTCTCTTTCTCTGTCAAATAAATAAATAAAATCTTTAAAAAAAAATTGTGTTTCTCTGCTAGACTTATTTCACTTAGCATAATCTCCTCCAGTCCCATCTATGTTGCTGCAATGTGTGTAATCGTTCTTTCTGATGACTGAGTAATATTCCATTGTATATATGGGCTACATCTTCTTAATCCAGTCATCTGTTGAAGGGCATCTCGGCTCCTTCCACAATTTAGCTGTTGTGGACAATGCTGCTATGAACATTGGGGTGCATATGGCCCTTCTCTTCACTACATCTGTATCTTTGGGGTAAATACCCAGTACTGCAATTGCTGGATCATAGGGTAGCTCTATTTTTAAATTTTTGAGGGACCTCCACACTGTTTTCCAAAGTGGCTCTACCAACTTGCATTCCCATCAACAGTGTAAGAGGGATCCCCTTTCTCCACATCCTTTCCAACATTTGTTGTTTCCTGTCTTGTCCATTTTTGCCATTCTAACTGGCGTAAGGTGGTATCTCAATGTGGTTTTGATTTGAATTTCCTTGATGGCTAATGATTTTGAACATTTTTTCATGTGTCTGTTAGCCATTTGATGTCTTCATTGGAAAAGTGTCTGTGCATATCTTCTGCCCATTTTTTGATTTGTTTATTTGTTTCCCTTGTATTGAGTTTGAGAAGTTCTTTGTAGATCTTGGATACTAGTCTTTTATCTGTAGTGTCCTTTGCAAAAATCTTCTCCCATTCCGTGGGCTGCCTCTTAGTTTTTTTGACTGTTTCCTTGGCTGTGCAGAAGCTTTTTATCTTGATGAAGTCCCACAAGTTCATTTTTTTCTTTTGTTTCTCTTGCCTTTGGAGATGTTGTGTGTGGCCGATGTCGAAGAGGTTGCAGCCTATGTTCTCCTCTAGGATTTTGATGGATTCCTGTCTCACATCGAGGTCTTTCATCCATTTGGAGTTTATCTTTGTGTATGGTGTGAGAGAGTGGTCAAGTTTCATTCTTTTGCATATAGCTGTCTAATTTTCCCAGCACCATTTATTGAAGATGCTGTCTTTTTTCCACTGGATGTTTTTTCCTGCTTTGTCATAGATTAGTTGCCCAAAGAGGCGAGGGTCCATTTCTGGGTTCTCTATTATGTTCCATTGGTCTATGTGTCTGTTTTTGTGCCAGTAGCATGCTGTCTTTGTGATCACAGCTTTGTAGTATAGCTTGAAATCCAACAACATGATGCCTCCAGCTTTATTTTTCCTTTTCAACAGTTCCTTGGTGATTCGGGGCCTTTTCTGGTTCCACATAAATTTAAAGGCTGTTTGTTCCAGTTCTTTGAAAAATGTCATTGGTATTTTGATCAGGATGGCACTGAAAGTGTAGATTACTCTGGGTAGCATAGACATTTTAACTATGTTTATTCTTCCGATCCATGAGCATGGAATATTTTTGCATCTTTTTGTGTCTTCTTCAATGTCTTTCAAGAGTGATTTGTAGTTTCTAGAATATAGATCCTTTATGTCTCTGGTTAAGTTAATTCCGAGATAACGTATGATTTTTGGTGCTATTGTAAATGGAATGGATTCCCTAATTTCTCTTTCTTCAGTCTCATTGTTCGTGTATAGAAATGCAACTGATTTCTGAGCATTGATTTTGTATCCCACCACATTACTGAATTG
The DNA here is from genome assembly GCF_024610735.1 of Ursus americanus. Lineage (NCBI taxonomy): Eukaryota > Metazoa > Chordata > Mammalia > Carnivora > Ursidae > Ursus > Ursus americanus. Next base: position 2,908,303 of record NC_142162.1, on the reverse strand, counting down.
CTCTATAAGTTCTAGTAGTTTGGGGCTGCAGTCTTCTGGGTTTTCCATATAGAGTATCATGTCATCTGCGAAGAGAGACAGTTTGACTTCTTCTTCGCTGAATTGGATACATTTTATCCCTTTTCGTTGTCTGATTGCTGTTGCAAGGACTTCTAGTACTATGTTGAATAATAATGGCGAGAGTGGGCATCCTTGTCGTGTTCCTGATCTTAAGGGAAAGGCTTTCAGCTTTTCCCCATTGAGAATGATATTTGCTGTAGGCTTTTCATTGATGGTTTTTATGAGATTGATGAATGTACCCTCTAGCCCTACACTCTGAAGGGTTTTAATCAGGAAAGGATGCTGTATTTTGTCAAATGCTTTTTCTGCATCAATTGAGAGGATCATATGATTCTTGACCCTTTTCTTGTTGATATGATCTATCACACTGATTGATTTGCGAATGTTGAACCACCCTTGCATCCCAGGGGTGAATCCCACTTGGTCTTGATGGATAATCCTTTTGATGTACTGTTGGATCCTATGAGCTAGGATCTTGTTGAGAATTTTGGCGTCCGTATTCATTAGGGAAATCGGTCTGTAATTCTCCTTTTGCCTGGTTTAGGGATCGAGGTAATACTGGCCTCATAGAATGAGTTTGGTAGTTTTCCTTCTGTTTCTATTTTTTGAAATAATTTCAGGAGAATAGGTATTATTTCTTTTTTGAATGTTTGGTAGAATTCCCCGGAGAATCCATCATGCCCTGGACTCTTGTTTTGGGGGAGGTTTTTGATCACTGCTTCAATCTCTTCATAATTAATCGGTCTGTTTAAATAATGAGTCTTCCTGTTTCAGTCTTGGTAGTTTATAGGTTTCCAGGTAGTTTATAGGTAGTTTATAGGTATCCATTTCTTCCAGGTTGTTTAATTTATTGGCATAAAGCTGTTGTTAAAAGTTTCTAAGGATCCTTCCTATTTCATTGGTGTTGGTTGTGACCTCTCCCCTTTCATTCACAATTTTATTATTTTGGGTCCTTTCTCTATTCTTTTGAATAAAACTGGCCAGTGACTTATCCATCTTATTTATTCTTTCAAAGAACCAGCTTCTAGTTCTGTTGATCTGTTCTACTGTGCTCCTGGTTTCTAATTCATTGATCTCTGCTCTAATCTTGATCACCTGCCTTCTCATGTGTGGGTTAGGCCTGTTCTTCTGTTCCAGCTCCAGCTTCTTGAGGTGAGAATATAAAAACTGCATTTTAGATTTTTCTAATCTTTTGAGTGAAGCTTGGGTGGCTATGTATTTTCCCCTTAGGACTGCCTTTGCAGTGTCCCATAGGTTTTGGACCAATGTGTTTTCATTCTCATTGGTCTCCAGAAATTATTTAAATTGAGTTTTAATATCCTGGTTTACCCATTCATTCTTGAGCAGGATGGTTCTTAGTTTCCAAGTGTTTGAATTTCTTCCAAATTTTTCCTTACGATTGAGTTCTAATTTCCAAGCATTGTGGTCTGAGAATATGCAGGGAATAATCTCAGTCTTTTGGTATCAGTTGAGACCTGTTTTGTGACCCAGAACATGGTCTATTCTTGAGAATGTTCCACGTGCATTTGAATAGAATGTGTATTCTGTTTTTCTGGGGTGTAGTGTTCTGTATATATCTATGAAGTCCATCTGGTCTCCAGTATATCATTCAAAGCTCTTGTTTCTTTGTTGATTTTCTGCTTAGGTGATCTGTCTATTGCTGAGAGCGGAGTGTTGAGGTCCCCTACTATGAGCGTATTATTATCTATGTGTCTCTTTATTTTGGTTAAGAGTTGGCTTGTGTATCTAGCTGCCCCCTGTTGGGGGCATTGATATTTATAATTGTCATATCCACTTGTTGGATACATCCTTTAAGAGTAATATAGTGTCCTTCTGTATCTCTAACTACAGTCTGTAGTTTAAAATCTAATCTGTCTGATATGAGAATTGCTACACTAGCTTTCTTTTGAGGTCCATTGGCATGAGAGATGGTTTTCCATCCCTTCACTTTCAGTCTGGATGTATCTTTAGGTTCAAAATGAGTCTCTTGTAGACAGCAAATGGATGGGTCATGTCTTTTATCCTATCTGCAACCCTGTGGCATTTATGGGAGCATTTAGGCCATTCACATTGAGAGTGATTTTTGAGTGATATGATTTGAATAATGTCATGTTGCCTGTGAAGTCTTTGTATCTATAGATTGTAAATTTCTGTTCTGTATCACTCTTGGGGCCTTTTTACTTTTATAGAATCCCCCTTAATATCTCTTGTAGGGCTGGTTTGGTGGTTACGAATTCGGTCAGTTTCTGCCGATCCTGGAAGATCCTTATCTCTCCTTCAATTCTGAATGACAGCCTTGCTGGATAAAGGATCCTTGGCTGTATGTTCTTCTCAGATAGAGCTTTGAAAATACGCTGCCAACCCTTCCTAACCTGCTATGTCTCTGTAGACAGGTCTGACATTACTCTGATATTTTTACTTCTGTACATAAGGATTTTCTTCTCCCTGGCCACTTTCAATACTGTATCCTTGGATCTAATATTTGCAAAATGCACTATGATGTGACGTGACCTTGGGAGGGGTCCTCTCTGCCTCTTGACATGAATGCTTGTTTCCTTTGCAGATCAGGGAAGTTCTCAGCTACAATTTGTTCAAATATCTCTTCTAGGCCTTTCTCTTTCTCCACCCCCTCGGGGATGCCAATGGTTCTGACATTGCAATGTTTCATTGAGTCAGTAATCTCCCGTATTCTACATTCTTGAGATTGGATTTTTTTGAGCCAAGTTTCTGTTTTAACTTTCTCTTCTACCATCCCATCCTCCAATTCACTAATTCGTTCCTCTGCCTCATTTACCCTTGCCGTCAGAGCATCTAGTTTAGACTGCAGTTGATTCATAGCATTTTTAATTTCTGCCAGATTCGCTCTCATTTCTGCCCTTAGAGATTCTATATTCTCGTTAATATTTTCATTAATATTTTTTTCAAGCTTACACATCATCTTGACCATTGTTACTCTGAACTCAATTTCTGACAATTTGGTTATATCCATATCCATCAGCTCTGTGGCAGAGGCCACAGACTCATTATCTCTTCTTTGCTGGGGGGGATTTCTCCTCCTCCTCATTTTGATGAGGAGAGGTTGCGGGTTTGCCCAGAGCCCAAATTATTGATCAGGACCCAGGCAGTGTGCACTTGTCATAGAGGGACCTTAGGGATGTGGGCTTCTTGATTTTTCCGCCTGCCTTCTGGGGGAGGGGCCTGCCGCGCTGATACTCAGGCAACCGTCTTTGGGTAGAGTCGTCCTGTCCCCTGTGAGGCGGGATGGGGACGGGCACAATGTGAGCTGGTATTTCCTGGCTTTTGTTCTCTGGCGGCTTTCCCTGGTGGTTTTCTGTGACTCTTCTGAGAGTCAGAGCAGCAGTGTCCGTATCCTAGCCTCTGTCTCAGAACAGAGGGATCGCAGTCCACTCTCCACTGAGCTCTCTTGGCCACTGTAACTCTGTTTCTGTCGGTGCTGCTAAAAACCCTGCAGCATCCTGGGTTGTGTGCCCCACATCCGGTGTCCCAACCCTCACTTCCAGGGCTGACATGTCACCATCCTTTGTGCTTCTAACACTTCCAGTCGCCCCCGGTTCCCGTGCACGCTCCCGCGCTTCCTGTTTCAGTGTGGTTCCCCTGCACTCACTCCAGAGCTCCGGTTTTCAGTTTGGACACACGCATGCTCCCAAGCTCCCAGTTTTATTCCAGTTCCAGTGAGCACTCTGGAGCTTCAGTTTTCAGTCTGGTCACGTGCGCATTTCCAGGCTCACGGTCTCAGTCTGTTTTCTGGCAGTTACCGGTCTGCGAGTCTGGCCGGCTTCCCAGTGTAGATGGCTACTGCTTCCCGGTGCCTGAGCATGTTGGCTCCCTCCCCCTTCCGTTTATCTTCCTATATCTGTGCACGAATTCACGGCTCCCCGCTTCATACCTCAATACGCAGCGCTGGAGATGTTCGTTTGTAGAGATCCAGATGTATCTTCCTGTGTCTCAGGCTGATATCATGGGTGTTCAGGATGGTCTGGTAGATATTCAGCTTGACTCAGGGCACCAGCTGAAAAGGGGGTCACCTACTCCTCCGCCATATTTTCTCCTCCCTATATATCACATCTTTTTTATCCATCCATTAGTCTTTGTAATTTGGACTCTTTCCCTACTTTGGCTACTGTTGATAATGCTGCTATAAACATCAGGGTGTATGTATCCCTTCAAATTAGTGTTTTCGTGTCCTTTGGGTAAATACCTAGTAGTGCAATTGCTGGATCGTAGGGTAGTTCTCTTTTTAACTTAATGGGGAACCTTCAGACTTTTTTCCAGAGTGGCTGCACCAGTTTTCATTCTCACCAACACTGCGAGAGGGTTCCTTTTTCTCCACATCCTCGCCTACACCCGTTGTTTCTTGTGTTGTTCATTTTCGCCATTCTGACAGGTGTGAGGTAGTATCTCATTGTGGTTTTGATTCTTATTTCCCTGATGATCCATGATATTGAGCATCCTTTCATGTGTCTGTTAGTCATCTGGATGTCTTATTTGGAATAGTGTCTATTTATGTGAAGAGACTTGATATTTGATACACATGAATACGTTAAGAATTAATTAGTGAATGAAACTTTACAAATTTTGTTAGGGACAGAAACATATTCTTAGTTCTCCATATAGTAAAACCAAAGGATGTGTCTTTCTACTTAAAGGAAAAATAACAATAATTTTGAGAGTAGATTTATAATATTACCGTAAGCATAAAGAAGTTCTGACGTTTTGGCATCATTCCTTTGTATCATCTCGTTTCTATTCATATCACTTCATTGCCAAGGAGAATGTTTGTTTGTTTTTTTTAAAGATTTTATTATTTATTCGACAGAGATAGAGACAGCCAGCGAGAGAGGGAACACAAGCAGGGGGAGTGGGAGAGGAAGAAGCAGGCTCATAGTGGAGGAGCCTGATGTGGGGCTCGATCCCAGAATGCCGGGATCACGCCCTGAGCTGAAGGCAGACACTTAACCGCTGTGCCACCCAGGCGCCCCCCAAGGAGAATGTTTGATTTTAGCTGGAAGTTAATCCAGTTAGGGTTGACCCACAAATTCTCACTCACATTCTGGCAGTTCAGTTTTCTAAGTGTTTGCCATAGTAGTTATACCTGTACCACATGTGCATCATTCAGTGGGTAGTCTGGGTTCTGGGTGGTCACGTGCCTGTTAGTACCTTCCTCAAAGCCTTTGATATGCTGTTAAAGTCAGAAACATGCATGTAAAGCTTAAGGGTGATCCCATGTGTTTATATATTATATATCTCATTATGGTCTCTCTTTCCTGAGATCCTTTTTCTCTGTGATTTCCCTGAAACTTTCTAGCACTCAGGTCGTTGTCTTCTCCCCTTCTTGGTTTTCTGGCCATAAACTGGACCTTGAGTTTCCCCACTCATGTATGCAGTCACTACTACTGTATCTGCCACTCGACCTGATAAACAACACCATATTGGGGGGAAAAGCAATGTAGATTCTCTCCATACTCCCATTACCACAGTTCCTGTGGTCATGGAAAACAAATATCCTCTCTCAGCGTTGCAGATTGTTGCCCAGTTGTATTGCAACCATTTTGCTGCTACTGCTGCTTCCTTGAAGTTTCCTGAAGGCAGAGAAAAGAGAGAACAACAGCAGCAGCAAAATCCAGTTTCCCCCCATTCTTTCTGGCCCTGAAATTACCCCCTTTCCTGTTACTGAAAACAGAAAGATTGGTTTCTTTTCAAACTCTTCTATCTGCATCCGTGAGTTTTCTGCATTGCATGTTAACTTTGCGTAACAGGATGCAAGATACCGGAGGGAAAAAAGAGAATCACTTCCAGTTCATTTTAACTTCAGGTTCTGGTTTCCTTCCCCAATATACATTGTACCATATATTTTTCAAATATTATCCAGAGATAGCTACTTCATGCGTGATGTCCAGGTTTTGAGGGGCATTCATGGGAGAGACAGAGCAGAGTGTGTTTACTCCATCTTGAGTGGAGCTGGAGGCTTTGATTATATACTTTAAGGAAATTCATGAAAATCAAGTTTACTTAGCATTTGTTTATGTGACATATGTTCTGTTTTACATTATATGCTTAATACATCATAGTATGATCATCATTATCATTGGGATAATAATCAAAAGTCTTGGCATTTATGTACTAGCTTACAAAAAGTTTGCATGTATACCCTGTCATTTTGATTCTTTTCAACAACTCTCGACCGTATTATTAGGGAAGAAGATCTATTTTAGAGAATTTGTTTCCTCTCAGAGTTCACCCACCTAGTAACTCTCAAAGCCAGGTCTCAAACCAGGATTTTCTGATCAGATATTTAATGTTTTCCCTGTAGTATACACACATGAATGTTTTCTGAAATGTCAAAGGAGCTAGAAAGCAGTAATACAGATGGCATTGGTCATATCAGCCACAGTGAATCAAAGTCTTATGTTAATTAAGTTACTTTACAAGTTATGTTACTCACGTTACATGTAGTCCTCTAATCCAGTATTTTGAAATTCAGACCTCTTTTGTGAGCTAGACAATAAAAAAATGCATCAAAACTCTTTGGGAGAGTTAATACAGGCTTTGACTGATAAGTACTAATCCTATGAATATGATAAGTACGAAGCTACATGAATTATCTAAACTTCTTATTCAGATACTGTGTTCTGTTGAATATTTGTAAAGGAAATGACCAGTGTCAGCAATTATCCTGTCAAATCCCTTAGAGTCAATGAAATACTCTATAATAAAAAAGAAAAGGCTTGTGTCACATTTAAATAAATATATGCTCTTAATGAGTCTGAAAATATATTTAATTGCCTTATATGAGAAAATGAAAATTATGTTTTTAAATTTAAAATTATTTATATGAGTATATATAAATTGTAATATATACCAATGTATTAATGACTTTAATAGTAAAATTCTCACCGAAGTATCTTGGAGAAAGGCTTTTTCCTGTACCTAGAGATACCCTTCTCTTCCTAATACCACCCCTGCATGAATTAAAAGACTGAAACTCACAGGGGGGAAAAATACGGCATTAAAGAACAGGAAATTGTGGTCACATACTTCTTGCCAGAAGGAGTAGTACTAACATGTCAGGAGTTGCAAGAAAAGGTCCAGGAAGAGCGGCACAAATAGTACTTCCTAGAGTGAATAGTTATGTCTGTATTCCATCAGTTCAGAGATGAAAAGGCTGGGAAAAACTATACCTTAATCTAGAGGAGCTGAACTGGGTGAATGCATATGAGGTGCTGAAAATCAGGCTAGGAACAAGCTATACTCATGAACTTGTCTGCCAGGCAAATATTTGGAAAACTCTGGCAACATCAAGCACTGGAGTTATTCATTGTCAGTATTTTAAATGTAAAAGTTCATTATACAAGGTGTTTGGACAATAAAACATGCTTTTATATAGCATATACATAAACTTTCCACTTATTAGCTTATGCTAGATGGAATCTCACTACTTTGCTATATATATAAAAGAACATGAGCTCATTATTTTGTTTTTATTGAAACTACCTGGTGCCTATTCCAGGTGACCTGTGGACAAACTAACTTAGCCTATCTATTAGCAAAATCATATATGGATAAAAATTACCTTATTTGAAAGTCATTATGGGTTGACTAGTGTTCCCCCAAAAAGATATGTTGAAGTCTTCACTCTAGCAGAATGTAAGTGTATTTGTAAATCGTGTTACTGCAGATGTTAAGATGAAGAAACACTGGCGTAGTGTGGGCCCTTAGTCCAATGTGACTGTGTCCTTAGAAGAAGACAATGTGAAGATACACAAAGGCGCATAAAGAGAACTTCGTGTGATGACAGAGTGTCAGCAGTTAAGCACAGGGTTTGCCACCTACTAGAAGCTAGGAAGAGGCAAGGAAGGATTCTGTCCAGTCTCAGAGTGAGCATGGATCTGCTGGTACCTTGATTTTGAACTTCTAACCTCTGTAACTGTGAGGGGATTTCTGTTGTTTTAAGAGACGGAGTTTGTGGTACTGTGTTACAGCAGCCCTAGGAAGCAAATACAGAAGGGGAGGACAACAATGCAAAATGCAAGGTAACATAAAAAGAAACATTTTACAAACTCACAGAGAAAGTATACTTTAAATTGCATTTAAAGTCTTTAAATAGTATTTAAATTAGGAATGATTGGAATAGTCTTGTTTTTCTTTTATCATTTATATCTTCAATTCGTTTCAAGAAGGTGGAGCTTCTAAAAAATGGGGCACACATTTATCAAAAGGAAAATCTACGATGAAGACAAAGACACAGAAGAAGAAAGTTGGTAAGAATATAATGCTATAAGAAAACCCAAATTTCAAAGCAAAATTAAAATTCATTTCAGGGTGAAGTAGAGAAGGAATTGATACTGCTGAAAATGAGATCAATGAAATGTTTGGTCACTAAAAAAATTCCCTAGGATTTAAGAAGTGATGAGAGAAGATAACAGGGAAAATACTAACAGCGGGCAAACATAAAAATTGTGGTTCTTCCCAAGAAAAAAAGGTGGAATAATTTAGCAGAATCAGTAAAACCAGATGTATTTTTAAAATATTACAGATTTGAATATTGAAATAAAGGAATGCATTTAGAGAAATTTTTTTTTTTTTAAGATTTTATTTATTTATTTGACAGCCAGCGAGAGAGGGAACACAAGCAGGGGGAGTGGGAGAGGAAGAAGCAGGCTCCTAGCGGAGGAGCCTGATGTGGGGCTCGATCCCAGAACACCAGGATCATGCCCTGAGCCGAAGGCAGACGCTTAACCGCTGTGCCACCCAGGCGCCCCTGCATTTAGAGAAATATTAACACACATTTTTTCAATATTAATTTCAGATAGATTTTGAAGGAAGAACACTACTAAATAATACAAAAAAAACTTTTCTATAGATACTACGTTTAAAAAAATCACTAAACAATTATAACAACAATATGCAAAATAATGTTGCATTAAAATGTAAAAAAAGGAAGTTATGAATTCAGCCATCATCAGTATTTAATTTAACCTCATACAATCTATAGGTATGAAACTAGATAAAGTGTGCGATGCTACTTTTTTCAGGTATTGCTTAGCAAAAAGATCAGAACTGATATTCACGGGAGAGGGGAAAGCCTAAAGTTGTGGTCTGCATTTGACCTTGCTTTTTGCTTGGAGGTGATTGCTAAACTGTGGAATAAAGAGGTAGAGTTCAAGGAAAGACCATTTTTTGCAGTTCGCAAAAGAAACATAGCTTAGCCAGAGGGAGAGGTTGGAACTAGGGCCAGAAAATGCAACTGGAATTTGCAGGTCGAAGTTACTAGAAAGGTAGAAGCACCTAAACTCTGCGTTGGGGTTGCCCTCAGGTCTCTGCCCAGATCTTGAACTATATAGTTGTAGGGCAAGACTCTGATTTCAAGGAAATGACAACTTCTGGAGTGCTTAAAATGGAAGAAATTTGAGAGGGTGCAAACTGCTGGAGAGAGATTAGAGTTTAAATCCAGCTACAGAGGAAAGAATTTTTTGAACAGCACTGACATTCAGTGTAGGCTCCTGAAAGACACTGCATTAGAGTAAGGACCATACTGTAGCGTAAGGGCTATCAGGAAAAACATGGTCAAAACCAAAGTATTCCTAAAACCAAGCCTTTGCAAGATCAGGAAGATCCGCTAATAATACAGCTGCCTTCCAGAACAAAAGTCAGCATGTTTTAGAGCAAGATAAGATAATCAAGAAGAAAAACTCTACAATGTGTCTCTCATACTGTCCAAGATAAAATTAAAATGTAAAAGATTTGCAAATAAGAAAAAAATTGACCCCTAGCGAAAAAGAAAGACAATAAAAACAGTACTGCAGGTGACTCGAGTTAGACTTAGCAGGACTTTAAAGGACTTAAAATCACTCCTATGTAAATTAAGTGTAGAAAAAAGTGTACAGAATGTAAACGGATGAATTTAGGGGAAAAAAAACAGGAGCCTTAAAAAGAAACAAATAGAAATTCTAGAACTAAAACATTCAAAATCTGAAAAAAAATTATTGAAAGCATTTAGATGCAGACTGGCACAGTGGAGAACAACATATCAGTGAACTCAAATTATACAAACTGAAGCACATGAGAAAAAGAAATAAAGACAGAATATCACCCAAGACCTGTGGAAAAGCAATAGTATCGTTCATGTTTAATTAATTTTAATTAATATCCAACAAAGAGACAACGAAATGGAGAAAAATTTGTAATAAAAAACTTTTTCATAATTGATGAAATATATCAACCCAGAGATGCAAACTCCAAGCATCATAAATACAAAAAAGGGCATTAACGGTACCCAAGCCAAAACTAAGTCTGAGGCAAAATTAATGATGACTGTTGATTCAAAAATTTATGGTAAGAGAACATACCTGCCATCATTTCAGCAGAGATTTGGAAATTTTAGAAAGGAGAATAAGTTTTATAGAATAAAAAGAAATAATGAGACAGTAATGAATTGACAAGCATTCTATTAAGGTGGGATTTGGGAAATAAGGAGACTTTCTAACTTGTCTTAGGTATATTTGTTGATCCCTGATGGCTACAAAAGAGCAGGCAAGCAGTTTGGGAACATTTCAAAAGAGGAAGGAATGTTAAATATTAGGGGTAGAGTTTTTTTCTGTGGCTAGCCATGTCCTGCAACAAGTGGGGGTTGATGAGATACGTGTGTGTGTGTGTGTGTGTGTGTGTGTGTGTGTGTGTGTGTGGTCAGACTGTCATTATGGTCCTTATGTGGGGATGTCCATCATGACAAGCAGTTTCTTAATGGAGCACTGGTGAAATCTGAAGTCTGGTGTTTCATTAGTAGTAACGTACCCATGTCAGTTTCTTAGTTTTGACAAATGTACCATGTTAATATGTTAACAACAGAGGAAAGTGGATGAGGGGTATGTAGGAACTGAATATATCTCTGTAAATCTTCTATAAATCTATAATCATGACAAAATATAAAGTGTATTTTTAAAAATGTCCTTAGTCTTGCTTCAGCCACGTGAAGAAAAAGAAGTATATCAAATTACTCATTGCCCCCACGTACTCTTTTGTCATAAAAGGCATTTATAGGAGTCAGGAGTGTGAAAGACAAATGGCACCCAACAATTAAGAGGATGAGTTTATTACAGCTATTGCAATCAGGCGAATGTTCATCAATGCAAAGGATCCTCTTAAAGAAAAGAAAAGGGGGCACCTGGGTGGTTCAATCAGTTAAGCATCTGCCTTCAGTTCAGGTCATGATCTCTGTCTGGGTCCTGGGAATGAGCCCCACATCAGGCTTCCTGCTCAGCAGGGAGTCTGCTTCTCTCTCTCTCTCTCTCTCTCTCTGTCCCTCTGCCCCTCCCCACTACTCGTTCTCTCTCTCTCTCTCTCTCTCTCTCTCAAATAAATAAAATCTTAAAAAAAGGAAAGAAAAGGAATGTGGGATTTTGTAGAGGCAGGTAAACAAGGGAGTCATGAGGGAGAATGGATATTGAGTCTTAGTTAAAGAATTGGAGGCAAGGCTTATATATGAATATTTGAAGGCAAGGTGGTCCTTTGGATTAGCTGTTTCTCAGAACACTGCAGGGTGGGGGAACGTCTCAGCCCTGAAGGCTTTTCAGAAGCTTTTCAGAGCACAGAGCTTATGTATAGTTCAACATTGTCAGGAGCTTGAATAGTAATACTGCTACATTTGCTCCCCAGGAAATCATTTTCTCAGACCCAAGTTTCTATAGAGGGACTGATATGGAATCACCATATCTCATCTAGAGGTCCCTGAGAGGCGAATGCCAAACAGGACTGACTCTGAATAGAAAGACTCTGTCAGGGAACAGAATTACACATTATAACTCTTGAGGAGAAAGGCTTAAAGATTAACAAAGTGGGGTGCCTGGGTGGCTCAGTCGGTTAAACATCTCCCTTCGGCTCAGCTCATGATCTCAGGGTCCTGGGATTGAGCCCCGATCAGCCTCCCTGCTCAGCAGAGGGGTCTGCTTCTCCCTCTCCCTCTGCACCTGCTCGTGTGCTCTCTCTCTCTTGCTCACTCTCCCTCAAATAAATAAAGTCTTAAAAAAAATTATTAACAAAGTGCTTGAGGAAACAGTGGCAATATAGGGCTGTTACAATTGTCTGTCACTCCCTCCCACCAGACTAACCCTAGAATTGCCAGCCTGGTTTCTCCCTTTTTGCCACCCACCCCCAAAAGAGGATGGTTTCCTTTTTACTGGTTTTGCCAATCTATATAATAAAGTACTAAGCAGAAGGAAGTGGTGAGGAATGGAAAAGAAAGAGCCAGAAAAAAAATAGAAAACCAGAAGGGCTGATGATAGAAGGAATGATTTTGTTAAGTGTTTAAAAATGCAGCCGAAAAAGTTTTAGAGGGAATACCCAGGGAACATATGTTATAACATTAAAAAAAGCCCTATATATTTAGAACATCCTTAATAATCATTAAATATGTACATAAACATTGAAATTTCTTTTTAATTACTTCTGGCCATTGAATTGTTTTTCTTGAACACAGTGTCATTCTGAGACTGAGCTGAGTCCAGCTTTCTTAAAGTTTACCTAAGAAAATATGTTCACATTGGTGCCGCTAACAGTTGGGATTTGTCTCAGTGGTTCTGTCTTGGCTGTTCTTGGAATCATCTCAGGAGCCCAAAAACACTAATTTCCAGATTCCATCCTCAGAGATTCTGATTAAATTGGTCTGAAGGTGGCCTAAGAGTCAGTATTTTAAAAATATAACCCCCACCCCCCAAAAAACCCCAAACCCTAATGTGCAGCCAAGATTGAGAATCACTGAATTTGCATCCAGTGACACAAAGCCAGCGGTAACAGATAATCTGTTTCTGCTTACAAAATTACCGGTAGTTTTTAGCTCAAGTTAGGAACAGTTCTGTGATACCTTCTGAATGAAATGCCTGCCATCATTGTGATCATTTTGGTAAGCAAGAGCTAAAAGAGCACGCCTTTCAGATCGTCTTTATCTTTATGAGCCGTTTCTGTCCACTCTCGCTAATGTCGTTTTCCCATCATCAACTGAGGTTATGCTAAGGAACACGAACGCAGAGGATGCAGCCGTGGTAGACTGCAGGGAATCCAGGAACGTGAGGATTGTCTAAATAAAGCTGTGTTGTTACCCAGCTGTACAAATACATACTTTACAGACAACTCTTCAAGATGGTAGCTAATATATAAAACAAGGTTGAAGCACAAATCATAATTACATACTATGTATTTCGTTCCTTTAATATGGACTGAAAATATCCAATAGCATTTTTGTGATCTTTTCGACTCTGTTTAAAGAGAAGCTATGAAACAGATGGATGTCCTGCTGACAACCACCCAGGAGGCCAGCTTCTGAGAGATGTGTGGGAAGCAGAAAGCAGTTTCAAAGTGATGAGGGGGAGTAGCAAAATCTTATTAGCAAATAATGGAATTTGTGCATTCCCTGCACCTCTAAGGAGGAACTGGCCTGCATGCCTTTTCTTACTATTTGTTTTCACTTAAAAGGCTATTAAAGCCTTCTCTACCCTTGGAGTAGAGCACATCTTCTCATTGTGCCCATTATCGGCCACAATAAATAGATTTGAGCTCAGAGACTCAGGCACTTTAATTGCCACTATGCACTTTTCTCAAGTAATAAAAAGAAAATACCAACTTTTATGTGTCCCCTTTGATATGGTCTATGTATCGTACCAGCTCTTTATTCCTCCAAAGACTCAGCTTCTGGAAAAGAAAAACTAGTCTGATGGTATTGTTTGCCTTTAAAGAAAATCAATAGTCAAACTTAAAAAGTGATCCCACTTGTAGTAAAACATAGAAGCTGTTCAACATATTAAAGAGATACACATGGGTAGCAGTTTTGTTTCCTTTGGTTATAAATGACCTAAAAAAGGAAGTTAATGAAACAAGATGGAGAATGGCCTAAAATATAAGTGTTGAGTGACTTCATCAGCCTGCTGTAGACATAACCAATTTCAGGTTTTGCTGTATTGCATAGTGTAAAAAGCATACGCCTTAATATAAAGAAAATAAGGATTTAAGTCTTGACTTCATCCTTTACAAATTGCATGACATTGGTCAAATTACCTAACTTGCTCATGCCACATTTCCACAGGCATAAAATAATAACTATATCTATTGTATAATGCTGTTGTCTTAATAAGAGACATAGTATAATGCCTCACTTAGCATATTGTAGGCTACTCATATTGTAGGTACTCTACAACTACTCTTCTGTCCTCTAAATCCCACAATGCTTATTTTTCAGAAGGTACGTTGGGTGCTGTTACTAGGGAAGATAATGAGGATTGAGTAAGAGGTCACAAGGTCAGTAGAAGTGGTTTCCATTCACAGTGAAGTGCTCAATAGTGTTCTCCCTGATTCAAGAGAAAAGGGCAGTCTGATGATTTCCCTAGGACATGGTATTGGGAATATGATTTGTTATCCTATATGGTAGAATTTGGAAGCTTATAAGTAAAGGAATGACAGAAATGTCACTTGAATTACCAGCTTTCAGAGAGGAATAATTATGCTGGGGATATGTTGTTCTTAGTTGATCAGTAACTTACATTGCAAGCTTTTTTTTTTTTTAATATCTAATGCTGTGTCTAAAGTCTTCGTTTGTGTAGTAATATTCATTTGCCAGAATTTTACAATAAAAACATTAAGAGCAATGGGATTGTTTAGTCCATGAAAGACATCAATAGCCAACAAACAAAAATTGAGATAAGAGATGCACAATATAGTTTTTGGTTGATATTGTTTGAGAAAACGACATTTTCAATTTAACTTCTCTCTTAACCATAGAGGCAGGCTGGACCATGCAACATATGATAAGACTGGAATGAAGTTTTCTGACTTATACCTTACATTCAGTTACCACTCTTCCACTGGATTACTGTTTTTTTTTTTTAATTTTTAAATTTTTAAAATTTTTAAAATTGTTATGTTAGTTACCATACAGTACTTCATTAGTTTTTGATGTAGTGTTCCATGCTTTATTATTTGTGTATAACACCCAGTGCTCATTGCAATACATGCCCTCCTTAATACCCATCACCATGCTAACCCATTCACCGCCCCCCCCCCCCGAAACCCTCAGTTTGTTTCCCGGAGTCCATAGTCTCTCATGGTTCATCTCTCCCTCTGATGTCCCGCCCTTCCTTCTCCTAAACTCCTCCATGCTATTCCTCATGTTCCACATATAAGTGAAACCGTATGATAATTGTCTTTCTTTGCTTGACTTATTTCACTTAGCATAATCCCCTCCAGTTCTATCCATGTCAATGCAAATGGTGGGTATTCATCCTTTCTGATGACTGAGTAATATTCCATTGTATATATGTACCACATCTTTTTTATCCATTCATCTGTTGAAGGGCATCTCGGCTCCTTCCACTGTTTGGCTATTGTGGATGTTGCTGCAATGAACATTGGGGTGCATGTGCCCCTTCTTTTCACTACATCTGTATCTTTGGGGTAAATACCCAGTAGTCTGTTTTTTAAAATAGGGCACTGGGGGCCCCTGGGTGGCTCAGTAGGTTAACCATCTGCCTTCAGCTCAGGTCATGATCCCAGGATCCTTGGATCGAGCCCCACTTTGGGCTCCCTGCTCCGTAGAGAGCCTGCTTCTCCCTCTCCCTCTGCTTACTACTCCCCCTACTTGTGCTCTCTCTGTCAAATAAATAAATAAAATCTTCTTTAAAAATAGGGCACTGAAATAAGTAAAGTATTGTGCAAGAAATCTACTTGATATTGACTGAAAAGTATAATCCAATTTTGATCCAATTACTTAAAACTTGAGAATTTCTATACTTGTTTAGTGTCATATCTAGCCAGTCTTGTATCATCTAGGTAACAACATTAGGAATGTTTCCTTTTAAATGATAAGTTTCTAGTAATGATATAAGAGATAAGCAAAACATATCCCCATTACTTTTCATATCTGATTATAATATATTACCATTTTTTGTTATATTAACATAGTTTAAGAGTACATGTTTATTGGGGCGCCTGGGTGGTGCAGTCGTTAAGCGTCTGCCTTCGGCTCAGGGCGTGATCCCAGCATTCTGGGATCGCGCCCCACATCAGGCTCCTCCTTTAGGAGCCTGCTTCTTCCTCTCCTACTTCCCCTGCTGTGTTCCCTCTCTCGCTGGCTGTCTCTGTCAAATAAATAAATAAAATCTTTTAAAAAAAAGAGTACATGTTTATTGATTCACTTGTCTACTTGTCCTTAAGCAAGTAGAAACTGAGCTAAATAGAAAGGAGTTCCACTCTTTGCTTTTAAAAAGCCCTCAGGCCAGTAAAAGATAATTTGCATATTAAATATTAAAATTAATTAAAATAATATATTTAATAAAAATAAATATATAAAATAAATATACTTCATTATCACTATCATTATAATAAATACTATTTATGGTTTGTCCAATGTGCTGTGATGCTCTAATGATTTTTCCCTTTGTTTTCATCATGACTTCTGAATCATTGCTTCTCTAAAATCAAAAGACTATTTTATACCAAAAAGCATATCACTTCAAATTATGTTTCCAAGGGTTCCCATTTGGGTAGTTGTTTTGTAGCATTTAAAGCATAGGTATGGGGACACCTGGGTGGCTCAGTTGGTTAAGTGCCCTACTCTTGGTTTGTCTCAGGTCATGATCACTCAGTCTTGGGACTGAGCCTCGCGTCTGGCTCTGCGCTCAGTGCAGAGTCTGCTTCAGGTCCTTTCTCCCTCTCCCTCTGCCCATCTCCTCTCTCTCTCAAGTAAATAAATAAAAATATTTTTTAAAAATGAAGCATAAGTATGTATTAAGGGAAGCATTCTTAAGTTCAGTTACTCTAGTAAATATTTGGAATGAAATGAGCATATACCAAAGAAGATCACTTGCTTCCTCTTTATTACCAATTTCTTTCTAGTTCTCTAAAATATAGTTTAATAGTCTGCTAGTGCTCAGTTCAGAGATTTGGATGCTTAATAACTGACTCATTACCTTAAACCAAATCTTAGTATTCCTCTATAATACCTTTGAGAAACCACACTTGTCTTCAGAGTAGATTGCATTTGTGAGATAAATTCCTTTTTGTGTATCTAACCAGTCATTAGAAGTGCATATCAGATCACTCTTCATCATGTCTGCTACTGTTTCATTAATAAAAACTGACATTTCATTCAGCTGTTATGTATCTAAATATATGGATTATATAAACAAAAGAGCAACTGCAGAAATTCCCTATGTCTATTCTGCCATGTGGGGCCATCTAAAAATATTTTATTTTGATTTTATTTTAGTTGGCTTCCCAGACAAGATTGTGCCAAAGCTTTTTTCACATCCTCTCAAGAATATTAATAGCAAGAAGGCAGTATTTGTCTTTAGATTTAAATTCTAGTGAAACATCAGTAGATACTGTGATCAGTACTGTGTGATCAATGCTTGACCTTTCGCCTTCCCTGTGGAATTTCATTAATTCTGATATAGATTGGGAAAAAATATGTTTGCAAAAATTTTCACTACTCAATGAAATTGCATTCTTCTGGGATGTGACTTACTCTGTAGAGGTGGTATTGGTGACAGTAGGTTCATTTCACAAATAACAAATTCAAGGTGAAATAAAATAAATAACAAAATGGGTACAGAAATAGCTAGAGTTCGAATGAAGAAGATATAAAAGTTAAATGTGGGACTAGAAATTATTTAATATTCATCATGTGTTCAGTCATTCTACAAATATGGATTGCCTATAATGTGCCAGGTAATAAGGGACCTCGGTGGGGTATTCAATGATGAATTCACATCTTATACAGTATAGAGGGGGCTACTAGTAAGTACACAAAAACACAGTGTGATAAAGTCTGTTAAGGGCACAAAAATCTGGGTGAATAAAGGAGGGGCATGTGATTTATAATTTACTCTGGAAGAACCAGAGAAGAGCCCAGAAAGGAGATAAAAACATTTCCCAAGGGAAGGGAGCAATCAGAGAATGAAGTAATTAAGAGATAAGAGAGGACAGGGCATGTCCAAAAAGTAGTAACATTCAGGATGATTAGAGCAATAGTATGAAGAACAGGCATGGTGAAAGATGAAACTCAGGTGGTTTGAGGGTCTTCTATTTCATATTAGGATTTATCTTAAGGCCTTGAAAACCATTGAGAAGTTTTAAGCAGAGGGAGGACCATGATCAGATTAACACGTTAGAGAAATCACTTTGTATGCAGTATGGGGGATTGGTGATGGAGTGAGAAGTAGTGTTACCAGTTAGTCCATTACAGAAATCCGGGCAAAGAATAGTGTGGAATACAATTATGGTAATGACATGAATGGAATAGTTGAATCAAGATATAAAGGATATAAATGGATATAAAACTTGGTGGCTTATGAAATACACTGGATGAGATAGAAAGAAATGTGCTTTTTGGCTTGGTAATGGGGTAGTTGCTGGAATGACTCAACAAGATAGGAAAAGAAGAATGTAAGCATGAAGAGGAAATAATAAATTGCTATTTTACTAGCTATGTTATCATCAAGAAGTGATATCTACTGGCAATTAGGTATTAGGGTATTAGGAAAAGAAGTAGGCTGGAAATGTAGTTTTGAGAATCAGGAACACGAAAGTGGATATTATTCTCCTGAGATAAAGTGTGCATTGAGAAGGATGAAACTGTTAAGATTCAAGGTTTCGGAGAGCGACCTAAGAAGAATGACCCGTGAAGGAAACTCAGACATATGTGAAATCACAAAAGCCAAGGAAATAGCAGTAGGAAAAATCAATAATGCTCAATTCTTATTAGAAGTTCTGTAACATTAGGACCAAAGTTGTCATTTTCAATGGTGGTTATTATAAGAACAGTTCCATTGCAGGAAGTAAACGGCAAATGGGGAAATTATGGTCATGGGAGACATCAAGAAAGGAGAGAGTAGAGAAGGATGGGGTAAATATCTCAAGGTATTGGAGGGTGCCTTTGTTTAAATGGTAAAGTAAAGCAAAAATAGGACTCAAGAAAAATATAGTGAGAAATATAGAGAGGATAAATTGTGCCAAACCAAAAGAGGACAGTACTTCAGGATAGATAAATGCTTAAAGGTACAAATTAAATAGACTAGTTAAAAGGATGAAGAGTTCTTTTGGATCTCGAGAAGTTATTGGTGACCTTAGAAAGTATCTTCATTAGAAGAGCACTAAATTAGAACACTAAAGAGTAAAGGGTTGGGTTACCAGGTCTATTAGTCCAGGTCCACCAAGAAGCAGACACAACACAGGTTTAAAGACCCAAAGATTTTATTACAGGAAATGCCTGTGAAAGAAAATGGGATAGGGGAGGAGAAAGCTGGGAGCATTATGAACCAGTGATACAAGTCTGATTCCAAGTAAAGGAGTGAAGGAGGTAAGGTGAGTAGAAGCTCTTGGACCTAGTACAGTTTAATGAATGTGCAGCAAGGTCATCAGGGAGTCCTTGAGCCAAAATAGGCCATCAGAAGTATCCTGTGTCTCCCAAAAATGAGCTGTCTTAGTATCCCGGTTGCACTCAGTCATTGCCTGAAAGCAGCTCATAGGAAACTTGATCTCTGAGCAAATGTGGCAATGGATTTCAGAGCACAGCAACTGGGACCCTTGATCAGTTTTGTTCCATGTAGTTGGAGGCCTACAAGGCAAATTTTCATGCACAGCACAGCAGAGGTGAATGAGGGTATGGGGAGAAATTGACAGTAAAGCGTGTCTAAAATTAAAGCAAAAAAAAAAGAGATGAGAAGGTTAAGAAGATTGAGCAGGCAAAATATTTTATGTAATATGGGATGATATGGTATCACACATTCTCTTTTATTAGGATACTGAGGATGTGAGAATGTTTACAGGTATTTACATATTGTCTGCATTGTACTAATTACAAACCTAACTACTAGCAGATAATAAAAAAATAGTCCTATAATTGATGGTAGGGCTTGAAGCCAAAGGTACAAATGGAGGGCTTATTTGGGTAAGGAAGAGAGGTAGTTTAACCTCAAAAAACCAAAGTGAGAAAAATACAGAAGGGGAAATAAGAGCTTTTAAAAGGAGAAGAGGGAAAACAAATTGACTTCTGTAAATTAGGAAGCAAGATCATCTGGTGGAAGAAAAGCAAGGATGAGATCAAGTTAGGGTTGAGCCAAGAGAATAAAATCTTCTCCTCCCGAAGTTGAGGGCATCTGCTTGATGCCAGCATTGGGTTAATGAAGGGATTTCTAGAAGGCCATGTGAATGAATACAGACAGAAAATGTCCTTCAAAGGATATGTGATTTTCCATCAAACAGTAGTGATTCTCCAGCATTTGTCAGCCTGGGATCTCAAGGATGAGGACGAAAATTTGGGAAGGGCAGATAAGTAGAGAAGTTATTGTAAAATGTTAGAATAGAAATGAAAAGATTCTAAATGTGAAAAGGCAAGTGACTGTGTAACCAGAGTGGCAGACTCTCATTTTAAAACTTATAATTATTCAGAAAATATTATTTTTTCTAGAGTATTATTTAACATCTTATTTTTCTTAGTCTATTTTAATATCTCCAGATCATAATAAAATTGGTAATAAATCACAATAAAATTTGATCATAATAAAAATTGAGTTCCATAGTATCATTTACTACAAATACAGAATTCTGTTTCTCTTAGGGGAATTGGAATTAATGGACTTAATGATTCATGGATCTAAGTGAAACATACATGTCATGCATCTGCCTTCTTCTGTCCCTTCATTAGGTTACCCACAAATCACTCATGTGTGGTTTAGAAGAAAATATGGCGACTTGGGCCCAGAAAAGCAGCTTGTGATATATAGACAGTTAAAGATATATAGGCAGTAGGTATTATCTGATGAGTAACAGAACCAAAAGTTAGATTCATATGAACAAAGTAAAATAGATTTTACTCAAATAGCCATGATCAGGACATGGAACCCAAATAGTTCATAAATATATATCGGTCCTCAATTTCTTTTTAGCAGCCAGTCTTCTAAAGAGCATGAATCATGTCTGTATTAATTCTTACATGGACGTAGTATATTATTTAAGCGTCTGCTCTGTGCCAGCCCTTGTGCTAGACAACGGTGCTACAAGCGTGATCAAGAGAGCCTCAGTTTCAGGGACTCCTGGGCGGCTCAGTCATTAAGCGTGTGCCTTCGGCTCATGGCATGATCCCACCCAGAGTCATGGGGTTGAGCCCAGCATCGGGCTCCCTGCTCTGCTGGGAGCCTGGTTCTTCCTCTCCCACTCCCCCTGCTTGTGTTCCCTCTCTCGCTGGCTGTCTCTCTCTGTCCAATAAATACATAAAATCTTAAAAAAAAAAAAAAGCCTCAGTTTCTACCTTTGGGAATTTTGCCTTCTGTTAGGGTCTTGCAGCTCCAAGTGTGGTCCACAGACTTGCCTTACCTGGGATGAGTTATTGAAATGCAAAATCTGTGGCCCAGTCAAGACCCACTGAATCCAAATCTGCATTTTAATGAAAGCTGTGAGTGATTCAAATTCAGAGAAATGTTTGATAAGCACTGTTTAGTGAATGCCAGCAAGCTAAAACAATATTACAGTGCTGTAAATACACTCCTAGGAATACAGAGGTGCCGTGGGCACACGCGGAAAGACCAGCTGACTCAGATTGGGGTGCCAGGGAAAAACAGTCACTGACCCTTTACTCTGTGAAACTTCCTTAAAGTGAGAAGACTCTGACTATTCATAATACGCGAGAGCAAGGAGGTTCTGACTAGAAAACGCTCCCAGTTCCTCATTCCAGTGTGGCTCTCCCCACCTCTTTTGACAAATTATTAGACATATGCTAGAATGTTACAACTTTTAAATATTTTCTACATTCCATATTAATCCCTACCATTTTTGTTTGTTTAGAATCTATTTTACCTTATTGTTTATCATTCGGTAACTTTTTTCACTTTATGCATCCTATTAAAAGTTACATTTTTTGTGGGTCATCTTCCAGTTGTCTTCAGAAACTTTCTGTACCAACATCCCTCAAAACATACAGATTAGTAAGTGTTTTCCAGAAGGTCAACTTTCAGACTCCCTCTGTGCCCATTTTACTTAATTCCTGCCCACATTAATGTCTAGAATCCATTATAAGTCACCTCTGACAATAATCAGTTTTATATTTGCTTTTCTCCAGATCCTTTGAAATCTTTAATAAACGATCCCATTAAAAATGGTTTGATTCAATAGTACTCTGATAAAAATCACTGCTACTAGTAATAGTGATAAATATAGTTATTATTACTTAACATTTATAGAGAATGTTTTATATGCCAGATCATGCATTTTCCCATCCCACCTCATGACCCCATCAGGTATTTACAATTATTAGTCCGATTCGAGCACTAAAACCAATGTTCAGAGAGAGGTTAAATACATTGCTTAACACTGTATGACTGGCAGAGCCAGAAATCACATCCAAATATGTTGAATCTCTTCACCTGACCTTGATGCCCCAACTGTCCTGAGGAGGACATAAAAATAATTAGTGGTAAACGTGTTACCACACATCTTATGTTGGGAGGAAATCACTGAAGAAATCACATCTTTCACATACCTATGCAAATCTCTCTGTTTTTTGAAATGTTAGATCTTGGGGATTCTAATAAAATTTTGTATTTCTGAAAGGTGGGAATATGTTTGGGGAAGAAATTGTTCTTACTGGTCAAGTCAATGACCCTAGTAAAGAGAGGCCCCCTAGCTTCTGTATTTTAGTTTCTTGGTCCTCCAGCAAACCTGAGTGTTGTGCTTCTGCGGTAATATCTATCTTGGCTCTTCTGGTCCAAATTGCCTTATTTATTCAGAAAATATACCACCTTAACTATCCCACTTGTCTGAATTTCCAGCTATGAAAATACTGTGTGTGTTTTCCTGCCTTTTCTCAAGTACTTCTAATAGGAAACCTTGCATTGATTGCAAATGGTAAATGGCACCATATGCCTCAACCAAGCATAGTTTGTTGATTTAGTTGGCTGTTGATTTTTTCAGATCTTTTTCAGTCTCCAAATTCTACTTGAGCAATAAAGTTTGATAAAGTGGTGGTGAACATGACTCTCAGGAAACAAAGATTATGGGAAAAAAAAGAGTAAGAAGTCAGGGAAGCTTTACCCCCCAAGGGGCAGAACAATAACTTTGCTGTACAGGATACAGAGCTTCCTATTATAATTATAGAACAGAATTCATACAAACCAAAGTGGTCAGTAAGAAAAGAGGCTTGGCTGGGTTCCATAGACTTCCTGGTGGGACCAAACTAAAGATCTATTTTTAACCTGAACGCTCAATTGAATGTGCCAGAATCTTTCTAAAATTCAAACTAATGAAGCTATTCTATATGACAGATTTTCTACAGATACTGAAAATGATGCTTTATTCTGACATTCACTAATGTTTTCATAACATTAATAACAGAATGGAAGAGAGGGAGAAACATCTGTGCTTTGTTTCTTTCTCAAATCTTCTGCAATTGTATATGAAGATATCTTATATGTGCCTAAGAACAAGTGCCTGATGTCTGTAGTCTGGAAAGAAACAAGAGGATAGAAATAGGATTATAAAAGGAAGCCAATATTGAACTCTTTTGAAAAATCCTTTCCAGAAGTTTTTATTTAAACTATCTGTTGTTGAAAATACTTGAAAAACCTTCCTTCAAACCTATTATTAGAATTAATGTGTGTGCATTTCACAAATCTAGAATTTTGTAGACTGCATCTCATAGCAGGGATCAGGCTCAGCAGGTCTGTGAGTATGGTCTTAGCTCCAACAGAACCATAGCAAATTAATGTAGAACTTCACATACAGTTTTCAAATTTAGCTTTGAAAATGGAGATGTAAATAGATACACAATTCATGAGTTAGCTAATTGTCTCATCCTAAGGATCAGCTCTGAATCCCTTAATGTCAATATCAAAATCAAGAATAAACTATGAAAAACTTTTTTAAAATATTAAAATAATTACCTAAGAACAATGTATTTGTCATGTGGTGTGGTCATTTTTTTAGAAACATATTTAGTAAATATTTAGTGATTTTTTTTTGCAAAATTTTGAGGTACAAGGTAATGGATATGAGAAGTTTTCTTTCAAGAAGGGTAGCTTCAAAGTCATATAAAGTTGTTTACTTTTAATAGGAGACCTGGAAGAAGGGTGGAAGAGACTAAGGCTTAGTCACTGTGAAGGAGTTGGTAAAATTGTGGCCCCATTTTTTCTGACTTGTCTTATTTGGGGTCTTCTGCATCGCAACCACTCAAAAGGTGTCTGTGTCTTTTCAAGGACTTAGTAGCTGAACTGCTTGAGGAAAGGAGGGAGGAAACAGGAAGAAAAAGAAGAGGACTTCTTTTTTATTTGACTCTCTTCAGAACTTACTTTGCATTTAGAAACTCAGTAATTTGAAGCAACATTATAACTAGTTTGGTTGGTGTTCTTTGTTCTGGCTTGAAGTAGTTATGCACTTAGCAAAAATAATATCTATTTTTACCAAAGCACTCCTGTGGATTTGGTAGCAATTATGGAGACCAATGAGAAATAGAAACACAGTTCTTTTTTTTTTTTAATTTTAAATTCAGTTAGCCAACATATAGTACATCATTAGTGAAACACAGTTCTTACCCTATAAGAACTTACAGCAGAATAGAGCAATGAGGCACAACCAAATACATCATAATCCATAATAATAAGTAGAAAATGCCATAAAAATGTACCCAAAATGTGCTTTGAGTGTTTAGTGATTAAGACAAATGGATTAAGAATTTATAGATTACATCACAGGATTGAATACAATGAAATCACTAAAAAGAATACTGGGTAGCATGAATGTATGTTTGTTTATACCAGAAGTATTTCTATGATAGACTATCAAATAAGGTTTCAAAAATAAGAATTTATTGGGATGCCCAGGCGGCTCAGTTGGTCAGCGTCTGTCTTCAGCTCAGGTCATGATCCCAGGGTCTTGGGATCCAGGCCAGCATCAGACTCTTTGCTCAGAGGGGAGCCTGCTTCTCCCTCTGCCTGCCACTCCCCCTGCTTGTGCTTGCTCTCTCTCTCTTTCTCTCTCCCTCTCTGACAAATGAATAAATAAATCCTTTTTGTAAAAAAAGTATTTATATTTCAATTTATCTCTCTTTCTCTCTCCCTCTCTGACAAATGAATAAATAAATCCTTTTTGTAAAAAAAGAATTTATTTATATTTCAGTTTATTTAAAAAAATACTTGTATTTGTCTATGCTGCATATCCAGCGTGAATTTAGCTATAAAAAATGGTCTAGGTCTAAAAGAATATTCTCCAAAAGTTTGATGGTAAATATGTCTAAATAGTGGGGTTTGACCAAGATGGCCTTAATGTTCCCTTCAGCTTGACTGAGCTTTAGACAGGTTTCTTCTTGACTATCGACCCCAGAACTCCCTTTTCTTAGAGCACTTACTTTAGAAAATTTGCAATTATAAATTCTTTTTCTGCCCCTTTAGGAATATAAATTCCCTTCTAGCTTCTTGCAAGTTTTACAACTTAGGAATATCTTTCTCAAGGACCTGGGAACCGTCCCTTTGAAATGTTGAGAAAATTGAGACCTTATCTCTGAGTCTCTGGGAAGGTAGGAGCAAAATGTCCAATTAGCAAACACAGGTGCCCTAATCAGATTGACCAACCTCCCCTTAACACATCCAGTACTTTCCTACAGCTCACTCCACTGCTTCAAAGGTCTCCTGACTTTTCAACAAAGTTTAGTACAAATTCTCTCAGTTATTGTAGTAGTCTTGACCCCTACTGCAAGTCTTGAATAGTCTTCCTTGACTTATTTAATTCTGTATTATGCAGGTCTTTTTTCTTTGACAGGCTTCATTTTTATAACTGTAATTTTAAAAATGTTATAAGTATCATAAAGTATCATTTGGAGCAACCAAAAACCTCACAACAGAAAGAAAAACAAAACAACTCTTGTTATTGGTGATATTGCCATTGGAATTCACCAAAAAACATTTATTTGCCTTTTAAGTTTAAAATAAGTTTTTTCTGTTTGGATTCTTCCACTCTTGTAGCATTTGTGCACCTAGAAAATACATGTTTTCTCTTACAGATTCAGCTCATATTTACTCCACAAATTCCTCCTAGCAGTTACTCCTCCTTTCAGCATTCCCTTTTTGTTTTTGTTTTGTTGTGCAATTGAAATTGTCCCTTGACAAATGCTATAAACCACAATGACTTACCCACTTTATATTTAACAACAACAAAAATCTAGTTTTGTGATACATAGCCTAAAAGTAGGAGGATTGCTAGTAAGTTTTATGCATTATTTTACTAGAATTATAACCTTTAAATCTAACCCCCAAATCTCAATTGCTTAATACAGATTCATTTTCCTAAACAATGAAATCTTTATGTGTCTCATCGGTCATAAAAACATCTTCTAATTAGCACTTTTCTTCCCTGGTCCGTGTCACTCACTTTGTGGTTGATAATACTGCAAATCAAATAGCAATCAGAATAATGATCTGCCACCGGTTAGAGTCATAGTTGGTGCTACATACTGTCAAAGATTGTTCACACTAATCAACTAATAATGACATTGCTGCTTCCATCACACTAAACAAAATTCCCTCAGTTGTGCAACACAATTACTACTAATAACCTCTGGAACCTTTGTGTGCTTAAGAAGACTGCTTTAGAGATCATCTGGAGACTTATCAGAGAATAAACCAGGGAAGACAGAATCTACCAGATGGAGATTACTCTTTAGTAATTAACTAGACATTGCTCCTTTGGGTCCATAACATTTTCTAACATCACGAGGCATTTCCTTTAGCATAATGATACGTCTATATTAATATATTAGATCGGGAGCAGCTAGGAGATAGTGTTAAATATTTAACATTTCATACATGAATTATATTATTAATAACCTTTCTTTAGTTTAAAAAAAGGTATGCTAAATTGACAGTCAATAAACAAATTTAGAGGCATTAATATTAAAGGAGAACCAATGAATTCAGACTCATGACAAAATGGGTATTTGTTCATTTCTCAAGAGAGGCATACCTTCATGATTATTAATATAGTAGTTAGAGATTTACTTTGAAATGGAAAAGCTGGAAATACCTTGAGTAGAGTTAAAACAATGAGTCACACTTTCAAAGCATTGGAATTCACCACCTTAGGGAACTATTCTCTTCCCATGTGGGTACCAGGCTGCTCAGAGGTGTGAGGTTAGATGACAAATGAGCCGTGACATCTTCTATGACACAGACATTGTACATCTTGTTTCAGGAAACATTTAAGGGGGGGGGGATCTTTCAGAGGTGGTGAGAGTTTCATTAGGTTAAAGAAGCCATCCCTCCATTTGTCACTGTTAAAATTTGTGGTGAAAAGCGTAAAAACACATTTAGGTTCAAGCTGAATGATTTCTGACAGGCTGACAGACAGCTGCATTTTGTTGGTTTTGAAATGCAGATTTACGGCAATACAGTGTGGTGTCATTATTTCAGACCTTATAAGGCATTTTGTCTAAATGACAGCTGGTTGCTTCAAGGTCATTTTACTAATAGCCCAAGGTCAGGGCTTCAGTAACACATGAAGCTTTGCAGTGTTAATTAACCCTTTAATACTGACAAGGAATTTGCATATAGCCTAATCACAATTACTTGGACTATTTTATAGGAATTTGTAATTTAATTATCAAAAGTATTCCACAAGGAGGTAATTAAAGACTTTTTTTCTTTTTCTTTTCTTTTCTTTTTTTTCTTTTTCTTTTTTATAATTTTTATTTTGTTATATTAGTCACCATACAGTACATCCCCAGTTTTTGATGCAATATTCCATGATTCATTATTTGCGTATAACACCCAGTGCCCCATGCAATATCTGCCCTCCTTAATACCCATCACCGGCCTATCCCAGTCCCCCACCCCCTTCCCCTCTGAAGCCCTTGGTTCGTTTCCCAGAGCCCACAGTCTCTCATGGTTCATTCCCCCTTCTGTTTACCCCCCTTCATTCTTCCCTTCCTTCTCCTACTGATCTTCCTATTTCTTATGTTCCATAAATGAGTGTAAGACTTAAGCAAACCTGCCACAAGGAAAACCACATTAGAGAGGAGGGAAAAGTGTTTGAAACATACCTGTTTCAACAAAGGTATATACTGAACACCAGACACTGGTGATTTTTAATTGAACTGCTACATTCACTTCTGTACAGCAACTGTAGAGAAAGTTAGGATATCTTCCCTAGAGACTAGAAACTGAGTCTTGGCAATCTTCTGTGGTTTGTCCTGGGACCTTGCAAGTCGGAGTGTGGTCCTTGAGCCAGAGGCGTGAGTATCACCTGATAGCTTGTTAGAAACGCAGAATCTCAGGAACTCCCATAAATCTACTGATTCAGAACCAATTTGAACAAGATTCCTAAGTGATTGGTATGTACTTAAGTTGGACAGTCACTCCTGGAACACATAGCTGGTTAACTGACCGTCTATTTTCAGATTCAGTTTGGTTTAGCAACATAGGAATCCCGTTCTCTTTTCCTAAGTCATGCCATTTGTTACATGCTTTATTGTTGTTCTTGTTTTTTGTTTTGTTTTGTTTTTATGAAACTGTTCTTCAGTGAGGCAGGAACTGGAATTGAAGTACGTTATGCCTGGTCAAGGCTAGTTCCATTTTAGATCTTTTGAGGTTCTTTTTTCTTTCTCCACTACAAAATTTTGATGCTACAGGTACCTGCAATCAGTGAGAAACAGAGTTAGACTTAGGAACTAGAGGCTTAAAATATAACTGTACCAAGTAATTTGCATGTTACTTGCAAAGAAGATTGTGAGTGCAGGTTTGAGTCTGTGTGGAGCAGGGCCACGATTATAAACACAAGGAAATGAAATACTAGCGTTAATATTTTAACGTGTACCATTGAATGGGTTGTAGGAGATATTTGGAAGTTGAAACCATTTTCTTTCATTTCCACAGATCTTACTGTGTGTTTCATGTTTTCTTACCAGTCATAGTATCTTTGTTTCTTTTTCGTCTCCTTTCCTCTTCCCTCTCTCCCCCCAGTTCTGATGTATTTGATTTAAATTTGAGAATCAGTCTCCATTCCTATTTACGTACAGGTCCTAAGAGCTTAGCTCTCCATATTAAATTGTGACTTTCACACAAAGTAAAAAGGATGTATAAATCAATGAAACACTTTATACAATATCATGTTTAGGAAATCTGGATAACCATTATTCCCAACATTTTAATTATTTGATTCTCAATGTATTTTTGACATAATAATGTATTTTTCTTGAATGAAGTAAATATATCTGACTTGTCATTTTGTGTCACAGCTGAAACATCTATATTATTTTTTTAAAAACATGATTCAGCTATTGTTTAAGGAAAAGTTCACACTTTTATGATGTCGTGGACTGAATGTTTGTTTCTCCCCCACCTCAATTCAAAGTTGAAACCCTAACTCCCAAGGTGATAGTAGTAGGAGGTTAGGCCTTTGGGAGGATATTTGGTTGCAAGGATAGGGCCCTCATGAATGGGATTTTTGCCCTTATAAAAGATATGGCAAGAAGATGGTCATCTGTGAACAGGGAGCAGGCTCTTACCTGACAATGAATCTGCCGTCACCTTGTTCTTAGATTTCCCAGACTCCAAACTGTAAGAAACACATTTCTGTTATATATAAACCACGTAGTCTATGGTATTTTTGTTATAGCAGCCCAAACAGACTAAGGCAGAATCAAGTGTCTTATTCTATTATCTCAATAACTCCAAGGAATGATTATTTTTATAATTAAAACATATGGGATTCCCAGCTTAAGTAGATTCAAAACGATAAAACACGGAGCCATCACAAATTTAAAACCGAAGTATATCTGATATCCTTTCCATTTTTCTCATCTGTAAAAGCGTCCTGCTTTTGATCTGTCTCTCTGAAGACTGCATTCTCTCAGGCCCACCTCAAACTCAACTTCTGCTGGTCTTTCTCCCTGAAACTCTGCTTCAGACAAGTGTTTATCTGACCTGTCTTTCCTTATCACTTGCTGCTTCTAACACTGATGTGTTTACATTTGATTATATTTTACTTATGTTCTTCCTAAGAAGGGACTAAATCCTTAAAGAGCAGAAACCTCATACCTCTTTTGGACACTCACAGTATTATGTATGGGGCTAGAAACTCACAACCCACAGGTACTTATTGAAAAGGAAGATTTCTCCAAGCTACAAGAGGTGCTTATACAGAGAAAGTAAGTTCTTTCATCATGTAATTATTCAGAAAACAGTGACATCTTTCTTGTTGTCCTTTGTTACCAGGCACTTAGAAATTCCATTAAAAATGGTTATTAGTGCCTTGAGATATTAGAAAAATGTCCTGTTCACGTAGTATAGAGAAAAGGAATAGAACTATGGCTTTGCTTCTTACCAACTCCATGACTTGAACAAGTTTCTTAACATTTCCAAGCCTCAAATACGTTATATATAATGGTGCTGTGGTGCTACGATTATGTGGGCTTTTCTGATGTTACTTACTTAGTGTAATATCTTGTGAAAAGGGGGCACTCAGTGAATATTTTTGTCAAACTGTGTGAATTCATTATCTGTATTCAAGTCCAGTGAATACTGTAAAATATATCTTCATGATAAGTAAAATGTCCAAGTGAGCTCGGAAAAACCTAGTAGGTGCTATTTATTTAGTTGTTAGTACAAGTCAAACAGTGTTAGATACTTTAAATAATAAAGCTTTTTATAACTTAAAAAAAGTTGAGTGTTCATGGCAATATTATGAAGTACTAATAGTTAATTTTATAGATGAGGAATTGAGAGTTTAAGTAACTTCCTCAAGGCCATAAATCTACTGGAATTAAGCAAGACTTAGTGTTTAAACATAAAAGCAATTTTATTTCTGTTTCCTACTGGCCCTTTAAACTGTCTCAGTGGACATAGTCCTTCCATTGCCCTGCGAGAAAAACTTGGACAGAAATGAGATTTTTTGGTCGCTGGTGGTTAGTAGATGGTCCAGGTCAATTTGTTTCACAAACAATTAAATTTTTTAATTAAAAATGTCCATTTCTATATAATCATCAAAGCTTTTAACTTGATCAAAGGCAAAGCTTCTTTCTACCTTCTCTGGCTATAGCCAGTTACCTCAAGGAGGGGGCTGTGGTCAGCTTCATCTGTCTTATTCGCTTCCTTTCCTGCTATATAGCTACAATTTTGAACCCCTTTAAGATAGTAAGAAACAAGTTGAGATAAGAGAGTTAAAGGGAATAGGAGAATCATTTTTTGACCAGTACTATTGCAAATTGGCTTTCTGCTTTCTGGTCTGAGCAATGTTTAAAGTTCTTTTTTTGGTCTGGTACTTCCATGGTGCCTTTGGAGTTCACCTCTACCACTCCCACATGCTATTGTTGATGTTTTGTTACCTAGAGTTTCCTAAATCTGGGCAAGTGCACTCTATTCTGGAGGTTACTGACTCTTCTCAGACCCTAGGAATCTAGTCACTTAACTCATTATTAGCTGTGCCAAGTCTATGTTGTGTAGGCTTATCCTAACACATCAGCAACTCTCCTTCACATTGCCATCAAAGCTGCTAGCTAGCCCATACTTGTACTACAGGCTCCCTAGGCAGGAGGAAGACACTAATTTAATGTGTCTTATAAGCACTTGGGATACATATCGTACTCTTTGAATAGTCCTGTTAAAGACTCTCTCACTACACTTAAGGTGAAAGACAGGTGTGTGTGTGTGTGTGTGTGTGTGTATGTGTGTGTGGCCAATGGAGGGGGGCATTAACAGCATATCAGCAACTTCATCCAAAATTATCTTCATAAAAATCCCTTATACCACCCTCTCGACCACATCCAGTATACAACATCACAATACTTTTATAAAATTAATGGGTATACACATCAAACGCTGCCAAGCTATTTTAGGCTGAATCTTTGCAAAGTTTATATATGGTTGATCACTTCCTTTGGAAAGGGCAATGTAAGGCATGGAGTTTAAATTGACCCTACACATGGTCATGTACTCTCCACCTAACAGAGGCAATTAGGTCAAAGGATAGTTTGAGTTAATTATTCAGTTTAAGCTCAAAGTGATGTCTGAAATATATGTATCATTTAACCAGTTAGAGAAGGCAGTAATGATTCCTTTTTGTATCTCCTTTGGTCAAATCCAATTATACTTTATTATTTCCAGCCCCATTATATAACTGGAGATAATATTCTTCAAAGAGATCAATTACAGAAATTGCAGAAATGGAATCTTCCAAAACACAATATTTCTCAAGTGTAAGAACATCAAAAAACAAAAGCCACAAAACTTGTAAATTAGGTAATACCAGAAAATTGGCTGCATTCTTGAGAAAGTTCTATATGGATAAATCCACAGCGATGACAGAATATGGAGAAAGAAAAAAAGTAAAAGAAAATATATAATGATGCATTTAGGATAGATTTTTAAACTGTACAGAAAAAATTTTTCATTCTTATGTAATCTAATATGGCAGATGCCAGGGGCATTAAGAAGAAGAACAAATATTGATATGGGGTGCCTGGGCAGTTCAGTTGGTTAAATGTCCTACTCTTGATTTCAGCTCAGGTCATGATCTCAGGGTTGTAAGATTGAGCCCCGAGTCGGGCTCTGTGCGGGGTGTGGAGGCTGCTTAAGATCCTCTCCCTCTACCCCTCCCCCCACTCTTAAAAAAGGACAAGAACAATGATATAAAAATTTTACTAAAACTTCTGAAACTAGCCAATTTACAAAGATAGCAGATAAAAAGTAGATAAAGGAAATAAACTATTGGAAGAAGGGGAAGAAAAAGACGGATGTGTTTGTATACTTGTGCACAATTGAGAAGGAATAATGGTACCACTTAAACTTCAGAACTTGAGTGGGCTCACATTTATTTACTTATTTTTTAAAATTAATTTTAATTTTTTATTTATTTAAATTTAATTAACATATATTATTAGTTTCAGGGGTAGAATTAGGTGATTCATCAGTTGCATATTAACACCCAGTGTTCCTTACATGAAGTGCCCTCCTTAATGTCCATCACCCAGTTATCCCATCCCCTACCCACCAACCCTCCAGGAACCCTCAGTTTGTTCCCTATGGTTAAGTGTCTCTTATGATTTGTCTCCCTCTGTGTTTTTATCTTATGGTCCTTCCCTTCCCCTATGTTCATCTGTATTATTTCTTAAATTCCACATGTGAGTAAATCATGTGGTGTTTGTTTCTCTGACTGACTTATTTCGCTTAGCATAATACCCTCTAGTTCCATCCACGTTGTTGCAAATGGCAAGATATCATTATTTTTGATGGCAGAGTCATATTCCATTATATATATATATATATATATATATATATATATATATATATATATATATATATATCACACTTCTTTATCCATTCATCTGTTGATGGACAGCTGGGCTTTTTCCATATTTTGACTTCTGTGGACGTTGCTACTGTAAACATTGGGGTGCATGTGCCCCTTGGAATCACTATTTTTCTATCTTTTGGATAAATATCTAGTAGTGCAATTGCTGGGTCATAAAATAGTTCTCTTTTTAACTTTTTGAGAAACCTCCATACTGTTTTCCAGAGTGGCTGCAAGAGTTGGCTCACATTTAGTCCAGGACTCTCCTCCATAGGTTTTCCTTTGGCATGCTTACATTATTCAGTGTCTGGAACTAAGCAAATGAAGAAATCTCCATTTATGTTTCTACGACAATTTTGGAATTACTGCACTAGACCGTTTCCACAAGAGATATTTTTCTTTTTTCCCCTCATCATCTTCCGTATGCTGGTTAGGAGAGATTTATATATAAAACCTAACCATGGTTTTCATATTCAGGATCACATTTTAAAAATATTTGTATAGAGTAGCTTCATATCTTTGCAGTTCATTTCTTAAAAAAAATATATTTATTTTTTAAGTAATTTTTATTTGAATATAGTTGACAAGCAATAGTTAACATTAGTTTCAGGTGTGTAACATAGTGATTCAACAAGTTTATACATTATGCTATGCTCACTACAAGTATAGCTGCATCTGTCACCATACTGTGCTATTACACGCCATAGACTATATTCCTTTTGCTGTGCTTTCTATTCCCATGACTTATTTATTTCAAAGCTGGAAGCCCATATCCCCCACTCCTCTTCACCCATTTTGTCCAGCCTCCTATCCCTTTCCCTCTGGCAGCCATTAGTTTGTTCTCTGTATTGATAGGTCTGATTCTGTTTTCTGAATTTTTTTATTCATTTTTTTTTAGATTCCACATATTAGTGAAATAATATGGTATTTGTCTTTCTCAATCTGATTTATATCACTTAGCATAATACCCTCTAGGTCTATCCATGTTGTCACAGGTGGCATGATCTCATCCTTTTTTATGACTATGCAGTATTCCATTATATATATATATAATATATATTTATATTATATGTTATATATAATCTCTCTATACGTAGAGAGACACACACAGATATATCTATATCTATATGTATATCTATATCTAGATACACACACACACACACACACACACTCTCCACATCTCCTTATCCATTCATCTATCAATGGATACCAAGATTGCTTCCATATTTTGGCTATTATAAATAAGTTGCAGTAAGCATAGGATGCATATATCTTTTAGAATTAGTGTTTTCATTTTCTTTGGGTAAATACCTGGTAGTGGAATTATTGGATTATATGGTTTTTCTAGTTTTAATTTTTTGAGGAACCTCCATACTGTTTCCCACAGTGGCTGTACCAATTTGCATTCCCACCAAGCATCAGGATTCCTTTTTCTGCACGTCCTCACCAACACTTGTTATTTCTTGTCTTTTTTAGCCATTCTGACAGGTGTGAAGTGATATATCATTCTTTCAATTCTTTATTTTTAATGAGATATAATTGACATATAGCATTATATTAGTTTCAGGTATACAACATAATGATTTGGTATTTGTATGTAGTATGAAACAATCACCACAATAAGGCTATTTGGCATCTGTTATCATACATAATTACAAAATGTTTTCTTTTGTGATGAGAACTTATAAGATCTATTCTCTTAGCAACTTTCAAATATACAGCATAGTATTATTAAGTATAGTCACCATGCTTTATATTATATCCCTGTGACTTAATTATTTTATAACTGGAAGTTAGTACCTTTTGACCTTCTTCATCCATTTCATCCACTTTCTACCCCTTCCCTCTGGCAAGTACCTATCTATTTTCTGTGTCCGTGAGCTTATTATTTTTTCTTTTTTAAATTCCACATATAAGTCAGATCATATGGTATTTGTTTTTCTCTGACTTACTTCACTGATCATTAATGCCCTTAAGGTCAATGCGTGTTGTCACAAATGGCAAGATTTCATTCTTTTCTATGGCTGAATAATATTACATTGTATATATATATTTTTTTTCTTTATTAATCCATCAATGGATACTAAAGTTGCTTCCATCTCTTGACTATTATAAATAATACTGCAATGAACATGGGAGTGCATACATCTTTTCAAGTAAGTGTTTTTGTTATCTTAGGATAAATACCCATAAGTGGAACCCCTGGATCATATTGTAATTCTAATTTTAATATTTTGCTGAATCTCCATACTGTTCTGAATATGTAGTGGCTGAATATAGTGGCTGAACCACTATATTCCCACCAACAGTGCACGAGACTTTCTTTTCTTTACATCCTTGCCAACACTTTTTATCTCTTGTCTTCTTGATAATAGTCATTTTAACAGGTGTATAGTGATATCTCATTGTGGTTTTGATATGCATTTCCCTGATGATTATTGATTGAACACTTTTTCAAGTACCTGTTGACCATCTGCATGTCTCCTTCAGAAAAATGCCTATTCAGGTGTTCTGTCTATTTTTTAATTAGAGGGTTTGCTTTTCTGCTGTTGATTTGTATGAGTTCTTTATTAATTTAATTTAATTTAATTTAATTTTTGAACATGGAAAATTTTTATGCAAATTAGTCATTCCAGCAACGTCTAACCTGGTATACTCAATATTGTAGGAATAATGTCCATGTCTTACTTTAAATAATATCATCTTATAATTTTCTCAAAGTGCATAAAAATTTGTATGGTATATTATTATATTATATGGATTTAAATGATATTTTTTTCTTTCAAGTTTTTATTTAAATTCTAGTTGGTTACCATTCAGTATAATAAGCAAGGGAAACAAAAGCAGAATAAACTATTGGGCCATCATCAAAATAAAAAACTTCTGCACAGCAAAGGAAACAATCAATAAAACTAAAAGGCAAGCTATGGAATGAAAGAAGATATCTGTAAATGATATATCTGATAAAGGGTTAGTATCCAAAATCTATAAAGAACTTATAGATTCAACACCCCCTCCTCTCGCCCAAAATAAATAAATAACCCAGTTAAGAAATGGGCAGAAGACATGAACAGACATTTCTCCAAAGAAGACATCCAGATGGCTAACAGATGTGCAAAAAGATGTTCAACATCACTCATCATCAGGGAAAATACAAATCAATACCTCAATGAGATACCACCTAACACCTGTCAGAATGGCTAAAATTAAGCACACAAGAAACAACAGGTATTGGTGAGGATGCAGACAAAGGGGGATTGTTGTGTACTGTTGGTGAGAATGCAAATTGGTACAGTCACTCTGGAAAACAGTTCGGAGGTTCCTCAAAAAGTAAAAAACAGAACTACCCTATAATCCAGCAATTGCACTGCTAGGTATTTACCTAAAGGGTACAAATTTACTAATTTGAAGGGATACCTGCACCCTGATGTTTATAGCAGCATTATCAACAATAGCCAGACGATGAAAAGAGCCCAAATGTTCAATGACTGATGAATGGATAAAGGAGATGTGGTATATATATGCAATGGAATATTATCCAGCCATGAAAAAGAATGACATTCTGCTATTTCCAACAATGTGGATGGAGCTAGAGGGTATTATGCTAAGCAAAGTAAGTCAATCAGAGATAGACAAATACCATATGATTTCACTCATATGTGGAATTTAAGAAATAAAACAGATAAACATATAAGTTCTTTGTGTATTTTAGATATTAACCCCTTATCAGATATATGGTTTGTAATTCTCCCATTTCATAGGCCACCTTTTCATTCTCTTGATAGTTTCTTTTGTTGTTGTTATTGTTGATTATGCTTTCCTTTGCTGTGCAGGCACGTTTTAGTTTGATGTAGTCTCACTTGGTTAGTTTTGCTTTTGTTGTCTTGGCATTGGGTGTTAATTCCAAAATATCTTTGCCAAGATCAATGTCAAGGACCTTACCACCTATGTTTTCTTCTAGATTTATGGTTTCAAATCTTATATTCAAATATTTAAAACCATTTTGAGTTTATTTTTGTTTATGGTGTAACATACTGGTTCAGTTTCATTCATTTGCATGTAGTGGCCCAGTTTTCCCAATACCACTTATTGAAGAAACTGTCTTTTCTTTATTTTGTGTTCTTGCTTCATTTATTGTAGAGTAATTGATTATATAACCATGGGTTTATTTCTAGGCTCTCTTTTCTTTTCCATTGAGCTGTGTGTGTTGGTACCATATTTGTTCTGATTACCATAGCTTTATGCTATAGTTGGAAATTGGAACTTTGTTCTTCTTTCCCAAGATTGCTTTGGCTATTTGGGGTCTTTTGTGGTTCCATACAAATTTTAGTATTATTCTAGTTCTGTGAAAAATGACACTGGTCTTTAGAGAGGGATTGTATTGAATCTGTATATTGTTTTGGGTAGTATAAACATTTTAACAGTATTCTTCCAGTCCCTGAGCATTGAATATCTTTCCATTCATTTCTGTCTTTTTAAACTTCTTTCATCAGTGACTTATATTTTTCAGCGTACAGCTCTTTCTCTTTTTCAGTTAAATTTATTCCTAGGTATTTAATTCTTTTTGATGTGATTGTCAGTGGGATTACTTTCTTAATTTCCTTCTTTCATAACTTATTATTAGTATATAGAAACACACATTTTTTACTTTTTTTAATCCTACAAATTTACTGAATTTATTCATTAGTTCTAATAGCTTTTTGGCAGAGTCTTTTTGTGTTTTCTATATAGTATCATAGCATCTGAAAATAGCAGTACTTTTCCTTTTTCCTTTTCGATTTAGATGCTTTTTTATTACTACTTTTTGTCTAATTGTTCTGGCTGGGACCCCAATACTTGTTGAGTAAACATGGTGAGTGGGCATCCTTGTCTTGTTTCTGATCTTGAAAGATGAGCTTGATCTTTTAACTACTAAGTGTGATGTTAGCTAAGGGCTTGTATAGGCCTTTATTTTGTTGAAAAAATTTATCATAGATGCATGTTAAGTTTTGTCATGCTTTTTCTGCATCTAATGTGATGATCATATGATTTTTATCCTTTATTTTGTCAGTATCATGTGTCACATTGATTGATTTGTGAATGTTAAAACTATCCTATCCTTCCATGCGTGGAATAAATCCCACTTGATCAAGGTCCTTTTAATATACTATTAAATTCAATTTGCTAATATTTTATTGAGGATCATTAAATCTATCTTCTTCAGGGATATTGGCTGGTCATTTTCTTGTGTCATCTTTGTCCAGCTTTGGTTATAGGGTAATGCTGGCCTCATAAAATGAGTTTGGAAGTATCTCTCCTCTTCTATTTTTTTGAATAGTTTGGGAAGTATTAGTATTAATTCTTCTTTAAGTGTTTGGTAGACCACCAGTAAAGCCATGCAGTCCTTCACTCTTATGTACAGATTTTTTATATGTCAATCTAAACTCAATAAAGTGGTTTTACAAAATGAGCAAACGTTCTGATTGGATACCTCATCAAATAAACTAAATAAATGGCAAATAATATGAAAAATGCTTCATGTGATATGCCATTAGGAAATTGAAAACTGAAACAATGTGATACTACTACACACCTTTTAGAATAGCTAAAATCCAAAACACTGACAACTTCATATGCTAGAGAGGTTGTGTAGAACAGGAACTTTCATCCATTGCTGGTGGACATGCAAAATGTTATAGCCACTTTGAAAGATAGTTTGGCATTTTCTTGCAAAGCTAAATATGCTTACCATACACTCCAATAATAAAATAGGCTTACCATACACTCCAGTGTGTCCTAAATATTTATCCAAATGAGTTGAAACTTTATGTCTATAAAATATCTGCACACAACCTGTTTATAGCAGGATACATTTATAATTGCTCGATGCTGTAAACAACCAAGATGTTCTTTAAAAGTTAAATGGATAAACAAACTCTGGTGAATCCATAGACTGATATATTATTCAGGAATAAAAAGAAATGAGCTATCAATCTACCCAAAGAACATAGAGAAACCTTCAGTGCATTTGACTAAGTGAAAGAAGCTGGTTAGAAATGCGCACTGGGTGTTATATGCAAATAATGAATCATGGAACACTACCTCAAAACCTGATGATGGGGGCGCCTGGGTGGCACAGCGGTTAAGCGTCTGCCTTTGGCTCAGGGCGTGATCCTGGCGTTATGGGATCGAGCCCCACATCAGGCTCCTCTGCTATGAGCCTGCTTCTTCCTCTCCCACTCCCCCTGCTTGTGTTCCCTCTCTCGCTGGCTGTCTCTATCTCTGTCGAATAAATAAATAAAATCTTTAAAAAAAAAAAAATCCTGATGATGGGGGCGCCTGGGTGGTGCAGTCGTTAAGTGTCTGCCTTCGGCTCAGGGAGTGATCCCGGTGCTCTGGGATCGAGCCCCACATCAGGCTCCTCTGCTAGGAGCCTGCTTCTTCCACTCCCACTCCCCCTGCTTGTGTTCCCTTTCTCGCTGTCTCTCTCTGTCAAATAAATAAATAAAATCTTAAAAAAAAAAACCTGATGATGTACTATATGGTGATTAACATAACATAATAAAAAACATTAAAAAAGATACATACTGTATGAATTCAACTATATAGCATTCTGGAAAAACGAAACTGCAGATACAGTATAAAGATCAGTGGTTTACAGTGTTCTAGGAAAGGAGGAGAGGGGTTAATAGGTGAAGTAAAGGGTATTTTTAGGGCAGTGAAACTATTCTGTATGACACTATAATGGTAGCTACATGATATTAGGCATCTGCCAAAACCCGTGGTACTGTACAACAAAGAGAAAACCCTAATGTAAGGTATAGGCTTCATTTAATAGTAATGTATAAATATTGGTTCATCAATTATAACAAATATAACACATTAATGCAAGTACTGATAATAGTTTAATAAAGTTTATGAAATGTTATTATCTCACATAATAAGAAATAGTAATGGAGGATACCTTTAAGTTTGGCTTAGTCAGTAGAATATCAGTTGGAAATGCTTTTCTCTTTAATGATAGTAACACCAAAACATAATGCTTTCTACAAGGTAAAGGTTTTATTTTATTCCCATTATGGTAAGTCTAGCATCTAGAGTTTGGTATTTGCAGACATTGATCCAGGGGCTCACTGGAATTAGAGTCAAGATCTCTGTTAATCTCTTATTCTTTTTCTCATGGTTCCTTGTTGCAAAATGGCTTCTCTGTCTCAAGTATTATGTAACTTTTCCAGTCAGGAAAAGGAACAAGCCAGAATAAAAGGTTGCATTTCATGTGAATCGGCTTCCCCGTTAAATAGTTCTGGATGCCTCCCTCACCCATTCAGCCCTTCTACATAACCTCACTTGCCACAATATAGCATGGTCTCCCATCTGCAAGGAATGCTGGGAAATGTAGTTTTTTTTAGGTTATTACATTGATGACTCCAGAAAACCCGAGTTCTATTAGTAGGGAAGAATGGATATTGTGCATGCAGCTAGAAGTTTCCAGCACAAGATGCTCATGTCTCTAACCTGCTACCCTCAAGTTTCTCAGCTTTATCCTTGACCTGACTCCCTTCATTTTTGCAAATTCACTGTAACAGTACCAGAAGTTAATCACATAGAGACTTACAAATGTTCAGAGACTGAAAGAACTGTTACTTTGGTCATATCCTTCCTTTGGAGCCAAGAACAATTTCCCAGATACTCCTACCCTTACAGGTCTTTGCTTCATTGACTGGGCTAGGCCATAAACACACTCTTAAACTAATCTCCTCCAAGGACTGTAATTTTGTCATAATTTCTCTAGAATGATCATGAATCACAAAATCTAAATTTTGACATCAAATAGGAATTGATTATTTGCTGGGTAGCTATCCAAAAATATTTGCTACAGTATTCCTATACTTTGCAATAAATAATATTCTCAATATCAGCTCTCAGTGATCAAATAAATTGACTTTTCTTGATAACTTGCTTCTTTATTTAGAAATTTTACCTCTGTGGAACTCTTCATTCCCTAATGAAAAATAAATCAGTCACTCCCATATGCTAGTCATAAAAAACCTTTTCATACTTTCTCACAAGGTTGTATTTGTGGATATGGCAAATGGGACATTTGGTTTTGCCTCCTATAAGGGTTATCTTCAGAATGAACCACGATTACTCATCCTGAATGGCTGCCTTTGCTGTTATAGGTTGTGATCCTCAATCTGAGCTTTTAGGTTAGTGAAATATGGACAATAATTGCTTTGTGCTAGAATATAGTAAAAGCACAATAATATATATATATCTCATTGATTTAACACTTACTATCTTATATACATTATTACCTTAAATTTGTATTATAGGCCTATGAGATATCAAATGCTTATTATTGCTTCAGAAAATTTACTTAACTTGGCCTAATTCATACACCTAGGAAGTGGCAAGTCCAAGATGTGTATCCAGTCTTGACTCCATATGTTTTTGTGTTCTTTACAAACTTGATATACTCCCCCCTTCCTTTATGAAAGATGTTTTTTGATGCTCAGTGAGGAACCTAGATTTATTCAAGCAACAGAGTTCTCATTCAGAGATGATACTATGTACAAAAGAGCAAACAAACACTAGCTTTTGATTGATGGCAATTATGTAATCTTTCGTTTCCTCTAATCTGTTCTTCCCTCTCTTTTGATGATAGTATGCTTAAAATAAAAACTGTTTGAAGGTAAACTTAAAAGGAGACAACTTAGGGGCACCTGGGTGTCTCAGTCATTAAGCGTCTGCCTTGGCTCAGGGCGTGATCCTGGCGTTCTGGGATCGAGCCCCACATCAGGCTCCTCCACTGGGAGCCTGCTTCTTCTGCTCACACTCCCCCTGACTGTGTTCCCTCTCTTACTGGCTGTCTCTCTCTCTCAAATAAATAAAATCTAAAAAAAAAAAAAAACAAAACTTATACCTCCAATAGTGTGGACTTGGGGAGACATGTCAAAGAAAATAACTTTCCTAGTGCAGAACCAGACTTTGGGTAGAATAAGGAGATCAAAAGCTCAGCTAGTCTCAAGAGTGGCTAGGAAAGCTATCACCCACCAAAAGGCAATATGTAGGTCTGTTCTCAGTTCAGGTCCATGAATATCTCTTTAGGTGAGAATTAGAAATTGATACCAAGGGATAGGAAACAGAGCCTGGTTCGAGATTAGATGTTGGAGTTTAAGGAGAGGTTCCAGTCATAAACACAAACCAAAGCAAATAATCAGGAACACAAACCAAATACCTAGAGAATTAGGAGGAGGTCTGAATAACAATAAATATAGAGTAACAGCAAGAAACCAGAAGTATTAAGTAAGTCATTCATAGAAAGACAATTCCCTCACTAGCAGATACTTTTGTCCTTTATTTTAAGCTTTATAGTAGTCTTGCAGTGTGAATTGGTTAAGTTCACCACCACACCTCACCAGATATGGGATATAAGTCAATATGGAAGTGGACTGGGGAACGGGTTTCCAAGTTTCATATTTTTGGTTACTTAATAAGCACCTTTAAATATCCTTTTGGTTAAGATAAAATGTCTAAAAATCATTTTCTGTTGCTGTTATAGATGAATTTTAAGATCTTTAAAAAATATTTTAATATTACGAATCCAAAGCAATTTGCAGAATATGAAAAAAAATCACTCTGATGTTAGAATATCAAAATGATACGGACATTCTATTGAAGAATGTAGCATTCAAATGGAAGCTTCAAACACTATAATAAAAATGATCTTTAAGGTCCTCTTTTTTTTTTTTTTTTGCATTTTCCTTGTCTGCATTCAGAATTTATACCATAAGTTGAAGTTTCTAGCCCAGCTAGGAAGAAATGTGGCAAATAATTTCTATGATTTAAAAACAATCACTTTATTTTTTTTTATTCATTACCCTTTATTTTTTTATTTTAATGTTTTTTATTATATTATGTTAGT
The DNA here is from genome assembly GCF_024610735.1 of Ursus americanus. Taxonomy (NCBI): domain Eukaryota; kingdom Metazoa; phylum Chordata; class Mammalia; order Carnivora; family Ursidae; genus Ursus; species Ursus americanus. Next base: position 2,865,012 of record NC_142162.1, on the reverse strand, counting down.
CACCATACAGTACATCCCTGGTTTTGATGTAAAGTTCGATGATTCATTAGTTGCGTATAACACCCAGTGCACCATGCAATACATGCCCTCCTTACTACCCATCACCAGTCTATCCCATTCCCCCACCCCCCTCCCCTCTAAAACCCTCAGTTTGTTTCTCATAGTCCATAGTCTCTCATGCTTCATTCCCCCTTCTGATTACCCCCCCTTTCTTTATCCCTTTCTTCCCCTACCGATCTTCCTAGTTCTTATGTTCCATAGATGAGAGAAATCATATGATAATTTTCTTTCTCTGCTTGACTTATTTCACTTAGCATTATGTCCTCCAGTGCCGTCCATGTTGCAGCAAATGTTGAGAAATCGTTCTTTCTGATAGCTGAGTAATATTCCATTGTATATATGGACCACAACTTCTTAATCCAGTCATCTGTTGAAGGGCGTCTCGGTTCCTTCCACAATTTAGCTATTGTGGACAATGCTGCTATGAATATTGGGGTGCATATGGCCCTTCTCTTCACTACATCTGTATCTTTGGGGTAAACACCCAGTAGTGCAATGGCTGGGTCATAGGGTAGCTCAATTTTTAACTTTTTAAGGGACCTCCACACTGTTTTCCAGAGTGGCTGTACCAACTTGCACTCCCACCAACAATGTAGGAGGGATCCCCTTTCTCCACATCCTCTCCAGCAATTGTTGTTTCTTGCCTTGTCAATTTTTGCCCTTCTAACTGGCGTAAGGTGGTATCTTAGTGTGGTTTTGATTTGCATTTCCCTGATGGCTAATGATTTTGAACATTTTTTCATGTGTCTGTTAGCCATTTGATGTCTTCATTGGAAAAGTGTCTGTTCATATCTTCTGCCCATTTTATGATTTGTTTATTTGTTTCTCGCGTATTGAGTTTGAGAAGTTCTTTGTAGATCTTGGATACCAGTCTTTTATCTGTAACATCATTTGCAAATATCTTCTCCCATTCCGTGGGCTGCCTCTTAGTTTTTTTGACTGTTTCCTTGGGTGTGCAGGAGCTTTTTATCTTGATGAAGTCCCACAAGTTCATTTTATCTTTTGTTTTTCTTGCCTTTGGAGATGTGTCATGAAAAAGGTTGCTTTGGCCGATGTCGTAGAGGTTGCTGCCTATGTTCTCCTCTAGAATTTTGATGGATTCCTGTCTCACATCGAGGTCTTTCATCCATTTGGAGTTTATCTTTGTGTATGGTGTGAGCACTTTATTTAAATAAGGTGTATTACTGCTCAGACATTTGGAGAATTTATAAAGTTACAGTATGATTCAGTAAAGTGTGTGCATTTACGCCCAAATATGCCAAGCAGATAAACAGAAAAACTGCGATAATGCATTTGAGGTATTCTGACTTCATTTGGTGGAATTAAACTGAATATACACTCTACCTTATTTTCTGACAGTTATAAAATATGCATTATTTTATCCTTTAAATAAAAACAAATGTGAATCTACAGTTGCATCCAGTATATAACAATGAATAAAAGTACTCTACTCCTAATTATGCCCAGGTAAATGAAATATAATGGTAGAAATGAGAATGAGACAGAAAAAAGAAGAAAAAAGCCACAACAATAAAGAGATTTAGACATATAATGGGCAAATAGGGGCTTATTTAACATACTGTTCCTTGGATATAAAGTTTTAAAGTATAACTTTCAAAAATTTAAGGACATGACTATTCTAAAAACATGTCAAATAATTTATTAAAGTCATTAATTCATGAGGGAATTAGACAATTAAGATGGTTCCAGTAGCACTTGGAGAATACAGGTTTTTATGTAGTCCATTGCAAATGGTGTTTAGAAAAAGTGAGTGTTAGCTGCTGCATAAGTTTCCTGTGGGTCAGATGGACATCATGGAAGAGGAGCTAAGTTGGGCCATCTTGCAGGCAACAAAGAAGAGATAATCCAGCAACAAGAGGCTGTGGGAATATGTTTGGTCAGAGTATGAAGGAGAGTGGGAAGAGGAATATCCAGAATGGACCTTCCATGAGAACCTTGGCTTCCACCAGGAATCCTAGAAACTTGCAGCTCCCTCTCCTCAAAACCAACACTTGAAGCCCTAAACCACAGAAAGCATTCCCAGAGATTTAGTTTAAGAAAAAAAAATATTAGGATAAGTTTTCAGAGATTGCAAGGTAGATAAAATTGATTAAAGTTATAGAAATAAACTATAACATTTAGGTTTATCTTTTATATTCAGCAGAAATCTACAAGTTAAGTGTAACCTCACAATTTCTCAGCTCTAGTGAATTAACATACAGCAAAATTAAATACAAATACATTCTCGTAGAAAATTATATAATCCTTGGGTAGACTTTGTAAACCATGTTCCAGGATGATCAAATAATCATGCTACCCACTTTTTTAAAGCTTATTTTCTTATTTTAAATAATTATTAACACATTTAAATGGAGTTACAATCAGACTTTTTAAGTATTTTAATTCTTTATTAACATGGGAAATATTCTTGGAAATCTTTTTCAGTTGTGGAGAGAGTAGAGTTTCATGTGGTGAAAGGCAATGTTTTTGAAGGAATGCCTTATTTTACAACTTTCAGAATCTCATCTCTAATAATTGTCAAATCCATAATTGTAATTATCTCTAATGCTAAGTCCTGAGGCTGAGAAAAACTAAGCTAAAACTGGTTCTGCCTTTGTATTACACCAACTGTGAATAGAAAAGGTCTGGATTCTTACACATAAAAGAAAGTCTTAGAGAACTAAAGGGCAGATATTCCAAACTGTGAAATTATTGAAATTACCCAACTTTTGTGGTCTTTTGAGAATCTGTGTTAGGGAACTTCTAAAAGCATTAGGGTGTAAGATACAAATGCAATAACAGAAAACTGTTTGAAGAGAGAGCCTGTGTCACATTCATTAGTTTCTTAAAATTTTTATTTGAAAAGAATAGCTTAGAATTAAAGTGAACAAAGATTTTGAGCTGCTGAACAAATGGTAGGGGAATGTAACTATTGCTAGACAAATAGATTTATATATGTGCTCTAGATTAGTATTGAAAATTATTTGCAGATATCAATAAACAACAATAATCCTATGGTTACCCATGGAAATCAAGGGAAACAGGATGTGAGAAGGAAGAAGGACAAGAAAATTACTCTAATCTAGTACACTTTAACTGACTACAGGACTGTGGAAGGTGTTCCTCTTATTTAGCCCTCAGTTCTGTCATTACCTGAAAAAGTAGCTCTAGAATAGAAGATCTCACCAGTTGAAGGCTGGGAGGTATTACACTCTATGTATAATACAAAATCAAGTATAAACTTTCAGTTTCAGCTCCAGCAGGTAGTTTGGAGGTTGTCATCTCTTTCCTTACAATAAGAAATAACTGAAAATAAATAATTTTGACCCATCAGAGAATCTAGGAGATGGGGCAAAACATCATGTTGAAATCTGGAAAGACCGGCAAATCCAGAGCACAACCAACATCTGCTTCCCTACAGCACAAGCCCCTGGAGCCACAAACTAGTATAAACAGTTAAATGTTTATTTTGAAAATTTGCTGTACTATATGGACTAACATAACATAATAAAAGAAAAGAAAAAAGAAAAGAAAATTTTCCTGAAAATTAAGAGTGACTCGCATGCGATAGAAATTTCTGAGGGCTGAAGATTTAAGGGAAGCCCATACATTCATGGCCTTTTTTTTTTTTTAAGTAGGCTTCACCCCCAGTGTGGAGCCCAGTGCAGGGCTTGAACTCACAACCCAGAGATCAAGACCTGAGCTGAGATCCAGAGTCGGATGCTTAACTGAGCCATCCATGCACCTGTCATGACCTTTAACTTTAGAACTGTCATATTCTCATGGTAAAGATCTTTGGGAGACTTTTTTTTTTTTTTTCCTGGCTCCAACAGCATAAGCGAAAGGGTGGCCATTATGAAATATGCCCATAGTACTCTCCATAACAAAGGTATACTCTCCAGGAAAAAAATAATTTTTGAGAGATTTATCCCCCCCCCCCCCCGGAAGAAGGACATTTCTGCAACTTTAGCACCACCCCCTGCAAACTTGCTATCTCATTTAAAGGGGAAAAAATGATACCAATGGAGAAACACTTGTGAAAGTGGGACAAAAACAAGGATACAAGAGAAATTTGTAGGTCTAGTACCTACAACTATAACCAATAAACACAGCCCATCTCTTAGCCAGATTATCATGAGTCCTTATACTAAAGGCCTGTTTAACTCAGTTCCTATTACCCAATAGAACAGGTTTAGTTTTCAACAGAAAATTATGAAATATACCAAAGGCAAGATAGAAACACCATCTGAATGAACAAAACAAACATCAGAATCAGACTCAGATAAGACAAAGATTGGAATCATACGATAGTAAAATTTAAAAAAAAGAAAAACTATAACCTTTGCTTGGAAATAATGGAAAAGCAGATAATATGTAAAAACAAAGTGGTAATAGAAGTAGAGAGATTAAAATTGTGTGAAAAACATTGAAAGGAAATGCTAGAAATTAAGAGTTTTGTAAGGGAATTTCAAGCCTCAGACCCTTTTTAAGAAGGAGTCTCTAGAGAAACCCAAAGACAACAAGGAAGACCAAAACCAGATACTAGAGGAAAATTTAGCCTCTAACACCAGAACTACAATGACCAGTAAACAGAACCTAACTCCTAGTCTTGAAAACATGAACTTCATACTAAATAACTACCTCAACACCTTTTACCATATCTGGATCTCAACGAAAACTTACAAGGCATGCTAAAAGGCAGCAACAACAAACACAGTCTAAAAAAGACAGACATTTGGGGCAATTGGTTGGCTTAGTCACTTAAGCATTTGCCTTCAGCTCAGGTCATGATCCCAGGAGCCTGCCATCAAACCTTCCCTCAGGCTCCCTGACACTCAGTGGGGAGTCTGCTTCTCCCTGTAGCCCTCCTCCTGCTCATGCTCCCTCTTCCTCTCTCTCTCTCTCTCTCTCAAATAAACAAATCATTTTTAAAAATTTAAAAAATGAAAAAGACAAACATTATAATACAAAATCACACACACACACACACACATACACACACACACACACACACACACACAGAATCAGATGTGGCAGATATTCTGAAAGTTTAAAACCAGAAAATTAAAGTAACCACGATCAATATATTAAGGGCTCTAATGGAAAAAGTGAATAATAAAATTCAAAGGTAGATGGGTAATGTAATCAGATGAATGGAAACTTGAAGAAAGAATTGAAAGGAAATGTTAGAAATCAAAAATAATAGAAAAATGAAGAATATCTTTGATGGGATCATCACTAGACTGGATACAGATGAGGAATGAATCATGAGCTTGAAGATACTTCAACAGAAATTTTCTAAACCAAAAAGCAAAAGGAAAATAGAAGGAAAAAAGAAAATATCGAGCACAATATCAAGTACCATTACAAAATGGAAATGCTAGAAGGAGCAAAAAGAGAGAAAGGAATAAGAGAAATGTTTGAAGAAATGATGACTGCTAATTTTCCACAATTAAATTCAGACACCAACCCACAGGTTCAGAAAGCTTAGCAAGGACCTGCAGGGAAAAATATTAAAAATTACACCTAGGAATATCATTTTCAAACTACAGGAAATCAAAGACAAAGGGAAAATTTAGAAAGAAGCCAGAAGGAAAAAAATCCCTATCTATAAAAAAAGAAGGAAAATAATTAAATTGGACTTTTTTTTCAAGAACAGAGTAAAGAAAGAAAAAATACCATCCTATAATTGTGTATCCAGTGAAACTGTCCTTCAGAACTCAGGGGAATACTTCCTTGGATGAACAAAAATTGATCAAATTTGTCACAAGGAGACCTGTATTGCAAGAAATATTGAAAGAAGCTTTCGAAAGGAAGATAATCTAGGTCAGAAACTTGGATCTACATAAAAAAATGAAGACTATTAGAGAAGCAATAAATAAAGGTAAAGTAATTTTTATTCTTTTATTTGCAAATGATGTCACTTTTGAACAGTTTGTCTAAAATGACATTAGCAACAATCAGGTGATTATCACTTATAGATAAGTGAAGTGAAAACAAATGTAATAAGGAATGGAGGGAAGATTTGGGAATACTCTATTATAAGGACCCTTTGCGCCCCGTGAAGTGGTAGAGTTTCATTTGAAAATGGACTTGTTAAAATAAAAAGGTTTTGCACAGTGAAAGAAACCACTATCACCACCAACAAAAAGACAACTTACTGAATGGGAAAAGATAACTGCACATGATATATCTGATAAGGAGTTAATATCCAAAATATATAGAGAACTTATATGACTCAAGGGCAAAGAAAAATCAAGTAATCTGATTAAAGAATGGGTAGAAGAGCTGAATAGACTTTTTTTTTTCCAAAGAAGACATACCAATGGCAAACAAACATATGAAAATATGCTCAGGGGCACCTGGGTGGCACAGCACTTAAGCATCTGCCTTCGGCTCAGGGCATGATCCTGGCGTTCTGGGATCGAGCCCCACATCAGGCTCCTCTGCTATGGGCCTGCTTCTTCCTCTCCCACTCCCCCTGCTTGTGTTTTCTCTCTCACTGGCTGTCTCTCTCTCTGTCGAATAAATAAATAAAATCTTAAAAAAAAAAAAAAGATGCTCAGTATCACTAATCATCAGGGAAATGCAAATCTGAAGCGCAATAAAATATCACCTCACACGTGTCAGAATGGCTAAAATCAAAAAGACAAAAAATAACAAGTGTTGATGAGGAAATAGAGGGAAAGGAACCTTCGTGCATTGTTGGTAGGAATGTAAGTTGATACACCCACTGTGGAAAATAATATGTAGGTTCCTCAAAAGAGTAAAAATAGAAATACCATATGATCATAATAATTCCACTACTGGGTATTAACCAAAGAAAATGAAAACACTAATTCAAAAAGATATATACATCTTTAGTGTGCCTGGATGTCTCAGGTGGTTAAGTGTCCAACTCTTGCTTTCAGCTCAGGTCATGAGATCAAGCCTCACGTCAACCTCTGCAGTCAGCATAGATTCTGCTTGAGATCTCTCTCTCTCTCCTTCTACTTCTGTCCCTACCCCGCTAGCACAATAAATAAAAATAAATAAATAAATAAATAAATAAATAAATAAACAAACAAATAAATAAAATCTTTTAAAAAAAGATATATGCACCCTGTGTTTATTGCAGCATTGTTTCCAATAGCCAAGATATGGAAGCAGGCCAAGTGTCCATCGATAGATGAGTAGATAGAGGAGATGTGATATATATATAATGGAATAATACACAGCCATAAAAAGGATGAGATCTTGCCATTTGCAACAACATGGATGGCCTCAAAGGGTATTATGCTAAGCTAAATAAGTCAGAGAAAGACAAATGTCATAGGATTTCAGTTACATGGTGGATCTGAAAAAACACACCAAAAAACGAAAAGCAGAATCAGACCTATAAATATAGAGAACAAATAGATGGTTGCCAAAAGATGGGCGATAGGACAAAATAGGTGAAGGGGAAAGGGAGAGACAGGCTTCCAATTATGGAAAGAACAATTCATGGGAATAAAAGGTACAGCATCAGAAATATAGCCAATGATATTGTAATAGCATTGTAATGTGATAGATGGTTGCTATATTTGTGGTGAGTATAGCATAATGTATAGAGTTGTTAAATCACTGTGTTGTACATCTGAACTAATGTAACATTGTGTGTCACCTGTACTCAGATTGCAAAAAAAGCACTAAATGCATTATCTCAAATTGAAAAATAAAGAAAATGGACTTGAATTTGTTCTAAAGATATATTTCAAACTTTAAAGCAACCACCAAAAATATTTGAAAGATAAGTACAATTGATATGCTAAACAGGGAGAGAAAACGGAATCATACAAAATTTTCAGTTAAAATTAGAGAAAGCAGAAAATAATGGGAGACAAAAATAAATCGCAGATGCTATAGGAAATCTACAGCATTAAGGTAGTAAAATAAGTTTATATATGTAACATTAGGATCAAAATTTTTTCCTAAGTGTAACATAAAGGCAGAAGCTATAGGGAAAAAAGAAAAATAGATTTTAACATAAAATTTAATTATTTATAGTTTTGTAAATGCTATAAATAAAATTTTTAAAGGAGGCAGTATTTACACAAACATGATAAAGGATTGTCTTAATATATGATAAACACTTGCAGAGCAGTATGAAAATATTGCAAGTTTCATCCTGTTTACCTCCCTTTTGTCCTCCCTCCTGGAATGTAGACAAAGGGAATAAACAGTTGTTTTGAAAAATGAATTAATACAAGCAAGCAACATATAATGAATTTGTTTGTTTTATGAATAATGAAATAATTGTAAATTTAAATATGACATATCCCCTGCTCAGAAATTTTGTAAAGAAATAAATCAATAGTGATATCTAGTGTTGGCAAAGATCAAGAGAAATAATTATCACCATTCCTTATTTCAAAAGATAGTTCCAAAATTTGTCAGTCTGTTGACCCAAGAATTCTATTACTAGGACTTTTACTTAAAAAGTAATTACACAAATACATAAAAACATACATTAAAAGTTCATAGCCTATTTCTTATAATACTAACATTTGGCAAACACCTACATCTCCAATAATATGGCTCATTTAAAAGGATCATTATATATTCAGAAACAAAAATCCTATACCACCAATAAAAGCAGCTGTAGATTCTTTCTGGGTGATATGGAAAGATTTTTATAATATATTGTTGAGTGACAATTATATTTCTTTAGACTGTAGCTTATTGTCTCCTTATTGTAATGGGTGATAATACAAACTTTTACTTCTCAATTCTCTTATTAACCAGTTTCAATCTATATTAGTGCCTTTTTTAGTATTCAATTTGGTACTATAAGTTATGTATAAATTTCTTATATGATTTATTCCACTCCATTCTAATTTTCACATTTATTTCACTCTTTGTTCTACAGTTAAATAGAATTTATTCATCCTGCTAATCCTTTTCTGGTAGTTTTCAAAGTCATATATTAGTTTGCTGAAGTTCATTCTTTAATAATTTTCCCAAGGAAGAACTCCTAAGAACAATATTCTCTGACTTGTGGCAATGTCAAACAGGTTTTCTTTAGCTTTCTACTTGAATGTTGGCTTGTCTGAATATAAAATCTTTTCTCAAGTATCTTACAGTTATCTCCCTATTATATTCTGGCATTGAATGTTGCTTTGGGGAAATCTGAAGCCTGTTTGATATTTTTTCCCCTAAGAGGTGACTTGAACTCCCTGCTTAATTAACTGAAAGGTTTCTTTTTTATTCCTTTAAATTGAATAAGTTTACCAGCTTATGTCTTGCTGTTAAATGTTCTGTGTTGATTTTTCCTGAAAAATCATGTTCTCCGCTTTCAATTTAATAGTCCATCTTTGTTTTTTTTTTCCTTTCAGGAAAGCTTAAAAAAATATTATCTTTAAATATTTATATTAATACCTTGTTTTGATTTTATCTTTTAGTGGTATATTTTTTGTTAATTATAAAAAAAGGCCATGTTTAAAGGAATCTTTTTATTCTTGCAGTAGTAAAGAAGGAATCATCCTTTTGGAGGTGAAGTCTGAAAGATTACAAAAGTATAACTTACTTGTGTAAACTCTCTTTTGAATTCTGCTGCTCTTTTCCATCCTTTTTCCTTGCAGTATTTTTGTGTTAATGCTGTACCAATTTATTACTCATCATTGAACAAATTATATAGTTCTGGAACAATAATATATAGGAAGATTCTATGCAAACTCCTTCGGCCTTTCTCAATAAAATGGAATTCCTGACAGCTTCTTAATTTGGTTCCTGCCTCTGTTGTTACATTGAAGGGGTAAACTTTTGCAATCCATGATGAGTCCCTCACTTTAAAGAAATGATTTTTTTTTCCCCTAGGGTTTTCTGCCACTCAACCTCTGTTCAACATCTCTTCATTTCTTCATGATGGCTTTTGTGCAATCTTTACTCTTCCATGTATTTATAGTCTATAGATTAAATGTGTCTCAAAGTTTCCCTGAAAATGGATTTTTCTAATTCTCTCTCCCTGGGTAAATTTTTATATGATTTCTAAATGGAGCAGAGAAAAGGTGCTAACTTACAGAAGCATTTATACCATAATTCCCTGATATGTTTCTGCTTTATAAGGATTTACCAGCTACTTCTTTAAATTTGCATTTGCTGGATTTAATGCAGTTGATCCACAAAAAGCAATTAGATACAGATTAATATTATATTCCATGAGAGACAATATTGAAAATTTGAAGTTCAGACATTATAAATGGGACTGCTACCAGCTTAAAAACCTAGCGAAAACATTCATGGCTACAAGGTACAGATATTACAACATGCAGAAGAGGTGCAAATCTGATGTGAGGGTTCTTCAGGTAACACAGTTTATGATTATTTCTGTATTATCTCCAGGTCAGTCTCTTCTAAAAATCTCACCTTTCATTTTTATCTAATTAATCTTCTAAATGACTAGGCAGCTCTAAATCGTGACTTTTCATAGCTCTCATATACTTTCCAAAGAGGCTACTAATAATTGATGATTAGAAGATTATAGTCTGGATTCAGTCACAATTTGACTAACAGGGAGAATATATAGTTTTTAGATACAGTTTTAGACCCAGACGAAAGACTGTAGGGCTTAAAATTTTGCAATAAATAATTACATTACTTTTTTTCACCTTGGGATCAAATCAAGTAATGAAAATGAGGGCTTACTCTGAGTCTAGCACAAAGAAAGAACATCACCGTGCTTGTTTGTAGCACACGTCATCTTCATCATTATTGTTATCCATTAGGGAATAAATATAAGGGCTCTTTTCCCCCAAGTAAATTTACTGAAAACATAAACCTAGTAATAAATAAATAAATAAATGCCAAGTATTCACAGTATTTTATTTAAAAAAGAAAGCTGTGCGTGATCAGGGCAACATTTTTATGTTTGCTTTTTACCACCAAAATTGATAAAATGGTAAAACTTGATAAAGAGAGGATATTGGCTAAATGAAACCAGGATCTGAGTCACTATAGAATTTTTGGCTCTTAATTAATAGTACATATGACATAAAGTAAAAAAGCATCATTAGCAAATGTAAGTAAATTTGGAATACGTATATTTTCTCAGAGCAGTCAGAGCACATAGAGAAATATGAAATGTGTGTGATTATTTAGGGGAGTAAAACTTTGATGATTTTTCTCTAAAGCAAGGTGGTAAATTATGTTGAGAACCTTTAAAATGGCCATATCATTTCAAATACTAATGTTATTCAAATAAATAAATAAATACAAAAATTATGAAGATGATCAATGAAAAATATTCATAATAAAGAAGTTGCCAAATAATAGAGAAATTCCTTAAAATATATAAGCATATCCATATAATATAATGTTACATAGTCATTGATAAAAATAAAAGTCTTTTCAATACCATGGATAATGTTTCACATTAAAATTTTAAGTGAAAATGCAAGATCTATACTTATTTACAGTTTTTAAACAATTATGTTAAATTTATTATATATATTATATATAATAAAACATATTAATGGAAATCCAGTAAAATGTAATGATAGTTATTTCTGGATTGTGGAAATAATGGTAATATTTGTTTTCTTACTACGTAATTTCTCTAACTCTACAATCAATATATGTTTACAATTATAATTTTATTTTTATGAATGTATAGTAATAAAATAAGTATAATTTAAAGTATTTTAGACTGAAAGAAAGGAAATTTGTTACTGTGTTAAGTATCCTTTCTCAGTAAATGTCAGAATATATTAAACATTTTATCAAATATTTCTTATATGGAATTTGTATTTTTCACATGGTTCATTTAACTCTCTAAGAAGCAAATATCTCCCATTCTCTGAATTATCAAACTAAAATTACTATTATCAGATTCTGAGCATTAAAAAGCTATTAAAGCTATGGTATAACTTCCTCTCCCGTGACATTTAAACAGATCCTTCCCATTATCTTTGAGTTACAATCCACCTTGTCTGGAGAACTAATCAGATACTTACATAAAATGCTTCGAGATATTAGTATACTTAAAGTTATATTTAATACAAAGAGACTTTGACTTCAGTGCCAATTACGTACATTTCAACCTGCTTTGTCGGTGTGTATAAAGTCTTTGCTCATGTTATGTTGTTTCTCTAATATCTGCAAAAGTTCTGTGATTTTAAAGAATTAATTTGGCCTTATTTGTATAAGTAGCAAGAATCTCCTGACTCATGACCCCCAAGTTCAAAGTGCTTAAATTCCTTCTCTTAAAGGGATATCAATATTATTAGCCACTTATTATTTAATTGTTTTAAAAAATTGATTACCTACAATATGTAAGCACTGGTAAATTCTTTGGAAGCTACAAAAATGAGTAAGACATAGGAGTAAATTTTCAAAAGCATAGAATCAAGGAGAAGCATAGAATTAGTTCAAATATGAGGCAACTTGTGATGAGAGCTATAATAGAACCAGTGAGTTGTTTTGCAAATACAGGGATGGGAGAGATTATTTCTGAGTGGACGGATGTGTGCAGACTTCTTTAGCAGCCAACATGTGTCATTAAAAGGTAGGGATTTCTCATACCTTGATGAAAAAGGAAGGTGATTATGAAAGAGTGGGAATAGAATTTATCGTAGAGAATAGTCTATGTATAAGTTAATATTGCTCTGTTTAGCAGCCTTGTATTCTAATCCTAGTAATCCCTTTGGCAAAAGATAGATGTCATCACAGTGAAAGCTCAGATAGCTATCTCCACTGCTAGAAAATCACTTTCTGGTGATTCGGGGATAGTAGCCTCCACTTTATATATGAAGGATGAAGTTTTATTCACCGACAAATGGCTCCCTTTGTCATGCTGTATTGGCAGTATTGCATTGACCTAATTACAGTCAATTATATTTATAATTGTATTTACGTGGCACACAGTGTCATCGTGACTTCATTGGCATTTTCCAAAAGTTAAGAAAACAATATTCAGTAATCAATATATTTTAAGAATAGTATCTAATTAAATTACCCTTGCTGAATAGAGGATGTTTTGCACTGATTAGAACCTTTCTGAAGTCAGATTCCTCAGGTAACCATTATACTAACACTGAGCAAGGAGACCTGAGGCTGATGAATCTTTTTGGCCAAGTTTCTGGAATTCATTGGCTAATGATGTGATCTCGGGTGTACATATTTGTTTTTCTTTCATTCTGCCTCACACGTACCTCCAGTAAGGGATATGTACATAAGAGTACTGCTTATGTCTCCAAACATTGCTATAATCAATTAATATAATCTGGCCAGAGCCAGCTAAATGAAAGTTCAAGAAAAATGGAAAAATGGATTTCAGAAAATAGCTGACTCCAGGAAAGCTAAGGTTAAAGGAAATGCATTTATTCTGAAAAGCATCTATTAATCAGGACTCTGTCTATTTGATTAAAAGCTCTTTCAGTAAAAAGCAACAGAAATCCATTTAAACTAACTTATGTATAAAAGGGAATTTATTATAAGAACAAGGAAGTATGCCCCAGGACCCCAGGGAAAAGTGACCAGGATGGATACCAGGAAATGTGAACATCAGGCACAAAGGCAGGTATTCCCAGTTCACATATCTCTTTGTATCTCTTCCCAATTATCTCTTGCTTTAGCCTCTTGTATTCAAGTCCAGTCTGCTCTCTTTCTGTGTGTGTGATTTGAGGTGCACATGATGAAAGTTGATCATATACATGGACAGTGTTGGTTATAAATTTGTTTTTCTTCCAAGGTCATATGTTTAGACACTGACATGTGTGACCTAATCCCAAATTTCTGGAAGAAAGATTTTAATTGGCACAGTGTAAATCAGGTATTTTTCCCATGTGCTTTCAGATATGGCCAGTTGAATAGGCTCACATAACATAAGCATGGCTGCGCATGTGGGGAGTTTCTACAAAAGCATCCCCTACTTGAGAAACTATGCTAGGAAGTTTCTACCATGCTGTTCTAGTGAAGACTTTTCTTGAGGAAGTTGAGAGCTTATGTGAGTTGCTTAATATCATCTAGCATGTCAGTGGCAAAACTGGGATCGGCTTTAGGTCTAACTCCAGAATTCCTTCCACTGACAAATTCACAGATGAAAGAAATATGCTAAAGTTCGTTTTTCTCTAATTTTAAAAGTAGACAGTTCATAAAGGTACAAGTAATAAGGTGTGCCACCCAAAATTCTCCTGAAGACAATATAGGTGGCCAGTGCCCCTTCCAGAATCCCCCTCTGAGTTTTCACCAGGGGCCAGGTTTTCCCTCACTGTTCACAGTCAATTACTGAGCATGGGAAGCAGGGAACCACTGATGTCCACTCCAGCAGGAGTGGGGGGTTTCCTCCAATGAGCAATGTTGACTTGATATGCCTACTCCAGCAGCTGGAATGTCCCTAAAACTGTGCTGCAGTCTTAAACTGTTCCCACCTGGTACTCCCTCCTGTCCTCTCCTTTCTTAGGTGCCAAACCTACCTCTCACTCTCGAGGCTCTCTCTGCCTACCCTGTTCATCCTTTGTAGGTGTTTCCTTCAGTTAATCTCTTGTATGTGTAATCTTATTTTGTCATACACTTATTAGGGGAAATAATGACACAAAAATTTCAGAGGAATTTAAAAAAACTGGAAAGATGAGAGAGCTGCATTGAAAGTAAAGATAGAAGTAGTTGGAAAATGAATTAAAATAGATTTCTTTTTATATTGTTTGTGGGAAGTTATAGGACTTTCCACTAGTTTCATTTGAATTTAAAATTTGCATTTATTGTTTTTCCCTCGTGAGGAAAACACATATATAGTATATATAACACGTATGTTAAAAGAATTAAATGTAGATCTTTAAAGCTACAAAATAAAATTAATCCAAATTACATCATTAAATTTTAATATATTTTCAGTCTTCTGGTTATGATTTCTAATTTTTTAAAAAATTAGGATTCAATTAAATAAACTCTTCAGATCTTTTTATTTTCCCTAATCTTATGTTGTCAACACATACCCAAATCATTAAATCTATATTTTCTTTTTAACTGGTAACACAGACTTAGGATCTTCTAACAATTTTTCATTATATCCCCTTTTCATTCTTAGTGACCCTTTTGGACAAAAGGTGCACGTAGGGAGTAAGTGTAGAAAAGGTGAAGATACAGCTGCTAGAGTAAGACATGCCACAATTTGGTGTTGGAGGAAAAGAAACAGACAGCATCATGAGTGGGGTGGAGTGAGGGTATTCTAAGGACCACTGGAAACAGGGAGGAAGGAGAGGCATTGATAAACATTCCCTTTCAAAACTCCCCAAAAGCCTTCTTCCCCAAAGAAAATTCCCTGGTGAGGCTCTTCCAAATTGTCACAAGTGCTGTAACTATAACTTCTTCTTTTTCTTTTTATTGTATTATGTTAGTCACCATACAGTACATCCCTAGTTTTCGATATAAAGTTCCATGATTCATTACTTGCGTATAACACCCAGTGCAACACATGCCCTCCTTAATACTGCGTCTTCTGTCCCCCAGAGATGGCTCTGACCCAGATTTGATCACCATTTCCCTTTCTAGTAAGTCTCTTGGAAATAGCAGGGATGGCCCCAGTTTCTTTACCACCCACACAAAACATCTCTGGATGATTTTCCCAACCTCAAATGTAGTCATTCTGTGAGGCAAACGAATGTCACCTCCCTGCTGGGGTGAACTAACAGTACAGATTAGATTGACTACCCTCAGGTGGTCCCTCTAAAATAAGGACTAGATTCAGTAACTGGAACCAGTTTGGGAATGCTAAGGCCTACCAGGCAGTTGGGAGGCCACACTGTAGGCAGTGTCAACCTGTACATCTTTACACTGATGTAGAAACCACTTTGGTTGGGGTAATTATCAACCACATTATCTTTCCAAGGGATACCACATATGCCTGTGGGATTTTGCTTCCTGTGAGGGAACCAGACAGTATCTTGTTTTTCTTTAGAGAACAGAGTAATTTGTACCTTCCTTGGCCTGGAATGCATTCAGGTCATCCTCACTGATTGAATTTGTAATAGGTGATAGCATTACCTTAGGCTTTTTCCTTGTAGGCCCAGTTGGATTATGTGCAATTCTTAATATATCCTACTATACCTAGATTGATGTTCTAGCCAACCGGAAAATTCAATGCAGAAATTTAAGGAGAAAGACCCTAGATTTTCTAAGATGGACACTATTGGTTGATCAGATTTGTTAAGCTGGGACCCTGGGAGGTACAACTGAGGTCATTACTGGTCCACTTCTTATTTTAAGTAGTTATTCTCAAGTATTAAAGTATTTGATGTGAATTTATATAGGCAGCTTAGGGTGCAAACAGTTTAAGGATCTTCATAGGTAGCTTGGACATCATCATCTTTGTGGTTGTTTGGGTTGTGGGGTTTTACTTTTCTGCATTGGAAGATACCACTATGTCAGAGGATTGATATCCATTTATGTGGTGTAAATTCTGTACTGGTTCATTCTATGGATGTGTCTAGATTTCTTTCTGGCCCTGGTACATACTTGTCAAGGAAATCCCCATTACCTCAGGAAGATGACAACTTTTTTCTTGGGGTAGTGACTCTTCAAAATCAGAACACCACCCCCCCATAAATAGGTACGTTTAAGTGATACAAATCTCCAGGTGTCAAAGTGTTTGTAAGTGATGAACTGTGCTTTCAAGCTTTTCAAGCCTTGGAAATGAGGCCTTGTCAGTGGGGTCTGCCAATATTTTGCTGAGCTGCTTTTTCAAGGGCAAATTTGGGGACCTTCAAACATTTCTTCATTTTTTTTCAATCATTTTATCATTTGTATGGGGATCTGGAAATGAGAAAGAGATTATCAAGTTGTCTGTTAACAAGTTGCCATCTTAACCAGACTGTGGCATTCCCCTATGAATCATACCATGTTGCCGAATATTACAGTGAATGTGAGAAGCAGGTGGAATGCAATGTCCTGCAAAGTGGTATCATATGCGTGTAAAGACCCCTGCCAACATAATCACTCCTTATGTAGTCTGTTAATGGCGTGTCATTCAGGATCTCTAGAGAGCTCCTGATATAAGCCTTATCAGAGCTGTGACCAGATTCAGTGAACCAAAAATCACAACACATGTTCTGTTGAAGGGGGTGTTGTACTTCTCCCAGGTGTTGACAATTTTCATGTTAACTACTATTTATTGAGTACCTTATCCTTGCTTGTTTCTGTAATAATTAAATTACACATCACCATTTTTCATTCCCCATAATGTTTATAATAACCCCTGCTTTTCACATAAGGAAAGAGGCTCAGAAATAAGTCACTTACTCAAATCATACAGCTTGGAAGTGGTAGGCCTAAGATTTGAATAAGAAATTTTCTGGCTCTCAAATCCTTGCTATTTCTACAGAATAATGTGATGAAATTATATAAACTATTAATAATGTAGCCAAAGATCTCACTTTAAATAATTTGTGCCCATTGTGGCAAGCATTTTTAATATGACTTAGAAAACTACAAATTCACACATACTCATGCCCTCAAAACAAAGGCAGTACAGTAAGTGAAGAAAATAGAGGGAAAAAGTTCAAATTATTGGATATTTACTCATCAGTCTAAATATCTGGAAACTGAGTACCCTAGAGGCACAAGGTCAGTTTGATACTTCATAAATGTTAAGTGATGGTTACACTAGAAATTTTATAGTCTGTAAAAGTTTTGAAGTCACAATACATAATAGGTGACTTTTATGTCAAATATTTAGAAAGACTAAATAAACTGGGTTTCTGACTAAAGGTTAATAAGGGTAGAACTAGTAGGATTAGTAGACAGTGTTAAGAAGAGCAAAAAAACTAGAGAGTGTTTGTAGTCTTGGATCTCCAGCTAAATTATATGATTAAATTAGTCCTGTCTTATTTTTTAACTTTTTAGGTTTCAGTTCTCAGGGACTGAACCCTCAGTCCTATTTGTAGTACTCATGGAAGTGCATGTTGCTTACGGTTTATGAATATTGACATTCTAAAGTAAAGACAAAACTATTTCATTAATTTTGTATGCCAGGTTTTCAAGCCTAGATCCTAGTGATTTCTATTTGATTTAAAGATAGTGGAAGCTGGATATGTAAAATAAGTAATAAAATTCTTTTACAAGACAAAGAAAAATTATTTAGATACATAAAACTAAAGATTTAATGACTAAGCAATGCAAAACCCAAAGGATTTCTCCAGAGATGTAAATTAAAAATCTGTATCTTCCAAAACTTTGAATATTGCCAAGAATTGCTCAAACAGAAACCAAAGTGAGTAATGATATTAGGTGAATACTGTTTAAGTTGTCATTAACAAGAGTTGTCCATAACAACTCTTGGAATTGGTTTGATTCCAACTTGATTGGGGATTCTAGGCTTTTGGGGGGAGAAAGGTGGATAAATGTATTCTTATATTTGGTGCTACTATAATTACTTAGTACAATAATGTTTGGGTACATTTTCAACCTAATTCATATAGGAAAAATAATTTATGTCTCATCAACTTTTAAAAGATTATTTTATTTAGTATTCACAATAAACCTGTAATTACTTATTTTCCTTTTATAGATGAGGAAACTAGTTTAGAAAGAACTAACATGTAGAAATAAAATTTGCCTCTCAATTCTCAGCTCAATATTCCTTCCATTTCACTACATTTGTTTGTCAGTCATTATTCTCGTATTTTCTTAATGAGGAATTTCCTATTGTGTGCTCATTATCTGACCCTGAGAAAGGAGAGCAGGAGAACTGTTGTCAAGATGGTTTCTGAACTGCAATTACATTGATAAGTGCCCAAGGGTAACCTTAGACTGGTAGGCTTGACCTGCTGGAGTTTGTTTTAATTCATACTATGAGTTAAAGCATTATCTCTTTAAGAAATACAAAGCCATTGATATCGTCTTGAGTGTCCTAACAGTAAATAGGTTAATGAGAATTAAGGTCTCACTTTCGATACATCACTTTTAAAGAAAAGGTGGTAGGTTTCAAATAGAGGTGGAGGAGAAACAGTGTACAAGGATGTTTCATTATAATGGTTGCTTTTCTCTCTCTTTATATATATATATATACACACACACACACACACACACACACACACACACACACACGGGGAAAAGAAAATGTGGCCTTTCAAGAAGAATATGAAGGGTGTTTAGTTCAGAACAAATACTGAGTCATCTTGCTATGCCTCAATTATAGCATTTATTGTTCTATAAAATCATAATATACACATTTTCTTTAATTTTTCACTGGTAACTGAGACTAATATGAAGAGAATAATCTATTTAAATAAAGTTTGAATACTTTTTTGATGAATTACATGGACCATCTAAATTACTTTGCATGATATATTGCTCAGATAAACATATTGCTAGAAATGGCTTGCTCAGTCTGAACATAGATATAAACAGAATTAGGTCCTGCATTCCTTTTGAAAAATTTGCCTTGTTGAAAGAAAATATTTTGAATCCAGTAGGGAAGGAGTTTCATTTCTTGATGATTACTCTGTGTCACTCTAATTTATTAAAAGCTTAGTGTTGGTTGGTATGTAATAATTCATAAGGCTGCTTATGAATAGAACTTCCTAGCAGAGCTCATCATTCTCCTTTAAATTATTCTTTATTTTAAAATTATCATAAAATAAAATTGACCTTTCCTTTTGGTGTATCAGTCTGTTAATTTTGACGTATGTATAGATTTATGCTATCATCAACACAGGATACAGAATAGGTTCATCCCTCAAAAAAACTCCCTTGTACTCTTCTATTATAGTTACTTTCGCCTGCACCTGTACTCCCCCTTTTTTTGTAGTACATGTGGCTTGTGATTGTTTATTAAAAACAGAACTGATATGCTAGTAATACCATAGAGCAACAAATCTCTATCATTATGTGTGCGATGTAATTGGGGAGCAGGAGGGGATTATTTTTCATCTACTTGGGGAAGGAACATTTCATAATTGCATGAAGAGGGTTTGTTTTGTTTTTGGTTTTGTTTCATTAAGTAACTCTTCTCCTATTGATTCTGATAAACCTTCCCTCTCTCTTTGGGAGGAGAAAATTATTTCTCTCTCTTATTTGAAAATCACTACAATTATTAATCACCAGTATTTATAAAAATATTACGATATCCCACAGGTATATTTGGGAAGATGGAAAAGTTAGAGGTTTAAGAACAATCAGTAGATTTGAAGAAAGTAATTTTTGTTTATTTATCTTCTGGTATTGAAGACCTTCTTTAAGTTCCAATGGGGTTATCTACCATTTAAAAAAATATATATTCTAAGGTCTTTATAGTTTCCTAGGTTGGAACCCGTCTCAGATATGAACCGAGTCTTATTGAATTTTCAAGGCCTGGAACATTTCTGAGAACTTTGTAGGTAATCAATTAAGGAAGTGATGAATGATGAATACATTTTCTGAGTTTCCATCTACTCTTTTAAAAATTAATGATAAAACTCAGAAATTTCTGCTTCTTACCACGATATAACAGGATCTAGATTTATCCTCCCTCCTCAAACAATTATAAAGCCAGGAAAAGAGTATACAGGACAACAGTTTTCAGACTTTGGGCATCAGACAGAAAATGACTGTGATTTCTAAGGGAAGAAACACAAACTGAATCCTGTATTTGCCCCAGGTAATAGTCTGGGTGCAGATCCCTGGAGGAAGTACAGAGCAGAGGAACCCAAACAAAGGTTAGCATCCTTGCTGAGTAGAGAAGAAAGTTATCAGAAATCAGGCAAAGTTGTTCAAGTTCATAGGAGGGAAGGGAGCACAGAAAGTACTGGAGATCTGCAGAAGAGTTCCCTCATCTTTTTGGCTGAGTATAGATTTGTGCATTCATGGGAAGAAATTACCCAAAGTTCTTGAAAAAAACAAAACAAAACACTGAAAGGCAAGGGTGCAAACAATGTTTGGAGCTAATACAGATGAAGAATGGTTCATTGATCCAATAGGCAGAATGGAAAGATCTCATAAAATATGGGACATTGGATGAAGCCCTCAGAAAAATATTGCATGACTCAGGATTTTCACTTCCAGGTATATGACTAAGAAATCTGATAACATGAGTTCACTCAAAAACATGTACACAAATATTTGTACAGCATTATTCATAGTAGCCATAAAGTAGAAACAACCCAAATGTCCCATCTGCTGATGAATAAACAAAATGGGGTATAGGCATATGATAGAATAACATTCTATCATATGAAATTAAATATGAAAAAGAATGAAATTATGATATATGATACAACATGGATGAACCTTGAAGCTATGCTATGTGAAAGAAAGCAGACCCAAGGCCATATATTAGGAGTCCATTTATGTGAAATTTCCGGAACAGGGAAATCCATTTACACAGAAGATAAATCATTGCCTGGGGGTTTATGTAGGGAGAAATGTGGAGTTACTCTTACATAGTATGGAGTCTGGAGTTTCTTTTTGTGGTGATGAAAATATTTTGGAATTGATAGTGATGGTGGTTACACAATCTCAAGAATAGACAAAAAAAAAAAACCCACTAAATTTTGTGCTTTAAAAGAGTAAATTTTACAATATGTGAATTATATCTCAATAAAAGAGAAAGCTTTGCATTATTAGTAGGATTAAATTAGCTCTAGACTAAAAGAGAGCCCTGATTCACCCTAACAAAACTTCACAGCAAACGTTGGGCTATGACCTAATGAGGAGATTAGCAAATTCTTTTTCCACAAAAGCAGCTATAAACCTGAGAAAAATTGACAAAAACAACCATTTCAGTGCTCTGAAAATCAATCAAAACTATCAGCAATAAGAGAAGTATTTATACTTTTACAACTGTTGAGTTTCATTAAAGAAGAGTGGGAATGTGTGGTGTTCTGACCTGGGACTGCTCTCTTTCTCTTAGCTTGACTTGTGAAGAAGTTCGACCAGGTCAGGGCAGGTGATGATTAGTAGCAGATCTCTTCTGCCATCAAATGGGCTCTCCTGATTTGTAACAGTGAGCATTGCCCATGCCGTATGGCACTAACAGTAGACTTGTCCTCTCAGAGTCAGGTGAGTCTGGGAACACCAGTTAGGTCAGCTGTATTAACCAGAGGTTATAGGTTTATTTAGTTTGGACATGCATGTGTGCACCCCAGAACTGAGAGGGCCCAAGCATTCAAACACACCCCTGGCCATCCCTAGACTGAACACAGGAGACTCAAAAAGGCCTGGCTGCAGAAAACCCAGGGCAGATGTCAAAATAATCTGGAGTTAAAATCATTCTCCTACCCAAAGACAGATACGTCAGCAGAGGACCCAAGCCTTACTAGCTCAAAGTGTTTGAGAACAACTTCTATCCAAAAATTAGCTAAACATTAAATGACATGGTCATGGGAAAAGCCTTTAAGAAGTCATGCTTTAATGTAGAAACAGCTAAAAAAAAACTGAGCAGAGACATCAGAGATTATAAAGCACAGAGTAGACATGTTTTTACAGATTTATTACAGGCAAACAATTAAACAAGAAACAATAATGATCTTCAGGAAGGAAGATTAGAATCCATAGTTGCCATAATATATTATGTAAAATGTCCAGTTTGGGGGCAAAAAAAATATGAGACATGCAAAACAAAATCAGGAATGTGACTTACATTATGGAGGAAAAGAGACAAAACTCTGAGTATATCTAGTTTTAGATCCTATTGTAAAAATGTCCAAACAAGTAAAGGAAATCATGTGTAAAGGAGTAAAAGAAAGTACAACAACAATGAATTAATTAATGGAGAATTAATAAATAAATAGGTCTTAACAAATCCAACTGATTTTTTTGACAAAAGTGAAAATAGCAATTCAGTGGAGCAAGGATAGACTTTTCAACAAATAATACTATAACTTTGGACATCAGTGATCTTTTCTTAACCAAACCTAACACATTACACCAAAATTAACTCAAAATGGACCATAAACTTAAATGGGAAACTATAAAACTTTTAGAAAAAGAAGACATGGAATGAAATCTTCAGGTCTGGGCTAGGCAAAGAATTCTTATACTGGATACCAAAAGCATAATGCATAAAATTAAATTGATGACTTGAACCTTATCAAAATGAAAAAGGTTTGCTCTTGGGGGTGCCTGGGTGGTTCAGTCAGTTAAGCATCTGCCTTTGGCTCAGGTCATGATCCCAGGGTCTGGGATAGAGCCCAGCATTGGGCTCCCTGCTCAGCGGGGAGTCCACTTCTTCCTCTGCCCCTTCCCCTGGCTTGTGCTGTCTCTCTCTCTCTAATAAAAAAATAATAAAATCTTTTTAAAAATGGAAGAAAAAGGTTTGCTCTTTGAAGCTATTTAAAGAGGAAAGAAAGACTCAAGATATAAGCTAGGAGAAAATATTTGCAAACTACATATCTGGATTAAAAAAAAAGTTGTATATAGAATATCTGAAGTAATCTAATAACTCAACAGGAAAAAAACTAATGATCTAATTGGAAAATAGTCAAAAGGCTTGAATAAACACTTCACTGATAAGGACATACAGATGACAAATAAGCACACAAAAAGGTGTTCAACACCATTAGCCATAGGGAAATGCAGATTAAGACCACAAAGAAATACTGCTAGCCACCTAGAACTATAGCTAACATAAAAATAGTGACACCAGATGCTGCCAAAGGTGTGGAGAAAATGTATATATTGCTAGGGAGTATCCAAAATGGTATATCTACTTTAAGAAACAGTTTGGCAGTTTCTTATACAGTTAAACTTGCAATTACCATATGACCCAGTAATTGTGCTTTTGGGCATTTATTCCAGAGTACTGAAAACTTAAGTTCATACAACAATCTATAATAAATGGCTATAGTAGCTTTATTTGTAAAAACCAAAAACTGAATAACCCAAGATCTCCTTAAACAAGTGATTGATTAAACAAATTATGACAGATCCAAACTAAGGAATATTACTCAGCAATAGCAAGCAATAAATTACTAATACATGCAACAGCTTGAATGATTCTCCTGGGAATTAATATTGAGTTTAAAAAGTCAATGTCAAAAAGTTATATATTATATGATTTCACTTTTATGACATTTTTGAAGTGATACAATTTTAGAAGTGATGAACAGATTATGGTTCTGAGGCACTAAAGAAGCAGTAGGGGCAAGAAAGAAAGGGATGTGGCGTGACAGGGCAACATGAAGGAGCTCTTGTAATAAAAACGTTCTGTATCTTGACTGTATTGTCAATGCCAGTACCCTACTTGTGATATTATAATATAGTTCTCAAGATGTTAACCATTGGAGGAAAATGGGTAAAGGATACATGTGACCTCCAAATGCACACTGTGAGGGAAGACTTCATTGAGCTAGTCCAGTCAAGTCACTAGTGAAATAAGCAAGTACATAATAATAACAATATGCCTCAGGAGGGTGTGGATTATATTAATAGAAGAGTAGCAAAACTCTAATTTTCAAAAAATAATTTTGAATCATAAGAAGGAAATATCAGAAACATGTTACCCATGACACAGGAAAAAATAAGGCAACAGAAACTTATGTTGAGATAGTTCACATTTTGGACTCAACAGAAAATGACTTCAAAGCAGCTATGATATATACCTTCAAACAGCTAAGGAAAAGCATACATAGAAAATTAAAGTACGAGGAAGAATGTCTCACAAAATAAATAATATAAATAGAGAAAAAAATTATATACATGATCCATATAGAAGTTATGGAGTTGAAAAATATACTAAGGACATGAAACATTCATTAGAGGGGCTCAACGGTAGAATTGAAATGGCAGGTAAAAGGATCAGTGGACTTGAACATAGGTCAATTCACATATCCAGTCTAAAGAATAAAAAGGAAAAGAAAAATAAACACTTTCAGAAACCTTTAGGAAACCATCAAATGTAACCACATTAACGTAAAAGAAGTTTAAAAAGAAGACAAAGAGAAAGGGACAGAAAAAATATTTAAAGAAATAATTGCTGAAAACTTAACAAATATGATAAAAATTAATATGCATATTCAAGCAGCTGAATAAACTTCAGCTGGAATAAACTCAAAGAGATGGGTACCCAGATACATCATAGTCAAACTCAAAAGCCAAAGCCATAAATAGAATCTTGAAAGCAGCAAGAAAAGAACAACTTATCATGTACCAGTATTTGTCATGGAAATTAGCAGCTGACTTCTCATCAGAAATTGTGGGGAACAGAAGTCCATAGGATAATATATTTAAAGTAATGAAATAAAAAGTCCGTCAACCAAGAATTGAATATCTAGCAAAACTATTCATCAAAAACAAAATTGAAATTAAGACATTCCCAGATAAACAAAAGTAAAAATAGATGATAATTTATAACTAGCAGACCTGCCCTACAAGAAATAATATAGTCGGTCTGGTTGATATGAAGGGCAATCAATAAAAGCTCAAACCCAAAGGGAAAGATAAAGAACACTGGTAAAGACAAATACATAGGTAAATATAAAAGAGAGTAAGCTTGTAACTTTTGTAACTTGTTTCTTCTCTTACCGTACTTAAAAGACCACTGTTGTAAGTAATGGGTATAAAACAGTGAGGTGGGCTTATAATGTGTAAATATGCAATTTGTAATATCATATAATGATACAAAGGAGGGATGAGGGAACAGAGCTACGTGGAGCAAAGTTTTTGTCACACCATTGAAATTAAGTTGATATTGTTGGAGGGGAAGATGTTAGTTGTAAAATGCATGGCAATCAATAAGAAAATAGCTCAAACATAATAAAGAAGAGAATTAAAGTGGTTTATTAGAATAATGTCTTTCACACAAAAAGTAGAGGGTCAAAAAAGATACAAGTCATACAGAAAACAAAGATATAAATGTGATAATTACTTCATAGTCCTAAAGACTAAAAGGGAACATAGAGGTGAAATTACATGGTTAGCTGATCTCTCTCTGTAGTCATGGACATAATGGTGTTGCAATGTTTAGTGAGAATACAAAACACATCTTAACTGATTTGAAAAGTACTTGAAAATTATAAGCATAGATGGGAGGAGTTAAGATGGCGGAGGAGTAGGGGACCCCTTTTTCAGCCGGTCCCCTGAGTCGAGCTGGATAGGTACCAGACCAGCCTAAATAACCACGGAATCAGCCTGAGACGCAGGATGATGCATCTGGATCTCTACAAATGAACATCTCCAGCGCTGAGTATTGAGGTACGAAGAGGGGAGCTGTAAACCGTGCACGGATATCGGAAGATAAACGGAAGGGGGAGGGAGCCACCGCGTTTGGGCTCCGGGAAGCGGCAGCCACCTGCACGGGGGAGCGGGCGGACTCACAGAGGGCACCCGCGAGAGAGCGGACTGAGACCGGTGAGCCCTGAATGCGCGCCACCAGGCATCTCCCGGAACACCGGAATCCCGGTGCGCTCACGGGATCCAGACTGAGACCGGGAACTCCCGGAGCGCGCCCGGGGCGGCTGGCGGCTGGCGGGCCACCTGCACGGGGGAGCGGGCGGACTCGCGGTCAGCACCCGCGAAACAGCAGACTGAGACCCTGAACCGGGTGCGCGCGCCACCAGGCTTCTCCCGAAACTCCGGAATCGAGGTGTGCTCACCGGGCATAGACTGAGACCGGGAGACCCGGGAGCGCGCGCGGGGCAGCCGGTGGCTGGCGGCATTAGAAACACAAAGGACAGAGACGCGCCGGCCCTGGAAGTGAGGGCTGGGACACCGGGTGTGGGGCGCACATCCCGGGACGCTGCAGGGTTGAGCAGCACCAACAGTAACAGAGTTAAAGTGGCCAGAACATCAGTGGAGAACGGGCCGCAATCCCTCTGTTCTGCGACAATGCAGCTTCTGCTGCTCTGACCCTCAGAAGAGGCATAGCCAGCCGCCAGGGAAAGCTGCCAGAGAACAAAAGCCTGGAAATACCGGCTCAGAGAGTGCCCATCCCCATCCCCCCTCGCAGGGGACACGGAGACTCTAACCAAACAGGGTTGCCTGAGTATCAGCGCGGCAGGCCCCTCCCCCAGAACACAGAAGGCAGGCTGAAAAATCAAGAAGTCCACAACCGGAGGCGCCTGGGTGGTGCAGTCATTGAGCGCCTGTCTTCGGCTTAGGGCGTGATCCCAGCGTTCCGGAAAGGAGTCCCTCATCCGGCTCCTCCGCTGGGAGCCTGCTTCTTCCTCTCTCACTCCCCTGCTTCTGTTTCGTTCTTGCTGACTGTCTGTCTCCCTCTCTCAGATAAGTAAATAAATAAAATCTTTAAAGAAGAAGCCCACATCTCTAAGATCCCTATAAAACAAGGGGCACGGCCTGGGACCCAGTCAATAATTTTGGGCTCTGGAAACCCCGCAACCTCTCTTCATCAGAATGACAAGAAGGAGAAGCCCCCCCCCCCCCAGCAAAGAAAAGACAGTGAGTCAGGGGCCTCTGCCACAGAAGTAACGGATATGGATGTAACCAAATTATCAGAAATGGAATTCAGAGTAACAATGGTCAAGATAATGAGTAGACTTGAAAAAAGTATTCAGGAAAATATTACTGAGAATATACAATCCCTAAGGGCGGAAATGAGAGCGAATTTGACAGAAATTAAAAATTCTATGAGCCAAATGCAGGCAAAACTAGAGGCTCTGACGGCCAGGGTCACGGAAGCGGAGGAAAGGGTTAGTGAATTGGAGGATGGGTTAATAGAGGAAAAAATAAAAATAGAAGATGGTCTTAAAAAAATCCACGCCCACGAATGTTGGCTACGGGAGATTACTGACTCAACGAAACGATCCAATGTTAGAATCATCGGCATCCCCGAGGGGGTGGAGAAAAACAGAGGTCTAGAAGAGATATTTGAACAAATTGTAGCTGAAAACTTCCCTAATCTAGCAAGGGAAACAAAAATTCGTGTCCAAGAGGCAGAGAGGACCCCTCCCAAGCTCAACCATGACAGACCTACACCACGTCACGTCATAGTGCAATTCGCAAATATGAGATCCAAGGAAACAGTATTGAAAGCGGCCAGGGCAAAGAAATTTCTCACGTACCAAGGCAAAGGCATCAGAATTACATCAGACCTGTCTACACAGACCTGGAATGAGAGAAAGGGTTGGGGGAGCATTTTTAAAGCTCTTTCAGAGAAAAACATGTAGCCAAGGATCCTTTATCCAGCAAGGCTGTCATTCAGAATTGATGGAGAAATAAAGACATTTCAGAATCGCCAGTCACTAGCCAATTTCGTAACCACGAAACCAGCCCTACAGGAGGTATTACGGGGGGTTCTATAAAAAAAAGGCCCCAAGAGTGATACAGAACAGAAAGTCACAGCCAATACAAACAAAGACTTTACTGACAACATGGCAGAATTAAAAGCATATCTCTCAGTACTTAGCCTGAACATTAATGGTTTAAATTCTGGCTTCAATCGCCACAGGGTTGCAGATTGGATAAAAAGAAATGACCCATCCATTTGCTGTCTACAAGAGACTCATTTCGAACCCAAAGATGCATTCAGACTGAGAGTAAGGGGATGGAGTACCATCTTTCATGCAAATGGACCTCAAAAGAAAGCTGGGGTAGCAATTCTCATATCAGATAAATTGGATTTTAAACTACAGACTATAGTTAGAGATGCAGAAGGGCACTATATTATTCTTAAAGGAAGTATTCAACAAGTGGATATGACAATTATAAATATATATGCCCCCAACAGGGGAGCAGCAAGATACACAAGCCAACTCTTAACCAGAATAAAGAGACATATAGATAAAAATACATTAATAGTAGGGGACCTCAACACTCCACTCTCAGAAATAGACAGAACACCCTGGCAAAAACTCAGCAAAGAATCAAAGGCTTTGAATGCCATACTCGACGAGTTGGACCTCTTAGATATATATAGAACACTACACCCCAGAACCAAAGAATACTCATTCTATTCTAATGCCCATGGAACATTTTCAAGAATAGACCATGTTCTGGGACACAAAACAGGTCTCAGCCGATACCAAAAGATTGAAATTATCCCCTGCATATTCTCAGACCACAGCGCTCTGAAATTGGAACTCAACCACAAGGAAAAATTTGGAAGAAACTCAAACACTTGGAGACTAAGAACCATCCTGCTCAGGAATGACTCGATAAACCAGGAAATCAAAAATCAAATTAAACAATTTATGGAGACCAATGAGAATGAAAATACAACAGTCCAAAACCTATGGGATACTGCAAAGGCAGTCCTAAGGGGGAAATACATAGCCATCCAAGCCTCACTCAAAACAATAAAAAAATCTAAAATGCAGTTTTTATATTCTCACCTCAAGAAGCTGGAACAGCAACAGAGGGACAGGCCTAATCCACGCACAAGGAAGCAGTTGACCAAAATTAAAGCTGAAATCAATCAAGCAGAAACCAGAAGTACAGTAGAGCAGATCAACAGGACTAGAAGCTGGTTCTTGGAGAGAATCAATAAAATTGACAGACCACTGGCAAGACTTATCCAAAAGAAAAGAGAAAGGACCCAGATTATTAAAATTATGAATGAAAAAGGAGAGGTCACGACGAACACCATTGAAATTGGAAGGATTATTAGAAATTTTTATCAACAGCTATATGCCAATAAACTAAGCAATCTGGAAGAGATGGAATCCTTCCTGGAAACCTATAAACTACCAAGATTGAAACCAGAAGAAATTGATTCCTTAAACAGGCCAATTAATTATGAAGACATTGAGTCAGTGATAAACAACCTTCCAAATAACAAAACTCCAGGCCCGGACGGTTTTCCTGGGGAATTCTACCAAACATTCAAAGAAGAAATAATACCTATTCTCCTAAAGCTATTTCAAAAAATAGAAACAGAAGGAAAGCTACCAAACTCATTCTATGAGGCCAATATTACCTTGATCCCCAAACCAGGCAAAGACCCCCTCAAAAAGGAGAATTACAGACCGATTTCCCTAATGAATATGGACGCCAAAATCCTCAACAAGATACTTGCTAATAGAATCCAACAGTTCATTAAAAGGATTATCCACCACAATCAAGTGGGATTCATACCTGGGATGCAAGCGTGGTTCAATATTCGCAAATCAATCAGCATGATACATCATATCAACAAGAAAAGACTCAAGAACCATATGATCCTCTCAATCGATGCCGAAAAAGCATTTGACAAAATACAGCATCCTTTCCTGATTAAAACCCTTCAGAGTGTAGGAATAGAAGGTACATTTCTCAATCTCATAAAAGCCATCTATGAAAAGCCTACTGCAAATATTATTCTCAATGGGGAAAAGCTGGAAGCCTTTCCCTTAAGATCAGGAACACGACAAGGATGCCCACTCTTGCCACTATTATTCAACATAGTACTAGAAGTCCTTGCAACAGCAATCAGACAACAAAAAGGGATCAAAGGTATTCAAATCGGCAAAGAAGAAGTCAAAATGTCTCTCTTCGCAGACGACATGATACTCTATATGAAAAACCCAAAAGAAGCCACTCCCAAACTATTAGAAGTTATAGAGCAATTCAGTAACGTGGAGGGATACAAAATCAATGCTCAGAAATCACTTGCATTTCTGTACACGCATAACGAGAACGAAGAAAGAGAAATCAGGGAATCCATCCCATTTACAATAGCACCAAAAACCATACGTTACCTTGGAATTAACTTAACCAGAGACGTAAAGGACCTTTATTCTAGAAACTATAAATCACTCTTAAAAGACATTGAGGAAGACATAAAAAGATGGAAAGATATTCCATGCTCATGGATCGGAAGAATTAACATAGTTAAAATGTCCATGCTACCCAGAGCAATCTACACTTTCAATGCTATCCCGATCAAAATACCGAGAACGTTTTTCAAAGAACTGGAACAAATAGTCCTTAAATTTGTATGGAACCAGAAAAGACCCCGAATCTCCAAGGAACTGTTGAAAAGGAAAAACAAAGCTGGGGGCATCACAATGCCGGATTTCGAGCTGTACTACAAAGCTGTGATCACAAAGACAGCATGGTACTGGCACAAAAACAGACACATAGACCAATGGAACAGAATAGAGAGCCCAGAAATGGACCCTCAGCTCTTTGGGCAACTAATATTTGATAAAGCAGGAAAAAACATCCGGTGGGAAAAAGACAGTCTCTTCAATAAATGGTGCTGGGAAAATTGGACAGCTACATGCAAAAGAATGAAACTTGACCACTATCTCACACCATACACAAAGATAAACTCCAAATGGATGAAAGACCTCGATGTGAGACAGGAATCCATCAAAATTCTAGAGGAGAACATAGGCAGCAACCTCTACGACATCAGCCAAAGCAACCTTTTTCATGACACATCCCCAAAGGCAAGAGAAACAAAAGATAAAATGAATTTATGGGACTTCATCAAGATTAAAAGTTTCTGCACATCCAAGGAAACAGTCAGAAAAACTAAGAGGCAGCCCATGGAATGGGAGAATATATTTGCAAATGACACTACAGATAAAGGACTGGTATCCAAGATCTACAAAGAACTTCTTAAACTCAATACACGAGAAACAAATAAACAAATCAAAAAATGGGCAGAAGATATGAACAGACACTTTTCCAATGAAGACATACAAATGGCTAACAGACACATGAAAAAATGTTCAAAATCATTAGCCATCAAGGAAATTCAAATCAAAACCACACTGAGATACCACCTTACGCCAGTTAGAATGGCAAAAATAGACAAGGCAAGAAACAACAATTGTTCGAGAGGATGTGGAGAAAGGGGATCCCTCCTACATTGTTGGTGGGAATGCAAGTTGGTACAGCCACTCTGGAAAACCGTGTGGAGGTCCCTTAAAAAGTTAAAAATTGAGCTACCCTATGATCCAGCCATTGCACTACTGGGTGTTTACCCCAAAGATACAGACGTAGTGAAGAGAAGGGCCATATGCACCCCAATGTTCATAGCAGCAATGTCCACAATAGCTAAATCGTGGAAGGAGCCGAGATGCCCTGCAACAGATGACTGGATTAAGAAGTTGTGGTCCATATATACAATGGAATATTACTCAGCAATCAGAAAGAATGAGTTCTCAACGTTTGCTACAACATGGACGGCACTGGAGGAGATAATGCTTAGTGAAATAAGTCAAGCAGAGAAAGACAACTATCATATGATTTCTCTCATCTATGGAACATAAGAACTAGAATGATCAGTAGGGGAAGAAAGGGATAAAGAAAGGGGGGGGGGTAATCAGAAGGGGGAATGAAACATGAGAGACTATGGACTATGAGAAACAAACTGAGGGCTACAGAGGGGAGGGGGGTGGGAGAATGGGATAGACCGGTGATGGGTAGTAAGGAGGGCACATATTGCATGGTGCACTGGGTGTTATACACAACTAATGAATCATCGAGCCTTACATCGAAAACCGGGGATGTACTGTATGGTGACTAACATAATATAATAAAAAATCATTATTAATAAAAAAAAAATAAAAAAATAAAAAAAAAAAGAAAATTATAAGCATAGTGACAAACTATTTTAATCCCCAAATGGCACATATGAAAAGGCTGCTTATAAATGTTCTATAAGAGGAAGGTGGCTCATTTTCTAGCCACTCTATTATTCCCAGTTGGGTTGTCTTTGGGTCAATCCTTCAGCTGAATTTTCCCGTATAAAAAAATTTTTAGTAAAATCATTTGGGAAGCATTTTGTGAAAGCATCATTTTGATTTTAACTTTCCCTGAGCCTGTATCAGCAGGAAAATGCATTTGGAAAGAGCTGGAATATGGACCATCAACTTTTCTCTATATTCTTACCGAGTGTCCTATTTGTGCTTATGAAATTCTTGATAGGAAGCTTTAAGATACATTAAATAACTTGGCGAAGGAAGCCTGTGAACCTGAGTAGAATGAGTCAGTTTAACTCATTTAAGTCATATTTGTCTGAGAATATCTAGGCAATGCAGAAGGAACATAATGTGGTACTGCCCCTCACTTACTAACATGATGTTCTTGACCTGTCCTTGGTCAATTAATGGACAGGCAGAGCAAGAAGGAAAGGCTGAGTATGAAATGGAGGCTATTGAATTATTAGGGTTTAGCATGTAATCCTACTTCAAGTTTCCGGGGCCAGCATCAAATTTCCTAGGTCTAAATCTTGTATGACCTGAGCAAGTGCCTAACTCTTTAGACCTCATCAGTGTAATAGGGGTGAGAATAAAAGTACCTGGAAAGGTTGTGGAAGGGTCAAAATGATCTAATCACATGTAATAGAACACAGGGCTTGCCTCACAGGAAATACTCTTAAATATCAGATATTGTTATTGCTGTTATTATGTTGCTATTATTATTATCATCCTAGTTTCATAATCCCTAATTCAAAATTCTGATATCCAAAAAGCTTTGGAAACCAAAATCTTTTTCATATGACTTAAATACCACAGTCGAAAGAATCTCAAAGACGCAGGCCCAGCACAGCACTACAAAAAGACCCCATAATCTCTTTTTTGCCTATCTCCAAGCTTTGGATAAATTCTGACAGTGTTGACCTCTATAAAATAATTTTACTTGCTCATCAGGAGAATATGACAGTGACTTGGAAGCATTCTCGCATGCCCATAAACATCCCACAATGCACAAGACAGCCCCCCACAACAAAATGTCTGTAGTGCCAGCTGATTTGAGAAACCCTGTTCTAAGCAGAAGAGGTCTCATACAATAAAAGTGAAAATAATTTCTTACTGGTGGAAAAAATAACTCCAAAGTCACAATTTATTGCCCTGTTGAACATTAACTTTGTGTCTAACATGGTAGGCTCATCCTTATAGTTCTTTGTTAAATTGCATATAAATCTGTAGCTCCTCAAAGTGTATTTGGAATTGTTTTCTTGCTGGTTTTTTTCATGACTTAAAATCTTTGACATGTGTTCCTTTTATACTTACATGTTGGTTTTGTTTTTTAATCTTTTGAAAATTATGTTTTAATAACTGATAAAGGACTAGCTAGAAAAATAGATAATTTTGGAAAACGTATTTAAAATTAATTCATTCCTTGGCTTTTACAGAAAGGGTGAGATGTTAGTCATTGCCATCATCAGTGTAGGTACTCCATCAAACTTACACAGCTTGATCTTCAACAGTCATTTCCGGGGTCTCGGAGATGTCATTGCTAATTAGACTCTATTATTCTTTGATTAAGTTCATCTTCCTACTTAGTAACCATCCCATACTTTATCCTGTAGAGATGTCTTCTTTTTTTCCCCAGAATGCTTTCCTTAATTCTAAACTGATGTTCAACTAAAATTGAATTTACTACCTGTATTTTGCTCTTTCTTCATCCTGGTCTCCTGAGAAAAATAATTTTTACCAATATGTGAGATTTCTTTTGCTGTAAAAAAGACCCATTTGTCCCATTGTCTGAAGGTTTTAAAGTTGTCTGAAGCCTTTACCTGGGTCTCCAGAAGAAAAGTGTTAACACATAATAGGCCTTAAGTAGGACCCGAGCTGTGAAGCTGAGAGCTTATGCCACCTGAAAGCTGTAACAATTTTATAGGACAAAATTAACACAAGGAAACCACATAAATACATTTTGATATTTGAAGTAGTGGAAAGAACTTTATGTATCAAAATTGTTTCAAATCTTGGCTCCATCTTTTATTAGGTATTTGATGTTAGGTAAACTACAGATAGTCTCTGAATCTCTCTTTCCTGTCTGTAAAACTTTTCTAGCAAGATTGCTGTTATGATAAATGATAAGGTCAGATGTGAATTATACATCCTAAAACTTAATTAACATATGTTGGTGTTTGTTAGACACAGATAGTTATTTTTTTTACAATATCTTTGAAGAATATTAGACTTTCCAAAACGCTGCAAACATGGCTATGCTACAGAATATAATTTTTACCATATAACATCACAGTGTTTGAAAGAGCCATGTTAAATATAGCCATTGAATGTAGAATGGACTAATTTGACTCTGTCGCTAAAAATCATATTTCTAAAGCTTTGATTAAAATTTGTGCCTCAGCAAAATTATAATGCAAAATGCAATGAACTTTCCAGTTTTTAGCAAAACTCGTGTGTATATATGAAACTTATATATATAAATTACAAGTGCCTATTGCATAGCCTCCCTCCTTCCTTCATATGGATCAATATTTTTTAAAGCATTGTGAAGGAGAAAAGGAAAAGGAGTAGAAGTGAGACTTTTGAGGGTTCATTCTGAATACTCTGTACTAAAAGGTAGATTGGGAGAAAATGCAGGTATGATATGCAGAATAATGTTCCTCACCCCTCAGAAAAAGAGGTCCGTATCCTAATCCCTGGAGCCTGCAGATTTTCTCTTATATGAGTTATAACTGCAGAACTGGAGGCCAGAATGATTCAGTGTGAGAAGAGCTCAACCTGCCTTTGCTGGCTTTGAAGACAAAGGAAGAGGTCTGTGAGCCAAGGAATGCAGGTAGCTTTTAGAAGCTGGAAAAGGCCAACGAAATGGATTCTCCCCAAGAGCCTCTGGAATGAACACAGCCCTGTCGACACCTTGATTTTAGCCCATTGAGATCCATTTTGAATGTGACCTCCAAAACTATGAGATAATGATAATTTAGTGCTGTTTAAGCCGCCAAGTCTGTGATCATTTTTTTCAGCAGCAATAGAAAGCTAATACAGCAGGGAATCTTATTGTTCATGGAGTACATAAGGAGAATATAGAGGAGGTGTGTCTCCTTATTTAATCCCTGGGGGTTAAAAGACAAAGGGAAATTTGCTGTGCATAAGTTACAAGGAGATATAGGCCTGGATAGGGGGACATCAAAGGAGTTGAGATTTCAGAGCACCCGCATGAGCAGAGACATAAGACACTTACGACACATTTCATTCATTAATGCTGGAGGTAGGGGGTGAAAAGATAGCATTTTGTTTTGCATGTTAGAGGGGGAAAGGAATTACAGTGATTGATTCATTTACTTGTTCATTCACTGTGGCTTACTATGTTTCAAGCACTGGATGATGGACTCCGTATTGAACATAGTTGGTCCCATCTCTGTCCTTCAGGAGACTACAGTCTTCTGAAGAAAAAGACATTTAACAAATGAAACACAGTTAAATATAAATTATAAACTTCACTAATGGCATAAAGGAAAAGAATAAATGGTTACAGGAAGAAATACTCACTGAGAACCTAATTTAGATTGGGAGAATCAGGTAAAGCCTTCCTGAGAAAGTGATACTAGTGTTAGAACACAGAGGATAGCCAGGCTAAGGACTGGACAAGTCTTACAGAAGGAAGAAAGAGAATATGCAAAGACCCTGTGCTAGGGGAAAAATGGGATTATGGAGAGTATATAGAGCAAGAAAGACAATGTTGTGAATTGTCTGGTCAGACATATTACCAGCAATTTGGGGCTTTCATTCCAATAGTTACATACTGTGATTCCTGATGATTCTGATTCCCCACACTTAAAATTTAGCTTTAAGTGACAGGATAGTGAAATGGCAGAGATGGAAGTATCTTTAGCTCTCATCTAGCCTAAGTGGCTTTGATTTCCCTTGAAGAAAGTGAGGCACAGGGAGGTTACCTAGCTGAGTTAAAGTCACACAAGGTAGCCCTGGATCAAGATGTAAGTTCACTATTGTCTTTCAGCCATTGGCCTTCTTCACACATGATAGTTTCACCCAAATGCTGAAACCCCAGCAGCTCCAGAACGGGCTACTTCCAGAAGATACAGGCTGATAAACAGTCCATCGGCAGTTCTGTTATAATCCTCCCGGCCCACCCTCCCTGGGATACCATAATACCAGGCTTCTGGAATGCTGAGCAGCTCTGCCCTTTAGGGAAACAACAACAACAAAAACCCTCTTGTGGAGATAAACATCAAATTTATGCTTAAGGAGTGAAGAGTGTATACCCTAGAGCCCTCCCAGTGCTTGTCACCACAAGAAAAGCATCTGAATTAATTAGGTCTCACTTTTATTTTTTTCTCCATTCTTAACTTTTCAGCCTCAAAGTCTTCTCAAGGTGGAAATTTTACTGCTATGAGAAATACTAAGAATGACCAAGAGGCAATTTAATTCTCTCTAGTTGATGAATAAAAATACTTTTATTTCAAAATAAGCTGATTTCTTATTTTGTGATTATATACATATATATATAAATTTCTTAAGCATTTGTAGTTCACTCAGATTTGTTGCCATTTTGTAAGCTGAGAAGTTTTTCTGTGAGTTGGTGGTGTTTTTTTTTTTTTTTCAGCCTAACATAGATATAAGTAATACTACAAATATATGTTAAGGGAGTCGTTATTGTGTTATTTAGTTGCATTATGTTGTTACCCTGTATTATAGAATTCTCTGATGTTCCATGTCTAAGTGATAAAATGCAGGCTCTCAGAGCTGAAAGAGATTGAGAGGGAGAGAAAAATTTTTCTGCTAAATATCTGTTCTGAGTGGCATGAACTTTTGTTGCTTTAAAAGGAGAGCCTGAACTAACCAATACCTAAAAAACATCCAGCCCCATCTCACCCCACCCCCAGCATCGCTGTAGCGTAGGCGCAGATGGCCTTTGTGTAGATAATTACAGCCACCTAATTTGCCTGCTATCTTTTAGAACAGCATTTCTTAAAGTATGATTTCAAGACTACCTATGTTATACGTAAAATCAGCACCACCACACCAGAGGCTCTGTATGAGAACCTGCATACCAAAGATCGAGGACCAATGCTCTAGACCTTGTCATTTTCATGCATTATAAAAGCAGATGCTACATCACCCTTCCCATGGGTTTATGCATTAGAATATGATGTCCTAGCTGAATTCTTTATAGCATTCCTATGTAGATCCATTCCATTGAGCATTTAAAGTCAGAGACTTTTTACAAAAGGAAAAACTATGGAGGCAGTAGACAAACACGGATGCAGTGGCACAGTTGTAGTTATGCCCAGTATACAGCCCTTGTCCCCAAGGCAGAATGCATTCACAGATGACATTTCCTTCTTTGAAATCCAATGGCACTTGATGGGTGTAAAGATTGTGTCTTCTGGAGGATATCAATGTTATTATTTGAATGAAACAAAGAACTGAGCTAGGATCAAGTATGTCTTTGAAACCACAAGATGCCACTTAGATTGCACCATCCTGTAATTACAATGTAGCCACCCCTTTCCACAGACATCAGAAGTAGGAGATATATTCCTTGCTGTTCCATCCCTCCAAAGTTGTGTATAAGAAAAGAAGGCTGTGGGGCGCCTGGGTGGCACAGCGGTTAAGTGTCTGCCTTCGGCTCAGGGCGTGATCCCAGCGTTATGGGATCTTATGGGATCGAGCCCCACATCAGGCTCCTCCGCTGTGAGCCTGCTTCTTCCTCTCCCACTCCCCCTGCTTGTGTTCCCTCTCTCGCTGGCTGTCTCTATCTCTGTCGAATAAATAAATAAAATCTTTTAAAAAAAAAGAAGAAGAAAGAAAAGAAGGCTGTTTTTCATTGACTTAGTTATTCTGAAGACCTGCTCATTGGAAGCAAGGATATAAATTTTATAGCCTCAGTTGCTTAATTTAATTAAACAAATCAGTCAGTTAGCACCTAATATAGTGAAATATTTTGTGGTCTTCAGTACAGAATAAGGTAAGGTCATTACTTTCTCACTGTAATCATAGTATTTGCTATTAATAACCTAGTACTTGATCTCCTTTACTTAATTCCCAAGGAAAAGGTATCACAACAAGAAACTAAGAAATTTCCTCTATATGTACTAAGTGGTGAAATTTATACTGCTTTTAATCATAATTTCCTTAATATCATCTGCAGAGGATCAAAGCAAAATCCTTTGAGTGAACTCCGTTGTTGCCATCAGACGGGTTAGGTAACTTACCTGAGGTCACAGAACTATGAAGAAGTAAAGCCAGGATTTGAACCTCTGTGGAGGTTTTGGAGTCTTACTCTTAAACGTTGCCAGTCTCCTTCACAGAGGGCAAACAGGCGTTTGAAGGATAAAGACAGCTAACTGTGGAGGGTTCCTTTATTGATGACTTTCTGTCTGACCTTAAGCAGAATTCTAGCATGGCCTCCAGATTCCTGTCCCATGATGGCCATGCCCTGCGTAATCCCCCTCCATCTGAGTGTAGTTAGGGTCAGTAATAAATCTGACAGAATATCACTCCTGTGGATGGATATTCTTTACATATATATTATATATTTTATATATATTTCTATATATATATATTTAAAAGATTTATTTGTTTATTTGAGAGAGAGATAGAGAGAGAGTGTGGGGGGGGGCATAGGGAGAGGGAGAGAGGGTCCAAGTAGACTCTGCACTGAACATGGAGCTCAATATGGGGCTCAGTCTCATGACCCTGAAATCACGACCTGAGCCGAAACTAAGAGTCGGACACCTAACTGAATGCACCACCGAGGTACCCCATGAGTCCTGTGACTATTTCTTAAGCAGCTGACTTTATAATCAAAAGAGAGATTATCTTGGGTAGGCCTGATCTAATGAGATACAATCTCTGAAACAAGGTGAAGTGTCAGAAAGACTCTTGCTAGCCAGAAGACGCAGTGTATATGACTTTATAGCTCCTGGGTAAAGAATAGCCACATGGCTTAGAACAGAACCCTAAGCCACCGGGTGGGAATCAACCAACTGACACCGTGATTGCAGCGTTCTAATACCCTGAAGCAATGGACCCAGCTAACGCACCTTCAGTTTGTGGCAATGTGTTATGTGCAATAGAAAATAAGTACAAGCTATTGCTATCTTTTTTCTTTGGTAACGTCACTGTGGCTCTGACCCCTACTTCTGCTCCGATGTCCTTATCTGCAATCATTCATGACCCAAATCAGCCATTTAGATCTTGCATCTCCATCTATAGCAAATCTGCAAACAAATAGTTTCCCATTTTCTATGTATTTTTTATGGCATATGATTGCCATAGCTCAGTGTGTATCTTGCTAAATAATTGTGCTTTCTCTGTGGTTTGGTCTCTACACATTTTACAGGTTCTGTGAACAAGGGAGTTTCTCAAATTAGTTGTTGATCAACTATTGGTTGTTGATTAACACTAAGCTTTATGATCCCAGGTCTCATCTGTGTTGTTCCCACTGAATCTCTAGCATGTAGCACTGTGCTTAGCATTAAGTAGATGCTTATAAAGTATTTGTCAAATGAACGTATGTGGTATCATACAGAGAAAAACATGCAGTGGCTAAGCTAATTTATATTTCTTTTGAAGCAGCAGATATACTGAGCAGCTGAATCGTGGTCATCCCATTGCTTTGAGGGGTTCCTCTGTCCTCACAGTGTTAGATATAGCTGTGTCCGCATTAGATGCTTAGAGAGTATTGCTGAAAGGCATAGGAATAGAAACTATATAGACAAGAACAGATTCATTTATGTGTAACCTTGACCGAAGCTTCAAAACTAGCTGACTTTGCATGAGGGTTTTGTTTTGAGACATTTCTCCTCTGTATCTCTTCTGAGCACAAATCAGATGGAAGGAGGATGGTGCTCTGAATCTGTGCAAAACCAGGGGAAGTGGGCTAGCTGTTTTGCACTGAGCAGCACTGTTCTTATCATGCCTGTG
The DNA here is from genome assembly GCF_024610735.1 of Ursus americanus. Classification (NCBI taxonomy): domain Eukaryota; kingdom Metazoa; phylum Chordata; class Mammalia; order Carnivora; family Ursidae; genus Ursus; species Ursus americanus. Next base: position 2,824,492 of record NC_142162.1, on the reverse strand, counting down.
TCAGCAATCCAGGCCACACTGAGCCTCCAGGGAATTTCAGGGGTCAGAAGAACACATTGCACATAGCAGGATTTACTGTTGGTGCTCAGCCCTGGCTGGTGTAACAGTCTCCTCCACGCAGCCTTCTACACAGTTAATGCACACAGTATTTCACTCCCACCCTCCTATCTACTCAGCCTGGTACAGTGTACAACATGCAACACACAGTCAACGTATAAAAAGGAAAACAGTACAAGCATGCATTGGGGGAACAGAAAAGGGAACTAACAAAACCAGGGCAGTGACTACTTGCCAAATATTCTGCCACACACTTTATAAACATTAGTTCATTTGATGTTTACGTTAACCTACTTGAAAAAGGAAATGTTATTCCCACCATATGGGCGATTCAGTGGAGACCTATAAAGGGCCAAACAACAAATCCTGCAAACAGAAGGGATTTGAACCTAGGACTATTCAAATACCAGGCCAATGCTTGTTGTATGATTTTCAATTTGTCAAAATACATCCAGGAGCAGGGACAGTGTCTGTGTTGGGTTGCTGAGGTGCTGGAGAGGGTCTTGGTCTGGCCCAAGGAAGCAGTTTATTGTCTAAGATGCCCATTCTCAGTGATGCTTGGGATCCACTAGGTACACCATTCCCAAAGAAGGGTTTCTGACCTTCAGTAATGATAGATCAATGTGTGCCTCATTTTCAGCCTTACCTAAATTCTGTACAGTCTTTAGGACAGCTTAAATGTCCCTTTTTGTGTAAGGGCATATTGCTTTCTTCCTTCCTAGATGCTTTTATTTTTTTTTTTTAAGATTTTATTTATTTATTTGACAGAGAGAGAGACAGCCAGTGAGACAGGCAACACAGGCAGGGGGAGTGGGAGAGGAAGAAGCAGCCTCCCAGCAGAGGAGCCTGACATGGGGCTGGATCCCAGAACGCCGGGATCACGCCCTGAGCCGAAGGCAGACGCTTAACGACTGCGCCACCCAGGCACCCCTCCTAGATGCTTTTAGAGAATATTATTTCACTTCTGTTTGTCTTTTTCTTTTTTTACTGCTCCTTCATTCAAATAAAGAAACTATTTATTGTATACTTTTCTAAACTTGGAGAAAATAGGAAAAAGTAAAAAAAATTCCCAATCTACGGAGCAAAGAGACATGCCTAGAAATAATTGTGCAATTTTAAAACTGCTACATAGAGGTAGCTATAGATTACATTGGAACGAGTGTCATGCTGCTACTAACGGTCTCTGAGAGTGAGATGAGGGATAGTGATGGTATTTTAATTAAGTTTTGGTGGTTGAATAGACTCTTCTCTAGGCAAATAAAGAAGTAGGAAAGCATCCTGGGAAGAAATCTGAGCATATGTAAATAGTTGGAAATATGTGAAAGCATATGTTTTGGAGACTGCAAATAATACCATATGACTGGACTACAATGCATGCTGGGATGTGTAGGCAGAGTGAAGACAGAAAAATATGCCAGAGACAGGGATTTGCAAAAAAGTTAAAATGATTGACTTTTTTTTTTCCTTTTTTTTTTTTTCTTCCTGAAGACAAAGCAAAGATATGACTTGCTTTCAAGCAGATGAGTGACCAGTTAGGTTTGTGTTTTAGAAGGGTCGTGTTGGAAGCAGTAGGGAGATATATTAAGGCAGAGAAGGTAATACTGAGGGCAGGGGGACAGTTAGTTTGGGTATTCAATGTTGATGTCCCCAAAAGTTTTTAATAACCACCTAAATCAGTGCCAAAAGTAACAGAGTCAGGAGAAAGTTAAAAGATATTTATGTAACCTATACCAGGCTAATAGTTGATGAAATAGGGAGTGAGAAGGAGAAAAAGAAGGTGACTTAAAGCATTCTAATTTAAAGGCCAAAATAGGAAACACTTAAGGAGGAAAATCGATTGTGGAAATGGTAATCTCGTTTTATTTTTGTCTGTACTTTTACATTCCATTTACATGATATACAAAAACAAATACAAATAATCCATGGTCATATAGGTCAGAATATTAGTTACCCTTGGAGCAAGTCTGGTTTGTGACTGGGGCAGAGAATAATGAAGGCCCCTAGGGTTTTGGCGATATGTTTCTTGATCTGAGTGGTGATTATATGGCTGGGCTCACCTGGTGAAAATTCATTAAACTGTACACTTAGAATTTGTATACTTGTCTTTATATTTGATATACCTCAGTAATGTGTTTACTTAAAAATAATTTTAAATTAAGCTCAATGGATAATTATAAGAGCAATGTAAATACAGCTGAAGAGAGAAGCAGCTAGATGGAGAATAAATATGAAGAAATTATGTTCACGGTAACACAGTGTGTAACACAGTCTCTGCCTTGTACTTCATGGTAATCTTTCTCAGGTCTGTGCCTTCCCTGTTCACTGACTTCTTCTGATTTCTTAATTCTTGTACTTTCTGGTGTTCTATTAATGGCTTTCTTCTTTTCTTTTTTTTTTTTTTTTAAGATTTTATTTATTTGAGAGAGAGCAAGGGAGAGAGCTCGAGCACACACAGAGGGAGAGGGAGAGAGAGAGAGAAGCAGACTCCCTGCTGACCAGGGAGCCTGACTCCAGGCTCCATCGTAGGACCCTGGTCATGACCTGAACCAAAGCCAATGGGAAGAATTGCCCAGATAAAGAGGAGGTTTCTTCCTAAGTCAGTCTAGATACATTTCCTGAATAGTTGATGTTTGTTTTTTTGTTTTTCATTTTGAAGGTTCAGATTTCACAGTTGAAAATAGTTTGTTAAGTGAAACATCTTATAAAACTTGGGTTCCTGGGGTGCCTGGGTAGCTCAGTTAGTTAAGCATCTGACTCTTGGTTTTGGCTCAGGTCACGAACTCAGGGTTATGGGATCGAGCCCCATGCCAGGCTCTGTGCTCAGTGTGGAGTCTACTGGAGTTTATCTCCCTTTCCCTCTTCTCCTCCCCCTGATCATGCTCTCTCTCTCTAAAATAAATAAAGTCTTCAAAAAAAATAACTATAACTTGGGTTCCTATGATGAAAGACCAGGGAGAGTCTAGGGGATGAACATGTGTGAGTGGAGTACACAGGAACGAACTTGGCTAGAGTAACAGAAGTGCCCCATTTACAATTTACCTAAGAGGACTCCATTAACCCATTCCTGACAATAAACACTAGCCACAGAGCCCCACCTCCCAGGAGAAGCAGTCCATGTTCAGTCAGGTAAGCATGGTTAGCCACTACCTCTTCTTCCTGTTCACTTTATTCTTCCTTCAGGGAGAAAAGCCTAGTATTATTGGTTGGTTTCTTGCTGATATAAGCAAGGAGAGATAGATAAATATAAGAATGAGGGAAGTGGTCAGGGCTAATTTATGAGCCTCAGGGATTGGTTTGTGACAAAAAAAGGTGAAGTTAGAAAAAGAAATATGACAATGAAAAGTCTATGTGTGGATTTGAGATGCTTAATGCCAGCAACTGCTTTGGACTCCTTGTTATATAAAAGAAACAAACCACTATTTGCTTAAGACATCATTAGTCTGGTATTCTCTTACTTGCAAGAGATCTTTGAAAGGATTCCTAATTTATTCAGATACTCTGGACTAATGACAGAGAAAACTACTAACTCACTTTTTTTTCTTCATTACATGTGTGGCCTCCCAAATCTTGAATTACGTTTTAGGATAAAAATATCATAGAGAGCCAATGCTGATCTCATACATGAGGGGACTAGAGAAGTCCTCGTTTATTCTGAGGTAGAACGTTTAGATCCTTTGCCTTCAAATTTCTCCCCAACCAGGTGCTACAAGTAATTTTTGTTTGTATTTTCTCTATTTGTTACTTTTTAAAATTCCAGTGATCCTAGGACAAAACCTATTAAACTTTAACATGCGAGGAAATGTTAGTGTAATTTAGGATAATATCTCCTCTTAGAATGAGAGAACCTCGTAATATAAAAGCTCTGGATATTTGGGAATATGAGAAGACAGGGGAAAAAAGAGAATAAAATAATCAGCAAGGGCAAGTGAGGTTCTGTACCTTAAATTCACTCTGTGCCCTTTCTTATGAACAAATTCAGATTTGGTTGGTTCTGCTTACCGTTCCTGACTGTACTATAGTTTTGGAACCTCTAGAACTTGCAGATGTATGTCAGCAACAAAATGACCACCTGGATAAACTCTGACCATAAGATAATACATTTAAAATACACTCCAATAATCCTTTTCCTCCTCCTACCTACTAACCAATCTGGCTTTGCCCGTCACACTGTCAGGACTTCAGTGCAGGGGCTGTTCTCCACCCCGCTCTCTACACAGGTTCTGGCAGAGCTGCAACCTGTGTATCCCACTAGGGATGAGCCCAGGGTTCAGAGAGGTACAAGTCACTAAATCAATATGCTTATCTTATTGATTATCAGTTAGGGGTAGAACTCACGATAATCTTTGCAGCTCTTATAATCCTCCTACTAATATAATATATTTTTACCAAATTGTTTAATATGTATATGATATTTTGAAAAGAATTATACTTAGTTATGGAGGGTGGGCAAAGGTGAAAAGTGAAGAGAATTTTGGATGTAGAGATTATTTATTTGTCATAGTTCAGCACTTCCCTCACGCAACTTCAGAGTTTGTCCCAATGCGGAATGAGTAAGATTACTATTGATCTGCTACTTACCTGCCTCAACATAAAATTTTTATTTCAACTAAAAATATAGCTGATTCAACTCCTTATACTTCCAATTGTTGGGTAACGGATGTTCCTAAGCAAATAACAAGCTTCAAAGAAATTACCCTAATCGACAAATACCTTTACTCCAAACTGCTCGCAGTGAGGGGTAGAGTGATTCAGAATCAATTTCTCTGTCCTCAAGCCATAATAGAAGCAGATAACAAACACGAAGCACTGAGCTTTTCTGCAGTTAATTTGGAAGAAACTGTTACACGTGGAGAAAGCCTGACGGTGCTTAGTTGATAGAAGCAAACACATATACTGTAAGTGTGGGGTATTTGGGGGAAGACGATTTGATGTCTTCTAATGTCTCTAAACATCCTTTATCAGATCAAGGAGAGGTTAAAGCCTTGCTCTGGATTTGGACACAGCAAGGTTTCTTAGCACCTTCTATTTCATATTTTACACGAATGCTCCCCACATTGTTAAAAAAGAAAATGAAATTAGCTCACCAAGGGCTTAATTATATCCTCTTCAGTGGGCATCAGTACTATTGGCAGCCTTCATAGGGATAGTCTCTTGACAAATCAAGTTATTGTCTGAGGCACGAAGTGTTAGATTATGATCAAGTCAGCGTGACGCTGTGATTCATGGCTACTCTGTTACTGAGGGGAAGCAGGATTTCTGTTTCATAACGACTTTGAATTTCTGGTGAGACAAGCGAATCCTTTTGTTCAACCTCAGGAGTTCATCTTCAGTATCTTAGAACAGAATTGTTTTACAGACTCAAGCATGTGAAGACACAGAGGGATATTAAATAATGATGTGGGAGAGCTTCTCCTCCTGCAACAAACCCTTTGGAATTCTAACAAGGGCTTAAAGTGAGCTGAGCAATCCAAATACCAAGTGATAAAGTTAGAATATTTCCATTGTAGGATTTAATGTTTTAATGGATATGTTTTAGCATTTTGTTTTTCGTATATAGTCCACAGTCTCACTGCTTTGCCGATATGTATACCACGGTATGCATTTTTTTATTAGAGAAAATTCTCTGTTTAAGGTTCTCACAAACCCCTGGTTATGTAATTGCCATTATTGTTCCAGTATGATTTTTAAGGCTGTTTAGCTGCTTCATATAAAATAATTTTATAAAAGAAAATATGTGAAGAAAATATTTTTTAAATAACAGGAAAACACAAAGAATTAAATCAAAAAAATTACTTTCTTACCACTGGAAGATGTGTTTTTGATCATTTTTGTGTATACATTTATAGTCTTTTAATTTGCATAGAGAAATGTTTTTTTATAAATCAGCCTCATAACTCTACATATTGTTTCATACCTGAATTTTTCATTTAACATTGTGGTATGGACATTTTCTCATTAGCAGTCAATCTTGTTAATGAAAATGCTATTTTGGCTGAATGTTTATGTATGGAAACTGCAGCTGAGTACCTGTATAAAGTTAAATATTTTAAAATAAATTTGGAAAAAATTGATAGATTGCTAGGTTTATGTTTCCATAATTGTGGTAGGAGGTATTTCACACCTTCCCTTTGTTTCACATCTAGTAGGCTCTTGTCCCTGAACACCCGTTTGTTCCCCATGGTTTCTCAGTGTGTAGGTTAGCAGCCTGAGGAGATAAAGGCAAGGGGAAAGAACAGGGAGCTCAGAAGGAGTTTCAAAAGTGTAGAAGATAGAGAATGTATATTAATAATATCAGGGAACCACTTTGTGCATCATTCCTTCCAACCTTGGTTTTTCGCCTTCTCCAAATACCTCCATCAGGATCAGGGCTAGAGAAATTTAAAAAATATCTTTTTCGATAGGAATAGAAAAAGACGAAGAAACTATACCTTGAAAGGACTTATTTGGCTGTTACCCTGTGTTCCTACCTTCATAAACTCCCTGGTTGTGGTTTGGATTCAGCCTCTGTCACTATATACAGATTTCAAATTTTTGTTAATGTCCTTGTTGCCTAACAATACCATGAGTCCTGCCTAAAAAATGTGGACATTGAGATAGAACTTTGAAGTCCTTTGTCCTTTGCTCCATACCTCATAGAATATTCCAAAGAAACAGCACCAAAAAAAATCCTCAAAAAGGATCACAGACTTGAATGTAAAACCTAAAAATATAAAACTTCTAGAAGAAAAGAGAGGACAAAATCTTAGTGACCTTTGGTTAAAGAGTGATTTCTTAGATATAATATCAAAAGTGTTACCCCAAAAAGAAAATATTGATAAATAAGCCATCATCAAAACTAAAGTTTTTGCTCTTGCAAAAAATACTTCAAGGATAATGAAGAGAGAGCTACAGTGTAGGAGAAAATATTTGCAAAGCACACATCTGATAAAGGATTTTATCCAGAATGCATTACAAGCTCTCAGATCTTAATAGGGAAATAAGACATCAGTAAATAAATAGACAAAAGATTTGAGCAGACACTTCACCAAAGAAGCTACATAGACAGGAAATAAGCAAATGAAAACATGCTCGATATCATTAATAATCAAGGAAATGCAATTGAAACCATGATGTGGTACCACTATACAACTATTACAATAGCTAAAATTAAAAGACAGACCATTTAAATGTTGGCGAGGATGTGGAAAAACTGGAACTGTCATATACTGATGATTGGAATGTAAAATGATACAAATCACTTTGGGAAAATAATTAGGCAACTTCTTATAATATTAAATACACATCTGCTGCTTGATCTAGGCTAGTAATTTACCCAAGAGAAAAGAAATAATATACTCACTTAAAGACTTGTACACAAATGTCTGTAGCAGTTTTATCTGCAGTAGCCAAAAACTGAAAACAACCCAAAGGTATCAAGAAATGAATGCTTAAAGCAACTACAGTACATCCATACCCTGAGATACTATTCAGTCATAAAAAGTAATGAACCATTGATATACAGTGGATGGATATCAAAATAATTATGCTGAGTGAAAGAAGGCATACAGTAAAAGGTCCATATTATTTCATATATGCAAAATTTGGGTAAAACAAACTATAGTGACAGAAAGTTTATGAGTGATTAAATGTATGGAAGTAGATGTCGGCTGAAATGAGTGAAGAGAAGAATTGCAAAGCAAAAAGCATGACACAAGAAAATCTTGGAAGTTGATGATTTGATGATGATTTTGATAATGGTTTCATGGACATATACTGACATCAAAACTTACCAAATGGCACACTTATATATGTGCAGTTTATTTTATGTTAGCTATACCTCAGTGAAACGTATAAATATGTTAGAAAGATACATGTAACTAACTAAATATATAAAATTTTTTGAAATATTTTATTTATTTATTAGAGAGAGAGAGAAAGTGCACAAACAGGCAGAGTAGCAGGCAGAGGCCGAGCAGAGAGCCTGATGTGGGGCTCAATCCCAGGAGCCTGGAATCATGACCTGAGCCAAAGGCAGACGCTTAACTGACTGAGCTACCCAGATGCCCCCCTAAAATTTTTAAAATAGTGAAATATTTCTGCACTTTATACAGGGTTACTGTCAGAGTGACTCATGTTTTAACTTAAAATTATTTCTTTAACGCAGTTAGGAATTATGGGGTAATTTGAAATCTGCAGCATGAAGGTCCAGCTAACAGTAAGAAATGAGTTAGTTGTTAATGACTGAAAAAGGGAAAAATGGCTCCTCGGTGTAGGGGTTATTTTAATCCTTAGCATCAGGGAATCCTCTTTGTGTAAAATATCAGGGTTGCTGCTGCACCCAACTCCCTGAGACTCTTTGGAGTATCAGGCCCTGGCAAGGAGACAACCCTGGAGCCAGAAATCATGGTTGCTGTTTCTCTGTCTCCTTCTTCATGGGAATTCTTGACTCTGGCTGATTGAAACGTCCCCATCTACACATGCATTCACTATTACCAACCCCCGCCCGCACATCAAGTATTTAAGTAAGATAAAAGAAACTTCTCACTGGAAATTATATGAGGATCCTTGCTGGAGCCTTAACAGCTGAATCAAGTGTTTTTCATACTTGAGTGTGAATATGGATCAATATGAATAATCTGTGAAAACACACTAAATATGTACATTCCTAAGCCCCAGTCCTAAGTGTTCTGCTTTAATAAGCCTCAAATGGGGGCACTGAGGGTAGTCTAATACAAGTAACTCCCAAATTATACTTTGAGATACATGAATTGAGTTGGTATTTTTCTATGCATTTTCTGTTCTAATAGGAATTTAATGTCTTATGTCAAACTCTAATAATTCACTTTCATAATTATAACCTCAACACCCTTGATATAGTTAGGAGCTTTTTCTCTTTGGCTGCTCCTTTCATGTCATTTTCAGAAAGACTGGTCTGGGCCAGTTACTAGCCTTGATATTGAGAAGACAAAGATCCTTGGCCTTCAGGACAGTGCAGTTTGAGAGAATATGGTAGAATAAAATGACCAAGCCAGAGATTCTGGGGCTAGGTCACTTGATCCTTCCCTGAATTATAGCATCTGATTCTTCCATGAATGTGTTGTGTAATCTATGAACTGATCAGTTAATTAGATGCTCTCTAACTTTTCTTCCCAAACTTACATTATATCATTCTAGTTTGGATCTAAAATAATTGAGTTTCAGATCCATTGTCTAAAAGAAATACCTGGCAGGATCTGAGTGTATAAATAAATAAAAATAACAGATAGTTATATTATTTATCTTCTTCAGTTTCCTGTCAATTATGTGTATGTTTTTGTTCTGGCCTCTTCATAAGTGGGAGAACACCAAAGTCCTCTGGTTCACTTTTCATTCACTAAAATTTAATTTGAAGGATAAAATGCTTCCATCTGGCTCTAAGTTATCTGAGACATATGAATACTTTATGTTACCAAAAATAAGTGAGGAATGTGGTCAACAGAGGAAACTCTAATACACTGGGAAGATTGAGGTGACTTCATATAGTGGATATCACTGCCAGCACGGTGAGGAGAGCCATGATTTGAAGACAGTTAAGTAACTGACAGGTCAGTTTCAGGGGGCATCATGAAGCAGCAGTGCTTCCTACTTCCTTTGTACATTATTCAGGAGACATCATGCAGCCTTCTGAAAGCAGACAGATTAGAGAATGCATGCATCTCTAATAGACTTCCCTTGGCTTAGAATGACAGCTACCAACCCTCTTACCCACCTTTCCACTGCCCCCTACACTCTAAAGCTGGCATATTGAGAGGCCCATGTTGCATGATTAGATTGCAGAGATAGAGTTAGGTTTTCTCTTGAAACTGGATAGTGATGAATCAGTTACATGGCCATCATTGTTTACGCTGAGGATGTGCTTATTTTCTTTCTCCAAATTTCAAGGAGGCCACTAGCAAATGTTAAGGCATTGGTATCCAAAAGATGTAGATTGCTCAGTCGGCAGGTGGACTTGCAGCATTGTTTTTTTTTTCCCCCCAGCTACCCCGAAATGGATTATCTTAAATAGAATATTAAATGCTTTAAACCATATAGAGCCCAGGGGTTGAGGCTCTTAACAGAGCTATGGCCTGTATGATTTTCTAGATTATCCCATAACATAAGCAAACAGAGTGACCAGAGAGAAGGGGCATTCACATGACTAATAAATTACCTCTACTAACAGTCCCAATTTAATTGGGTTTACTAAATTTTTCTGTCATAATTTAGTTGTTTGGGTTTTTGACTGTCAGCCTGCCTCTGAAGGCTCTGAGAGATTTTCTTGATGATGGCAATGAGACTGATCTCAGACAAAGCAGATCACTACAGCCTTTCCTGCTGCAAAATATAATCAACATGTCATATATAATTCCTGAAGCTGCATACACCAAAAGAGCCAGATCTGAAAACTCACTGACACCAAGAACCAAAACTAAATGATCATTTAAGTGCCCACACCAGGAATCATGCTAGAGAGTAATAGCTGACTTCTTTGGTCTATTGACAGGCTTTGCCAACATTGTTTTCCCCAATTACTTTGCTTCTTTCAAATCTACAGTGAAGACTAATGATTTTGTGAAAAGGCACAGGCTTTCAAATACTTTTAAATACTTATCAATGTCAAAAAACAAACAAAACTATGTGAAAATAGGGGTGCCTGGGTGACTCAGTCCATTGACAGTCTGACTCTTGATTTCAACTCAGGTCATGATCTCAGGGTCATGCGGTCAAGCCCCAGGTCGGGCTCCGTGCTAAACATGGAACCTGCTTGGAATTCTCTCTCTCCCTTTTCCTCTACCCCTTCCCCCCCAAAAAAAATACGAAAATAAAAGCACTTATGAAATTTTATTTGCTTTGTTAAAGAACTATGATTTTCTCCAACTGTCATTATAGCTCTTTATCTAACTCTCACTTTGTCCTGAGCTGCAAGGATTGACATAATGATTCTCCATGTCACTAGAGAGCTTTGTGATACTTAACCCTATTATTTAACTGTGGATAGTTAGTCACAGGTCCCTGTCTACACTTTGGGCTACACATATCGAGTGCTAACTGGCTGGATGGACACTGGGAAACTTGCAGGCATTTTCCTGACTTTATAATCAGCATCAAATATCTCTAAGATTCTCACAATCCTTCCAGCTGAAAGAAAAGTTGCAAAAGGTGACCTTCAAGTAGAAGCTAGCCTGAAGAGAGATTGTTGTTTGACCAGGACATGCTTTAAAATGTTTTAATGTGGATGTGAATGGTTTTAAATGGGTAATGTTCCTTAGCTCCTTAATTCCCACAGTCCTCCCCAACTCCTGTTTGGAACCCACATCTTGACACATTAATATTTTTGTCCTGACCCATGTAGGCATCTGAGCTTGTGTGTTTTGATTTAGGTGTGCGATTCTCCTGTAAAGTGAAACTGCTGAAAACACAAGTTTCTTGAGGTTGGTAGAAAACAGAAGCACCTGTTTCTAGGAGGTGAAAAATTTTAGGCCTATTTTCTCATAAAAGTTCATTTTTGAAGTTGTAATATATGTCTTAAAACCTTATGTAAATGTTTTAAAATCTTCTTTATGAAGAAATGGAGACTCTATGAAAAAAGTCCAACATAACTTTATTATCTCAGGAAACCGTTGTCTGGGAAGATAAAAGCTACAAATGACTTTTCGTTCCCCCAAGACTTCTTGAAAGACGCATCAATTATTTAATGGATTCAAGGATAATTTATTCCTTAACTCTTAGAACTTCTTGACTTAAAACTGTTGGCTTGCTATATCTACAAAGCCTACATTATTATTTTATGATTGTTACTCGATCTAAAACAAGTCCCTGGATTGGAAATCCACCTTAAGCTAGACTTCAAAATCTTATTAAATATCCCCAGTTTTTCCTTTCCCTCTAAGATACTACTACTGTCGAGGCACTGCTCTCCCTGCCTGGGTAAGCAATAAACCTAGCTTTGTCTTACCGACAGCTTTTTTGTTTGTTTGTTTTTGTTTTGTTCTATTTTGTTCTGTTTTTTTGGTGATGTTTGGCAATATCTCACAATATTTTGGTCTTTCTCATTAGTTTCCTGGCAGGTTTAGAAAAGTAAGTAGAGTAAAGAAAAGTATAAATATAGCAGAAGCATGAACCTAGGAAAGAACCATAAAATGCCAGTGTTGGAAGAGAGATGAGCAGTAATCTCATTTCCTTTAATTCCCTCTTCTTTGAATAATGTCCTTCACTCTTGTGTGTTCTCATAAGATTTGGTTTCTGGACTTGTCACTGTTATAGGCAAAGACATTGGGGAAAATGCCTTATAATGGTTCAGATATGAGTTGTGAGAGGTAGAGATACAAAAGCAGAAAAGCAAGGGAGACATAAATGATGCTCAAAAGAAATAATCTACTTGTTAATAAGTAGGTAATGGAAGAAAGAGAACAAATTGAAAGATGACTTAAACTTTAGGTACTAAAAATCTAGGGAATGGATGCCAAAGTCAGAATAGGGGGGAAATTGGCATGTTATTTTATGGGCAGATTATAAAGTTCTGTTTGACTCATTTTTAGATTTCAATTGGACAGGAAAATAGAGATATCTTTCAAAAAAATAAACTGAAACGATGGGCCTAGAGAGAATGTGAAGTACCAAGGTAGAAAATGGACCATTTGGGAGTCCTGTGAATGAACTGAACTCTTCATGAGTACAGAAAGGAATGAATAGAAATCTCCTCATGAGCCTCAAAGAAAAAGGAAAAAGAGGGGAAGAGAAAGACAAGGAAGAAAAATAAGGAAGAGAGGGAAGAAGAGAGGGAAGAAGAGAGAAGAGAAAAGAAAAAAGAAAACAAAGAAAGAATGAGAAAGGATTATTAGAGGAGAAGGAAAGCAAAGGAAAGGAAAAAGGAAAACATTCTAATAAAGAAATCTATCGAATTCAAGAGGGAAAGGGCCAGGGGCACCTGGGTGGCTCAGTCATTGAGCATCTGCCTTTGGCTTGGGTCATGATCCCAGGGTCCTGGGATGGAGCCCCGGTATGGGGCTCCCTGCTAAGTGGAGAGCCTGCTTCTCCCTCTCCCACTCCCCCTGCTTGTGTTCCCTCTCTTGCTGTGTCTCTCTCTGTCAAATAAGTAAATAAAATGTTTTAAAAAAAGAGGGAAAGGGCCAAATCAAGATTAAAAATAATTTTTTGGAGGGAAGAAGGTGCCTAACTTTCTGAAATAAAGGTTAAAAATACATGAGGTGAGGGTAGAACGTTGCAAAAAAATTATTAAAAGCTAACCAAAATACCAGTATTGTCCAGAAAAAGAATACTAGCTGGCTCTGGGGAAATTTTAGAGGCAGCTGAAAATAAAAGCCAGATTCGAAAAGATTAAAATTTTATATGTAGATGGAAAAAGAAAGGTTTTCGAATACTTTCAATTTTCAGTGGTCTCTGTTGCATTTTAAAGCAAGAGCAAAAATAAATAAATTTATATAAACAGTAAAACAATTAGTGAAGCATGGAAGTAAAAAAACTATAAAATGAAATTGTGCATCTAAACAAATGACTAATTCCTTAAATGAAAAGATGGTTTATTTTGGGGCGTGTGTGTGTGTGTGTGTATGTGTGTAAGAGAAAGAAAGAGAGAGAGACAGAGAGCAAGGAGTTAAATAAAACCAAAATTCATATGCTTTGTCCTTTTTCTCATTCTTCCTGATAGTCTCGTTCTCTCGATTTCAGGAGATATTACTGATTGCTAAGGTTATCATCACAGTTTTGCTTTCTCTCTCTCTCTCTCTCTCTCTCTCTGCCATCACCAATGCTTCAGCTCCTGCATCTAGTCCTTCCATGGGTCATGCACCCCCATCTCATTACAGACAGAATCCTTTTTAAATGAACTTCCATAATATCAGAATCATTTTGTCACCTAGAAGTTTCTTCCTTGAAGCACCAACATGAAACACTATAATGAGGTTCTTCCTAGGGAAAACTTTTCCCATTTAGTGGACTTTGCCTATTGCCTGAAGTTTCTGAGTGGTTAATGATATTTTCTTCTGATGTCTTGAGAATTGATCTCTCAGAGTTTTCTCTGAAAATCTTGGCAAAAGCAAACCATTTCCTAAGGATAATAAGAGCAAAGCCACCACTGGATTGTAATTTATAAAAAAAAGGTGTGCAATCCTCAGATCTTTATATCATTTCTCACAGGGAATTGACTTCTACTTGCAGCACTTTCATTCTGGGTGCTGCAAGAATGCATTCCTTGAGTTAAGCAAGGGAGTGCTTTATTTTACCTTGCCTAAATGAAAATTAACTGCTCATGATACAGAGTGAAGTTGTTTAAGGTACAAGCAGAAGTTGTTTTGTTGTTATAAATATGTAAATTGATTATATACTATGCTATTTTTCACATAGAAGTGCATCTTCCGGCTTTTGCTTTCTGTCTTAAGGTGTAAATTCTGACTCTCCATTTTGTAGGCAGTTTCTCTCAAAGTGGTTGCATGAACCACCCACATTAAATTCACTTGAGATTATTTTCAGACCAAATGAATTAGGAATCTGCATCTTTAATTAGGCGATGATTAAGCATTGAAGTTTGAGAAATTCCCTAGGAAAGCAGTTGTACATAAATAGTACCAGTATTTATGTTTGACACAGAATCTATTTTTGAACGCATTGTAAGATGCTCATTTGTGGTTTAGAGATTTCTTTGATCTATTACCAGAATTTGGGAAAAAGACACTTTCTGAGGAGTAATAGTGGGGCATGGATGATTGTGAGAACAGACAACTACTGACGTCAGTGCAGAGGAAGATGCGTTTACAGTTCTTGTATGGAAACCCTCTCAGGACTTTCCAGAGCCTCATCGCTAGTCTTTTAGTTTCTCCTGCCCAAAAATGGAGTACCAGAACTTCAGGGTACATGGCTAGTTTTCTGGCAATCTGCCCCAATTTCTGAATCCTTCCTACACACAAAACTTGAGGGCTAGACTTTGTTTTAAGGGCATTAGAAGGAGGAAAGGAACTGAGACACCAGTGGCAATTCAAGGGCAGAGACTGTGAAATACAGAAGGTGAGTGGAAAGAGCTCAAGAGACCACTGCTGTTATGGGAGAAGAAAAAGGCTAAAATTATTTATGAAAATGCCTGGTGAGAACAACATGAGGAAGTTAACTAGGTTTAATGCATATGGAGAAGAGAAAAGGAAATACGATTTGGTATGGAACCTCAGAATGAATAAATACTAGCGGTGTGATATCATTACTTGAGCACTTACTCTTTCAGGTAGTGAGCAAAGCACTTCACAGACATGATTTAATCTCCACAAGTCTGTGCTTCTGGGGCAAACATTAGGTACATTTTACAGATAAGCAAATAAGGCTTAGGAGGACAGATCATTTACCCCAAGTTCACGTGGCCATAGGTGCTGAGTTTAGAAGACAAATGTAGGACAAATTTCTAAGTGATGCTTCATAGAAGGATCACTTTGAACTGCAGTTGAAAAGACATGCTCCCCATGAAGACCAGAAAAGAATGAAGCTGGCATGAGGGTAAGGTAGTATATATTTAGAGAAACAGTCAGGTTGCATATAAGCCTGCATTTATCTCTGTTTAGAACTTTACTGTTTGCAAAAGCCTAGTAAATCTATTGTTCCAATTTGTTGACTTACTCAGGTTTGTTACTAATCTTTGCTAGCCTGTACAGTGGTATGTATCTGAATGAGTCCCAGGAATAGTAAAAGGACACTGGGTCAAAATGACTGATAGAGTGCTGATTTGGGTGGCTCAATATGGAAGGGAGCTTTATTCTCCAATGTATAGAGAGAATTCTCCATCTAATCACACTTGGCCATATCCCTTACCATTGGCAAGGCTCTTGTCCCGCTCTGTATTTTCATTTTCTGCCTCATTAATCTCTGATCTTTACTTCTTACTCACCCTGGACTCATTCTGAATGACCCAGTTCGTTACAAACAAATAAAGAAAAATAAAACAACCATTTCAAATTGAAAGAATTCAACAGATCTTTTTCTTTGCCTGCTTCATTGTATTTGACTAATGGACGTTATAGATTGTGTGTACATAATTATATCACAATATACAAAATGAGAACAATAGTCTATGACTCCTACATGCATAAAAATTAATAAGCATATCTATTCTACTGTGGTTTCATTTTTAAAGAGAATTAAAGAGACGTGGATCAACAGAACAATGTTATTACAGTCCATCTGCAATTTATTTGTGGTCCATGGAAATATTTTTAATCAAAAATTCAAACCACTAAAATAATATTACACTAGTCCTCTTTTTAAATCTCTCTCTGGTCGGAACTCTGTTTTACTAAATAAATGTATTTCTTATTCCCTGGCCTTTTGTTCCCGTTTTCCTGTTCCTATTTCATCCCATATTGTATTAGCTTAGGTTGCTATAAAAAAATACCATGAAGTGAGTGGCTGGAATTTTTATTTCTCACAATTCTAGAGGCTGGGAAGTCCACAGTCAAGGTACTGGCCCATTTATTTCCGGGGCAAGGGCCCTCTTCCTGGCTTGCAGACAACTGCGTTCTCATTGTGTCCTCAGAGAGAGAAAGTTGTGGTCTCTCTTCCTCTTCTTATAACGATGCTTCCCCTTTCTCGTCATGGTGGGGAAGCGTCTTTATGACCTCATCTAAACCTAATAACCTCACAAAGGTCTCATCTCCAAATATTATCACATTGGGGATTAGGGTTTCAACATACATATTTTGAGGAGGTACAAACATTTGGTCTATAACACACAGCAGCCTTACTCTTTGTACCAGACTCTCCGTGTCCTTTCCCACTCTCATGTATAAACACTCAGTCTGGATGCACAGGTTCAATATCTGAGAAATCAATTTCTTATTCTGTTAAAGAGAAATGAGAATATAAGATATCGTTTCCCATACTCTAGAATAGACAATGGATTTTTTTTAACCTTTGGTTATTCAGTATCTATGGTTTCTTCTCAAAGAGGTATACACAGTAAAATAAAAACTTGTCAACATTATTCAAAGTGTGAGAATAGAGAGATTATTTGTTTTCTGGATTTAGGAATTCCTCTAAACTCTATGCTTCTATCTATAATGCGTACTTTAATTTTTTTAAGCTTTTATTCAAATTCTAGTTAGTTAACATATAGTGCGATATTAGTTTCAGGTGTAAAATACAATTCAACACTCGGTGCTCATCACAAGTGCACTCCCTAAATACTTTAATTTTTAACATTTGGTGGTTCTTAGTATATTCACAGGGTTGTGCAACCATCACCACTATCTAATTCTAGGATATTTTTTATCACTCTAAAAAGAAATCTCATACACATGATCAGTCACTACCCATCGTTCTCCCCAGTTCCTAGCAACTGCTAATCTATTTTCTGTCTTGATGGGTCTGGAATTGGAAATATCCAATTCTGAATATTTCATACAAGTGAAATAATGTAATATGTGGCCTTTTGTATTTGGCTTCCTTCACTTAGCATAATGTTTTCACGGTTTACCCATCCTGTGGTATGTATCAGTACTTCATTTTTTTAAGAATGAAGAATATCTCATTCTGTGTATGTAGATACCACATTTTGTTAATGCATTCATCGGTTGATGGATATTCGGATTATTTCTATATTTTGGCTCTTATGAATAATGCTTCTAAAATTTTGCATGAGCATATGTGTTTTTAGTTATCTTGGGTATATAACTAGGAGTGAATTGCTGGGTCTTATGATAACTCTTTTTAACTTTTTGAAGAACAGTGGATGTTTTTACATGTATTTATGTATTCTTGTTTTATTTTTATAAATTTTTACTGAAGTATAATTAACATACAATGTTATATTAGCTTCTGGTGAACAACATATTTAGCGACAATTCTATACATTACTGAATGCTCACTACGATAAGTATAGTGACCATTTGTCACCATATAATAACATTATTATTGGCTATATTCCCTTTTGCTGTACTTTTCATCTCTGTGACTTATTCATTTTATAACTCAAAGTTGTATCTCTTAATCCTCTTTATCTACTTCATCCATCCTCCCACCCACCTTCCCTTTGGCAAGCACCAGTTTATTTTCTGTATTTAAGAGTCTGGTTTTGTTTTGTTTTTTATTATTTGTTTATTCATTTATTTTGTTTTTGTTTTTAGATTCCACATATAAGTAAAGTCATATGGCATTTGTCTTTCTCTTTCTAACTTATTTCACTTAGCATAATACCCACTAGGTCCATCTGTGCAAATGGCAAGATCTCATTCTTGTTTTATGGCTGAGTAATATTCCATTCTATGTATAGAGCACATCTTCTTTATCTACTCATCTATGGATGGACACTTGATTGTCCAGAAGTTGATTTCTTCCATATCTTTGCTATTGTAAATAATGCCTCAATAAACATAGGGGAACATATATCTTTTCAAATTAGTGTTTTTCTTTTCTTTACGTAAATACCCAGCAGTGCAGTTCCTGGGTCATATTTACATCTTTAATTTCTTCCAATAGTGTTAGGTAGCTTTCATTGCACAAGTCTTACACTTCTTTGGTTGAATTTATTCCTAAGTATTTTATTCTTTTTCATGCTATTTTCAGTGGAATTTCTTCATTTTATTTCCATGTTATTCAATGCTAGTATGTACTAGTGTATAGAAATATACTGAATTTTGTATATTGACCTTGTATCAATGGAGAGTTAATTTATCCTGTTGATTTTTGTCTTTAAAAGTCTCAGAACTGGGGGTTCTCTGTCCATGTCTCTAAGCTTTTATGTTCAACATCCCCAGGGTTCATTTTTCCCTTGAGGATTCATGGCAGCCTTAACTGGACATATATTCATAATTAGTTACCTACATTCACTGAGCTATAGGCCTTACTTTGATCTTGTGACTTCATCAAAAATTTGAAATCATATTTAACTGACAATCTGAATTTTAATGTATTCTGGATATAAATTGTCAATGCCACCCCTCTCAGTCATATAGAAATAGTAATATTTTTATGTAAGTGAACAAAAAACCTACCCATTGGTTCCTTCCTCCTTCTAACATTACACTAACTTTTCCTCTGTTCATTCATAGAAGTTCTATAATTTTGCTGCATTCCTTCAAATACGATTCTAAAGAATGCCAGCTGGTGAGCATAGAGAAGCTCAGAAAATAAACTAGGAGAACCATGAATGTTGTCAACCCTTATACAATCAGTTTCCTAAGTTATAAGAAACCCTCCAGGAGCTGACGTTTTCCTCATGTACCTGGTATTTGGAGAGCCTGGACATCACAGACATGGTGGCTGATGCCACAAGACTAGAATTTCTTTACCCCACGATAGACAGCCTGAAACCTTCATACAAAAGAAAAAAAAAGAAAAAAAAAAACTGTTGCGTATGTTCATTGCAGTCATACAAACCTTAGCATTTCGCACCTTGTCAGAGTTATCAGGTACAGAGCTGTCCTTGAATCTAATTTTCATTCCAAAAGAAATGTGAGAAGTCAAATCATCACATAGCAAAAAAGGAAAAGCTTTCTTCCCTGTGTGGTTTGCTGCAATCATGTCCAAGGGGAATTCAGGAAAAATCACACATTAAAAAAACATTAGGTTGCATTAGGTTCAATGCAAATTGTTTCACCTGATAATGGCAAATATGAACTCTAAATTGCCCGTATTTAGAAAACTTACATTATCAAATATTCCGTGATATGTACTTCTTGTTTACTGACTTAGCCCAGTGCATTTGATGATTTTAAAAATATGGATTTTAAGGGATTAAGAAATTCTAATATATGTCAGAGAAATGATTAGGAAGCTTATGAAGAAGTTATGTGCACAAATTTTTTGTGAAATTCTTTTTTTCATTTGTGACTTATAGACAAACCTACCAAAAAAGAAGAAAACAGGGAAGATAAAGTGAGCAGTTTCCTTAAAATTCCACATTTATGGGGGGGGGGGGAATCCTCCCTTTAGTGTCATTTACTTTCTCAAGCACTGAAAACATAGAGAGTTGGGGAGGCTATGTTATTGGAAAAATATTATTTCTTGACTTGGGTGATGCTTGCATTGAGGATTACCTTGTGATAAAAGACTGAGCTGTTAAAAATAGTAATCATATGATTAGATGGACTGATGAGTGAGTAAAGGGATGGATAGGTAGATAGCTATGTGATAGAGCAAGTTATATAAGATGTTAACGGTAGAGTACAGTAGGTGGGTGCATGAACAATATAAAATTCTTTGAACTTAGCTGTGTGTTTTAAATTTTCCTAATAAAGTATTTGAGGAAAAGAGTAAATAAATGCAAATCGGAAGCCTAGTTTGAGTGGTCATGGGGAAGAAACTTCTGCTCGAGTTTCTAGGGTACTGTATAGCAAAATCTGCATGGGACATGGTAAGAAACATCATAGAATTGTCAAAAAAAAACCCCACAAAATTAGCCACATAAATTTTGAATCCTCTTATTTACTTGACTGACTACTGGATTAAACCTCAAAAATGTTTTTCCCAAGATAGAAAATAAATATAGTGAATGGCATCTTATTAAGAGACCTATTGCTGCTCAAGTAATTTGAGCCCTCACAAACATTTTATTCATGCCACGACTATGATAAAAGAGAATCCTGAGATTAAATCAGCATGCAAGAGAGAAAAGACTATTTTGTTTATTTGGGGTTTCTGGCAGGGTCATTTTTGAGCATAACATCAGAAAAAGTATCCTCCACATTGCAGCTCATATGAAGAGTATCTTACAGTTAGGTATTGACTGTACAGCATGTGGCAGCCCTGTGTTCTGGGATTGTTTAAAATAGGGAAAAAGCTCTTAGTAGTATCTTAGTCACTAATTTTTCTGCCTACCAAAGATAACTACTCTCCCAATATTTTTTATCATGTCCTTGCATTTCTTTATAGTTTTAACAAATATGTATGCATTTTTAAACACTGTATTTTTTCTTATGTCCTGTTATGTAAATAAAATTCTTTTGTGGTGAAGCTCTTTTCATCAACATTATGTTTGTGAGATTTATTACATTGTTCCATATACCTGTTTTTCACTTATTTTCTTTGCGGCATACTGTTTCCTTGTACAATCACACCTCGTTTGTTTATCCTTTCTAGTATTGACAGAAATTGAGTTACTTCCATTTTGGAGGAAATGAATCTTGTGGTTATGTACATTCTTGTCTATATCTCTTTGGTGTATATGGAATGCATTTCTTTTGGGGTCTACTTCAGAGTGAAATTGCTGAATGAGAGGATAGGAAGATCTTCAGATTTAATTGATAATGCTTAATAGTTTTCCAAAACGATTAATTTATGCTCCTCCAAGCAGTGTCTGAAAGTTGCCAGTTGTCCACATCCTTACCAACATATGATACCATTTTTATTGTTCCCTTGGGTATTAATGTTTATTTTTAATATTAATATTATTTACATTTATATATTATTTATATATTATAAATATAATATTTATATTAATAAATTAATATAAAACTGTTGTTTTAATTTTTATTTATTTGATCAAAATATTGAGCAAACTGTGGTCACCTAGATATTATTTTCTGTGAAATGCATATTCAGCTATTTTGCCCATTTTTCTATTGAGTTGTCTTGTAGTTTGTTTTTGATTTGTAGGACCTCTTTATGTATTCCAAATAGGATCCCTTTGTTAGTGTTATGTATTGCAGTTGTCTTCTTCTATATATTTTCTTTCCACTGTTATATTAATAAAATTTTTATTTCTATTTTTATATCTGTTTATAATTTTAATATTAAATTTTAACAAATTTTAATAAAATCCAATTTAAAAATATCTTATTATTAATTTTCATGCCACTGTTTAAGAGGTGATTCTATACCATGAGATTCTGTAGCCATTCTATATTATTTTCTATAATTTTATTGGTTTTATCTCATATTTAGTTCTAAAATTCACCTAGAATGGATTTATTTTATTTTATTTTTTTGAAAGATTTTATTTACTTATTTGACAGAGAGAGAGAGACAGCCAGCGAGAGAGGGAACACAAGCAGGGGGAGTGGGAGAGGAAGAAGCAGGCCCCTAGCGGAGGAGCCTGATGTGGGGCTCAATCCCAGAAGGCTGGGATCACGCCCTGAGCCAAAGGCAGACGCTTAACAACTGCGCCACCCAGGCGCCCCTAGAATGGATTTTTATTTTAGTTTTTCCCAAATGAGTATTTTATTTTTCCAGCAATATTAATAAGAACATGATTTTCCCATAATTCTATGGTGTCAACATGGTTATGTTTCTGTGCTCTCTCTTCTCTTCTTTTCTCTTCTCTTCTCTTCTCTTCTCTTCTCTTCTCTTCTCTTCTCTTCTCTTCTCTTGTTTGTCCATCCAAAAACAAGTACCTTACCTATTTAATTACTGTAGCATTGTGAATCTTGACATCTAGTAGAGAAAGTCCTTATACCATATTTTCTTCTTCAAGATTGTCTTTTTTATTGTTGGCCCCTTGCATTTCCTCATAAATTTTAGAATCACTTATCAGTTTCCACAAAATTGAGATTGTATTCAAACTGTGTATTTCAGAGGACTGGTATCTTTATGACACTGACTTTTTTCAATCCATGTTTTACAGTTCTGAAGTAAATATGACAAATTTATTATTATAACTATTATATTTGAATATAACATCAGAATAAGCACATAAGTTACCAGTGAACAGTTTAATACATTTTTACAAGGTAAAACAACTCTTGTAACTAGAACCAAATCAAAAGCTAGAACATTACCAACACTCTTAGAAGGATCTGCTTTGTCCCCTTTTAATCTGCTTTTGAACATTAAAGAATTAGAATCATCCAGAAAATATTCTTTTTGGTGATTTATTTTTACCAACATTATATTTATGAAATTCACTTATAATTTTACATATATTTTACTCATTCATTCTCATTGCCAAATATGTTACATTTTGTAAACACAAATTATTTTATCCACACTATTGTTGATGGGCATTTGGCAGATTTCCAGTTTGGGGCTATTATGAATAGTGCTATTAGAAATATATGTATAAAATTTTATTACTGGTATACCTGGAAGTGACATTGCTGAGTATGCATCCTAGAGTATGCATATATTTACTTTTGGTAAATGTTGCCAAGCAGTTTTCTAAAGTGGATGTATTGATGTTTGATATTTTTGACACTACTGTAAAGTAATCTATTTAAAATGCTTGATTTACACTAGCTTATCGTGGAGGGAAATGTAATTGATTTCTATTTTATATTTGCCTCATATCCAGCAACCTTATTAAGGTTATTTATCAATTTTAATAATGCTATTATAGTTCCTTTGGGGTTTTCTGCATACATAATCATTCTATATGTGAATAATGACAGTTTTTTTCCTTCCTTTCCTATTCTGATATCTTGTCTTGATTTATTGTATAATGTAGAGTAGAAATAGTGATAATGACATCCTTGTCTCCTTGATCTCAGAAGAAAAGTTTAAATGATGTACCATTAAAATCCGTATTTTCCATTAGTGTTGTCACACATCCTCTCTATTTACAGTTTTCAGATCTCTTATTATGAATAGAGACTGAATTTTATCACATATATTTCTCTATCCATTAAAATAGTCATATATGTTTCTTTGTTATTAGTGTGGATTACATTAACTGGCTTTTAGATGTTAATTTAATGTTACATTTCTGTAATAAATGCAGTTTATTTACTATGAGTTAATCTTTTGATAATTTCTGGATTCAGCTAATTTTTTAAAAGATATTTCCATATTTATGTCCAACAACAAATTCAGTATAATTTTTTATATTTTCTTATATTTAGAAGTTTGGACATGAAGATTATTCCGGCCTCATAAAGCAAAGAGTTATTGTAAAGTTGAAATGATTTTTACTTTAATTGAAATAATTCCTCAGTGGAGCTAGCTGGAACAAGAGTTCCCCTTATAAGGACGTTTTCAGTCACAAATTCAATTTATTTACTAGCTATAAGATTATTCATATTTTCTGTTTCTTTTTATGTCAGTTTTAGTAAGTTGAGTTTTTACTTAATCTATCTTAAAATTTTATTGGCATAATACTGTATCTCTTATGTTCTTTCTAATTTCTATACCATTTATAATGATATTTCCTTTTAATTATATCTTTTTTATTTTTATATTTATATACTTTTTGGTTCTTAGCTTTCTAAAACAATTGTGGTATAATTAACATACAGTGTTATATTAGTTTCTGGTGTACAATATAATGATTCAACATTAAGATACATTATTCAGTGCTCATCCCAATAAATGTGCTCTTAAACTCCTTTACTTTAGCCATCCCTTAACTCACCTCTCCCTCTAGCAACCACCAGTTTGTTCTCTGTAATTAAGAGTTCTGTTTTTTTGTTTGTTTCATTTTTTTCTTTGTTCATTTGTTTTGTTTTTTAAATTCCACATATGAGTGGAATCACATGGCATTTGTCTTTCTCTATCTGACTTATTTCACTTAGCATTATATCATCCAGGTCCATCAATGTCATCGCAAATGGCAAGATTGCATTCTTTTTATGGCTGAGTAGTATTCTTTTGTATATATATACCACATCTTCTTTATCCATTTATCTATTGATGGACACTCTTAAATAACTCAGGACCAAAAAAACAAATAATCTGATTAAAATGGGTAGAGGACCAGAATAGATTTTTTTTTTCCAAAGAAAACATACCAGTGGCCAACAGACACATGAAAAGATGCTCAACATTATTAATCATCAGGGAAATGCAAATCAAAACCACAATGAAATATCACCCTACACCTGTCAGAATGGCTAGAATCAAAAGACAATAACAAGTGCTGACAAGGATGTGGAGGAAAAGGAAACCTCATGCACTGTTGGTGGGAATGCAAATTGGTACAGCCAGTTTGGAAAACAGTATGGAGGTTCCTTAAAAAATTAAAAGTAGAATTACCACATGATCCAGCAACTTCACTTCTGGGTATTTACCCAAAGAAAATTTAAACACTAATTCAAAAAGATAAATGTACCCTCTCCTTAATGCAACATTATTTACAATAGACAAGATACAGAAATAACCCAAGTGTCCTTATGATCTCCTTTTAAGTTCTTGCTACTGAGTATTGTGGCTTCTTCATATAGAAGCATTTTTTTTTATTTAACAAAGAACATTCATTTTAGTATGCTATCAAAGACCTTTCTATGTAAAATAGTGCAATCTGAAACACTAGAGTCTTAATAAGTAAAACTCAGTAATATACACACAGTTTCTAATCCAATTTAATTCCAGAGTTTTCCCAAATTAGGAAAAGTCAGGGTTTTTTAACATAGGATATGCTAGTATATCACAGGTTAAGTGGCTTAGGAAGCAGACTCTTGACGTAGAGATTAGCATGCTAGGGGTTTATTAAACAGTAAGTGCTCTTGTGAAAAACACCAATGCAAAGGAAGAGAAGGGAAGGATAGATGGAGAAATTCAGTTGTGCTATAATCTCAGTAGATGCCTCAGCTAAACCTGTGTGAAGCTCTGAAGTTGGAATGACCCTCATATTTGTCTTAAGTTGGAGTGGGAAGTCTGAGCCTATCTATTACCATATTGTTCAGTTAGGGTCACTTTTAGGGAATGTGAGGCCCTCGATAAATATTTTTGTGGGGCCCTGGTCTATAAAAACGATTTGATTTTAAAAATGGATTACAAAATTCATAAGCCCATGTGATACATACTGCTTTCTTGATCAAGATTTAGAATAACAGAGATGACTTACTTACGTATTTGATTATCATCCAGCTGGTGAAGAATCTACAAAATGTCCAGGCTCCAAATCTTGTTGAGTTTCAGGAATCCTCTTTTTACCTTCTTTATTGCCAAATGTGTCATTCTCCTGTATACTTTCTTATTCTCCACCCATCCATTTTGAGAAAACGTAGCAACACTGTTATTACTCACCATGTCGTGGCTTTTTGGAGTCTGTACTGATGAAATATTAATCTTCTTGTTTCTGGAGTACCCTAATATGATTTATTAATGATGATTACATCATTACCGTTATGCTGTGTCATCCATTATGCTATTTATGAATACTGGCTTCCAGTGACCCTTTCATGGGTTATTATTTTGCTTCATTGATGATGACTGTAATTGGAAGTCTTATGCAGGATACACCAGAAAATCTGAATGGTAAATTCACTCTGTGTTCATGTTGTATTTACTGCTCAGAATTTTATAACGTAAATATAGAACAGAGTAGCTGCTTATCTTGTCTTCTCTTGAACTATTTAGGACATAATCATTCTGTACCTAGAATGTGAACTCTTTCAGAATTAACTGCATATGTTTTACACATAATGAAAGAATAGGTGAGGTGCCTGTGGGATAAGCAAGAAGAGTACTCGCTCTCCTGCAAGGAATATTCATCCCGCATCTGATACAGTTGAAAACTGACATAAAAAAGCTTGAGGTAAGGGACACCTGGGTGGCTCAGTCAGTCAGTTAAGCATCTGACTCTTGATTTCAGCTCAGATCATGATCTCAGGGCTGTGAGATTGAGTCCCTTGTAAGGCTCCATGCTCAATGGGGACTCTGCTTAAGATTCTCTCTCTCCCTCTCCCTCTGCCCCTCCTGGTCATACTCTCTCTCTCTCTCTGTCTCAGTGGGGACTCTGCTTAAGATTCTCTCTCTCCCTCTGCCCCTCCTGCTCATAAGCTCGCTCTCTCTCTCAAATAATAAATAAATCTTGAGGAAAGCTTGAGGCAAGAGGAGGACAGTGATTGGAAAGGCCTATTGGTATTGTCAATTAATGGTATTGAAAAACTTTGAAGGAGAGAGTTGTGGCCATAAATGATGGACGGTACAACTTGTGGCATGGAGCTTGTGGAGAAGCTAACAGACTGCCCTGGGTACTAGCAGCAGGAGATTCACAAGGTAAAGCATGCCTATTGCCATCCTTATTTCTCTTGGGTACAGACAAGTGCTGTACACCCAAGAACAGGTAAAAGTCAACAAGGGCCTACAAGGCAGTTCAAACTCAAGAACTGATGGCAAACTGTTGGTAACCTAAGGTCCTAAACTCATTCTATGTCCATTGTGAAAGTCACCCGAAATCAGCACTCTCATGATACCATAAAAGAAATTGTTTTCTAGCTACCTTCTTCTGATGGAAGCTATGCTTGTGGAGCCTCAGGATGACCCATAGATCTAAGTCCTAGAACTCCTTTGGGTAAGAGGACAACCCTGTGCAGGGCTGGGATGGATTGGTATAAGATTGATGAGTACCCTCAATAGGAAAAGCTATGACTGAATCTACATCGATCCACATCTAGCTCTGGGATCATGGAGTTCCACCCAGATGACACAATTGGCCCCAGCTGGTCCCAGGCACTGGAGGACTTAGAATATTCAGAGGAAGGCACTACAAAGGACAGGAACCCCTGAGTCCCCTGAGTCACAGTGTTGGTAGAGGCCCCACTTTCCTGGGACTAAGGATAGTATTAATCCTAGTCATTTGAGCGTTAGCCCTGGGAAAAGGACCTGACCTTGGGAGAGGTGGTTCTCCTCATCTAAAGTAACCATCATGGCATAAAGGGCTGAAAGCAGAAGCCTTTCCTCTGGCAGTGTTCCCAGCAGACAAGGTAGTAAATTCTTCATTTCAGAAGGGGGAATATAGGTCATATATTATAGCTTCTACCACAGAGAACTATTTCAAAACAAACAATGTCCAGAGTTGTTTCACATGTTTTTGCACTAGTAGTCTCTTACAAGGGCTTTTTAAGAGGTATGAACTTAAAATAAATAATAGATATTTCTAAATAATATGTATTGCATATTTTTTAATATCCTTAGACTAATTAAACTAAAAGCAAATTTAATTTGAAAAGAAATAAAAGCAAATCAATGGAGCAAATGGTGGTTGTAAAACGCTGCTTGCAGGTATTTTGGAATGGGATGATTGCACTTTTTTTTTTATTTTAATGTTATTTTATTATGTGAGTCACCATACCGTACATCCCTGGTTTCTGATGAAAAGTTTGATGATTCATTAGTTGCGTATAACACCCAGTGCACCATGCAATACGTGCCCTCCTTACTACCCATCATCAGTCTATCCCATTCCCCCAACCCCCTCCTCTCTGAAGCCCTCAGTTTGTTTTTCAGAGTCCATCGTCTCACATGCTTCATTCCCCCTTCTGATTACCCCCCTTTCTTTATCCCTTTCTTCCCCTACCGATCTTCCTAGTTCTTATGTTCCATAGATAAAAGAAATCATATGATAATTGTCTTTCTCTGCTTGACTTATTTCACTTAGCATTATCTCCTCCAGTGCCATCCATGTTGCAGGAAATATTGAGAACTCATTCTTTCTGATAGCTGAGTAATATTCCATTGTATATATGGACCACAACTTCTTAATCCAGTCATCTGTTGAAGGGCATCTCGGTTCCTTCCACGATTTAGCTATTATGGACAATGCTGCTATGAACATTGGGGTGCCTATGGCCCTTCTCTTCACTACATCTGGATCTTTGGGGTAAACACCCAGTAGTGCAATGGCTGGGTCATAGGGTAGCTCAATTTTTAACTTTTTAAGGGACATCCACACTGTTTTCCAGAGTGGCTGTACCAACTTGCATTCCCACCAACAATGTAGGAGGGATCCCCTTTCTCCACATCCTCTCCAGCAGTTGTTGTTTCTTGCCTTGTCAATTTTTGCCATTCTAACTGGCGTAAGGTGGTATCTTAGTGTGGTTTTGATTTGAATTTCCCTGATGGCTAATGATTTTGAACATTTTTTCATGTGTCTGTTAGCCATTTGTATGTCATCATTGGAAAAGTGTTCATATCTTCTGCCCATTTTTTGATTTGTTTATGTGTTTCTCACGTATTGAGTTTGAGAAGTTCTTTGTAGATCTTGGATACCAGTCTTTTATCTGTAGCATCATTTGCAAATATATTCTCCCATTCCGTGGGCTGCCTCTTAGTTTTTTTGACTGTTTCCTTGGCTGTGCAGAAGCTTTTTATCTTGATAAAGTCCCACATGTTCATTTTATCTTTTGTTTCTCTTGCCTTTGGAGATGTCATGAAAAAGGTTGCTTTGGCCTATGTCGTAGAGGTTGCTGCCTATGTTCTCCTCTAGAATTTTGATGGATTCCTGTCTCACATCGAGGTCTTTCATCCATTTGGAGTTTATCTTTGTGTATGGTGTGAGAGAGTGGTCACGTTTCCTTCTTTTGCATGTAGCTGTCCTGTTTTCCCAGAACCATTTATTGAAGAGACTGTCTTTTTTCCACTGGATGTTTTTTCCTGCTTTATCAAAGATTAGTTGCCCAAAGAGGCGAGGGTCCATTTCTGGTTCTCTATTCTGTTCCATTGGTGTATGTGTCTGTTTTTGTGCCAGTACCATGCTGTCTTTGTGATCACGGCTTTGTAGTATAGCTCGAAATCCGGCAATGTGATGCCCCCAGCTTTGTTTTTCCTTTTCAGCAGTTCCTTGGCGATTCGGGACATTTCCTGGTTCCATACAAATTTAAGGGCTGTTTATTCCAGTTCTTTGAAAAATGTCATCCGTATTTTGAACGGGATGGCATTGAAAGTGTAGATTCCTCTGGGTAGCGTGGATATTTTAACTATGTTAATTCTTCCGATCCATGAGCATGGAATATTTTTCCATCTTTTTGTGTCTTCCTCAATGTCTTTCAAGAGTGATTTATAGTTTCTAGAATATAGATCCTTTATGTCTCTAGTTAAGTTAATTCGAAGGTAACGTATGGTTTTTGGTGCTATTGTAAATGGGATGGATTCCCTAATTTCTCTTTCTTCAGTCTCATTATTCGTGTATAGAAATGGAGCTGATTTCTGAGCATTGATTCTGTATCCTGCCACATGACTGAATTGCTGTGTAACTTCTAATAGTTTGGAAGTGGATTCTTTTGGGTTTTCCTTATAGAGTATCATGTCATCTGCGAAGAGAGACAGTTTGACTTCTTCTTTGCCAATTTGGATACATTTTATCCCTTTTTGTTGTCTGATTGCTGTTGCAAGGACTTCTAGTATTATGTTGAATAATAGTGGCGAGAATGGGCATCCTTGTCGTGTTCCTGATCTTAAGGGAAAGGCTTTCAGCTTTTCCCCATTGAGAATGATATTTGCTGTAGGCTTTTCATAGATGTTTTTTATGAGATTGAGGAATGTACCCTCTATCGCTACACTCTGCAGGGTTTTAATCAGGAAAGGATGCTGTATTTTGTCAAATGCTTTTTCGGCATCAATTGAGAGGATCATATGGTTCCTGAGTCTTCTCTTGTTGATATGATGTATCACGCTGATCGATTTGCGAATGTTGAACCACGCTTGCATCCCAGGTATGAATCCCACTTGGTCATGATGGATAATCCTTTTAATGTACTGTTGGATTCTATTAGCCAGGATCTTGTTGAGGATTTTGGGATCCATATTCATTAGGGAAGTCGGTCTGTAATTCTCCTTTTTTTTTTTTTTTAAAGATTTTATTTATTTATTTAACAGAGATAGAGACAGCCAGCAAGAGAGGGAGCACAGCAGGGAGAGTGGGAGAGGAAGAAGCAGGCTCACAGTGGAGGAGCCTGATGTGGGGCTCAATCCCATAACGCCGGGATCACGCCCTGAGGAGAAGGCAGACGCTTAACCGCTGTGCCACCCAGGCGCCCCTGTAATTCTCCTTTTTGATGGGGTCTTTGCCTGTTTTGGGGATCAAGGTAATATTGGCCTCATAGAATGAGTTTGGTAGCTTTCCTTCTGTTCCCACTTTTTGAAGTAGCTTTAGGAGAATAGGTATTATTTCTTCTTTGAATGTTTGGTAGTATTCCTCAGGAAAACCGTCCGAGCCTGGAGTTTTGTTATTTGGAAGGTCGTTTATCACTGACTCAATCTCTTCATAATTAATTGGCCTGTTTAAAAAATCAATTTCTTCCTGTTTCAGTCTTGTAGTTTATAGGTTTCCAGGAAGGCCTCCATCTCTTCCAGATTGCATAACTTACTGGCATATAGCTGTTGATAAAAGTTTCTAATAATCCTTCCAATTTCATTGGTGTTGGTTGTGACCTCTCCTTTTTCATTCATAATTTTATTAATTTGGGTCCTTTCTCTATTCTTTTGGATAGGCCTTGCCAGTGGTCTGTCAATTTTATTGATTCTCTCAAATAACCAGCTTCTAGTGTGTTGATATGCTCTACTGTACTCCTGGTTTCTAATTCATTGATTTCTGCTCTAATCTTGGTCAACTGCTCCCTCGGCATGGATTAGGCCTGTCCCTCTGTTGCTGTTCCAGCTTCTTGAAGTGAGAATATAAAAACTGCATTTTAGATTTTTCTATTCTTTTGAGTGAGGCTTGGATGGCTATGTATTTCCACCTTAGGACTGCCTTTGCAGTATCCCATAGGTTTTGGACCGATGTGTTTTCATTCTCGTAGGTCTCCATAAATTGTTTAAATTGATTTTTGATTTCCTGGTTTATCGAGTCATTCCTGAGCAGGATGGTTCTTAGTCTCCAAGTGTTTGAGTTTCTTCCAAATTTTTCCTTGGGTTGAGTTCCAGTTTCAGAGCGTTGTGGTCTGAGAATATGCAGGGAATAATTTCAGTCTTTCGGTATCGTTTGAGACCTGTTTTGTGACCCAGAACATGGTCTATTCTTGAGAATGTTCCATGGGCATTAGAATCGAATGAGTATTCTTTGGTTCTGGGGTGTAGTGTTCTATATATATCTATGAGGTCCAACTCGTCGAGTATGGCATTCAAAGCTCTTGTTTCTTTGCTGATTTCTTGCTTAGGTGATCTGTCTATTGCTGATAGTGGAGTGTTGAGGTCCCCTACTGTTAGTGTATTTTTATCTATATGTCTCTTTATTGTGGTTAAGGGTTGGCTTGTGTATCTTGCTGCTCCCCTGTTGGGGGCATATATATTTATAATTGTCATATCCACTTGCTGGATACATCCTTTAAGAATAATATAGTGCCCTTCTGTGTCTCTAACTATAGTCTTTAGTTTAAAATCCAATCTGTCTGATATGGGAATTGCTACCCCAGCTTTCTTTTGAGGTCCATTGGCATGAAAAATGGTTTTCCATCCCTTCACTTTCAGTATGGATGTATCTTTAGGTTCAAAATGAGTCTCTTGTAGACAGCAAATGGATGGGTCATGTCTTTTTATCCAATCTGCAACCCTGTGTTGTTTCTGGGAGCATTTAGGCCATTTACATTGAGACTGATTATTGAGAGAAATGATTTTAATGATGCCATGTTGCCAGTAAAGTCTTTGTTTCTATAGATTGTGACTTTCTGTTCTATATCACTCTTGGGGCCTTTTTACTTTTATAGAACCCCCCTTAATATCTCCCGTAGGGCTGGTTTCATGGTTACGAAATTGGTCAATGACTGGCGATTCTGGAAGGCCTTTATTTCTCCATCCATTCTGAATGACAGCCTTGCCGGATAAAGGATCCTTGGCTGCATGTTTTTCTCGGAAAGAGCTTTAAAAATGCCCCCCCCCAACCTGTTCTCTCATTCCAGGTCTGTGTAGACAGGTCTGACGTAATTCTGATACCTTTGCCTTGGTACTTGAGAAATTTCTTTGCCCTGGCCACTTTCAGTACTGAATCCTTGGATCTAATATTTGCAATTTGCACTATGACATGACGTGGCATAGGTTTGTTGTGGTTGAGCTTGGGAGGGGTCCTCTCTGCCTCTTGGACACGAATGTTTGTTACCCTTGCTAGATTAGGGAAGTTTTCAGCTACAATTTGTTCAAATATCTCTTCTAGACCTCTGTTTTTCTCCACCCCCTCGGGGATGCCAATGATTCCAACATTGGCACGTTTCATTGAGTCAGTAATCTCCTGTAACCTACATTCCTGAGCGTGGATTTTTTTTGAGTCCAGATTCTATTTTAACTTTTTCTTCTACTAACCCATCCTCCAGTTCGCTGATATGTTCTTCTGCCTCATTCACCCTGGCCATCAGAGCCCCTAGTGTTGACTACATTTAGCTCATAGAATTTTTAATTTCTGCCAGGTTCGCTCTCATTTCCGCCCTTAAAGATTCTATATTCTCATTAACATTTTCGTTAATACTTTTTTCAAGTCTACACATCATGTTGACCATTGTTACTCTGAATTCTATTTCTGATAATTTGATTATATCCATATCCATTAGTTCTGTGGCAGAGGCCTCAGACTCATTGTCTTTTCTTTGCTGGGGGGGACTTCTCCTTCTCGTCATTCTGATGAGGAGAGGTTGCGGGGATGTCCAGAGCCCAAATTATTGACCGGGACCCAGGCCGTGCGCCCTTGTTTTATAGGGATCTTAGGGATGTGGGCTTCTTGATTTTTCAGCCTGCCTTCTGGGGGAGGGGCCTGCCGCGCCAATACTCAGGCAACCCTGTTTGGGTAGAGTCTCCGTGTCCCCTGCGAGGAGGGATGGGGATGGGGATGGGCACACTGTGAGCCAGTGTTTCCAGGCTTTTGTTCTCTGGCAGCTTTCCCTGACTGTTTGCTGTGCCTCTTCTGAGAGTCAGAGCAGAAGTGGCCGAATATCAGCCTCTGTCTCAGAACAGAGGGATTACGGACCGTTCTCCACTGATGTTCTGGCCACTTTAACTCTGTTTGTGTTGGTGCTGCTCAACCCTGCAGCGTCCCGGGATGTGCACCCCACACCCGGCATCCAAGCCCTCACTTCCAGGGCTGGCGCGTCTCTGTCCTTTGTGTTTCTAACACCACCAGCCGCCCCCGCACGCTCCCTGAGCTCCCGATCTCAGTCTGGTTCCAATGAGCTCACCAGAGTTCCGTGAGAAGTCTGGTGGCGCGTGCTCCTGGCTCACAATCTCAGTCTGCTGTCTCGTGGGTGCGGTCCGTGAGTCCGCCCGCTCCCCCGTGCAGGTGGCTACCGCTTCCCGGCGCCCGAATGCAGCGGCTCCCTCCCCCTTCCGTTTATCTGTGCGCGGTTTCACGGCTTCCTGCTTTGTACCTCAATACTCATCGCTGGAGATGTTCATTTGTAGAGATCCAGATGTATCTTCCTGTGTCTCAGGCTGATTCCGTGGATGTTCAGGCTGGTCTGGTACCTATCCAGCTCGACTCAGGGGACCAGCAGAAAAAGGGGTCCCCTACTCCTCCACCATCTTAACTCTCCCCTTTGCACTTTTTAATATCATAGAGACTTTGGCCAATTGGTAGTAAATTATTGGGCCCATAGAAGTAAAGTTTATTTTCTTCACCCATATGTAAAACTTACTGAATTCCATAAGAAAACAAAACTTCTACCCAGCCATCAAATTGAATGAAATTTTGCCATTTGCAAAGACAGAAATGGAGCTAGAGTGTATTATGCTAAGTGAAATAATTCAGTCAGAGAAAGACAAGCTAATACCATATCATCTCACTCATATGTGGAATTTAAGAAAGAAAACAGATGAACATATGCGAAGGGAGAAAAGAAAAAAAGGAGAGAGGGAAACAAGCCATAAGAGAATCTTAACAATAGAGAACAAACTGAGGGTTGATGGAAGGAGGTGGGTGGGGGGTGGGCTAATGAATGATGGGTATTAAGGAGGGCACTTGTGATGAGCACTGGGTGTTGTATGTAAGTGATGAATCACTGAATTCAGAAATCAATGTTGCACTGTATGTTAACTATCTAAAATTTAAATTAAAAGAAACTTTATTCTAAAATCATGTTTTAATTTAAATTTGATGGCAAACCTATTTCCCAGTGTTGCATCAACTGTTTCAGCCAGTGGGAAATGGTAGAAGTGTGGGTACAATAGTGATAACTTAATGCTCAGAAACCAGTGGACACCAGATAAGGGGCAAAAAACATTTACCTGCCATTACGTACATCATTTTGTTCATAGTTGTTTGTCTTCTCTCTTTTTCCCAAATACCCTGTCCCCGGTTGCTAGTTTCTGTCTTACTCTCCTTTCTCTGTCCATCACTTGCTATGTATGTTATTGGTATTCAGCTCCTTTTCTTATCTTACCTCTGTCTCTGGCTACCTCTCTTTATTTAAAGAGTCTTTAGCCCCTTCTCCCCATCCCTGTTCTTTTCCTTTCCATTTTCCTTTTTTTCATCTCTCATTTCCCTTGCGAGTCAAAATTATTTCTAAATATATTTTAGTTTTATCATATATAATAATTATTGGATTTAATTATAATTTCCTGTCATCATTTTAAGATATTTATTTTTTTATTTTCTCTATAAACAAAATACAAGAAAGAGTCAACTTTTATAGTTGTATATGCCAATTATCTTTTTTATTCCTACTAATCAGTGACTCCTGAAGAGCAGTCTTCCATCCCTTCCTGTAGGCTTATCTATTGTGTGAAACAAAAATGAGAAGTGCTACACAATTTTTATATCCTTCATCACAATATTTCAGTCATTTCTAAAACATAGCTGTTGCCTAGTCCTAAAATTTCAAGGTGGACTGGTTTCTTTTCTGAAGCTGTGTAGGAGGAGACATTGCATAAGATACTCCAGATAAATTATATGAGAGTCTGATGACCAGTTGAACTCCCAGGGAGAACTCAAGCTAGCTCACTCCATCACTTTCCAGGATCATAGACAAACATCTTTTAATTTTACCTCCTTCCCCAAACACTGTCTTTCTTTGTCCTTTCCTTATTTTATGATAGTGAGGGCCTCTGCTCCAAATCAGACTTTATGAGTTTGAATTCCACCACACACTTTCAACTCTTTGAGGCCACAGCAGAGCCCCTCAGTCAGGAAAACACATCTACGCAGTGATTCAGTAACTTAGCACACTAAGAGAGCTCTTTTATGGTAGGGAGATGACATGCTTACTAATTTTCCATATTGTAAGTTTCGGTAGTGGAATTTTAACACTTGGCCACCTGATGCTTTAGTCTGTGTGGGGAAAGGTGTTTTATGTATTCTTTCAAATCATACCCCAGAGGCAACCACTTACTCTGAACACGAAGGCAGCTCTGCTCATGATGTGTGGGTAGCAATTAAGATCATCAAAAAAAAAAAAAAAAAAAAGAGAGAGAGAGAGAAGAGAAAAGAAAAGAAAAAAGAGATGAGGAAATTTCACTGACCTAGTTGTTAATACGAACAGAATGTTCTATCAAATAAAACAGATCAGTTTATGGCCAAAAGGGCACAACTCCCTGCAGTTGGCCATTTTCCCTTCTACTTTTATTTCTAAGTCAAAGGGAATATCCTCAGATTCTGTCTCACTCATTCACTCCAGTAACAAATTGAACACTGACTTCATTCTAGGCATAAGGGATAAAAAGAATGTCTTCAAGAGACTGGATTTCTGGAGGGAATGTGTGGACATTACATTAAATAATAATAAAATGTAGCCAACCTATTTAAAACTCCTACTCCTGTTCTACCTCCTTCTTGCTATAATATATATTATCTTCTAACATTCGATACAGTTTTCTCTATTTTATTATGTTTGCCATTGGCAGTGTATCTTCCTTCCTAGAACATATGCTTCATAGAGCAAGTGTATTTGGATGTTTTTATCAGCAGTGTTTCCAAACACCTAGAAAAAGTGCCTTACATAAAGTAAGTATGGCTTAAATGAATGAATTATAGCTTACCGATAAGGCCTATAATAGATACTATGGTGCATCATCAAGAGTTCTTCCCAGTCAGGGCACCCATAGTTAAACTGCTGGAGCTATTTGCTGTTGATAGCTGCTTACAGTTGTGTCCCTCACTGGATAATGCCTTCAGCTGAAGCAACTGCATTGCCCAAGATTATATATCCTTTAAAGGTGTGTCCTGGGTCCAATGTCTGTATCATGCTGGGATATAATTCAGTCCTTTGCCTTAATTTGGAACAAGGCTGAAGGGACATCCCAGCTTCAGAACAGGTCAAATAAGGTTAGGTCTTATTTGCAACTGCATTGTAAGTCAGTTTCTCCTGCCTTACTTTAATAGATGTCACTCCCCAGAGCAAGCAACTCTTTGCTTCAGAGTCTGTTACTCTAAACCAAATAGATATAAAAGCATTGACTGGGGCTGCCTAGGTGGCTCAGTTGGTTAAGCATCTGCCTTTGGCTCAGGGTCCTGGGATCTAACCGTAAGTCAGGCTCCCTGTTCAGCTGGGAGTCACCTTCCCTTCTCCTTCTGCCCCTCCCCCTTACCTGTGTACAATTTCTCTCTCTCAAATAAGTAAAATCTTAAAAAAAATTAAAAAGCATTGACTAAATTGTCCTTGACGTATGAGGGATGGCTTCAGTGAGTAGTTAATGGGTAAACAAGGGGAGAAACAGCATTCAAGTGAATGACACAATTTATACAAAGGCAGAGAAACATAGAATAATGTATACTCACCATGGCTTCTGTTTTCTTCCATTCTCCTGATGAACTAAGAGGAATTCAGGGGTTATAAGCAGAGATATATCATTTCGATTTTATTGGTAGAAAATTAAAGAAGAAAACTGGAACATAAATTTTCCAGGTGAGGAGACATATTTTATTATTCTTCATAATCCCTTCCCCCTTAAGCCGTTGTCACCTCCCACTCCCAATGCCTTGGGATATAATAATTAGACTTAAGGACTCATCAGTGTTAGTTGATTCAATAAATGAAATATTGTCCTAAAGTAGAAGAATACTGTATACATTAATTAATAATACATTTTAGACTAACAAAACAACAGTTCCAAGTTTATCCTTTAAGATTAATAACTCAAGTGTAGAACAGGGTCCACAAAAATACCAAGAAGAAAAATAAATTATATTCACAAATTCTGTAAAGCAGTCTTTTCTGTTATTAATTTTGACTGTTTTGACTGTTTCTGTATCTGATAAGCCTCCGCATCTATTTGTGTTGCCTTCCTTCCTTTATCCAGGCAACTTCTGAGGGTGTGAATACTCCACAGAAATGATTTACAAGAGTTCTGGTAGGCTAGAAAAACATGGAAATTTCCATATATTATGATGATACATATGAAAAGTATTGAAATTATGGCTTGAAGATCCTGTTTTATTTTTCCTTTTTTTAATTAGACTTGTTTTTCTTAGGCAAGTAAAAAGGGTCACTCTGAAACTTGTGGTAGCCTTATGTGTGGGCCAAAAGCATGGGGACCTACAATGAAACAGTGTAAGGCACAGAGGATATATAATACTTTAAACATAACATTACCAATTTTGCCTATAGCTAGCCAAGTGCTTTTTCAGCCACTTAGATTGTCTATATTAGTATAATCTATGTTATTTGCCATGTGTTAGAGCCATAAATGGGAACAGAGAGCAGATGTCTTGGCACGCAGACCATGTTTTTTTGACATAAGAGGCCCCTGTGAGCAGTGTCTCATAGTAGCATTAGAATGCTGTCTATTCAGAATTTAATGATTGGAAAGACTTACCCTAGGGACTATCTTTTCCCATTCATTAATACCCTAGATTATTATGCTTCCTAATCTCCAGTTGTACCGTTCTTGGCAATCCCAAATCTAGGCAAACCTCAACATTTACAATGAGTACCCTTGCTTCCAGCTCATCAAACAAGCTGCCAAAAGCCATGGGGGAAGTACTTCCCTTTGGCTCTACAATAAACTCATATGACCCAACCTCAGCAGGGGCATCATTCATGCTCTCCTCTACCCAGTTAGCTCTGTATTCCCACAGCACCTGAAATCAACCTTTTGTACTCTCAAACCCCTTACTCATCCTGTGATCCTCACTAGTAGTCAATATCCTCACTTTCTCTCAGATCCCATAGCTTTTGGCATGTACTACTCTCGTAGCATTTAATCATTTTGCATTATTCCATTCATTTTACACTTGAGGAAACTGGATATAAAAATAGCAGGTGAGTAATCCAAGGTCACACAGATGGTAGGAGGCAGAGCCAAATTTAGAAGTCAGGT
The DNA here is from genome assembly GCF_024610735.1 of Ursus americanus. NCBI lineage: Eukaryota > Metazoa > Chordata > Mammalia > Carnivora > Ursidae > Ursus > Ursus americanus. Next base: position 2,785,621 of record NC_142162.1, on the reverse strand, counting down.
TTTCTAAATCCAGATTTGCTGCTCTTTTATTTTATCAGATAACGTTCTTATAAGGAAAAGCAATTTTCCATAAAAAACAAACCCAGAATTTCAAGGTAGAGGGAGAATCTTCAGAAGGACATGGACTGATAACCCAACAGTTTAGAACTATGACTTTTCTCTTTATTCTTTGCTTCATGAAATTAAAATAATGTGGTGTCATATTGGTTCCCAGAGATGGACTGCATTCCTTCAATGGTTAAAAACAGCTTCTCTTGTGTTGAATTGAAGTTGCTAATCAGAATGGGACTTTCCCAAAGACTTAAAGTCTTTCATGTTTATTGTGTTACCTACATTTACTTCCTGTGTAATTTTCTATTGATATTTGGGGAACTCTAGCATAGTTATACTCTCATTTGCAAGGGTTCATGCAATAACAGGCCTGAGGTCGGCAGCCTTTAAAATGGCCCCCAACAATTCCTGCCCTGAGTATTCACATCTTTGTGTTATTCCTTCCCCATATTGGTTGGACTGACTCACCTCTCATGGTTAGCATATTGTAGTAGGGATAGAATGTTACTTTTACTATTAAGTTATAAAAAGACTGTGGCTTCCATCTCGGGAGCTCTTTCTACTGGCTCTTTCTCTTTATCTTGGTCTTTCTCTTTCTCTCTTCTCTGAGACTTGCCAATAGCCACATGAGTAAGCTTGGAAGCCAGTTCTTCTGTAGTTTGCCTCTCTTTTTTGTAGTCTTTCTCCTCAAATAAATAGTTATTTTCTCAAGGGCATAAATCATGTCATGTTTACCTCTGTCTCTCACACTGTCTAATGTTTTATCTGGCATATTTTAGGTATTACATCATGATTTCTGAATCAGTGGTACACTTTGAATGCTTCAATCAGGATGCCTTTATTGAATAAAATACCATTTCATGTTGTTTCTCTTATAAAATTCAATCAAAGCATTTGTAAGCCACCAGTTACAAATCAACATGTTTCAGGGAGAAAATAAATAAATGATACATACACACAGGTTATTCTTTTCTCCAAATAATACATTTGTGGAATTTGCAGAAGACTCCCCCCCCAAAAAAAACCACCCAAACCACCCTAAACTGTCATTAAGTCTGCATTGAAGAGTATTTCTTGCACTAATATCATTAATAAGTAAAATCAAATGGTTTATAAACCCCCAGGTAGCATGATTAAAAATCTGATATAAAGGTTACTATAAAAGACTTGAGTTTATTTAATTTAACAAAAAAGATCTCTGACTCAATATCTTTTGTATTGTATATTTTCAGTTTTAACAATTAATGTGGCATAGGGAATTCTTTATGCTAATGTTATAGCTCCTTGGTTGAGCCCTAACACCATTATCTGCTTTAATGAATAATTCATTCCCTGTTGAAAACTTAACTATATCATTTTTACTGGATATGAATGAAACTTTGAAGTGCAATTTAAGTTGAAAGAATTTAAGATTGTAGAGAATTCCCATAAACCATCAAAAAGTGCTGTGCTGGCAGTATTACCTAGCACTCAAGTGTAATCGCTTTATAGAAAGCTCGTGTGAGATTCTAAGTTTTGTTTCTTTTGTAAAAAGTATTGATGGGATTCATTTCTTACTGCATTTTCACACTGTGCACTGATTAGTTTACCTCTAAATATCTAAAACAATATGCTCCTTATTTCCAACTACAGATTGAGAACCTAGATAGTCACTGCAAAGAAAGCTGATATTTCCTCTTCCAATACTAAGTTTGACATGGAGAGAAGTCTTTCCTAATAGAGAATCTCAACACTGGAAATGGCTTCAATATATCAAAGATTTACAAGTGGAATTAATGGATTCTCAGCACATTGCATCCTAAAAATTCAATAGATGAAAAATGGTGGTAACCTACTCTTAGAAAAGAAACTAAACAGTGGCACCTGGGTGGGTCAGTGTGTTAAGCTTATGCCTTTGGCTCAGGTCATGATCCTGGGGTCCTGGGATAGAGCCCCACATCTGACTCCTTGCTCAGCCAGGAGACTGCTTCTCCCTCTTCCTGACTCCCCCTGCTTGTGTGCTCTCTCTCTGATAGATTAAGTAATAAAATCTTTTAAAAAAGAAAAAAGGAAAAAAAGCTAAGCAGTGTTAACTATTTCAAAGTCTTAAAGAGTTTGCCACCAATCAGAATATCTGCCCTTCCTGGCCTTGTAATCCAGGATGAGCTAGGATGCATATGGAGATGAAGATTTTTCTCCAAACTCTAAGAGGCTAGTCACCTTGGTCAACATGGGAAAACATCTTAAAATTTGGGAAGCATTAGGATTATACCATGTCACATGACCAAACAGAAGAATTTGTAGCATTCCACAATCTACCAAAGCCATAAGGAACGTAACTGACCAAAAGAAAAGTATCTATTCCAAGAAATGATGCACTGTTTCCTTATGTTCAAAATAAATCTTGTGATCACTTAATCCCTTTCATTTATTGTTTTAGCCAAAAGGGAGCTCATCTTGAAATATATGGCACAACCTTAGCATAACTGTGTAAAACATTTCCCATAATCTCCATATCTGTGGCTATAGCTTACCTTTTATCTTGTTTTCTACATAATCTGGAGTTTCCTCAACTGTTTTTTAAATGGCCAAATTCTTTTTTATAATTTGTGTATTTTTGAAAGCAATTGAAATTATTTGTTAAATTAGAGAAAAGAGAGAAGGAGGAGAAGAAAGGAGAAAGAAAATATAAAAAGGAAAAGCAGGGGGAATAGGGAGAAGGAGAATGACAGAGGGAAAAAAAAGCAGAAAGGAAGGGAGTGAGAGAAGGAAACCAACATGTTACCATGTTAGACTGGGTCCCCACCCTTGATGATATATTTAAACTCGGCCCAAACTCTACTCTGCTGACATTTGAAAAGCAAAAGACCTCTGCAAATTTTGATGCTTTTAAAGACATAATGTCACATACTTTTCTCTGGCTTCTTGCTCCAAGTCCTCTTGTTCAGTGTCCTCTAGAACAGAACATGGACGCGTTGGTGAGATCCTTTATCAGTTTCTACTAGAAATCAGCTTGATTGGAGAATTTTGTAGAACTTTTTGGAGGGAACCTGAGGTAGCATTCACATTGTAGGACTTGAGTAGTCCACAGTCCCACTGCTCACTTCCCCAACTCCACCTTTCCTCCTCCACCTTCCCTTCTTTATTAATGTCAAAACAAATCAGGATAATTAAAAATTCCTTATCTTGTCTAATGAAAAATAGTTTTCTCATTGCCATGCCATGTACATGCCTAAAAACCAACTGTATATACACCTAAAGACTTTATCTTCTCCTAGAGAGAATTTTTACCAATTATTAATATATTAACATACACATGCAGATAAATAAATATGTGTATATTTATGGAAGAGAGAAAGGAAAGAAGGGAGGGAGAGAAGGGGAAGAGGGCGAAAGGAAGGAAGAAAAGGAAGGAATGAAGGAAGGGAAAGAGGAAGAAAGGAAGAAAAAGAAAGAGACAATTGCTAATTAGAGAACAACACTGAGGATCCAAATATGAAATACTGAAGGAATCAAGAGCAGAATGTTATACTAGCCAAAACCATGTCTGGGATTAAATATTGGCTTCACCTGATAACCAGTTTTGGAACCCAAAGCAAGTCATTGAACTTTTCTAGGGTTCAGTTAACTCATGTATAAAATTGGGATACAAATAATAGTACTCAACTCATGATCTGTTAATCAGTCTTAAGTGAGGTAATAATGTAAAGTACTTAAAATGGTATCTACTCAGTAAGTCATAAATCATTGTTAGCCATTATTATCAAGTGTCATTATTATAGAAGTCACTAGGATGACAGGAAATGCCTGAAGACAGGAGGGGCTGCAAATGTCATGGAATGAAACACTGATTCTAATAAACATGGTATATATTAGATTTATTAGATAACTTTACTACGAAGAGCATTTCCAGCAGCACCTCCAAACACACACACACACACACGTACACAGGCATGCATGCTCGCATGCCCACACACACACACACAAGTTCTTTTTTTTTATTATGTTATTTTAGTCACAATACAGTGCATCATTAGTTTTTGATGTAGTGTTCAGTGATTCATTACTTGCATATAACACCCAGTGCACCATGCAATATGTGCCCTCCTTAATAACCATCACTGGCCTATCCCAATCCCCCACCCCCCTCCCCTCTGAAGCCCTCAGTTTGTTTCCCAGAGCCCGTAGTCTCTCATGGTTCATTCCCCCTTCTGTTTACTCCCCTTCTTTCTTCTATTCCTTCTCCTACCAATCTCCCTGCTATTTCTTATGTTCCATAAATGAGTGAAACCATACGATAATTGTCTTTCTCTGCTTCACTTATTTCACTTAGCATAATCTCCTCCAGTCCCGTCCTTGTTGCTGCAAATGTTGGGTAATCATTCCTTTTGATGGCTGAGTAATATTCCATTATATATATGAACCACATCTTCTTCATCCATTCATCTGTTGAAGGGCATCTCATCTCCTTCCACAGCCTCGCCATTGTGGACATTGCTGCTATGAACATTGGGGAGGATGGCCCCTTCTTTTTACTACATCTGTATCTTTGGGGTAAATACCCAGTAGTGCAATTGCTGGGTCATAGGGTAGCTCTATTTTTAATTTCTGAGGAACCTCCATACTGTTTTCCAAAGTGGCTGTACCAGCTTGCATTCCCACCAAGAGTGTAAGATGGTTGCCCTATCTCCACATCCTCTACAACATTTGTTGTTTCTTGCCTTGTTAATTTTTGCCGTTCTCACTGGTGTGAGGTGGTATCTCAATGTGGATTTGAATTTCCCTGATGGCTAATGATGTTGAGCATTTTTTCATGTGTCTGTTAGCCATTTGTATGTCTTCTTTGGAGAAGTGTCTGTTCGTGTCTTCTGCCCATTTTTTGACATGATTATTTGTTTTTTTTTGGGTGTTGAGTTTGAGAAGCTCTTTATAGATCTTGGATACCAGCCCTTTTTTTTAATGTCATTTGCAAATATCTTCTCCCATTCTGTGGGTTGCCTCTTAGTTTTGTTGACTGTTTCCTTTGCTGCGCAGGAGAAGAAGCTTTTTATCTTGATGAAGTCCGTAAAGTTCATTTTTGCTTTTGTTCCCCCTTCCATTGGAGATACGTCATGAAAGAAGTTTCTGTGGCCGATATTGAAGAAGTTGCTACCTATGTTCTCCTCTAGGATTTTGATGGATTCCTGTCTCACATTGAGGTCTTTTTTCCATTTTGAGTTTGTTTTTGCGTATGGTGTAAGAGAATGGTTGAGTCAATGGTCGAGTTTCATTCTTCTGTATGTAGCTGTCCAATTTTCCCAGCACCATTTATTGAAGAGACTGTTCCCCCCCCCCATTGGATATTTATTCCTGATTTGTCGAAGATTAGTTGACCATAGAGTTTAGGGTCCATTTCTGGAGACTCTATTCTGTTCCATTGATCTATGTGTCTGTTTTTGTGCAGATACCATGCTGTCTTGGTGATCACAACTTCGTAATATAGCATGAAATCAGGCAGTGTGATACCCCAGCTTTGTTTTTCTTCTTCAACATTCCCTTGGTGATTCAGGGTCTTTTCTGATTCCATACAAATTTTAGGATTGTTTGTTCCAGCTCTTTGAAAAAAGCTAATGGTATGTAAGTAGCAATGGTGTTGAAAGTGTAGATTGCTCTGGGCAGGGTAGACATTTTAACAATGTTTATTCTTCCAATCTGTGAGCATGGAATGTTTTTCCATCTTTTTGTGTCTTCCTCAATTTCTTTCATAAGTGTTATATAGTTTCTAGAATATAGATCCTTTACCTCTTTGGTTAGGTTTTTTCCTAGGTATCTTACACACGCAAGTTCTTTTTCTTTTTCTTTTTCTTTTTTTTTAAAGATTTTATTTATTTATTTATTTGACAGAGAGAGAGACAGCCAGCAAGAGAGGGAACACAAGCACGGGGAGTGGGAGAGGAAGAAGCAGGCTCCCAGTGGAGCAGGGAGCCTGATGAGGGGCTCAATCCCAGGACCCTGGGATCACGCTCTGAGCAGAAGGCAGACACTTAACGACTGAGCCACCCAAGTGCCCCTTACACACACAAGTTCTTAACCTCAGCCTCACTGACTGTCTTGCTAACTCCATTCTACAAAACTCTCAATCATGAGGAGTCTAGATATAAAAGCACTTCTCATGGCATAATTGTGACCAGAATTGAAGAGAAAAAAAGTGGTAAGAGAATCCTCCATTCAAAGCTCTAAACACTCCACCTTACAAATCAATGTCTAGGTGAAGAGAACACACTTGAGAGCAGTTTGACCCCTTTAATACTGAATATTTTCAAAGACCTCAGATGTGGACAAAAGGCTGAAACAATGCAGACTGGTGAGCCCTCTCTATCCTTGAAGGAGACTGCACTGTTTTAGTGAGGCACTTGTATTCTAGCCAAGTGATGTTTGTTTTTAGAATCTCATAGTAGAACTAATCTAAAGTTTGTAGGGTGTAACATAAAGGAAAGATGATATTTAATGTGATTTTATTCTCTGAGGTATAGTAATGCTGATGCCAATCACAGCTGACTGTGGGTTCCCCCTTTTCCTTGCAGTGAGCATTGCAGGTTTTATGTGGATTAGACTCCCTCTCCAGATTTTCATTTTTAACACTTTATGAATAAGAGTCAGCAGAACTATAAAAGCATGACCTGTCCAGTGGACTGTTCAACTTTCGTTCTTCCCTAAAGCATTCTTGGTTACAAACTTACAGAGTAGGTTTGGGGGGGAGAAATATTTAATTAAAGCCTATGGCAAGATCACCAAGAGGAAAAAAAGTAATAATCTTTTGAATTTGTTTTTGGGCAGATAAAAAAAAATGCAGCCTTTCCATTTCTCTTAGACGTTATATTCAAGATAAAAGCACTGAATTTTTGAACGCTTTTTTTATTGTCAGCTTTCTGGCATGTAACTCTCTCTCTTAAAAAATAAGAAAGGCAAATATGTACAGAGATGCTCCTTAGCTTGCATCTGTGGACATGGCGCTGTACCTTCTCTCTTAAATATCATTTTATAAAACCAGGTTTGCCTCATTTATATTCCCTACACATCTCTCCCTTTTTGTCTACCTTAGGTCTTTTAAATTTAGCTTTAAGAAAAGTGCTGTATTATGGAATCAAGTTCCTTATCTTTTTTCCCGAAAGAATTGTGTGCAATATTTATTTCCCTTATGTTGCAATTTAAAGCACACAGGAAACTGTGTTGAATACCATCACTCCAGCTCTCATCTCTCTATCAAGATAATACTTTTACACATTTCTACATAGTATATAATGAAGTGAAGCTATACATTTCTTCATTTTCTCCTTAGTCTATCAGAATTTAGACTTCTAAAACCAAGGAATATTTGCTTGTAATACTCCATAGGGTAAATATTATTCATGTTTGACAGGGGTGAATAATAAATAGAGTTCCATATTAAAAACAAGAACAGTTCTTACCTAACTCACTGCCATGAACTGTCACTCTAAGGGTTAAAGATGTACATATACATGATGTTTTGTTCACAGGAGGCATTCAATAATCATTTAATCATGAGGGATGAATTAATGAGAATATCACAATTCTAAAGAATTCCCATGTACTTAAAGTAGCACATCAATTAGACTGCTTATAATAAAAGTGTTACTAATTTTTTTTCATATTCTTCCTCTAAATGTGAAAATTTGGATTGGATTCAAATGGTCTTTTTCTCAGGACAACCTGGTATTTTTAATAAGTTTATGATGACCTGCCATTAAATTTCATGATTCATTTTTTCCTGAAAAGGATTACTGATCCTGTAATGGAAAAATCCAAATGGTCAGGCACATGATTTTTAAAAGAAAATTTCAGGCAAAATAACCTGCCTTAAATACAGGTTCATTAATCTAGTTTGGTTGTCGAATTTATATATTAAATGGAATTGATTAATTTTCAGAAAGTCCTACTCATAAATTATGTATTTCTTTTGAACCATCTGAGGAATGTAAACTATGAAAAGTATTCTTCAACATTCCTCTGATACATCTTGAAATTACACTTGATGATTAGTAAGAGAGAAAAAAAAATAAAGACAGAAAAATTAAATACTTTGATTTCAAAGACACATAGATTAGAATAACTAAAAACAAATCTATTTTCAACTAGTCACTGTTAAGAATGTTTTTGGCACTCAGAAGTGTCAGTGACTATATGAAACACATAAATCCTTCAGGAACTAAAAATTGGAAGGAAAATATCTTTTTAAAAGGTTCTTTTTGGTGTGGTTAGTACTTTTGACATCAGTTGGAACTGTACAAAAATTTCTAGAATCCTTCTAAAAAAAAAAAGCAATGGCATTTGAGCTTTACGGATTTCACCTGACAGTTAAAAAAAAGTAAAAAAAAAAAAAAAATAGGGTTTTTTTGCATATTTTTCAGAAAACTAATTTAGATAATGTGTGGAAGACCTACAATTAATAAGCCTTGTTTAGGTGTAATTTGCTTAAAGTTTTTCTTTTTTTAATCTTTCTGATCAGTATTAGTACTAAAAAACTTTCAGGAATTGTTATCTATGTTTACTAGTTTCAAGTATTTCTCCTTAATAGCAATTAAAAAGGAATTTCTTGAGAACTATTTATGAAATAAATCCATGCATTTATAGTCAACTAATCATTGAGTAGGTTCCCAAGAACACGAAATTGGGAAAAGATGGTCTCCTCAATAAATGATGTTAGGAAAACTGAATCTCCGCAAGCAAAAGAATGAATTTGGACCCTTATTTCCCATTATATACAAAAATTGACTTAAAGTAGATTAAACACTTAAATGTAACACTTGAAACCATAAAACTACTAGAAGAAAACATAGTGGAAAAGCTTTTGACATTGGTGTTGGTGATGATTTTTTGAATGAGACATCAAAAGCATATAACAAAAACAAAAATAGACAAGTGGGATTACATCAAACTAAAAAGCTTTCTGCACAGCAATGGAAACCATCAACGGAGTGAAAAGGCAACCAATGAAATGAGAGAAAACATTTGCAAACCATGTATCTGATAAGAGGTTAATATCCAAAATATGTAAGGAACACATACAACTCAATAGCAAAAACAAACAAATAAAAACAAACAATCTGATTAAAAATGGGCAAATGACCAGAACAGCATTTTTCTAAAGAAGACAGTATCACTAATCACAAGGAGATATCACATCTCTCAGAATGTCTATTACCAGGGCACCTAGGTGGCTCATTTGGTTAAATGCTGGACTCTTGATTTCAGCTTAGGTCATGATCTCAGAGCCCCACAGGTAGGGCTCTGTGCTCAGCAGGGAGTCTGCCTGAGATTCTCTCTCTCCCTCTGCCCCTCCATCTCCTCTCTCTCTCTTGTTCTCAAATAGTAACTAAGTAAATCTTAAAAAAAAATTATTGTCTGTTACCAAGAAGTCAAGATATAATAAGTGTTGAGGATGTGGAGAAAAGAAAACCCTTGTGCACCATTTGTGGGAATGTATGTTGGTATAGACATTATGGAAAACAGTATACAGAGGTTCTTTAAAAATAGACTACCAAACTAATGATGTACTTTATGGTGACTAACATAATATAATTAAAAAAAAAAAACTACCAGTTTCATTCTTCTGAATGTTGCTGTCCAGTTTTCCCAAGACCATTTGTTGAAGAGAACATCTTTTTTCCATGGGATAGTCTTTCCAGCTTTGTTGAATATTAGTTGACCATATAGTGTGGGTCCATTTCTGGGTTTTCTATTCTTTCCATTGATCTATCTTTTTTTGTGTGTGTGCCAGTACCATACTGTCTTGATCACTACAGCTTTGTAATATAACTTGAAGTCCAGTATTGTGATGTCTCCAGCTTTGCTTTTCTTTTTCAAGATTGCTTTGGTTATTCAGGGTCTTTTGTAGTTCCATACAAATTTTAGGATGGTTTGTTCTAGCTCTGTGAAAAACACTACTGGTATTTTGATGGGGATTGCATTATATGTGTAGATTGCTTTGGGTAGTATATACATTTTAATGATATTATTCTCCCAATCCATGAGCATGGAATGTCTCTCCATTTCTTTGTTTCTTCTTCCATTTCTTTCATAAGTGTTTTGTAGTTTTCAGAATATAGATATTTTACCTCTTTAGTTAGGATTATTCCTAGGTGTCTTATGGTTTTTGGCACAATTGTAAATGGGATGGATTCCTTGATTTTTTTTTCTGCTGCTTCATTATTGGTGTATACAAATACAGCAGATTTCTGTACGTTGATCTTGTATTCTATGACTTTACTGAATTCTTATATAAGTCCTAGCAAATTTTTGGTGGTCTTTTGGGTTTTCTACGTAGAGTATCATATCATTTGTGAATAGTGAAAGTTTGACTTCTTCCTTGCCAGGTTGGATGCCTCTTATTTCTTTTTGTTGTCTGATTGCTGAGGCTAGGACTTCCAGTACTATGTTAAATAACAGTGGTGAAAGTTGACATCCCTGTTTTGTTCCTGGCAGTAGAGGAAAAGCTCTCAGGTTTTCCCCATTGAGGATATTAGCTGTGGGTTTTTCATATATGGCCTCTTACACCATACACAAAAATAAATTCAGAATGGATGCAAGACCTAAATTCGAGAACAGAAGCCATCAAAATCCTAGAAGAGAACATAGACAGGAACCTTTTTGACATTATCTGTAGCAACTTCTTACTAGATATATCTCCTGAGGCAAGGGAAACAAAAGCAAAAATCAAACTATTGGGACTTAATCAAGATAAAAAGCTTCTGCACAGCAAAGGAAACAACAAAACTAAAAGGCAAACTTTGGAATGGGAGAAGATATTTGCAAATGATGACTCTGATAAAGACTTAGTATCCAAAATCTATAAAGAACTTACAAAACTCAATACCCCCAAAACAAATAATCCAGTTAAGAAACGGGCAGAAGACATGAATAGACATTTTTCCAAAGAAGACATCCAGATGACTAGCAGCCACATGAAAAGATGGTCAACATCACTTGGCATCAGGGAAACACAAATCAAAACTACAGTGAGATATTATCTTACACCTGTCAGAATGGCTGAAATTAAGAATACAGGGAACAACAGGTACTGGCAAGGATGTACGAAAAGGGGAACTCTCTCACACTATTGGTGGGCATGCAAACTAGTGCAGCCACTCCAGAAAACAGTATGAAGTTTCCTCAGAAAGTAAAAAATTTGGGTATATATCTGAAGGAAATGAAATTAGTATCAAAGAGATACCTGCATCCCCATTTGTGTTGCAGCACTGTTCACAACAGCCAAGATATGGAAACCACCTAAATGTCTATCAACAGGTGAATGGATAAAGAAAATGTGGCATTATGTATATAAAATAGAATACTTTTGAGGCATTAAAAGTAGGAAATCCTTCCATTTGTGACAACATGGATGAAGCTAGAGAGCATTATGGTAAGTGAAACAGACAAATACTGCATGATCCCACTTATGTGGAATATAAAACAGTCAAACTCATAGAAGCAGAGAGTAGAATGGTGTGGTTGCCAGGGGCTGGCATGAAGGGTAAATGGGGAGATATTGGTCAAGGGGCATGAAGTTTCAGTTATGCAAGATGAATAAGTTCTGGGGATATAACATATAGCATGGCGAGTATAGTTAGCAATGTTCTATCATATACTTGAAATTTGCTAAGAGGATAGATCTTAAGTGTTCTCGCCACAAACCAAAATAAAAAGAAAAGAATATAAAAATATAATAACTACGTTAGGTGATGAGATGTTAAGTAGCTTGATTGTGGATCATTTCACAATGTATATAGTATACTTATATCAGAACATCAAATTGTGCACCTTAAAAAAGAAAAGAGAAGAATGGCTAACACCCTGAATGAATTATATTCTCATTACCTAGTTGAATTGCATTATTAAAATTCAAATTCTAAAACTATGAGTTATATATTCATTTTGGTTTTGGAGTTGAACTCCAGTCATTTCTCTCCAAATAATGATTGTTTAGCCAAGAGTAGTTCCTGCCCTGGTTTTGTTTTGCCTCTTTCCTTCATCTTCAGTAACTATCTAGTTCTTTATCCCACACCCGTCTGTGTTGGAATGGTAATTTCCTCATAATGAAGTCCATTTGCACATTTCAGAACCATCCTCAGTTTTTCTATAATTGTTTAAAGACTTTATTTGCTGTTCTTAAAACAAATTGTAGAAGTACAGAAAAGTAGGTAAGAACCTAAGGATAATTACTCTTGTACACCCTCTTAACCAACCGTAACTACTCCAGAGCATCCCTGTTATTGTACCATGAAACAGTGAGTGGGGATAAGGATGTTTCTATAAACTATCCTAGACTCTCTCCTATCGTTTCTACTTTGGTTACTTCATGATCTACAACATTCTGTGTATTTTCTGTTTTAGATCCATTTATGCATGGGTTGTCTGGACTTATGCTTATGTGTAGTTCTATTTTGGATAGGAAAAGGATACCAATAAGCATCTCATTCATCATCAAATGACAGAGGACCTCATTGCTTTCAGATTGTTTTAAAAATTTATCTGAAATAATACTAGTTTAGAAATTAAAAATAAAGAGAACATCATGTCAACCTTTTCGATAGTGTTGTATCTAGAATGACAATTTACTTTACTATACGTTTTGTTATTGGACTTACCCTTTAAGATCAATTATGACCAAGAACTCATCCAAGTCATTGGCCATGATTTCTCTAGAAAGCATTAATTTCCTTTATCCTAAAGCATGTAGCACTTGTTTATACCAGACAGTCTAATATGTATTTATAAATTGTTTGTCTTTCTCTGGTTTGATTTCTAATTTTTTAAACAAAAACTTGTTTATAAGCTCTTAGAAGGTAGAATCATGTCTTATACTTATTTATACAATTCAATTACATACCTAAGACAGTGTGAAACAAATAACAGCACCCAATAAGTATTTTTTGAGCCTGACTGACAAGATCTGGCATTGGCAAAATTTAATCTGTGGCTGATGGATACCCAAATTAACAAACTAAAGATGATTCCCTCAATTATCTATTTCAAACTACAGAGATAGTGTCCGGAATAGAACCACAGATGGGAAGATCTGTCTTTCTGTATCCCCTATACTTTATTTTTCCATTGCGGAAATTATGCTTACATCTTAAAAATAGTCTTCAACAAAAATTGCCTTCAAATTCTTAGGGACAAGTTGTCTGTCTAGAGGGAAAGTAGGCAGTTACATGGGAGAAGTAGAGGATATACCGTAAGTGAGGAGCAACGTAAGAGTTGGATTCGTGGTCTTCAATGACTTATTAGAATACCTCTGTACAAGAGGAGAGCTGTAAAAGTGGAAAGAGATCCTAAACCCTGCACTAATTGAATTTGGTGAAATTTATTATTGCTTCAAACATTGGACTTACCCAGGAGGGCAGAGCTTCATAACAACTTATCAACATAAATGATAAGAAGACAAGATTAAATCACTAGGAGTTGCAAGACAGGACATCATCTAGCATTTCCAAATTACAGTTTGGCCCTAGAGTCTCTAATGTTTGGGTTTATATTTGACATGAAAGTTTTTGGCCTGAAAATGACCCCTTTGGGGTTTTAGCTAAAGCTAACTTTCCTGGATCTTCACATTTTGTTGATCTCATCCAGGCTATGTGACCTCAGTTGAAACTAACCCAAAGTACAGAGCCCCAAGCAGACACACACACACACACACACACATGAATTTGATCTACATGGAAAAAAAAAACAGCACAAGGATTTGGGTCACATTCCCAGTTAAAACAAAAAATAGAAGTCACCTTGAGATTAAGCAATGTGAATGCCCATGAGGCAGACAAAATTTGATATTGCAAGATGCAAGACCCAGCAGCAAAAGGTACTAAACTCTTACACAAATGAACATACTTACCATTTTAAAAGTGAAACAAGAAACCATCAGTTAGAACAAGGAGATTCATAAAAAGTACAAAGAAAAAGGGAGTATTTATGATATGCTGTATAACTCTTGGATATTCTACTTGGTGGGTCAGACAATGGGGAAAAGCTAATGGTAGCATCCTAACAGAATTAGAACTTCTATCAAAGCTGCCAGAAGGTGATCCCTTCTTTTTTTTTTTTTTTAAGATTTTATTTATTTATTTATTTGACAGAGATAGAGACAGCCAGCGAGAGAGGGAACACAAGCAGGGGGAGTGGGAGAGGAAGAAGCAGGCCCATAGCATAGGAGCCTGATGTGGGGCTCGATCCCATAACACCGGGATCATGCCCTGAGCCGAAGGCAGACGCTTAACCGCTCTGCCATCCAGGCGCCCCACAGAAGGTGATCCCTTCTAATCATTGGCCTCATCCCATGAAGCAGTCTGTAGTTATTTACTAATCGGTGACTCAAGGACCGGCACCATAACCCTGGACCTCCACTTTTATCTCAAATGCCATAGTCAACCAAGAGCTCTTTTAGCGACTAAATTGGCTAGTCAGTTGTGCACTTACTTCACAACTCAGTGAATGGATTTTCTATCCCTTACAATGCCTATTGCAGTGATACAGTACATACTCTCGAGAAGTGATTGCTGAGCAAAACACATGATTGCTGAGCACTCGAGGTTATCATGCTTTAAACAGTCTTATGATTTTTTCTGATAAACAGTTTTGAATTAGCCTAAAATCAATCAATCTCTCTCTCTCTTTCACACAGACATACTTTCATGGGCTGATGAGAAAATTTCTCTTTGTTGGCCTCTATTTACTTTCATGTGTTAGCATCTGGTTAGATATGAAATAACTGCTCCTAGACTTAGGCTATATGTGGATGGGGTTAGAGAAGTTCAGTGTATCCAACAGAATCAACTATAATTTGGGGACACTGAACACAAAGAAGTGTGTGGTCTGCGCAGTTGTGATATTTTAATGAGGGAACTTATGGGCCTAAACATTCCACTCAACTCCAGCTGTCCTAAGCACCTTCTCATTAACAGTGGAAGAATCTACATTAGATTAATGGGGAATTGAGGGGCTTTATCACAGCAGATCTCAGGGTAATCCTGATGCTTTTCTCTTAAGTCAGGGAACTCTAGTGGGCATACCTGTTAAAGGTCTGAATTCAAATAGGGAGAGTATTTGTTTTCAAATGCAAACAGTAAGACAAGGTAGTGTGGCCAGTAAGTATACATTGGGTATAAATACAAAGTAATTATACAATAGGTACAATTACAACCATTTGGATTCCCAGCAGTGACAAGCTAACTATTCTAGGACAGACAAATAAAAATTAAGTCAGATTGAATTTATTTAGGAATACAATAAAATTAAGTAAATGTTATTCACAATGATAGAAAGGAGTTAAGGATGACTTATAAGAAATTTAATTAACAAAGTAGAATATACAGTGTCCACGAGGTAATTCTTTTTAACTTCTTTGATTCCTGGAGAAAACTGTGCTAACAGTTGAATTATCTAGAGAAGCTTTTCTATTATATACAAATTTAAACTGGTTTTCCCCAAACAGAGGATGAATCCTTCCTAATAACAGTTGAGTCTAAGTCTACTGACTAAGCTTTGTACAGATCTAGAAGAAATTGCAGAAAACACTGTATTCGGCAGCACAGAAAACAGACTTGTGAGTTTATATTTCTCTGAGGGACTCAATATCCTTCTTCTGGAAAATAAGTAATCCCTCAATCTGAAGATGGCTTTTAAATGTTTTTAAATTCAATATTATCTAAAATATATGTGTGTGTTAATAGCAATGTGAATTCAGCTCAGTTCAACAAATATCATTAAAGTCTGTGCAAATTATTTTTTAAACACTCCAATGCCAATTTATTTTTAAAGGGTTTAATGTAATTCTGTGGTTTGCCTTTTTTTTGGTATAATTATACAAATTTGAAAATTACAAAGTTGTAATGACCTAATACTATTAATAGTCATTCAGAAAAAAACTTTCCCTTCCAACAACCATCCAGTGAGAATTAAAAGTCCTAAAAAGAGTCTAATTCAACGTGGCCTCTACCCTGGTAGAAACAATAAGAGAAAGATGAGAAGAAAACAAAGCGACTAAGTGGTGTGTGGCCAGTGTCTCCCAGAGCAGGACACCGGCTGTTGCCTGGGGTCGTGAAAGGTCACCCAGGGTACCTCGCAGCCACATCTTCCTCACTCCAGCATGTCCGTGTTCCAACCTAGGTGTCGTGGAAATCCTTCAGCAGCCTTTTCCTCCACTGCTCTGCTATGTGCATCTGGTTCTCTAAGGCCCCATTGTCATAGCTGTCTGCACACTCCACTTTCCATGACACGTTTCGATCTCAGCCTCCAGCTGAGCCTGCTGGTATTCCAACAGCTTCTTCCTGGATCCAGTCTTCATGTAGTAACTATACGGGCACATGTACTGCAGGGTGTATCAGCACTTGGGCAAGAGCGTGGCAGCATTCCGTAGGTACTGCCAGTCATTCCAGATCCCCAGATTATTCATGCCCCTCTCCTGAGTCTCCTCATGAATCTGCTGGTATATCTGCGCCTCCAGCTGCAAGCTCTTATGGTTTTCCCACCTCTCAAAGTAGAACAAGTACTTCTTGATGACCTTCCTGGCCTGGGCTTGCTGGCTCTGGTCGACAATGTCAGAGTTCTACTTGTACCAACTGCACTCATAGTACTTGCTGCCATGGGTCTTCTAATCTCCTAGACATATCCAGTAGAAGTCATGGTTACGGTTGGAGCATCGCATGTGACTGCAGCCTTTGTTCTTCTCAATGCAGATGTTGCATTTGCAACAGTCTTTGGTGTGAGCATCTATGTAGTTGGCTCTTTCAGAGTTATGAGCACATTTCATGAGCCATTTCCAGATTGTGGAATAGTCTGTGGGGGCATGATACATCTGACAACACTTGAAACAGAAGACCTCATTGCATTGATTGGACTGTACTTAGCAAGCTCTGGCCTCCTGTACCCAAATAACGAGGGAGCAACCTGCACCAGGGCACAGCTGGAGCTGGTAATGACTCTCCACATAGTCCCTGAAGAGGTAGACCCTGTATTTGTCTCTCAGTTCTTCATCAGGCAGCAATGGAGAAACGAAGTTGTCTGGTGTTTGGAATGGACAGTCCTGAGCTGTGCAAGAGACTCCCACACCCATGCCATCCAAGTACTGAACGGTGCTGTTCCCAGAAGCTACAACAAAACTGGTTTTGATAGGCCAGAGAAAGTAGGTTTTCCTTCTACACAAATTGCATACACACTGTGCAGTGCTGAGGAAGGGAGGGCTGTAGGGACACGTTTTGGGGGATGGGGCTGAACTTGAGTCTCAATGAGCAGCTGAGAAGAATCGGACTTGTATCTGTTCAGTATCTCTGCGATTTGCCAGTAGAAATTAACTAATATAAGCTTAGCAACTAAATGAGATACCAGTGCCATAGGGAGGATATGCTAATGGCAGTGAGCATCACTGGCGTTAGGACAGAGGCTAGGCTGGTTATGTGCTCATGGAGGGCACCTTTGAACTCTTTATAGGTCAAGCAGTAAACTGGTACTCATCAGGATCAAGGGCTTCAGCCCCCTGCTGCTCCACGTTGTAGGCTACTCCCACTTAATAGTCCTCTGTGTCGCGCTGGGTCCTCATCCTCTTCTTCCTCACAATATCAGTCATAGTCCTCTTCATTTCTCCTGGCTATTCATGTCCACAGATATCTTAGCATGCAGCCAAGCTGCAGATCAGGAAAGCAAGGTTTTTTCCTCTCTCCCCAAACCTTACCACTTTCTCAAATGCATTGTTGTTTTGTTTTGTTTTGTTTTGTTTTTGTCTTCTGTAATTCTTGAAGATCTTTCGGGAAGATATCCCCCAAATATTCTATGTCATATAATTTCCATTGGGACCCATGGCCCATGGCCACTGAGCCTGAACAGGCTGGCTGGGCCTGAGGGATCTGACACAGGCATACTAGTGGGCTGACTCCCAGGCTCCTTCCTCCCACAGAACGGTCTCCACAGCTCCGAAGTTCTCTGTACAAAGTATGTTTTATGCGGTAAGATAGCATAGACATATATAAATGTATGTCTTTTTAAGATACCTTTTTTTTTTTTTACTTTTGTTACGGAACCATAACAAGAAAACATCTATTTAGTCAATGTGTGCATATGCTCACTCTTTAATTGGTTTAATTTTGTGCATGCTTATGAGGATAGATTTGAATTGAAAAAAAGTATATATTTCTTTACTGATTCATTGGTAAATTGAGATCCATAGTTTTTTCTAATTTAATTTCAAAATTAAAAACTAAATATATGGCTCCAGATGTTACTAAACGTTCAGAAACATGAAATGAAAGAGAAAAACAAGTTAAAGTTTGAAAAATTAGGATTTATTTGGGATTTTTTTTTTAGGAAAGTACTATTTTTGAAATTAGCGGAAGGATAATTAAAACTGACATATCACAATAAGTCACCAGGATGAAAGGTACAGCATAGGGAATAACATCACTGGTATTGTAATAGTAACAGATGGTAGCTACATTTGTGATGAGCATGGAATAATGTATATATAGAGTTGTCGAATTTACTCTTACACACTTGAAACCAATGTAAGATTGTGTTGCAGCTCTACTTCAGAACAAAAAACCTGGCATATCACCCTTAGTTTTGGACAAAATAAGTGAAATAGTGTTCCATAGATTGATAAGGATAAGAAAATGTGAAGTTCAAAGCATTTAGTTTTTTAAAAGTTACTTATACAAAAGATTTTGACACAGAAAGTTTAAGTATATAATAAGAAACTATCTGAAAGTTACTTATAATTTGAAGTTTGACAAATGAGTTTAACCTGACCTACCTTATATAATTGAATTTTGTACTTCAGATCTAATTAGTGTGAGCTTCTTACAGATATACTTTCAGTAAATAAAAATTGATTGAATTTAAATTTTTATAAGGGAAAATTGAATGTAAATAAGGTTGAAGAAATTCTAATTGGAAATATTCATTGTTCTTGAATTCATTTATTTGATGATGTCAATTACAAGAACAGAAATTATCATGAATTGGGCTATTATTTGATCTTATTTCATTCTAATTAATGGGAAATAGATACACACCTTTTTAAAGGTAATGAGCCTGCAATAATGCACTCCTCTCCCGTGGCAATGAGTATGGTCTTTGTGGATTATAAATTTGCAAGAGAAATACAGAAAGCATCAGCCCACGAGAGAAAGGCAAGGACATTTCCCTGAAAATAGTTATGCACATGGGAAAATGTTTAAATTGGGGCAATATATGTGTTTGGCTACTTTGTTTAGATCCAAATATAAATGGAGCTTCTTACTGATTCCCTAGAAGTAATTTTAACAAGGGGAAGAATGTCTGACAGTAAATTTAATAGCAAAGGAGCTAAAACTTTCTGTGCAAGACAGAGTTTGAAGTTATTCAGATGCTATCTAGATGATTACCAGGGAGCTTGGATAGATTATTTGAATTGCACAGTTCTTAAGTTCAGTAAATTTTGACAATTGTATATGCCTGAGTAACCACCCTGCACACACTCTAAAAAATTCCCTTTTGCCCTTTCCAATCACTTTCTGACCTCCACCTAGGGCCAGAACCTTCTGACTTCTATCATGTATTATTAGACCTGTCCTCAAATTTCATGTAAATGAATCATATAGTATCTATTCCTTTGTATTTATTTATATGGCTTCTTTCATTCGATAGAATGATATTGTGATTCACCCATATTGTTGAGTATATCAGTAATTTAGTCTTTTTTCTGAATATAACATGATTTGTTTACCTGTATTGCTGCTTGTGAATATTTGGGTTATTGCCAGCTTTTGGCTATTGTAAATAAAGCCACTATGAATATTCACATACAAGCCTTTCTGTGAACATATCTTCTCATTTATCTTGGGGAAATGCCTAAGAGTAGAATTGCTGGCTATAGAGTAAAAATATTTTTGCCTTCAGAAGAAACTATGAAATAGTCTCCATACCTCTTTGTCTGCTTTTCTATTTATTGGCTACTTTGTTACTAGTATTTTTATGATTAAAAAATTAGCTTATAAGCAAAGTTTACCTTAATTCAAAAATTCTACCTGGCTGGACATAGATCACTGTATATTAAAAACTGGTAAAATGAATTAGAAGTATATTGTAGTGGAAGAATAATAGCATCTTAAAGATGTTCATGTCCTAATGCCTAGAACCTATGAAATGAGAGCCAAAACTGAAATGAGAGCCTTGAGAGAAAGGTATTTTTTGAGGCTCAAAAAACATGATATGTTACATGACAAAGAGAAATTCAGGTTGCATTTGGAATTAAGGTTGCTAATCAACTGACTGAGATGGGAAGATTTTTCCGGATTACCCATCTAGGCCCAAAGCAATCACAAGCGTCCTTATAAGTGGAAGAGGGAGGCAGAAGAGGGAGAACCAGAAAGATGGCATGAGAAAGATTCACCGCAACTTTACTGGTTTTGAAGATTGAAGGAATGCGGCTACAAGCCAAGGAAGATAAGCAACCTCTAGACCTAGAGCGAGACTTTTAGCTAGAAAAATCAAGGAAATGAATTGTTTCCTAAAGCTGTCCTAGAGCTTCCAGTGGAAACACTGCCTTTCCCACACTCTGATTTACTGAGACCAACAGAATTACAATATGATAAATTTGTATTGTTTTAAGCCACTAAGTCATGGCAATTTGTAACATCCACAATAAGACACTAATATACCTATGATGAGACCAGATGAACTAAAAACATGATTTTGAATCTCCAAATTGACATTAAGGACCCCAAATTGTTGTTTTTTTTTTGTACCGTTCTGATGTATTTAAATTAACCTACATGTTTGCCATTTTCTTGTCCTTCCATACCTTATTTATGGTGTAACTTTTACTTTACTTGAAGGATATTCTGTATGTCTGTTGATAGAGAAAATGCAACATTGGGCTTCGTTGAAAATTAGTTTGGTAAATTTAGAATTCTAACTTGACAGTTATTTTCTCTTAACATATTGAGGATATCATTTTTTTTTCTGGCTTCCAATGTTGCTGTGGGGATCTCAGCTGTCAGTTTGATAGTTTTCCTCTAGAGATAACTGATATTTTCACATTGGCTGCTTATAGAAGATTCCCATCTGTGTTTCATGTTCTTCAATTTCTTTATTATATATCTAAGTGAGGATTTGTTTGTTTGTTTTAATTTATCATGCATGGGATTGTGGGGGGCTTTTTGAAAGTATGTATTGGAAATGTCTCAACAGTCATCTCTTTGAATATTGCCTTGCTTCCTTATGTCTGTCTGTCTGTCTTCCTTTCTTCGCTTCCTCCCTCTTTTCTTCCCTTCCCTTCCCTCCCTTTCTCTTTCTTTCTTTCTTTCTTTCTTTCTTTCTTTCTTTCTTTCTTTCTTTCTTTCTTTCTTTCTCTCAGGCTGGGATTCTAATTACACATATATGGAAACTTCTCAGTCGACCCTCTATATATCTTAAGTTCATTTTTTTATTCTTTCTTCTTTTTCTGTCTTATCCTATTTCTGAAGATTTTCCCCACAACTCAACCTTGAACAAGCTTTTATTGCCTCTCAGTGTTACAGGAAAATCAGTTATGCTAGGGCTTCATTTTTGAGCCTCAAAAAATACTTTTCTCTCAAGGCTCTCATTTCAGTTTTGGATCTCAAGGGTCTCATTTGGAAGTCGTAAGATGAACATTGGCTTCTTCTTTTGACATTCATGCTTATAGTCAAAATCGTTCCTGAGACAACACATACTACTGACAAAATAAGGCAGATGTTACAAGCAAAAGTACAAGCAGAGAGGGAAAGGATAAAATTTCAGAATTTTATGCTGGTATTTCTTTTTTATCAAGTTCCTTTATTTATCAGATATACGTGTATTGAGTATTTATGTTCCAAGCTCTGTCCAGGTACTAGAGATAAAGCTCAACTAGATTTCTTGTTTAATGGAGCTCATGATCTTTGGGCAAGATGGGAGACTAGATTATAAAACAATATTTATTGATATTTTTCTCCTATTACAAATGAGAACTTAGGTTAGTGAATATGCTGATTGCTTCCTGACCTTCTGTTTACTGGGGCATGTGTTTTTGCCCTTCTAACTTTGCCTTTACAATATATTATTTTTAAAAGAATGGGCTCTAGAATGGATATTCTGAGTGCAAATGTCAGCTCTGACAACAACTGTGGACTTTGGGCAGGTTATATTATACCTCTAAGTATCTGATTCCTCATTTATATGATAAGGAGATAATGGTATGTTCCTCAGAGTGTGATTAGGGGGATGCAATTAGTTAATATTGAAAAGTATTCCATAAATATAAGTATGTGCAGCCTTTGTCCAGGTAAATGAAGTCCTGTCTCACCTATAGTCCAAAGTCACTTCCTGATGTTGTTTCTTCTTATTAAAGAAATTCTTGTCTGTCTAAAAGCATGTACGTTTCTTTTAAGAAGCTGTTGGCCTAGCTCTGAATGGCAAGGTATAGGGATTTGCTTTTATAACCAGTGCTGCAGAGATAGCCTACTAATCCCTACAAATTATGCAGCTTTTCAAAATTTCTTTTACTTACTTTCAGCAACATTCCTATGGAAGAAAAGTTATGTATCAGCTACCCCTATTCTTTTTTTAAAAAGACCTTATTTATTTGAGAGAGAAAGTGAGAGAAA
This sequence comes from Ursus americanus, assembly GCF_024610735.1. Classification (NCBI taxonomy): domain Eukaryota; kingdom Metazoa; phylum Chordata; class Mammalia; order Carnivora; family Ursidae; genus Ursus; species Ursus americanus. The sequence continues at coordinate 2,762,960 of NC_142162.1, read as the reverse complement.
GCACACATGAGCAGAGGCAGAGGGAGAGGGAGAAGCCGACTCCCCTGTTGAGCAGGGAGCCTGACGTGGGGCTCAACCCCAGAACCCTGGGATCATGACCTGCACGTAAGACGAAGCTTAACTAACTGAGCCACCCAGATGCCCCTCAGCTACCCATATTCTGTCCCCAAATATATAATATGTATTTTACAATATGTGGCAAAAATTTGGATTTAAAAATTGATGACATATGATGACACAATTTTAACACTGGTAACATTTTCTTTTGTGGTATGAAGGCTGACTTCTTCTTTTCTTCTCACTTTTAATAGAATTTTTTTAGAGAAGTTTTAGTTTACAGGAAGATTGAGCAGAAGGTACAGGTAGTTCCTATATGCACTGTGCCCACACCTATGCATAACCCCCGTCATTATCAATAGCCCCATCAGAGTAGTACATTTGTTAGAATTGGTGGAACCTTGTGGACCCATCAGAATCACCCAAAGTCCAAAGTTCACTTTAAGGTTCACTCTTCGTGTTGTATATTCTGTTTGTTTGGACAAATTTATCATTTGATTTGCCATTATCATGACATGCAAAGCAGTTTCACTGCCCTGAAAGCCTCTGTGCTCCACCTATTCACCTTTTTCTCCCTCCTAACCCCTGGCAACCACCGATCTCTCTACTGTCTCCATAGTTTTGCCTTTCCAAAATGTCATATAGTTGGAGTGATACCATATATAATCTTTATGTTTGTGCTTCTTTCACTTAGTAACATGCATGTAAGTTTCCTACATGTCTTTTCCTGGTTTGATAGCTCATTTCTTTTAGTGCTGAATTATTTTCCTTTGTCTAGGTAAACCACAGTCTATTTATCCACTCATCTACTGTAGGACATTTTGGCTGCTTCAAAGATTGGGCAATTAAGAATAAAGCTGCTGTAATTCATGTGCAGGCTTTTGTGGACGTGCGTTTTCAGCTCTTTCGGGTAAATACCAATGAACAGGATTGCTGGACTATTTGGTAAGAGTATGTTTAGTTTTGTAAGGAGATGCCAAACTGTCTCCCAGAGTGGCTGTACCATTTCATTCCTGTCAGCAGTGAATGAGAGTTTCTGTTGGTTCATATCCTCAGAAGCATTCAGTTTTGTCAGTGCTCTGGATTTTTTCTGTTCTTGAAGGTTGGATTTTGTGATATATTAAACTAGTTGTGAAGATGTACAACCAGATATCCAACTAAGAACCTGATTCTTCAGATGGTCCTATTTGCTTAAATTGTTAACCTTATAGGTTGATGGCAAAAAACTATAAGTCCACTATCTATACTTTGCAAAATTACTTTGGAAGTATTTCTTTGAGAAGATTCAGTGAATGAATAATGCATATTTTTATCTCTTACATTATACCTCTTTGTGTCAATTTTGGGTTTTCAGAGAAGAATTTATCAAGAAAGAGAGTTATTGGAAGAAACATCTGTAAAGGATAAAGAAAGAAGGGGTATGGGGAGGCTGGGACAGACTTCAGTGTATGATCAGGTCTGACATCTGTGAAAGGAGAGAGAAAAGGAAAAAGTATTGGGTAAGAGAAGCTTCAGACTGCAGTGCTTTCCCTTTTTTTTTTTTTTTAAGATTTTATTTATTTATTTGACAGAGAGAGAGAAAGAGAGCGCACACAAGCAGGGGGAGTAGCAGGGAGAGGGAGAGGGGGAAGCAGGCTCCCTGTGGAGCAGGGAGCCCGATGTGGGGCTCACTCCCAGGACCCTGGGATCATGCCTGAGCCAAAGGCAGGCGCTTAACCACCTGAGCCACCCACGTGCCAAGGACTGCAGTGCCTAGAACAAAGGTTGTGTGTTTAAGGAGTCCTGCATTGGGCAGAAATGTCCCAACTCTGGTGCATCAGCTGTACTCAGTCTCTGACAGGGAGTAGCCCAGCAGAAGCATGTCCTCAGTGTAATTTCTGCAGTAGAGACAAAGATGCAGGAGGGGGGGGGCTACCTGCCAATATCTCAGTAGCAGGTACTTGAAGGGAGATCTGGGTGTACATTTAGTCCTGCCAGGCTCTTCATTCCTCTTCCCTTTCCACTGGGTTTCTTACTTTTCCATTCTAAAAAATTTAATTTCCTACTCCTGTGTGGTTGCCTACATTCATATATAACATACTCTGAATAAGCACAAAAGTTAAAAAAAAGTTTTAAAGAAAGAAGACTTACTGTAATCCCTCTTCCTTTAGACAAAATTCCCAATGCTGTATTTCCAAACCTTCTGTACGTGTTCTTTAATTTTGTTTGTTTCCTTCACAACTGATCATATTCTGCTACTTCGTGTTTACTTAGTCTGAATGAGGCTAAAACACTCAACATTTCGGTAGAGCTGTAATGATTTTTATCTTTGCTTTAATTTTATTGTTTTTTGTTGTTGTTGTTTTAGACCACATCCTTTGTCTTTATTATGAGCACTTTAATTTTTCAATTTTCTGTTAATTCTCATAAAATTATATGGGTGAAAAGCAGTAAAATATTCAAATAATGACAAAAACCCTGCTCTACCAAAAACAGTAGTATTAATATCCAAGTTTAACTGCTGGCTGGCAGTAAACGTCATCATAAGGTTCTTAAAATGTTCATTCAATGATTGATGAACAAAAAGTCTGCATTTAGAACACAAAATGGCATTTAGGGACATTCTGAACATCATTTATAACTATTTGTGTTAGGTCTGGCTCCCTTAAAAGCAAAGCTTAGGACATGAATCTTATGTTAATGATTTATTTAGAGGGTGCTCTTAGGAGAAGCCTCAAATAAAGTGAGGAAATTAGGACAGGGCAGGAGAGAAGCTACATAAAGATATGATCTCAGGTGACATCTAGCTTCAGCCTGATACCACATAAATGTTTGCATTGTAGAGTTTGCCTGCCTTGTGGGAACAAGGTGGTGGAGGTTTACTTGGCACCACCTCCCACCTACTCACATACTCATAGCACTCCGTCATTGGTTACAGGCTGCCTCTGGGTGAAGCAGACCAATAATCATCCTAGGACAATTTTCTGCCGAGAAGTGAAGGTGTGATTGGTTAGCAAAAGAACCCATACTAGCAGTTAAATGGATGGGGTGGGGGGGAACAGCATTCCTCTTAAGAGAGTCACTCCCAGAAAGCTTTCCTATATTGATGTTGACAGTTGTTAGATGGTGGAAACAGGGAAATCGTACCAGGCCAAAATTTGCCTGTAACCTCTATCTTCTGATTTACTAACTCCTAGACACCTAATTCTGTGCATTCCCAGCATGAAGGACTTTCAGTTATGGCCATATACCCAATTATTGTGTATTTTAAGTCATTCCCTTCATATTACACACACACACACACACACACACACACACACACATTTGGGGCCATTGAAAGTATAACATGCACATTCATTTCATTCACAAAATTGTTTGATCAACTGAAGTTACCACACCAGGTTCTAAGTTACAGAGCAAGTTGAGACATTAAGTTGAGATTAAGTATGCCTTTCATATCACTATTATGTTTCTTGGAAGAATCTTGTAAATTTACAACATTCACATGTACACTTGTCTCAAATGCCGAAGTGAGACATCTTCTAGTGAGGCAATTACTCAGCATGGGGATCAGGGACAGAGAAAGAAAATGGATAGAAAACTCAGAAGGTTGTTGTTCTCTGACTGGATTTTCTCTTTCACATAAGGAGGAGAACAAAAGCAGGTAGAATCAATGGCTTTTGTCATAGGTTGAAAGTGAATGTTTTAGATAGCATGTGTCACTGAATCAACAGTAGTTATCTTCTGATTCCTTCCTTTTAACATTTGAAATTTAAAAGACTTATAAGGAAATCTTATTAAATTATTTTTAGCTAGGAAATTACAATTTCACTTCTCCCAAATAGTGTATTCAGGCACGGCTTTCTTCATGATCTCGTTATGTGGGAAAAGGAGACTACTTTTAGGACCTAGTCAGTGTTAAAGTAGCTGATCTATTACCTACCCCCTGAGGAAATTCCTACAGGGCTATCTTGCTCTGGGCTGCCTAAGTGTCTCATTTGTACCTAAAAACAAGAAGTGTCATTTTTTCCCTATTCAAGATGTCACAAACCCAATTTTCTTTTGCTAAGGATCACAGTTATTAGTCTCTGAAGGTGCTAGCACTTGAGGCCAAGTCTGAGGTGATTAAAATGCCTCAGCACTTTGAGGATTGGTACCCTTCCATCACTTCTCATCTCCAGCTGCTTCCCTGTCTGACTCTCCTTCTGTCTCTAATTATGATCCATCATTATCCATTTTAAGGTCTGTGTAAGTCATGTGAATCAAGGAAAATTGAGAACCTTAGGAAAATACATTTCTATAGCCACGCACCACTGGTAAAGAGATGGAAACACTGATTCAATCCCATTTATGTCTCCAATTTTATAAATACACTTACTTTGCCTTTCAAAGTCCTTCTGTTCTCACTAATGCTCTCTGTTACTCTCTTTCCTTCTCCCTCTTCTCCTTTCTCTCTCTCTCTTTCCCTCTCTTTCTCACGCACACACATATACATACACGTACTCACAAGTGCATGCACAAGCACATACATATGCGCAAACCATCCATTGGCCTACATGAGCTATAAAAGCCTCATGCCAGCTGAGGTTTTGGTTTTAGTGTAATTACAACCATAGCACTGCAGAGGTAATTTGGCACCTGGTAATTAGCTGGATTTGTATAATATATAGCTTCCTGGCTAACCCCAACATATACCGACTTTATGGCACACAACTGAACCAAAGAGGTTTACTTTATAGTTCCGCTCAGCAAGATAATGATCTCATGCATCTCAGTACTTCTAAGAAACCTCAAATCAGAAATGTGTAGAAATGGGACCCGTGGAGTTAGAATCCCACCTAAGTATCTGGATTTTCAGTATTTCCTTCATGCTGAATTTGGTGGAGAGTGAGATAAAGAATAGAGAAAAAAGAAAGAAATATGACTATGATAGGCTTTTGACATTTTCACCCCCTTCTGGTGGATTTTCATGATTTAAAATAATCTCTTTGGCATAGTCTACACCCACAAGTAGGTGAGTCAGCCATCAGCCATCAGCTTTATGGAAATGAGTATGTGAATTCATCAGGCTCAATTCTGCAACATGCAATGAAAGGGCAGTAGTGGCCTACATACCAGAGACCGAAGAGCCTGGTATATTTAAAAAACAATATCCCCCCAAAAAGATAACTCAAGAGGTGCTATCATATTAGGCTATAGGTAGGCAAGCCATGTGCCCAAAATAGGCCAGCTGCTCAATCAGGATGTGTCAGGGAATAGAGTCCAGCAAAGCCTGTGCTTCTGACTACCACCGACACATGCTCCTACATTATCATCAACACCACCCACACAGGAGGACTTTGAGACCAATTCTTGAGAGGAAGTACCTTTTAGAAGCTGTTCTTCTTTCTTTACTTGCTACTTTTGTCAGATATGGACTTATATTCATATATTCTTGGAGCCACATCAGAGGACTGAAATCTGCCTTAACAGGAAGCATATAGAATCTCCTAGGTGAGATGCTCTTTTTAAATGACTTAAAGGGAAATAGTCATAATTTAAAACCAGTAGTTACAGGAACAGAAAGAAAACCCAGTTTGGGTAGGTTGGCAAATAGAAGTGACCAAGAACCCTAAATGTTAGGAAAAAAGTGTTTTGAAATCAAGGCTTGTAAAAGACAGATGAACAAAGATTTTAACTGAGCTCATCTGACTGAGACACTAAATAAATGAATATATAAAAATTTAAAAAATATTGCATCTACTCTGCATGGACTTTCTCCCTCATTTTTTACTAAAGAGAAAGCAAATTCCACTTTAAAATGGCTGTTGGCATGAGCCACACTTGGGTAGCTATGATAGGAATATTTAGCAGTGTTTTAGAAGGTTCAGGGTAGAACCTTCAGATAAGAAATCCTTCCAGCTCCTACTTCCCAGGGGTTGTTAGGTTATGAACAGAAAAGAAGAGAAAAGAACAGCAGTGGTTCTTGGTCTACAAACCATTAATCCATTGTTTATACTTCACCTATCCACATGATTTTATAACTGGCAGCCAAGTTAACAGAAACAGAAGTGGGCAGGGAATTAGGTGGGCACGGTTAAGTTTTGCAAACAGAGATAATGGCTGGAAATGTCTGAAGATGATAATTCTGTTTCTGCTATGTGGGAGGTAGAGGCCTGGAAGAGACACAATGGAACTTAACACTCTGCTTTTATGCCAGTAATCCCTGTACTTTTGGAATTGTCTCCACTTCATAAACAGATGCTGTACTTTTCTTTTACTTATCACTTGCAGCGATTCAGAAATCAAATATTAAAATATGAAAAACACATGGTTTTCTAATGCATTTACTTCATGTAGAGGACTGAAATAATCAGAAATAATCAGTGCTAATCCATTTCTTCAGTCTAGCATTCTGACTCAGCTGTCCTATTTCTTTTTTTCCCCCTTCCAAATCAAAATCACACACACACATACAAATCCATTTTTACCTTGAATAACATAAACAGTAATCATCACCCACCATTATTACAGAAGATTAGTGGTACCATTAAGGGACATAATCTGCACTGTACTTTTATTCATCAAGCAGCATTTATGTGAAGAAAATTTAGATGGATAATTCCACAGCCTGGAAATTAGAAAGAATGAGCTTATTGAAACAAAGCTGCAAAACAGGTAGCAGCCTGTTTTTGTGATGACCATCAAATACATCATCCTGAGTGGGGAGGCTTTGGGACTGACCCCTGGAGAGAGTTGCTCTTTGTGAGTTCTGCTTCTTCATGCCCTGGTATTGCTGTGCATGGTCTGATATCCATCTGCCTCCCCTCTTGAAGCCACACATGGGGACTGGTACCTCCCTCACCTGGAGAGATGTAGATGAATTCCTACATGTAGGAATTGAATTCCTAGCTGTAGATTGAATTCCTAGATGAATTAAAGGGATGCCTAAGTTATAAGGTCCTCCTCATTGCTATTAGGTTGTACTTGGATTCCTTGTTTTGTTGCACTCAGTCCTTTCATTTACATATTACTGATTCTAATCTGTTTATCTTTTGAATCACACAGGTGTTGTGGTTCTAACTATGGGAAAGGATGATATCACTAAGGGAGAAATTATGAAAAGATAAAAGATAATGACTGAGTAAACAACCCAGAGAATGTCTGTATTTGGAGTGTGATGAAGAAAAGAAAGATAGCAAAATGACAGAAGGAATTCTCAAAGGTGGAAACATCAAATTGTCGTCATTGATTGGTGATTCAGTTATTTAACAAAAGATTTTGAGCTTATTCAATGTGCTAAGCACTGGTATGAATGCTAGGTGTACAAAAGTGAAATAAATTAGAAATGCCACTACTCTCATGGAACTTATAGGGTTTGGTTTTTTTTTTTTTTAAGATTTTATTTATTTATGAGAAAGAGAGAGAACGGGGGAGGAGCAGAGGTAGAAGGACAAGCAGACTCCACACTGAGTGTGGAGCATGACGCAGGGCTCGATCTCACAACCTTGAGATCATGACCTAAGCCAAAACTAAGAATCAGAGGCTTAACCAACTGAGCCACCCAGGTGCTCTGGGATTTATAGGCTAGTACAGGAGACAGACATTAATCAAATAATCTGAAAAATACATAGAAAGTTAGAGCTGTGGTAATTTCTCTGAAGGAAAGGAATGGCATTCTCTAAGAGTGTTTAAAGGAGGCAAATGACCTGCCTAGTCAGGGAGCCCAGGGAAGAATATCCTGGGAAACTAAAAGAAGGTAAATAGGAAAATACAGGAAGATAAAATAGGAATTAACAAGGCTAAGGAAAGAGGGGGTCCAAAATGTGCAGAGTGACTCCACTTACCCTGGGACCATTGGGGAAAATAGAATTATAAATGAACCTAAAGAAAGCTGGTGTGGTTGGAGCTCAAGAAGCAAAAGGAAGCCTGATGGCTATTAAGCGGGAGTGGTAAGAGAAGGGTCAGATTGTATTTGGCCAGGCCAGCCACATTAGGCATGTTGTTCCTCATTCTAAGAGCAAAGTGAAGGCGTTGGTGGGTTTCATGTCTGAGTGGTATAATCCCATTTGTCGTGTGAAAAGAGAACTCTAGCCTAAGTATAGTACAAGGATGAGATTGGGGAAAGAGTGGCTGTAAGATTACTAATTAGGAGTCATTTCTGTAGTCTTGGTATGAGGTTATAAAAACTAGGATTAGATGCACGGCAGTGCATGTGAGTAGAGGAAAGTAGATACAGAGATTTTATAGGAGGTAAGATCAACAGATTTGGTCATGGAGGATATATAGGTTAAGTCAACAGATTTGGCAGTGAAAGATAGAAATATAGCTATACAGATACTCACTTGGCTTGTTGGTAAGGAGCAGGAAGAGTTTTAGGAAGTAGGGCATTGGCACCACCGTCCAATATTTAATAAATTAAGGGGAGAGAACTATTGGATTTTCCAGTTAAGATGTTACTAATGACTTTGAAAATAATAATTTTAGTGCATTGGTGGTAGTAAAAGCCAGATTATAAGGGTTTAAAGAAAATAAGTTAAAAGCAATGAATATAGATTCCTTTTAACTATATTGATATATTCAAAATTTTATTAAACAAATATAACAAAATTTTATTAAATTCTTATGAGTCAGACACCATGTTAGTTACAATAGATGCACAAATATCTCACAGTCACTGCCCTGTAGTTTATCAGCTGAAAAGAGTAAACCAGTGTTTATTGAGCTCTTACTATATGAGTTAAGATTATTTCAGTTTATGAGATAAATATTTTTACTTTTCATCTTTTTACAATGGATGAAATGCAAAAGAGGAAAAGTAACATTCTCAGGCTCATTCAGCTAGTCAGCCCAAGACTGCATATGGTTTTCAAAGAGTCTAGCACCTGAACTCATCATCTTAAAAACTTTGTATTGCTAGAACCCAGAAGAGAAGACAGGCTTGTACAATGATGGCCCTAATAGAACTATAGTCAGAGAGCTAGAGATGTGGCGAAGAGACAGGGACCTGTGCTGCCTAGTGGGTAATCCAGACTTGTCAGATGACATTTGGGTTAAGCAGACAGAAGCTGGAAGGGGTATCAGGGTCAAAGATTTTTGGTTTTGTTTTATGACAGGGGAGGTTTGCAGCTTAGCAAGACTAAGTGGTACAGAGTGCAGGCTCTGGGGTGAAATAGATCTGACTTTAAATGCTAACAGTGCAGCATATTAGCAGTGTAACCTTGCCCAAGGTACTTGAACTCCTGGCGTCTTGGGTTTTTGATTTGCAAAATGAATTAGAAATTGGTATTTCATGGTACTGATGAGATGGTTTGTAATTTTGAAAGATATTGAAAGAAGTAAATGTACATAAATTGCTTAGTCCAAAACATGTACTCAATAAATCTTAGTCTCTCTCTTTATTTATTATCATCACTTTTTGCTTCCCCCACCCCATAACATCTGTTTAATGCAAAAAGAAGAAGTATGAGATGATATAAGCAAGTCAGGTTGATCGATAGAGAAAACTCAGGAGCGGATGGGATCACGGGGTCAAGGAGATTAGCGTTGATGAAAACGGAAGGACAATTTCTCTTCTGACATCCGTGATGGTACAGAGGACACTTGGGAAGTAGATTTTTTTTTAAAGATTGATTTTATTTATTTATTTATTTATTTATTTATTTATTTATTTATTTAAGAGAGAGCGAGAAAGAGAGGAAGAGAACATGAGCGGGGGCGGGCAGAGGAATAGAGAATCTGAAGCAGACTCCTGCTCAGCATGGAGCCCCAGGCAGGACTTGATCCCAAGACCAGGAGATCACCACCTGAGCTGAAACCAAGAGTCAGATGCTTAACTGACTGAGCCACCCAGGCGCCCAGGAAGTAGATTTCTGATGTCTATCCTATCCCTCCCCTTTTTTTCCCTTTCCCACACCCCAGCCGAAGAGACTACTTTAGGTACTAGAAAGCTATACTTGTTAATTGGACTTTCTGGCTGTAGACCTAATGATTTGAAAAGAATTCTTTGATAGGAGAAGGATCCCTGTTTACTAGGAGTCAAGCTTTTAAAGAAATATATTTATGCCTTACCTCTGTGTTTATATGCTGTGAATTTGTGGATATAAAGGCAGTTAAAGGATTACAGCTGTATAAAATATCTGAATTCTCAGAGCTTAGCTTTCTTCAGTTACTTAACTGTATTTTTTACCGTGCAGAGAAATTCTGACTTTGGATAAAACCAAGCATGATACTCTTATGAAGCTAACAAGGAAAAAAGGGGGTAGGGCAAGAAAAGAGGAAAATCCAGAGCTACTTGCCCTGTGACCATTATCATCTTCTGGTTGTTGTGACCCTTTAACTCTCTAGTTCTGCACAGGGAGTATAGGAGCTGGCTTACTCTTGGGTCTAGGAGGGAACCACAGCCCTCATGAGACTTAACACTCTGTGACCTAGCGGATGTTGGGGAATAAGACTTGACCACACTTGCTTTCAAAGACGTCATTAGGGAAAGGTAGCAGAAAACTCACTATGAGGATCTTTTATTTATAACAAAGATTTATTTTATTCTAATTTTAACTATTTTTCTTTTGGTTTGTTTTTATGTCTGCAGTTGATAAAAGAAAAAACTCAGGTTCTCCTTCTTTAAACCTACAATTATGCTCAATTACCTAGGTTTAAATAGTTGCCTTTCCTTACAAATTTTGATCTAAAATCTTCATACTGGAGTAAAATATCCTTAGGCTACTTTTCTAAACTACCTGAAGCAGTTTAACCCATCAGTCTAGTTCCTTTACCACAGGTAGTAACTCAAGCTCTCATGCCTAACTGAAAGTTTCAGCACAAGGACTACCAAAGGTCAGACCATAAAGTAGATACTTTGCCTTCCATGTTTCTAGCAGACCCTTTTGTGCTCTTCTTTTTACCACTCTTGGCTACCTAACTCCCAGAAACCAGAGTGTTTACACACTTCCCATCACCAAACCCTTTAAGTTTCTCCTGTCATGAAAAAAAAAAAATTTGCCCTTGACCAAACAGTGATTTTGAGAATTTGGAAAAACAAAAACCTATTTCAACACCAAATATCAACATCAGACTCCAAATTATATTCAAATCAATGAAAGAGATGAACATAGAACTGTTATTTTAAAGGAGAAAATAAAATTGTTATCTGATCTCCAGAAGAGATGGATTTCTTAGCTTTGAAGCAAAAAGAACAATCATCTAGGAAAAGACTGGCCAACTCAAAGTCTACTTGAAGTATACTTGGAATGCAAAACTTCACTAAAGTGAAAAACAGTAAAACAAAGTTAAAATGCTTGTATCAAGTACAACAGACAAAAAGTTGGTGGTCTTTGTGTGTAAATGGTGTTCAAACCCAAAAAGAAAACAAATAACAAAAATATTGACCATAGAAGCAAGGACCCAAGTGTGTAGACAAAGCACTTATACTAGAAAAAATACAAATAGAAAGCAAATACGTGAGGAAAATATTTTCATGCCTTAGCATAGTAGGAATGTTACAGTAATAATGTTCACAATCTTTTGGTATGACTTTTAACTTACACCGAAGTGAAAGCTCTGTAACTGATACAACTTACTTGGAAGATAATGCAACATAAAGATACTCATACCCTTTGACCCAGTAATCTTTCTTTTGGGAATTTATCCTAAAGAAATAGCTCAACAGAAGTAAAGTCCAAATGAATAAAAATGTTTATTGCAGTGTTATATAAAACAAAACAGAAACAAACAACAACAACAACGAAACCTACTGAAAACTACCAAAATATTCAACAATAAAAGAATGGTTTGTTAATTGTAGAACATCAGTGGGAGATAACTTAATGAGCCATTAAAATGGTAATTACAAAAGCTGTATAACTATATAGAAACATATTCTAATAGAAACACAGTTCTCCTCACTATATACTGTTATTATTTTCTGAGAATATGGAATTTATTCTGGGGAAGGCAGGCTGTAGCTAAGCACGTGGATGGTTTTTGTAGGCTAGTGGGGGGACAAAGACTGAGAAGACCTGAATGTTCTGTACAATTAAAGAGAGAACCAGAGTTTGTAGGGAATCTCAGAAGTTGCAGATTATTGACAGAAGTGAGAGCTGCATTGGGGTGAGACAAACACAGAGAAAAATGCCTGTAGGGGAGGGAGTGCCAGGAAGGGATTTCAGAGAACATAAATATCCAAATTGTATTTTTAGATTGTTTGCTCTTGGTGCATAGTGTAAGCCCTTCTTTGTCTCCCTGTAAAAACTGTCAGAGAAGTCTACATTGTTCCCTAATAATTTTTGTGGACAAATTCTTCAGGAGAACCTCAGAAAAACTCTACAGCTGGATTAACGCAGCATGGCTTAGACAAGAAGTCCGAAGCTATCCCAGGCTTTAATATTGTCATGGCTTTTGCTAACTTTCTACACCTCTTGGGCTTCAGCTTCCTCATCTGTAAAATGGGGATAGCAATACATCTACTTTCAAAGGATGGCTGTGAGGATTAAATGAGTTAATATATATAAAGCACTTAGAACAGCATCTGGCACATGATAAGCCCTAGTTGTTATCATTGGTCATCATCATCATCTTCATCATCATCATCATCATCACAGTTCAGGGCAGAAGCAGTTCATGAGGATTCAGGATCTAGGTGACATGTTGTAATTAGGGAAGTGGGCCTATAAAAATATTGTTTTGTTTTTTCAAAATTTGGTTCAATAATTCTGTTGGATTGACTAAAAATTTTAAAACCAAGGAAAGACAATTTAGTAGATAAAGTATTTAGTCCTCATTTAAAGATGCTTAATCAGTGATCATTTAAAGCAAAGGAGAAAAATTACCAAAGTTGAACAAACAAATAATGAGAAGCAAAGAGGTAGAAAAAAACATGTCTGATTATTAAAAAAGGCAGTCACAATAGGCATGGAAGAGCAGGTGTAATATATCTGTGACACTTTAAATGTTAACTTAATTTAATTGATTCTGATTGTGGAAGAGAAAGCCATCAGAAATCTGATCATTCGAGAGCTGATTTGTGATGCTAGAATGTCAACCTGAAATATTCCCTGGAATTATGAGCAAATGCCTAAAGGCATTCTATTAAAGAGAGAGATAAGAAAGTGATTTTAACTTGAGTTTTGGTATCTTTCAAAATTGAAATATTAAAGTACTTAATATAATGGAGAAGAAAGGGAAAATTACTATGAAATGACATAAATTTATTATTGTGATATAAGTTTAATTTTAAAGGCTTCATATATTTTGGCTTTCTAAAATCCTTATAAAATTCTCCATTGTATAGGTAAATATTAATAATTAGTTAACAGTTATTAATTATATAATTATAGGATTAATAATTACATAATTTACATGATATGTAATTAATAAAATATTAAAATTATTAAACATTTATATTTAGATATTTGATTATAGATATTTAGTTTAAATGAGGAAAATTGTTAATGTGGAGGAAAATTATTAATCTGATTTTTTGAAGTTAACTTCACTAGAGAGCTTAAATCATAACTTAAGTTGCACCATTTATCTCCAGCAGCTTGAGTGGATGGCAGGGACAGGGCCTGGGAAAACATAAAAGCTTTGAGGCATTTGTTTGCATATCTAAACTATTTTGTGAGTGAATTATTCTTGGGAATAGCTCTACTTAATTAATTCACGTAGATCTGTGTCTTTAATTCTTGGATCCTGAAAGAACAGCTGAAAGCAGGAGATGGGCTGGATTCAAATGTGTTTAGAGGCTAGATTAAGTTTTCTGGGTCCTAGTTTAGATCAGAAGTTTACTCACACATAAACACACCGTAACTCCAATTGCTTGGGCCGTGAAATCCAATGCCCAACACTTTCCCCTTAGTAATCACATATTTACTTGATGATCATTAGTATCGTCCAGGAGAATTGTATCCATGAAGTCCAAGTCTCGAGGAACTGGTAAAAGCTACTAAGGGCTTCAAATCACTGGTTCTCAAATTGTGCTGTTATATATAGGTCTGTCATTGATAAATGGAGGAATAGAAGTAAAGCTATAGAAAACAGAAAAATTCAAATAAATCTAGTTTATATACGCAATGCTTCCTCCTCTCTGATGGGGGCATGTCATGCACATAAACTTTATCCTGTCAGCTATGCCTCAAACTTCACCCCTCTCCAAAATTGTGAACCACAAGAGGCAAACACTGCGGGAAAGACCATTTAGCTCCAAGCCAGGCTACTTGAGGTAGGCTGTGAGAGGCTGACTGAGATGTTGCCAGATCAGATGTGAGCTGATGTTTCTGTGTTTGATCCTCTTTAACAAGAAAGGGTCCCTTGGCTTCATAGTACCAAGTGAAGGCAAAAGATGTTCTTCACCAACTATATCCCAGGAAATTTCATACCTGGGGATTTCCTACAAAAGAATTGTAATGCAGACAGTCATGTAAGTATTTCTAAGTTAAGGTAATGCCCTTGGTAGTTTGAAGTCAGTAGACCTTTAAAATACAAACAAAAAACTGTTAATTTCCTTTTATTATCAGGAGAGGTTCCCAGTAGATATGTCTGTTCTCAAATCTTTGTCTATGTTTAATATCATCCCTGTCCCTTTCCAAGCATGTTCCAGAAGGCGTAGCATCCTGGTAAGTGGCCCATAGACCAAGAATATGAGCATTTCCTCCGTGCCCAGCAGAAGACTGGATACCTATGATGAGGCTGGCTTAGTGATTGAGACCGACTACTTGTTCTTTCCACTGAAATGCATGCACATGTGCACGTGCACCCTTCCTTCGTTCCCCAGCACACATCCAGTTTCCTAAGAGTGAATTTACTTGCTGGTGGTAGTAGTGATTTGTGGTAGAGAGATCAGAGGGGCTGCAATTCCTACTCCTACCTCTGGATCCAATCCTGATCCCAGCACTTTGCATTGCTAGGGCTGTAGCCCTGCAGTGCACCCTGGGGCATCAAACTGATTGCTCAACTGGAAATGTATTGAAAGGAAGGAGAAAAGAAATGAGCACATTAAATGCATTTTGGTCTGAGTTTTGTCTCACAGTGGAGAAGGTTCAGAGCCTGCTGGGTTTCCAAAGCTTTGTATAAACTAAATATTACAAAAAACAATGCATCGCAGCAGTCACTGCTCAGTGCTATTTCTCTTTTTATGCAGTAGCAAAGACTTATCACTGCATACATCATTTACAACTTGCAGTGATTCCTCAAATTTAAAAAATACTGTACATGGTGGATAAAAATATAAGGAGGAAAGAGAGTTTTACACTATAGGATTTTCCTCACCTAACATTCTTAAGTAAAATGTTTTTGACACTAATAACAGGAAACATTAACTGGAACAAATGCCAAGAAAATTGATAATTGCAGAAATCATATGGTTAAGGGCATGTACTTTGTGGTTTTTCTCTTAGTGTTAATTTCTCGTGTTATATTTATTATTTTATAAAAGGCTATAGTAGTAACAGAAATATGTATTTTATAATCTATAAAACTATACCATCTAACCAGAAATCAAGCATTGGGTGACTTTCATTCTCTGAAACACAGCTCAGAACACAGAAGAAAAAGAGAGAAAAAGTCCAGGGGATAGCTACAATGGAACCAGTTATGTAAATCTGCTACTTTACTCCCCAGGAAAGACACTGACCATCACCCAGAGACAATTGGACTCTTACCACACACTCACTTCTATTATATATGTGAATACCTGTTGGCCAGCCTCAAACAAATTAGAAACATTAAATTAAAAGAGATGGTATTGCATGGTGCACTGGGTGTTATACGCAACTAATGAATCATTGAACTTTACATCAGAAACCAGGGATGTACCGTATGGTGACTAACATAATATAATAAAAAAAAAACATTAAAAAAAAAGACGGTGGATGGGAAAGAAAGGGAAAGAAAGAAGAGTGGGAAGACAGTACTTCAAACAGGCATTCTGGTGAGAAGTCTCAAGTGAAGACAGCCTGTCCACAGAGAGGAGCTAGAAAAACTTAAAAGCAACAACAGAACTTACTTGTAGCCATTTAGTGGAGAGAGAAGTCTCATGCTTCAAGAGTCCTCAAAGGCATCAATTTCTAAAGCACAGCAAAATCATAGGTATTCTTCATGTAGTATCATTAGAGGGGTAAAAAAAACTATATTCAGCATATTCTATTTTAAGAAGTCGAGGAGTAGAATAAACTTTAGAGAGATTTTTTAAATGACATGTTTAAATTTTAAAGGGATTTTGTACTTGAAATAGTTACATGTAAAGTCTCTTTATATAAAATACTTCCCTCTGTGACAATGCCAAGAAAAAGAAGGATTACCGTATATATTAGGTATGTGAATGCATTGTAATTATATTCTAATTAAGCTGAGCAAATAATAACTCACTGATCTGCATTTATTTACCTCTGTTGGTGGTGGGTAAGTGTGGGTGGGTGTGGGAGGTTAACACATCATGCAGTGTATGTCCCCAGCTACATTTTCATGGTGCGGAAAAGTTCACTCCGTCTTGGAGAGAGTCATTCCTCTCTAGGGATTATCCCTCTGTTCCCCTAGTACATCATATCAGTATGTTGACTGCTATATGCCCTCATACATGGATGCACTTACTATCTCCATCCCTGGGTGGATTTAATGTGCTAAAACTTTAGTAAACTTTATCTCACTTCCGAGACACCTACCACTTCAATCCTAGAAATAGATGTTGTAGCTTTCATTCTAGATTTCCTGCGACTATCCCATGTAGGCATCTTCTGCATCATTGACTCCCCTTACTTAATGACTTAGATACAACTGCCTAAGAAGTAAAATGAAAAAAAAATATATATATATATACACATAGATTAGAAACACTAGTAGTCTGCTTGTTCACCCTAATAATATTCTTAGAGTCCTATTGTGTAATAAGTGATTCATATAAGGTAGGTAGGTTATGGAAAAATAATTTTAATATATATTTCAAGAATTAGAAATGTGAGATTAATTGTGATACAGTTTTACTTAGTATTTTTCATCTTAATAGGTTGTGCACATTTTTAAAAGGGTGTAATTTATCACAACTATAAATATATCACATCATATATATACCCATAGTATATATTCAATTTATATGTATTATGTATGCTATTTATATTTTAATATATATCACATTTACATTTTTGCTTTAATTAAATTGATTCATCATACCTCCTATTGACAAAAATGGATCAGTAGCTCTGCCAATTTTTTATTGAGGCATAAAACCTTGATAGAAATAGGAACACAAAACACTGATCCTTCTCAATAACCTTGTTAGTAGAAATAATAAGTGGGACTCTAGTGGTAGTATAGAATGTGGATGCAAATGTTCTAGGAAGTTGAATTTTTAAGTGTAATGATTTCACAAAATCAGCCAAATAAAAACAGAATTATAAAATACACAATTATTTAAAAATTGGACTCCGTTAGGGCCATTAAACAATATTTATAGTCCACAGTGAGTTAGCTATTGATAAAATTTAGCAAATGATGACATAAACTCATTGGACTCGTCTCATAATTTTCAAATAATTACAAGATTTACCATAAATATAATAAAAAATAATACCATAAATATATATATAATAGTTTACCATAAATAAATAAAATAAATGTAAAAAATAAAAATATTTACCATAAATATATAATTTATGTATAATATAAAATATATTTTTAAAATACCATAAAAATAAAAATATTTTTGCTATGAAAGACAAGAGCACAAATGATAGAAACAGACAAAATTATATTTCTTAGAATAAAAGCAAATACAAATGATCCTTACAGTACTGTTGAGGACGTTGTAAGACCAACTGCAAATTAGTGACAGATATTATGCCAGAAAAATAAGTTGCTGATAAAGTTTATCTCTAAAATGATACTGTTTGATGTCAATGATATCATAAGCACATAAGAAAAAGGAGAGATTAAAACGTATGTGTATTGAGGTGTATGTGTGGAGTTTGTGTGTGTATGTTTGTGTCTGTGTGTATGTGTGCCAGGAAATATTTCTTATTACAACTGGATAGAATTAGTAGTGTATGCGATATTGGTCTCTGACATAGGAATAGTGCCTGTAGGTGAACACACATTTTATTAAGTTTTTCACCAGTCTCATGGGAATGCAGAAGGGAGTTTTTTGTTTGTTTGCAGAGTAGTGATTATTTGTGAGTTGCAGTATAGCCTAAAATAGGTGCCTTTAGAACTTGACGAAAGAGCATTGGCTATGTGTGCAACAAGGAAAACATGTCACAGAGGCAAAGAAACTGTCTATGAAAATCAATCCAAACAGTATTCATTTAAGAGGAGAGAGAATGGTCAATAATATACCTTAATTCATTGTTCTAGAACAACACTGACCAAAAGAACTTTCTGCAATAACGAAAATTTTTTCCTTTTGCTCTGTTTAATATGGTATCCCCTAGACACATAGGTCTACTGAGCTCTTGAAATGGGGCTAGTAAATTCCAACTTTACTGAAAATAAATTCCAACTTTACATACCTTTAATTCATTTAAATTTAAATGTCCACATATGTCTAGTGGCTACAGTTCTGGACAACACATTTCTCCCAAATAGTAAATATATTAATATAATGAAATCATAGCTATGGTGAAAATATCTTTTCATTATGCCATCCGAGGGAATGAGCTGCAGATCAGAGACTGCTTTTCCACACATGCTCCCTTCCTCTCAGCATGGGAAAGATTTGAGTCCATGAGTTAATAAAATCAAAACTGTTTCCTTATTACACTGATAATACAAAGAGAGTTTGTGTGATTTTAAGTGGCCTATTCAACTAACACATTTCAAAGATATACTTAATATCTTTAATAGTCTGACCCCCAAAATCCAAGGGATTATGAATGAGTTTTAAATTGATGATAAAGGGGGCACCTGGGTGCTCAGTAGGTTAATTGTCTGACTCTTAATTTCGGTTCAGGTCATAATCTCGGGGTCGTGTGATAGCGGCCTGTGTCAGGCTCCTCACTGAGCGTGGAGTCTGCTTGAGATTCTCTCTCTGCCCCCCCCAACTACTTGTGCAGTTTCTCTCTCTCTTAAAAAAAAAAAATGGATGATATCAGGATTTCTTTTGAAAACCAAACAGTGATATGACTAACTTCCTTACAAAGGGTTTAACTTTTCCCTTCATATTTGCTTTCACTTATTGGAGGTAGAACTGGATAATAAATTACTGAGGTTATTATTTCTCATCTAAAGTTGGAAATAATTTCCGGCACCCGAAACAACCAGAGTAGATTAGGGAGTTGATTGTGGCTGGTGTCCAAGTTGAAATATTCAACAATTAAGTTAACAGTGTGATATAGTTATTTATTTTATATCTGATATAGCCCTGGAAATAGCCTTTAATGAAAAAAGATGAGTTGTAATTTTGTAATTTCTGAATCCGTGTTTGAGATGAATCCATGACTGACAAAGCCATAAATAGTTGCTCCTATTTCCTCAAAATCTGTAATTCAAATTCAGAATGTTTCTTAATAGAACCTACTACATGTGGAACTTGGCCACTTGGTCATACTAACCACATCTATGTCATAATGAAGATTATGTTTTATAATAATTATCTTAAAAACTTTTAATATTTATTTTAAATTTAAATTTTTAAATGTGTCAACCTATAATTTCACTGGTCATCCAGTAATTGGTTTAGGATTGCCAAAACTTTGAAAAACACGGGTCTATGATACAAAGTTAGAGATTTAAAGATTTATAGTGGATTTATTTTTTAACCTGCTCATTCTCCTTTTATTTTCATTATCAGTCTTTTTATTTATTGATTGATATTTTAACAGCTTTATTGGAGTATCATTAAGAGACAAAGAAGTATACCTTTTTAATGTGTATAATTTAATTCATTTGAACATATGTAAACATACCACAATCAAGGTAACAACCATATCCAACACTTCCCAGAGTTTCTTTGTGTCCATGTCTGTGATAAGTACACTTAACATGAGATCTACCCTCTTAACAAATTTTGACGTGCACAATGCCATGTCAGTAATATAGATACTGTGTTGTACAGCAGATCTGTAGGACTGGTGTAATTGAAACTTTATGCCCTTAAAGTACAACTCCACAGTTCCCTCACTCTGCATACCCCACAGCACCTGGCAGCCACAATTGTATTTTCTGCCTCTCTGAGTTCAGCTGTTCTAAACACCTTACATAAGTGGAATGTAATATTTGTCCTTCTGAGACTGGCTTATTTCACTTAGCATCATGTTCTCTGAGTCCATCCATGTTGTCACAAATGGCAGGATTTCCTTCTTTTTTAAGGCTGAATAATATTCCATTCTATGTATATACTATAAATATGTATATTCCATTTATCTGTTGATGGAGATTTGGATTGTTTCCATAGCTTGCCCGTTGTGAGTAGTGCTACAATGAACATGGGAGTGCAGGTATTTCCTGCTCATTCTCCCTTATGAGCTATTTCAGGAAATAGCCAGAAATCTGAAAGTAAATCCAAACATCTCCCATACCCATACGTCCCTTATTAAGTCAATATCCCAGTTCTACCAGTTATACCTCAATCCTATTCATTTATTCCCTACTTCACCTTGACAGCCACACCTTACTTCAAGCATTAATTTCCTCCCACTTGAACTCCAGCAGTGGCCAGAAAGTGGTCCTGTCTATCCCTATTTTTGTTCCTTGAAAATCTGTTCTCCATATTATCACCAGATTTCTTTTTTTTTTAAGATTTATTTATTTATTTGAGAGAGGGAGTGAGGAGGGGCAGAGAGAGAGAGAGAGAGTCTTAGACTCTTCACAGAGCCCAGAGCCCGATGTGGGGCTCTGTCTCACGACCCTGAGATCATGGCCTGAGCCAAAACCAAAAGTCAGACACTTAACTGACTATGCCATCCAGGTGCCCCTATCACCAGGTTTCTACTTAAAATTCATGTTTGGTGGGTCATAGTACTGTTTAAAATACTACTGTGTTTTTTTCAATGTTAGCAACAAGCATCAAGAAATGAAAATGGTGAAAATACTTCCTTATTAGCCATAACAAAAAAGTGTATAGTACTGAGGAATAGATCTAACAAAAAAGGTGCAGAAAGGATAAACTGATTGAATAAAATTTTTAAAAATTGGAAACGGGGCGCCTGGGTGGCAGAGCGGTTAAGCATCTGCCTTCGGCTCAGGGCGTGATCCTGGCGTTATGGGATCGGGCCCCACATCAGGCTCCTTCGCTGTGAGCCTGCTTCTTCCTCTCCCACTCCCCCTGCTTGTGTTCCCTGTCTCGCTGGCTGTCTCTATCTCTGTCAAATAAATAAATAAAAATCTTTAAAAAAAATTGAAAACAAAGTTGAAATAGCATATCGTATTCTCAGATGGTAAGAATTATTAGGATAAAGCATCAATTTTCTCAATATTAATTAATAAATGCACTTCAAGTACAATTAAAATATTTATATGGATTAGAGTTTTAAATTATTTTTGGAAATGACAAAAGTACTTGAATAAATAAGAAAGGATAAGTTCTGAAAGTAGTCAATAAAAGCAAAAGCAAGAATAGTGAAAAGGAACTTACATTAATAAATATTATAAATTTTATAAATGTTCTGTAATGTAAAATGGGATTTGATATAGAACTTGAAATCAGTACGATCTAGGTGAAAATCCAGACACAAACCACAGATCATATGAAAATTTTATATGTGACAAGGGTGGTATTTCATTTTAGCATGTTCACATATTGGCTATACAGCTGAAAGGAAAGAAAGTGGACTCCTATCTCACACAATAAGTAAAAAAGATTCAGATGGATTGAGAACTTTAAAGGAGAAAATAACTTAGTAGAAACTATAGAAGATACATACATAATAAAGGAGTGGGGAAGACCTTTATCATAAAGATAGAAAATCCAGAAACTATAAAGGCTATAAATATATCTTTCTACAAAAGGTTTTAAACTTTCATATGAAAAAATACTATATAAAGCCATTAAATAAATTATACACATTTGAATTGTAGATGGCAGGCTATTACTATTAAAAACAAAAACTACTTACAAATTCACTTGAAAAGCTAATGAACAGTAAGCAACGTCACAGAAGGGCAAGCCCAAATGGCCAATAAATATATCCCCACACCTATCAGTAGTCAGAAAAATGAAAAATATAATAACTATGGAATATTTTTGGAAGTCCGATTGGTACAAATTAAACAGCGTAATAATACCTATTGTTGGTTGGGATACAAGGAAAACAACCTTCTCTTAATTTGCTGGTAGATACATGACATAGTCTTTTGGGGAAGTAATTTAACAACAAAATCTATTAAATTTGAAAATGCAAATACCTTTCAACTCAGTAATTCTGCATCTGGGACCTATCTTATAAAATTAAAACAAAAATGTGCCAAGATATATGTACGAGGATGTTTATTTAGCATTGTTCATGTGATATGAAACTGAAAACAAAGATAATAACCATCAACAGGAGAATGGTTGAATAAGTTATTATTTGCAGCCATTAAGAATAATTAATTCAAGCTATGTGAGTTAACTTGAAAGTATTTCTGCAATGTTTAGCTGAGAAATTGTACAATAGGATCTAATTTTCTAAGTGACCAAACAGACTTGAAGCAGATAATGAGTTGATTGATTTAGAGATGAATGTTGAAATAGAAAAAAAAAAAAAAAAAAGGATGTATGTTTACACATGATTATTTCAACACAGATAAAATTACAAAATAATACACACCATGTCAGTTTATTTTAGCAGAGGAAAGTGAGAGTTAGTTGCTGGAAGACGTGGGTAAAAAAGGGTTGGAGAAAATTTAGATAGGTACAGATGTATAGATAAAAATAATTGTTCTATAAAGACAACATGAGTGATATCGTCCTATTTTGGTGGAGAAAAGAGATTCATGATTTCTGACCTATAAATC
Source organism: Ursus americanus (assembly GCF_024610735.1). Lineage (NCBI taxonomy): Eukaryota > Metazoa > Chordata > Mammalia > Carnivora > Ursidae > Ursus > Ursus americanus. The sequence continues at coordinate 2,740,028 of NC_142162.1, read as the reverse complement.
ATGATTAGTTGGTAAGCTAAAAAAACACCTATAAGTAACACATATAAAATGATCCTATTATAAGAATAAAATGAAGCATCTTAGGAATGGCACCCAGATACCTGCAAGAAAAATTCAAACTAATAAACCATGCCATACCAGGCACTTTAAGAAAGTACCTGTCCCCAGACATCTTCCCCACCACACCTGCTGTCATATATGACACTCCAGAACAGTTCTAAAATGCTTCTAGGGATGCACAAGTACACACAAATATAACATGTTTGTTATTTTGTGATTTCATGGCTTTGATTATACTATGTGTTATAGATCCCCATGTCCAGAATTATGTTTGGAATAAGATAATGTTCTATAAATGCTTATTGAATAAATTAGTAAAGAAATTAATGAGTAAATGAATGAATGAAAGCTATCAGGAATGTCCTTTACCTACTTCTTCATTTGATTAATTCTTCTGCCTTTTAAAATTTTAGCTTATGTAATATATCTCCCAGGGAATCTTCCTTGAACTTACTTGAGCAGTGTCCCTCCTCTATTCACCCCACCTACCAGCATTTATCACACTAGTGTGCTATTATCAGAATTCATGTCTTTATCTATCTCTGAGTAGATAAAAAAACAAAGGACAGTGTCTGGGACTAATTTATCTTTGGGTCCCTTGTCTCTGGCATTATGTTTGCTAAACTAAAGTTACATATTGAGAAAAGTAGCAGACTTTTAGTTTTAGAGTTGTAAATATATTTCCATTATATTCTTTCAAAATTTAACCCCAAATAAATTTAGAATTTCGCATTTGACACAAAAACAACATAAATTACTGTAGACAAATTTCCGGAACTAAAGGACAGACAGCTTCCCAGAACTCAAGATGAGAGGCCAACCAACTAATCACATAACTGTTTTTCAAAAAATCAAAGGGTCAAGAATCAAAATTGTTCTGGACTTTTTTCAGAACAAAATGGAAAAGAAAGTATAACATTCTAAGTTGAGAATGTTTTAATTTTTTTTAAGATTTTATTTATTTATTTGACAGAGAGAGAGACAGCCAGCGAGAGAGGGAACACAAGCAGGGGGAGTGGGAGAGGAAGAAGCAGGCTCCCAGCAGAGGAGCCTGATGTGGGGCTCAATCCCAGGATTCTGGGATCACACCCTAAGCGGAAGGCAGACGCTTAACAACTGAGCCACCCAGGCGCCCCTAAGTCAAGAATGTTTTCAATTTAAATTTTTATGCCCAGCAAACAGCAATCATGGATGAAGTTAAAATAAAGTTATTCCAAAATATAAAAAGTATCTCAAAAAACTACCTTTTCAAAGGAAAGTAATGAAGGTTCTTCTTCATGAAAATAAATACACAAATGACAACTAAGAAAAAGAAGGCATGGATACAGAGAACAGAGGATCAAAATTAGTAAGAGAAGAAAGATATTCTCAGGATGACGGCTTAGAGAAAGTGAGCCTGGATGATAATTGTCCAACTGTTCGGATGAGGCTGCTGAGGAGAACTGAGCTGAAGATTATCAGATGGTTTTCATCTTGTGGAAAATTGTACTGACCTATTAGAAGCTTTGGATGTAGCAATAGATTCAAAGAAATCTAGAGAACTGTAATAGTAGCAAATCAAAACCAGTAGTATAAAATAGGATAGCATATTATGACCAGGTGGGGCTTATCTTAGGAAGGAAAGATGGGTTGAATAATCATAAATTCACAAAATCATAAACAATCATAAAATCATAAAATCCAAAATATTGAATAATACTTAATTTTACTAATTTAATAATTTAGCTAATTTAATCTTATTTAATCAACAGGCTAAAATAGTATGTAATTATCTCACTTGATGAAGAACATGATTTGAGAAAATTCAACATACATTTGTAATAAGAAATCTAAACTAGGAAAACAAGGATGTTTTCTCAACTTGTTAAAGGATATCTGTGAGATTCCTACAAGTAACAATATAGCTAATGCTTTCCCTTTAAGGCTGGAAAAAGAGGTCAGGGCACTGGAGGCCAAAGCACCATTGCTTTCTCTTATAGAAAACTTTTAGAGTGACTTCATTTTTTAAACGTTGTATTACTTTGTATATGTATCAAATGAGTTACTTCAGTAAATACAAAACTTAATTTAAAATAGTTCTATGATTTATAAATGTAAAATAAAGTAATAAGCCAAGGGAGATATTTTGCCTCCATTTCAGAGTGCTTCTGAGTCTGGTGTCTTCAAATTATTTTTGATCTGGGATCACAATTTCAGTATTGAGTCCTTGCATTTAAGCAGTACAGATGTATAAAGCTGGTTTCCAAGAAAAGTAAATGAGCCCCCCCTCCCAAGTGAGAAATGAGTCTGCATGAAATGATCTGATAAAAGCCAAAACCAAAGCCCTCCCCAGTGCACAGAGGTTCTAATCTGGTTAGTGGGAAAAGATGTGGAAAATGACATTGCCAAAACAACATAAGAAAATAAACCTGTTCTTTCCCAGCTGTCACTTTGGAAGAGAGCTGACAAGCTGGTTCACACTATGTTACTTTATGGATTATACTTTCTTGGATTATTCTCCTCAGGAATGTGCATTTTAATAAATAAATAAATAAGCCTAAACCAGTAAAGTTATAAAGGTAGGATTTAAACATGTACACAGGCTTATAGAGGAAACTTTAAGGGTTTGGGGGGTTTGCTGTAATCCCCCAGATTGCACAAGTAGGTAGAAATCTACTTGGCCTGTGTATCTGTATCTTGGGAAAAGTGTCTGAACTAGATGATGTAAAAACAGAAAACAGTCCACTTGCTTTCCTATGGTCTAGCTCCTGGAATTTTACTCCACTGTGAAATCCAGTATAAGCAATATTTCATTTTCAATTTCAACTTGTAAATTACTTCTGTAAGGGGAATGTTATAAGAGGTAAGTGATATATTTTGACAGCAACTGAAAAATCTCAAGACCTAAAATTTCCAGCATCTGCAATCAAGTTTTACTTTCCTTAATCCATGCAGAGCAAGGTATTTGTAGTGTAATGCAGGTAATTTCATTCATAATCATGAACTGTGTATTTAAGTAATCAGTTCTATGCATAATTATTCATTCTGGATGAAAACCTGTGCTTAGCTTTTCTGGGGGAAATGTGCACATTTTTTTCCAAATTCAAAGCCAATCATAAATGATTTAAAACTTGCTTCTGAACTGATTTCTGCCCATTGATAACACATGATGAGTGGGTATAGAGTTGGTTCTTGGAAGCGAATGAGATGGGAAGGGCAGTTCCTATGGAAGAGGAGTGTGGCTTGATGATGCTACCCTCAGCCTGTGACTACTGTGTGGCCATGTTAAAAATGATGCCCGTTAATTCTGCGAGATCAATAAAGCACCTAAGTTATTAGCAATCCTCAGGACCCTGCAAAGTACATGCCACCTACCCCAGAAGTTTCTGGTCAGGTCCCAAATGAGTCCCACTTGTGTCCAACAATGTGACTACAGCTTCTGGGGCTATTGCTTCCCACCAGACTGCTACTGGGAGTCCCCTGTGATGGCTGGACATTCACCCATTTTGCCAAATGCTGAAATATCCTCTAGGGTTTGGTCACACAAGCTTCTGCTGTTCCTCTGAGAAAACACTGACTGCCATCAGGTGCTGCTTTCCCAGAACATCTCAAGACAACACCCAAGATGTCAAAATGTTGCCACTTTCCTTCCAGTATTCAGTGTACTGGGGCCATGCTGTGTTCTGTGAGGAGTAGGCAAGCACCCACCCTTTTCTGTCCTATTTTGTGAAAATGTGTTAGAAAGAAGCATTCCCACTCCTCCTTGGCTCAAGTGAGGATGTCCCTCATCTTGCGCCAAACTCACCATATTGTCCCTCAAAGCCGCTCTTCCTCCTGAACTGACTTTTTTCTTTATGATCGTTATCATCATTGTCTCAACAATTCATGTTCAAAATCTTTGAAATCTTTCTGTTCCAGTCCCCACATCAGGTGATTCAGAAGATTTTGCTGATTTCAAACTGCCATTTGCATAGTCTTTCCCACTTATCATGGGCTCATTTGTTTACTTACTAAAGGCGTATTTCTTGAAAAGCAAACTATAGGTTAGCACTGTATTAGACGTTCGGGTTCAAAAATTTGAATAAAATGTAGAACGGTAAATAGATAATTGCAGTATTGTGTGAAAATATTTAACTTAGGCCTTTATTACTTCTTACTTGAACTATTTAAATATTCATGTTCTTTAATTATTTCTCAAAATTCTAGACTCTTCAATTCAATCCACATTGTCCCAAGCAATCAAAATTTTCTAAAAGCCTGGTTCTGAATCTGCACTGCGTCCATCTTCTTAACAGCCCTTAGGAGTATTCCCATTGCCTGGTTAATGAAGTCCTAAGTCCCTATTTCAGCATTTAGAACACAGCCAACCTGGACCAGTAACCATTTCTCGAAAGATTTTGGCCTTTCTTTTTCTTCAGTGTCTTGATTACAGTGCTGTTGCTCTGCTTAGAATATTAGCCTTTCTGCTTTTTCCAGAGATCTCATGCCTAACAGAGGTAGCGTTCCTTTCTTCTGCATGCTTACATTACTTTCCTTGTCTTCTGGCACTTAATGCCTATTGTTTTATATTTTGTTTATGTCCATCTCTCATCTTTCCTAATAGAATGGAGGTTCTTTTAAAGAAAGAGTTTGTAGCTTATTTATCTTTTAATTCACATGCCACATAGTACATAAACCAGGTCACATACTCAATTTGTTGATTGCATGAAAAATTATTTTATCAGCAATAAATCCTTTGACTTATAGCAGAGGTGACTGAATGGAAATATTTGTCATGTAAATCCTATTTTCTACTGACTTCCATTATGTAATTAAAAATATGTCCCCATGAGACAAAAAACACTAATACACTTAGGAAGAAACTAGTGAGAAACATGGTGACTACCTCCATGAAATACTGAATAGTGTGCACAAAAGACATATAAAGTCTAGAGGCTATTAGCCTTCGTTAGTTGTTTTCATTTCTTGAAACCTAGTTCAAAAAGTATTTGGTGAATAATTAAATGAAAGAAAATCTCCATTTTATTATAGAAGTCTGTTTTTATAGTTAAACTGTTACTTTAATTGAAGTGTCTGAGCTGACATATCTGGGTGAAAAAAGTCAAAGCTAAACTATTGGACAAATCCACCCAGAAAAAGCCTTATTCTCTTCTCATCATCATCTGTGATGACACATTCAAATATGGGGTAAAAAGAAAAGATGACTTTATGCCAATTACCTAAGGCATTTAGAAGAAATTCATTTCTGTCTGAATGTAAATTTCCCAATCTGGCATCTATCAGTCTTCCCTCAATTTAATCTTACCTTCTATTATTTGCTGTGTTCAATGTGAAAATGTGCTCTCCAGATTTCCCTTTAAAACAGGACTTGGGGCCTCATCTTTTAGAAAAGAGCTGCCAGCTTTGAATTCCTTTAGGGTTTGCATCCATTGTAGAACACTTCATCATTCGAGGACATACATTTCCTGGGGCAATTCAGTAATATAATAAGTGAGCATATAGAGACCTGACTATTTTGGTCCAATCTGGGGCAACTTTAACAGGCCACATATGATCCAGAACCATGGTCAAGCTGACTGACCCTTTCTATAGTCTGTACCTAAGTTTGACTTCTCCCACTGCCCAGCCCTGCTTCTTCCCTTTCTTGTCCACAGTTGTTGATTCCTAATAAACACCCAGTGCCTTATTAATTTATCGAATTATTGATAAATTTCGGTTCCTTATTCCAGTGTACTCAGCCTGCAACAACTGATGTCAGTAGTGACTTGGGAAGCTAAAATATAAGATGATGTTTTGAGCCTGGCTCACTTGGTGCCTAGCTGGCAATGAGAACCTCATCACTGGTGGCAGGTGAGGCACATAGAGTTTCAGCACCAAGTAGTTGTCCAGTTTGTTAAAACTTCTACATATATATTAGTAAAAGAAACTGGTACCTCCAGAGAGCCACAGGTGAAAGCCGGAAAGGGGCACTGGCACAAGTGAGGGTCAAGGCTACCTGCTCATATGGCTTAATTATTCCCTGGAGCCGGCCCATGTTTAATCTCAGTATTACCAATTCCATCTAACAGTGGACCAACACCTGTAGCATCATTGAGTCTGCTGGAGGGTAGGACCTCAAGGCACAGAGCTGATTGCACCATAGCCTTGACTTGCTATAGAGTCCTTTTTAGCTCTGGATCCCACTTGAAACTAGCAGCCTGTATGTTATGGTTATGGAGCAAGTTATGGTCTAGAACAGTTTAGATGTGAAAGATGTTGCCTACACAAAACAGTAAAGCCTACTGGGCACTGTGGTAGGGCGTGATGGAGCAAGTTGCCTTTATTTTGTAAGAGATTTGCTAGCACTGCTTACCACAGGACTTCTGTAAATTTCACTGAAGCCGTTAAGTCTCTCAAACTTCGTACAGTTCATCTCCCGACCTCTAGAGAGCATGTTTCTTGCCAAGGCCTCTAATATAGGAGCCATCCCTTGCTTATCTTGTTTAATGGGGATTTTTTTTTAGAATAAAAGAAACTTTTATTGAAGTGAGAGATGGACACATACAGAGAGTCTTTTTTGATGGGCACAGGGAGGCTCAGGCTGAGGATAGGAGAGCAGGCATATGGTGATGAGGCTGGTCCCCTGGTGCTGGGGTTGAGCTTACTTGAGGAATTTTAATTAGCTGCTGTTATTTATCAGGTAATTCAAAATGTTGGAACAATGTAAAGAACGATCTGGCTATTGCTAAGCTATATTTATGCTTTGGAAAGCTAATAAGCCTAAGATGACTGATTGGTAATTAAAAGCTAAGTGTGAAAGTAGTGGTAGGACAGAAGGTATTGATGGTCAGACCTAGGACTTAATCATAAAAGGACATAATCTCCAAGGAAAGTTAAAGACCCAACCAAGGTAGGTCTGCAATGTCAACCTCACAGTTCAGGATGGGAAAGAATGTAACTTTGACAGATTGTGTGAGAACATCTGAGATGAAGTTCCTGACAAAACTGAATCCCCAGATTTCCCTAAATGAGCCTAAAGACATGTCCCCCAGTACTCCATGTCAAGGGTTTATATTTTGTAATTGCTTAAAAATTCTACATGGGCCTCTCCCCATGTGACCTCTCCCAAATCTGCCTCTGCTCTCCTCTAAGACACTAGGACTATAACTAGGATTAAAATTAGAATATAATTTAGCTGGAGATGTGCTGGGCCTGAAAAGGGCAGAAAGGGACTGTACCCCCAAAGTAGCTGTGGAATTAAGCAGGTGTTATGAGCTGGATTCTAAGGGTAATTGATCAAAGGGCAATGAAACATAAGCTGGAGAAGGGAGAATCTAGTGGTCTTCCAGCACTCTCCTGGAATACTGCTAGGATGGCTTCTAGAAGCATTAAAAAGAAAAAAAAAATGATGTTCCATGTGTAACTGAAGTAGAAATGCTAGAATTGCCATGGATCATGGTGGACAAAGGCATTATCAGGCTTAGAGAAAATGATATGCTCTAGGGGATATAATAATGTAAGAAAACGCACTAGAGAACGATGCTTCAAAGGAGGACCTAAAGGATACATCATTTACCAAAGCAATATGAAACACACTGATGAGTTCCACTTCTGCTTGGGATATAGAAAGCCAGAAGAAAATGTTGCCTCTACTCTAACAACCAAGAAAAGTTGGATGATACGCTAAATTATAACATTTCCTGAGTCCATCAGAAAGCAAGATAACAAGGTAAACTGAATTTCAGCAGGTGATAAGCCCCTCTGGAAAGAGACAAGACCCATGTACTCTCTTGCCTTTGGCAGAGCCTGTGAAAGGAAAAGCCATAAAAGCAGAATTGAGAAAACAACAACAACAACAAAAAAAGCAATTGACATATTAATTAACTATTAAAAGCTGAGTGTCACTAAGCATGACAGTTTAGCATCCCTGGGAGCCCAAACATAAGGGTGGTCCTCTGTAAGTTCTTTCCCATTGTTCTTAACAGGGTGCTCATGAAAAAAAAAATGGGGACTAGGTCCAGAGAGCATGCCCCTTAGTGATGGAGGTCAATAGGAGGTAACTAACTACCACTAGAGACTGGCACAGAGATCTCTCACTTCTAGAATAGGATAGAACTGAAACATGTCTGTCTCTGGGGGAGAGACAGAAGACCTTCCCACCATCAGGTCACAGATGAAAATTGATTACTTCTAGGTAGAGAGTACAAGGAAAAATACTCTTCTGATTGAGGAGCAGGAAACTCCACTGAGCTTAGGATCCAAGCTGTATCAAAGCTGAGGACTGCTTCTATCAAGAAAGGCCAGGAAATGCTCTCCTAAACAAGATCCACCCCAGATACAAGTCAGAACTAGGCAGCCATGGGGAGAAGAGCAAGGACACTGTGAAAGCTTCACCTGCAAGGCCTACAAGCACAGGATTTGCCAAAGACAAAAGTTGAACCAGGAGAACAGAGAACACTGCCTCTATGACCTTAGCACGAAGTAGAAAGTCACAGAAAGTTCACTGCAGTGGAAGGGACAAGAGTGTATGGACAGAGGTCCTGCTATGGTACATGCAGAGGACTTTTGAAAGCTGAGACAGAACAGCAACCCATTGGTACCATAAGTCACACTCTAAAGCAGGAGGTAACAGCCATATGTGTCATATACAGAGGTTACGATAGGAGTGAAAAAACACAAATTCAGTTCCAATTCCTTGTTATAGTGCCTCACCTCCATCTCTCCAATATAAACATATTAATGGCCCAGTCCAGGTGTAAATACCTTCTACCTCATCTTTAATGTTCTTTTATACACAATGTGAAGTACTTAATAAGAACCTATGAGACATACAAAAGAGCAAGAAGAAAAAAAAATACATTGCCAAGAATTAGAGCAGTAAAAAAAAAATAGTATTCGGAGATGACCCTAATATTGTATCTAGGAGACAGGGACTTTCAAAATACTATGATTAATGTGGTAAAATAATAGGTGGAAGAGGTGGACAACATGCATAAAAAGATGCAAAATTTCAGCAGAGAGATAAAAAGTGGTTTTTAAAAAGATCAGTGAAAAATCTAGAAATTAAAAAAAAGTAATAACAGATAAAGAATTCTTTCAGTGTGTATAAGTAAGCCTGGATATATCTGATTAAAGAGTCATTTAACTTGCAGATAGATCAATAAAAATTATCTAAACTGAACCAAGAGAAATAGTGAAAAAGATAGAATAGACTATTCAACAGTTAGGTACAATATCAAACAGTCTAATCTGCATGTAATTGAAGTTGCAGAACAAGAATAGAGAATAGGAGAGAAAAAATTTTTTTAAGAAATAATGACAATTTGGTTTTTCAAAAGTTAATAAAATGAGAAAATCCTACATCTCTCTCTCCCATTCACACACACACACACACACACACACACACACACACACACAGAGGCATATTACACTCACATGCCTGAAAATCAGAAATAGAAAAAATGTTGAAAACAGCCACATAAAAAGAAACACATATACAGAGTAGAAAGATAAGAATTATGACACAATTTTCAGAGGTGGTTTTTTTTCTAAAACATAAGAAAATGGAGTTATATCTTTAATGTGCCAAAATTTAAACAGTACAAACTGTCAAATCAGAATTAAACGTTTGAGGGTGTATCTTTTAATAAAGGAAGGCAAAATAAAAATTTGTTCAGAGAAACAGAAGATGAGAGAATTCATTACCAGCAGGCAAGAAGATGTTAAAGAAAATAAACTTGAATATACACAAAGAAATGAAGAGAGCCATAAATACTAAAAAGGTGAATTTAAAAAGATTGTTTCTATATATTTAATTGCTATACAGAATAATGACTATAATAACAATGTATTTTGGCAATTATAATTTACTTAGCAGTAAAATGTATGACAGCAATAGCACACAAGATGGAATTAAGAGAAAGGTCTTACACCATTGTATAGGTTTTACACTGTCTTTGATGTGGCATAATATTATTGAAGTTAGGCTATAATAAGTTAAAAATGCAGAATGTAATAGCCAAAGCAACAAATAAAAAAATTTTAAAGAGTATAATTACCAGACCAATAATGGAAATAAAATGAAATAATGAAAATATTATATCCAAAATAAGGCAGAAAAGAGGGGAGATAAAAGGAATAAGGAACAGATATGACAAATAAAAAAGAATTAGTAATATGGTAGAGTTATCAGTGAATATATTAAATGTAAATGAATAAGTACCCCCATTTCAAATGTGGACAAGATTTAATAAAAATAGAACCAAGACAAAACTACATGCAATCTAGAAATGCACCTTAAATACAGAGATAAATTAAAAGATGAAAAATCAAGTAATGTGAAAACATTAATTAAAGACATTGGGAATGTCTCTATTAATATCAGAGAAAGTATACTTCAAAGGAATAAATAATACCAGGAACCCATAGGGCATCACGTAATGGTAAAAGTGTCAATTTAATAACAGAGGTTCAAAATGCACAGAACAAAAAACAATCAAATTTAAAGAAGAAATAGACAAATTCACAATTAGAGCTGGAGACTTAACATTCCTTTTAGTAATTTATAGAACAAACAGTAAATCAACAGGGATGGAGAAGACTCAAGCTACTTCATCAACCACCTTGACATAACTGATGCTTATGGAACATCCCACCCAACAATAGCCAACTTTATGTTCTTTATAAGTGTTCATGGAATAGTCACCAAGAGACGATATTCTGGGCCACAAACCAAGTTTTAATAATTTTAAAAGAATTGAAAGTATACGTGCAATATATGCTGTCTGATTACAACAGAGTCAAACTAGAAATTGATTACAGAGGAGATATTTGGAAAATTTCCAAAGAGTTGATAATCAACACAAATACAAATGCAAACAACATAATTCCAAGTAACGCATGTGTTGAGTTAAAAAAATGACAAGAGAATTTAGAAAATACTTGGAATGCAATGAAAGTAAAACAGAACATATCAATGTTTGGGAAATACAGCTAAAGTAGTGTTTAGAGGAAAACTTATAGTATTAAATATTTTTATTGGAAAATAATATCGTGCATAAACTTCTATAAGAAAGTAGAAAATAAGAGTAAATAAGACTCAAAACAGTGGGAAGAGGAAAAACTACAATAAGAGCAGGAATCAGTAAAATAAAGAGAGAGGGAGAATCAATGAAACAAAAAGCCTAGCCAGATTGATTGGTAAAAATGAAAAAAGACATAAAAATTATCAATATCAAGAATAAAGAAGATACTAAACTATAAACTCCCAGAAGATAACAAAAGAGAAAATCTAGATGACTTAAAGTTTGGCAATGACTTTTTAGATACAACATTAAAGGCCTGGTCCTTGAAAGAAAGGATTGGTAAACTGGACTTCATTAAAGTTAAGAATTTCTACTCTGTGAAAGACACTGTCAAGATAATGAAAAGGAAAACAACAGACTGGGAGAAGATATTTGCAAAAGACACATCTGATAAAGAACTGTTATCTAAAATATACAAAGAACTCTCAAAACTCAACAATAAGAAAATAAACAACCCAATGCAAAATGGGCCAAAGACCTTAGCCAGACATCTAACCAAAGAAGATATGCAGATGGAAAATAAATATGGAAAGATACACCACATCCTAAGTCATGGGAAAATGCAAATTAAAACAGTGAGCTGCCACCGCACACCTATTCAAATGACCAAAATCCAGAGCACTAACAACACCAAATGCTGGCAAGGATGTGGAGTAAAGGAACTCTTAGATGTTTCTGGTGGGAATGCAGAATGGCACACCACTTTGGAAGGCTGTTTGGCAGCCTTTCACAAGACTAAACATACTCTTACCAAACAATCCAGCAGTCCTCTTCCTTGGTGTTTATCCAAAGGAGTTGAAAACTCGTATCTAAAAAAACCCAAAAAACAGAACAAAACAAAACCTGCACACAGACATTTCTAACAGCTTTATTCCTAATTGCCAAAACTTGGAAGTAACCAACGGGTCCTTCAGTAGATGAGTTCATAAACTGTGGTACATCCAGACAATGGAATTTTATTCAGTACGAAAAAGAAATGAGCTATCAAGCCATGAAAAGACGTGAGGGAAGCTTAAATGTCTATTACTGAGGAACCAATCTGAAAATGTTAACACTGCATGATTCCAACTATATGACATTGTAGAAAAGTCAAAACTATGTAGACAATAAAAAGTTCAGTGGTTGCTAGAGTTTAGGAGGGAGAGAGTGATGAATAAGTAGGACACAGAGTATTTTTTAGGGCAGTGAAACTATTCTGAATGATAATAGTATGGTGAACATCATCATATATTTGCACAAACCAATAGAATGTACAAGACATGGAATGAAGCCTAATGTAAACTATGGACTCTAGGTAGTAATGACGTATCAGTGTAGGTTCTTGAATTATAACGAATGCACCACTATTGTGGGGGATGTTGATAATGGGAGAGGCTATGCATGTGTGGAAGCAGGGGAGTATATGGGAAATCTCTATGCCTTCTGCTCAGCTTTGCTGTAAACGTAAAACTGCTCTAAAAAATAGTCTATTAAAAAAATGAAAGGACCTTGTTAAAGATCCTACAGATCAAAAGCATAATAATAGAACATTATGAAAATATGTCCATAAATTTGACAACTTAGATGAAATGGAGAAATTCCTTGAAAGATATAAATTACCGAAGTTCAGAAAAAAAAAAGATATCCTGGATAGCCCTCTGTCTATTAAAGACAGTGAGGGTGTGGTTAAAAGTATTTCCACATGCACCATGTCATTGGTGAATCTTATCAAATATTTGAGGAGCAAGTAATAACTAACTTTACACAAGTTCTTCCAGAAAAGAAAATAGCAGGCAATTCTGGCGCATTTATGAGGCCAGCAGTGAAAACAAAACCAAAGACATTACACATTGTGAAAAACACTATCACTAATAAACATATGGAGAAAAAAACTTTTAACAGAATAAAAGCAAACCAGACCTAGCAATATATAAAAACAATAATACATGATCAAGTATGATATATCCCAGATTTGGGATTGCAAGATTATTTTAACACTTAAAAAAATTGAACAATGTAGAGCACTGTATTAACGGGCTTAAAACGAAAAAAGAAAGCATGCAATTTTCTAAACATATACAGAAAAAAATTCTACACCCATTCATGATAAAAGTCTTATCAAATGAGGACAAGAAGGAAGGAACTACGTGGTTCACTGTGCTGCGTTGTGCATGCCCACTATGGGAGCTGGTTAATGTCTGAAGGGGAAACTGCATGTGTAAATGGGGATTCCTTTCCGGGTGGTTCTTTTTGTCTGGATGGAATCTTGATCCTCAAGCTCAAGCTTAAGGATCAGATTTTGCTGCTTCAACCTAGCATAACTGTCCCAAGCTTTAGGTCACTGCTTTCTGTCTGGCTTCTATGAAACTGGTTATTTATTAGAGGATGTTCTGAAAAGAAAAAAAGTGGAGGCAAGGATAAGCACCTCAAGCACTTCCTGTCTCTTCTGGATCTTATCCCTGCAAGTCTTACCTACCTTCTGTGCTCTATTCTTCCAAATTGCTGTTTTCTATATTTTGTTCAACATTGATGGCTGTTTTTGACAGGAAGATTCGTTTAGTACAAGTTACTCCACGAGAGCCAGAAACAGAAGTCTCTCTTTATTTACATCTAATCTCTTATACCTTTAGACTTATTCAAAATGATTATTTTGTATTCTGTGTAATGATTTCAATATTTGAGCTTTTTGTGGGTCTGCTTCTTGGGTCTTTTGTGACTATTGAATTTTGATCATGGAGCCCCCTGCTCCCCAGCCTACCCATTCAATTTTTTTTTATTTTTTATTTTTATTTTTTTACTGTGGGCTTATCTTCTTTTGAGACCCAGGCTGAAGTTTGGTTCCTCCAGAAGTGATTGGTGTTCACTTCTGGAGTGCTACGCATCTGCAGTGCCACTATTCCAGGGATTTTGAGATTGAAATCTCCATATCTTAATCTAGCAAAATAGTCTAAATTTGGTGTGCAATCTGTGTAAGAATTTACTTACTGTTTTAGGTTTCCAGAGGAAATACTTCCTTGCCAAATCATTTCTTGAGAAAGGGGATTTTCCTAAATAAATTTCCTGGGAAGAAAGGCAGGTTTATTTCTAGATGCCCTTATATCAAAGTATAGCCCTTGAATGCACAAGCCTAAGGCCAAGTTAGGGGGACTTCCTCTTAGATTTCCTACCTGAAGCTGGTCTTGAACTTTGTCTTGCGTTTTCTATGAAGCCATGAAAGCCCAAAGTTAAGTTCATTCACATTTGGCAAGTTGCTTCAGGGTAGAATTAAAATCTGGTTTCTTGCCAATCCCTCTAGGTTTCTAGTTTTACTGATTTTTTAACTTCTAATTTTTACTGATTTTTTAACTTCTAATATTCCATTTCAAATTGCCAGTCCTTTACTATATTTTTTAAAGGGGGTTTAGAATACTTTATCCATGTTTTTTTGTTGTTTTTAGGGGGAAAGTTGGTAAGACTCTGTGAACTGCCTCACTCCAAAAATAAATACCGATAATCACTATCCCATACATCATTTTAGTTGATTCTTATGATCACTTCTGAAAAAGATGTCATTATTTATTTTATTTTATTTTTTTTTTTTAATGATTTTTTATAATATTATGTTAGTCACCATACAGTACATCCCCGGTTTCCGATGTAAGGCTCGATGATTCATTAGTTGTGTATAACACCCAGTGCACCATGCAATACGTGCCCTCCTTACTACCCATCACCGGTCTATCCCATTCCCCCAACCCCTCCCCTCTGAGGTCCTCAGTTTGTTTCTCATAGTCCATAGTCTCTCATGTTTCATTCCCCCTTCTGATTACCCCCCCTTTCTTTATCCCTTTATTCCCCTACCGATCATCCTAGTTCTTATGTTCCATAGATGAGAGAAATCATATGATAGTTGTCTTTCTCTGCTTGACTTATTTCAATTAGCATTATCTCCTCCAGTGCCATCCATGTTGTAGCAAATGTTGAGAACTCGTTCTTTCTGATAGCTGAGTAATATTCCATTGTATATATGGACCACAACTTCTTAATCCAGTCATCTGTTGCAGGGCATCTCGGCTCCTTCCACGATTTAGCTATTGTGGACATTGCTGCTATGAACATTGGGATGCATATGGCCCTTCTCTTCACTACGTCTGTATCTTTGGGGTAAACACCCAGTAGTGCAATGCCTGGATCATAGGGTAGCTCAATTTTTAACTTTTTAAGGGACGTCCACACTGTTTTCCAGAGTGGCTGTACCAACTTGCATTCCCACCAACAATGTAGGAGGGATCTCCTTTCTCCACATCCTCTCCGACAATTATTGTCTCTTGTCTTGTCGATTTTTGCCATTCTAACTGGCGTAAGGTGGTATCTCAGTGTGGTTTTGATTTGAATTTCCTTGATGGCTAATGATTTTGAACATTTTTTCATGTGTCTGTTAGCCATTTGTATGTCTTCATTGGAAAAGTGTCTGTTCATATCTTCTGCCCATTTTTTGATTTGTTTATTTGTTTCTCGTGTATTGAGTTTGAGAAGTTCTTTGTAGATCTTGGATACCAGTCCTTTATCTGTAGTGTCATTTGCAAATATATTCTCCCATTCCATGGGCTGCCTCTTAGTTTTTCTGACTGTTTCCTTGGCTGTGCAGAAACTTTTAATCTTGATGAAGTCCCATAAATTCATTTTATCTTTTGTTTCTCTTGCCTTTGGGGATGTATCATGAAAAAGGTTGCTTTGGCCGATGTCATAGAGGTTGCTGCCTATGTTCTCCTCTAGAATTTTGATGGATTCCTGTCTCACATCGAGGTCTTTCATCCATTTGGAGTTTATTTTTGTGTATGGTGTGAGATAGTGGTCAAGTTTCATTCTTTTGCATGTAGCTGTCCAATTTTCCCAGCACCATTTATTGAAGAGACTGTCTTTTTCCCACCGGACGTTTTTTCCTGCTTTATCAAATATTAGTTGCCCAGAGCTGAAGGTCCATTTCTGGGCTCTCTATTCTGTTCCATTGGTCTATGTGTCTGTTCTTGTGCCACTACCATGCCGTCTTTGTGATCACAGCTTTGTAGTACAGCTTGAAATCCGGCATTGTGATGCCCCCAGGTTTGTTTTTCCTTTTCAAAAGTTCCTTGGAGATTCAGGGCCTTTTCTGTTTCCATACAAATTTAAGGACTATTTGTTCCAGTTCTTTGAAAAATGTCCTCGGTATTTTGATCGGGATAGCATTGAAAGTGTAGATTGCTCTGGGTAGCATGGACATTTTAACTATGTTAATTCTTCCGATCCATGAGCATGGAATATCTTTCCATCTTTTTATGTCTTCCTCAATGTCTTTCAAGAGTGATTTATAGTTTCTAGAATATAGGTCCTTTACGTCTCTGGTTAAGTTAATTCCAAGGTAACGTATGGTTTTTGGTGCTATTGTAAATGGGATGGATTCCCTAATTTCTCTTTCTTCGGTCTCGTTATTCGTGTACAGAAATGCAACTGATTTCTGAGCATTGATTTTGTATCCCACCACGTTACTGAATTGCTCTATAACTTCTAATAGTTTGGGAGTGGATTCTTTTGGGTTTTCCATATAGAGTATCATGTCATCTGCAAAGAGAGACATTTTGACTTCTTCTTTGCTGATTTGGATACCTTTTATCCCTTTTTGTTGTCTGATTGCTGTTGCAAGGACTTCTAGTACTATGTTGAATAATAGTGGCGAGATTGGGCATCCTTGTCGTGTTCCTGATCTTAAGGGAAAGGCTTCCAGCTTTTCCCCATTGAGAATGATATTTGCTGTAGGCTTTTCATAGATGGTTTTTATGAGATTGAGGAATGTACCCTCTATCCCTACACTCTGAAGGGTTTTAATCAGGAAAGGATGCTGTATTTTGTCAAATGCTTTTTCTGCATCTATTGAGAGATTCATATGATTTTTGGCTTTTTTCTTGTTGATAAAATCTAAGACACTGATTGATTTGCGAATGTTGAACCACCCTTGCATCCCAGGGATGAATCCCACTTGGTCATGATGGATAATCCTTTTAATGTACTGTTGGATTCTATTAGCAAGGATCTTGTTGAGGATTTTGGCGTCCATATTCATTAGGGAAATTGGTCTGTAATTCTCCTTTTTGAGGGGGTCTTTGCCTGGTTTGGGGGTCAAGGTAATATTAGCCTCATAGAATGAGTTTGGTAGCTTTCCTTCTGTTTCTATTTTTTGAAATAGCTTTAGGAGAATAGGTATTATTTCTTCTTTGAATGTTTGGTAGAATTCCCCAGGAAAACCGTCTGGGCCTGGAGTTTTGTTATTTGGAAGGTTGTTTATCACTGACTCAATTTCTTCATAATTAATTGGCCTGTTTAAGGAATCAATTTCTTCCGGTTTCAATCTTGGTAGTTTATAGGTTACCAGGAAGGATTCCATCTCTTCCAGATTGCTTAGTTTATTGGCATATAGTTGTTGATAAAAATTTCTAATAATCCTTCCAATTTCAATGGTGTTCATCATGACCTCTCCTTTTTCATTCATAATTTTAATAATCTGGGTCCTTTCTCTTTTCTTTTGGATAAGTTTGCCAGTGGTCTGTCAATTTTATTGATTCTCTCAAAGAACCAGCTTCTAGTCCTGTTGATCTGCTCTACTGTACTTCTGGTTTCTGCTTGATTGATTTCAGCTCTAATTTTGGTCAGTTGCTTCCTCGTGCGTGCATTAGGCCTGTCCCTCTGTTGCTGTTCCAGCTTCTTGAGGTGAGAATATAAAAACTGCATTTTAGATTTTTCAATTCTTTTGAGTGAGGCTTGGATGGCTATGTATTTCCCCCTTAGGACTGCCTTTGCAGTATCCCATAGGTTTTGGACTGTTGTATTTTCATTCTCATTGGTCTCCATAAATTGTTTAAATTGATTTTTGATTTCCTGGTTTATCGAGTCATTCCTGAGCAGGATGGTTCTTAGTCTCCAAGTGTTTGAGTTTCTTCCAAATTTTTCCTTGTGGTTGAGTTCCAATTTCAGAGCGTTGTGGTCTGAGAATATGCAGGGGATAATTTCAATCTTTTGGTATCGGTTGAGACCTGTTTTGTGTCCCAGAACATGGTCTATTCTTGAGAATGTTCCATGGGCATTAGAATAGAATGAGTATTCTTTGGTTCTGGGGTGTAGTGTTCTATATATATCTATGAGGTCCAACTCGTCAAGTATGGCATTCAAAGCCTTTGATTCTTTGCTTAGTTTTTGCCAGGGTGTTCTGTCTATTTCTGAGAGTGGAGTGTTGAGGTCCCCTACTATTAATGTATTTTTATTTATATGTCTCTTTATTCTGGTTAAGAGTTGGCTTGTGTATCTTGCTGCCCCCCTGTTGGGGGCATATATATTTATAATTGTCATATCCACTTGTTGAATACTTCCCTTAAGAATAATATAGTGCCCTCTGCATCTCTAACTATAGTCTGTAGTTTAAAATCCAATTTATCTGATATGAGAATTGCTACCCCAGCTTTCTTTTGAGGTCCATTTGCATGAAAGATGGTACTCCATCCCCTTACTCTCAGTCTGAATGCATCTTTGGGTTCGAAATGAGTCTCTTATAGACAGCAAATGGATGGGTCATTTCTTTTTATCCAATCTGCAACCCTGTGCTGTTTTATGGGAGAATTTAGCCATTAACATTAAGACTGAGTACTGAGAGATATGTTCTTAATGATGCCATGTTGCCAGTAAAGTCTTTGTTTGTATTGGCTGTGACTTTCTGTTCTGTATCACTCTTGGGGCCTTTTTACTTTTATAGAACCCCCTGTAATATCTCCTGTAGGGCTGGCTTCGTGCTTACAAAATTGGTTAGTGACTGGCGATTCTGAAATGTCTTTATTTCTCCATCAATTCTGAATGACAGCCTTGCTGGATAAAGGATCCTTGGCTGCATGTTTTTCTCTGAAAGAGCTTTAAATATGCTCCCCCAACCCTTTCTCTCATTCCAGGTCTGTGTAGACAGGTCTGACGTAATTCTGATGCCTTTGCCTTGGTACGTGAGAAATTTCTTTGCCCTGGCCGCTTTCAATACTGTATCCTTGAATCTAACATTTGCGAATTGCACTATGACGTGACGTGGCATAGGTTTGTCATGGTTGTGCTTGGGAGGGGTCCTCTCTGCCTCTTGGACACGAATGTTTGTTTCCCTCGCTAGATTAGGGAAGTTTTCAGCTACAATTTTTTCAAATATCTCTTCTAGACCTCTGTTTTTCTCCACCCCCTCGGGGATGCCAATGATTCTAACATTGGATCGTTTCATTGAGTCAGTAATCTCCCGTAACCTACATTCGTGGGCGT
Source organism: Ursus americanus (assembly GCF_024610735.1). Lineage (NCBI taxonomy): Eukaryota > Metazoa > Chordata > Mammalia > Carnivora > Ursidae > Ursus > Ursus americanus. The sequence goes on along the minus strand of NC_142162.1, from coordinate 2,720,652 downwards.
GGATTTTTTTAAGACCATCTTCTGTTTTCATTTTTTCCTCTATTAACCCATCCTCCAATTCACTAACCCGTTCCTCTGCTTCTGTGACCCTGGCCGTCAGAGCCTCTAGTTTTGCCTGCATTTGGCTCATAGAATTTTTAATTTCTGTCAGATTCGCTCACATTTCTGTCCTTAGGGATTCTATATTCTCAGTAACCTTTTCGTTAATAGTTTTTTCAATTCTACTCATCATTTTGACCATCGTTACTCTGAATTCCATTTCTGATACTTTGGTTACATCCATATCCATTATTTCTGTGGCAGAGGCCACAGACTCACTGTCTTTTCTTTGCTGGGGGTGGGGGGGGGTCTTCTCCTTCTTGTCATTCTGATGAGGAGAGGTTGTGGGGTTGTCCAGAGCCCAAATTATTGACTGGGTCCCAGGCCGTGCCCCTTGTTTTATAGGTATCTTAGGGATGTGGGCTTCTTCTTTAAAGATTTTATTTATTTATTTATGTGGCAGCCAACCATTGAGAGAGGGAACAGAAGCAGGGGAGTGGGAGAGGAAGAAGCAGGCTCCCAGCAGAGGAGCCCGGTGAGGGACTCCTTTCCAGAACGCCGGGATCACGCCTTAAGCCGAAGACAGGCGCTCAATGACTGCGCCACCCAGGCGCCCGGGTTGTGGGCTTCTTGATTTTTCAGCCTGCCTTCTGTGTTCTGGGGGAGGGGCCTGCCGCGCCGATACTCAGGCAACCCTGTTTGGGTAGAGTCTCCGTGTCCCCTGCGAGGGGGGATGGGGATGGGCACTCTCTGAGCCGTTATTTCCAGGCTTTTGTTCTCTGGCGGCTTTCCCTGGCGGTTTGCTGTGCCTCTTCTGAGAGTCAGAGCAGCAGTGGCCGAATCTCAGCCTCTGTCACAGAACAGAGGGATTGCGGCCCAATCTCTACTAATGTTCTGGCCACTTTAACTCTGTTACTGTTGGTGCTGCTCAACCCTGCAGCTTCCCGGGACGTGCGCCCCACACCCTGCGTCCCAGCCCTCACTTCCAGGGCCGGCACGTCTCTGTCCTTTGTGTTTCTAACGCCGCCAGCCGCCAGCCGCCCCGCGCGCGCTCCCGGATCTCCCGGTCTCAGTCTGGATCCAGTGAGCGCACCGGGATTCCGGTGTTCTGCGAGATGCCTGGTGGCGCGTGCACCCGGCTCACGGTCTCAGTCTGCTGTTTCGTGGGTGCCGTCCGCGAGCCCCGCCCGCTCCCCCGTGCAAGTGGCTACCGCTTCCCGGCACCCAAACGCGGCGGCTCCCTCCCCCTTCCGTTTATCTTCCGATATCTGTGCACGGTTTCACGGCTCCCCACTTCGTACCTCAATACTCAGCGCTGGAGACGTTTATTTGTAGAGATCCAGATGCATCTTCCTGCATCTCAGGCTGGTTCCATTGTTGTTGAGGCTGGTCTGGTACCTATCCAGCTCGACTCGAGGGACCGGCTGAAAAAGGTGTCTCCTACTGCTCCGCCATCTTAACTCCTCCTCCAAAAGATGTCATTATTAATGACATCACACAAGTAGGAATACTGTTATCGTTTCTTGCCTGAAATTCACATCCAGAAAGCAACACAGCTTTGCTTCAGATCAGATTTTCTGACACTAGACCTCATATTCTTTTCATGATATTTTACTGGTCATCGTTCCACCTGTGGAGAATAATAAGTTTGGCTTCCAAAATTTACATCAGCTCAAAAGTTGGAAAAATAACACACACACAAAAATTCTACTTTGGGTCCTCACTTATATGTGGTTCTAAAATTTCTCTTGATTCATCAAACAAGCTCAATTTAGAAAGGACATAGCCATCATCATTTGTGCAGCTATTCAGAGTGGCATCACCAGATATTCTCCATCAAAGGAACATCTCTGAACAGCAGTATAATGTCAGTGCTGGCTGCCTCCCAGAGAAAATTAATCATAATACCAGGAGTTAGAAAGATCCTACACAGATTTCAGGAATATTGCATTTCTTTACCCTAAAGTTCACATTCTCCCTGCTGTGTTTCATTACAAAATCCAGATATCATACAAAAACATCACAGCTACACTCCTCACTGTATGTATTTTAATCAAAAATCTTTGATCCATGTGATATTGGCCCTGCAGGCAAAACTTCCTTTTGTGTTAAGAAACACTCTATCACCACTATGAGGTCCATTCTTGCTGGTAAAAATATTTCTAGCAAAATCAGGGGGGAAAATAGCATACTTAAACAAGTAGATCATGTGAGAATTAGCAAAAGGTAATATTTGTATTGATGAAATATTCATTTATCTTCATCCCCTCAAGTTTATAGTATGTGTGTAGTTTGGTGTTGCATTTGTTTTTTTCATATTAGCCATTGTCATAAGGTGTTCTGTCTCTCCTTTGCATGCTTCAGCCCTTTCAGAGACTGGCCAGTCCTTTAGGAAACCCATATTCTGGATTTAGCTACAAAGAATATATTTCAGGCTTTGGAAATTCTTTCAATTTGGGAATTCTTGCAAATGTTGGTTAATGTTTTTGTGCTTTGTGGCCAAATTCTATTTGTTTAATAACTTCTACATTTTCTTGGTGTTGTGACTGCACCTGCCCTATTTGTTTTTCTCAGATTGTCTGGGTTTTTTACACAGAGTGAGAGCACTAAGGGATTTCATATACTAAGACATATATTAAGAAATAACAAATATTTTTTATTAGCCATTTGTGTGGGGCTTGAGGTTCTAATATAAATATGGGCAGCAATATCATATATTGAAACTATGTAAGAACACTAGTGTTTCTCTAAAGTCAGAGAAAACAACAAACTTTATCTATGGTCCCCAGTGCACAAAGAACCATAGATAAGATCTTGTTTTTCCTAATCTTATTTTCCCCCAGATTTATTGAGATATAATTGACAAATAAAATTGTATATATTTAAAGTGTACAGCTTGAAGTTTTGATATACATATGCATTATGAAATAATCACCACAATCAAGCTAATTAACATATCCATCACCTAATGTAGTTATCATTTGTTCTTTTCTTTTGTGTGTGTGTGTGTGTGTGTGTGTGTGTGTGTGTGTGTGGTGGGAACACTTGGAATCTACCCTCTTAGCAAATTTCAAGTACACAATACAGTGTTATTAACTATAGTCACATTGCTTACCTAATCCTATTTTTTTAAGAGTACAAGAAAATAGTGAGCAATTGAGAAACTCCCCCAGATACACACACTCCAGAAGAATTTAGGCCTCCTTCATTTTGGCACGATATGTGAATTTATAACACTGTTCTCCCTGAGTGTAATTGTGTCTTTAAAACCTTTATGAAAAAAATGAGAAAAAACATGTTTGCTTCTGAAAAAGGCTGCCTTCTCTCTCCCTTACCTCTTCTCTTCACACTCAATCCGGTTGCTCTGTTTCTGCAGTTCTGTCACCAAAGCACTTTAATATTTAGTAAGTTCAGTATCAAAAAACTTGTTGCTGGTCTGGTTCTGAGCTTTTGACCTATTTCTAATAATTGGCTCTTTTTTTCTTAACAACATAGTGTGATAAAATGTGTATGGGTTTTGGCCAACTGGACTCAAATTTCAGTTGTACTAATTTTAGAGGCGAGACTTTGAACAAGTCACTTAACCCTTTGGGGTCCTAATTCTCTTTTATATTTTATTCTATAAAATGGGGCTGATAATTCATACTCTGGAGGGTATTTGTGATAATCAGATAAAGTAATGTATATTAAATTGTTTGGGACATAATAGACACTCAACAAACAGTTCTTTTGCCACTGAGAGTCCTAGCACAACAGAGATGATAAACTCAAAAGTTAATTAAAGATAAATTTAATTAGGTGTGGGTGGGGTTAAGGGATGAACAGCAGATGGTGTAACACACAGGAAATAATAGCAAATCAAAGTGGTTACCACCCTAGGACTGAATGGGTAGAGGGATCCATGTTCCTGAACCTACTGAGAATTATAGGCATGTGTGAGAGGCTACTTGACGTGATCTATGGCCTTCAACAGAAGAAAATAGCTGTTGCCAAAATCCCCCTGCCAAAGGAAGGGGAAAAGTAGGTGGAGACAAAAATAATATCCTTCCTGTCTATCTTCATGCCCTTATAAGTCCTTTTGGGATTTTTTATCAAGTGATCCGGACAAGAAACTAGAAGACAAGGAAGCCCAAATAATGCTGCCAGAGCCATTACCTCTCTGGGACACACAGTAAAAATAGAAGGATAAATAATGAATGCAAAGGAGCAGATGAAGAACCACCAACACAATTTCTTTTCTTCACCTTGTACTTCTGTTACTCCAGTGTTTATTTTACCTGCATTGATCACTTTCCCCACTATTAGCTGTCAGTATAGGTTGTGAGTTTTTTGAAGGCAAGGACAGTATTTACTCATGACTCCAGCATTTCCTAAAAGATGCAACATCAAACAGGCTGTGTGTGAAAATGAAGCCTGCTATATACTTCCTTTGGAAAAGCACATTAGCAGTACAAAAGCTCTCAACAGGTCCATAGAAAATGATAGTAATAATAAATACTTGCTCACAGAGTTATTTATCAAGGAATGCCACTAATACATAAGCATTAGTTCCAGGGAATGCAGTTTTGAAAATTAATGCATCCCTAGTGCCTAGTGTCTAGGATGCAGAATATACTGTATAGTCAATAGCCACATAGTAAATGCATAAATAATGGGGTTCTTCTATGACTGTCCTGAATTGCTTTTGCCTAGGAACTTCCCTTCCCTTTTCTTTCCTGCTCCAGAAACTGGAATCTTGTCTCCTAGCAGGAGCCTCACTGACCGGAGTTCCATATTTCTCTCAGGGTACCTACAGGCCTTGCTGCCTGTAGGTGATCTGGTTGTATTATGAATGAACGGTAAATACCATCATCATCATTATTATCAAAACCTCCACATTTTGCCTTTATTTTAGATTCCTGAATATTATGCTCTATCTTAGCGTGTTTTAGGATATCTTATTACTCCTGAGAGAAATGCCATAGCTGCTGGAGGCATCTGGCTCCAAACTCAGAAGATGCCACCTTCCAGTCACCAGCCTTCTTCCTTCCATAATCTGTACCTGAGTGTGTGCATTTAGTGTTGGTCCAATCACATTGGATAAGACTATCCCAGTTCCCAAACCCCTCCCTCCCACTCATTGAATACTGACCACCATTTTCCTTTCCATACACAGATTCCTCACCATGCAACAACTACTGATTTATTTATTTTCTGGGTCAAAGAATCCAAATGGATGAGGTGATATTTCTGTAGAACTTTTTGAAATGCTACTGGCCCGCCACACACTGTCATACCCCCTTTTTGTTTAAATAACAATGAAATATGAAATTAAACCAAAATTAGCATAGAGAATCAAATTTAATGAGTAAACAGAAGAGATGAGGAAAGCAAGTTTCTAGAGGAGATTACCTGTACTTTTCTCAAGAGAGTTGTTAATCTTAGCAAGTAGAAGAGTCAGAACAAGAGATCAAGAGGAAAAAAAAAAAAGCAACTCCCATCGAAGAGATAAACCCTGTAATAATAACCCACGTTCAGGGCTTTTTCCTCCTCTCTTCCTGGTTTGGATACAACAGAAACAGACGGTAGAGGAAGAGTGTCCGTCGTTACACAGAAATGTGTGCACTCTTGAGACCTAGAATAGCAAAGGCAATGATCTGAGGGCAGCAGAGACTCTGATCATAATGAGCCAAGGTCCTGTGGCTTCATTTCTTCATATTCCCTGGATAGTGTAAGGTGGTCTTCTGCATTTTAAAAAGGATACATGTGTACATACATAAAAATTTAAGATTTTCCCTTTTGGTCATAGAAGCATGTTGATATATTCTGTAAAATCACAGAAAGGAAAGTGCATACCTCATGCTTCCTCCTCAGTTATCAGCCAAAAGAAGCTCACTGGCCTGTAATTCAGCCTTTATTATTGTATTGGTGAGGCTTCGATCAGGGAAGCAGAATCACTAGGAGTTATTTGGGGGAAAGAGTTTATTATAGGGATTAGACTGTATACATTGTAAAAGGTAATGAAGAAGTCTATGAAAGCTCTTGTCAGATATGGCAATGTACCCAGAGTTTCTATAGGTCAGCACAGTTGGCAGTGAGGAGAAAACCTGGACATGAAGCAAAGGAGAGTGACAACAAACTGGAACCCAGGAGGACAGAATAAAACCCACACCTGCATCTAATCTCAACAATGTGGTGTTTTGCAGAAGCTGGTGCTCTTCACCACTAAGCTGTACATACACCTGGCCTGAGTTTAGAGAAGCTGAAGGTGGTTAGATAGGACCTTGGAAGAGCTCCAGGTCTGTCTGTTCTCCCTCCCAATCTGGTGAGGTAGCAGATCAGTGACAATACACACGTGTTCCTATGGCACCTGTCATGCTACACCAGCCTTCAGAGTGGAATAACTACTGCTTTTCTTCCTCCTTCCAAATCTTGCACAAATTTCTCCTCTGGCTTATCTTAAACCAGAACCATATAGGGAAGGAAATTCTGAAAATCATAATTCTATCATGGTACAGTTGACTCAGTGTGAAACCACAGCAATTATGATACTTTCATGCTATAAATTTAGAAACACAGGTGTCTGAGTACATCATTTATGGAACTCAGAGTGGTTTAGAACACAAAGAACCTCATAGGCATTGAAGTCAAATAACCATGTGTCTGCTTGTTCTGATGCTGCTAGAAGGCGTGATCGTGTACCTCTGTTCATTGTATAAAACAAGGATTTCATGGACCTGCAGTCTGTCCTAAGCCTGAACGTCAAATATTTTACTCGGCAATTAAATAGACTTTACTGTTAGTAATACTAAAACCTCTCCCTGTTCTTCTGCCACAGTATTTGGTTTATTTCTAAAACACTTTTCACAAGTGTTTAAATATCTGTGATAAGAATGCAGATGTAAATTAAACCAAAAGAATTCTGACAGCTGAAGATTAATTGCACTGTGAGTGCAAATTATCAATCTGAAAAGAAAGTGATTTACTGCATGTAAAATAAAAATAGGTGTTGATTTGTATTTGATTCATGGTGTAAGTAGTTGCATTATGAATGATCAGCAGAACAATGTCACACTGCTACAATTACGGTGCATCAAAAACGCAAACCTAATTGCTTAACTTTCATGAAATACAAAAGCCACATTTTAATAATGTTAAGGTTGTGGTTCGAACTGAAAAAAAAAAAACATATAATCAAAGTTAAGGTGATAATAATTCATCCTTAACCCTATGACATCATAATCTAAAATAGGTCGTAGAGATTCCACACTTCACTTCCACCTCTCTCCATCACGTATAGCGGAGGATGTCTTTTCAAAGTCTAGTTGGCTGGCTTTCATAGGAAACAACATGATCCTTAGATTGACAACTCAATTTACTTCATCTGGTCGCGTCTGAAAATAGATCAACTTATACAATTAAGGGAAAATAAAAATACAAATTTTGCTATAAATACTTATAAACATTTTGAATAAGATTTTAACCTTAGGTCAGATTTGTACCAAGCAATACCTTAAGGTGAACCTTTAATATAACTGAGGGATGTAGCTTCAGTATCTCTTAGATAATTCTAAGGAAATATATACACAAAGAGAAAGGAGAAGGGAGAAAGAGAAAAAGAGACAAGAAAGGTTGAGATGGCTAAAATATATGGTTATATCCACACATGTTTAACAAATAAATACTTTTCCCATGGATTAAGACTTTAGGCCTAATTATCCAACTACTAAAGAAACATCCATCCATCAAATCATCCAACTCTTGAAAAAATGGTGCCAAGATCAAATACCTTTGTTAAGACAACAAAAAATAGTTACTGAAAGAGATTATGGGAAGTACTATAACATGGGCACCTTTTGCATCTAGTGCCTCGTGTAATGCATTCACATTACCATATAGTAAGAATTGCTGGTAAAGGACAGAATTTACAAAACCTCAAACAGACAAACCACTAGGTTCTGAGTTTGCACTGCCTGTCCAATTTATAAGCATACGGTAATTTCCTTGATACATTTTATCTCCATAGATTATTCTTAAGTCAGCTGTAAAATTTAGTATGGGGCTTTGTATGGAGCTTGGCTTTCATTATGCAGATAGCACAGAAATGTTGGGCATCATAGCATCCGAATCTATAAATTACACATTTTATCTATCATTTCTGTAACTGCACTCTCCCAAATCCAAGAGATGCATCTGCATAAAATGGTTATTTGTTTGTTTATATATTTATTTATTTATGGATTTTTTTTCACATGTACAGAATGTCAGTAGATCTGGAAAAGCCTTGTGAGAACACAGCTAGCATCCCTAAGCCCTCTGACCTATTTGCTTCAAAGAATAAATTAGGTGTGGGAATCTAACAACTTCAGTGAAGTCAGTAATAATGAAACCATTGAGTTTTCCTGATAATCTTCTCTTCATCCCTAAAGCACCTTGTACACCAGAATTATCAGCATCCCCCACCTTATATAACTTAAAGACGTTTTATTATTGGCTTAGAATTCCTCTTACAAAATACTCATTAAATTACTGTTTCACCCTTAGGAAATTCTGATTTCCTTACTTTATTACACACAGAGAAATTCTCTTTTCTCTACACTTCAGCGCTCTTTCCACATTTAAAGAGCTTTCTTTCATGTTACTTTGATATTTGTCCAAGCAAGGATTTTCTTTCAGTACTTGTTCTTTCTGAATATTGAGTGCATCTTTTGTGGCTCTAATACCTGGATTGCCAATTGGGTCAACACTTCCTGAATGCTTACTGCAGGCAGAAAACACTGTTTTAACATGATCTTTTATGGATAATGTATTATGACAGCTATTTCTCTGCATTAAAAGAATTGTTTTTTGGATACTAAGATCCACCTTTTACTACAGTGGTTCCCCCCTTATCTGTGATTTTACTTTCTACTATTTCAGTTACCTGTGGTCAACTGTGGTCCAGAAGCAGATGATCCTCCTTCTAATATGTCATCAGAAGGGCTATAGTAGGGGCACCTGGGTGGCTCAGTTGCTTAAGTGTCCGACTCTTGATTTTGGCCCAGGTCATGACCTCAGGGTTCTGAGATCGAGCCCCATGTTGGACTCTGTGCTCAGTGTGAAGTATGCTTGTGATTCTCTCTCTCCGTCTCCCTCTACCCACCCTTCTCCCTCAAAAAAATTAATAAATCTTTTTAAAAAACCTAGAAGCTTTAATGCTATGTCACAATGTTATTTACCTCACTTCATCTCATCACGTAGGCATTTTATCATCTCACATCTGTACAAGAAGAAAGGTAACTACAGTACCATAAGATTTTTTGAGAGAGAATTAAACTAAAGTCACGTAAGTTATATTATAGTATATTGTTATAAATGTTCTATTTTAAGTTATTGTTGTTAATCTCTTACTGTGCCTAATTTATAAATTAAACTTTGTCATAGGTGTGTATGTATAGAAAAAAACAGTATATATATGTAGGGTTTGGTACTATCTGAAGTTTCAGGCATCCACTAAGGGACTTGGAACATATCCCTTGCAGATAAGGTAGGGGACTACTATATTGTTAGCCTGAAGAATTATAGGGGAAAAAATTTCCTTATCAAGTAAAATACCTCAAATCCTGATGCTTCTAAAAACTTTCTTCTTACAAAATTCTCATCTATACTAAGAGTTTTAAAAGCTGTCTCTAGGGGTGCCTGGGTGGCTTAGTCGGTTAAGCGTCCAACTCTTGATTTCAGCTCAGGTCATGATCTCAAGGTTGTGCGATCGAGCCCCATGTCAGGCTCCCCAGTCAGTGGGGAGCCTGCTTAAGATTCTCTCCCTCTCCCTCTACCCTTCCCCCTGTTTGTACTTTCTCTCTCTCTAAAATAAATAAATAAAATCTTTTTTAAAAAGCTCTCTCTAGTTTACATTATCAACAGCAAGCATCTTAGCATAATCTCCTCAGTCCTTAACATCTTCCTCTCTGTCCATGGTCAAGATTCAAAGTAATCTTTATAAGCCGCTAGAGATGGGGTTTAGCTTGCTGACTTTTTACCCCCGGGTGGAAATCACTTAGCCTCGGTTGCTGCATTTTGCCCCTTTCTGCACAACCATGGCTCTGCCTTTCTGCCCTGCTCCTCTGATGTTTCACTTTGTTTGTTTACTTGGCTTTCTTTTGGCTTCTCCAGAATCTGACTTCATTTCTGAACATTGCTTCCTGTCTTCATGATACAGACTAGAAGCTTCCAATTTCTGTACTCAGCTCTGATTTCAGGGATCCATTCCCTAAAAACTGGATATGATAATTCAGATAACCCCACTTGTCCAGAAGGAAATTATTAATCTCTCTCTCACTGTACCTACTTTCCATATTTTAATATATATCATTTATCTATCCAGAAAGAATACTCAGTAAAAGCTCCTGTTCCTGGCACTAAGAAAACAAAGTAGGTAAAGGCTGTTTTTGGAAGCAGCAACATTTCAGAAAGAACCAGTTTAGAGATTAGAGTTCCTAACCTCCACACCCCCCCCTCCCAACTTGCAACCAAATTTCAGGTAAAGAAACAGTCTAATAAACTTTCCTACTGGGGAGGATCTAATGGTCATTTAATTGCTACTTTTTCCAGAAAAAAACATGAAAAGAGATTCCAAGTTAAATTAATAATTTTGAAAATTTAGAGATAAGGAGTGCTTGTGAAATAAATGAATAGGTTGAAAACAAAGCTAAACAGACTTTTCAGTATCTGAGAAGCAACTTTTCAAATAGTATTTTTGCTGACCCCCCAAATGGGACATGCATATTACCAACTTATTTCAACAAACAGTGTAATTATTTACTATTTTTATAATATTGTTACTGTTTGTTTCTACTAATAAGTGTCACTGGGCAAGCTACTTTCCCCTTTCTGGGATGAAGTTGCAGCCGTTAAAACAGGGTGCTTGGTATGAGCACCACTGAGGTTCCTGCCAACTCTAACCTTTTATGATTTGTACACCAGCTCCTCACTCTGTTCTAGAAACTCCTGCCAACAGCCCAGTTCTGAGCAGTCAGACCATATTTTCGCATTCCTATGTAACACAAATCCATCCAACTTATTTCTTACAATAGACAATCTTTTATTTATTGACACATTAAATAAGCTGTGTCAGTACAGTGTGTGTGTGTGTGTGTGTGTGTGTGTGTGTGTGTGTGAAAAGAGTGTTATACACAAATATCTGTTTCTCCTGTCACCTTCTTGATCTGATGAACCAAAATGTGATTTCCTTTGTGAAGCCTTCCTGGCTTTCCCAGAATTAGTTGTCTCTTTATGTTCTTTTGTAGTATTTTGTTAGCATTTCTAATACTGGATTTTTTTCTCATTACATTGTAATGATTTTTTTATGTATCTGTCTTCCTTCTAGACTTTGAGCCTCTTAAGAATCTTTTATTTTCTCGGGGCGCCTGGGTAGCGCAGTCGTTAAGCGTCTGCCTTCGGCTCAGGGCGTGATCCCAGCGTTCTGGGATTGATCCCCACATCAGGCTCCTCCGCTATGAGCCTGCTTCTTCCTCTCCCACTCCCCCTGCCTGTGTTCTCTCTCTCACTGGCTGTCTCTGTCAAATAACTAAATAAAATCTTTAAAAAAAATCTTTTATTTTATCTTAATCTCTCATATTGAGAATATTACCTGGCATATAGCAAAGAAAGAAATATTGATAATGAATGAATATTCTTTGTATTTAGTTTATGCTTGTTGGGAAGAGGCCTACATCTAAAATTGTCAGAGACATTCTGGATAGAAAATATCTGGAAGTTTGTTCTTCTGCTTAGAAGAAAACTACAATTGGTTTATATTCTTTGGCAAATAATAGCATAGAAAGGTTATTAAACAGATATAATATAGAAGTTTTAGTTTTTCACTCTTACCATAGGCTCACTGCATTATGCTACAAAGGCTTACATCACATTTATTTTATCTTTCATAGTTTATAATTTGTCTATTTATAATTAATTTCAATTAACTTCCCTCAGCCAGTCAACAGACCATACACTCAACTAATGCAGTTATGAACAAAGCTTAGTGATGAGAATTTATCCTTACATTAATTTAGTTCATTAAAAGTTTGGGCTCAGGGAATGATAATAGCAATATGTGAGTTCCTCATTTATGGTTGCATTAATGTATTTAAAATAAAACTTCTCAATCAGGGAGCCCAGAATATTAAAAGTTTTAAGTCATCTTTATCAGAATTCTTAAGATGGCTCTCAGAATGCAGTAAACACATTCAGGAAGATTCTGGAATTTGCCTGATGACTCAGAAAAAAACTGGGTCCCCAAAGGCAGGGACCATGTTCTTTTGTGTCACTTGATCCCTGTGTGGATAACTACATTCCCAATTGTGCATGTGTGTAGTTTTACTCCTCTAGCTAAAACAGTAATCTCAAACAAATATGGTTATTTTGAATCAAGACCTATATCTGATAGAAGTTGCAGAAGAAAATAAAACCACAATAGAATAGGAAACATGAGTTCTCTCCAGTATAAAGCAGAAATTTGGCGCAACGTGAGGAACTCTGACAAAATAAGGATGAAACAAAAACGAGAACTGCTTACTTAATCTAGTCTTCAGTAAAAAGCAAGTGCTGCATGAGTGCAGTGTGTGAGGACTTGAAGCCTGTTTGCCTCAACAAGAGAAAATTCAAAGGTTTCTCTATGAAGGGTTGGGGAAGTGGAGAGAATGAGCCATGGGGATGTCACATGAATGGAGAGGATATAAGAAAGATCTGAGCTGTAATAAAACCAGCTAGAGAAGATCTTGATTTCCTTGTGACTAATAATGAACTTGATAGAATTTAGAAGGCTAGAAAATGAAACCCGCTGAAGTTAACGAGTGAAGTCTCTCTGTGTGAAGCTGGATATAATCCTGAACCTCAAACTACAGCAACTTGAATTTTGTAGTATAAATATGAGGTTACTATGTTACTGGAGGGAAGAAAAGCAGGAATTCAGCACTAAAAAGAAATGAGCTGTCGAGCCATGAAAAGACATGGAGGAACCTTAAAAGCATATAACTAAGTGAAAGACGCCCATCTGAGAAGGCTACATACTGTGTGATTCCAAACAGTATGGAAAAGGCAAAACTGCAGAGAAATAAAAAGATCAGTGGTGCCAAGGGGAGGAGATGGAAGAAAAATGAAATAGGCAGAACACAGAGGATTTTTAGGGAAGTGGAAATACTGTGTGATAGAATATGCATGTGTAGGGGTAGGGAATATATGGAAAATCTTTGTACATTCCTCTCAATTTTAATGTAAACCTAAAACTTTTCTGAAAAAAATAGTCTTTTACTTTTCTTAAAATGAAATAAATTTTAAAAAGAAAAGCAAGAGAAGATAAAGCAACTAAAGTTAAAGTACCTAGATTTTTCACGTTGAAAGAACTGAGAACAGGAAAGATTAGCATATGTTCCACCTTAAAAGAATAAGGAAAGGTGAAAATGCCTTTTGGTCTCTTAGAAGTTAGTGGTGGAAATGATAATCATAAATCACATGGGCCCTTTGTTTGGGGATATCCTCACAGTTCTCAAAGATTCTAAATTATTTTTAACATGGAAAAAAGTTAACTCAAATAGATGATAACTTAGTAAGGATAGACTAAGTTATGTTGTGATAATAAACAGCCTCCAAGTCTCAGTGATTTAACACACACACACAAAAATGTTTCCCTCTAGTACAGAGTTAGGAAAACTTCTTTATGTAGTGGGACATCTAGACTGATGAAAGCACCATTATCCCTACAGTTTAACATTTAGCACTGTGGCCTCCTTAATTGATGAGTCTGGGGGAAAAAATACTGTGGAGTCTTGTGGATTCTTGGACTAGCAATTAGATGCTTCAGAAAGGCAATGACACATATAACTTCTTGCAGCTCATTGACTATAATTTGTCTTATGGCCCCATCCAGTTGCAGCGTGCTGGGAGGTTTAGTCTTCTTTGCCCAAAATAAAAGGAGACTCAGATATTAGTGAACACAAGTAATAATAACACAGGTGGTTTCCCTGAGTGGTGTGTGTTTATTGTCCCCCAAATTCATTGGTCTGTATTCTAGGTCCTCCTCATATAATTTATTGTAGGTCTTTCATTAATACCATGAAATGGCCTCTTTACAGAGATTCTAATGAATTAGAAGACATAAGCTTTTTATCTTTATATAATGGAGTTTGAATGTTCAAAAAATAGCAGGGAGTATCAGGGACCAGTGCAAGAAGAATCACACTTCTTCTCTACCTCTTTCAGAATCTTTCCAAATAAACTGTATCTATTTATGTGAGAAACATTTAGGGTTTCCCCATTAGCATTCTTTTTGGATTACCAGAAAATACTTTACAGGAGATACTTAAGACCTGGAAGATATGGCAAAAATAAGACTATGACAGATCCCAAATAGTGAAGAACCAGAATGGCAAGCATGACGAACGGGGCTGTGAGCCCTGTGGGGTTAAAGGCCCTGAGCTCATTCACCTCTGCCTTCTTTGCAATATGCACCATGCCTGGCGATTGATAGGAGCTCAATAAATATTTGTGAGAAAATGACCTAACTTAAAAACGTGTAAACTAAATAAAGTTTAATTAATGACAGTAATGATCCCCCAGTATTTTTGTTTCTTATTTAGCTCTCTGTCTCTGCCCTATCTCTTCCAAAATTTTCAGTACTATCATAGGCCTGAAAGGTTCCTGAGGAATCATCTAAGAATTTCTCCCAGAAAGGCTAAGGGACTTTTCATAAATAAATGTGAGGGAGAGAGGCAAGATAAAATGCAAATCTTCTTAACCTTCAGTCCAGTTCCCTTTCTGTCTGGTGAAGTGGTCCTCCTTCCCATAGTTCCATCATTCTTTTCCATTCGTAAGGAACTTACCTGTCTTCTCCATGTTCCATGACCCCTCCCCCCCCCGCACATACACATCACAACCACTGCCATTCTCAGTGCTTTAATTTTCTTCAGGGGGGTCATCACATTCTGACATCATATTATATAACAAGTTTTGTTGGTTATTTGTGTGGTCCACTCAGATTCCGTGAGGGCGGTTCTCTTTTTTCCCCTCTCTCTCTTTGGCCTGTATTCATTGTATTCTGAAGCTTAGAATGATACCTGGAAAATAGTGGGATCTCAGGAAATATTTTTGAATAAATTAATGAATGCATTGCACAGGGAATAATCGGGTATGAATGAGATGGATTCTCTAGAGGATTAAAAGGTAAAAAATCACCTTTATAATAAAAGTTAGCATGTCTTCATTTAAGGTTAAACTATAGGAGTAACTAGGAATGCTTAGAGAGCTCATATAAATTATAAAGAGAAGAGAGCTTAGTACCAATCCTTGAGAAACTTCATGATTTAAAATATGGACGAGCAGGCTTCTCCAGTAAAGAAGAGTAGAAAAAGCAAGAGCTATTAAAGAAGGAGAAAAACAAAGAGGAGTTTAAGTCTGGAGTCAGTGGGCAGCTGTGTCAATGCTGCTGGGAGGGTATACACTATAAGAACATGGAGATCAATGATCTTCACACCTGTAGTTTTGCTCTAAAGTGATAGGGGTGGAAGTTTGGTGGAGTGGGTGAGGAGGACTAGAAACACCATTCTGTTTCTTTGAAACCTGTTTCTGGGACACAAGTGCTATGTGATATTGAATCATCATATCTGTGACCTAGTTTCTTCATATATAATATGAGGATCATAAAACATGTCTCATCTACCTTACAGGGTTACTGTAAGGATTGAGTGACCACAACAGACAGGCCTTCCTATCATGTGAAATCTAACTATGCAAAGTATTATTTTTGGCAATTACCTTTCAATTGAATTCTTTAAAAAGAAAAAAAACATATGGACATTAATTTAAGTTCTCTTTCCCAATAACCTAGGCTTACCTGTAATCTAGACTGAATCTGTCCCTTCTTACCTTCTTTTACAATATTCATCTATGGTAAACAGGGAAATACATGCACTACATGCATTGGGAAAAGACAACACAAAATTTGATACTTAGTCTTAAAAATAGTCTGTTATTAGTTATCAGGTTAAGGAGCATGTTTTAGCTTGCTCAGCCCGGGACAGTCCTAAATTATTGTACACTTACTCTGTAGATAAAATTCACTGTTCTCCAAGTCAAACTCTAGTCCATCAGTCTTCAGCACTCCTTCAACATGCAAATGTGCATAGAAAGCCCAAGTGTTCATTATGGCACTTGCAGAACACTAACAATGAAGAGGAAATGACAGGGAAGCCCTGGTGGCTCAGTCTGTTAAGCATCCAACTCTTGATTTTGGCTCAGGTCATGATTGCTGGCTTGTGAGATCAAGTCTCACGTCCAGCTCCACGCTGAACATGGAGCCTGCTTGGGATTCTCTCTCTCCCTCTCCCACTGCTGCTCCTCCCCCACTTGTGCTCTCTCTCTAAAAAAAAAAAAAAATTAAAATAAATAATAATGATATAATGATAATAATATAAATAGAGGATGACAGTTTCATCACAGTTAGCTGCAGCTCTGAAATGTCTATAGCAAAATCAACAAAAGGAAAGGACAGGAAGCTTTCTGAAGTATACTTTATCCACATCCTTTATGTAAGTTCAGGGAGATGACTGGGCACTGTGAAGGGACTTGTTAGCAGTGCCTTCTTTTTTTTTCTCTCTGATTTCAGAGTAATTATATGAGTAGGTAACAAAGCCATCACTAATTTTATTTATTTTTTTTCTAAAGATTTTATTTTATTTATTCGACAGAGATAGAGACAGCCAGCGAGAGAGGGAACACAAGCAGGGGGAGTGGGAGAGGAAGAAGCAGGCTCATAGCGGAAGAGCCTGATGTGGGGCTCGATCCCATAATGCCGGGATCACGCCCTGAGCCGAAGGCAGACGCTTAACCGCTGTGCCACCCAAGCGCCCCTAATTTTATTTTTTTTAATCCACAAAACAGGTCAGTGGTATTTACTTTAAAAATCTGTCTGCAGTGATTACATGTTGTGTATACTTTGCTATGTCTGTCATATTCATTTCATTTTTGTTTACCCTGTTTATCTTTGTTCCTTCCTTTGGTTTCACATAATTTCAAACACCCGCTACTAATCTATGAGCTGAAATAGCATTGTGTTCTGTATATAAAAAGCCACCCAACCTTGACAAGGGCTGCACTTCTCCATTGGAAGGCCAAGGTCAGAATGAACACTTCTCAGTGGCTAAGTGTGAGCTTCTAACTTCTTTCAGCAATTTTTCTGAAAATATATTGTTTTGTTTTGTAGTGTAATGTCCAATAGGTCATTAGAAAGAATGTTCTCTTCTCCAGAGAACTTACAGAAACTAGAAACGTGGAAATACACACATTTGTAATTTTGCAAGTGCAGAGCTAAATGCATGGGTACATGAATAAGAACGAAATGACCGTAGGTGCTGGTTCTGGGTAAGATGGAATCAGAATGCTTTATGTACCCATAAAACCTAGAGAGATAATGGAGGAGCTCTTTAAGGACTCAGAAAAGGCAGAAGCAGACAGACAGTAGGAGAATACTAGAATTTGAAGTAGCCCTGAATGAGGGGTGATACGTAAATCTTTTTTTTTTTCCTCTGGTATCCCCCAGCCAGAAACTGAGACGTGGTCTTGGGCACAAACAAGAGCTCCAGAAGAATATCCTCATTCAGCCTCCAGGAGTGGGAATTAGATTTCTTGTAAGCAACAGTGGTAGCATTGGAGAGCCATAAGCACCTAAAACTATGAGGGTGGCAGGGGAACCTTCACTTCTGATAAGAATAACTGGCCACAAAAGAATGTGGAGAAAAAAACATCCTTTTTCTCTTTGTCACTCTGTGTCTGTTTCTCTCTGTCTCTCTTTCACTCCCTTTTCTCCTGCTACAGGACCTCAGACAGGAGCATAGTAGGAGGAGGACATGAGAGAATAAAATAAGTAATGCTCCAGCTTTCTGATTACAAAACCGTAAAAAGCCCCAGGAATCACAGAATACAGGGGAGGTAGCTGGTGGAGAAAGTTAGCACATACAGTTGTTCATGAACTCCCAGGTTTACCCTCAAGATGTGCATGTGGTGCTCCTATAGAGCATACCAGAGACTTAGAGAACTGAATAGAAAGACAGACCACCACCCACGTCCCAGACTGGCCACCGGATGATGCACACCCAGGAAAGATCCAGATAGAATTACAAAGCTTTGAAAATGTAAATTTCATTTATATTTACATTTGACAAATTATATTTACATTTTCAAATGACATTGAAACCACATCTTAACAAGGCTGCTGGTCACAATTTGTGACCTGAAGCTAATTAGATCTATTGCCTGATAAAACAGAAACATCAGCATTCTTCACAGGTTTAAACAAAACTCAGAGCTTCATAATACAATATTCAAATGTCAGAAAGCAATATAAATTTGACCAGCATATGAAGAAACTGAAAAATCTCAATTTGTCTGGAGGAAAAAAAAAAAGACACCCATGCAGAAATAACACATATGTTGGATTTATCTAATAAAAACTTTAAAGTAACTGTTGTAATAATATTCCAAGAAATAAGGGCAAATACTCTTGAAGCAAATGGAAATATAGAGAACATAGCAGTAAAGTAGAAGACTTAAAGAAGAACCAAATGAAAATTTTAGAATTAACAATTATAAAAATAAAAGAATTATTTAAAAGATTCAGTAGCAGAATGGAAATGACAGAAGAAATAGGCATTAAACTAGAAGATACATAAATAAGAAATATCTAATCTAAAAAGAAAGGGGCACATGGCTGGCTCAGTTGGTGGAGTATGGGACTCTTGATATCAGGGTTGTAAGTTTGAGCCCCATGTTGGGTGTAGAGATTACTTAAAAATAAAATCTCTAAAAAAATTTTTTTAAATAGAAAAAATAAAAACAGAGAGACAGACAACAGATTGAATAAAAAATAACAGAGGCTCAGGGACCTGGATGGCAATAGCAAATATCTAACATTGGTGTCATCCTGTGACCAAAATATTTTTTAAAAAATGACTAAAGACTTTCCAAATTTGGTAAAAGACACAAACTTAAAGATTTAAGAAACTCAATGAACTTTCAAAACTATAAACACAAGAACCCAAATTATAAACATCATAATCAAACTGCTGAAAATTAAGAATAAGAAAAAAAAATCAAGAAAGTAGCCAAAGGAAAATGACACATTATTCCTGAGGGAATAACAGTTGAAATGACTGAAGATTTGAAGTCAGAAATTTAGGAGGCAGGAAACATGTGGAACATTTTTAAAGTGCTGCTGAACTTTAGAACATGAACTTACACATGTACTAAAATTCATAAAATTATACCCCAAAAAGCAGTGTTACTGTAAATCAATCAATTAATTAACTAATTTTTAAGGGGGAGAGAGAGAGAGAGTGTGGGAAGGGGTGTGGGGGGAAGGTCAGAGGGAGATGGAAAGAGAGAATCTTAAGCAGGCTCCACACTCAACACAGAGCCTGACATGGGGCTTGATCTCACAACCCTGATATCATGACCCGAGCCAAATCAAGAGTCAGATAGATGCTCAACCACCTGAGCCACCCAAGCACTCCACTGTATATTAATTTAAAAAGTAAAATTCAAAATATAATAAATACTCAAATAAAAAGAATAAAATGATCAGACTCAAGCAACATGACTTTGCTTTCTTCTCCTTCAAAGATACTGCATTCTATTTCATTTATTTTTACCTTAAAATCTTCTGAAAGAAGGACCCCATCCTCCAAATCCTCATTTCTGCTTTCACTGAGGTCAGGCTCACATAAAATAATCATTAAAGAAACAGAGATAATAACAAAAACCCAAGGAAGTGTATGTAGACTACAGTGTCTCAAAATGTGATTTATTTTAAAAATTTAGCTTTTAAATTTTTTATTAAAGTTATAGTCTTATTTTAAGAGAAATGGTTCTATGAGGCTAATTAATTAATTATTCTGACTACTCCCAATTACCAGTTCCCTGAGGCAGCTACCGTCTACATTTTAAGCTGACCCTTTTGATACTTAATATAGTAAGATTCTATTGCTAGTTTAAGTTTTTTTAGTGATAAGAATTATCTTTTAGTTTTTCCAAATGCAATGCGATGATCTAGTCTCTTCCACACACACAGACACACACACACACACACACACAGACGCACGTGGTAAAAAATTGACATGCTTCCTGTCTCCCATTTTCCCTCAAAATACACCAACTTTTAAAAGATATTCAGTGTTTGCATTATTTTACATCATAAAAACTATTAAATGAGCCATGCATACTATGCTTATTTTTCTCTTTCTGCATCTTTTTCTTATCTGTATATTGGCAATTGTCACAGTATAATTTATTTCTTTTTCTATGTGTTCATCATAAATCATACCACCACCTTCAAAGTGATACAGATCCCCTCTCTCAATTTGTTTAAACCCATTGGACATACTAGCACTTATTTCTTTGAAAAAGTATCTCCCAGAGTCTTCTGTCCTGCTTTAATGTTGCCTGGTAGATCTCTAGACTGTTCAAAATTATGCGTTAAAACTCCTTTCATAATCCTTCTGAAGATTCCCTTTGCTTTTGTCTTCTGTTAGTCCATTTCCATTTCCTAGATCAAATATTTTCAAATATTTGATCACTTTGTAATACACTTTGTGTCACATTATTTTTTCTTATGACACTTGTAGGCAAAAGAAATAATATAACATTTCTGTGTGTTAAGTATTTAGGTCCCAACAAATTAATACTGATAGTTAACATGGTGTCTAACAAATGGCCCTATATCTTCTCTGATGACTAAAATATTCCATGGCACCCTGTGATTTTGCTGTGACTTTCCAGGGCATGTTTGTGCAATTTGAGAAATGTCCCAGATTCTAAGTTTCCCTCTCTCACAGTTCACTGTTCTATTTTGGTGGTGCATGTCCTCTAGAAGTTTCCTGCAAAGAAGTATATCAGAGTTAATTTTTTTGAGACATTGACATTTAAAAATGTCTGTCTTTTGCTCTGACACTTGATTGATATTTTGTCTCAATATAGATTTGAACAAATCTAATGCTATAGGTACATTTTGGAGCTTTATGTATGCAAGGTCAGTGAGGACAATGACTTTTCTATTATTATTTTCCAATACCTGGCAGATGGTGGTGAGAGAATGAAAAAGATAACCCCGTATAGACTTAAGACATGCTCATCAATGATATACCAACATTATTAGGTCTGTCTGTCATTTTTTTAAATGACTAGAAAATATAATCAATTGTCTAAAAAACTATAGAATCCAATTATCTGAGACTGTAGTGCCAAAGTAGATTAAATACTTAGTTTTACCAAGTAGCAATGGAAAATTGGAGGTTACTTTGTAGTTTTGAGCTGAATTACACCATTTAATTATACCATTGTCACATATCCTTTAAGTTAATAAAATAGTGCTTCTTCTTTTAATGATGTTGTCAATAATGCAGTCAGCTCGAGCTCAGTAGGTAAGCTAGTTTATCATAACTTGAAAGCCATCCTATATTTATAGTATATTAAATGCATGAGCCAATAATTCTGAGGCTGGAATAGTGCATCAATCCATTATGAGAATTGCTTTTAATTTAACCATTGATAAGTAAAAGATAACTCAATATTCATCCTCTAGGAAGGCTATTCTAATAATGATCCAATTGTCCTTTCTCAATAATAAAGTCAACCACTCAAGCAAACATGCCATGTTCTAATCCCAGTGAAAATGAGCGTGTCTAAGTCCTGTTAGATCAGCTAATGAGGCTGGCCTCAGAGCCTTGAATCCTTCATGAGTCCCATGGCCTCATACCATAGTCCATTCCAAGGCAAACTCCTTGCAATTGCAAGTAGGAGAATTAAATGGTAATCTGTCAATGCAAACTTATCATTATTGCAATTCAAATCAATAAAACAATTCAAATCAGCAGAAGCAGCTTATATGCAAAGGGCAGAACATCATACATTTATTTCATTAACCTTGGTTCTGTATCTTGAATTCACACACTCTCAAGTTGGGAGTATCCTGTATTTCATGTATCTTAACCTCCCTTTTTACTTACATGGAAGTTGCATTGTAAGGTAACTTCTAAGTAGTCCTACCACCATTTAAACCTTTTGGAGAAAAAGGAACTTTCTTTTTACTTTTGTGTAAATCTCTTCAGTTTTGAAAACAGCTATTATCTTCAGCCCCTGTTACACATCCCAACAATTTTCACCTCTCCTGCTTGAATATCCCCTATTCTTCCTGTGGTAACTGTTTGTCTAATCTGTTAAGTTAAGCTGAACACAATCCTTTAGACATGGTCTGACTAGCTGAATAAACAGAGGTATGAAAATCATTACCAGAGATGAATTAGTCTACCAACACATCCAAAGGTTGCCTCAGGTTTTGCTACAACAAGGTGATAGCCCTGTTTCACACTGAGTTTACTCTTGACTGTAACTCACAGAAGTTCTGAGTGGGTGTTTTTGTTATGTCATAGGCTACCCATTCTATTCTCAACACGAATTTTGGGGGGAATCCAAGTACCAGACTTTGTGTTTATACCTGGACATGCATTGACATTAGCACCGTGAGGCAGATATTCCTAAAACAACATTTTCATCCTTTCACTTCCTTACAGGACTCTATAATCATGGAAACTCCGTGGTTTCAGGAGCAAGTTTTGATGACCTTATTTCTCTTAATGTAGCCAGTCTTGCATTTGGTCCCAATAAACCACTAGAAAGAAGTTCTAGTACAGTCCATCCTCAATATTTGACTTTCTGGTTTCAGGAAGAGACAATGGGTTCTTCCATAAACCTCCTTTCTTCACATTACTTTTGTATTTCTTTGTGCCACAAGAAGCATTTCCTCCCTTCTCTTTTTTTTTTAATTTTATTATGTTTTATTAGTCACCATACAGTACATCATTAGTTTTTGATGTAGTGTTCCATGATTCATTGTTTGCATATAACACCCAGTGCTCATTACAACAACATGTGCCCTCCTTAATACCCGTCACTGGGCTAACCCATCCCCCCACCCCCCTCCCCTCTGAAAGCTTCAGTTTGTTTCTCAGAGTCCAAAGTCTCTCATGATTGTCTCCCCCTCTGATTTCCCCCCCTTCATTTTCCCCTTCCTTTTCTTCCCTTTTCATGAAGCACCAAATACTCTTTGACTTTTCTATTCCTAACTGTTGCTGAGGCTGTTTGTGTTTTATTTCTAATTCTTTTATTCTTTCTAAGAGGCTTCTACAATTTCTTTTTTGCAGGTTACTTAAATTTAAGCATAGAAAGCTAGATGCAGTTTTATAGCTACTATACTTGAGAGGTTCTATTTTAAACTATTTTAAGATGGAAAAGTTTTAAGTTATAGAGCTGAAATGTTATAATAAAAAAAAGATTGTAACTGATTTTATCACACACATAATGCCATAATCAATCTAAATATACATGTTCAAAAGAGAGGTAAATACCTACACTTCCTAATCTTACTCAAAATAGAAATAAGACTCTTAGTATTTATATTTGGAAATGCTTTGTATGACTCATAAGTAGCTCCTGAATTGGTATTATGTTCTCTACTTTCAAGATATTTACAATGTATTTGATGAGACATTTAAACCTTCTAGAAACATCAGATTAGAATGTAATAATAAGCACTTTCACAGGTGTGATTTTATTTAATCTTCACAATAACCATGTGATTTAAGACTTTATGGTTTTATAATCTTCATTTCACAAGTGAGGAATCTGTGGCTAAGAGAAGAAAGGGGACATACCCAAGGTCACATGGCCTACAAGTGGGTGAAATTTGTGTCAGTCTCGAACATGCTAACTCCTAACCTAGTGCTCTTTCCCCTTTAGTTCTAGCATAATCTCTGTCCCATCCCTCTTTTCCAGATTGCAGATGAGAGTTGAATTAGAAAGTTATTTCTTACTTTTTCTTCCAGTTAGTATACTATATTGCATTTAAATTTCTTACCAGTTTCCCATTTCTATTATTAAATTCATAGAAGTTGAGTTAAGTACACAGCTATAAAACAAATATTGGGTATAAAGTATATATATAATAAATTACCAGTCGATAATCTGCTAGTAAGTGTTTAACAGTAGATTCTTAGGGGAACGGAGGAGTGCCAATTTTAACATTTTTTTTATTTCCATGGTGTAAATACTCCTACTCTGGCCAATTTCAAGTGATCATTAAGATGTCATTGACCGTCCAGTGTTTGTGGCGTTGGGTAAGGTGTGCATAATCAGCTCTCAGGGGCTGGGGTGAGCTGCCGTGAGCCCTCATTGATCTTCTCCTGCTGGGACATCTTGCGTAAATTAGTCATACACTGGACTGTCACCCATAGTTTTTATTTTTCCCTTGACGAACTTTACTGAAGAATAATTTTCATACAATAAACTGCATCCATTTAAAGTACACAATTCAATAATTTTTGACAATTGTACAGACCTGTGAAACCACAAACTACGCTAAAGATACATCACCTCTGTTGTATAGGGCATCCCTCACTCCATTCCTGACAACAACTGATCTGCTTTTTGTCCCTACAGATTAATTTATATAAGCGCCATAAAAGCTGTTCAGACAGATTGGCACAGGGATTAAAGACAAGGATAACAATATTCAGTAGAGGAAATCGTAAAAATAGACTATGAGAGCCTCAAGATTCTACTTAGTGGCTGTTTTTCTCATCAGAGAGGGAAACCCATCCGAAAAATAAAGTTAAAATAAAGGGAAGTGGTGTCAAGGAGTGGAGAGAGAGAGATCCCACAGATACGATTTGCACATCTGGATTCAGCCATCCCTGAATCTATGTTACCCCACACTGTCAGTAAAAATCTGTATATATCAGCCTTAATTCAGTATTATTTGGAGATCAGAAAAGCCAAGAGAGGGCTATCTTATGGTGATGTGGTGTAGAACACACAAGAGGGATGTCAATGTGATCTTAAAATTAATCTGGTAAAAACAGTGTCTGATTTTTTTTTTTTTTACCAGATCTGACTTGTTTTTTCCTTGGCTGTTGGCACCCCATCGTAAACATAAATCAACTCTGCTTAGTTAAACACAGTGTGTTCTTTGCACACCAACACATACACACATCCTTCCTGCCAAGCTTGTGGTTTCTCTGGGCAGTGGTGTTGTTAATCAATACTGTTGCAGTTGCCTCTCAGTAAGGAAATTCTTCCTAATGCCCATATTCATTATGTCCATAAAGAGTTACAGTGTTTTCTGATAGATTGACTTATTTTGATCATCATCTGAAATAATTTTGACTGGCCGACATGGGAAAGTAGGCATGCAGCGAGAGGAAAGAACAAAGATATCAAGAGATAAAAGTGTAAGAAATATAACTGGTTCAAAGAGGATGAATAGGTAAGTAGCGAGTAGAAAGACTAGCTGAGGAAAAGATGGAGAGAGCTCCAGATGACAAGCTGGAGAGTCTGGATTTTCCTCCTTAAATAAAGGAGAGTTGGACAGTGGATTGAGCAAGGCAATGCCCTCTTGAGAATTGTGGGCCAGAGTAGAATGGCTTCATAGAGAAAAACAGACAAGAGGGAACCACATGGAAGTCTCTGACAATAATTTAAACCGCAAATAGGAAAAGCCTGACCCAGAGTCACAGCAGTAGGATCAGAAGAGGCATCTTGGGGGATGGAAATATAGATCCTGTCACATTTTTGGTTACAGAGGGTAAAGGAAGAATCAGAGGTGACTCTTGAGTTTGGACCAACTCTGACTGATAGGAGGTCTTGATGCTATTCACAGAGCAAGAACCTGCATTGAGAAGAACAGGTGTTTTTTTGGAGGGTAAGATTATGATTGATGGTAACTTAGTTGTGGATGATAACTAATTTTGAAATTGGAGTATAGAAAGGTTAGTCAAGTAGCAGGCACTTAGAAACAAGTATCTAGATCAAGAGAGAGAGTCAAGGACCAGAAATAGAAAATTGGAAACCATATACGTGGAGGCTATATTTTAAAAACAAGTAAGGAAAATATTGTTCTCGGACAAGAGTCGGCAAACTAGCATCAACAGGCTGGATTTGGCCTGCCACCTGTTTATCACCATTATTAAACTTTTTACTTTCAAATAATTGTAGATTCACGTGAAATTGTAAAAAACAGTAAAGATCCCATGTAACCTTTATCCATACTAGTTTCCCACAATAGTAATGTCTTGTGGAACTCTAGTATAATATCATAATCAAAATATTGACAAACTAAGTCTACCAATCTTACTCAGATTTCCCTAGTTTTTCTTATATTCCTTTGTGTGTGTGTGTAGTTCTGTGCAGTTTTATCACATATTTAATATCTACCACCTTGACCTCAGTCAAGATACAGAAGAGTTCCATCACCATAAGGATCTCTTGTGCTGCCCTTTTATATAATGACACTCACCTCTCTCCTTCCCCCCTACCCAACCCCTGGCAACCACTAATCTTTTCTCCATTTCTGTAATTTTGTTATCTCAAAAAGATTATATAGGTAGAATTATACACTATGTAATCTTTTTGGATTGGCTTTTTTCACACAGTATTATTCCCTGGAGATTTGTCCAAGTTGTCCTATATATCAAAGTCCATGCCTTTTGTTGGCAATATTATAAGGTGT
Organism: Ursus americanus; assembly: GCF_024610735.1. Taxonomy (NCBI): domain Eukaryota; kingdom Metazoa; phylum Chordata; class Mammalia; order Carnivora; family Ursidae; genus Ursus; species Ursus americanus. Next base: position 2,694,047 of record NC_142162.1, on the reverse strand, counting down.
GGATCTACCACAATTTGCTTAACTATTCATCTTTTGAAGGACATCTGAGTTGTTTTCAGGTTTGATTATAATAAATAAACTGTTAGGAACATTTGTGTACAGGTTTTTATGTGAATAAATGCTCAATAGTGCAATTGCTGGGTCATACGGTAATTGCATGTTTAATTTTATAAGAAACTAGGAAACTGTTTTATAGACTAACTGTGCCATTTTACATTCCTAACAGCAATGTGTGAGTGATCCCTTACCACCTGTTTTTATAAATAAAGTTTTATTGGAACACTGCCATACTCACTTGTTTACATATATATGTCTATAGCTATTTTCACACTACAGTGACAGTTGAATAGTGGTGAGAGAGACCATATGGTTCACAATGACAAAAATATTTACTACTTGGTCCTTTACAGAAAAATGTTTCTGACCTCTTCTCTAGGGATTGGTGTCTGTCTTTTGAGAATGTAGACCAGGACTCAGAAGCCTGGGCTGGGTGTGGTTAGCTCAGAGCCACAGAGTAAAGCATAGAGGAATGAAGTCTGACTTTCAGGTAGGGTGATCCATGGTTACTGAAAGCAAAAGGGACTCCTGCACTTGTCCCAACTTTGATAGATTGCTTCGAAGGAAATTCTGAAAAGAATGTCTATAAAAGTGGGGAAATCCAGGATTGGATGAGAGACCTGGATCCTCAGGAGGGGATGCCTAGAAAGATCTTCTGAGGCAACAACCTACAATGGGAGGAAGTCATTGATGAAGTGTGATGAACATGGAGTGGGTAGGAGATGGTAAAGATATCAGCTGAGATGGGGAATTATCATATTTCAAAGAGATTATTTGCTGTCTTGTTTTGCAGAGGTTTTCTATGCTACCATAAACGTAAAGATGGGACAAAAGAACTTATCAGGAGGTTTGAATGGAAGAGAAAGATGTAGGGGCGCCTGGGTGGCTCAGTCATTAAGTGTCTGCCTTCAGCTCAGGTCATGATCCCAGGGTCCTGGGATCGAGCCCTGCATTGGGCTCCCTGCTCAGCAGGAAGCCTGCTTCTCCCTCTCACACTCCCTGTGGCTTGTGTTCCCTCTCTCGCTGTCTCTCTCTGTCAAGTAAATAAATAAATAAGATCTTTAAAAAAAAAAAAAAAAGGAAGAGACAGATGTAGGAACTCTGTTCCCAATCATACAGGGCCTACTGAGGTACAATGCAAGAGGTCCAGTAGTGGGTGGGAGAGAGTAGAGAGAACCTTGAGAACACTCAGCCACTCCAGATGCATATCACATACCCCTAACTTCTTCTACCTCTTCTGCTCTTATATACTGGCTTAAGATGTGTTTCCATCAGGCTTCTGCTCGAAGCTTCTCCACTCTCAGTCAGCTCGGAAGCACGGGGCCTCATATTTATTCTTATGGGATCATATCAGCTTGCTTAAGCAACACTGATGTCAGGTATCCTAAGTACATTAGGATGTTGAAGAGTTTCGTTCAGTTTCTATATCCTGCAGCATTAAAACAGAGCAGTAGCATCATATTCTTTTCATCCATCACCATCTCCTCTAGAACCTTCTTTCTATTCAATGGTATTTTGGGGAAAGGTCTCTGTTCTGTTTTGCTATTTTGTGTATGCTTTTGTCACATCTACCACCTGATTTCTTTACAAGACTCTTAAAATTTCTTTCAGGCCCTCACTTCATAGTTTGTGTAACCTACTTGGTTACATCAGATGGCCCAGGAAACACAAAGGAGTAGAGAACAAAGTGAAACATCAATCTATAGACGATTAAATGGGGGTACTTAAGAGCTAATATGGCAACTGAAAGCTCTCCAAAGGGCTTATGCGTCCACTAAGGATGACCTCAGATAAATTGGGCAGATGGCCAAATACTAAGAACGGAGCAGGCGTTTTGGTTGCTTTTTTCCTCCCTCTCTTATTTAATAGATTTCAAAAAACATATGAATGATTAATTCAGTCTCAAGAGGCTGGCTGTGATGTAACTCACTGAGGCTGTCGACAAAGCAAAAGAGAAACAAAATCAGAGGGATTTGGGAATTCTAGCAAGGCTAAAATAAAATGGACCATTGGTTTGAATTCTCCCTTTGTTTCCCACTTAATAATATCTGTACTATTTAAACAGATCCCCAAATATTTTGGAAATGGAAAAAAAGATGATGGCAACAGTAAATGGTAGTTGCTATCTTATTTTTACTTTAACTGAAACCACTGACTGTTTTTTTGGACATGATTAAGACCACCAAAACAATTTTACCGTAATTCCCCCTTCTAGTCTTTACTATTTGAGTAGGTGTAGTAATCCCATTCTCATAATAAGTAAAGACAAGAAGATAAAGGGGCACGTGTGTGCCCTAGAAAAGAGGTTTATATAAAAGCAGCTAGTGTTGTTGTTGTTTTTTCTTTTTTCTTTCTTTCTTCCTTTTTTTTTTCCTTTCTTCCTTTTTTTTTTTTTCTTTCTTTCTCATGGGCAGAGAGAAAGTGGGCATTCTAAGAATTTAACAGGGATTTATTCTGCTATTTCCCAGTGTTAAGCCTACATGTAAAGTCATGAATATGGGGCTATTAGGAGACACATGTATTTTGAGCTGGGAGGAGATAAGCATAAGAAAGGCCTGAGTGACCCAGTTCTAAGTGAAATTGTTTTCTATGAAAACAATTAAGAGGATGAAACTACCATTTAAGAACCAATAAGCAAATGACATTGGCTGACAGGTTATTAAAAAAGTAATTTTTAGATACGAAAGGAAATATAGTTACATTATATAACTATTTCAGTATTATTGTGTACTTTCTTTTAAGTTTCTCAGAATTTATTACACACATTTTTCTGGTTCATAAATAATTTGATTTTGATTACTTAAAATTTGCTAGGTAAATTGAATCTTCTATGAAAATTCATCAAACATTTGAAATGTTATTGATAGTTTCTGTTCCACCAGTTTGAGGAATAAAATAGAAAAACATCTTTTGTATTCAAATTAGAATGACTCTGAGCTCCAATCCCCTTTCCTTGGGCTTCTTACTAGACCCTCAAGGTATTTATCAGAGCCTGAGAATCAGCCCTTCACTGTGGGTAGGCTTCAGCTACCTGCCCAGAGAACAAGAACCAGATAAGCTCTGATGAAGCTATTTTCTTTTTTTTTTTTTTTTTAAGATTTTATTTATTTATTCGACAGAGATAGAGACAGCCAGTGAGAGAGGGAACACAAGCAGGGGGAGTGGGAGAGGAAGAAGCAGGCTCATAGCGGAGGAGCCTGATGTGGGGCTCGATCCCATAACGCCGGGATCATGCCCTGAGCCGAAGGCAGACGCTTAACCTCTGTGCCACCCAGGCGCCCCTGATGAAGCTATTTTCAATACAAAAAAAAAAAAAAAGACATTTTTAGCATTCCTCTTGAATTTCCAATGAGCTATTGGCATTTTCTGTTAAACACCCCCTTTCCTATTAGCACTATAAACATCCCCACAAGATAGAGCATCCAGCATTTGACCGTGAAGATCACACAAATCCATCCATGTTTCCTGCAACATCCAGCATTTCTGTATTTAAAAAAGCCATTAATACTGTTGGTATCCTACATATGAGTACGGTATATACAAAGAGAAAAATGTTAAAGAATTTAGTATAATTAGGGAAGACAATATAGGTTATTTCAGAAGTTTTTCAGGGGAAACAAACAAACAAAAGTAAATTCCTCAAGTGAGGTCCTGCAAATGAAGATACATATCTAAGCAGCACTCACACCAGGCCTGATTTATTTCAGTAGGGAAGGCTCACAGTGACATGAGCAGTGGTAATTGGATAGGTCTTGAATTGCCCGTTGCATTCTACCACAGCACACATAAATCTAGTACAACTGAATATCAGATTCCAGGAATTAGGTCCCCACTTTTCATTAAGAGGCTTTTAAATTATATGATTAAGAAGCAGAGTCACTCCTCTGGTGTGATCCAGGGCAGAAGTATAAGCCTCGAAATTGTAGCTATAGGACTTTGCCATTGACTTTATAAAATGCTTTGCCATATGACTGGCAAGCTAGTATCAACATGTCACCATGACAGCAGCAAATGTCATTGTGTCAGTACCAGCACTGCTCTGGCATTATGCGAAAGCCAGTTTGGAAGACTTGATTCCAGATATATTTGTTGACCAGAAATCTTGGGCTGTACCTAGTTTCCATGGAACTTTGAGGGAATTCACCTTATTTTCTGAGAGGCCATACATAGTCAGATAAATTATTTCTTCATACTCAGTCCATCTCCCAAAGGTGGCCTCTAAGCACATAGCACGCTTTATTATGTTAACAACTTGTACCATTTCAACTTGTACTCATTTTCAATGAGAGACAATGTAATTCACTGATGTCATTATGGGAGATTATAAAAAATGGTCAGTATTGACCAAGTGACTAATTCCAGGGTGTAGATCATATTCACCCAAAGCATAGAGGGTATACTTTGTAAGAATTTGTAAGAATACCCTAGGAGGACTACATTGTCAAGTCCAGAGAAAATAAGAAGTCTGGTATCATTGGCTGTGACTCAAAGGTTAAGCAGAGTTCATCCAGGGATTCCAAGCCTTTTCCATGACTCAGGAACCTGTGTTGTCTTGAAGGGAGCAATAGTTGTACCATGTGCTTTGCTTAGCCTCTTAAGGACACATTGCTGGCCATCATTTTCATTGGCCTGCACTAGTGGTATATCTTGACAGGATTTGGCAAAAGGGCAAGAGGACTGGGAGAGCAAGGTAGTTTTATTAGCAGACACTAAAACGGTTGTTATCTTTCCCCCTGTCACTTCTGGTACTAGATGGCAAGTCCATCATCATGACATGTTAGCTGAGGAAGCTCATCATTATAGGGGAAGCACAAGCTTGTGTTTTCTGGTGTTGCATCACCAAATTGAATAGATAACAGAGTTGTCCATCCAGTACATGAATTTTATATGGAGGTTTCTGCAGTTGGACAGCATCAACCTCTGAGTCACTCAGTGACTTTGGAGTGTCAAGGAAATAGTCGGCTGTCCCTCTCAGGGATTCTATTTGGGAGCCTTCTTTATCCCTATTTTATAGATGGTCTTCACACTTCCCTAATATCTCCTCTATCTTATACCAACTAGTCAGTCATTCAGTAAACATCTGGTGGGTTCATCTCCACTGTGTGTGTATATATTTGTGTGTGTGCATGTGTGAATGTGTGTGGTTTATCAGGGAGCATGGTTCAATATTACCCTAAATGTAACTCACTCCTTTCTGACCCTTTAAGACCTTTATTAACAACCTAGGAATGCAATACAGATTTTCTTATTCCCTGCCAGTTTCCCATTTCTCAGGACTTCATGGACTAGTTTCCATGAACAGTGACCAGCCATACCAATAGCTAGTCGTGCTGCCCAAAGTAGACACCTGTAAGACTTATTCTACCTGCAAGGTGGGACTTTGATCTCTAATCCTTTTACTTATACTGGAAGTCCATGGTGGTCGTTGGTCAGATGTCCAGTACCAATTGTTATGGAAAATTCAAGGGCACAGAGTCCAAAAGTACTCTCACAAAGCCTACTGTAGCAGTGTCATTAAGTAAAATCCAAGGAGACAAGAAAAGTAGCAGAAATCTGAGCCTATTACCTGTTAGATGTTAGCACTGAGCACAGGGATCCAACAAGACTGAGCATCAGACTCTGGGCAGGAAGCCCTAACCCTTGGGCTGTGGAGCTTTTAAACTATATGACAAAAATAGCTCCAGCCATGCTGGTGTGATGAGGGGCCAGAATCACATAGTGTAGCGAAATAATTTCTTTAGCCTTATCCTGCCAGCTCAACTTACCTGGTTGAGGGTGAGGACCTGCCTTTCCTCTGACATGATCAGGGGACCAGTCTCAAGCCTTGAAGTTACAATTATATGACATGGCAAGCTGGTAGCACAATTTATCACATCTCATAGCCATGGCTGAGGAAGCACCAGTGTTACTTTTCAGTATTGTCAGAGGTGGACTAGGGTCTAGACCACTGATTGCCATAAGCACTGGGCTGTACCCAGTCTGCTGAACTTGAGGAGACCAGCTTGCCCAGGCATGAATAAATTAACCTTTACCTCATAGAAGGCTTTAGGCAGAAATTGCAAATGTCTCCAGAGTTCAACCAAGTTACTTAAATAAGTGACATGAAATACATTAAGAGATGGTAAGCACTATGGTGAGCTAGGCAGGAACTACCCAAATGAGGAGGTCATTGCTCAGCAACAGCCACTGTTGCCCTGTGGGAATGTGACTCATGTTTGGTACATCTTCCTTTTATCAAGAAAACAAGAAAAATGACAAATATGGGATTTGATCTATAAGGTGATTATTTTTTACAACAAAGCTCCTCCTCAGACTGGCTCAAGTTCTTTTATCATTAGTTTGCAACCTCTAATAACATATAGCCTGTCACAAAGTTCTAAAGCACCTAAACAAGGAGAAAAAAGTAAAGAGAAAGCTGGCTAAGGCTCCAAAGCCGTTTCTTTCTTTTTCTTTTCTTTTCTTTTCTTTTTTTTTTTAATAGAGAGAGAGAGTGTGTGTGTGCACAAGCAAGGGGGAGGGGCAGAGGGAGAGGAAGAGGGAGAATCCCAAGCAGACTCTCACTGAGTGTGAAGCCTGAAGGGGGGCTCTGCACCGGGCTCTATCCCAGGACCCCAAGATCACAGCCTGAGCAGAATTAAGAGTCAGGTGCTCAACCAACTGAGCCACCCTAGCACCCCTTCTAGGCTGTTTCAACTCTTCCAAACCTCTGTAAGCTTTGCTTGGGAAAGGGCTCTGTGATTCTGAGTACCCCCCTTTTTAAGCCTAATCAGCATCTACTAACCCTATAAATTTGTCTGTTTCTTTGAGAAATGACTTTACATCTACTTGGAAGACTGAGTACGTTTTATTGCTGCCAAGATTCCCTATGATATTTCAAAAAGATTATTTGCTGTCTTTTTGTTGTTTTGCAGGGTTTTTTAATGCTACCATGAACATAAACATGGGACAAAAGAACTTGTTTAGATAAAGCACAGCCCTCAGGAGCTAAATCTGGGGTGTTACTACAAAATACTATAAATAATATCATTTTATTCTTGAGATGGCAGAAGGGGGTGTGGGGGGGTGTGCTTGAGTGGCAGCTCAATCTCTTCTCATCAGTTTATCAGTTTCTGTGGGTTATCTCTGGGGTAAAGCAGAGAGTAGTTCTAGAGAAAAAATAGGTCTCAAATTTAACTAGGGGTTTTTGAAATGTGCATTTATTTGCCCAGTCATCAATATTTTAATTTTAATTTTTAATTATGCTAAATAAAAGAGAATACAAGACAGAAATAGACACAAGGGAACAAAAAAAGTACAAGGTTCTTTAAAGAAAGCATGTAGTAGAAAAATGAATAAAATCAGATGGAGATAGGAATTCAGGGATCATTACCTTGAGGCAGGAGGTGTTACGAATTCAGGGATCATTACCTTGAAGGGGGAAAAAGAGGAAGAGAGAGTTGAGAAAAAGAGAACATGTGCGATTGTCTACATTAAGACACTGACAAACTGTTCAGTCAAAAATGTGTTCCACCCATCTGCAGGATTGTAAAAAGATCCATTTCAGAGGTGGGAGGAATTTGGGAGGTAGGCTTATATTGGAATTCGTGGTCTTCTTTTCCTGGGTTCTCAATAAACCAGCCTTACCCAAGTGAAGTTAAATTATTTAATTGTTCCAGTCATCAAAAAGAATTACTTGGGTTCTTCTAGGTTCCCAACACAATGCCTGGCACTTAAGGTTAAAAACAAAACAATAACAACAAAAACGAGGAAACAAAAAAATATATGGTATAGTCTCTGTCTCCAAGGGGTTTGCGAGCTACTTGTATGTAGTGATCTCTTTTCTACTGATGATATACAGGGGAATAATAGAAATCGCATGTGCAGGACAGGAAATGGTCAGCTGTGGCTTTTCTCCCGAGTCAGCATTACTGTGTTTACGAATGTTATCCGCTAGCGTGAGATGTATGTACGTGGTAGTAGTGGTGGTATTTGGGAAGGGGAACATTTAAATTAAGTAAATTGAAAAGATCAGAGAGAAGGAAATTTGTGGGTTTGTGTTGTTGTCTTTGTCTGATAGTGGGGCAGCCTCTCAAGTTAGTTTCTTCCTTCCAAAAACTATGGAAGTAGATGAGCAGCTACTTTTGCATAAGCTTGAAGCAAGCCTGAGAGATAAGATAGACTGAGAGTGAATGGACAAGCAGTTCAGGTCACGAAGACAAGAACACAGGATGGTCCAGGGTGACCAGGGTCATCAGTGAGAAGTAAAAGGTGGTGTGATCCTGGCGAACAGTGACCTTGGGATAGTGAGACCAGGAGAGACAATATAAGATGACATGAGCTCTGTCATTAGGGGGTAGATGGGGAAAGAGAAAAAACTGGCTGGCTAGTAGATACAGACCCTGACATGAGAACACATGAAGAGGGAAAATGAACTGTCACACTTTCTCACTGCAAATAGTTATATAAGGAAGCAAAAATATGAAAAACAGAAACTAGAAATGCAATGACCATGACCCAGAAAACAAAACAAAACAAAACAAAAAACTGGTAATGACAGCAAAGATAACAATGAAAAGAGATTTTTCTCAGAATGGAATAAGCTTTGGCATAAAGAGGGTAAAACGGAGTAGAGTCCGAGAGAGTCTGTAAGAGCTGCAGTATGAATGAAGAGGGGCAGGATACTGAAGTAGGCAGGGACACAGAGACTGTTGGGGTGGAAGGGGGGCCAAGCAAACAAGACACAGAGCTGAAAGAGGGAAGGAGGATAGACTGCAGAAGACCGAACTAACTTGAGTATGGCCCTGCGCCTTTCTTGTGTCTTCCTTAAATAATTGCTCTGTGATGCAAATCCTCACTGCCTCCTGAGGCCATGCATTACTTTTTTTCCTGAAGGGTTTGTAGAGTCCTTAGGGAATTGGGTATATTTAGAGTTGGAGTTCTTGACCTTTACAATATTTGCTCTGGAGGGCCTATGCAATCTAGTGTTGCCTTTCTTATTTCCACTGGATTGCAAGGAGGGGCAGCGGCGTGTGGGGGTGGCTGGCAAGCATGTGTGGCTGGGCAGTATCCTTATGCCAGGAAACCTGAAAAATCCAGAATCAAAAAAGTCTTTTGATTCTGAGTAGGGGGAGCTACTAACATCAAGCTTGTCAAGGGCCTAGAAGCTCACTAGATAAAATACCCCCTAGACACAAAGCAGAGCTTACACACCCTCACTTTTTCTGCTGGGATCACAGTACTGTGAAGATGGGGGCAGGGGCAGGGGACTTAATTTGTAGAGGACCATGAATGATACTGTAATACAGAGAGGCAGAGCTTGCGTAAACTTTTGTCGAAGCTTCCTCCTTTAAGCCACACATCATGAGATCGATAAATTTTGGTAAAATTCCACAAGCAAAATCAGCCTGTGTTTTCCAGTCGCATCCAATTGGCCCCACCGGAAAGATGGAAAGCACCAGGGAATTGATCTAATTCTTAGCTACAGGATTACTGGCAAATTTCTGCTAGAAAGACACTGGCAGATAAAATTTTGGAACTATAATTATAATAACCTGGAATGTTAGGGGATTTAGTAAAATCGTATATACCCTTTCATCTCATAGTGTGCTTTGGTTGTTTTAAAATGTCTTTATTTCTCAATTCTCAAATAAGAAACACTTTTACAGAATATTTAGGGCAGAATATTTAGGACAGGAAAAGTCAACATGCAATTCAATCATTATAATGTGTTAACTAAAACCTTCCAAGTTCTAGAAGGGACAGGTTACAAAATAATACTCTATAGATATTATCTTTGATTAAGACTACTATTTACCAGGGCGCCTGGGTGGCTCAGTTGTTAAGCGTCTGCCTTCGGCTCAGGGCGTGATCCCAGGGTCCTGGGATCGAGCCCTGCATCTGGCTCCCTGCTCCACTGGGAGCCTGCTTCTTCCTCTCCCACGCCCCCGGCTTGTGTTCCCCTTCTCTCTGACCATCTCTCCGTCAAATAAATAAATAAAATCTTAAAAAAAAAAAAAACCTACTATTTACCAGCTAAGGAGATGAGTAGATAGGCTAGCATAGGGAGATTTAAAAATGATTATGAATATGAATTAATTAGCTCTTATGTTATTCTGAGCAGTCTGAACTAGTCACTGCCAAATTGAAATCCTAAAGTCCTTGGCTATTTCATAAAGGGTCCAGAAGAGGACAGAACACCAGAAGCAGTAACTGATAAGACCAAAGTAATATGGTTAAAACCAGGTTGACCCACATGCACTGGGGTTAGATAACTGAGGATTCCAACATCAGTAAGTTTCAAGCTTGGATTCAAGTGAGTATGAAGAATATAATTCAATAACGTAGACCATCTTGAGCTAAAAGAAAATTCGGATACAGAAACATGTTTTAATAAGCAGAGCCAATAGCTCAGTTCCTGAAGCTACCCTTGGCCACGGCTTACAGGAGCATTATTTTTGATGAGGGCTGCGTGTCTCTTAAACCTCTCCTCCTTGCCTGTACTTCTTTGCATGTCTCTGTAGAGTACACAGCAAGTGCACTTACTCATAGCCCTTCCTCAGAGGAGCCTCTTCACCTAACGTCTCCTGCAAGGGTTTACATGACTTACATATTTGGGTCTCTCCATTACACTGAATTATGGATTCACACAGATTGTAGTAAAATTATAACTCATTTACATTATGATTTGGGACAATTGGTCTGGTTTAGCACTCCTTCCTCCCTCCTCTCACTCAGCCTCAGTGTGCCACCTCACATACCTTTTAAGAAGTCACAGAGAAAGTTTGCTAAGTACATCCATAGTGCCAAAATATTAAGGAAGATTGTTTTCTCTAATTAAGAAGAGAAAATTGTTTTAAGACAGTTGAGCACAAACATTAATATGCTTCTATCACTGCAAATATTAGCTCATTTTGAAAGGGAAATAAGCAAAGGCACTTTTGAATTGGAGATTGGTAAACTCTCCAAATAGATTGACCAGAGACAGAATTCATCCAGCCCTGGACATCATGCTTAGCCCAATTTCCTTTCTCCTCTGATCCAGAACTTCATGCTTGACATGTCTTAGCAAGTAGCTGGCACTGACTTGCAGATATGTTAATGCAGTACTCAATATAAGTCTTAAATAAAGCATTTAGGATTTCATTTTTTTAAATCTCCAATATCCCTGTATCATAGATTGTTTCATCCATACATTATTTCACTTAACTAGTCACTGCCTGGCATTTAATTGTTTCAGGGGTGTGTGTGTGTGTGTGTGTGTGTGTGCACGCGTGTGCGTGTGTGTGTGTGTGTGTGTGTGTGAACTTCCCATGACATCAGACAGTGCTTGGTGACATGGTCCAGTTCCTAACCCTCTCTAGTTCACCGGCAGTAGTGAAGCACAGAAGTGTTAAGATCCTGGATGCCGGCTGGGGCATCAGTGCTCTGGGTTTGAAATTTGGCTCCACTGCTTATCGGGTTTGTTACCTCGGGAGGTTACTCACCTTCAGTTTTTTCATTAGTTGTGGTAATCAGTAAATCACTTAACGTTAAACAATACTTGACACTGCTAGAGTCAGGTGAGTAAGCCCCTTGCTTAGGGTGCAAAATTTAAGGGGCACCAAAACCCTCAGTAATCAAGGTAAATAATATTTTGATGTTTTAAAAACTCAAAAGGTCAGTGGCGGTTAACTTGTCCGAGTTCGCAGTTGAATTCTCAAGACCCCGGGTTTCCAGGGGCTACAAGACGAGAACGCTGCCTCAGACATTTATAGCCACCTTGCAGAGTGCACATTCTTCAGCCTTGAAGAAATACGGGTAGCTACCAAGGTAAAAGATCTCCCCCAGCAGTATGATTCTGAGTCAGTGGTTCCACAGAGGCTGCAGCCACGTGCAAGATCACTGGGGATGCTCAGACAGATGTGTTGTTTCTTTAGAACCCCCTCTAATATTAGTGCACACAGATGAGCCCTAGGCTGCTCCCTTGCAACTGCGCTCGCCTTTTCTTATTTGTAAATGAAACCATATATAATTCCACCCTGGCAATTTTTCTAATTATTCTTTCCCAAGACAATGCTAAATCACAGACAGCGACTGCCGGAGACACCGTGATCTCTGAGCACATGTCAAAAATCCTGAATCATCGATTGGCAATAGCATATCAGCAGGTCCTCATTGTTGCTTTGTAACTTTGGAATGTGTAACTATTTGGAAAATAAGAATACCCCCACCTACTCTTCCCTCCTCCCCAAGGCAGACTGCCTTTTCCCCTCTCCTTCCTTCAAGGAAAATTAAATGAAGACAGCTAACGAGCAGTTTTATTTTCTTTCAGCAAAGGTCAGCAATCCCACAGCAGCAAATTAATCCCAATTAGTAATGATATTTTGTCTTGATAAATGATGACACATTTGATTTACTGTGTTTCCAGGATGCAGGCAGCAAATGTTAATGATTTGGTTTGCTGGGAATTTATACTCTTGCTCATTTCCTATTTGCTGATCAGTTGCGGCTCTTGAAGACTTGGCTGCTTCAACTAATGAACTGAGGGCCTCGCAGGAATAATGGTGTGTTCTGCAGGCCTCATTTTTTTTTTTTTCATGCCATCTGTAGAAATGCAGGTTCCTCTCAGAAAATCTCTCTGGCAGCCAGGAAGGAATGATTATGATCATATCAATGTCACTTGTAATTTGTATTTCACTTGTTTAATGGCATCCCCAATAAATGAAGCTTTCTGCAGAGAACAAAACTAATTATAGCAAATTCAGCATTTGTGTGTGCATGTGTATGTGTGTGTGTGTGTAGGAAGGAGAGAATTCATGAATAGAAACATACCTAATCTTTCCTCATTTCCTTAAAATATTCTGATAGCAGTGATACGGTTTACATAATGATTTATCTGCCCAGCTGGTATAGTTTTAAATTAGACCAATGAAGATGTTTCCTTGAGGTCTTCATAACTGAACATGCCATCCTTTTGTTTGTAATAAATGCAGACTCAAGTCAAATGTTCCCTCTTTTTCGCCCCCTGGTTCCTGCAGAGATCCTTCAGTACTTTGGGGATTGCTGGAGGCATTTTGACTCCCGACAAAGGCTGCCAGGGCTGTCCCCTGAGGCTGTGCAAGTCAGTCTGTGGGTGATTCTGAGACCGGCACCTGCCTTCCAAGCATCACCAAAGATTCAAGCCAATGGGAAGCCCTGGGGAAGGCTGGCTCTTCCACCTCTGAAAAGCTGATGTGCCTTTTCACATATCAGATATGATCTTTGCTACAGAAAACTGCTGTGATAGGCTACAGCTCCAGGCAGGCTGGTCTCCTAGTTGTTTACATGACACTGTGGAAAGGAAATATGAGGGATCATTACCCATGCTCATTTAAGAGCTGGAAATGTTAGAAGCCCTATTAGAATCTCCTTCGGGGGAGTGGGTGTTTTCCTCTCATTCTTAATCATTGTTCTTAGAATCAACTAATATAAAATCAATAAACCTCACTCTTCTTGCTTAAGGGGACACTTACTATGGTAAATTACTGGATCCACATTATGTGTCTTCCATTTTCCTTTCCTTTCCTGAGGCTTCTGTTCTAGCATTCTATTCCTGACCCAATTGTTTTTTCATTCCTGGACAGAGTTGACATTCTCTGCTGTCTCTGGAATGCAAATGACTGGGGACATTTGACTGGTTTCAAAGCCTGATGATTCAGACTGGTGCAGGGAGAGGTACTTTTAAGTTTTGTTTTGTTTTTGCCAGACAACTTTCCTGTTTCAGTATTGGGCCCTGCTTTTCAGGCAATGATGAATATTTTTTTTCCTCTTGTTCTTCCCATAACTCCAAGGGAGCCGTAGTTTCCCTCTATTATTCCCGGTCCTCTGGGAAGCAAACATCCAAAATGGATTAAATGTGTAAGGATTTTATAATAATTTGAAATGCCTGTGTGAAAAGAAATAGGGAAGGATCCAGAGAAGGATCAGAGTACCCTAGCTTATTCTAATGCCGATGTTTTAAAGTTTCTCTCATAGTGAACATAATATAGGATTTACTTATGTCCTCCAGCTACGTTACTGTACAGGCATTTCATCCTGGTACTACTTTTCAGTGGACATAGTACATATTGTAGAAGGCAAAAGCAGAGAGGCGATAATGGATTGAAAGGAGTAATAATCCTTTTAATCCTCAGCCCTAGGCTTGGGACGGGACTTTACATTTACCAAAAGACTTTCCTATACATCATTGCTTTTGATTCTGACAACACAAGATGAAATCAGCATTATTCCTCTCAACAATGGATAGCCTGAATTAACCCATGAAGAGACATCAAAAACCCAAAAAGGGACAAATTAACTGGCCTATACTCTTCAAAAAAATGGGAATGTCATGAAAGACAAAGACTGAGAAACTGTCCAGATTAAAAGAGACTTACGAAACTTGACAGCTCACTATATTGTAAGATCTTGGATTAGATTTTATACCAGAACAAAAAAGAAAAAAATATTTTTCTCTAAATGTCATTTTAGGATAATTGGCAAAATTTGTATTTCTCTAGATTATTAATTTCCTGATTTTTAGAACTGTTTTTATGTAAGAAAATGTCCTTGTTTTAACGAAATACAAACTGAAGTATTTGGGGGTAAAGGGACATCATGTCTGTAACCTACTCTCAAATGGTTCAGGAAAAAAAGTTAAATACACATACAGAATGATAGAGCAAATGTAATTTAGAAAAAGTTAATATTTGGGGAACCTTGTTGAAGGGTATACAGTGTATATGGCCATTCTTTGTACTATTTGTGTAACTCTTTTGTAAATCTGTAATTATTTTGAATTAAAAATTTTTTAAACTGTACCCTAAAAAATTTAATGTGAGCAAGGCAGTCTACCTGCCCCATTTTGCCCCAATTTGGCTCGAGGAGTGTAAGTAAGTGCCTTGACTTGGTCCACAATACAGTGTACAAGTAAATACAGATTTACCTCCAGTCCCAGTGATCTCTTCACAAGCAAACACATCATCCCTATGTACATGGAAACAGCAAAATGACTTGGCTCCAGAGTCCTTGGCTCCATCTCCCTAGTTTTACTATTGTAATACCTTTGTCAGTATTGGCACCCTATCACATGTTAACATACCTGACCCTCAGAGAGAGAAGCTTATCCCTGTTGATAATCCCTGTGAAATGCCTCAATCCTACATTCCATTTCCCTAACAATCCAAATCTGTTTCCCCAACATCTGTTTCTACCCATAGACAAACCTGTTCTTGGTCAAGGGGAATTCTCAAGTCCTTAGCCTAGTAGAGAAGTGTTACATCAGCTATGCTCTGTTCTGACCATGTATACCTGAGTACCAACACCTCTGATACTATTTTGTTTGATTCCTTGAAATTAATTTCACTCTTCATATCCCAATTCCAGTATACCTTATTCCCTTATGCCTAAATCCCTGCCTTTGTTTACTTTCCAGTACCCTTTTGTTTTGTTTTGTTTTGTTTTCTAGATCCTATTTACACCAACAGTCTTCCTAGGGATTTAATTTCTTAACTAAAATCCTGGTCTCTAAAAATAGGTCCACTTCAGGACCTCCAGACCTGTCTGGACCTTCTACTTCTACATCTGGGATCAGTTAATCAGTGTCTCAGTTTTCCAGATCCCAGACATTCCTTGCTTGACTGTCTCTCAAAAAATCTCTCTACCTTTCATTATGATTACCAACCCCTGGTTTCCATGATGACCATTGAGTAGTATCCCTTTTAATGTTGGCTTCCTTATTGGAAAGTTGAACTTGCGTCTGCTTCATCCTTCCTTTGAAGTCCAGCTTCAGTGCCACATGTCCTTTAAAACCTGCTTAGCCACCCCGGTCCTTATGACATCTCCCATTCAAATAGCACAAACACACATATTTTGCATATTACAGATTACCTTGGATGGTAGCAGTCTTTTCATGCATAAAGCATATTCTCTATCCTTTTGAGGACAACATGGTTTCAAGAAGAATGAAGCTGCTCCTAACCAGCTATGTTTTCTTTCACAAATCACTTAATACCTCTGGATCTCAGATTTCTAAATTGTTGAGTAGAGAGAGTTGGATTAGCAAGTCTCTAAGGATTTCTCTTAGTGCAACCGTTTGTGGAGCTTTGCACTATCCAGTGTCAAACAGCAAACATTCAGTTGGTGTTTGATAAATGTGATTCTGACCTCACAAGGGTCTTATCATCATCAGAAGGTCAGGTAATGGAGTGTCTCCCATAGAGGCACTAGAATACCCTCACTGAGCCCATTTTCCATTGTGTCTCCAGAAGGTCTGACTTGGAAACAGGAAATCTTATGCAACTTCAATCAAAGGCAATGGGATCAGTCCCCCCAAACAGTCCCATGACTATCTGATTACATTTCCAGTCCCCAACTGTGTTGAGTATGCCCTGACATCACAATGCATGCGAAAATTCAGGATCAAGTCCTATAGCCACATGTCAACTAAGGGATTTTTGGCCAGGGTAAGTGTGATGGAAGTGTTGATATGACACAACAGAGAATGAGAGGGTCCAATGCTGTGTTTAGTTTTATCTCTACTCAGAATGTTCTCTGTCCTTATTACTTTATAATACCCTATAATACCAATAATTACCTTATTGGTGCCAACCTGTTACAAATCTAGAATCTTGTGTCCACCCTGGATCTAATGAATGAAAATCTGTCTTTTAACAAAATGTCCAAGTGGTGCATATGTACATTTGAGAAATTTTGAGAATCACTGCTACCCTTGACGGGGGAGGATCCATGTCTTGTGGGGCTTGAAACATACAATTTTGGAAACCATCTTTAAGAATGACTGTGTGTGTTTGTGTGTGTGTGTGTGTGTGTGTGTGTGTGTGTAAAGCCTATATTCTCCTAACAATCTTTAGTACTCAAGACATATTCCCCTCATTGTTCTCTGCTCCATCATTGCAGAAACTAGCTAGAATGAGAAGTACATTTTATCGAAGGATTTAGTACTTGGTGATTGGTGGTGAATTTATTTCCTCTCTTAGCTAATAATGTTAATAGCTAATATTTAATGGGTGCTTACTAAGTGTCAGAAGTTGTTTTAGAAACTGGATATGGAGATTTCATTTAATCTTTATATCACTCTTAAGAGATCAGAGGAGCTCTTTTAGATTAACCCTTTATCTTAGAGATAATATAAAGTATCTTTCTCGTAGTAGGTATTGGAGCAAATATTGGAGTACAGGGCATCTGGTTGTATGGCCCACATTCTTAAAGATTGATCCATACTGCCTCTTGATGATAAAAATTAAGATTTCAAAAGAGTCTTCAGCCACCAAGCAAAAAGAAAGAGTGAACAGTGGGGAACTAAGGTACTATGATGTAATAAAGCCTGCATTTGGGGAGGGGATAAGTGTCTGCCTTTTGGTCTTCCCTATCTCATATTGTAAAGCAGCTCTATTATTCCACCAACCCATAAAGCAGGTTCTGACAGTGGCTTTTTTTCTTAAGCAATTTTACTCATAACTTGACACTAGAAACAGACCTAACTGTAAAGCTCAAAGTGGGAGTGGAGGTTTCCAAGAGCTAATAACAAATGAAGTGTGTCATTAGTGTGTTTTTACTAGATCTTTCTGTAAGAAAGTCCCTAATATTCTAATATTTTTTTTAAGTCTTTACAACAAAAGCCATTGGAACTCATAAAAGTAATTTCCTTTTCTATATCACTATTTGGAAAGAGATAAGTAGATACTTTTTAAGAATGACCTCAACCATCAAAAAAAAAAAAAAAGAACAACGCATATAGAGAAGGCTAAAATTAACTTTTGGGGCTTTGTTTTGATGACAAAGAAAATACTATATAGTATGAACATCATTTCCTGTTTTCCTTCTCCTTCTGGCCACATTTCTAGGACTGCAGCCCAGCCAATAAAATATAAAACACACACACACACACACATGCAGACACGCACACACACACAAGTCTGCTGTATCATTAACTCAGTATAATGGACAAATACATGTGAAAACTAATCTTATTGGGCTGCACTGGCTGGGAGATACCAGTATAGCCCAGCAAGATCTGTTTTGACATGTATATGGCCCCTGTGTCTTGGTCCATTACCACTGGCCTTTGGGACCTCAGTGGGAGGCTCCTTATTTCCCTGATCCTTCTGGTTGACAATAGTTGATTATTCTTCAAGTCAGTCACATAAAGAAAAAAGAAATTTTATTTAAACTATATTTTGAGATTGTATGATTCATAGTCAAGTTTATAAAAAACAAAAAAGCAGGTATCAATGAGAAATAAGAGTATTACACTATTTTGACTTAAAAACACTAAAGAAAAATGGAATCTGTTGGGATTATGTGTGTAAGTAGAGGAAGGGAATGGGAAAGGCAAGCTGTGAAGAGAAAGGGTTACGTCTGCATGGAAATTGAAACCTGAAAGCATGTTCACAAAAACTGCAGCTAGATAAGCAAAGATTGTCTGAAAATGCTGTTCCTAATTATAGCCTTAATCATATTGACATGGAAAAGAAATGACATAAGAAGTGAGGAAATCAAAATAAGGCAATTTATGCCATGAAGAAACTTGAGCTATAATGATTTCTGAAACAGATGTTATAAAGAAAAAAGATTGCATAACTTTTTAACTGCACTGTTATATTTAAGAAAAATGAAAATTATGTAAGAGGCCTATGGAAATTTGCAAAAGATCAAGAGCAAAGAGGTTAGCAAAGTAACTCTATTATATCTTAGTAAGAGACTTTTGGGGAGACAAGTATGGTTGAGTGATAAGTAAGTGTGAATACCAAGGCCACCATTTCCTACTGGTAGAAGAATATTATGAAATATGTGGAGTAGAAACTCAGAAAGTCATTCAACAGACTGGTATAATTATGTCAGTTGCTTAGACATGAGGCAAATGTTCTAGAAAAGCTCAAGTGGTGACTTGGGACATAACAAGTAGGAGAAGCACTGGGCTACTTTTATAAGTTATATATTTATACGTTTTATAAATTAGTTAAGACACCAAAATCCAGGTTGACCTTGTGTTATTGCTTTAGTTGAGGCTTTCATGATCTCTTACCTGCACTATTACATGATTGTGCAAAAAAAAAAAAAGCCTCACCTACTTCAGTTCACTGGTAGACTAATCCATCAATGGACTAATGATGACTATAGGTTATGAGCCCAAAGAATATAATGATGTTAAACATCTATACTCGAGGTACATTAAAAAATAATAAAACTGGTAAGACCACTTTGGAAAGCAGTTTGGAATTTCCTTAAAATGTTAAAAATAGGGTGGCTATATGCTCAGCAATTCCACTCCTAGGTAAATAGACAAGGGAAATGAAAAAACTTGTACAGAAATTATAATAGTAGCATTGTTTGTAGTAACCAAAAAGTGGAAAAATACAAATGTCCACCAGCTGATGAATATTATATATCTGTACAACAGAGCATTATTCATTCATATAAAGAAATAAAGTTTTGATACTTTTACAACATGAATCTTAAAAAAAAACATGTTAAGTGAAAGAATCCAGTTACAAAATACTACATACTATATAATTCCATGTATATAACATGTCCAGAAGAGACAGAACTATAGAAATAGAAGGTATATTGGAGGTTATTTAGGGCTGGAGGAGAAAGGTGTGAAGTGACTGATCATGTATATGGAGTTTCTTTTGTGGCCAATGAAATTTAGATAGTGGTATTAATTGCACAACTCTACGAGTATACTAAAAATAACTAAGCTGCATATTTTAAATGGATGGATTTTATGGTATTTAAGTCATATTTCAATAAAGATGTTAAAAACAATTACAATCATCAATAGAATTCTCCTTATACCTAGAACATAAAAAGCTGACAGGAGTCTCACTCCCAACAATAAGCAAAAGATGGATCAAATACAAAATCATAATTTTTCTTGACCCTGTAAGATGTCGTCAGGCAACCAGGTAGCTTAGAATCCAAAGAGGGTAAGTTTCCCTCCAATGGAAGATGAGACTTAGGCACTGACTCTTCTACTGCAGAGGAAAAGATAAAGAGGTGCTTGGTGCCATACAGGCAGGTGAAAGGGAATTTATTAAAAGCTTTGAAGAAGTGCCAAAAGGTACCTCATAGGTGTAAACATAAAATCTAAAAACACAAAAGTCTAGGAGGCCATATTGGAGAAAGTATTTGAAATCTTGGGATAGGAAAAGATTTGTTAGAAATGATGCCAAAAGCAGGACCCATAAAAGAAAAACTTGCTGAATTGGACTGCATCAAAATTGAGGACTCCTGCTCTTTGAAAGACACTGTAAAGAACAAGGCACAAACTGAAAGAAAATATTTTCAGATCTCATTTCTCACAATGGATGTGTACCCAGTACATAAAAAGATGCCTCAAATCTTAATAATAATAGAATTTTTTAAATGGACAAAAAATCTGAACCAGCGTATCATGAACGAGTCTCTACAAATGACAAGTAAGCACATGGAAATATGCTCAACATTATTAGCAAACCACTTGCCTATTCCAGTGGCTAAAGAAAAAGGGAAAATTGCCAACATTAAGTGCTGGTGAGGATGAGAAGCAACTGGATATTCACACATTTTTTGGTGGGAATGCAAAAATGATACAGCAATTTTGGAAAAGAGTTTGGAAGCTCCTTAAAAAGTTACATGTACACTTACTGTACAGCCCAGTACACACCTAGATATTTATCCAAATGAAATGAAAACTTTGTCTGCACATGCACATTTATGGCCACTTTATTCATAATCACTCAAAACTTGAAACAATTCACATGTCTTTCACCTGGTGACTGAATGAATAAACTGTGATACATTCATACAGTGAAAGACTTCTCAGCAATAAAAAGAATGATCTGCTGAACCAAACAATAACATGAACAAATTCCTGTATGATTCCATTTATGTAACATTCTAGAAAAGGAAAACATATAGGGATCCAAAAGAGATCAGTCATTGCTAGGAACCTAGGGGTCAGGGGAGGGGTTAACTGCAAATGGGCATGGAGGAAATTTTGGGTGATTAAAATGATCTGTATCTTGATTTTTTTATTATTATTATGTTCAATTAGCAAACATATAGTACATCATTAGTTTTTGTTGTAGTGTTTAATGAGTCATTAGTTGAGTATAACACCCAGTATATCTTGATTTTGACTTTTAAATACATGATTGTATACAGCTGTCAAAAGTCATAGATACACTGCAAGGTAAATTTTAATCCATCTAAATTTTACCTCAATTTTTAAATAGTCTTATTAGCAACTAGTCTTTCAGAGTTAAGAAAAAAATAATAAAGCTATAAATAAAATTTATTGATGCTTTACCTTGCCGAAAATGATAAAAAGTATTTCTTTTCAGAAGTGCACTGGGGTGCCTGGGTGGCTCAGTCATTTAAGCATATAACTCTTGATTTCAGCTCAGGTCATTATCTCAGAGTTGTGAGATAGGACTCTGCACTGGGCATGCAGCCTGCTTAAGATTCTCTCCCTCTCCTCCCTCTGCCCCTCCCCCCTTGCATACATGCACTCTTCTTTCTCTCTCTCTTAAAAAAAGAAAAAAAGTGCATTAAAGTTCTTTTCTATCAGGC
The DNA here is from genome assembly GCF_024610735.1 of Ursus americanus. Lineage (NCBI taxonomy): Eukaryota > Metazoa > Chordata > Mammalia > Carnivora > Ursidae > Ursus > Ursus americanus. The sequence continues at coordinate 2,672,438 of NC_142162.1, read as the reverse complement.
CTTGTCTACTTCTTCCTATACCCAACTTATACTAGCATTCATTTGCCCAGACACATAGCTCTCATAGTCCCATGACTTAGTGAAGAATTTCTGCTCATCAGTCATACCATTTGTTTCCAAGCATTTGAACAATCTGTTTTGTTTGTTTGTTTGTTTTGTTTGCCTGGAGAGTATAAATAAACATGACTATGGCACAAGGCCAGTATTGATAGTAGTCAAATTAGGCAGTTTTCTTTCTGGAAGTGTTTAACAAGTTCCCAGAAAAATGCCCTCCCTTACCAGCCCAAATAGCTCCCTTGGCAATGCAAGAGTTCCCAGTTGTTTAATTTGTCAAAGAAAGGAAAACAAAGTGAGAAACATGGCAGATGATTGACAGGATGGAAACTAGATATTCCTTGGGAAATGTATGCACTCTACCCAGCATGACAGTTGTAAATTCTTGGCTTTATAGACTTATTGTTCACAGTTTCAGGGACCTGAGGGTGTTTTCCTGCCAATGCCACAATAATTGATAAATTTATTTTATTGAGTAGACCATCCCATCAGTTAGTCATATATCAAGAAAAGTAACTTACCTGACCGTTCTACATGTACATCTGAAATAGCCATTTGTTTCCTATTCTTTGTCACAAATGCTTCTAATGTTTTTTATTTATTTATTTGGGGGGAGGGGCATGTGCGGGAGGAGGAGCAGGGAGAGGGAGAAAGAATCTGAAGCAGACTCCTTACTGAGCGTGGAGCCCAACAAGGGGCTGGATCCCACAACCAGGAGATCACAACCTGAGCCAAAACCAAGAGTTGGATCTTTAACCAACTGAGCCACCAGGTGCTCCACAAATGCTTTTAATTTTGAAGAGAAATTTTTATAATATAGCATTATTTTATTCAGAAAAATAACTGGAAGTAGAATTGATAGATCATATGGTAGTTCTATTATTAATTTTTTTGAGGAATTTCTGTACTGTTTTCCATAGTGACTGCACCAATTTACATGCTTACCAAGGGTGCATGATATGAGGGTTCTGTTTTCTTCACATCCTTATCAACACTTGTTATTTCTTGGGGATTTTTGTTTTATTTTGGTTTTTGTTTGTTTTTGAGAATAGCCATTCTAACAAATGTGAGGTGATATCTCATTGTAGTTTTTATGTGTATTTCCCTGATGATTAATGATGTTGAGTGCCTTTTTATGTACCTCTTAGCCATCTGTATGTCGTCTTTGGAAAATTATCTATTCAGATACTCTGCCCATTTTTTAACCAGATTGTTTGTTTATCGTTTTTCTTTCTTTCTTTCTTTCTTTCTTTCTTTCTTTCTTTCTTTCTTTCTTTCTTTCTTTCTTTCTTTCTTTCTTTCTGCTATTGGGTTATATGGGTTCTTTATGTATTTTGGATATTAACCCCTTATGATGTACAAATATTTTCTTCCATTGGTAAGTTGCCTTTTTATTTTGTTGATGGTTTTCTTTGCTTTGCAGAAGCTTTATAGTTTGATGTAGTCCCATTTGTTTATTTTGGCTTTTGTTTCCAAATCCAAAAAAAAAAAATCACTGCCAAGACCAATGTCAAGGAGCTTACTGCCTATGGCAGTAAAAAAAGCAGCTTTTCTGATATGCTATTAGATGCTTCTCAAGGTGGTAACATCAACTGCCCTCTATTCTGTGGACCAAAAAAATGGCCCAAAATAAGAATGTCCAAAATCTCATGGTCAGCAGCAAATGGATAGTTGGTTAGAGGCCTTGAAAGAGAAATGTTGAAAGATCAAAATCATAAAGGTCTAGGGAACAAGCATGTGGATGGACAAATGGGAGCAGGTACAACATGTGAGGATCTTTGTATCACATGTTAACTCACACCAGAAGGCATCCACTACAAAAAAATCACAAAACACTGGAGTAGACAGAATGGGCCACTCCATTGCTAGCCTGATGGGCTCACAAGCAGCAATGGAGGCAGGAATGAAGCTTATGATGGGCTTAATAGCGTAGGCTACAACTCAAGACTGATCTAGTTATTGCCACTACTGAATGGCTCAAACTACCAACAAAGATCAAGCCAGCCTCACCAGTATGGCACAATTCTTTGAGGAGACCAACCAACCATTTGATGACAAGCTGACTAGATTGGTCACTTTCTACCCTGAAAGGAGCATAGATTCATCTTGACTGGAACGGACTGGATTCAGGATAGAGTTTTGTCTTTTCTGTCCTCAGGACCTTAGCCAGCACAACTTCCAAGGACTTACTAAGTACTAGAAACACAGACACAGGATCCCTCAAGATACCACCTCATACCAAAGGGCCTATTTTATAGCAAAGGAAGTCTGGATGTGGCCAAATGATCATAGGATCTATAGTGAAGCTTCACATACTGCAACTACCCAGAAGCTCCTGACCTGAGAGGTCCCTGAAATAACTTCTGAAAAACATTGCTCAGGCATCAGTCTAGAGATGATAATAAGGGCATTGGGCACCATCCTTCAGGATGTGGTAATCACCATAAATTAAGTGGGTTGGCCTCAACATTCAGGATTCATGGATTTGGGAACCAGCATCTGCGAGTAGGGGTGGCCACACTGAATATCACCCCCAGTGATCTATTTGGGGTAGTGTTCCACCCCTGTAACATTTTAGGCTTTATGCATCTAGAGGAACTGGCTCTAGATGGCCATTACTTCCACTGGGGAATTTGATAAAGTCTCTTTGAAATTTAAGCTCTGACTACCACTCAGTCATTTGTATGAAAAACCAGCAGGCAAAGAAAAGAGTCATGAGGTTGGAAGGGATACTTTTCTCTTATCCTCAGGAGGTGCTAGGTAAGACTATATCTGGTACACAGGTGATACTGGGGTACCTCTTGGTGCTTCCATGCTTAAATTTAATAGTAAATGAATAAGTGCAACAGCCATAGCTTCAAAAGGGCATGTTAACCTGTGGCTCAGGATCTTGGTGCACATACCAGGCAAGTCATTTAAACTAGGAGAGGTGCTTTCTCAGTGCGAGGGGAATATCAAAAGGATGCTAGAGGAAGTAAGTGATGAGCATCAGTTGTCATTCTAAGACCAATATTAGTAGTGGAGGCTATAGTGTTTAATGAAATAAGAATAAGCTAAATATTGGAATAGTTATTCCCACATGGAGGAAATTCCCTAAGGAGCAAGAGGTGCTCTGTCTGCATTCCTTCATCAGTGAGGCACTCAACTCCCAGCAACTGTGAACATCAGTTGCCTCATTCACTAGTAATTGCTCTCAGCATCAAGGAACTGCTTATCCTAAGATTATATTCCTTCCTGGCAGTGACTAGTAGCCAGTGGTTGGTTTGTGTGTAGATACAAAGGCTTGAGTCCTCCCCTCAATTTAAAACAACTCTGAAGGACTGTTCTAGCTTTAGAGTTACCTCCTCTCAACCAACCTGTAGGTTCTACTGAGGTCTTAGGCACAACCACATTGCAGGTTAGCTTGTCCCCATTCCCACTCCTGGCTTTCAGAAAGAATTCCTCCCCAAACCTTCACCCAATTCTCTATCTCAAAGTCTGTTCCAGGAATACATTATAAAAATTAAGGGTTGAATCACAGTTTATATGATTAATCATTAATCTCAGTAAAAACTTGTTTTTGATGTTCCACCTGATCAAATCAGTATGTCAGTGATGAAGTTCACAGGAAGCAATAAAGATGCAGAAGGTAACTGAGAATTTATCAAAATGGACATTGGCAATTCTGATCTTGTCTAACAGTACCATCTGATACCAACAGTCTGAAATCTGTTGGGACCAATGACTCAGAATAAACAAACTGACAACTTTCCCATGGATTAATTTAAGTGACATTTTTCTTTGCATTTCTATACATAGTTTTGAAATGAGAAATATACAGTACCGGCTGCTTTGTTTAAAGTTCAGCGAGAAAGCTGCCTTCTGTAGAAATCTGTTTGCCTTTATTCCAAAATCAGATCCAGTAATCAATCAGTAAATTGATTAATTAGGAAAGCATTAGTAATCCCCAGGAAACAGTTCAGATTGAATATAGGTTGAAGACAAAGTCTGAATACTTGCCTTCATGCCAACCTGGAGTGTGATTTGAATATGAGCAAAGCACTGGAAAGAAATTTGGAAGCAGTGAAGAAGTAGAATTCTCTACCTAGCAACAGGGAATCCAGAGTTCCATGGAGCTTGTGACAGACTCTCCATGGATCTTAAAAAGAGACTTGACAGAGAAATGAAGAGACTTGGTACATGTCTTGTCACAGGAAATAATGCATTGCAATTATATACAAAAGGATTCTTAAAGCATCATGACAGATAGGGTTTTTGACAACAAGTTTTAAACCTGAAGGGGGCACAGATTTATTAGACTGAAACTGGAGGTTAACTTCTTAGAAGAGATATCTGTTTGAATGAGATTTGTTGACATCAGTGTGCAAAATGAAAATCCAGAAGCATTTTATTGGTTTCATAACATTGGACAAGACTCAGGGTCAGGAACTTTCCTAAGTCATCTTGTCAAAGCTGACAAGTCTAAAATTGACATCCAAATCTCTCAGGAGGTAAACTGGGACAAAGATAAGAACCTAATGGAAATTGTAGGCAAATTTCATTCCCTAAGCATAAACTTTTCTTCCATGTGATATTATACTGCTGCAAAACCATGTGGTATGATGCCTCATTTTCATTTATACTAAAGTGACTGGGCGTTCTCAGCACTTACGTAAGAAGGAGAAAAAAAAAAAACCTCCCTTCTTCCATTTCCTGTAGAGTACTTGTGACAAGAAAAATACTTAAGAGTATAAATTATATCATTCTTATATCAATTAAGATGCCTTTGGCTGTAAGAGATAAATTATCCGATTCAAGTTGGCTTAAGAAAAAATAAAATATATCCATATTATCAACAAGAAGTCTGGGGCAGGGTAATCCCAACGTTAATTCAACTCACTGCTCTCAGAGTTATGGGTCAGCTTCTTCATTGTGATTTCCTTGGCTTTCCATCATTCTTTCCTTCCTACCTTTCTTAGATTTGGTGAAATATTACTGTCAGGGCTGCAAGATATCTCTCTTTAGCTCAAGTCCTTTTGTAGCAAAACCTAAAGTCAAGAATTAGGCTAGCTTCTCCATTGTGTCTCTATTCAGGAATCAGGAACACCTTCTTAGAAGCCTTCCATATGCACTTCCTCTAACATGTCATAGGCCAGGGTTATATCACTTGTCCATGCCTAGAGACATGATTGGAAATGGGAGTGCAATGATCATGGTTGGCCTAGATTATTTAAGCTTTGGGTCTTGGAAGGAGCTGGGAGCCTAGGAAAAACTGACACCTGCCAAAATCGGGTACTGTCAGTAAGGAAGTGGAGGTGTTTTTATAATAGTTCTTGGGTATGAAAAAAAAAAATTCAATCACAGTCTTCAAATTAGTTGGTGTTATGGGCTGATTTGTGTTCTCCCAAAATTCTTATGTTGAAGTCCTAACCCCCAGCATGTCAGAATGTGACTATATTTAGAGAAAGGGTCTTTAGAAAGGTTATTAAAGTTAAATGAGATCTTTAGGGTGTGCCCTAATCCAATATGACTGGCATCCTTATAAGATGAGGAAATTAGGACACAGACACACACTGGGGGGAAGACCACATTAAGACTGGAAGATGATCATCCAAAAGCGAAGGAGAATGGCCTCAGAAGAAGTCAACCCTGAGGACACCTTGGTCTTAACTCCTATTCTCCAAAACTGTGATGAAGTAAATTCTTGTTGTTTGGAACCACCCAGTCTGTGATAGTTATGGCAGCTCTAACAAACTAACACAATTGGTATCTTGGTTAGAGTCCTACTGCTTTTCTCCTTGCATTGACCCTATGAATATTAATGATATTAAAGTATTGGTTACAGAAGAGTTAATTTTACTTAGTTTTCTCATTTTTCACTTAAGATGGTAAATACTGTTCTCTCCCCAATTAGTCTCAGAGTCAGAACATTCAAAGCAGTTTTATGGGAAATATAGTAATGAGCTGTTCTAACTTTAAATGGCTTAAATTTTAACTTGGTGCTATGCCAAAATTTTCTGCCTTTATGCATATAAGAATAGAGGATTAGGAATTCAAAGTACATTTATAGAGTGTGTCGTGGGAACTTTTTCTATTATTTCAGAATTTGAGCTGAGTAACCAAAGCTAAAGACAATGAATGTTGATTTTGTTAGGGCTACACTTTTCACCTAATTTATATTTTTACAATTTTCAATTGATACATCACACACACACAGGAAAGTACACAAACCATAAGTGTACATATTGATGAATTTTATGAAGTGAGCATACCTGGGTAGATATGTTCATACATGCTCATTCAGCTGAAGATTTCCAGCACCTCAGAGCCCCTGGAGCCCTTTTCCAGTTTTACCTATTACCCAAGTGTAACTACTACATTGACATCTAACACTAGAAATTATATTTAGATATTTCAATTTAATATCAGTGTAATCCCACAGTATATGTTTTTCTGATGTATATATAATTTTCTATTATGACAATACCTCACAATGAATTTATCCCTCCTAATATAGGTGAACTTGGGGTTATTTTAAACAGTGGTAGTATAACAAATCTGGTAAAAAATATTTTGGTGAAATATGAATAAATTTCTATTGGAGGTATACCCAGAAATAAAATTGCTGGGCCATAGGTTATATACTCAGCTTCAGCAAATACTGCCAAACAGTGTTCCAGATTGTACCAATTTACACTTCCACCAGCAGTATTATGAAAGTTTGAGTTGCCACACATCTCCACCAGCTCTTGATATCTTCTTTCTTTTTCTCTTCAGACATTCTTGTGGCACATAATTGTAAGCATTATAGTTTTAGTTTGCATTTCTTTAATGACTAATTAAGTTAATCATTCTTTCTTGTGTTCATTGGCAATTGGATATACTCTTTTGAGAAGTACTTCTTGAATTTTTTTTTCAAAATTGTTGTAGCAGATTGCCTGTATTTCCCTTATTTCTTTGTAGGTTTTTTGTGTTTTTTTAGGGGGTTTTTTTTTGGCATATTCTTGGTTTGACTTCTCACTGGGTGTGTGTATTGTAAATATCTTTTTCTTACATTCTATACCTTCTATTTTCATCCTTCTAATAATGTTGTCTTTTTAAGAAGAAAAGCTCTTTATTTTGATACCGTCCATTCTTTTTTTCCTTTCTGATTAGACTACATTTTATCTTTATCTACTTCAAAGTCATAAAGATGTTCTGTTAGGTTTTTTTTGTTACTAAATGCTTAATTTAGTAGTCCATTTGAACTTAAATTTTGTGTATGCTGTGAATAGAGATCAAGATTCACCTTGTTTCTAAATGAGTATACAATTATTCCGGAACCATTTATTGAATAGAAAATCCTTTCTGTACTCAGCACTCTCAGTTCTGACATGAATTAAGTTACAATATTTGTGTGTCTGGACTCTATTCTGCTGTATTGGCCTATTGGTCAGCCTTTAATTCACAATACACTGTTTTAAGTAGAATAAGTATGTCATATCATAGGTCTGAAGAGATAGTATTAATGAATATTCCAGCTGTGTTCTGTTTCTTCAAGAAATTATTCCTGGCTGTTTGAATTCCTATATGTGTTAGAGTCAGCTTGTAAATTTCAAAACAAACAAACATTCAGTTATTTAATTTATTTTTTTAATTTGTCACAATAAACTGTTGTAGATTTTCTTAAAGTTTTGTGGATCTTTTCTTAAATTTACTTCTAGGTATTTAATATTTTGTAATTTTAAAAAACTCCACAGGGGCGCCGGGATGACTTAGTCGGTTAAGTGTCTGCCTTGGGCTCAGGTCATGATCCTGAGGTTATGGGATCAAGCCCTGGTTCGGGCTCCCTGCTGGGCGGGAGTCTCCTTGTCTCTCTCCTTTTGCCCCTCCCCCCAGTCCAACCCTAGAGCTCTGTTGAGGTATAATTTTCATATGAAAAAAATGCATCAATTTTAAGGATACAGCTTGATATGTTTTGACAAATATTTACATACTCGTGTAACCACCATTACAATGGTAATCAAACAAACAAGGTTATATTGCAACCTTTCCCATTCAGTCCTTAACCCTATTCCTATACCCAGGGTAAGGACTTATCAGCTTTTTGTCACAATAAATTAAACTTGTCTTCTTAAGAGTTTTATATAAATGGAATCAAGTAGTACATATTTATTGTGTCTGGCTTCCTTTGTTTAACATTTTTGAGATTTGTCCATGCTATTGTATGTTATCAGTAGTTCATTTCATACTTTTTGGAGTTTTATTACATTAAATGTATATATCACAATGTATTCATCCAATCACCTGTTGGTTGACTTTGTGTCCAAATTTTGGTTCTTATAGGTAAAGGTGTTATGAATACACACCTATATATCTTTTATGTATATAAGTTTTTATTTCTCTTGGATAAATACTATGAGTGGAGTGGCTGAATCATATGGTAAATTTATGTTTACATGAAACTGACAAACTTTTTCTTATGTGGCTATACCATTTTGTATTACCAGTAATGGTTGAGAATCCATGCTGCTCCACATCCTTACCAATACTTGGCATGATCTATCTTTTTAATTTTAACTATTCTAGTAGGTACATAGTGGTATCTCATTGTAGTTTTAAGTTAGATTTTTCTGATAACTAATGAGGTTGAGCATATAATTAATGTGCTTATTAATCATTTGTGTAACTTCTTGATGTTTTTGTTCAAAAGCTTTTTCCCAATTTGGGGGGTCAAGCTTCTTTTATTGAATGTATAATTTTATTATATATGTGTTTTGAGAGTATTTTCCCAAGTCTGTGGATTATCTTTTTATTTTCTATATGATGTTTTTTTCTAAACCACAGTTTTTAATTTAATGAAGTATAGTATTTTTTATTTTATGATGCAAGCTTTTGGTATCCTATCTAAAATATCTTGGTCTGTCTCCTATATTTCCTTCTAAAAGTCTTACTTTTTCATTTTTAAACATATGTAAATAATACAGTTCAAGTCAGTTTTGGCATATGTTTTAAGGTAAGTGTAGAAGTTCATTTATTTTACATATAGATACCCAGTTTTTTCCAGCACCTTTGTTAAACATAATATACTTTTTCCATTGAATGACCTTAGAACTTTTGTTGGCCTTCAGCTGATGTATGTGTGGTCTATTTATAGACCACTTTCTCTTGATTACTGCTGTCCATAGTAAGCCTTGAAATCAGGTAGTATAAGTCTTCCAGCTTTGTTCTATTTCAATACTATATTATCTATTCTAGATTCTTTGCATTTCCATAAAATTCAAAATCCGCTTGTTGCTCTTTATTTTTAAAAAGTTGGTTATGATTTTGATTGGGGCTGCTTCGAATCTAGAGGTTACTGTGGGAGAAAACTGGCATCTTAAAAATATTTTTTCTTTTGATTCACGAACATGGTATGACTTCATTTATTTAGGTCTTCTTTAATTTCTCTCAACACTGTGTTGTTCTTTTCAGTGTATGTGTCCTGCACAAAATGTATCCCTAAGTATTTTAGGGGTATTTTTTGATGTTATTATTAATGGCAATTTTTAGGTCAATTTACATTTTTTCAATTACATGGAAATACAGTTGATTTTTTTGTGCATTGACTTTATATTCTACAGTCTTACCGAACTTAAGGATTCTAGTAGCTTCTTTGTGGATCTCTTAGGATTTTCTAAATAAATAATCACACTGTTAATCATGTTGTTAATAACCAACAACTCAAGACAGTTTCACTTCTTCCGTTTCAATCTTAAATCCTTTTACTATTTTTTTTCTTGCCTGCTGCGCTGACCAGGATCACTACTATCTTGGGGCTTTCTGTATTTGCACTGCAGGTCTCTCCAACATTCTGCCCCACAAATTCTAGCCAGTGTTTCCTCCCCCAACCAATTTCTGTCTCCTTGAATCTATAAGATCGCCAGGCTCTCTTTGGGTTCCTATCACTGACCCAGAAACTATCACCAGTCAGTAAGCTAGTGCATTTATAGAGCTTATCTTGTTTGTTTGCTCTGTCTTAAGGATCACAGTCCTGCTGTGCCTGTTGTCTAGTGTCTGAAAACTTATTGCTTCACATATTTGAAGCAAACTCCAAAAATCCAAGTCATTTACTAAGCCCTTCTAACTTACTTCATGTAACATAATACTCTCTAGTTCTATCCATGTCGATGGAAATGGTGGGTATTCATCCTTTCTGATGGCTTCATATATTTTGCTTAGTTTTTGTAAGTTAGTTTTTAAGGTTATAGGGAATATCCAGTCCTTGTTACTCCTGAAGCAAAATTCCCCTTGTATTTCTTTGAGATACTTTAATTTCAAACAGCATATACCTGGGTCTTTCTGTTTTATCCATTATGACAATCTCTGTCTTTTAATAAGACACTTTGGTATATTTACATTTAGAGTGAAGATTTATATGGTTGAATCTCAGTCTACTCTCTAGCTATTTATTCTTTATTTGGTTTCTGTTTCTGTCTTCTTTTATACCTTATTTCCTGTCTGCTTTTCAAGTATTTGTGGTATTCCATTCTTTCCCCTCTATTGTCTTTAGCTCTACCTTTGATACTTGGTATTTTGTTTTTACCCTAGAGTTATTATTAGTATTAAAATGTGTTTCCTTAATTTATCAGTGTCTAACTAGAATTATTATTATAGCACTACACATGTAATATAAGAGCCTTGCAATATTATAATTCAGTTTTACCATATTTTGTGCTATTCATGTCCATGTCTCAATTCTACATATGTTATGAATTCTGCACTCTGATTTTTTGCTATAGTCAACTGACTTAAAAGTATTTAAGAACACAAAAATTGTCTTTTTTTTAAATTAACATATAATGTATTATTCGTTTCAAAGGTACGGTGTGTGATTCATCAGACTTACACAACACCCAGCACTCACCACAATACAGCCATCCCATCCCCCCACCCCTTCCCCTCCAGCAGCCCTCAGTGTGTTTCCTAAGATGAAGTGTCTTTTATGGTTTGTCTCCCTCTCTGGTCTCATCTCATTTCATTTTTTCCTCTCTTCCCCTATGATCCTCTGCCTTGTTTCTTAAATTCCACATATCAGTGAGATCATATGATAATTGTCTTTCTCTGATTGACTTACTTCGTGTAGCATAATACTCTCTAGTTCTATCCATGTCGGTGGAAATGGTGGGTATTCATCCTTTGTGATAGCTGAATAATATTCCATTGTGTATATGGACTACATCTTCTTATCCATTCATCTGTTGAAAGGCATCTCAGCTTCTTCCACAGTTTGGCTATTGTGGACATTGCTGCTATGGACATTGGGGTGCATGTGCCCCTCCTTTTCACTACATCTGCTAAAGTTTTGCTGAATCTTCCAGATCTTTGAATTGATGTCTTCTGTTAATTTAGGAATATCTTTACACAATATTTTTTTAAATTATCTTTTCAGCCTCTTCCTCTGTCTTCTTTCTTTCTGAAACTACAATTACATATGTATCAGAATGATTTTGTTTTAGAGATTACTGGGGCTATGCTATTCTATTAATCTCAGCCAATGATTTTAATTTCAGATATTTTGTTTTTTTATTTCTATGATTTCCATTTGCATCTTAATTAAAGTTTTCATCATTCCATCAATTACATGTATTTTCCTATAAATGCTGTGTCAAATATATCCTAATATTTTAGAGTCATTGCTAATTTCAACATCTATGTTGTCTGTGGTTCTATTTCTGTTGATAGATTTTTCTCTTAACTATCAATCAAATTTTCTGTCTCTTCACCTACTTAGTACTTTTTAAGATGTTATTCTGTGCATCAGGGATGCTATTTGGTAGGGACTCTGGATTATGCTGGGGGGTTTTGTCTGTGTAATTTATTGTTTGTTTGCTAATCAGATAAATAACCAGCAGAGAACCTCAACACTCTGGAATCTTCATTTCAGTGTTTGTTAGGATGTGTCATTTTTAAATTTTGCCCTTAAACTTAGGGTAAATCCCTTAGTCTTTAGAAATAATATTGACTTCTAAGTCATGAAAATCCAAGTTATTTACCAAGCCCTTCTAACTTGACAAAGCTTGAACTTCACACTCTGTCTTCTTTCATTGTGCAGCTGCTGAAATCTCAGATCAGGTATTTCCATTTTCCAGCTATTGTTTACCTTGGGATAATTGGGGTCTTTTCTGGTGGATGCAGAGTTCAGGTATGATCCAAGGATTCCGGGAGAATTTGTATTAGGACGCTCCTCTATTTGTGGCTACTTTCAATTCTCTTCTTTTTTTGACTCATCAGTACCTGCTAGTCTTGTTCATCACATCTCACACCTGTTCTCCTTACTCCCTGTCTCCCTACTCAGGGTGTAATCTCTTTCTACTCCTGCATTACCTTGTCTTGTCATGGTTAGGCTGCTTTCTGAACTCTAATTTTTTTTTCAGTCTCTAATTGAATCTTCAGTCTTTTGTGGGGTTTGCAGATGACTACTGGTTTCATATATTTATTTCCCCATTTTCATATAAATTGAAATGTGTAGTAGTTGCTAACAGTCTTCTATTACACTGTAGGCAAGAGTAATGGGAGGTTTTGTATTCTCTATTTATTAGTATGTATTATTGGAGGGTGTATGGAGAGATTAAAATATATGCAGTTGTTTTTTATACTATATAAACATAGAATTATATTTAGAAAATACTTGAATGTCCAAAAGCAAACAGAAAAGTAGAAACCATTATCTTCCCAGGATAAATGTCCAAGGGGATAGGGAAGGGATTTCTGATTGAAGGCAGCATTACCAAAAATTAATAGCTATATCTTGTCTAGACTTTGCATCCAGTCAATTTAATAAACTAATTACAGATGGGTAACATGTTCATTGTTGAGGTAGGCACTTCAGGAAATAAGAAGTGCAATAACTATATTTTTCTGCCCATACTTTTACAACAAAGAACACTTTCACACCACTAGGTCCAACTCTGGCAAGGTTTCAGAATCCAGACAACTTAAGAAGGCACAGAACTTTTAAGGATTCTATTTTTCAGGACCTTTTTCACCTCTTTCATTTTTTTGAGAAAATCCAATGTGGCTTGTCTCTCTGCCCACACCCAGATGAGGTGCTTGCCCCAGATATGGAAGCTGCCGAGTTGGCTCTCTTCTTACCATCTGAGAGCATGAAAACAGAACAAGACACGGGGAAAGGCTTTAGGACACAAAGAGTTGCCTTTATGAAGTGCCCACTTGTGGAACAAATGAGGTCATGAATTAATGTTCAAAAATTGTCCAGCGGGGCGCCTGGGTGGCACAGTGGTTGGGCATCTGCCTTCGGCTCAGGGCATGATCCCGGTGTTATGGGATCGAGCCCCACATCAGGCTCCTCCGCTATGAGTCTGCTTCTTCCTCTCCCACTCCCCCTGCTTGTGTTCCTTCTCTTGCTGGCTGTCTCTATCTCTGTCGAATAAATAAATAAAATCTTAAAAAAAAATTGTCCAAAAATGAACAAAGATAACAAAGAAATTCAGAAGCTATGTGGATGAGCTCCTGAGCACCAGAGCAGCCTGTGATGGCCTGGAGACCCCAAATAAATTAAAACTACAACATTTCCAATTAGGGAATCAGTACCCTAGTAAACCGTGGTATCTGAGAGGGTTAAATATATTGCCCAAGTGCCTACTCTTCATTCTTTCTATGAGCAAATGCATGTGCTAGAAAATATTTACGAATAAAGAAAAATTAACATAAAAAGAAGCATAAAACATAGCTCCTACTTAAAGAAAACTACAAATTAGTTTGGGAGATAAGACATTCATACAAAGGCAAGTACTAATATGAGTTAATAATACAAAAGTTTAAGAAGCAGTTATGAATAAGGATCAAATAAAAGTAGAACTGACAGAAGTTATACATTCAGAGAAGATTTTATGATCTGATTCAAGTGGAGATTTTCTATCATTGTGGCTGTAGTCAGGCATCTATTCACCAGTTCTGGGGCTATTCAGAAATACATATTAAGTAAATTTGTTAATGGCCTGTCCCAAGTGTTTCAGTCTAAAAGACCTCATAACCAATTAGTCATGGCCAGAGATCTCTATGGTGAGATCATTCTTATAATCAAGGTAGAAACCCAGTATACTATACCAATTTCATCATCTCTTAACAGAATCTCTTAGCAAAAAGAACAGACATTATGTTTCTTGCCAAAGATATTCTTGCCCCTTTCACCAAATATTTTTCAACATCTTGGTGAAAACAGTATCATCTGGGTCTTCTTCAGAGAAAAAGTGAAGGGGTAAGGATTAGGTTGTGGTCACAATTCATAATCTATTTTAGCATTCCTATCTTTGGAAAGTCTTTAACTTTTGGGGGAAAATAATTATAGTTATTCACCCAATTCCAGACAGGTAACTAGAATTCCCTTCTCCTTTATAGACAGAAATTCTATTTTATTTCTGCTGACAGTAATCTGCAATGGAAAAAATAAAAAGAAGGAAGACTGTGTTTTTAGCTTCGTTACTACTTAAGGTGGCCAAAAAAATATAAGCAATAGTCATTGGGTAGGCTTATTAAGAAAACTGTTTATGGATAACTGACTTATATGTCAGCCCTCCAGCTATAAATAGTTCACTCTGTGATTATTGAATGTCAGAGTTCAGGGGTCAGTCAAGAATTTGGGGAGCATTTATATGCTGCTGTTGGGGCTCCTTCCTATTTGTTGCTAGCCTCAGTTCTCCTTTTGACTTTCCAGTAACCAATACTCTTATTCATCAGTTTTCATATCTGCTTTCGCTATCATAGTTTCTCTACTCATAGTGTAGTCTTCTCTTTCTACTGCTAAATTATTTTGTTTTGTCATGGTAAGGCTGTTTTCTGAACTCTGTTTTTTTAAGAGTCTCCAACTGAATCTCCAGTCTTTTGTAGGGTCACCATATTGCTTTTATTCTCTTTTTTTCTTTTAGCCTAGGAGATCCAGCATTTATCTTAGACTAAGAATCCAAGGTGGTACTCACATAGTTGGTACCTTGATGGGAGGACTGGCAGTCTGAGCTCAACTGGGACCTATTATTATTTGGTCTCAGGGACCCAAAGGGAATATACTAAGACATCCAGGCAGAAGCTGCACGACTTATGACTTAGCCTCAGAATTGCAGAAGGTAACTTGTGTTGCATTCCATTGGTTAATATGCCCATAAAGCCAGTGCTAGCTCAAGGCAAGGAGGAATAAGACTTCATACCTTACTTAGAGGAGTAGCAAAGAACTTTAGCCATCTTCACTACAAGTTTTTTTTTTCTTCTTTTCCAGAAATCCTTAAAGGGGTAAAAATGACCTGAATACTATAGATGGATATGAAAATTAACTTTGAAAAAGGCAAAGCAGGTCAAATTTTAGCCAAGCGTGAAAGGGATCTCATTACAAAAAGAAACACAAAGCAAGAATTTAAACTCCCAACAGACATTATTGTGAAGGCTTTGTGGACCTAGGAGGGGAGCTACAAACTGTTAAATACCTAACAGACCTTAGAACTCATCTTCTTTAAGGACCCCAAAATTGAACAAGTCATATCCAAACTAACAATAATGACATACATCAGACATTCCTCAAATCTCTGAACAGGAGCTCTTGACTTTATTATAGTATGGCCATCAGGGACCATGGGGCGTCCATACACACAGCATGGAGCCACCTGGCACCGAGACACCCAAGTCCTGTTGACCAAACACAGGGCCTTACTGTTCTCCTACCAGAGTTCACACAGACATTACAGCACAGAACACACTTTGAAATTTTTGTTTTTTCCTGCTAAGGGAACTCTGATTAAATAGATCTCTCGCCACTTGATAGTATCTCAGGTTTTTTGTTATTATTGTTTTTGCGGGGGGCGGGGGGTGTTTGTTTTGGAGATGGGCATAATAAAAATTGGAAAGAGAAAACTAGAATAGTAAACATTCCTTTTATTTATTAGTTTTTCTCTGCCTTTCTTCATTCCTGCTAAATGCAGTGTACACTTAAGGAAAAAAAAATGTTGTTCTATCTGAGAAGCTTATGTTCCTGATTGGGTCTGAAAATGACCCATATGCCATCTCTTGAGCCCCATTATGACAAACTGCAGACTTTTATGAAACTGTAGTTAACAGAAGAATCTGAGGCCACAGAATATTAATTCATGAATAAGTACAACAGGATGCTCAGGAATCAAAATAATTGATTTTTGCTGTACTAACTTTACTCTCCTGACAGTATTGTTTGATCAAATATATGAAATGTGATTCATTTAATCACCTTAACATAAGGGATTTGAGCTTACATTTCTTCATTAGATTTAAAAAATTATTCTCTGTAACAATAGATTTTATTCTGCCTTAGGAATCAACCACTAATTAGTCTTTTTTCCTCACAATATATAAATACTTCAATTTTTTTTCTTAAAAATCAATGTTCAAAATATTTTTAAAACTAATTACATTGAGCTTCTCTTATAATGTTTTTATTAAAAATATTTTCATTTGAATTCCATTATTCCTTCAAGGCATTGGCTTTAATTGATCTAATTTTAATAGTTTCTCACGTGATGCATGTCACTGGTTTATATTAACATTCTGTCATCAACTAAATAAATAGCTTCTCCTTGGTATAGTTAGTTTCTCTATAGTTAAAATCACATTCATAAATGTACTTTTACAGAGTTTAGAATTAGGGTTTTTTTAATACTCAAATATAAGGAGCAAATAGAAATATATGGCAAATTTATCAGGTTCAGAATTTTACCAAAAAATCAATTATAAGAGAATTTATTATTTCTTAGACTTAGTCATGTGTCCTTCAGTTGACCTAGATGAAAATTCTGGATGATGTGTACTTACCACTAGTTTTCATTACTTTCATTATTCAAAGGACAAATGTTTCTAGATTGTCATTAGGAAGAAGTCCTTGGTCCCTTAATACCCCCACAAACTCTGCCAGTGGAGATGATAAACTACCAGAACAATGACGTACAGAAAAAAAGAGTTAAAAATGATATTTTAGACTCTGAAACATCACCTAAAACTTCTCTAAAAAAGTAGACTAAGAGCTCTAATAGAATTTTCCTTCCATTAGTAAACCAGTATGTACCCCTTCTCTCTCTGTCTGGATAGAATAAACAAAATCCTTATTTATGTATGAAAAGTGTCTTACTAAAGTGTAAGGAATATGTCCAAGAAGACAATTTATAGGTATACCACTTAGTTACAGACTTCAATTTGGTCTCACTTGGACAAATATGGCTGGTTATTTTCAACTTCTTTGCTTTCATGCTAGCTAGACAATTCATTCCATTATTCAACACAGGATATAGGGGGCTTATTACTGAGAAGATTGTCTATAAACCTTGTGATATGACAGCAAACAATACAGAGTCCATGCCCTCAGAGTTTGCATGTACCATTTCTCAAAGAGAAGAGAATATTCTCCAAAAGCACCTGATACTCTAAACTTCACTTTTCACATTCAGATACCACTGATCTTGAATCCAGGTCATCTCCCATTAACTACTGTTTGTTATTTTTTTCTTTAAAGGTTAGTTAGGTCTCTCAACCTCAATTACTTCATTTTTCCCATATTTGACCAGACTATACCTTTCATCATACACACTCCACCTAACTATTTTTTCATTCATACTTTTTGCTTCTAAACTAATTTTAAAGTCAAACAGTAGCTTCAAGCTAGATACTAATGTCATTTAGGTATTAGCTTAGGTGTTTTTTTTTTCCTTACCTTCCCAGACCAAATTAGGTGGCCCTCCTATATTTTTAATGTCATAACACTCAAAACATTTTTTTACATCATCTGTTTGCAATGCTTATATTCCAAACAAAACTATAAGCTCCCTGAAACAAACATATGTTTTTGTATCTGACAAAAGGAATACAATGACAACACACATATAATATGAAATATGAGGTTTCTTCTATACACCATCTGAAATCATGAATCTTATAATTGGCCAATTAAATAAGTGAAGGACTGATAGCCCAAAACTGGAAGTACAGGAGGGCACTGTTTGTGAGTGGTTCATCTATAGATTGTATGTATATGGACTTGAACAAATAACAACCTCACACTCTTCCTTCCCCCTGCAAAAATAAATAAACAAACAAACAGCAAAGAGTCTCATTTCTTGAAAAACAACTTCTAACTTATTAGTTCTCTATGACGGGGCTAAAAAAAGGCATAAAGACAAAAGTAATGTAATAGCTCTAATGTATCTAACAATTAAACTGGCTAGTCATAACATGCCCCCTCCCCACATATATGCTGTTAATGTCATTGATTTATCATACTCAGCAAGGTATTTTCAGAAAAAAATATTAATTACGGCTTATAATGACAGACACAGCAGTGGCTGCCACTCTGCTAGGTGTTGCTGGGTTGACTTGTGTCTAGGATTCTCCCTGATTCGGCCACAGGGACTTTAGATGATAGAAGACAGTTTCTATGCAAAAATTACGGTCTTTTCAAAAGTACTAAAGACAGAGAAAAAAAATGACACTGGCCCAAAGAGAATTTTTCAAAATTTATAAGTTCATTTCTCCCAGGGGATTTTGCTAATTTTTTTCCATCAGGTAATGATGGCTGTATCCTATAAAATCAAGCAGAAATTACTCCCGTCAGTATTATAATAAACCAGTTAATATTGAGTACTGTTATGAGGTAAGGACTAAAAATCAAGTTCTCCTTGAAATCATTGGATGAAACATTAGTTTACATCATTGAAAAAATAATTTATAGTTTATAGTGTAGAAATCTATATCTATCAAGTTTTCTTAGTTATAATTGAATATTCCGTAATCAGGATTGGCTACATAATTTGTGGAGTCAAGCGCAAGAGGAAAATATTGGGCCCCTTGCTCAAAATTATTAAAACTTTCAAGGCAGTGACACTTGACCATTAAACTATGCATCGGGCACTATGTGACTGTGCAGATTTCATGCCTTGGCTATAATTTAGAATTTTTATATCAATTACCTTACTATACACATATAATTACAAATAAAAATCCTTCATCTTCTAGAAGAATAGGCACAGCTATCCACATTTGCACACGAAGAAACTACAGCGCTAAAAAGCGTGACCTAGCTAAAGCTTCCCAGGCAGTCAGCAGGAATACTCAGGCAATAACTTATGTGTCCTAACTCCAGTCTCGCTCTCTGTTTACTTTATCAGATTTCATCTCCAAATCGAACTCCAATTTCAACAAATGGCAAAGACATTTATGACCAATATACACTGCTTCCCCTCAAAACATCACCTCTGGAGTCAGTTCTAGGAATTTAATTGTATGAGACAAACAACAACTGTTACTTTTGTGAATTACTTTTTTGCCCCATTCAGAGTCCAAAACATTGCAGGATTGGGGAAATGAGAAAACTCATAAAGCAGCAACTCTTTTCTTTCCAGTGCAGCTGAGAGATGCAATTAATAAAAATGGAGAGACTCCACAGCCTAGCAGCACCCAAAGTAATAACTCCTTTTATGAATATGAGACATAGGTCCCAGGGTATCTTGAGGCAGGTTTCTGCTCTATTGATCACATTGTCAGACAACACATTTCATATCACTGAACACATCCTATTTCAGGAGATGGGGGAAAGGGACACTGGAGGAAACATAAATGTCAAAGGAAATAGGAATGCCTATGAACCTCAGCACATGTTTCTTGGAGCAATAAAGGTGATCTGGCTTCAGAAGCCAGTCCCAGGATTGATCAGAAATTAGAAAAGCATCCATAGCTGGTAAAATACTTGAACATATGCTAAGAATAGACAACATAGCATGAAAGTCTGGGCTATTGCAAGTATTCATTTCCTGGGAACTACTAGGAAGCTATCAATTTCTCATTCTTGCTTTCATCCATTTGGCAAATTCTTATGTACCAGGGCATATACATAGCCACACTGATTCCTGTGATATAAGTCATTCTGTTTATTGTATGTCAGTATACTTTCAGTGCAATTGTCAAGTCATTCTGTGGCCCTATTTCCACAAATTTTTTTCTCCCATTAGTCTTATTAGCAAGTTAAAAGTCAAGATTTTTCATCAGATATTTATTAAAAAGGGAAGGATCCTTGGCATGACAGCACAAATTCTTTTCAGTAATTGTCTTCTTAAACTGGTAAACAGAAAGTTGCCTGATTCCGTACACTATCTTTCTAAGGCCCCTAACCTAGCTCTCACTCGGCTTTCTCAGTCCCCAGGTGGACCCTCCATCCTTTTAACGGAAAAGCAGGAAGGGCAGTTGTTGGGAAACAAGCATTTCTAACCATGAAAGGCCATTACAGGTGGAAACATTTGTCATTCAGAGATCCTGTTAGTTTGACTAAGTCCCATTTTCAGAAAATGTGTTGAACACCTACTAGCTGCTTGATGTACATTATTTCTAGATGTTTATAAATACTACACATGAAAATACCATTCACACTTCACAAGCTGAGTGGTATGGAGATAGATTTTGAACATAAAGATGTGAAGCAAGATATGTAGTTTGCAGCTGTGGGGATCAAGGAAGACAACCTAAATTGATGGTACTCAATTTCCTGAAATGGGTGAAATTCCAGGTGGGACTCTCCTTAACGCATGGGGTTTTAGAGAGTAAAACACAGTTTCAAAATTTTCTTTTTTCCTTTTGAATTAGGCAAAACATGTGTCCCCTCTATGAAACATACTCTTTGATTACATCTATTACAGAACAGGTATTACTCTGTTGTGCAAATTTCTTTTCATATCTCGCTTTCATTTTTTTTTTTTTTTAGTTTCACGGTGATACTTCATTTGCCTAAAACCTAAACATTGTCAGTTAAGAAGAAATCTACTCTGATCTATAAATCTTGTCATTTAAATTCTAGGGTTTTTTTTGTTTTGTTTTTTGTTTTTTTCTTTGTTTGTTTGTTTGTTTTTGGACTTGGTAAAATTTTATCCAAGAAACAATAGATACATATGTATTTAAAAACATGAACCATGAGAGAATGAAATAGGAAATCAAGAGTGATTTAAGTTTTGGTGGCCCTTGCCTTTCCCCCCCCCCCCCAAGTTCCTGAAAGACTGTAGCAGGATAAAAGGATCACTGGCTCCCAGTCTCTTTGAGATAACAAGTGATGAAATTAAAAAAAAAAAAAAAAGCACACCTTCAAACAAGGTCAGGTAACACTATTCCCTGCCCTGCACCCAAGGTGAAAAATACCTCATCCTCAGATTTCTCAGTTGTAGGGCTTGCAGAAGGCTTCTTTCTGGAGGGCTATCGGGTTCCTCCCCTTCTTTGGGAGGAGTCTTTTCCTTTGATGCCTTTGCCTTTCAATGGGTGTGACCTCACTGTAGCCTTTAACCTGGGTTTGGGCATTTTCTTTTCTTTTCTCTCAGGTTTGGACTTCTTTTTTTTTTTTTTTTAATTTTATTTATTTATTCGACAGAGAGAGAGACAGCCAGCGAGAGAGGGAACACAAGCAGGGGGAGTGGGAGAGGAAGAAGCAGGCTCATAGCAGAAGAGCCTGATGTGGGGCTCGATCCCATAACGCCGGGATCACGCCCTGAGCTGAAGGCAGACGCTTAACCGCTGTACCACCCAGGTGCCCCTCAGGTTTGGACTTCTTAACCATCCTTTTGTTTTTCTTCTTTTGAACTGCCATAGTCACTATCATCACTGTCTTCCATTAGGAAATCGTCATCACTGCCAGAATCTTTCTCTTGGAATGGTGCCTCACCCTCCTTGTGTTCTCTTTCACTGCCCACATCTTCCATGGGCATCTCTCTCTGATTGGAAGCTGCTTTAGAAGCTGCCTGCCATTGCTGGCACAGTTTTATGATCTTCTTTTTCATCTTCACTGTCCTCTGCTGAGTGAGAATCATCCTTCTTAGTCTTCACATCTTTTTCTTCAGAGTCCTCACTATCTTCCTGTGAATTCTTTCCAGAACACCTCTTACTTTTAGCTTCTCAGGGAGATGACCGAATTTTCTTAGCTGGAAAGCCTGACTCTCTTCCATAACCTTCATCAGCATCATCAGATTCCTGACACCATGAATAATCAGTGGCCTTTCTATTTCTGACAGGCCGAGACCTATGTGCTATCAAAACAGGAACGAGTTGAGAAGACAAAAACCAGGATCCCCCCCCACCCTGTGCTCTGGACGCCCCCCCCCCCCACTTCAGCTGATGGACAAAACGCAAGCTACTGGCTTCTGAAACTCTGCTGCTTCTTGATTCAGGGTCCCTTAATCGGATAAGCCCCCCACTCCCCTATCTCTTCAAAATGCCACATCTATCTCTTTCTATTAGGTTGTATACCCATTGAAGCAAAAACATATGCTAATTGTTCTTCTATCCCCAGAACCTACCATATTGTATAGCAAATCAAATCCACAACAACAATTTTAATAATGTATTACATTCTTTGCATCATATTAGGCATTGTGTTAAATGCCTGGTGTTCATAATGCTAGTTCATCTTCATAATAACCCAATGATTTCAATATTTGTTAGTATTTCCATTTTAATAATGGGAAAATGAGGCTTATAATCACACACACTAAATTTAGGGTTTGGTTTCATAGACTAATCAAGAACCACTAGCCCCTTCCTAGTTAAAAGCCCTAGTTTAGCTTCCCTTCAATTTCAGCAAGCAGCCATCTGACTACTGAGATGTAAATAAAGAAAAGGCTCAGGCTCCTGTGAGGGTCCCTAGAAACAATCTTTAGGGTGTGGTACATACCAGCAGGTTAAGTCATGTATGCTTAGCTGGAGCAATAGCCTCTCTTGAATGTCGGATCACGGCCACTCTGATAACTGACAGCAGGGAGTTCTTCATGCTATTAAAAAAGCAACTCACCCAGACCAGAAGTTCTTAATATCCAGGTTTTATATAACATGTTTTCTCCTATGTCCAAGAACAGAAGACGTAGGGTGTGTATTTGGATCTTTGTGTCTTGTTTCCTTTAGATCCTTCCTACATTAGAACCATAGCTGCGCTTGTTTTATGTCATCCTAAAGTCTTTTGGTTTTAAACACTTCTCTTTGAATTTCTACTCTAGTAGAAGGGGACCAATTAACCAGTGGTTGTATGGTTTGTTTTGTTGTACTTTCTTGTACAGTAACTAGTATGTTCTTTTCTCATTCTCTTTTTCATACTTCAACCTGAAGAGGAGGAAAGTTCTACCTTTGCCACTCCTTTCTGTCTCTACCCATTGCTAACTACCTCCCCAATAGGAGGAGAAGCTGAAGTGATTGGTCAGAGCTAAGGAGTGAATGTAACGTAAAAGCCACCCAACCGTTACCGTCTCCTGCTCCCAGTTCTTTCACCCAAATGCAGCATTCTCTCTTCTGGGTCTGGAAGTCATGAGGTAGGCACACATTGGACACAGTCCACCAGCCTCTTCCCACTTTCAGTTCCATCTCAGATTGGAGGAGGAGGGTTGTGTGTGAAGCATACTTTTCACTCTTGTCCATATGACTTATAGGATAGAAAGACTCAGAGTTGACGCCATAGACCCCAAAAGTGGAAAGGTGCGAGACAGTATACTTTGGCTTTCAGGCTGTTTCCAGGAGGAAAAAAAAAAAAAAAAAAGAAATGAAATCTAGAAAAGCCCTACCTTTATTTGTATAATATATTTGTCTGACAATAAATAATGTTGGCCCTTTATTTTTCATTTAGCTATTGTTTTGTTTTTGTTTTTGTTTTAATATTATCAACCCGAGAAAGGTAGAATGATGAATAATGGGATTTTGGCACCAAAACGCCCTTGCATGCTTAACAACTATATTTCTTTCCTCTACTTTACATCCTCCAGAGATAGTTAGGGCAAAGAGGTATCCAGAAAAAGGGGAGAGAATTTGAGGAGACAGAAGGAAATCCTCAACTCAACCTTTGGACCATGATGTTTCCTGGGGCTCAGCCACCTACGTTTCTTCCTTCCCTGGCCGGTATGGCACATATTGGTAGTTGTCCACCAATATTCATAATCTCCTTCCAGAGTCTTAGCTGAGCACTTGGCCAGTTAATAAAAGACTCTGTTTTCCAGGAGCCCTTGTGGCCAGATGACTAAGTTCTAAGCAGCAGTGGTGTGTGCGCCACTTACTCATAAATGAGCAAATCTGTTCTCTCCTTGACCCTCTCTCTTTGCCATTGACTGGCACATACATATCTGATGGCAGATGCCAAGCATCCAGAGATGAAGGTGTATCTTGAGGATGGCAGAGCTTTCCTAGTGGTTATGGACTTCTTATTTTTACTTATTATGTGAAAGAAAAGTAAGCTCCTATAATTCTTAAGCCCTTGTGCCTTGGGTATCTGGGTTACATTATTTTAGACCTTATCCCAACTAACACATGGTAAGGGGCTTCTCAGAAACCTGGCTTACTCTCTTTCCCTGTATTTCCTTTCCCACAAGTCCCTGATTACACAGATCCTTAGTTCATACCATAGTTTTCAAGATGTCTTTGGTCATGATACATTTGAGAGCTGAAGTATAATTTTGGTTTTTTTTTCTCAATACAAAGAGATAGGTATTCCTTCCTTTTTACTGGGTTCTTCTAAGCTGATGCTGTCTTCCGTTCATTTTAAAATCAAAGATAGTCATATTATTTTTGGTCTTCCTATTTTTAATCCTTACCAAAAATAAATGAAAACTTTTGGATATTTATGTGTTCACTTTTACGAATACAAGTACAGAATGATGGATGGTGCCTGACACTCCGCCATTAACAATTCCATCATGTTTTTGTTTTTCCTGTGTAATGCCTGCCTTCATCAGCCTCTCCATAGTGAATGCATTTGCCCTTCTGGAACATTTTTCACTAAAAAGCATAGTAAACATCACTCCAAAGAGCTGCTCAAAGGAAAAAATCCACAACATAAATCTCCATACATTGCAGAATATGTGGAAAGTAAGATGGTATAATTCAGAGAATCAAGGATTTCAGATTATATAGACCTAGGTTCAAATATTTTGTTATCTATGACAAATCTAAGTTTCTCATCTATGAAAGAGAATAGCAATAGTTGCCTTATACAGACTAAATGAGATAATACATGGAATGTGTAGTCTGTAGAGTGAATAGTACTTTGCTAACACATGGTAGCCACTAACTCACCGTTAATTCTTCTTGTAGTTAATGTTTTGATTCTTTTCTAAATTTATCTTTATCTTTATCTTCACAAGTAATTGACAGTCAGTGTATTTGGAAGCAGTGTCAGAAGCCAAGATATTTGCCTGGTTTAGAGAGAGTGAATGTTTTGTCAAGCCATTGGGGCCTACTCCAAATTCACAAAAACAACACAAAATGCTTACTGAACTGTAGAATGCTAATTATGCACCCTATTTATAATAATCTTACAAAGTCTCATTACCTACAGCAGTCACAAAGCATTCATCTCATTTCTGTTTAGGCTGGGAAAATTGCAGGAAGGCCTTGTCATTCTTTTTGGAGTTTTCTGTATTTGGTGACATTTCCCCAGCTTGCTGCAAAACAGCAGCTGCAATTAATTACTTTTTGAATCGACTAGCGGACAGCTTGTAAGTTTTCTGCTGCCCTCTGTCAATTCTGGCGCAATGAATTCTCTTTTAAACTTGCATTTTACAACTTGCATTTCAAGCATTTCGACGATTGCAGGGCCTGAATATAAAATGCAAAATGGAGGACCATTTTGTATTTAGTATTATCCCAGAAAATACAGCACTATAGTGATAATCAGTCAACTCCAGGTCCTAATGTTTGTAATGAACAAATATTTTTGCTTTTTAAAAAAATCTAAGACTTGGTAGAAATCTCCTAATTGTTGAGGTGACATCATCTTATGCCTCTAACTAAAGATTGCAACCTCTTTGGTGTTGCCTATGCTGACATCATCATTTTCCAAAGTTTTAATCATCTGAAAATGAAATGCAATGAGCAAAGAAAATCCCAGCCTGGAAGTTCTTGTCAATCCTGTTTAGTCAGTAATTGCAAATACTTCCACTGTGTTCAGAGGCTATGTTAAATGAAATGTCTTGCATTTATTTTGTCCTCAAGTTTTCAGGTCATATACAGATGCATATCACAGAACCTTTTATGTTATGGAAGCACATCTCCATAATTGATATTAAAACAAGGTGAGGGGTGATAACCATAATCAGATAAATGATTCCCTAGCTGATTACTTATAAATGATTTTGGAAGATATTTTTGAATATAGGTTGTATGTACTAGTCTAATGGTCTTTAAAATCACTTTATTTTTATTTTTTTATAATAATATTTTTTTATTATATTATGTAGTCACCATACAGTACATCCCTGGTTTTTGATGTAAAGTTCCATGATTCATTAGTTGCGTATAACACCCAGTACACCATGCAATACGTGCCCTCCTTACTACCCATCACCAGCTTATCCCCTTCCCCCACTCTCCTCCCCTGTGAAGCCCTCAGTTTGTTTCTCAGAGTCCTTTAAAACAGAATGAACCATGGTGCGTATATAAGAAGACAATATTTGAGATGAGGTCACTGTCTGTCCTCTATGCCCCTGCTCAGCACCTGCCTTGTATCTGCTTTACATAAATAGCAAAGAATTCTCAACTTCACAGATGATGGAAGCCAGACCAATTGATAATGACCTCTTTCAGAAGTTTCTAGACATAAATAGTTTGAAAATGTGAGGTTCAAAGAATATTACCAGCTGAATCCACATTGAGAATAAAAAGGATTTATTAAATAAAAAGGTGTTCCAAATGTGAGAATTTGGTTTCCTACAAATGAGTCAAAGTCAAAAGTATTCACATTTGCCTTTGTCCATTCAGCCAGTTTATTCTTTTATTTTGATAGTAGTAAAACAAGATGTTAGAGGATGACTTTGTATCTCAGGTTGACTGAATTGTCAATGTGATAGTTTATCATGGAGTCAAACATAAGTGAGAGACAGACCTTCCATATGCCAGTTTTCAAACAGAATGATCCAGAACCTGTTCCCAGAATCCCAAATCTTACCATCCACTTCATGAATAAAATAAGGGGCCAGAACGTGAAGAGAGGATTTTGCAAAAGAGATTGGTGAACACAGTTCTTTACAGAGAGCTGTTGCTTTGCTGAGATCTCACCATCCTCCTTCCAAGCGGTGAAAAGCAAGGTAACACCTTCTAATTTCAAGCTTACAAAGGGAGCTTCAAGAATATCAAAATATAATTTTCAAAAAGTTAACTTTCATACAAATAAGCAGTGAGCCTGGGTCAATAATTTATTTAACTCATAGTGAGTAACCAGCCTAGTGACAAAACAAATGTATATATATAAGCAGTGTACTGAATATATATATATATATTCAGTAAAATACATAAATAATATAAATATATAATATGTAACATGTAATAACATATGTAACATAATATATAATATACATATAAATATATAAAACATATAGTATACATATATATTCAGTAAAAAAACAAATGCCAGATAAGTTTTCAAAGTTAGATAGAAAATTGTATAACACCCTATAGGACAAAGAAATCATAACCATAGAAATCAATCATTTTCTCTACAAAAAAATCATTTGCATCTCTACTGATGAAAAAAATTTGCTTTAATTTAGTTACTGTGTAACTTTCCAGAGTCTGAGACTTAATTATTGGTAAATAGTAAATCAAAAATGTTACTTTTTTTTAGACTGACAGATGACCTCTGGACAGGTTAGTCAGACAATACTCCCATACTAATTTGAAAAGACACATGGTAATCTTATTTGCCTTATTTGTAAGTTTTAGCTAACATCCTTGAAAAGGAAATCACTCAGGATGTTTTGGGATATATTCCGCACAGTCCAAAAACAGAGAGCAGTAGCTGACTCCTGCCTGAAGAAGCTAAAGTGAACTATAGCTGGAGTCTAATCAGGGCCCTAGAAGTCCAGAAGGCAATAGGAGGGCAGACTAACATCCTTGATGATAGACTGTCTTTGGTACTCCTGCACTGAGATGGTCCTGAAGCTCCAAGTGTTGTAGGACTGTTCTTCACTGAGCAGGTCTGGGCCTTTGGTTGAGAGGGTAAGTACAGAGTCTTCTTGGTCCTGACCAGTATGGTCTTCTGGAGGGGCACAGGGACCTCAGGAGAAAGCCTGGGAGTATGGTGCTGGATACGCAGGGACTGAGTTAGAAGTTACAAGAAACCATCTGGGAGATAGATAGTGCCAGTTGATCATGACAGCCGTAGGAAAGAATGGCAAGCAGACAACTGTTGAAGGGCAACAAAAGCACCCACAAGAGAAAGATCTAGCTTTCGTCATTAGATAGGCCCACTCAGGATCACTAACTTAACCAATCTGCCAGGCCCAGATTGCTAACAAGTGAAACACCTAAGAACTGGCCTATAGACTCACCGACCACAACCCTTGCCCAGGCAGGAAAATGGAGAATGTGAGCATGAAGAAAGCGGAGAATAGAAGAACCTCACAACCCTCCCCAAACAGGCTTTGTGCCTGACGTAAGTTAAATCAGAGGGGTGTGTGTGTGTGTGTGTGTGTGTGTGGTCTTTATTTCCACAACACATACTCCAGATACACCGCAGTGATTCTTTTTAAGTGAACCAAATTATCTTTTTTCCTAGTTTTATTGAGACATATTTACTCATAAATATACTAATTACTCATATAATATACTATATAATATACTAATATACTGTATTAGTTTAAGGTGTACAACATAATGATTTAATGTATTTATATATTTCAAAATGATTATCACACTAAGTTTAGTTAACCGTCCATCACCTCACATAGTTACAAATTTTGTTTTCTTGTGATAAGAACTTTTAAGATCTATTCCCTTAGCAATTTTCAAATATACAATGTATACTTGATATGGTAACTATAGTGACCACACTGTGCATTTCACCCCCAGAATTAATTTATCTTACAACTAGAAGTCTGTACCTTTTGACCACCTTCACCCATTTCTTCACCCTCTACCCCAACCTGAAGTAGATTAAGTTAGAGATCTGCCAGGGGCGCCTGGGTGGCACAGCGGTTAAACGCCTGCCTTCGGCTCAGGGCGTGATCCCGGCGTGATGGGATCGAGCCCCACATCAGGCTCCTCTGCTATGAGCCTGCTTCTTCCTCTCCCACTCCCCCTGCTTGTGTTCCCTCTCTCGCTGGCTGTCTCTATCTCTGTCAAATAAATAAATAAAATCTTTAAAAAAAAAAAAGTTAGAGATCTGCCACTAAGTTTAGAATTTTAATGCTTATATGGGACTGGATAGTAATTTTGGTTATTGACAGGATACTGAATTTCTGAATTATGACTTCTTATGACAAAAACTATTTTTCTTTGTTTTTTTATTTGAATGGGAATGGAGAAGTAATGAGCATGCCCCAGTTTTCATTGCAGAGCAGGGAAGAAATATATCTCTCTAAATAAAATAAAGGGAGAATGGGAAATAGATATAAAAACTCAATCTGGTTACCATCTACATGCCATCCTTTCTCACTAGTAGTAGAAATTTCTTCCCTTATATGAGGAAATCAAAGAATAGGACGTATACACATTCCAGGACCATATCTATTCACCTTACTATGATCCCATATTACTATTTTGGGGTTCAGGAATTGAAAGTAAAACTTCACCAAGTTGATGAGAATAACCACAACTAAAGAAATCAAAATGATAGTAGGGAATACTTTGTTCCTTACTCCACTTTTAGATGTCTGTGCTAAACTTTTTAGGTATGTGATATAAAGAGAAACGTATACCATTCCAATGGGGAAACATTTTTTGCTTTCTAATATGACATTAAATTGGTAGCCTGGAAGATATGTGATATTCCTCATGAGTAAATTTTTTACTTTTGAAGGTAAAAACAAAATTTATCCATTTGAACAAAACCTTTTTGTTTTGGTTTGGTTTTGGCTTTTCTAGCTAGCGATGCTGCCTGGGTTTGTAGCAAACTGAGGCTTTCAAAGTTAAATAGTTTTTGGGTTGAAAGCCACCTCCATCACCTTTTAACTTTCTGATTTGAGCAAGATAGTTAATCTTTCAGAGCCTCAGTTTTCTCATCAATAAAATAGGGATAATATCCACTTCATTACATTTTAAATGGACTTTCTCATCCTTTTGTACTATAAATAGGGATTAGACAGTATACTAATAATAGCCTGACAAGGAAAAAGTATTTAACTTTTTGAAAAAATACTTGTAATCTTCAAGGCTTATTGTGATGTATGTGACTTGGTGAATAGTTTTTCCTTCTGAGTTTGACACGGAGACTGAATTTGAACTTCGGATTCAAATGGCTTTCCATTAGGTCCACTCTGCTAGCTCTGCTCCAGGGACCACTGGAGGGTCATTGGTTTTCCTCAGAACTCTGAGCTGCTTGGCTGCAGCTAGTGACCCTTGGGTTCTAATGCCAGGCACTTTGATTACTCTTCTGCTTCAGGTCATAATTCAAAGTATAGAATTGGTTTTGAAAATCTCTGAGCAATTTAGGTCCTGGAATAGAAATCTCAAAAGTCAGCTGGTTTGAATTCCCAAGCTCTGGAGAGACAACAATTTGAGAGCTATGTATAAATCTAGATGCTAGCTTGCTGTGAAATTTTAAGAAAAACTAAAGCTCCTTTAGAAAAGGACTATGAAACAAATGAGTACTGAAGACTCTGATGCTCTTGTCAGAACTCAGTGCAAAAGAGGTAGTGGGTGAATGAAACTCCAGAACACGGGGAATATTCCCGGGTCTCTATGACCCCACCTTGGGAACAAGAACGAAGAACTAGCTCTGTTGTTGTCAGAAAAGAAGAATCGCAAGCGTGAATCTGGAGACAGTCTCCAGGCGATAATGAAGTGTAAAGATCAGCTGATCTTTTGGCAAAGGACCAAATAACCCTTGGTGCAGTGCAGGGTAAACCATTTTGACACAATGTCTGAGGACTCAAAATTTAACAATACAACCAACTTTCTACGAACCTAAGAAGAAGAATCAGATCTTCCCACTGTGCATGTGAACACTTTGGTCAAGTCACCAGGCAAATGGGCTACATTCACAATTATATAGTATTTAGTAGAACCAATGGTAAGTCTAAAATTCTATATGGGAATGAATCCAGTAGTTCAGCATAGTCCACCTGAGGATAAACTAAAGCATTTCGCCGTCAGCTCTGGACCCCATTGGATGACAGTTGTTCCTGGGGACCTGAACTCCTTACATTCCGGATTGCAAATGTCTGCTTGGTGAGTGGGTCCCACAAGGACTACAGCAGAGGAGGAGAAGTTTCCTTCTGTAAAATGAAAGCCCCCTGGAGGCAAGAAGTTTGTCATCATTGTGAGATGAGTAGCTGAAATCAGAGGTGAGGCTGTGAAGATACTATTTTGGGAATAGGAGGGATACAATATAGTCACAGCTAATGGTTTAATGGGATAGTAAACATCAGATGAGCATAAATTTTTTTTGATGAATGGTAATAAAGATTAGAAAGGAAAATAAACAGGTTCCATGAGTAAAAAACTAGTGAGAGGAAGATCTAATTTTGATTAAGAGTGTCAGGAAAGGACTTTTCGAGAAACTGACCTATACTCTGAGATCAGATTATAGTCATGGTAGAGGACCTCTAAGGACTCTTCCAGTTTATAATCCATAAGCTATGAGAGAGAACAGGATGAGGAGGGGTAAATACCATTTCTAGCTACCGGGATGAATATAGAATGCATTAAGTAGTGTCTGGGAATACTGAATGAGGTTCCTGACAAAATTAGCCCCCTCAGTGCCTGTTATAGTGTCTAGAATTCTAGTATTGCATTCTCTCCGGTCTTGCATTACATTCCAGGAAACTTATTTTTAAAAACAAATTGCACTGCAGTTAATTAGGACAAATCTTCTATAAGTAGGGATGTTAGTTACCATAATCTTCTCTGTCACTATTCCTGGAGATAAGAAAGGCATGAACAGGTTATACTACTTCATGACAAGAGATAATTCAGTGTCTCCTTCCTAGAAGACTGGATTTCTTCCATTTCTTCCCAAGAAACTCATACATGTTTATTTTTGCCAAGCACCAAAACAAATTTTAAATTGTTTTGCTGTTGGAAAGACCCAATATGTGGTTTTCCAAAGACAGTTTTCCTCTATTATTTGAAATATGTTTTAAGTTCATTTGTACTCAACTCAAACTGTTGCTTAATAAAAGCCATTTGATGTCCAAGCCAACTTTTGAAGATTATTGCATCTTTCCCCAAAAACCTTTTGAGAGAAAATTATGATCTGCCAGCAAGAAATAGAACTAGACTAATGGTAAATTTTGTTCTGTCATAAACCAGGGGCTAAAGTTTGAAGGGGTTAATAAAAAAATAATAATAAAAATTTAGAAAACTAGAACTAACTGCCCTTGATTAGTGGGCACAGGAAACTGGCAAACATTTAAATTCAAAACAAATGTGAAAGATTTTTGACCAGTGAAAGAAGATGTGATTCCAGGAAAGCCAAAACCTTGGTTTTAGATAAACATATTAGAGACTGAATTCAGTTTATAAGTTTAGTTTTTTAAAAAAACAGGTGAAAGACTTTAGTTCCAGCCAACTGACTTGCTTCTTGTGCCCTGAGGAAGAACAGATGGATGGAATGGTCTGAAGGTGCTTCTCTAGCTAAGGAGAAAATAGACCTTGAAATAGATCACTTAGTCGGACCTCTCATTATTTTAACTACTACTCAGCATAGAATAGCACAACACGGATAATAAAGTATTATGTTCCCAAAGGCAGCTTCTTGAAAGGCTAGCTTGGCAGCTGTTCATTTCACCTGGAAACTTCAATTCAACATTACAACAAATGGAGTCTGGCAAGGAACTGTGAGAGGTCCCTAATTTATTAACGTCAAGAGGCAAGTTTTAAAGGGACAGTTTTCCTTTCTGTGCATAATAGTTTAGCAAAGGTCAGAATCATTTACAATCCCCCAAATGTGCAAGTAAATAACTTTGATTACACAGTAATGTAAGGCGAGGAATGTTCTTCCTCACATTGATTTGGTGAGCCTAAGAAAATCCGAAGAGTAGGACATCACAAAACTGCACATTTTCCCTTTCAGTGCCATTCTGCCTGAGGGTCTCAGTTTATCTCTTTCCCCACCTGTCCCCAAACATTTTTCTAGATATCTCAGTAATGATGGGCCACTCATGCTCTGAGTCTTCCGAGATTATGTTGCCCAGGGCTGCTTGTTAATACTTATTATTAATATTGAAGCTACTTCAGTAATAATTTTTGCCAATATATAAGCCTAAGGAAAGGTTTTGTTATTTAAGGTTTAGATTTATAGCTTCAACGTCCACATTTTCTAAAAAACCACACAGAGAAATAAACCTTTAATTAAAGTGAAAGTCTAATGAATATGAAAAAGTATCTTAATTGTGAATAGATTTATTGGATTTAGCTTTATTGGGCTTACAAAGCACAGACCTCTGGGGATCGGATATCACTGAGATTATCCTTGGCACCTTAAGAGAAACAGCTTGGTCATGATTTAGTGATTGAGAACAAGCACAATTTTCTGGAGTTAAAGCATATTGACAGTATTTTTATGAGGTTAAGCCAAGGCATCTCATAAGCTTGCATTGTGTAAAGAATCATATTCCTGGATTTTCAAGGATTCTGTGGGGGCTCCAGATTGGCTAAAAGGGAATCCACTGACTCCTTAATTTCTGCTAATCTCCAGTCTAGTCTTTTTTTCCCAGTTTCTTGTCATGCATTATTTCAGTAATATTCTTGGCCATACCATAAACTCCTTTGCTCTTCTGTCTTTTCATCACGCCTCATAAGCAAAACCTTATCCCTCATGCAGCCCACTTTCTTCTTTCTCTCTGTCATCACCCAAGTGGCCAAGTCCCCCCCAGTGCTCCTATTGGTATTATTATAAATTTGAGTTCACTAGCCTCAAAGGAGCCATCAGAACTGTTTACAATTCCTACTCAATTCTCTCATCCTCTGCTCTCTCAATTCCCACAATCTTATTGCTGAGCTCCATATAAACATACACACACACACACACACACACACACACGCACACATTTTTTTTTCAAAGATTTTATCTATTTATTTGACAGAGATAGAGACAACCAGTGAGAGAGGGAACACAAGCAGGGGGAGTGGGAGAGGAAGAAGCAGGCTCACAGCAGAAGAGCCTGATGTGGGGCTCGATCCCACAACGCCGAGACCACGCCCTGAGCCAAAGGCAGATGCCCAACCGCTGTGCCACCTAGGCGCCCCCCCACACACATATTTTTATGCCTCATCTGTAAGAAGAAACTAATAATAAATAAACTGTCTAAGTTTGTTGGAAGAATTAAATGAATTGTTATATGAGGCTCTTAAAATAATGGCTAGCGAACAATAAGGGCTACATATCATCATTGTTATTATTATTATTATCATCATTATTATTATATACAGTTGCCTAATCTATATTTCTGTTTGAAGGCAGTTTAAATTCAACATATCAGGGATGAATTTATGACCTCACACAAACATTTTAGGAGCACTTATTCAATGAATTGTACCACCATCCATCCAATTTTACAAGCCAAAGGTAAGGAGATATCCTTGACACTTTATTCTCTCTCTCGTGAATCCTCACCCTGATATCCAGTCTATTAAGCACCCAACAGTGTGGTAGACACAGTATGTTGTGGGAAGCATTAGATTGTTTCTTTCCCTTTCTCTCCTATATTCTACCACATTTTCCTCCTTCCAGTTTCGTACACATGGAAAGCTTTTGCAGACACTACATCTTTTGTCCATAATGCTCTTACTCCACCTGCTCAGGTCTAATCTTTATTAACTTCTCTCTATACTTCCACCAGGATAAAATCTTTGTTCTCTCTCTAAGT
Organism: Ursus americanus; assembly: GCF_024610735.1. Classification (NCBI taxonomy): domain Eukaryota; kingdom Metazoa; phylum Chordata; class Mammalia; order Carnivora; family Ursidae; genus Ursus; species Ursus americanus. The sequence continues at coordinate 2,637,609 of NC_142162.1, read as the reverse complement.
CAGGTGGTTTTTTTATGTCTTCTCTTTGAATTATGTTCCTTTTTTTAATAAGACTATTATCAGTTTTAACTAAGCATCTTTTGGTCTGATAATGTGATGAATTATCCTCTGTCTAGAATACAAGATCCGTAGATTGGGAACCACATCTGGTTTTGCTTACCATTATATCCACATAACCTAGCACAGTTCCTAGGGTCCAGATAAAGATAAAAATATAGTTTTCCAGAAAATAGAAGAAGCACTATTTGCAATAAGAAAAGAGAAAGCCTTTTAGACATCAAAGGAACCAGTAAATAAATGAAATATAGAAAAAAGGTAGATAAAATCAGTGAATCCAAAAGTAAATTCTTTAAAGAGATCAATAAAATCAAAACATCTTTAGCTAGACTGACCAGGAAAAAGACAGAAGACACAATTACTAACATGAGAGATGAAAGAGAGGACATTACTCCCAACTTTACATAAATAAAAAGTATTGTAAGAAAATATTTATATGACAACAAATCAGATTACTTAGGTGAAACTTTTTTAAATTCTAGAAAGACACAAACTAATTAAATAGACTTAGGAAGAAAAGAAACTCAGAATACATATAATAAGTACAAATTTGAATTAGTAATTTAGAAAACGTCCCACAAAAGCATCCAAGCCCAGAAGCCCTTCATGAATGAATTGTAGCAAACACTTAAAGAAGAATTAATACAAATCTTTCAAAAACTCTTGCAAAATATAGAAAAGAAGAAATTACTTCCAAACTCATTTTATGAGACCATAATTATCATGATAGCAACCAAATAAAGGCAACAAAAAAAGGGGGGGGGAACTACAGATCAATATCCTTAGATTCAAAAATCTTCAGTAAAGGCTAGCACTGATTCCAGAAACATATAAAAAGAATTACTCAGAGTTAATTGTATATCATGATTTGAAAGAATGAATTTGGACCCCCACCTCATCCCATATAAAATATGTGTATATGGATGAGTGTGTGTGTATTTCAAGCCACATATGTAATTTCAAACGTTTTAGTAGTCACTTTTTAGTTTTTATTTTAAAAAACACTTACTGGTAAAAATTTGAATGCTTCTCTTCTAAAATAAGGAACCTAGCAAGAATTTCTGCTATTACTATTTCTATTCAAGATAGTGAAGGTTCTAGCCAGCACAAGACAAGAAATGGGAATTAAATCACCCAGATTGGAAAAGAAATAAAACTTTCTCTATTCACATTTGGCATAATTGTCTATTGAGAAATTCTCATGGACTCTACAAGAAAGCTGCCAGAACCAATGAGTTTGGGAAAATTTTTGGATGCAACATAAGTATAAAAAAATCAGTTGTATTTCTAAGTACTAGTAAAAAACAGTTTCATATTGAAATAAAAACAACCACTTCAAGTAATAGCAAAAATATGAAAAATTAAGAATAAATCTGATAGAATATATGCAAGACCTGTTCACAGTAAACTATAAAACATTTATGAGAGGAATTAAAGATCTAAACAAACTGGGAGACATACCGTACTAATTGTTGGAAGTCTTAATGTTGGTAGTGTGTCACTTCTTCCACATTGATACATAGAGTTGATGAAATGAAATCAAAATCCTACCAGGTACTTTATAGAAACTGACAACTTTAAAAATAAGAACAAATTTGGAGCACTTCCACTACTTTTATATAGCTGTAGTATCAAGACAATATGATACTGCATAAAGATAGACAAACAGAGCAATGTAATGGAATAGAAAATCCAGAAATTGTGTGTATATATTGAAGTAAATTTCCACAAGGACTCAAAGTCAATTCAATGGAGAAAGAATAGTCATTTCAATAAATTACCATGGAAAATCAATTAGATGTCCAAATACAGAATATTTAACTTGAATCCATATTTTACACCATATACAAAAATTAGCTAAAAATGGATCGCAGACGTAAATATAAAAGCGAAACTATAAAACATGTAGAGGTAAAACATAGGAGATCTTTGTGACCTTGTATTAGGCAAAGATTTCTTACATACAATACCAAAAGCAGCCTATAACAAATTTATTTTTTTTTAAAGATTTTGTTTGTTTCCTTGTCAGAGAGAGAGCAAGAGAAAGAGAGCACAGGCAGGGGGAGAGGCAGACAGAGGGAGAAGCAGGCTCCCCGCTGAACAAGGAGCCGGATATGGGACTTGATCCCAGGACACTGGGGTCATGACCTGCGCCAAAGGCAGACGCTTAACCTAGTGGGCCACCCAGGCATCCCAGCCTATAACAAATTTAATAAATTAGACTTCATCAAAATTAAGAACTTACACTCTTTGAAAGGAAGAGAATGAAAACACAAATCATAGACTAGGAGAAAATATTTTCCTATCACTCATCTGATGAAGGACGTGTAGGTAATATATATCCACAAGTTAACTCTCAAAACTCAATAATAAGATTACACAAAAATATATTGCAATAATACAATAAACTGGACAAAAATATAAAAGATGCTTCAGAAAAGGAGATATAGAGATTGCAAATAAGTACATGAAAAGATTCACAATAATTAGTCCTGAGAGGAATACAAATTAAGACCACAATTTGATACCAACACATATTATTAGACTGTCTAAAATTTTTTTAAAAAGCCATCAGATTAAGTACTGGAAAAGATGTCTCATATAACTGTATCTCTTATACACTGATGGGAATGCGAAATGGTACAATCACTTTAGAAACAGTTCAGCAGCCTTTAAAAAGCTAAATATACTTCTATTATATGACCTACTCATTCCGCTCCTATTTCCCCAAAAGAAATGAAAGCATATGTCCACAAATGACTGGGACTCAAATTTTCATAGCAGCTTTATTTGTAATAGCCAAAAATTAAAAGAACCCAAATGGCCATCATCATGTGAATGGATAAGCAAATTGTGGTATGTTCCTAAAATGGAATATCTTTGATTATAAAGGAATAAGCTATTGCTACATGCAAACACATGCATGTATTTGTAAATATTCTGAATGAAGAAGCCAGAGGGGGAAAATGCTGACTGTATGGTCCCATTTGTATGAATTCTAGGATTTTCAAATTCTCTGTAGTGAAAGAAAGCATATTAGTATTTGCCTCAAGATGAACGTGGGAATGAAGCCAGGGGAGAGAGGCATCACAGAGGGCATTAGAAAGTAATTGGGGATATATTTGTTATCTTGACTATGGTGATGGCTTCACAGGTGTATGCATATGTAAAAAGTTATCAAAGTATACACTTGACGTGTGTTCAGTTTATTAACTATCGATACCTCCACAAAGATGTTTAAAAACTATCATGAAGTCTCTACTAGAAGTTTATACTGACTATAGTTGTGTCAGGCAGAATTGTCATTTCTACTTATGTATCTGTAGATTTCAAGGAGGACCAAATAGTTGCCTTGATTAAGATCACTTATTTCCTGCCTGAATTTCAGGGTTTATCTGTTCTGCTAGGTGTTGTTATTGACATTATTTTAATTATATAATTGGTCAAATCATTTTTATTGCCAGTGAAATTATCCTTTCCAAGTATGATCTGAGTTCCCTTATAGGTTTCATTTGAAAGAAATCAATAGGGTAGCATTGAGAACACAAATCACAATATTTGATGAATTATTAAACTTAGCACCTACATTAAGCCTGGCCTTGAAAGTATGACACCAGATATCAGGAGTTAGTTAGATAGTATCTCAAATGTAAAGTTGAGAAATCATCCCTTCCTTTCCAGGGACAGGAAATTCCTCTGATCAAGCCTTCTGCAAGTTTTACTTGAAATGTTAATAAAATTGCTTTTGTAGGCTTTGGCTGTCTCCTATTACCTGCATATTTATTTTTGCCTTCTTATGTAGATCTTGTGCCTATTAAAGAACACTGTTCAGAACATATTTCAATAGAAATCATAGCAGGAAATGCTTTAAACCATGTTACAACCCAGGGGAATATGCCACAGTCCCTAAAGTAACAGACTCTCCAGTGCCCAGTGTAGAGTAGAGGATGGAGAAGGAGTAGATTTTACTCTAAATATGATCAGTGAAAAAATATATATATACTGAAATGTTAAGAGTTATTATAACCAAGAAGAAAAATGATTGGTGAGTTTCATTTTCTTCATGTTTGTTTATCTTCTAATTTTCTTACAATAAATATAGTATTCTGTTTTAATAAGAAGAAAATTTAAAGAAACAAGTTGGAAAAACCAGAATCAACTTTCTAGCCTTTCAAATTGGTCAAGCTAAAACTATCCAGAGGATAGAAAATTTTCTCAATTGAAAAACAAAAAGAATAAAAATTAGTAAAATGCAAGCTTCTTGAAATCAGTGATGATACCTTATTTCAGTACAAATTATATTTTGTTGAGATCCATCTGTTCAGTATCAGACATTGAGATATACATGAAACCTACAAAAATTAATAAAACACCACTGCTGCTCTTAAAATTACAGCCAAATGGAGGAGACGGGTACATATACAAGTGTAGAAGCTATTCTATTGATATGCGTATTAAGTTCTGAAAATTTCTCCTCAAATTCCACTTCTTGGTTAGACCTAACTGCCATATAAGTTAACACCAACACCATCTGTTGTTGACTGGCTTTTAACTTGAATGTTGTTTCCTCTTTTTAAATGAAAGTTCATAAGTATAAGCAATGTGGTACATGTAACAGTGGTACTTCTCCAACATGTAATATGGTAGAGAGTGTATTAGGGGTCCAGAAATCACAGAAGCAAGAAAGGTGGGGTATGTGGAGACCATCAAATCTCTCTTTCTTGGGGATTCACAAGGCTAGAATATAACGTTAATGAGTGAACAATAAATCTCGTGGGAAGATTAGAAGTTTTTCTTTTTGGGAACTGAAAGTCTCAATTTTGCACCTCTAAGGATCAGTACATTTATACAGTAATGGTAAATAGAGACATAGAAGGTAAATGGTCAGGCTGAATCTCAGTCATTTTAGGATTGCCCAAGAAACTGCTAATCTTGCCAATTTAGTCTTTTTAGATTTCAGTTTTTGTAAATTTCTCCTCTGCAATTAGATAAGAAAGTATACACATGCACAATCGATTCTCATTTTTTGTGGATTCTATATTGTAAATTTGCCTACTTGCTAGAATGTAGTTGCAACCATAAAGCCAATGCTTGTGGGTTTTATGCTTGCTTCGGCAGCACATATACTAATTTTGGAATGATACAGAGATTAGCCTGCCCCTGCACAGGATGACACACGAATTCATGAAGTGTTCCATAAAAAGAAAATATTTGCAGGGTTTTCATGATCATTTGCAGACAACACAAAGGATAAAGGAAAATTTGAGTAACCTGATGCCTTCCAGCTGAAGTCAGACAAGGCCACACTCTGTCTTTTTGTTTCACTTCTCATATTGTAAACAAGTATCTTTTTCATGGTCCATTAAGTGTCATCTTTTTTGAATTTTTGTGCTTTTTGTTGATTTTGCTGTTTAAAATGACCCCCAAGTGTAGTGCTGAAATGCTTGCTGTCTAGTGTTACTGAGTGCTGGAGGCTATGATGTGCCTGACAGAGAAATACATGTGTTAGATAAGCTTCATTCAAACATGAGTTATAGTGTTGCTGGTCTTGAGTTTAATGTTAATGTTTTGACAACATATATTAAATAAGGTATCTTTAAACAGAAATACGCATAAAACAGGGCTTTGTATTGATCAGTTGACAAGACTGTTGTGACAAGAGGCTTGCAGGAACCTACCTCTGTATTTCCCCTGGGAGCAATGATTCAGTGTTTGCTAACTCAGTGTCTGCAACAACTCAATAGAATGGAACTAATGAGAATGAGAATCATCTGTATGTTTGTATATTTGCACACACATATAGTTTATTTTAAATATACATATATACATATTACATATATACACATTTTAAATATGTATAAATAAGTATATTTCTTAAATATGTATAATATTTTAAAAATATGTATAATATATATATTTTTTAAACATACATATACACACACACAAATATACATATTGACTAATCAGTTGACTAATATTCACCATGAAGAGTAACCTTAGTCTTCCAATCCCTGAATCAGGTTACATGCTATATGCTGTAAATTGCATTTATAGGTTTATGAAAGACAATAGAACCCCTTTGAAGTTAGAATTTTCCCAGAAAATCTGGCCCTCATGACCATTGGCCTCAGGTAGACCAATTCTGACTGCAGGAGCGGTGAGCAGTTATTAGACGAAGGCTATTTGCTTTAGCTTCATGCATTCTAGCATTTCAGTGCCTGAGCAAAGGGAATTAGAAAAAGAAGAGGAAAGACAACTAAGAAAAAAAATAATTAATTTATTAAAACCTCTGAGTACTATTAAATCCCCCTGACCTGAAATCAGGATATTTTTATATCCTTCTCATTATTTTTAGTATTTGTTACTGCCCTTATGGGCCTGAGCTTTCCATCTGCCAGATGAATTTAATTGAATTCCTTGGGCTAAAAAGCGAAAATCAAGAAAGATTGCAAAGATAGAAATATATATGCTCTTGAATCAAATGAAAAGGAGATCTAGGAAGAACAAAAAATAAAATTCAGTCAAGAAATATGTAACTCAGACTTTGGCCAAAAACACTAGAATAAAGTCTGGCAATTTTGAAAGCTCAGGTATGTGGTTTCACTTCTATTCAGAGGAAGATGGTAACCAAATTTGGATTTTCATTCAAACTGACCTTCACTTTTCCAGTGCCATCTTCCAGAAACAACTACCCCTTCTTGAATAGATGTGTGAGTAATGACACAAAATAATGAATCCTAGAAGCATGGAGTTCAATATGGAAAACACAGGTGTATTTTTCAGGGTGGTCTCTAATTCTTTATCTAATTAATCAAAACTTAGTCCTGTTCTGGGGCTATACTAAGGATATTAGGTGGGTTTTTAATTGTAAACTATGACTTGCCAAAAGAATGTTTTAAATTTATCCCCTACATCTTTAGAGAATGAGAAAAACCATCTATCTTCTTTAAATCTATATTTGGGGGTTTGATTTTAATTTCAACTGCCAAGAACATTGGCAAAATTGCAATCCTGCAATACGACCATTCTCAACTACATTAAGTGACAAGAACAAAAGTGAACTCAGTGTACATACATACTACTGGTCCCATGACAAGCTCTTCATGATAACAGGGATGTCCCTGCCTTTGCAGACATAAGAGGACCCATGACAAATGATGTGCACCAAGAGACTGACAGCTCATCTTCTCCTGCACTTGCCTGCTGCATTATACTGAGTGAGGAGATGAGTAGCAAGCTGATAATACACACAGTCCCTCCCCTTCCATAACACGTTCTCTGCCATTCCTCTTATTCCTTCTTTTGTAGCAACCAACCTTATCCAATATTTGAGGCTCTTTTAAAGCTAATGATGTTAGGCTCTGAAAATATGAAAAGTTATTATATAGGGAATGATAGCCAGCTGTTTCTCCTCCAACTGAAGATAGTTCTTGAGCTGCTGCCATTCATTCCAGAAGGATTGAAGAAATGCTTTTTGATCATAAAGATAATGATGACGGTTGTGATGATGACGACGATGATGCTCAGACTGCATCAGGCATAGAGAAGACCTGGACTGCAGTCTGCAGAAGCCCACTCTGATAAAAGGATGTCCTGACATTGAAAATTAGGAATTTAGTTGCTGATTCAAACTTACTCTGCATTTAACAAGAATTTGCTAAGCATCCATTGCGAGGCCAGTGCTGTGATTGAACCCAAGGAATGTTTAAAATTATAGGTCAAAAACCTGTCTCTGTCAAGCTGATTTACAACTTATTTTAAAACAAGGACTTTCTTCTGTGAAATTATTAAGCAGTCTTTAAAGATGACATGTAATTACCGTACTGGCTATTTTGAGTTCAGGAAGTTTGAGTACTCAAGGGAGCCTTCATGAAGGAAGTGAGGTTTCAGCTAGGCTTTGAAGAATAGATAGGATTAGGAATAACGGAAAGATAGGTACTCATTCTACAAATATTTATACTGTATACCTAACAATGTTCTAGGCCTACCCGGAATCATAGAATGAGATAGTTAAAAGGCATGTTTGAGATTATAAAGTACTCCTTTTTTACGCAAATGAGGAAGTGGTATCTAATCCTTATGCTCTCTGGGTGGGCAATTATAGGAAATTAGTGGTAGAGCCAGGAACAGAAAATTTCTACTTTAGTTCAGTATTTATATATGAAAAATGTGTCATTTCTCCTGCCTTAATTGTCCAGTTAGGTAACCAGGACCCGCATTAGAAATGGCCTGAAAATAACTAGAAAGTATCATAGAGAATAGAGAAGCATTATCATAAAATAAGGAGAAGAAATCCCTCCATCCACCAAAATCATCACCTTGAAAACAAAACAAAACAAGAAACATTTCCATTGTTAAGAAATTAATCTCTTCATATGAAACATATTCTTTTTAAAATTTTTTTCTTGTAAAAAATAATACTGTGATTGGTCAGACATTTCCTATATTTGATTAATCAATACTTTAAGGTTTTTTTTTTTTGTAAATTTATTGTCTTAAGTAAAATGTCTACAACTTATCTTCATTTTAGTGGTGTCGAGTTTATATATTAGCCAGAGTTGTTAAATTCCAAGTTACTTTATTCTAACTTTCCAGACATCAATAAATCTTAGCTTACACTTTAGAATAGATTTTGTTTTTCTTCCCAATAATGACAGCAAAGAAGCCAGGTATACATAAGGCACTTTTTGAGAGGCAGTATATACAAGAATTAAAGTGCAGTCACTGAGTCAGACAGATTTGGCGTTAAATTCTACTCTTGAAACTTGAATCCCTCTTCTTCCATATGAGAAGAATATGGTTCCTAACTCCCAAGATAATTGTAAAGATTAAAGTAAATAATGCATGCAAAATAATTAACAATTTCTGGCATATAGTATATCCTCAACAAATTATGGGTAAATGTTAGTTATTAAGTAGCTTGAACATGGGGATGAGTTATGTTTATGTTTGGCTACTAAATTGGTGTCAAGGTTGCTGACCAGATAATTAAAGTCACATTTATGACAAAAGGTTATCAATTGTGCAGGAAGTTGTAAATGCATCTAATTGAGCATGCAGCTGTCAGGAAAAGGAAGATGAGTAGGAGACTACCAGAGACTGTTCTAGCTTGAACATCTGTTAATCACATATAAAGCACTTAAGGAGACTTCAGCAGCTTTTTTTTTTTGAAACTAATTCTCACCAATAAAAACCTTAGCAAGCACAAATATATAGTCAACAAAATCACCTGTACTAATGCCATTTGAAGTCAACAAGTTTGATGAGTTTTTAAATTTTCATATATAAATGAAATTTTTATTATCTATATAATTTTGTGCATATGTAATTAATAAGTTACAGTTTAAAGTAAACAGAGTCCAACCACATGAGCTTTTTATATTCTGCTTTTTCACATATCATGTAATATTTAAAAGTATTATTTATTATATAATATTCCACTGAATGATTATTATATTGCCATTTTTAGACATCATTTCTAATGGTTATCTATAAATAGTGCTAAAATGAACATCCTTGGAAAGAAATCCTTGCCTCTTTGATAATTTCCTTCGGATAAATGCTTAGAGATGATTTTACTGTATTAAAGAAAACTAACTTTTTATAGCTGTATATGCTATACAGGTAAACTTCTCTCTAGGAAGTTTATGCCAATATATCATCTCATTACTGTGTAGGGAAGTGTTCAACACCCAATTCAATGCCCTTACGAGGGGTCATCATCATTCATCATAGCTGTAATAATAATTGCTGATAATTACTAGGCCCTTACCATGTGGCAGGTCCTGTTTTACTTTACAGATGCTGTATTTTTGAATATTTTCAATATCTCTATAAGGCATATTATAATTATCCCCATTTTACAGATTAAAAAACTGAGGCACAAACGAGTTAAGTTAAATGTCCGAAGATACACAATTAAAACTGAAGTAGGGACTCACATTCAGGCAATGTGATTTCAAAGATCATGCTTCTAAACTGTAATACAGTATTATTTTCCCACAGCAGTCATCAGTATTATTTTTTAAAGTATTTTTGCAATTTGAAAGAAAAAAACCCACTTTTATTTTCTATATTTTATTAGTAAAGTTAGTATTCTCAATATGTATAATTATTTGGTTTTTATCTGGTTTTTTTTAGTGTGAATTTTCTATTCATGTTTATCACTTTATAGAATAGTTTTCCCTGGAGGCAAGATTTTGAAATTAGATTCTAATTGACTCTCTCTTTGGAGTAATAATAATTATGGATTTTCAGGATGGTGACACGATTTATTCATTTTCGTGAATTTGGAGGAATTTTGCTAATTGCATTCTCTAGTGAGCTTTGGACTCCCTGCCTGCCAATATATATTGCATTTTACAGGTCCTTTTAGATGTTCGCTTTGGTTTGTAATTGATGGATTTCCTGAAAGCAAAAAGTCATGGGAGATTTAGTGAGTGTGAAATGGTAAATATTGAAAGCATTTTAAATATTGATATGAAAATAGATCTCCTAGCTGGATATCTTTTTGTTCTGCTGTTTCTGGAATGAATACATTAGTTTAAAAATTTTAAGCATAACAGATGTGAAAGTGCTAGTGTTTGGATTGGTAATAGACTGTTCCCTGCCAGATTTGCTGGTAGCATTTCTGTATTCTGGAAATACGAGAGACATTTACAGGCATAGTGATATTTCCAAACACTTTAATAAATCTAGTACACTCACATGATTATTTGCAATTGCAGAAATACTCCTGGCCTAGAAGAAATTGCTGTACTCATTAATGGGGTTTGAGGATTAATTGTTGTGTTTAAAGACTAAAAAAAAGAGAATGGGCATGAGATGGGATGCAATAAGAAGAGAAAGAAAGTCACAAGCCAAGTGTCCTTTGCAATTAAAAAAAATGGAAAATGAGAAATTAGAATAATTTGCTGAGGCCAGAAAGAGTGATATTACTCCTTGGAAGATTGAGACACTCCCTGCCACCCCCACCCCCAACCAGAAGTCTGGGAATCAACAAAGTGCTGAAGTTCCGTTTGGGGCTGGGTACGTAAGAAAGTTGCACCAGCAATGAAAAGAAACCTCTCCTCATTTTCTCTTCATTCAAAATCCATATTTAAAACATCGTTATAGTAATGTATTTGTCAGGGTCCTGACAAGAGATAGACAGTCTAGTGAAATGAGGTCATTGAAGAGTGATAAATAAGGATTTTTTTTTTCATAAGAGGATGAATATAAGTTAAGGAAATGAACAGGGGTTAGTGATGTACCCAGGGCCTGTTACACTTCTAACAGAATGGAGCTGTTACCACTTCTAACATGAAGAGACAGAGCGGTAGGGGAGGGAGGGTTTTATGGAAATTGGAGAAAGCCATAGCTATCATCAGGGGAGCAGTCTTTGGTGAACTGACTTATCTCTTCTGCTTCCTCTCATCTCCTGTTGGTGCCCCCCCATTGAGTAAACCCAGTCAGGGTTTAGGAGCCTTGGTATATAATCCACAAAGGTCTGCCTCCCAGGGCTCATTTCAGTATAGAAAAGAGAGGAGAAGGGATCTGAAAGGGCAAACAGAGCAAATAAATTATGCCTCTGATCAGTGTTCATATGCTCTCTGGGGCATGTCTAAGTTCTAATGCCCTTCCATCCCTGATTTCACATCTGAAAACAATATGCCCTGAACATCCATGGCACTAGAGGGACACCTCCCCTACCTAAAAGTAAAAATTATCCAAAAGAAGGAAGGTTATAAGTACAAATGTCTTCCTACACACCTCAGGTTATGCCAAACCCCAGTTCTCTCTCAGTGCCTGTCAGCAGCCAGCACAGTGTCCTATACATCACAGTCCATCATTTTTCAGTCCAAAATACTGAAAGTTTGCAGGAAAATATAGTGAAAGCAAACAAAAAAACTCATCCTAACCCTCATGCTCTGTTGGTGGGAATGCAAACTGGTGCAGCCACTGTGGAAAACAGTATGGAGGTTCCTCAAGAAATTAGAAATAGAACTACCCTACAATCCAGTCGTCACACTACTGGGTATTTACCTAAAGAATACAAAAAAAGTAATTTGAAAGGATATATGCATCCCTGTGTTTACTGCCGCATTATTTACAATAGCCAAATCAGGGAAGTAGCCCAAGTGTCCATCAATAGATGAATGCATAAAGAAGATGTGGTGTATATACATGGAGTATATATGGAATGAAATATTATTCAGCCATGAAAAGGAATGAAAGCTGGCCATTTGCAACAACATGGATAGAGCTAGAGAGTATAATGCTAAGTGAAATAAAATAGAGAAAGACAAATATCATATGATTTCACTCATATATGGAATTTAAGAAACAAAACAAATGAACAAAGAAAGAAATGAGAGAGACAAACCGAGAAACAGACTTCTAACTAAAGAGAACAAACTGGTGGTTGCCAGAGCAGAGATGGGTAGGAGATAGACAAAATAGGTGAAGAAGATTAAAAGTACACGTATGGTGAGCACTGAGTAATGTATACAATTGTTGCATCAGTATACTGCACACGTGAAACTAATATGACACTGCATGTCAACAATACTGGAATAAAATTAAAAACTTAATAAAACTAATAAAAATCCCCATCCTGATTGACTCAGAGTAACTCAGCTGGTTGCTATAGATGCAATAAAATAGGTAAACAGTTGTGAAGAGTAAGCCAAAATGACACAAAAAAGAGCAGATACAGACTCAGAATTTTTACACGCTAATATGAAAGCTATAAATTCCCTGACACCCTGGAAGACTAGCAATTCCATGGTTAGGGGAGGAAAATTCAAAAATTGGTAAATTTTAAGGAAACTGGAAATTTGAAATTACCCAAGGAGGGTAAATCCTCACATTGAGACTTTGGAGAAAGTCTGCCTCCTAGAACCCTGGTAACTTACTTAGGGAATTTCTATATGCAGAGGCAGTGGTGTGCTGCTCAAAGTGTAAAAACAAACTCTCTGGGCGAAGCAAATGATTGTAGAGTTTGCTGATTTCTATGGTATCAATTCTCATACATGGCCAATTTCAGGCTACCAACATGGTGTCACTGAACTGAAGTTGGGAAGCGATGCAGGCAGTTGGCTCTTGTCCGTACAAACTGGTTCCAGCACATCACTGGGCAGAGGCCTCTGTGAAATAGACAACAGACACAGGAGAGCCCACTCGGAAAGTACACCAATTCTTTCCATCAGCTACTTACTGTGGGTGGTTCCTTGAGGGAACATTCATATCTAGTGTTCATTTCACCCAGTGAGAGCCACTTACCCTACTGAATCACAAATGGCAAAATAGCAAAAATGATGACTTGAGATTTTGGATCCAGAGCAGCCCTAGTACCATTTTTGGTTAGGGCCTTGCTGGGGCAATCTACAGCTCATTGCTACTTGCCTGCTTGGAATGAATCAACAAAAACAATTCTCTAAGGCCTGGCATCTTGTATGCTGCACACACACACACACACACACACACACACACACATACCAGAAAGAAACACAGAAACCAACATCCACAGGTTCTGTGCCAACCCCATGGATGTTTGTTTGCTATCCTCCATATATACCTCCAAAGCCAGTCCACCCTGCTTTATGCCCTCGGAGTCTGACCTGTCAGAAATTTATCAGTGGCTCCGCTGCCCTCTGACTTAAAGTTGGGTTTGAACAGAGGGAAAGTGAGCAGGTTCTCAAAGGGAAAATAGTGACATCAGAGTATTCTCCTGACTCCCTCTGAGAGGCTCCCTTAGGCTGATTTCATCCCTCCTCCAGAAGTCACAGGTGCTGTTAAGTGCCCCCTCTTTACACAGCTGCTCTGCTTCAAGTTCTCTCTCTCTCTCTCTCTCTCTCTCTCTCTCTCTCTTTTTAACTTAAACTAAACAAAAGCAGTTCACCCTTTTCTTCTACCCTCTACCCTCTGCCTGGGGCAACTGCCACTCTGGGACAACGACAGCTCTGTATCTATGAGTGTACACACACACACACACACACACACACACACACACACTATCATAGGGGGTGCATATAGTGTTTTATGTATATAATATTTGATATATGTATATATCTTTAGTTATTATATATGTAATTCAGATATATATATATATATGTATATGTATGGAGAGAGAGAGATTCCATATATAAGAGAGATCACACGGTATTTATCTATCTCTGTCTGATGCCCTCAAGGTCCATCCATGCTGTCACAAATGGCAAGATTTCATACTTTTATGGCTGAATAATATTCCATTGTGTATAAATACCACAATTTCTTTATTAATTTATCCACTGATGGATACTTAGGTTGTTTCCATATCTTGGCTACTGTAAATACTGCCACAGTGAACATGGGGGTGCATATATATTTTCAAGTTAGTGTATTTATTTTCCTGGATAAATACCGAGAAGTGGAATTCCTGAATCCTATTATAGTTGTACTTTTAATCTTTGAGGAACCTCCATACTGTTTTTCATAGTGACTGTACCAATTTACAATCCCACCAGTAGTACACAAGGGTTCCCTTTTCTCCACATCCTTGCCAACACTTGTTATTTAGTCTTTTTGATATATCCATTCTAACAGGGATAAGATGATATGTCATTGTGGTTTCAATGATTAATGATGTAGAGCATATTTTCATGTACTTGTTGGCTGTCTGTATATTTTCCTTAGAAAAATATCTACTCAGATCTTCTGCCAGTTTGTAAATGAATTATTTGTTTTGTTTGTTTGCTATGGAGTTGTAAGAGTTCTTTATACATTTTGGATATTAGCTCCTTATCAGATATATAATTTGCAAATATTTTTCCCATTCACTATGTTGTCTTTTTATTTTGTTGCGTTTCCATTGCTATACAAAAAGTTGGATTTGATTTAGTCCCACTTGTTTATTTTTGGTTTTGTTGCTTTTGCTTTTGGTGTTATATCAAAAAAATCATTGCCAATACCTATATAAAAGAACTTACCACTTATATCCTCTTCCAGGTGTTCGATGGTCTTAGGTTTTGTTCAAGTTTTTAATCCATTTGGAGTTAATTTTTGTGTATATTTTAAGGTAGTGGTCCAATTTCATTATTTGGCATGTGGCTGTCCAGTTTTCCCAATACATTTGTCGAATAGACTGTCCTTTTCCCCATTGTATATTCTTGGCTTCTTTGTCATAAATTAATTGACCATATATGCATGGATTTATTTCTGGTTCTCTGGTTACATTGATCTATGTGTCACAATACACAATACTATTTTAATTACTCTAGCTTTACAGTATATAGTATTGTATAGTATAATTTGAAATTGGGGGAGCATGATGCCTCTAGCTTTGTTCTTGTTTCTCAACAATGCTTTGGCTATTTGGGGTCTTTTATGGTTCCATGCTAATATTAGTAGTGTTCTATTTCTGTGAAAAATGCCGTGAGAGTTTTGATAGGGACTGCATTGAATCTGCAGATTGCTTTGGGTAGTATGGACATTTTAATAATATTAATTCTTCCAATCCATGAGCAAGGAGTATCTTTCCATTTACTTTTGTCTTCTTTAATTTCTTCTATTAATGGCTTATACTTTTCAGTGCGCAGGTCTTTCACCTCCTTGGTTAAATTTATTCCAAGGTATTTTATTCTTTTTGGTGTAATTGTGTGATTGTTGTCTTAATTTCTCTTTGGTAGTCCATAATTAGTGTATAGAAATGCAACTGATTTTTGTGTATTGATTTTATATCCTGCAACTTTACTTAATTCCTTTGTTAGTTCTAACAGTTTTTTGATAGAGTCTTTAGGGTTTTCTGTATATAGTATGTCATCTACAAATAAGGATGGTTTTACTTCTTTTTCAATTTGGATGCCTTTTATTTCTCTTTCTTTCTGAATACTTCCAGTACTATATTAAATAAAAGTGGCAAGAGTGGGCATCCTTGTCTTGTTCCTGATCTTATAGGAAAATTTTCAGCTTTTCACCATTGAGTATAGTGTTATCCAAAGGCTTGACATACAAGGCCTTTATTTTGTGGATGTACATTCCATCTATACCCACTTTATTGAGAGGGTTTTTTTTTTAATCAGAAATGGATATTACATTTTGCCAAATGCTTTTTCTATATCTATTGAGATGATCATATGATTCTTATCCTTCATTTTGTTAATGTGGTTTATTAACATTGATTTGTAAATGTTGAGCTATTCTTGCATCCCTGGAATAAATCCCATTTGATCATGGTGTATGATCCTTTTAATATATTGTTGAATTCAGTTTGCTAACATTTTGTTGAGGATTTTTACAACTGTGTTCATCAGGGATATTGGCCTGTAATTTTCTTTCCTTGTGGTATCCTTGTCTGATTTTGTTATCAGGGTAATGCTGCCTCCATAAAAAGTGTTTGAAAGAGTTCCCTCTTCTCCTATTTTTTTTTTTTGAACAGTTTAAGAAGGATTAGTATTAATCTTTTTTGAATGCTTGGTAGAATTCACCAGTGATGCTTGTCTGGTCCTGAACTTGTGTTTGTTGGGAGGTTTTTGACTACTAATTAAATCTCCTTACTAGTAATAACCTGTTCAAATCTTCTAGTTCATCATTATTCAGTTTTGGAAGGTTTTATATTTAAAAGGAATTTCTTCATTTCTTCTGTGTTGTTCACTTTCTTCGCATATAATTATTCATAGTAGTCTTTTATGATCCTTTGTATTTCTGTGGTATCAGTTGTAAACTACATCTCTTTCATTTCTAACTTTGAGTCCTCTCTCTCTCTCTCTCTCTCTTTTTTTTTTAATGAGTCTAGCTAAAGGTTTGTCAATTTTGTTTACCTTTACAAGAACCAGCTCTTGGTTTTGTTGATCTTTTCTACTGACTTTTTTTACCTCCATTTCATTTATTTCTGATCTAGTCTTTGTTATTTCCTTTTTGCTGCTAACTTTGGGCTTTGTTTTTCTAGTTCCTTGAGGTGTGAAGTTAGGTTGCTTATTTGAGACTTTTCTTGTTTATTGTAGTAGGTATTTATCACTATGAACTTCCCTTTTAGTACTACTTTTGCTGCATCCCAAATTTTGGGTTATTCCATTTCCCTTTTCATTTGCCTCAAGGTATCTTTCATATTTGATTTCTTCTTTAACCCATTGATTGTTCAGTAGCACATTGTTTAATTTCCATATATTTGCAAATTTTCCAATTGTCTTCATTTAATTAATTTCTAATTTCTATGCATTGTTGTCAGAAAATATGTTTGATACGATTTCAGTCCTCTTAAATTTATTTGTGGACTAACATATAATCTAACTTGGACAATGTTCTGTGTGCATTTGAGAAAAATGTATATTGTGTTGCTTCTGGATGGAATGTTTTATAAATATCTGTTAAGTCCATCTGGTTTAATGTGTTGTTTAAGGTCAATGTTTCCTTATTGATTTTCTGTCTGGATGATTTATCCATTAATGTAGGTAGGGTATTAAAGTCTCTATTACTGTATTACTATGTATTTTTCCCTTTAGGTCTGTTAATATTTTCCTTATATATTTAGGTGCTTCTATGTTTGGTGCATAAATATCTACAAATGTTATATCTTCACATTGGATTGATTCCTTTATCATAATGTAACACCTTTCTTTGTCTCTCGTTACAGTCTTGTTTTAAAGTTTGTTTTGTCTGACATAATTATAGCTACTCCAGCTTTGTTTTGGTTTGCATTTGCATGAAATATCTTCTTTCATCTCTTTACTTTCAGTCTGTGTGTGTCCTTACATCTAAAGTGAGTGTCTTGTACACATCATATGCATGGGTCTTGGGGGCATTTGGGGGTGTTTGTTTGTTTGTTTGTTTTGTTTTGATCCATTCAGCTACTCTGTCTTTTGATTGGAGAAATTAGTCCTTTTGCACTTAAAGTGATTACTGATAGATATGTACTTATTGCCCTTTTGTTCCTTGTTTTCTGGTTGTCTTTGTAGTACCTCTCTATTCCTTTCTTCTCTTGCTCTCTTCTTTTGTGGTTTGATGACTTTGTTTAGTAGTATGCTTATATTCTGTTATCTTTTGTGTATTTATATAGGTTTTTGTTTTTGGTTTGTATGAGGCTTACATATATCTATAGCAGTCTATTTTAAGTTGATAACACCTAAATTTGATCACATTGTAAAGCTCAACATTATTACTAGTCCCCCACCATATTTTATGATGTCACATTTTATATCTTTTCGTTTTGTGCATCCTTTAACTAATTGTTGTAATCGTAGTTATTTTTTACTACTTTTGACTTTTAACCTTTATACTAGCTTTGTAATCTACTATCTTTCCTATGAATTTACCTTTCCAATGGGATTTATTCTTTCATATGTGTTCTTGTCATTAATTAGCACCCTTTCTTTTCAGCTTAAAGATGCTCCTTTAACACTTCTTGTAAGGCCAACTGAGTGATGATGAACTTTGGCTTGTGTAGAATGTTCTGATAATAAATTCCTTCACTATCTTCTTCAGGCTAAAATTAGTAAGGGCTCTCCACTATTATTTATTTGCACTTTTTTTTTAAGTTTCTATTCACCATGTCCTAAATTCTGATAAAAAGAAAAAATAGTGAGCTATTTTTCCCTTCCAGGATCCTGGCTGCTGCTGGTACTAAGTGTGGTAAAGACAACTTATTATGTTTGTAGTAAGTAATAGTGTATATAGTAGGTACAATAACATAAGAAAGATAATCTTTCTTTTAGACTTCTTGGTACTGGATACTTCTTTTGTAATCTTAATTCAATTTATTCCCATTGATAAGCTGGCAGATGTTCAGAAAGTAGCATTTAAGCGGGGGAAGAAAACTGTCTTCCTTGTTTTACCTTCCTTGTTTTTTCTTCAAGTCTGAGATGGATTATCTGAGGATAAACAAATCAAAGCTTCATCTACCATAATTCCCCAAGTGTGTAGTAGGCTAAGTTATGACTTCCTCTCTTACATTAACTCTTTACTGCCTCTGACTATACTCTTTTGGTCACTGGGATGTCTGAGATACTATCCCTCCTTTGAGCACCAAATACACACACTTTATAAATTGAGAGCATGGAAATACGACAATTAACCCTAAAACGCGGGGGGTAATTTGGCATTTGCAGAAGATTACAACAAAAAGGTCTTGCACGCTCAGGCATATGCAATGGGGAAATTTTAGCTGCAGCCAGTAATAGTTCCTTTATGAAACAAATCTCAGAGAAGAGGCAAGCCCAAAGCAACTTCTCCCCTTTTCCTGAACAAGAGTTTGGCATCCTCCTGAGGGGAAAGAAATGAGAAATGCATACCCTATGGTTCATTTCATGAAGGACATGGGAGTATAAAGCCTGGTATTTAAAGTATAGTTTGAGACACTTTCCTCCACGTCTCCCCCATACAGTGCGCTCTACAGTTCTGGAGGCTGCAATACAGCGTAGGATCTCTAGGGGATTGTGGAGTCAGGGTCACAGAATGCCTAGGAGATATTCATTATATCCTTATGAGTAGGAAAATAATAGGCCGTTTAGTTCACAATGGAGACAATAAGCCTGAATGTTATGAGGAAATGATGTTTATTGTTCTCACAATCCTTTCATAATAGTAATATAACTGAACTCATCCTAGAGAAATTTGTTATTTCTTTTACAGGTTAGAATTTCTCTAGTTGCATCAGTTTTGAAAATCCTCGTGGTTAAAAACTGAAATGGCAAATACTCTGATCCACACCTTCATTTTACTTTTTCTAGTGGGTTCCATGTGATTCAGGATTCTATAAAGATAAACCATTGTTTGGGGGAAAAGATCAAATCTAAAATCAATTTGATCCAAAATACTAAACACTAAGGGAGAAACCTAAAGCAGCTCCTACTCTCTACTGAGTAGAGATTAATGAAGAAACAAACTGCAACCTGGTGAGGTCAGTACACCAGTGGATTCACATGGAACAAACATGTAATACAGAGAGAGGGAAAGAGACATTTGAGCTGGGCTTTCAGAGAAAGAATAGGAGTTCTTCAGATCAGTAAAGGAAGGAAGAGAGCTCCAAAGGAATGGAAAAGTATTTACAAAGGAGAGGAGCTGTGAAGACACAAGATGTATGTGATGAGTTAATAGTTTGGTATTGTGAGCCTGTAAGTTCAAGGTCATGAGGCTAGAGAGAAAGGAATAAACAGATGAGGACTTTGTGTCTTGTGGATCAGTGCTTAAAACTGGAATTCATAACCTCCAGTAGGGACACAGGATGATCCACTGAGTGTTTTAATTTCAAGTCCTATTTTTTTTAAGTCTGTTACAGAAGGTCATAGGTTAGGTGTTACCCAAAATATATAAGGTGATCTTGAAGGAAGGGAGAGTTCCTCAGCATAAAGGTGGGGGGAGAGAAATAGAACTCTTAATCATTCTTTTATATTAAGCAATTTATGTAACATACATTTGCCTGCTTAGCTAGATTTACTGCACAAATATCTAGTTTTAATTAAATACTCCAAACAAAAGTTTTGAAGATAATACATTACCGCGTGCACTAATATAAAACAATAACAGGAGGTAACTGACATATTTGCTTTCTTTTTTTTTTAAGATTTATTTATTTATTTATTTTAGACAGAAAGAGAGTGCAACTGGGGAAGGGACAGAGAGGGAGAGGGAGTGATTCTCAAGCAGACTCCCCACTGAGTGCATAGATCTATGCAGGGCTGATCCCAGGACCCGGGATCATGAAGAGTTGAATGCTTAACCCTCTGAGCCACCCAGGCCCCCCACACGTTTTCTGATTCTCGGAAAACTGTCATCCACATATCAAACTCTTAAAAATGATCTAATCAGATTACACAAAATGTCGACCTAGAAACAAAGATTATCAATAAAACTATTTGAAACATGATTTATATCCATTATAATGAAGAACCTTGCTGCAAACACAGATCTTTCCCTCAGTTGATTAGCTGTTGGATACTATGAAGACATCATGATAGGCAGCAAAATAGTCACAAACTAAGCAGCCAGATCATGACACATACCTTAATTATTTGTTCAGTACTACTTCAGGTCATTTTATATGCGGGCTGGTGTTTGCAAAATTTCACTCAACTTTCATAATGAATAAGGCTTGCAGATTGTACCAATGCCATATATATATATATATATATATATATATATATATATATATATATATATATATATATATATATATATATAATTCTAGGGTTATTTTCATAAAGTAAAAAGAAAGGCTTTAAATATACTAGAATCCTTTGAATCCATTTAATATGCCGACAAGCCTGTCTCACATCCCTGATGTTGGCATGTCCTGATATCAAAATGACCATCGTCCTACATCCACCACTATACACCTGCATAGTCACCACAGAGCTTATAATAGGTATAAGCATGCCATAGTCAAGAAGACGTGAGCCATAGCACTGAGGAAAATAGTCACAATATGAGAATCAATGTGATTTTAGCAAAACAGGTTTAATTGTCACATTAAATTAATGTTGTTAATTTGACTTTTATTGGTTTTGTAGTCGCCTTTGTATTTAATGTGTAAATTTGTCTTGGTTGTATTCATGTATAACAGCTATAAGCAGATGGAGCTTATACCTAGCTTTATGTTTAGAAATAATTAAGTAATGTTATAATAAGAATCATTTCAGCTCATATTCAAGATCCAGGACTACTTTTTTATTCAAAGATGATGAGACACCTGGGTGGCTCAACCGGTTAAGTGTCTCCCTTTGGCTCAGGTCATGATTTTAGGGACCTGAGATTGAGCCCCATGTTGGGTTCCCTGCTCAGCAGGGAGCTTGCTTGTTCCTCTCTCTCTACTGCTCCCCGTGCTTGGCTCTCTCTCTCTCAAATAAATAAAATGTTTTTTTAAAAAGATGATATATATCAATTAAGTATGAGAATCATAGTCTAGATCCCTATGAACTCTCTTAAGCCACAAGTAAGGTTTCCTTGGAATAAACCAACAAACAGCTTCTGTGGGAGAGTAAAGGTAAGTAAGGGTGAGGGAGGAATGAGTCTATTAAAAGCAGAAGCAGCCCTAAAAAGGTGAGATGATACTAAGGGAAAATTTTACCAACCACACACTATAGTCTTGTTCCAATGCTGAAGATACGATGTTACTGACGCCTATGACCGCATCAGTTACGTGGATACTTGAACAGTACACAAAGACAGACAAACTGTGACTCTTCTGTTTAATCTGGCGCAATTCCATCAGAGGTCCACCATGTCTGAAAACTTCTCAGAGAACCGTATTGTATTCCTAAGAAGTAAAATAATCTCATTTTGTGGCAGATGAGATGGCCACATCGCTGGGAACGAAGGCTGCCAGCATTTCTAACACCAACTGTGTAAAAATCACACTTCAGTCAGTCTCTAAATAAAGATCATAATTATTTCAGGAGGTTAACTGCAGTGAAGATTTGTTACAGCCTGAGATGAGGTCAGGATTAGGATGTCCTGTAGCAGCGACTTCTTCCCTTATGTTCCCACTCTAAAAAAAGAGGGGTACACAAATATTATCATAAGGAGATTTTATACCCATAAAGACTGTAATACCAACCACTACAAAATGCCTGGGAAATATTGTATTTCTTATAATTTCCAAAAGCAAAAATCATATCAAATTGTCTGAGAGGCAATAGGAGAATTTCTTTTGATTTGTCAGAGCTTTCACATATATCTTTTGCTCTGTTAGTGCTCTTTTTATGGAGTCTCTATCTTTCTCATGCTCAATATGCTCCCAGTTTTTTGGGTTTTTTTCCCCCAAAGCAGGTTTCAGGTTTTTTGCAAATGGCATTCCAACATGCTTTCCCGAGTTCCTATCTGCCTTCCAATGACTGGCACCTGGGCAGCAGATGGTGCAAATGGCCTACTATATATTTCCTGGATTGATGAAGAGAACTGTCAGGAACCTGACTGCATTGCCCTCATGCCTCATGGCAGAAAAGGCTGCTCAAAAGTGACAGTGACTGGAAATAATTTTGATTAAAATGATCTGGAGCTTGTTGAGTTTCAAATGTTGTTTTCATCCCTCTTCTCCTTTACACTTACACAGCTTGGATTTTTGCCTTGAAAACATATTGTGAATAAATTGGACACCACAGTGTCTTAAACCTTGGACATAATCCACTTTTTCTGGGAGTACATTTTTTGTGGGACAGAGGCACTTCCTAGCTCACCATGTCCTGCTGCATATCAGACTTGTCGATCATATGTGGATGTGGATTGGCACAGCTCTGTCACGGACTTGATTGTTCTGAAATGGCAAAGACTACCAATCTGAGATCTTACATACAGAAAATGATCACAGAGTCAAAGTCTTACCCTCATGTTTAGTGAAGCATAAGAGACTATGGACTCTGAGAAACAAACTGAGGGCTTCAGAGGGGAGGGGGTGGGGGAATGGGATAGGCTGGTGATGGGTAGTAAGGAGGGCACGTATTGCATGGTGCACTGGGTGTTATACACAACTAATGAATCATCGAACTTTACATCAAAAACCAGGGATGTACTGTATGGTGACTAACATAATATAATAAAAAACATTAAAAAAATAAAATAAATAAAATAGAAAATTATGGAGTTTAAAAAAGGATTTAATTTAAAAACGGTATAATTCACAAATGCAGAATTAACTAATTATTCAGTCAAATGAATCTACTGTAAGACTCATCAAGGAAATTGTGCTCATTTATTCAGTCAATAACATTTATCACATTGCCTACTGAGTGCCAGGGACATTGCTAGAGCCTGGGTATTGCCTTCCTCAGGGGCTTTCTATGCCCTTTCCTTTGACCTCTCCCTCCTAGTACTCCAGGGAATTCTCAATTTCTGAAATTGATGTTATGCCTCTGCCACGTTCTCTTCGCTCTGTCACTTCAGAAGTTCGCATTACCCAAGAGGAGTTGATGTTGTCTACACCATGAAGCTATTGAGGCTTAAGCTTCCCCGCTCTGCCTTCCCATGGGCCTCTTTCTAAGACCTGGGAGGAGCCTTGCCAGTGAGTTCATGTTGTTCGAATGTAAGATGTTTTTGTATTACATTTCCTAAAGAGGAGTCAGGAAATTATATGAGATTTAGGCTCCACAAAATCCGGGGTAACCCTATGAAACAGAGAATGAGTATGAAAGAGTAAAACACCCACCTCTTACCCCAAGCTGCTATAGCTAGAACAATGGACATACCAGAAAGTGGAGCAGCTTGTAGTACAACGGGCATGTCTTCCTTCCAGCCTACTTAATGTCTATGGTACTTCAAATAGGAAAATGATAAGTTCCACAAGGATGAAACCAAAAAGCATTCCTAGATAAGTAGTTGGACTGTTGCTCACACTTCCGACTTCTTTTCCAACACTACTTCTCCAATTCTCTGACACCAGCTAGGTGTTCTACAATTCAACTCAGTTCTGTCACTAACTACCCAGAGTTAGCTCAGACCCTCCTGGTTAAGGGCTCAAGTCCACAAGACTGCCTCCTCTCAGATGCCAGTCACAAATCGGGTGCCCAAGCTACCCACACTTCTACCTGGTCTATTGCAAATTCAGGAGTTTCTCCAACCCTCCCTCCAAGCTGTCTCAGGTTCAGTAATTTCCTAGAATGACTCACAGAACTCAGGAAGACATGTTACTCACATTCATTGGTTTATTATAAAAGACACAACTCAGGAATAGCCAGTTGGAAGAGGTACACAGGGCAAGGTATGGGGGAGGGGGCACAGAGCTCCCACACGCTCTCTAGGCACAACACCTGCCCAGCACATCCATGTGTTCAACAACCCAGAAGCTCTCTACACTTCATTGTTGAGAGGTTTTTATGGAGGTAGCACTACGTAAGCAAGATTGATGAAATCATTGACCACTGGTGATTAACTCAATATGCACTGTGTGACCTGGCTGTGGTCAGACCTAGTCTCAGTAACAGGGTGTACCGTGTGCTGCATTGCAGGTGGACTAAAGTCTAGGTCTCACTATGTGCCGTTCTGTGAAGAAGTGGCTGCTGACTTGATAAAATTTCTCTTTCCAATTGAAATGTTATTAAAACCCAAAAACATAAAACAAAATCAGATGTTTTTAAACTTTTTATTTTGAAATAATTTTAGATTCACAGGAATTTTCAATAATAGTACGGAGTGGTTGCATGTAACTTTCACCCAACTTCCTTCAAAGGTATCATCTTACATAACTCTAATATAACCTCAGATATCAAAACCAGGAAATTGGCATCAGTACAATCTATAGGACTTATTCATTACTAAGGTTTAGTGAAACCTTGTAAATACTGGCTTGAGTAACAGAAAAGATCTCAAACACTACTGAAAAAATAATTAAGGTGTGTATCATATTCTGGTTTCTTAGTTTTGAAATGTTTTGATGCCTATCCGATGCTTTCCTACTATTCCTTAGTTAATAATCAACTGAGGGGAAAATGCTCTTGGAACAAGGTTCTTTATTTATAATAATGGATATAAGTTCACGTTTCAAAGAATATTATTGGTAGTTTTGTGTTTGTAGGCTGACATCTTGTACAATTTGATTAGATAAACAGTAGTGTTTTTTTTTAGTTTATTATCCGACGGCTTTCCTAGAATTAGAAAACATCCCAGTCCTCTCCTTCTAGTGTTTTGCATGAGTGCATACATCATTAGTACTACCTTCAACCAGCCAGTCACTTTCACCGAATCCTAGAGGGGAGCTCTTAGGAGCGCTTCTGTGTGTGGCACACTAGACAGGGTGCCCAGCCATGGACCAGAACTGTCACGACAAATACTTTCCTCCACATTGTTCAGTTTCCTCTCTTTATAAATACCTGGAGGGGTGCTTTTATCTCAGGCTTTTATAAAACATTTTTAAAAAATTGTTAACATGAATTAATCCTTCACACTATGGTGTATATTTAGTATGCATAATTCTACGTAAAGTCAACTTCAGCATAAATATATTCAGCAAGTTACAGGGACCATGCAGATAGCTGGCTCTATTATGAGAGATAGAGCCTTAAAAAATGTCATAATAAACACTCCTTAGGTATTTGCTATGTGCCGCACATGATCACATTTAGTCTTCCAGCCTTTCTATGGGTGGGTATTATAACTTTTCTTTTATAAATGAGGAAATGGAGGCTTTAAGAGATTAAGTTGTCCTACATCACAGAGCTAATAAATGAAAGATCCAAGATTTGAACTTAAGTTGAATTTTTGTAAAAAAGCAATGCTTAATTTTAGCTGATATATAATAAATCCCCACAGGATATTGGGGAACCCCTTATTCTGGAGGGGCTAGATAGTTTCCATGAGGCGCAAACAGATTCCTCTTCATCAGGGGACATCTGAGTGCACATACTGATCTGAGAGCATGTACTGTTCTGAGTGTCTCAAAGTCTCAAATTCTCTTCTTGCAAAAGCTATTCAAAAGTCAGACTTTAGGGGCACCTGGGTGGCTCAGTCGTTAAGCGTCTGCCTTCGGCTCAGGTCATGATCCCAGGGTCCTGGGATCGAGCCCTATATCGGGCTCCCGGCTCAGCAGGAAGCCTGCTTCTCCCCCTCCTGCTTATATTCCCTCTCTCACTGTGTCTCTCTCTGTCAAATTAATAAAATCTTAAAAAAAAAAAAAGAAGTCAGACTTTAATACCAGAGTCTTCTCCCCAGCTGTCACTAACCCACCCATATTTCTTAGTCTGTTCATAAATGCTACTGCCCATAACAAAGGAAACAAGAGTTTTGGAAAATACGATGTCTTTCTTTTTTTTTTTCAAACTGGACTGCCCACTGCAAATATTATTGGGGCATCATAGAAACATATTTGATTTTTGTCAGCAAGTTACTGTCACAGAGCTCCTAAAATCCTTGGGTCTTCCTGAGTGATAAGGGAGATAGAAGCATTTTTTTTTCATCTAATGAGGTGTTTTCTGGCAGCTCTAGATAGCTTCAGGATGGGGGCTGGCCACCAGCAAGACTAAGCCTTGATTAGAAGTTTGGAAATTTCAGCCTTATGTCCCAATATCTGGGGAGGGGAGAGGACTGGGGAAGTTAATCACCAGTGGTCAATGATTTCATCAATCTTGCTTACATAGTGCTACCTCCATAAAAACCTCTCAACAATGAAGTGTAGAGAGCTTCTGGGTTGTTGAACACATGGATGTGCTGGGCAGGTGTTGTGCCTAGAGAGCGTGTGGGAGCTCTGTGCCCCCTCCCCCATACCTTGCCCTGTGTACCTCTTCCAACTGGCTATTCCTGAGTTGTGTCTTTTATAATAAACCAATGAATGTGAGTAACATGTCTTCCTGAGTTCTGTGAGTCATTCTAGGAAATTATTGAACCTGAGACAGCTTGGAGGGAGGGTTGGAGAAACTCCTGAATTTGCAATAGACCAGGTAGAAGTGTGGGTAGCTTGGGCACCCGATTTGTGACTGGCATCTGAGAGGAGGCAGTCTTGTGGACTTGAGCCCTTAACCAGGAGGGTCTGAGCTAACTCTGGGTAGTTAGTGACAGAACTGAGTTGAATTGTAGAACACCTAGCTGGTGTCAGAGAATTGGAGAAGTAGTGTTGGAAAAGAAGTCGGAAGTGTGAGTAAAACAGTCCAATTGCCTATCCAGGAATGCTTTTTCGTTTTGGCTTCATAGGACTTATAGTCTTCCTATTGACATATAAACAGATGATTATGTTTGAGACTCTATGTTTTCAGATACTGTCTTAGTTCAGACCACTATAACAAAAATACAACAGACTGGATAGCTTATAAACAACAGAAATTTGTTTCTCACAGTTCTGGAGTTACGAAGCCAGAGATCAGAGTCTAACATGGTCAGGTTTTGGTGAGAACTCTCTTGTGGGCTGCAGACTTCCAGCTTCTCCTGTAACCTCACAATTTGGGGAGTGCAAAAATAGGGCAAGTTCTCTGGTTACTCTTGTAGGGACACCAATCACGAGGGCATTACCTTCATGGCCTCATCTAAGCCTAACCACCTCCCACAGGCCCCACCTCCTAATACCATCACACTGGGGAGGAGGGTTTCAACATATGAATTTGGGGGTGAGAGGAGACATACACCTTCAGTCCATTAAAGATATCATTTCTTTAGGAAAGCGCAGCGACTTCTCTGATGTGTATAGAGTTTTTGTTTTATTCTTGTCACTAAGATAAAGTGTTCCGCTGTAGCCAAATAACCTCTTACTCCAGGACTCTGATACTGGCCACATGCACAATTATGAGGTAATTAAACCTCTTGTTAGGGCCCCATCCTTCCCCAGATACACTATCCTTGCTTGAGCTTAAGTATATGCTGTTGCAGAAGAAGGAGGAAACAAAGGACATCTGACAAACCACCATATTCTGTGGCAAAGCTTCAGATGCTCCGTGGCTGGGTGGCAGAGCTCTCTCCCAGTGCAGCGGGTTCGGAGCATGGCAGGAATCGCTGCCCTATTTGCTGTCAGTGAAGTTGCTAGGATAGATGTATTTGAAGTGCGGGGGTGGGGATGAACTCCAGTGACTCTCATGTCTTTGACAATCACTGCAAATCAAGGCATCGTAACCTGACAGCAAGAATTAGCCTGTAGGATGTTAGTTCTGCACCATGCTCTCTGCTCTGTGTTTCCTTAAGAAGCTCACAGAACATTTTCCACATGGCATCCTTCTGTGTGGCTTCCTTTCCTGCTGTATCTATAACTGGTTGATACAGCTCATGCCTTTCAATTTTCAGTTGCTCTTTGCTTTATGATAAAGATTGTTGCTTTCTGCTTGGTTAGGCTCCTGATCTTATGTTATTCCCACAGGCTTCTGGCATCCCTTGGTTAAAGCCCACATTTCTTAGATTCTTCCTAGTTATTTCTGCTCCAAATTCACAGCTAAATAGGTGGTAAACCCCTTCATGTAGAGACAGGCTGCTCCTTTATTAGCAGTACAAAACCATGCGGGAAGGACAGGATTGCTTTGCTGGGATTCAGCAACCATTGTCAGCATGCATCACCCACCCACACTGCAGCCTAGGATCCGAGAAGTCACTCCTGCAGCTTGTCTACACAAGCCTGCCTTCTGGAGTTCAGGACTATATTTTTGCAGACTCATGCTCAGTTCAGTGTTTCCCAAACAGATTTTTCCCTAACATTTCAAGAAGGCAAATAGGCATGTCAATTCTTATTAAGATTTTGGCGGGTGATTTTGAGGAAATAAGCTATCAGCACTGCGGCTGGTGCCTCCCAAGTTTTCTTACTCTTTCTCTTTCCTCTGGACTCATTTCACATACTCGCTGAGACTGGCATAATTGATTGTCTTAATCAATGAGATGTTTTCTGGAATCCTTCCAGTAGTATGCCTTGTTCCTTATTAGTGTGGTCCTTTCCCCCAAACAACCATGTAATAGCATAACCAGAAAACCTAGCACTGAGAAGACAGGACCACGCAGTCAACCATGACACTGGTCTCACTTGTGGAATCTGCATTCCTGGAGGCTAACAAGTGGGAAAGAACTACACACACAAGATTTCTTGTATGGTTAGATTTACTTCACCATTTAATTCCGCACAGGTGAAATATTTTAATGGGAGTGAGGTGATACTTGGGGCTGGAACAGAAACAACACATTTTAGCAGAGCTTTCTCCCACTCCAGAGTCCCCATTGAGGAAGCAAGACTGCAGTGGCATTGCCCACACGAAGTAGGGTCTTACCAGATGTGAGACTATTCTTGCTACATCCATGTCTTTTATGCTTGAGGCTTACATCTCCATCTAGAAGATATCACACTAAATGTACTTACTGCAACTTGAATGTTTTTAAGCATTGGGCTCTTGCAGTTCTTCAACCAAGTTCAAAGACAATGAAGCCATATCTACAGCTGAGGTGTGAAAGTATACTCCGTGTCCAAATATTTCTGAATGTATCTCTACCTGTAGTTCTTCATCATTCCAGAAAATCTGTTTCCCCTAAGAGAGAAAAACTTCCCCACATCCAAATGGCGACCATGTTATTTTGTTCTACATAACCACTGTACTTGCCGAGTTCTCAGAGAATTATACATTCAGTCCTTTATTTATCTTTACAAAACTGAAAAAAAAAGGGCTATACCAGTAGTCACTCTATAATCCTCTCAGCGATGCCAGTGCTAAGGGACTCAGATTAAAATTTAATACTTAGAAGCAGCAAGGTGGAATGGATGAATAATTCCACAGAAGTGAAATATAAAGTAGAATGGATGATGAATTCTACAGAGAAATATAAATTTGAACTGTGGACCCACCAGAGTCTCAGTTCCATTACTTCTCCATAGATACTCTTGCTTTCTTATCACTTTCCTCTTTCTCTTCCTGCTCCTATACATTGAAGAGACTTTTGATCAACACTTACTACTCTACAAAAACTTAATAACCTTTTTTTTTTTTCAGTGAACTTCTTTCAAAAAATGAGTCTCTAATTCCTTGAGAGGTGTAGCAGATCCAGTAGGGATTGTCTCCTCCAGAGCCATTCCCCCATTTTCCTTGAGAGAAACATCCAGTCAGTTCAGAAAAGCAATATTCACAGCCTCAGGCAATGGCTTATGGATGAATCCTCTTCTCCTCCTTTCTAGCCTCCATTACAGTTATGGATGACCATGGGATCCAATTCTATTCAGTGATGTCTGCTGAGGTGGAGGTGGGGTAGTGTTCAGGGAAAGTTTCCTTATGCTTTCTTCACTAAAGGAAACAAAATTCCTGACATAATCTTTTTTTTTCCATTCCCCTTCTTTCTGCTTGAATGCAGAGATAAAATTAACACTGTAATGCCCAAATTAATCACAGAGTTGCCAGCTTTGATGTAATAAGCCCCCAAAACAATGCAATCAGCTATCTCCCTAGAGATATTTTACATGTACAGACAGCCCTCCTTATTTAATGTTAGTAGCCAAATGATACAGGATGCCTTCTGTTTAAGGGCTATAGTTGGAATACCAGTCTGGATAATTCAATAATATATACCCATTAGTGGACACCCAGACTGTCTAAGGATAAACTTGATCAGAAGCTGACAAACTCAAGATGCTCTCAAGAAGTTGGAATTTAAATAAATGTAAGGAATGATTATATTACCTGTCTAGAGTTCTCTAGCTCATAAATAACTTGTCTTAGAATAGGCTGTTAAGGGCAATTATTGCCTAAAGTAAGCACTTAAATATTCCATTGTTTTGGAATTAACCCATGAAGGTCCCATAGTTTTCTAGTATTTAGGAGAGATAATGGGCAGTATGCCCAGCTGATGCTCCAAAGATGTGTGACCCCCTGCATTTTGATGAACTGAATATGGGAGAAGAGAGAAGGGGTTGTTACTGAGAAGTATATTCTTTTATTTCTTCTGTGTCTCTCTCAAACTACGGGTGAGGAACTGAGGCACTCTTTTCACACTACTTACCATGACTTCCTTGAATTATTATTCCTGCCTTTTCATGGTTATTTGCAAAAAACCATCAGTCAGAGATGAATGTGGCAATAAGGTGAACATTCACTGTCTTCCTCCCTGCCTTTTATACTTTTTGCCTAAGAACTGAAAAGGGACAGAGTATGAGGATAAGGGGGAGAAAATAATGAGAACAGAAGATAAACTATACTTTCCAGGAGGCTGAGAAAGTGAGGAAAAATCTACATAAAACAGGAAAGAAGAGGAAATGAAGGGAAGAATAGGAGGTAGGGGATTATAGGGTCTTCTGCATTTGGGGGAGGGAGAGTCTCCAGAGAGTTTTATGAATATATGAAGAAAAGACAGGGGATGTTAAGAAATATTTCTGTCAACTATTTGTTTAGAGAATCTCTTGGTCTTGAGGATTTCAAGAAAATATTTGGATTACTTTTAAATTCATTTTGGAAGCCAGTCTATGTTTGCCTAATGCAACACCATGTGAAATTGGATTACATAGGCTTATAATGATCCATCCACATTTTTAAATCCAAAATGTAGATGGATACATGAAATGGTAATTAGTGACCCAAGTCAATAATTAAGTATACATGTAAGGAAAATCTATAAACAACTCAGGAAATAATGTACAAACTAACCATTAATAGAAACATCAAGAAGAGCTAGAATCTTAGACTGCCACAGAGGGAGAGGTGATGCAGGTTAACATGTGCATTTTACCAATAAAGAAGCTCAGGCCAAAACAGGTTAATGGACTTGTCCAAGGTTATTCCCAAGTTTT
Source organism: Ursus americanus (assembly GCF_024610735.1). NCBI lineage: Eukaryota > Metazoa > Chordata > Mammalia > Carnivora > Ursidae > Ursus > Ursus americanus. The sequence goes on along the minus strand of NC_142162.1, from coordinate 2,605,445 downwards.
GCCCCCAGTTCTATGTCACAGTCCCCTTGATCTTCAGCTTGCTATAACCTCAGATCAGTCAGCAATTCAGGACTCATGCTTGCATTTTATACACTTTAGGCCAATGGGAGCTACAAGAAACCATGAGTGACATTTACTTCAAGAAGAACAGAAGAAGTAAATTGCAGGGAAAACACAGGTGAATGTGGTTAATGATACCTGCCAACAGCAAAGGGAACATGCACTCATCTGCCATGACACCAGGAAATGAAACTAAAATGAAAGACAAAAGAGTTTTCCAGGTGCTATCATCCAACGTAATTCTCCAGGGCACATAAGTACTGACTCTACAAGTCTGTGAATGCAATAGTGGTGCAGAGTGGGCCTCCATCTCTAGCCCTTACAGACTCCCAACCTTGCACCCGGTATAAATCTCTAGCTGCAGTGAAATGCTGGAATGGACTAACAGGAAAATAATGGCATTTGTCTGCGGAGAAAAGATATTGGCAAATGAGAAGGAAATTTTAGCTCCTTATGATCTGGACATAGAGCACCAATCTCCACGTGCCTTAACCCTCAAATGAAGAGCAAGTCCAGAAGGAGAACTGAAGACACACAAGTGTTAAAACCATATTCCTATAATGCTAGGCAAGATGAATAAGACAAAGCCCCCTCCTTCATAATGATCATGTTATGAAATTTTCAACATTTAAAGAAGGGTAAGGTCTCTCTAGCACTGATGACATTATGGAAGCAGATAAATACACTGAATGCAAGTATCTCAACTGCAGGAAGCACATAAAATAATTGCAAAAGTGCTGATGGATCATTCAAGAGGAAAGGCAGAGTTGTAGACTTCTAAATATGATGGTGTAACAGGGAATAGATTGACCTTCCTAATTTAAGCCATTAGGAAGCTGGACAAAATAGATGAAACAGTGGTTTTCAGACATTGCACAGAGACTGAGAGGCAGCACAGGACTGTAGTCCTTGAGAGAAGAGAAGCCAATGAGAAGAGCCCCAAAACTGCCAACTTTCTGCCTAGAGGCAGTTTCTAAACCACAGTGCAAGGCGGAAGAAGAGGCCTCAAACAGAGCCTGGCAGTGTGTCTGACGCTAGGAGTCAAGTTTGGAGAGGCCAAGGATGCTTCTATTGAAGGAAGGTTGCTGAAGAAGAGAGAGCTCCACGAACAGCAGTAAGCTCTGGAGGATCTACAGGGATGACCCTTTGAGTCTTCGAGCACAGATGTGCACATTCACAAGAGGAAACTACCTGAGTCCAGGGAAGGAACCACCAGTTGTTTAGCTGAATGATACTCCAAGTTCTTAGATGACCAGCCAGCAGGAGAAGACTCTTCAGTACAGGGGCATCAGAAAGAGTGCTCCTCAAGGCATCACTTTACTAGTGGGACTTAATTAACCGGAAAAAAAGTTACACTTGAACGACCCTAACAGAGCTTAAAGGCAAATCTAGGAATGACCCAAAGATTCCAAGCAGTATGCCAGAACACCAATACTGTTTAAAGGAAGACAACAAAGTCTAACATCTAGCGCGTAAAACTTAAAATGTGGAATATCCAATGAAAAATTACAAGGCAAGCAAAAAAGAATATGAGGATCAAAAGCAGGAAAAAGTAATCAAAATAAAAGCTTCCCAAATGGTAGCAGCAATGGGGTTATTGACTAAAACACTGAAAGAGAGACTCTAAATATGGTCCACAAGTTCAACAATGTAGAAGATAATGTGAAATTAATGAAAAAAGAAACATGAGATATAAAAAAAAACTTGTACAAGTGAAAATTCATTTTTAATTTCTTGGAAAGATGATTATACTAAAGTGAAATTAATAACAATGTATTACAAGGTATATCCACAATTAATCTGGCAAAAATAAAGCTGTGTGTACAAAGGTATTCACTGCAACTGGACTGTACAATGAGTGGATCTCTAAGAGTCAAAGCTTAGGAAAAAAAAAAAAAGTCAAAGCTTTTTTGCTTAAGGCTCAAAATAGGAATTGATTGAATTGACCTAGTCCGTGTCCCCCTTTTTCATTAAGTCTATCCAAGTCCTACTTTTCCCTGTATGTTTTGCCTCTGTAGTGGTTAGAAAAGGAAGAGAGGGTCATTTCCTCCAAAGTTATTAACAGCTGTAATTTATCGGATGTTTAGAGTGTGCCAGTCAAGAGTTTGGATGGATTATCTCATTTAATCCTCCCAATCATCCTATCCTCATTTAGGATGCCAAAGCTAAGAGGTGTTAAGGCATTTACTCAAGATTTCACATGTGGTCAGTAAAATATAGGCCTCTCTGGATCCAGAGCCATGCTCTTCTAACCAGTGTGCTGTACACCCTTTAAGAGCAGAACGGGCCTAAGCCATTCACTGCATCCCCCTTCCCTCTACCTCAACTTTTACCTGGCATTCCAGGAGTTAGGAAATATCTAAGAAGCAAGTTTGTCATACCTGCCCATACTATATTGTCCACAGAGAATGAAAGGAAAGAATGAACCATAAAAAGGAAGAAAACTTTGCACTCTTCCTGGATCCCTCTTTAGAAGTCAGTACCTATAATAAAACCAAGTTGTTCATCAGTTAGGGTTTCCTGTGGTCCTTGACCCAAATCGGAGTTGTCTAGGTATGAAGTAAGGAGAGAGGCCATGAATTCAAACTGTGGGACTAACTTTTTTCTGTTTGAAGTTTGTTTTCTCATCTATGTTTTATATTCCATGGAAGCAGTCTGTATCTTGTATTATTTTGACTCATCCATTATGTGCAATATAGAACTAGGCATATATCACAGAAAAGTCATATAAATTTTTAAAAATGTGAATACTTTTTATAAACTATTCAGAGTATTATAAAAGTAGGGCAAAAAAAATCACTATGAAGACTAGGCATGAGGGGGCGCCTGGGTGGCACAGCGGTTAAGCGTCTGCCTTCGGCTCAGGGCGTGATCCCGGCGTTGTGGGATCGAGCCCCATGTCAGGCTCCTCCGCTATGAGCCTGCTTCTTCCTCTCCCACTCCCCCTGCTTGTGTTCCCTCTCTCGCTGGCTCTCTCTATCCTGTCGAATAAATAAATAAAATCTTTAAAAAAAAAAAAAAAGACTAGGCATGAGGAAAATATACTGGCCGATTGAGGTAGATTGTAATTGTGGTAATAATGACCTGACACATTTTCCTAGCACTTTCTGGCTAATGAGATCTGTGACTTAGGTCACCCGCCCTTACAATATGCTGGCGAAGTAGATACAAGGTATTAATATCTCTATTGCATAGATGTGGAAACTAAGACACAAAAAGATCGAGTGACTTGTCCAAAGTCACAAAACTATAGTTGTCTGACTGGGGTTGAAATCCAAGTCTCTGATTCCACATCCAAGTTTCTCCCACAATACTGCAATGCTCTCTTGATAGCTAAGCTAACATTGTTTTTTTTTTTTTAATAATATTTATTTTGTTATATTACTCACCATACAGTACATCCCCAGTTCTTGATGCAATGTTCCATGATTCATTACTTGCATATAACACCCAGTGCACCATGCAATATGTGTAAGCTAACATTGGTTTATGAGCTTGTTTAGATTTTCTGCATTCACATTGGCTAGGCCTCTCACTTTCAACCTGTTAAATGGCTTTTCCTTTGTTGGTAGTGTGTTCATTTTCAAAAACTTCTTTATGACCCTCAAAAATATTTTACATTGCTCTCTGCAAGCAATTTCAAAGTAACCAAAATATCTATAAGGGACAGTCATAGAAAATGAGGGAAAACTAGTATATTCTAGATAACCTTTTATGTGTTAGTAAAAGGTAATTAATGTACCCACCCTACCAGCCCTGGGAGATGGGTGTTCTCATCCCACCTCACAGGTGAGATCTTAGAAACCCAGAGCCTTTCAGTAAGTGCCCAGGGTAATCTCCTTTGTAACCTAGGTCTGGGGTTAAACATAACTTGCCTTATTCCTAAACCCATGTTCTTTTCACTCTACTACTAGAGGGGTTGGGATTTAATTTCTGGTTGATGCATTTGATATTTTGTGGCTATGATGTTCATTTTTTTAATAAAAATTTTATATTATGTTATGTTAGTCACCATACAGTACATCCCAAGTTTTTGATGTAAAGATCCATGATTCATTACTTGCATATAACACCCAGTGCACCATGCAATACGTGCCCTCCTTAATACCCATCACCAGCCTATCCCAATCCCCCACTCCCCCTCCCCTCTAAAGCCCTCAGTTTGTTTCCCAGAGTCTGAGATGCCTTCAACAGATGACTGGATTAAGAAGATGTGGTCCATATACGATGTTCGTTTTTTTAAGATAAACATTGTACAGGAGTGCCTGGCTGGCTCAGTCAGTAAGCATCCAGCTCTTGCTCTCGGGGTTGTAAGTTCAAGGCCCAGTTGGGTGTAGAGATTACTTTATAAAATCCTAAAAAAAAAAAAGAAATGTTATACATAGTCTTTGAATCTTTTAATATTTTCAGGCTTTAGTTCTATTTGAAATGAAACTAGTCAGGTTGAATTAGTCTGCTTATATGCAGGAGTGTTGCAATATTTTAATATAACACGGTACTTATTTGGCAACTTCAATTATCTGAAATGTTTTTGAGAACAAATAAATTAGGCAAAAATGGTACCAAATGACACTTACTTTATGCATACTTTTAAGAAGTACAGTGAGGGGCTCCTGGATGACACAGTCGTTAAGCGTCTGCCTTCGGCTCAGGGCGTGATCCCGGCGTTCTGGGATCAAGCCCCACATCAGACTCTTCCACTAGGAGCCTGCTTCTTCCTCTCCCACTCCCCCTTCTTGTGTTCCCTCTCTCGCTGGCTGTCTCTGTCAAATAAATAAATAAAATCTTTAAAAAAAATAAAAATAAAATAAAAAGAAGTACAGTGAGCTTTGACTTCCCAACTCATGGTAGATTAAAAACCTCATATTAGACAGTAGAGAAAAGAGCCATTAGAGGTGGATTGAGAATCACATAAAGATATAAGTGATTTCTGCATAAGAAGGTAAAAAAAGACCAAGATAGTTAGAAGTATTTTACGAAGGCTACCATGCTGGTTGCATATGATGGAAAAATGTGTACTCGTTTATTCCTTCATTGAAAAGGTTTATTTTTTCCGTAAACTCTATACCTAAATGTATCACTACAATAGTAACTGAAATAACAACAGATGTGGTGGCCAGATAGGAATAGATCAAGAGCTGCCTACTGTGAACAACCCAGGAGGACGTTGTCAGCTGTCTGGTTCTGATCTCAGATATCCCCAGGATGGTTTCCATGTTCCATTCCTGACATTGTGAGCACCTCCAGGGGCGGGGGGGGGGACTATTATAATAGTAACTGAGGTTCATAATAACAAAAAGGTCAAAATTAAATCACAGAATATCAGAGCCAGAAGAGCTTGTAGAAATGGATCGAGTTAAAGCTCTCATTTTTTAGATGAAACCAACCAGTCTCAGAGATCTTAAGTAACTACCCGAAGCTGCACAGCCTCGCCTGAAGAGGCTGTCAGAGCTGAGAAAATAACTCATGTAGGCGGAGTGCTCATCACCTCTGCCTTCCTTTTCTAGCAGCCTTATGCATTGAAGCTGCTGTTTAGTGAGTGCATTACACAATAGTCAGTCTCATAAAGATGCCATTTGAAAAGAAAAAGTTATTTCTTTTAAATCCTGGAGCTTGAGAAGTAGTAACTTCCTTTTATCTTTAAAGCTCACTTCTGCGAAACACCTCATACCCTTAGGAAATGAGGTAAATGTGCTATTGCCATATGCTAAATTTTAACCATCGTGGACTACCAGGTCACCCTACCCATTCCTTGCTCCCTTTGACTAATCTCAATGGGCCTCTGTTATGAAAGAAAATGAGATGGAGAAATTTGTGACTGAGCAGTACACACTTTGGTCCTCTGAAATGGATCGAGGTGACTTAATTTTCTATAGCAGTCTGGGGGTGTCAATTAGAAATGAAGGAAAGGTCAAAATGAGAAAGCAGAAATGATTAAAATACAGGGGAAATTAGCCTGAGTGCCAGAGACTCATCACTGAAGCTGAAGAGAAAAGTAGGTGAAGTGGAGGAGAAGCAGAATGGGAATCACATTAATATTAAATAGGAAGAAAATACAGGAGGAGAAGAAACACATCCGTGAGCTAACTCCTCTTTCACTTCTCAAGCCTTAACAATTGGGTTTCAGCCCCATCACTCAACTGCAACTGCTTTTGCTTCAGATCAGTCTCTTTTCAGACCCTATCCCACCAGCCTCTTCAACGGTAAAATATGGGAGAGGAAACAAATCCCAAGAAGTGCACAAATTTAGGAAAGCTTAGATTCTCTTCTAAATATCTATAAGTAGTATAAAGGCATTAGTAATTTTAAAAGATTGATTTTAAAAAGGGAGGGAGGGAAAAGTAAATACTGTTTTCTCTTTTGACAGTACATTTTCTAGACTCTCCTCTGAGCATCCTCCCCAAGGAATTCTGTTCTCTTATCTGCTTCTTGCCAAGCCCCCGGACCACTTGCCCTACTTCAACATCTAGATTTCAGGTGTTAGTGAATTGAACCCTAGCCCGAAATGTCATCAGAAGTGGGAGTACCCAAATGCTCCGACTCTAATCAGGGCTCCTGCTTTTTGCCACAAGGCTTATTTTACTAGAGTCACTTAACCTACAACTCAAACGGGAGCCAGAGCCACAAACAGCCTTGACAGTGATGAGGCTGAGTTAGAGTGTAAAAGCCCTAAAGGAAAGTGACACTGTACTAGTAACAGGGGATTTAGGAGACAGAGATCGAGGGAGAGAATCTATGCAGGAGTAGAAACCCAAATCCTATACCACTTTTGGCCATAGGTAGGATGTTCAAATACAGGAGGTAGACTTGATTAATATCCATCAGCTGTTCAAAAATAGCCTAATTGTTCAAACTGATGAAAGCCCTATGATACCAATCATATATTCTTTTGCTTTAGATTACAGTCTCTTCTCAGACCTTACCCAACTGGCCCCTTAACAGTGTAATACTGGCCACGCCCTTTCTCTTGAAGCTTTTTCTTTCTTAATTTGTATAATTGTTCTTTCTTCTGGTTCATCTCCTGTGTCTTTGATATTTCTTTATCACTAGATAAAGAGAATTCGGTCCTTTGCTTTCTATTTCTCTTATTCCATTCTCAAAATGATGAACAAATTCTTTGGGGTAACTTTTTCCATATGATGATAGTAAGATGATTCAGAAATTTCAAGATCCACGTTCAGTTAAGACAGTGTCGAGAGGAAAAAGTGAACCATCTTTTCCTGTGATTCCTTTTAATGAGTGGATAAACTTTTCCCCAGAAGCTAATTAGTAGATTCTCTGTTCCATTTAATTGGCCAGAATTGGATCACATGTCAACAAATATTTGTTGGACAAATGACAGACAAGAAGGGTGGAATTTCTGTGGTGGCTGATACGAATCATCTTGAGAAGGAATGATATTTGTCAGGGTCCTAGCAGGAGAGTTTTATAAAGGACGTTTTGCTTAAGTGTGGCTAAAATGTAGAAAAACCACAAGGAATAGTATAGTTTCCTGTGTCTAGTTACAGGGTGCCCACGAAGAAGGTAGGGAGGTTTGCCACTCTTAGATGTGAAGGAGAAAAGGGGGGAGAGCTCTGTGGGGAGAATCTCGGAGTGCATACATGGTCTTTGGCAGAATTATTTTTGATGTAATTTGTTGATCTTTTGTGTGTTGATTTTTAATGTGATCTTGTATCCAGCATATAAATGGACTCTATTTTTACTTTTAATAATTTGTGGATTTTCCTGTGCGTGTGTGTGCGTGTGTGTATGTGTGTGTTTATGTATCTCATTACATCATCTGTAATCACACACCGTCTCATCCCTTCTAATCTATATACATGTTATCTCTTTTTCTAAAATTACTGAATTCACCAGAATCTCTGTGCTGTATTGAAAAGTAGTAATGATATCAGGTACACATGGCTTATTCCAACTTTAAACAGAATGCATCTAAATTTTCTCCATTATGTTTGCTATTTTCTGAAGGTTTTTATTGTATAACCTTATCATCTCCTCTCCATTCCCAGTGGCTCCTCTTAGTTTAATCCCTCATTATCTCTCCCCAGGAATATTGCAATAGCCGCCTAACTAATTCATCTGCCTCCAGCCTCATCCCCCACAAATTCGTCTTCTGCATTGTGATCAAGGTAATATTTATGAAATGCAAATCTGATCATAACTACATTCTTACAATTCTTCATTAGCCCTGCAAAATGTATAAACACACATGTCCAGGTTCCTGATGGGAAAAAAGTCAACTCTATTATATTAAACAGAACTTCATCTTACATAACTCCCTGTTCATTAGAAGAGTATATGCTTTAGGCAAAATGAGAATGCCTGAACATTTACCATTCAAGCCCTGCCTTTTTAAGTCTAACTTTTCACTACCCTTCATGAATAAGCTGCTGAGGAGGGCTTTTCATAGGATTTCTTTCCTGTGTTTATCCCAAGAATCCTCCTGCCCCCACATTACAAGTAATACCCCTATCACCTGTGTATCACACAATCTCCATTCCACTGCTGACAAAATCCAATTCTTAAATGGATCTTAGGTTATACTCTTATATAAAGGAAGTCCAGGATGTGAGGGCAGTCTGGCTGTGTCATCTATCACCCCATTGATCGCCAGGGTTGACTCCTCTGATCTGGCTGGCTAGGCGGGTATCCCTGTCCTCCCTCACCATGCCATTTGTGTCCCTCCCAAAGCTGTGAAGCTGTGTGCTCTGTCAGTGGAAGAGGAAGGACCTTCCCTGATAGAGGAGGACCATTCTTCTATCAGGACTAGCTGTGCTCCCCTGCTAGAACCTCCAAACGAGCTCTTAAGGTCCAATTGTAGGAGAACGTAGGAGAGTCAAGCTTCCAAGACTCCAGACACATCCAAATGAGGCACCACATGTGGCACTCTGCCTTTCTTTAAAAAAAAAAAAAGGGAAGTCTGTGATTTTTTCCAGTTTTATTGAGATATAATTGACATACATCACTGTATACATTTAAGGAGTGGTTTGCAGAATGGGTTGACTTACATATATTGTGAAGTGATTATCACAGTAAGTTTTTCTTTTTTTCAAAATAGTACAAATTTATTATCTCACAGTTTCCATGGTTCAGGGGTCTGGTAAGTCATGACTGCATTCTGTGTTTTGGGTCTCATATGGTTGAAACTGAGGTGTCATCTGGGCTTATGTTTCATCTGAAGCTCAAGATCCTCTTCCAAGCTCTTTGACAGGGTTGGTATAATTCAATTCCTTACAGCTATAGGACTGAGGTCCGTATTTCCTTTTCTTTTTTTAAATTTTTATTTAGTTAGTTAGTTAGTTTCAAGTTGTTATTTAAATTCCAGTTAGAATGTACTACACCTTGACTAATTAAATTTAAATTTTAAAAAATATAAATAATATAAATATAAATAAATATAAATAAAATAAATATTTTTTAACTGGAATTTAAATAACAACATTGCCGGATTTCAAGCTATACTACAAACCTGTGATCACAAAGACAGCATGGTACTGGCACAAAAACAGACACATAGACCAATGGAACAGAATAGAGAACCCAGAAATGGACCCTCGGCTCTTTGGGCAACTAATCTTTGATAAAGCAGGAAAAAACATCCAGTGGAAAAAAGACAGTCTCTTCAATAAATCGTGCTGGGAAAATTAGACAGCTACATGCAGAAGAATGAAACTTGACCACACTCTCACACCTTACACAAAGATAAACTCCAAATGGATGAAGGACCTCGATGTGAGACAGGAATCCATCAAAATTCTAGAGGAGAACATAGGCTGCAACCTCTTTGACATCGGCCACTGCAACTTTTTCATGACACATCCAAAGGCAAGAGAAACAAAAGAAAAAATGAACTTGTGGGACTTCATCAAGATAAAAAGCTCCTGCACACCCAAGGAAACAGTCAAAAAAACTAAGAGGCAGCCCACGGAATGGGAGAAGATATTTGCAAATGACACTACAGATAAAAGACTTGTATCCAAGATCTACAAAGAACTTCTCAAACTCAATACACGTGAAACAAATAATCAAATCAAAAAATGGGCAGAAGATATGAACAGACACTTTTCCAATGAAGACCTACAAATGGCTAACAGACACATGAAAAAATGTTCAAAATCATTAGCCATCAGGGAAATGCAAATCAAAAGCACACTAAGATACCACCTTATGCCAGTTAGAATGGCAAAAATAGACAAGGCAGGAAACAACAATTGCTGGAGAGGATGTGAAGAAAGGGCATCCCTCTTACACTGTTGGTGGGAATGCAAGTTGGTACAGCCACTTTGGAAAACAGTGTGGAGGTCCCTTAAAAAGTTAAAAATTGAGCTACCCTATGATCCAGCAATTGCACTACTGGGTATTTACCCCAAAGATACAGACGTAGTGAAGAGAAGGGCCATATGCACCCCAATGTTCATAGCAGCAATGTCCACAACAGCTAAATTGTGGAAGGGCTGAGATGCCCTTCAACAGATGACTGGATTAAGAAGATGTGGTCTGTATATACAATGGAATATTACTCAGCCATCAGAAAGAATGATTACCCAACATTTGCTGCAACATGGACGGGACTGGAGGAGATTATGCTAAGTGAAATAAGTCAATCAGAGAATGACAATTATCATTTGGTTTCACTCATTTATGGAACATAAGAAATAGCAGGAAGATCGGTAGGAGAAGGAGGGGAAGAATGAAGGGGGTGTAAACAGAAGGGGGAATGAACCATGAGAGACTGTAGACTCTGGGAAACAAACTAAGGGCTTCAGAGGGGAAAGGAGTGGGGTCCTGGGATAGGCCGGTGATGGGTATTAAGGAGGACACATATTGCATGGTGAACTGGGTGTTATACGCAAATAATGAATCATGGAACATTACATCAAAAACTAAGGATATACTGTATGGTGACTAACATAACATAATAAAAATTATTATAAAATTAATTAATTAAAATAAATAAATAATTCCAGTTAGTTAACATACAGTGTAATATTAGTTTCAGGTGTAGAATTTATAAATATCTATCATCTTATTTAGATACAACAAAAAGAAAAAAGCAGGAAAAAGAGAACAAAGTTTTTTTCTCCTTGTGATGAGAACTCTTAGGATTTACATTTCTTAGCATCTCTCCTGTATCCCGTAGAGCAGTGTTAACTATAGCCATCATGTTGTACATTACTTATTTATTTTATAACTTTCTTTTGACCAGGAAGCCTGTGATTTCAATGTGCAAAGGAATTGAAATGTGAGGAGGAGCCCAGCCACCAACTGATGAGATTTCCCTCTTTCCTTCCTTGGTAAGCAACATAGTTTTAGATTAAATTCTGTGTCTTTGGCCTTATTTTACACAACATCCTCTTCCTAGCTTAAGCTATTTTCACAATCCTTATTACATTTCAAGCTTTTGTAATATCTACATACGGACATGTCTATAACAAGCTATGCCAGACGAGGCCTCCTGTATTTTCATATGTACGTTTCCCATGCCTGAACTATTCCCTCGGAAAGCCTTTTCTTTTTCAAACCTCAGTTCTTGTGTCATTTCTTCCAGGATCTTCCAACCCTAGAGAGCAGAGATTCCTTTCTCTGTATAATTTCTCTATATTTTATACGTTTTATTGTGCTTTTTACTGTATTGTAAATTCTTCTCTGAAACTGTCACACACAACTTGGCCCACAGGTGGCTTGCAACAGTTTTTGATGAATAAATGAATGAGTGCATGGGTGAATGCATCAGTATCTCAGTGAGTGTTTTTGAGGCACAGGCCTGGCACAGTTCTTGGCACGGTTCTTGGCACACGATCACTAATCTGTACATGTTTCTTTCCTTTGGTTCACTGGGCAATTGCATTAGGCCTCTGTCATCCAGAGCCATCCCAAGAAGACCACCAAGAGAACTGTTAGAGGCAAAGTAGCCTCAATTCCTCAGGAACATATCAAGCTGGGCCATGGAAACATCTAATTCTTCATCAGTCTGTGAATTACTGGCACCTTTATCATTCTGAGGGATGATAATAAGGCAGCCCAGTTCATGTCTGATGCTTCACCAATGCTGAGGACTCTCATTTCAGAATCATCCAATTGGAGAAGGTAAGAGCTCAGAGCAAACAATGGTGCCTGGTGTGAATGCCTGCATGTAGGGCTGGAGAGTATTCTAAGCAGCAGTACTGTTTGAGAGGGTGCAGGGGCCCAAGAAAGCTATCAAGAGCTAAGAGGTAAAGTTTCTAACTCTGAACTGACTTTGACACAAGAGAAGCAACGGCCAGGCATTTACTAGAGGAAGTGTGCTAACGTGCCTCATCTTAATTATCACACAGGCCTGCAAAGTCAATATTATTCCCATTTTATAGATGAAGACCCTAGGGCTGAGTGAAATTAACTCATTTAATGAAGGCTATGTAGATAGTAACTTTCTAGGCTGCTGTTACAAAATTAGGTCTGGTTTTCCTCCAAAGAATTCACTGTTTTATAGTTGTTATTTTCTTAACCCTGTATTACAACACGCTTTTGAAAGCAAAAGTAACTTCAGCTCACCATCCTCAAAGCAACTCCACTTGCCAGTATCCCTTAACTAGCAGCATATTACAGTGCAATATATCAAGCTATTTCTGTAAAAGAGGGAACTCAGCAAGCATTTAATGCCAGATGTCATACAAACTGACCACCCACCTTTCACACACCAAGAAGCAAACAATGAGAGCAATTAGACTGGTGATTGATGTCAGGCTAAAGAAAAGAGGCAAGAAGGTGGTACGATACTCTTAAAAAAGGGTAGCTTTAGTTTAAAAACAACATGAATCAGAATTTAAGCTAAACTGTAATTTCTGTAATTTGGTGAATAAAGAAGAAATTAAATTTCTATTCACATCTAGTTCAAAAAGGTTTTGATTGTCATATTCTATTTATATGTAGCATAGAAATACAAAATTGGGAATTCATTCCAGATTTGCAATAGTAATTCAGGACTGTCATGTGAAAGAGATACTTGTGTTTTGTTTGACCCCAGTGGCAGAACTAAGACCAATGAATGGAAGCTTCAGGGAGGATAATAAAACATTCTGCAATAGATAGCAAGTTGTCCAAAGATGGAATTAGTTGCTTCCAGCCGCCTCAGAGATATTCAAGAGTAAGTGGTACAGCTAGGGTGTTTCAAGATCAGAATTCCAGTGAGATTAAATCCAATGATCTCTGCGGGCCTTTCTCAACCTGTACTTCTTTGGTTCCAGGCCAGTTGAAAGGATTTCTACTTCCTCTGGCATTGGCTAAACATCTTGCATTTATTTGGAATTGCAGTACTATTATATTAGTAAATTATCATTACTAATATCAAATATCTTTGGAGATACTTCATTTGCATCTACAGTCTCCATTTTGCCCTACATTAATATGAAATGTTAGTAGAAGGTCTTTACCAGTATCAACTAGCTGCAGTTGATTTATTCTATACTATGGTGAGCTTTAATCATCTCGGTGAACAAGTCTACTGCTAGGCTTAACTAAATATTTATAAAATACAAAGTCAGACTTGAGGAACGCAGTCATTAAATTAGAAAAAAAGTCATGGTGTTTCTAATATTGGTTTTTGACAGAAATTTGAAGTCCACTTCTACTCCTAGATTATTGGACATCACCCCAAATCTTACATTATTTTTGAAAATCTCTGTTTACAACATTGGGCAGTTGATAAGCCTTAGATTCATCTCCATTGTTTATTTTTATAGATCCACATAATCTTAAATCTGAATAAACATAATACTTTTCCTCATCCTCTTATTTGTACAGATGATAAAATTGAAGCCCAAAGTATTTGGAGGTCATGTGTAAGGCCACACTCTGCTTTTCAAGGACAAAATTTCATGTAGAACTCTATTTCCTAATTCATAGTCTGTTGCCTCGTGTGTGTGTGTGTGTGTGTGTGTGTGTGTGTTTATGCACATACAGTAGTCCTTCCTTATCCACAGTTTCACTTTCTGTGGTTTCAGTTACCTCCAGTCAACCACAGTCTGGAAGCAGGTGTTCCTCTTTCTGAGGAATCATCAGAAGGTGCATGGTACCCTAACACTACATCACAGTGTCTACATCATCATCTCACTTCCTCTCACCATGTAGGCATTTTATCATCTCACATCATCACAAAAAGAAGGGTGAGCACAGTACAATAGGATATTTTGAGAGAGACAGAGAGAGACCACATTCACATAACTTTTTTTCAGTATGTTGTCATAATTGTTCTATTTTATTATTAGTTATTGTTAATCTCTTACTATGTCTACTTTATAAATTAAACTTTATTATAGGTATGTATGTATAGGAAAAAACATAGTATATGTAGGTTTGGTACTACCCATGGTTTCAGGCATCCACTGGGAGTCTCAGAACATATCCCCTGTGGATAAGGGGAGACAACTGCATATATATGTGTGTAATAACATAAATATGTATATAACATAAACAGTATATAAATATAATTATATTTTATACATATTACATATAATTACTTTTTATAAATTATAATTGATCTATAAATTGGCATAAATGAAGACATGTCATAGTGAATACAAAGATTGAGAATTTGGGCCTCTGTATGTCTATGTTTTTTGTTTTATGTTTGGTAGATAATTTTTAAAATATTCAATTCCAATATGTATGTAACTTATTGTGATCCTTTAGGCTCAATTACTGACAAGGCAAACATTTCTTCTGTCTACTGAAACTTACAATATAGAGGTGGAGACAGACGATTAAGGGTCCAATTTTAATACGTTGATCGGCATTGTGATAGAGGAAGTAAAAGCACATCAAAGCATTACCTAATGTGGGCTTGGAGAGATTGGGAATGGCACAGCGAAGGCTTCCAGGGGAACTGATGGCTAGATGGGAAACTGAAAAGTGAGCCAGGGAAGGAGGACTGAAGGGAGGGAGAAGAGCACTAAAGTAAGAAAGGCATTTGCAAAGTCACAAAGGTGAGATAGGGCAAGAAACATTCAAGGAGTAAAAGAAGCTAAATGTAAGTGTGTTGGGGGTGGAGAAAGTGAAGCAAGCGGCCAAGAAAGTGTACATAAAGAAGGATGGAGAGAGTCACATAGAATATTAAACAAGCAAAAACAATGGGGTCACAAGTATGCACCAGTTTAAGATTTCTGTTGGGTTTCACATGTATCCCTTGCAGGCTCTACTTCCCAATTACTCCCAACCCAACTAACAACTTTTTCTGTTTTTCTAGCTCCATGAACAATGCCACTTTCTGCCCAGTTGCTCAGGCAAGAATTCTGTTTAATTCCCACACCGAAATAGGTCACCAAGACCTTTCAATTCTGCCACCTGAGTTGTTCTCGTATCTTCCACTTTTTCACATCTCCATAATCAGAACTTGTTTGGTGTATCCTGGTTCATTGCAATGGCCAGGAGGTCTTCTTGCCTTTGATATACCCTTTCCCTTGCCAATCCATTTTCAGCATGGCGCTTGCCTTAGCTGGAGGCAGAATGGTACAGTGGGGGAAACACTGGGATGCAAGATAGGAAAGTGAGAGAGATCTCCCACCAAATTCTGACATATGGTTGTCAGAAGTAATAAATATGGTGAATGTACCCAGCTGACTATTATAGAGAAAACATGAAGACACTATCTTCTTCCCACTGTCCCTTTTCGCCCTTCAACACCTCCCCCCAACACACACACACACACACACACACACACACACACACACACACACACTCTCTTGTTTCTAGAAATAACTGTTGCTAGGACACAGCTCTGATAAGGAGCCCGAGAAGGGTGACTTTGGGCCCTGAGTTTAGCAGCAGGCACAACCTAGATCCTCTCTGTCAGATCTTTCCTGTGCTGCTGCCAGACTATCCTAATTGGCTGTAAACACGGCTAGGAAACTGTCAGCAGCTTGGAATTGCCAGCTTCCTGTAAGTGAGGATACACTAAAAACCAAAAATCCCATTTTCCCCCTTTGCTTTCTACGACTCTGGTACAAAAGAATGGTAACTCGGAGCTTACAAAACATGAAAGATTACTGACCTCCTGAATTCTCAGGGATGCTACTAAGATACATTTTGCATTTTTCATCCTTAAAACAATTTTTTTAAAAAAAGCATTGTGGGGAGGTTGCTCCCACCACTAGTCAAATGATTGCCTTTTTAGCTTCATTTGTCTCTCAATATAGACAAGTTATTTCTGTGCCTCATTTTCACCCATTCAGATATCAACAACTGAGCTATTTCTCCTCTGACTCAGAAGGAAGACAGAAAACTGTGAAATAGCACTATGAAACAACTTCTTGCAGAAGCACTTTGATACCATAAGGTACCGTCAGCAAGTAGGAAGTTGGCCTTTACTTAGAACTGATTCGGCAACTGTGTATTTAAAGCCGTACAGTCCATTAGCAATTTCAGTGGGAGGGGGTTTTACTATGACTGAGTCCTAAGACTGAGTTTAAGCAGATGTTAGTGCTTCCTGAGCCTTTTAGTGCTTGTGCCAAAGTATAAGCCCAGTTTCCTTTCTTTGTCTTTATGTTTAGTGGGTTTTATCCTGCTGTAGTTTCTATGATCGCACTTGTTTCATCAGAATCAGTACTAGGGAGAAAATTAAACTTCCCACGGAAGATAGATTCTGAGTGTGTAAACATACAGTCTCAATACTTTTTTTAATATGCAAAATCTGCCCTTTTAAAGTATCTGATTTTATGCGTTTTGTCAAATGTACAGCTATAGTATGGCTTCTATACTCATGATACAAAGCATCTCCTTCATCCCAACAAGTTCTCACTAGTCCTTTGCGGCCAATTTCCTCCTCCCACCTACTGAACCCCGGCAATCGCTCATCCTCTTTCCATCACTAGATTATTTTTCCTTTCATAGAATTTCATATGAACGGAATTACAGAATGTAATTTGTACTTTGTTTCTGGCTTCCTTTACTTAATACAGTGCTACTGAGATTCAACCATGATGTGACTATCATTAATTTCTTCCTTCTTATTGCTGAATTTTATTCCATTGTATGGATATTCCAAAATTTGTTTACCTGTTCTCCAGTTGATAAATTTGAGCCATTACCAATTTTTAATTATTATGAGAAAACTGCTATGAACATCCTTTACAGGGCTTTGTGTGGACATATAATCCTATTTTCCTTGTGTCAATATCTAGGAGTGAAATTGCTAGGTAATTGGTAAAGTATATGTTTAGCTTTGCATTCCCACCAATTGTTCCATACCCTTGTCAGCACTTGGTATTGTCAGTATTTTTCATTTTAGCTAGTTTGATTGGTGTGTAGTTACATCCCATTGTGATTTTAATTTGCATTTCCCTAATGACGACTAATGTTGAGCATATTTTCACATGCTTACTGGCCATCTGTGTATTTTAGTGAAGTGTCTGCTCAAATGTTTGCCTCTGTTTAATTGGGTTGTTTGTCTTCTTATTGATTTGTTCCAACTGTTTTTTTAAGCTTAAAAATATTTTATTTTTATGCATAATACATAAGCATTTAGATTTATTTTATTAGACAAAATATAATAAGGATTTGAGTCTTAAATGATTACTGGATAACCCCTTTTCCAATCATTGTTGTGTTTCATCTTACTGTTTGTAATGCATATCAAATTATTTTTAACTTTTTATTATAGGAAATTTAAAACTTATTAAAAAGTACAAAAATAGTATACTGAAACCCCATAGACCTATTATCTAACTTCTACAGTTATCAATATTCCTCCATTCTTATTTTCACCATACTTTCATTCATTTTCTATCTACCAATTGATTATTATTATTTATAGTCATAGTATGTTAATTTCTTTTTTTTTTTTAGGTAAAATTCATATACCACAATACAGTAGTCCCCCCACATATCCATGGGGAATACTTTCCAAGACCTGCATTGGATGCCTGAAACCATGGATAGTACTGAACACTACGCTGTGTTTTTTTTCTATGCATGTGTACCTATGAGAAAGTTTCATTTATTTTTTTTTATAATTTTTATTTTGTTACATTAGTCACCATACAGTACATCCCCAGTTTTTGATGCAGTGTTCCATGATTCATTATTTGCTTATAACACCCAGTGCACCATGCAATACGTGCCCTCCTTAATACCCATCACCAGCCTATCCCAATCCCCCACCCCCCTCCCCTCTGAAGCCCTCAGTTTGTTTCCCAGAGTCCACAGTCTCTCATGGTTCATTCCCCCTTCTGTTTACCCCCCCTTCATTCTTCCCTTTCTTCTCCTACTGATCTTCCTATTTCTTATGTTCCATAAATGAGTGAAACCATATGATAATTGTCTTTCTCTGCTTGACTTATTTCACTTAGCATAATCTCCTCCTAGGCACAGTAACAGATTAATAATAACTAATAATAAAATAGAACAATTATAACAAAATACTGTAATAAAAGTTATATGAATGTGGTCTCTCTGCCTCTCTCAAAATATCTTATTGTAGTGTGCTCACCCTTCTTTTTGTGATGATGTGAGATGATAAAATGCCTATGTGATGAGAGGAAGTGAGGTGAATGGTAGGTGTTGTGATACAGCATTAGGCTGCTGATATGTCAGAGGAGGACATCTGCTCCTTACCACTCTTGACCTCAGGTAACTGAAACCAAAAAGAGTGAAAGTGCAGATCACTTTATACAAACAGTGATTCATTGTACGATTCTAAAAAATGGATACAAACGAATAACCCACAATCCACACGTCTATCATAATATGGGGCATTCTTGTCTCCCCAGAAAGTTTTGTTGTGTCCTATTCCACTCATACACCCTTCACCCCACCCCAGGCAAACAGTATTCTGATCTTCTTTTCACCTTAGAGAAATTTTGCCTGGTCTAAAGGTTAACATAAATGGAGTCATTCCACATGTCCTATTTCTTTGTGTCTGGCTTCTTTCACTCCGTACATTATTTGGGAGAGTCGTCGTGTTGTTGAGTGAATCAGTAAGTCATTACTATTATTGAGTAGTAGTCTGTTTTGTTTCTCTACAGTAGCGTGCTGACCATTTCTCTGCAGACATACATTGGGAGTATTTCCAGTTTTTAGCTATTGTGATTAAAGCTGCTATGAACATTTTGGTCCAAGTCTTCGTATGGACATATGTTTTCATTTTTCTAAGATAAATAACTAGAATTCTGGGTCAAAGAATAGGCAATTTAAAAGAAACTGCCAAACTTTTTTCAAAGTGGTTATACCATTTTACATTTCTACCAGCAACGTAAGAGCTCCAGCTGCTCCAGGTTCTTACGATATCGGTGTTATTAGTCTTCTACTTTTTAGCCATTTTACTGTGTATTTAGTAATATATCATTTTTTTAAATTATTTATTTATTTATTTATTTATTTATTTATTTATTCGACAGAGATAGAGACAGCCAGCGAGAGAGGGAACACAAGCAGGGGGAGTGAGAGAGGAAGAAGCAGGCTCCTACCGGAGGAGCCCGATATGGGGCTCGATCCCACAACGCTGGGATCACGCCCTGAGCTGAAGGCAGCCGCTTAACCGCTGTGCCACCCAGGCTCCCCAGTAATATATCATTTTTATTTGCATTTCCTTGACATCAGTCATGCTGAGTACCTTTTTATATATTTTTTGACCATTTGTGTTACTAATTAAGTAATAAAATTTGCGATGTGTCTGCTCACATCTTTTGTTCATATTTTTATTGGGTTAATTTTTATTTTATTATTGAGTCATGGGAATTCTTAGTATATTCTGGATGCAGGTCTTTTGTCAAGTATGTTTCATGAATAGATATTTTTGAAAATTTTTCTCTGATATTACATCTTGCCTATTCATGTTCTTAATGTTTTTAATAATGATAAAATATTCTTGTATATTGTCTTCTAAAAGCTTTATAGATTTAATTTTTATGTTTAGGTCTATCATCCAGCACAAATTAATTTTCATGTATGGTGTGACTTGTTTTTTGTTTCCATATGAATATTCACTTGTCCTGGGATCATTTTTTGAGAAAACTGTCCTTCCTTCATTGAAGTAACTTGGCACCTTCTTTGCAAGTCAGTTTTCTATATATTAATATGGGTTCAGTTAGATCCTCTATTCCATTCTATTGATCTATTTATCTTTAGTGACAATGGCATGCTTTCTTGATTAGTATAACTTATAATAAGTCTGGAAGTCTGGTAGTGCAAA
This sequence comes from Ursus americanus, assembly GCF_024610735.1. Lineage (NCBI taxonomy): Eukaryota > Metazoa > Chordata > Mammalia > Carnivora > Ursidae > Ursus > Ursus americanus. The sequence continues at coordinate 2,585,224 of NC_142162.1, read as the reverse complement.
CATTCCAACTTTTTTTTTCCTTTTTATTTTTCGAGATCAGTTTTGAAAATTCTAGGCCCTTTGCATATTCATATAAATTTTAGTACAGGCTTATCAGTTTCTATAAAAATATCTGTTGGAATTCTTATTGAGATTATATGCAGTCTATAGATTAACCTTGGGGAAAGGGACTCTTAAAAATATCAGGTCTTGGGGCACCTGGGTGGCTTAGTCAGTTAAGTGTCTGCCTTCGGCTCAGCTGATGATCTCAGGGTCCTGAGACCAAGCCCCACATCAAGCACCCTGCTCAGCAGGGAGTCTGCTTCTCTCTCTCCCTCTCCCACTCCTCCCTGCTCATGCTCTTGTTCTCTCTCTCTCAAATAAATAAATAAAATCTTTTAAAAAATTGGGTCTTTCAACGTATGGATGTTTCTCCATTTCTCCCACTAATGTTCTGTGGTTTTAAAAAAGGAGGTTTTGCTTGACTTTAAAAATTTATTCCTATATACTTTATGAATATTTTTATACATTTGTAAAATTAGTTTTGAAATTTTTCTTTTCCAGTTGATGACTCCTAGTATATAGAAATATAATTGTTTTTTTGTATACTGATCTTGTATCCTCAGGTTTTTATGAACCTCACTTATTGGTTTGAGAAGGTTTTATTGTTGTTAATTCCTTAGTTTTTGGTGTTTTTTTTTTCCCTACCAAAAGCAATCGTGTTGTCTCTGATTAGGGATGGTTTAACTAATTCCATTGCAATCTATATGAATTTTATTTATTTTTTTCTTCACTTATTGCAATGGCCAGGTCCTGCAATAAAATATTGACTAGAAGTGATAAGAGCAGATCATACATAAATTCCAATCTTAGGGACAATATTAGGTATGATGTAAGTTGTAGATTTTTTTCATAGATGCCATTTATCACGATGAGGAAATTCTCTCATTCCAAGTTTGCTAAAAGATTTTCTTTTTTTTTTTAATATCATGAATGGGTTTTATAAGTCATATGGTTTGGCTTTATATATTAAAATAATGATATTCAACACATCACAATGTTTTTCCTCCTTCATTTGGCACTATAGTGGATTTCACTGATTGAATTTTAAATGTTAAAACAGCCTTGAATCACTTGGATAAATACTACTTTGCCATGGTGCATTATCATTTTTAGAAATTGCAGCGTTTGCTTTGCTAAGTTTTTGTTAAGGATTTTTGCACTGTGTTTATGAGGGTTATCACTCCATAACTTGTAATGTCTTTATTCTTTGTCAGGTTTTCTTTTCAGGGTTGTAATGGTCTCATCAGATTAGTTTGGAAATATTTCCTCCTCCTTTATTAACTAAAATAAAGTTGTTTTTTGTTTTTTGGGGGGGTTTTACTAAGTACTTCATAGAATTCATTAGTGAAATCTTGGTACACAGAGAGTGTTCTAGAGAAACAGACTTTTAAGGATGAGTTTTCTAAATTGGTTCTGGGGGTTCTGGAATTGGCTCTGTAGTCTGATTAAATTTAAAGATGTTAATGGCTCTATTCCCAGTAGTGAAGAGAGCACATGATAGTCCATGATGTGATCTGGCAATAGAGATACAAAAATACTACCATTGGCTATTCCTAATGATCCACCTATAAGAAGCAAGGATCTGTATAGCTGTGCCTATGACACTTTTAAACATTTTGGTCAAACTAGCAAATATAATGAGATTGTCTTATTGCTCCTAATGTTGTTAGACAAAGTGGAGAAAGAAAAGGATGAGATCAGGGATTCAAATTCCCAATTCAAGTGATACATAAATGACCTAAAAGTTTTTGTGTTCCCTGAAGGAGACCCTATCTCCTGAAGTTGAGGACTGAAATTGCTGAAAATCAAACCCAGAATCTCATCCCACACCTGGCTGGATTATAATACAAGTGTCTACTATTGAAGTGAGGGTATTGATTGGGAAGTAATGGGATCCTAAAGGTTGTAATGGGGATATATGAGAAGACTGATAAAACTGGAGACATGGAGCCCTACATTCTTTTTTATTATTACTAATTTTTTATTTTTATTTTTTTTATGTGAAGTTCGATGATTCATTAGTTGCGTATGACACCCAGTGCACAATGCAATACGTGCCCTCCTTACTACCCATCACCAGCCTATCCCATTCCCCCACCCCTCTCCCCTCTGAAGCCCTCAGTTTGTTTCTCAGAGTGCAGCCCTACATTCTGATGGGTTTTCTTTGCCAATGGAAGTAGCCTTTCCACCCAGTCTGGGTGGATTAACTCCTGATTGCCTGGGGAAACAGTAATGGCCTCCCCTGAGCTTGGGGAAACAGTAATGGCCTCCCCTGAGCTAGCTGCCATGCAAAATAATGCTAATTCTCCTTGGGATACACCCCACCACCCTTCCTCGCTTCTAGACCTAATTACACTCAAGTCCCAGCGGTCCCTAAAGGTGAGGTACAAAGTGTGACCTGTGAGGAGGTCCAAACACTCCAAAAGAACTACCTGAGTTTTCTAACTTAAACACACAAAACACAAAAATTGGAGAACATGTCTGGGACTGGATACGAAGGGTGCGGGATAATGGTAGAAGGAACATAAAATTGGATCAGGCAGAATTCACTGATACAAGCTCACTAAGCAGAGATTCTGCATCTAATGTTGCATCTCAGGGAATTAGAAATGGCTGTAACAGTTGGGTTGGTTGGTTAGCTGATACATGGACTAAAAAGTGCCCACAGTGAACAAGTTAGAAATGCCAGACTTGCCTTGGTTTAATGTATATGCAGAGATTCAAAAGCTTAGGGAGATTGGAATGTTAGAGTGGATTTGTCATTGAAAACCTATTCATCCACTCTGAGAGGGTCTAGAAGACAACCCTTTTACAAGACTATGAGAAATAAATTTGGGAGGGAGTCCCCGCATCTTTGAAGAGTTCTGTGATTGATCTTCTCCCTACAATGCCAACTGCAGGTGGTAAATTGTGAATTGTGAAGCTTAAATGCAATGAGACTAATTGGATCATGGGGTAGCAGCACTCAAACACCAAAAGCAAGGTGGGTGTGCTTATTCTTACTAAATTCTTACTTGATGTGTATAAGTAGAAAATTTCTACATCAAGTGAACAAAAGTCTAATCTGAATCATAAAAATACAAAGTCATGTCCCTCAATCAATTCCTAGACTTGAGCCTTGAATGAAGAGGAGGCTAGGTTCTCTTAAGAATGAATTCAGGTACCTTGCCAAAAATTTATACTCTTACTCTTTCTCCAGTCTTCCCCAAAGGCACCTACAGTCTCTCACTGGGGTAACTAAACATTTGAGAAAAGGACATAAGCAGACCTTTTAGGGACTACTGGACACTGGTTCTGAACTGACATTAATTCCAGGAGACCCAAACATTACTATGATCTGCCAGTCAGAGTAAGAACTTAAGGAGGTCAGGTAATCAATGGATTTTTAGCTTGGGTCCATTTCACAGTGGGTCCAGTGGGTCCATGAACTCATCCTGCAGTTATTTTCCCAGTTCCAGAGTGCATAATTGGAATAGATATGCTCATCAGATGGCAAAATCCCCACATTGGCTCCCTAACTTGTGGCGTGAGGGCTATCATGGGCAAGGCCAAGTGGAAACTACCAGAATGCCTCTACTTAGGGAAATAGTAAACCAAAAGCAATAGTCTATTTCTAGAAGGATTGCAGAGATTTGTGCCATCATTAGTATAGGGGTGGTAACTCCCACTGCATCCTCATTCAGCTCGCCTATTTGGCCTGTGCAGAAGACAGATGCGTTTTGGAGAATAACTGTAGATTATCGTAAGCTTAATCAGATGGTGACTCCACTTACAGCTGCTGCACCAGATGTGGTTTTATTTCTTGAACAAATTAACACATCCCCTAGCACCTGACATGTAGCTAATGATCTGGCAAATGCTTTTTTAACCTTGTACCTGTTGGTAAGGACCACCAGAAGCAGTTTGCTTTCAGCTGGCAAGACCAGCAATATATACTTACTGTCCTACCTCAGGGGTATATCGACTCTTCAGCTCTATACCGTAATTTAGTTCACAAGAATCTTGATTGCTTTTCCCTTCCACAAGATATCACACTGATCCATTATGTTGATCTGACTGAGTGAGCAAGAAGTAGCAATGACTCTAGACTTATTGGTGAGATATTTGCTTGTCAGAGGGTGGGACATAAACCCAACAAAAATTTAGGGGCCTCATACTTCAGTGAAATTTCTTGCTGTAGGGCATGTCCAGATATTCCTCTTAAGATGAAGGATAAGTTGTTGCATCTCATACCTCCAGCAACCACAAAACAAAGTACAATGCCTAATGGGCCCCTTTGGATTTTGGAGGCAACATATTCCTCATTTAAGTGTTACTCCAGCCCATTTACTGAGTAGATCCATGTTCCAAACACTGGTGTTACATGTTCCCCACTATCCTGAAGCAGCCTAGCTTGATAGCATGATGGAATGGCCTATTGAAGACTCATTTACAGCACAAGCCAGATGGCAATACCTTGCAGGGCTGGGGCAGTATTCTCCAGAAGGCTGTATATGCTTTGAATCAGCAACCAATATATGGTGCTATGTCTCCCATAGCAGGATTTGTGGGTCCAAGAATCAGGTTGGTGATATTTATAAGGAACTGGCTCATCTATTCTGGAGACTGGTAAATCCCAAGATCTGGAGCATAAATTGTCAAGTGGAACCTCAGAAGAGTTAATGGTTTAGTTCCAGTCCAAGTCAGAAGCCTGAGAACCAGGAGAGTTGATGGTTGTAGTACCTTTCTGAAGGGCAGCAGGCTCAAGCCCCTGAAAGAGCTGGTATTTCAGTTAAAGTCTGAAGGCAGGAAAATGGCTAAAATGTGAAGGCAGTTAGACAGGGAGAATTCTCTCTTATTCAGGGGAGGGTCAGTCTTTTTGTTCTAGTCAGGCCTTCAATTGATTGGATGAGGCCCACACACACTAGGAGGACAATCTTCATTCATTCTACAGATTTCATTATTAATCTCATCCAAAAGCACTCTCATAGAAATATCCAGAATAATGTTGACCAATTTTGTTCTAAGCAAGCTATCACAATCATAAGGATCACAAGGGTCACTGATATTTAACAAAATATTTTTAGCAAGTGTTTAAAACATGTTTAACAAAACATGAACAACACATGAAGAGTCCTAGGGACTTGGTCATCTCTTTTTCATGAGTTTTCTTTAATCACAAACAGAAGATATTTTATCAATCGATAAAATTCTGTGTATTTTTTCCTGGACATTTTACTAAAGAATTAGGACAAATCTGATGAGGACAAATTTTGATTGAAAAGGATGATTATAGGCAATGTATGAAATCTTGCCAAACATGTTTTTCCCTGCTTCTCTATTTCCCAGATACAGGGAGCTAAAAGAATCAAGGTTATGTAAAATTCAAGTCTGCTATTGTAATTGACAGGCGTGACCTATTTCGCCACTTTAAGTCCCCTAGTATGTGAAAACCTGACATAAAAAGAATTGGGACCAGCTGTTCCTTCTTTGTACTGAGGACCTAAAAGGAAGAAATAGATAAACTGCTGCATTGGAGATTAAGATCAGCTATATAAGAAAACATTTCTCAGTGTTGAAAGTGATTAAAGTCCCTAATGGGTAACCAACTGTGGTGTCTGAGGGAGTGTTTCTGTGTGTGTGTGTGCACGCATGCGTATGTGAACAGGTGATTGTATCTCTTCTGTGTTTAAAAATGATAGCATGTGCTTTTATCTTTTGTGAGCTTTTAATCAAGGCACTGTCATAATGTGTTGTGTCAAATATCCAAAAGATACCATTTAAAAATAGGCCTCATTTTCCAGGATGCATAAGGAGTATCCAGCATAATAATGTAGCAAGATGACGCATTTCAGTAATTTTGGACTCTGGAGCCCTTCAGAAGAAAAAAACAGTAAGTCAACTAAGTGTCAATACTATTTCAGATCCTTATCCCCCTACCCCAAAGCACAATACTTACTAGTCATATTAGTATTTAGTAAATACTTGAATGCCAGAAATTTCTAAAATTGGTTAAGCCTGTGCAATGAAAAAGTGCCTGGGCATCAGGAGAGCTTGTTTCAAGATCCAGCTGTGCCATTGAAAGGTAGGGCTATTTGAAGATTATTATTCATGCTGTTACTGCTCTGAGCCACATCATGGATGGACGCAGAGGTGTCCATGGCCATGGGATGCTACAATATCAAGTAGTTCCTAGGATTGAAGAACACTGAATGCCATGCAGGCAGGTCTGGAAAAATCACCCTTCTTCTGCCAGACACTCGCCATAAGCTTTCAGGCTTTTTACTGAAAGGGCATATTAAGACCTGTTTTTATCTTCAACGCAAATTTATTTGAACCAAATAAAGGGGAATGGCTAAATTGAAAATAGCTGACACCTGTATTTTCGCTCTCTGGCACTTGTATTAGTCTGTTTGGGCTGCATAACAATACCACAGGTTGGGTGGCTTAAGCAACTGCAACTAATTTTCTAATAGTACTAGAGGCTGGAAGTCCAAGATCAAAGTGCCAGCAGGTTTTGGTTTCTTCTGAAGTCATTGTCTTTGGCTTGCAGATGGCCACTCACTGCCTCTTCACATGGTTTTTCCTCTGTGCAGGTTCACGTCTTTGGGATCTGTCTCCGTGTTCAAATTTCCTCTTCCTATAAGGATATCAGTCAGGTTGGATTGGGGCCCACCCTCAGGTCCTCACATTAACTTAGTCACATCTTGGAGGACTCTCTCTCCATAAACAGTCCTATCCTGAGGTTGAGGGTTAGCACTTCAACATATGAATTTGGTGGAGGTTGGGGGCACAATATAGCCCATAACAGGTACCAGACCTATCTCTTGCCATTTTGGCATAATCACAAACATAACTAAAGACCTATCAAAGAAAAGGCACTTATGCAATTGAAACCATTGAGAAACTACACAATACAATCTATACTTATCTTCTACCTATCCCCTGCTGTATATTCTGAATTTTCTCTGCTCTTTCTTTACAAAGGGGAATTTCCAAGCCAAGTCTGCAACACTGGAATGAATGGACAAAGTCACAGCTGACCTAAATGACAGAATGTCATTAGCTTTTAAAAATCAAATTTTAAAAAAATGATATAGGAAATGCAAGCCAAACACTATCAAGTAAAATAAATATGAGAGAAAACTTTCTACATATGTCAGTCCTATTAACTACCTTGTAAGGCTTATTATCAGGATTAAATTAGTTAATACATTAAAGCACTTAGAAGATTTTGTGGCGTTAGGTAAACGTTCAGCACATAACTTTTATTATTTCTTGTATTATCATGTAAAAGAATTTAAGATTTTTACTGTTCACCTGGTTGTCTTCTTCTGCACTGCAGTACATGACCTTTTGCTGTCATTCATACTCGATTCCCTTGTATAAGCTTCCTCTTTGGTATTCAACATCTCTGTTGAGGCAAGAGTGTCATAGGTGAGTCTGATGTTTTAAGTCTAGCCTACTTACCAGACTTGAGAACTTCCTTAGAGGTTACTTTGTGATTGAAATTGAGAGAAATACTTTTTCCAGCAGGCACTATTGACTAGTCTGTCAAAAAACACACTAGATACAAAGGACTTGAATCACACAATTGTTTGGGGAAGGCTACTAGAGCCAGTACTATCATTAGTCAGAAGGAAGTGGTTCTTATATTAATCAGGCCCCCTAAGGATGTTGACAAGGATAATAATTCTTTCCTAAAGCGCTGATATAACTCTCAATTGTTTCATTTTAAAATGAGAGGAAAAAGACTTTGGGAAAGAATACACATTTTTAATAGGAGCTATAATTCTGCATGAAGGGTTATCTGAATAGTTTGCACAAGAAATGAAATTATAGCACTTACTCCACAGATATAGCCATTGAGGGGATGAGGCCAAAGTCCCATCGTCCTTTGCAACAGAGGCTTTTAAGGACTCAGTTAACCCTGTGAAACTTCTGTCCATAAGTTCATGGTCTTTTGCTTTGCTCTGAAAAGAAAAAACTGATATTATTAACCTTTGCTTAATCTGACTACGTAGCCTTATAAAAAATAATAAGCATTAAAATGCATTATAGCCACTGAATCCTTCCAGGTATTAATATATATTTAAAATAAATGACAAGTCACAAACATAAAAAGGAGATAGCCTGGTGGATAACCTTAGCTGTACTGGGTACAGACGGTTAATGATACGTCTTAGTATAGTTAATTTTCTTACCATCATCTGGATGCTGTGAGATATATAAAATTCTGCCCTAGTTTATTTAAACATACCAGCAATGTCCAACTTGCCTGGATAATTTTTGGTCTCTCCATCCTCTAGAAAATTACCAGAGGCTTGAGGAGGGCTGAGGCTTGTTCTAGTTAGAGCTCTCCAGGGAGCAGAACTATATCTCCTTGTTTAACTATAACTTCTTTTGAGTACCTAGCCATTGCTGGATCTCATAGGGAACATGTAAAATCCCCAATCAATTTAGAAGCAGATTTAGACCCAGAAGATGGCCAATTAATGCATCTCAGCTTTTCGGGAAGCCTGAGTACAAGCAAGGAGCCCCCAAGGCCCCAGGTAATGATTGCTATTTCCATCTTTGTCCAGGAGGAAGAAAAAAAAAAAAAGCTGAAAACAGTTTTCATTCCAAGAGTGTTTTGGGCCACTGATTTTTATCACCCAGGTAAGAAGCATTTGCAATTAACATACAGAATCGTAGTCTCTTAGAGCTATAAGGATCCATAGAGAAAACCTAATCTAATGGTCTCATTTTACAGATGAACAGACTGAGGCCTGTAGAGGTTTGGGGGTTTGTCTGAGGTCACATGCTTGTTAATAGCTCTGCTGGGATATTGATCAAGTGCACTATTTTTAAAAGACTTAATGGTGCTTGAGAAACCGTTGATTCTCCTAAATAGCATAAACATTTCCCCTTCAAAGGTATTTACACTGTTGTTTGTAGGAAGTACACATATATTTCAGCCCAACTCCCACTTGAAATAAATAAAAATTAAAATTAAAACCCAAATATTTTTGTTTAGAATATGATTCTGCTTTAAGCAAAGCAGGGCTTAAAACACCTCTGTTGATGAGCATCTCATTGCTTACTTCTAGGAGCAGGAAGGGTAGGAGTGGGCAGGAAGATACATGCCAAGTTCATGAGTAAAAGAGATTGCTGGGTCTTTAGTGTTTTTCCCTCAAAGGCAGAGAGAGCTCCTCTCTCATTTTGAGGAGCATTACTCTTACTTGGCTTCTTGGACTTGGGGGACTTTCTCCCTACTCTTCTGACTGGCAGATTTGGGAGACTGTGGCTGTCACCCAGCATTCCAGCCACTTCTTGTTTGTACTCCTGTTTACATTGGTGAATAGGAAAGAAGCAGCTGGGTAGGAAAAAAATGGTGATTTGTCTGTTACCACTTAATAAATTGCTATGGTATCTGGAGTCATACCAATAAAATATTCAGGCAAAATTAAATATATGTAGATAGAGATTGTAAAAAACCAGCATCTCTGGTGCAGAGCAGAGTTATAAATTAGTTGAGCCTTTTGATTACTGGAGTCATGTTAGTAATAAGACTTGCAGGATATTCTACAGACTTAGAGGGTGTCGATGAAGTGGGAACCTTGTAGAAAATCAATGTGCTGCAGAGTAATAGAGGTCTTGGCTTCTCTGTACCATCCTTAATTGAATTAGGAATTTCATTTGAGAAGGGAGGGTTGGAGTCACAGTCTCACATTTGGTCTCAAGTAAGCATGGAAGCTGGAATATTTGGCAGGATTTCACCATCACCATGGCCATTGTCCACTGTCCCTGGAGCACACACTGTCATGGGCCAGAGAGAGAGAAGCTTATCTATGGTGAGAGGTCAGCAGTTTCCAGGGTATGGGTCTGTGTACAAGAGGTGAGAAATTACTACATCTGTTCCATTGCATTGCTTTCTCAGCTGTAAATGAGGCTTCTCATTAATGAATCATGCATGCAGACTGCCAGGGTCTTGGCATTAATTGACACTAATGGGAACATCTGATAGTTGAAGGGAGAGCTATGGGAACCATTTTCAGTCCGATTTGATTTGGAAGGGAGCTTGGATAATTTACAGTTCCCATGAAATGCTAGGGCAGCCTTACACACCACATTTGCACCCCAAACCACAAATAGGTTGCTGAGTATCTACAGAAAAGTCTATCAAATTCTTCATGAGGGAGAAGCAATATCAACAAGTGCTTCAATGAGATTTTCCTTTTTCTGCTAGGCATGGCACCTATGAAGAGTGTTTGAATTTGCTTTTGACTTGTAGTATGCGTGCTAAGGCCTAATGCAACATATGTAATTTGCTTTAGTCCTTTGAGTTCATTCAGCGGGGATTCAGTGCAAGTTAGCCCTTAGGAAATTGTGATCAGTAATTTTTGTTTAAAAAATGTGTCCTCCCATGATAATGTACTGTATTCCAACAAAACAGGTGGTTGCAAATTTTAATCTGAGCTGCTTGGAATGTTTGCCCCTTAAGTGGAACTGATATGATCATTCCTTTTTTAGCCCCAAAGAGAAAGCCCCTGTAATTAGTTTTTGATACATGTTCAGCATTGGGAAATGGATGTTCATAGTATTGGTATAGTTCAGGCCTTTTCAGATCATGGAACAAATGGGTGAATCCCACCTCCCAGAACACCTGAAGCTCATACTGCTCCTTAGAGTGAATTAGTAAAAGGCTTGACTGCTTTCAGGTGGATGCATCCACACAAAGGCACACTGCTTGCAGCCCCCACTTGCTACTTTGGTTGGGTGCCTTTGTGCAGTGCACAACCTGTACAGGTACATAATAGCCTTGGTATTATTCTAGTGAATGGTATTATTTCTCTAACCCAACAATGAGTCTGTGGGAGGGTCCTAGAATAAGCAAGTTGATCTTATAAAGAAAAATATAGGGCTCAGGGAAGAAGATATTGAACAGGCCTATGGGGAAGATACAATAATGACATAATTTTTAGTAGAGGAGAATATAATAGGTTGAGATCCACGTTCCTAAAAACTGTTTTTATTTTTAGTCAATATGACCTTAGGGTAACTTCTGATCCACTGTGAGAAGTAAATATTTTCTTTAGGATCATGTAATTTTTTGCTGGAAAAGAATGTAGGAATCATTGAGTCCTACCCCTTCATTTTAAAGATTTTATTTATTTATTTTATTTGAGAGAGCAGGGGGAGAGGCAGAGGGAGAGACTGTCAAGCAGACTCCGTGCTCAGTGGGGTTTGATCTCATGACCCTGAGATCATGACCTGAGCTGAAACCAAGAGTAGGACGGTTAACCACCTGAGCCATCCAGGCGCCCACTCCCCTTCATTTTATAGATGAAAAGTCATACATGCAGCTCAGTGCTACATAGCTAGCTAATAAATGGAGCCTGGATTTAAGTCCGGATCTCATGACAAGAAGTTCAATTCACATTCCATCACTGCCAGTCTAAATGCCACAAGCATACACCCATCTCTTGGGTTCAGGAGGTCCCTTCAAGTCTGACATTCTACTCTCAGGTGACTGCATCCATGTTTACCAAATCCATACCCTTCGCCTGTTAACAGTTTTTATTCCTTTCCTCTTGGTCTTCATCTTTGCAAAATAAGGAATAATAATCTGCTGATCTAGCCTTTTGGTGATAGTTGATACTCCCTGAGGACGATGGAAATGGCATTCCATGTGGGTTAGAGAGTTGTCTTAGCTGCCCCTAAGTTTCCTTCCATCTCAGGATCTAGTTTTATTAGTATGGCAACCTCTTTCTCTTTTGCTTATTTACTTACCCTCCCTTTCTCTATTCTTATGTCTTTCTTGAAGGGCAGCACCAAGACCTGTGTGTCAAGATTAAATAATGTTTCCAGTCCACCACTCTACTTCCACATCCCTGACCTTGCCCTGCTGTACACATCACACACACACACACACACACACACACACACACACACACACACACATATTTTTGGTTACATATAATGTTGTGCTGATATTTTAGATGTAACGGTACATTGGAATTAGTCTACTATGACTCCTTAAATTAAGTCTAGTAGATCCAATTAGAATTTAGTAAAGTTGTGATTAAAATTACTCTACTTGGGACTCCTGGGTGGCTCAGTCGGTTAAAATTACTCTACTGATGAAGGTCTCATGCTTACCTCTGGGAGCATCTTCTATGTGTAACTGGACCACTCATGAAATTTTGAGCAATTGCCAGATCCACAGGTCCTTTCTGGGAAAAGCTGCCAAATCAGGTCCTTAGGCAGAGGTAGCTAAGCTTTCTAAAATGTAACTTTAACAATCTGATCAAAATTGATTGGACAAGGATTGTTAGTCAAAGCAATATATTTATAGACTTAACATTTGACTACCAGCCTACGAGATGGCCAATAGGTTTGTCTATATTTTCTAATGAATATTTTGTCTAGAAGGGAGTTAATGCATGATACACGGGGGGAAAGTGTTAGATACAGGTATTAGAGGAAAAACAAAGAAAGCAGCAAAATCACATAAATAACTTATATGTCACAACCACTTTGTATCCTAGTCATTATGGTAAAGTAGGAAATATTTAGGTTTTAGAGTTAGATACATCTGGATTGAAATCCTTCATATCTTCTTTGAGACTCAACTTCCTTATTTTAAAAATGGTAATAGTAATACCTGCTTCATAGGATCATTAAAAATATTAAATGACAAGATGTTTTAAAATATAAGGGAGTGTATGTCACATAGGTAAATAATTGACAAATGGTAGCAAAAAGAGAATAGCTCAAGAATTTCTTGAAAGGATTAAATGAGGTAACATATGTTGTGCTCCAGACACAGCATAGGCATCTATTTATAATAAATGTTCCCTCTGTCCTGTATGATTCCAGGAAGTATAAATACTTCCTTTAAATAGCTAAGTAGATTTGAATTTGCTGGTCTTCATTTGTTCATGTACTCAAGAAATATTTAGTAAGCATCTGCTGTATGCCAGATAAGAAAAGAAAGATAAATCAGAAAGAGTTGCTGATAACGGGGATTGTGTAATATGGGTTTCAGAGAGACAGGAAAGTGGATAAATGACATTTTAGTGTGGTAGGTACTGTTATAGGGCATTATGATAGCGTGCATGATATCCAAATCACTGAAGATTTTTAATAGATCAAGCAGCATAATTGTCCCTCCCAGAAGCCAGTCAGAAGGGCATACAGTGCCTAGAAATGCCAAACCAGCTACTACATCTAAGATGTGCATGAATGAAGGCCACAGTGTCTGTGAATACAGAGAAGAGAGGAAGTGTGTCTCGCTAGCAAAATTCAAAGGAGATGCCCATCACGAAGAAAACAAAAAGCTTTCCTCTGACACCATCTGGCATAAGAAAGGTCTGAGTTAATAGTAAAATAGCATCTTGTGCATTTTAGCTTCCATTCTGATGTTTCGTATGTTTCCCCTCTTTTTAGATGAGACTGAAATGAGAATATTAGCTGCATTCATCTCTCCATTCATCCAAATCCTCACTCCCTGTAAAGCATGCCATATGTGAAAGAAAAGCTTTCAAAATACATAATGCTTCTATTTTCATCTACTTCCATAAATAAGCACTATAAATTATGCCCAGCCACCAAGTAATATTACTGAGCATCTGTTCATGGCATTTAAATGTCTAAGGGGGCTAAGGTTGTTTAGCCAAGAAAGGAGAAAACCAGAAGTAGCATTTGTGACAGTCTATTATTCAAAGGGCAGTAACAACTATTTATCATACCCTCTTAGGATTGAATAAGAGAAAAGAAGCTTGCCAGTATAAGAACTTCTTGGATATGAAGTTTCCAATAAAACAGTGAAATAGCTATTTTCACATCTCTAGATTTATATCTATATGCCTATATACATATAAAATTATCGAACCAGGATGCCCCGAATTTTATGACAAGGCAAAAACTTGGGGGGGGGGGACAATCAGAAAGCTGTCTGAGAACATGTTACTTTATAGACATATATATTTAAAAGTTTTCTAAAAACCCATTTTCCTTGATCAGAAAGTATTCATTGAATAAATAACATGTTATCAGGCCAAGTGCTTTGAAGAATCACAAAAAGTGTGAATTGTAATTCCTGCATTGGAATTTATAGTCTGGTTGGGAGAAAAAATGAAGTGTACAATACAAAGTTATTCATGATGATATCCCATGTTGCTTGTTGTAATGTATGTGAGAATATTGCAGGTGTTCTAAAGATGACAGGCTTAGACTAGTTTGGGAGTCTTAAATTAGCCTGGAGCAGAGAAACTTGAATTGATCCTTGAAGGATCAGATTTTTTTAGGAATAGGGAAGGGGAAAAGAAAAGAAAAAAAAAAGGGACGCCTGGGTGGCACAGCAGTTAAGCATCTGCCTTCGGCTCAGGGCGTGATCCCGGTGTTACGGGATCGAGCCCCACATCAGGCTCCTCCGCTAGGAGCCTGCTTCTTCCTCTCCCACTCCCCCTGCTTGTGTTCCCTCTCTTGCTGGCTGTCTCTCTCTCTGTCAAATAAATAAATAAAATCTTTAAAAAAAATAAAAGAAAAAAAAGAGAGGAACATTGTGAGAAAAGGCAGTGAGGTAGAAATTAATAAGGTTTTTCATGGAGTCAGTAAAAATGTATATCTAATCCAAGGAGAAGGAATGTATTAGAAGTTAGTGGGGGTTAAGTTCCAGCAGATAGAGCAGGACAACCCACCAAATTGCTTTCCATTTATGGCCAGGAGCATGCCTACCTACACAACTTGTCATGTGCCTTCTAGTCATTTGCTGACCAATTGAACACCCTATCCTAACCAGCCTTATTACTTATTTTCATTTTTCCATAATAGCAGACATATCCAGTCAGGTGGTCCACATAAGATGGCCCTAGAACACAATCAATGCAATTTTCTGATAAGATTACGCTTTGTATTCTCAAAGTAAGTGCAGGTGAGCTCTTTCCAGTAGTACATTCCTTCTCACCGTTGTTGCTTCTCGTCTCTCCTTTGTATTTCTTTTCATTGTTGTTGATGTTCATTCATTCATTTTTAACTGAACAAACACATTATTGAGCTTCTACCCTGCCTCATGCTAGACACCGGGAATACAGAAATATGTAACATATTATTTTTACCTGCAAAAAGCCCTTAGTCTAGAGAGAGGTACAGATAAGTCCAATAGAGTTGAATGCATGTTATGTGTTGTAAAGCCTCACCCAACTCCCTAAGGTCACCTAAACTGAACACTCAGCAGGACATGCAGGTGAAGGTAGGTGGAGAAAGAGGTTGGTGCCCGTCAGAAAGAACAGTGTGTGAAACCTCAAGGGGGAAAACACAGCACATAGGGAGGACCACAGGAAGTATGACATGGGCTACAACTCGGTAGAGGAGAATAGATCAGTGACAGACAGGACAACCCTGAAATCTGAGCCCCAATATCATAAGTCCCTAATGATCTCATTCAGTCACTAACTCATTGGGAACACACTTATGAGCACTCATGTATCCGGAACTGTGCTGGCAACTAGACACAATGTACACGGCACTGAGTTGCTTCAAAGGTACTTCAATTTAGCTGAGATGTCACAGCAGTAAACTGACAGTTTATGAGGGTTGGGATGGATGTGGAGGGGCACATGATTCACCCCAAATTCATTCTGTAACATTCTCTCTCTGATCTCATCTTCTTTACTTCTCTTCCAGACTATTTTTTTAAGTAGGTGTGAGGTTTGTTCAATTCTTCTGCTTTCTCTTTATTTCATTCTTATTCCTTTCATTGCTTGAACAATTGAAATGGCCATCTTTCCATTAATATTCAAAAATATGTTCTCCCAAATAAATCACATAGAGGCATGTGCTGAGACTCATTTTATTCTTAAATTTGCTGAGAAATCTGTATTTTAGCCTAGTTTTTATTTAAACCTTTTATATTTTTGAATAAAATAGAAACAAGAATTGGAAATAAATGTGAAAAATTGTATAGCTAGTGTTCCCCTTCTGTCTATATCCCTTCATCTAGCCAAAGTAAAATGTAGAAGAAAAAAGTAAATTTGGAATTAAGAAAATAAACTTAATAACAGAAAAAATTACAAGAGCACAATAGAGTTTATCTTTATAATTTAATTCAACATTTCTTCAAGGAGGCAGAAATTTGTCAATAAGCAAAGTGTCACTAACAGTAAGTTCCTAGAGAAGGATGAAGAGCTGACTGAAACAAATAAAACAGTAATAACATGACTGTAAGAGGTAAATAGGATGCTAGAGCAAACAGTAAAAAGGAATTAGATAGGGAAGAATAAATAATAGAAATGCTGAGAAAGCAATGTTTGGGGATTGAATGTAACAAGAAAATTAAACTCAGAGAGAGATAGGACATAAGAAAGAGAATAAGCACAGTTTTCTATCTCTTGCTTTTCCATCCAAGAGAAATAACTGTCAGATACAGGTCATAAAGCTTTATAGACTAATGACCTCTGACCTCTGACCCTGTGATTTATTTCCTCTGAGCAGATGTGCAGCCCCTCCTCCTTCTGAGAAAAATTAGGCAACATGACTGGGTGGCTTCTCCTGTCCATCAGGCAATGAAATGTGTCCCTGGGTCTCAATTTTCCATCAGCACTCTTGCTCCAGGCCAACTCAAAACCGATTCACAGACCAATACAGACTAAGCAGACACATTTTATAAAAAGAGAAACACAGACAGACATACACACACACTCAACTTATAAATCCTTTCTACTGAACCACAGAAAGCAAGCAGTTCCAAATTTAATTAACAGACAAATTACCAAGAGTCAGCAGAACCAGTTCATAATTGGCCAGAGCTGATCTGCCCAATTTGCAAGAAAAAAAAGAAAAAAAAAAGAAAGAGAAAAAAAGTCCTTTCAATGTAAAGGAAGAAGAATTCTATCCTTTGCATTGGCCTCTTCTACTTGGCAAGTAGAGGTGTCCATTTATAAATGAGCGCATTTCCACACACAGAGCATCAAAAAGGTATTTCCAGACGCACACTAATAATTAAACTGAGTACACACATCCTCTTTGATGCCATTTGAAGCAGCAGGGAGACTGATTGGAGTCAGGGAGGGGACCGGGGGTAAGTTGTTCTTTTCTGAAGCCAAGACTGCTGGTAGCCAGAGTTGGCTCTGGGTTTGGGGGGCAAAGGAGACTGAGTCATCCTCCTTCATAGAACAGATTTGTTGAAAGGGCACAAGAAGTTCCCATGGATTTCATGCTGCTTTGAAGCAACCTGAATTTCAAATGGGTGTGAAAGGAGTGGGGAAGTGGGTTTTGTTGCTAGGTCTCCCAAAGCCTTGCCAAAATTTTGCCTGTTTCTTTGTGAACCTGGTAACCACCCCAGCTGGGCACCCCATCTCTCTGAACAGGAAATAGATGAATATGCCCATCCTTTTCAGCTTGCAAATGTGCCCTAGTAAGGGCAAACATGGCCTTGTTTGTTCTCCCTGGGGAACAACTCAGGCATGAAGTCCCTTTTGTTCAGGCTAAGAACAGCCTCCCCTCTTTCCCAAGTCCCAGAGAGGCTAGCAATTTAATCTGGAAATGTGAACATGAACCTTACCTGGGAAGAGCTGGGCTCTTTGAAGTTGCCCAGGAGTTGGGATCTGTCTGAAGCCCCAGGGGACATAGACAGATGATTCCTGGGAGAGGCCCCCTTTAGTAGGTGTACAGTTCTATAAGGGGAGTCCCCCCAGTATACAGGAGAGCATGGAGCTGATTCAGCAGTGTCTCTAGTCTTAGTTTACAAAAGGGTTATGAGCTGAAAGAGTGAGACATGTCTTACATGACATAGGAATATCAAATTATAGCCATGGGGCATCTGGGTGGATCAGTCAGTTAGGCGTCTGCCTTTGGCTCAGGTCATGATCCTAGGTCCTGGGATCAAGGCCACATCAGGCTCTCTGCTCAGTGGGGAGCCTGCTTCTCCCTTTCCCTCTGCCACTCCCCCCACTTGTGCTCTCTTTCTCTCTGTCGAATAAATAAATAAAATCTTTAAAATTTTTTTAGTGTATTAGTGTATGTTTCCTGATAAATATATGCAAGGAAGAGAACAGAGGGATGGGCGTTTCTCTATTCTTCATGGAGTTAATGAGTGCATAAAACCTTATGAATTCTCGCATATATGTATATTGCCATGGACAAAGGGAACAATAGTTGCTGGGGTAGGATGATAACAAAAATAAGTAAGCCATCATCCTTATCTTCAGCGAATTTATAGGAAAAGAAAAAAGTGTTAGAGTCATATAATTGTAATAAAGGTCGAGTACTGATATGGTACTGCTGCATACCATATGAGAGAAGCAAGGAACTCTGGGGATTTAAAATTAGGAGAGATCATATTTCACCAAGTAAAATTAGAAAAAGCTTTAGGGTGGAGGCAGCCTCTATGATGAATCTTGATGCAGGTTAAGGCTTCCAACATATGGAGAAAAAGGATGGAAAGGAGGACATTCACTAGTGAGGGAGAGTGTAATCAAAAGAGCCCAAGAAGAAAAATATAGGACTTACTGCTGGAATAGTGCGTTTTGAATGAAGCATCACATTCTTATAAGAAAATCATAAGAAATAAGGATGAAAAGCCAGATTAGGGTCATACTGATGAAGGCCTTAAATGTTAGGCTGAGTGTTTGGTTTTAAACTAAATAGAGAATAGGGAATCTTTGAGATTGTGAACAAGGAAGTGATATAATTGGAACTATACAGAAATTAATAATGGGATAGGTTGGAAGGAGATTAGAGACAAATCCATGAGACTATCTATTTTAGTCATCTAGTCAAAATGTAACAGATCTTTCATATCAGGTTTGTGGAAGTGGGAATAGTAAAAGAGAGAGATTGGAGAGACTTTGAAAAAGTAGAATTGACAGGCTTGACAACTCACTGATGTGGCTGGCAAGGGAAAGAGAGGAGTCAGAGATGATGCCAGGGTTTGGAGCCCAAGGGACTGGAATAATAGTGTTGCCATGGAAAGGGAAAAAAAGTCTGGAGTTTTGAAGGAAGTGGAGTTCAATTTGGGGTATATTGAAGTGAGGGTACTAGCTAGAAACTGAGTTAGAAATTCCCAGCAAGCCCCTAAATTACAAGAAATAGGCCAGGTTTAAGACGGAATTGGCAGTCATCAATTTAGCCAGTTGTTATGGAGAACCTAATATGTGCCAGGCACTGTATGAGGCATTGGGGTTACAGAGATAAACAAGGTTAATGGCTTCTGATATCACGGAGTCTATAGTCCAGTGAGGAATACAGACAGGTAAATGCGCAAGTCCCCCGCAAAATGAGAACTATTATGGGGAAGGTGGGGGGAAAAGGATGTTATGGCATCCAGAAAAGTTCCAAAACACTTTACCTAGACTTTGGGGGTCAGGGTAAGACCCTAGCTGAAAGTGACCTCTAAGTGGCAAGAGACTGGGGGCAGGGGATCAGGATGAGCATTTCCATGCAACAGGAAGTCCCGCTTAGAATGAGAACAAAGCCCATGAGAGCAGAAAACACAAGATGAGAACAGCAAGAGAGGAGGCTGGAAAATTAGGTCGATTATTTTGAGCGTTAAGGGTCACATTAAGGAATCTGGACTGTCCAGAGAGTCATAGGAAGCAGCTGGTGGGTTTTAAGTTGGGGAACTATCAGATTTTAATTTTGTAAAAAATCGCTCTGGGAGTCAAGTGGGAATAGAGAAGAAAGGAGAAAATAAAGCAGTGAGTGAGATTCAGGAGACCTGGTCCTAAATAGTATCGATGTGGATTGAGAAATGTAAATGGACTCAAAGGTAGAGGTCGAAGATGTGTTGAATGCTTTGATGGGACAGAAGAGTGGGAAAGAAGAGTCGAGAAAAATATCCAGTTTTTTCTTGGCCACGAGGTGGTTGGTATTAATGTTCACTAAGTGAAAAACACAAAAGGGCCTAAAATGGGTTGAATAATATCAATATTTAAGGGGTAGGTGGGAGAAGAAACAACAATGAAGGCTGGGAAACATTTGCCAAAGAAGTAGGAAGAAAAACCAGAGAAGATCTGTGTTTTAGAAAACAGGGGAAGAATATATCAACTACGAGGAGAGGTCAACTATACTGAAGATCAAACCAAACAGTGCCAAGAGGTCAACTGAGAAAGCATTATTGGCTATCATAGAAGGGAGTGATTGGTGTCTCAGGAAAAAGGAATTTCAGTGGAAAGGGGGAAGAGAGGTCAAACTGTAGTGGGTTGAAAGGTATGAGCTGACTAAACAAGTCAATGGAATTGGTCTTTTGGCTATGCTGGAGAATGGAGTGGTGGGAACAGAGGCCAGACAGCAAGGCTGAGGAATGAGCAAGGAGATGGAGTCAAGGAAGGAGTAGAGGCCACTTACTCTAGAAATTTGTTGAGGAATACAAGGACAAAAACCTACAGCTAGAAGGTTGACTAGACACATATGCAGGCAACGAAGGAAGGTTTAATGAGAACCCTATTCCCTGTTCCCTCATCCTCACAAAACTACGAGGACAAAAGAATCAGGGCCAAAGTGTGGTGATGCCCTAGGAGATATCTCTTATTTTTATCTTCTAAATAGATTTTCAGAGAAAAACAAGCAGCAGTGTTCTGTGAAGTAGACAGGAAATAGCAGAGAGTTGAGCCTAAAATAAGCTAGCATAATATACCAGCTGGAAAAGCATTAGCAAACACTTCTTTGAGAATGCAAATGTTTCCTTGAAGGGTTAAGATCCTTGGGCTATGAATTATTTACTTTTTCATGTAAATAACATCAGCTCTGAAGAAAGAAATTCTTTGGTGTTTTAGTCTGGGCAGCTATAACAGAATACCATAGCTTGGGTAGCTTATAAACACCAGAAGTTTATTTCTTGCACTCAGAAGACTGAAAATAGGAGATCAGCTTCGCAACCTAGTCAAGTTCCAGTGAGGATCCTTATTCTGGTTGCCAACTGCCAACTTTTCCTGAGAACCTCACACATGGAGTGACTCTTAGGAAAGCACTAATCCGAGTTGTGAAGGCACCACCCTCATGACTTTATCTAATCCTAATCACCTCCCAAAGGCCCTTCTAATACCATCACATTGTGGGGGAGGGTTTCAAGGTATGAATTTGGGGCGGGGCCCAAAAATTCAGTTCATAATACTGGGTCATGGCTGTGGGAATGGGGGCCATGGGAGACAGAAGGGCATTTAGGACAACTGGGAGAAGGATAAGAATGGAAGCAACAGATAGTGCAGTTCAGGACTCCCCCTCTCCTTCTCAAACTCCTCATGCCTTCTGGTAATCGTCTTTCTGCCTACTTTCATTGCTGTTAACTGACAAGCGCTGAGGTCCTTAGAAACGGTAACTATTCACAAGTTTTAAATGGCCTAGTAGCAGAACGCAGCTCCACAGCCATGACCATAAATAGGATCCAAGATTCAGATAAGCTCCCTGAAAGTAGGTAGGACAAGAGGTGGTTTAGGTAGATCATGGCAGAGCAAACAGAAAGATGCATAGCTCCAAGCTCAGCTCACAGAGTAACTGCAGAACTTCAGTATGGATATTATGGTGGATAAGGAAGTTAAATACCTTGATTTTTTTATTTTTCTGGAAAAAGGCGGGGGGCACACAGTTGTTTTCCTTTAAATATAAATAAATATCTAATTAGTTCTAATGGTTTCTTTTACTCTTGTGATCAGTTCTAGGGACAAAAAGCAAGGTATCTTGGTTTTCAGAACCTCTCACAGTTTGAATACTCAGTAAATACTAAGAAAGCAATCCAATATGTGAAAGTAAAAAGCCAGAATAAATCTGCCTCCTTTCTTGAATGCTGAACCTTTAAGCACTCAACAGGGAGGAAGTATTTTTCCTAATATAGAGATAGAGAGTTGTTTGTTACAGAAAGGGAAAAAAATCCAATTAAAAAGTGGGATTTGCGAGGCCTCTGCTTTGGCATGAACCACATAGCAGAGTCAATACATCAGCTCTAATGCCAAAGGCGTAGATGCCTGATATTGGAGATCATAAGCCAGTTTCCAGTCTGTTGGCTTTCTCATCATAGGAGGTAGTTTAATGTTCTGATTTCAGTAATAAGTATTACTGCATTAACTTAAGTAATAAGGCCTAAACTTCTTTTGCCTTAAATGCTTATACAAAAACGTCTAAACCTTCCCGAAGTGTTCAAGCAAAAAGTGAAAAATTAAGTCATACTAGTTGTTTTATATCTTGCAAAACAAAAATGGTAATTTGACTACATGATCTGCACTTTAAGCCAAAAACCTAATTATCGGGTTCAGTAAGACCATTTCCAGTGACATCCATGTTGCTCTTTAAAGAAAATGAAATAATGTAGTGAATGCTTTTGGAACAGGTGTCCTCAGCGCTCTGCCCAGAATGCCTCTGATCCCTCTTGCTATTCTCCTGTATACCTACTGCTAGAGTCCTCAGGCTCCTAACAACCAGAACCTGCCTCTCTTTGTTTGAGAGCTACCCTGAGGCTGCTGGATTCTGCTTTGCCTAAAGAAATTGAGACCCCTAAGTGCCCTACTAATAATGCATAATATTTACAGAGTACTAACTGTATACTGGTCCCTATATTAAGCACTTTATCTGAATTACCCCATTAAATTCTCACAGTAACTCTACAAAAGTATAAATGAAGAAATTATTGGCTCAATAATTTCCCTTCTATGAAGTTGTTACATTAGTATGACGATACTTATGTACTCTGATGTATGTACAAAGATTTTCACTATAGTAAAGTTTTTATTGTTTTTAATTTTTATTATGAAATATGTTTATTGTTTAAATTCCATTAATTAACATATAGTGTGCTATTAGATTCAGAGGTAGAGTTCAGGGATTCATCAGTCTTATATAATACCCAGTGCTCACTACATCGCATGCCCTCCTAATGTCCATCACTCAGTTACCCCAGCCCTCCCCCCACTCCCCTCCAGCAACCCTCAGTTTGTTTCCTATAGAATCCCTTATGGTTTGTTTTCCTCCCCTCCCTTATGATCCTCTGTATTGTTTCTTAAATTCCATGTATCAGTGAAATCATATGATAACTGTCTTTCTCTGATTGACTTATTTCGCTTAACATAATACCCTCTGGTTCCATCCACATCATTGCAAATGGCAAGAATTCTGAGTAGTATTCTATTGAATATAGATATAAACCATATCTTCTTTATCCGTTCATCTGTCCATGGACATCTGGGCTCTTCCATAGTTTGGCTATTGTGGACATTGCTGCTATAAACATTGGGGTGCAAGTGCCCCTTCAGATCACTACATTTGTATCTTTGGGGTGAATACCCAGTTTGCAATTGCTGGGTCATAGGGTAACTCTATTTTCAACTTTTTGAGGAACCTCCATACTGTTTTCCAGAGTGGCTGCACCAGCTTGCATTCCCACCAACAAAATTAGAGTGTTCCCCTTTCTCCACATCCTTGCCAACATCTGTCATTTCCTGACTTGTTAATTTTAGCCATTGTGACTGGTGTGAGATGATAACTCATTGTGGTTTTGATTTGTATTTCCCTGATGCCGAGTGATGTTGAGCATTTTTCATGTGTCTGTTGGCCATTTCTGTGTCTTCTTTGGAGAAATGTCTTCTGCCCATTTCTTGGTTGGATTACTTGTTCGTTGGGTGTTGAGTTTGATAAGTTCTTTATATTGTGAATACTAGTCCTTTGTCTGATAAGACATTTGTAAATATCTTCTCCCATTCTGTCAGTTATCTTTTGGTTTTGCTGACTGTTTCCTTTGCTGTGCAAAAGCTTTTTATCTTGATGATGTCCAAATAGTTCATTTTTGCTTTTGTTTCCCTTGCCTTTGGAGACATGTCCAGCCAGAAGTTGCTGCATCCAAAGTCACAGAGGTTGCTGCCTGTGTTCTCCTCTAGGATTTTGATGGATGCCTGTCTCACATTTTGAGTCTGTTTTTTGTGTGTGGTGTAAGAAAATGGTTCAGTTTCATTCTTCTGCACATTTGTAGAAGAGACTGTCTTTTTTCCATTGGATATTCTTTCCTACTTTGTTGAAGATTAGTTGACCATAGAGTTGAGGGTCCATTTCTGGGCTCTCTGTTCTCTTCCATGGATCTCTGTGTCTGTTTTTGTGCCATTAACATACGGTTTTGATGATTACAGCTCTGTAATATAGCTTGAAGTCCAGAATTGTGATGCCACCAGCTTTGGTTTTCTTTTCCTACATTCCTTTGTCTATTCAGGGTCTTTTCTGATTCCATTCAAATTTTGGGATTATTTGTTCCAGCTCTGTGAAAAAAGTTGATGGTATTTTGATAGAGTTTGCATTGAATGTATAGATTGCTCTGGGTAGCATAGATATTTTCACAATATTTGTTCTTTCAATCCATGAGCATGGAATGTTTTTCCATTTCTTTGTGTCTTCCTCAGTTTCTTTTATGAGTGTTCTATAGTTTTCTGAAGATCCTTTGTATCTTTGGTTAGGTTTATTCCTAGGTATCTTATGTTTTTGGTGCAGTTGTAAATGGGATTGACTCCTTAACTTCTCTTTCTTCTGTCTCATTGTTAGTGTATAGAAATGCAACTGATTTCTGTGCATTGATTTTATATCCTGCCACTTTGCTGAATTCCTGTGTGAGTTCTGGCAATTTTGAGGTGGAGTCTTTTGGGTTTTCCACATAGAGTATCATGTCATCTGCGAAGAGTGAGAGTTTGACTTCTTTGCCGATTTGGATGCCTTTTTTTTCTTTTTGTTGTCTGATTGCTGAGGCTAGGACTTCTAGTACTATGTTAAACAAAAGTGGTGAGAGTGGGCATCCCTGTCATACTCCTGACTTTAGGGTGAAAAGCTCTCAGTTTTTTGCCATTGAGAATGATATTCACTGTGGACTTTTTGTAGATGGCTTTTATGGTATTGAGGTATGTTCCCTCTATCCCTACACTGTGGAGAGTTTTAATCAAGAAAGGATGCTGCACTTTGTCAAATGCCTTTTCTGCATCTATTGAGAGGATTGTGTGGTTCTTGTCTTTCTTTTATTTATGTAGTTTATCACATGATCAGTTTGCAATTGTTGAACCACCATTGCAGCCCAGGAATAAATCCCACTTGGTTGTGGTGAATAATCCTTTTAATGCACAGTTGGATCCTATTGGTTAGTATCTTGGTGAGAATTTTGGCATGCATGTTCATCAGGGAAATTGGTCTGTAATGCGGTGGAGTCTTTGTTTGGTTTTGGGAGCAAGGTAATACTGGCCTCACAGAAAGAGTTTGGGGGTTTTCCTTTCCACTATTTCTATATTTTGAAACAGCTTCTGAAGAATGGGTATTAATTCTTCTTTAAATGTTTGGTAGAATTCCCCTGGGAAGTCATCTGGCCCTGGACTCTTGTTTGTTGGGAGATTTTTGATTACTGCTTCAATTTCCTTGCTGGTTATAGGTCTGTTCAAGTTTACCATTTCTTCCTGTTTCAGTTTTGGTACTTTATATGTCTCTAGGAATCATCCATTTCTTCCAGATTGCCTAATTTGTTGGCATATAGTTGCTCATTGTGTGTTCTTATAAGTGTTTGTATTTCTTTGGTGTTGGTTGTGATCTTCCTCTTTCATTCATGATTTTATTTACTTGGGCCCTTTCTCTTTTCTTTTTGATAAGTCTGGCCAGGGGTTTATCAATCTTACTAATTCTTTCAAAGAACCAGCTCCTAGTTTCATTGATCTTTTCTACTATTTTTTTCTATTTCATTGATTTCTTCTCTAATCTTTATTAATTCTCTTCTCCCGCTGGGCTTAAGCTTTATTTGCTGTTCTTTCTCTAGCTCCTTTAGGTGTAAGGTTGTGTATTTGAGTCCTTTCTTGTTTCTTGAGAAAGGCTTGTATTGATATATATTTCCCTCTTAGGACTGCTTTTTCTGCATGCTAAAGGTTTTGAACAGTTGTGTTTTCATTTTCATTTGTTTCTATGAATTTTTTAAATTCTTCTTTAATATCCTGGTTGACCCTTTCATTCTTTAGTAGGATGCTCTTTAGCTTCTATGTATTTGAGTTCTTTCCAAATTTTCTCTTGTGATTGAGTTCATGTTTCAATGCATGTGGCTTGAATGTATGCAGGGAATGATCCTAATCTTTTGGTACTGGTTGAGACCTGATATGTGACCCAGTATGTGATCTATTCTGGAGAACGTTCCATCCATGTGCACTCAAGAAGAATGTGTATTCTCTTGCTTTAGGATGGCATGCTCTGAATATATCTATGAAATCCATCTGGTCCAGTGTGTCATTCAAAGCCCTTGTTGAAGTCCATCTGGTCCAGTGTGTCATTCAAAGCCCTTGTTTCCTTGTCAATCTTCTGCTTAGATGACCTGTCCATTCCAGTGAGTGGGGTGTTAATGTCCCTTACTATTATTGTATTATTATCAATGTGTTTCTTTAATTTTGTTATTAATTGGTTTATATAATCAGCTACTCCCATATTAGGGGCATAAATATTTATAATTGTTAGATCTTCTTGTTGGATAGACCCTTTAAGTATGATATAGTGTCCCTTTTCATCTCTTATTACAATCTTTGGTTTAAAATCTAATTTGTCTGATATAAGGATTGCTACCTCAGCTTTCTTTTGATGTCCATTAGCATGAGAAATTGTTTTCCACCCCCTCACTTTCTATCTGAAGGTTTCTTTGGATCTATAATGAGTCTCTTACAGACAGCATATCAATGGGTCTTGCTTTTTTATCCCATCTGATACTCTGTGTCTTTTGATTGGGCCATTTAGCCCTTTTGCATTCAGAGTAACTATTGAAAGATATGAATTTAGTGTCATTTTATTACCTGTAAAGTCACTGTTTCTGTATATTGTCTCTGTTCCTTTCTGGTCTATGTTACTTTTGGGCTGTCTCTTTGTTTAAAGGATCCCCTTTAATATTTCTTGCAGTGCTGTTTAGTGATCACAAGTTCTTTTAGTTTCAATTTGCCATGGAATCTTTTTATCTCCCCTTCTATTTTGAATGACAGCCTTGCTGCGTAAAATATCCTTGGCTGCATATTTTTCTCATATTGCACCATGAATATATCATGCAAGTCCTTTCTGGCCTGCCACTTCTCTGTGGATAGGTCTTCTGCCAGTGTACTGTTTCTGCCCTTGTAGGTTACAGACCTCTTGTCCCAAGCTGCTTTCAGGATTTTCTCTTTTCTCTGAGATTTGCAAGCTTCAGTATTATATGTTGAGGCGTTGACCTATTTTTATTGATTTTAAGGGGGGTTCTCTATGCCTCCTGGACTTGAATGCCTGTTTCCTTCCCCACATTTAGGGAAGTTTTCTGCTATAATTTGCTCCAATATACCTCTGCCCTTCTTTTTCTCTCCCTTTCCTGTTCTTCTGGGATCCCAATTATTTTAATATTGTTTCTCTTTATGGTATCACTTCTCTCTCGAATTCTCCCCTCATGATCTAGTAGTTGTTTATCTCTCTTTTTTCAGCTTCTTTATTCTCTATGATTTTGTCTTATATTACACAAATTCTCTCCTCTGCCTCATTTATCCTAGCAGTTAGAACCTCCATTTTTTTAATTGCATGTTATTAATAGCCTTTTTGATTTCAACTTGATTAAATTTTAGTTCTTTTATTTCTCCAGTAAGGGATTCTCTAGTGTCTATGTTATTTTCAAGCCCAGCTAGTATCTATAATCATTATTCTGAACTCTAGTTCTGACATCTTACTTATATTCATACTGACTAGGTCCCTGACAGTAAATACTGTCTCTTGTTCTCTTTTTTTGAGGTAAGTTTTTCTGTCCAGAGAATAAATGAATGAGAGAACAAAATGCTAAAATGGCAATAAAACTCCCAGAGAAGTATACACTAAACAAATCAGAAGAGACCCAAAAATAAACAAAAATTAAAAATTAAAAAATAAAAACAAGAAGAGAGAGAGAGAGAATATAATCAACAGGTGAATAGAACAGAGCAATACACTGGATTCTGTGTGTATTTTGTTCTGTTTTTTTAAAAAAACTAGATCCCAAAATTGTAAAGAAAGAAAAACACACACACACATATATATATATATATATATATATATATATATATATATATATACATGTATACAAAAATAAAATTAAATACGGTGAATGGTTAGAATGTAACTGTAAAAATGAAAATTAAAAGACAAAAGAAAAAGAAAAAAAGAATATAAACAGACAGATGAACAGAACAGAGCAATACACTATATCCAGGGTGTATTTTGGTCTGTTTGTTAGAAGAAACTACATCCCAAAATTATAAAGAAAGAAAAACTTATATATATACAAAAATTAAATACATTGAAAGGATAGAATGTAACTGCAAAGATGAAAACTTAAAAAAGACTTTAATCTTAGGGGCACCTGGGTGGCACAGCGGTTAAGCATCTGCCTTCGGCTCAGGGCGTGATCCCGGTGTTATGGGATCGAGCCCCACATCAGGCTCTTCTGCTATGAGCCTGCTTCTTCCTCTCCCACTCCCCCTGCTTATGTTCCCTCTCTCACTGGCTGTCTCTCTCTCTGTCAAATAAATAAATAAAATCTTAAAAAAAAAAGACTTTAATCTTAAAAGAGAAAATATAATCAGACAGGTGAAGAGAACAGAGCAATACACTAGATTCTGTGTGTATTTTGGTCTGTTTGTTAGAAGAAACTGCATCACAAAATTGTAAAAAAAGAAAAACTTACATATATACAAAGATAAAATTAAATACAATGAAAGGATAGGAATGTAACTGTAAAAATGAAAATTTTTAAAAAAGACTTTAAAAAAGAGTTGATAAAATAAGAAATTGGTTGAAAAGGAAAGAGAAAAAAATTAAAATTGAACGACTAAATAATCATGATAAAAAAAACCCTTGAATTCTGTATACTATCTTCCCCTAGCACTGGGGTTTTGCAGTTCTGTGTGATCGATAAACGTGATCTTAGCGGGATGTTCTTGCTGATCTTCTGGGGGAGGAGCCTGTTGTGCTGATTCTCAGGTGTCTTTGCCCTGAGTGGACTTGCACTGCCTTTGCCAGGGGGCCAGACTAAGTAAGTGGCTCCAGATTGCTGTCTGTGGCTTTTCTTCCCTGAAGGCTTTCCACACCTCTTTAGAGGGCGAGCCTGAAAATGGCAGCCTCCAGATCTCCAGCCCTGGAGCTGAAAGCTCGTGCCCCCGACTCTTCGGTGCTCCTTCAGGAAAAAGCAGTCAATTGCTCCGGTCTCCCTGGTTTCTGTCCACACTGTGTTCACCCAGCCTGTGACCCAGCATTTCTATCTCAGCACATGACCCTGCTTAGAGTCTCCAAACCCTGCAGACTCCTGCAGCATTCATCTGCACGTCTCCTCCCAGGAGAAGAAGGGTGGTCTTGCCCCAGTTCTGCCACTTGCTGGGCCCCTGCTCAGAGAGCCCTCAACCAACCATGCCAGGGTTCATAGTTTATGTCAACACTGAGCTGAGAGCTCACTTCTGGGTTTGCTGATTGAGGCAGCTTCCTCTCCAATGCCTGGGAGCTCTGCTTCATTCAGGCACCCCCGTTCTTTCTGCGACCCCAGAGATCCTGAGAGCACACTGTCCCATCCAGGTTTCCCCCCGCTTTGCCACCTGAGCACCTGTCAGGCAGGGACATCCCTCATGGGAGCAGACTTCTAAAAGTTCCGATTTTGTGCTCCACTGCTATACCACTTTCTGGTAGCAGGCTTACAGAGGCTCCTCCCACCCCCCCAACCCTGCAGTTTGTCTTCCGATATATATCCTGGGATTCACTTCTCCGCACCTCCTATCTTGTAGAAAGTGATCACTTTTCTATTTGTAGAGTTGCAGCTATTCTTTTCTTCGATCTCTGGTTGAGTTCACAGGTGTTCAGAACGATTTGGTAGCTATCTAGCTGAATTCCTGGGAGCAGACAAAACTAAGGTTTCCTACTCCTCTGCCATCTTGGGCTCTTCTCTATAATAATGTGTCTGTGTGTGTGTGTGTTACACCACTATAAACCTAAATTTTCATCAATAAGGGACTGGTCAAATAAATGTTGGTGTATTCCTAGAGTCCTATGCAGCCAGGCAAAGCAATGAGGCAGCTCTATGTGTACTTTAATGGGACAGTTGCTAAGAGAGATTGTTATGTAAAAAACCATGGTGCCAAATAATCTATATACATAGATGTGTATGAGTGTGCATTGATTATATTTGGTAAAGAGAATAAGAAATTGGAAGAATTTCGTAGAAAGATGTAACTCTGGAGAGGAGGATTGGGGGTTTGGGGCAGGAGGGAGACTTATTTTTGTTTTAAAAAAAAACTTTAAAAACAAAAAATAACTTTCTTATTTAACTCTGTGCTTATCATAGCCTTCTCATTTTGAAAGTAAATAAATGCAAATTAAATGCAGAATTTCAGAGAGAGAAAGGCTGATAAGCTCTCTCAACATTTGTTCAGAGATCAAATGTTTCAAAGGCATATATTTATCAATCTTGTCTATCCAATCTCAAAAGTAGGTGTTATCATTCCCATTTGAAGGAAAGGGAACTTGGAGAATGAACTAAATTGTTCAAGTGCGCACAGCTAGTGAATTTTAGAGCCAGGATTTGAATTCGAGACAGTTTGATTTCTAAGCCCTTATATTTTACTCTATATCTTTTCCTTTAAATATCCAAAATGGAATAGTTAAACTATTTTAGTAACTTTACAAAAATGAAGTAAATTTGATCAACAAAGAATCTCAATTTTAATTTTTCTTTTTAATTATAAAATCTGCTTGCTTCAAGCAAAGACTTAATAGGAATACAAATTCAGCCACAGAAAATATTTTCTCTTTAAGAACTAGTAAAATACAAATAATTTCTAATGAAAATATATCATAAATTGACCAGAAAGTATGGGAAATTAATGGAATAATAGAAAAAAATATGTATATAAATTTTTTTTCCCAAAAGAAATAGGAAACTTATTTACCAGGTAAATGAATCAATTTCCTGAAAACCCAACTATTATGTTTCACTTAGAAACTGTTTATAAAGTCAACTAATAAAACCAAAGAGATAGAAAAATACCTAACCAGTATTGTACTGCAGACACTCATACTGGCTCATGAGAGCCAATTAATAAGTCGATTGTTAAAGGCAGCCATTAATTAACAGTAGTTATATAAACCTACAATTAGTTATATTAAAATGAAGGTAAAATACACTCAAAACTCATCACTTCCTAATTGATTTAATGTTACCTATGTTCTTGATATTATTTATGTCAATGAATCTGTAGGATAGAAATACATATAATGGTGCACTGCTGTGACTCTCTTCCCAACTCCCTGTTTGTTGACATCACACTGATAGTTTGAAATCAGCCTTGGAGGAAGTATTACACTGTAGAATCAGCAAATGCTAAAAATGGGGCTTTTACCTTTCATAAAGCCAATTTTTAAAAAATCATGAGCCCACAACAATAGACTCAATCCTCATTATTAGCATAAATGTATAAAATTTGCAATTTATAGCATTTTAGGAGGAAGAATGACTTTTGCAGTAGAAGATGACCATTAAAACATTTAATGAAAATTGGCCAGTCATTCACATAGTTGATCCTAGAAACCATGTTTCCAACTATCATTTATGAAACGTACAAATCTAGGTTCTTGAAAAAAAAAATAGAGAGAGATAGTAAAAGGCAAAACATTTCCTTTTTTCAGTAGGAATTTCAGTTCTAGATTCATAATCTCTTATTTCTTTTTTTAGAGCCGCATTAAATTATGTCTTTACTTATAATTCTTAGATAACATTAAATATCATAGGTTTCTTTTTTTATAATAATATTTTTTATTATATGCTAGTCACCATACATCCCTAGTTTTTGACGTAAAGTTCCATGATTTTCATATTTTCTGAAACACAGTGATAGACAAAGACACCAAAGATTAAAATGATTTGAAATCCATGAAACTGTAGTAATGGAAACCAATCTAAATGGAATTGAAATGAACGAATCTGCAAAGACG
The DNA here is from genome assembly GCF_024610735.1 of Ursus americanus. NCBI lineage: Eukaryota > Metazoa > Chordata > Mammalia > Carnivora > Ursidae > Ursus > Ursus americanus. Next base: position 2,553,283 of record NC_142162.1, on the reverse strand, counting down.
TGCTCTAAGAGATGCTGTAATGCGTGCCTATCACATTTGCAAGGGGTGTGGGGAAGACTTCTAATGGGTAAAGATTTGGATCTTAAAATATCTCTAAAAGACAAAAAAAAAAATCCTGAAACTTGCTAAAAAAAATCAGTACATCATAAGTACATAAGGTAAATGGTCTTATGTATACTCATCAGGTTTCAACATTGTTTGTAATTAGAATAAAAACAAAGTTTGGTCAGTGGAAAGGTCTCTCCCCCATAGAACTAGCTTGCAACTCCCTGCCACCAAGTCATTTGTTTTAAGAGGGAAGTGTTACATATATATACTTACATATATTTAAAACCATTCTGACCTTTCACACACACACACACACACACACACACACACACACACACACACAGAAGATTCTAGTTAAGGTATTTGATTGCCCTCCAAGGACAATAATACATACTGAGGAGCATAATTAGAAGATACTGGATTAAGCTGATAGTATCAAAGGATAACTCCCTTATCACACACCTTCTAGAAGTTGTTCCACTGACTAGGGCTCAGTGATCTCCTTATTAAACAGAATTTTAACTTCTTTATTTATAAGACAACCTAAAGGGAGCAGAGCTGAAGCTCCTTGGAAAAAGCATTTGCTCACTATTGCAGGCATACCAGCATAAACACAATTAACTTTGTCCTTTGTATGCAAAACCTGCCTCCATCATTTTAGCAGTCTAGCTAGCCAACCATATTATGTGACTGCAAGGAGCCAAAAGAATCCCCTTGTTTTAAAAACCTGTTACATACTTCTGCCTGTTATTCCTAAAACTCCCACTGTTTAAATTACAGCATTGGATGAATCATTGTCTCCACAGGAACGTTTTTAGGGCCAATGAAAGCAAAGCCTTAAATGCATATTTAAAGAAAGAATAAATAAAGGAAGCCTGGAAAAAATGAGTTAAGAATTCACCCTAAGAATCTGGAGAACATGAACAAAAGGGTAAACACAAAGAAAATAGATAACAAAGTTATAAATAGAACAGCATTAATGGGAAGAAAAGATTAGAGAGACACAGTCACCAAAGCATAAAAAGGCAAACAATTAACTGGAAAAATATTTGGAACTCATGTCACAGTGGGCTTATTGGCAATCAGCAAAGTGCAAATTAAAGCAAAAAGTTGAGTTACCATTTCACATCTTTCATATTGACAAAATTAAAAAGCCTGATAATAAGTTTTGATGAGGATGTGGGATAATATGAAATTTCACATACCACAATTTAAGTTGTACAAACACAATGGAAAGCATTTGATGATCTCATAATGTCAAAGATGCCCTTCCCAGAACTTCAACAATCCTAACTCTAGTCAGGTTCTAGAGCATATTTCTTGCAAATAATAATCATTGTCTGATTGATTAAAAGAACAACAGATTTAGAAATAACTGAAATGTCTATCAATTTGAGGATCGACAAAAATCATGTTTTACACTTTTACAATAAATCCTACATAGCTGTTAAATATAAATATGTATCAGTGTATATCTCAAAAACATAACCTTAAGCAAAGAAAGACAAATATGGAATGACATTTACAATAGGATATTATTTCCATAAAGTATAAAAGTATACAGATAATGTGTTATATGCTTAACATGATTAAATAGTAAAAGCATAAAATAATGAAAGGATACAAGTCTTCAGGATAGTGATTACTTGTGGGAGGCAAGGAAGGGAGTGAGTTTGTAAAAAAGTCCACAGGACCTACTACTAAAAATGTAATATTATTTTTTTTAAGTTAATATAGACAACTGGTAGATTTAACCATCTGGTGGTAGTACAAGGCACTTGTTTTATTTTCTCTAGATATTTTGTGAGCTTTAAATAGATCATAATTTTTAAAATTAACAAAATAATAAAATGCACTCTGTAGAGTCTCTTCTAAAGGTATTGTAATTAGAAATCTCTTCTTGCTGCTTTGAAAAAAATGAGAGAATTTTATCTGATTCTGTCATGAATTTCTACATATTGTTGAATTCCTATTTTTATTTTTTTAAAGGTTTACTTATTTTAGAGAGAGTGAGAGTGAGCAGGGGAAGGGACAGAGGGAGAGAATCTCAAGCAGACTCCCCACAGAGCAGGGAGCCCCATGCGGGTCTCAGTCTCATGATCCATGAGATCACAGCCTGAGCTGAAACCAAGAGTCAGACACTTAACCGACTGAGCCATCCAGACGCCCCTGTTAAATTCCTATTTTTAAAACAAAATGTTTGATGTTATAACAGATCCCACTTTTGTCCTTAAAAAATCTTTTAAATAACAAGAGCATTCTTGAAAATGCACATACATACACATAGAGCCTCACATCTAAATAAAAAACAAACACACATGCAAACACGCATAGGCACGCACACATGCTCAGTCATACACATATTCATTCACATACACACTTCTAATTTCCCATATTGATGTGTTACTACTATACAAGATTTTAATAAAATTGAATATCATTCTCTTATTTTTATATTTATCTGAGTTTCCTCATATTTAGCTGAAAATCACATTGTAAGACAGAAGTACCATGAGGTCTGTGCCTGGCATTGCTGGATTATGTAGTCACAACAGCACTGGCTTCCTTCACAATTCTATATATATTTGTCTACTTTGTATTGAATCTAGAATCTCTTGGATCTGAAAATTTTGGAGGTCATCTGAGTGGCCACTTTTTCTGATAAGTGCCTTCACTTCTAATCAATTTATTTCCTTTTAGCCATTTCTATAATCTACACTTACTACTCATTTTTAGCATTGACATACAGTTCCTTTTTAGAGTGGAAGTAAACTACCCCCAATGATTTATGACTTAGATATTTGCATGTGCTGCATTAGGAATCAGTTTTAATAACAGTCTTCATGACACTGTTCCATTTATGGTTCATACAAAATATGGCAATAGTTCAATGTCTGTATATAAACACAATTTGAAACTTAGCAGAAAATTAAAGTATTGGAAAATGAGCTTTACTCCTTTTTTAAAATGGCCATCTAATAAAATCCATTTGTTGAACTTATATTGTTTCTAGTGATTAAGTTAAGTTTTAGTGTTGCCTGAAGTGTTTCTCTTGTGGCAAATGATTGAGAAAATAATTATAATGGTCTATGTCTTTGACAGAGTCTATAAACACTGGGATGGCAGCACATGATTAAATTTATGTTTAGATTGTAGAAATCGTTGCTGCTTAAGAAGAGAACAAGTATATTGATCTTAAAGAATGAAATAAGGCAAGATGAAAGGAATAATTAAATCTGGCAGTATTGGTGTTCCCATCCATAGCACTACAATTATACAAATTACATCTTTCCTCACCTTGCCCTTCCTTCCTCTCCTCTTTAGGTTTAAATTCAAGACCCCCTGAGCAGATGCCATGAAAAGGATTTTGTTTTCTTTTGCCTTGCTAAAGCCTGTTTTCAATAGAGAAAGGCTCTGGACTGGTTCCTGAATAAGGTTATCTTGTAATCCTTGTTTGGGATGGAAATGTGTACAGTGCTTAAACCTATTTCAGTCTTTGATCATAGATCCTCTTGGGCCCTAAAACCCTATGAGTAATCTAGGTGTTTGGGAAGGTAATAATGAACTCATTTGGGCCAGAAAGGAATAATTTAATGCTAAGGCAGTCATTGAGCTACTGTAAGGTAGGGGGGAAACAAATGGAGCTATGATCCTTCAAGATGGAAAAACTAAATCCTTATGGGTCCAAGCCAAGTCTTGTTTGAGATGAAAAACTCAGCATCCCTTTTCAGCAACCCTCATCTATTGGATCCACCGAAGTTGTCTAGGAGTGACTTAGAATGAATGTAGGAGTTCTGAGAGCTCAATACTTTCTTTCCTAGAATTCGTTTTAATTGGAAAAATAACTAAATTTAGAGAGAATCACTATTCCTCCTACAGCCTGTGTATTTGAGTCCTTCTGTTTGAATACCAGGATCTCACCTATAAGACTGTACCTGGCGTGCTCTTCAGGCTCTTGCTCCAATCACCGCTTACCCCCTTCTATTTGCTGAAATGTTGCATTCTCATTTTCCTTCCACCATCATGGCAATCCAGCTGAATGTCCGTCTATTCCTGCATATATGTCAATAAACCAAGCTCTGATACCTGTGTTTTGCTAAGTTAATATTAACAGTAGCCACTAAGGCTTCATGTTTGCTCAATCTCATAGCTTGATGACATTTTCCCTTTCCTCACTCTTCTCTTTCCACCTGGTGATATCTCTCTTAGTGTCTTCTGTAAATGAGTGTTTCTCAAAATGAAATATAATCCCTCAACATGTTCCATGAAAACTAATGCATAGAAAAGCAAGTTTGAGAAGTACTGCATAGTCTAGCCATGTACTATCAAATGTGGTAGCCACTCACTGTACAAGTCCGTTGAGCTCTTGAAATGTGGCTAGTCTAAATTGTGATGTGCTACATCTTGAAAATACACACTGAAAAAAAAAATGAAAATACACACTGGATTTCAAACACTCAGTATGAGGGGAAAACAATGTAAAATAGCTCATTAACAATTTTATGTTGGCCGTATGTTAAAATGGTATCATTTTGGATATATTAGATTAAAAATATATGATTAAAATTAATTTTACCTCTTTCATTTTAATGTGGCTTCTGGAAAGTTAAAAAATACATATGTGGCTCACATTATATTTCTATTGGATAGCACTGCTCTACCCCCTCTTAGAAATCTACAATTTGTAAGTACAGAGTAAAATTTCTGAGAGGTCTTATAGTAGGGAATCCTGTTTAACTTTGTTAAAACCTTTCAACAGGTAAATGAAGAAATGTTCAACATCACTGATCATCAAAATAAAATTAAAACCATAATGAGATAGCATCTCACATCTGTTAGAATGGCTATTATCACGAAGACAAGAAGTATATGTGGGCAAGGTGGTGGAGAAAAGGAAACCCTTGTACACATTGGTGGGAATGTAAACTGGTACAATCATTTTAGAAAACATATGGAGGTTCCTCAAAAAATTAAAAAATAAAACTACCATTGGCTCTAGGAACCCTGCTTCTGGCTATGTAGCTGAAAGAAATGAAATCACTATCTCCAAGACATATGTGCAGATATGTGCAGAAATGTTCATTGCAACATTATTCACAGTAGGCAAGACATGAAAACAACCTAAATTTCCATTGAAAGGTGAATGAGTAAAAAAGTTATATATATATATATATATATATATATATATATATATATATATATATATATATATATATATATATAATGGAATATTATTCATTCATAAAGAAGATCTTCCCATTTGTGACAACGTGGATGGACCTTGAGTGCTAAGTGAAATAAGTCAGACAAAGAAAGAGAAATACTGGACAGTCTCACTTAAAGGTGAAATCTAAACAAGGTGAACTCATAGAAACAGTATATTGGTGGTTGCCAGGGGCTGAGGGGTGGGAGAAATGGGAAGGTGTTAGTAGTCATAGGGTACAAAATTCCAGTTATAAGATGAATAGGTTCTGGGGATTTAGTTTACAGCATGGTAACTAGAGGTAACAACACTGTATCATACACTTGAAAATTGCCAATAGAGTAGATCCTAAATGCTCTCAACACACACAAGCGCGTGTGTGCAAACACACACGTACACACACACACAATTACGTGAGGTGCTGGATGTGTTAACTAACCTTATTGTGGTAATCATTTCACATCTAAACATCTATCAGATTGTCACATTATACACCTTAGGTTTATACAATATTATATGTCAGTTATATCTCAACAAAGCAGAATAAAACCTCTATTTCTTGAACCTCTTTGACTTTGGAGCCCATTTTCACATAAACTATGATCTCCAAAAAGTAGTAGTTTTCAAAACCCACTTTGGAAAATATAGCATGAGGTACAAGGTATGAGAAACATTGATCCTTTCTTTTTTCTATGTATAGCATTCTTCCTGATTCTTAGTAAGAAACATAAAGTATAGATTAGATAGGACAAATGTCTCTTTCATCCAGATATCACAAATATCCCTGGTATCCCTGACATTAATATAAATTAATTACTTGCATTTCCAGTGATTATTTTTGTCAGTAAAGCTAAGTGGAATTCAAAATCCTTAATTTTCAAATGTTGGTCTCTGCCATGAACATTAACCTTCATTCAGGATTTGGCAATGTTAAATATATACATAAGTGTAATGATTTGATAGCATCAGAGAATGGATTTCCTATTATCTCCATAATCATGAACAAGAACTTAAAACTTGGTCTGTAGCCATCCTGAATCATAGGAAAGAAGTTAGACAGTCAAGATCACAGTACAGAGGACTACAGAGAGAACCAAGACAAGCCCACCGTCCTATTGTGCTTATCTAAAGTCTCTGATATTTAGAGGGTATCATACAAATATTTCAATTAATAATAATGAAAAATAGCTAATTTTGAAGCATTTTTTCATAACCCAGCACTTCACTGAGCACTTTATTTCTCTCACCTCACTTAATCCTCTGTGCAATAACTTCATTATTTAGAGACGTGTTCTCTCCATTTTACACACAAGGAAATTGAAGTTAGAAAGGTTAAATAACTTGCTAAGGGTTTCATAGCCAATAACTTATAGAGCTCTGAACCAACCCAGAGCCTACATTATTAACCACTATGACATAATGTAAGGTGGTATTTGTATGCATAAACCTCCTTCCATGGCATATCCCCAAGAACTGAAACAGGACAAGGAGGAAAGAGTTCTTGCAATTTCTTTTTCTCCTTTGTTTTGAAATTTGTGCAATATTGCCACAAATCTCTCTCCATGCAGCGAGTAGGAGAGGATAAAAATATTTATTTGTAACCCTTGGACATTTTTCTGGAGCTTTTCCCTCTAATATTAAAGAATATATATTTTCACAGTTTTCCAGAGACCAGAGTTCCTGAAAATTAGTTGAGATACAAGGTTGATTTCAAAACTTGCAATACTATGAATATGCCTTGTACTTTCTCACCTTACTTCTTTGGTAAATGCTGATCCCTTGGCTGAGAATGCCATTGCATTTTTTTTCTGTCGCTTTGTTCAGGCTCATTCCTCAAATCCCATCCCAGATGTCACTGTCTTCAGGGATCCTCACTTGAATCATCCTCCATTCCAGGCTGGCTTAAATGAGTCACCATCACCACCATGGGCAGGCATCCTTAACCCAATACATTTTACTCTGTTACAAAACCTATCATACTTTCCTGAAATGCAATAGTTAGGTCTAGTAGTGGTCATTTGCCACCTGTTTCTAAGCTCTCTTTCAATATTTAGGAAGTGCTTCATTTTATAAGACTTGGTGGAAATTAGAGCTCCTTTCTGTCATATAGTAGATAGGCTGTGCTTATAGCGTCTTTGGAAGATTTGGGTGTACCTAGAGTAAGTTTCCCTCGAAAATAAAATTTCAGAAAAGGTCCTCAGGATTTGAGGATGAAGCCACACCTATTTGGGAAAGGTAGTAGACTCTTTTTAAGAGTTAACTATTACTCTTGTAACTACACACCTGATCATGGATTAATTCGTGACAATATGATCTGAACAACTGGGTTTTATATAATACACTAGCCATAAAATCAGGCAGGCCTTTAATCACTCTGTCATCAGGTGGCAGTGGTACCTAGAAGTTCTGGCTTGCGCAAGTTGTGAAAGCACAATTATTTTACACAAGCATGAAGTTTTTGTATCAGTTCAGCTGATCTTGCCACATAGTCAAACCTCTTTCCTATGGATCGGTTCCTAGACTAGTTGACTGAGAAGGAAAACATTCCATCCAGATTTATACCTGGTGTCACAGGTTAGTTTCTCCACAAATAGATACTGAGGTGGAGTTTGAAATGGAGAACATTTATTTGGAATCAACACCTGAGAAAGGAATGGAAGAAAAGCAGCATTGATCAGAGGAAGAAGTCGGATGATGTTGTTGGACCAACGTAACTTGGTCAACCCCTCTGGAGTTGGAGAACTCTAGAGCGTATTCATCAGCATTGTCCTGCAGGTCCCAAATGGCCAGGCCCTTATACTTCCACCTCAATCAGTCATTGGGTTATGTGGTGCCTTGGGAAAGTTATGCCCTAGGGCAAGTGGCTTTTGCAGCTGAAGCAAACCTTGTAGGAGCTGACAGCTGATGACAAATGAGGTAACTAATCCTTCCTTAAAGGATTAAAAAAATCCTCCAGGGGAGGCAGAACTCTAAGTTCTATATCTGGTTGTTTACTTTTCCTGGAAGGAAATATGACCTGAGTGAAGACTCCTTATTCTGAGATAACAAAATTGGAATATTGGTGTCAAGGAGGTTTGATGGTACATGCATAGGCTTCCTAAAACAGGCTCAAAACAGGAGAACCTTGTTTTTAGGGTTAACATTTATCAAAAGTCCTCCTTAGTAAGGGAGGTTTTCAGTAATGAAGTGGACAAGATGACTCTCTGTCAATGAATGTTGGTGAGCCTCTTTCCATAGTCATTCCAACCCCTGCTCAATCGGCTCAAAAACAAAGTAGCCTTGGTGTCAGGGATGAAGGTGTTGTAGGAACTCAACATTATGGACCACACCTCTCTAAGGCTGACCTATTTACATCCATTGATGAGTGACCAGTCAATAAGCAGCAGGAACCAACATTAAGTGATACTGCCTCCCAATATGGGATAATATCTGAGGGAACCAGCCATCCAGTTGAACTTCAATAACACTGGATCCTTACCATCATGGAAGAAATGGCAATTGAATGTTTTTATGTGGTGATGGTTTTTCATTTTTTGCTCACCATGCTTATATCAGCGTCACCGTCTGAGGAATCACAGAATGCCTTATTAAACATTGCAGTGCACCACAAACATGTTTCTAACTAAAGAATATTGACTTTATAGGAAAAGAGGCAAAGACAATGGACTTAGAACCACATTCTTTAAACGCTTTAGACATGTAAAATGATGGGATGATGGGATGGCCTATTAAAGACTCAGGCACTGCACCAGCAGCAAATTCTCTGAACTATTGCCCAACATATAATGCTAATTTTCCCATCACCCAAACAGACATATGGGTCTTGGAACCAAAGGTTGGAAGTGGGAGAGCCTCTTGTTAGTATTAAACCTAGTGTCTAATGATCCATTTGAAAATGTTTACTTCTTTTGCCCTGTGACATTGATTTAGAGTTCCCAATCTCTAATGAAGGGATGTTTCCATCAGCACATGGAATGCTTATCTTGGTTTGCTGCTGTAAAAGGGGAAAGGAGGGAGAATGGATAGGACCTATAGAATGCCCCATAATTCTCTTCCCAGTGGTAATATTTGATGAAAGATAATAGCAGATCTGTACAGGAGTATCATAAAGCACCCAGATCCTTCAGCAATAGTAGCTTGGTCAGAGAACCCTCACCAAGAGAGGTGGTAGCTGAAAGCAAAGGGCACACAGAATTGTTAATAGAAGAGGGAAATCGTGACCTGTTATTGCCTCTAAACGAGCTTCAGAGATAAAAACTATGGCTCTTAACCATACTTCTTTTTTTGTTCGGTGTTTTATGCAATTATAAATTTTAACGTATTTTCTTCTTATTTTTATTTCTCTTTCCCCACTATCTTGTGTAGCTGTGCTAGGTGGTGGTGAACCTTCCAGTCTAGCCCAGACATTACAGCGGGCCTTGTGGCAGAACTACAGGAATTTTTACCAGCATGAAAAATTGTTTTACTCCCTTTAGGAAGGAGGTAAGAGTGCTTGTGGAGTATAAGAGATTTTTGCATCATGTTAATAAAAGCACTTTTTTTTTTAAGTTTAAATGTTTCTACTATAACTGGTCTGCATGTTCCTGAAAACCTCATGTCCTAGAAAATCATTTACAAATAATTACAGGGGCTTATCAGAAAAAGTAGATTACAACAAACACTCAAAACCCATGCAATTTTATAACTAGAGCAGTAACAAGTACAATAACTATTCTGGCCCAGTTTTTTTTTAAGATGTTAAAATTCCTAATAAATACTACAGAATATCTCGAACCTTATTTTTTAAGTGGGTTGTATATAAAAAAAAGGAGTTGAGGCTGCTAATCTATGGAGATAGAGGGAAAATACACAAAGATTGGGTAGAATCACACAGTGAGCACTTGTCGAGCAGAGCACATGCCCAAAATAAAACAGGAAGGAGAGTGTGAATAGGCACCGTATCCAGTACATTGCTCCTCCGCAGCGTCCTGTGTTCAGCTGTGTAAGCATTCACTAGTTACTTGCTGGCATAAAACATTTGTATACTGAGAAAAATCATAAACGGACCAACACAACTTCTGTGTTCTATTGACATCATTCCCTTGCCAGTAAATCATGTAAGCTCATTTCTTTATAGACTCACACGTTATCAGCATAGGCTGGGTAAGGAAGGAAAGAAGAGTACACGTTATTTTGAGGTAACCAAAAGTAGGACGGTAGTGAACATTTGTCGCTGTGACTGTCCTGTATGCCCACGCTATTCTTAAATTTGGAGAATTCCACTACAGAAGCTGAAAATGTCAGACATTCACTTTCCTGGCTTCTCTTTTTACCTGGGCTTGGGCACCTCAGCTCGGCTCACCAGTTTACAGAACCATAGGAGCTTTTAAACCAAGACTATTAATGCAAAGAAGCCGAGGCTAGGAGGAAGTCCTCGGTGATGATGACAGCACCTGCAGTCTCCTGGAGTAGGCGGCAGGGCAGAGGTGAAAGTGGTGGCCTCCAGTGCCCACTACCAGCTGTGTCTCCAGGGCAAGCTGCAGGGTTCATTGCTTGTGCCTACAGCGTGGACGTCCTCACTGCTTCTACGGTGCTGTCATTTTGGACACTGTTTCTGGCTATGTAGACTTGAATCTGATTCTCTTGCTTTCTGAGTGATTTTTTGAGCTACTTCATGTCCTTTCATGAAATTCTATTCCTGCTTAACTCAGATAGTATAACTTCTGTAGCTTGTAACTAAGACCCCTGTCACAGTCAACTAGACTGTGAACAGATTAGGAGGAAGGACTCTCTGCTTCTTATCACTGAATCCAGAGTGCATAACCCTGGACCTGGAAGGCAAGAGTGCTCCATAAATGCTGGTTGTGTGAATAAATGAAGAGATGTGGTGGTGAGAAATGTATTTGCCCTAAAAGCAATGAGATCCAAGTAATTAAAATAACAAATATATTAAAAATAGAATAGCATTAAGATACTAATATGATCCTAATAGTAAATATTATAAATATTTATTAGAATATTATAAAATTATAAATGGAGGTAATAAATATTATAAATGGGAGTACTGCCATTTTATTTTAGATAATCATTTCATGTTAGACTTCTATTAAGAAAAGAAAACTTACCTATTCAGTGATTTTTTTTTCTTTTCCCCTGCCTGGTGCTAAGACAGTTAGTTACCTTCATTATGCTTTCAGCTGCCTAGTGTTTCCTGCTGCCCACACTGAGAATTTTTACTAATTATTCAGACTATAACCTCCATCAACTAAAGAACAGCGATTCACTCCAAACTGTATAACATTCAGAGCAAAATGTAGCTGTCATCTAAAACCCTTTATACTTCAACCCTACCTCTGATATTTTCAGAAAAGTAAAACAACTTTAAAAATACAGGAATTCATGATAGTCACAGAATGAAAAGGAAGTAAAGAAATTCTAGATTATTGAGAGTTGATATTTACAAGCAGGATTTCCTTGTCTTTTAAGTTTAATGATTGGTAATTAAGCACATTTCATCCAAGATATCTAATGGCTCCAGCAGCCCTTCCTCAGTATTCCAATCAGAAAAACTTGGATACGCATTTAGAAGCCAGCCTCTCAGCTCTCTAGCCCAGAAGAGGTCAAGGTAAGAAGACAAGGTTAAAAGGAAATGTGAGTGGAGTTGGGCTATAGGATATATGCTGACCTGCTCTTTTGCTCTGCAGCCACAGCAAATGGCTAGATAGCCATTGATCAGCTTTTTGTTTCACAAAAAGGAAGTTGTTATTGTTACTGCTTTAATCTTGACAGCAGACAAAAGGGAAATTATATGTATTAACAACACACTTTTCTCTAAGCTTTTTTCTTTCCCCTCAAAAAAAAAAAAGAGGTAAAAGTGATGTAAAGGAGGAAATACATGTATAAATACAATGTATTCGTTTTGGATTTGGATTCACAATTTGAGCGTCACTTTGTCCCTACCAGCCTGGGCTGAGAGGTATTTTAGTTAAGCAATTTCCCAGGCCTCATTCTACATGCAAATGTCTTAGACTGCTATCCATCTATGAAAGATAGAGAAACAGAAGCAGGACAGGCCTACTGTCTCTTCAAATGGCTGGCAATTTTCTACTATACTTTTCATTTTAAAAAGTTCTTACAGAGCCAGTTTCCATGCATTAACCTGGGAGAGCCATTACATTTGAATGGGTTCCACGCTGGCAAACTGCATTTTGGAGTCACCAAGGGTCTCTTGATGCTTTATCATCAGCTGACTAAATTAGTCTCCACGCGTCTGGTTTTACACTTGGATTGATGGATGCATTACCTCACACTCTCGAACTCTAGGAGTGTTGTAGACTGAGGAGTGGCGTAGGACTCACACTAGCTGTGAAATAGACTCGCACGCCCCCTTATGCAGATACTCGTACTGTGAGGATCTTCCTTGTTCTTTGGTTGGTTCTTCCGATATGAAGGAATCTCAAGGAGGTGAATTGGTTTGAAGTTCTTCCGAGACATCCGAGATCCAGACTCCAGCTTCTGCGTGCTTTCCTTCTAATAGTTTCCACCTGCATCTGTCTTTGGAGGATCAGCCTTGGGCTACTGCGGCAGCTTTGCCTGCAGGTACAGAGAATCAGAAGTTCCCAGAAGTTTCATGCTGCCAACACCTCCCTTCTGGAAGAAGCCAAGAGCCAGTGATTGACTGGTGTGAGCATGAAAGTCTAGCCTCCTGGAGACAGGACAAACTTGAGGTACAGTTTGTACTCCAGAACTCCCCATAGGATCGAACTGAGGCTTGAACCCTTGTTTGGCTTCTTCCTCTTTTTTGTCCTGCTTCCCTACTCTCTACATTCTTTCCTGAGAACACTTCTTAATAAACCACTTGCTTGGGAATCCTTGCCACAGGGCTTGCTGCTGAAGAATCTGACCAAATACACCTCACTGAGGAGTCAGGACTTGCTTGTGCCTGAAGGAGAGATAGTATTGGATTTGGAGGTGAAGAGGGAGAAGTTCTCTTCTGTAAACAGGCAGAACGAACAACATGAGAAAAGGACCAGGCTGGAGTCACGGACTGGCATGGTGTGTTGGAGTACAATGAAGGAGAATATAATGGCTGGATTAAAATACTATACAAGGAAAAGAGAAAGTGTCCCTTCTCTTCAGTTCATCTTTACGCTCCCTGTAAGAGTGAGCTTTTTAAAAACAAAATTTCCCTACCCAGAAGTCACAATTTAATTTAGTTTTTTCCTCCCAGAAAACCTGAGAGGTAAAATCATAAGTACTCAAATTTAAAGGTGGGCAAAATTAATCATCTTAGGAGACAGAGTATTTCTTTTTGGCCCTTACTGCAGTGTGGATTGCTCTATACAGATGCACACGGTGGATGGGTAAAAGGGATTCTAGAGGATCAGGGCAGAGCAAAGACAGCTTCTGGCAGGATAAGGCATGCCTTCCCTCCTGCAGCCAGATCAGTTTATTCTCTAAGATTCTTCAGGAGTTATTTTGTCTGCCACTCAGACAGTGAATCTCTGCTTCCTTTGGATGCCCCTTGGTGCCTAGCCTACTACTTTGCGTGCACACACACACACAAACATGTTTTTTCCCAAGTGATCTTGGACTTAGACAAATTAAAACTCTAGATTTTTATCAAGCACACACCTGAGAGTAAATGTTAAAAAAAATAAAAATTAGGGGCGCCTGGGTGGCACAGCGGTTAAGCGTCTGCCTTCGGCTCAGGGCGTGATCCCTGCGTTCTGGGATCGAGCCCCACATCAGGCTCCTCCGCTAGGAGCCTGCTTCTTCCTCTCCCACTCCCCCTGCTTGTGTTCCCTCTCTCGCTGGCTGTCTCTATCTCTGTCAAATAAATAAATAAAATCTTTTAAAAAAAATAAAAATAAAAAATAAAAATAAAAATTAAAAAAAAACCCAAAACCCACAATTATTGTTTCCTCTTTAACATGGCATGCAAGAACCTCCATATTATGGCCCCATGCTACGTTTCAAGCCCTCTGTTATTCTCCTCCATGTACATAATTGGTTAGTCCTTCACTGAGCTCCTTGCCATTATCCAAACATACTATACTACACACTCTTATGCTTTGTTCTGCTGCTCCTTGAAATATCCTTCTACTTTTTCTCTGCCCAGTAAACTTCTGGTCATATTTCAATACCTAGCTCAAATTTCACATTCTTTATAAAATTATCCTACCTTTTCAGGAAATTTTTGTCTCTGTTTTGATCATACTTGGTATATACCTTAATTATAGTGTTTATTTTTTTTAAAAGATTTTATTTATTTGACAGAGATAGAGACAGCTAGTGAGAGAGGGAACACAAGCAGGGGGAGTGGGAGAGGAAGAAGCAGGCTTACAGCAGAGGAGCCTGATGTGGGGCTCAATCCCACAACGCCGGGATCACGCCCTGAGCCAAAGGCAGACGCTTAACCGCTGTGCCACCCAGGCGCCCCATTAATTATAGTGTTTAGAATATTACCTTTCAATGCACACAAGTCCGTGGGATCCTGGAGAAATGTGTTTATTTCATCTTTGTTTCTCCTCCCCACTGTAGTGCCTGGCACATTTACAGCTCTCCATAAATATCTGTGCATTTTGAAATGAATTGAATGAATTTGGATTAATAAGGAAAAACCAAATTACAAAAATGCTCGGGTGATAAACTGACTTGAATTGTAGCTTAAATATAGGGTGGAACATTGGGAGTGATTTGAGTAAGGGAATGAAAAACTGTGTTAAATGTCTGGCGAGATAATAAAACCATCACTATTTGCTGTCACCCCCAGCCTCTCCTAACACCCAACCAGACTATGCACTGTGATTCCAGCAGCATGAGCCAAGTGAGAGAATGCCCAAACTAGTCAATATAATTGTAATTAGTTTAAACATTTCTTATTTCATATATTCACCAACATATTTGAGAAGAGAAGGGGTTTCCTAAGAACACAATGGTCAAGAACAAGGAGCTTAAAACTG
This sequence comes from Ursus americanus, assembly GCF_024610735.1. Classification (NCBI taxonomy): domain Eukaryota; kingdom Metazoa; phylum Chordata; class Mammalia; order Carnivora; family Ursidae; genus Ursus; species Ursus americanus. The sequence goes on along the minus strand of NC_142162.1, from coordinate 2,538,088 downwards.
AGAGACTTGGGTTAAAATAGTGACATTGCTAGTTACAACTGTGTGACTTTTGGCAAGTTATTTTTCATTAGTGAAATAAAGATAAAGGCAGTGACCTCATGCAGTTGCTGTAAAAAATAGTGTTCTGCCTCAAAACTTAGGTATTATAAGTTGTAATATTATGGAAGTTTTCTCTGACAATTATTCCCCTTTTCATTAGGGAGTTTTCCCCCCAGGATGCCCCATTCAAAATGTGCCAGCATTAAGTTATTCTAGAGGTAGTTAAGAGGAGAAGGGAAATTCCAGATTGAGGGACAAGCCATGTGGAGGCATAAAAGCACAAGACATGTTTAGGTAGTGAGTATCACGGCTGTTTTCTAATCCCACCCTCACTCATCTTCTCATAGACTAAAGCACTGGCTGACCTAGGCTGGTACTCCTCAAATCTCAATGTCTTTTTGAAATATTATGGGCTTTCTGGGCCTGGCTTAGCTATCAGAAATGTCTCAAAACACTGGCTGGTTTTCAATTCTCTCTCTACTTTCTGTTGCATAGACTTGGCCATAGCCCTCCGGTTCCCCTAGGCAGCAGCATCCCTGCTGGGTCCCTTTGCCACTTAGGTAAAATCTAGGCATTTGTGGCTACCATAGGATCCTATGTATTTCTTTTCAAAAGATTACACTCTCAGTACAGAGTCTCATCTCTTCTATTTTGAATTTTGATTATCTACAGGGATTAATACTACAAAGCGTAGCCAGGAATTTAAAAATGTGTGGGAATCTCTTGATTCAAACCACATTCTGTTAAAGTGACTAACAGGGTTCCCAGGTTTGCCCTGGAGGTTTATCTATTTCTCAGACTCTTTCACATTAGGGAAGACACTCTAGCAGAGCCTAAACTTTTAGGTTCCTCTCTCCTTCTTTTCATATATTTTCCATTAATCTAGGGCTAAGTTCTTGGCTGATAAGAAAACAGCCTTTTTCTAGTTCTTGAGGCTCTCCTTTACTTAATGCAAAATTTGTTTTTTTATAATAATTTTTATTATGTTATGTTAGTCACCATACAGTACATCCCTAGTTTTTGATGTAAAGTTCCATGATCCATTACTTGCATATAACACCCAGAGCACCGTGCAATACGTGCCTTCCTTAATACCCATCACTGGCCTATCCCATTTCCCCACCCCCCTCCCCTCTGAAGCCCTCAGTTTGTTTCCCAGAGTCCATATTCTCTCATGGTTCATTCCCCCTTCTGTTTATCCCCTTCCTTCTTCCCTTTCTTCTCCTACCAATCTTCCTACTTCTTATGTTCCATAAATGACTGAAACCATATGATAACTGTCTTTCTCTGCTTGACTTATTTCGCTTAGCATTATGTCCTCCAGTCCCGTTGATGTTGCTGCAAATGTTGAGAAATCATTCTTTCTGATAGCTGAGTAATATTCCATTGTATATAGGGACCACATCTTCTTAATCCAGTCATCTGTTGAAGGGCATCTCGGCTCCTTCCACAATTTGGCTATTGTGAACAATGCTGCTCTGAACATTGGGGTGCATATGGCCCTTCTCTTCACTACGTCTGTATCTTTGGGGTAAATACCCAGTAGTGCAATGGCTAGATCATAGGGTAGCTCAATTTTTAACTTTTTAAGGGACCTTCACACTGTTTTCCACAGTGGCTGTACCAACTTGCATTCCCACCAACAGTATAAGAGGGATCCCCTTTCTTCACATCCTCTCCAACATTTGTTGTTTCTTGCCTTGTCAATTTTTGCCATTCTAACTGGTGTAAGGTGGTATCTCAAGGTGGTTTTGATTTGCATTTCCCTGACGGCTAATGATTTTGAACATTTTTTCATGTGTCTGTTAGCCATTTGTATGTCTTCATTGGAAAAGTGTCTGTTCATATCTTCTGCCCATTTTATGATTTGATTATTTGTTTCTCGTGTATTGAGTTTGAGAACTTATTTGTAGATCTTGGATACTAGTCTTTTATCTGTAGTGTCATTTGCAAATATATCCTCCCATTCCGTGGGCTACCTCTTAGTTTTTTTGACTGTTTCCTTGGCTGTGCAGAAGCTTCTTATCTTGATGAAGTCCCACAAGTTCATTTTATCTTTTGTTTCTCTTGCCTTTGGAGATGTGTCATGAAAAAATTGTGGTGGCCGATGTCAAAGAGGTTGCCGCTTATGTTCTTCTCTAGGATTTTGATGGATTCCTGTCTCACATCGAGGTCCTTCATCCATTTGGAGTTTATCTTTGTGTATGGTGTGAGAGAGTGGTCAAGTTTCATTCTTTTGCATGTAGATGTCCAATTTTCCCAGCACCATTTATTGAAGAGACTGTCTTTTTTCCATTGGATGTTTTTTCCTGCTTTGTCAAAGATTAGTTGCCCAAAGTGCCGAGGGTCCATTTCTGGGTTCTCTATTCTGTTCCATCGGTCTATGTGTCTGTTTTTGTGCCAGTACCATGCTGTCTTTGTGATCACAAGTTTGTAGTATAGCTTGAAATCCAGCATTGTGATGCCCCCAGCTTTGTTTTTCCTTTTCAACAGTTCCTTGGCGATTCGGGGCCTTTTCTGGTTCCACACAAATAAGGGCTGTTTGTTCCAGTTCTTTGAAAAATGTCATTGGTATTTTGATCGGAATGGCATTGAAAGTGTAGATTGCTCTGGGTAGCATAGACATTTTAACTATGTTTATTCTTCCGATCCATGAGGATGGCATATTTTTCCATCTCTTTGTGTCTTCTTCAATGTCTTTCTAGTGTGATTTGTAGTTTCTAGAATATAGATCCTTTACATCTCTGGTTAAGTTAATTCTGAGATAATGTATGATTTTTGGTGCTATCGTAAATGGAATGGATTCCCTAATTTCTCTTTCTTCAGTCTCATTGTTCGTGTATAGAAATGCAACTGATTTCTGAGCATTGATTTTGTATCCCGCCACATTACTGAATTGCTCTATAACTTTAAACAGACCGATTAATTATGAAGAGATTGAAGCAGTGATCAAAAACCTCCCCAAAAACAAGAGTCTAGGGCCTGACGGATTCCCCAGGGAATTCTACCAAACATTCAAAGAAGAAATAATACCTATCCTCCTGAAGCTGTTTCAAAAAATAGAAACAGAACGAAAACTACCAAACTCATTCTATGAGGCCAATATTACCTTGATCCCCAAACCAGGCAAAGACCCCATCAAAAAGGAGAATTACAGACCAATATCCCTGACGAATATGGACGCCAAAATTCTCAACAAGATTCTAGCTAATAGGATCCAACAGTACATTAAAAGGATTATCCATCAAGACCAAGTGGGATTCATCCCTGGGATGCAAGAGTGGTTCAACATTTGCAAATCGATCAGTGTGATAGATCATATCAACAAGAGTCGAGAACCATATGATCCTCTCAATTGATGCAGAAAAAGCATTTGACAAAATACAACATCCTTTCCTGATTCAAACCCTTTAGAGTGTAGGGATAGAGGGTACATTTACATTCCTCAATTTCATAAAAACCATCTTGGAAAAGCCTACAGCGAATATCATTCTCAGTGGGGAAAAGCTGAAAGCCTTTCCCTTAAGATCAGGAACACGACAAGGATGCCCATTCTCGCCACTATTATTCAACATAGTACTAGAAGTCCTTGCAACAGCAATCAGGTAACAAAAAGGGATAAAAGGTATCCAAATCGGCAAAGAAGAAGTCAAACTGTCTCTCTTCGCAGATGACATGATACTCTATATGGAAAACCCCAAAGACTCCACCCCCAAACTATGCAAAATTTGTTTTCTAAAAACGCCCAGCAACATGAAAGGACGGTTTCACCTACTTCTGATCATAGAATTCTCTTGGGTTCATGGAAGTCTATGTCAATTACTTCAACTCTTCTTCAGCATGCCCACTCTCTACCACTGGGCTTGCACTTATCATTGCTAAGGGGGTCAACTTTACCTCCTAGACTCCCCATCTAGGATCTCCAACTTCTCCTGAACAACACTGACAGCAACACACCCTCCTCAGTAAATGACCCCTCTGGACACTCATTTCCTAACTCATTCTCTTTTTCTCCCTCTCTCTCTCAAACACACACACACACACACACACACACACACACACACACACACCCTACACCTTCATACAAACACAAATATCAACCACATAGATTGGCCCCCTGTATAGCATATATTTCCCATTCTATCATAATCATAGAGCAAGATTCATAATATTTTTTATTCATACAAAAAAACTCTATATCACGTGGGGTAATAAGAAATATACAAGATCCATAGTGGTTATGGGGGTACATATGGAATAGTTGTATTATAACACGTATGCAGCACTTCACCAAAAAATTTATCATTAGATATTTCTATGTCTAGCCCCAAGGTCCCTTACGTGCCTTACTATGATTACTTCTCTGTCTCACAATAGCTTCCATAGCTTCATAGCCGTCCGGACCACAGTCCTATGCATCTTCCTTCCTTTGTGGCCTCTCTATAGCATGTACCATTTCTTACTCATATATTTTCTTCCTCCAAACATGCATCCTCAAGCCCTCTTTTAATAAAATCTTTAAGTTTGCAAAAGATCCTCTGGTTACTAGGATTGACCTGTCTTAGAAAACAGGTAAGGAATTATAAGTAGCATATATCTGTGTTAAAATTTTTCTTTTTCAATAACACAAAGGCAGATGAATAAGATTTTACTATACATGCAGATAAACTAATGGGTAAGGTAACAAGAGGTTCAGGGAGTTTATATCAGCAAGTCCTTGAAGTGCATTTTTTTTCTCTCTCTCTCTTTCTCTCTTTCAATTTCTATATTTTCTCCAAATTTCCCCAATTTTTTGGTCATTTCCACTTAGAAGTAGCTTCATAACATTCAGTGGCAACTTGCCTAAAACTGAATTTACCTTCTACATCCAGTCAGCTCTCATGATCAGCTCCCATTTATAACACTTCCATTTTCCTTAGTTACTCCAGCTTGAAAGCTGAAAATCTTTGGCTCACCCCTATTCTCTATTTTCTATATCTGACTTATCACTGATTAATTATTCTTCCTAAATGTCTTGCAAAGTCCTTTACATTTTCACAGTTTTGGGCTATTCAAAATCCTCTACACTTTCTGCCTGAGAATTATATACCCTATGAATGAGGGTACCACCCCCTAATGCTAATTCTTGCTGCCCATCATTGATAGATAAATCTTCCTAAAAGGTCACTTTCCTGGATGCCATTTCTCTGTATAAAAATCTCCAGTGATTCCCCGATGCCTATTTGTTGAACGAGTAAGAGCAATTAGTATCATTAATTACTCTCCAATGACTCTGATTCATACAAGCAAGGAATGGGAGTGGAAGTAGGTTTGGCTTATCACAGACACCTTAAGGTATCAATATGTTGCTAACATAATTAAGTATCTTCTAGAAGTACTTAGCCAAACAAGAAGAAAAAAGAAAAAAAAAAGTATGGGAAGGAGAAGGAGGAGGGAAGAGAAGGAAAAGAAGAGAGGGAGAAAAGATGGAGGAACAAGGGAGGGATAGAGAGGAAATGGATGAGAGGAAGAAACTCACCTAAGGATAATGCATAATTTATTCTTTCCAGATTGCTTCCTTGCTTTCAACATCTGGATTTCTCCTTTCATGTAAGGCCAATTTCTAAAAAAAAAAAAAAAAAAAAAGTTTGTTCTAAGTCAAGGAAAAAAGTAAAACTCATGAAACTAAAGAAAAAGCACATGATTTACCTTGATTTTTATGCTTTCCTAGAAGATATTAAACCAAGATAGCTCTCTATTCCAATTTTCCAATTTAGAAAAGGGAAATAGAAAAATATCTTTGTGGCTTTCTCTCATAAAAGTCAGAACATCCTGTATAATTTGAACCTTGCATGGCTCAGATCTGGCGCTTAACATTTTTCTTCTTTTAAGATTTTTTTTTTCTGCCACCTTTGCTTATGTGTTGATTAGTATGCCAAAGAGAATATTGGGGCTAAGAAACAGTAGTCTATGTTTAAGGTGCTTTACTGGCACAAGATAGAGAAAATAAACAACCTGAAAACTGTCAAGCAAGTTTCTCAATTACTCTATGCTTTTACATGTGAATACAGAGGCAAAACTGAGAGAATGAAATAATGATCAAAGTATCCTTCAACCAAAAATAATTTTGTTTCGAAGAAGAAATAATAAGTAACAGCTGCTTCTAATTTTAATATCAAGCTTGGTTCTTTAGGTCACCCTGTAGAAAATCCATTGGGAAGTAGACCCTAATGTGAAGGAGTTGAGTTAAGGTCTTTTAATTAAATTTAAAGATTTTTCTACCCATGGGAAAGGGCATAATTAGCTGTTTTCTAATGCATTTGACCTGAAGATGCTTGAATCAGCAGATAATTGAATGTATTAAAAGAAGTCGCAAATTCTAATTATGAGACTTAGTTGTTGGAGTAGGAGAAAAAAGAAGTGATTCATTGTTTATTCAAGAGAGTTTATACAAATGTAGAAGGGGGTAGAGAAACAGGCAATTACCAAATGTCTCAGGCCCAAGACTTGCATCTTCACATGGTGACTCAGGAGAAGAATTGGGCAGCTCAGGACTTGAGTCTATTTTGTTATTTCCACACAAGATCTCCATCTGAATGCCAAATAAATCACCACTTATAGAGTGAAGTGCTCACAGCAGTAGAACGTACCAGCTGGACTGATGCCTGCATCACAGATTAACTTTCATATGCTGGGCTTTGGTATGTTGCTGTGATGTGTCTGAGGGCACGTACATCCAAATCTATAGGCTAACAAGCTGTGCTCAGATGGAGTCCTGTTGAATAAGTACTTGGGTCCTATGGTGCTTACAAAATTTGAGTTAAGGCATGGTCTCCTTTTAAAGGAAAACAAGTGTTATAAACTCCAAGTGGGAAATTATTTTATTATTATATTACTTAAATATTGATACATGTTAAAGCTATGAACTTACATATATATTCTTACACTTACTGATTTGGGTACAACTTGAAAAACAAAGCAGTCTATAAATACAAACAATGAACCAATAAAAGTGAAATTAACAGAATTTGGTGTGATAGATAATACAGTTTTGCTAAAAATGAATCTCCATTCAAAACCCAGATATGGTATTGACTACCATGACACCGATTCTGTAGTTAGTTATGCCTAAACTACTGTGTGTCTCGTGCTGATCCAATTCTCCGTCACTCTTCTTTATTTGAGCTAATGAAAAACTGATCTTCCTATTATATGCCATGAGGGTATTTGGCTTTCGTTGGCATTAATAAATCATTTAAGTATTATGTCAACCTTTTATCTCTCTTGTTGGTCCTGTATAATTACTGTAGTAATATCACTCTGCATAAAACTAAACAGACATAAATTCAGAGGCTAAATACAGTATATATAGAAGGTACTGTTTCATTTCTGTGCATTCATTTATTCAACAAATAGTGCTTGCTCTGTGTTCGCTACTACAAATGATGATGGTGTGATGATGACAATGATGACGGTGGTGATGATGATGATTAGTATTGCACAATCCCTGGTCAAGAAAATAAAAAACCTTAAAATTAGATGTTCAGTGATAAGTCATATATCCAAAGAGCTATAATTTCAGGGAAGGTTAAAGTCAGTACAGAAGTGCATGAGTATGCAGGGCGCCTGGGTGGCTCAGTCGTTAAGCGTCTGCCTTCGGCTCAGGTCATGATCCCAGGGTCCTGGGATCAAGCCCCGCATCGGGCCCCAGCTCAGCAGGAAGCCTGCTTCTGCCTCTCCTACTCCCCCTGCTTATGTTCCCTCTCTCACTGTGTCTCTCTCTGTCAAATAAATAAAATCTTAAAAAAAAAAAAAGAAGAAGAAGTGCATGAGTATGGTTAAGAAGTTTGAAAGTAGCAAAGCATATCTCATTGGAATGAGAAATATTACTCAAAATTAGAAGCGACTACAATAACAGTAACAATGATGGTGATAATAATACTTTATATATATAACTAACTGTCTATCAGTCACTGGTTAGTCATTATCTTATTTAATCTTCACAGCAACCTAATGAGATAGTTATTATTTTCATCATTTTATAGATAAGGTAATTGATACCCAAAATCACACAGCTAATAGTGATAGAAGTAGGATTTTAACACAGGCAGAATAATTCTAAAATATGTTCCTATTTCTACATAAAACAGCTGGTATTTGAATTGGACATTTTTCATTATTAACAAGTATGAATTGAGCATATACAATATATTGAATGGCCTGGGATGCCAAGTTAGGTAGTTCACATAATGTGTTTAATAAATTATATGTCACATATGTATATATTATAAAAATCATTAATAATAAAATATAGTGTTATAAATTTAATAATAGTACGATGGTTAATTATATGTGTCGACTAGCTTACAGGGTACCCAGATATTGGTGAAATGGTATTCTGAATGCTTCTGTGAGTTGAAGAACAAACTAAAAACTTGAAAGTCATCCAGTTTACCCATAAAAATATTTGCTAAGTTTCATTGCTGAGTTCCACTGTGGGAGTCTGGTAAGCTGGGCCATATTTTCTAGACGAGAGAGTGAAATCGCTGCTACTGCCTGGTGCTTCGCTTTCTTGCAAAATCCCACTGGTCCATCCCTAAAGATATTTACCATATTTGAAGGCTCGTTGTGCAGAAACCTAAAGAACTTGGGTGAGAATCTCTGAAAGGCAGACCTACATTCTTGAAGGTCTCTAGGACTGAGAAGACATATTGGAAAGACACTTAATACATATCCCATGGGGGACATGCCTAAAGAAGAGGAAGAACAAGAATTAGTCTGAGTCTTTCTAATCCTGCAACCAAGTTTTGACCCAGCTCAATTTCTTGTTGAATCGAGATGATCCGCTGCTCATCCTGTCTGGAACACAGGAAGGAGAAACCATCATGGTGCAATATAACATCCCCAGATTTTCTAAGGCTCTTTAGTACACAATGTCCAGCACACAATTTTTAAAAATTAGAAATGAGAAGAGACTAGGAAATATCATAGAAAAAGAAGACAAATAACATCAAAAATATCATAAACAGACCCACATATGATCTAGATACTGCAGTTAACACACAAAGACTTAAAAATAGCTCTAATTTATATGTTCAAAAAAAGAGTGGGGCACCTGGGTGGCTCAGTTGGTTAAGCGTCAGACTCTGATTTCGGCTCAGGTCATGATCCCAGAGTCCTGGGATCGAGCCCCACAGCAGGCTCCCTGCTCAGTGGGGAGCCTGCTTCTCCCTCTTCCTCTGCCCCTCCCCCTGCTTGTGCTCACTCTCTCTCTCTCAAATAAATAAACAAAATCTTTTAAAAAAGAAAGAGGACAAGTCGCACATAATAAATGAAAGGATCAAGGGTTTCAGCATAAAATCAGCACCTATAGAAATAATTGAATGGATACTATGGAACTTAAAAATCTTTAAACATACGTATCTAAAAGTAATAACTACATTAGATGGATTGAACAGCAGATTGGAGACAGCGGGATTAGTAAAATGAAAAACACTGGACAAGTAAAATAGATACATGGGAACATGCCAAACGCACTTATAGTTGGGAGTCCCAGAAGGAAAAAAGTGAAAGAATGAGGCAGAAACAATATTTGAAGAGACGATGGCTGAATATTTTCTAAACCTGATAAAAGACATCGACCTAAAGAATTCCAATGAGGAAAAACTTAATTCAAATGAGGAAAAACACAAAGGAAACCACATCTAGGCACATCATAGTAACAATGAAGAATATCAAGGACAAAAAGGAAGTCCTAAGAAGTGACAGGGATTTTTGAAAAACATTACTTATTACTTTTAAAGTAGTAACCGTAAGAATGGCAACTAAATTCTCAACAGAACTGATGCACACCAGGAACAATAGAATAACACTTCTGTTAAAAGAAAATAACTGCCAATTTAAAGTTCTATATGCAATGAAAAATTTCTTTCAAAAATGAAGGTAAAATAAAGCCATTTTTAGATGAAAATCCAAGAGATTCTTTTTCTTTCTTTCTTTCTTTTTCTTTCTTTCTTTCTTCTTTCTTTCTTTCTTTCTTTCTTTCTTTCTTTCTTTCTTTCTTTCTTTCTTTCTTTCTTCTAGACTCACACTAAAAAAAAATCTAAAGGGAAGTATTCAGGCAAATAAAAATTTATCCCAGTTGAAAACTTGACAAGGCAGAAGAGAAAGAAAAATATTGAGTCATTTTGAAGGAATAGTAACTATACAAAATTATAATGTCTTTTTTTGTTGAAACACATGTAGAACTAAAATACTAAACAAAAATTACTTAAAAGAGAGAATAAATAGAGGTGAAAGATCCTGAGGTTCAAGCATTATCAGGTTTGGGATAAAGTAATAATTTGTATTAGACTTTAATAAGTCAAGAATGAATTATTATATCTTGGATATCTACCAATGTGATGTAAAACTAGTTTGTCAATAGACATGAAAATGCTGTTACCAGTTATTTCATAATTTTAGTGCATTTGAGAAAGTATGAATGATAATGGGTATACCAGGGCCCAATCAGATGCCTATTGGGCCTTAGCTTATCAATTACATATTCAATTATACCTGAAAAGAATAAAATTTAAGAAGTCAAGGAAGTCTCAGTATATATCATTGGAAATTATCTCTAAAACAAAAAGTGTAATGAGATTTTATGATGTATTTAGCAATCTGGGAACAAAAGCACATCTCATCCTTTCAACATAAAGTCACCTTTCAATACTCAACTTCCATGTGCATATTCAAGGATTCATAAAAAAGGAGAGTACTTCTAGTAGTCAGGATCCCAAATGCATAATGAAAATAATAAATATAAAATTTCATAAAAGGAAGTACGCCATGCTAGAATTATCAGGAAATCTTCAAGAAACAGGTGGAATCTAAAGTAGACCCTGAAATATGAAAAACACATTTCATTTCTTGATAAAAATGTACTAAGAAGAAGAGAACAAAATGTATCTCCTATAGTCTTTGGCTAGAAATGGAAAATGAAATCTAATAATAAAGATCTTAAAAATAATAGTAAAGACCTAAATTTGGATATTTACCTCACAGCAATATTAGTTCTTAAGAATGGGGAACTGGACAGGATGAAGGACATAGGACTGAAGATAACCTTGTTTGGAAGTGAGACCTTCTTAAAGTTTCCTCTCACTTTATACTTTGCCACAAGTAGAGGATCCAAGTTGAGAAATCTATATGGATCCTTTCTCCTGAGAAGCAAGAACAAGAGAACTGAATACCAATTCGCACAGTGATATGATTAAAAAAGTAAAAAAGAAACCATGCAGAATCCACCAAGTATCAGAGCCATGTCTTCACAAAATGGCTTTATTCTTATAAAATTCTGAGGGTTATCTTAACCCAACCTCAGAGGTAAAAGTAGAATTATTTTAAGCAGTGATTACTAATGTTGATGATTAATAAGAAAGTATATCATTGTACTTAGGGGGCTTTATTTTTTCTAGTCTTGTCCTTAAAACACTATCAGTATTCATTATAGATTGGCTCATGGTTCTAATATGTTGTTTTAATGTGCAATTTTTTGGTGTATTTATAAAAATTGTAAATGAGAAGAAGCATGTGTTCTAACACCAGTCTCAGTTAACCATGGCTATAACCATATTCATTTACTTGAAACATGAATTTATCGTATAGTTATCACTATGCAACTGCTGATAATTTATCTAGATTGCAGACATAGTTTGTGGAGAGAGAAATGATTATATTTGTTTGTTGGAAAACCCCAAACTATGAGGAAATAGCCATTGTCCTTAATAATACAGTGCAAATGCTATGGCTAGATGTGCAGCATGATAATGTAAGTAAATAGGTGATTACCCACCGCCCCCATAGCTTATACGACTGAGGAAATAAATCTAGAGGTACATCGCTGAATCGGCTCCTCTAGGGAACATACAACAACTCTAGCATAATTATGCAGTGAGACTTGGAGTGGCAGCTATGGAATAACTAGCACTTCCATTTTCAACGTTTGGCTATCTTTAAACCTAACTTTCTCTTACACCAAATGTCTGAGGGTCTCTACAAAAATGTTTAGCATATTTTAAATACAGCAACTTTACAAATACTTGATAATTTTAACTAAATTATAAACTTCAGATATACTTTGTAACTCCATGAAAACAGTTTTGCTCCTCAAACAAATCCTCTGTGGCTCCGAGTCCCTAATTATATCTGGTTTTGTTTTAGATCTCAAACTAAATTTTTAAAAAACACTTTCATCGTGTTTGAAGTAAAATCATTAATGAAATTTACACAGTTATCTCTGAGGTATTGCTAACCAATCACCAAGGACGGCACACAAAATGTTTCTTAGAAGTTGCATGACAGCACATCATTCTAAATTTGGTTACTCCCAGCGAGTCAAAAGGAACCCTATCAAAAGATATGGCTCAATGATTATGTAGCCTCAAGTAACTGAATAATTAAATTATGATTTAACCCAATAATATCATTGTCCTAATTTACTATATATTGTGCAGCTTCCTTTCTACATGGAAGATATAATGTGCATGAAACAAATCTGAAGCAGTATTCTCTAAAGCATGATGTCCCAGACCTAAAAGCCCAATTCCTCCAAAATTCAGTACTTACTCTAATAAGGTAAATCCAATATGCTGACATCCCCCATTAAAAAAAAATCCTATAACTAAAGATCAATAACCACATATGATAAATTACAAGATAGCAAAATAGTAGTGCCAAGGTCAAATTATTATAGTAAGTTATGGATATTTTTAATATCAATACTCTTGGGTTTTTTGCTAGCCTTGCACATTATTGAATGATTGTTTTATGGCTACTGTGTTAACCCTAAATGTCCTGAAAAATCTGTAAGAATTGGCACTTAGAACTTAACCAGTGAGGGGCGCCTGGGTAGCGCAGTCATTAAGCGTCTGCCTTCGGCTCAGGGCGTGATCCCAGCGTTCTGGGATCGAGCCCCACATCAGGCTCCTCCGCTGGGAGCCTGCTTCTTCCTCTCCCACTCCCCCCTGCTTGTGTTCCCTCTCTCGCTGGCTGTCTCTCTATGTCAAATTAATAAATAAAATCTTTAAAAAAAAAAAAAAAGAACCAGTGATACCTGGAACATGAGACAAACATAGTGTTACCAGAGAAATGGGGCTCAAATATCAGGGGAATCAACAGTGAAACTAAGTTCATATTGAACCAATGAGCAGTTTCTATAGGGTTTATATGTTGCTCCTACCCAAGCCCAGGATTGTCCCTAAAGTCTACATGGGAAAGAGTGAAGGACGCCCAATTGCCAAAGTTACAGAAATGTCCCCAAGAGAATTTAGGCATTTGCAGGAACCAAATCTGTCAGTTCTCCACACTTTGAACTGATCCCATCTTCACCACTTAGCCTGATGTGCTTCATTGTGCTCAGTCCTTAGGTGAGAGTAACAAGAAGTTGTAACTGCATAATAGAAACAAAACTATTAATTATGAATGAAGATTCATAGCCTCACCTTCCTCTTGCCTCCAATTAGGAAAAATCCTGACATTGCCTACTTGGCATTTCCTTCTCTGATTTTAATCATAGGGGTGAAAGAATATTAAGAAGAAATGTTAAGATGTGGTCCATATATACAATGGAATATTACTCAGCCATCAGAAAGAACAATTACCCAACATTTGCAGGAACATGAATGGGACTGGAGGAGATTATGCTAAGTGAAATAAGTCAAGCAGAGAAAGACAATTATCATATGGTTTCACTCATTTGTGGAACATAAAGAATAGCAGGGAGATCGGTAGGAGAAGGAAGGAAAGAAGAAAGGGGGGTAAACAGAAGGGGGCATGAACCACAAGAGACTATGGACTCCAGGAAACAAACTAAGGGTTTCAGAGGGGAGGGGGGCGGAGGGATGGGCTAGCCCAGTGATGGGTATTAAGGAGAGCACGTATTGCATGGAGCACTGGGTGTTATACTCAAACAATGAATCATGGAACACGACATCAAAAACTAAGGATATACTGTATGGTGACTAACATAACATTAAAAAAAAAGGAAAGAATGTTAAGAATGTGAGTGATAAAAAGGTTTTGGAGAGTTTGAGCAGTTTGAAAAACATAGAAGAAAGAAAGGAATGGCGTATGGTGATGAAGGATTGGATATTCTTTCAAGTTCTGCAGGAGAGGAAGCAAGAAGTGACCGCTGGAACTGTATGAAATTACTTTTGGTCCCTTGACTGTGCCTTAAATGTGACACCTCACCAGGACTGGAATTTTCAGGCATAGCCCACAGCATTAGCAAAACTATGGGTGACAAAGACAGGAGCAGAGCCTGAATGTACCCCTGACCAACAACCACAGGACTGGGTGGAGCCTATGAGAACAACAGGGGAGAAATAGGTTGGCTGGAGAATAGAACAAATACAACTGAAGAAAAATTCAAGATGACGACCAGTATTCAGAAATTGTTCAGTTTTACATTTGGAGTGGGACAATAATCATGCAAAATTTTTATACATTTTTCCCCTTTTATTTATCACTGAAATCATGTTGTACCATAAAATTAACACATAGTTTAATGTAGCTTTTTCCTTGCAAAGCTGTTATTAAATCAGTGCTGAATCATAATCTACTGTAAACTCCATAATATAAGAGAACTATTTTGTATCATTTTCATTATTATTAACTCTATCCAGCACAAACTACTGTACACTATTGTGCACAAAGCTATAACATAATAAATGCTCAATAAATGTTTATTGAATGATCAGTAGTGTCTCAAAGTTGAAGAAAGTGATCAAATAGAAAATAACAGCTATTTTTTCCTAGAAATTTTTCACTTTAATGTGTGCCACATGGGGTAAACCTGTTATAAATGTTACTGCATGTAATCCTCTCAGTACTCCCACATTATAGATATTTTTATGTTAATATCACAGGTGAGGGAACTGCATCTCAGAGAGGTTAAGAAACTTGGTGAAAGTTCCAAATTCGGAAGGAGATGGCGCTGCTTTCAAACCCATGTCGAGGGACTCAAAAATACAAAGCCTTGCCATTATACTATGCTGTTTCAAGAGAAGAATTTAGTAGCCAAATTGAATGAAAATTCAAAGGAGCAGAGAAACAGAAGCAGAATCCAAGAACAGGGTCTGAGTGGAAGGGTTATGGTTGGAGTCAGAGCAATAAGGAAAGCTAAGGGATCACATGAGGGCCTGTCCCTGCCTTGAGCTAAATACCAGATGAAATGGACCCCTGACTACTAAGAAAATCTGCTTCGTCAACACCATTCTTTAACCATATAATACTCATTCTAGATTCCTCATGAGGAATGCACAATACTACTACCCCAAGTTTCAGATCTGTGTAACCCACCAACTTGAACTTATTATATAGTATAATTTAAGGCATTCGTTTTCCAAATAATCATTTATTGATCCAATGACCAAAATAAGTTTCCAAAAGTGCTTAAAGTACTCCAAAGGAGTAATTTGTTATAGTGGAGGAAGTTAGACCTTCCTTCTAAATCAATGTGTCTTACAGACATACGTACATACTTTGCATTTACATTACATGAGCGAAAAGTGTCATGTTGCAGTTCACAGATGCCATTTACATAAAGGGAACTGATGCCAATCAAATCCTGCTAATGTACAATAAGCAGAGAATAGCAAAGAGGACAATGGCCCATAATCAGTAGCCCCCTAGCCATTTGTAAAGAGGCACCAACTAAAGTGGTAAGAAGTGATACCACTTCCTGTCTGCACACTGCTCTGTTCTGCAGTTTCATCCATCCCATGGAACCTCTCCTTATAAAATATGAACCTTCTTTCTCCTGGCTACAGTGCATTCTAGAGTTGATAACAAATTGCAGCTGTCCACTAGCTTATTACATCTTCTCAATGATCAAAGCAAATCCATACTCCTGTAAATGTGCCTTTTCCTTGGTAGAAGTTGAAATTAGTTACATATGGTTAATCATACCATAGTGTCACCTCTACAGTCAGAAACTGTCATTAAGTCTCTCCTTAGCCCACCCTAAACTCAGTAATCCCAATGGGTTCAGTGTTTCCCAATCAACCCTCTAATCATTTTCATTTTTATTCTCATTTCCTCTGGACCCTATCCAAATTCTCTATATCCCAGATCAATAATAGGATTGAAATTAATCTCACCACAATAGCAGTTAAGACTAAAACCACATGACCTATATTGGCAGAATCACTTCATATTTCCAATGCTTGCCTTTTAGAGTTTGATGTGAAATGCGTTATTAACTTTGTTACTTCGTAACCTAGGCCTTGCTCAACTCTTTATAGAATCTGAATCACACCAACTCATATTCAAGTTCTACTTACTGCCCCCAAATGGTGTTCTGGATATTACTTAGTTCTTCCTGAGTGAATGATACTGAACATAGCAATTAGAGTATTAAGCTTAATAATTTATCCAATTTCTAATGACATTTTAATTTTAATTAATTTCTATAGGATCCTAGTCTAAGTTATACTGTCCACTTGAAGTATGTTTATATATATAATATATATACCTATATAAAATGTTATAATCCTTTAACAAAGAATTTCTAAGAGTAGCCAATCATAGAATCATGTAATCTTAGAGGTAGAAGAACATTATGTCAGATTCTGTTCCTTCAGAGGCACCAGATTAGTTACCTTGATTTCCATGAAAGGGTTTTCAAAGCATTCTGTGGTCTTGTAGTATACATTGCATCCCACTTTCAAGAATGTGAATTCCAATGAGCTTGACATAGATACTAAAATAAGGAAATAAGAAAAAATGCGGTCAAAGATTATTCAAAAGATGCATCAAAGACATTCATCATGGAATTGATGACAGAGAAAATAATTATGAATTATAAATTATAATTATATAATTATAAATTCCCTAAATAAAATTGCTAACACTAAGAATATGATTAAATACTCCTACTAGAATCAGCCATTTTTAACTTAATTAACAGAGGGAAATAAATCCTCCACATATAATTTTAGTGTAGCATTTTTTGCAATGAGTTTGCTGCCAGAACACAGGTGTCATGAAAACTGCTGAATCTAAACCAAAATAGGGAAAGAAAAGACTCATATTAACACCAACATCATTAGACATGTAGAACCAGGCAAGTCTACCACAATGGCCATCTGATCTACAAATGTGGGAAGACTGAAAAAAGAACCATTGAAAAATTTGAGAAGGAGGCTGCTGACATGGGAGAGGGCTCCTTCAACTATGCCTGGGTCCTGGATAAGCTGAAAGCTGAATGTGAGCCTGGGATCACCACTGATAACTCCACGCGGAAATTTGAGACCAGAAACCAACATGACATAATAAAAAATTATTTTAAAAAAAGAAAGTATTATGTTTCTATCACTGATGTGCCAAGATACAGGTACTTTATCAAAAACATGATTTAGGCACAACTCAGGCTGTGCCTAAAATTTTCTGCCCTGATTGTTGTTGCTGGTGTTGGTGAATTTGAAGCAGGTATATCCAAAAATGGTCAAGCCTATAAGCAGGATTCCACTGGGCCACTCTTCAGTCACAGAGATATCAAGGAAATCATGAAGGAAATCAGCACCCACATTAAGAAAACTGGCTGCAACCCAGACACAGTGGCCTTTGTGCCAATTTCTGGTTGGTATGGTGACATCATGCTGGAGCCAAGTACAAACATGCTTTGGTTCAGGGGATGGAAAGTCACCAGTAAAGATAGCAATGCCAGTGGGATAACGCTGCTTGAAGCTCTGCCACCAATTCATCCAACTGGGAAGCCTTGGGTTTGTTCTTCTCGGATGTCTACAGAATTGGTGGCGGTGGTACTGTCTCTGTGAGACTGTATTCTCAAACATGGCATTGTGGTCGTTTTTGTTACCATCAATGTTACAACTGAGGAAAAGTCTGTTGAAATGCACCGTGAAGTTGAAGCTCTTCCTCAGGACAGTGTGGACTTCAGTGTCAACAATGTGCGCGTCCAAGACGCTCATCATTGCAGTTGGAGGATGATAACAAAAATAACCCACCAATGAAAGTAGCTGGCGTCACTGCTCAGGTGATTACCCTGAACCACCCACACCCAATCAGTGCCGGCCATGCACCTGTGCTGGATTGTCACACAGCTCCCATGCTTGCAAAGTTTGCTGAGCTGAAGGAGAAGATGGATCACCGTTCTGCTAAGAAGCTGGAAGACAGCCTCAAATTTTTGAAATCTGGTGGTGCTGTGGTTGATACGCTTCTTGGAAAGTTTATGTGTTGAGAGCTTCTCTGACTATCCTCCTCTGGCTCATTTGGCCGTTTGTTATTTCAAATGGACCGTTGCTGTGGGGGTCATCAAATCAGTGGACAGGAAGGTTGCTGGAGCTGGTAAGGTCATCACGTCTTCCCATAAAACTCAGTAGGCTAAATGAATATTATCTCTAATAACTGCTACCCCAGTCTTAATCAGTGGTGGAAGGTCTAGAACTGCTCGTCTCAATTGGCCAATTAAGTTTAATGGTAAAATCTGGTTAATGATAAAAATGCAATGTAAAACCTTCGGAGGGAAAAGAGGATGTTTTATGTATCATTTGGGTTTTTTTTCTGTGGCAGTTTCAAGTTACTAGTTTTTAAAATCAGTACTTTTTAATGGAAACAATTTGATCAAAAATCTGTCACAGAATTTTGAGACCTATTAAAATAAAGTTTAATAAGAAAAAATTTTAGTGTAAAAACAAAATACAAAACTATACATATAAGATCATCCCCCAAAATCAAAAGAAAATGAAGTTAGATAGATACCTGGATAAATATATACACATAAAGAAATATGGAAAAATAGCCAAAGGTAATCAATCAACAGCAGTAATTGTCTCTTGATAATTACAGGTGATTTTTATTTGTTTCTTTTTTTTCCCCTAAAATTCCCTGTTTTCCCACTTGTGTGTGTAGTCTTTTTATTTTTTATTTTATTGTACTTATTTATATGTTTATTTATGTATTTTGAGTATAATTAATAAACAATCTTACATAAGTTTCAGATGTACAATTTAGTGATTTGGCAAGTAAATACATTATGCTATGTTCACAAGTGCAGCTGTACATCACTGTTACAGTGTTATTAACTGTATTGTTTATGCTGTGCTTTTATTCCCCTGACTTATTGGTTCCATAACTGGAGGCCTGTATCTCCTTCTGCCCCTCACCCATTTCGCTCAACCTCCACCCCACTCCCCTCTGGCCACCATTAATTTGTTCTCTGTATTTATAGGTCTGAGTCTACTTTTTGTGTGTTTATTCATTTGTTGTTGTTGTTGTTGTTGTTGTTGTTGTTTTAGATTCCACTGCATCTGTATTACATCTTTAACTTGAAATTAAACTACTTTTATTTTAGAATTTTGTAAATCCACAAATCCACAATATTAATCATTAGTCTTCTTTTTGCATTCTTTAGCCTGTTTGCTTATAAACCAAGGTATTTAATTCCATAGTTAACCTGAATCACTAATTTAAAACAATAAAATAAAAGCACCCTCCACTCCTGAAATTGTTATTTCTCCATGGGTGACACCAAAATAATATCTGGGCCACAAGACAAAAAGACCTATAGAAAATCTTGAAAATATGAGGAAGTGATTTGGTTCAGGGATGGAAGAGTCTAGATCTAAAACAGAAAGTCCAAGAAAACTTCTGCACAATTCAGATTTCGAAGTACATAAAAATCACAGGGATTACAGTGGAGAAACCTGAAAAACATTATCTGAGTCAATTGATCAATATGGATATCAATAGTAGTAAGTCATGTTGATAGCACATACTCTTGATATAATGTGATGAAAGTGGTACATTATTTACCTCTGTGGTCTTTTTCCCCCAAACCCATAACCTCAGTCTACTCATGAGAAAAACATCATACAAATCCCAGTTGAGGGACATCAAAATACCTGACTAGTACTCCTCAAAACTGTCAAAGGCATCAAAAATGAGAAAAGTCTGAGAAACTGTCACAACCAAGAGGAACCTAAGGAAACATGACGGCGAAATGTAATGTGGTATTCTGTATGGGACCTACAACACTAGAACAGAGAAAGGATAGCAAGTAAGAAAATAAGTAAATAAAAATAAATAAGAAATGAATATAGTATGGAATTTAGTTAATAATAACGATCGATGTTGGTTCATTAGCTATATAATAGGTACCATGATGTAAGATGTCAATAATAGAGAAAACTGGACATGGGGTATATCAGAAGTCTCTATATTATCTTCATGTCTTTTCTGTAACTCTAAATCTACTCTAAAATGGAAAGTTGGTTTAAACCTTGTACACACATACAAAGGAAACTTGTATGTACAGTGTATCCACCAGTGCTGACACCATTGACACCCCTCCTCAACTGTAAACTCTTGAAACAAGGATATTGTTTTATCGACCTTTGTATTTCCTACAACTAAAACATGTCTTTTATATGATTACAGGATAAATGTCCACAAAATTGAAAGACAAGAAGATCCAATGTCTGGGGTCCAGCTGACTGCACGGTAAGAAAACAAAAGTTTATGTTAAGATGCACTTTTTCCACTCCTAGCAATTATTGCAGAATTTAATCTTACTTTGAGAGAATGACTCATACTCGTGGGCTGAAACTGAAAGACAGAAAGATGAACACAGGATAGCAGCCTCGGCACTAAGGACAACATATAGGAATCTCATAGGAACCTATAGGCGTCTTCGTTTATGAAATTACCTAACAACATCATTGCTTCACGCTTGAAAGTCAAAACAGGGCGAATATATCAAAGAAGAAAATGCATAAGACCTGCAGTTTGAAGGTTGTTCTGAGAATTAGATGAGAAAAATACATGGGACTGCTGTTTGAAAAGCACCACACAAATAGCAGTTCTTAAATTTCCTCAGGTGTGGAGCACCTGAAAGTCATAGCGCTCCTTGGAGATGACAATGAATACTAATGTGCTGAATTGCATTAGAGGAACCATTTTAATGGCAGAAAGTATAAGAATGTAACGCAGAATGAGATCACGACTATAAGTACACGCAACACACACACACATGCACGAACACAAACTATTAGACTCAGCTTAATTGGGCCTTAATGATTTCTGGCATTATTATTCATCTGGTATTTTCTTTCTTTTTCCTGTATCTGCTTGTTAACTGTACGTCTTCCACACTAAACTACAAGCCAGCACATATGTCTTGTTTATATCCTAGAGTTTGGCACATAATAGACATTCATTTATTCAACACATGTTTCTGGAGAACTTACTAGAAGTTGTGAAATACAGTAAAAGAACAAGATTGCTGTTCTCCTGGTACTGACATGGTGATTCTAATAGTCAAATGCTAGGAGGTAATAGATGTGATGAGGAAAAGAGTAGAGTAAGAGGGGATGGGAGTTGGAAACAGATAGCAGTATTAAGCAAGGTGGTTGCACTGAGAAGATGACATTTGAGCAAGAACTTTAAAGAAGTAATGGTTGCAGCCAAGCAGATATCTGGCAACGAAGCGTCCCAGACAGAAACATAGCGCACTGGTTCTAGGGTTTGAGTTTACCTGGCATGTTCAAAAAACAGCCAGCAGGCAGGGTGCATGGAGCAGTGTGAATGAGAGGAAGGGGTGGGAAAGTCAGAGAGGGCCAGGCCACATGGGTTATAGGATCTTATAGAGACTTGTGCTTTAATCTGTAGTGAGGTGGGGAACCATTGCCAAGTTTTTAACAAGAGTCACACCATCTGATGTACATTTTCAAAGGCTCACTCTGGCTGCGTTGTGGAGAACAGACTATGTAGTAGCAAAGGCAGAAGGAAACAGACGTCGTGTTAGGTGAGAGCCATAACTGGTGGCTCACCAAAGCAGTAGGCCATGATGAAAATTAGATGCATGCTGGCTACATCGAAGTAGAATCAATAGGATTTTATGGTGGATTCAACAAATAGTTTAAATAGATAAATACTGGCCAATAGTCATTTGTAGGCAAACATTATCAGGTGCCAAAGTCTTAAGAAATATTTACGTACAAAGAAGTTTAAAATAAAACCGTATCTGCTACATTAACATTATGTCTATTACACTTCTACTATTTGGACAATGACTGATTATTGGTCTTTAACCTTAGAATATTGGCACCCAGCTTGCAGATTCTGAGGGCTTTTTAGAGACAGAGTTTGAGAACCACTAAGCTGCACAAAAGTGAGAAATGACGATGCTGATACTGAAATGACCTTTCACGGGTCCTGTGAGAGGCATCTGATCTGTTAAAAAGAATGACGTCATCTGATTGCAACCCAGCGTTGGGGAGTGCCTCTGGAGCCAGGCAGGTGGAAAGGCTCACAGTGCCGAGTCCTGGATCTGATTCTGCTTGCCAATCAATACCACTTTCTGGCGCTCATTATTTTGATAAAGATATTAGCAAAGCAACAGTAAAAATTAAAGTGCTCCATAATCCTCAGCACCCACCATTAACTTCTGAAATATTATTGCACGTGAGCTTTTACTGTTACTTTACAAAAGCACTTACTGAGAGGCAGGGAAGCCAAAAAAAAAAAAAATCTGCTGCTGTTAGTAAAGGGGAGGATGATTGCCTCTGCAAATTGTGACAATCTCTTCCCCAGAGCAACAGGGGGCACAGAGATCTTCTGAGTCTCCCTTTTTCTGAACTCGCCCAGAAACTGGAAGATACCTTCTAGAGTATGTGGGGGACAGAACATGCCCCTCCAAAGATCCAAAAATGGGTGAGATGTGCCTCCTGTTTTCCTTCCTCATTCTTCCTGCGTCTTTCTTCTCTCTGCCTTCAGTGGCCTCGCAGGGATGCAAGCCTACTCACAGAAAATTAACGGAGATGAGCTGCACACATTCTGCGAGCTCTCTGTCGAGGGGATGCCCACTGCAGGGGTATATTGCAGAATGTCACTTTGTCCACCTCTTAGCTATCAGGTGGGGGCACTATTTTATTTACTTAGGAGACACAGGAGGCATATTTCCTCAGGAGAGAGAGGGAGGATTTCGGCATTTGGGGTATGTTCAGGTTTCCCCAATTCAGCCAGCAGCAGCAGTGGCGTCCTCTCGTTCCGTGCCTGATTCCCAGTCATGCTGAGAATGTAAGGCCCCAGTTTTTCTCTCAACAAAATGGTATCACTCTATATAAACTCTTCCTCACAGGGCCTTTCTGCAGACAAATGAAATAATGTCATCTGTTCAATACAAGCCTGTCCCCCCCACAACTCAATGAAAGATGCTATGTGTTATGACCAAGCTTTCTCTTCAGCTGAATTCAGAAACTGCGGCTCACAGTGCTTCCTATGTTTATTCACGGTGCTATCACATGGGAAAGTAGAGGCCTGGGCATTTGCATTTCTCCCGTGGCTCCCCTCTCCTGGCCAAGAAACCCATGAAGAAGGGTCTTCACTGGCCCAGAGCCCCTGATAGGATGGCATTCATGCCCCGCCGTCACGGACGGAGAACGCCCCGCACAAGAAGGCTCGGCTCTCATAGAGAGTTCTGCCAGACTCGGGAAGACGCGGCTTTTTGTTCGGCACCATAGGACCCTGTGTGACACTCCACGGCCTGGGCTCGGGACCGTCACAGCAGCCTTTCACAATTCAAAGAGGAAAGGAAAATAGCCTGCCTTTGAGCATCAGAGATGTGGGAGAGGCAGGAATCAAATCATGAATAAATAAATAAAAACACCAGCAGCTGTGATATTTAAAACAGACAATCACTATAACAGCAAATGACAACCCTGCAGCCTGCGGAATCTGCTAATAAACTGTCTGCTGTGACTGTTATTAAAGATAAACTTATGAGCCATGATTATTCAACCATTAAACCTAAGTGGAAATCAAAGAAAGAACTGTGTCAGATGATATATTTGGTGCTGCGTGGCCTAGGAAAATTACTCATCAAATTTGAATCCTGATGTCTCTGTCCTCTAAGGATCGGTCCCTTGAAATCTTGGCACTATTTATGCGGAAGCTTTCTCCTCTTTTTCCTTTAATTATAATTTTAGTTTGCTAATGTGCAACTTTTTGTTTCCAATAAATTTCTGTGATAAACACATCTCATCTCATTATCCATAGAATAGTGGGAATGCCATTCAACTCAGCAAGGGCACAGCTACTAGAAGGCAAGACGGTAAGGCCTTCCTCGGAGCCACCTATGGACTAAAGCACCGTCAGTGCTGAGACTGATGTTCAAAAACCTACCCAGAAGTCTGGATTGTGAGTAGCTTTGTCAATGCATTAGCTAGTTTAACCTAACAAGAATCCAGCAGAAGGCAGCCAATTCCCATTTCACTTGGATCTCAGTCACCGCCACGGCTGTTACAGTCAGTGACACAGTTAATAGGAAGAGTGGCTTATTATGGCAGAAACAACAGTATAGAATAAGATTGTTATATGAGTGTGCCATTTTGAAGACATAAGAGGATGGCCCAGATTGAAAATAATCTTCAGTTAATGTCCTATATTATTATTATACGCAGGATGCAGCAGAGCGTAACGGCGGACTGAGAGCTATTCAATCTGGTAGGATTTTCAAGGGTTGCCTTTCAAATCTCTGTTTGATATTAATATTTCCCAGGAGCTTTGAATGAGGAATTTGAAGTAATCCTCAATAATCAGGGTAATAGTTTTTTTTTTTTTTTTTTAATAAGAACCACAACATAGCTACAAAATTTGTACAACCTGGAGAGGTACAAAGTGTATGATAGGTTAAGGGGATAAAAAGACCAAAAAAACCCCAAAAAACCCTTCACCTTTTCTTTATATCCTGCAGTTTTTGTTTTGTCTTTGACCTTTCCACCTCATCCACCTGAGGTGTCTGTTTGATGCTCCCCTTCCTCCGAGAGACTGGCTGTGGGTGGAGGTCCCCGTCCTTTGTGCTCTCACATCCGAAATAAATGTGCTTGCTGGGCCCATACCACCTACCCAACAGATGTTGACAGAATAAATTAATAAATGGCCTAAACACTTAGATACAGGCCTAATTATTCCAGGTTAAGGCATCAACCGGGAAAATAAGTAAACATGGTGTTTATAGTACATAGGAAATAGAAGTCAAGGGGCCAACCACCAGCTGCATCCAGGGACCATGAGGATGAAATAAGCCCATATAGAGTGTGGACCAGGTAGGCAAACTGTTGGTGCTGGAACTACAGGGTGACAATCACACGAGTAGCATTTATCCTGAATTCACAGAGGCCTTTGGGAAACTGCAAGATAGTAATTCTCATACATGGTTGGACTTTAGACTCACCTGCAGAGGTTTTTATTCTCCTTTTCAATTCAAATGCCCAGATCATCTCCCCAACCAGATAAATAAAAATATCCGGGGAGGGCACCCGTGAATCTCTGTGATAACAACTACTGAAGAGGTGACTTTGCCTCCACCTGAACTTCACCTACGCTGTGGGCCACCTTCTGAGAGGAATGAGCTCCCTGAAGTAGCCTTGCTGCCATGATTGCAGCAAAACCAAGCTTAACCTAAACACTACCTAGTAACATCGCCGGAGTAATACTCAGGACGATAGAACGCAATCATATGCTCAATCCCTGAATATCACAAAATAAAAGTGGAGCTGAAATAAGCCTCTTTAGATTCAATAGGTAAATGCTACAATATGATCTAGGAAATAACCCAAAGCTTATCTTTTATACATCGGGCATCTTTATAATGAAACTTTGCTCAGGAGAAATAGAGCCACATGCCGCCTCTAAAGAGACCCTCCTGCTCCCAAGGACCCAGCAGCAATCCGAAATGCTGTTTTCATTTTGTGATGTGAGAGCAGAATGTGCCTTGTTCTCATGACAGATGGGTTTCTTAAAAGTTGTGTAAACTTGGGATTTTTTAAGTAGTTGAGCTGATGAGCTCACTATTTAAAGAAAACATGAAACGAATTTTGTTTGCATTAAAAAAATATTTTTAAGTTTTTATTTAAATTCCATTTAGTATATACCATGTGCATTAAAAATATTTAGAGTTTCTAAAACTACCTCTGCGTATGTCTGTTTTATCTGAGTTTTTAATACTGTAGAAATGTGTGATAACTAACTTGTTATTATGTGGGTTTGGGCATTGTGCTGTCCTCTGAGACACAAAACCACATGTAACAAAACTCTGCTGTAGCCTAGAAATTATTAGAAAACTTAGTCATACTGAAATTTTGGAAAAAAGGATACATCTGCCTTATGAGAAAACCATGTTTCTAAAAACATAATTTAATGGTTGTTATTACATGCTAAAGTCAACGGTTTTTAACGTGGATACATCATTATTTCAAAAATGGAAAAGAATACAATGTGTTATAGTTCATACCAAATTTTCAGAAATGTGTAAGTTCCTTAACATGAGTCATGCCATTGAAACTTGCATTTATATGAAACTTTTATTTCCCAACTTTTATTTGCATGAGCCATTTAATTGTATCCTCCTCATTAGGGAGAAAGACTTTTTTAAAATTATGTATGGAAATTAAGCAATAAAGCAAATATCCACTATTGTTTTTATCCCCATTTTACAGATGGAGAAAATAGGCTCAGGGAATTAAAGAGTTCTGTCCAAGGTTGCACAAAGAGTCAATGACAGAAATGGAAATTCAAATCACATTTTCTGGCTCCTAAGTCATTTTCATCAGACCATGAATACAAAGAAACAGCTTGCAAATGTTAATGAACAATTCCCTTTGGTTCCATATAAAGTAGAGCCAAAAATGTCATTTTGTAAGGACCCAAAATGAATTATTGGCCCAAAATAGAATTGCCATAAATTTCTATCCAAAATTTAGAGTATATTTAGACCAAAGCCAGCAATAATGGCATTTTCACCTATAGTGGTTAAAAAGAGAAAAGTTTCCTTTGCTTTGAGCAAGGTTATGAGTCAGTTGGTCTTTGGGCGAAAGGAAATGAAAAATTCATCACCTAGGATGATTGACTGTTCATAGGAAAGGCCTTACAATCAAGAAGCAATTGTAGTCTGTATGTAGTAAACCCTCTCAAAGCTATAAGTAAGCAAGATGAGTATCAGATTCTTGTCACTGACTAACTTGGGAAAGTAGAGTGGGGTGGGAAGCAGAAAAGAATTAAGACCTGTACCAGAGCAGGGCACTTTGCCAGAGCTATTTGATACATGGTTTCGGGGAAAATGCTTATTCTGTTCCACTTTATGTTTCTTTTCATATAGATGACCATGTGTTAGCATTACAATCCTGGTCTCCTTATATCCCTTCATTCACTCCGCTCTCATTTAGTGAGTTTGGAAAGAAAAACTGGGCAGGCATAGTTAGTCTTCCTCTTCTCTTTGTCTTTTGACAAAAGATAAGTTCACAAAGATCATGCGCTCCTAACTGTACTCTACCATGAGTAGACCTCTCTACTAAGAGGCCCCGTCCCCTTATTAGAAATGTCTCAGGTGAATTCTCTGAGAAGCAGACTCTGAAACAGAGATTAGCCTCAGGATTTGAATAGGCACCCCCTTTCATAATTTGGAGACAAGACCAAATTTTTATGTCGATTTCTAAGGCCACCAGATTTACAAATAAGAAATTAATCCATCTATATTTCTTATAATCTTTCACTTGGAAAATAGTATATTTATTTTTTAAATTTTTTAAAAGATTTGATTTATTTGAGAGAGAGAGAGAGAGAGAGAACAGGAGCAGGAGGAGGGGCAGAGGGAGAGAGAGAAGCAGACTCCCTGTTGAGCAGGGAGCCTGTCATGGGGCTCCATCCCAGGACCCTGGGATCATGACCTTGGCCAAAGGCAGATGCTTAACTGACTGAGCTAAACTAAAACTTGATGAAAGAATTTAGTAAAGGATAAGTATGTGTTCAAACATGTATGGTAACCATTTAAGCACATTTGGGTCTGTGGTGCCAAGACAATTCAATGGAAAAAGAATGTTCAAAAAATGATGCTGGGAAAACTAGATATCAACATGCAAAAGAATGAAGTTGGATCCCAACCTTATACCAATATACAAAACTTATATGAAAGTGGATCATAGATTTAAATGTAAGAGCTAAAACTATAAAACTCTCAGGAGAAAATACGAGAATAGATCTTTTTTACCTTAGGCTAGGCAATGGTTTCTTAGATGTGACACCAAAAACACAAGTGACAAGAAAAAAAAAAAACAAAGCATAAATTAGATATCAACAAAATGTAAAACTTTTGTGCTTCAAAGGACATCATAGAGAAAGTGAGAATATAACCCACAGAACTGGGGCAACTATCTGTAAATCACATATCTGATAAGGGACTTACATCGAGAATATATAAAGAAATCAAGAAATCATACAACTCAAAAATTAAAAAACCCAATTTTTAAAAATAAACAAGTGATTGGAAAGATCTATTGAAAAAATATATAAAATGGCAAAAATAACCACATGAAAAGATACTCAATATCATTAGTCATTAGAGAAATGCAAATGAAAACTATGACAAGATAGCACTTCCCATGTACTAGGAAGACTAAAATGAAAACCACCAGCAATAGCAAGTGTTGGTAAAGGTATGAAGAAAATTAAACCTTCATATATTGTACATCGTTGGTGGGATTATATAATAGTGCAGCTACTTTGGAAAACAGTGGAAAGTTCCTCAAAATGTTAAAGACAGAGTTAACATGAAACAGCACTGCCATTCCTAGATATATACCCACTGGAAATGAAACATATCCAAACAAAAATGTGTCCATGAGTATTTTGAACAGCATCATTCATAATAGGGAAAAAGTAAAAACAATCCAAATAACCATTAACTGATGAATAGATATGCAAATTGTGAAATGTCCAGTCAATGAAATATTATTCAACTATAAAAGGAATGAAGTACCGATACAGCATAGATGAACGTTGAAAGTGGAAGAAGACAGAAAAGGTCACTGTGATTGTCAACGATAGGTGTCAACTAAGCTCACCTAAAGGATGGCCAGATAGCTGGTAAAATATTATTTCTGGATGTGTCTGAGAGGGCATCCTGGAAGAGATTAGCATTTGATTCCATAAACTGAGTGAAAAGATCCACCCTTAGCAACATGGGTAGGCATCGCCCTCACCACCGGGACCTCAAATGGAACAAAAACATGAAGAAAGGGAGAGATTCTCTTTTTTATTGAGAGGGGACATCCATCTTCTTCTGCCCTTGGATGTAGGTGCTCCTGGTTCTTGGGCCTTTGGACTTGGACTGAGTTCTACCACTGGCTTTCCTTGTTCTCCATTTTGTAGCTAGCAGATTGCGGAACTTCCCAGCCTCCATAACCACCTGAGTCAATTCCTATGTTTCTTCTTATATATATAACTATATATACATCCTGGTCTGTTTCTCTGGAAAACTCTGACCAACACAGCCACATATTGTTTAGTTCTACTTACATGAAATGTCCACAATAGGCAGAGCTATAGAGACAGAATGTAGATTAGTGGTTTCTTGATACTGGGGGGGTAGGAAAGTGGAGAACTGATAGCTACTAGGTATGCAGTTTCTTTTTAGGGTGATAAAAATGTTCTAAATTAGATCTTGGTAATGGTAGCACAACACCTCTGTAAATGTGCTAAGACCCACTGCGTTGTACAATTTAAAAGAGTAGATCTTAAGGTATGTGAATTATATTTCAATAAATCTGTTATAAAAATGTTTGCATTCATAAGCAGTTATAGAGTGTCACTGGAGCACCTGTTGAATAGGACATAAATCATTAAGGAAAAACATAATTTGCCTATATGCATTTAAGAAGACTAAGAATTCAAGAAAACCTGGCCAGACAGATCTCCAAGAATTTTGCTGAACACTCTGAGATCTAGGTCATTTGTACTCAAAAGTGACTTTGAGATAGCCTCTGGTTTAGGCCAGATTGCATGGCAAAACAAGCATGTTTTACATGAAAGATGTACAGAAGCTTTAGTCTGGCATTCAGAGCCTCACAATGTTACATGCATCTAACTCAAGCTTACCTACCAGTTTCCCTATTCGATATATATTTAAAACTACTTAGCATTTCCCCCAAATCCATCTCATTCTTTACCTCCTGCTTGTGCTCTTACGCTCCCTAAAATGTCCTACCACCTTATCACCTTACAGGTTGATTCTATCTCTCTTTCAAAATGTCATCTTTCTTAAATGTCATCTTCTCTGTGGAGTTGTTGCTAATTTTCTCTAATTAAATGTACTTCCCTGTTGCTTTGTGTCCCAGTTTACTCTGCTTTATATTAGTTATCTATAAATTTATATTATTTTCTCCCCTCCTAGGGCCATTGCAGTGGCTGTCCACTGGGGGAATTTGCGAGAGCAAGGGCTGTATATCACTCCACTCCATGGCATTTGCAGCATTCATTGCTAGTGGCGGAGATACAAATATTTGTTGATTGGAAGAGGCTAACTGTCTATTTCACAGTTTTTCAATTTTATTTGGTGTGCGTGTAGAGATAAAACATTACATTTGATTACTTGACATTTAAATAATCAGCACTTTAACCTATTAAAACTGTCCCTTTATACTGAATATTTTAACACAGAAACATCGTGTATATTTATATATTTATATTGTGATTTTATCTTAAAATTTAAAAAGAAGATGAAAGGTGAAATTTGTTTCCTAGTATAGTAACATCCAATTTATTCAGCATCATAATGAAAGAGAATTTTCCAGGTAAAAGCTTACCTCTTCAAGTTCTAGAATTGTAAATACTTTTTATGTATTTAGAAATGAATATTTTACTAAATTATACTGCATATATTAGAATATGGCAAGAGAATTACTTAATTGGAATATTTTTACCTTGAACTTCACTTTTATTGAGGAGTCATCTTCAAAATCATGATGTTACATTAAGCACAGACCCTCTATTATCACTTACCACCTAAGTTGACTAACAATCTAGTACCTTTGAATTGAAAACTGAGGCAGGTCCAATGAGCTAGATACCCATGACCTATGTGTCCTTATATCCCAATCACCATATATTTCTTCTCCATAGAATGTCATGTCTCTGAGAATAGGGGCTGTGCCTTCCATTTCTCTGTGTGAA
Organism: Ursus americanus; assembly: GCF_024610735.1. NCBI lineage: Eukaryota > Metazoa > Chordata > Mammalia > Carnivora > Ursidae > Ursus > Ursus americanus. Next base: position 2,507,065 of record NC_142162.1, on the reverse strand, counting down.
TGTTATTGTGTTTCCATGTGTGCAGAATACCAGTTATTGCTGACTTTCATTTTGTAGAAAGAAATAGATTACCCATTAAAAGGAAAATCCTGCTTTTCAAAAGGTTGAATAAGAGAGTAGTTTTTTAAAACTTTAAATAAAAATCCAGCTGGTTAAACTAAAGTCATTGAAAAGAAGCTTAATTGAGGAATATTTTTGGGCTCTAAGCCCACTATCTTTTCATTCGATTGTAAATTGGATACAATTTTATTCACTTCAAACTCCTGTCTTCCAGTATTTTATTCCACTGAGACCAGTAAATAAGTGTTAATGGCCATGTTGAGCTCAGTTAGACTACTTTCTCTACTTAAATTACCCATTTTGGTTGTATTATTGCCAGCCAGCCTTTTGCTTGTTGATGTTTTTATTGAATGATTGTGCAAGAAATGTTGATATCTTCATATATTGTTTTGACCCTTCACTAATCCTCTTTATCTGTCATTTCTTTCACCTGAAATATCTTGTTCTTCCCCCACACTTTTATTATCCATCCATCAAAGCATGCCCTTTTTTTCTCCTGTAAAATGATACAGACTTGTGTCCTTCAGGAATGTTCCCAGAGGAGGTGTCTTCTTATATTTTAAGAGTCACATAAGCCAAGAGGACACTGAGTTTCCATCATGGCAGAGTTTTATCTTCTTTCTTTTCCACAATGTTGTATTGTTTTTGGAGGGAGGGGACAAAATTGATGATGGATGGAAACATTTGAAAACAATGAAAGACTGCTTATTGAGAAAACTGCCTTTTCTAAGACCTTCCGGATAATTGGTGCTTTGTTAATACAAAGCATTTGCTAAGTAAAGCAGCTGTCAAATAATGTCAACAACTGAGACCTGATTCTCCTGCCCACATTCTTTCCCTTACAATTCCAATAGCATTTCTTCCTAAATTTATGACCTTAGAGTCATACTCAAAATCCAGCTCCTTCATTGCTCTTACCTAGTCTTTATTCATATGAAATAGTCACATACTAATATATTTGAGCACGTGCTATGTGGCTAACAACATGGAGATACAGTGGTGAGCATGTCGAAGCATATTCAGTAGGCTGAATAAAAAGAAAACACAGCACAAAAGTGGGTTAGGCTGAAGAGAGAAAAATTCTAGACCTGTTGAGCTTGAGGTTTCTTTGGGTATTCAGATAGAGATAGCCAAAATGCAGATGGATATACGAATTTTGGTTCAGAATGAATGGATGTTGGTAGACATAGCTAACATTTACTGAGTACACACTTTACCACTATATGATATTTTTATAACTTCTAGATAAGAATTATAAACATACAGCGGCACCTGGGTGGCTCAGTCTGTTAAGCATCCACCTTCGCTCAGGTCATGATCCCAGGGTCCTGGGATCAAGCCTGCGTTGGGCTCCCTGCTCAGTGGGGAGTCTGCTTCTCCCTCCGCCTCTCCCCCCACTTGTGCATGTGCTCGCTCGCTCGCTCTCTCAAATAAATAAATAAAATCTTTTTTAAAATTTATTTACTTGACAGAGAGAGAGAGAGAACAAGCAGGGGGAGTGGCACGTAAAGGAAGAGGGAGAAGCAGGCTCCCTGCTGAGCAAGGAGCCTGATGCCAGGCTCGATCCCAGGACCCTGGGATCATGACCTGGGCCGAACGCAGTTGCTTAAAGGACTGAACCACCCAGGCACCCCAATAAACAAAATCTTAAAAAAAAAAAAATTCTAAACATATAGATGGTAATTGGCATCATTGCAATGAATATGATTACTGAAATAAAGTACCTCAGATAGAAATCCTAGGAATCTCTAATCTCCTGATTCTTTCCTGTAATCTTTAGGATTCAATTTCTATTCTGGCAGTTCCAAGGCATCCATGTCTGTACCAACCATTTTAGTAGCTTCTCCTTATCCCGCCTGCCTCACAAACAAATCCAGGAACTGTATCTCTGAGCCTGTCTTTTGAGAACCTGAATAGAGTTGAAGCTGCACTTTGACCATATAAAAATTCCTGGTCATAAGCTTTAAGACTCTACTGATTATTAGAACATTCTTCTCCCTGCTACTTCACGTTATATATTCCTCTCTAGCCACAAAACACAATTAATATGACCAAGCTCATACATGTTTCTAAATTACCTCATTTCTTTCTCTGAGATACTTCCCCACCTTATCTCCCTATGCACCAAAATACCTGTCACCTCTACTGCAAACCAGACTCATCTTCTTCAGATAGCCTTTTATATAATCTGCTGCTTAACCCAATTTCATCTTATTCCCGTTATAAATCAGCATGATTGCTCAATATGCATAAGCAATTCTGTGCAGATGTTGCTAGAAACAAATGTTTATCTGTTTCTCTAATTTTGTTTATAAAAGATCAGAGAATGGGGTACTCTAGTTCATCACAGCTTCAAGTCACTAGAGATATGTAATATATATGGTGCATGAATGGCCAATTGTCTAGTAGTAAAAATTCAATAATAGCCTCAAACCTAAACTATACTGAAAATACTTTAATCTTTCTTTAATGATTCTGAAAGCACCTTAGGGTTTTTCAGAGTCTCAAGGTTATCATTATCATTGTCCTATGTATGTAGGGAAGTAATAAAGAGTTCCAGTTCAGAGGTTATCAGATTGATCAGTTTTTATTGCATTTCTTTACATTTGCCTCACCTCCCCATTATATTGCATGATCTTTAAGAGCCAGAATCATATCTTCTATTTATTTTGCATTTCACATAGGACTTTATAAAAATGGGTACAAAATTCAAATTTTTATTGTCTGTATTAGAGGTTAGAGTGCACAGGGAGACTCTTATTTTAATGATTTTCTACCTTTTCCTTTTACTGTCTATGTCAGAACTTATTTTTCCATTCCAAAACTAGAAGAAAATACAAGCAGTGGCCACTCTGCCGTCTGCTACTAACTGACTGGTGACCCATAGTCTTTTGACTATACCTCTGTTACAAAGCATATATGTATACATACATACATGCCACAGAATTAAGCTATACACCTTATTTGGGCAGTGAAATATGAGTGGAAGTGACAGGTGTCATTTCCTGGTAGAATACTTAATTCTGGTGCTCTACTCTCTAGCTCTCTCTTCCTCTGTCATTATGATCCTCAAATCACCTGCTAATGTGAGATTGTCAGAAGAGTGAAGTAGCTGAAACAATCAACCAACATATGGCGACACTCAGACCCACAGCAGGCAATGCATGAGAAAGAAATAAAAATGTGTTGTGCAAAGCCACTTAGATTTTGGAGTTGTGGTTTTACCACTGCCTAACCTGATATAGTACTTACCTTATAAATGTTTATTATGTACTTATTTCCATACACAGTACATTGCTTGAGGGTAGGGACCATGTCTGAATCATTTATTTGCCCTCAGTATTCTGCCAAAATAGTTTTTAGTAAGTTGTCATAGTATTTGTAGAATGAATAAATGAAAAGTAAATAATCTTTATTTTTGTAAGAAATATGACAATACTCTCCACCTGACCGCTTTTTTACTCCTATTGTTTAGAATTAGAGTTTAGCCTGAGGAATATGAAGTTCTATTGTCTGTCAATCTGAAGTTTCTTCGAGCTATCAAGTGGTCATAGGTTGCCTCTAGATAACAGTCCTCCCCAAATCCAAAATGTCTCCTCAGTCCCATCCTGACTCACTTTGTACCTCTTTCTTCTTTTTTTCTGAAGCTAATTTTCTCCTTTTTAAAGATGTTGTTGTACTATTGTTTTGGTTATTTCCCTCCAAGACTAGCTTCACAGTAGACGACCATTTTCTCAGCTCCTTTTGCCATCTTGACCCATTCAACAAGCCTGTGGAACATTTCGTGGGAAAGGCCTCACACTAAGTCTATACGGAAATAGTCTGGGAGTACTGGATGTAATTAATGTGGCAAAGTTAGATATATCCCTGAAGTTTCTAAAGCTCGCATGTCTCCTATTTTATAATTATTTTCCTATTAAGTGATTCAAGGAAGACTTCCTAGGATTCTTCTGAAATCTGATATAAGCAATTTATTTTTTTTTATATGAGCAATTTAAAGTGTAATCCAGGGTAGATTTGAAATGATTCCTACCCATCTCCTACCTAAGAGCACATGGTATTAGGAAGGAACCAGGCAAAGGTCAATGCATTGGTCAACATCAATTGATCCAGGTTATAAGACCAATGTCTCATTTTTTTTCAGGTCAACAATCCAGAAATTCTTGAAAATTAGGCAATACTTAAGCATACTAAGTAGACACAGACAGGTGATATCATGTATTGGAAATAATAGGACTTGAAGTATGACAAAACTGGATTCAAATTTCAAATCTAACATTTCCTGGATGTGTGAGACAGTGGAAAAACTGCTTATATGAAACAAGGAGAATTTTCCTTTTTGATTTTGTTTGCTTTACACACGCAAGCACACACACACACGTGTAACACATGCACAAAACACATGATTTCAGTTGAACATGTACATGATATATCTTCTTATTTATTTTAGTATTTCCATTTTCTCTCAGTATGGTTTTATAGTTCTTATTGTACAAATTTTATACATATCTTGTTAAATATATTCCCAAATATTTTATATTTTTGATGCTATTACAAATGTTATTTTAAAATTTCAACTGTTGGACTAAACATTTCAACCAAAAGGCAGGTATTGTCAGACTAGCTCAAAAAGCAAAACCAATTATATTCTGTATGTAAAAAATGCAATTTAAATACAAAGACACAACAAGTCAAAAACGAAGAAAACAAGTGTGTATAGTCAAGATAAGAATGTCAAGGTGGCTACATTAATATTAGACAAAATAAGGAAAGAAGAACCTTTTCAATAAATGATGTTGGAACAACTAGATATCCTTATAGGAAAAAAAGAACATGAATCCTTACCTCACAACATAAACAAAAACTATTTAAATATAGAACTAAATGTAAAACTACAATTATAACACTTATACAGGAAATTGTAGGGGAAAATCTATGATATCAAAATAGAGTATTTAGATAACACTCAAAAATCATGAACCATAAATTTGATAAATTCAACTTCACAGAAATCAAAAACTTCTGTTCTTTGAATATGATAGTTAAGAAATTGAAAGACAAGCCAAAGAATGGAGAATTATATATATATGAAATGTATTTATTTATAAATATATACATTTATATATATATAATAATGAATGCACTGGTATCCAGAACATATAAATAATTTTTTCAACTCAATAATAAGCAAACAAAAAATTAAAAATGGGTAAAAATATTTGAACAGACACTTCATGAAAGAAGATATTCAGATGGCCAATAAGCATAGAAAAATGCTCAATATCATTAGTGATAATGGAAATGCAAATTAAAATCACAATCAAACATCTTTTTAAATGAATAATACTAAAAAGACTGATAATACTAAGTGTTGATAAAGATATGGAACAACTAGAATGCTCATATAATTTTGGAAGAAATATATAATAATACCACCTTCTTAAAAAGCTTGGCAATTTCTTCTAAGGCACATTTACTATATGATCCAGAAAGTCTCTTCCTATGTATTTCCTGAAGAAAAACAAAAGCATGTCTACACAAAGACACATACAAGAATATTCATAGCAACTTTTTTTATAGTAGCCAAAACTTGGAAACTACATAAATGTCAATAAACTAAGTGATGGGTAAACAAGTTGTGATATATTTATACAACAGAATAATACTCGAAAGAAGAATAAAGTTTCTTATATATGAAACAAAACAGATGAATCTTTAAAAAGAAAAACAAAGACATAAGACATAAGAAAACTCTTTAGGAAATGAAAAGTGATGGAGAATGTTCTATATCTTGATTGTGGAAGTTGATACCCAGTATATAAATTTGTGAAAAACTCATCAAAATAAAGTTAAAATATATACATTTTATTATATGCAAATTGTACTTCTACAAAGTTAAATAAATAAATTAAAATAAATATTGATATCTTAGATATCAATATGTAGGAATATTTCTTATTATATCTCTGTGAATTGAAGATGAAAATAAAGTAGCTCTTCATGACCCCTATTGATGAAGTGTCCCAGACTTTTCTTCCTTGTATAACTCTGGAATAGGATTGGCTACTTACCTTGTGTAAAAATCTATATGGGATTTAGCAAGCCGAAGTAAAGAAGCAATAATTTTTTTTTTAAAGATTTTATTTATTTATTTGAAAGAGAGAGAGACAGCCAGCGAGAGAGGGAACACAAGCAGGGGGAGTGGGAGAGGAAGAAGCAGGCTCATAGCGGAGGAGCCCGATGTGGGGCTCGATCCCATAATGCCGGGATCACGCTCTGAGCTGAAGGTAGATGCCCAACGACTGTGCCACCCAGGCGCCCCAAGAAGCAATAATTTCTATGTCCTGAAGGCTAGTGCAGAACTCTAAGCACCATGGCTGCTCTTGTACACGTTCCCTTTATAAGGCTCACTTTGTTGGCCTGGGCAGCACCCAAACCCACAACTCCTCAATCTCCCCCAGATCCTTTTCTTTAGCTTCTCCAAGTCCTGGTCCAGACGTATGTGTAACACTGTGTCAGGATATACCAGCATCACTGAGGCTGGAAGTGAAGAAAAACATGAGTTGCAGTTTGTCCTCACGGGTTCCTGCTTCTCTTTCTCCCTCCCCTTCACATCTAGCTTTCCTTCCTCACTGCCACCCACCTGACCCAAAGCTACTCTCTACCATCAGCATGCTTCTCAATTCTCGAGGAACCTGCTATTAATAATGTAAAAGTTTGATTAATTTAAGTACATAGTAGAAGCACCTTTTTATATCCAGGAAAAGATTTCACAGTTATCTTGTGTCGTTTATCATTTGAACAGTTGGCATGCATTTCATGTGTTGCGATATAACCTATGCATAAAACAGTTTTTTAAGGAAGAGTTAGGGAAAGAGGGTGTGTGGATGAGTAATTGATCTCTTGCTCTAAAGATGGGAGACAAGACAAGTGTCACTACAGAAGAGTGGCTACCAGGCCAGGACTGTGGTGAAACACATACAAATCAAATCAAATAGAAATATA